>NC_045622.1:71349900-74239900 GCF_009829155.1 Mustela erminea
TATCAAATTACCCCAAAACTCAGTAGCTTAAAGCAACAAAAATTAACTATCTCACAGTTTCTTTGGTCAGGAATCCAGGTGTGGCTTAGATGAGTAATTCTGCCTCAAAAGTTTCTCATGAAGTTATAGTCAAGCTATCTGCTGCCAGTCTCCCCTAAAGGCTTGAATGAAGAGGATCCACTTTCTTTTTCACTCACATGGTTGTGATCTCTTGAAACATGGCTCTTTCCACAGGGCTGCCTCACAACATGGCAGCTGGCCCCAACATGAATGACCAAGAAAGAGTAAGAGGGAACAAGAGTGTGTGAGAGAAGGCATCCCTGAACAGAAGCTGCAGTCTCTGTAACCTAATCTCAGAAGTGAGGTCCCATCACTTCTGCCATACTCCGTTTATTAAAAGAGTCGTAAGTCCAGTCCATGTTCAAGAGGTGGGGAATACACAAAGACTTGAATTCTAAAAGGTGGGGGATCACTGGGAGCCATCCTAGAAGCTGGCTACCATGCAGGTTTCACAGAAAAGGTAGAACTTGAAGTAGTTATATTGGAGTTTTTAAGGAGCATCTCAGGAGGAAGGCATTCTAGGCAGAGTAAAGGGTATGTGAAAGATATAGAGGTATCTTCCTATAAATTTATTTCTGTGATTTCTACCGGTATACTTGCTTCTTTGTGAAAAAAAGAAATGTACAAGGATATTCATCGAAGCATGATCATATTTGTTTGCTAGGGCTGCCCTAACACAAAGTACCATAAACTGAGCAGTTTAAACAGTAAATGTATTGTCTCACTGTCCTGGAGGCTAGAAGTCTGAAATCAGTGTGTTGGCAGGATTAGTTCCTTCTGACAGGCACAAGAGAAGTATCAGAGAAGTATCTGTTCTGGGCCTGTTTACTTGGCTTGTAGATGGTTGCTTTCTCCCCGTGTCTTCTTATCACCTTCCCTCTTGAATGTCTCTGTCCAACTTTCCTCTTCTTGTAAGGATACCAGTCATATTGTATTAGGTCCCACCCTAAATGACCTCGTTTTAACTTGATTATAAGGATCCTATCTCCAAATAAGGTCACATTCTGAGATATTAAAGGTTAGGACTTCAATACTTGAATTTTAGGGGTAACACAATCCAACCCATAATAATTATATAGTAGAAAAACAGTAAAAGCAACCTGAATTTCCAACAATAGGGAATGGGTTAAACAGGTTGTGGTATGTCATAAAATGGGGGATGGAATACTATGTAGGTGTTAAAAAGATGGACTGATAAGAGAAAAAATTCTAGTGTGGAATAATCTTCAATATTCTGTTAAAGGAAAAAGCCAAGTTATCAAATAATCCGTGAAATGCTAGTATTTATGTGGAAAAACAATAGTGTGTTGTAACAAAATGGGATACCTTGGGAAGGATGCCCAAGAAATTGATAGTGGTATCTATGTCTATGAAGAACTCCTGAGAGGGTGGAAGTCGCATATAGGAGGGAACCTTCCTTTTTACTGTAGACTCCTTTTGTATTTTTCTACCATGAGCATGTATTACTTTCAAATTAAAAAAGAGAAAAATATAAGAGCTTAGTAATATTGGCATGAAAATGGATGCTAATAATTTTGATTAGACACTGAATGACAAAAAAAAAAAGATAAACAAGTTGGTTTGGAAGTAAGTATGTGGATCTGTGCAGATATAGAAGGTATGATGAAGGACGGGGGTTGTGATTAGTTCTTAGGTTATAAACCTGTTCTAAGATTGTGGTGGGGTATTTTAAGTTATCAGTCCTTCAGGGATTTTCTAGTCCAGGATTTTCTAGCATAATCCTAATATTAGATTCAGTTGAGTTCAATAAAGGTTAATTGCAATCAGCCAGAAGCTGGGCTGGGTACAAGAGAAACAAAGATGAATACAATATGATCTTGCCCTTGAAAAGCCTATGGTAGTAAACCCAAAACCAGAAAAGAAAAAACACAAAAGGTACACAAATAGAAAATGTCAACACACTGTGGTAAACATTATGGTAAAATTGCACACTGGTGCAAACAGAGGAGCATCCAGCCCCATTGGAGAAGAAGCAGTAGCTCTGAAGAATGAGTAGCCATTAGATAAGGGTAGGAAATGATGCTTCAGACGGAGGGAAAACCATGAGGACTGATACAGAGGACTCAGATGGCTCAGGATATTTGGGACTACATGGAATTTAAATATTTCCAATAAAGGCAACTATTTAAGTCAGTGGCTGAAAGATTTTTAAAATCTGTTAAGCTTTGTAAAAAAATTTTTTAAGATTTTATTTATTTATTTGACAGACAGAGATCACAAGTAGGCAGAGAAGCAGGCAGAGTGTGAGGAGGACGCAGGCTCCCTGATGAGCAGAGAGCCCAATGCGGGGCTCGATCCCAGGACCCTGGGATTATGACCTGAGCCCAAGGCAGAGGCTTTAACCCACTGAGCCACCCAGGCACCCCTGTAAATTTTTTCACATGGATATATTAACAGATTTTTTTTTAACCCATTGTCCCATATGATGGGTCCTGATTTTTAATTATGGTCACTGGGCTGACAGTAATCTCCTCATCTTCTGAAATCCTAACATCTAATTACTTACTCAGTTTAGCCCTCAATTATCTCCTATCTTAGAATGTTTTCAGATTGTTTTATAATTATAGCTTCCTTCCATCTATTGAGTTCTTACAGTTAAGCATTGTGTTCAGCATTACAGATACTGTTTTATTTAGTCCAAAGCCTGAACTTTTTATCACTACAATCCTCAACTTCTCCCAGACAAGATCATAAACTCCCTGAGGGTAGAAAGCAAAGTTTAAATGTTTTCCCTTCTCACAGTTTCCCTACCCAGTCTCTCTCCCACTTAACTCCCTGCATGTATAACGTCCCTTGACCTTGTATCCCTCCAGCTTCTGCCTGATTTCTTTTTTCCCCCACTATAACGAAGCTCAGAACTGTCTATATTTGCAGGCTTTCTCACCCCACTGGGCTCTCAGCCCCTCCATATACTGAATATCTGCCGTCAAGTCACTGTTGACCTGCATCTTGCCAAAGTCAGGTCAACTCTCTGTCCTCATCCTTCTGGGCCACTCAGCAGTTTGTTGACATTAGTGATCACTCCCTCCTGGAATCACTTTGCTCTTTAGGCTTTCATGATGCTAGGTCTATTTTGTTTTCCTTCAAACTTCCTGCTGCAGCTCAGTCTCTTATCAGCTCCTTCCTCTTTATCAGACTTCCAAAGTTAGGAGTGTACCAAGACTTAGTCTTCAACTCTTTTTTCTTTATAATACTGTCTAACTATGTGATCTCATCAAGTCCCATGGTTTTAAATACCATTCCTAGGCCAATGATTCTCAACTTTATATCTCTAGTTCCTGACTTCCTCCCTGAAGTCTAGACTTGTGTAATCATGTACTTGATATCTCCATTTGGATGTTGGACGGACAACTCAAAATTAAGAAACACAAATTTAAAATTCTTAATTATGGGACACCTGGGTAGCTCAGAATGTGTCAACTAGAAAAGTAAGAGTAAGTGTGGTTTGAAAGATGGGGCATAGGGACGCCTGGGTAGCTCAGTTGATTAAGTATCTGCCTTAGACTCAGGTCATGATCCCAGTGTTCTGGGATTGAGTCCCACATCTGGCTCCTTGCTCAGCAGGGAGCCTACTTCTCCCTCTGCCTGCCTCTGTTTCCCATATTTATACTCTCACTCTCTCTCTGGAAATAAATAAATAAAATCTTAAAACAAACAAAAACAAAACAACCCCCCCCCTCAGTTATTACCTCACATCTGTTCCCTACTTCCCCATCCCATCATTGCCCCCATCCATCTCCGTAATTGGTACCATCAGCCCAGTTACATAGGCCAAAAGATTAGCAGTTAACCTTGATTCCTCTCATTTCCTCATATTTCAATCAGTAAATTCTACTTGTTCTACCTCCAAAATACACCCTACTGTCTAAGCTGACCCTTCTTGCCATCTCACCGCTGTAATCTGGTGCAACCTGCCATCTTAACAGGCCTTCTTTTATCCAATCTTGCACCATTAAATTTGTTTGGAGTGATTTTAAATGGTAAATCAGATCTCCTTACTCCTAACTAAAACTGTTGTAGCTTTCCATTGCGCTGAGAATAAACCTTGCTTTTACTTACAGAGTCTTGCACGATCTGATCCTTATTTACCTCTCCTGAGTGGCTCTGTTACCTTGCTTATGTTTCAGCAACAGTCTTTCCATTCCTAAATAGATAAGAACAGGTAAGCTCAGTCCTGCTCTAATGACTTTACACTAACTATTCCCTTTGCCTGGTGTCCTTTAGGTTTGGCTGGCTTCTTTTTGTCATTCAGATCTCTGCTTAAATGTCTGTCACCTGCTTAAGTGCACCTGGATGGCTCAGCTGGTTAAGCATTGTAGGTCGTGATCCCAGTCAGGGTCATGATCTCGGAGTTGTCAGATCAAGCCCTTATGGGGCTCTGTGCCCAGCAGGGAGTCTGCTTGAGATTCTCATCCTCTCCTTTTCCCTCTCACACTGCTCATGAGCACACGCTCTTTCTCTTTCACTCTCCCTCTAAAATAAAATAAATAAATAAAATCTTTAAAAAAAAAAAAAAAGTCACCCACTTAGAACTTCCTTGACTGCCCAATCTATTTTTTTTTTTTAAAGATTTTATTTTTATTTATTTGACAGAAAGAAATCACAAGTAGATGGAGAGGCAGGCAGAGAGAGAGAGAGAGAGGGAAGCAGGCTCCCTGCCGAGCAGAGAGCCCGATGCGGGACTCGATCCCAGGACCCTGAGATCATGACCTGAGCCGAAGGCAGCGGCTTAACCCACTGAGCCACCCAGGCGCCCTTGACTGCCCAATCTAAAATAGCCATCTGGTCCTCATGTACATAACATCACTTTATTTTAATGTCCTGTGAAGCATCAATCACGTCCTGATACTTTAAAAAATCTATTTTAGTTCATGTTTGTCTTCTACACTAGATACACTCAATGACAGTGGGGACTTTGTCTTGTTCACCACAAATTCCTATATATTTAGAGTAGTGCCTGGCACAGAGCAGGAATTTAATAATTTATTGATTGAATGAATGAGTGAATTTATTTCTATTTATATTGACTATCTCCCCGTTCCAGTTAAAATGACAGTTAAGACACATGTCTTAAAGGATTTGGAAGTGAATGTGAATTATGAAAGAAAATATTATTTAAATGAAAGTCCTGTTTTGGGGCGCCTGGGTGGCTCAGTGGGTTAAAGCCTCTGCCTTCGGCTTAGGTCATGATCCCAGGGTCCTGGGATCGAGCCCCGCATTGGGCTCTCTGCTCATCAGGGAGCCTGCTTCTTCCTCTCTCTCTGCCTGTCTCCCTGCCTACTTGTGATCTCTGTCTGTCAAATAAATAAATGAAATCTAAAAAAAAAAAAAAAAAAAAGGAATGGGACGCCTGGGTGGCTCAGTTGGTTAAGCCGCTGCCTTCGGCTCAGGTCATGATCCCAGTGTGGGATCGAGTCCCACATCGGGCTCCTTGCTTGGCAGGGAGACTGCTTCTCCCTCTGCCTCTGCCTGCCATTCTGTCTGCCTGTGCTTGCTCTTGCTTCTCTCTCTATGACAAATAAATAAAATAAAAAAAATAAAAATAAAAAAAGGAAAA
The DNA here is from genome assembly GCF_009829155.1 of Mustela erminea. NCBI lineage: Eukaryota > Metazoa > Chordata > Mammalia > Carnivora > Mustelidae > Mustela > Mustela erminea. The sequence goes on from NC_045622.1 coordinate 71,355,539, forward strand.
AAAAAAGAAAGTCCTGTTTTGTAAACCAAGGGTCGAGAGCATTTATACGGCCACTGAAGCATTAAAGAAGATTCAGTTGAGAGTTACTATTATAAAACAAAATTAAGTTTATACTTTTCAAGGAAGAACTATCAACTGTTTCCTTCCTGTGCTTCAAAAAGGATATCAATTTTGTGCATCATAAAAGTTACATGTATAGGCAATGACTCACATGAGAAATAGCCAGCCTACTCTTCTCTCCTCCTCTCCCCTCCCTATAAATATCATAAAGAAACAGCTATGACAGGCACTTGAAAGAGCAGCTAACATTTTCTGAGCGCTCACTGTGTGGTAGACTCTGAGTCTAATGGATTAGTGGATTAACTCATTTGTTCTTCACAACAGCCCTATGAGGAAGGAATAATTATAATTCCCATTTTACAGATAGGAGCCACAGAGGGGTGAAAGAACTTGCCTGGGTCATACAATAAGTGGCAAAGCAGAGCAAGCTGACCCCAGTGCCCAAGCTCTTAATCATCTACCATGCTCTCCTAGGAGATGTCATTTCAATGTGCATGAATTTTTGTCACCACTGTAGTCTTCTTTGAGACTATGGAGGAGGGTAAGGAAAAATACATGAGGGTGTGGAGGGAAGTGTCAAACCAAATTAACCCACAGGTTTTTCCTTTTTGAACCATGGACCCTTTGTCAGTCAGGTGAAGTCTATAGACTTTTTTTTTTGGTATTTGAGAGAGAGAGAGAACATCCGCAGGAAAAAGGTCAGAGGAAGAAGCAGACTCCCCTTGGAGCTGGGAGCCCAATGCAGGACTCGATCCTGGGACTCCAGGATCATGACCTGAGCCCAAGGCAGTTGCTTACCAACTGAGCCACCCAGGCGCCCTGTCTATAGACTTTTTTGAATTAATGTTTTTACATGCAAAGTTAAAGTACACCTAGAAACCAGTTACACTGAAACATAGTTCTCAAAATATTAAGTCAGCATTTGCTGTAATAATATACATGCTTCCTTATTAAGGTACTAAGTAAGATCTAATACCAGGTTTAGTGACGATCATAATTTCATAGGAGTATGAGCATAAATGATATTTCAAGATATTTTTAACTGCTATAATGTGACGTAGAAATATTTCTTGGGATATTTATTGGTGACAAAGTCACAGATACTGCTAATATTGCTGTGACTTGTTGCCTATATTAGTAATGGAAGGAATTGATAAATGTCTATTAGAGGTTAATAAAAATAAACATGTTATTTTTTTTCTTAAGTTTTTATTTAAATTCTAGTTAGTTAACATACAGTGTAACATTAGTTTCAGATATACAATATAGTGATTCCACATTTCCATACAACACCAGGGGGCTTATCGCAACAAGTGCACACTTTAATCCCCATCACCTATTTAATCCATTCTCCCCACCTCCCCCTGCACCACCCCCCCACCCCTGGAACTATCAGTTTGTTCTCTATAGTTAAGAGTCTGTTTCTTGGTTTATCTCTCTTGTTTTTCCCTTTGCTCACTTGTTTTGTTTCTTAAATTCGACATATTAGTGATATTAAATGGTGTATGTCTTTCTCTGGCTGACTTATTTTGCTTAGCATAATACTCTCTAGCTCCAAAGTTTATAGCAGCATCATCTACAGTAGCATAATTATGGAAACAGCCCAAGCATTCATCAATTGGTGAATGGATAAAGAAGATGTGGCATGTATATATATATATGTATGTGAATATATATGTGTGTATACACACACACACACACATATGGCTGAATATTATTAAACCATAAAAAAGAATGAAATCTTGCCATTTGCAATGACATGGATGGAGCTAGACAGCATTATGCTAAGAGATTATAGTTTTTACTTCATTTTTTAATTTTCTAAAAAAGATTTTATTTATTTTAGAGAGAGAGAAAGAGTGTGTGTGCATGAGTTGGGGGAGGGGCGGAGGGAGAAGGAGAGGAAGACTCTCTAGCATATTCTGCTTTGAGCACAGAGCCCACTGAGATCATGACCTGAGCTGAAATCAAGAGTCTGACACTCAGGTGACTGAGTCACCCAAGTGTCCCAGGAATCATAATTTTTAAACATAAAACTGGTCAGAGTCCCAATTGGGAAGTAGATGCCACCCTCAAAGCATTCTTATAACTGAGACTGCAATTCCTAGAGGTTTTTCTCTAGAGCAAAGAGAAAAATACCAAAACAGCACAGTTTCAACAAAAACAGCCTGGATCCAGAAGGAACCAGACCAAAGGCCAGCACAGTTTCAGTAGGAGCAGCCTGGTTATGAAGGAATCAGACCAAAGGGTAGTACAGTTTCAAAAGGAAGGGTCTGGTTCCCAATAAAAAGTGAAGAAGGCCAGTGCAGTTCCAACGGCAACAGTCAGATTGGGTAAAGGAGTCAGAACAAATGCCAGATGAATAATCTTAGGAAAAAAAAATAAAAATAAATAAAAGCCTTCAGACAGATTCCAAATAAAACCTGGAGAGTTCAAACACAAAAAGAGTGGCTCTTGAAAGCCTGAAGAGTCATCCTCAAACTCCAAGGTTGGTGAGAAACCAGTGAGCCTAATTGGCTCTGTGGGTACTGGCACCTGTTTGCTCACCAGCTTCAGGGCTGTTGGGGTTCTTCTCTGAATTGCTTTTGATCACCAAGTAATGGCAACCTTAAAAATAAAACTACGTTCTTCTATAATTAAAAAACCTTCTTTTCAGGAACAGCAGGAATTTGAAATCTAGGTAAGCAAGCAACAGCACAGCCGTAGGCATATGTCTGGAGAGCAAAGGAGAGGACTGCTCTTTTATAGAGGAAATAGGGGGAGTTGAGAGGGCTGTCATAAACAATAGGTCTGCTGGTGTAAAGTGGAAGTTCTAAATATAGTGGCTTTTCATTGTCTGGGTTATGACCATCTCTCATTGGCTGGGCTATTCTGCTTGGCTGTTTGCCCTTCTGCTGCGGTATTAAAGTAATATCCATGTGCAAGGCGAGTCTTCCTGATAAGTCTGAAACCACAGGCAGGTTTCCTTGGATTGGTTCCAAGGTTTGGAGTCTTCAGAGCTCACTGGGGCCTCAGGTGGGGATTGGAGGTGGTAGGAAGACAAGGCAGGAGGTGTGGTAATATACAGAGTGCACACAAGCCAACCTTTCCCAACCTATAGGCAGGTTCCCTGGGATCCGTTCAGTATAAGAGCACTCAGTGTTCTTCAGGGTCAAAGGTGGAGACAGAGGGCGGGTAGAGGGTGGGCGGACACTGCTGCCAACTGTGCAGGGCAGAGACCAAAATGTTAGCCTGCATGAGGGTTGTGCTCCCGTGGGTGCAAAGGTACCACCAAGGCCACAACCACACCATGCCACGTGTGAGCCCTGATGGGCCAGGCACAGGAGGGTCTTTGCTAGCTGCCGTGGGCTGTGATGTAACCCCACCAACCCCAAGATGTAATTTTTTTTTCCCCATCCAAGGCCATCATAGGCTTTCTGAGTTCTGTCCATGGATTTCTTGGGGGTTATTTAGTGGGAGAGGTCTATGGACCTCAGGTTAAGAATCACTATCAAACAAAGTTAGGAGCAGTTTCTCGGTATAGTGTGGTAACCCAGTGTATGGACAAGAAGTGGGTAAAGAAGAGGCTAGGCAACTGACCAGGAATTTCTGGATTCAGCAATGTGGCCTCATCACTAACTTCCATAGCCTGTTGATTAATAATGCAAAATTAAATGAATTAAAACTTGGTCTGTGATATCTGAGAATAATTTTTTTAAGATTAAAAAAATTTTTAAAGATTTTATTTATTTATTTGACAGGCAGAGATCACAAGTAGGCAGAGAGGAAGGCAGAAAGAGAGCGGGGGAAGCAGTCTCTGCTGAGCAGAGAGCCTGATGCTGGGCTTGATCCCAGGACCCTGAGATCATGACCTGAGCTGAAGGCAGAGGCTTAACCCACTGAGCCATCCAGGTGCCCCTAAAGATTTTTTTTATCTGAGAGAGAGAGAGAGAGAGAGAGAGACAGGAAGGGCAGGGCCAGATAGAGGGAGAGGGAGAACAGGCTCCCTACTGAACAGAGAGCCTGGGATCACGACCCTAGTAGAAGGCAGACACTTAACTGCAAACATTTAACTGGAGCCACCCAGGCACTCCTAAGAATAATTTCTTAAACGTGTTTCTAACATTTCCTGAAATGTAGTTAGTATCTGAATTTTAAAAATTAAAGCAAATTTGGGAAAAAATCAAATACAAATGGATAGCAGTCTATTTTTGCCATCTTGAGGATCTATAGCTTTGGTACAAATGAGTGCCTTGGGTTGATCAGCACACTGTGATGGCAAGCCTTCCTCATTCTGCCACTCCCTACTCCACAGGAGCTTCAAAAGTGAATAGCAAACGTCAATGTGGAGATCAGAGAACAACAATTCAGAGTATGTGTGCGACAACCCAAGGTGACCAGAAATATATTGAAGTCCAGTGGTGATGAGGGCACAGATCAGCACAATGCGGATAGTAACATAAATGTGATGTCATTTACTACTAGAATTTGAATAGTCAGAAGAAATTTGAATTATGTTGAAACTATATCTTCCTATTACTAGGAAGCTTTGTAATAATAACAGTTTCTAACATGATTATTGACTATGTGTCAAGCACAGTTTGAAGCACTTCATATGCACTAACATGTTTAATTCTTAGAGCAAACTTAGGAGCTAAGTACTATCATCTTCATTTTATATTTGAGGAGATTGAGATATGGAGATGTAGAAGTATATTCTTGAGTCTACTTAAATGCTATATTGACTATATCCCAACTGCTCTAAACTTTGAAATCTTGGTGTTTACACAATAAACAGTTTTTTCTCTCCCACACAAGCCCACTAAGAGTGGGGTGGTGAGGGACCTAGAATGATGAAAAGATCTACCATCTTCAGTACATCACATCTGAGGTCACTCTGAGGTTTCTTGCACCACACTAAAGGTAAAATACATCCAATCCCACTGGCCAGAACTCACTTGCCCACACCTGACTGCATGGGAGCCTGGGAAACGTAGCTGAATTGTGGGCCCAGAGGGAAAGGAAACTGGTTTAGTAACCAGCTAGACAGTCTCTGTTATGCCACCAATCAGGTGAATCTCTTGGTTCAAGCAGAAAGCTTCCCGTATACTTTCAAAATACACTCCTTGGGCACCTGGGTGGCTCAGTGGATGCCTTAGGCTAAGTTCATGATCCTAGAGTCCTGGGATCTAGCCCTGTATCGGGCTCCTTGCTCAGCTGGGAGCCTACTTCTCCCTGCCTGGGCTTGCTCTCTTCCTCTTTCTCTCTTATTTATTTAAAATTTTAATTTATTTAGCAGAGAGAGACACAGCAAGAGAGGAAACACAAGCAGGGGGAGTGGGAGAGGGTGAAGCAGGCTTCCCACTGAGCAGGGAGCCTGATGCAGAACTCTATGCCAGGACCCTGGGATCATGACCTGAGCCGAAGGCAGATGCTTAACCGACTAAGCCACCCAAGCGCCCCTGAACTAAAACCACTTTTAGATGAGCTTAGTGCATGGCTTTTTCTTAAGGGAAAGGTAATTATCTGCCTCTATACTGAGGGTGTGGTGTTACTACCACTCAGCAGGCTCTGAATCTTTCTATATCATTAGGCTTGAGATCAACTCCTCTTACATCCAAATATTGTGTTTGGTAGCTGCCCTGCAACACTTAACAGATTTATTGCCCAAAAAATTTGTACAGCACATAAACTGTGCAGTCATCTGGAAAGTTAATTTCTTCTTTTTTTTTAAATATTTTATTTATTTATTTGAGAGAGAGAGAGAGAGAGATAGATCACAAGTAGTCAGAGAGGCGGGCAGCGGTGGGGGTGGAAAACAGGCTCCTGCTGACCAGAGAGCCCGACGCGGGGCTCGATCCAAAGGACCCGGAGATCATAACCTGAGCCAAAGGCAGAGGCTTTAACCCACTGAGCTATCCAGGCGCCCCTGGAAAGTTAATTTCTTATCTTAGTAAGTAAGGTGTTCTTTTAACTAATAGATGCTAGAATGATCTTGACCACACATGTGTGAAAAAACTTTAGGAACTGAGTCATTATCTGTGTTTAAGTGGGTCCAGATCTTTTTCTTGAGTCTTAGACCCACTTTCAAATGGCAGTAGGATGGCTTTCTTTTCACGCTATCACACTGTTAGGCTTCTCCTATGGAATGTCAGTCCTACCTTCAGCTCTATTGATTGTTGAAACAATATTAATTAGCAGCAAAGATCATTTCCATTCTAGTTTCTTGTCAGAGAACCTACTACAAATTCCACTACAGGGGCGCCTGGGTGGCTCAGTGGGTTAAGCCTCTGCCTTCGGCTCAGGTCATGATCTCAGGGTCCTGGGATCGAGTCCCACATCGGGCTCTCTGCTCAGCAGGGAGCCTGCTTCCTCCTCTCTCTCTGCCTGCCTCTCTGCCTACTTGTGATCTCTCTCTGTCAAATAAATAAATAAAATCTTTAAAAAAAAATTCCACTGCACATTACTCATCAAAAGCTTAAGTGAAAGGAGCAATATTCATTGAGGATTACTTTTTTTTTTTTAAGATTTTATTTATTTATTTATTTATTTATTTGACAGATAGATCACAAGTAGGCAGAGAGGCAGGCAGAGAGAGAGGGGGAAGTAGGCTCCCTGCCTGGTGGAAAGCCTGATGTGCGGCCCAATCCCAGGACCCTGGGATCATGACCTGAGCCAAAGGCAGAGGCTTTAACCCACTGAGCCACCCAGGTGCCCCTCACTGAGGATTACTTAAAGGATAAATAAATAATCCATCCACTTCTCTAGACATTCTAAATGTTATCCTTGATTTATAGCAGCTAGAATAAGCTGTATAGCTGGACTGCCTCTGGTTCCTTGTAGAATTGCTTTTACTGAGTTGCACTTTGGTTTTATACACTGAAGTTAGTTATCGACAATGACCCCAGAAATCTTGCTGTTGTATTTATTGTAGGGACATTGTTGAGGACTTTGACTATTATGTCATAAGGTGACTCATAATGAAGGAACGTTTTTCTCAGAGCTTAATACAAGGAAGCTACATATTTTCTTTAAATAACTACTTCATTTTTTATTACAGGGACATTGAATTTCACAATAGTTCACATTTTCCTATTGCTTTGTTCCTGGAATCTCAGAATCAGAGATTCAGCCTGGATCTAGATGTTTAGAACTATATAACATGCATTTTTTGTATGTCAATCCTAACAGTTGACTTTAGGATATTTTCCTTCTCCTGTTTGCCTTTAGCTTCTTACCTCCACCCCAGTCATTTAACTCATTTATTTCCCGTTATAGTTCTATAAGTTTCTTTTAATCCTTTTGGGAACATATAAACTATTTACATGTTTGAGAATATATTTGCGTATGTCTATATATAAAATAATGCTCAAGTATTTGGAATAGCACACAAAAGATGTTGAGCTAGATTTTTGCCTAAATACTATTATTGAATATTTTTCATAAAAATAAGTTTTGCATTGGTATTTGTTTGTTTCTTTCCCTACACTCCACTGTTTCTAACATTTGTCCTCCAAACTATGCCACAAACCCCTCCCATCCTTGCTTTTTCTTAAGCTCTTCCCTACCTCATTGCCAAATCTTGCTCCAAGGCCACAGAACTTGCTGCTCTCTCAACACGGAATGTTCCTCTGTGATGGGCTCCTTCTTCATGTCTCCTCGGAGAGGCTTATTAATCCCCATTCTCTCTAAAGCTGATGTTTGTCCCCTATCTGCCTCATCTCATTCTCCTTCATAGTGCCCTGTGTTTTTCTTCATAGCATCCCCTTGTCTTCATTTTATTAATTCACTTTCTACCTGTCTGTCTCTTTCACTAGTGGGTGAACTGATGAGGGAAAGTACTGTGTTGTTTGCTTCATCTAGGTCTTAAGATGAATGAATGAATATAAATGGTCCAACCCAAGAACTGTAGAAAATCTCTTCTGCCTCTTCTTTTTTTAAAAAAATATTTTATTTATTAATTTGACAGAGAGAAATCACAAGTAAATAGAGAGGCAGCCAGAGAGAGAGAGGTAGGGAAGCAGGCTCCCTGCTGAGCAGAGAGCCCGATGCGGGACTTGATCCCAGGACCCTGAGATCATGACCTGAGCCAAAGGCAGTGGCTTAACCCACTGAGCCACCCAGGCGCCCCTCTTCTGCCTCTTCTATACCCTAAAAATAGTTCCCCTTTATGAACTCCTGAATTTATTCCTGTCTGACCACAATCACTCACCACATTTAAAGACTCTGATTCATCTTTGTTTCCTGTTTTCAGGATGGATTTCCTCAGTCACATTGTGAGTTTCTAATAATTTGACTAATGAATTACAGGAACACTGAAGGGTATAGCCAATAGTAAATGGATTTCAGGGATTTAAGCATCTGCCTTTGGCTCAGGTCATGAACTCAGGGTTCTACGATCACCCCTGCTCAGCTATTTTAAGGGATTTAAATAGTCTCTTGTGATATTCCTGAGGATAATTGTGGCAGAAAGGCAAGAAGGGAAGGTAGAACAGGAACTTACATTTATTGAGAACTGCCTGGATTAGGTCAGACAAGAGCCAGTGAATGCAAGTGATAGGCGGATTTCAGCCCACTTCTTTAATAATACAGGTAAGTCAAGAATAGAATGAGTTTCCTTAGAAGGCCCATTCACTCAGCAGAGTGTATTGAGCACATGCTAGGCATAGTCTTGGGCACTAGAGATGGAGCATGAATAAGACCTGGTCACTGTTCTCACAATATTGACAGTCTAGTGGAGGCTGGGAGGAATCTGTTTCAGAAAATGTTCTATTAGGCCTGGAGTCAGGGATTCTAGCCCTAAGCAGAAGCCAGCTTCAGGGGGTGGGAAAGGAAATAAGTGAACATTTGTTGAGGCCTTACTGCTTGTCAGATACCATTCGAAGCACCATACACAGCCTCCACGTTCCCTTAAGACCTGTAGATCCTCGAGGGGAGGAACACTGTAGTGCTCTTGGGTTTCCTGGGGCACTGAGTGTTGCTGTGCACATAGGAGACATTGATTATGATATCATTCAAGTGCTTCAATGATAATGAGATGCTAATAGCATTCTTATGCTCATTACCCAGGGGTATAGGTCTGTGAGTCATCAGGCTTATACAATTCACAGCACTCACTATAGCACATACCCTCCCCAGTGTCCCTAACCCAACCACCCCTTCCCTCCCACATTCCAGCAATCCTCAGTTTGTTTCCTGAGATTGAGTCCCTTATAGTTTGTCTCCCTCTCTGGTTTCATCTTGTTTCATTTTTTTTTCTTTATTTTTTATTAAAGTATAATTAACATATAGTGTTATATTAGCTTCAGGTGTACAATATAATGATTCAACAATTCTATATCTCACTCAGTGTCATCAAGATAAGTGTACTCTTAATCCCCTTTATCTATTTCACTCACTACCACCCCCCACCCACCTCCCCTCTGGCAACTACCAGTTTGTTCCTACATTTAAAAGCCTGATTTTTTGTTTGTTTCTCTTTTTTCTTTGTTCATTTGTTTTGTTTCATAAATTTCACATGAGTGAAATCATTTGATATTTGTCTTTCTCTGACTTATTTCACTTAGCATTATACCATCTAGGTCTATCCATGTTATTGCAAATGGTGAGATTTCGTTCTTTTTTATAGCTGAGTAATATTTTATGATATATATATATACCACATCTCTGTCTATATACCCTATCTTCTTTACCCAATTATCTGTCAATGGATGCTTGGGTTGCTTCCATATCTTGACTATTATAAATAATGCTGCAGTAAACTAGGAATACATATATCTTTTTGAATGTGAGTTTTCATTTACTTTGGATAAATACCTGGTAGGGGAATTACTGGATCATATGGTGTTTCTATTTTTAATTTTTTGAGGGAACCTCTATATTGTTTTCCACTATGGCTGCACCAGCTTGCATTCCCACTAGTAGTGTGTCAGGGTTCCTTTTTCTCCACATCCTCACCAACATTCACTATTTCTTAAGTTTTGATTTTAGCCATTGTGTAAAGCAATAGCTCACTGGTTTACATTTGCATGTTCTTGATGATGAGTGACGTTGAGCATCTTTTCATGTGTCTGTTGACCATCCATCTTCTTTAGAAAAATGTCTATTCAGGTCTTCTGCCCATTTTTATTAACATATATTTTTTGTTTTTAGATTTTATTTGTTTATTTATTTATTTGAGAGAGAGAGAGCGTGCACATAGGCAGGTGGAGGGGGAGAGGGAGATGGAGAAACAGACTCCTTGCTGAGCGGGGTGATCGTAGAACCCTGAGTTCATGACCTGAGCCAAAGGCAGATGCTTAATGGACTGAGCCACCCAGACATGTCCCTCTACCCATTTTTAAATCAAATCACTTGTTTTTTTGTGGTTGTGTGTGTGTGTATGTGTGTGTGTATGTGGTGTGTTCTCTTAGTTCTTTATATATTTTGGATATTAACCCCTTATCAGATATAACATTTGCAAGTATTATCTCCCATTCAATAGGTTACCTTTTTGTTTTGTTGATGGTTTCCTTTGCTGTACAAAAGCTTTTTATTTTGGTGTAGTCCCAGTAGTTTAATTTTGCTTTTGTTCCCTCGCCTGAGGAGACATATCTAGAAGATTTTTCTGTGCCTGATGTCAAAGAAATTACTGCCTATGTTTTCTTCTAGGAGTCTTATGGTTTCAGGTCTCATATTAAGTCTTTAATCCATTTTGAGTTTGTTTTTGTGTCTGGTGAAAGTGGTCCAGTTTCATTCACTTGCATATAGCTCTCTAGTTTTCCCAGCACTGTATGTTGAAGATACTGTCTTTTCCCCATTGTAAGTATTCTTGTCTCTTTTGTCTTAGATTAATTGACCATATAAGTGTGGGTTTATTTCTGGACACTCTATTCTGTTCCACTGATGGATGTATCTATTTTTGTGCCTATATCGTACTGCTTTGATTACATAAAGGAAATGATTTTTAAGCAGCATTTTACTTTAGATCAGCAGGGGGAGCCAGATCCATGTTGATTAAAAACAAACAGCACCCCCGGCCCCCAAACAAACAAAAAAATCCCCTTAAAAATGCCTTCCAGTTTCCTTTCCTTTCTTTTCTTTTCTTTATTTGACAGACAGAGATCACAAGTAGGCAGAGAGGCAGGCAGAGAGAGAGAGAGAGGAGGAAACAGGCTTCCTGCAGAGCAGAGAGCCCTGGCCCATCCTAGCACCCTGGGATCATGACCTGAGTTGAAGGCAGAGGCTTTAACCCAATGAGCCACCCAGGTGCCCCACCTTCCAATTTTCAAAGTATTCTATTTCCACCTTCCTTCAGTGTCCCTGAACAGTTCTTTCTTTTCTCTCTGAGACCTTAGGGCATAAAAATAAAGTTGAAACATGTCACAAGAGAAAACTTTGACTTTCTTGAGTTCTTTTGAAGGCACAAAATGTCAGTATTCCATCACCTGTTTATCTAGTGTTGCTTCCCCTGCCTGCTGGTCTGGGGGTGGAGGGGAGACAGCCAGAACCAGACTAGTGATTGGTGATGGGGCAGCAAATAAGAGAGAGCAGTTACCTTCAGGGAGGAAGAGATCTTTGAACTGGATCTTAAAGGTTAGCATTCCTCAGCCAATTGTGGTTGGAATCGGCACTCTAGACTCTGGGAATAATACCAGCAAATAACAGATGCAGGTTATTTGTAGAATTATTGATAGTAAAGGAGTATATTTGAGGGTAGGTAAGATAATTCTGGAAAAGCAATCTAAGTGGGTTTGATTTCAACGATGTTGGATAATAGCTAACAATAATAACTAATATTCATGTTAAACAGATGTCTAATATTCCACAAATACTTATGTAGAACATACTGTTCCAAATACAGCTGTAAGCACTTTCCAAGGATTAACTAATTTAATCTTCACACAGTCTGATTATTGTCACCATTTTCAAATGAACAACCTGAGGAAAAATGAGGTTGAATAACTTGCCCGAGGTCACACAACTTGTGAGGGGGAGAGCCAGTGTTTGAACCCTAGCAACCTGGCTCCAGTGTCTGCTTCTGATCTAAATAATGGATCCGCATTCTCTCCTTTAATTCTGAACAGCCGCTCTCTGAAGTCACTGTGCTATCATTATGCCCATTTGCTATTTGATATCATTATGCCCTTCTATACACAGACCAAAAAATATGTTATTTCCCCTTTCTATCACACAAACTTTGTATACCATACACACTGTTCTTCATTTGCTTTTATTTATTTATTATTTATTTATTTATCTTTTAAATTTTATTTATTTGTTAGAGAGAGAGAGAGAGAGAGCACGAGCACAGTCAGAGTGGTAGGCAGAGGCAGAGGGAGAAGCAGGCAAGGAGCCCGATGTGGAACTGATCCCAGGACGCTGGGATCACCACCCGAACCAAAGGCAGCCGCCCAACCAACTGAGCCACCAGGTGTCCCTTCATTTGCTTTTAAAACCTAATGATGGGGCACCTGGCTGGCTCAGTCGGTTAAGCATCTGACTCTTGATTTCAGCTCAGGTCATGACCTCAGAGTCAGGACTGAACCCCTGTTGCGCTCTGCGAGGGGCTCTGTGATCAATGGGGAGTCTGTTTCTCTCACTCACCCTCACTCTCTGCCCCTCCCCCTATTCTCTCTCTCTCTCTAAAATAAATAAATAAATAAATAAATCTTTAAAACCTAATGATATATCTTTGGAAAGGTTGCACAGTATTTCTGTGTATGGATGTACTATATTTTGTTTAACCAGTCCATTACTATTAGGTGGTTAACAGTCTTTTGCCATTATAAACAATGAATGGCAATAAATAAAGGCTTTTATGTATATGTCATTTCCCACAGGTGTGAGCTTATCTGCAAGAAAGATTCCAAGAATGTTTTTGATGTTAAAAAATACCTGAATTTATAACTTTGATACAAGTTTTCAAATTGCTTTCTGTTGAGGAAGTATGGATACAAACGCCCTCTTGCACTATGAGTGTCTGTGTTTTCCCATTTCTTCACCAACAGAGGGTGTTAAGTAAAAAATTGTTATCTCTGTGCAGGTTTAATTTCACTTCCCTCGTTATAAGTCAGGAATCATTTAACATTTCTTTCTTTGTGGACTGTTTGATTACAACCTTTGTCTATTTTTCTGTTGGGTTGTTGAGCTTTATATATACTCATATGCCAGCTCCTGGCCAAAAACCTATGTGTGATTTTCCAGGCCCAACTGTAGGTAATGGCAAAGGCTTTAACTGGGCAGTCCTCACAGGGGACAGCTGCCCCCGCTAGATTAGATGCACAGGCGGTGCCTGGCAGTCTCTGAAGGAGTTTTCACTCAGGCCTCCCTGGCCAGCTGTGCTCGTAAAGGTATCTACCTGTCTAGACCAGGAGGCTTCATTTGGAAGTCTCTTTATTTAGGACTTTCCTCAGAGGTCTCTGTTGAGGCCTCCTTATTGGTGGGAGAGAAGGGAGTGAGAAATCTTGAGGACACTTTTGTCCTCTCTGAATCTCCTCTCTGAATCAGTACTCAATAATTTTCCACTCTTGACTCAGTACTTTTCCACTCCTAGCCCTTCTTTAAACCCCATCCACATTGTGCTGATCCCCCTGTTCCATGGGAGAAAATGCGACAGGAGGGAGTCACAACTTTTTCTGCTTTCAGCCTCTTGCTTATACTGTCCCAGTAAGTCATTAAAGACTTGAGTGCTAGTCATTTTTCCTTGCCTTTTTAATCAAGTAGCTTTCTCGATCAGCTGAGCCCTTGAGTATATAAAAATATATTCACACATACACACAAGATCAAGATAGACAATGAGAAGACAAAGCTGAGTTAGGATGACCAGTCTCAGCATTAAGGGGGTTTCTAGGAAATGGGACTTAAACTAGTAATACTGAGCTTCTAGAGTTCTTTCTTGTTTTTGTTTTTGTTTTTGTTTTAATTTTATTTACTTATTTGACAGAGATCATAAGTAGGCAGAGCAGCCGGCAAAGAGAGGAAGGGAAGCAGGCTCCCTGCTGAGCAGAGAGCCTGATACGGGGCTCGATTCCAGGACCCTGGGATCATGACCTGAGCTGAAGGCAGAGGCTTTAACCCACTGAGCCACCCAGGCACCCCACTTTCTTGGTTTTACTACTTATTTTATTTTATTTATTTATTTGAGAGAAAGGACAAGCAGGGGGAGCAGCAGTCAGAGGGAGAGGGAGAAGCAGGCTCTCTGCTGAGCAGGGAGCCAACGTGGGGCTCAATCCCAGGAACTTGGGATCATGACCAGAGCTGAAGGCTGATGTTTAACCCAACCGAGACACCCAGGCACCCTGACTTTCTTGGTTTTAAAACTGAATTACAACCAGAGAACACCTTCAGTGCTGGGTAAACTGAAACAATTAGTCACTCTATGTGACTTACAGTGAACACACCAACCTCTGACCTCTGCAATCCACTGGGAATGTGGAAAGGACACTCAGAAAACTTTAAGGCAGGAATAAAAAAAACCATGAGAACAATGGGGCATGGGAGCTCCAGAGGAACTGGGAGGGGGGATTGCAAAGAAAAGTTATCAAAGCAGAATGTATCAACTAGAAAGGTAAGAGTAAGTGTGGTTTGAAAGATGGGCATAGGGACACCTGGGTGGCTCAGTTGGTTAAGTGTCTGCCTTTGACTCAGGTCATGATCCCAGGGTCCTGGGATGGAGTCACGCATGGGCTCCCTGCTCAGTGGGAAACCTGCTTCTCCTTCTGCCTGCTGCTCCCCTTGCTTGTGCTCTCTCTCTCTGGCAAATAAATAAATAAAATCTTAAAAAAAAAAAAAAAGAAAGGAAGATGGGGTATACTTAGCTATATATCTTTAATATTAGACAAGTCCATTTTATATTGACATAGGAATTCAGGATGGTTACTTCATAAAGTAACTGGCTTACAGTTTAACATCTAATGAAAACCCTTCATGGTGGGCAGCTTAATGGAGGTAATGTATGTACAACAGGAATGGTGTCTGGTACCCCATGGGCACTCAGATCCTGCTCTTCCTGACTCATTTCCTTTCTGCTCCTGAGATTAGCTCTTGAGTTAAAAAGTAATTTCATTTCTCCAGCACAGTGCCTGGCACATAATCAATGCTCAGTTATCATTTGTTGAATGAATATTGAATATACACTTCACTTATTTTGGCGTTGATTTTAGCTTGATGCCAAGCCAGGTTCTAGGGTTTATTGTCATGGCTCCAGTTTGCACTTAAGGACCACCAGAACTTCCTCCTTTTATACTCTGAATTTGGTCAGATGTTGTAAGCTGTATTCGTCACTTAATCTTTTTTTTAAAGATCTTATTTATTTATTTGAGAGAGAGAGACAGAGATAGTGAGAGAGACCATGAGTGGGAAGGAGAAGGAGCAGCAGACTTCTTTGAGCAGGGAGCCTGCTGTGGGTCTGGATCCCAGGACCCTGGGATTATGACCTGAGCCAAAGGTAGATGCTTAACTGACTGAGTCACCCAGGCACCCCATTCGTCACTTAATCTTCAAGGGAAAAATATATTAAATTCCCTTGGGCTATGTGATTTTATCATTTCCTGATATCGTAATATGCACAGTTACATTGCAGAGCTCAGCCAAAGCTAACAGGTTTCCTTTGCTATCCTAAAGGAGAGCATTTCCATGAAATCTTTCATAGGTTAAAACAGCACAAAGGAAGAAGCAATTACAGTTAATTTATATGGAGACATTTTTGAGCATTCCCAGACCCCTTAGCCTCTCTTAAGCTTTTCTGATATATTAGGGTACATCTTGCTAATAGATACACAAAATAAATTGAGATAGAGGACAGACACTCACAGACACAGTTCAGAGCTATGGCAACTTGATATGGAGAATGCTAAGTGTACTTCCCAGAGAAGGAGCCTGGTGATGCCACTCTCACTATTGGGGGTGTGCTGCCTCTGTAAGGGCTCACTGCAAAACAAATGCTGAACACTATTTTTGCTTTTCACCCTTTTTTCATAAAAGTAAAAATCCTCTTTGGATTTCTTTCAGTTAGTGAAACAGGTGCTAATGTAGATCTTTATTTAAAGTAAAGTGTCCTAATGTGAATTTTTGAAAAGCAGGGATACCTGTATTAAACTCCACATGAGAGTAGCAGTAGAGCATGGATTAAAATTATATGAGAGACTCTTTTTATTTAAAGATTTTATTTATTTATTTGACAGAGAGAGATCACAAGTAGGCAGAGAGGCAGGCAGAGAGAGAGGAAGGGAAGCAAGCCCCCCGCTGAGCAGAGAGCCCGACGCGGGACTCGATCCCAGGACCCTGAGATCATGACCTGAGCCGAAGGCAGCGGCTTAACCCACTGAGCCACCCAGGCGCCCCTTATATGAGAGACTCTTAACTATAGGAAACAAACTGAGGGCTGCTGGAGAGGAGGAGAGTGAGGGCATGGGGTAACTGGGTGATGGGCATTAAGGAGAGCATGTGATGGGATGAGCACTGGGTGTTAACATGCAACTGATACATTATTGAACACTACATCTGAAACTAATGGTGTACTATAAGTTGGCTAATTGAATTTAAATTAAAAAAAATCACATGCAGTTTAAATTCCAACTACTTTGGTTAACTTAAGAAAGCTTTCTAATTGTGGTGAAATACACTTAATGTGAAATTTATCATCTTAATCATTTTAAGTGTATAGCTCAGTGGCATTAAGTACATTCAACATTACTTACATTAAGTGAGCTAACATTGTTATGCAAACAATCTCTAGAACTCTTTTTACCTGGCAAAACTGAAATTCTATGTCCATTCATCAACAGCTCCCAATCCTTCTGCCGTCCCCCATCCCCTGGCAACCACCCTTCTAATTTCTGTCTCCAGGAATTTGATCACTCTAGGTACTCTCTTAGAAGTAGAGTTATACGGTGTTTATCTTTTTGTGACTGGCTTATTTTACTTAGTATAATGTACTTAAGAGTCATCTATATTGTAGTATATGTTAGAGTTTCTTTCCTTTTTTTTTTTTTTTTTTTTTTTTTTAGAATTTCTTTCCTTTTTAAGCAGAGTCTCCTATTGATGGACATTTGGGTTGCTTCCGCCATTGGCTATTGTGAATAATGCTTCTATGAATATGAGTATACAAATTCCTTTGATACTGTGTTCTTCAGTTCTTTGGGTTACATATCCAGAAGTGGAATCACTGGATCATAAGGTAATTCCACTTTAAATTTTTTTGATGTACCACAATACTGTTTTCCTTAGAGGTGGGGCCATTTTACATTCCTACCAACAGTACACAAAGTTTCCAACTTCTCCTCATCAAAACTTGTTATTTTCTGGTCTTGTTTTTGTTTATTTTATAGTAGCCATCATACTGCATTGTGATTTTGTGGTTGATTTCTTTTTTCTGTAAAGTTAGGTGTTTATTCTTTTTTTTTTTTTTTTTTTTTTGGTGTGGTTAATTAAAAAAAAAAATCAAAGTAAAACTTTTTTATAATGGCTGCATGAGGGGTGCCTGGGTGGCTCAGTGGGTTAAGCCACTGCCTTGGGCTCAGGTCATGATCTTAGAGTTCTGGGATTGAACCCTGCATCGGGCTCTTTGCTCCGAGGGGAGCCTGCTTCCCCCCCTCCCCCCCACCGCCTGCCTCTCTGCCTACTTGTGATCTCTCTCTCTGTCAAATAAATAAATAAAATCTTAAAAAAAAAAGAAAAAAAAATGGCTGCATGAGATTAAAAAGTCAAATAATGCATTTCTAAAAGGGTTACAGGCCCTCATCCCCATCCCATCCCCCACTGCCCGCCAATCCTTCTCTCCAGAGAACAGATTTTTTTCAACTCTTTTTAGTTGTTCTTCTGGTCCTTGAGACCATAGTCCTAATTAATATGCTAGTATTGTTATTTTTTATTATTGTCTCAGTCGTTATAATTTTGTAGTCAGTGGCAGGCACAGATTTAGCATTGTTAAACCATTCTTTTCTTCCATGGTTCCCATTCTCCCAATATAATTATGTAAAGATATTTAGTTAATTCAATATGACTAAGTATAATTTACTACCAAGTGTATATTGTACATATATCATGTTTCCTTCTGTTTTTTTGCCTTTTCCAGATTTAATAATTGCCTCTTATTAAATTTCCTCAATTTTTTATATATCTATTGCTAATTCTCCCCATATATCCAACATCTTCTTTTTATAGGCTTTTATAGTGTTCAGCATATCACATGATTCATGATCTCCATGTCTTCCTAGAGATGCTTCACCTGGAGAGCTGTCTTCACATACCTCCAGTCTAGACATGTTGTTTTCTAAGCCTGCTATATAGTTGTTGTCCAGGGACTTCCCTTCCAATGCCCTCTGGGAGTTGGAATTCCATTAACTTAAAAAAATTCTAAGCAAACCAAAATTTCACGTGAAAACATGCCTGACAGTAATTAGCTTTGGGTGCATCCTACTTGATTTCTTTGGATGGTGAGTTCTGGCCTCCATTTCTTTAGTGTGACGCTCATTCCTTCACAACACAGCTTCTTGAGGGTGCTACTGCAAAGGGCTCTCACAGTTACATAAGGGTAATAAGAATGGATGAAGAAGCAGCTAGAGGAAAATATACAGTGTGCTCATTATCAAAAAGTTGGAAAAAAATAACAAAAATGTGGAAACAAGGTGGGACAGTAATCCCAACCCTCTCTCATTCTCACAATAAAAGAGAACCCTGTTAATATCTGGGTCTATTTCCTTCTCATCTTTTTCTTCAGCCTGAATTATTTTTTTGTTGTTGTTGTGACCATATTGTATATCCAGTTTTATGTCCTGCATTTTTTTTAAGATTTTTATTTTATTTTATTTGACAGAGAGAAACCACAAGTAGATGGAGAGGCAGGCAGAGAGAGAGAGAGGGAAGCAGGCTCCCTGCTGAGCAGAGAGCCCGATGTGGGACTCGATCCTAGGACCCTGAGATCATGACCCGAGCCGAAGGCAGCGGCCCAACCCACTGAGCCACCCAGGCGCCCCTATGTCCTGCATTTTTAATAGCAGTGTATGTAAGTGCTTTTCTAGGGGCTTATAAATTATTCAGAAATATCATTTTTTAAAAAAATGGCTACATAATAGCCCATCCAGTTGAAGTGCCATAATTAATAGATCTTCTATTGTCACATCTTTAGGTTGTTACCAATTTTCAACCATTATAAATAATGTTTTGGTATATATTTTGTCAGTAAGTCTTTGCATATTTGGGATTCTCTCATTTAGATAGATTTTTACTAAGTCAAAGGATATAAACATTTTTAAAGCTAAAATATTTTTTTCTTGATTATTTTTCTTTGAGGATGTATATTCAGAGAGTGATACTCTTACACCTAAATAATCATGATCCATTTCATTGTCTTTACTGGCTACATTGAATGCAGCTAGGACTAGCGGATTAGATTTTTAGCCATCTAGATTTAATTATGTACAGTTCAGGACCAAGAGAAAGATAAAAAAAAAAAGTCTTAGAAGATGCCCAGACAAAATGGTTTAGAAATGCTACAGTTTATCAGTCCTCACAGGTCAGAAGTGCTCTGTCCTCTGGCATATCATATCTCTCTTTCCTCCCTCCTTCTCTTTTCCTTCCCTTCCCTTTTCTTCTTTCCATTCTTCCTTGTACAACACATTATTGTGGCAGCACATCATGGAAATTCTAATAGCTATACGACCTGGAAGATATGCTAAAATGTTATTAAGCAGAATACTGTTTATGTTGTACACTTAAAACTAATATGATGGGTTTTTTTAAAGGAATATTTTCTTAAAGTTTTTTTTGTTTTTTTGTATTTATTTGACAGAGAGAGACACAGCAAGAGAGGGAACACAAGCAGGGGGAGTGGGAGAGGGAGAAGTAGGCTTCCCGCTGAGCAGGGAGCCAGTGTGGGGCTCAATCCCAGGACCCTGGGATCATGACCTGAGCTGAAAGCAGCCGCTTAATGACTGAGCCACCCAGGCACCCCAAAACGAATACATTGTCATATATCAATTATATCTTAGTAAAATGGTAAGAAAAAAAGAATCCTGATTCCATCATTTCTGTGAATCTTAAACTTTTCACCTTTCAGGCTCCAACAAACAGCTGGACCCCTCCTCATGTTATAAAATTTCTCTCCCAGTTAAACCCCACAAGGCAAACAGTGCATCTTTTTAACAGTAAGCCTTCTGAAAGTGGCAACTACTGTTTATTCATCTTTGTTCTTCCAACATGGAACATCTTTATTTTCCCAACAGTGTGTGCACTTAATGACTGTAGTATCATACAACAGGATGAAATCTAAAAGACAGGATTTGTTTTTATATTCTGGACCAGCACAAACAACTCACCTGATCTAGGAAATCTGTCTCTTTATGGAGATAGATATCTACTGAGCACTATATCCAAGTACCATGCTAGACTCTTTATAAACATTATCTCATTTAATTCTTATAATAATAACCCTATACTACTAGGTATTGCTAGTATCCCCAGTTTACAGTTGAGATAACTGAGGTATATGAGGTGGAACTACTTGCCTGAAAACACACAATAAAGAGGAACAGATGGAATTCAAGAAAGTAAAAGCCTGGGGTGCCCAGGTGGCTCAGTCAGTTAAGCTTGCTCTCTCTCTCTCTCTCATAAATAAATAAATAAATAAATAAATCTTTTTAAAAAAGAATATGTAATCCATTCACATGGCTAAAAAATTGTTTTAAATTAACCAACAGAGTTTCCTTTCTGTCCGGTCTGTTCCATTCCCACACTCTCCTGATAGGTAACTACTATTGTTAATTTTTTGTGTATCTTTCCAGAGATATTCTTTGTATATGAAATGTAAGAAAGTGAAAATATTCTCATGTTTCATTTTTAAACTTAAGAGGAATGGATAAACACGGATTTGCATCTTGCTTTTCCGCTAATTCTTCTAGGAGATCCTTTTGTGTGGGTGGCTCAGTCAGTTAAATGTCTGACTTTGGCTCATTGTGGGGCTCCCTGCTCAGCAGGAAGTCTGCTTCTCCTTCTCCCACTGTCCCTCTGCCCACTGGTGCTCTCTCTCTCTCCCTCAAATAAATAAAATCTTTTTAAAAAGAGTGTCCTTATTCTCAGGGCAGCTTTGTGGGCACTGTATTTAATGATGCATATTTTATCAGTTTTCAATCTTTCCTTACAACAAAAATCATCCAATAAATACCTTTGTACATGTGTCATTTCACATATCACACATCATCTCACACATTTCTCCCCTTTAGAATAAGTTTCCCAAAATGAAACTATTGTATCAAGAGGTGCGTTCAGCCCTTCCACACAATCACGCTGAGCTAGTACCCGCACCTGGAATCGGGTCACAACCTCAGCTGCGCCTGCCGCCTGCCACTGCCTCTGGACAATGGACCCCCACAAAGTGAGTGAGCTTCGGGCTTTCGTGAAAATGTGTAAGCAGGATCTGAGCGTTCTGCACACCGAGGAAATGCGTTTCCTGCAGGAGTGGGTGGAGAGCATGGGGGGTAAGATACCACCTGCCACTCATAAAACTAAATCAGAAGACAGAATCAAGGAATAAAAACCAGATAGTAAGAAGGCAGAGGAAAACATAAAGACGGATGAACCATCAAGTGAGGAGAGTGATCTAGAAATTGACAGTGAAGGTGTGATTGAACCAGATACCGATGCCCCTTAAGAAATGGGAGATGAAAATGTAGAGATAACCGAGGAAATGATGGATCAGGCAAATGATAAAAAAGTGGCTGCCATTGATGCCCTAAATGATGGTGAACTACAGAAAGCCATTGACTTGTTCACAGATGCCATCAAACTAAATCCTCGCTTGGCCATTCTGTATGCCAAGAGAGCCAGTGTCTTCATCAAATTACAGAAGCCAAATGCTGCCATTCGAGACTGTGACAGAGCTATTGAAATAAATCCTGATTCAGCTCAGCCTTATAAGTGGCGCGGGAAAGCACATAGACTTCTGGGCCATTGAGAAGAAGGAGCACATGATCTTGCCCTTGCTTGTAAACTGGATTATGATGAAGATGCTAGCGCAATGCTGAAAGAAGTTCAACCAAGGGCCCAGAAAATTGCTGAACATCGGAGAAAATATGAGCGAAAACCTGAAGAGCGAGAGATCAAAGAAAGAATAGAAAGGGTTAAGAAGGCTCGGGAAGAACATGAGAGAGCCCAGAGGAAGGAAGAAGCCAGACGACAATCAGGAGCTCAGTATAGCTCTTTCCCAGGTGGCTTTCCTGGGGGAATGCCTGGTAATTTTCCTGGAGGGATGTCTGGAATGGCAGGAATGCCTGGGCTCAATGAAATTCTTAGTGATCCGGAAGTTCTTGCAGCCATGCAGGATCCAGAAGTTATGGTGGCCTTCCAGGATGTGGCCTAGAACCCAGCGAATATGGCAAAATATCAGAGCAACCCAAAGGTTATGAATCTCATCAGTAAATTGTCAGCCAAATTTGGAGGTCAAGCATAATGCCCTTCTGACAAATAAAGCCCTTGCTGAAGGAAAAGCAACTTCGATCACCTAATGGATGTCGCAATAATACAAACCAGTGTACCTCCGACCTTCTCATGAAGAAAGCTGGGGTGCTGTGAAGAGAATCCCTACCCCTCTGCTCCCCATGCAACTGAAACATTCTACAATGCTTTGCCATTAGGGTATTCATTCAGATAATATTTTCCTACTAGGAACTACAAACTTTAAACACTTTTTAAACCTTAAAAATATTTAAAGACATATTAAAAGGGAGTGTTAGTCCCTACATTTTTCTTTACTAATCATTTCAGTTTTTTTCCTTTGGATTAACTGGGCAAGGAAGATATTTCAGTGTGGAAGATTCATTGCTCAGTTATAATGAGTGAAATAAAGGTTTATTAGTGGGAGGCAAATAATACATTAAAATAGATGAAGTTTGAGTTAGAGATGCGGTTTCTGAGGCATTTTGACTTGTCTTTTTAAATGCTTTATTTTTTAAACACAGTTTATTTTATTTATTTATTTATTTATTTTTTTAAAGACACATTTATTCAGTGTCATGATCAGACTATTACATTGAGCAATCAACAGCATGGGTGCAAAGAAAAAAAAAATCTACATTAAAACCCTTTGTTGGAATGCTTTACACTTTCCACAGAACAGAATCTAAAATAACCTGTTATACAATTAGTCACAAATACAGTCCTCGAGTTTTTTTGCCCATACACATGAGTATTGTCTAAAACATGTCTTCTTTGTAGCAGCTAGGCCCTGCCACCACTGTGCTTGGCTGAGTTCACAAATCTGTTGTAACCTGTAGCTTCCCTGTCACTTCTCTGGCTCTCCTCTCCTGCTAAGCTTTGTTTCCTGGCAGTAATTAAAACCTTCTGCCACTGCCATAGCTGCTGCTGCTGCTGGAACCACCATAGCCACCTTGGTTTTGTGGTTTGGCGAAGTATTGGCCTCCACCACCATAAGGGCCAGAGCTTCTGCCTCCAAAATTGCCTCCTTTCATGGGTCCAAAATTTGAGGATTGATTGTTGCAATTGCCAAAATCATTATAGCTTCCGCCACCTCCATAGTTGCTTCCATCATTACCAAATCCGTTATAGCCATCCCCACTGCCACCATATCCACCACCACCTCGACTGCCACCAAAGCCACCTCTACCACTGAAGTTTCCTCTGCGACCAAAGTTGTCATTCCCACCAAAACCACCTCCACGACCACCACCAAAGTTTCCAGAACCACTTCGACCTCTTTGGCTGGATGAAGCACTAGCCATCTCTTGCTTAGAGAGCGCTTTCCTTACTTCACAGTTGTGGCCATTCACAGTATGGTATTTTTGAATGACAATCTTGTCTACAGAATCATGGTCATCAAATGTTACAAAAGCAAAACCCCTCTTTTTGCCACTGCCTCGGTCAGTCATGATCTCAATCACTTCGATTTTCCCATACTGTTTGAAATAATCTCTTAGATGATGTTCTTCAGTGTCTTCTTTAATGCCACCAACAAAAATATTTTTCACAGTTAAGTGGGCACCAGGTCTTTGAGAATCTTCTCTTGAGACAGCCCTCTTTGGTTCCACAACTCTTCCATCCACCTTGTGTGGCCTTGCATTCATGGCTGCATCCACCTCCTCCACAGTGGCATAGGTGACAAACCCAAAGCCTCTGGAGCGCTTGGTGTTCTGATCTCTCATTACCACACAGTCCGTAAGTGTTCCCCATTGCTCAAAATGGCTCCTCAGACTCTCATCGGTTGTTTCAAAGCTCAGACCTCCGATGAAGAGCTTTCGCAGCTGTTCAGGCTCTTTGGGAGACTCTGACTTAGACATGACGGCGGTGGGAGGGGAGACTTTAACGATGCTTACTCGGCGGCGTCCACAGGCAGAAACAACACAGTTTATTTTGATAGAACCCATGGGACCACAAGTATTACAGTCGGACCTGGGTAGGGACCGGAAGTGCTTGGCAGGGCAGCAACAGCCTTACTCCTTTTATATAGTGTGCACCCTTGTGCAGATGCATTTAAATCTTACACTGTGGTGAAGGGATGATTTTTATAATGCTGCAGTAGACTTGGATTACTTAGCTGTGTTCTTGTCTGATATAGAAAATAAATGTTTTGCATTATTTCCACATAGGGGAAATTTTTTTTTTTTTTAAATATTTCTGTGTTTAGAGTGACCTTTCCTGGTCAGAAAATACCCATCTCTTTGTGTGCTTCCTGCTTATTTTCATGTCCCCCCTTCTCCCCTCCCAGTACTCTTTGGGCTAAAGATAGTCCTTTTTCACTGGCATCATCACTATTATCATCATTCACAGCATAATTGTGCAAGTATATGTAATGCTGGGTTTACTATGTAATACATATAGTGATTATGTAAGGTAATACCCATAACAGTTGTAGTTTCTTACTTGGCCAAGCGATTGCATATCTAAATGTTAGGTTTCTGCTTTGGTGAGATCTTAACCATCTCAGAAGATGTTGGAAGGAGGGATTCCCTTTGATATTCAGTCTTCTGAGGAAATACCTGTTGCAGTTGGAGTTTATCTGACATTATTCATCTTCGTAATTTGGAGAGTATGAGGTTTGAATTCATTGATGTACATAGAAGGGAACCAAATTTCTTGATCCAATATGAATTATAAAATTGATGAGATCCATGGTTCTTCATTGTGGGGTTGATGGCATTATGAGTCATTGTGTTCTTATTCAGCTCTTGAATACTGCACCATATCCCCCACCTCTACTTTTTTCCTTTCCTCTCCTCCAAGGATAAAGAAATGATGGATTTTCTGTTGTACATTCAAATCTTAACATTAATTAAGACTAAGTCTAGGCACTGTACTAGAAATTGCTAGGTTTCTACCTTTCCAATTTAAAGTGCTGGTGTTCAAAAACAGTTTTCAAGGGATGAGACCCTCTATACTTTGCTTATTTGAAGAATCAGTGGTAGGAGCAGTGAAGAAAATTCCATGGAATAATTTCTGAAATAGTACATTTCTGAAGTCATAAGTAAGTTGATTCAGGTTCTAACCCTTTACTGTACACAAGCAAATAGAAATGCATCTGTTATATAAGTGAGAAAAGGCTGTATGCTAACTGAGCATGCTTTTTAAATCCTTTAAAAATACTCAGCATATAAACTTGCGTTTGAGCTTGTCAGTGGTTTTTTTGTTGGTAATTTGTGTTCTCTCTCGAATTTTCTAATGTGTGCTGTGAATAACCCAAGAAGACCAGTTCCTTTTGGGTTCCTTATTTGATTTACTTTTTACTTAATTATTTATTACTTAAGTACATTCTAACATTGCAGATATTACCGTAAGTGGGTAAAAGTAAAATTGGTCTTCTGGAAAAAAAAAAAAAAAAAAAGAGGTGCGTTCATTTGTAATTTTGAGAGATAATGCCAAACCATCCTCCGCTAGGGTTATAGAAATTGCCAGTCTTATCAGTGGAGTTGAGAAAGTACCTGTTGGCCTACAGCCTTACCAACAGTGTTTCCAAATCCTCCATCTTTCGCTAATCAGATGATGGAAGATAACATTCCAGTGGGTCTAATTTGTATGTCTATTATTATGAATCAGGAAGAGTTTTTTTTTTTAAGATTTTTATTTATTTCTTTGACAGACAGAGATCACAAGTAGGCAGAGAGGCAGGCAGAGAGAGCGGAGGAAGCAGGCTCCCTGCTGAGCAGAGAGCCCTATGTGGAGCTTGATCCCAGGACCCTGGGATCATGACCTGAGCCAAAGGCGGAGGCTTTAACCCACTGAGCCACCCAGGCGCCCCAGGAAGAGGTTTTTTTTTTTTTTTTTTTTTTTTTTTAAAGATTTTATCTATTTATTTGACAGAGAGAAGCACAAGCAGACAGAGGGAGAGGGAGAAGCAGGCTCCCCACTGAGCAGAGAGCTTGCCATGGGGTTCTCTGGGATCCCAGGACCCCAGGGTCATGACCTAAGCTCAAGGCAGATGCTTAACTGACTGAGCCACCCAGGCCCCCAGGAATTATTTTTTAATGGGCTTTTTAAAGAGAAGTCTTAAGTTCACAGCAAAATTGAGAAGATACAGAGAGTTTCTATATACTCCCTGACCCCATACATGCACATCCTACTACACTATCAAATCTTGCACCAGAGAGATACATTTATTCTCGTTGATGAAGCTTCCCTGATACACCATTATCACCTAAAGTTCATAGTTTACATGAAAGTTCACTTTTGGTGTTGTACATTCTTTGGGTTTGGACAAATTTACAATGACACATTTCTACCATTAGAGTATCATACAGAGTAGTTTCATTGCCCTAAAAATTCTCTGTGCTCTGCCAGTTCATCCCTCCTACTCTCCTATTCTGTAACAACCATTGATCTTTTTACTCTTTCCATAGTTTTGTCTTTTCCAGAATGGCATACAATTGGAATCATACTGTATGTGGCCTTTGCAGACTGGCTTCTTTCACTTAGTGATAGGCATTTAAGGTTCCTCCATGCCTTTTTCATGGCTTGATAGTTCCTTTCTTTTTAGTGCTGAATAATATTCCATCATTTAGATGTACCACATTTACTTATCCACTCACCTTACTGAAGGACATCTTGATTCTGTCCAAGTTTTAGCAATTATGAATAAGGCCAATATGTGAAGGCTGCTGTGTGAAGGTTTTTGTACAAACATAAATGTCCAACTCATTTTGCTAAATACCAAGGAGTACAATTGTTAGTATGGTAAGAGTATGTTTAATTTTGTGAGAAACTGCCAAACTGTCTTCCAAAAAGTAGCTTAACATTTTGCATTCCCACTATAATAAATGAGAGTTCCTATTTATCTACATCCTTGTCAGCATTTGGTGTTATCTCTATTAGATCTTGGCCTTCTAATGTGTAGTGGAATTTCACTGATGGGATTTGCAACTCCCTAATGAAAATATGATGTTGAGAATCTTTTCATATGTTTATTTGCCATCTGTATATCTCCTTCAGTGAGTTGTCTATCAGATCTTTTGCTCATTTTTAAATTGTGTTTTCTTATTGTTGGGTGTTTAGGGTTCTTTATATATTGTAGGTAACAATCCTGTATCAGATATGTCTTTTACAAGTATATTCTCCCAGTCTCTGGTTGTTTCCACATTCTCCTGAAAGACGAGTCTTTTTTTTTTTTTTAATGAGGAAGAACCATTATAGTGTCATCGTTCTTTTATGGTTCTTTTCTATGAATTGTCTGTTCAAATCTCTTGATGGGCTGAATTTTATTTTATTTTATTTTTTTGATCGGCTGAATTTTAAACTCATTTAGTTGTTAGACTTGAGCAGAAATTAGCCTGTCCTAGAGTCATCCGTGTCTCTACTCACAAATCCCTTCAAACTGACATTTCAGATCAACCCATTTTGTATTTATGCCCTTGGAAAGCTAATTCTGTATGAAATGAAATTTAGTGGTAAAACTCACAACTGCAGATTTCTAATTTCTAAGCCAATAATGTTTGCTGGCAATAACTTCTTACCTTTCACTATCACTTAACTAATAGAGAACAAACTTCTGACCTTTGTTATGCTGGACCAGTGTTATGCTGGAGTTAACTGTTCTACTTTCAGGAGTTTTGTAAGCCAGTTGTTAATGCCATTATTAAGAATTAACTTACATAAACTTATAGGACTTCATATTTTGTATCCCAGTAAGTTCAAGCCTTTTTTTTTCATTTTTGTTGGAAAAACACAAGATAATATTTGAGATAATTTTAAAGTAAAAAAAGAATGGATGAATGAAAAGGAACCACTGCAGATTTTAAACTCCATCCTTATTTAGCTATTATACTCTTGGATATTTCTTTCTTTCTTTTCCTCTCTGCCAGTATTTGTCCACATGCATAGTATTATTTATATATTCACTTTTACAGTCTGCTCTTTTTATGTAGTTTAATATCACAAATCTTTTTTTTTAAGATTATTTATTTATCTATTAGAGAGAGAAAGAGCACAAGAGCGGGAAGAGTCAGAGGGAGAACCAGACTCCCCGCTGAGCAGGGAGCCCGATGTGGAACTCAATCCAGGAACTCCGGAATCATGACCTGAGCCAAAGGCAGTCACTTAACCAACTGAGGAGCTCCATCATAAATCTCTTCTTTGTGTTAAATAGATTTACAATGACTTAAAAGCATGCATGGCCTTTGTGCGATGTGTCATGGTACAGCATCTAAGAGGGCCCCAATGATTCCTGCCTCCTACTAGTCATGCCCTTATGCAGTCCCCTCCCCTTGAGTAAGGCTGCTCTTTTTTTTTTAAAGTGATGGTTTTTAAATTTTTATTTATTTAAATATTTATTTATTTGACAGAGAGAGAGAGAGAGACAGTGAGAGCTGGAATACAAGCAGGGGGAGTGGGAGAGGGAGAAGCAGGCTTCCTGCTGAGCAGGGAGCCAGATGCGGGGGCTCAATGTGGGGCTCTATGTGGGGCTCTATCCCAGGACCCTGGGATCATGACTGGAGCTGAAGGCAGATGCTCAATGACTGAGCCACCCAGGCGCTCCGAGCAGGGCTGCTCTTATTGACTGACTTCTAAGTGTAGGAGGTGGAAAATTTTTCCTCCACTCTTAGGCTTGGTAATCAGGGGCCTATGAAATAAACTGACAAGAGATTAACAGGAGAAAAGACAAATGTTTAATTCCCATAATATGCAGGACCACAGAGAAACGGGACTGAAAGGGTCAGTTAGAATTTGGGGCCTATATATCATTTTGATAGGGAAAGGGAAGATGGAGAAAGGGCACTTACAGGAAAACAAATGACTTATAGGGAAGATAAATGTGTCCTTAGGAAAACAGGTGGGTCATAGAATAGTTTTGTGACAATGTCTGTTTAGGTGATCTCTTGTCCTGGTGCTGACATCTGACTCTGCTGTTAAGGGTCAAACTTCCCTGATTCAGAAACTCCTTGGGAGATGATTTCTGACAGCTGAGTTCTTTGAGGAGGCTCTTTTAGGCAGGTAATAGGAGTTTGGGGGTGGGGAATGGGGAGCCTCTTCATCTGTTCATGTTTAAACACCTTAAGCTCAAAGTAATTTTTATGGTTGATCCCTTCATATGGAATAGAATATGGCAGAAATGATGATGTCATATCTGGAAATAGGTTATAAAACGACTGTGGTTTTCAGTGTTCTTTCTTTCTCCCTCTCTTGGCTTGCTCACTTCTAGAAGCAGCCATCTGCCATGTAATAAAGCAGCCTTGTGAGAGGCTCAGGTGAGTCAGTGTAGAAGCAGATCTTCTGGGGCCACATGAGTTAGCCTGGAAGTAGATATTGCTCAGCCAAGCCCTGAGAAGACTACAGCCTCATGACCCTGACCCAGAACCACCTAGCAGAGCTCCTTGCAGATGCCTGGTTCACAGAACTTGTAACATAATAAATATCTGCTGTTTTAGTTACTAAGTTTTGGGATAATTTGTTATGAATCCATGGAGTACTGATACAGGAGCTAAGGATTTTATCCAACTAGTTGATTAATAAGGGAATTGGTAAGACATTAAGACCAAATAAGAATTTTGAGAATAGATAAAGAGAGAGAGGCAATGAAAAACAATGAAATAAATTTGTTAAGAGATGCAAATCTGACTAATATCTTATGGAATAATAAATTGTAATGTTTTAAGTTATCTTTTTTTTTTTAAGATTTTATTTATTTATTTGACAGAGAGAGATCACAAGTAGAGAGAGAGGCAGGCAGAGAGAGAGAGGGAAGCAGGCTCCCTGCTGAGCAGAGAGCCCGATGCGGGCCTCGATCCCAGGACCCTGAGATCATGACCTGAGCCGAAGGCAGCGGCTTAACCCACTGAGCCACCCAGGCGCCCTAAGTTATCTTTTTTATAAACTGGAAATTAGTTATATTTCCATCAGACAAAATTCACATATATTTCTGCAGACAAGAATCTTTTGTATGACCATTAGTTTTCTACAATTTAACTTTCCCAAGAACTATAAAGTAGCCTAATTAGAAGAAAGATAGTCAAGGGGCACATCCCTGTAGAATCAAATTACCCCAATTTGTCTACTAGACAAGGCTAGCATTCTACTGAAAGGACACCAGTAATCTCTTTTGCCTATTTTCAAATTTTGGCCAATTTTTCTAGATACTTGTTTATGCTAAGACTTTATAATTACAATGTTTAATGGCTGTATACCATTCTAGCAATTTGAAACATCCTAATTTCTAATATTTTTTATTTTAAAAATTTAAAAATTTTTAAAATTTTTATCTTTTTAGAGAGAAAATGTTTTTAAATTTATTCATTTGAGAGAGACAGAGTGATTATGAGCAGGAGGGGTAGAGGGAGAGGGAGAAACAGGCTCCCCGCTGAGCAGAGAGCCCAATGCAGGGCTCAATCCCAGGACGCTGCGATCATGACCTGAGCTGAAGGTAAATACTTGACCCACTGAGTCAATCAGGTGCTCCTAATATTTTTTATTATTGAAGTTTAGGTTGTTTCCATTTTTTTCTTATTTATTATATTAAATGGCATTTTAGTATTATTTTGCATAAATATCTTAGTGTTGTAAGTAATGATTATATGAATTTTTCTTTAAGGTAAATCCCAGGGGTTAGATCAAAGTTTAAGGACAAGTGTGCTCTCCAGTGCCCTCGGGAGACTGGTTCTCACTCTGCCTTTCCAGTCTGGTATCCCTGTTTCTTTACATTCACTAGGCTGCCCACCAGATTGTTCCCCTCACCCTTCTGCTGCTAATAGTCCTGTGACCTCTACCTGGAATATTCTCCCTCCTCTTATCTAGGTCAGAGTTTCATAGATGGCTTTTAGGAGATTCACAAGCCTCTGAAAGATAAATGTAAAATTTTGTCATATATATATATATGCTTTGTGAGAGAAAGCCAGGGATTCGGTCAGCTTCTCAGAAGAGGTATGTGTATGCTGAGCTCTAGGTTGAGAAGAGTTTTCTTATGCCTTCAAGATTTACCAATCTTTCCCTCTTGGGAAAATATACACATATTTTTAAAAGATTATTTATTTATATATTTATTTGAGAGAGAGAGAGAGAGAGATAGCAAGAGAGAATACTATTCAGGGAGAGATGTAAGGGGAGAGGGACAGAGGGAGAAACAGCCCTCCCATCCAGTCAGGAGCCTCAGGTGGGGCTTGATCCCATGACCTGGACCAAAGGTAGACACTTAACCAACTGAGCCATCCAGGCACCCTGAAAATATACATATTCTTTTTTTTTTTTTTTGAAAATATACATATTATTGATCTAGCTTTGTACTAATACTCCTAAATTGTTAACTAATGGCTTTAAGGGGATTATTTTGTTTCTTCAACTTTTAGGACAAATACTTTTAAATGGTGGGCAGAAAGAATAAAAGGACAAAAATGAACACATTAGAGATAATATAGAGGAGGCATTTAGGATGATGCGTCATTGGTTTGGAACTCAAAAAATGGTAGCTACTATTGGTTTTTGCTAAAATGCTTATTAGGGGCGCTTATTAGTGGCTCGGTGGGTTGGACCTGTGCCTTCGGCTCGGGTCATGATCTCAGGGTCCTGGGATTGAGTCCTGCATTGGGCTCTCTGCTCAGCGGGGGCCTGCTTCTCCCTCTCTCTCTCTGCCTGACTCTCTGTCTACTTGTGATCTCTCTCTATGTCAAATAAGCAAATAAAAAAAAATAAAATGATATGTTTCTTAGGTGAGAGGCAATGTAACAGGGGCTCTAGATGCCAACTGAGGTTTGAATCCTGGCTTTGGTACTATGCTGCATGACCTTGGAAATGTTGCTCAGATTCTCTATGCCTCATTCTCCTTAGCTCTAAAATGAGGATAACAGGGGTGCCTGGGTGGCTCAGTGGGTTAAAGCCTCTGCCTTCACTCAGGTCAAGATCCCAGGGTCCTGGGATCGAGCCCCACATCGGGCTCTTTGCTCAGCGGGGAGCCTGCTTCCTCCTCTCTCTCTCTGACTGCTTCTCTGCCTACTTGTGATCTCTGTCAAATTAATAAGTAAAATCTTAAAAAAAAAGTTCCATATGCTTAAAAAAAATAAATAAAATGAGGATAATAATAATACCAAATTCATGCAACTGTTGAGATAATTACCTAAGATAATGTTTGTAAAATATTCTGAATGGCATCTGGCACATAATAAATGCTTGAAAAAGGTCACTATTATTCCAGATGGAAGCACTTTTATATGTTTTCTAACATTTGGAAAGATCTATGAGGATTTTTTTGCATTCTTATAGTTGAAAATTTCCAAACACACACAAAAATAGAATAGTAAAATGAATCCCTAGGTACCCAGGACCCAGCTTCAGTAATTATCAACACATGGCCAGTCTTGTTTCAATACCTATCCACTTTCCCCCACACTAGATTATTTTGAAGCAAATACCAGCCATAACATCATTTCATTCAGTATGTATCTCTAAAAGATAAGAACTCTTTGAAGAGTTTATTAACCTCTTTTAATAGGTAGACTAATTGAGGCTCAGCGAGGTTAAGTAACATTCCCAAAGTGACAAGCAGGTATTAACCAAAATTCAAATATAAGATTGACTTCTTTTACTTTGCCATTTGCTGAATAATACAAATATCCATGACCTGAAGTTTAGGCATCAAAACTCTAAATTTAAATAAATAATCTTAGATTTTAAAATTTAGAAGGAAAAATCAGAACAGAATAAAAGCGTAGGTATTCAACACTGAGAAGGAATAGAGCACTGATTAAGTTCCTTTAGATTTATTTTTTCTTCGGTTGAAAGGATTCATCTTCATCTTTGAAGTCATCAAGCATGAAGTGTGAAAGTAGGGCACCAATTGTTCAGACTGTGCATGGTGAATAACTGAGCTAATGTTTCTTTTCCAGCTTCCAGCACTAAAACAAATACCCCTGCACCTGTTTGCAGTTCGTCACATTTTCAAAAGGAAATACTATTTTCCTTGCTATATGATTACTTAAGAGGAAGAGTGTGCAGCTGGAAGGCACATGTAGGGAATTAAAATTCTAGCTCACCATGACACCATGGTGCACCGGCACCATGACAGCTTTCAACAAATATTAATTGATGATGATGGAAATGGCAATAATCATAATGATGTGGTTGACATAAACCATAGAAACCACACGAAGGAGCAGGTAAACAAGTCAGTTATATGTCTGTAAACAGCAGCTTACAAAGCAGCTTTGGAGTTTGCCTGAAGAAAAGGCTGAAGAGGTGGTGTACACACAGCAGCACCTAAAATCACAGGCTTTGGAGCCAGCAAGAATTCTGATCCCCTACTGCCAAATGCGTGACCTTGAACACATTACTTGACATCTCCAAGCCTCAGTTTCTGCATTTGTAAAATGGGGATAATAGGACCTATTGCATAGTGTTGTTACAAGGTTTAACTGAGATCATGTGACTGAGTTACAATGATTAAAATTATTTGGGATTTACAGGGAAATGTCCCCCAAGCTTGAGCAAATGAGGAAAGTTAAGACTGCTTTTCTGAAGCAGAGAAAGGAAACTAAGTGTTCTCAGACTGGCAATAATGTATCTAGAGAAAGACTGGATCATTGATAAGAGAATAAATATCCCACCTGGTAGCCTAGAGAGGCTCTAGCAGCTGGGTTAAGTTTGTTAACAGAGAGAAATGAACAGGCTAGTATCTAAGTCCAGTGATAGTGACGGATAACTGAATTAGCATTTGGATCCTGTGCATTTGGCGTAGCCCAAGTCTGTCTTGCAGGCCCTGGTCACTGTGAGGTCTTTCATAGGAAAGGACAGATCAAGCCAGACTGACTTTATGCATACAAATCACTTAGAGGTCTTATTAAAATGCAGATTCGGATTTGTTAGGTCTAAGATAGGGCCTGAAAGGCTCCCAGGTGATGCTGACTGTGCTGGCCCCCAGACCACACTTGGAGTAACAAAACTACAGGCAACACACCACCCTTCCACTTACACCTCTACTTTCAACAGGAATTAATATTTATCATCCTCTCCTTCTTTTGGGGGTCACAACTTTCTAGCTCAGAACCTAATGCTTGCTATCCAGGATCTCCATATCTAAGGACTGGAACAAGCCTTGGACTTCTTCCTTTGTTTTGTTCCTTTATACCTAGATGGAGGGCAGGATGGGACATTAATGGGTCCCAAATGGGGATGGGGCAGGAGATGGGACAAACCTCCTCTCTAGTCTAGGTATCCTGTCTGAGGTAGACTGAAGCTGAGAGAGAGGGAAAAGTGTTCTTGGTCACAGGTCCCGGGGAAGCTCAAGGCAAAGCAGGGAAAGCTGAAGCAAAACAGGTTGACTAAGTGGGAAGAGATGGCAAGAGGGTGGTGAAGAGATGGTGGTAGGTGACTGCTTAGGAGCCAGGAGACCTCAGCATACTGGCAGAGCGTGAACTGGTGGCTAGCATGACAGTATCATTACTCCTGCGCCAGGTAAGTCTAAATTTGAACCTAAGGCCACTTTCAAGCCATATTCAGACTTGAGTTTGCCGAAATAAGGAACAGGCAATATGGAGATTTTAGGGTATCTTATTTCTAAAAATGTTGATTTGCTCATCTGAAAACAAATAAGATTAATGGATTATGTAAAACTTAATTAGAAGCAAGATTAAAACTTATCTATAATCTTTATATGAATGGTATTATGTAAAAATAAAGTGCAACATGTCAGAAAAAAATTAACCACCACTATATTAATTATAGAAACCTTGTCCCTGTGTTTTTTCTCTGATAAGGAAAATCTTGTTATAATTCTAAAGTCTGAATGAAGGCATTTATTTTTTTATTTTTAAAGATTTTATTTTATTTATTTGACAGACAGAGATCACAAGCAGGCAGAGAGGCAGGCAGAGAGAGGAGGAAGCAGGCTCCCCGCCGAGCAGAGAGCCCGATGCAGAGCTCGATCCCAGGACCCCGGGATCATGACCCGAGCCGAAGGCAGAGGCCTTAACCCACTGAGCCACCCAGGTGCCCCCTGAATGAAGGCATTTTAATATTCCTTTTTTCCTGCATGTTAAATGTCTTATTGAACTTAAAATTAGAACATTTTTGTCTTTCAGAAAGTTCTACTTAGCTTTTAAACAGTGTTTAAAACTGTTCAAAATTTAATTATTATGACCAACAACATAAGATAAAAGCTTGTAGTCCCTCAAAGTAAATCACAATAAATGAAAGGGCTTTATTTCCTTCAAAAGGAACTGTCTAAATAAAGGAAGAAAATTGTATATTAAGCTGAGCATAACATTGTTTGCTGCTACAGAAAAAAACCAATAGGCACACAATGGCTTGGGGTCTAGCAAACAACAGAGCATGCAATTCTTAATCACATAGTCTTGACTTTGATCTCAGCTAGATTTCTGACCTTGGGAAGCCACTTTATTGCTCTTAGCCTCATTCCTCCTCTGTAAAATGAAGAATTAGACTAGCTGGTATTCAGTCCTAATGTTCCACTGATTTAGTAGAAGCCCACTTTTGACTGTGAGAGCATCAGAAAGTATTTGTCATTCCCATAGCACTGAATGTCTTAGTAAGTGGAGACCCAGAGAGGTGAAAAAGTGTTACAGGGGCAGAGTTTGGTGAAACTCCAAGTTGTGTGACTTCTAGCTAGGGACCCTTTCTACAATATTATGCCTCTTGAAATTCTTTCCACAGCGGAATGTTCCTGCTATCAGAAAGAAAATGCATTGAAATAAACCACAGAAGACATTGGTTTAACACAATTTCCTCTGTTAGTTTTCTGGGTGGCTTAATACAAGTTACAAGTTATAACCGACTAATTATGAGTATAAATTTTGTTAGATAACCACATGAAAGCAGATCAAGTTCTTTTATATAGACAGAATGGATAGTTTCAAGATCACACAGTACTGGTTCTCTTGGTCTGTGAGTGACCTGAGGTAGACATGTCTGGTTCATCTGTGCGGTTAGCAAGACAGACACTCTGCATCTAGGAGATTCTCCCAGTGGTGCAGGGCTCTAGGGCAAAGGAGTGGACCTGCAGCGTTAGGAAGAGGAGATCTGAAAGGGAAGATACACTTAGGAGAACCCAGCAATCTATGGAAAGAGATCTTACAGTGGAATTCAAACAAGAGTTTGTCTGTCCTCAGCACAGGCACATGAGAAGGGATGGTAGATGCCCTTATCAACACACAGTGAGCTCGGGGATGTGGAGTGGGGTAATGGAAAAGAACAGTAAACCACATCCTTTTTTTTTGTAGGTATACCCTGTCCCTCCCCACTCTTCTTCCTTTGAGAAAGTTTTAACATTACTATATACTTAGTGTACCTGGACATAGTACTTGAAAATGGAAAACTAGATGGTGAAATCATTCACATATCTTTATGTAATATTTATTTAACACTGAAAATGTGCCAGGCACTGTTAAAAGTACTTTCCAAATAAATATTAAGTCATTTAATCCACACAACTCTAAGAGGAGGGTGTGATTTTACATCTTACAGATGAGGAAACTGAGGCACAGAGAGGAACAGTAACTTGTCCAAGGTCATTCAGTTAGGAAGTGGCAGAGCCCAGGAGGTCTTCTCCTGAACCCACACTTTGCTTTCTCCTTAGGAAAGGACCACAAAACAAGTGGTGAGAGGGTCATTTGTCCTTTTGGTTGTTTGACTTTTT
Organism: Mustela erminea; assembly: GCF_009829155.1. Lineage (NCBI taxonomy): Eukaryota > Metazoa > Chordata > Mammalia > Carnivora > Mustelidae > Mustela > Mustela erminea. Next base: position 71,392,629 of record NC_045622.1, read on the forward strand.
TTTTTTTTTAAAGATTTTATTTATTTATTTGGCAGACAGAGATCGTAAGTAGGCAGAGAGGCAGGCAGAGAGAGGTGAAGGTGGGGGAAGCAGGCTCCTGCTGAGCAGAAAGCCCGATTCGGGGCTTGATCCCAGGACCTTGGGATCATGACCTGAGCCGAAGGCAGAGGCTTTAACCAACTGAGCCACCCAGGCGCCCCTCACTGTTACTCTTATGGGACAGGCTGGGTGTGGGTAAGGGGGTGGGTCAAGGTATCTTAGTTTGGGGAACTGGACCCTGATATATCAAAGAAGGTATTTCCAGAGTCTGGCCATCTCAGTCCTTCCCTATTGCAAGAGATATTTTGGCTCTGTTTGAACCTGCAGCTCGGTGGGTTTGTTCTACCACCAGTCAGATCATTCCCAAACAATGCCTCTGCTCGGGATCCCAGCGGCACTTCTCTAGGGAAGATTTTTGAAGAAGTTTCTCAGGGTATTTGGTCATAATCTTCCTCAGCTGGGTAGACTAGTTTCCTGTAGTCAAACACACTCAATTCTCTGGCCCAGTAAACAAGTATTGAATTTAAATTTAACTGACTTCACCAATTAGAAACCGGTATTGCTCCTTGTCTTAGGGAAGGGAGGACAGGGAGAGGGAAGAGCTTGGGAGGGGTTCAGTTTCTGAAGCAAGAAGTTAGATAAAGTCAGACTTAACACACATTAGGAACATTTAAGAGAGGATCATTGGGGGCGCCTGGATGGCTCAGTGGGTTAAAGTCTCTGCCTTAGGCTCAGGTCATGATCTCAGGGTCCTGGGATTGAGCCCCCCATCGGGCTCTCTGCTCAACAGGGAGCCTGCTTCCTCCCTCTATTTCTGCCGGCATCTCTGCCTACTTGTGATCTCTCTCTGTCAAGTAAATAAATAAAATCTTTAAAAAAAAAAAAAAAAAGGATCATTGACAACTAAGAAGAAGCCGAGACCAGACCAGGCTAGCCTGGCTAACTGAAAACCACATCCCATTTCCCATAAGAGTTGATGTCTGAGACCTCCTTTTTCTTTTTAAATTTTATTTGGGAAAAAAAATAACTACAGAAAGGTTCTGAAAAAAAATATAACAAACATATGTTATCACCTAGAACAAAAACCTAGAATGTATAAACATTGTAATATATGCAGTGATTTTTTTTTTTGCAATGATTTTTGTTTTAAGATTTTATTTTTAAGTACAACATGGGGTTCAAACTTACAATCCTGTGTTCAAGAGTTGCATGCTCCACCGACTAAGCCAGCCAGGAGCCACTCATGCAAAGAATTTTCCCTTCCTCTCTTTCCTTCCTTCCTCCCTTCCTTCCTCTGTCTTTCTTTCTTTCAAGATTTTATTATTTCTTTGAGAGAGAGCGAGGGCATGCACGCGTGAGAAAGAGAGCACAAGTGGGGTGATGGGTAGGAGAAGCAGACTCCCTGGTAAGCAGGGAACCCAATGTGGAGCTCCATCCTGTGACTCTAGGATTATGACCTGAGCCAAAGGCAGACACTTAACCAAACTGAGCCACCCAAGTGCCCTGCAATGATTTTTTAAAACACAGTTTTTTCTTCCTTTTTCTAGACTCCTCCTTTATTTATCTTCCCTTTCCTACCTCTACCCATATTAGATTCCTGAAGCCATATTAACAAGCTAGTCTTTAAAAACATTTTATTACTTATATAATCCAACAAAAATTTAATTTTTAAATGATTTTATTTTTTTATTTGAGAGAGACAGAGAGAGAGAGAGAGAGAGAGAGAGGCTGACTCCCTGCTGAGCAGAGAGCCAGACATGGGGCTCAATCCTAGGACCCTGAAGATCATGACCTGAGCTGAAAATAGACACTTAACTGAGTAAGCCACCCAGGCATCCCATCTACAAAAATCTATTTAGTTATATCTATTCATACATGTATGTGTGTATGAATATGTATGTATGTATGTATATATATATATATTTTTTTTTTAAAGGGATCTGTTTGTCAGGAAAAATTGTGAAAAAATTTTAAGTGGACTAACAAAAAGATTACTAGTGCCTGCCTCATGCACCCTTCCCAGTTACCCCAACCTTCATTGTCTTTGAACTATTTTATAACACTGTAAATTCTAGAAAGCAGAGGATAACGCAGATGTTATCGTCCAGAAAAATGGAAATGAATTATGTCTGGTGGAATGCAACTGATCATTGACTGCCCAGTTGATAGACCAATTTTGTATCTAATTGTAAAATGTATTTCAGCATTGTTTATTCTTCTTTGAACCCCATTATAACATCTTGATGGTTCCCTTATTAATTAAAGAGTCAAAATTTTTGATACATGTTTATATTTGTATCAGTCATGATTTTACCTTTCCAAAAAATGCATACTTTTAACTATTTTGGAGGTTATCCACCAGGATGTCAATGGAGTCACATGAAAGGGCCAGGTAAATTACACTGCTGTCTAAACAAGTATATATACCTCACGGGTGGCTAAAGCCCAGATACTTATTTTTTGACTTTTAGAGGTGAATGCTAGTTGGCAACAGATTTTTAACTTGGGGGACTGTTTCCCACTTTCTCCTCTACCAATATTGTGCTTTATTTTTTGTGTCTGTATTGCTTACGACTGGTAAGTTGTTCTCCAAACTTGACAGCGATGTTTGGGAATGTGGTTTTAAGGTCTGACTAATTGGTGAAATATGCAGATGGATGATACCTATCTATTTCTGTGGGTAAGAGAAAAACAGAGATCTGGTTTTCTGGTTTGTTAGTCTTGCTTGTTTGTCTGTTTGTCTACTTTAAGACCATGCATACCACAAAGGAGAGCAGCTTCTCATGGGAGGGTAACAACGCTTTGATATCTAAAGTAGTGAGTTTTTGTGTTTCTGTGTTTATTCTACTTTTTTAAAAAGATTTTATTTATTTATTTGTCAGAGAGAGAGAGAGAGAGTGCCCAAGCAGACAGAGTGGCAGGCAGAGTCAGAGGGAGAGAAGCAGGCTCCCCGCTGCTCCCCAGCCGGATGTGGGACTTGATCCCAGGATCCCGGGATCATGACTGGAGCTGAAGGCAGCGGCTTAACCAACTGAGCCACCCAGGTGTCCCTTCCGTGTTTATTCTTGACTTGTAGTTGAAATGATAGATTTAGAGCTATAAATCTAGATCTCTGTCTATCCATTTGTATGTAATTTAGAAAGCCCTTTACTTCTCTCTATAGAACTGTGAAGTGTCTTCCTGTCTCTGGATGATATTAATAAATTTGATTATAAAGTCTTCTAAATTAAAAGAGCTCTGTTCTGGTTGGCTTATAGAGATAAATACTCATATAAACAACTATTCCTAAAATTCCCTTAAATAAGGAAATAAAATATCTATTCCTTTAAATGTGCCAGACTAAAAAAAAAAATTCTAAAAGAAACTAACTCAGGAACATTTTAAGAATCCAAGTTCATTGGGACGCCTGGGTGGCTCAGTGGGTTAAGCCTCTGCCTTCGGCTCAGGTCATGATCCCAGGGGCCTGGGATCGAGTCCCACATTGGGCTCTCTGCTCAGCAGGGAGCCTGCTTCTCCTCATCTCTCTCTCTGTCTGTCTCTCTGCCTATTTGTGATCTCTCTCTCTCTGTCAAATAAAAAATAAAAAAAAAAAAGAATCCAAGTTCACATAATTAAGGTAAATCTTTGACAAATGAGACCGTAGATGAGGCAAAACTTTCCCCCTACCCTTTTAGGGTCTCTGGATGGCTTGAGGATTAAGTTCACATAGACAGATTAAGAAAAGAAAAGCAGGGCTTCTGGATGGCTCTTTCGGTTGAGCGTCTGCCTTTGGCTCAGATCATGATCATGGCTCAGGTCATGATCCCAAGGTTCTGGGATTGAGCCCTACATCTGCACCGAGCTCCCTGCTCAGTGGGGAGTCTGCTTCTCCCTCTCCCTCTGCCATTCCCCTTGCTTGTGCTCACTCTCCCTCTCTCTCTGTCAAATAAACACATAAAATCTTAAAAAAAAAAAAAGAATAGCATATAAAATTTATTTTTACATGTATAGGAGAATCTTCACGGGAAAATAAAGACCCCAAAAGTGGTTAGACCTAAGTGTTTTTATACTAGGTTGAACAAAGAATAGCAATTATGAAAAAGTAACTAAAAATATTTGGGGAAGCTTGAGGAAAGTAGGGTTATTTTAATAAGGGTTTGTTTGTACAGATTTTTTGGACTATTTTGTCCTATCTCTGGTGATAGGAATGTTCTTCTCCAGATACAGAGAAGATGTCTTTTTTTTTTTTTTTTAAGATTTTATTTACTTATTTGACAGGCAGAGATCACAAGCAGGCAGAGAGGAAGACAGAGAGGGGGAGGCAGGCTCCCCGCTGAGCAGAGAGCCCAATGTGGGACTCGATCCCAGGACTCCAGGATCATGACCTGGGCCGAAGGCAGAGGCTTTAACCCACTGAGCCACCCAGGTGCCCCCAGAGAAGACGTCTTTTACATGGGAGTTTTATCTCCTGCTTGCAGAAAGAAAAGAGGAAGTCAGAGTGCCCTTCTTATATCTACTGTTTCTCAAGTGCCTTTAGCTCAAAATCATCAATAGGCCAAATCAACATATTTTGAAGTGGCATCTTCTGAATCCCTTCAAGACTCATTTAACAGGGGCACCTGGATGGCTCAGTGGGTTGAACCACTGCCTTCGGCTCAGGTCATGATCTCGGGGTCCTGGGATCGAGCCCCGCATCGGGCTCTCTGCTCAGCAGGGAGCCTGCTTCCTCCTCTCTCTCTGCCTGCTTGTCATCTCTCTCTGTCAAATAAATAAATAAAATCTTAAAAAAAAAAAGACTCATTTAACAATTTTGGTTTTTAAAAAAGGGATTTATCTTTTCTCTAATTTATCAGTGTTAGGTAAAAAATAAATGTACATTTTGTTCTACTTGGGATTTGTTTTTCCTAAACCTAAGGAGGTTTACTGACCAAATAAGCTAACACTACTTCTATATCACTTTAATTTAAAAAAACCAAAAACCAAAAAAATACAGTCCCTGACATCCAAGAACTGGCCTGGTGCTATCAGTTGCTGGGCTGAGCTCAGTGTTGCTAAGAGCCGGCTTGGCACTCACAGGTAGGACTTGATGGTCTTCTGCTGAACATGAGCTATTTCACAGAACATCAGCATCAGATAAGGCCAGGCCACTCTGTGACCATGATGGATTAAGACAAAAACAAGTCATTCCAATAATCATGTCTGAACACAGACAAAGCAAGAACATTGTCCAAGCCATAAAATACCAAATATCTTCTTATACCAGCAAGTATGAGTGACTGCTGTTGCTTTACCAATTATAGCTCTAGGCTTGCTTTACTTTGTCCGCCCTCTGAATAATATTTGTTGAGATACTCACAGAATTGTCCTTACTTTCTGACAACCCCTGACCTAGAGTAAACCCTCTCTTCCTGTACTTTCTTCAACATCAACCAACCAAATCTCAAGTCCTGTCAGTCCTTTCTAATACCTTTCTACTGAGCTACCCGAAGGGGCCTATCATATATGCTCTTTCCTGCTGCAAGGAGTTATAAACCAAGCTTGTTCCACCACAGGAGCGTTCCTGATGGTCTCTGGCTAGTGGGCATTAATAATGTTTAAGATTATGAAATACAAGATCATGTTCAACTAAATTGAACCATTAAACTGACAAATGTTTTAATTCAACAGTAATTATATTTTGCCATATGTATGATTTGTAGTAACCTAATTGATTTCCAAGTTTTAAAAAATGATTTTACTTAGTTATTTGACAGAGAGAGAGAGAAAGCACAAGAAGGAAGAGTGGTAGGCAGAGGGAGTGGGAGAAGCAGACTCCCCGCTGAGCAAGGAGCCAGTACGGGGCTCCATTCCAGGACCCTGGGATCATGACCTGAGCTGAAGGCAGATGCTTAACTGACTGAGCCTCCCAGGTGTCCCAATTTCCAAGTTCTTAAACTTAAAAAACAAGAGACTGATACTAAGTTAATAAATGGATAATCATTGAATACCTAGAAAAGTTCTAAGTAATGTTAAATACTGCATCATTGGTTATTACTAAGCATAGTTCAAGGTGTACATGGTTTTGCTTATTTTTATATGCTAGAAATAAGCTATAATAAGCACGTTTTTTATAAGCATGTTAATAAACATGTTTGCTTTTGTTGCTTTAAGAGGTTGAAAAGATATGTATAATCTGTATTACATATATTCATGAGCTTTGCTAGTCTGCTGGAAAACTCCTGTACAACAGGCAGTTCTCATTTATTCACCCCTGCCCCCAACCAACAATTTTCTTTGTGCAACAGAGTTTAGTCACTTTGGTTAAATGTTAGTCAATATAAGTGGTTCAGACTATTCTAGGAGTAATACTGACAGAGGAAATACAACCATGCATGTCTTTTTTTTTAATATATATAACATATAACATATTTTTTTAACATACAACATATTATTTGTTTCAGGGGTACAGGTCTGTGCTTTGTCAGTCTTACACAATTTTTTTTTAAAAGATTTTATTTATTTATTTGACAGACAGAGATCACAAGTAGGCAGAGACGCAGGCAGAGAGAGAGGAGGAAGCAGGCTCCCTGCTGAGCAGAGAGCCTGATGTGGGGCTTGATCCCAGGACCCTGAGATCATGACCTGAGCTGAAGGCAGAGGCTTAACCCATTGAGCCACCCAGGCGCCCCCAGTCTTACACAATTTATAGCGCTCACCAATACACAAATCCTCCCCAATGTCCATCACCCAGCCACCCAATCGTCTCATCCCCCTCCATTCCAGCAACCCTCAGTTTGTTTCCTGAAATTAAGAGTCTCTTATGGTTTATCTCCCTCTCTGGTTACATCTTGTTTCCCTCCCTTGTCTTCCCTCCCTTCCCCTATGCTTCTCTGTCTTGTTTCTCAACTTCCTCATATCAGTGAAATCATATGATCATTGTCTTCTCTGATTGACTTATTTTGCTTAGCATAATACTCTCTAATTCCATCCGTGTTGTTGCAAATGGCAAGATTTTCGATTTTTGATGGCTGCATAATATTCCATTGTATATATATATACAACATCTTTATCCATTCATCTGTTGGTGGCCATCTAGGCTCTTTCCATAGTTTGGCTATTGTGCTATAAACTTTGGAGTGTACATGCCCCTTCGGATCACTACATTTGTATCTCTGGGGTAAATATGGGGTAAATACCCAGTAGTGTGATTGTGGGGTCATAGGGTAGCTCTATTTTCAAATTTTTGAGGAACCTCCATGCTGTTTTCCAGAGTGGCTGCTCCAACTTGCGTTCCCACCAACATCACAGGAGGTTTCCCCTATCTCCACATCCTCGCCAACACCTGTCATTTCCTGACTTGTTAATTTTAGCCATTCTTTTTTTAAAAAAAATTTTAGCCATTCTGATTGGTATATCTTTGTTTTCTAAGAGAAAAGAATAGGAAGAAATCCTCAAATTTTTTAGTCTCCAGATTCCTTTTCACTCATACAAGAAAATATATTACACATTTAAAATTTGTAAAATTCCTATATTACACATTTAAAATTTGCTAATAGGGGTGCCTGGGTGGCTCAGTCAGTTAAGTGTCTGCCTTCAGCTCAGGTCATGGTCCTGGGGGTCCTGGGATTAAGCCAGGCCCCCTGCTCAGCGGAAAGTCTGCTTCTCCATCTCCTTCTGCTGCTCTCTCACCTAGGGCTCTCTCACTCTCTCTCTCTCAAATAAATAAATAAAATCTTTTAAAAAAATTTGCTAACAGAGTAGATCTTACATTAAGTGCTGTTACAACACACACATACACACACAGGCATACACACACTAATGACAACAACAGTAAAGAGATGGGGAGGAAACTTTGGGAAGTAATGGGTAAGTGTGGCCTTGATGGTGGTAATGGTTTCACAGGTATATACTTATCTCCAAACTCATTGAGTTGTATATGTTAAATATATATAGCTTTTTATATGTCAATCATAACTTAATAAAGTAGCACAAAAAAGTAAAAAAAAAAATTTGCTTATAGTTCTTTTGGTCTTCAGCCTAAGTGTATATACATGCCAAATACTGTGTTCAAAAGTTACTCGAGTTACTAATTTCTTTGTCTTTGGAATTTTGACCATACTCTGGTTTGACCTAATCATGATTTGAGTTATGGGCAAATTGCATAGCCAAGGAAAATCACAAACCAATCTACAGCCCAAACTGGAACCCATATCTAAGATCAAACCTGCTGACCAGTTCAAGTGTATCAGTTCAGATCAGTTTACAGTTCAGTCAGAATTCCAGCCAGTACTATCTCAATACAATGTGGGCTCAAGATTTATACCGACATAGAAAAACAACCATGTTATCCTCAGCTAAGAGATCAGCCCAACTCAGAACATAGTCATGTGACAGTTCAGCTCGACACAGAAATCAAATCTCTCCTGACTAATCCAGATTGGAACCAAAGCCTGGTTTAGGATGGCCCAGAGCCCAGGATATGCTAGCTCATTCCACACTCATTACCTCATTAATTTATTCAACAAGTGTTTATTGTAGGTTTACTAGATTCCAGGCACTGGTAGGTACTAATGCTTATCTGGGCATGGGAGGACTCCTGAGAGGCCCGTATCACCCTAGTCACCTAAATGCACAGTTTAGCTCATCGTCTATTGTAGTCAACACTTCCCAACTAGTGTCATCAGAGAAGTTCTCACAGAATTTTTTCCTGGCATCATATACTGCTTCATCCCCTTATGGCAATTTTTTATTATGTAACAGCAAGTCCCATCATGACCTCCAACCCATAACCTTTTGACCTAGTAGATTTCCATATCTGCTTAGGACCATTCATTCAACAAATATTTAGTAAATGTCTTTAGATTACTAGGTCCTGGAGACACAAAAATACTGCCTTTAAGTAACTCACTGTCTTTATTTCTACCAAAGGAGATTAATACAATTTAAAAAAAAAAAGCTTACTCCAGGTCTATAACAAAGGTATAACTTCTTTAATAACGGTATCTTCAAAACTCTATGAGAGCCTAATGGAGGAGTTATTTCTTAGTGCTAGGACAGCATGGTTAGGGGAAGTGATTTCTCCACTGCTCCTTGAAGAACAACTACAGGTTTAGTGAGAGAGAAAGACTTTCCAAGAAAAGAAGCAGGCTAAGCTACGGCATGTAGGCAAGTAAGGAGAAGAGGATGCTGTAAGCATAAATGATTGGTGAAGTTACGGAGTACCTTATTCAAAAGAATATCTTTGAAGATACAATGGTTAATACCACTTCAGGAATAATGGGATTTGCTCTAAACCCAACCCAAGGATGTTTGACACCAAGGATATCTGACAACAAACATATAATAAGAATTATGCCAATATTAATGAATTTTTTTTGGAAAGTATCTTATGAGTTAAATTCCACTGATCCAGTTTAATTTCTTGATTAATGAATAGATTGTAAAGCTCTCAAATACCTAATGGGGGCAAAATGCTCTGAGGTGAGAGTGGCAGGATCAGAAAGAATATTCTTGGGATTAAAAGGACAGTGTATAAATATTTTGCTGCTTCTATCTTTGTCAAGATGAATTTTCCAAGGTCTGTATACCTTCCTATATCATAGATTACCTTTCCCTCCTATCCCATGTTTTCTCAACATTGACTCACCTTTTTGTTATATGGCATTCCCCAAACCAGTGTCACAAACGTAAATGCCTACAAGTGCTAGGTGGATAATATGAGTAAAGCTGCTAAGTGGGGACTGATAAACTCAGAGTATCTGCCTTGCCCAAAGAAGGAAGCTGTTCTTTTGCTGTAGCCAATCACTGCCATGGAGGAATGCAGGCTAAGGGTTGTCAGAATTCCAACATTTTCAAGCGAAGCCAGAAATTCTGATTTTTATTTTGGAAACTCTCAACTTGGCAACTAATTGGGAAGTTTAAAAAACCTTCAAAGCAGGCCAACAAAACCTGTCTGTAGGCCTGATTCTACTCCTGGGCACGAGTTTGTGAGACTTTGTCTGAAATTTTCCTAGTTTTCTGTGATATCATACTTGAAGGAATGAAGGACTGTTCCATCTCCTTCTAACATTACTGATTTCCCAAATATGGACTCACCCTCCTCTTGTTGGGAAGTACTATTTTGCACCACCCTCTACTGATTTCAGAGTTTGCTTACCCCTTTAAATGTCAATTTTTACCCCCTCCTTGTGCTATATCATGAACTATGCCAATAGTCTTCCCCTTCACTCTTGCCTGGTCATGCCCTTCATGACATATGAATGGCCTTACCACCCTGGAATGACAACTCATTTCTTCATACCTTTGCAATCCTTTGCCTATTTCTTTGATCATCCCCATCATGAGTCACCTCAGCTCAGGACTGCAATTTGGGATAGGGAGTGGGCATATACAGTCTGTGTGGCATCATAAAAGGATGAGATCGTTTGGAAAAAAATGGGGAAAAAATGTCTGCATTAAAGATTTTTAAAAGAATCATAAAAGTTAGGGAAGGATGCTTAAAAAGTGTGATTTAGATCTCTTTAGAGTGAATAAAAAGTATAAGATTATTTTTCCTAGGATTTCAGGTTAACTTTTATCATGGTGAAGTGCTATAGGATTTCTTTAAAGATACTTTGCTCTCTGGATATACTTTTTTTTTTTTTTAAAGATTTTATTTATTTATTTGACAGACAGAGATCACAAGTAGGCAGAGACGCAGGCAGAGAGAGAGGAGGAAGCAGGTTCCCTGCCGAACAGAGAGCCCCATGCGGGGCTCGATCCCAGGACCCCAGGATCATGACCTGAGCTGAAGGCAGAGCCTTTAACCCACTGAGCTACCCATGCGTCCCTGTTTATTTCTTAGATGAAGTATGAGGTTATCTTTTTTTAACTTCATGAAAGGAAAATCCAGAGATGAGGAGTAAGGTTTCCATAAGTGCAGTCATTGTTAAGTCATTAAGTCTTTTTGCTGGAAGGAAAAAAAATTATGAATGTAGCCCATAATATTTATTTGATACTGTTCCTTACTGCAGTGCAGCATGGCTGAATTTTATTCTCATTAAAGTTTTATAATCCACGGAGCATACCTCAGGATTCTTCATACTACTTTGTATGAAATAGTTTATTCTTCTTTTGTTTTTAAGATGGTTAAGTGGGAGTAGGATTATTATTTTGAGGAGATTATAAACTTCTTGGGTATGGAAAGACTAATTTTTAAAAATAAGATGCTCTTGAAATTATGGTCATTGTAACATGGAATTAGATATTATGATTTATGGTTATTAGTATTTATCTCCTATGTGTTAGTCACTATAATATCAGTGGGCAGAAGATATAATTTCCATTTTATTTCTAAAGAAAAAAAGACAAAAATAAAAATCAAATCCCTTTGCCAAAACACTGAGAAAAAAACATCCATAACAACATAATGACCTAACATAATTAGGTGATCTACCTTCCATTCATTCAACAAATATGTATTGATTGCTGGCTATGTGCATCAGAAACTGTTTTCAGCTCTGGATGAACAGTGATAAACCAAATATTGTCTATCCTTTCATATGATATCCTTCCATATAGATCTTATGATCTAGTGAGAGAGACAGAGAAAAATTACTAAGGGAAGAAGTGTATGTATGTGAATATCTGTATATACAAATGAATTTGTGCATACATACACATACACATACACACACATACTATCAGGGAGAATAATGGAAAAGAAGAGAGGGAAGCTATTTTAGATTGAGTGTTTGGAGCAGATTTTCTGAGACAGTGTGACCCTTGAGTGCTAATAGATAAGAAAGACCTAGTCATGCAAAATGTAGGGGAAATAGTGGTCTACTGAAGGGAGTACTGTTCGGGCAAAAGCCTTAACTAGGAATGGTTTCTAAGAACAAAGAAACCAGCATGGCTAGAGTATAGTGACTGAGAAGGTAGTGAGAAATAAGGCTGAACAGAAAGACAGGATGTATCAGAAAGAGCCTTGACAGAGAATAAGGAGTTTGGATGAGAAGCCATTGTTTTCAAGTAGAGCAGTGCTATATTTTATTATTTTTTTTATTTTACTTTTTAAAAAGATTTGTTTCTTTTTTAAAAAATTGTATTTATTTATTTGACAGAGAGAGATCACAAGTAGGCAGAGAAGCGGGTGAAGCAGGCTCCCTGCTGAACAGAGAGCCTGAAGGTGGGCTCAATCCCAGGACCCTGGGATCATGACCTGAGGTGGAAACTTTAACCCACTGAGCCACCCAGGCGCCCCTATTTGTTTCTTTTAAAGAGAGAGAGCCGTGAGCTTGGGGCGAGGGGAGGGTGGAGGGAGAGCTGAGTGCAGAGACAGACATGGGGCCCAACCTCACGACCTGAGCAGAAACCAAGAGTCAGATAAGGACACTTAATTGCTTGCACCTGGAGCATTGCTATGTTTTAAGGTTCATCCCCAGCTGCTGTGTGGAGAATGGATTATAGGGGATCGGAGTGGGATCTAGTTTGAGGCTATTTGCAATATTCCAGTGAGGAATGATGATGACTTGGACAAGGCTTGTAGCAGGAGAGAGAAAGTCATGTATCCTAGAGGTAGAACCAACAGAATGTGTTGATGGATTAGGTAGGTAGTGTGAAGGGAAACTCAGAATCAGGGGTGCCTCATAGGGCTTTGGCTTGAGCAACTGGGTGCATAGCTCTGGGAAGCAGATGTCAAGACAGAGCAAGGTACGCAAAAATCCCTAACCGAAAGGGATTTTTATTTTTATTTATTTTATTTATTTGACAGAGAGAAAGATCACAAATAGGCAGAGAGGCAGGGAATAACACTAATGAAATGAAAAGAGGCAGAAGCAGAAATGTGAAGGGGGTGGTTGACAGCAGTGACAAACCTGATAGTCTCTGCCAGCCCAATGGGGAGCTCCTGGGCAGAGATGTGAGTTAGTGGAGTTTTACACTGGCGTAGGCCCTTGTCCTACCACCTTGCTCATTCATTGCTAGAAGCCACCTGAAGAAGGGTGTAACTTTTTCTCTAAAAGCTGAGAGGGACCCTGAAGCAAGTAAGAGCTAGAGGCTGTCAGTTAACCACACTCCTCATAGCTGGGCAGTCAGTCCTTTCTTGAAGGGGGATATTAGCAGCATATCCCTGTGTCTCCCACAGGGAACAACAGGTGGGAAAAGGTCAAAAATTTAGTTTTAAACAAGAGAGGGATGAAGTTAGTTAATCATAACATTGAGTCATCAAATACTTACTGGGTTTCTGTAATAGGCCATTCAGATAGAAATACTATGCACAGAGGCACCTGGGTGGCTCAGTTGGTTAAGCATCTGCCTTCAGCTCAGGTCACAATTCCAGGACTCAGGGATAGAGCCCTGAGTCAGCCTCCCTCTCAGCAGGGAGTCTGCTTCTCCCTCTGCCCCACCTCCCCACTCACGCTCTCTCTTTCTTTTTCTCAAATAAATAATTAAATCTAAATAAATTAAAAAAAGAAAAAAGAAAAAGAAAGGAAGGAAGGAAAGGGATACCATGCACACAGTTGCAGGCAGTCCAGATTTCAAAAGAGATGTTTGGGCTGGAGATATGGAGAACTAGTACACGTATGACTGGCTGGGATCATCCAATAAGACAAAATCATTTTTAACCCTGAGAGGCATCATTTTTCTGGAGACTGCCTGGAGGCAATTTGGGTTGTCATATTGGGGAGAGGGACAAGGAGGTAGGGTCCAGGGATGTAAAACATCCTGAAATGCATGGGAAATCCTGCTCAGTGAAGAAGTGTTCAACACAAAAAGCCAATAGCGCCCTTGTGGAAAAACTGGCTGTAGACAGAGAAGTGGTTCCAGAACCAATCCCTGGGACATTCCAAATTTTAGAAGCTGTGTAATGGAGAAAAAATGTCTCAAAGGAGACTGAAGAAGAATATCCAGAAAGATAGAAAGAAAACCAGGACAGAATGGTGTCAGATGCCTAGAGTACAAAGTGCTTCAAGGAGAGAGAAGTTCGCAGCAAAGAATTCTGCTAATAGTTGAATAAGATGAGGACAGAAACTTGTTCATTCACAGGTGAGCTTAATAAGAGCAATCTCAGAGGAGTGGAGAAGGAAGCCAGACTGGCATAAGCTGAGAATAAAAGGGAGGGGAGCAGGTAGAGAAAGGAATTTTTAAAGGAATTTGCAAACATGATAACCTGAGGAACAAGTTATAGGGTGATTTGGAATCAAGGTAAGGGTTTTAGTTCAAATAGTTTATTATGAAAGTTTTTAAACAAAAATTGAACAAATTTCACAGTAAATATCACTAAATTCTACAATAACAATATTACTCTATTTGTTTTATCACATCTTTTTATTTATATGTAGGAAAGGGCTTTTTAAAAATTTATTTTATTTATTTGACAGAGAGAAAGATCACAAGCAGGCAGAGAGGCAGGCAGAGAGAGAGGGGGGAAGCAGGCTCCCCTCTGAGCAGAGGACCCCATCCCCACCCCCGCCACAATGCAGGACTCAATCCCAGGACCCCGGGATCACGACCTGAGCTGAAGGCAGAGGCTTTAACCCACTGAGCCACCCAGGCGCCCCAGACTTATTTTTATCATGGAAAAATGAACTCCAATTCATTGAAGCCCCTGTAGTCAGGTTATGTCACTTTAGCTGAATATAGATACAGAATCTGAGGGAAGTACAGTGGCCATACCTTTTTTCTCCTGAACACCTCTTCCTGTTTTGATCCTGGTTACAGACTTTATTCCTAGGCCACAGGAATAAATACCTGATCTAAACAGAACTTGGATTCTTTCTGCTGAAAAATTTAAACTTAATTAGGAATACCCAAAGGCAGAAGGAAATAATCTATTATTCCTTCTAGAAAGAAGGCCCAAGATCTCTTGCCCCTGGGATTGTTTCCCTGCTTAGTCTGTCTACAAGTTATTCAATTATCCTCTCAAAAAATCCCCCTTTTCTTTCTTTTTTTTTTTTTTTGAAGATTTTATTTATTTATTTGACAGACAAGAGATCATAAGTAGGCAGAGAGGCAGGCAGAGAGAGGAGGAAGGCTCCCCGCTGAGCAGAGAACCTGATGGGGAGCTGGATCCCAGGACACTGAGATCACAACCTGAGCCAAAGGCAGAGGCTTAACCCTCTGAGCCACCCAGGTGCTCCAAATCCCCCTTTTCTTAAAGTTAGCTAGAATTGGTTACTGTTGCTTTAAACCAATGATTCTCAACCAGGGAGATTTTGCCTCTTAATGAGTATCTGGCAATGTCTGTAGATATTTTCGGTTGACACAACTGAAGGTGGGTAATTTTTGCATCTAGGGTGTAGACACCAGGGATGCTGGTAACATCTGTAATGCACAAGACAATCCTGAGATTGAGCCCCAGATCCGGCTCCCTCCTCAGTAGGAAGCCTGCTTTTCCCTCGCTCCACCCTTTCCCTCCCTCTCATGCTCTCTCTCAAATAGATAAATAAAATATCTTTAAAAATTTAAGAAACAAAATAAAAAGCAAACTTATAGAACAAATTGGTGGTTGCCAGATTCAGGAGATGGGGAGTGGGTGTAGGTGAAGGTGGTCAAAAGGTACATACTTCCAGTTGTCAAATAAATAAATCCTGGGGATGTAAAGTATAGCTTGGTGACCATAGTTTAAAAATCCTGTATTGCATTTTTGGAAGTTGCTATGAGAGTAAATTTTTTTTAAGGTTTATTTATTTTAGAGAGAGAGAGAAAGAGCATGTGGGCCTGATGGAAAGCTGTGGGGAGTGGGGAGAGGGAAAGGGAGAGACTCTCAAGCAGATTTCCTACTGAGTGAGGAGCTCCATCCTATTACCCGAAGTGGAATGTCCTGAGTGGAAATCAAGAGTCAGATGCTTAACTAACTGAGCCACCCAGCTGCTCCGCTAAGAGAATAAATCCTAAAAAAGTCTCATCATAAGAAAACAGATTTGTAATTATGTGTGATGATGGATGTTAACTAGACTTATTGTGGTGATCATTTCACAATATATACATAGTGAATACAAAATTTTGAAACATTATGTTGTACACCTGAAACTCATATGTTATTTGTCAATTATACTTCAATAAAGAAAAGGGAAAAAAAAGCTGATGAAATCAAGTTGATCTAGAGATAACTCATATCCCCTAGAGCTTGTTAGAAATGCAGAATCTTGGGGCGCCTGGGTGGCTCAGTGGGTTAAAGCCTCTGCCTTCAGCTCAGGTCATGATCCCAGGGTCCTGGGATCGAGCCTCACAACTGGCTCTCTGCTCTGTGGGGAGCCTGCTTCATCCTCTCTCTCTGCCTGCCTCTCTGCCTACTTGTGACCTCTGTCTGTCCAATAAATAAATAAAATCCTTAAAAAAAAAAAGAAATGCAGAATCTTGGGTCTTATTGTAGATTTACTGAATATGAATATGCATTTTAAGAAAATCTGCATGCACATTTAGGTCTGAGAAGCAATGGGTTAGAGGATTTGATGAAGGGGAAAGTTTTTGCACTGGGGATGCTGAAAAGATGCTTCTGGCAGAATTTTCTCAATCAGAGGTTAGCAAAAAAAAAAAAAAGAAAATTTTTTTTTGTGTAAAGAGCTAGGTAGTAAATATTTTTAGCTTTGAGGGCCAGTCTCTGTTACAACCACTGAACCCGGCCATTGTAGTACAACAGCAACCAGGGACAATATATAAACAAATGAGTATGACTGTTGAGTATGGCAATGTTCCAATAAGATTATTTGCAAAAACAGGCAGTTGGTTGATTTGGTCCAAGGGCCATAGCTTGCTGACCCCCGATCTAGACCTTAGTGAAATGAGTAAGTCTTTGCTCCCATGTGGAGTGTACTGTTCAGTTTTTGTTCTGATTACTTACT
Organism: Mustela erminea; assembly: GCF_009829155.1. Taxonomy (NCBI): domain Eukaryota; kingdom Metazoa; phylum Chordata; class Mammalia; order Carnivora; family Mustelidae; genus Mustela; species Mustela erminea. Next base: position 71,409,449 of record NC_045622.1, read on the forward strand.
GTCTCTTGTCAGTATATACTCCTGCCTCCCTCTCTCCTCTTTTGAAGACAACGAAGAACTTGGCCAGTTGATGTTCTGTGAGATCCTAGAAGTGAGAAAGGGGAGAACTGAGGTATTAGGAAGCCGTAATTTCCTTGATATCATTTTTTTTTTCTGTCTAAAGTATCAAGAGATGTACTATGGACAAGCTTCACATCAGCTGTTTCTTTGGAGTTGTTCCCTTTTTATTTTCTTGGCTTCTAGTAAACTCATTTTGAACTTCTCTGAGCCAAGGGAAATCAAGAAAAGATATTTTATCCTTGCATAGACCGGGTTGAGCAACAGCCCCTTGATGGCAGTGGCAGTGGTAATCAGAAAGAGATTCTATGGTAACAGGCTGATGGCTGGGGGTAGTGGAGGGGAAGAGAAATCATATCTGTTGAGCATCTCTTCCCTAATGCTTTACATCATTTGAATCCTTACAGTAAGTCCAGTATTATGACCCCAGGATACAGATGGAGAAACTGAAAGCAATATTTTATCAAACATTAATATAGCAATTACTGTATGCCACATACCGCTCTGTTTTACCAATATAAACTCTTTTAATCCGCAGAACTCTATGAAGGGAAATATTCTTGCCTTCATGTTAGAAATGGGGAAACTATGCTATGGAGACAGGTTAAATAACTTGCTAGAGGAAACTCAGTTAATAAAGTAGAACTGGGTTTTCAATCCAGAGAGAATGGGATCTTGTTCTGACTCCAAAACCTTGTTTTCTTCCCTTGTACAATGTAATAATAGTATGTTCTCCAGTCCTCCTTCCCATCAGATTTTCCATCAATGCTAGCCCCCCACTCCAAGTTTGGGGTTACCTATTAAGTAACATTTCCTTATTAGTCCCTCAGATCATAGCATGTTTCCAGGGGTCATTATCAACAAAATTTTTCTCTACCACAAAACAATCTTTATTAGTATAAGATGCTGTTGCCTGCTTTATATGAGCATGACACTCTGAAATATTTTTCTCAGCAATTTCTCCTAACCCTGGATCTTGCTGTTTAATTTTTGTTTGTCCTGTCTTCCTTGTCTTCTCTTTTTTGTTCATGACAGAATATTGCTGAGAATAATGCTGACATCTCAGTCACCACGCTAGTGGACATTAATCTTTTGCTCTTATTTTATTATTGGATTAATCCAATTTTCTTATTCTCCATTATTCACCTCCATTGGATTACCATAAGTAATCTAGATACATTATTACCAGATCTTTCAGAGTGTCCCCTTAAAGGTTCTATCCCAAATCTTAGCGCCTGGATCAGGCACTATGTGTTTGGCCCTCTGGTGGATAATGGGTAATAAAAATGTGGATGATGGGGATGCCTGGGTGGCTCAATTGGTTAAGCATCTGCTTTTGGCTCACGTCATGATCCCAGATCCTGGGATCCAGTGCTGGATTCCACATCTGGCTCTTCCTCAGTAGGAAGCCTGCTTCTCCCTCTGCCTGCCAACCACCCCCCACGCCTACCCAGCTTGTGCTCTGACATATAAATAAATAAAATCTTTAAAAAAAATGTGGAAGATGTATTTACGGTTTAGTGATTTCCACTAAATGTGGTATCGTCTCCTGATCTGACACTAATATTGATTACTAATGATACATAACCAATATACAATATTTCCCCATGTTTTCCAAATTGAAATTCAGTGCTCCTACACCATCACCTCTTGAATATTCTTTCTTACTCTACTGCCTTGTTCTTCAATCTGTCCATCGGAGCAGAACATGACTATTTTCCTTACCTCTGGCTCTGCTATTAAACTTTCATTAGAGGCAGAATCACAACATTCTAAGACTTTGATGATAGGGGAGATAGTTTAAGATTTTGATTTTTAAAAAGTGCAAAAGTGTTTCTAACTGAACCTTAAAAAGGTTTGAGGCACTGTTCTAAGTATGTCCATGAGAAGTGCATAAGGGCAAAGTTTGCTGGTCTTGCAGTCCAAAACTTGAATTACAGTCCTAGCTCAGCCACTAAGGTAAGGATGGCTAATATTTATTGAGCACTTAGTGTGTGCCAGTCACTTTTCTACTAATCATCGCACTGTGAGGAGGAGGGTACAAGTATTACCCCTTTTTACAGAAAAGGAAACTGAGACACAACGCTCTTAAGTAACTTGGGAGTTGGTATGGTAAACTGAATCCGGTTTTGCAACATAGGCAGTCTGGCTCCAAACTGGTGCAATTAGTTCCTACCCGCCTTTACTCCCTGGTAAATACAGCCATGATTAACATACATGCAAGCAGATTCAGCACTGGTTTTCTTTTTTTTTTTTTTTTTTTTTTTTTTTTTTCAGCACTGGTTTTCTGCAGTTCTGCTCATTTAATCTCCACGAACAACTCTGAAGTTGATACCGTTTTTTATAAGCTAGGAAACTAAGGCCCAGAGCGGTAACTATTATTTGGCAGACATGCTTGGAGATCAGCCTCGACGCTCCAAAATCTTCTCCAACCCTCGAACCATGTAGCTCTTTGAGCCTGTTTTCCCACCTTTAAAGTGAGGGGAAGTGGAGTAATGCCTCAGCTCTACGAGGGAAGGCTGTAGAGAGGTATGTGCACACAAAGGTGAGCGAGAAGTGGTGGTAAAAAACAATCAAGTTCGGGGGCCGAGGGCCCAGCATGCATAATCGGGGCTGGTGAGTGTGCGGATACCAGAAAGATTCCCGCCAGGGAGCTGGGGAAGGGGGAGTGGGTGTCGCCCCGAGCGAGGCCTTTAGGCGAAAATGGGGCCTGACAGCCTATCTCTGCGGGGTCCAGCGCTGCCCGCGCTTCCAGTGGCCAAAGGGGAGGGGATCCCTGGGGCTTTGTCGCGATGCCGGGACAGCACCTCACCCGCCCAAATCCTGCTTCGCAAGATTCTCCATGAAAGCTAGAGAAGGAAGGGGCGCGGCTTCCCCGCCAGCGTCGCAGAGCGCCACGTCCCTCTTGGCTTAAGCTCCCCAGGTTCCTCCGCGTTCCTCTTCCACGCCATCCGCCTCTCACCCCGCGGGGGTGCGGCCTCGTCTCCGCCCCTGCCAATCGGGAACGTCCGTGGCCCCAATCGGACCAATCAGAGGCTTCCAGGAGGGGCGGGGGCTGTCGCCAAGGCAGCGAAGAGGCGGGAGCGTGCGGTCAGCGGAGGTACAGAGAAAAACCGCGGAGGGGGGGCCGGAGAGACAGGTTAGTGTGTTGCGTGCATTCAGCAGGCGGAGCCTCGAGCGCCGAGACCCGGCTGCTTAAGGCCGGAGGCCGGAGGTGGGTGCGGATCAGCGCGGCGGGAGGCTGGAGCGGGTGCTGAGAGAGGGCTCAGGGCTTCGGCTGCCCTACCCTGCAGTGAGAATGGCGGGGGGAACCGCACAGCGGGCGGCACCGACGTGGGGTGCTTCCAGTTGCAGCCCTAGGCGTGGGGTCCCTTTTCCCACTCCACTCGCCTCAGGGCACCCAAGCTTTCTTTGGGGTAGATGAAGGTGGGAGGCTCATGGCGGGGAGCAGGCGTGGGTGAGTGCAGGACCGAGAGCCCGTCAGGGTCCAGCCTCGCCTTGGCAGGTCGCTGGGCGAGGGAGGCGACCCCTAAGAAGGGGGGTGCACTCACCAGGTCCCTGCAGATGCACATCGCCCCTGGCGCGGTCAAGCGAAACTAGGCCGGCCAACCCTGCTCTTCTGCCTGTCTGTTAACCCCGCAAACCTTGACACTTAGAGAAAGTTCGTGTCAGCTGTGGTACTGTTTTCCCTGAAGTGAGAAATCGCTGTAAGATGAGCTCTTTCTGTTTCGGAGGTAGTACTTCCACTTCCTTGTTGCATTTACTAAATGGTAACTCTGTGAATAAATGTATTATTGTTGTGGTCGGTGCTGGCAAGGGGTCTTGGTTGGCAATTATTTTACAATATCCAGATTTTTTTTTTTTTAAAGATTTTATTTGTTTGTCAGAGAGCCCAAGCAGGGGAAGCAGAAGGCAGAGGAAGAGGGAGAAGCAGGCTCCCCGCTGAGCAGAGAGCTGGACACAGGGACATAGGGCTCCATCCTGGGACTCTGGGATCGTGACCTGAGCAGAAGGCAGTCGCTTAACGGACTGAGCGACCCAGGCGTCCAACAATATCCAGATGTTTTATAATAGCGAGACAGAGACAGGAGCAGGGAGAGAGGGAGAGAAAGAGGGAGGGAGAAAATATGAACATGACCCTTGAATCATTATTCTGAATTCTGGGAGATGGAACCTCTTGAGATTCTTAGAGTGTCCACTAAACTCTTAAATTGGATAGTGTACACTAACACAATTGAGTAACTAAGTGCTCCCATCTAAGCCTTTTATTGAGGCTATTAAATCCATGGATGAATATGAACATCAAACCACCTATTATTATCTTGGCTAAAAAGGGGGGAAGGGGAAAGGAGGAGGATAAAAGCAAATATTTCTTTTTTTTTTTTTAAAGATTTTATTTATTTGAGAGAGAGAGTGAGCAGGAGTATGGGTTGGTAGGCAGAGGGAGGGGGAGAAACAGGCTCTCCCCTGAGCAGGGATCGCCATGTGGGACTGGATCCCAGGACACTGGGATCATGACCTAAGCTGAAGGCATCTGCTTAACCAACTGAGCCACCCAGGTACCCCTAAATGCAAATATTTCTGATAGTCAATTCGGTCTGAAGCAGATTCTGGACTTTCTCTAAAGAATTGGGAAAAAAAAAAGTGCTGAGACAGTTGCTTTAAGGAATTTATTAAAAGTACTATGGTTAAAAAAATAACATGGTTAATAGATTTGGATCTGATATGCAAATATTTCTGATAGTTTTGTTTGAAGGAGATTCCGGACTTGTCCTGTAAGAATTGAAAGAATTGAGGAGACATTTGCTTTAAGGAATTTGTTAAAAATAGTATGACTAGAGGTATAATAGATCTGGATCCTATAACCTGTAGCTCCTTTCATGATTTATTTAAATTTTTGTTTCTTACGGCCTTCCCTGGTGAATTCTGTTGAATAGTCAGGCTATCCAGATTTTTGCATCTTGTCCCTTATAGAAATTACCTCAGGATTCAACTTCATTGAAGCTGAATGCGGGTTCTTGTTTCATAAAACTCGACCAGCAAGTTCAACAAATGCTGAACAAACAAATGTCTCAACAAATGTTCCTCAGTAAATAGGGCCCCAAAATTTTAAAAATGGATATTTAGAATGAGAAATCTCCAATACTATTACTCTTGTGATTGGGGTAGACATGGAAACTACTGTTTCTCATCTAGTTCTCTAAACTTTCCATGATCCAGTCTAACTTTCTAGTGAAAAATTCATTTCTGCCTCCTGGTGGTTACTAGTGCTGTTCTGTTCCAGCAGTCTTAATATACCCACCTTGCCATGGCCGATGTCCCTGCTCTGTTCACCTTAATCTGCCGATTGGTACTTACTGTTCAACTTTTGCCAAACGGGTCTGTGCCCTGTAAATACCCGTTGAAATGAAATGCACAATGAAAACAATGAAGGTACCTTTCAAACCTCTAGTTGTTCATCATGGTTGCTAATACAGACTACAGTAACATGATCAGTACCAGTGTCTTTTTGTTTGGAGTTATGTTGTGTATCTCTATAGATAAATCCAATTAATTTTTAAATTTAGAATAACATTTAAGTTGCTTTCCACTTTCTAAGGTCTTTTTGATGAATGAGCAAAATACGCTTTTAAGTATTGGGTAGCTGGAGGAATCAAGTATAGGATTTTAAAGTGCATTTAAAGTAATCCTTAAGTAGATAAACTTTTAAGTATTGTGAGTAATTGAGTTGACTGTATTTGGGATGATAGATGATTAACTTTTTCTAAATATCTGAAGGTCTGGGAAGGGGAAATTTGTTGTTTTTATGTTGGATATGTGCAATTAGCTTATAGACTTAAAAAACAGGCTCCTAACATTTCAAATGACTTATTTAAGGAAAAAAGCTCAATCACTTATTGATTTTCAATCCAAAGTTAAAAAAAAAAAACATGAAATGGTGAAAATTATTCTTGATTAGAATTTGATGGCCAGATTCCAATCCTGTCTCTGTCAAATAGTTTTGGCCACGTCAGTTAGCTTCCTTATGCTTTATAACCTTTTGTAAAAGTTGGGTCTGAACCAAACCTTACCTCTGAGATCATTTCTGGTCCCAGAATTCTGTGTTAAAAATTTTAAAGCAACCTTGTGGAAATTGAGATAGCAATTGCATGCTTTTGTTTTTGGCAGAGCTTTTTAAAATTTTTTTTCAATTTTTTTTTTTTAATTTGGCAGAGCTTTTTGGCATATTGTGTTTTAGTTATCCAAAGTACAGTATATATGCATAATGGAAACATTGTAGTTTTACTAAATTTGTTTATTGAGTGATACAGATGAGAAACAGTATCTGCTTTCATTAAGTAAGCCTATTACCAAGGATACTGTAACAAAATAAGATTGGGGGGGAGGCAATATGATGGTGTCCTTTTCTACAGATATGAGCCTCAGAGACATTAATATCTATACTAATGTCTTGATACATGGAAGGGTTGGAGTCCAGCTAAGCTGGTTATACATTTAATGCTTTTATTTTGAATCTCGCTTTCCTGTGGATGCTTATTTAAATTTTTTTTTTTTTTTAATTAAGTGATCTCTGTGCTCCAGGTGGGGCTCGAACTCACAACCCCAAGATAAAGAGTTGCATGCTCTACCGACTAAGCCAGCCAGGCACCCCAGTATCTATACTAATGTCTCAATACTCAGAAGGGTTGGAGTCCTGCTCAGCTGGTCATACATCTAACACTTTACTTTGAATCTTGCTTTCCTGTAGATTGTCATTTTTAAAGGGAAAAATGGAGTTGGGTATCAGGGTTCCGGTCTCTCTCATCACTGCTGCCATTGAGAAACTCAGAAGCCGTTTATTTTTCTCCACCTCACTCCCTTTCCCTGTTAGAATTAAGACATTGACAGCAAGAGGAAGCAACCAAGGTTTCCTGGCTAAGGGCAGTGCCTTAGAGAGAGAAACCTGGGACTCTTGTTTTAATCCCAGGGAGGAAGAGATTGTATTCCTCTTTTGTTGGTTGTATTCTTTTCATTGGCCCGCAGCTGCTTCAGGACTTTGGCTATGGCAATGCTCAGGGGAGAGTTCTAATGCAGCCTTTCCAAAAATGACATTTAAAGGGTGTATTTCAAACTGGTGTATTGCTTTTTAGGTTCTATAACTTTGTGTGTTTACAGAACAGATTTTTATTACTTTATATAGCTGTTTCATTTCAAGACATGAAGGGCTTTAATATTTACTGAGCATTTCTGATTGCCATGCACTGTGCTAATTACCATATATTCATTCTTACTTTCAGCCAATCAAAAACTTAGGAAGAAGTATTAGTTCAGTTTATAGGTAGGAAAATTGAGAACCAGAAAGGCAAACAGCTTGCCAGTAAATGGGAGTGATAAGGATTCAATCTGTTGTTTATTTTTGACTATGCTATGTTAATAAAAGTCAACATGCCTTTTTGAACATACAATGTGTATGATCACTCTCCTGCTTAGATGATTTTATTTTTAATATACCATAAAAAGAAATACATGTGTTTTTAAAATCTGAAGATATTTTATTTGCTTATTTTCTTTGTAAACTGCTTAGAAATAATTCCTTTTGTTCACCAGTGAGTTTGCACATGAGCCAACTGCCTTGTATTTGACAATTGGATTTCAAAAAAGAAAATCTGAGCTATTTTGCTTTATTACTGATCTCTGTGACTGAGACTCAGGCCAAGATTAATTTTTTAAAGTGATGGTAAGAGTAAAGAAAGATTCTAGTAAAGGATTTTAAGAGAAATTTCAGTTAAGGATCTAATGAGAAAACTTACCCTATATCTTGAAGTCTCGTTGCTGAGGAAAATAAGCTTTTAGTCTGAATTCTTATTTACAAGGGGAGTGATACAGTAAAGCCAGCATCATAACCCCAAATCTTTGTTTATTGTGGTCTTTGATTCTGTTTAATATTTCTCTCTTCCCTCTCCACTGGATTTAGTGGATAATTTAGTCTCCTTCCACATAATAAAAATTTGGTACTTTTACTATTTACAGGATGTGACAAATATATATATATATATATATATATATATATATATACACATATACTATCATATGCTGTTACCACTATAATAAGGCCAAAATTTATGTTTGTATTAATCTGTTTTTATCTCATTTTTTTTTATATTTAGAACTTGCTGAGTCAGATTTTAGTGAAAAAGCATTGACCTAGGAGTCAAGACCCACCTCTTCACTAATTTGATATTGTGCAAGTCATCTTACTTCTCTGCATCTCAGTTGCCTGATCTGTAAAAAAGGAGATAAAAATTCTTTACCTATCTGAAGGTAAGTGATCAGTTAAGAAAGCAAAAAATAAATACAGATGTAATGGTGGCCTAAACATACAATGTTTATTTTCTTATGTAAAATAATTCTTTTTTTAAAGATTTTATTTATTTATTTGATAATGAGAGAGAAAGTGGGGAAGAGAGGGTGAGGGGCAGAAGGGGAAGCAGACTCCCCACTGAGCAGGGAGCCCACTGTGGGGCTCAGTCCTGGGACTCTAGGATCACGACCTGAGCTGAAGGCAGAGGCTTGGCCAACTAAGCCACCCAGGTGTCCCTCATGTAAAATAATTCTTGAATTATGTTGTCTGGGTCAGGTACAGTAGCTTCATAAAGTTATCAGGGACCTAAACTTTTCCCAGTTCTTTGATCTGCCATCTTTAAGGTTTGGCACTGGTCCTTGTAGTCCAAGATAGCTGCCAGAATTCTAATAATCACAGCCAGGTTCCAGGCAGGAAGGCAAAGACAAAGATGCTTCCTTTTCCTTTAAAGAGACTTCCCAAACCAAAACTCAGGTTACCAGGGAACTAGGGAAATGTAGCTGGACGCTGAGCTACCCTGAATAAAACTGGGCTTTTGTTACTGAGGAGGAAGGGAAGATCTGGATATTGACAGGCAAATAGGAGTCTCTGCCATACTCTTTTTCTCTTTCATCTCTGAGATCTGTAAGCTATGATAGCCACTCATAGAAACTTCGGTAATTGCCACAGAAGAGCTTTGTCTGATCATTGTCTTCAAAATGAATAACTTTAATAAATTGTGTTTCTTTTTTTACTTTTATCCTGTGATTCAGTATAGAAGCTTTCCTGTCTTATTGAGAATTTGTTCTCGTTTTTACTTTTATTTTTATTATTGAAATATAACTTAAAATTTTATTAGTTGCAAGTATATAATGTATCGATTGATCAGTTGTACACATTACCCAGTGCTCACTCCAATAAGTGTACTTACTATCACCATACAAAGTTATTACACTGTTACTGACTATATTCCCTGTGCTGCAGTTTTCATCACTATGACTATTTATTTTACAACTAGAAGTTTGTATCTCCTAATTTCTTTCACCTATTTTACCCATCCTTCCACTTCCGTTCCATTTGGCAACCACTAGTTTGTTCTCTGGGTTTATGGATCTGTTTTTGTTTGTGTTTTAGATTCCACATATAAGTGGAATCGTACAGGATATGACTTTCTTCACCTGATTTATTTCACTTAGCATAATACCCTTTAGGTATATCCATGTTGTTGGAAATAACAAGATTTTGTTCTTTTTTATGGCTGAGTAATATTCCAGGATATATACCACATTTCCTTTATCCATTCACCTATTAATGGACACTGAGGGTGTCTTCACTATTGTAAGTAATGCTGCAATAAACAGATTAGTGTTTTTATTTTCTTTGAGTAAATACCCAGCAATAGAAGTACTGGGTCATGTGGTATTTCATTTTTAATTTTTTAAATTTAATATTTTGAAGAAACGTCATGCTGTTTTTCTAGCGATTGTACCAATTTACATTCCCACCAACAGTGCACAAGAGATCCATTTTCTCTACATTTTGGTCAGCACTTGTTGTTTCTTAACTTACTGATACTAGCTATTCTGACGGGTGTGAGGCAGTATCTCAGTATGGTTTTGATTTGTATTTCCCTGGTGATGAATGATGTTGAGCATCTTTTCAGTTGTCTGTTGGCCATCTGTCTGTCTTCTTTGGAAAAACATCTGTTCAAGTCCTGTGCCCTTTTTAAAATCAGATTTATTTTTTTACTCTCAAGTTTTATGAATTCTTTATATATTTTGGTATTAACTTCTTATTAGATACATGATTTGCAAATATCTTCTTCCATTCAGTAAATTGCCTTTTTATTTTGTTGATGGATTCCCTTATTGTGCAAGAGCTTTTTAATTTGATGTAGTACAAATAATTTACTTTTGCTTTTGTTTCCCTTGACAAAGGAGACATATCTAGAAAAATACTGCTATGGGTGATGTCAAAGAGAAGTGTGCCTATTTTTTTTTTTTTTCTAGGAATTTTTATGGTTTTAGATTTCCCATGTAGATCTTTAAAGCTTTTTATTTTTTTTTTTAAAGATTTTTATTTATTTGTTAGAGAGAGAGAGAGAGATACAGAGTGCAAGCACAGGCAGACAGAGTGGCAGGCTGGAGGCAGAGGGAGAAGCAGGCTCCCTGCTGAGCAAGGATCCCGATGTGGGACTCGATCCCAGGACGCTGGGATCATGACCTGAGCCGAAGGCAGATGCTTAACCAACTGAGCCACCCAGGTGTCCCATAGATTTCCCATGTAGATCTTTAATCCATTTCGAATTTATTTTGTCTGTGCCATAAGAAAATGTTCTAGTTTCATTCACTTGCATGTAGCTGTCCAGTTTTACCAAAGCCATGAGGAGACTATTGTATATTGTATATTGTATATTCATGTCTCCTTTGTAGCAGATTAGGTGGGGTTTTTTTTGGTTTGTTTGTTTGTTTGTTTTTGTTTGTTTTTTTAAGAGGGAGAGAGAGTGTGTGTGTGCAAGTAGGGGTTAGGTGCAGAGAGAGAGAATCTTTTTTTTTTTTTTAAATATTTATTTATTTGAAAGAGAGAGAGAGAGAGAATGCATGCATATAAGCAGGGGAGGAGAAGAAAGAGAAGGAGAGAGAGAGAGAGAGAGAGATCTCAAGCAGATTCCCCACCAAGTGGGGAGCCTGACACAGGAGTTGATTCAGGGCTTGATCTTAAAACCCTGAGATCATGTCCTGAGCCTAAACTGAGAGTTGGCTTCTCAACCACCTGAACCCACACAGGCACCCCAGGAGAGAGAGAATCTTAAGCAGCCTCCACACTCAGCACAAGCCTGACCCAAGGTTCAGTTTCACAACCCTGAGATCATGACCTGAGCCAAATCAAGAGTTAGACACTTAATTGACTGAGCCCCCAGGCACCCCTTTTGTAGATTAATTGACTGTATAAGTATGGGTTTATTTCTGGGCTCTGTATTCTTTTTTTTTTTCTTCTTCTTTTTTTTAAAAAGATTTTATTTGTTTGAGAGAGAGAGAGGCAGCATGAACAGCAGGAAGGGGCAGAGGGAGAGGGAGAAGCAGACTCCCTGCTGAGCAGGGAGCCCAATGAGGGGCTTGATCCCAGGACCGTGAGATAATTACCTGAGTTGAAGGCACATGCTTAACTGACTGAGCTACCCAGGCACCCCTGGGCTCTGTATTCTGTTCTATTGAGCTCTGTGTCTGTTTTTGTGCCAATACCATACTGTTTTGATTACTATAGCTTTGTACTATAGTGTAAAAATCTGGGATTGTGATACTTCCAGTTTTGTTCAAGATTTCTTTGGTGAGTGCCTGGGTGGCTCAGTTGGTTAAGCATCTGACTCTTGATTTCAGCTCAAGTCATGATCTCAGTGCCCTGTGATCAGCCCTGCATGAGGCTCTGCACTCAGTGTGGAGACTGCTTGGGATTCTCCCTCTCCTTCTACCCTTCTTCCTGCTTGTGCTCTTTCTCTATCTCTTTCTAAAATTTTTTTAAAAAAAAGATCGCTTTGGCTATTCAGGGTCTTTTTTAGGTTTATACAAAAATTTTTTTTTAAGATTTTATCTATTTGACAGACAGAAATCACAAGTAGGCAGAGAGGCAGGCAGAGAGAGGTGGGGAGGCAGGCTCCCCGCCGAGCAGAGAGCCCGATGCCATGCGATGCGGGGCTCGATCCCAGGACTCTGGGATCAAGACCTGAGCCGGAGGCAGAGGCCCTAACCCACTGAGCCACCCAGGCGCCCCATGGGTTTATACAAATTTTAACATGTTCCAGTTTTGTGAAAAGTACTATTGGTATTTTATTTTATTTATTTATTTTTTAAGATTTTATTTATTTATTTGACAGACAGAGATCACAAGTAGGCAGAGAGGCAGAGAGAGGAGCAAGCAGGCTCCCCACTGAGCAGAGAGCCTGACGCAGGGCTCGATCCCAGGACCCTGGGATCACGACCCCAGCCGAAGGCAGATGCCTCAACCCACTGAGCCACCCAGGCGCCTCTACTATTGGTATTTTAATATGGATTGCATTGAATCTGTAAATTGCTTTGAATAGTATGGACATTTTAACAATATTAATTCTTCCAATCCGTAAGCATGGTATATCTTTTCATTTGTGTTGTTTTCAGTTTCCTTCATCGATATCTTCTTACAGTTTTCAGAGTTCCAGTTTACCACCTTAGTTAAATATATTTCTAGGTATTTTATTCTTTTTAATGCAGCTGTAATTTTTTTTTTAAATTTCTCTCTCTGCTACTTTATTCTTAGTGTATGGGAACAACAGATTCCTGTATATTAATTTTGTATCCTGCAGCTTTACTGAATCCATTAATTAGTTATACTAGTTTTTTTGGTGGAGTCTTTAAAGTTTTCTATATATAGTGCCATGTTACCTGCAAATAGAGAGTTTTACTTCTTCTTTACCAATTTGGATGTCTTTGTTTCTTTTTTTGTCTGATTGCTATGCTTAGGACTTCTACTACATTGTTGACTAAAAGTAGCAAGAGTGAACATCCTTTGTCTTGTTACTGATCTTAGAGGAAAATCTTTCAGTTTTTCACCATTGAGTATGATGTTAGCTGAGGCTTGTTATATATGGCCTTTATTATATTGAGGTATATTCCCCCTAAACTCATTGAAATTTTTTATCATGAATGGATGTTGAATTTTGTCAAATGCTTGTTTTTTTTGTATCTATTGAGATGATTGTATGGTTTTTATCCTTCATTTTTTTCTTAATATGGTATATTGTGTTGATTGATTTGCATATATTAAACCATCCTTGTATCCCTGGAATAAACCCCATTTGGTAGTGGCGAATGGTCCTTTAAATGTATGGTTGAATTTGATTTGCTAATATTTGTTGAGAATTTTTGCATCTATGTTCATTAGGAATATTGGTCTGTAGTTTTCTTTTTTTGGAGTATGTTTGTCTGGCTTTGGTATCAGGGTAATGCTGGTCTAATAGAATGAATTTCAAAGTTTTCCTTCCTCTTTTATTTTTTTATTTTTTAACTTGTTACTTTTTAAAAAAAAAGATTTATTTATTTACTTTAGAGAAAGAGAACAGTGGGCGGGGGAGAGGAATAGAGAGAATCTCAAGCAGACTCCCCACTGAGTGCAGAGCCCAACATGGGGCTTAATCTCACAACCCTGAAATCAAGAGTTGGACGCTTAACCAACTGAACCACCCAGGCCCCTGCTTCCTCTTCTATTTTTTAAGAATAGGTATTAACTCTTTAAATGTTTGTTGAATTTATCTGTGAAACTTTCTGATCCTGGACTTTTTTTTGTTGGGAATTCTTTTGATTCAACTTCTAGTTCTAGTTACTATTAATCGGTCTATTCAGGTTTTTTTTTTTTTTTAAGATTCGTTTATTTATTTGAGAGAGAGAGAGAAAGTGTGCATGTGTGTGTGTGTGTGTGTGTGTGTGTCTGTGTGTGTGTATGCATGAGTGGGAGGAGGGGCAGAGGGAAATGGAGAGAATCCCCCTGTTGAGCATGGAGCCCAATGTGGGGATCCATCCTAGGCCCCTGAGATCAGACCTGAGCCAAAATCAAGAGTTGAATGCTTAACTGACTGAGCCACCCAGGCACCCTGGTCTGTTCAGATTTTTTATTGCTTCCTGATTCAGTTTTGGAAGACTGTGTTTCTAGGACTTTATCCATTTCTTCTAGGTTGTCCAGTTTGTTGGCATATAATTTTTCATCTAGTCTTATAATCTTTTATATTACTGTTGTGTTGCTTATTACTTCTCTTCTTCAATTTTTATCTCATTTATTTGAGTCCTGCCTCTTTTCCCTCCCTCCCTCTCTCTTTCTCTCTTTCCCTCTCTCTCCCTTTCTTTCTTCCTTCCTCCTTTCTTTTCCTTTCCTCCCTCCCTCCCTCCTTTCTTCTTTCTTTCTTTCGGTTTATTAATTTGTTAATCTCACCCCCAATCCTTGCGGTGTCTATTTCATTTATTTCTGCTCTGATTTTTATTATTTCCTTCCTTCTACTAACTTTGGGCTTTGCTTTTCTTTTTCTAATTTGTTTAGGAGTCTGGTTAGTATTTAAAATTTCTCATAAGCTTATGAGAATTTCTGTTTCTTCTACAATTTATGGATGTGTTAAAAAGAGCTAACATTGGGGCGCCTGGGTGGCTCAGTGGGTTAAAGCCTCTGCCTTCGGCTCAGGTCATGATCCCAGGGTCCTGGGATCGAGCCCCAGCATTGGGGCTCTCTGCTCAGCAGGGAGCCTGCTTCCTTCTCTCCTCTCTGCCTGCTTCTCTGCCTACTTGTGATCTCTGCCTGTCAAATAAATAAATAAAATCTTAAAAAAAAAAAAGAGCTAACATTAATTGAGCCATTTGCCTTATACAAGGTTCTAAAAAGACAGAGATAAGTTATCCTAATGGTATCATCAAGAAGTAAATTTATGTTCAAAGTATAATCCATTTCAAGGTATATTTAATTTCAATATTGTCACATGAGTCACACTTTTGCCTTTTTTTTTTTTTTAAGATTTTATTTCTTTATTTGACAGAGAGAGATCACAGGTAGGCAGAGAGGCAGGCAGAGAGAGAGGGGAAAGCAGGCTCCCTACCGAGCAGAGAGCCTGATTCGGGGCTCGATCCCAGGACCCAGAGATCATGACCTGAGCTGAAGTCAGAGGCTTAACCCACTGAGTCACCCAAGCGCCCCGGATCCAACAATTCTATGTATTACTCAGTGTTGGTCAGTATAAGTGTACTCTTAATCCTCTTCACCTATTTTACCCATCTTCCCACCCACCTCCCCTCTGGCAACCACCATTTTATTCTCTATAGTGAAAGATCTTTTGGGGTTTGTCTCTTTTTTCTTTGTTTCTTTGCTTTGTTTCTTAAATTCCACATATGGTGGAATCATACAGGTATTTGTCTTTCTCTGGGTGACTTATTTCACTTAGCATTATACCCTCTACGTCTATCCATGTTGTTGCAAATGGCAAGATTTCATTCTTTCTATGGCTGAATAATATTCCATTCTGTGTATATTCCATGGTGTATATATCTCACATTTTTATCCATTCATCCATGGATGGACAGCTGGGTGGCTTCCATATCTTAGCTGTTATAAATAATACTGCAGTAAACATAAGGGTACATGCATTTTTTTTGAATTAGTGTTTTCATGTTCTTTGGATAGATACCCAGCAGTGGAATTACAGGATCATATGGTAATTCTGTTTTTAATTTTTTTGAGAAACCACTATACTGTTATCCACAGGGCCTATACCAGCTTGTATTCCCACCAACAGAGCATGGGGGTTCCTTTTTCTACACATCCTTGCCAACACATGTTATTCCTTTGCTTTTTATTTTAGCCAATCTGACAGACATGAGGAGATATCTCATTGTTTTGATTTGCATTTCCCTGATGATCAGTGATATCGAGCATCTTTTCATGTGTCTGTTGGCCATTTCTACATCTTCTTTGGAAAAATATCTGCTGAGGTCCTCTGCCTATTTTTTAATTGGGTGATGATGATGATGATGATGATTTTGGTCTTTTTATATTGTGGGTATTAATTCCTCATTGGATATGTCATTTGCAAATGCCTTCTCCCATTCAATAGATTGTCCTTTTATTTTGTTGATGGGTTCCTTCCCTCTGTGACAGCATTTTACATTGGTATAGTCCCTGGTAGGTCCCCAATAATGAGTCCGTAATTAAAGGAGCAAGACTGATACAAAGCGAAGGTCAAGCAAAGCTTTATTTCATGCCAAGCATCAAGAATCAAACTGAACGTTCGGGGCTGTGCCTCTTACAGAGAGGGCAAACTCACTCTGCTTCACAGACTAGCTTTTAAGGGCAAAGGCCATGCGGTTGGACCTGGCCACGCACAGGTGGCCAATGAAATTGTAACACACAGAGAAAGCTGCACAGTCAGGCTAAGTGAACAATTGAATTACAATTTGCCCTAGTAGATATTTGAACCAGCCTATCACCTTGGTCAGAATTGGCACCCAAAAGGTGCCCAAAGGGCAGGGCCCATACTCCTTGGTAACTAGGGAGACAGTAGGCACGATTTACTGATTGGATGTCTCCACCTGACCCACTCATCCCTGCATTTGGGCTATTATCTCCACCTGACCGGACCCACCCTTGTATTGGGGCTTTGTTACCTGGGACTGGTTTCCTGGACTTGCTTTTAAGTAAATTTCCCTGGGGGGTGGGCAGGGTAAATTTAAGTTTTACTGCATACACAACAAAATAGCAGTTCAACCGGGGTGGGGCCACTCTGCCTGAATAGGCCCTTACAGTCCCCAAAGTTTATTTTTGCTTTTGTTTCTGTTGCCCGAGGAGACATATTTAGGAAGATGTTTTTATAACTGATGTCAAAGAGATTACTGCTTTTGTTTTCTTATAGAAATTTTATGCTCTTCAATTTTTAGCTCTTCAATCCAAAGATTCCCTTTTCTCTGCATCCTCACCAACACCTGTTATTTCTTGTGTTGTTAATTTTAGCCATCCTGACAATGAGATGGCACTGATTTGTATTTCCCTGATGCCGAATGATGTTGAACATCTTTTCATGTGTCTATTAGTCATCTGGATGTCTTTTGGAAACAGTGTCTGTTCATGTCTTCTGCCCATTTCTTAACTGGATTATTTGTTTTTTGGGTGTGGAGTTTGATAAATTGTTTGTAGATTTTGGATACTAACCCTTTTATCAGATATGGTTTTTTTTTTCCTTTATCAGATATGTTGTTTGCAAATATCTTCTCCCAGTTCATAGGCTGCCTTTTAGTTTTGTTGATTGTTTCCTTTGCTGTGCTTTTTTTCCCTTTGCTTTTTATCTTGATGAAGTCCCAGTAGTTTGTTTTTACTTTTGTTTCCCTTGCCTGTGGTGATTGTCTAGTAAGAAGTTGCCATGGCTAGGTCAAAGAGATTTCTGCTTGTGTTCTCCTCTAGGATTTTAATGGCTTCCTGTCTCACATTTAGGTCTTTCAGCCATTTTGAATTTATTTTTGTGTATGGTATAAGAAGGGGTCCCGTTTCATTCTTCTGTGTATTGCTGTCAAGTTTTCCCAACACCATTTGTCTTTTTTCCATTGGGTAGTCTCTCCTGCTTTGTCAAAGATTTGTTGACCATGTAGTTGTGGGTCCATTTCTGGTTTCTCTATTCTGTTCCATTGATTTATGTGTTTGTTTTTGTGCCCTTACCATTCTCTCTTGATGACTACAGCTTTAACTTGAAATTTGGAATCCTGATGCCTCAGGTTTTGTTTTCCTTTTTCAGAATTGGTTTGGCTGTTCAGGGTCTTTTGTGGTTCCACACAAATTTTAAGTTTGTTCGTTCTAGCTCTGTGAAAATGTTAGTGGTATTTTGATGGGGATTGCATTAATTGTGTAGATTGCTTTGGGTAATATCAAATTGCAATTGTGTATTTGATATGCTACCTTCTACAGTAGATTGGGAGGCCAACCAGCTTAGGGGCCATGTCTTGTTTTTACCTTTGTATCCAACATATCTGGTACATAGAAGATACTTCATAAATAGCTGTTAAATTAATAAATGGAATAAAAACAATAGATTGAAGAAAATATCCTTCAGATTAAAATAAGAGTAAAAGAGGAGTGTTGAAAGAGGGAGAAAAAGGTAGATGAAGGAGGAATAAACAAGAAGAAACAAGCTACTCTCAGTTTTCTGTACTCTTCACCCCTCTTACCCATGTGACTATTTTTTTTTTTAACTATTAACAGCATATCTGTCCCTGCAATCAAACAGGAAATTATCTGACACACTTGTGCGTGTGCATGCACATACACACACACACTCAACAACCCCCCTCCTCCACCCAAGTAAACTTAATTTGGATAACTACTGGTGTGAATCAATAGTTAAAAAAATCTACCTCCAGGGTTGCCTGGGTGGCTCAGTCATTGGGTGTCTGCCTTCTGCTGGGGTCATGATCCCAGGGTCCTGGGATCAAGCCCTGCAGGAATCCTGCTTCTCCCTCTCCCACTCCCCCTGCTTGTGTTCCCTCTGTCGCTGTCTCTCTATGTCAAATAAATAAATAAATAAATAAATCTTAAAAAAAAAAAAAATCCACCTCTGTGTGAATGGGAATTTTGGTTTTTTTAGAGACTGGAAAAGAGAGAGAAATTCCTTTTAGGACTTGGAAATTTAGGGAAACTATTTTTTATCTACTGAGTGATAGAAGAGGTTTCAGAACTGTGCTTTGTATTTTTGCCTGAGGCTCTGACGCCCTTGGGTGCAGTGCTTTCCATGCAGTCTTGAGATCACCACTGGATTCAGAATTTTAGATCATTTGACTTAAAGCATAAAATTAACTATCCTGATTAGATCAGCCTACTGTTTCAGCATGGCTCCACCCAGGATCTTCTTTGAATCTCTTTTCTTCTTATGGAAGAAGGAGGTGATAAAGGAAGCCTTTCTTACCACATATTGAAAGAAAAGTAGGTTAGCTTCCCCATCTTCCCATTGCCAGCTCCTTATACGTGTCTCTCCTTATTTTGTATGGATGTTTGCATACAATCGGGTTTATGAAAATCTGTATACATTTATCTGACATTTGACACTGTCTTGCTACTTAAAGACATTTTTGTGTCATTACTTTTCACCTTGATGTATGAGAACATCGCCCACTTCTTTTGTTATGATAACAGTTAATATTCTTGAGCCCGTATTAAGAAGTAAATGCTTTAAAAGGAAAAAAAAAAAAAAAAAAAGAAGAACAGACTCTTAAATGTAGAGAACAAACTAGTGGTTACCAGAGGGGAGGTGGGTGGGTGGGGTGAAATGGGTAAAGAGGATTAAAAGTACACTTATCATGATGAGCACTGCGTAATACCGAGAAGCGTTGAATCACTATATTCTATCGAAACTAATATAACATGGTATGTTAATTATACTGGCTTAAAAAATAATTTTTAAAAAAGAAGTAAATGTTTTAATTAACTTTATGCTTCAGTAAGTTGTCTTAATTACTTCTGGAATAAATACTAAAAGATTAGAAATTATTAGAAGGAAAAAGTATTTTTTAAATCTTCCACTAATGAAAAACAAACAAAAAAATGGCAAGAAAGGAGAAGAAATAAATATTAAAGGGGCAGAATAAATAGAAAATCTGAAAGAAGTTGGTAAATTTAAGACCCAAGATTAAGGGATGCCTGGGTGGCTCAGTGGGTTAATCCTCTGCCTTTGGCTCAGGTCGTGGTCTCGGGGTTCTGGGATCGAGTCCCACATCAGGCTCTCTGCTCGGCAGGGAGCCTGCTTCTCCCTCTCTCTCTTCCCTCTCTCTCTCTACTTGACTCTCTGTCTACTTGTGATCTCTCGCTCTGTCAAATAAATAAAATCTTAAAAAAAACCCCCAAGATTAAAACCTTAAGACTTCATTGATATTGAGACATATTAGTATATATCATATAGAAAAAATGCTGGCAATTAAACAATGACACTATGCTTTGTCACTTACAACTTCATGTTATGTTCATGAAAGTGCATTTTTAGATTCACATAGAGAAATTTTTCCCACATCACTTTGAGCATACATAATGAAATTGGTTAAAGTATTTCTAAGACTTTTGCACATTCATAGTCTGATTCTTTTGAAACACTCTTGATTCAGACTTGTCAACATCTGTGTTTTTCTGTACATTGTTCTTCTTGTGCTATGGAGACTGAGGGTGATTTTCTTCTGTGAAAATTTTCAAGCCCCTTTGCCTGGAATTTCTTCTAAGCCTCTGATTCTCATTTGGCAAGCTTTCATACCAGTGCTTTCTTGAAGGTGACAATGGAAAGTTTTCAGATATATCTTCTTTCCTTGACCACTTCTTCAGTGGTTTGTTGACTGAATCACTGAGGATTGCAGTGGTCTAGACATGGCATCAAGAATAATATCAGGTTGTGTTACTTTTCAAGCATCCTGTAATACAAATATGCAAATATGTGGCCTCACAGTGTATCAAAAACTAGACGAATACACTTAGCAGCTTATGGAGGGCTCTTAGACATTCAAACCAGATTTAGCCAGCCTTTCTTCAGCTCAGCCATCACCCCACTCCCACCCTTTTATGCAGACAATCACATTTTGGGAGAAATAATTTTGTAGTTTAAAATTTAATATGGCAGCAACTTTCAGCCATAAGTGTCTATGCCCAGTGTTACAGTGATATGCTACTCTCTAACCCATTCTCAGGCTATCAGTTTTGTTAGCACCTTTAACATTGGTATATCCTTTCTAAGTATATAAAAGAGCATCAGAAGTTCGCCAGCATTTCCTATTGACTCACTCAGCTTTGTTTTTTCCTCAAATTTCATGGGAAGTTAGGTAGCTTCTGTTCAGTATGAGTAGCAGGTTTTTGACAAATTGACATTTGTCTTAACCATGCATGAATTTATCAAATCAGCCTCATATTCCATGTAATTAAAAAAAATTCTTGGAGAATTGTTAGGTCCTTTTATCGTCATTTACATTGTTTGGCTACTCAAGGGTAACCTTATTGCATCTCAGTAACAAAGTAGAACAGAGTTTTTCTGCTTGTGGTGTCTTACTGTCTAAAGTCAGGTAAAGCATTTTGTTGTTCTTTACAAAAAAGCTTAAGTTGCTGTTATTCCTTTAGCATCAAATATTTGCTTCCCTAATATCAGCTGCTTCATTTCTATGTTTACACAATAACTTTGTTTTCATGTCAAATCATAATTTATTCCTTTCGAAGACATTTAAAATGGTGATTAATTTGTGAAATACCAACAATGGAAAAACTCAGTCCTAAGAAACGGGAGTGAGAATAGCTATGATAATTACATGCAGAGACAGTAAAGATTATGTTGCTATTGCACTTGGTGAATCATAATTTTAATATCCCATTAAATGAAAAGCACTCTTTGATTTCTGACATGTTAAACTTAGGAAATTGTGCATTTTGGAATTGTTTAAATACATTATCAGTAATTTGCTTAAATATAAGTGGAGAAAATACTCCAGATAGAAGACAGAGATCATTAAGCTAGATTAAGTGTGTGTATCTCCATACACTAATCAAAAGGAAATGTGATGTAATGAGCACTGGGTATTATATAAGATTGATGAATCACTGAACTCTACCTCTGAAACTAATAATATACTGTAGGTTAGTTCATTGAATTTAAGTTAAAAACAAAACAAAACAATGTTAAGCAGAAAAAAAAAAATAGAGCTTAATTTGAAATTAAAAAAAAAAAAAAAAGAAATGAGAACTATTTTAGCTGTATTACTCTCAAGTAGAGTAGACCTTAAGGCAAAATGGATAAAGAGGACTTAAATGTATAAAAGATTAAATCTACCAAAAAGTCAGAAAATCTTAAATTTGTGTACATTTAATAATATAGCCTCAAAATTTTAAATAAAATTGACAGAATTATAAGGAAAACAGATAAATTCAAAATCATATGATAAGATTTTTACTTACTTTCTAGTAATGATAAATTAAGCAGACAAAAATTATTAAGACTATAAGTAGGGGTGCCTGAGTGGCTCAGTGTGTTAAAGCCTCTGCCTTTGGCTCAGTCATAATTCCAGGGTCCTGGGATCGAGCCCAACATTGGGCTCTCTGTTCAGCAGGGAGCCTGCTTCCCCCTCTCTCTCTGCCTGCCTCTCTGCCTACTTGTAATCTCTCTGTCAAATAAATAAATCTTAAATATATATATATATATATATAAATATTGGAGGGGCACCTGGATGACTCAGTTGGTTAAATGTCTAACTTTTGATCTCAGCCCAGGTCTTGATCTCAGGGTCATGAGTTCAAGCCCAACATTGGGCTCCATGCCCACTTTAAAAAAAAAAAAAAAGAGTATAAAAATTGGATAATTATGAAAAGCAAATGGCTAGTTTATACTTCCATACTTCTATAGGTTAATGATGGTTTATAAATTGTATTTGTTCTTTTTCTTATGTCCATATTTTTATAGTCTTAGATTTTTTGCTGTTTTTCATTACTGTTTTAAAAATTGAAATTTGATTCATGTATCATAAAATTCACACTTATAAAGTGTACAATTTTTAGTATATTGACAAGATTGTACAACCATCACCATTGTCTAATTTTAGAACATTTTTATAACCCCAAAAAGGAAAGCCATGCCCATTAGCAGTCATTTCTCGTTTCCCCCCTCTGCCCACCAGTAGTCCTGATCAACCATTAATCTACTTATTTTCTTTATGGATTTGTTTATTATGGACATTAGATATAAATAGAATCATATAGTATGTGTCTTTTTGCATCTGGTTATATTTGGTTCTTAATCAGTTCTGTTGTATTTGATTTGAAAAGGAACAAGTTTCTCCTTGAACTCTTGGTCTTTTATCCTCTAAAATTATCAAAAATTTAAACTGCTTTTGGTTTTGAAATGGCAGTCCACAATTCATTATCTCCTTTCTGCAAAAGTAAAAATGAGTCCAGCTTGAGTGAAATACAAGTCTGGCAATCTCTAAACCTGAAATCAAGGAGGAACTTTCTTCTCTGGTAGCCAGGGTATAAGCTTGGTCAGTGGGACCTGGTATCCAAAGAGTGAAATGTTTCTGGCTTTACCTCATTTTTATTGCATGTAGATAGGAAGTTTCTTTGGTAGTTAATTTTTGTATTTCTTGTATCCCAGCACCCAGATCTTCTACTTGCTTTACAGATATAATTTTAAACTGGGTGAATAAGCAATATTTAGTTTAAAGGCACTTATAAATCATATAACTTAATCATTTCATACAGTTGGTGTGAGTGCAAACAATTTTATTAGCATTTCTTTCTTTTTTTTTTTTTTTTTTAATTTGAGAAGAGCCCAAGCACAAGAGAGCAAGAGATTTGGCAGTGGGGAGGGTAGAAGGGGCAGAAGGAGAGGGACAAGCAGACTCCCTGCTGAGCAGGGAGCTTGACTCTGGGCTCCATCCCAGGACCCTGAGATCATGACCTGAGCCGAAGGCAGATGCTTAACTGACTGAACCACCCAGGTGCCCCATCATTTCTGATGTAACAGAAGAAGATCTTTAACAAAAAACAAACAAACAAACAAACAAACAAACTGGTGATAGAATTTAAGAGCTTAAAGAATACTGAGGTCTAGTTAAATTCCCCTTTAAAAAAATTCATTATTTTTAAAAATAAGAAAACAAGTGGGGAAAGTTAATTGACCTATGATGTCATAGCAAGTAGTGCAGCTGGAATTAGCAAGTGGTGCAGCTGGAATTAGAATATAGACCTAAATTTTTATTTTGCCTTATTCTTCTTAGATGTAATACCCATTTCTCTGTTCCTTGAGGATCTAAATTTACTCTTCAGATAAGCGTTCTCTTTGTCTCTCTTTGCAGAGGAGGTTGTGAATAATAGAGCAAAGAGAGGCAGTATGTTTTCAAATGTTAGCATGCATCAGAATCACCTAAAGGGCTTGTTAAAAGAGATTATGTCTCCCCTCCCCGAATCTCCAATTTAGAAGTCTGGAGGAAGCCTTGATAATGTGCATTTTTTTTTTTTTTTTTTTTTTTTTTTTTTAAAGATTTTATTTATTTTTCAGAGACAGAGGGAGAGAGCGCGAGCGAGCACAGGCAGACAGAGAGGCAGGCAGAGGCAGAGGGAGAAGCAGGCTCCCTGCCGAGCAAGGAGCCCGATGTGGGACTCGATCCCAGGACCCTGGGATCATGACCTGAGCTGAAGGCAGCTGCTTAACCAACTGAGCCACCCAGGCGTCCCGATAATGTGCATTTCTAACTAACTCCCAGATGATGCTGCTGCTGCTGGTCCAGGGATCACACTTTGAGAACCACTGCTTAAAAACAGTCATAAGGGGCACCTGGGTGGCTCAGTGGGTTAAGCCTCTGCCTTCGGCTCAGGTCATAATCTCAGGGTCCTGGGATGGAGCCCTGAGTTAGGCTCTCTGCTCAGCAGGGAGCCTTCTACCCCACCCCCTCTCTCTGCCTGCCTCTCTGCCTACTTGTGATCTTTCTCTCTGTCAAATAAATAAATAAAATATTTAATAAAAAATAAAAACAGTCATAAGCTTCGGAGTCAGTCATTCCCAGGCCTAAACTTTTGGCTGTATGACTTACTCCTGTGTGAACCCAATCAGGTTTTTAAACTGATACGTCTCCGTGTCCTATACTTTATTTATTTACTTATTTATTATTTTTCAGTTTCCTGTACTTTAAATTGGTGATCATAATACTTATTTCAGAGTCATTATTTACTTAATATAAAAAAATGTAGCATACTGTTTGGTATACTGTAAACATTCAATTGATGGTTTCTATTGTTATGTAATAAGTCTGGGTCCCAATTAAAAGTTAATGAGCCATACATTCAGTAAATGTTTTAGAGTAGATACCCAGAGACTTTTTGTTACTTCGTCATTTTGAGATGCTGAGGTGTGTGTGGGCACACACACACACATTCATACGCACAAACATATTCCTCTCTTGACTTGCTTTCTCATTTATGGGAAACCTGGCAGAACAGTGAGAGAAGAAGAGACAAATTGCAAAAGGGATTCCACTTCCAAGATTCAATTAACTATATTTTAATTCTATTAATCTCAGGCCTCTATTGTATATTGAAGTAAAGGTGGACAGTATTTTTTGAAAAGAGCATATTTCAAAATAATCTGACAGCTGCCAACTGCTAAGATAGAACTGCTTATGAATTTCCCTTGTGTATGTTGTGTTAAGTGGTAGAAGGAGGAGAGAATAGGATGCTGGAGGTAGTATGGGTGGGAGGGAGGAATCTGCATGAAAGATTCTTCTAAACTCTGGGTTAGCCATATCCAGGGCTAGTCACAGTTCCTGAGGTGGTCTGCAGAATGAAGTTACAGAGGTGTACCTCTCAGCTGATCTTCTGCATGCACATTTATAGAAAGACTATTCAAATAATGTTAGCACTTACTCATTTTCCAGTTATATGTGTACCGTGTTAGGTGCCATGGAGACTTGATTAAACTTTAGAAATTGTGTAGAAGGGGGCGCCTGGGTGGCTCTGTTGTTAAGCATCTGCCTTTGGCTCAGGTCATGATCCCAGGGTCCTAGGATCAAGCCCCACATTGGGCTTCCTGCTCAGCAGGAAGCCTACTTCTCCCTCGTCCACTTCCCCTGCTTGTGTTCCTTCTCTTGCTGTGTCTCTCTCTCTCAAATAAATAAATAAAATCTTCTTAAAAAATGTAAAGAGATAGCTAATAAATACATGCAAAGATGCCTTGCATTATTAGCTAATGAAATACAAATTGAAATCAAAATGAGACACCACTTCACATCTAGTAGGTTGGCTGTAATATAAAAGACAGTAACACATGTTGGTGAGGATGTGAAGCGATTGGAAGCCTCATATATTGCTGGTGGGAATGTAAAATGGCGCTATGGAAGATAGTTTGGCAGTTCCTCAAAAACTTAAACATGGTGTCACCAAATAGACCTGGCCATTCTACTCCTTGTTATGTAACTGAAAGAACTAAAAACATAGTAACTCAATAACTTGAACACAAATATTCACAGTAGCAAAAAAGTAGAAACAACCCAAACGTCCATCAACTGATGAATTGATAAACAAAATGTGGTATATACGAATGCTATACAAAAGAATGAAGTACTGATTCATGTTATAACAAGATTGGGCTTTGAAAATACAGTGCTAAATGAAAAAAGCCAGATACAAAAGACTACATGTTATATGATTCCATATATATGAAATGTCCACAATAGGCAAATCTGTACGGACTGAACGTGGATTAATGGTTGCTAGGTGTTGTGAGAATGAGGGAATGGAGGGAGAGGACTGTTAATGGGCACAGAGTTCTTTTTGGAGTGATGAAAATATTAAAAAAAAATTAGTGGTGATAATTGCATAACCTTGTGAATATACAGTTATCCTCTGAATTGTACAATTTCAAAGAATAAGCTTTGTGGCATGTGAATTATCTCTCAGAAATGAAAACCAAGGTGTGCCTGGGTGGCTCAGTGGGTTAAAGCCTCTGCCTTCAGCTCAGATCATTATCTCTGGGTCCTGGGATCGAGCCCCGCATTGGGCTCTCTGCTCAGCAGGGAGCCTGCTTCTTCCTCTCTCCCTCTCTTCCTACTTGTGATCTCTGTCTGTCAAGTAAATAAATAAAATCTTTAAAAAAAAATGAAAACCAAAAATAAAATGTACACCTATAATGGGCATGAAGCATGAATGAGAAATAAACTTTGGTTGTCATAAAAAATAATTCTGGGAAGAGGATGTGATTCATGGTAGATGTACTTTCTGTGGAGAAACAAATCATCCTTCTATTAAAGATTCATAATGCATAGTAGCCCATCACAAGTTCCGAAAGCCTTGCAATGATGAAAACTTTATTTAGCTTCATTGAGCCATCATCTCCCAAACATTTCATCCTGAAAAACATTTACTCATGATGATCATGTGGAAGAACTAGTGCCCTAGAAGAGAAGGAATCTTGGGCTTAAGCATATGTATGGAGGAAATACCCGAAAGTTCTTTCCTTTCTTCCTTCTTTTCTTCCTTCCTTCCTTCCTTCCTTCCAACTTTTTAAAATTTAAATTCAATTAATTAACATATGATGTATTATTGGTTTCAGAGGTAGAGATCAGTGATTCATCAGCCTTCTAGAATAGCCAGTGCTCATTACATCACGTGCCCTCCTCAATGTCCAGCATCCAGTTATCCCATCCCTCTGCCTCCTCCCCTTCAGCAGCCCAGTACCTGGAAAGTTTCTTTATTTCTTCCCCCTAAAGATTTTATTTATTTATTTGAGAGAGAGAAAGAGAGAGAGAGAAAGCCGGGGTACGGGGGTGTCAGAAGGAGAAGCAGAATCCCTGCTGAGCAGGGAGCCCATTGTAGGACTCTGTCCTGATACTCCAGGACCACGACCTGAGCCGAAGGCTGTCAACCAACTGAGCCACCCAGGCGCCCTACCTGGAAAGTTTCTTAAAACAGGTTCTGGACCTCACCCCAGTGATTCTGATTTCAGAGGTCTTGGGTACAGCCTGAGAATCAAGCTCCCAGGTGATTTGATCCTTCAGGTTTGAGAACTAAACTTTGAGAAGCAGCTTTACAGAATAGACAAACCCTGTACCTTAAATGGGTGAATTTTATGGCATGTGAGTTATATCTCAAGAGAGATGCTAAAGAATTTGATATACTAGAAATAGCACTAAAATGTGAGTTCTAGTGATTGTGTAAGTGAGACCATGCTCTGTGAGTGAATTATTTTAATTCAAATTTTCTTCACCTGTAAAACAATTCACTGCCCTATCTGCTATGTAGAGTTGTGGCAAAAACGAGGCAGTATACTCTTTTCCAAATTGTGTTTTTTTTTTTTTTTTTTTAAATTTTTTTTTTTTTAAAGATTTTATTTATTTATTTGACAGAGAGAAATTACAAGTAGATGGAGAGGCAGGCAGAGAGAGAGAGAGGGAAGCAGGCTCCCTGCTGAGCAGAGAGCCCGATGCGGGACCCGATCCCAGGACCCTGAGATCATGACCTGAGCCGAAGGCAGCGGCTTAAACCACTGAGCCACCCAGGCGCCCCCCAAATTGTGTTTTATGGATAAAAATGTAACTTAAATTTAAAAAGCCCATGGTTAGTTAAGTTTGGGAGATTCTGAGTTAAATAAGGTATATTCACACTGTTGGTCAGACCAATATTCTTGACTTGGACCCTAACATGAGTTTATGTGTATAAAATCAATTAAATATGAGATTTTTATTCATCTATTTCTTATAGTCGATCCTCCACAGCTACTGAAGATCCATATGGAGTGGAAACTGTTTAAATAAACAAAATCTGAATAATATTATGGGAATAGCAATACTTGTTCCTCTCTTGTTTCAAGCTTGATATTTTATTGATTTGTTTATTTGAAAAATTATTGACTGAAAAGAATATTAGCAAATGACTACTATGATAAAATAATGTTTATAAAGCCAAAAATATTTTATCTAGTTGTCTCTTTTAATCAACTTATATTTATAGAGCAACTTATTTTCAAAATTAGATTGAAGCTAAATTAAATATATCTAGAAAAATTTTGGCTAGTATTTTAATCGAAAAAATATAGTTTTTCCTTACTTCTCCTTTCCTTAAATTTGGGCTATTTTTAAAGTTTTTTAAAAATTTTTTTAATTTTTTAATTTTTATTTTTTTAAGCTTTTGAGACCTTTATTATCATTTTTATTTTAAGCTTTTATAATTAACTAAATGTTTTCTTATCCTATAAGCTGTTTAAACTTCAGAATTTTGCTTCCTGGGGCTCCTGGATGGCTCAATTGGTTGGGCGTCTGCCTTCAGCTGGGGTCATGATTCTGGGGTCCTGGGATCGAGCCCCATGATGGGCTCCCTGCTCAGTGGGAAGTCTGCTTCTCCCTCTCCGTCACTCCCTCTACTTGTCCTCTCTCTCACTCTCAGTCAAATAAATAAATAAAATCTTTAAAAAAAAATAAAAAAACAAAATTTTGTTTTCTTTTTAATTTTAGTTGAAAAGCATTTCTCCCCTGATTTTCTTTCTTTTTTTTTTTTTTAAAGATTTTGTTTATTTATTTGACAGAGAGAGATCACAAGTAGGCAGAGAGGCAGGCAGAGAGAGAGAGGAAGAAGCAGGCTCCTTCCTGAGCAGAGAGCCCAATGCGGGACTCGATCCCAGGACCCTGAGATCATGACCTGAGCCGAAGGCAGTGGCTTAACCCACTGAGCCACCCAGGTGCCCCTCCCGTGATTTTCTTTAGTGATCTGTTTTAAGTATTATTTTGATAAGCTATAGTCTATATTTTAACCTCTCTAGAACAATTTTATTGAATTAAATTTCTTGAAATTAGGTATATATTATTAACATGGCATTGGGAATGTATGTATATAGTTTGAAGACATCTTTTTGGGACCTTACTATAATAATACCTTTATTTCAGATGATGTGGAGGACCATCTTACTACGATATTGTTTTCTCTTGGTTTCCTGTCTACTTACTGCTCTTGAAGCTGTGCCTATAGACATAGACAAGACAAAAGTAAAAAATACTCAACCTGTGGACAGCGCAAAGATAGAACCACCAGTAAGTGAAATGATAAAGATAATCTTGTGGGAAGAATTTTAACCAAATGTTGCTAATATTTGTTACTTGTAAAATTGTACATTTAAGAACTATTTCTGAAATATCAGTAAAAGAATACTGGATAAGCTTATGTTGTTAATATTAGACATTGTTTATTTAATGTAGTTCATATATTAAATAATGCACAGGAGAATATTAATCATAATACATTTCCAATGGAGCACTCACTAACCAAGAAAACATTGTATTATATTCAAAGAAGAGACAGGTGACAGTGGAGTAAAATCAACCAACTAATATTATTAAGTCCTCATTATCTAAGCCATATAGAATATTTACCTTTATGTAAAAATAAAACTATATATTGGTTCTGATATAAAATTCCTCATTTGAGAAATACAGCTTTTTAACTTTGTCCCAGTTATCAGAGTAGATGTGTCTCAATGCCATTTTGCTAGTCTTTTTTTTTTTTTTTTTTTTTTTTAGGATTGAGATCTTTAGATGCAGGGAAGGAAAAGCTTTGAGAAACATTATTGTTTGTTTCTTAATTTGAAGGATACTGGACTTTATTATGACGAATATCTTAAGCAAGTGATTGATGTGCTGGAAACAGATAATCATTTCAGAGAAAAGCTCCAGAAAGCAGACATAGAGGAAATAAAGGTAAATGTAATTAAATAATTATTTAACAAACATTAGAACATCCCAGACACTAAATTAAATATTAGGAATACAAAGATGAAGCTCTTATTTATTCTGAGTAATATCTAGAAAAAAAGTTTATTAGCATGAAAATATGATGGGTATAATATATTTTGGAAATGCTTAGAATGGGCACCTAATTCAGCAGTGGGGAAGTCATTTTTCCTGATAGAGGTAATAGCATCATGCCAATAATTTCCCTGGATTATTTTGAGAGTGATCTTATATTTCCTTTGAAGAATTAATTTGATCTATGGAACTAATGTCCTAGAGTAAATAATATTTAATGTAGAACTTTCAGTGTCTCTTATCTTCTTAAGTTAGAATTAAAACATTATTTATGGCAGGATGCCTGGGTGGGGCTCAGTGGGTTAAATGTCCAATTCTTGGTTTCCACTCAGGTCATGATCTCAGGGTCATGAAATTGAACCATGTGTTGGGCTCACGGTCAGTGTGGAGTCTGCTTGAAATTCTCTCTCTCCCTCTCCCCCTTCTCTCACTTTCTCTCTCTCTCTCAAATGAATAAATAAATCATTTTTTTTTTAAAGAACATTATTTGTGGCTAACAGAAAAGATGGAAGTATAATAGGAATAATAGTAAATATATAAGTATAATTATAAGTATAATAGGAAGTATAATAGAGATAATCCTGGGGTATGGGAATACTTTTATAACTTTCTGCCTTTCACAATCAGTTCCTCTTCCCTGCTGGGTCAAGGGGAGATGAAATGTAGTAAGTTAGACAGTTATTCAATGAAAAAGATATAAGAATTAAAATAGACAATAGGAATCATTATACATAGCTCAGGAAGACTTAGGAAAAACTGTCAGAAAAAAAGTTAGAATTTGTCCTTACGTTTTCAGCTAAGTATTTTGGTCAGGTTTTTGTTTTTGGTTTTTTAAAGATTTTATTTGTTTATTTTGACAGAGAGAGAGGGAGAGAGCACAAGCAGAGGGAGTGGCAGCAGAGGGAGAGGGAGAAGCAGACTCCCAGCTGAGCAGGGAGCCCAATGTGGGGCTCCATCCTGGGACCCTGGGATCATGACCTGAGCTGAAGGCAGAAGCTTAATGACTGAGCCACCCAGATGCCCCTCAGTCAAGTATTTTGAAAGGGGAGTCATAGTACATTTCTTCACTTCACAAATATTGCTGACTGGAAAGATTATGGCTTTGCCCATATCACTCCACTGAATATACTTTTATGAAGGATGTCAGTGACTTCTTCTTTTTTTTTTTTGAAGATTTTATTTATTTATTTGACAGACAGAGATCACAAGTAGGCAGAGAGAGAGAGAGAGAGGAGGAAGCAGGCTCCCTGCTGAGCATAGAGCCCGATGGGGGGCTTGATCCCAGGACTGTGGGATCATGACCTGAGCCGAAGGCAGAGGCTTTAACCCACTGAGCCACCCAGGCTCCCCTGTCAGTGACTTCTTAATTGCCAAATCCAGTGAATACTTTTTAAAAAATATTTTATTTATTTATTTGACAGAGAGATCACAAGTAGGCAGAGAGCGGGGTGGGAGGAGGGAGGCAGGCTCCCCAGTGAGCAGAGAGTCTGATGTGGGGCTCCATCTCAGGGCCCTGGGATCATGACCTGAGCCAAAGGCAGAGGCTTAACCTACTGAGACACCCAGGCGCCCCCAGTGGATACTTTTTATTCCTCTTCTTACTGGAATCCTTTCTATCATCTTGGTGGTTCTCAGATTTTAGGCTTATTGAAACACAGATTCCTGGGCCCCACCTATAGATTTTGTAATTCAGTAAGTCTAGAGCTTACATTTCTAAAGTTCGCTGTTGGTGCTAATGCTTCTACTTGGGGACCACATTTTGAGAACCATTGTTATATGTAATAATGATGACCACTATCTCATTGAGTATATTGCTTTTTTTGCTTCCATAACAGCAAATTCTCCTAGTTCTCCTTCTTACCTCTGAACATTCTTTCTTGGTCTCCCTTGTAGTTCTTTCTTTATCTTCTGCAGTGGGCCCCATGGACTTAGTCCTAAAATGTTTGTCTGCCTGATTGCTAGTCAGATTTGCAGTTTGTGATTGCAAATGCATTTATAAACAAGAGAAAGTAAGCTATTAGCTATTTTGTTTCTTACATTTTGGAACACGAACTTACCTATGAGAAAAGTAATCAAAGGAGACAAGCTAAAAAAGATTAATTTTGAAAAGTTATTTATATGTGTAATTACTAAAGTTTAAGGTGGCCAAGTTATTTTTTAAGATGACTTTATTGAAATGTAATTCACATACCTTAAAACTTGTGCCTTTAAAGCATGTAATTCAGTGGTGTATCTACAGGTGGCCCTCAGCACTATCTACTTTTAAACAATTTCGTTCCTCCCCAAAAGAAGCCATGTGCCCATTAAGCTATCTCTCCCCATTTCCCCCCTCTTCTTGTCCCTTGGTCTTCTTTCTATCTCTATCGATTTGCCTACTTTGGACATGCCATATAAATGGAATTATACAATATGTGGTCTTTTGTGTCTGGTTTCTTTGACCGAGCATAATGTTTTTCAAGGTTCATTGTATTGTAGCTTATATTAGTACATTCATTTCTTTTTATGACTGAACAATATCTCCCTTTATGGATGTTCCATATTTTGGTTATCAACTCATCAGCTGATGGACATTTGGTCATTTCTACTTTTTATGCTAGTATGAATAATGCTGCTGTGAACATTCAGGTACAGGTTTTTATGTGAACATATGTTACAATTCTTTATGTATATACCTAAGAATGGATTTGCTGGGTCTTATGGTAATTCTGTGTTTAACTTTTTGAGGAACTGCCAAACTGTTTTTCAAAGTGGCTGTACCATTTTGCAATTCCAATTACTTTTTGAGTTTTTCCTTTGTGCTTTAATTACGCTTTCAATTGTATGGTTTTTATTTTTATCTTTTTCTTTCTTTCTCCAAAGTTTTATAAATTCCAGTTAACATGCAGTATAATATTAGTTTCAGGTACAGAATTTTGTGATTCGTCATTTAGATACAACACCCAGTGCTCATTACAATAAGTATCCTCCTTAATACCCATCACTGTTTAAGCCATCCTCCCTGCCCACCTCCCTTCCAGTAACCCTCAGTGTGTTTTTCTGTAGTTTAGAGTGTCTTTTATGGTTTGCCTCTTTCCCCACCCCATATTCATCTGCTTTCTTTCTTCAGTTCCACATATGAGTGAAATCATGTGGTATTTGTCTTTCTCTGACTCATTTTGCTTAGTATAATACTCTCTAGGTCCATCCATGTCATTGCAAATGGCAAGACTTCATTCTTTTTCATGGTTGACTAATATTCCATTGTATATGTGTGCACATCTCCTTTATCCATTGATCACTTGATGGACATTTTGGTTCTTTCTATAATATATAGTTCTTACATATCTTTCTTTTAGAGTTATAAACTGAGTATCTTTTAAAAGAAATCTTTTTGTAATATCACATTTATCTAAATTAGTCAAAAGCATCTATCACTACTTTATCATAACCCTCATTTTAATATATTGTGTCTGATCTAAAAAAGGAATGTAATAAATAAAGCTAACTTGTTAATTTTAACAGAGTGGGAGGCTAAGCAAAGAACTGGATTTAGTAAGTCACCATGTGAGGACAAAACTTGATGAGCTGAAAAGGCAAGAAGTGGCAAGGTTAAGAATGCTAATTAAAGCTAAATTGGATTCTCTTCAAGGTAAGTGCTAAAGAAAAAGTAGGAAAGTTTCAGCATATGTTCAAGTCAGCTTATATTGTCACATACCATGTTCTTCTAGTCAAAATTTAATGGTAGTATTGATTTTTCTTCTCTTAATTTTTAAAATTTAGTTTTTAAAATAGGTAATATATTCATATCATTCAAAAGTCAAAATGATTAGCCTTAAATTATTATGTCAATGAAAAGTAATGAATTAAGCCACTGAATTCAAGGAGGAAGAATAACATCAAAGGAAACCAAAAGAGAGAAAATCGAATTATAACAATTTCCATAGATGAAATAGAAAAATTGTCAGAGATGCTCTAGGAAAACCATACCAGGCCCAGAGAGTGTCAAAAGGAATTCTATTAAACTATTAAAGAACAGATTCTTGGGGTCACCTGGGTGGCTCAGTTGGTTAAGTGTCTACCTCTTGGTTTCAGCTCAGGTCATGATCTGAAGATTATGAGATCGAGCCCCATGTTGGGCTCCACAGTCAGTGAGGAGTCTCCTTGGGATTCTCTTCCTTTTCTCTCCTTCTACTCCCTCTCTTTATCAAGTAAAAATAAAGTAATCTTTTTTTTTTTTTTTAAAGAACAGATTGTCAATGCTATTTAAACTATTCCAGAGCACAGAAAAAGAAGGAAAGCTTTCATACTCTTAATATGTTATTGATGCCAAAACCAAAATTATTGTATATCAAAATAGCAAGTAGATTTATTTTAGGAATGCAAGACTGACTTAATATTAGGAAATCTAATACTATAAATCATCACATGAATAGAAATAAAGATAAAAAATTTTGGTGTGACAAAAGAAATCAAGAAGTCAAAGGACAAAGGATAAGTTAGAATAAATCTTTGAAACTTCTGTCTTTAAAAATTAAGATTTGGGGGCATCTGGGTGGCTCAGTGGGTTAAGCCTCTACCTTTGGCTGAGGTTATGATCTCAGGGTCCTGGGATCGAGCCCCACATTGGGGTTTCTACTCGGCAGGGAGCCTGCTTCCCCCCTTCCTCTGTCTGCCTCTCTGCCTACTTGTGATCTCTCTCTCTGTCAAATAAATAAATAAATAATATTTTAAAAAAATTTAAGATTTGGGGTGCCTGGGTGGCAGAGTTAGTTAAACATCCACCTCTTGGTTTTGACTCAAGTTGTGATTTCAGGATTGTGAGATAGAGCCCTGCCTTGTATGGGGCTCCAAGCT
Organism: Mustela erminea; assembly: GCF_009829155.1. Classification (NCBI taxonomy): domain Eukaryota; kingdom Metazoa; phylum Chordata; class Mammalia; order Carnivora; family Mustelidae; genus Mustela; species Mustela erminea. The sequence continues at coordinate 71,444,501 of NC_045622.1, forward strand.
CAGTGCAGAGTCTGCTCAAGATCGTTTATCCCTCTCCTTCTGCCCCTTCCCCCACCCCCACCCCGCTCCCAGCTCATGCCCAAGCATGCTCTCTCTAAAATAAATAAATAAATAAAATTAAGATTTTTTTTTTTTTTAGAGCGGTGTAAGGTTTACAGCAAAATTGAAGTAAAGGTGCACAAATTTCCCATATACCCCCAAACACGAATAACCTCTTTCATTACTAGCATTATCCACCAGAATGGTAAATTTTTACAAAATTTTTACAAATTTTTACAAATTTTTACAATTGATGAACCTACATACACCTACATACATCACACATCATAATCACCCAAGTCCACAGTTAACACTAGAGTTCACTTTTGGTGTTTTACATTCATGGGTTTGGATAAATCTATAATGATATGTATCTACCATTATCGTTTCATGCAGAGTAGTTTCACTGCCCTAAAAATCCTCCGCTCTGCCTATTCATGCTCCTATATTTTTTTAATTTTAGACTTTGAGGAGATTAAATAGGTATGAAGTAGAATTTTTGAAATGTGAAGATATCCACAGATAAGAAAGTAATCTCCTATATCAGCTTAACAGTAACCCACAAACTTCGGATATAGAAAGTAATCTATATCAAACGACTGTCTCCATATCTATAGAAAAGGAGCAATTGACAAAATTTAATACCCCTCCTTAATTTTAGAAAAGTAATAAAATAGTAATCAATAGATACTTCTGTAACACGATCAGGTATGTCTAACTCAGCCACATCATACTTACTGGGGAAATACAATTTTGTATTCTAACTAAAATCAGGAATAAGACAATGATGTCCACAGTCACCACTACTAATTAGCATTGCATTGGAGGTACTAGCCAAAACAATTATATAAATGAAAAAAAAAATTGGAGGTAAAGTCATTGAAAAGGAGCTGATAAAACCATTTCTGTTTGCAGGTAATATGATTTTATATTTGGAAATCTCAAAATAATTGACTAAAAAATAAACAACAGGAAAATTCAGCAAGGTAAATTTAATATATAGAAATCAGTACTTTTCATATGCAACAGCCAGTTACAAGATATAATGGAAGAAAAGACTCTATTTACAGATACCAACAAAGATAAAATACTCAGAGTAAACCTATTAAGAAATTGGACTTACAGACCAAAAGCTTTAAAATACTCCTGAAAGATGCAAAAGTAGACTTGAAAAAAATGAAAAGACATACCATTTTTTTTGATACAAAGACTCAACATTATAAACATGTCAATTTTCCTTAGGTTAATTTATAAATTTAGCATGATCCAAATAAAAAACATCTACTTTCCTCCCAATACTAGACAAGTTAATTTTAAAGTTCATATGAAAAAGGAAACAAGGAAGATAAGCTACATACCTTGGAAAAAGAACAATGAAGGACTAAATAGTTATGTTAGATATTAAAACCTATCACTAAGCCTCACTCATGAGAACTGTATGGTTTTGGCATATAGGTAGAAAGACCAGTGGAACTGAATAGAAATACCAGAAGTAAAAGTAAATACATTTAGAATTTAGTTTGAATTAAAGGTGATATGTCATTATTAGTGGGATCAAGATAGATTTTTAAAGAGAATAATGTTGATACAATTGGATAGCCATTTGGAAAAGGTACAGTTAGATCTCTCTCTCATTCAAATCAGAATAAGTACAAATGAATCAAAGATATCAGTGTAGAAAATAATACCAAAAAACACTAGATGACAAGTTGAGCAAGTTCTTTGTTAAGTTGGAATGGCCTTTCTAGTTATGAATGAAAATCAATAGGTTAGATTTGACATGTGGGAGATCCTTCCAGCTGGCATCTCTGTCTTTGTGACGTGTCCCCATAGGCTGGTTATCTGAATGGTTCATTGACCTTAATAAACACCTGAACCTTTACTCCTGGTAAACTTTATATCACAAAGGAATCACCTGGGGAGCTAGTTAAAAATGCAGTTTACTGGATCTTATCTCTAGAATTTCTGATTCTGAGAGTGAGTAAGATACATTTTATTTTATTTTTACTTATTTATTTTTAAAGATTTTATTTATTTATTGGACACAGAGAGAGAGAGTGATCATAAGTAGACAGGCGGGCAGAGGAGGAGGGGGAAGCAGGCTTCCTGCTGAGCAGAAAGCCTGATGTAGGGCTCGATCCCAGGACCCTGAGACCATGGCCTGAGCTGAAGGCAGAGGCTTAACCAGCTGAGCAACCCAGGCACCCCTGTAAGATGCATTTTAAACATGTGACTCTGGTCAGTGGATCATATTGGACAAATGCTTGTATAGAGCATTAAACTCCCTGCTGGTGAATAGACATAGAAAACAAATACTGGGGGCGCCTGGGTGGCTCAGTTGGTTAAGCAACTGCCTTGGGCTCAGGTCATGATCCCAGGGTCCTTGGATGGAGCCCCATGTCAGGCTCCTTACTCAACAGGGAGCCTGCTTCTCTCTCTCACTCTGCCTGCTACTCTGCCCGCTTGTGCTCTCTCTCTCTGTCTAAACAAACAAACAAACAAACAAACACTCCTTATCCTGAGATTAAGGATATCAATGAGAGGTAAACTGAGCTCATACCCTCCTACTCAGGTAGTCAGACATAGAAGGACATTCCATCCTTAAAGCTGGGCCTAAGGTACCTTGAGATTACTTTCCTGTTAGACAACTTCCATCCCTTCAATCTTGGCAATATTTTCTTTATTCCAAATAGGTGCTGAATTTCATGGTCTAAAGAAAACTGATGCTTAGAAAGCTTATGAGTGTTTTCTCACTGATTCAGAATTTATGAATTGAAATTTCTAATAATTGGAAGAAAGACTTAAAGGGTCCTTTTTTTGGGGGGGGGTGTAGTTTTTAAAGTAAGTAATGCATTCACATGGGTGAAAACTAGAAACTATAGAAGACATACAGTAAAAGTGCTCTGATATTTTTGTACCCTGTAAGTTCCCACTGCCCCAAACATTATCCTTCGATTTCTTCATTCTTATATAAGCAAATACAAATAAAAATCCTTATTTTTCCTCTCTTCTTGTGCAAAAGGCAGCATGTAAAACACATTTGGCGCTTTGTATTTTTCTTTTAACAACCTATTTGGAGGTCATTCTGTATTAGTACATAGAGACCATCTTCATTTAAAAAAAAAGTTTCTTTTGCAGCTGCATAGATTTCCATTATATTGATATACCATAATTTATTTAACTAGGGCTACTGGTGATGGCCTTTTGGGTTATTTCTAGAAAACACTCTTGTACATCTATCACTCCATATCTGTGTAAAATTATCTGTAGGGTAAGTTCCCTGCAGAGAAACTATATATATATGTATTTGTAATTTTGATAGATAGTGCCACCTACACAGACCTTGTATCAGTATATACTCTTGTAATTTCTTACATCCTGTTAATAGTATGTATCTTCAAATTTTAAGAGTTTGACCATTCTGTTAGTATAATAGCGTAGTTTTAACATGTATTTCTCCTGTTTGGGGTGAGGCTAAATATCTTTTCATGTGCTTCACTGTTTGGTCATATCCTTTAGGCCTGGGTCTTAGGACAAATCTTTTCTTCATAAGTAAAATTTGTACAGTGCCATTGAAAGAATTCAGTGAAATCTTAATTTAACTACATTAAGCAGTTTCTTACTTTCTAGTTATAACAAAAATGTTCTGGGTTCATCTTGTACCTACCCTGCCTCAGGCCTGGAATGAGTCGTTTCTCTGAGGATTCCTGGTTCTTTTTAGTGAGAAATGATATTACAGACCAAAGACTGGCGTTAGGTGTGCTCATTGCTTCTGTAATATATATATTTTCTATTTTTAAAAGATTTTTTTTATTCATTTGAGAGAAAGAGAGGGAGAGAAAGAAGCACAGCATGACAGAGGGAAAAGCAGATTTCCTGCTGAGCAGGGGACCTCAGGATCATGACCTGAGCTGGAGGCAGATGATTAACCCAGGCACCCTTGTTTCCCTCTTTGTTTTCATCTTGTTTTATTTTTTCCTCTTGTCCCCTATGATCCTCTGTTTTGTTTCTTAAATTCCACATATGAGTGAGATCATATGGTAAGTTTCTTTCTCTCATTGACTTAGTTTGCTTAGCATAATATCTTCTAGTTCCATCCACGTCACTGTAAGTGGCAAGATTTCATTTTTTTTTTTTAATTTTATTTTTTTTTTAAAGATTTTATTTATTTATTTGACAGAGAGAGATCACAAGTAGGCAGAGAGGCAGGCAGAGAGAGAGAGAGGAGGAAACAGGCTCCCTGCTGAGCAGAGAGCCCGATGCGGGACTCGATCCCAGGACCCTGAGATCATGACCTGAGCCGAAGGCAGCGGCTTAACCCACTGAGCCACCCAGGCGCCCAAGATTTCATTTTTTTGATGGCTGAGTAGTTTTCCATCCACATCTTCTTTGTCTGTTCCTCTGTTGATAGACATTTGGGCTCTTTCCGTAGTTTGGCTATCTTGGACATTGCTGCTATGAACATTGGTGTGCATGTGCCCCTTCGGGTCACTCCATTTGTAACTTTAGGGTAAATACCCAGTAATGCAATTGCTGGGTCATACGGTAGCTCTATTTTCAACTTTTTGAGGACCGTCCATACTGTTTACCAGTATGTGGAAATAAGTGGCTGCACCAGCTTGCATTCCCAGCAGTGTAGGAGGGTTCCTCTTTTCCCCACTTCGCCAATATCTGTCATTTCCTGACTTGTTGTTTTTGGTCATTCTGACTGGTGTGAGGTGGTATCTCATTGTGGTTTTGATTTGTAGTTGCCTGATGCCGAGTCAGAGATTTCTTTCTTGCCTTCCATGATTCCCTATTTGTACATTCCTTTTTCCTAAGTGAGAACTCTGACTTTTAACAAATCAACACGTGTGCCTGTTTTGCTCAATTCTATAATCCAACTGAAATAGTCTAGATTCACTTTGCCCATTCAACTACAGTAAACTGTAGCTTGTTTTTTGTTTGTTCGTTTGGCTATTTTTTGGGTTTTGTTTTGTTTTTAAATAGGCTCCATGCCCAGCCGTGGCGTCAAAAGTGGGGTTTAACTCACAACCCTGGGATCAAGACCTGGGGGGCACCTGGGTGGCTCAGTAGGTTAAGTGCTGCTGCCTTTGGCTCCATACTGAGCCCCACGTTGCTGGGCTTCCTGCTCAGTGAGGAGTCTGCTGGGTCTCTCTATCCCTCTTCCTGTTCATGCTCTCTCTCTCCAAAAATGAATAAAATATAAAAAAAAAGTCAGTGCTTAACCAATTGAACCAGCCATGTGCCCCAAACTGTAGCACTGTAAGTTGTTTTAAAAAAATTATTCACAAGTAAAACAATTAGTATTTCTTTAAAAATAAGTCCTAGGGCGCCCGGGTGGCTCAGTGGGTTAAGCCTCCACCTTCAGCTCAGGTCATGATCTCAGGGTCCTGGGATCGAGTTCCGCATCGGGCTCTCTGCTCGGCAGGGAGCCTGCTTCCTCCTCTCTCTCTGCCTACTTGTGATCTCTCTCTGTCAAATAAATAAATAAATAAAATCTTTTTTTTTTTAAAGATTTTATTTATTTATTTGACAGAGAGAGATCACAAGTAGGCAGAGAGGCAGGCAGAGAGAGGAGGAAGCAGGCTCCCTGCTGAGCAGAAAGCCCAATGCGGGACTCAATCCCAGGACCCTGAGATCATGACCTGAGCCGAAGGCAGCGGCTTAACCCACTGAGCCACCCAGGCACCCTAAATAAATAAAATCTTTAAAAAAAAAAAAAAGTCCTAATCTTGGGATGCCTGGGTGGCTCAGTCAGTTAATGTCTGCCTTCTACTCAGGACATGTTCCCAGGGTCCTGGGATTGAGTCCTGCATTGGGCTCCCTGCTCAGCAGAGAGCCTGCTTCTCCCTCTGCCTGCTGCTCCCCCTGCTTGTGCTCTCTCTCTCTCTCTCTCCCTGACAAATAAATATATAAAATTAAAAAAAAAATAAGTCCTAAACCAAATGAATTTACCTGTTTTATAAAGGATTGTTCCATAAAGGATTCATTGGAGCAGCATACAAAAAATTCCTTCATATAAATTTTAGAGCAATTAAAAAAATGCTATTTAGGGAGCAGCTGGCTGGCTCAGTTGGAAGAGCATGGGACTCTTGATCTGGGGGTTGTGAGTTTGAACCCCACATTGGGTATAGAGATTGCTTACAAATAAAATACCGGGGGAAAAATTCTACTTTTTTTTTTTTTTTTTAAAGATTTATTTATTTGTGAGAAAGAGAGAGAGCATGAGTTGGGGGAGGAGCAGAAGGAGAGAATCTCAAGCAGACTCCTCACTGAGTACAGAGCCCCGACATGCTGGTCGATGTGGGGCTCAATCCCATCACCCAGGAAATCGTGACCTGAGCCTAAACCAAGAGTCAGTAGCTTAGCTGAATGAGCCGCTCAGGCACCCCTCTACTTAGATCTTTGATGAGGGCAGTATATTAGAGTTTATCTAATTAAAAGTAGGAAATGTGGTAGTTTTACAATAATAAATAAGGTTTTACTATTATACTGATTGTCAACTAACCTTTCTAGAAATATATAGAATAATAGAATAATATTGAAGTGTACATATTATGTTGTATTTCTTTCTAGATTCAAGGACATTAGTTTTGCCTAGAATAACAATATGTACAATATTCTAAAAAATATGAATGCTTAATCTAAAATTTTGTATATTCTTACAAAATCCTGTAGGAATAAATATAAATGCTTATTCTTATGTACCACTTATATTAATGTTTCTAGCTTTTAGTACTTTATCATTTACAGTTTTCTCATTTTCTTTCAGATACAGGCATAGACCACCATGCTCTTCTAAAACAATTTGATCACCTAAACCACCTGAACCCTGACAAGTTTGAATCTACAGATTTAGATATGCTCATCAAAGCGGTGGGAATAATTCCAGAAAATGTTGTCATTGTTGTGCCTTTGAGGTTTTTGTCATTTGATAAGTCAATTCATTGAAGTGGCAATATGACTTTTAGATACTCTCAATAGTATTTTTAAAGGGAGATAGTTTAACCTTTATTACTACAGATAATAATACAGACATAACAATCTGTAACCCCTTGCCCACAATTCTAAAACGCAAAGCACTACAAAAGCTGAAATCTGGCTTCAATTATAGTAAGAATATTTGTAGTTTTTATTTAGTCTACATAATGTGAATATTCCCAGACTTTGCTGAGGAAGTACTAATCTGTTTGATAACAGACTTTGCAAGGAAAACATAATACAGCATAAATGCCATGTTCTCTTTCTGAAATCTAGAAAATTCTGAAATATACCTGGGTTCTGGGTTTTTCAGTAAGAGTTTATGGATCTCTCATGTTGTACTGTGTGGATTTACCGAAACAGATGTTGTAGCCTTGCTATGAGTTTAGTAGTTAGAAACCTTTCTAGAAGAAAGGTTTCTAGAAAGAAGGAAGTCCCTTCCTTCCTTCCTTCCTTTTTTTTTTTTTTTTAAATCTTATTTATTTATTTGTCAGAGAAAGAGAGTGCACAAGCAGGCAGAGTGGCATGCAGAGGTGGAGAGAAGCAGGATCCCTGCCTAGCAAGGAGCCCCATGCGGGACTTGATCCCAGGACCCTGGGATCATGACCTGAGCCAAAGGCAGCGGCTTAACCGATGAGCCACCCAGGCGTCCCAAACCTTCCTTCTTTTAAAAATCAATTTATATATTATTTACTTACGAGAAGCTTTCTAAAGTTGAGTTTTGCTTTGAACTATGAGTTTCTTTTAATGCCTACATTCGGATAATAATAATGATTAAAATAAAATGGCAGAATTTAAAAGAGGAGTCCAATGTTTTCTGGACCTTCTATACTACCTTCTGTTAGAATATGCTGTATGCAGGAAAGCCCTTATTTATATTTTCAAATACTCCTTGTAATTTAGTTTAAATATTACATTATAGGCCACAAGTGATCTAGAACACTATGATAAGACTCGACATGAAGAATTTAAAAAATATGAAATGATGAAGGAACATGAAAGGAGAGAATATTTAAAAACACTGAATGAAGAAAAGAGAAAAGAAGAAGAATCTAAATTTGAAGAAATGAGGAAAAAGCATGAAAATCATCCCAAAATTAATCATCCAGTAAGAATTATGACTTTAAGAAACTCTAATTAGATGTAGATACTTTTTTGTATCAGCCAGTAGAATTTTATAAGTTATTAGTACTTTAGATTCTTAATTCTGCACCATTTCTCAAATTTGTATTTTATTTTCAGCCTGTATACATAGATCATATTTTGTTTTGAGCATTTTTAAAAAATTGATTCACAGGGAAGCAAAGATCAACTAAAAGAGGTATGGGAAGAGACTGATGGATTGGATCCTAATGACTTTGACCCCAAGACATTTTTCAAATTACATGGTAACACATTTAATACAAATATTAATATTTATGTCTGCTGTTTGAGAGATTATAGTTGCTTTATTCTTAACTGATTTTTGCCAAGGTCTAATATCGAGTCCTATTGACAGTAAATGTTTAGAATTTTTCTCTAGGATAATAGAATAGTCTTTTTTGATGACCTGCCGCATAAAATACTTTGAGTCAGTAGCTGTGTCTTTTACCTGATTTAACTGTTGACTCACTATGACTTACTGTAAGGTTCTCCGTAAATGTGAAGGTAATTCTGTGACTAGCTAGGTTATATCTAACACGCTTTATGCTGTAATATTAAAATTTACTTTTTTTCCTATAGCATACTTTTTCACTTTATATTTTTGAAAAAAATGGTTAAGATATATTTGTCTAAAAACACCATGAATTATAAATTAGTAGTAAATTGTTATCCATTGGACTGATCTGAGGCTTCATAAAAAAGGAGGAAACATTCTCTGTAGCGTATGGATGGTTCATGTTAGTACCACTTCTGCAAGCCAGTTGTGAAGAGTTGTATTTTAATTATTGATTTTTGAAGGCATTAAAATCAATTTTTGCATTTGTGACTTTTTAAACTTCAGATGTCAATAATGATGGCTTCCTGGATGAACAAGAATTAGAAGCTCTATTTACTAAAGAGGTAAATGAGTTCATTTGAGTGTTCAGTGTTTTTGCTCTTTTGTTTTCCATTATTTTCCTGCCTTTTATGTTGGTTTTAAACTTTTCTTTTTAGTTGGAGAAAGTATATGACCCCAAAAATGAGGAGGATGATATGGTAGAAATGGAGGAGGAACGGCTTAGAATGAGGGAACATGTAATGAATGAGGTATGTTTAAAAATTTTTAGGATTATATGTTATTTCAGTGGATATTCAAGTTCTTGTAATAAATCTTAACATAAAGTGGAAAATAAATACACAGAGTAGCTATTTAATTGAATTTTGCATTTTTTGACCCAGAATATTTGGTAGACTTCCTTAGTATAAATAAAGTTATTTTGAAACTACTTTAAAATATTTTAAAATTTAAAAGGTTTTTATTTAGGAGATTAAGATGCTGTTGCATGTCCTTTAGAAGTAAAAGATAAGGTAGTCTAATATTTGATATTTTATTATTTTTTAAAGATTTTATTTATTATATTTGACAGAGACACACAATCAGAGAGGGAACAGAAGCAGAGGGAGTGGGAGAGGGAGAAGCAGGCTTCCCACTGAGCAGGGAGCCCGATGCTGGGCTCAATCCCACATGACCTGAGCCGAAGGCAGATGCTTAACGACTGAGCCACCCAGGCACCCCGAATATTTGATATTTTAAAAGTCTGTGTTTTTATTAAGAAAATCCAAAAAATCCAATACCATAATGGTTTATAACAACTTATTTATTTCTTGTTCACATTATTAAGCTGAGAACTTTGGTCATAGACATTGGAGGCCGGTAACTAAAGCCCACAGTTTTGTTTCTGTTATTTTCACCTGATGTTTGAGCTATTGGTGATGAATTGGGATTTCTGTTGACTGCTGGCATCCCATGTGTCAAATGAATTTCTCTTGCTGTTATGGAGTTCACTTTTGCAACTGAATGGCTATAAGAGCCATTGAAGAGGATTGGGAGCGATTGTCAACATTAATTTTGATTTAGTTAGTTTTCTTAAAGAAAAAATACTGAGAGAATGTTAATGTAAACTCCTTTACTCTTGGCTCAAACAGTCCTCTTTCAGGAAAGGTTATTTTTCTTGGGATTTTACATGGTGTTGTGAGGGAAGAAGACCATAATAGTTTAGCCAGTCAGATCAGCAGCCTCAAGCATGGTGATCTTTTGAGTATCAGGTGTATAGATATCTCACTGTATTTTCAAATCTGAATAATACAGAAGATAGCAATATCTATATTTGGATTCTAATATAATGTTCAGTGTTCTGACTTTCACCCCCTACCCCATCCCTCCGTTTCTGTGGATGCTGCGTTAGCCTTAATTGCTGTATGTTTGTGTAGTAGCAACTATTAGAGGACAATTTCTAGTGATATGAGAGTTACTTTATTTTATATATACTTTTTTTTTTTTTTAACCAGGTTGATGCTAACAAAGACCGATTAGTGACTCTGGACGAGTTTTTGAAAGCTACAGAAAAAAAGGAATTCTTGGAGCCAGATAGTTGGGAGGTGAAATTATACAGCAGTTCATTCTATTTTTAACTTTGATTTTCCATTATGTTTGCATGTAGAGTCTTACTATCTTGGCTTTTAGATAAAATATCAGTATAAAATAATGAATGTGACTTTTTGGAAAACTTGTGGCAATTGACCTCTTATTTGTAATCATGTTACATCTAATTAGCAGTCTTTTTAAAATTTTACTTTTTTCTAAAGGTAAAATAGTGTTCATTCTTAAAAATTAGAAATATAGATACATTGAAAGAATAAATTAGAAGTTACCTGTAATTCTACCTTTCAGAGGAAGATACTTAATTTATGCATTGTGTTATGCCAATTTGGAATTGTTTGTATCTTTAGTGTATGCATGTATAGCACACAATATAGAGTATACTACCCCATTTTTATTTTATTTTACTTTAATTAATTAATTACTCTTTGAGACAGAGAGAGAGAGCAAATGAGGGGGAGGAGCTGAAGAAGAGGGAGAGAATCTTGAGCAGGCTCCATACCCAGCATGGAGTTTGATGTAGGGCTTGATTTTACCACCCTGAGATCATAACCTGAGCCAAAATCAAGAGCCGGGTCCTCAACCGACTTAATCACCCAGGCACCCCTGTCCCATATTTAATTTACATGTACACATAAACTCCTATCTCTCTATGTATATTTTTAAAGATTTTATGTATTTATTTGAGAGAGAGCATGAGCAGTAGGAGGGGCAGAGGTAGAGGCTGAGGGACAAGCAGACTCCCTGCTGAGCTTGGAGCCCATGCAACTCAATCCCAGGACCCTAAGACTATGACCTGAGTGGAAGTCAGGCTTAACCTACTGAGGCACCCCCTCCTGTCTTTATAGTCTTATGGCATCATACTGTATGAATGTCTTTGTATGTTTGAGAAATTCTGTGTTTTTTAATGTTAGCAGTATTTCATGATGTCATTCTTTAAAAAACCGAGTTTAGAAATGATTCCTTAGCATGCAGTTTTGTGATTATAGCATAATTTATATAACCATTGGAACAGATTTAGCCACTTGGGTCAATTCCCAATTTTTTTACTGTAGTAATTAACACTATGACAACTCTTACTTATTCATACATCTTTGGGTATCTATAATTTCCCTGGGATTAATTCCTAAGAATAAAACTATTCTCAAGGTTTATGACCATTTTTAGTTTCTAAATATATTTTGTTGAAATGCCCCAGAAAGGCATACCAATATATTCCATAGTTTACTGTGAATACACATTTTTTTTTGTGCATACACATTTTAAAGAGAATAGTTGAGAGGTAGCAACCGGAAGAGTTTGAAAAAAAAGTTGTCATTTTCTATACAAAATATAAAGATTACTATTTCTTTCTTTTTTTTCTTTTTTTAAAAGATTTTATTTATTGATTTGACAGACAGTGATCATAACTAGGCAGAGAGGCAGGCAGAGGGTGGGGGAGGAAGCAGGGCTTCCCGCCAAGCAGGGAGCCTGATGCGGGGCTTGATCTCAGGACCCTGAGATCATGACCTGCGCCAAAGGCAGAGGCTTTAACCTACTGAGCCACCCAGGTGCCCCTCAATTAGATTTTTAATCTGTGGATCCATTTGTCCAGAAAATAGTTTGAGATAGGGTGACCAACTGTTCTGGTACAGCCTGTGCTGAGGAGTTCCCTGGGGTATGAAAGTTTTTGGTGCTCAATCAAGGATAGTCCCAGGATGACTGTTCATCAGCGTAGTTTGAGATTAAAGAAATCATCTTTTTTTTGGTCCTGTTTATTTTTCTGACATTTGTAATATTTCTGGACTTTGGTGAAGAAGAAGAATGCTAAGATATTTGAACATTCATTCCATTTATTTCTTCTGGTGCACTAGGTCAGTAGGTAATTACATACTTTCTTTTCATTTTAATGTAATTTTAGATTTACAAAAGAGTTATAAGAATAGACAAGGAGGGGCGTCTGGTTGGCTCAGTGGGGTAAGCCTCTGCCTTAGGCTCAGGTCATGATCTCAGGGTCCTGGGGTGGAGCACCACATCGGGCTCTCTGCTCAGCAGGGAGTCTGCTTCCTCCTCTCTCTCTCTCTCTCTGCCTGCCTCTCTGCCTACTTGTGATCTCTCTCTGTCAAATAAATAAATAAAATTAAAAAAAAAAAAAGAATAGACTAAGGAATTCCTGAATACCCTTCCCCTAGATTTCCCATTTTACTACAGTTATTCTCTTTATCTCTTTCTCTATTTTTAATCTATGTATATATGTATTTATATATAATATATATCATGTTTTTGAGAGTTAGTTGCACACAGTGCTGCTTTAACCTTAAATACTTGAGTGTGTATTTTTTTGCAAACAAGGATTTATCTTGCATAATCATGGTAAAATTATCTGTGATAGCTACACGCAGAAAACTCTTCTCCAGTCTCTAGACTTTATCGAGATTTTTTGTTAATTTTCCTAATACTGTCCTTTATAACAAAAGAAAATCCAGGATCATACTGAATTTAGTTGTAATGTCTTCCTAATCTCCTTTAATCTGAAACAGTTCCTGAGTCTTTGTATCTCATGGCATCCATATTTCTAAAGAGTATAGACCAATAATTTTGTAGGATATCCCTCAGTTTGAGTCAGTCTGCTGTTTCTTTAGGACTCCTGCTTTTGGTAGAAATATCACCAAAGTGATGCAGAGTGCATCATATCTTGAAGCATATGCTGCTGATTATTTTCATAACTGACAATGTTAATTTTGATTATTTGGTTAAGATGGTGCCTATCATGTTTCCTATTTTTTCTTTTGTAATTTAAATAGTACCTTGTCTAACCCACCATACTGCCAGAATCAGAAGTCAGAATTTAAAAATAAAAAAAATTACTCGACATCATATCTAAAGTATTTGGAAATACGAATTTTAAGCATTACTTTAATAGTTATGGAAGTGCTTGACTGTTTTCTCAGGAACAGACACCCATTCTTTTACTGTTTATTTTAAAAAAGATTGTGCTGCTATAAACACATTTTTATATAAAGCTTTTTATGTGTTTAAGGTTATTTTGTAGGATGGATTCTCAATGTAGCACCAATAAGACCAAAGGAATCTTTTTAGGGCAGTTGATATATTTTATAGAAGTATTTTTTTTTTTTTTAAGATTTTATTTATTTGACAGAGAGAGATCACAAGTAGGCAGAGAGGCAGGAGAGAGGAAGGGAAGCAGGCTCCCTGCCGAGCAGAGAGCCCGACGCGGGACTCGATCCCAGGACTCTGAGATCATGACCTGAGCCGAAGGCAGCGGCTTAACCCACTGAGCCACCCAGGCGCCCCTATAGAAGTATTTTTCAAAAGAATTGCATTACCACCATTACCACTGTTTAAAAAAAAAGTCTTCGAGGGCATACTTTGAGATTCATTCTCTACTAATTTTAGCATTCACTGATAAATCTTGCCAGAATCCATTATTACAATGACTATTGACAAATGGTGATTTTCTAACCATCATTCCTTCCATATTTATCAGTTGGCTTTCTACAATAAGGAAGAGCTATCCCTTCTCCCAACCCACTCCCATCCCCTTACTTGATTCAAAAATGAATCCTTAAAAAATAAAAATATTAAAAAAAAATGAATCCTTACTATCCTGATTTATTTCGATGCCCAAATTGCCCCAGATTTGGCTGGGAGTGCCTTCAAACTGGCTTTTATATCCTTTTGGCATGTTTCCTATCATTCTTTGAGGACTTTCTTACTTTTTAGCATCATAAGATCTTCAAGGCTCATCTCGTTCTTTCTCCATCCCACCTCTGGGATGTTGCTCAGTGTTCTGAGCAACACTGGTCCCTTTTAGTGGAGATCGTTATCACAGACTAGGATTTGGGCACTGGATGTGTTTCTTGTTACCAGGGAGTCTTTGTTTCTAGGCTTTGTCAGATAACAGAGTTGGGTAATTTAAAAAACATCTAAATGTGTGTGTGTGTGTGTGTGTGTGTATTTATATATATATATATATATATATATATACACACACATATATATATTTAAATTTGTATTATGTGTGTCTGTATATGCGCAAATTATACACATACACAGATACACTTACATTCATATTCATCTTGGTGTATTTAGGTACCAATATATATAAAACTTGATGAACTCACTGGGGCTCCTGGGTGGCTCAGTAGGTTAGGTGTCTGCCTTTGGCTCAGGATGACCTGAGGACAGGGTCCTGGGACAGAGCCCAGTGTGGGGCACACTACTCAGCATGGAGTCTGCTTCTCCTCCCTTTGCCCCTCCCCCACCCATGCTCACTCACTCTCTCTCTCAAGTAAATAAATAAAATCCTTAAAAAACAAAACAAAACATAAACTTAGTGAGTGCACACTGATACCTTCTTAAATTTCAGTCCAATGCCAGTACAACATCCTATCTCTTCCTCTTTCCATATTTCATATGAAACCTGGCTCCTATTTTCCACAATATTATTCCACTTATTTCCTCAATCCTAGGATATATACAGTGTTTCAGATTGCTAAACTCTGCAAAAAGGAATTTATTATTTGTTTAGATTTTTGTTGTTGTTTTTAACCTGAGCATGTAGTCTGAATACTGTGACCCAAAGTTTGTTGGTTAGTTCTTTTTTCCCCCTTCTGTTTATTCACTTAAAATAAAAGTATGATTTATTTTCTTTTGTTTGTAGTCAGTTTGGGTTTTCCTGTCCTTGTGGATTTTCTTTCTTCTCTTTTCTTGAGTGTATGAAACACTGACAAATTTCTAAAAATCAAACCTGTATGAAAAAGTTGTATTCAGAGAAATATGATTTCTTTTCCTGCATTCTCTCTGTCCTTTCTACCCAGTTCTGTTCATTGTTCTATAGGTAATCAATTTCATTAGCCTTGGATTTTTCCTTTTGCTCAAATAAATACATAAATATGTTTTCTTATTTCCCCTTTCTTACTGAAAGCTATATTATGATAGATACTCTTTCTTATACTTTGCTAATGATAGAATTTTCAAGCTGAATCAAACCCTATTGGACATCCAAGATTATTCTTTCCTCATTTTTTTTCCCATTTTTTTTTTCCTTTTAGACTTTGGATCAGCAACAGCTCTTCACAGAGGAAGAACTGAAAGAATATGAAAATCTTATCTCCTTACAAGAAAATGAACTTAAGAAAAAGGCAGATGAACTTCAGAAACAAAAGGAAGAGCTACAGCGTCAGCATGACCAACTTGAGGCTCAGAAGCTGGAATATCATCAGGTGGTATTTATACAATGACTGTGGCATTAAAAGGAATTTTAGGTGCTGTGCTAAACGCATGTGTTTTTTGTAATATAATATTTCAATGTCCTATTAGCTATATTATTTTAAATTTTAGTATTTTAAAAACTGCTTTGTTGCATATTAATCTAAATTTTAGAGTTTGACTATCTCGTTTTGGAAAACACTTTTCAATTAGTTTGTTGTGGTTTGTCAAAGGTCATGAGAAAATAAAAGAATACTTACTTTTAAGACATTCTTTTTCCATGCACTAGGTCGTACAGCAGATGGAACAAAAAAAATTACAACAAGAAATTTCTCCATCAGGGCCTGGTGGAGAATTGAAGTTCCAGCCACGTATGTAACTTTATTATTTTTTTTCTTTTGTTTAAGGAAATAAGAATATTGAATAAATTGAAATTTGTGTTTATTACAAATGTAATTTCAAATCATTAATACCTATGGTATTTACTATATATTTGGGGAAAGAGCACAACTTGTATTACAGAAAAATGTAGTACAGAAAAACAGAAATGAGCCTTCTAAAATGTCTATGCATCAGCTCATTTCAAAAGCTATTTAATTTGATAGCTGTATTTATGGTGAAATGATTTATTTCAACATTATTCACAATTCTTTCTAATCAGTTATCAATATTGTTAGTGAACATGTTAATTGTAATCTATGATTAGCTAAGTGTATTTTAAAATGCTTTATATATAATATATACAGATATTTTATATATATACACACATACGTAATATATATGTGTGTGTATATGTATGTGTGTGTGTGTGTGTATATATATATATATATGAAGATTCAGTAGAAAGGGAGATACCTTTAAAATGAGAACTTTTTTTTTTTTTCCAAACAGACATTTAAAGTCCGAAGTCCACCAGAACTTGGGAGAAAACTGTTAAATCAACATCTGTGTCATCTTTTTACCGCCCTTTCTTTTTTTTCTGCTCAATAAATACTTTAAAGCATATATGGAATAAAGGAAGATACTTTTTAAATGAGAACACATCTTTTCAGGACACAGATATTTAAGGCTTAAAGTCCACCATAACCAGGAAGAATATAAACTCAGTATCTGCTCTCATTTTCATACCTCTCTCCCTTTTAATTTGTTCTCCTTTAATGATTTAATTCAGTGGCCATAATTATCCCATTATTTAATGAAACTATCAGTAACTGTTTAAGTGAGAAATTTCTGTACTGCTTTTAAAGTAAATTTATATTGTCATCACTTAGTCATAAAGATAGTCTTTTACAGGTGCTTATCATCCCCTCTCTTGATAAAAGTCTCTTTGTTATTAATAATTCTTCTGAGAAGACCACACTTTCCCCCAGTGTTTCTTGGTAACTTCTTCCTATTTCCAGCAACCTTACCTGCTAGAAATTCTTCTACTGAAGAGCTTTTGCTACCACTTCAGGTCATTTTTGGGTTCATATATTCGCTTTCTATTCTATTAAGATCAGGTTCTGCTACAAAAAAAAAAAAAAAAACCCAGAAAAACCAAAGATAACAGTGTTTTAAACTAAATAGGAATTCTTCCCTCTTCCATAAAGGAAATTTGGAGGTAGGTGGTATCCGGTTCCTAACTCTCTCCTCTGCTATCCTCAGTACATGGTTTTTGTCCTCAAGTTACCTCATTTTCACTGTCTCACTGTCCAAGATTGCTTTTGGAGGCAGTGGGCAAGAGGAGGAAAAGGAGCTTCTCCCCAGTTGCACAGGCTTCCTGGACTGCGTGTTCCTGGAGAACCACACATTTTAACTTACATCTCATTGGTCATATAGCTGCTAGGGAATCTGAGAAATCCTTGTGGCATTGGAACCAGCTAAAAGTTAGGATCTTTAACTAAAGGAGAAGGAGGTTATGTTTCGTACACAACTTTCAGTTTTAACCCATACAGCTTTATTGGCTACCTATATTTCTGTGTACACTCTTCGGAAACATAGAAAACACTCACTTGTCCTGCCCCAAAAGGAAATCTGCCACATCCAATCCATTATTGCATATAGCTCAAAGACCATAATATCCTTGTATAGTCCCCACTATCAGGTTAGGCTATAGATCTATTGTTCTGCCCATCTACAGGCTAAACAAGGTGTCTGCCTCATGAGTACCAATTGCATAATGGTGGGATAGGTACAGGATAACGGCAATAAAATCGACCTTTCAGAAGAGGAGAAAATAGCAACCTCCAATCCATAACACTTAAAAGGTACTGCTTGGCAAAAATAACAAGTTGTCTCTGCTCAGTCTGTGAATGTATTCCTTGATTTTTGCATCAGGCAACCCCTGATTCACTTTTGTGGGAGGAACTCCCTTGTCGAATGTCCTCAGGCCCTTGGCGCTGCCTTCCAGGAAGTTTTTCTTGTCCATTAATTTTCAGGGATACATCTGAGTGGGCAGGGGAAAGGGTGCTGATCTTGGGGGCTGGGCACCACTTCCTGTTATGCTGGGTTTAGGGGCTTGGGCATGTTTTAAATAGTTATAAGCTGTTGCAGGCCAGGTTTGGGGTTTGTATTTGTTTGGTTTTGGTTTTTGGCAAAAAATTTCCTAGAAACTAAGTATGTTTCTGGTCTGTCTTTCTCAATTATTCCAATGAGTAACCACAAAGATCTTGCCAAGACACAGTTTTTAATAAGAACATCATCTTTTACTTGCTGGCTTTTGTGCTCTCTCTCTCCCCTTGGGTCTTAAATGAACGGTACCCACTTGGGACCATTGGGCTTGGATGGGCTGGCAACAGTCTGAGTCTGATCTCTTTCCTTATGGCTGCCATTACTTGACAGAAAGTTCTTGAGAAAAGGTTGAGGCAGAAAAAGAAAAGGCAGAAAAAGGTTGAGGATGCTTTCATACCTTCCTTAGAACCCTGACTGATAACTGTTTCAGTTTAAAGTATGGTAGTTAGCTGACTTTTCCAATTTTTCAGGGCTCCAGATTTGGGACTTGTCAATTTGTTTTGTAGAGAGCTGTTCCTCGGCAAAGCTATATTCCTTTCCAAATGTCTTGTTAGCCTTAGACTGAGTCACATCTCTCCTGTAAGACTTTGCTGAGGGCTAGAAGCAGCCCACATGCTAGTATTCAGATGTTCTACCACTACTTCCTTTTATACCTTAACCTTAGTGGCATTAAGGTGTCACTGCCCAAAGTCCTGCCTCTTCACCTAAGCTAACTCCATATTTAAGATCCTTTTACTAGCTGTACCTTCTAGCTACCAAATTCTGTCTAGATCAGGATTCCTGGTTGTAGATAATGCAATCTTCTTTAGCTGTTAGACATAAGGAGCTTGATTAAGGGGTGCAGAGAGCTCACAGAATCTTTGGGAAGGTGGATGAAGCAGAACCTAGGCTGAGCTTCTCAGAACTACATCACAAGAGTGGGCTGCCAGAGAAACTGCTGCTTCTGGAACAATTCGAAAAGCTGCCTGCCAGCTCAAGATGCCTCCTCTTGCTGGATTAAGGCAGCCGAGAACAGTTGCCAGCTCCAGAACTGAATCACCTCTGCTGAGATTTGTGGTGACAAAAGTGGACAGACACCTCATGAGCTGCCTTTCTCCCCATGTAACTTGGTTCTGAGCAAAAGTCTCAAGTGAGTACATCTGGTCGACTGGGCTAATCATATCTGGAACTCTAGCTGCAAGGGTGGTTGGGAAATCCTAGTATTTAGCTTTACTACCTCTGTACTACAAGAAGGCATGTTTAAAGCTGTTGAGTGAGCTAATCTGTTGTAACATCTCATAATTTTAAAGATTTTATTTCTTTATTTTTGAGAGAACTAGCAGGGGGAAGGGAAGGGGCCAAGGGAGAAGCAGCCTCCCCACTGAGCAGGGAGCCTGATGCAGGACCCAGTCCAGGACCCTGGGATGATGACCTGAGCTGATGGCAGATGCTCAGCTGACTGAGCCACTCAGATGCCCAACATCTCATAATTTTACACTGTGTCTCTTCACATTAATAATTTTAAAAACTCTTAGTCCTCATTTTTACGAAATTTAAAAATAATGACTGCATACTCCAAAGATACCTCAGATTTTTTTTTTCTTAAATCACAGATCCCCAAATTAAATGTAGCAATCTGGGAAAGTTCTACTTATATATAGCTTTTAAAAAACATACAAAAGAATCACTCAACAGAGTAATGCCTTGTTTCTTTAGAGATGGAGGATTCCTATCTCTATTGTTTAAATTGTAGGGAACATTTAAAAATGATCTGGCTTATCCTTTTGTTGATGACTCTTATCTGTGACAAGAAACTGATAAGATGGGGATTCACCCAAGGTAAACTTTTTTAGATGGTGGACTGGGGTTCAATCAGAAAGGCATTGGAGGCGTGCCTGGGTGGATCAGTTGTTAAGTGTTTGCCTTTGGCTCAGGTCATGATCCCAGGGTCCTGGGATCGAGCCCCACATCGGGCTCCCTGCTCAGTGGGGAGCCTGCTTCTCCCTCTCCAGCTCCCCTGCACTTGTGTTCCCTCTCTTGCTATCTCTCTTTGTCATTAATAAATAAAATCTTAAAAAAACAAAGGCATTGGAGACAACAGTATTGTACTATGATTACATAATTGATAAATATGGATACAGGGTAATCATATGAGAATATATAAATGTATCAAAGTAACATGTTGTACATCTTACATTTACATGATGTTATATGTCAAATATATTCAATTAAAAATAGAATTGGAGAATAATTTAGAGACATTTCTTTTTTTTTTTTTAAGATTTTATTTATTTATTTGACAGAGAGAGATCACAAGCAGGCAGAGAGAGAGGAGGAAGCAGGCTCCCCGCTGAGTAGAGAGCCCGATACGGGACTCGATCCCAGGACTCTGAGATCATGACCCGAGCCGAAGACAGCGGCTTAACCCACTGAGCCACCCAGGTGCCCCTAGAGACATTTCTTAAAATGACCCTTTGGAATGAGTAATAATGGGTAGATATTACCATAGACATACCTCACAGTTTTCAGCAAATTTTTATAATTTATATTATTAAAAAAACTAGTAGCACCTGAGGGGCTCAAATGGTTAAGTGTCTGCCTTGGGCTCAGGTCATGGGTCTCCAGGTCCTGGGATTGAGCCCTGCATGTCAAGTTCCCTGTTGAGCTGGGTGTCTGCTTCCCCTGCTCACTCTTCCCCCTCCTGCCTGCTTGAGCTCGCTCTCTCTCTCTCAAATGAATAAATACAAATATTTAAAATGGAAAAAAAAATTGTTAGTCCAAGTTTATCTATGGACTTAAGGAATTCCAATTCTTATGAGTATTGGGCATTTATGAGTGAATATTATTTCTTAACAGAGTTGCGAATAGTATTCTTTACAGCTCTGTTAGAAAGTATTGGTCCTGTGTTTCATTTATACCACTCTTCTTTTTATTTTTAAAATATTTACTTATTAATTTTAGAGAGAGAGAAAGAGCGCACACGAGTGTGGGAGGGGTAGAAGGAGAGGGAGAGTATCTCAGGCAGACTTACCACTGACTGTGGAGCCCATCATGTGGCTTCATTTCAGGACCCTGAGATCATTACCTGAGCCAAAATCAAGAGTCCTATGCTTAACTAACTGAGCCACCCAGGTGCCCCTATACCATTCTTCCTAATACTTTTTAGGTATTCAGTATTCTTTGATTTAGCTGACCTACTGGTATGTATTAGTAATTTTGGGTTTCGTTTCACGTATGAGTTTTCATGAAGCATATACATTTTATACTTAGGTATATATAATTAGGTATATATTATTATATATATAATATGTTATATATATATAATTAGGTATACTTAGGTATATATAATTAAAATTAGGTTTTAAAGTCCTTTAGAATATTTGACTCTTGCTTAAAGAAACTGCAGTTTAGGAATAGTGGTAAAAAAAATAATTTGATATGTGGCTCTACTTTTTTTTTTAACCAAAGTATGTTTATAGCAACATAATTTTCTATGCTAATTGAACAGATTATATTACCAAAACCTAAATCCACATCTGTTTTTCACAGAAAGAAATATATATAGAGGAAATTGTACAGTTTCGTGAGAATGTGGTTTTTAAGATAGCCTAGCTAATAAAAGGGGGAGTGACAAATCTATTTTCTTGAGGCAGAAATTTTGACAAGCCTAATTCTGGTTAGTGCCTAAAATGTAATCTTTGTTTTATAGCTGTGCAGTACAACGAAGAAGAAAGTTGAAATAGAGCCAGAGTTAGATGATGAGCTTCATCTAACTTCATGTGAGATTTTTATTATCCCTTGAAGAACCTGATGAGCTTCATCTAACTTCATGTGAGATTTTTATTATCCCTTGAAGAACCTGCTGAAGAAGTCTGCTTTCACCCTTAACCACTAGGGCCTCAACTTAATACTTCAGTTCTTTTTTTTTTTTTTTAATTGGGCGACTTAGGGGAATTGAGTAAAGTGCAAAGTGTATTTTTTTGCTCCTTGCAGGTGAAAGAATGAAAGACTGTAATGACAACTTGCTTACAAGATTTGAGGGAAATCTGGTCTTGTCCTTTCCTTTTTTTTTCCCCTCACAATGTCATTATCAGGATTCCAATTTTTCCTTACTCGCATTTAGTTTATTTTTTGAAGGAGTAGTTTGCTATGGATTAATACCCTTTTCTTAAACAATCCAAGAAGTGAGTCAGAACAAGCAGCAGCAGCAAGTGGTAAAGACACCAAATTGAAAAATTTGAATTTATTGTTACTGAATTTATTGTTATTGTATTGCCAGCCTCCTTAGTAAGACAAAAGCGAAGCAAAACCAACAAATCTTTTCATTTAATTTTAGGTATTTAGATTTTTCCCCAACATTACCTATAGAATTATGTAGGAAAAAAAACCCCTACATTTCATGTTTATAGATGTCTACAGTTTTCCATGCAGAACTTTTAGTTTACATTTTAATTGGCATTAGTCCTATTCTGATGAATGCCACATACCAGCTTGGTTGTTAGCCAGCTCTTGACAAGTGTATTTTTCCCTAAAAGCTTACCCTTCTATTTAACTTCAGAGCTGTGCATGCCTGTAAACAAATTTGGTTGTGTTTATAATTTATTGCAAGCAATCGATTTGACTTTTGCTGTGCAAATTTCCTTATCTCTTTTTGCTTTATTCTTAGTAATAAGTATATTTTCCAAGATTTCCGGGACTATGAATATAGATCTTGTCATTAAAATGTTAAAATATTTTATTTTACAATTCTTGTATTTTGCTGCTCCATGAAATTTAAAAAGGGTAATGATTTATATCCACATCATTTTAAAGCTATGACTTGTCTCAGTGCTTTAAAAGTGAGAGAGAAGAAATGAGATTCCATCTAGTTCTCTTTGCTTTCTCCCATGAATCCTTGTATTAAAATGTTATTTTTGTTTAATTTTAGTCCACCTTAAATGTAGATTTTTAGTGATATGAAAATATGTGTCATTTAACTAAATCCCTACCCTCATTTTAGGGTCTTTTTGTGTAGAGTATGAAACCCATGTACAGTCTGCCGTATTCTGTATTTGTCTTACACGATTTTATTTTACCTATTTTACTGTTCACTATTAGCCTTCAGTGGTTAAAGTGATTTGAGTTTGTTTTACTTTTGAATTTTACCCTTTCTGCTCTTGGTATAGCAATACCAAGATAGATATTTAAAGGTAAATATTTAAAGGTAAATATTTCCTAATTAGTGTAGTGATGTCTTACAGATTTTTTCCCTTTTCTAAAACATTTGCCATGCCTCTTACTGTTTAAACATTTTTGTGGTAGTATCGAAGGATTTTTGTCAAACACAACAATTTAAAACTTTTTTGAAGTTCATCATCTTTTTTTTTTTTTAATTTTATTTATTTTTTTGACAGACAGAGAACACAAGCAGGGGGAGTGGGAGAGGGAGAAGCAGGCTTCCTGCTGAGCAGGGATCCCAGGACTTGGGTCATGACCTGAGCCAAAGGCAGATGCTTAATAACTGAGCCACCCAGGAGCCCCTCATCTTCTTCTTCTATAGTATTGAGCAATGGATGTTTGTATCTTAATATTTCTTTTCTGATTAACTCTCAGTTCTAATCCTACATACATTTCTTGTTTCCTTTGGTGTATTTTCACTCTCTTTGATATTTACAGCATGTTTCATTGAGATTCATGACTGATACTGTGGAAAAGAAAAACCATAGTTGCAGAAAGGCAGAGCTATTTAGGCAAGCAGGCAGTCATTGCCAGAGGGATTTTGTAGAGCTATTTGGGCAAGCTGCTGTCATTCCTGGAGGGGTTCCCGAGTACTGGAGAGAGTAATTCTAACCCTAAACAAAATTTCTAACTAATGAGTAGAGTTCCTGACTCCTCTTCCACAGAGTGAACCAGCTATGGAGCAGATACATAACATTCAGACTCTGACGAATATCCCTTGTCCAATTCTTTTGCTTTTTTGTGCCCTCCTTAGGTAATAATAGTTTTTTAAAGTATTTTGTGCATTCCAGCAGACATTTTCTGTCTTGCAGTTGTTAACAAAAGGGGAGAAAAGTATTCTTTTTTTGTAATAGAAAGACCATGACATTAATTTTGCAATCTCTGATTAGAAGAGAAGTAGCATAATTTTTTGCCCAGATGACCTGAGGATATTTTGTTTGGTTTTTTTTTTGTTTTTAAGATTTATTAATTTATTTTAGGGGGAGGGGGCGTAGGGAGAATCCCCAGGCATTCTCCCTGCTGAGCACGGAGCTGAGGTGGCTCCATCCTGCAGTCTTGAGACCACAACCCACTAGACCAGATTCGGAAAGCCAGAGTTGGAGGCTCAACAGACTGAGCCACCCAGCTGCCCTGATCTGAGCTTTGATTAAGTTCTTTTCTCTCTGTGAACTCTCCCATTTTCTATTCTTGGACTGACTTCCCTGCAGCTGTGTTTCTAATGCATCTCCTGAGTCAGTGGAGAAAGCTTTGAGTGATACAGAAAGTTATTAGCACCACTGCCGTCAGGTTTTGGGATGTATTATCAGGCCTTTCTAATGAATTCTGCCCTTCTCTCACAATCCCAAACTATTCAACTTTTCTCCAAGGGAGTCTGTTGTATTACCACTAATGTAGATGTAGAGGTGACTTTATTGAAACAGGATTAATTTATAAAAGATTTATGTGAAATACAGTAGAGGCTAAGAATTTTATTTTAATGGTAATTTTCAGCCAGTTAATGCCCAGAGTGACTGTTTCATTCTTTTGGGATGGCTCTGTTGACTTCCAGATAGCTGTTTACACCTTTCCATCTAGTTTCAGGGCTTTAGCAGAGGTGGAGGAAGGAGCCCCTTTTCAGTGAAGGTGTTTCTTTCTTTGAAGCTGTTAGTCCAGGATGTGTTAGCACACATGAAGGTTATAATAAGCCCTTGCAATTTTCAAAATGTCTGTGTACCAATTTTTATGCCTCTAATTGAAAGATCGTATTTCAGGAGCAATATGTGTACATTTATATGAAAGCTTATGTCTAAAATAGGTGTGGAAGGAACCATTAGTTATTCTGTCTCTTCTGAAAAAAACTGTGTCCTGGAATTAAAAAGTGAAAAGAATTTTGCCTTTCGTTTTCATGAAGGAAACCAGTGCTGCAAAATCCGTATTTTATCAATATTTATTATGTTTTAAAAAACGTTGAATAATGATGGTGTATACATCCTATTTTAAAGACCATTTATTTTGTTATTACTAAATTTGGGGGATTGTGGAATTTTTTTTCAATTTAAACATTGAATTAAAAATGTAACCTTTTCTAAATATGTGGCCAAAAGTATTCTGTTAATTTTAAAGTTTGGACAGAAATTTTATTAATCTGAAGTGTATTTAGACTTAATTCTTTTTGGTCTCTTCAGAAAATTGGGTCACTAAAAAAAAAAAAAACCTAAATAACTGGATTTTAATTTGATAATCAGGAAGACACAGAGACTTTATACAAGTTTGTTGTATTTATATTTGTTTTTTGATGTTACATTGTAAAAATTCTCCCGGTGCAATATTTGTCAGAAAATATTATTCTTGTCCTCATTTGTATAGCTTTGTTTTTAATTATGCTAAAAGTAAAATCAGGAAAAAAATGTAATATTTTGTGTAATTTTCTGGGGGAAAAAGACAAACTTGGCAATGTTGAAAGAATGGGTTGTTTGCAAAACACAGTTATAGAGTCGTACAATCTGAGGGCCTTAGAGATCATGTACCAAAGAAGGAATTCCTTTTCCAGCATTTCTGAGTACCCAACCCCTGCTTCCAGTTGTGACATAGAAGTGGAAATCCTAGTGGCTTGTAGAGTGGTTTACTGGGTAAATATGGAGATTCACCAACTAACTTCCTTTTGGGGAAGTTATTTAATGATGTCAGTAATACCAGGAGAGGACTTCTTCTCAGGTTGACTCCCTCCAAGAGGTAGCAGTTGGATTATAGAATTCTCTAGCTGGACCTAACCTTGTAGATCCCTTGTTAAAAGTGTGGCTCAGAAACTGTGACCTTCTGAAGATCCCTAAGCAAGTTGGTATCTGTGTGGGTGACCTGCCCACCTCCCAGTTCTATGCTCTTTCCTGTCTGCATGCTGTTCTGCAGGTATATGAGAGTGTAAACATTTGCTTAGTTACTGACAGTACCACGAAGTCTTCATTCGCACCCTGCCTGATCCTGTAATTCTTACAACAGCCCTGCAGGGAAGACTTTGCCATCTCAGTTTTAGAGAAGTGGAAACTGAGGTAACTGTCCCACAGTCATGGGTGGCATAGCTGGAACTTGGGTCTTGAGTCCAGGTCTGTCTGTGATTTTCTATAGATTACATACATTGTTTTTAATGAGGCAAGGAAAAAATCAATGAGACTCCTGGAATGCAAGATGCTGGGGCAAGAGGTGTGTGCATTTATTATAATAGTATGCACTGCCACTTGTGTTCTGAACTTCGTAGTTCAAACTGATTTAAAAGCTGTTCTGGAGATGGTTAAACATAATGATTACTGAGTGAACATTTTAGGTTTTGCTGAAGGAGGTCAGAAGCCACATTTTGGTTCATAAGGGAAATTAAGGGCTGCTTTTTGATGTTTGACTAAAGTGTTCTGGGAGTACAGAATGTAATTTTATTTTAACATTCCGAATGTAAATTTATTTTAAAGATAATATATATGTGTGTGTCTCCATATATCCTTAAAGATATATACATATATATGTACATACATATATATGCACACATCACATACACACACACACACATAGACTTTTTTGTGTGTTTTTGTCTTGTTTTTTCAAGATTTTATGTATTTGTCAGAGAGAAAGCACAAGCAGGGGAGGGGCAGGCAGGGGGAGAAGCAGGAAGAGGGAGAAGCAGGCTCCCTACTGAGCAGGGAGCCCGATATGGGGACTCTATCCTTGACCCCAGGATCAAGACCTGAGCTAAAGGCAGACATTTAACCAACTGAGCCACCCAGGCGTCTATCTACCTATATATGCATATATGCATATGCATATATATTGTTGGTTTTTTTTTTTTTTTTTTTTTTTTTTTAAGAGAGCTTGGCGTCCGCTCAGGATGAGGGGAGGGGCAGAGGGAGTCTGAGAATCTCAGACCCCCGCTCAGCAGGGAACCTTGGGGGGCTAATCTCACCACCCTGAGATCGTGACCTAAGCCAAAATCAAGAATGGGAAGTTCAGCTGATTGAGCCACGAGCTGTACCCTGAGAGCAGAGATTCCCTCCGCGGCGCTTTCCCTCATTCCGTTCACCAGCAATGACTGCCGTCCTCCGCCGCGCTTGGTTGGAGTGCCGCCTGGGCGTAAACTGCTGACAGCTCCCGGCCTCAGTTTACAAAGTGACCTAGGCCCAAGGCCCCAGGGCCTTCGCGGAGGTCCTCTTTTGCCAGCCTCCGACGCCCCCCGGCCACCGGCCCCCTCGGCCCTCCCCCCCCCGTCGCCCCGCCCTTCCAGCCTCCGCCGGCGCTCCCGGCACTTAGCGCGCAGGGGTGGGGCCGAGTGTCCTCCTGGTGTGAACGCGACTCATCCCGGCTCACTTCTCCGGCTACCACCGGGGGGGACACGGAGGCCCGGAAGTCCGCTTCAGCCCTCAGGTGAACGCCCTGGCTCTCTACCGACTGTCGCTCGCCTGGGCCCGCGGGCGGTGGTCATGCATGGCGCTCTCGTGGCTGCTCCTACTCAGGCCAGTGCCCCTCCTCCTGGTCCTGTCGAGCTGGCCACCCAGCGCAGGTAAGCCCGGGGCGCCGGAGGAGCGGGTGGTGGCGGGGGAGGGGTGATGGCTGCGCTCCTCTCCCGGCCGCTGCAGCCGGGGTCCCATCTGAAGGCCCTGGCCGCCCTTTACTCATTCAATTTTTAGTGATGGCTGCTGGGCCCCGAGGGGGCACCTGTAGGAGACTGGGTACCTCCTCTGATTCGGGGCCCGGAATGCTCTGTACTTTTCTCAGCCGCTCTTTTGTCACTTTGGGGGCTGGCACGGAGAAGAAAAATGAGGTAAGGGTGGGTGGGTGGGTGGGGGGGTGGAAGTAAGGGAAGTACTGCCCGGTGCTCCCGAGGGAATATATCACTTTACTGAGTGAAGGGAGTAGAGCACTTTACTGAAGGGAGCCTTCCCGAGAGTGTGAGGGAGTGTTTCACCCTCGTGGGGACATTCAAACGTCCTCTTGTACTTTTTGGTGGTGGGGGGGGGGGCAATGATGGAGGTTTAATTATCGAACAGGAAACCAAAGGCAGAAAGGCACGTGAAGAGATGTTTAAAACTCACTGCTAGTCATAGAAGTAAAAACCGTAAGATATCACATGATATCTTAACAATGGGCGGGGCTGTGCCAAGTGGTGGTGGCTGGATGGGTGGGGATGTGGGCATTTAGGAGACCCTGGGGTGTCCATCACTAAGGCTATGGATGAGCCAAAGGTGGATTCGCATATGAAGAGCTGGTCACTAACCTCAACCAATGGACTAGCTGTACACATATCAATGAGAGAGGGTTTGAAACAGTGCCAAGAGGGGAATCATTAACATCTAACTTCATACTATTTTCATAAGTTTGAGAAACAAAACAAGGCAGTTTTTTTTGTTTTTTGTTTTTTAAAGAAATACCCTATTGGAGGAGGTTTTTTGGGTTTTTTTTTTTGTTTGTTTTTTAGGGTTTTAGGGGCACCTGGGTGGCTCAGTCATGTAAGCGCCTGCCTTCCACTCAGGTCCTGGGATGGAACTCTGTGCTGGGCTCCTTGCTTCACGGGGAGCCTGCTTCTCCCTCTGCCTGCTATTCCCCCTACTTGTGCTCACACACAAGTTAATAAATAAATTTTTTAATTGATTTTATTTATTTGTTGAGAGAGAGAGCACAAGCAGGGTGAGTGGGAGGCAGAGGGAGAAGCAGGCTCCCCACTGACCAAGGAGACTGGTCTGGGACTCATCCCAGGATCCTGGCTGGGTCATGACCTGAGCCACCCAGATGTCCCACAAAACAAGGCAGTTGTAAGGAGAACAAAAACATGAAGGATTAAACATCTTGGAATGGTTGCTTGTTGGGATGGGGGGGGAGGAGATGGAAATAAAAAAAAATAGTATTTCTATACACTTGTAATGAGCAATCCAGGAATAAAATTAGAAAGCAATTCTATTTATCAGAAAGGATAAAACACTTAGGTATAAGTTTAACAAAAGAATCATAACATTTTTACTCTGAAAACTATAAACCTTTTTTTTTTTTTAGTTTTATAGTTCATTTAATGGCAACTGGTAATCATCAAATTAGCAATGGCTATCTTTAAGATTACTACACTAACTTTGCTGTCATTTCTCAAAGATGATCAGATACCTAGATTCACAGACATTCCCCACAAGATGTATCATAAATCAGACTCAGTCTGTCACCAGCTTTGATAAAAGCAGCCTAGGGAAAGTATTAAGTCTGGGGACACATGCATGATCTTAATATAGCAAATGCTTAGCTTGCTCTGATTATTACAAAATCAGGACAGTGAGAATATTCGACGTTGAAAATAATTTAAGAGGATCTAAATAAGTGAAATGGAAAAACATCCTGTCTTAAATCTTTTTAGGTGACCCTAACAAAAACCTTAGACTGAGTGGCTTTGTTAGGGTCCGTGATCAAAGGAACGAGACTGATACAAAGCGAAGGTCAAACAAAACTTTATTTTGCGCCAAGCATCAAGAATCAAACTGACCGGTCAGGACTATCTTTTACGAAAAGGCGAGGACGATGTTCCCGACAAGGCCGCTCCGGACGAGGCTGCTCTAGATGAGGCTGCTCCGCAGATGAGGCCACTCCATGATCGGAGCCACTCCCAAGAAGAGGCCACTCCCAAGATGAGGCCGCTGCTCCATGAGGTTGCTCCCCGGACAAGGCCACTCCCAAGAAGAGGCCATTCTGGACAAGACCGCTTCCCGGACGAGGCCGCTCCCAAAGTCAAAGAGGCAACGATGACAGCGACGATGACAAGGAGGACAACCCGGATGACACAGACTCTGCTCCCCACGATACCACTCTGACAAGGCTGCCACCCAGAGGAAGCCACCACTGCGGACAAGGCCTCTCGTGGCTCGGGGTGGTGAGGCATTTTGCGGCAAGGCTGCTGGTGGCTAGGGGCCATTGGCATCTCAGGGCCACTGGCGTCTCGGGACCGCTGGCATCCAGGGGCTGCAGGCGTCAGGACCGCTGACCGCTGGACTGCTGGTGTGTCTCGGCACTGCTGGTGTGTCTCGGCACTGCTGATGTCTAGGGGCTGCAGGTGTGGGGACCGCTGACCACTGGACTGCTGGACCACTGGTATCTTGGGACCGTTGACCGCTGGACCACTGAAGTCTCAGGGCCGCAGGCGTCAAGGGACCGCTGACAGCTGGACCGCTGGTGTCTGGGCAGCTCGGGGCTGCTGGGAGGTGCACACGGCTGAAGGCTGCAGGTGGCTCGGGGCCGCCAGAGGTGGGGCCTCAGGCGGTTTGAAGCTGCAGGCGGCTGCTCAGGGCCGCCGCTGGAG
This sequence comes from Mustela erminea, assembly GCF_009829155.1. Lineage (NCBI taxonomy): Eukaryota > Metazoa > Chordata > Mammalia > Carnivora > Mustelidae > Mustela > Mustela erminea. The sequence continues at coordinate 71,475,274 of NC_045622.1, forward strand.
GTGGGACCGCTGGAGGCGGGGCTGCAGGCGGCTGGAAGCTGCAGGCGGCTGGAGGCTGCAGGTGGCGGCTCAGGGCCGCCAGAGGCGGGACCGTGGGCGGCTGGAGGCTGCAGGCTGCGTCTGGGGGCTGTCGGAGGCTGGAGGCTGCTCCTCCACTCCCCGGATTCTTCGCTCCCGTCGACTCTTCTTCTGCTCCCGTCGCAGCTCTCCTCTCCCACCCACTCTTCTTCTGCCCCGGTAAAAGCTCTCCTCTGCTAGCCTCGCGCAGCAACCTTTATGCGGTTGGTTGAGCCCCACCCCTATACAGGTGGCCAATCGGATCTCAATTCACCCTAGTGGATATACACATGCCTCACCGATTGGACATCTCCACCTGGCCTGCCCCACCCCTACATCCGGGGTCCACAAGCAAGTTCCTCTGGGAGGGGCAGGCCCTTACAGCTTAAACAACAGAGATTTATTTCTCACAGTTCTGGAGGCTGAGAAGTTCAAGATCTAGGTGCTAATTGGTTCCTGGAGAGGGGGGCCTCTTTTCTGGCTTCTGGAGGAATACCTTCTTACTGTGTCCTCTGGTGCTGAGAAAGAGATCTATCATGTCTCTAATAAGGACACTAAGCCCATTCATGAGGGCTCGACCCTCATGATCTAATTACCTCTCAAAGGCCCTATCTCCAAATACCATTGCACTGGACATTAGGCCTCAAGGTAGGAATTTTGGAGGGACACAAACATTCAGTCCATACAGTATCCGAAAAACAGATTCATGGATTAGAAGACAACACTGTTAAGATGACAGTACTCCCGGGGAGCCTGGGTGGCTCAGTGGGTTATAACCTCTGCCTTCGGCTCAGGTCATGATCCCTGGTTCCTAGGATCGAGCCCCACATCCGGCTGTCTGCTCTGCAAGGAGCCTGCTTCCTCCTCCTCTCTCTCTGCCTGCCTCTCTGCCTACTTGTGATCTCTGTCTGTCAAATAAATAAATAAAAATCTTTAATTAAAAAAAAGACAGTACTCCCCAAATTGATTTAAAGATTCAATGCGATTCCTATTAGAATCTCAGTAGACTTCTTTGTAGAAATTGATAAACTAATTCTTAAAATTCCTATGAAATTGTAAGGGATACAGAATAACGAAAACAAACTTGAAAAAAGAATAAAGTTGAAGGATCTTACATAGATTAATGTGGGGCTATGAAATAAGGAGACTCTCCGAGACACCCTCTCTCCCACAAAAGAAGGAATTTGTTTCCAATTACATGGCACCTGTTTGAGAGTACCATACCTATGTTTTTTCAAAGGTCCCCCATAACAAAGTTCTCTTATTGTCACAGGGTTTTTGCAAGTGGAAATGGCAAGGGAGACTCAGACGGTGTTCCTGAATGACAATGTCACTATTGTCTGCAAAGTCCCAAGTGACAGCCCCCTGAACATCACGCTTATGGGTGTCACCTGGTTTAGGAAGCATCATATGTCAACAACAGAAGTTACAGTGTTTCAGTATTTTGGAGGCAACCGAATGATAACACGACCTGGAGCCTCTGTGTCTCTATCGAAGCTGGAAAGAGGGGATGCCTCCCTGAAGCTGCCAGGCATCCGGCTGGAGGAAGCAGGAGAGTACCGATGTGAGGTGGTGATGACCCCTAACAAAGCAGTGAAAACCATCCAGCTGGAGATTGTGGGTGAGTGCCTGGAGGCAGGGCCCTGAGGCTGCCATGGTGCTGAGGCTTGAGGTGGAGCTGTGGGCCAAACGGAGCAGAGGCTTGGAGCATGGACCAGTGAGTCAGACAGACATGGGTTTGAGTCCTGGGCTTCCACGGACAGCTGGACAACTTTGGGCAAGTACTTAATCACATAGTACCTCCTTCTGAACAAATGTAAGAATACCTATCTAGGAGATTTATTGTGGAGAAGAGTCTATGAAAAATGCAAGTAGCACAGCATAGTGCTGGGCCCATTGTAAATGCCCAGTGAAAGATAGCTATATATATATATTTTAAAGATTTTATTTATTTATTTGACAGACAGAGACCATAAGTAGGCAGAGAGGCAGAGAGAGAGGGGGAAGCAGGCTCCCTGCTGAGCAGAGAGCCTGATGCAGGGCTTGATTCCAGGACCCTGAGATCATGACCTGAGCCGAAGGCAGAGGCTTAACCCACTGAGCCACCCAGGCGCCCCAAAGATAGCTATATTAATTATGATATAATTCACTTAGTATGTGGACAGTACGTGTTCACTGAAGAGGTGTCTCTGAAAGGTAGCTGGGAAAGGAGAGAGATGCTGGAGTTTGGTTCCATAGATCTGTATCCTGTTTTAGCTTTGCTATTTCCAAATTGGGTGATTGGGCCAGCCATTTAACATTTTGGGGTCTGAATTTTCCCCTGTACAAAATGGGTTGATAAATCATACCTGTCTCGGAACTTAGGATTCCATTAAGTAATGTATGAATAAATACATTACAAATACAGTGCCCAGCTGGGTACTGTTGTGAGGTGCGTGCCCAGTGAAGACTTGCAGCAACAGCAACACTATCTTTCGAACACCCCTTTGAGCTTTACTTTTCTTTATTATGATGGGTCTGATAACACGTAGATGAGCTTTGAGGGGCATAGTCATGTGCTAGAGTTGCCATAACAAAATCAAGCCACTGGGTGGCTTAAATAACAGAAATTTATTTTCTCACAATTCTGCAGTCTAGTAGTCTGAGATCAGGGTATCAGTAAGGTTGTTGTTTCCCCCGAGGCCTTTTTGCTTGGCTTGTAGATAGGCATCTTCTCCCTGTGTCTTCACATATACTTTCCTCTGTGCACGTGTGTCCACTCTTTTCTTCTTATAAGGAGAACAGTCCTATTAGATTAAGGCCCAAGCTAATGTCCCCATTTTAACCTTAATTACCTTAGAAAAGACTCTATTTACAAATGTAGTCACATTCTGAGGGACAGCAATTAGGAGTTCAGTATATGAATTTTAAGAAGCCACATTCAGCCTATAAAAAAGGGCCAGTGTCTATGAGCCCCCCAATATTGTACTTCGGACTTTTAATATTTTATACATATTAATGTGGGTGAAGGGGTTATTAAATTAGGATTAATTCCCTCTGCAGATAACAGAAAGCTTAAGATAGAAGTATTTTATTTTGTTAGATTTATTTATTTATTTGAGCGAAAACACATGTGTGCATGGGGTGTGAGGAGGGGCAGAGGGAGAGGGAGAGAGAGAATCTCAAGCAGACTCCCTGCTTAATGTGGAGCCTGACATGGGGCTTGAACTCAAGACTCTTGAGATTGTGACCTGAGCTGAAATCAGGAGTGGGTTGCTTAACCAACTGAGCCACACAGGCACCCAAAATAAAAGTATTTTTAAAAAATTAACAGACTTTAGGGGCACCTGGGTGGCTCAGTGGGTTAAGCCTCTGCCTTTGGCTCAGGTCTCGATCCCAGGGTCCTGGAATCGAGCCCTGCATCAGGCTCACTGCTCAGCAGGGAGCCGGCTTCCCCCACCCCCACCCCTGCCTGCCTCTCTGCCTACTTGTGATCTCTGTCAAATAAATTAATTAAAGCTTAAAAAAATTAACAGACTTTAGATTTTAAGAATAGTTTTATTTATTTTTTCTTTTTAAGATTTTATTTATTTATTTGTCAGAGAGAGAGAAAGCACAAGCAAGGGGAGTGGCAGGCAGAGGGAGAAGCAGGCTCCCACTGAGCAAGGAGCCCAATGTGGGACTCAATTCCAGAACACTGGGATCATGACCTGATCCAAAGGCAGACGCTTAACTGACCGAACCACCCAGGCATCCCAGAATAGTTTTAGATTTACAGAAAAATTATAAAGACAGTACAGAGTTTTCATATTACTCCCATTTCTGCCCTAACTTCCCTTATTATTAACATCTTGCATTAGTATGGAATATTTGTTATAAATAATGAACCAATATTGATAATTTTTATTAATTACAGTTCATAATTTATTCAGATTTCCTTGGTTTTTAATGTAGTGACATTTTTCTATTCCAAAATCCCATCCAGAATACCACATTGCATTTAGTTTTCATGTGTCCTTAGGCTCCTCTTGACTGACAATTTCTCAGACTTTTCTTGTTTTTGACAACGTTGACCTTCTGAGGAGTAGTGGTCAGGTATATCATCGGATGTCACTCTATTGGCATTTCTCTGCTGTTATTCTCATAATTCACAGGAGTTATGGTTTTGGAAGAGGAAGATCATAGAGGGAAAGTGCCATTTCCATCGCATCCCATCTAATTGAACGATTTATGATTCTTGGTATTGACCTTAAATCATTTAGCTTAAGTAGTATTTGCCTGGTTTCTCCACCATAAAGGTACTTTTCTCCCCTTCCTTGTCCTGCTATACTCTTTGAAAGGAAGTCACTCTGTGCAGCCCACTCTACTCTAGCCCTTTAGGGTAGAGTAGCTACATAATTTATTTGGAATTCTTCTGCACAAGAGATTTGTCTTCTCTCCCCCACTTATTAATCTATTTGATCATTTATTTATATCAGGATGGACTCAGGATAATAATTTTATATGTTGGGTTATAATTTAACACAATTTATTTTGTTGCTCAAATTCTTCCACCTTTGGCCATTGGGAGTATTTTCAGTTGACTCTGTGTCTTTTTGACACACCCTCATCATTGTGGGTTTTTTTTTTTTTTTTTTTTTGCTTTAGGTACTTCCTTACTTTCTGGCACTACAAGATGCTCCATAGTTTTGCTTTTTCTAGAATGTGATATAATTGGAATTGGAATCATCCAATATGTAGCCTTTTCAGACTGGCTTCCTTCACTTAGTAATAGACATTTAAGGTCCCTTTGTGTCCCTGAGTAACTGGGTAGCTCAGTTAGTTAAGTGTCTGACTCTTGGTTTCAGCTCAGGTCATAATCTCAGGGTCCTGAGATTGAGCCCTGCATCAGGCCCTACATTTAGCAAGGATTCTGCTTGAGATTCTCTCTCTCCCTGTGCCCCTACCTTCCACTCAAATGTTCTCTCTCTCTCTTTTCTCAAAATAAATAAATAAACCTTAAACAAAAAGATACCTCTGTGTCTCAAGCCACCAAAAAAATCTGCATCACTGTTGTAGCATCAATGTTACATCACTGAGTAACATTCCATTGTATAGATACACCTAGTTCGTTTATCCATTCACCTATGGAAAAACATCTTGATTGCTTCCAATTTTTAGCAGTATGGAATAAAGCTGCCATAAACATACAGGTGTAGGTTTTGTGTTTACATTATTTTTCCTCTTAATTGGGTAAATACGTAGGAGTGTGATTGCTGGATCATATGTTAAGACTGTGTATAACTTGTAAGAAGCTGCCAGTTCTTCCAGAATGACTATATCATTTTGCATCCCTACCAGCAATGAAAGAAAGTTCCGTAGTTCTGTATCCTTGTCAACATTTGGTATTGTTAATTTTTTATATTTTAGCCATTTTTTTTTAAAGATTTTTATTTATTTATTTGACAGAGAGAGAGAGATCACAAGTAGGCAGAGAGGCAAGCAGAGAGATTGGGGAAAGGAGGCTCCCCACCGAGCAGAGATCCCGATGCAGGGCTCGATCCCAGGACTCTGAGATCATGACCTGAGCAAAGGCAGAGGCTTAACCCACTGATCCACCCAGGTGCCCCTATATTTTAACCATTCTAATAGGTGTGTAGTGATATCTCATCTGTTGTTTTGATTTGCAATTCCCTAGTAACATAGGCTGTGAGGATCTTTCCATTTCTTTTTTGTTTGTTTGTTTTGTTTTTTTTGTTACCTGTGTGTCTTCTTTTGAAAGATAATTGGTTTAGATCATTTGTCCATTTTTCAGTTGGGTTCTTTGATTTCTTATTGTTGAGTTTTAAGAGTCTAATGTATATTTTATCTTATTTTTTTGAGTCTTCTGTATGTTTTAGATACAAGTTCTTTATCAGATATGAGTTTTGCAAATATTTCTTCCCAGTCTATGGCCTGTGTTTTCATTTCTCTGAACAGTGTATTTTGCAGAGCAGAAGTTCTAAATTTCAATAAAGTCCAACTCACCAATTTTTTCTGTCATGGAGCCTGATTTTGGCATTGTATCTAAAAACTCATCATGAGGGGCAGCTGGGTGTCTCAGTCAGTTTAGCAACTGATTCTTAATCTCCATCTTCTCAGGTCTTGATCTCAGAGTTCAAGCCCCATGTTGGGCTCCATGCTGGACATCAACCTATTTAAAATAAAAACATAAATAAATAAACAAACAAGTAAATAAATAAATAAATAAAAGTTCATCATGTTTAGGTCTATGATCTATTTTGAGTCAGTGTTTGTGAAAAGTGTGTTGTATGTCTAGATTCTGTGTTCAAACTTTACATATATGGATGTCCAATTGTACCAGCATATTTGTTGAAAATTGCCTTATCTGCAGTGAATTGCCTTTGCTCCTTTGTCAAAGATCAGTTGAATACATTTGTGTGGGTCAGTTTCTGGGCTCTCTATTCTGTTCCATTGGTCTATTTGTCTTTTACCACATTGTCTTGATTACTGTAGCTTTATAGTAAGTCCTTAAGTCAGGTTGTGTTAGTCCTCCAATTTTGTTGTTCTTAACTATTGTGTTAGCTGTCCTAGGCCTTTTTTGCCTGTGTACATAAACTTGAGTTAGTCAATATCCACAAAACACTTTCTGGGCTTATGATTTCATTGAATCTATAGGTCAAGGTGGGAAGAATTGACATCTTAACAATATTGATTCTTCTTATCCATGAACAGAGATGATCTCTTCATTTATTTAGATCTTTGATTTTATTAACTAGAGTTTTGTAGCCTTCTTCATATAGATTCTGTGCCTATTTTGTTAGATTTAAATGTAAGTATTTCCTTTTTTGTGGAGGAGTGGGGGCACCTAATGTAAATGGTATTGGGTTTTTAATTTGAAGTTCTAATTATTTATTGCTGGTATATTAGAAAGCAATTGACTTTTATATATTATCCTTGTGTCCTTGTAGCCTGTTGTAATCACTTACTAGTTATAGCATTTAATGTTTTTTTTTTCCGGTCAAGTCTTTGGGAGTTTTCTATATAAATCATGTGTCCAAGAACAAAGACAGTTTCATTTTTCCTTCTTAACCTGTGTATATTTTATTTCCTTTTCTTGTCCTATTATACTAGCTAGGATTTCCACATGGTACTGAATAGGCTTGGTTAGAGGAGATATCCTTGCTTTGGTCCTATCTTTAGTTTCTCACCATTAAGTACAATGTTAGCTGTAGGTTTTCTGTAGATGCTCTTTTTCAAGTTGAGAAAATTCCCCTTATTCCTATTTTGCTGAGAGTTTTTAACATGAGTGGGTGTTGGATTTTGCCAGTTGCTTTTTCCACGTAATTGATATGCTCATATAACTTTTCTTCTGTAGTCCATTGATGTCATGGATTATATTAATTGACTTCTGAATGATGAACCAGTCTCGAATACCTGGATTAAGTCCCTTTCAGTTGTAGAGTATAATTATTTTTATACATTGTTAGATTCAATTTGTTAATTTTTTGTTGAGGATTTTTGCATTCAGTGTAATGAGAGATATTGGTCTATAGTTTTCCTTTTTTGTAATGCCTTTATATCTGATTTTGGTATTAGTGTATTACTGGGGTCATAGAATGAGTTGGGCTGTATTCCCTCTGCTTCTAGTTGCTAGATGAAATTGTAAAAAATTGGTATAATAATTAATTTAAATGATAGAATTCACCATTGGAACCATCTGGGCCTGGTGCTTTCTTTTTTTGAAGGTTATTAATTATTGATTCAGTTTCTTTAATAGATGCAGACCTATTCAAATCATCTATTTTTTCTTTATTGATTTATTCATGATAGAGAGAGGGACAGAGGCAAGAAGAAGCAAGATCCCTGCTGAGCAGGGAGCTCAATACAGAAGTGGATCCTGGGACCCCGGGGTCACTCCCTGAGCTGAAGGCAGACACTTAACCATCTGAGTGAACCACCTAGGCACCCCATCAACTTCCCTATTTTTTCTTGTGTGAATCTTGGTAATTTGTGTCTTTCAAGGAATTGGTCCATTATATTTAAGTTATCAAATATGTGGGTTCAATGTTGCTCATAATATTTCTTTGTTACTCTTTTTTTCATAGTATCAGTAATGATCCCTCTTTCATTTATGATATTAGTAATTTTTGTCTTCTCTCTTTTTTCCTTAATTTACCCAGAAGCTTATCAATTTTAGTAATCATTTCAAAGCACCAGTTTTTGGTTTCATTTATTTTCTCCATTGGTTTCAACTTCACTGATTTCTGCTCTAATTTTTGTTATTTCATTTCTTCTGCTTGTTTTAAGCTTAAATGGCTCTTCCTCATCTAGCTTCTGAAGTTGAAGCTTATTAATTAAGATAGTTGACGTTACAGCTTTCCTCTTTAATAAAATTTGTATTCAATACTATACATTTCCTCTATTTCTCTTGTTGCACCCACAAATTTTCATGAGTGGTATTCTCATTTTAACTTCATTTAGTTCAAAATATTTTAAAATTTCTCTTGAGACTTTTTCTTTGACCCATATATTATTTAGAATAGAAGTGATTTATTCTCCAAGGAATTTGGAATTTTTCCAGTCATCCTTTTGCTTATTGATGTCTAGTTTAACTCTCTTGTGGTCTGAGAACATATTCTGCCTGATTCCTATTCTTTAAAAACGTTAAAGATGTGTTCTGTGAGCTAGAAGGCACTTCATCTTGGTGAATGTTCCATGTGAGCTTGGGAAGAATGTATATACTGCTGTTGGGTAGAGTATCCTGTTGATAATTTGATCCAGGTGATTGGTGGTAATGTTCCTTTCCACTATTTTCTTACTACTCTTCTGCCTGCTGGTCTTTCTGTTGACAAAAGACGAGTCTCAAAATCTCCAACTATAATTATGGACTTGTCTGTTTCTCCTTGTAGTTCTTTCAGGTTTTGCCTCATGTATTTTGACATTCTTTTTTTTTTCTTTTAAAGATTTTATTTATTTGAGTGAGTGAGTGAGAGAGAGAGAGAGCCAAGTGGAGGGGAGGGGAGGTGCAGAGGGAATGGGAGAAGCAGATGTCCTGCTGAGCGGATATTTGGGGTTTGATCCCTGGACCCTGGAATCATGACCTGAGCAGGAAGGCAGCCGCTCAACTGACTGAGCCACCCAGGTGTCCAGTTCCTGCCGCAGCATCCCCCTCCCCCCGTCTCTGTCTTGATATATTTAGACCATTCATTTAAAGTGATTATGTAGGGACGCCTGGGTGGCTCAGTGGGTTAAAGCCTCTGCCTTGGGCTTGGGTCATGATCCCAGGATCCTGGGATCGAGCCCCACATTGGGCTCTCTGCTCTGTGGGGAGCCTGCTTCCTCCTCTCTCTCTCTCTCTCTGCCTGCCTCTCTGCCTACTTGTGATCTCTGTCTGTCAAATAAATAAATAAAATCTTAAAAAAAAAATAAAGTGATTATGTATATATGATGTGGTTTTGGAATATAGATGAGGTTCGATGGGTTGAGGTCTGGAGCCAGTGACCAAGAAAGAATTCTTGAAGCATCTTTGGTGTAAAATGGTGGTTTATTAAAGCATGGGGACAATACCTGTGGGCAGAAAGGGCTACTGCCGCAGGGTTGTGAGTAGCGGCTGATTATAAACCATGGGGTTGAGGGAGGTAAGGAAGAAGGGAGGTTTCAAGAAAGATCTTTTATATGTTAAAGAAAATTCACAGGATACCAGAGGCCTTGCCATTGTCAAGTTAAGATGTTTCTCCTTCTAGCACGCATAAACATGAAGATAGTTGGGAATTTGCCAGAGGAACATTATACTCTGCCCACTTCAGGTATCTCTCAATGGGCTGCAGATTTTAAGGACATTTAGTTGTATCTACATTTCCTTCTGGAAGCTAGGTTATTGATAGAAATGCTCTGTTCTCAGAGAGCCTGGGTGGCTCAGTCAGTTAAGCATCTGCTTTTGACTCAGGTCATGATCTCAGGGTCCTGGGACCGAGCCTAGCATGGGGCTCTCTGCTCAGGAGGGGTCTGCTTCTCCCTGTTCGTCTGCCTCTGTGCTCTCTCACTGTCTCTCAAATAAATAAATAAAACATTTAAAAAAAAAAAAAGGAAATGTTTTGCTCTTGTATTCTACAAGATATTTGTAAACTGCAGGAGACTCATGTCTTGCAGGATTGTGATCTCTATTTTTAGTTTTTCCTTCCCTTAGCATTAGGGCAGCCAGAAGTGCCTGAGAAATGTGACACATTCCCCATGAAGGGAGGATTGTGGGGTGTCAGCTTCTGCTTTGTCCTCAGGTTGCTTTCTGTTCCCTCATCATACAGTTGGATTGTAAGGACCTATTTAGCCAGAGACTTCCATCCAGGTTAAACAATAACCTTGTTGTTTAACCCTTAAACTGTCCCTGCTCCCCTTCCCCCAGGGACTTACTTAAAAACAAGTCCCGGAAACCAGCCCCAGGTAACAAAGCCCAGATACAAGGGTGGGTCAGGCCAGGTGGAGACATCTGATCAGTGGGGTGTTGCATACTGTCTCCCCAGCTACCAAGGAGTATGGGCCCCACCCTTTGGGAGCCTTTTGGGCACCAGTTCTAACCAAGGTGATTGGCTAGGTCAAATGTCTACTATAGGGTAAATTGTAATTCATTTGGTCACCTAGCATCACTGTGCATCTTTCTCTGTGTATTACAATTTTATTGGCCACCTGTGCACGGCCAGGCCCAACCACATGGCCTTTGCCCTTAAAAGATAGTCTGTGAAACAGAGAAGGTTCATCCTCTCTTATAAGAGGCGTGGCCCCGAATGTTCGGTCTGATTCTTGATGCTTGGTACGGAATAAAGCTTTGCTTGACCTTCGCTTTACATCAGTCTCACTCCTTTAATCAAGGACCCATTTTTGGGGGGACCTTTCAGGATTATTATGTACCATTCTACTCGGTATACTTGTTCTTTGCTTCTTTTCTTTTTGTCTCCCCCTCCTTTTTTATTTTTTTATTAAAAAATATGTTTATTGATGATAAAACATATAATTTACTGCTGATACTTGATGTTACAAACTTTGGGTCTTTGAGATATGCAGGATCCTTGTCTGTACTTGGCATAAACCCCATTATCTGAGCTCTCTTAATTGCTTTTGTGATTTCTTTCTGCTTTCTTTCACAAACCTATGTGCCTTCCATAAATGCATCCAGTAAATGCAGAAATAAACTGGGACAAAAACTGTACATTCTTATACTCTACACATTTTCCACACAAGATGCATTTTTAAGAGGCTCCTTGTAAGAATTTCCCATCAGAACTGGCAGGTCCTCGTTACTGGCAACCTGTTTTCTTAAGAGTTTCCCTCTTCAAACAGAGTGTGCCTTGCAGCCCTCTCAGTTTTCATCTAATATTATCACCCGGAGCCCTGTTGCTGTGGTGACAAAGGGTTGCAGAAAGGAAGCAGTCAATCTTACCATTAAATCTCAATCTTGAATTTGAGCTCTGAGCCCCTAGGCTGTGACCTTCAGAAGCTTTTGTAGGTGAGACCAGAAGGCTAGAGCAGGCTCGGGAGTTGGCTAATCATCCTTTACCCATCTTAGAAGGCTCTGGCAAAGTCTTTTCTCTTGAGCATCCTTTATGTGGTTAATGCACTGGGTATATTTTTAGCTACTTTTCCTCTCCCCTGAAAATAGAAGGGGATTTTTCTTGAATCTTCACTGTGATGAGAACCAGTGTCGGTTTCCTGGAAGTAAAATGCATGAAAGTGTGGTGATCCCCGTGAGACTGGGCCCACAGCGATCAGTCCATCCTCATCCTTTAGCAGTTGGTGAGAGTCGCTGCTTATGTACCTCTACTGGTTTATGGCTCTGGCATCTGCTCAAGGTGACACGATTTTGGTTGTGATTCTCTTGGTCTGTCTGTCTTTAGCTTTTGGGGTGCCCTGTCACCTTCATTCTCTCATAGATCTAAGAAAACTTGTTGGTGTATCATTTGTTCAGCTCAGCTCTTTTCTTGTTATGGCTTTCAGGGTCTTTACATGTCAGAAGGAAAACCAGAAGTCAACAATGGCTTTTCAAAAAAGGTAGTTTATTGTCTTTTACACAAGTGTAGCTAACACAAGGCGGCTATGGCAGTTCTGTGACTATAAGTGACCTAGGATCCTTTTATCTTATTACTTTGCTATTCTCCACACGTAGCTGCCACCTTATGTTTGGAAGTGGCTTTTCCTTCTCTAGCCGTCAAGCACTATTCCAGCCATTCTGCAGGAAAGAGGAAGGGGGAGAGGAGAGTAGGGCACAGTCCTTTTCTTTAAGGCATCCTTGTTATTTAAGGATACTTCCTGAAAGTTGCTATCATCATTTCTGATTACCTCTAAATGACGAGGCCCTAAGTTCACATGGCTATGCGGAGGTTGAGAGATGTAGCTTTAACTGGGGTATGTCATGGAAGAACGGAAATTGGTTGTTAGCAGTCTCTACCACAATGGTGTTCCAGGGCTTTCCTCAGATTCTCAAAGGTGTCTATGTATGATACAAAGTAGCTTAAGAAACTCTGCTCTATAAAATTGCTATGAGAGTAGGGGACCACAGCATATCAGCTGACAGTGAAACCAACATATCCAGAATATTTAGCCTAAGCAGAATCCCATTCAGTATGCTCACCTTTCCTGAAGGCTTGCTTGCTGTGGGTCAGGCATTAGGCTGAAAATAAACTAGTCCCTACTTGCCCTTGAAACATGACTTCTCTCTCTTGGCAGCTTACCCAGTCCCGAGCTTGTTTCCAGAGCAAGCCATCATGAAAGAAAATGAAGAACAACTTATTTCGTGTATGGCAAGTGGGTTCTACCCCTTGAACATTACCATTACGTGGAAAAAGTGGACCCAGAAGGATCCCCAGTATGTGGAGGTTTCTGAGGGCGTCTTCACTAATTATACCACCGACAATAAGAATGTCACTAGTTTCTTGAGGCTGAAGCCCTCTCTGGAAGACAATATGACCATCTACCAGTGTGTGATATGGCATAAATCCTTGCCTACCTACCAGAGGCTCAACTTCACCTTGACTGTGATAGGTAAGAAGCCTCCTGAACATTTCTCCTGCTCTTTACCTTGAGGTTGGATAACATAAATTTTTGTTCCCAGGCAGTCTTGGGGAAGACGGGGACAGTGGGAACGATAGAAAGCTTGGTCTGGCATAACTTAGCCCCAGAGTCAGCAGTCCGGACTAGGTCTTTAAGGCAGGGAAGATGGTCTGGTTGATGGAGAGTGGTGACAATAGTCCTCAGATGGAAACAGGGCTCCTTTCAGTTCATGGCAATTTAAGTGATCTGGGTTGTCTATATGGCTTGGAGTGTGAAACTTGCTAGGGACAAGGAGGGAGGGGACAGGATCCTATCCATGTCTGAAGATAACAGTTTATCAGGGGCCAGGGACTCTGCCCTGCCAGCAAGTCTTCTGCTCAGGCTCCCAGATCACTGCAAACTGGTGGCTGGTAGAGGCTAAACCCGTAGTTCTGTCTTATGGGTTGTGCCCAAGATGGGGAGCCATAGTAGGATGGTCCTGCAGATGCCCAGGACTTTCCCCAAGGACATGGGATCCTAAGCTCAAGATCTACAGGTCACTATAGAATCCCTCCTGCTGGTGGGATGAGGTCCTTTGGAGCTCATATCTTGGTTTCCAAGGTCATGGGTATGGTCCTGGGTGGGTATGACCCTGCTGGTCTACTGCATCTGCCTGGAGCTAAGAGGGGTGAAGAAGGCAGGGTCTGACCAGGCTTCTGGGGGAGGTAGTCTGGGTATCCAGGATGGTCCTAGAGGGAGAGAGGAATTGTTTTTAGAAGTAAGGGCTAAAAATGTGTGTGGGTGGTTGTGTGGGTATGAAGAAATGTGTGCAGAGTATGTGTGGGGGCATGGGGAGTACGAAATTGAAATATGCTTTGCGTGTATGGTATGAGGGGGTTTCCTGCGTTATATGTATGTTTTAGTCCATTCAGGATGCTGTAACAATTTGCCACAGATTGGGTGGCTTAAAAACAGAACTTTATCTTTCACAGTTCCGGAGGCTGAAATGAAAGTTTGTGGTCGTTGTGCCAGCATGGTTGGGTGAGGACCCTCTTCTGGGCTGCAGACTTCTTGTTGTATGCTCACATGGTGGAAGGAATGAGGGATCTCTCTGGGGCCTCTAGTATAAGGGCACTAAATACATTCACAAGGGCTCAATGCTCCTGACCTAAGCACCTCCCCCAACCCTGTCTCCTAATACCATCACACTGGGCACTAGGATTTCAGTGTATGAATTTTGAGGGACACGCATATCCACTGTATTGCGGCAAGATGGTGTAGTAGTTTGGAAGCTTTACACGTCGCATGGCATGTGTGAGTGGTATGTGATGTTTGATATTCCAGCATCTTCTGGCAAGTGCTGAACACGCTGTTTGATGTTGAGGTATGTGATAGGAATGGAGGGTGCCAAGGAGGGTGACATGTGGCAGAGGGTCACAAGAACCAGGAAAACGAGATACAACCACAAATCCTAGCAGTGGTTGTATGGCCTCTGCCTCTGGCCAGGAGGTTATTTCCTTAATGTTATTTTCCTCTTTCTCTCTGCAGAATCTGAGAAGACAGCTTTTACTCTGAACTACGTTGTACTCCCCTGTTGTGGAATAACCTTCATAATTGTACTACTGATTGTATTGTGGAAATGGGTAAGTAGTTCCAAAGTAAAATTTAGCCCTGTGTTTTGGAGTTGGCTTTGGGAGTTCAGAGATTATTGGCAGGGGACCCTGTCGAGGAGTTCTTAGGATTGATATGGGGGTATTCTAAGCGTGGTGAGTGTTTGTGGTGGGTGGCTTTCTCTTTCTTTCTTTTTGTTTTTTAAAGATCTTATTTATTGGAGAGAGAACACAAGCAGGGAGAGAAGCAGATTCTGTGCTGAGCAGAGAGCCCGATGTGGGGCTCAATCCCAGGTCCCGGAGATCCTGACTCAAGCCAAAGGCAGATATTTAACAGACTAAGCCACCCAAGTGCCCAGTGTGTGGCTTTTCCTTTTCTGATCTCCATGTAGTGGTTTATGACTCTGGGGAGATGCAGCATAAATCCCCTCTGCGTCTTCCTTATATACCTGTTTCCCTGTGTCTCAGACATGACCTTATCGGTTCAGACCAGGTTTTTGAACCATATATGGGCTGCTCTGCTGTTCCCACATGCAGACACTGTGGCTCTGATGTATGAAATCCTTCTGCCAGGTGCTCGTATTTTGTCAATAGCTCAATAGGGTAACTTATCACCAGATTTCCTTGATTTAACCAGGGATTTCTAACCCTCCCTAAGTGTTTCCAAACTAAAACACGTTTTCAAATGTGTTTATCCCTCACTATTTCCCAAATAGCAAACAACACAACTCAAACTGTAGAGGCCTGAGAGACGAGTGTAAGTATGTTGGTTAAAATTGTTCTACCTAACAAAACTGCCCTCAGTTATTTATGGACCTGCCAAGGCAGAACCTGTGCAGTAGCTAATGCATCTCATGATAAATGCCTTAGGAAAAGGATAATAATCAGTTAATTAAGAAAAAGGCTGTTTGTTTATTTAAAAGTTCACCAGCTGATTCATGGGATTTATTCTTCTGATGGGACCTAGGCCAATGAGACAACTAGATAAAATGTTTTTCAATGTTCTTGCGATACTTGTGAAGGTTCTATTTCTTGCCTTCCCCTGGCTTCTGATAATCCAGTGGCTATCATGATAACCTCACATTTGGCAGTGATATTTTTTGAAAAACAGACTCAAGCCATTGTGATTGGCCTGGATTCTGTGGTGGTTTGCAGTCTTGGCTCTAAGCCTTCACCCTTACTCACATCCATGTCCTTTGCTAGGTAATTTTGTAGTGTCCTCCAGTGATGGGCTGTCCCTGAACTTGGGCTCAACCCTGTGGCTTGCTTTGGTCCGCAGAATGAGGCCAATGTGAAAGAGTGCCAGTTCTAAATCTAGGTCACAAGAGAACTTGTGTTCTTCCACTTGCTTTCTTTGGTGCTTCTGATATTAATAAGAGGAGAATGCATCCAAGTTCTGTCTATTGGGGGCCGAGTGACACCAGCACTAGTTGTGCTGGAGAGGCCAGTCTAGATCACATCATGGCCCATAACTCCCACTCAGCAGAGCCAACTTACAGTGCATGAGAAATACATTTTTTTCTTTTTCAAAGCCACACTGTGTTTTAGGCTGGGTTTTACACAGCAAAATCTAACTGATACAGTTCCTCAGGCAGTTGAGTTTTGACTAGAAAGTGTGGTTGCTCTGGAAATGTGCTGCTGAGACCCTTTAGAGAGAGAGCCTGCTCTGGTGCATACCCAGCCAGCATGCTCCAGCTGTGACCTGCCTCAGTATTAGAGCCAAGGCCATGCTTTCCCTGGGAAGCCCCAGAAAAGAGCTAAGAAATGCAGGTGTCTTTGTAGCTTTCCTGAGACTTTCTCATACTTACACTGGAGTCTGGGGCTCTTGCTACCCAGTCCTTCCTTCTTCCTCCCTTTATAGATATTACACCTGTATCGTGGTCTAAAGGCTTTGCCTGAATACTCAGGTGCCCTCTCTCCTTTATCTTTTATAGGTGCGATCCCGAAGATATCCCTTATTCTCCGTCTTGAAAGCTTGTTTTCAGAACACTCAAATTGACACAAGAAGGACTGAAGAACTATAATGAGGTGCTTTCATTATGATGTATTTGTGGCTTATTCCAATGGCGGAACCACTGAAAGAACATTGGAAATTCTTACACAGAAACAGCAGTAACAACAAGGTTTCTCAGTGAATGCATCTGTAACCGAAATTACTTTTCCCAATGCCTTAGGTAACTTGCTCAGGAACAGACTGTTCAAGCTGCTTTCTTGGTGGCCTCCTGCCAATCAGCTTATCCAAGAAAAAGAAAGTAGTGCTTTCCAAAGAAGACATACAGACAGCCAACAGACACATGAAAAGGTGCTCAATATCACCACTCATCAGGGAAATCAAAACCACAATTAGCTACTACCTCACACCTGTTAGAATAGCTTTTTATCAAAAAGACAGGAAACAACAGGTGTTGGCAAGGATGTGGAGAAAAAGGAGCCCTAGTGCACTAAATTGATTGGAATGTAAATTGCTGGTAGCTACTATGGAAAACAGAATGGAAGTTCCTCAAGAAATTAAAAATAGAACTATCGTGTGATCCAGTAATTCGATTTTTGGGTATTTATCTGAAAAAAATGAAAACACTAACTCTAAAAGATATATACACCCCTATGTTCACTGAAGCATTATTTATAATAACCGAGATATGGAAACAAGTGTTACTGATGGATGAATGGATAAAGAAAATGTGAGATATATATGTTTACACACACACACACACACACACACACACACATATATAAAATGAAGTTTTATTCATCCATAAAAAAAGAATGAAACCTTGTCATTTGGACCCATACGGATGGAACTTGAAGGTATAATACTAAATTAAATAAGTCAGACAGAGAAAGACAAATACCATATGATCTCACATATGGTGAGATCAAAACAAAACCAAAAACCCAAGCTCACAGATAACAGAGAGCACAAGGGTGGGTGCCAGGAATGGAGTGGGGTGGATGAAATGGGTGAAGGTGGTCAAAAGGTGCAAACTTCTGGTCATAAATTGTGGGGATGTAACGTACACCATGGTGCCTATAGTTAATAGTACTGTAATGCATATTTGAAAGTTACTAAGAGTAAATCTTTAAGAAGTTTGGAAAAACTTTTTGAGAAGAAAATATTTTTATAACTATGTATAGTGACAGATGTTAACTAGACTTATCGTGGTGATATTTTGGAATATATACAACTACTGGATCATGTTATACACCTGAAACTGATCTACTGTATGTCAATTATACCCCTCCCTCCAAAGTTACACTTACTATTTCTAGACTGTGAACTGTTTCCTTTTACATTCTACTTCTTAATTTAATGAATCCACCTATTCATGCTAATAGAAGAATAAATGTATGGGGTGCCTGGGTGGCTCAGTGGGTTAAAGCCTCTGCCTTCGGCTCAGGTCATGATCCCAGGGTCCTGGGATCAAGCCCTGCATTGGGCTCTCTGCTCAGCAGGGAGCCTGCTTCCTCCTCTCTCTCTGCCTGCTTCTCTGCCTACTTTAAAATCTAAAAAAAAAAAAAAAGTAAAAAAGAATAAATATGTAGTTGCACTTTTAACTTAATATCTCTGAGTTATTATTTGAGTTATTCATTCTCATGGCTAGTGAAGAGTAGAGCTTGGATTTATGATCCATACTGCCAAGGAAGATCCAGGGTGGGGTTGGGGTGTGAAAGATAAGCTGGATCCTTCCGTCTAGAGGATAGGCTCACTCTATTCTGTTCTTGTCTGTTCTTAGGGGACAGTTCTGTTGGTTGGCGTGTTTGATCATTTCCTCATTTTCTGTAACTGAACCAAGGTGGGTGATGCTATTCCTAATTGGATCTGTGCACGGGCACCTCATTCAGGACAGAGGTTGACAAGGCTGTGGGGAGTCTCAGGCCAGGTGTTAGTCATGGGTAAGGTACAGTGTGGTTCTGAATGTAGTAATCAGGGAATGTGCAGTTGTATTTCAGGATCTTTGTGGGGCTGAGAAGCCCTGTTCACATCTTTACTGAAAGTCAAAGAAATGACCCTAAACGCAGCTTTTAGGTCACTCAGGAGGGTGTGGGGGGCCACATGGGCTAAACTGACATTGAAGACTCTTGGCTTCCAGGGCGGGCTGACTAGAGGTAGAAATCCCCATCGCTGAGCTCCTGCCTGAGGGTGATTTAGAGTGGCCTCTAGTGGCGGTACTGGGGATTGCGGCATCCGTTCAGTTGGTACCTATTTCAGGACTGTATCATTAGAGGAGCCAATGAAACTCAGGAAGTAGAGATCTGGAAGGAAGAACAGGGTAATAGTTAGGACTGTGGAACAAAAGAGGCAGCCCAAAGCATTCCACAGTCATTGAAATAGAGGGATCAAAAATAATGACACCCTTTGGAAAAAGTAGCAAGGCAGTTGAGATTTTAAAAAAAAGTATAATAGTCTTATAGAGATTATAATAGAGTAATAAAGTAATTAAGGGAAAATAAAGTTATATGGGAAAATGACAAATGGGATATTTGTATAGGGAGATAAAACATCAGATGTAAAATGCAGGGGATTGTAGAATGGACATTAATGATTGAAAGGGAATCTATGATATAGAAGAAAAAAGCGCATTAAGGAGTTATTAGGCACAGAAATGAGTGTGCTGGTCAGACCTTTTGAGACCTGAAGAGGCACAAAAGAGGCAGAACTATGGCATGATTTTCATTCTACTTCCAAGGTGTATGGGAGATCAAGGACATAGTAGGAATTTGACAACAAATGAAAATCTCAATCAGAACTGTATTGCATTTATTTCTCTTGGGAGTAACTTCCCTTCCCCAGCAATGATGGTGTCATGAGAAAAACTGGACTTGATCAAATGACATAAAGAAGAATACACAGAGGCAGGGCTACCTGGTCTGTTTTGCTTCACCTTGAGTGCCGACGGTCGGGGGATGAGGAGTTTGGGACTTTGTGCTGCAAAGAATGGTACTTTCATGAAGTAGAGGCACGTGACTCATGAAAGCTAAGGAAGGCTTTGCGTGCTGTTGATCCGTACTCCTGTACATTATTGCTTCTCCCAATGAAGGACATAAATTACACAGATGCCTAGTACTTCTATCACCTGTTCCACTCATTTGTATTAGTACCTGGAAGGACACAAGGTCAAGGGAAAGGCAGAAGTTCGCACTCCTTGCACCCAAGCTGGCCAGTCTAGGCACTCTGCCTTTCATACCAATCCAGAGTGGGGCTTTCCCAGAGGGGAAACAGGGGAGCGTGGAGGTTACCTTCTTCCCTTTCCATGAAGGTATATATGATGCCCCAGGCAGGTGGACATGGCAAAGAGGATGCCAATAAGTGCAACAAATCCACTCTCTGGAACCCAATTGACTTTAACCCCATCACTCTGCCTTTTCCCAGCTCCTTTCAAGCTGGAACAGATCTGTTGTGCTTTAGACCTGCCCTTATCTGGGGTGAACATAACTTTGACATGCAGAATTTGTGTCTTCACACAACATAGGGTGTCTGATACCCGAAACTGGGGAGACCTCAGAGGTGAGCTCAGAGAGCTGTGGGGAACCAGGGGCTACTCTACTCCTCACCACCCCTAGGGAAGGATGTTGGGGAGGATCTCAAGTTTAGGATGGAGCTGGAAGGATGCCACCTGGGGAGATAAAGTGGGTCTTATAGAAACTGGGTGTGTCCTCTCCAGCAGAAAGTCTGTTAGGTCCCGGTGTCAGTCCTGGGCAGGTTTCTAGCATGGCTAGTGGGCTAGTTTTTCCAGACCAGGAATTCAGTTTCACTCTAGGACTATGGTAGCTTGGCTTCCCTTCCCTTTTGAGCTTAGCAGCTCCCTCCATGCCTGGAACTTTCCAGTTCCTCCCCCGAGCTAAGCCTTAAAGCTAGGAGGTCTCTCTTAGGGGTGGAAAGACTGGGATCAGTGACTCTGATTTTCTGATCCAATAGCCAGCAGGTGGCTACTGTGGCCAGCAGGTGGCGCTGAGCCCTCAATTCTCTGGATTCACCGTCACCAGCCATTTACCGCGGAGTGGGTGGAGGAAGGTTACTTTGAATGGGGTCCCAAGAAAGTTGCTGCTGAGCAGCTTCTCATTAAGGGAGTCTGGCCCCTCTCCTGGTCTTATGGACAGCCAAGCTGAGTCCCAGAAACCGGGCACTGTCTCCAGAACTCTGGGCTGACTCTGAGTAGCTTCTCCTTCCTTCTCTTCTAAACCACAAACTGGTTAACGTCGGGGGACTGTGTGGGTGCAGGATGGGGCAGCTTAGAGCTTGGACCAGCAGCAGCAACTTCCTGGCTCTTCAGCCCTGTCCCTGGAGTAGCCCGGGCCAAGCTCTCACTGATCCTGCTAAAGCCCACTGTAGACCCCAAACAGCAACAGTGATGCTGGCTTATTGTCCTATCATTCATTCATTCATTCATTCATTCATTCACTTAGCACTTACTCAGTGCCAGGCACAGTGCTGAATCAGATATAGTCCCTGACCTCAAGTAGTCACAGACTTGGGCATGTCACAATCTCTTTCATTCGTGAAAGGAAGAGTTGATTGATGTGGTAAACTTAATTACTGTCTAATTTAAAAATAAATTGCCACAGCCCCCCCAACCTTCAGCACCCACCACTCTGACTGGTCAGCAGTCATCCACATCAAGACAAGACCCTCCAAAAAGACAAAACAAAACAAAACAAAACCAAAAACAAAACCTTCCAGCAAAAAGATTACAACTCACTGAAGGCTCAGACGATCGGTAACACTTATTAGCAATAAAGTGTTTTTTAATTAAGGTACATACATTGTTTTTTTAGACATAATGCCATTGCACACTTAACAGACTACAGTATAGTGTAAACATAACTTTTATATGCGGCGAGAAACCCCAAAACATTGATTTGACTCTCTTTATCGCGGTATCTGTTCTGTTGTGGTGGTCTGGAACCAAACCTGCAATATCCCTGTACAGTAATGCATATGATGGGCCCACCTCTTCCCTGAGCACCCCACCTTCCAGCAAATCCCAGGAGTGGAGGTCAAGCCGAGGGCTCTAAGCCTGGTAGGTGCTCCAGAACTGAGATGGCCAGACAGGCTGGCAGGGCTGGGCGGGCTGAGGCAGAAAGCTCAAGTCTCTCTGAACTGGGTGCTAAGGGTCAACCTCAGGTCTTTTTTCTGGTCGCCTGGCTAGGATCTGCGGCACTTCTGGAAAGTGGGCGAGCAGCTGTCAGCCCTTGCCTTCCCTGTCCACCAGTGTGCCCCCTCCCTCCCCAGCAAGAACTGCCCAGCGTTTAGGGAGGTTTTATTGACAGCACAGAAGGCAGAATCCCCAGCAGGTGTATGTAGCTCTGCTCCAGGAGCCCTGTCTGGGGTCAAGCCCATAAGGACCAAAGGCCTCTTTGCATCAGAGGCCTCACTCACCCCCGGCAGCCCAAGCTTTCCAACATCTCCTTTTCTAGTGACCCAAAGACCCTTCACAGCCCCCTCTGGACAGATAGTGAGTGACAGTCACTGGTGGGGAGCCAGAGTTCAATCTGTATGTGGGCCCTTGACCTCTCTCCTCAGCCTTTTTCTGCTTGACATGCCAGTGTCTGTACCAATCCATCCCAGCCTCTTGGGGCAGAGACAGAATGGGAGCAGGCAGGCTCAGCAGCCCCTCCCCAGAGAAGCCTTGCTGTCAGGGCACAGGGCAGGGGCACAGGGGCCCATCTCCTCTTTCCTGTGCCTGACCAAGGTTCAGCAGAGCTGCGTGTCCTCACACCACTTCCTCCTGATCTGGGTCGGCCTCAGGGAGGGGAGTCTGATCAGTCTCAGCCTTCCCTGTCTGTGTCGGTTCCACACCTCTAATTCTCCAGCTGGAATACACTCCTTCATTGATTGCTCTCCCCAGCTGGCAGGGCCCACCCATTAGGCCATCTATTCTTCAGGGACCAAGAGTGGCTGGTCGTCTCTTGGGGTCACCAAAACAGAGCAGTAGGTTGCCAATCCGGGGACTGTTCCTCCCCTGCCCAGGCCTGCAGTCAGTTGATCATGGGGAGGCAGAACTGGCGGGAGACCCAACTTTAGGGTCCAACACTTCCCACAGCTTCCCCAGTCTGGGGACAGGGGTGGTGGTGGGGTGAGCCAGTCCCGAGCTGGGGAGGAGCAGAGACAAAAATAACCCAGCACAGGCTTCCTCTGAGGCCAGAAATAGAGTAGTGACAAGTGCCTTGTAACACCATGGGCTAACGGCAGGGGGGAGGCTGAGCTGAAGAGAGCCCAGCCTCACACCAGGACCTGGCCTGGCAAGGGGCCCACACCACGCCCACCCTACATACCATACACACGGCCTCTGTGCACACAAGCAGTGTGGGGGCCTGAGCGACCAGGGCTCAGGACAGGGAATCCGGAGAGATGCTGAACTTGGGTTTGGTCTTGGCCACAGCCACGCTGCGCTTGCGCAGGGGGCCACGGGAGGAGGCGAGGGTCAGGGCGTCCAGCAGACTGCGGTCCTCATCAAGCTGGCGGGCCGTGCAGAGCGGCGTGGGCACTTTGATGGTGTTGCCAAATTTGGAATAGTCCACGGAGTAGCGGCCATCCTCCTCGGCCACGATGGGTACAAAGCGCTGGCCCCAGAGGATCTCGTCGGCCAAGTAGGAGGTGCGGGCCTGGGTGGTGATGCCTGTGGTCTCCACCACACCTTCCAAAATAACAATGATCTCGAGGTCTTGGTGGTGGTGCAGGTCAGTGGGCGCCAGGTCATAGAGTGGGCTGTTGGCGTCAATGACGTGGTAGATGATGAGAGGAGCCACGAGGAAGATGCTGTTGCCCCCCACACCGTTCTCCATGGGGATGTCCACCTGGTGGAGGGGCACCACTTCGCCCTCGGGGCTGGTGGTCTTGCGCACCACCTGCATGTGGATGGTGGCACTGATGATCATGCTCTTGCGGAGGTCACCCACGCGCAGCATGAAGCAGAGGCGGCCGTGGCGCACTGCGATGACAGCGTGCTTGCTGAAGATGAGGGTCTCGGCCCGCCGATGGGCCTGGGCCGTCTTCATGAAGATGCAGCCCAGCATGATGGCATTGATCATGAGCCCCACGATGTTCTGCACAATGAGGATCAAGATGGCTAGCGGGCACTCCTCGGTCACCATGCGCCCGCCAAAACCAATGGTCACCTGGACCTCAATGGAGAAAAGGAAAGCAGAGGAAAAAGAGTGGATGCTGGTGACACAGGGCACAACGGTGCCCTCGTCAGGGGCCAGGTCACCGTGAGCGAAGGCAATGAGCCACCAGACCATGGCAAAGAGCAGCCAGCTGCACAGGAAGGACATGGTAAAGATAAGCAGCGTGTGTGGCCACTTGAGGTCCACCAGCGTGGTGAATACGTCCTGCAGGAATCGGCCCTGCTCTCGGATGTTCTTGTGGGCTACGTTGCAATTGCCGTTCTTAGACACGAAGCGGGCCCTCCGCTCTCGGGCTCGGTACCGGGGCTCCGCGGGGTCCTCTGCTAGCCGCGTCAGCACATACTCCTCAGGGATGATGCCTTTTCGGGACAGCATGGCTCCAGCAACCACCGGGGAGAGGCTTCCCCCATGGGGGGCGCTCCCCTGACCAAGCCTTGGGCCTCACGGTGGGGTTTCCTTCGCGGGGAGCCCTTCCACTGCGGGACCACCCTCAGTCTGTGCTGGCCTCACTTCTCAGATGCTGCCTCAACCAGACTCCTCCTCACCTCTGACTGGCCTCTGCCTCTTTAAACCAGCCTCACACCTGGGCCCGCCTGCCCACTGCCTAGTGGGCCTCCTACCCGGCCTGGGCCTGCTCCCCACCTCGCCTGAATCTCAGCTCAACTCTCTCCCACCGCGGACTTTCCCTGGGCCTCCCGCCGAGGCTCCTTCTCCCCACCTGGGTTTCCTTCTCAACCCACCTCCTCTACCTTTGAACTTAGCACCTCTGGATCTTCCCAACTCGCCAGACCTCACACAACCCCCACCGTTTCTCCCGCCTCACTCACTTCTGCTCCCGGGCCCCCTTCCAAGCTCCAGCTTCATATTCTGACGACCCTCCGTCTCGCGTCCAGGTATGCCCCCTTTTCTACCCCGCCCTCCGCAGCGCCCCCGCGGCCGGTCGGATCCCCCTCCAGCTCTGTCCTTTCTGTCTCCTTGGGATCCTACGCCCTCCAGAGTCACCACTCCACCCGACTCCACTCCAGATCCCCTCGCCCACAGCGCAACCTGGCCGGGCTCACTCACGGTCGCGGCCTCTCGGCTCCTCGCCGGCCCACGCAAGCCGGCGCCGCGCCCCCGCCCGGCGCTCTGCTCCGTCCTGCCCCGCCCGCTCGTCGCCGCAGCACCTGCTCCTGCTCCTCAAGCCGCAGCCGTGGCCTCCCCGCCCCCACTGCTGCCCGGGCTTCCCAGCGGGTCGTCCTTTCGTTCGTGCGTCCGTCCGCCTGTCTGTCCGCTGGTCCGCTGAGACCGACCTGTACTAGATGGGGGCAGAAGATTGAGGGCGGGGGCGCCGGAGGAATGGAGTGGGGGACCGGAGCCGCCAGGGGGAGCCCGACCTATTCCTGAGCTGGAGGAGGGGCGGGCACGGGCTCAAGCCCCGCCCCTTGTCATTCACACCCACCTCCACGCCCCGCCTTCCTGTTACAGATTCTGTGTGGCCGGGAGGGTTTGCCCAATCAGAGGGACAAAAAGAGGTTCCTCCTGCCCACGCGGGGACAGGGAGGGGCGCCGCGACCCGCCCTTTCAGTCTGAGGACTGCAGCCTCAGTTGGCTTGCCTTTCCTCCTCCAATTTCCCATTCTCAGGGGGGCCAGTATGCACCTCTCGTGCAGCACTGGGCTTTGCAGGTTCCCAGCGAGAGGAGGCTCTGAGGAGCTGCGTCACCAAACCGGTGACAATAAGAGGTTAGGTGGCCTGAGGATTCCTCAACTGACTGCTTCTTCTCTTTGGGGATGTTCTTAATCTCTTCTGAGTCGTAGATCTTTTGAGAATTTGATGAAAGCCATGGACTCCCTCCCCAGAAAATAATGGATCTTAACTAGCCACTGTCGGAACACAGATTCGCAAAAGCCCAGAAGGCTGGGTGGTTGCATCTTTTTAATCATTCCACAACTACGCCCCTGTATTTTAAAGAGAGTTTGAGCTACGGACACTTGCTTTACACCTCCTTACACCTGCCGCCTGGTCTCTTAAACCTTAGGTAATGGGAGGAACGTGGGTCTGAGGGGCTGTATTAGGGTTGGCTTGGGAACTGGGGGACTCGAGCTCTTGACCTGAACATGAGTGGTGCTTCTACTGCAGGCATCAGTCTAGGGTTGCCCTGTGGCTTGGGCCCCAGTTCTCAGCTGAGAGAGAAAACCTGCTGGGTCTCTGTTTTTGGGACAGTAATGGCCCCATCCCCCCTCTGAGGCTCCGATATTTATGTAGCGCTGACCCATGTGTGTTCATTTGTTGGAGTGGGAGCATGAGGCAGGGCCCCAAGATAGGGACAGTGGGGATATGGACCACAGTGGGGCACATGTGATTTTCATATTGAGTTTTCCTTTCTGTCTCATACTCATCTGTAGGCAGAGTCAACACTGTTACTCAGGGTAAGTGTGAGCTTGGACTGTATTAACAGAGATGTAGTCCCTAGAGTGGGGAGGGGAGAACAGGATGATCAGAGTGGGAGAGTTCAAGGAGATAGGGTTACACAGGAAAACTCTGAGGCAACTACATCCGTTCAGCCACTGGAAAAGGAGCCTTAGAGAGCCCCCTAGGGAATTTGGGCACTAGTGCAGAAACCCCAGGAGTCCAATGAGGGTGGACTAATAGTTTTATGTGACCCAAAGTATAGAACCAGTATAGACACTGAGGGGAACGGAGGCAGGCTGTGATTTCACATATGCAAGAGTCAGTTCTAATAACCAGAGATGACCCGTATCTTTGGAGTATCCAAGTCAAAGTTGGCAGGCCATCAGGGATACTATAGAGAGGTTTGGGCCAGAATGGCCTTGGGCATCTCTGTAAGACTTCAGTATGGACATTGCCCTATTCCTGCTACTTCCCTTCAATCCTGTGGGGTGTAGTGGGCACAAGGTGGGGGTGGGGTTAGGAATCTTCTCCTTTCCCAGGCCCTGCTCTTAGGCGGCCTTTCGGTAGAGAGGGTGGCCCCTAGAGACACCTTAGAGCTGGAAAGGCAAGGCCCTGCCTCACAGCGTGGCCCTGAGGCCTCAGCTATTACCTGCTCTGCCCTTCCTAGGAGGGTGGGCCCCTTACCCAAAGAGCTCAGCCTCCTGCCCTCCTCCATCCTTACCTCTTATAGTCAACTCCCCCAAATACTGAATTTGTCAGCTCCTTTCTCACTCAGAAACCTTCTCCACTTCCCTTTTGTTCATGGGCTTATCCCAGACTCCTTATCCTGGCATTTAAGGCCCTATGATCCTATGCCCTCACCCCCTGCCCCATGGGCCATTTTCTCTAACTCTGCCTGTCTCATTCCCACCTTTCTCATGCCCAAATCACATCTTGCCTCCCCTAGGCAGCCTACCAGGTCTTACAGAATTCTCACTTCCTGATTCCCTCTGGCTCTTGGAATATCCAAAAGGTCTGTGTTGGGCCTCTCTCCAGTGACTGGAGGGTTGTCCTTACATTGCCCTGATCCCATAGCAACCAAGAGGGACACAGTCCTAAGACTCCTGGTTCTGCACCCTAGAGCTGGGATAGCCACTACTGGAGTCAATGTGAAAATGATTAAAACATGATATAATTAAAACGTAAATGAGCACCTGCCATTTCTGGGCTCGGGGAGCTATGCATTCCTGCTTTATGATGCCGAAGGAATCTAAGGATATCTGTTGTTTTGATCTCCCCAGTGTCTGGGTCTCAGCATCTCCAGACACTACCTGGGTGACTTGTGGTATATGCATCGTGCTTCCCTCTGAAGGACCACCCTTCCTCCATTCTGAATGCCTCTCCGTGGGTGCCACAGATGGGGACATGTGATCTGGGCCTAGCCAGTCAGCGTAGCCCATCCCTCTGACCGCAGTGCTTGGGTAGAGGTAGGGGTATGACCTAACTTGGTCCATTGAAATTTGCTCCCAAGAATTTTGCTGGGACTCTTTTTCAGAGTGGTAGGGTATAAGCTGGAGGGGCAAGTGGCCATTTGTCATCATGGAGGGAGGGGAAGAAAGAACCCAGAAATGGAAACACATGCTTGTGGTCAGACAGCTAGATCCAGCCATGCCTGAAGTAGTACACCTCCAGGCCTTCTCCATCACATAGGGTAATAAATTCCAGTTTTTAGGTAAGCCCCTTTGAGTTGGGTTCCTGTCATTTGTCATGGAAGTGGTACTAATCCAGGGTACCTCACAATTTTAATCCAAGAAATATAGTGAGAAGGAAGGGGGCTATTTTGTCTAATGAGATAATCACAAAAAATGTGATAACCCTTGTTACAGACTGAATTGTGTCTGCCCCCCCATCTATTTGTTAGAGCCCTAAATTCCTGTTGATGTCTCCCAGCATGACAGTATTTGGAGATAGGGCCTGTAAAGGAGGTAATTAGGGCCTTAGGAGAAACCAAACCTATGACACCTTGATCTTGGACTTCCTGCCTCCAGATCTGTCAGAGGACATTTCTGTTTAAGTCTCTTCGGCCGCAATTTTGTTATGCCTGAGCAGACTACTGCTCATTTCACAGATAAGAAAATGCACTTCTGGCCACACTCACACAGCCTCATGTCCACCGGACCTACAGGCCACCCTGTCCCTGCCCACCAGACCTGAGGCCTCCAGTAGGAAACAATCAATCTCTTTATTTACAAGTGATTTACAGTTAGAAAGCCCCAGAGGGAGAAGGCGCGGGGGAGGCTGGGGCGTGGGGTGGCACTTGGGCTCCAGGGGCTCATTTGTCCGCACGGACAAAGGAGGCAAAGACGCTGTCCTTCCGGCTGAGCAGCTTCTCTGGCTTGTCGAACTCAAGGATGGCGCCACGTTTCAGGACAATCACCAGGTCTGCAGTCAGGATGGTGTGCACGCGGTGCTGGGTGGGGCAGGGGGTGCTGGTCAGGGTGGCGGGGTGGGGGGTGGTAAAGGGAGGGGCGGCTGAGGGTGTCCCTCCTGCAGTTCAGGGGAGGAGGCATGTAGATGGAATGTCCCATCTCTGTGGCCACTGCCCTTCCCTGGGGTGGCTGTGACCCCAAGCACTCTGTCCACTCATGATACCCTCTCCCCTTACCAAGTCTCAGCTCTGCTCTCACCTCTGGGCTTCAAGACTCAGAGATCACCTCACAGCCCAACCCCTACTACCTATAGAGTAGGTAGCCTAGCCTAGCTCCTGGGACCTTGGGGTAGGGGCGGGCCTTGGAACCTGGGGAAAGAGAGGGGGATCTGAGGGAAGTCCTCACCCACCCCATTTCCTGCGGTCCAGGTTCCCTGCAAGCCCTCCAGATTCTGCACCGTCACTTCAGGGGCCTCTCCTGATTACCAGGCCCAGGTGAGTGTGGTGGCTGCCCTCTGATGGCAGCCTCTATCGACCAGCCCTCTCTCTGGGTGTGGCCCTGCACCCCAGCAAGGGGCCCCTTACCGCAATGGTGACCACGGTGCGATCTGCGAAGGCCGTCATCACCACCTTCTGGAGGATGTTTTCCTGCCAGGAGGGAGCAATACTGGTTGGCTCATCTGCCTCGGGAATAGGGTTTGGCCTGGCTTTGGGGACGGGGGCCTACGGCTGCAGTCCATCTCCCATGGGCGATCAATCCTAGCCCACGCCTCCCTCCATTTGTCTGGTTCTTGTTTCCATAGGACCAACCAAGTTCTAGCATTCAGGGGCTGGGCTCAGGCTGTTGGGAGCTCAGCTCTGTGTGTGTGTGTGTGCTGTGCATGTGTCTGGCTGGGCTGTGTGGCAGGTGATGAGTGTGAAGTTTCTGTGAGTCTCTTGTGTGTTTGTGAGCTAGAAATGTGCCCCAGCCCTCTGCCTTTCAAGGTGCCCTTGATGTTAAAGATGACTTGAGTTTTGAGACCACTTTATGCAAATTTCACCCTAAGACCCCATGATATCTCCCTCCAAGACCCCACCCCACGGCTGTGCTCCTGACCGACCGTGGCCATGTCGATGGAGGCCGTGGCTTCGTCCATGATGAAGATGCTGGTCTTCCTCACAAAGGCCCGAGCCAGGCAGAACAGTTGCCTCTGGCCCTGGCTGAAATTCTCCCCGCCTTCCGTGATGATGGCATCTGAAAAAAACAGCCCCGGGGAGGCAGAGTGGGGCTGAGTTAGTCTGGTGCTGGGAGTTTAGTAAACACCATGGCTTAAGGGCATTAGGAAATGTATGTACAGGGCAAATATGCACGGGTGTGTCACGAGGCCGGGGGGTGTGTAGGGCGGCTGCACTCGACCTAATGACACAGGTGCCATCTGCAAGGATTACAGAGAAGAGCGCTCTCTGCAGGAGTGCGCGGCCGTGGCCCCGGATTGTTCGGAGAGGGGGCGTGTGCACTGAGTGTGTGGGTGCTGGAGCTGTGGGGTGGCGTGAGTCTCTGATGCCAAGGCTTGGCCGGCCCTCACTGCCGCGGGGGCTGTGGCAAATACATCAAGAGTCTGCTGTCCTCTGCAGGGGGTGGGGGCAGAGTCTTCCCTGTACCCTGGAGGAGTGACCCCTGCCTGGGATATCCCCTTTTGTCCTCTCCTTCCTTGGGGCAGAGCTGGGCAGGCTGGTGGCGGCCATGGGCAGGGCAGAATACACTGCCCTGAACTGATGGCTTCGGAGGGCCTTGCAAGCCGTGTCTCACAGTGACACCTGCTGTCACCCCTGCCCCCTCGCTCCAGTTTCCTCTGGAGAAGTTAGCCCCTGAACTGACCAGTCGTGTGGCCTGGGACAACTCAGGTGACTTCTCTGGCCTTCTGTAAGGTAAAAGGGCATACAGGATAGTGTCTGGGGTCCTGCCAGACCCTAGACCAAACCCTGGGCAAACCTCAGACACGGGCGTGAGTTTTCCCTCCTAGCCCTCCGATGTCCTCGAGTGCTGTCCTGTTACTCCCCGAGTAGTTACCCAGGCCTCCGGGCAGCGCCTTCACCACCTGCTTCAGCTGGGCGATCTCCAGCGCCTCCCACAGCGTGCTGTCAGAGCACTTCTTCTCCGGGTCCAGGTTAAATCTGGAGGGGGTCACAGAAAGCCCCCTTAGAGAGGGAAGCAGGGTGCTGGCTCATCCCCGGGGGCCGGCAGAGGTCAAGGCTGGGGAAGGGAGCAGTGAGTGAGAACTGATGGCTTCGGAGGGCCTGGCTAAAGGTAGGGGGGCAGCAAGCCAGGGAGCTGCCTCTACCAGCGCCCGCCTGGGGCTCACAGGAGAGAGAAAGGCCCAAGGGTGGAAGTGTGAGGGACCAGGCCAGCCCACGGTGCCCAGAGCCCGAGCAGGGCTGCCTGCCCTGAGACAGGTACCCAGCTGAGGGCTCTGGGCCTCGCCCACCAGCCCTCCTCGCACTCCAGCTCCCAGACGTCCGAGCCTGGGACGGCGTGGTGGACCGCAGGAGTGTTGGGGCTCACCGGATGGTGCCGCTGAAGAGGACGGGGTCCTGCAGGATGATGGAGAGGCGCGAGCGCAGGGTGTGCAGTGGTAGTTTGGCGATGTCGATGCCGTCGATGATGATGCGCCCTGTGCGGAGACAGTAACACAGGTGGGACATGAAGGAGTCAGGGGAGTGGGTGGTGCCAGGGGCAGGTTCAGCCTGGGAGCATAGGTCCCATGGAGGATGTGGTGGGGAGTGGAGAGGCAGTGATTGCTGGGCTTCCTGTGACATCTGACCATACACCAAGACTGGGGTCCTACCTGGTGGCTGCGGGCACACGTGGGGTGCCTGTCACACCACTCACCTTCGAACATGTCCACCATGCGGAAGAAGGCGAGAGAGAAGGAGGACTTCCCACTGCCTGTGCGGCCACAGATCCCAATCTGGAAAGAGGAGCAGGGACACGGTGAGTACCTGCTGGTGCTCACTCCGGGCTGTGCGGGCACCGGAGCTCACAGCCTCTCTTTGTCCTGCCTTTCTGACTAGCTTCTTTTTGGCTAGGGCTGGGTTCTGGCTTTGGGCTTGCTTTCTGGGTCCAGAGGGACCTCCCATGGGGACCCACAAGCAAGTGCAGGGCGAGATGTCCATTTCCCTGGGCTGGGTGTCAGACTTGCTGTGCCTGGTACGGGGCTGCAGGGGAGCTGGGGACAGTGGTGCAAAGTCTATGTGTGTGGGTAAGGGACGGGGGGCCCGGGAGTGGCTCATTGGGGTTTACAGGGGTGTATCTGTGTGCCATGCCTTAAACTGAGGTCATCTCTGACCCCATGGCTTCCCGGCCCACGGTACCAAAGGAAAAGACAATAAGGAACCAGTACAAAGACAGAAATGATGACCCAGAAGGACGAGAGAGGTAGGGGACAGATGGGAAGGGCCAGAGGCAGGGAGAGAGGGAGATCTAAAGGTCAGGGAGAGTGAAATCGACAGCCACAGACAAAGACAGAGGGACAGAGACAAAGAGACAGAAGGAAGGGAGCCCTGTCAGAGCAGGGGTGGGGCGTGAGGAGGCAATCCATCAGAGAGTTGGGTCAGAGTGCCAGGCCACGGCTCCCTCCGCAGGACAAGCGAGGGGCCTCACTGTCTGTCCTGAAGACTTGCTCTGAAGGTCAGGGGCAGTGCCCGGGGAGAGCAGCCAGGGGAATCTGGGGTGTCCGTCTCCTGGGTGGGTGAGTGAGGGCAGCGGAAGGAGCACGGAAGAGGGAATGGGGGAGAGGTGGTCCGACCCTTGTCAGTGTGAGGGACCCACGGGCTGACTGGGGGGGCCGCCCCGCCCTCCGCCCTGCAGCCCACTGACCTTCTGTCCCGGGGAGATGAGGGCGTTGACGTGCTTCAGCACCGGCTTCAGGGAGCTGTCGTAGCGCACGCTGAGGTTCTGGATCTGGATCTTCCCTTGGTCGGGCCAGTTCTTCGGGATGAGGGAGGGCGCTGGGGGCCAGACCGGGGCTCAGCCAGCAGATTCAGGCGGCAGCCGGTATCCAGGAGGGCCCCCCTCCCCCTGACGCGCCCCTCGTCTGGGCCTCTCACCCAGCAGCCCCTCGTAGCTCTCCGCTTCTGTTTTCAGGAGCCCGTGGATGCGCTTCACGGCCCCCAGCTGGATCTCCATGTCTGCCAGGTTCCTCACCATCCAGTTGAGGTAGTTGGAGACCTGCGGGGAGTCAGCGAGCGCTTGGCCCAACCCCGGCCACCAGGATGGCTCTTCTGTGTGGGCCGGGGGCCCTCAGTGTCTTCTGCTGGCTCTTCAGGGGTCTCCCTTGGAGGCCCAGGGGGTTACAATGAACATGGATCCTGACTCACTACCCGTCTGGGGCCCTGGCCCCGGGTTAACCCTCCTACCCACAGGGTCCTGCCTGCATCAGACTCACAGGAGCTTGGGGTAGGGCCTGGAGGGCGTCTCTGAGATTCCCCGAGTGCCGACATCTGAGCCCTCCGCTATCCCGGTCCGCTGCTGCTACTCACCATTAGGGCATAGGTAAGGCCCAGGCCCACCAGGCCAGCCGAGAGCTCCCTGTGCAGGGAGTTGGAGATGGAGGTCACGGCTGCGATGAGGACCACACAGGCACCGATGTACTCCTGTGGAGGGAGGCGACCCGGTGTGGGCCCTCAGGGGTCGAAGCCACAGGAGCCCCCCAATGCACCTCACTCCCTTCAGGGAGGGGAGAAACTCAGCAGAGACTCTACCCCAGCCCAGCAACACACCTACATGTCATCAGACATGCAGGAAGCCTTGAAGGCCGGAGCCCCAGGAGACAACGTGTGCACACGTTTCTGGGGCCCACCCCCAGCCATCTGCGCAGGCCTGACCAGGCAGCCTCCCCAGCTGGCCCACACAGGTCTTACGGCCCGCTTCAGACACACACTCGTCACAGTGGCACACACAGCTCTTCTTGCTACTGGTGCACACCTCAGGTGCACAAGCGGCTGGGTGGGGATGGGGAAGAGGAGGCTCTTGTCAGACACAGGGAGGGAAGCCGGGGCTGGGAGCACAGGAGGACTTGGTGCCTGCCGTGTATGCACACACGAGCTGCGATCCCACACTCTCTTCCTGCCCTCTCGTCCGTGTTTGGCCCTTGCTCTGACTCCACACCCCTATCAGAAGCCCTTGTCTCGGCGCCCGGGGTGGGGGGTGGGTGGACTTGCCATGCGGACTTCTAGCCATCTGTTAGCAGCCGTGAGGAAGAGGGAGGCGATGTTATTGGAGTCCGTATATTCCAAGAGCTTCTGCTGGAACTTAGCCTCATACCTGGGGGGAGGATGGGGAGGGTCTGAAGGTCACATGGCCCCCAGGCCTCTCTTTACTTACAGAGAAGCAGCCAGGAAACATGCCGTGTCTGACGATCTGTAGTCCATTCCCCTCCGGTCGGCCCTCCCAGGACCCTGCTGCTTGATTCAGACTTGTCCAGACTCCCACCTACTTTAAACTCCTGCTTTCAGCCCAAGACCCATTCTTCTCCCTAAGGTCTCGCTATTACAGTAAAACACCTTCTGACCACCTACACGACCAGGCCAGAAACCGAGGAATCATCTGGATTCACAACCAATCCCTCTACAAGACTTCTCACTTCTGCCTCCAAAGTAGGCCTTGCTTCTGCCTGCCTCTCTCCTGCTTGCTGTGCACCACAAACTCACCGGGCCTACTGCGTCAGCTTCCCCGTAGGTCTACCTGTGGTCTCCCCTGCTCTGCTGACAGCAGCCTGCATGATCTTTATAAATCATAAATTACATCCCATCTCTCTCCTGCTTAGAATATCAATGGCTCCGAGGCCAAAGAGCCAGCTCCTTGCCGGGAGCTTGTGGGAGCTCCCTCCATGCCACAAATCCGCTTGCTCACTGCTTTGCAGCCACAGAAATTACAATAATTTATTATTTGCCCTTTCTCAGTTTCGTCACAATACCAAGATCTTTCTCACCCCCGGGCCTTTCCCGCGCTGTCCCCTTGGCCTGGAATGCTTTCTCCTCCGCTCTGCACAAGGCTGACTCCTCTCAGCCTTCAGGCTTTACCTCAAATGACATCTCCCCAGGGTGGCCTTTCCCGGACTGTTGTTCTCCCTTTCTGCAACCTGTTTGTTTCATGACCTCTGTTCATGTGTTCATTTCTCTAGCTGCTCATCTCCCTCACGAGACTGTAAACTTATGGGAATGGAACCCACGGCTGTTTCGTTCACAGGGCATCCCTAGCACCTGGCACTGTCAATAAATACTTGCTGAATGAACAGATGGAACCTTCCTTGACCCTCTAAGGTAGATGGGATCTCTCTGTACAAGGAAGGAACTCTGGAGGCTTCTTTCCTTCGCTTGTGCCCTTATCACGTTCTGCTTGCGTTACTTTGAGTGGACTTGGTTTTTCTCTCTCCGTAGCCTGGGCTCCTGGCCTCACTCTCCCTGGCCAGCCCCTCACCGCAGGCTGGCTTAGGCCGGGCCTAGAGGAGGTGGCAGAGAGCGCTTGTTTCATGATGAGTGAAGGAACAAATCGAAGCCAAAGCTGTCTTAGCACTGGCCTTAGGGAAACAACGGGGGATGCGGAGGGCTCAAGACAAGTCGAACCGTGCATTTGCTTTTCACTCTTGCAAGGCGTTTGCTCTGCTTTGATTACTTCTGGGTGGAGGGGCTGTGCCTGACCCAGGTGTCTGAGGACAGCCCAGTGACTCTCTGAGGTGCGAGAGTGTGTACGATCGCACAGCCACGGTGGTGTGATGTGGCTGAGGCGAGTATAGAGCCCTATGTGAAGGCTGTGAATGAGCCCGTGAGAAGCTGTCTGCCTGCGTGTGCACGTGTGTGTGGCGGGCAAGCCTGAGGGATGGGTGTGTGTGAAGGTGTGTAGGAGGTGTGGCTCTGGGGATAGGTGTGTGATGGTGTGAGGAACGTGGAGCCTCCCAGCGTAGGGCCATGCAGACTTTGGATTCTTAGCCTTCTTACTTAAGGGCTGTGTGTCGGGACCAAGACTCAGTTTCCTCATTAGTAAAATGGGGACAATAATTGTTCCCACCTGGGCTGAAATAGCCTCTGAGCCCAACACTGAGTCGGGGGCTGAGGTACCCTGGAAACTTTTCTGGGAAAAGACAGGGCTTGCTAGAGAAGCCAGAAGGTCCCAGAGGCCTGGGTTCCAGGCCTAGCACTGGCTCTGACCATGTGTGTGACCTCAGGTTGGTGACTCAGGCTTGTCTGTTGAGCATGGCTGCTCGAAGCCATGTCAGGGGGCTTCTGTGAGCATTCAGTGCGATAACACACACAGAGCCCTTAGCACAGTGCCTGGCATGTGTTAGGCAAACAATCAGTGAATGCTACTCAGCTCTCAACAGGGCAGGCTGCTGGGCAAAAGCCAATGAATTAAACACACACAGGGAGGACCAAAACCTCCTTCATACACATGTAAAGATCTCCCAGTGTGTCAGTGTAGAGGGCATGGGAGGCCTCACCGGGCAGCGGCTCCCCTGACTGACCACAGGGAATGGGAGGTGGCATCCTCTCAGATCCTACGGAGAGGGTCTGGCCCTCTGGAGGAGAGGCACAATCCCTCTGCCCCAGGCCCAGCCCGAAGGCTGCCGGGACAGCCTGCATAAGAGCAACAGTACTAAGGCTGAGTAGAGGCCAGGCCTGGGAGTGGCCCCGAGAGTCAAAGGACCTGGGAAGTGCAGGCTTGAGACAGGTAGGGGGCTCGGAGGAGACCTGAGCGTCATGCCAGGTTCCAAGGGGCTTCTGTGCGGAAGGCAGCATAGGCCCATCTAGGGAGCAGAGCCAAGGCCAGGGCAGGACTCTGTGTCACTTTGCTTTACTCAGACAAGACCCCTAAGAGGACATTTCACTGGCACAGATGGCCCAGGGAGTGAATGGGGCCACAAGTGCTGCACTGGGGGCCTGGGCACCTCTCCTAGAGCTTTGGGGCTTGGAGGGAGGAGACACAAGCCTCCTGGAATTCTCTTGGCCGGTCTTTGAGCCCTAGGGTTACTCCTGGACATGGGACTTGGTGTCGCATGCTTACTGTCACACCCTACACAGCTGTGTCATCCTAAAAATAATCTGGAATCACTCTCTGAGTGAGGCATAAAGACCAGAGTCCAAGTATCTGGGGCAGGGGTCTCTGGACTGTTTTTTGAGATGCTTAAATACATCAGATGGAGGCTGGGGCAGGGAGCAATGGCCCGTCTACTCCTCAGGTGACCTCAGATTCTCCTGTCCAGCCCAATGTCATGATCAAGGGCATTGAAGTTTTGTGGGGGGAATTCCCCCAGCTCGGTGAACTTTTCTTTACCCTTTGATGCTGGCTCCAACAACATCTCCTCCATGAAGCCTTGGGTGAGTGCCTCCCTTCTATGATCCCATAGTCTGCACTCCCCTTTCTCTCTGACTACCTGTCATGTGGATTTCTCCTGACCGGCTCAGAGCTGGGATTATAAATGCCTCCAGGACAAGGGCTCATCTGACTCATCTCTATCTTTTTAGTACCTGGCTTGGGTTTTAGCTCAGTACCTGTTTACAGAATGAATGGACAGATTCAAGTCCAGGCTTTAGAGGACCTTACACAGGAGGGGCTGTGCAGTCCCTCTGAGCCTCAGCTTCTTTACTTTGGAAATGGGAATAACCATATTGACTGTCTTGGATTGCAGTGCAGAATGAATGAGACTGGCATGTTAATTACAGTGTCCAAGTCACTGGCAGTACCAGATGGCCTCAGGGCTGGCTCGCATGATGGAAAACCCTTTCAAGTGTGGATATGTGAGCAATACTTTCAGCTTTGTTTCTTTTTATGTCCTGCCTTAGTTCACAGAGGCTCTGGACTTGGCTGCAGGGCTGAGATTTTCCTCTCTGGGTCCAAAAGTGGAGCCCACCGGACCTGACCCACTGGGGGACATTGT
Organism: Mustela erminea; assembly: GCF_009829155.1. Lineage (NCBI taxonomy): Eukaryota > Metazoa > Chordata > Mammalia > Carnivora > Mustelidae > Mustela > Mustela erminea. The sequence continues at coordinate 71,512,757 of NC_045622.1, forward strand.
TGAGGCTGCGGGGCCTGAAGAGGGGTTGGGAGACACGTGTTCCAGGCCTTCCTAAGCCAAACCCTGACACCCAAATCACATGACCATGGCCCCTGCCCCACCCCACCCACCCCACCCACCCCCACCTTGGGGTAAATCTGGTACCTGAAGGCCCGGATGGTGGTGAGTCCTTCCACGGTTTCAGCAAAGTGGGAGAGCAGGGGGAGCTGCGTGGTGTCATCCAGCTGCTGCAGGTCCCTGTGCAGGGAGCAGAGCAGAACGGTCAGGAGGGGGATACAGGACTCAGCCCAGATCTGAATCCCAGCTCCCCCTGCCCAACCACTGTGTGAGCAAATGGCTTCATCTATCCAGGTCTCAGCATCTCCCCTGTAGAGAGAGGGAAGCCAGCGGTACCACCCCAGCAAAATGCTCAAACAGCATGCCAGGGCAGGCGCTGTGACTGCGGGCACCGTTTGCCTCCCATGTGTGTCTGTCCCTCACTCTGCAGTAAGGCAGGGCAGGCATGGTGGGTTCTCTCTCACGGGGGGTGGGGTGGGGCGGCAGGGAGCAACCTGAACCTTGAGACGCTAGCGAAAGGAGCTGAAAGACCTAACGCAAAGCTTCCAGCCCCTTCCGGCTAACCACAATCAGTTCAGGCACATCACGGGCCGGTATCTACAAGGGGAAATGCCAGAGGTTTCCACGGCAACAAGGTTGCCCCCTAGTCCCCACAGCTGCTCCTTGACAAGCACATCAGTGCCAGGGAGATCAGGCTGGGATGCGGGAGTAAGCATTCCTGAACAGACTGTCCCCAGGGCAGAGTGGATGCCTGGGGCACAGGGTGGTTTCTCTGGCAGAAGGAATGAACTTTGTAAAACAGCTTGTACAGTGCTTACAAAGCCACAGTGATCTGTGAACACTGATGGGCTCCTTCTGGGTGCTATACTATCCAGCATACAAATTGTGATCCACATGGGCAATGTAACTGTGGTCAAAATGTATCTAAATTTAATTGTTTGTATTGATAATCGGCATTTTGGCTCCAGTTACTAATCAACTATGTACACTTGGAAAAGGTACTTAAGCTTTTGATTATAACCTGCGGTAAGAAATGCATTTCATACTCCGAATCAGTGCACACACACACACACACACACACACACACACACACACTCCTACACAACCCAAACAAAGGTTTCATGAAGCAAAACTTACTGATATTCTGTGCACACAGTCCGACATGCTCTGTCCAATTTCATTTGTTACAAATGCTGGCTGTGATCTATGATACTGATTTCATGACCCCCTGATAGGTTGCACCTGGCAGTTTGATAAGCGCTGGTCTAGAAATTCTTTCAGATTCTCCTGACAATCATTTGGACCTATGAGTTTAACAGAATCACTCCCAGAAAGAACTTCTGGAGACTGTTCTTAGAAAATTTTGAGTAGGAAAGGAGCCTGTGTGAGTTGAAGGCTCTTGAGGGCAAATGTGATCACTGTGAAAGGCTCTCTCGAGTCAAGGCTCCCAGGCACACTCTGGCCACCGTGGGCTGGGAGGTACCTCGGCCCGGCAGGTACTGTTGCCATAACACCCCTGTCATCAGGTGCCCTCGATTTCATGCATCAGCAACCAGCCTGGTCACTGGACTCCTACAACCCTCCTGAGAAGGATTTTGGCAAAAATGAATGAAAAATAAAGGGCATAAAGATGTGTATACATCCTGACCTAGCAATTCCACTCCTGACCGTACCTCCTAAGGAAATAGTTTTGATATTAATGGCAGTGTGTGTGTGTGTGTGCGCGCGCGCGCGTGTGTATATGCGTGAGCGCGTGCGCACACGCGCTCTGACAGATGGTTACATCAGGCTGGTGGAAGATGAATCTCTCTCTTTCCTTCATTTCTATGTTGCTTTCCAGGGGGAGCACAACTCTACTACTGTCTGATGATTACTCTAGTAAGAGTACCCAACTGCCCATCGCAGAGCACCTCCCGTCCCCACTCCCCTGAGGCTGGCAAAGGCTGCCATCACCTGGACGCCACCCGGAAGTACTTCTGGATGAAGTAGCACACCACGGCCAGGGGCAAGAGGGCCACAAGGAACACAGGCGTGACGTAGGAGATGACAGCCAGGGCTGAGACGCAGAGCAGGGTGGAGCGGCTCAGGCACTCCAGCGTGGATGGGATGTGCTGTCGGAGGGGAAGGTGAGAGAGGGAGGTGCGTTGTGGTGTTTTTCTTCAGTGTGTTACCTGCCGCCATGTTTTGCTCTTTCGCAGGCACATGTCTCATCTCTCCAACTACACTGTAGGCTCCCTGAGAGCAGAGATTAGGACTTTGTTTCCTCACCATCTAGTACGATGATAAACCAAAAACACAAGCTGAATCAAAAGGAATATTCCCCACAGAAGCAGTCACCTTGGTTCAGACTACACTGGAACCTTACTGATGTGAGCCAGGGGGTACTGGATGGAAGCCAAAGCTGTGGTTTCCCTCAGTCTTATCACGACAGCTTCACAGGGGCAGCCCCAGGCCCTCAGGCAGCCTTGTAATCAGATTGGAACCCACTGGGTTGGTCTCACAGGGCTCTGAGCACCAGATCTGGGGAAGCCAGCCCCAAAGAAGAGACGTGTGGGGGCTGGCCTCTCTCTGAACTGGGGAAATGGGTCACAGTCTTGTGTACCTGGTCGATGGTGTTACAGTCAGCTGAAAATCTATTCAGGATGCTTCCAAGAGGCGTGGTCTCAAAAAACCTAAGAGGCAACCAGAAGAAGTTAGTCATCCGTTTATTGATTTCCTTCCTGTTTATTGAATGAGGGTAGTTATTTCTTTCATTTTAGTGTCTCTGGGGTCATTTCTGGGTCTGGCTTCCTGGGGCGGCTCCCTTTGCAAGTCTGTCAATACCTGTCTGGCCTGTGTCCCTGAGAATTCCTCCAGCTGCCCAAGGGGTGCCGCCGCTCACTAACTTCTCTGGCTCTCAAGCCCCTGTATGACCACGGCCCCCTTCCTCAGCTGCTTGCTCAGCCTACCTCGCTCAGCAGCTGCGCTGGGGACATCGAGTCTTCTCCAGAGGGATGATCTGCCAGGGTGAACCGGGCCCTGGGGACAGCCTGTCATCTGGCTGACCCTGCGAGGCTACTCTGGTTGTCATCACTCTGACCATGACCCAGAACGGCCCCACCCCTAACCAGAGGATTTCAGAAGCTCTGATCTGGGACAAGTAGAGGGTGACTAAACGTTGGGGTCATTTCTGTGGGCCACAGAAAGCTCATGAGACTGAAAAGTAAAAAGTGTCATCAGATGGTGAGGCCTGGCATTGACAAGGGGCCAAATAACCTGTTTGCCTATCGTGCTTTAAAACCAAGTCAGCCGGTCGATTGGGCAGGGACCACCTTAGAACTGTTTCACATCAAGCGGCCTTTGGGATTTTTATCCATCCCATTGCAGGAGAGGAAAACATGTCCCTATGCCCCCAGTGTAGGAACCTGCAGGCTGGCTGAGGGAGGAGGGGGAGAGCTGAATCTGTGGGTGGCGACGGGCAGATGGTACCTGCCCGGGGAAGGGAAACTTACATGATGCGGAGCCTGCAGACGCTCACTCTGCTGAAAGGCTGTCGTGACAGTTAGATGAGCGTGTGTGGCTGAGGAAATGCTGGTTTTCCTTGCCTTCTGCCCCAAGGAGGGCACTTTCACACACACTGTCTCCTTGAACCCCACCCCCTCCAGCCTGTGACCGAGGTTGCATATGTCCACTTTACAGACGGGAAAACTGAGGCCCAGAGACCAGTGACTTGCCCACAGCCCAGCATGGCTCAGGAGAGGGTACCTCATGGGAGCCAGGATGATCCGGTTCAGCAGGCTGCGGTGCAAACTTTTGGCCACCTTTAGCCCCGTCCACTCTACTGTGACAGACGTGACAAGGCACAACACGATGCCCAAGCTGCAGAGCACGGTGAACACTATGGCGTAGACCGTCTGGTCAAGGGTGCACTCCTGGGCCGGGCAGAGAATGAGGCAGGGTCCTGGGGGTGTCCGTGGCTCAGCCCTTTCCCCCCGCTGGCCCCAGCCCTAGGGTAGCTGGCCACACCTGGCTGAGCGAGCAGTTCCCGGCTACAGGGCTCAGGGTCAGGGCGCTGTCGGTCCACTTGGCCAGCCAGTAATCAATGGCCACCAAGACCATGTGCTTGAGCAGCTGGGAGAAGACGAGCAGAGACAGGAGCAGGACGCCGGCGGATGACAAATACTTGGCACAGGCTCGCCACGGGATCTTGGCCCGCTGGTGCAGCACCGAAGACAGGTTGTCCTCCTCCTCGCTCTCAGCTCCCTCCTCTGCAGGCCACAAGAACCCACTCTGTAACTTCCCATTTTGCGTCCCTCTGAGGGCAAAACTGGGGCATGTTATCCCCACTTACAGATGGGAAAAACCGAGGCACACAGAAGGGAAGGGATTTAGTGGAAGTCACGCTATCTCACCACCCCCAGAATACTGAACCTTTGTCTCCCCATGGTCCATCAAACCTCAGGCCATGATCTCACTGCTAGTCCCACTGTGTACCTTCCTCCTCTTCCTCATCCTGCAGGAGGCCATCCCTTGAGGACATGGCTCGGGGCAGGCCCTGAGATGGCTCTGTGGCTTTTCTCTCCATGACAGTCTCCTGAAAGACAGAGGGAACCTGGTCAATGTCCTCAGAATGTGCAGAGGGAAAAAGGGAAAGTGGAGGGCAGCCACCCCTGGCAATGACCAGTGTCATGTTTCCAGGGTGCCCCCACCTGTGGGAAGGTCCAGATAGACACAAGTTTTTCTTGCCAGAATTTACTCCTCCCCATTTATCTGCTAACAATATCCCAAATGTTCTTGTGGGAGACCATCTCTCCCATATTCTTTACTCCTGTGACTCAGGTGGACTGATCATTCTCCCTGGCTCTGGGGCTGAGGACGAGACCCAGGGCTGGCCTATCTCACATTCTTCATCCCTGGACACAGTGATTTAGTCAAGGTGGGCACAGGACCAAAGTGGACAAAGGAGAGTTAGCCTGAGGATTTCTGACGTACTGTTGTGACAGAGGTACTCTTGCAAAGGGAGGTGTTGAGTTGGGAGAATGTAAGCCCGAGGCTGCTGACAGCTCTCTCGCCACCACGAGAATGAGGATGGTCTGAGGGGAGCAGAGCCAAGGAAGGAAAGAAACAGGTTTCTGATAACTACCTGGATCCAGCTGTACCTGAAGCTGATCCTTTTTCCTTTCATGAGCCAGAAAGTCTTTACCTCTCTCCTTTTCTGCTTTGCCAGTTTGAATTGATTCCCTGGAATTTTATAACTGAATGGTTTCTGACTATTTCAGGATAAGGGGAAAGCATCCACCTGAGTCTGCCCTGAGTAGCTAGAATAAGTACCAGCCCTCCTCTGGTAGGAGGGAGTTCACGTTCAGCTCTCACATCTGTCCTTTGAGGGGTTCCCTAGGGCAATGAGGGCAGGAAGGCCTTTATGTGTTCAGGTTCTAACAGAAACTTCTCCTCGGAGGGAGGCTGCTCTGCCCTTAGGACATACTCACCTTCTCCAGCTCTTGGTCCTGCCGGTTCATGAGGGTCTTCCAGTGCTCAAAGAGCTGGCACTCAGACCTCTGGAAATCCTTGAGTGTGCCCTCCCTCTGGATGGTGCCGTCCTTCATGGCAATGATCTGGAAAGGCAGAAACAGATCCAGCCCTGGGGCTGAACGGGAAGGGGGAGTGGCGGTCACACCCCACCTCACCAGGGAGTCTGAGAGGGACCCATACTCATCCTCTCCCCCACCATGACTGGCTGCTGGCTTTCCCACTGTGGTCCTCACCGACACACTCCCAGGGTCTAGAGGTTGGTGCTTCTGGGAGATAATTCTCAGTGGCTGTCCCAGGATTGCTAAGAGGGTTTGCAGAGCAAATTGGTGGCTCTTGGTCAAGCCATCTGATTCCTTGCTAGGATCCCACCAGGGGCAGCTGTTTTTACACACTCAATAGCTAATTGCATGCTACCTCTAGCACTTCCTGACTGCATGTCTGGTAGGTTCCACCAGTGGATGACAAAGTACCTATTGGTCTAAGGGTGTGTGGCCATACCTCTTCGAAATCATAAAACTGATTTTATTTGAAACACTCAATGTTTCCCATTCATAGACACTCGTCATTAATTCAGAGACCCTCCCCTAGACACTCGTCATCAATTCAGAGACCCTCCCCAGCTCCTATATCTCCCCCAACCACCAACCCAGCTGCTTCTGGGGTATGAGGTGCGATGCTGGGCGTCTTGCTGTCTGACATGTCAAGGAACCCATGTCAAGGAACCAGTCATGCCTTTGTCTGCCTTCTTTGGACTAAAGATTGTTCTGAACTGCCTTGCCAAGGTCACTATGGAAACTCAGTTACAGACCTTCTGCACCTGTTATAATAGTTTTAAAAAGTAGAAGGAAGATGTAGGCCCATTTAGCATGAGCTTAAAGATCAGTTTTCAGGAGCAAATTTATACAGAAGTCTTGCATGGCCCAGATTTTAAATTCACATGATTTCAATCTCAAAGTTTAAATGCTTTCCAAGTAGGGGCACTTGGGTGGCTCAGTGGGTTAAGCCTCTGCCTTTGGCTCAGATCATGATCCCAGGGTCCTGGGATCGAGTCCCGCATCGGGCTCTCTGCTCAGCAGGGAGCCTACTTCCCCTTCTCTCTCTGCCTGCTGCTCTGCCTACTTGTGATCTCTCTCTGTGTCAAATAAATAAATAATCTTTAAATGTTTGCCAATTAATTGAGAAGTAACTGTTGTCTACATATTGAGGAGTACAGGAATTTGGTTAAGGTGGGGTTTCACAAAATTGCATTCTATTGATAACACTGAAGTTTCCACTACGACTTGCATTATTTGTTTCCATATTTTCCACCTGATCTTGACTTAAATGCCTCCAACCCTCAGTGGCTCAGAGGGCAGGAAGATGGCTCTCCCATCCAAATAAGCATTCCCGAGGCCAGGGGAGATGAATCATCAAACTAAGCCATAACTAGAAGGTAGGAATTGAGTGTCTGCTTCTTTCTGAGACTTCTTGGTGCCAGACCTGCATGTACCCACAGGGGCCCCAAGTGAGGAAGGGAACATCTGCAGCTCTAAGGGATACCAAATCCTTGGCCTGTATAGGACTTGCCTGAGCGACCCTGCCTGCTTGGAGCCATTCAGCAAGGATCTCTTCTGCTTTGTGACCCTCAGGAAGAGCTACAGAGACACTGACTCCTTTGAAGATGTCCCACTGCCTCTCCCACCTCGGGCCTCCATAGCTTGACCTCCTGTGGCCCCTCACCCAATCTGCATGTGGCAGGTACTGGAGCTTGTGGGTCACTAGGACCACTGTCCTCTTGTCATCCTGGAGTAGCTCAAGGATCCCGGCCTGCATCAGGTGGTCACTCAGATGCACATCCAGAGCTGAGAAGGGGTCATCCTGGGCAGAGGGGAGAAGGTGGGGGCAAGGGAAGGGGGAGGGGAAAGAATGAGAATAAAACCCCTCAGAGTTATACCAGCTCCGGTCCAGGGACTGACACTGGTTAGCTGTATGGCCTTGGACAATGTACTTAACCTCTCTGGGTTTTAGATATCTCATCTTAAAATGTGGCTGTTGTCAGTTACTGCTCTCAAACAGATTTAATCATAGGTACTTCCTGACTCCCGAAATTTAATAGCTCCCCATTGCCTCTGAAGTCCAGTTTCCTTAACATGATGATCTAGGCCCTCTACTACCTGCTCCGTCGGTCTGGTCTCACTTATCTGTCCTGTCCAAGCTCCCTGTACTCCAGGTTTCCAGAGAACTTGCCACTCCAAGGTTTTTAACCTATGATTTTTCCTCTGCCCAAAGTGCCATTTTACCTTTTGTCTGCCTGGTGACTCATCCCTCAGTGCTCTATCCTAGCTCTTCCTGTGTCCTTTCTTGACTTCAATGCCTAGCCTTCCCTCCTCTCAATTCCAGTTGTGATAGTTATCTGTCCACTCCTGTGAGGACCCCAAGAACCGACACCCCTTATGCCCATGCCAGGTAGAATAAGAGCTTAATACAACTTTGCTGCTGAAATAAACGGCAATATCCACTTTACTTCTTCTAACAAAAGCTCACATAAGACCATGAATAGGTTGGTACTTTGTAAAGGGCTATGTCAGAGGGTAAAAGAGACTATGGACCTTTATATTTTGAAGTGTGTTTCATGGGGAGCATTTATGTGTATTGAGGGCAGGCGGGGGAAAGAATAAAACCAGGTTCAGAGACCCGATGTTCCTTCTTCTGACTCCCTACCCAAATGGCCTTCCTCTTCCCTTCTGTTTCACTGACCCCCTCTTCAAGTTCTTCCTCCAGGAAGCTCTCCCTGATTATTCTAGCCCTCACCATTGTCTCCTTAGACAAGTCTCCTCATAGACTGTACCACAGTTTGGCTTTCAACTGGGCTGTGGCTCTCAAGTCTATTTCCCTAGATAGTCTCTACCTCTTTGAGGCCAAGAGCTGGCTCTCCGAATTCCTCAGTGTCAACCAAAGCACCTAACACAGAACTTGGCATGAAATAGGGCAGATATAGCTAATAAGGGGATATCATGTTTGACTGTTAATGGTTATCTGGAGTGCTGTGTTGAGAAGGATTCTGAGGCCAAGTTAAGTTTCCCAAAGAAACCTAATGTGGGGTTTCACAGAATTGCTTTCATTGATAATGCTGAATTTTCTATTACTACTGCTGTGATCAATTAGCAATGTCTGTTCTGGGCATGGGATGGGAAGCTGCACATACATTCCACATGTTCTAGTGGGGCTAACTAAGTGTTGACAGTCTGGGGCTGTCCTACAAGGAGACAGCCTGTAATTACCACACATCTCCCTTCACGGCTGCTGCAGAGTTCAGTGCAAAGTCCACAGAGGGTCATTTGCACTATCCTTGCCTCAATTTCACCATCAGCGATTAGCTGATATCTCTGGCAGGAGAGGGAGTGGCTGGGGGGTGGTGGTGGTGGTGGTGGTAGTGTGTGTGTGTGTGTGTGTGTGTGTGTGTGTGTCCAGGCAGTGAGTCATAGAGGGCCCCGAGGAGGACACCAGCTAAGACACTCACCAAGAAGACAACGTTGGTGTGCTGGTACAGGGCTCGGGCCACACTGATTCGCTGGCGTTGACCACCAGACAGGTTGATGCCCTGTGATCGAAGGAGAGGAAAAGTCACACTCTCAAAGCCCCTCAGGAAAGACTGTCCTGGCCCTCACTTCTTGACTGTGAGCTCTTTGAGAGGGAGGCCTGGCTCTTTCCACCTCTTTGACCCCTCCTCACCATGAAGAGAGGAGGGACTTATACAAGTTTACTAAATCCATTCCGAAGTGGAGAGCGGGATTCCTACATCTTTGGAGATTCATAATGTAGGGACCATCTGACCAGTGACAACTCAGACACAGGAAGTAGGGATTTAAATTATATAGAAGGACAGTTGTGGGAGAACCCATATGCCTGAGCTTACGGAGGAGGGGCCCCACCTGGCCAGGGTACATGAAGGAGATGATTCTGGGTCTATCGTAGTATCCTGTGGGTCTTAGAATACACGTGAGGCATGAACGAAGGTGATACCAAGTCATCTCCAGCCCACAAAAGCATGGGTTGCAAACCTGTCGAGGACGGCCAGCAGCCCAGGGCTTGTGACCATTCTGACCTCACTGCAGGCAGCTCTTCCACCTTTCCCCGCTCTTATTTTCCAGTCACCTGCTTTCCCTGAAAATCATCTCCGGACATGCTGGGGGTCAGGGGAGCTTGGCCCTGCCTTGTGCAAAATCCCATAGAGGCTGCTACTAACCCGTTCCCCAATCTGAGTCTGGTCTCCATGGGGCAGGATGTCGATGTCCGGCTGCAGGGAGCAGGCTTCGATGACCATTTTGTACCTGGAGTGGTTGGGGGGGGGTGGGATGGGGGCGAGGACACAGCCGGTCAGCCTGGCCAGAGTGGGGCCTGACCACATGCACTGGGCCATTAGCTTTGGGGCAGCTGGGCTCAGGGAGAGCCATGGCTTTAATGGCCTTCTGCTTGGGTGCAAGCAAACACCACGTGAGCGTGAAAAGAGCTGAGGGCAGCACCTCACAGAGTCTTGGGGCCAGTTAAATATTTGAAGGATGAAATTGGATAGTAGCAAATATGCCATGTAAGTGATAAGAGGGGGCCCCGGGCCCCTGCGCAGTGGGAGAAGCTGCGGCCGGAGCCCACACTGGGGGCACGGCCAGGGAAAATCACTGCTGGTAGGCTTTGGCAGTAATGATGATGGCTGATCAAATATTTGGCCAGCCTGCTCCTCTCCTACTTCCCTAGGCAACTCTTAGCTTGGGCAGGTGCCAGCCCGGGTGCATGGAGGCATCAGAGTGTCTAGGTGACATGTAATTGGGTGTCAGGCAGCCTTGGATTTGAGACCCATTTCTCTCACTTATTGGCTGGGTGGCTCTGGGCAAGTTACCTAACCTTTCTGAGCCTGGTAAAAAGAGGGTAATCATAGTAGCTGCCTGCTGGGGCAGTTGTGAGCATTAGAGGAAACCGCGCATAGCAAGAGTGGGACACGGCCCTTGACACTCAGGAGCTCAGTGGATGGTAACCATTATTATCATGGGAGGAAAAATAGCGCATGAGCTGCAGAGCGGGTATAGGGAACGATGGGAAGCTGGGTCAGCCTTCCCGTTCGCCCCAAGGGAAGGCACTGGGGCTTCCACACAATGACCTCACACCCACAGGAGTTAGATCATCCCAATGCCCAGGCATATCTGAATCATTTCCAGGTGCGCCATATGGAACAGGCTAGAATCCAGATAAGCATCCCGGAGAGCAGGACGGCTGGGTATGGGAGATGGATGGGGGCGCAAGCAGCCAGCTGGCGCTCCGGCGCCGGGGAGGGCTGTCCGGGGCTGCCCCTGACCAGTTTCTCCCCTCCCCCAGCCTGTCCTCCTCAGAGAGGCTTTTACCGTTGTTTGTTGAAGGGACTCTCAAAGGTGATGTTCTCCTCCACAGTGGCGTTTAGCAGCCATGGTTTCTGAGAAGCATAGGCCACGGGGCCTCTCTTCCTGGAATAAAAGCAGGTGGGAGCAGGAGAGGCCTTCTCAGGGGCTTGTACTCAGAGGCAGTTGTCAGGCAGATGGCTTAGACCGGGGAGGTGGTGCACCTGGCAGGAATCTGTGTGGCCTCCAGAGGCCTGGGTTGGGCTTGGGTGCTGGGGTCTTGGCAGACTAGGGGGAACGGGCTCGCAGTCCTGCCCTGCCCTGCCCTGCCCTGCCCTGATGCCAACCTGTCCCACCCCGTCACCCACCTGAGTGTCCTGAGTAATGCCTCAACCCCTAATTTCCTTCTTCCCTGAGAGGCCCTCAAACCACTTGATTTTGACACTAACAGGTAATTGTCCAAGTGGAACTTTTTAAAAAAATAAGCAGAGCCAAGGAAACCACATTTAGTGTGATCAGGTTTTTGAAGACCAAAGACAAGGGGTAGGGTCAGGGGGATAAAAATGATCTGGTGTGAAGGGAGCAGCTTGAGGCCTCTGACCCATCTGGTGAAGCATGGAGCCCCCCTGGACCTCTATCCCGCAGCTGGGCTGGGCCCTGCGGGGCTGCCTTCAAGAGTTCTGTGTCTCCAGGGCGCCTGGGTGCCTCAGTGGGTTAAAGCCTCTGCCTTTGGCTCGGGTCACGATCCCAGGGTCCTGGGATAGAGCACTGCATCGGGCTCTCTGCTCAGCGGGGAGCCTGCTTCCCCCTCTCTCTCTGCCTGCCTCTCTGCCTACTTGTGATCTGTGTCTGTCAAATAAATAAATAAAATCTTTAAAAAAAAAAAGAGTTCTGTGTCTCCCTTGGAAGAACCCCTCTGAGGAAGCCTGCCCAGAGGGCGGCTGCTCCCCATCACAGTACCTGACGTCCGAGTCGGCCACTGGCTCCCGCTCTGTGCTGCACCAGGAAGAAAAGACATAACTTCAGGGCTCCCATGCATGCACCAACTTCTCCACAGACACCCAGGCTCCTTCAAACCCAGCATGAGGGTGCCTTTATAGCCCCTGGGACCAAGGATGCAGCCACCCATGTTGCCTGGAGGGGTGTGGAGTGGGGCTTGGCCGTCCTGGGGGAGCCTCTGCTGCCCGACCCTGTGTAGTCACCCCAGTATGTGTGAGGTGTGTGAGGAGGGCCCCAGCCAAGAAGGAGAGTGGGGAAAGGCACCAGGGGTGTAAGTGTGTGTGTGTGTGTGTGTGTGTGTGTGTTTTGGGCGGGGGTGTGGGTAATCCTGTGTCACGAGTATGAAGGCCAACATGTGGCTCCTCCAGACACCGGCCTCTGCATCGGGGCTCAAATGCACAGACTCGTCTCAGACAGACGTGGCTGCCGAAACAGCTGGGGCAGGGAGGGCTGTCTGGAAGGAGCCGGGCCAGGCCTGCAGCTTGTGTGTGGGAACATTTGGCCCACAGAGCTCTCGCGGTGGCAGCCAGAGGGCCGAGAAGGGCTCGGGCGTGATGGGAAGCCTCGTGTGGCCCTGTCAGCAGCCGGCGGTGGAATGTGCGGGAGTCTGCGGGGAGGGGCACAGTCAGCTGCAGCATCCACGTGCCCTGGGCTGCCGGCAACCGCTCTGGTGTCGCCCTTCTATCCCGCTGTTCTCATCCCCCGGTCAGACCTGTCATGTACTGTCAGCTGGGCCTTTTGGCTCGGGAAGCATGGTCACTGTGGCTAGAGAGGCTGGGCCTGCCATCACACCCAGGCACTTGAGGACAAGGTGGGAGAAAGGGCAAAGGAACCACGGAGAAGTGAAACCAGGATCACAGCGAAGGCCGGGAGCTTGAGTGTATGTACAAAGTTGAGTCAACGTTCCCAGTCCTGGCTTCATGCTGCCGCCCGGGTGTCTGGGATGTTCTTGGGAGCTGTGAGGTTGGGGAGGGTTGTGAGGGTCTCGGAGCCTCATTAATCGATTTTACTTGGATTTTTTCAGGCCCATACACTAAACATAAAGCAGTAAGGCCTCATTTTCTGTCTGGCCTGGGGGATATCCACCTCCTCTCATAGCAATGTTTCTCAACTTTTTTTTTTCAGAAGCACTCCCTAGGACCCTTTAGACAGAACCTTTTTTTCCCCCCTAATTTTCTTTTCCCTGCCATTTGTTTTCCAACTCAATGGTTTTTAGTTGGGTCAAGATCGTGCAAATGTCACCGCTAATTCCACAGTATTTTTATCACCTCCCCCAAATAAATCTGTACCCATTAGCAGTTACTCCCTTTCTCCCTTCCCACCAGCCCATGGCAAGCAGGTAGCTGCTGACTATCCACCATGACATTTTAATTAATTAGTTAATTTAAAAATTTTTATTTTTAACTAGTTTTATTTTTAACTAGGCTCCATACCCACCATGGGGCTTGAACTCACGACCTGAGATCTAGAGTCTCATGCTCTGCCGAATGAGCCAGCCATTGCATTCACCATGAAATTTTTAAGCCGCAGATATATTGTATATGTGTTTCTATATTATATGGCCTTTGAAGGCCACCGACTGGTGTGTCTAAGTTGGTTTTTTCTCCCCAAGAAGCAGACTTTGCCCTTGTTGTGAAAGTATGCCTTATTGTGAGGTCTGGGGCCTCTGACATGATGTGGGCTGCAGACCTGCGGTCCAGACTTAGTACCCCACCCCCACAAGCCCTCCCAGTCCCCCAGCTTCTTCCCTTTGTTGGGACCCACTTCTAACCCAGTTCCGAGGCTGTACCTGGGGTCCTCTCCCGTCTCATCAGGAAGGCTGCTGGGGCACAAAAGGGAAAAACCAACACCAAGTTACTCTCACTCCACTGCATTTCTCTCCATCACAAAGGTCTTTGGAGAGCAGCCTATCCCCGCCACCCCTGCCCCGCCCACCCCTCCCCAGTGTCCCCAGGTGGCTTCCTCTTCTCAATCTCTGTCCCTCCCACAGCACCTAGATGAGCACCCTCCAAATAGCAAGGGCTAAATCCGTGCTCCTGGCCCGGGCTCAGAGCACACACAGCAAGGCAGGCTGGGCATCGCGATGGTTTTCCAGTTGGGAAAACAAAAGCTCAGAGAGGCAAAGGGACTTTGTCCAGCTCAGAATCAGTTTATGTGGTGCTTTCAAGCTGTAGATTGGGACCCAGTAATTGGGGTGAAGGAAGTCAACTGGAGCTGCTCTAAAGAAAAAAGTGCATAGCATGTGGTTAAGAGGTGTATTTTTGGGTGACAATTTTTTCTCCTATCTATCAATGCATGAATGTAATAGACTGTGATGTAAAATGAGTTTCACACCGTGGATTATAGTAAAAAAAAAAATGAAAAGTCTGAGTGAGGTGACCTGAATTTTGATGCTGACTTTGCCCGTGTTCTCTCTCCTCCCCCAGACCACCTCTCAACCTTCCAGAAGTAGCCCTCTGTCAAGAAAATAGGTGTTTCTGACATGCATATTTGGGGAAAGACAATTGGCTCTGTTTTCATACAGATCTTACTTTAATCACACTAAAACCAGCTAACATTTATATTGAGATTTTAGAAGCACTGTGATAAACTCTGTAATAGTATCATCTTTTGTAAGCTTTAAATAATCACATGAAGGAGGTTGACTTTGACTGTCTCCACTTCACAGACAAAGAAAGTGAGGGTCAGAGAGGTTAAGTAACTTGCCCAAAGCCACACAGCCAGCAAGTAGCAAAGGAAATAGATCTATGTGTCTGACTCTAAAGCTTCATGCTCTTAATGACCATGCTACATTACTTCACTGTGATTGGTCAGGAGCACTGGGATGGACAAAACCAGGGACAGAAAGGAGACTGATGAATTCCTTTCTGTCCCTTGCTGAGGAGCAGAGCTGAGAGGAGATCTTGATGAATGCGTAGTCTCACGTCCCCTCAAGGTTCTATTCTCCGATCTTGGGGTCTCCTTTCATTCTCTCAACCCCAGCCAACCTTGCATTCTCCAACCACCAGATTGCTTTAATTTCTGGGCAGCCGATAACGTGAGACAGATGAAAAACCAAAGCTTACAAATCCCAACTATGGCACGGCCCAGATGAGCTTGTCTCTGGAAACTTCCTGTCTTGCCTGCTTTCAGAGTTGCAAAGAGCTGCTTCCAGAGCTGTCTTTTACCTAGAGGAAAGCACATCTGCGGCCACCCTGAGGACTCCAGCACACAGTGAGCGCTCTGGGCCCTAACTCAGCTCCCATCATTGTCTGGACTGCTCAATTAGCCTTTGTAAAGGACTACCTAACTCTCTAATCAGCTCCTGCATGAGTCTTTCATCCCCAGTGGGATTTTAAGGCAGGAAGAGCATCTTTTCCAGCCACCACCTTGCTTAACGCACAAGTGACCTGTAGCATAGGGAGGTTATTAACTGACATCTTTGTCATTTGGGAAGAAGGGAGGGAGGGAGACTAGCACTCAGTGAGGGCTGTCCTCATACCAGACACAGTGTGAAGCTGTCATCCACAGGACAACACTATAAAGAGGTGTGAGTATCCCCATTTTATAGATAGGGAAACTGAGGCTTAGAATTTGCATGACATGCCCGATGTTACAGTTAGGATGAAGGGAAGCTGGAGTATGAATCCAGGTACATCTTCGCCTATTTCCAGTGTAGTCCCAGCCTCCCTAGAATAAGCCTCCCCAAGCCTTTGTGTGTAGATAATTCCATCTGAGAAGTACAAGATGGTACAGGGGGCACATCCTTTCTCTCATGGGGTCTTAAATGTGTTGGGACCATTCCATCCCTCCTCTCTCCGTACCTTTGGAACCAAGCATTGAGCTGAAGGACAATTCCCCCCAGTTCTCCAACCCTATTGCCTTCCCTTCAACCAGCTAGGAGCTGTGTGCACACCAAGTGGCATTGAGGTCCAGAGCCCGCCCTTACAGGGCTTGCTATCTGGTAGAGAAAAGTCAGAAAGTTATGAGGGCCAAAACCAAGTAGGGTAAGAAAGTATCCTAGAAATTTCGGGGGAAAGGACGCACAAACACCTTGCAAATGCATAGAGAGAAGACTGGAAATGGGTGGTTTTTACCTTCTTTATACTTGTGTAAGTTTTCTAATTTAATGACATTTTTCTAGAATCGGAGAATGATGTAAATGTAAAAAATAGTTTGGGGGAGAAGAAATCAGAGAGAGTATGGAAAGACTCCAAGAAGTCAGAGCTGAGATGAACTCTGAAAGTGGGGGAGGACCAAGGGCAGACAGGGAGGGAATTCTAGGTTGGAGGAAGAGGCAGCACAGAGAACTGCAAAAAATATGGGATCTGAAGCGCATCTCTGAGGAGTTTCTTGACTCGCTAGTGTTATAGTGTGAAATCTTTGGCCAGTCCCTTCCCTTAGGGGAGCCTCTCTTTCCTTCTGTATAAAATTGGGATAATGGCACGAACCTCAGCGACACTGGGAGAATATGTTATAAACACAGCTCCGAGCTGGTCGGAGGCAAGGTGTGGGGTTGCAGAACTGGGGGATCACCTTTCGGCTCCATGCTTGGTCCCAAAGATGCACACGGAGGGAGAATCAAATGGGCCTGCCACTTGTTTAAGATCCCAGCAATCAATAAACAGGGAAGAGGC
The DNA here is from genome assembly GCF_009829155.1 of Mustela erminea. Lineage (NCBI taxonomy): Eukaryota > Metazoa > Chordata > Mammalia > Carnivora > Mustelidae > Mustela > Mustela erminea. The sequence continues at coordinate 71,529,285 of NC_045622.1, forward strand.
AGAACAGGTTAGAGAGGAAGTAAGAACCTTTGGGTCCCCAGGGTCCCTTCATCCTGCCCCCAACAGGTCTGTAGCTACCTTGAAATGTTACTTTTTACCCACAGAGCACTTTCCAATTAATGTCATTGGGTCCTAACACCAAGTCTCCGAGAGAGGAAAGCATTTTTCTCATTGTCCCAGTGAGGACACCAAAACTCAGAAAGGTGAAATAACCTACCCAAGGTCACACAGCAAGCGAGGGGCAGACTCAGGACTATGGCCAAAAACCACTGGGTTCCAAGCCTGGTTCATCACCTCCATGCAGGGCCCCCTGTTTTGTCTGCTTACTACCTCACCACATCTGACTCCTCCAGGAAACCTGGGGTCACCTGAGCCCTTTACCCTTTACTCCCCACAGCCTCCAGGAACTGCAAGGGCAGATAGGACCATAGTCACAAAAGGAAGCTGTTTCTCACCTCCTGGGGCATCAAGGGTCTTGGGAGGCAGCCTTCCCACCAACCCCCCACAAGGCAACAGCATTCTGAGGGCAGCCCAGGGCAAAAAGGCCGCCTGAGTGGGCACAGACAGAATAACAAACGGTTCCTATGTGGACTCCACAGCAGGTGGTGGAAGCAGGGGCATCAGGGAGCTCCAGAGAGGCTGATTTACAGTTCCTCCTCAGGAAATGGAACGTTCCCCCCCAGTGTTTTCTTCAGGGCTCTACTTCCTGCTGGCTCCCTGGGGATGTTTAAAATCATTCTGCTGTGGTCATGAATGGCCCTATTCCTCATTTCTAGGGAAAGAATTTCACAGGAGTATATCTGCTAATATTAACTTTTCATCAAAGCTTTTTCTTCTTAGGTATTAAGGAGATCGTTCACAGATTCCCAGGTTGATACTGAGCTAAAGCAGAGTGCTGCATGCTGGAGGGCACCTGCTAGTAAAGGGCATGTTGGGGAGGCATGTGGTCCTCCATGAGACCTGGAGCCGGTGGCCTATGTGCTGGCTCTGCCCAGGGCCGCTGCCCTCACCGGATGGACCCTCCGTGCCCACCCTGGGGCTCCGTCTGCATGTCTCTGTCTACCCAGGACCCATGAGCTCCCTGGGGTAGGTCTTCTCCTTTGCAGTCTGCACAGAGAAGTTCACAAAATATACCTGTGCTGGGGACTTGGGGGACAGCCCTTCAGTCCTGTCCTCAAGGGGCTCTGTGTCATGGAGAGACACATTAGCAGGTAATCACACCACAGTGTGAGGCACGCACAGACAGGATTCCCACTTTCCAAATGTTGGTGGGGAATTGCGTGGTGGAGCTCTGAGTTAGGAGAACAGCAAAGACAAAGGCATGCTGGAGGAGAGAGAGGTCAAGACACATTTATGATGGCGGCCTCTGGAAGGTCATATATTGTTCCCGGTTTGTTCACTTGGCAAAGGAATTCATTTAGCAAAGGCTCTCTGATACAGAGACAAATAAGATATGGTCTCCTTGCCCAGGGAGCTGACTACCATCTCTCCTGAGAGAGAAGCCGGAATGCATTCAAGAGCCACTGGGGAATTCTGTACCTGCCATAGAAGTCCATTGTCTAAGAATAATATTTATGATAATATTTATAGGGCACTTGCTACACGCTAGGTTAAGCCTCACATCAGCCCCATGGGAATAAGAGAAGACAGGGCCAGAAAGGTCCCGGAATTTCCCAAAGCGCAGAGCTCAGACCTGAACGCAGGCAGTCTGCCTCCAGAGTTTTTGCTCCTGTCTGCTCAGCGACACTTGTCATTTGTTCTTTGCAAGAATACATGAACGGCCATACAAACCAACCCATCTCTCCAGAGTATTTGCTGTTCTGAGCCTCCTAATCCCCCAGCTCCCCGCCCTCTGCCCGCTGGAGCTCTTCCTGGCTGCCTGGTCACCAGGCCTTGGTGGCGGTGTGGACGAAAACATCGGGGCAGCCTGCCATGGCCCGGGCCTCTGGCTGCAGACAGGCAGGCCTGCAGGAGAGGCTGCCAGGTTAAATGCTATTTTGCTCTTGGCTTGCTTTCCAAGTGCAGCCTCCCCCGAGGACCTGAGCCCAGTGTCTGAGGTGCGGAGCTTGCCTGCAAGGGGCCCTGGACACACAGCCCCCACGCTTCACTCACTCAATGTCCACGACAGGTGGGCTGCACAGAGCTTGTGCATGTCCCGGATTTTGAGAGGCAAACAGCAGATGAAGGCAACTGAGTCGTGTCTGTCCAGACTCCTTCACCCAGCTGCTGTACATTGTAATGGGTTCCTAACTGGTCTCCCTTTCTGCAGCTCCTCCCTCGCCCCCCCACCCCCTCGCCCCACCATGCTAACTTCATCACCAGTATGATTCCTCTACAGCCTTCAGGCTAGATCTTACTTCCCCAGGCTTAGTATATAGGGGCATCTGAGCCAAGCCTAATCCCCCTCCTGCTGTCCGCCACTGTGTCCCATACCTCCAGGGCTCCAGGTTCCAGAATCATGTTCTTCCCTATCAGTGCACCTTTGCCATCCTGATACCCCTGCCTGGAACACCTTCCTCTCCTACCCTTCTTTGCCTCTTTCATCAGATGAAACCCGCTCCTTCTTCAAGGCTCCAACACCTTCTCTCCTTACAGAGGTCATTGTTGTTCCTCTGTGCTCAATTAGGGCCCCGATCTCCTTTCCATTCCCATAAAAGCAGGGGCCATGTCTTAACCATCTTTGCCTTTTTGTTGCTGTGCCAAGGGTCTGGCACACAGTAGATGCTCAATAAACAGGGGGGGTGAGTGAATGCATCAGTGTAGAGACAGGAGTCTGAGTTGCATGGCAAACCAAGTCTTGCAACTTCCTAGGGTGGGCTGCAGGCTCCCTGGAAGTGGCTCGCTTTGCTTGGGAGGGATGCTGCACCGTGGAGGAGGGCAAAATGGATCCTGGAGAAGTGAGAACATTTCAGTCCCACCCACTCCCCCAGACTCAAACCTAGCCAGGGGCTGGGGCCCCGCTGCTTGCTGAGAGCAAGGGTCCTGAGGACAGAGCTGTGAGCACCTGAGCGGTGGCTCTGAGGACAAGGTAGGGAGGTATCCTGGCCACAGCGGGCGGCTGGCCTTGGGACTGTCTGCCTAACGGTTTCTTCACACTGCCCTTGAGCTCCTGCTCTCTCAGCACTCAGTAGAAAGCCCATGTGCTTGAGCACCTAGGACAAATCCCACGTCTGCCATTTAAGAGCTGGGTGGCCTCGGGTCGCTTGCTTTGCCTCAGTTTCCTTATCTGTGAAGTGGGGTTAATGATGTCTACCTCACAGAGTTTGGTGCAGGCAGACTGACTGAGACAATGAAGTAAATGAAGGGCCTTGTCCCGTGCCTGGCTGCTCAATGTTGGCTGCCTTAGAGAGGTCGCTCGTATCTCCCGGGCTGGGGCAGAGGCTTCCAGAGACAGAGGTGGCAGTAGTCAGACCCTGAGGGCTGGCAACGCTTGGAGAAGAGGTGGGGGGGGGGCAGGGCTGAACCCCAGCCAAGCATGCCTGCTGCTTCTGCAGAGGACAGAGAGGGCTGAAGATGCTGTGAGGACACCCGGGGTTGGAGGCTGGGAGAAGAGATGAAGAAACAGGGGCCAAGGGATCAGGCCCGGGGTGGTGGTGGGGGTGGGGGTTGACTCATGCTGAGTGGGTCACAATCCCAAGAATCCAGGGACAGCCCCAATCTCCGGGATCCTTAATCCCGTCTTCCCTTCGCAGACACACAACTTCAACCAACAGGGAAAGGCTCTTTCATTCAGAGCCCGGAGGGACAGTTGGTACAAAGGGTCTCCCCAGTCAGGCCGTGTTGAGAAATCCCCCAAATAAGATGGGGAGTGGAGGCAGAGACCTTTCTGCCCCTGATGGAATTCAGACTCCAGATGCTGAAGTCACAGGAAACTCAAAGGGTTTGCCCGCCAGCCCACTGCCCCACGGAGGAGGAAAACTTGCCCTCTGTTGGATGCACCATTCAGGGACATTTTAGAAAAGCAGGGAATGGAGGTGCCTACAGGTCCTCAGACACTGGACCCAAGGTCTTTCTCTGTGCTCCGTTCTGTACTCAGGCTTCTGAAAAACCTGACCTCTTGAATGATAATCTCCCCCTGGAAATAATTGTAGGGAAATCTTGTCCTCTGCTCGACTGGCTGCAAACTTTATTCCTGAATGCGCACAACGAACCTGTCAGGTACCCCTGCCTTGGGCTGCGGGTGTGGGGGCAGGGGGGCCCCGAGCTAGGCCCTACCCAGGCTGCTGTACACCTTTCCCACCCTCTTCATTTCTCTGCCCTTTTTTGCTTTTTAAAAACCTTCTATGTTATATGTATCTTTTATCAACTAGCTTCAAGTGGTTTTTTTTGGAAGAACGTGGGTATAAATAATAGATTCGCGATTGACTCAACCTGAGGTTCTGGCTCTTTCATTAAGATAGGGATCTTTGTGCGGAAACCCACGTCTTGTTTGAGTTATCTTTGGCTCCCCAAAACACCCACGGGGCAGTTGGCGTTGGTTTTGCGGATAACCAAGCTGGAAACCAGTGTTTGTGCCGCAGTTCCCCACACGGGGAGGCAGTGCAAGTTCCAGCTCAGGCACTTATTAGTTGAGTGAATTCGGACAAAGAGTTTAACCCTCATGGATAAAACAAGAACTGCTGACAGTCCTTACCTTGCTGGTTGTCACAAGGATTAAGTGAAATAATGCATGCAGAGGACTTAGCAAAGCACTAGGTACACAGTAAGGGTTTAGTAAGTACTAATGATGATGATGAGAATAACAACGAACAGCACTAGTCAAGTACCCGATAAGAGCATGATGTGCCTTCCCCCTAGGACAGTTGAAAGAAAGGCTGCCCTCCTGCCCATGGTCTGCTCTCCCCACTAACTGAGCCCAGAGGATGCATTTAGTACCTGTTCCAGAAGACAGCCCCTGAGATCTTCTGCATCTCCCCTAGGGTGGCGAGGAGGAGCGAGGACTTGCCGCAGCCCACCTGCCCCACGATCATGGTCAGTTGGCCTGCAGGGAGGGCGGGCAGCCGATGGGACTGGAGCAGGAGGGAGTCTGAACAATTACCACCCAGACAGACGGGCAGATAGACCCAATCCTGGGACCCCCGTTTGCTCTCCTCCTACCTAGGATCCCCCTTTGAGCCCTTCTTTCTGGAGACCTTCCCAGGTCCTTCCTCTACCAGTGATCCAGTGATCCCCTGCTCCTTCCTAAGCACCTGCTTCTTCTTTCTAGTGCTCCCCAGGGTGAGCCCATCTCCTCCTGGTCCCAACAGAGGCCACTCTGGCTCCCATCTCCATCCCACCTCCATGCTTTCCTCATGCTACAGCCTCTGCCAGGATGCCCACCAAGCCTCATGACCCACCAGGGATGCCAGGGATCCTGCTCATTCCCAGAAACCCCAGCCCTTCCAAAGCGCCTTCCCTGGCTCCTCGGGACCGCTCTTCTTTTTGTGAAACACTCGCATGTCTGCCGCAGATGGTTGGACATCAAGGCCCTGCTGTCTAGTCCTGTCCTTGCTGCTGCACTCCCACCAGCACATGGACTTCGGGAGGACTCGGCTCACTGCTCTCTAGTGTTCATACCCCAGAGTACCCACCAAGAGTGAGCACTGAGCAGGTATTCAATACATGCCGGCTTTTCTTTTTCTCCCCACTTCATTCAGTAGACCTGGGGAGGTGACCCTTCCACTATGCCTCTGAGGGGACACTCTCAGACCATGCTGGAGACGTGAGCTGGGCCATACCTCGGGGGATGCGGATGGTGATGTTGGACAGTGTGGGGATTCCATCAGGGGTCCACGTGAAGAAGCCTCCGATGATCTTTATTGGTGGTAGCCCACCGCCCGAAAGAGAACAGAAGGGCAGCTGGGCTCTCAGTGTGAATGGTCTCCTGTCTCCCCCCCTCCCAACGAAAGCCAAAAAACACTGACTTCAGGCCCTGGATCACTTCTAGGGCAGGGGAGAGAGAGAGAATGGCCTTCTCATGCTGATCCCTGCCCGAGGCACCCTCTCCAAGAGGAGAGTTACGTGTTCCCCCATTCAACAGAGAAGGAAGAGTTGTCCCTGGTTTTAAGAACTCTGTGAACCCTCCTAGCAGGCAGGGTGACCTCCAGGGCAGAGGACTCAGCACATAGGTCTCTGATGCTGAGTTCCCTCCTGGAGACGGTGCTGGGGGGCCAGGCATGAGGGTGCAGGGCCCAGGACTCACCTGGACACACCAGTTGTCAGCATCGCCATCTGCACTGGGGGTCAGCCTCTGCAGTGGGGCCGTGAAGTTCTGACAGTCCTCCCGGGTTGGATGCTTGCGGTTCACAACCTTAAGGGGCTGGGAATGGTCAGGAGGAGGTAAGGACCCATACGTCTGGGAATTGTGCAGGGAAGGGAGTCCCCGTTCCAATGAGGAAAGGCAGAAATAGGACATGGCAGGGCACAAGGTACAGGCACGAGAGAAAAACATTGAGAGTGACTGGGGCAGGGGGTAGGGGAATCCAGGCACTCACCACTGCCTGGTACTTGCTGGCTTGGCCCTGGGGCGCAGGCTCGCGGGGAGCACACTGCTCCTCACGGATCTCTGCACTGGACAGGAACTCGCTCAGCTTTTGCACACTGCAGAGGAAGCACATAGACACCCCTCACCCTTGCCAGGGCCAGTGGGGAGGGGAGAGGGAGGAGGGCATGGCCTGAGAGAGGAGCTCTGAGAAAGTTCCAGGTCCTACGGCCCTGTCCCAGCAAAGCCATACTGGAGGGGGCCAGACCAGTAGGCATCTGTGGTGGGCAGTCGGTGTTACCTGGATTTGTTAGTGTTGACCAGTATGTGGGACTGGGTTAGGGTCTGGGTTGGGGTGAGCTTGGTTAGTTTCAACGTTAGTTAAATGTTCAAGCTGGTTCATTGGTGTTGGGCTTTATCAGTTACTGTTGGAATTAAGGTTGGTCATTGTTAGGGTTGGTTAGGGTTGGGATTGGTTATTAACAATAGCCACTGTTTACTGAGCCCCTGCTGTATGCCAGATACTGCGTTAAATGTTTAATATGCATATAATTAAATCCCGCTGGGGAAGGTGTCATTATGCCCAACTCAAGGAGGAGAAGGCCTCAGCCTGCGGTCAGCGAGATTAGGACTGTTTGCCTATGGAAATGCTTCTGGGTCAGCACAAGGGATTTCTGACATGGGCAGTGTCCTTGAAACCATGGTTTCTATACAGAATCACAGAGCTGGGCTGGGCTGGAGAGGAGGGGTGGTCATTAGACAGCACAATGCCAAGGCCAATTAGCCTGGAAATGGGAGCTAATCTTTGGCCTTCCCTAGTTATGTACTCCTTTGACCATAGTTCTGCTGAGTTATGCCCCCTTCTATCCTTGAACCCTGGCCAGAGCTTCCTCGTGTGAGTTGCTCCTTCCATCAGCGACTTGGTTCCAACAGCCATCTCTCTGCCAGCTTGCATAGGACCTGCTACGGTCTCATGCATCAGGGGAGGTCACTTTCCTCAAGGCTGAAGGGGCTCAGGTACAGAGCACGTTTGTTACTGTCTGGTCCCACCGGCAATGGGTGATGGCATAGCCGGCTCTCCCCAGAGGCACGCCAAGCCCTGGCCTTCCAGGAGCTACCTCCGAGGTTCTGGGAGTTCTTCACATTCCAGGTATGAAACTCCCCAGCCAAAACCTCAGCCCCTCACCCCTCAGGCTTTCATCCCCCAGAGGGTGATGCCGCTGGGAGAGCAGCCACGGGGCTCTAGAGCCCAGCAGTAGGCGCCTCCCGGAGCTGCAGGCTAACGAGGGATGGGACATGCAGGCACTTAGGGGAAAGCTGCTTTACTGACCAGGGTCGGGAAGGCTCTGGGACCCGTGGAAAGAGGAGGGGATGTTCAGCCTGAGGAAGACAAAGATTCAGTGGATACCATGCAGGGAGGCACTGTGCTCATTCTGGGGGGCTCTGGAGGGTGGACCCACCTACTGATAGGTAGAATTTATGAGAAGATTCAAGTTTTGCCTCAACTTTGCATTTTTTCTCTTCTTCTTCTTCTTTTTTTTTTTAATGGAGTTATCTTGCCAGTGCCATTGAGTTCCCTCTCCTTGGAAGTATATAAACCAGCTACCTGAATCCTTCTCAGGAATGGTGTGGAGGGAAGCCACGCAGGGCTAAGTCCCTCTGGCCAACTATGACCGCCTTCTGTGAGGCCCAGGTCAATGGGGAAACATGTCTTGGACCAAACAGCTGTAGTTGTCATGGTCACAGGGGCAAGCCCTGGGGCCACCTCATGAGCTGCCTGTCCAGTGTCCTTGCTGGACCCTCCTCTCACCTGACGAGAGCTTTGACTGTGGACCGGACCACGCTGGACAACAGGAAGAGTGGGGTGACCAGGATGTGGAACAGCGAGAGGGAGGCGAAGGCGACCGAGGGTGAGAAGTCGGCCCCTTTGAAGAAGCTGACATGGCCCACAAAGGTCTGCGGACAGAGGCACATGTGAGATGCATGACTCAGAGCCGGGCCTCTCCCACACAGGCAACGCTCAGCCCTTGGGCTGGAACAGGGGGCCCAAGGAGAAATTTGAGTTTGAGACCCCTTCATCATCTTCAGTCAGCTCCCGGAAACGACTCCAGCAAGTTTAGGACTTTAAGCTGGGGGGCGGGGGGTCAAATCTACTGCCCCCTGTCCTGCCCCATCATTGTCTGGATGACCGGAGAGGAGCCCTAGGGTTAGGTCAGCTCTGCCCCCTGGGACAGCAGTTCTCAGTCAGGGAAAATGTCCTCACGATCATTCCCAAACCACCTCCTCTCTGTGCCCGCCCCTGGCTACCTGGCTGGCTCAGCAGCCTCCGTTACCCAGAGTTCCCCAAGGAGCCAGGCCAGGACCAGCCCAATAAATCATGTCAAAAGTGAATTCCCAAGTGTCCCTGACAGACTGTGAACTCGCCACAGCTCAGGGACACCGGCCCCAGGGGGAAACAAATGCATCTTTTTAAAGAACTCTGGCCGTCACAGAAGCCGGATGGGAGCCCTGGGCGGTGGGGGCCTGGGCCTTTCTGGAGGGGCACTCTTCGGGCCCCCACTGCTGGGCTCCCACACGGCTTGGGATCAAATCACTCCACTGTAATATTAATGACACGGAGAATGGTTCACGCCATGTTCTTAAATTTCAAAAAGCAGGTTACAAAACTGCATGTATGGCACAATCCTATTTTTGTAAAAATGTCATATTATGTGCCTTAAAAAGAGACTGGAAAGAAACACATTAAAGATGTTGCCAGTGGGATTATGGGTGATTTAAATTCTTTTCATCCTTTCCTTTCTGAATTTCCCAGCTTTTCTGCAATAAACATGTCTTACTTTTATAATTTAAGAGCTTGATAGCTCTTTTTAAAAGACAGCGAGATTTCTTAAAACCTAAGTAAGCCATTGGTCGTCTGGGCCCGGAGGGCCTGGAGTCGGGGACAGATCTGCTCCATATACAGACGGTCAACCTCTTGCCCTATTTTCAGTCCCCCTGCTGAGAGCATCATCCAAAGTCCTTGCGCAGAAAGGCCAAACCCTGGGCGGCCTCTCACTACAGACGCGCTCCGCCGCCCCCCCCAGCCGGAGACAGAGCCGGGATCCACTTACGATGAGGACAGCTGCGATGGGGATGGCCGTGTTCATGAAAACTGTGGAGGAAGCACAAGGGAAGATTAGTGGGAGGGATGAGATCACTACAAATGAAGCTGCCCAGGGTGGCCTGGAAGGAGGCAGTGCTGGCGCAGGGGGTCCTTTCTGCAGCCGGTAGGGCGGGGCCGGGCAGGGGAGGGGCAGAACGCTAGCCATGGGGCCCCTCTGGCCCCTTACCCTGCTTCCCTCCGACTCCTGTCCCCTGTGTCTGAGACCCCGCCTCCAGACAAAAGTGTAAATGCTTCTATCCTGTTCCCCGGTGGCCAGTGTGAAGGATGCCCTATGCGCAGTGGTGAGAGAGGGGACTGGAGAGCTGACCGTTTTTGGGCTTCTGTGAGGTCAGCAGCACATGTTTCTGGGGTTGCTAAGTTGTTACCCCTTCCTCTGCTTTGGGTCCCTGTATCCCTCCAAGCCAGGTTCTCTTTGAGGCTTAAAGGATTCCTAACTTCTCAAAGCTCTTGGGAAGGATTTCAACCTCCCCCACACTGAGGTATGAGTAACTGAGGACAGCTTAAAAGGGGTCTCTCTTGGCTCTAAGGCTTAGCAGCCAGGCCCAGGTGGGGGGCAGCTGCTTTGCTGCAACAGGGGTCCCTTCCTTATTCTGTTTCAAGTGTGGCCCTTGGACCCTTCATAGGGAGCCCAGAGAGCAAAGAGAGCTGGACTTAAGACATAGAAGGGTGGAGTCCCTGACCTCAGGCAGGTCATTGACCTTTCCTTTGCTTTAGTTTCTTCACCTGATTTTTGTTAACTTGTACGTCCTTGTTCACACACTCTGGCTTCCTCCAAGGTAAGAGGGGATAATGCAGGGTACAGGCTCTGCGAGTCGGGGTGCTGCCTGAACATCACACCTCAGCTTAGCTCTGCCTCACAGGGCGTGCTCCTCTGGCCCAAGGTGTGAGAGGCTGGAGAGAGCCCTGACCCCAGGCCTAAACTTCCAGAAAGCAGCCACCCTGGAGGAAGAGATGCTTATTCTACCTGCCATCTTTCCATCTCCTTTCCTTGCTTCCAGGAGCCTCTTCCAGACCAGCCTAGAAACGAGTCTGTTTGTATAATTAGCCAAATTAACGCAGAAGAAGCCAGGAGCCAGGGGATCAGCCTGGGCACATGGCCCCTGTGTAATGAATGGTGAAGTCTCCGGGGACACTCACGAATTACAGATGGCCAGCACCATTCCGAGAAGCCGACTGTCTACTTATTCCAAGAATCCCATACCAGCTAGTCCACACACAGTGTATTCTGGAGATGTGGGAGGCCAAGTGAGGGCAAGAACATGGCCTCTGCCCATGGTGGGGGGTCCTTGTCTGAGGAAGGGGACAGAACTATGCTCTCAGGAAGCCCCCGTTATGATGGGGAGACAGGGAACATGCCTCTAGGGGGCTCCCCAGCAGACAGGTAACACATTGGGCCCACATTTGGGGGACTTCCTAATCTGATGAGGGAAGCAGTCCCAGCTATCAGAGAGTTCCCAGTCTCTGGGAGGAGGAGATCCAGCCCATGCCCTTGGGAGGTACTGCTAATCTCTCTGAGCACAAGGCTTTCTATCGACACGGGTATCATACCTGACCTTTAACTGCTCTCCCTGAAGGAGGCGCTATGGTCTCAGTGCGATAGCCCTCCCTCAGGGTCTCTGGCAGGAGGCAGTACGAACATTATCAGTTTTCCTACAGCACAAGGGACCCAGATTGAGGACACAGGACATAGCAGAGCCATCGCAGGCTAGAGAGAGGGAGGGACAGGAGGACCCCAGCAGGCCTGGGCCCTTGACCGTCACCGACCATATGGTTCTAAACACTGGGGTAGCCATGCGCATCCCCTCCAGGGCCAGTTCTTCCAGAAAGCTCCTTCCAGGCAGGGGTGAGTACCACCCCGAGACGCCCTCCCACCCATCTGGGGCTCAACTCCCCGCTCAAGAACAGACCAGAAGTTAGGTGGCAAATTGGTACAACTCTGCTGAGAAAGCAATCTGGTGCTCTGTTAGCTAGAGCCACACAGAACTTGAGACCTTCTGATCCTGTAATCTCTCTCGTGGGAGTTTCTCTTGAATCCTCACTCGGGCGAAGCGCAAAGCCCGCAGCAAGATGGCGTTAGCAGCAGCGCTATCTGTCACAGCAGAACAAAACCGCAAGCACAGCAGGAAACCGCCCAAGACGAAGGAAACCGACAACATTCAATGCCAAGTGGCTGCTTTAGTAAACGTGGTACATCCACTCTAGGGGAGATTTTGCAGTCAGAAATGTGTGATAATTGATATTTTGTTCTGCTGCATGTTTTCTCTATGCGTGAAATTTTTTTTAATTTATTTTTTTCCGATTTTGTTCCTTATTCTGAACCCCTTTGAGGAATGAGACAAGCTATAAATAAATTCGAAAATGAGTTTTCCAACGCTGATGCAGCAGTGTGGAGAATGTATATGATATAATTAATTTCTGCCTGGTTCTGTTGTTGTATGGAGACGTTAGCGAATGACAGTGTAATTTTCCACGTCCCTCACCCTCTTCTGGAAGGACAGAACTCTGGGTCCCGTTCAGGGCGGGGGTTGGGGGAAGAGAATCACCAGCTGCTGGTGTTGTCAAGGCCTCTCTGAAGACCATCCCACTGGGCCCTGGGGTGCACATGGCTGGAATGAGGGGGCGCTGCAGGCTCTGGCGGGTCTCTGAGCTCAGCAAACTTTCCAGTATCCTGGGAGGATGGGGGAAGGGGGCGGGGTGTCCCAGCTGTCAGGAGTTGAAGACCTGAGGCTGAGCCTCTGTTTTCCTGAACCCCATAACGCCCCGTAAGACATTGAGGGTGGTGGGAACTATGACCAAGAATTGAGTTCTCTCCAACTTTGGCATGGGATGGGCTGACTCATTTTGATTTGATCTGGGGGTAGGTACGGCTGTGGGGGGAGAACATGATAGTGCTCAAATCCTAAATGCTAAGGAGCAAGAAGTAATGTGAAAAAAGTTCTGTGTGAAAGCAGATTAGAAAATCCTGTGTGAGTGGGGTACCATTTCGGTAAAGTGTAACCGCAAGTAGGCAGGCCTGCCGTGCCACCTTTGTAAGTGAAAGCCTTCCTCTAACGGTGTAGACATCTGGGTCCGTGCTGTTTTAACAACCTCCTCTCCAAATACCCTTTGAGAAGTATTCTTTCAAAAATGACTTGTTGAAAGATGGAATTGGGAGGGAGACAAACCATAAGGGACTCTTAATCTCACAAAACCAACTGAAGGTTGCTGGGGGGAGGGAGGTTGGGAGAAGGGGGTGGGATTATGGACATTGGGGAGGGTATGTGCTTTGGTGAGTGCTGTGAAGTGTGTAAACCTGGTGATTCACAGACCTGTACCCCTGGGGATAAAAATATATGTTTATAAAAAATAAAAAATTAAAAAAAAATGACTTGTTGAGGATCTTCTCTGCCCTGGGTGTTACACTGGGTCCTGGGGGCATAGTAACGAACAGTTGCGTCCACTTTGCATACCCCCCTCCTCCAAAAACAAAGCAGACAACAAATCAACCCAAACCAAAGCAGGGCTCTCCGATTGGCAGCTCCCTCCTGCCCCCTCCAGCTTTGCTCCAGGAAGGCTGCCTGGTCTTGTGGGCGCCCCAGCGGGCACCGCAGGACCAGGAGCTTTTCATTTCCACCGCACTGATAAATATTTCAGAGGCCATGTGTCCAGGAGGCACAGCCAGCCATCCGTGCCTCTGGCTGGTTTCATGGTTGTCTCGGGGAAGGGCAGGGGAGGGGCCGAGGGCTGCGGGCTTGGCCTAACAGCAGGCGCACCCGCTGGAGGGGGATAGGTATCTTGAATGCACACGGCTCTTTCGCATCCAGCCAGCCAGGGAGGGTGGGGAGCTGCTGGCAGTGGAGGCAGCACGGCAAGAGGGCCAGCAGGTACTCTGATTCTGCCCCTTCCCAGCCGCACCTGCCTGGCTCTCCCTCAGCTCCCTCTCCTCCCAGCAGGCCAGGGTCAGCAGCAGCCGCACACTGTGGCTGCTCTGGCCCCTGGGAGGAAAAGCAGACTTTGCAGAAGGAATTCACAGAAACTGGAGGAGGAAGCGGGACCTGGTCTGGAGGTTACCTTGTCCTGCCACACTGCCGGTTCTGAGGCAGGGCGTCCACGGAGAACGACAGGGGTAAAACTCGCCAAGAATAGCCACAGGGCCCGGTAGGTGCTGGCGGCCTGAGAAAGGGGTTCACCAGCACCATCCTGCCCACCCCCATGCCCCCATCTGTGGCACAGTTGGGCTTAGGGGTTTGTCTTTTGGTTTTCAGGACAAGGACGGCCCCCCTGGCTGTAGTGGTTCAGACCAGCTGGGAAGACCAAAGACCCTTGACCACAGAACACTCGAAGAGATGGCAAACACACCTGTCCTTTACTACGCTCTTTCCGTGGCTCTCCTGCACGATCTGGTCTTAGTACCTTCTCTTCACCGAATTATGTTCCAGTCTTGAGCACACCATCATCCTTCTCACCTCTAGGCCTTTGTGTCTGGAACATTCTTCCTTTCATCTGGCTAAACTCGAGTCAACCTTTGGGCACCTCTGACAAGGTTTCCTTGACACCCATGACCCACAGAGACTAGGTTGGGTAGAACACTATGGACAACTAGAATATATCCACTGTTCCTCTCACTCACAACACAGTGGCACGTCTGGCTTCCCTACGAGACTCTGAAGAACCCGCAGGCTGGACCACAGTTTCTTCTCAGCACCACATCCCCTGTGCCTGGCACAGGTCCTGGCCTGTCAGGGGCGCTCAGTAAATATTTATCAGATAAGTGATGAGAGAAACAAATGAGGCCAGGGTCAGGTAAGTACCACAAAAGAGAAAGCAGGGCATCTGGAACTGAGCCCCTGCCTCTGGCATCGTTCGTGGTCACTGTTCATGGCACGGTCTCTCTCAACTGTGAGGCAGAGGATCGTGCTTGGCCCCTCATTAATGCACAAGGCCCTGGTAGAGTCTAGCACAGAGAGAAGTCTCTGGGATGGGTGTGAATGAAGGGCACCATGAACCGGCACCAAGTCTGTGGGTCCGCAGGTGGGACCTAGGACCCCTTTGTCACTCCTGCAAAGCCTGTCTTCCAATACATGGTGGGGATGGACACCGAGAGTCACCTGCTTCTGCGGGGAAATAAGGAACCAACTTCTCGGGGGAGTGGCCCCAGCACTGCCTCCAGCTTCTCCCCACTCTATTTTCTGCTCATTGAAATCCTGCGAGGTACAGCCCAAGCCACTTCTTACATGAAGCCCTGGTGAGCTCCCAGCCCACAGGGGCTTCCTTCTTCTCTGTTCTCTGCCATTTACTGGCTGAGGACCTGGGCCAGTCATATCCCCTCCCTGAGCCTTAAGGCACACGGGAACGGTAGAGTCACATAGCTCACGAGGCTGCGGTGAGGACTGAGTGCCATTAGGCTTGCCAGGCAGCCAGCCCAGATCTGGCCCACGCCGCGCCGTGCTCCATACCACGCTGTCTCACACACGGCAGCTCTGACTTCTCAGCAGAGCAGAAGCTCCTGGAAAACAGGGAGCACCACTTATTGTCTCTTGTACCCTTCCCAGGGCTTAGCACAGGGTTGGGCACCTGGGGCGGGGCTTACGTGACCCCTGCTGAGTGACCCGCATCTCTTTTTCTTCAGTTCTGGATTTAGACGGGAGGGAAACTGTACCCATTTCCTTCTCAGCCCCCTGCCCTGCCCTGCCCTGCCCTGCGCTAGCTCAGGGCTCTGACGGCGAGAGCATCCAACAGAGCGTCTGAGGTGCCCTAGTCTGCCCAGCCGTCTGACTGCCCGGCACACAGGACCAGCTGAAAGCCCAGCAGCGGCCCTAGGACAGACCCTGTCAGGAAGAGGGACTCTGGGGCTCTTCTGTGACACCAGGACCCCACAATTGGCGCCAGGAAAAAGAGAATGGAAGATGCCCCATTACCTCAAGCTTAATGACCTGTGTCCTGATCCCTGGTGACAGGGAGCAGAAGGCAGGAAGTGCAGGAGGAAAGAAGAGAAAACACACTCCCAGCTTCTACCTGCAGCCAGGAGATGCCCCTCCCGTCCGGCCTCCCCCCCTCCCACGGCTGACGGAATAGACTCATCCCAGGAAGGGCAAACACATGAGTAAATAGCACTTAGCTTTCAGCGACCTCCCAGAGGGCACTTCCCTTCCCCTCCCACGGCCCTCTTCCAAGAACCAGCCTGGAATGCTCTGTTTATCCTTCTAGTTCGCTGAGCCCTGGACAGACTGGTGTTTGGCTCCAGAGCCCCTCACTCCTAACACGGTCATCTCAGCCCCTGACAACCAGGCATCTCCTTTCCCCACATCCTCCCGGCCCCAGAACCTTTACAAAGCCCTGGCCTGTCTTCTGGGGGCTCCAGGAGATAAAGAACACCTACTAGATAGGCCTCAGTGGGCTAGCCTGGGAACCTAGGCATCACACGATGTTGTTTATACACAGTACACCCCAGGTTGTGGTTTGGGATGCAGGAAGAAGCATACCCCTCCCAGGAGCAAAGTAGCTATGAGCTGTCCCCATCTATATGACCTGTGGCTGCCTCTACTTAGCTGTAAGGAATATGGGGGGGGGAGCCTAGTACTCCCAGTTTCCTTGCTGCTTCCCTTCCTTATCTCCCATGGCAGCAGTGGGAAGCTTGCCTACTCCACTCTGTTATGCTGTTGCTGGGAGAGGAGTTCACCTGGCTGTGGGGGGGGGGGGCCCTCCTTCACCTCAGCAGCTGTTCCCACTGACGAGATGTCTGGAAGCCAGGTGTCCTCACTGGGTTACATGCGGTGTGGGGTTACTATTACCACAACCAGGCCCGGAGGCAGGCAGAGCTGGCAGAGAGTTGAGTGAGAGGGCCTGGGGCTGCAGGCACTGCAGCTCCTGAGCAGCACTGAGCTCCCCACATGTTCCTTGCCAATTTCTCCTATCAGTCCTGTGGAGTTCTCCACAGGATTGAGGATGAGGATGCTCAGAGGCCCAGAACACCGCACGGCAGGGCTGAGGGTCAAGGGGAGACACCAGGAACCTGGAGTCTCTTGGTGTTGAATCCAGGAAGCCACAGCTGCCTGCCACGTTCACCACTCCATTCTGAGAAAAGCAGGCCCTAGCAGGACTCTACAGAAAGGCTCCATGACGGGTGCCATGGACGGCAGCCGGTCTGGCCACAGGACACCATGATCTGGATGGACACTGTGAGGTGGGATGCTTGGGGTGCTCAGTGTAAGCCCTGCCCTGGGAGACACTTCAGCTCAGATGTTGGCCCCCTGGCCCCACCAGACCCTCTCTTTAGCCAATATGAACACCAGGAACACACCGACGACCTGAGCGGTCATCTCATTCTCCATGACCCTATCTGGGAGGCACGCCCAGTGCACCCTCCCAGTGAACCCCACAGCAGTGTTTCTTCCATGACACACTAAAAGAACCCACTTCAGCTGGGGGCGGTGGTCAGACGAGTGCGTGCCTCCTAACTTTCTCCCTCATTTCCAGTCCCATCAGAACCCATTCTTGGTTGTTGCCTTCCTACTCAGAGAAAATCATCTGAAAATGGTGCCCCAGAGTGTCAAAGTTTTCCTCACGCCACATGGGTGTCCAGCCATTGGTGGAAAATAGCAGGAGGCTCCAGAGGATCTAGCCTAAGCCATGCCATTAACCTCAAGAGTGGCCTCAGGAAGACACCCCACTACCCCCCACCCACCTCCCCCACCCCATTTCACATCTGTAAACTGGCTCTCTCAACTGGCAGAAAGCACTTTCCTTACATCTCTCACATTCTATGGAACTTCCACAGATCTAGCTTTTAACTCACAAACGTTCTCTTCAGGTATGTTAATTCATTAAGCTTTACACTTGAGTCATTTTTGTTTCCTTTTTGTTTTTGTTTTTTCCTCTCTGGGGGCCTCTCCTTGGCCCTTCTTGCCATACTGGCTCTGAAACTGGACAGGCCAGGGAACCAGTATGATGTCGGCCAGCCGCTAACTATCTCCATCCCAACCATGCACTTGGGCAGCAAGCATAACAAGGTGGGTCGTGGGAAGCCACTAGACCGACCATAAGATCAACTCGGGCCAGGATCCCATGGCTCACCTGACTGCCATGAGCCCTGGCCTGACCCCGCCCACCAAATTAATTTTGATCACTAAATTTGTAATTTCCAGAAGTCCTTTTGACTCTCTTCCCCCTGATACTTTTCTGTTTTACCCTGTGGGTTTCACACCTTCCTTTGGCTTTTCAATTATTTTGAACATGCTTATTTAAGATCTCTTCCAGGTGTTGAAGGTATAGTTCTCCTATCGTTTTGCATGCGATGGCTCTTATTGGGTGGTACATTTTTCCCTGGCGGAGCCCCATGTTCTCTGGAAAGTAGTTGTAATATGTGTTCTGCCGGGACGGTAGGAGTTTTCCCAGTTTTGGTCTTTTTTCCTGTACACACACGCGCGCGCGCACACACACACACACACACATTCTGGGCTTGGGGTTTCCTAACTACTTAGAGTCAGTCCCTACATCTGTAAGCGCCTCAAGTTTGAACTTCTGTTCCTGAAGAACATACCCTGGGTAGATGGAAACTTCCTTGTAGCTACCCCAGGGCAGCAAGGCCTCACACCCCGGAGAATTCAAAGCTGTTGCTGTTTATTCATTTACTGCTGCCTCCCAATAAGATACCAGTTCAATGGAGTATAAAAGACCTCCCTTGTCTTTGTCATCGCTGTGTCTTGAGGGCCAGGACAATGCCCTGGGCTCAGGAGCCTGTTGATATACATTTGCTGGGTAAGTGACTGAGGACACTGTGACTTCTCGGGGCTCGGCTCCAAGAGACAGTTTGAGGCTCCCCGGGTTGGGTGATGCCCAGGTCCCTTGCCTCTGCTGCCTCTCCTCCCGCCTCAAGCCCTGACCCCATCTCCCAGCACTTAAGCAGCAGCGTGTGGGGCTGGCCGGTCGGGGGCACTCACTGGAAATGGAGGTGTACACAGCGAAGGCTCTGAGGCTCGTCATCTCCTTCTTGCGGGTCATCTCCACGCGGGCACGGAAGATGTTCTCCCAGGCGTACAGCTTGAGCAGCTTGATGCCACGGAGCATCTCGTTGGTCTGCTTCAGCCTCTCATTAGAATACTCCTGCCAGGGGCCACCAAGTCAGAAAGGAGTGCCCCCATCCTGCCCAAGAGGAAGGAGCCGAGCGAATGCCCTCACCGCTTCACAGTGCCCAGCTCCTGTGCCCATGGGCACACCCCCTGTCTTCTCCATTCATCCCATTCCACAGACTAAGAAACTGAGGCCTGGCCCGTGAAGTAACCTGCTTTGGGTCCACGAGAGTGTGGGTGCACACGTGCATGCATGGGCGTGTGTGTGCACCTGCGTGTGTGTGTTTGGCAGCATCTGGGGGAGGAGAGAGGAGCCTCACTGACCTACAGGGAGAGGGAGCAAGCAGCCACATGGGGAGAGGATGGGGAAAGGGGGCATCAGCATGCCCAGGATGCTCACTCACCAGTGTGCTCCGCTGGGCCTGGGAGAGCTTGGTGGCCACAAAGTACTGCACGGGGGCCAGTAGGATGATGACAGCCGCCCCAATTAAGGCACTGACGCCAAGGATGTAGTAGAGGAGAATCACACCCACGATGATCTGAGGGAGGGTCATGGAGGTAAGTTTCCTCTGACCCAATGGCTATCCTGGGGGAGGGGGAGTTGTCAAAATCCCCCCTTCCCCAGTCACCTAGGGAGGGGCATGCCTTGGTGCCCAAGTTTTCCAGCTGTCCCCAGGGGACCAAAGGAGGAGGTGTGACAAAGCAATTTCAGAAAAAGGTATTAGCACAATGGGGTCTCGTGCAAGCTGTGCTTTCGGGCGGGGGAGGGGGTGCTGATCGTTAACTGTGTTGATCTGCCAGCCAGCTAAGGCAGTAACTCTCTCCAAATCTACCTTCCAGATGGGAGTCTCAGAGCTGAGCTTGCACAATGGCTGTAACAGCACCTTTTGTTCTGTTTGCTCGCTGGGGAAGCTGACAGTTCCCTCCCATGGGGAGGAAAGTGACATATGAGCACAGGGGTGCTGCTGCGTCCCTGCCGGACAAAACAGGTCCAGGGGCCAGCCGTTCAACTTTCATTCTCAGGCTCCTGGCATCTTTTAAACATAAGAGAGGCACTGTCTTCTATTAAGCTAGTTATTACGTATATAAGAAAATGAAAATGATCTCTTAAATTTGTGACATGCTATAGAGTGAGTGGTCTTTGGATTTAAATAGAGATTTTTATAATTCTTAGAGGCAGATTCACTCCATAATCTGTAATATAGATCCACATATATACAAGAAAGCTGATGTCTCCACATTTTTAGTGAATCTGGCAAGTATTCTCTGAGAAGAAAATTCTTCTGTTTCTAGCTTTATGCAAACGACCGCCTGCTTTTGAATATTGATGAGAAGTGTAAATTACCCTTGCCAGCCCCTGAAGCATCGAGATGACAATTTCTCAGGTTGCCTTCAAAGGCAGACAGCTCTAAATTCAGGCTTATTCTAAAGGAACAGATGTGCTGTCTTCCTTAATTGGGGGGGAAAAAAGTCTGCCTGGGTTGGCCCTACACTCCCCGAGCCTTACACGAAATTGGCAGTGAGCTCTTCGCACTACCTCAAGGACAGAGGAGTGGGTGGGCGGCTCTGTAATTTCTGTGAATCACAGAACGCCTCTTGGGTTAGCGGGATCTTAGGGACTGGTGAGTGACCCCTTCACCCCTTGCCTCCTGGGATTTCACTGAGGTTAAATGCTGGCACAGGGGTGCAGAGGAGCACATTAGGAAATAAAGAAACTGCACTCCTGCCCAGCTCTGCTCGCGTCATCCTACCCCAAATTACCTCTGGCATCCAGTCTCTTCATCAGCTGTCCTCATATGGAGGCAATCGGGGCATCACTCAGCAGCTTATAGGGCCAGACACCAAGGGGACTCCCAGAGTCACCACTGCGGCACCTGCTGGGGGTTGGTGCCCGAACCCCCATACCTCCAAGTGCTGGCCCCTGCTGGAACAGGACCTGGAGCCACAGCTGCTGCTGCTTCTTCCAGGCTCCTTCTCACCCTCCACCCGCCCCTTGTCACGCTCCCCAAATTCTTCTGTCCACTCCTCTATTTTGCAAGGTTCTGTGGGGACCCCCCCGGAAGAATAGACCGGAAATCAGGGATTCTGAGTATGCAAAGCAAGAGAGGGGAAACAAGGACTATTGTAGCCCCTCTTTGCAAGTTAAAAAAGTGATCTAGTAGTGGGGAGATCATAGGCCCTGGAGTCTGTAGGACTGAGTTTGAATGTAGTCCTGGCACTTTGCTGCGCAACCTTAGGCAAGTTACTTAACCTTTCTGAGTTTCAGCTTCTTCAACCTTAAAATGGTGGTTTTTGTTTTGTTTTGTTTTAAGAGAGAGTGGATATGAGTTGGGGAGTGAGGGGCAGTGGGAGAAGCAGACTCCTCCCCGGGTGGGGAGCCCAACATGGGACTCAACTCCAGGTCCCTGGGACCATGACCTGAACCGAAGGCAGAGGCTCAAATGACTGTGTGACCCAGGTGCCCCTAAAATGGGGATTTTAATTCCACTTAGCAGGACTGCAATGAAAATTAAATGAATATATATATACCTAGAATGATACCTGGTTAGAGATCAAGACCAGGTGGCAAGCCTCTTCTTACAAACAAATAAATAGGCCTGGTGGGAACTCTGTCACTAGGGAACCACAGAAAGGAGATACCTGGGACTAGTGTTCTACCGGCTCACTGTGTGGTCCAACCTCCCCAGGCCCTGAGCACACGCGGGATGAGGACTCAAAGAAGTCCCCACTCTTGCCGAATTCCTTAACATCGTGTTCATAAGCTTCAGGTGGCCAGCAAAACACCTGAAATTGTAGGCAAAGTGTGTGAATGCACATTGGTTTTTCCGAGAAGTTTTCATTAGCTTTTTCAGAAGTATTTGAAGATCAGAGGTTGCCTAGGTCTGTGGGAGGGGATGGAGAGTGAGTCCCATGGGCACGGTTTCCTTCTGGGGTGATAGAAATTATTCAAAAATTGTGATGATGTTTCTACAGGTCCAAATGCACTAAAACCCACTGAATTATGCACTCTAAATGGGTGAATTATATCTTAATTTAAAAAAGCATATGTGACCCCAAAAAAAAAAATTAGAAATCAAGGAGTGCCTTGGGGATAAAGCAGTGGGGCTCCTGAGCTGGTTTTAATATTCTTACAAGCCAGGTGACCTGTGTGCAGCCAGGCTGCACAGAGCATCCTGACCAGGTCGAAGTTACTGTGTCAACTCTGGGTAGAAACACTGGGTCTTGAGGGCTGCTGAAAGCTCTGCTCAGTGGCATCTGGGTGGCTCAGTGGGTTAAGCCTCTGCCTTCAGCTCAGGTCGTGATCTCGGGGTCCTGGGATCGAGTCCGGCATCGGGCTCTCTGCTCAGCGGGGAGCCTGCTTCCTCCTCTCTCTCTGCCTGCTTCTCTGCCTGCTTGTGATCTCTCTCTGTCAAATAAATAAATAAAATCTTTAAAAGGAAAAAAAAGGAATTAAAAATGGAAAACTAAGTGCTACTTCATGATAAATAAGCAAAGATAAGTGATTCGTGGAGATAAAACTACCATGTCCCGATGTTGGGAGGGTTAACTGCGTAAGAGAGAGGGGCTGGGGCAAGGGTTATTAGTATTAGTTAGTATTGCTAGCAATGATGTGTGTGCTATAAACATTGTAAGTAATCGTAATGATGACAATACAGTGGGTTTGGTGGACAAGCCCCTTCAAAGGAGTTGGTTTAAGGGGACACAACAGAAAGTGTTCTTGTGGACAAAAGGCCAGTAACTGTATTAGATGAGGCTCTCTAGGCCCTTCTGTAGCTTCTGTAGTCACTGATCCACCCGGCAGAGAAGGGGGGTGGGCAAGGGGGAAGGCATGGGTAAGTGGTAATGGGGATGGCATAGAGGGCTGTCCCCATAAAAAGGACCATCAGATTCCCTGCCCTATCTCCCCATCAAGATGCCTGCCCGACTCCCTGTGCAAGCCTCTCCTTCTATTTTCCTTTAATGTCTTTCAAATATAAGCTTTATAGATAAGAAAGTCCAATAAAAATCAGTTGAGATGAAGGCTTATGGAATTTGCGCTCCAAGGAACAATAGACTCTGGACCAATAAAGTCCTCACTCACATCAAAGTGTGCAATTTCGAGGGATCTGATATTTACTTAGCAACCACTCTGTGCCAGGTGCTCTGCCTGGCGCTTTACTTAGATCACCTAACTGAATCCTCAGAGCAACTCTAAAGGGTAGGAATCATGTCCATTTCATAGATGAGGAAACTGAGGCTCAGGCAGGGTAAGTATGTGAGTCAACCTGTTTCACCATAGTCCAGACCCCATCCTCTCCATGAGGCAGTCTCTATGGAGCCTGCAGGCGCTCTGGGATTTGCACTTCTGGTCTGAGCACCAGAGGGAAGCATGGGTTCTATGGTAGAAGCTCCAGATGAGAGACCAGGCCAGGGGTCAGGTAAGCCATGCTGAGGATTCGCCTACGATCATTGAAGGAGAACACACCTCCTTCAGAGCCAGCCCCAAAGGTTGTCCAGCTTTAGAAATAATCATGGTTTTGATTTTCAAAAATAATACATGCTTATTGGATCATTTAGAAATGCACAAAGAAAATAAAAATCACCATAATCCCACCATGTGGCCTTCTAGTTCTCTCTTCTGTGTGTGTCTGTGCAAATATGTATATATACATACATTCCAATCCAGTGTGAAGCTCACTGCATATACTATTCTGTAACTTTTTTGGCTTAAATATACATCAGGAACGTTTTTCGATGTAATTATAAGTACTTTGCTGCAGCATAACTTTTAAGGTCTGCAAAATGTTCCACATAGGATTAATGTATAATTTTTTTAAAGCCTGAATGACAAGAGGGATGGCTAGATCATTCACTGAGTGTGAGACAGTTTAGGGAGCCAGGGGTACAGCCCATGGAGACTCCAGGGGGGTGGAAGGTGCAGGCCAACATGGAATGGAAGATGGCGAGCTCCTAGTCACTGGGCATGTACCAGAAGATTCCAACTTTGTGCCCTTCACCCCGACCGCAGACACACATCCCTTACCTGTACTGGCATAGCCCACAGGTTTGGGCACAAGAAGAAAAACCACATGAGCTGGTTGGTGTCAATGGCAACCAGATTGCAGATCTGCGCGGCTGTCATTTCTCCCATGGACAGGTTGGAGGTGGACAGGTGCATAATTTTGTTGTAAATCTTGGTCTGGAAACGAGAGTGGAGTGCTTCACATCTGTCATCATCGTCACCCTAATCCCTCTCCCAGATGCCATGTGTCTACAACGTACCAGTACCTTCTCGCACATCTCCCCATGGAGCCCCAGAGCAGCTCTGTAACACTAATTGGAAAATTAGTGTTCCATTTTCACACATGAGGTAACTAAGGCTCAGAGAAGTAAAGGGCTTTGATTATAGCTCAAGCAAGTCAGAAGGGCAGCATTCAAATGAGGAATCCACGACAGCATGGCCAGCTACTTCCCCAGCAAAGCAAGACCTCACCCTTGGGGACAGGACTTAATTAGCTCTTAAATCTTAAAAGCAGATCTTCATGTCCAGCTGTATTCTTGATTTGCCAGAGGCCAGTAGAGAACACCCTTCAGAGCCATAAACATGATAGAATGGCGCAGTTGTCTGTATTAATGTGGCTGTCTTCAACTGGGGGAGGGGTATGCTCCAAAGCCAAGTCCTGTCTTAATTGAGCCTTGAAACAAAACAGGCGGTCAGCCTGGGAAGATCTTAAGTGAGACAAGACATCCAAGTGTCGACCAGCACCCCCCACCATCGGGAGTCCAGCTACCCTGAGCACTTTTTTCTGTCTCTCCAGGGAGGATGGGAGGAGCCATGGTAGTGGGGGAGCTCTGAACCTAAAAGCTCTTTGTGCACAGTAATCATGTCTCCTAGAAAGATGGCGATTTTCAGGTTGTGTGCTCTTAAACAAGGAAAAACGCATTCCTATCTTCAGTGCCCTGGGGATGCCTGCTTTTAAATGAAATTCTATTGTGCATTCGTTATAAGGTGGATTCCCAGCTCTTTTAATTCATCTTTTTTGAGACCCAGGCTTTTTTGATGGTCAGATTTGCTTAAAGCATGAATCTATTCTACGTTTTTGGGGGAGTTTATATACACCAGGGGTAAAATTTAAGGTAGTGGCAGTGACATTTTTTGACAGATCTATGTACAGCCCGGGTTATGTGAAATCAGTCTTGAAAGAATAATAATAAACCTAGTTTTAGTGAAGTAGGAACATAGAGTATTCTATCAAAGAAAGCATTTTTCAGTAAAGACCAGAAATATGCATCTTACTAATATTTGGTGTATATAAAAAATTATATATCTATTATAAGAATTTTGCTTAATAACGTTCATGTAAAAACTGTGGTTATTCTCAAACATATGAAGATAAGTATTCTCATCTATAATTTTATGTAAATTTCTGAAAAAAATGTTTGTTTTTCTAATTTGTTTCCATAATCAATGCCAGCATTTTCTTTTCGCAGCATATGAATTTAGCTCTCCTGGATTTAGACAGTTTGATAAAAACAATTACATGCTAATACATTTAAAACCCATTTTTGGCTCTTTTAATATAATTGGAAAATACTGGGGCAGAGTAAAATTTATGACATACAAAGAGAAAGACTTAATTACAAACTGTTTGACTATAAAACTCACTGTCGTCTATGGTGGTATGTCCCTGTCAGTCAATGGAAGGGTCTGTGCAGAAGCTGGACAGAAAACCTTTCAGAGAGGTTTTCTGAAGTGAGGAATAACTTGGTTCCTCCTAGCTCTGAGCCCCCGTGAATCTCAGAGGGTATTAGATTTCCTGGGCTCTTGCCCCCATTCTCACATGATGACATCCCTGAAGAAATGACTCTTTTCTCAGGGAAAACCACTGGAGATGGGCAGTGTGGCCATGTACAGCTGCACAAGCTGTGCACTACACAATTCGCCATTCACAAGGACTATATTAGGATAACCAGAGTTTGGACCCAGCCCAGCCCATCCCTTCTCCTCTCAGTCCCTTTTCTGTAAAGCCTCTGATCCTGGTTCCCAAAGGATCGGCTGGTGTTAATAATTCTGAGGAATATTTCTTTCCTGAAGTATGAGGTGTCTTTGGGTTTAGTCACAACTTCTGAGTGTCCTATTGACTTCATGAGATTTTCTGGGTATGGCAGAATCAACTAGTTGTCCCCCAGGATCCATTCTCTCCTTTTCCCAAGAAGATTTTCTAGCAGGACATACATGGCTGTCAAGAATAAAGACCACACTTTCTAGCTTCTCTAGCTGTGGCCCTGTGGCCAATTTCTCATCAGTGGGTTGGGAGAGAATATGCACAATGTCTCTGTTATGATTTTAAAAGAAGGAAGCGTTTCCTCCTGTTGCCCCACCTTTCTTCTCTTGCTAGTTTAAGTACAGGCCCAATAGTGATAACACCAATAGTCACCTTCAGCCATAAGACAAAAGTCACGTGAAAGAAACATTCCAGAATGAGCCAAGGTCTCTAATGAACATGTTGCTGCCACACCAGCCCTGACTCAGTGTGAGAAACCTTTCATGCTATTTAAACCACTGTCACACTGGGTGTCCTCATCCCAACAGCAGAACCAAAATTCTAAAGAAAACACTAGAGCTTAGACAACTCTTATCACCGCCTTGCTTAAAAGTGCCCTGAGTTCCTCCTGA
Organism: Mustela erminea; assembly: GCF_009829155.1. Lineage (NCBI taxonomy): Eukaryota > Metazoa > Chordata > Mammalia > Carnivora > Mustelidae > Mustela > Mustela erminea. Next base: position 71,555,612 of record NC_045622.1, read on the forward strand.
TTTTGATCATCCTCTCAACCCAGTCTGAGAAGGAAGCCACAGGGAGCATGAGCAAGGACCTAGACCCAAGGGACTTACCGGGCCAGAAAAATCTCTCTGGTTAGGACCCAAGATTTAAGAGCTCAAATCAATATTCAAGGCTATCTAGTTCTAGTATGTCAACCTTGTTTCTTATTTATTTATTTGCAACCAAAGAAGACGGGTGACAGTCCCCTGGAACAGAATCTGGAGGACTCTGAGTCTGCATGTGCTTTCAGCAGTAAAGAGTGAGATGACCCCTCAGGGATGTCTGTCTCACTCAAGGCCAAGCCGGTGACACTGCAGACCCAGTACCAGGCAGAACCAGCACTGGACCTCCTACACTTGCTGAGTCCAGCCCAAGGCACTTTCCACTCTCCCATGCAGCTTTGTCAACAGTTATTGTTTCGAAGCACTGCTGAAGGGCAACAACAAAAAATTAACTCACCGCAGAATCATTCTCGAGTGCCTGAGAGGATGAATAATGTGGCTTTTACTGCGAAGTGAAAGCATCATTAGCCAAGTACCTGTATTGCTCCTCTCAAGTTAATTCCAGTTTCAATGGCGACATAGTAGGATGCTTGCAGAAATGTCCTTTGGAGTAGGAGGGCGAGGAACAGAAGCACGGCTAGGACGTAGGCATTAGCAAGGAACTCTTGGGATGAGACAAAGTAAACCCCGAGAAATTGTATCTGTTGGAAAGAGAATTTGGAGATGGCTGTCACCGTCAGAAAAATGGTCGCCGTTAATACCCGCTACTGTGTCACGGTGGCCATTACTGCAGGACCCTCCATGCTTGCAAAGCGTGTGCAGCTGTGAATAAGGGCAAAATCAGACTGATAAATCCAGCTAAACATCCTTCTAGCCACAGGGAGGGTTGCCTACATCCTCTTCATCATCCTACTTAGCGGAACAGAGTGTGGCCCAGTTCTATCCTCGTGCCCATAAATATGACTTTCAGCTGTGTGGCTACCAGGCCCAGAGCAGCTCACTCTGAATGGAATGAGAATAAACAGAGTGACTCACAGAACAGCCAAAACCAGGACTGCTCAAACAAATCCCACAATGTGTGCTCTCTGTTACAGAAAAATCCAGAATGAGCTGAGGTCTTGTCCTACAGCCAGCTCTGTAGAAATTTCTGGAGAGAAAAGGCCAGTGGGGAAAATTTAGTGCTCCCAGGTGAGGTGGAAACTCATCACCTATGAGGGATTGAGATTTCAGAAGCCCCCTCAGCCTTCTGGGCTCCCAGGACCTCCTTTTAAATTGTCCTCTTGCTACACCTCCAACAAGATCTCAGATGATAAGCACTGGGAAGAAACCCAAACGTTTTGACTCTGTTGCTAAAGATACCAGAAAACAACAGCATGTCTGTTTCCAAATTCAGCATCAACAGCTCCCAGGAAAACTTTGATCCTGATTAAGTCCTTTGCTCCCCAGCAGAACCACATGCATGTTTCCATGAAGACAGCACTCTCCCCTTCCTAAGACTCTGCCCTGAACTCTGAAAGCTATTTGCGGGGTGTGGGAGCTGCTGCAGGGTGAAGGGTGGTGGGAACAAAGTGATGAGAAGGAGTCTGAGGGCACGTCTCTGGCCAGGATCAGGCCCAAGGGGTCAGAAGGCCAAGAGGAGTCTTTCATAGAGTCAGAAATTCCTGGATCGTGGACACAGGGCTTTTGGATGGTAGTAAAGACCTTGCTTCTCGGTTCAACTGGGCCTGCTCAACCAGCACTCACTGCTTCCTGGAACTTACAAATACCTCTCCGTGGCTCTGTGAGACAGGAGACTTTTCCTTTTGGGGACAGCAGGAAGCAGACACAGAGGGACCATTAAAGCCTCCTAGAGGAAGGCCCACCAAGGCCTGAAGTCCCCGACTCTGGCTCATTTGCCAAAGTACCAGAGGAAAGGCAGAGGGAGAAGGGAGGAGGAGATGGTGTGCGTGTGGGGGGGTGGGTGGGGGAGGGGTGGATTGGAAGCAGCCAAATGGACCTTAAAATTGGGCTGCAGGGGTTGAGACCTGACCTTACAGGGAAGCAAGGGACAGGACACAGTATTTCTCAGGTGCAGAACTCCATCCTTACAATACACCAATAAGAATACCATTATGCGCCTAATTTTATGTACAAGGAAATGGAATTTCAGCATGATGACGTGGCTGGCTTGAGGTCACATGCTGATAAGGCAGAACACATGAACATGAACACGAACCTATGTGATGCCAAAAACATCCCTAGATTCACTACCTAAGCCTCACCTGGCCTCTTGACCTCGAGTTTCCTGTTGTCAGCTATAAGATCGTAGGGGACAGACCCATGGCCACGTGGCTGGTTCTGGGTCAAAGAGGAAGGCACATGGCCTTGGGAAGACCTCGTCCTATTTAACACACTTTGGCAGTCTTCGGTTCTACCATCTTCCATAGACACCCAGCTCTGGAGAATAGAGTCCACCGTGTTAAAGCAACAGAGTCCCTCCTGGGAGCTTGCCCTGAAGGAAACCATTTAGCGTCAGGAAATGAAGGTGTTCTATATCTGGGGTACAGCAGGGGGAGAGGTGAGAAGTCAATGCCACGCACACCCATAGGGCATGGCTGAGTATTTTCTGATGCTCATGGGAACAGCGACCGCCACAAGGCAGCATGGAATGCCACGCATGTGCTGTCTCACCATGATCAGAAAACACACGGGCTGGAGAATGGGGACTCAAAAAGTCACCTGAAGACAGACGTTGATTAGAGTATGGAGGTATTTGTTAAATACACTCATTATTTGTATATTTTTAGCAAAGTAACTAATTCCTTTTTTGCAGCTTTAAAGGAAAAGCCTTGACCCCTTCCCCCGACAACACACATACCATTGGGTCAGAAATTGTATTTCTTTGGATCAACTTCTTGTGGCCTCTTAAGATGAAAATCTCCCTGCAGGTCTAAGTTATTAAGATGTTATTAGACCTCTCTTCAAAGAGACAGCTTAAAGGAGATGGAGCCCAGAATAGCTAAGTTTTTATTAAGAAGTGGGCACCAGGGGTGCCTGGTGGCTCCAATGGTTAAGCCTCTGCCTTTGGCTCAGGTCATGATCCCAGGGTCCTGGGATCGAGCCCCCACATGAGGCTCCTTGCATGATGGGAAGCCTGCTTTCCCTCTCCCACTCCCCCTCTTATGTTCCTGATCTCGCTGTCTCTCTGTCAAATAAAAAAATAAAATCTTTAAAAAAAAAAGAAAAAAAGAAAAAAAGTGGGTACTAGACTAGCCAAAGAGACCCGGGTTCTTGCCCAAGGAAGGCAGGCTCTGGGAAGCTTTAAATGGGTGTGAAGGCACGGACATTGCCCAACACCTTGAAGGCTGGAGAGAAAAGGCCGAGGACCTACAATTAGACATCTGGTGGGAGTTAAATGCTTCAGAAGATCAGCCCCAGTCTCACACTTTCACAAGCTCTCAGGGAAGAAACTGTGTTTGTTTCCGGGGGTTTCCCAAGTAGTGCTTGATACATACGTTAATCAATGCCTATGATCTTCCTCTCTCATCTACTTTCTCTATAAGTTATACAATTCCCCATTTCGTAGTTAAGCTGATTCATTTGCACAGGTAGGATTAGAACCTAGGACTCATGATGCTACTGTTCTGACTCCCACTGTCCTTGCCTGGCCAGAGGTATGACTGGAAATGGCCCCTTTCCTTGTTCTCTAGAGCTTAGTGGACAGGGATCATGTGGGCTTTTGCTTCTTACTTGGGCAGGAGTCAGAAGGTTAATGACACATTGGTCCCCGCCCTGGAAGGCCCTGGGAAAAAAACAATGACAACCGTCTTTGACCATTCATGGACCAACATACCCACCCTTCCATTCACAACCATTTAACAAGGCGGTTTCGAGCCTGGACTTAGAGGTTAACCATATCTGAGTTTGAGTCCTGACTCATTCTATATTAGCCATGTGTCCTTATGTAAGTACCTCAATCTCCCTGAGCCTCAGTTTCCTCACTGGAAAATGAGGCCCCCCCACCAGGAGCAGTTTTGAGGGGCCTAGGCCTCTTGGGGACCCCTCCTGGTTACCTGCTTCCTTCCCTTCAGGCACCCAGGCCTCCCTTCCTCTCCTTAGCTGGCTCAGGGGCTTCCACGAGAATCTGGGAGGTTCTTTGGGGCCTTGCCCAGGGACCTAGGACTTGGGCTAGCCCAAGCTTCAGGCTGCTCCCTCGTAGGCCCTGACTCCACCAAGTTGTCCTACTCAGGGCCCCCAACCTGACTGCCTATTGTGCCTATTGTGAGAATTCGGTGTAACAATGGAGATAAAAATATCTAGTAAGCACACACACACAGTAGGTGATAACTTCTGTATGATTCCCTGAAGAATTATGTCTCCTGTGCCCCCTACGTGTCAGGCATGGAACCGGGTTCTGGGCACGAGGAGGTCCGGTAATGCGGTTCCTGTCTTAGGGGATTCAGGTCAAGTTGGGAAAGAGACAAGGGGTGTTCGATGGTGCAAGCCCAGGGTGTTATGAGAGCACAAAGGAGGGGCATCTAATCCAACCAGAAGAAGTCTTCCTTGGAGAAGGTGATGTCTAAAGTGAGTCCCGGGGGCTGAGACGGGCTAGTGGGATACGGGAGGGAGGCATGCCAGGCCAGAGCAGCTGTGTGGGACTGTCATGAAGAGACCAACCCACACACCGACATCACGAAGTCACAGAAAAGCATATTAATTCACAGAGTCACCCACAGTGATAGCTACAAATACGTGTATCCAAATGAAGACACAGACACACACGGAAAAAGATACCGAGAGACACAGGACAAATAGAAGGACATATATACCGAATTACAAATAGTTCCTGGGAGAACTCATTCAGAACGAACACTTATACACTCACGAACCCACACACGTTTCCCCTCTGAAGTTAGGTTTTTGGAAGCTTTGGCACTCAGACCAAACCCGTACTGCTCTTTCTCTGCCCAGCTGACAGCCTTGAGCAGGGTTTGGCCGTTCTTTAGGAACCCAGCTCCCTGGCCCTGCAGTCAGATCACTGACAGCCCTGGCAAGTGACAGATTGTGGGTAGGGGTTAGGCGGGAGAGGGGGCCGGAGAGACAGAGGTCGTGGGCTGCTCCCAGCCTGGGCCCCAGCTTTCCCTGGAGAGTGGCAGAGGGGACAGGAGCGTGGAATTAAAGAAGAAATAATGTTTGTCCTTGCGGATGCCAAGGGCAGTGTGATTCTTGCCAACTGTGAGTGTCCTGGAAAGGGAAGAGAGGACAGGACGGCTACTGACAATGAAGTAAACAACGGTGCCCCACTGTGCAGCCTGCCACAGCACCGAAGGAGGCTGAGCCAAAAGAAGGGCCTTCTCACAGAAAGGGTTGTGCATGGAGAGCTTTCTTGTAGTTCATAAACACCAGAACGGCACCTGTCTCTTTGGGTGGGAGCTGCTGGGAGGCAGGGGGATGAACCAGATGACCTCAGTAAATGACTCCTTTCCCCATTTTCTGGAGCCAGAAGCCTAAATGAGAATTAAGCCATATGGCAGGCAACCACACGACTGAGGATTCTCTGTTGCTGACACTGGAGACTTATATTTATTTTCATCTCTCATTTCGATGTCTGTAATTTGCTGATTGCATTTGGGCTGCAGGAAACAAATATTAGATCTGATAAGGCCTGCTGCCTCCGAGGTAAGGGCCATCTATCTCGGGGATTTATGGACTGACAAAGGACCTGGACAAGAGCATTCCATTGAGAGGGCAATAAATCCCAGGGTTGGTATATAAATAAAGAAGAAAAAAAAAAGAGAGACGTTCAGATGAACCACAATTCGAAGTGTTGTTCTCCCGGCCTCTGTGGCGTATTGTGCCTCAGAGTTCTCTCTAGGAGAACCCCACCAGCGTTTTGGGAACCATAGAAAGAAGACAATGACATGAACAAGCTGAGAAGGGCTCTGACTAGTGTTGCTTCCTTCCTCAGAGTAACAGTGGGGTCTTGCTGCTGTGGGACTGTCCATGTAGAACATTCTGGAGTCCTTTACAGTCAGACTAGAACTGAAGGTGACATCTCTTGTAGACAAGAGAACTTGCCCTTTCCTATCTCTTTTTGGTCCAAGTACAGTTCAGAGGCTCGAAAGCTAGAAAGGCCTCAAAAGCCACCAAGGTCTAAATAAGCAAGAAGAATCCTCATGTTCCTGTTGAACTAGAAGTCTGCCCGTCTGAGCCTGGCTAACTCTTACTCCTATGTGAAGACCCCATGCCAGTACTTGGCCCTTTATGAAGCTGTCCATGACCATTGGCTGAGTTAGTCACTCCCTCTTCCCACAGTTCCCTATATATACCCCCTAACAGCAGTGTTGAACACAAAGTCGAAAAATCTTTTATTTAGATTTCTCTCCTCCATTGGATTTCACAATCCTTGGAGCCAGAAGTGATGGCTTGATAATAGTAAGTCAATTTAGCACGACAGTTCTAAGCGCCCACACTCTGGAGTGGAAGAGACTTGGATTCAGATCCCGAGTCTGTCACACAACAGCTAAAAAACCCTAGGGAAAGTTACTGAACCTCTCTGTGCCTCAAGTCCCTCATCTGTAAAATGGGGATAAAATACCTACCTCATGAGTTGTATGGTATGTGAATAATATCCCAATAACTATTACCAAATAAATAAATAAATAAATAAATAAAAGGACTGACCCTAAAAGGCTGTGCTAGGCATGAAAGGAGACAGCATCTCAGTAACTCCCACAAGCAGCCAGGCATGCGTTAATGGTCAGCACGTGGCTGTTATTATAGTTAATAGGCCCATCATCGCCATGGCCTCTGGATTCCCACAGCCCAACCCAGGCCTGGCACACAGTAGGGTTCAATGGATATTTGCTGAATAAATCAGACAAACAGACTTGGTGTGCCTCATATTCCTGACCAAAAGTGCTCAGTTAATTATTCCCCTGGGAAAAATTAATATAAACCTCCTCAGGGTTAAATGCTCTCTGCGGTCCTAGAGCCAATAAGATGAATAGCAGGACGCAAGGGAGTGTCATGAATCATTACGATCCCCAATCAGCAATTCTCAGCAACATTTTTGGACTGTGTGTGGTTAAAAGTTGGTAATGATATTCCCGCTGGGAAAATAAAACTCCGAGTCTTGTTAGAGGTGAGTTTTCCATTTTGTGACCAGCTAAATCTAAGTGGCGGCAAAAAAACAGATGAAGGAATTAAGTCCCCAGCCCCCAACCCCAGAGTGCAGGCTATGGCCCCAAGAAGGGAAGAGAAACCCCCAGAAAGGTTACTGCCTCTTTGGTCCAACAGATTTCAGTCTGGAGCATCTTAAAGCAGCAAAGGCCATTAGGGATTATCTAGTCCAATGAGTCAAGTGATTTTAAGCCATGGAATCCTTTTGTCAAAGAATTTTTAATGGAAGAGTCCAATATATTCATAAAACTGGGGCAGCTTTGAGTGAAATCTGAAACTGGGGGAAGAAACCCACGGAGGGTCCCCTTGCCCCTCACCCCTGACAGCAGCCTCCAAGAAGCCCCTGTGGGACCTTGGATGCCAGAATATGCAGAACTGCATAAGACAGATCGTGAGAAGTTGTCTGAGTCCATAAGGATGATGTAAACGAAAGACAACATATCCAGCAAATCCGAGAAGCCCTAGGTGCTGGTAAACGAATGCACGTCCTACAACTTTCTGAACGACTAATGCCTGGGAGAGAAGTCATGGCAGTGATGGCATGGTGAGGAGAGCAGGGAGCCATAAGTCTTGCTGGGGCACCAGCTTGCCTCCTGGCATTTCTGTTAACAGGATGCAGAGCATCTTCTAGAAGGAGATATCGCCAAGGGATTTGTGCGAGTGTGGGGACCTGACTCAGGGCAGCCGGTTGACCTCTTGCCCATTCTCGTGTACAAGGGAAAAATCTCCCCAAGGGTGCTCTGCTCTCCCCTTGGGGTGGCCTACCTTGGGCTGGGAGACGCTGTTCTCCTTCCCAAGGTGGTCCACGATCCCGAAGATGCACAGTGGCCCGGCGAATCCCAGAAGGTCGGCCAAGATGCGAAAAGTGCTGCTCAGGACCAGGCGTCTCCCAAAGGCTTGGCAGAGCGCCTGCCAGATGGCTCGGGCCCCCTGCGTGCTCTGCGAGTCCTTCTGCTGCCCAGAGAGAACCCATGGCCAGGTCAGAGCGGCCAAGGGCCCGTTCACCGCCGGGCCCAGCCTCCCAGGAAGTCCCTGGCTCCTGCTGCCTGGAGAAACCCAGTGACCACACTTGTTGCAAACAGGTGAACCCGAGGAAATCACTGAGTCACCAAGTGCACAGTTAGGTAGGCCGTATCAACATGAGCATGGTCCAGATGGGGAAACTGAGGCCAGGTTCACCATCAAGGTCACACAGCTGGTCAGGATGATGTGATGAGCACAGCACTGCAATGAAGAAGTGGCACGTGGCCCGCTTATTCATCACCACCTGTGACTGCGTCTGCCTCATGTCTCCCCACCGTGCTAGTGCAGAGGCAGTGAAGGAACATGGGCCTGGGCATTAGGAGACTGGCTCCGCCACCTATCAGCTGTTGCCCAGCTCTGGGCAGGTCACGGCCTTTCTTGGGGCCTCCATTTCCATGGCAGTGAGTTAGGGAGACCCCGGCCTTGTTCAGCTTCTAGAACTCTTGGAAGTATTGGGCCACTAAATCCCACCCTTTAAAATGGTTGAAAATTCCCACCTTTCTAGTCACTGAGCTCTAGAAGGAAGAACATAGGATATGAGGGAATTCAGTGGGGTCACTTCCCTTCTTGAGGCCTCAGTTTCCCCATCTGGACAATAAGGGTGTTTGTTCAGATGACCTAAACTGTAAGGGCTGTTTCAGCTGTGACTGTCCTATGAATCTTCTGGACTTGTCCTGATTCACTGTGTGACTTAGGGCAAGCCTCTTCCCCTCAGTGGGCCCTACTGGGGGTTTGACCTGATGTCTTCTGAGGTCTCCATCAGTATGTCCCCATCTCTAACCTGGAGGGAGGGGAATGGATGGTGTGGCAGGGTCCCCACTGACCGCTTGGGTGTCGAAGGCCTCACAGAGCCGCCGGTAGTTGGTGAGGGCCCTCATGGCAATGGGCAGCTTCCCAATGGCTCGGAGATCAATGGGCTTCTTATGAGCAGTCTTGATAAAAGCATTCATCCACCAGTAGGTGCCTTTGGACAGCAGGTTCACGAAGGGCTGCAGGAAGCGTACCCCCAAGTCCTGTAGGTCCTCAGGGGGCTTCACCTCCCTTGGTGACTTGAAGAAGATATATCTCTGTGGGGCACATGGGTCACCGGGGACAGGTAAATGCAACTTCTCACCCCTCTCCACTTTGCCCCAGAAAAGACCTGGGGTTGTGACATACCATCCTTGACCCTGACATCTAACATATGGAGCCATCTCTTGCTTATTTGCAGGAGAAGGATCACTCCACACCTGTTGTAACTCTTCCTTGAGTTCTACCCTGAATCCCCTTGATTTGGGTTGGGTTGAGTTGAAGTTGGATTGGGGAAGAGCAGAAATCTCCAGATACCATCCCATGGATCCCAGATCTGAGGACATGAACATGTTTCATGCTGGGTTTGCAGAACATGCAGTCATGCAAACCTTGGCTCAAATCCTGCCTCCTCCACTTACTAGCCAGGTGTCTTTGGACAAATTCTCATTTAAAATGTTTCTTTGTCTAAAAAGTGGGTGGTAGTTGCATCCCTGGGGAGCTGTGAGGGTCAGATGAGGCAGGGAATGTAGTTAGTTGGCCTTTGTGCCCTGTACATCACCAACTAAAGCAGGGGCGTCAGAGAAATGCAAATTCAAGTAGTACTTCATACTCATCACCCAAATGGGGCTGGCCCATTGCTCACTGGAGGCAGGGAGAGGGTTTTCTTATTCATTGCTGGTAGATTATAGTCTTTCTGGAAGGCGATCTGCAACACTGATTGAAATTTAAAACACACAGTTCACTTGAACTAGCAACTCCACTCCTTGGAATCTCTCCCACAAAAATAAAAGCACTGATACACAAAGATATAAATCTGTTTAATACACCATAATTTGTGAAGGCAGAAACTTGGCAGTGAACTGAAGGCCCATCAATTGGGTAATGGCTGAAGAAATTATTGCTCATCTACATGACGGAATATTATGCAGCCATTAAGAAAACTAAATTAGCCGTACCAGACTTGAAGGGAGTCCTAAGAGATATCTGCTGGGTGAGAAAAACAAGATGTAGAAACTGTGTACAATATGATCCGACTGTTATAAAATTAATACTGAGAGGAGAAACCTTTACTCTTACATGTGTTGAGAAAAAAGAACCTTAAATAGATACAAACATATGGTATTCTATTAATAAAACCAAGAGTGGAAGGGTACATATGAGGTTGCTAATCGGGGTTACCTGGGGAGGGAAATGCCTGGGGAGTGTAGAATAGGGATGGGGAGAGACGGAAAGGGGGTAAACAAAAATGATAATGAAACAAGACAAAACACACGTAAGCAGCCACATTCAGTCATTCAGGTATATGAGTAACTATATGAACACATTAAAATAACTCCCCTCCCCCAAGACAATAACAACAACAATAAGAGCAGAGCTCAGAAAGGCCAGCACTCAAAGCCCTTTTCCCTCTCTATGGGATTAAACCTAGAATCTTTCAACCTTGCCTAACACTTCCTGTCATTTCCATTAGCTCTGGGAGCTTGGGGTAGAGGGCAGCTAGACCAGAAGGAATATTCCTCTTGAACCTCTCCCACGGGTCTCAACTCCCGTTTGGGGCCTGCTAAAAGAGGCTGGCTCCTTCTATGGCTCAGCTAAGAAGCAGGGTGGGGGCCCCACACCCAGGGACAGGACACTGATCGGAAGTACCACCCTGGCCCCCGTGTATGCTGAGGTGGGTGTTGGGGTGGCCCCGCAGTGGCCCACTTACCCTCACCCTGATGACATTGACCTCCACCAGGAGCAGCATCCCATAGAGGACCACCAGCAGCCCAGTGAGGCAGAACCGCAGCTGTGAGAAGCTGATGGAGTGGTCATAGAACTTGACAAACTTGATGGTCTTGGTGATGAAGGCCAAGGTCCAGTAGATCAGCAGGGCTGCGGGCAAGAGCACATGCATTAAACTGTTCAAGATGGGTATGCTCAAAATGTTAACAATCTGGTAAGTCAAGCTGTTTTGTAAGTCTGCCAAATTTCTCTTCACAGTGATTAATACATTATTTTCTTGGTTTACTAAGTTGTGGGTGCTGTGCCACGTGAGCACTTAAAGTACTATCTCACTTATTCCTCACAACCACCTCATGAGGGGAGAGCTGCCAACTCCCCGACTGGACAGACAAAGAAAGCCAGGCTCAGGGACCTGCCCAGACAAGTGGTAGAACCAGGCTGGGCTGCCCCGGTGCCCATGGCCGGTGGCTCCATCCTGTAATGGTTTGCTTGTGGGATTTCTAAGGTGGAACGATCTTAAAGGTTCTTCAATCTGCTCTTTCATTTTATAGATGAGACAACTGGGACCCCAAAGAGGGTGTGACCTGCCCAAGCTCCCTGCAAGCTTGAGTGTGCCCAGGCCAGAGCCCACAACAGCATGACGATGCTCCTCACGGAGCCCAAGGGGCTGGGGGTACAAACAAGTCAGTCACAGTTCTGTGTGCATAGTGTGTCTAGTGGTTAGAGCTGGGCCCTGCAGCCAGATATACCCGGGCTCAGATCCTGTACTTCAACAGCTGTGTGACTGCGCATACGTCCTTTAACCCAACCTGGCCTCAGTCTCTTCACCCATAAAATGGGGATAATAATAGTACTCCCTCAAAAGTTGTTATGAGGAATGTATGGAAAGCATTTGGCACACAGTGGGTGCTCTTTGGACATCAGCTGTTAATACTGTTATTGTCTCCAGATTTCACACCTGGGACCATAAACGTCAGAAACTAATCTCCAAATTCTCACCACCACCACCTGCTAAACCACCGCTCGTTGGCAACAGGAGAAAGCAGCGATAACTAGCTCCCCTTTAGGAGACACGATAGTGTGGGCAGCTCTTTCCCCCTCGCTCCCTAGAGCTATACGCAGACGAGGTCAGCCTGAATGCCCTAGAGCTCCTCTCTAGTGGGACCACAGAGGAGACCCTTTTACCCTGCCCTCCATCCATAGGTGGGCCCGGTACATGAATGCACGGCGTCTCTTGGAGACCAAAGCTGGGGTCTGCCCCAGCCTAGGTCTGGGTTAAGAACTACGCCAAGTTGTGCACTTGCCCAGGGAGGGACGAATGCACTCTGTCTCGGGTCCCTGGGTGAGAGCATTAGGAGAGAGGGCAGAAGCATCTGTTTTCTGTGCGCTGCCCACCTCTGGCCCAGGACTGGGACAACATTCCCCTCAGCTTGGTGTGGTCCCCAGGTCACAAGGATCCCACAGCTGGAGGCCATCATGCTACCTTCACACCTACACTCAAGTGTCAGAACCCCAGGGTCAGAACCTCTTTAGTCTTCATGAGGGTCACTTACGGGGCCTCAGACCTGAAAATATGCCCCACATGGATCCTAACAGGTGTGGTTTGATTTCCTGTTCATAACAACTCTGTGGCATAGGCAGGGAGTTATTATTCCTCTCCAGGTAGAGAAAATGAGATGCACAGAGGCTAGGTGTCATGTCCAAGGTCACACAGGAAATTAGTGGTGGATGGACTAAGCCCCAGGGTTATTTCCTCAGTGTCAGACATAGCAGCCCTCAGCCAAAGCTTAGTGCTTGACTGAGAGCACCAAGAGACTGAGAGAAAAGCAGAAAAGGACAGCAGTATGACATAGGGGTTGCTGGCAAGGTTCAGGCTCTGAATTCCCCTTACCTCTGTGTCTTCCCTCCCCTTCTCCACATCCCACCTATTACCAAGTTCTGTCTCCTTTACTTCCTAAACACCTGGGCCAGCTGGGTCACCATCCTATCACCTGGGGACTGCCATCTTGTCTCTCCTTGAATTCCCCACTTTCCCTCTTGTCTGCCTCCAGTCTAGCTTCTGGAGAAATAAATCTGATCAAATATGAACTCATGCACTCATGTCCCTAACAGCAGTATTCACAATAGCCAAAAGGTGGAAGAGACCCAAGTTTTCTTCCAGATTTCCTAATAGGCTTCTCCTGCCTCAGGGCCTTTGCTCATGCTGTTCCTTCTGACTGCAACATTCTCTTCTCCCTTCTCCCAGTTTGTCCCCCACTATCCTTCAGTTCCCAGCTCAAATGTGACTTTTTCACAGAACATTTCCTTGATCTTATCTGGGACCTCAGGATCAAGGTTATTTTGTGGGACAATGTAAGCCACATCAGGGTACACCTTTCTGCGTGACTCCAGAACTGTGACAGACAGAAGTCTTCTCGGTGCCTTAATCCCTGCAGCTCATAGGGTTCATCATCTCTGCTTTGACCTGTTCTAGAATTTCTGGCTCTGCAGAGCACAGCTCTGACAAAGGGGTATGGAGGAAGTTAGTCCTTATTCTTTGGAGAAAGAATGGTCCATCTATGGGGGTAATTTGTGCTTTAAAGAAAGAACATTACGTACTTTCCAGAGAATGAGAAAATGAACTTGCCAGATGCCCAGACAGGATGTTTCTAGGGGCACTGGTCAGTCAGGCCCTGGGGTGAATAAGAGGTTCTCTACAGAGGAGGAGCTGCCTCAGAAGCTTCAGGAGAGGGAGGCTCTCTGATGTCTCTGTACCTATCATCTCTCTCTCTCTGACTTGCTGCTCCCTAGTTCCCCAGCCACACTTTGATAGTGTCACCCAAGCAGGGGGATCCCCAGATGATCCTGGTGGAACCCAGCTCCCACCTTACCGGGGAAGGCAGAGCTGCAAATAATTAGTTGGGGGAAATACCCTCCACCTGCCCATGCCACCGTGCTGTGTCTGGCCGAGCACAGAGTGTTCCAGACTCCAGACGTCAATTAGATGTTATGACTCCTAAAAATCATAGCCTGACCTAATGATACACAGTCTGACCACAGGCTACAGTCAGATGTACAGCCCTGACCTTAGACATGCAGACAGAGTCAAACATAGAGGCAGACCTCCAAATTTATACCTTTGGCCCAAGCAGTCTGAAGACCCTTAGACACACAGTCTCAGAAGCGGTTAAGAGCCTGCCTGAGCCCTGGGATCGAAACCTGTCTCTGCCCCTTGACTGGTTGGGCAGACTAGTGTAAATCACTTAACCTCTGGATCTCAACTTCCTGTTGCGTAACTGGGACGTAATAGTGGTGTTGACCTCATAGTGTTGTTGTAAGGATTAAATGAGTTAAGAGACGTAAAATGCTTAGGAGCACACCTGACACATAGCAAGTGTTAGATGAGTGTTGGCTGTTGCTACTTATCACCTCTCTAAGCTCAGTGTCCACATCTGTAGAATGGGGATAGCAACGATACCAAGATGGAGATTGTGGAGACCAAGGGAGATAAGGCCTTTGAGGAGCTTAGCACCAAGCCTGGCACACAGTACATGCTCAGTAAATATCAACATTCATTGCTATTGTTTCTGCCCAGGATCCCAGCTACATGATGTCAGGTCTAATCAGGCACTCCTTCTTGAATCTAAGTGTTCACGAACTGCAGGCTCCAGTCCTGGGGTCTTTCTCTTGTCTCTCCAGGTGACCTCAGTCAGGCTCAAGCTTTAGATGCCACCTATAAACCCCTGACCCCTGAATGTATATCTCCAGTCCTAACCTCTTCCGAATGCCTGACTCATTTCTCTAACTGCCCACTTGATGCTTGAGTTGGTTGTCTCAAACTCAACATGTCCCAACCTGCCCCCACCCTTGCCAGTTCCCCAAACCCCAACCTGTGTTCCCTTGTCATGTCCATTATAAATACCATCAACTACCCAGGTACTCAGACCCAAAGCCTAAGAGTCTTCCCTGTTCCTCTCCTGGTCCCTGACTTCATCTCCTACCATCATCCCTCCCCTTCCTTGGCTTGGCCCACACTGGCCTATTTGCCAAATTTGTCCCTACCAGAAGGCCTTTCTTTGCACTTGCAGTTCCCAAGCATGGAAAATTCTTCCCTGAAATACATGCATGCTCACTTTTACCAGAGATCTTTCCTGACCACCCTCGATAGACCGCAGCATTGCCATCACTCTCAAACCCTTGCCGGGCTTAATTTTCTTCATGACATCTTTCCTACCTATTTGTTTATTCACTATCTCAGCTTGCCGGTCTCCTCCCACCAGGAGGCAGGGAATTGATCTTCTCCATTTCTGAACCCCTAGCTATCTAACGCCTGACACATAGTAAGTGCTCAGTAAACAATACCTGGAGGAAGGAATAGGGTAACTATCCCTCTCCCACCCCTCCTGCTCCCCTACCTATCAGCAGCTTGGGGAAGTTGGAGGTCTCGATGTTGTGATAGTAGACCACGGACGTGACAGCGGCCATGAACGCCATCCCAGCTGGCATGTATAGGTGGAGATGGCGGGATTCGGTCACCCTGAGATGGGGGGAGAGAGAGAGAGAGAGAGATTGGAGATAAATGTGCCAAGTGCCCCAGTAGAGAAGCCCAGCCCTGCGCTTTGGGCTCAGCATACAGTAGGCTCATATGCACGGCTCTGCTCCTTAAATTGGCAGCTCTGCCCAGCCCAAACATACCCCAAAACTGCCCACTAGTTAGGGGTCCAGGAGTCCATACGATGATGCTATCAGGGCTCAGTATCCAGACTCTGGAACTCATGGCCTTCTTTCCCTGGGTTCATACTTGCCGAAACCAACATGGGGAAGCTGGCCTTGGAGGGCACAGCTGCAGAGCCTCCAACCAATCTCTGAGAGTGAACAAGGCTGGGTTCCTGTCCCTGGGGTCCCCTGGGCGGTACAGAGGACTACCCACCACAACTCTCTCAGGGACAGCCCCACTTCCCATGAACAGTGTAAGTCAGCGTTGGCACCCTGCCCTGCACGCTGTAACAACGACACTGGTAGTCAATATTTATTGAGCATTTACCCCGTGCCGGGCACTGTTCTAAGCACGTGATGTATATGAACTCACTTAATCTCCATGAAATGCCATGAAGCTGGTACTCTTAGTCTCCTCATTTTTCAGTTGGGGAAATGGAGCCATGGAGATGCTAAGTAACAAGCCCAAGGTCATCGCTTTTGTTTCCTCCCTGGGGATGGTGATGGAGGCCAATACCAGCTTATCCCCTCCCCAGTGTAGCTCCCAGAGGCCTCTGTGGTGGGTAGGGGCTCTAGTCTGGTAACAAGATCTGTAGGGACGAGTTCTCTCAGACATCAGGCTTCCCCACGCCTGGTGAGGAATCTCCCCGTAAGTGGTCTGACTGTGCCCTTCCATGGCTCCCTCCTACAGAAAGCAAAACTCACATTGCTCGCCTGGGACCAGAGGAATCCAGTGATATGGCCTCAAGCCACTTTCTCAGCATCACATAGCCTGCCCTTCCTGCTGAAGCCATTTTGGGACCCCCCTCCACTCCCAGAAGGCTCCCTCTAATCTCCTGCCTCAGTGATGCCCCCGCTTGCACTGCTCCTTCTATCCAGGATGCCTAGCCTCCTTGCCCTTGAGCATCCCTCAAGAAGCTGACATTAGGGAGGGGCAACCATGCTCAGAGCTAACTGCTGTCCCGGGGAGTGATACTGCAGATAGACTGAAGGCTGAGAGCACAAGGAGCAGGTAGACAACTAAGGAAAACTTCAGAGAGGAGGCTGGCCTTAGAAGGATGAACAAGAGTTCAACAGAGAAGGAGGGAGGACATGAAGAGAGCCATGTGGGGGCCCTAAGTAGTCTGGTAGGACTAGCATATAGATGTAGAGGTACTATGGATTCTTTATCAAATAACATGTTCCCCTTCTGCTTTGCTAAAAGAACCACAGGTTTTTTTTCTAACAGCAATGTGCCCAGCCCTAGAGAATGATGGTGATTGGCTCAAGCAGCCATGCAATGCCACACCCCTTTGCCAGTGATTGGTCTAAGGGTGCCCATATAATTCAATTCTGGCCAGTGAGATGCAAAGGAAAGTCTGCAGAGGATGATATCCAGCATAAAGAAGAGGCATGTGGGAGCATGTCTCTTTTGCCCTTGCCTTCCTCCCTAAGTGACACCTGGAACTAGGCAGCCATCTTGCAACCATGGGGAAAGATATGGCAGACACACACAAAGATGGAAAGAGGCTGGGTCCCTGCTGACGTCACTAAGTCACCAAACCAACTAGAGAGGGGACCTCTAAATTCTTGTTAGATGAGTCCATAAATGTTGATATTCTTTAAACCTTAATTGGTGGATATTCTCAGCAAAAGACTTCTACAGGAGGTACAAGGCAATCAGTCACTAATGGGGTCACTGAGAGCAGCCAATACCCTGTGTAGGGATCTTGAAAACTCCTGCCTTTGTACTCCTGGAAGTAAGATTTTGAAAAGCTCTATACTCCCTCGCACATTTTTAAGTGACATCTTAAATGTTATAAGTCTGAATAAATTTTTTTTTTTTTGCAATAGGAGGTAGAAGTGATAAACACTTGATATAATTCAATAAGATGAAGAATAACCAGAGTAGAAATAAATATTTCATGACATGACTTAACAAAATAGCCTTTGGCTGCTTTACTGAATAACATACACTAAATTAGGTTAGAAGTTAGGTAAAAGTCTTAGGTATGGGCTTTTTCTAGTGTATGGTGATCTAGGAAAACATTCTAGTTACATTGCTAAAAAAAAAAAAAAAGTGTTTCTTCTCTAACTTGCACTGCTTTGGTTGTTCTAAAATCAGATCATCACACAAAAATAATACCCAAAGGAAGAGAGGAAAACCTACAAATTTTAAGAGGCCTTAATTAACCGGTAAGTGAGGCTTACCCTAAACTAAACTAGAGTTTGAAGACCACTGCTTTAACAAGTTCCCACTGCCTCCTGCCCCTACACTTCCAGGTAGGTCTGCAAACCAAGGGCAGGGTGGACTGGGAGGGCCATAGGGCAGGAGCTATGGTTTCTTCTCCTGTCTGCTCCCTTCTTATGTCCCTTCCTTATGCTTGCCTGCCCAGGGGTGTGTCCCCACAGATGAAGACCAAAAAAGACCAGGTGACAAGTGTCCAGTTCAACCTGCCTGCTGGGGAGGAAATGCCAGTTTGCACTGAGCTGGGGGAGGTATGGGATACAGAGGCAGCCCCCCATAGGAGGGGCTGCTGACTGCAGATAGAAGGGAGTCCCTGACCTGATTCATTTCAGTCTCCTACATTCTGGAAAAGTACTCTCTGCCCAGGGCTCTGCCATTCCATGTCTGCACCCCGTCTGTGCTCTAATTTCATCCTCCATGGCCCTGTGTTGTGGGCAAGGCAGGGATGATGATGATCATTTCACAGGTAGAGAAGTAAGGCCCAGAAAAGCTGAGTCCAAGGTCCTAGAAGCCCAGCAGATGACCCAGGTCTACCTTCTCCACAGATGGGGGTGTTTTCCTCTCTGCCACCCTGCTAATTATAACCCAGTGAGAATTTCTGGTCTAAGAACTCATAAGCATCCTTCTCCTTTTGAGCATTTGTGCTGCTGTGGAAGAGGTGTCTAGATGGGTGGAGGGGTGGGAAGTGGACTTGTCACCTGCTAGTTAAGTGGCAGTGTGCATTCTGGTCTTGCTGTTCTGGGGGACTTTGATAAGCAGGAGGAGCCCCAAGGCAAGCCGTTGTCACAGAGATTACTGCTGGAGCCAGCGTGCAGGGACACTGAGGAGTGGGAGGTACCGTGTCTGGGCTGGGAGATCCTATCCCCCTGCTGTCCAGCTGGCAGGAGGGGAATCTGGGCATAGTCTGATTCCAGTTCCGAGTGCTGGAACCTCTGATATTTGAGCCAAATGCACGCCACCCTCCACTACCCTCTCACCCAGGCAGTCACTGAGCCTTCCTCTGTGAGAGGGCAGCTTCTTCTCCTCCTCCGCACCCCGACTGCTGACAAACCATTTCCGCTGCAGTTATCTCTCACCTAGACGACAGCAATCACCTCCTAAGTGTCCCTTCTACCTCCAGCCTCTCCCTGCCTCCAGTCTGCCCAGGATAACCACCCCCACCCCCACCCCACCGTGCTGTGCTGACCACGTGCCCCTTCTGTTCCAAACCGCTGACAAAATCCAACTCAGACACAGCCCAGCATTCGAAACCCTCCTAGAGATGCCCCAACCCTATCTCCAAGTGCCAGCCCCCATCACTCCCCTGCCTGTGTTTCATGCTCCAGCCCCCACGCATCACTCCCACCCCAACCGGCTTCCTCCCTGTGCCTTTATTCCTTCTCCCTCCTGCCTCCTTGGCCCTCCCTCTCTGGACTCCCCTGCTGCCAGAACCCTTGTCAGCCCTTCAGACTCAGCTCATGAGCCCCCTCGACCATGAACATGACCAGCCCTGCCTTCCTGCCTCCCCCCAGAATTCTTGCTTGTACCATGATTTCACTTGGGCTCTTACGGAGCCAGTGAATGTCTGTGGAGCTTTGCTGTGTGCTTTGGGCCGTGACGACAAAGATGAATTAAACCCAACTCTGAGGGCTTGCTCACTCAGGGAGAGACAATTTGGTAAACAGACATAAACTTTAAATACAGTATGATCTGTGTCGTGGCAGGGGTGTGAAGAGTGTGCTGTGAGGCCCGGAGGAAAGGTAGGTAAGGGGAAGCCTTGGGAATGAGGCGAGAGACAGTGGGGGATGCTGACTTTGAGGACCCCACATCCCGGGCTGAGGATCTGGGACCCTCAAAACAACTGGGAACCAAGGAAATGTCTTTGGCAAGAGTGATCTTTATTCTTCCCAAGAAGGGAGCTCTAGGAGTTGGGGCATTCTAATAGGCTGCAGGACTGCTTCACTGGGTCTTAGCATGAGATCCCTATTCCCTCTCCCCTGCTACACTGAGGCCAGGGCCTGGGTCTCACCTGTGTCCAGCACCTGGCACAGAGAAAGCCAGTGAGCTGGGGTCTCCCCTGGCCTTTCAGGAAGCACTCAGGGATAGATGCCCTCTCCTGAAACACTCACCCATCAGACAGGATGCCCTCCGCGATTTCACACACCAGGACGAAGAGCAGCATGAAGGTCAGGATCCAACGCAGGTTGTGCCCAGGGAAGTGGAGCCACGTGCTATGGTGGATGTGTACCTTGGAGCTCTGACTGCCCCATCCTGCAAGCAGAGGCGGGAAGAGGTGGGACGCCTGGCACGGCAGGAGGGGGGTGCCTGCACCCCAGGAGGGTGCTCAGGTACGGGGTCCTCAGCGGGGAGGGTATCCATTTGTACACCTGTTCATGAGAATGCCCGGGTGTGGTACACAGGACCTAAATGTCCCAGCACGAAGCCGGGATCCATGCAGGCCCACCTTCGCACGTACTCATTGTCTGTGCTGACCTCGCGTATGACAAATCGTCATGCCCCTGAACCATTTGTTTGAGAACAGAAGTGTAAATGCTGGTACAATTTTTGATACACATATAAGCATAAGTTACATTTGTTTCCTTCCAAGTTCTGACTTTGTCTTTGTCAATAACTACCAGCCTCTCTGCCTGTGCAGCACCCTTTCCTTTTTAATTTTGTGACAATCTTTCCTTTCTTCCCAAAAGTTGTATATGACGTTTAAAATGTGTTTTCTTTCTTTCATTCTTTCTTTTTTTTTTCTTAATTAGAGGGAATTAACAAGTTTTGCAGGGGCGGGGAACCCATAGGAGTTGACAGAACTCTAGCCAGCTTGGGAGATTCAAGGTCTGAAAGAGAGGTGAGACTGAAGAGGCTTGCAGGACGGTCCTGACAGTAGCGCCCAACTTTGCAGAGGGCTTCCAGGCAGGGATGCTGACCCAGGTAGGGTAGCAGAGGAAGGGGACCAAGTCCCTCGCTCCCACCTCTCCTTGCCCAGGGCCCCCCTCCGTGGGACCCCCCCCCCCCCAGGGGGCCTCAGAAGCTGCTCACCACTGTCCGGCTCAGCCCCGGGAAACACAGGGGTTTGCGGGGCCTCCATCCTGGCTTCTGAGGTCAGGCTGCTCTCCTCCTTGGGCCCAGCTGCGGCTGACAGCGAGGGTGCCTTGGGGGAAGGGTGTCCTGGCTCCCTACCCAGCACTACTGTGGGTACAGCCCGAGACCCTCCCCACCTTTCCAGCGCCTACAAAAACCTCTGCTTTTCCCGTTCTCCATTTCAGCTCTGGCTCTGTGGTAGCAAACTTGGGGGTTCCCTGGGTCCGGAGCGTCCGCTGTGTTTGGTGGGTTCAGGGGCCCTTCGGGGTTGAGGGGATGGGCGGGTGTGCGAGTGAGGGGACTCCGGGAGGGAGGCGAGCGGCGGTCGCCGGCTCGGAGGGGGGGCAGAGAGCAGTGCCGCGCGCGGCGCCTCCTCCTCCTCCTCCCTCCGCTCCTGTGCCCTCCCTTCCTCCGCCGCTCCCCGCGCGCTCACCGATGAAGAGGATGGGGAAAGTGATGAAGAGCAGGAAGACATGCGGCACCACGTTGAGAGCGTCCACGAAGCAACCGTTGTTGAGGACGCCCTTGTCCACCCGGTAGGCGGCCGAGTGGTTCTCGCTGCCGCAGAAGGCCAAGGGCATGGCGGCGCGGGCGCGGGCGCGGGCTCGGGCTCGGGCTCGGGCTCCGGCTGCGGCTGCGGCTGGCTCCACGCGCCTCCCGCGCCTCTGTCCCTCGCCGCTCGGCGCTGGGCCCGGCAGTCAGGCCCCCGCCCCCCCCCGCAGCCCCGCCCCGCCCTGCCGGCGCTCCGGCTGCGCGCCCCCCCCCCACCCCGCCCTCGCTCCGCTACCTGCCGGGCCCAGGGGTGGGGGTGGGGGTGGGGTGGAAGGTGGTGGGTGGAGGGCGGCAGCCAGGAGCCCGAGCGCCCCGGCCGCGCGGGCCCCGCCCCCCGCGTTCCAGTTGTGGCGGTCCGCGCGCCCAGATGCGCTTGAGGACGCTCTGAGTGCCCCGTTGCGCGCGTGTGCTGGAGGAAAGAGGGGAGGCAGACTGGGTGGGTGGGCACGCTCGAGTCTGCGTGGGAGGGGGTGGACAGAAGAGAGGAGGGGTGCGAATGGGCTTCTGAGTGGGGGCGTTCGGATTGGGAGTGCGAGCAGCTCACCGCCTCGGGCTGAGAGGTGGGCTCACTTGGACTTGGCAAGGGTGGACTTAGTTAGATCAGAGGGTCCAAGTAGTGGCAGGGGTGGGGCAAGCCCTCACCCCACATGGATAAGAAAAGCAGTGAAGATCATTGCCTTGGGGAACACTTGGCATATTTTTCAAAAGTGGTCCCACGTGCGGGGCGCTCATAGGTGCTTTACGGTGTATCCAGCGCTTTCTCAAAGGGGATCTCTCAACACTCCTGCTAAGTACAGGTTATAATTTCTCCCACATTTCTGATGAGGCAGTGAGGCTCAGGGAGGTTACCTGTACTGACCCAAGGTCTCACCGCCAACAAGTGGGGAAGCATAACTGAACCCAACTCCTCAGATCCCCTCTTCCACCCCCACCCGGCTCCCTCAAGTATGCATGTAATACATAAGAACGTTCCAACGACTGTCAGGTGAATGGGTAGAATGGGTCCCTGCCCAAGGCTGAAAAAGAGGCACTTATGGAATTAAATCCAGGAAAAACAATGGGAGGCAGCCAGGAGGGGTGGAAAAAGAGAATGTCACCCTCAGCTGTATTCTTAATCTGATACCAACAGGTTTGAGGAGCGGCAGGACCTGGTGGAATTATAAAGACAATGTAATGAATTCCTACACCTTCCGAGAGATTCTCACAGGTCCCTGGCCAAACCAAAACCAAAACCAAACCAAAACAAATAAAAAACAACAGTTTACATCCTATGAAGGAAGAAGGGATAAATCGAATTTTAGGTTGGATTTTAGAAGAATTCCCTGAGTTAGGGATATGGAGAATAAACACACATGTTCTCAGGAGGGGTAGGGGGACACCAAGGGAAGCTCTTTTCAGCCTTTTTCCTTAGGAGCTTCTAGTTCTGAGGCTGCTTTGAGGCTCCTAGCCTTTAGAGGACGCTCTCAGGCAAGGTCTCAGCTCTGCCTCAGGCTCTGGGAGAGGGGAGAGCAGAATTCAGCATCCTGGCAAGGGGCAGGTGGGGTTTGGTGAACAGCCTAGGGAGAGCAGAGCTCAGGGTCTGAGGGACTCTGTTAGTCTCTGACTCTGGAATGTCTCTGAAGTCACAAGATGCTTCCCCCAGTATCCATCAGATTAATGAAAACTTGGTGACAGCAAATTGTCCAGCACCGGCAGCAGGAGTTACTCAATCTGGGGGATACAGCCTCTGAAAAGGTGATTGCTGAATCCGTGTAGACAAGTCAGGAAAAGTTACGAGATAATGTCGGGTGAAAACCCAGGAAACAAAATTGTGTGTTTCCTGTGATTATAGCTGCATTAAATATGTATGTTTGAATGCAAGTCTTCAGGAGATCCTCAGAAATGGAAATGGCTGTTGCATTAGAAAAGAGTGTGGTATATACTAGCTACCATTGCCGTGTTATTATTACTATTATTACCATTATCTTTCTGTAAGAAAGAGAGGACCATGGTTCAGAGACAGGAGATAATGTGCCCATGGTCACCTAATAAGATTTTTTTTTTAAAGTTTTTTGTTGTCGTTCCACGTTTTTTCTTCAAACTTTCTGTGAGGCTGCCATTTTATTTTTGTAGCTGCAATTTCAGTTTTTCACACGTTCAGGAATGCTATTTTTCCTTTTAGTGGTGATGATACATGTATTTTTAAAGAACAAATTCCCGGTCCTGGCTCTACCACTTCGAGTCTGTGTGATGTGGGACAAGTTCTTATTCTGTGCATCAATTTCCTCCTTTCTAAATGAGGAAGATAATAATACACACCCCAGAGGAGTAAAATGAAATCACAGGTATAAATATGCTTTGTAAACCAGGAAGATAGCCCAGGCTTCTTCATCAAATGATGTATCCCACGTCTGGGACACCCTTAGTCACTGAAGGTTATCTAGTGGTCTCCTTTCCTTGACCTTAAGCTTGGCACAGCCCACACACTTTGCTCTTCAGGGCCATTTGACATAAACAAAAGGCCAAGTTCAACCCAAGGCTCCCTGTGTAAAGGACTTAAGGGATCATCAGCGAGGACTAACTAGGAGTGTTAATTCTGGAGACTGGAGGGGGCACCACATTTGCTATCTCCAGCACAAACCTGCTGTGTGACTGTGACCAAATTCCAACCTACCTATACCTAGCTTTATAGAGAGGATATTCATCACACTGCCCACCATGTGGGTGCTAGAGTTATTTTGGAAAGTGTGGAGTCAGGTGCACAAGCAGGCATGGAAAGTCTTCCGCTATAGCATGTATTACAATCTTGGCAACAATTCAAATATTCATCGGTAGGAGGGCTGGTTAAAAGAAACCAAACAAAAAACATGGTAATATCCATACTGTGAAATACTGAGATAGTACAGAGAATAAACTAGGGTTATATATCTTGACATGGAAAGATGTTCAAGGCATGGACGTGGAGGAGTCTCCGTAGCATGAAACCATTTATTTTTACAGCAGGAAGCACGGAGCTACACATGTCTGTGGGGAGGCGCTGGCCTCACGCTTTCCCATTTCCAACAAGCCTGCACGCTTCTGATGCAAGGGATCAGAAGAACCGCAGGCACCAGAGACCCTGCTCCGAGCAAAAGTATTCCCTTTTGAGAATGCTCCGCCTTCCTCCCGGCAAAATGGAAAACCTGGGATGGCTTTCAGAGACCTGGATTCTTCCACCCACGTGTCTACTGGATGGGTGTGGCCATAGGCAGGGCTCCTCCCTTCCTTTGTGCAGGGGAAGGGTTGGAGCAAATCTTGAGGAAAACTCCCTTCCAGCCATGAGGTTGTTCAGGCATTAGAGCCCTGTCTTTTTTTTTTTTTTTTTCAAACTATTTGTTTGTTTGTTTGTTTGAGAGAGAGAGCGCTCAGGGGGAGGGGCAGAAGGAAAGGGTGACAAGCAGATTCCAGGCTTAGAATGGAGCCTGTGGTGGGGCTTGATCGCAGGACCTTGAAATCAGGACAGGACAGGAAATTAAAAGTCGGGGCTTAATTGACTGAGACACCCAGGTGCTCCAGTGTCCTGTCTTTATCTGGCCAATCAGGTGTGTCCCTGACCATGGCAGAGGGGGACATTAGGATGATAATGGTGACATAATAGAGTGGGGTGGTATTTCCATAAATTAACCCTTTCAATAGCCCCAATCAACAGTGAGCTCATTAAAAACAAAACCAAAAATTATGATAACATCCACACTATGCAACAAGTATGCAGAATAAAGTAGGCATATCTGTACAGACTGGAAGAGATGTCTTCTCCACCAACACCTACCCTGCCCCCTTCAGACAGGTGACTGTGAAACGGTGGCCAAGTGGAAAGCAGACAATTGCTGTGTCAAAGTCAGTGTCCACAGGGGAGCATAGAAGACTGCAAAATTGCTAAAAGAGAGAATTGAGGTGTAGACAAACTGCCATGCCTGGAACCTAGGAGGGAAAAGTCACGTCCCCTTTTATCTCCATACTGCGCTATTGTCAGGAGGAGAGAAGGGGAGGGAGTTCTCGAGAATAAACCTGTGCGCAGCCTCCCTGCCTGCCTGCTGTGCATGTGTGTATATTGGGCAAGGCAGGGAGCGGGGAAGCTTTCCAGCAAGGGGACGGCTATGTGTAGGTTGTGCCAGAAAATCCATACCAGGCTTATTTTGAAGAAAGTTTCCCTTGCCACAGGACAGGGCCATCAGACTGACAGAGACTGGGGACCTCAGCCATTCTTGCATGGGTGTTTGCTGCAGACACAGGATGGAGCCTCCCCAAGTCTCTTGGCACCACATAACTGAGGAAGTGTGGAGGAAACTTCTAGAAAGCCCCATGTTCATATTTACTGCCTGCCTGGTGGAGTGGGGGCTTGAAATAGAAATTTAATCAAGTTCTTGTTCTTGCCCACTCGTCCAGGATCACACCATAGCAACTTAGCCCAGAAGGGTGACTCCATGGGTGGCCTCCTGATTGCTCTATATCCTTGAGGCCACATGTGGTCAGACTCATTCTCTCATAGCATCCCTCAAAAGGCCCAGCTCCCTACTGCATGGATTAGAAATGGAGGCTTTACCGGACTTTCCATGGGGAGGTGGAAAGACATGATTCTCATACCTCACAGAGGGAACTCAGTAAAATTCCATCGTTTCTTTACCCCCAAAGGTCTTGTCCCTTGTGTATATCTTATGTCTCCTCTTCCTTTCTTTCACACAGTCTTTCCGAAAAAACACGTTCTTAATTTTTTTCCAGAATGATTCTGCATTTGCCTTCTGCTTGCATACCCACTTGGGGTTTCTCAAGCATGCCTCATTTCCCTTCCCAAACCTGCGTTTTTCTGGGCAGATGGAGTTGGGGGGCAGGGGAGGACAAGAGAATAAGATGGTCTCCCTTTCGTTTCACCAACATTTGCTGAGTGTGTATAGTGTGTGCCACACACTTTACCTATTTTATGTCACAGACTAACTGCCTAGTAGTTACCATTAGCCGAGAAAACCGGGGCTCAGGGGATCTTTTCCCAGGATCACACAGCTGGGAATTGGTAGAGAAAGGATCCAAATCCAGTTGTTCTTGGCTTCAAAGACTGAGCTGTTAACCAGTTCTCAAAGGGATGCTGGGGCTACCAAAGATTCTTCTGTCCCTGAGACTTTGTCTCCTGAGGAGGGAGTGCAGACCCCAAAAGAACAACCTTTGGGGAACCCTCCCTGTCCATCCACGCATTTTGCCTTTTCTCCGTGTTGGAGACCAAAGGAACTGCCCAGTCATAGCATCAGTCACGGGCACTGAATGGGAGGACTTGAGTGCGGGGGGGGCCTGCGGACTGGGGCCTCTTTGTGTGGGAGAAGCGGGCACACAAATGACCCTGCGGTGATTTGCTTTGGAGACAACTTCCATTAGTGACAACGGGAATGACTGCATGTGAGCGGCCCAGTGATCTCATGAGGTTCACTGGCCTGCCCCTATCCCCACCTGAGGCCACACTGAGGCAGAACCTCCATCTGGGCTCAGCCAAAAAGGATGCCTCTTTCTGGCATAGCCTGGCCCCCGACAGGTGCCTCTGGCAGGCACCACAAGCCTCCGCTGCTGCCTGGGCCTGGAGGCCTTGCCAGAGCCGGGACTGAGGCCAGGTGAGGCAGTTTCTGTAGGACAAACTGTCGCAGCTTCCTCCCCTCCCCCCAGAGGGATCTCAGCTCCTGTTCCCTGAGCAGAGGCTCCTGGACCCAGCTCTATGCTGGAGAAGTTCAGGTCCCAGCTTTACCCCTGACCAGCCTTTCCTCCTTGACCCTCAATTGAGGAAGAGGAAGAATAATTCCCCCCTCATGGATCATGAGGTCTTCTTGCCCCAAATCCCAAAATACTGATTTCTTCCCCCTTCCCTCCCATCCTGGTTTTATTGAGGTATAATTGATATATAACATTGTATGCATTTAAGGTACAACATATTGATTACACACACACACACACACACACACACACACACACACACACCATATAAGTTCAGTTAACATCCATTACCTCACATACTTATAATTCTTTTCCTTGTGATGGGAATTTTTAGAATGTACTCTCTTAACAACTTTCAAATATATAATACAGTGTTGTTAACTATAGTCATTATGCTACACATTACATCCCCTAAACTAATTTTTCTTATAACTGGCAGCTTGTACCTTTTGACTACCTTCACCCCCTTCCTCCATCCCTGACTCCTACCCCCTACCTCTGATGACCCCCAGTGTGTTCTCTGTTTCTATGAGTTCAGCTTTTTTAGATACCACATGTGGGTGAGATCACACAGTACTTGTCTTTTCTCTGACTTATTTAATTTAGGATGATGCCTCAAGTGTCATCCAAGTTGTCACAAAGGGCAGGATTTCCTTCTTTTCATGGTCCAATGATGTTCTATGATGTATGTATACCACATTCTCTTCATCTATTCAAACATCAATGGACACTTAAGTTGTTTCCGTGTCTTGGCTATTATAAATAATTCTGCAACACTTACTGATTTTTAACAATTGATTGAGTTCCTACCTAAAACTTAAGTGGCCCAGACCAAAGTGCCAAGCCCTTTATTGCATTATCTGGCTTGATTGTCCTTTAAGGCAGGTGATATATTTGTCATTACACAGGTGAGAAAAAGGCAAAGAGGAAAATCCACTTGCCCAAGGACTCCCAGCAAATTAGGTAACAGAACCGGGTTACCTTGGAGCATCCTACTGAGAAATGGGTGAGCTGGGAGTAGGGGTGGGGTAAATGAGAAAGGCAAAAAAAGGTATTAAAAGTGATCTAGTTGGAAGAGGGTGTGAGGCGGTGCATGAGGACCTGTCGGGCAGTGATATCTGCAGAGCCAGTGCAGGGTCCTTATTAAGACTCGCTGCTTGAGGCTGGGCCTGCATTTCATGTATATGGCTGACTTCCTGTGCACAGGTGAAACTTAGCACATCAATGGAAGTAAGTGTGGGGCATATCAGCGACTGTGTCAGCGACTGTGATTCTGCTGTGTAGAAAAGAAGAAGACCCTTCTCTCTGCTGCTTGGGCAGGGAAAGAGCTCGCCATTCAGGCAAGCAGAGACCTGGAAAGGAGGCAGGGTAGGAGGGACAGAGAATTGGGGACGAGAAAGAGACTCACAGCCACTACCTAACATTTACCTGCATGAAGGAAACATAGCCAAAGTACTCCCCTCATGCCCCACATAGTCAAAATCTATTTTTAGTTAAAATGAGTACATCAAAAATTCAAATTGTAACTATGTTTCATTTAAAACTTTTTGGATAGCCAAATGTGCCCTTGAGAAGACAATCGTTTAATGATGTGGGTGATCTGGGGCTTGGGCAAAGGATAGATAGAGCCTGGAGAAGTTTTTTTTTAAAAAAAAAGTGAGCCTGGGGCACCTGGGTGGTTCAGTGGGTTGAGCCTCTGCCTTCAGCTCAGGTCATGATCTCAGGGTCCTGGGACGGAGCCCCGCATCGAGCCCTGCATCGAGCCCTGCATTGGGTTCTCTGCTCAGCGGGGAGCCTGCTTCCCCCTCTCTCTCTGCCTGCCTCTCTGCCTACTTGTGATCTCTCTTTATGTCAAATAAGTAAATAAAAATCTTTAAAAAAAAAAAAAAAGTGAGCCCAGTGGTTTGGAGAGAAGCATCACCTTTTTCTTTGGAGCTGGAGAATACAAATCAAATTCTGCTTGTCAACCCCCTGGTGGGAGAGGGTTGGGGAGGAGAATGTTGAAGTGTTGTTGCTCCCTTAATTAGGAGAAATAACCTGGTTCAAAAATGGATGTGTAGGCTTGTAACTGAGGCCATTAGCCAATAAATTAACAAACATTGATTAAATACCCATCTGGTGACAGCTGGCTTCCCTTGTAACACTGCACAGTGAGTATGATTGTGTCCTTGGGAAACCGAGGCCCAGAGAGGCTAAGGGACCTGCCTTAGCTCTCACAGCCAGTGAGATGCAATACCCTAGGTTGAAATCTGGAACCTATGTGCTTCCCATCCCAGAGGTTCTCCAAGTGTGGTCCCTGGACCAGCAGCATCACCTGGGAATTTATTAGAAATCTACTAAATCTTGAAATTCTGGAAGTAAAGTTTAGAAATCTATTTTAGCAAGTCTTCTGTGTGATTCTGAAGCATGCAGCCTTTGAGAACCATTGCTCTCTACCACATTGTCTCCTGATAAAGAAATAACAGATTGTCTCTGTCTTCAGGGGCCTACAATCTGGCTGGGAAATAAGATAAACACTTTTTTTTTTTTTTTTTTTTTTTAAAAGAAAGGTGACTGACCATGGAGAGGTAGACTCCTGGAAGCTTTGGGGGTAAAAGGTGGTCTTGAGCAATGGCCCAGCCTGTGCAGATGAAGAAGGAGGGAGACTGGCTCGGGAGGGATATCAGTGCTTAAAGGTGGGGAGGCTGGAATATGACGTTCCAGATGCCAGGAATGAACAAGTGAGTCTTTCTGGGGGTAGGGAACATTGAGAAGAGTCATGGAAGGTCATGGGGCCTGGATTGCTAGTGCTCTGGAATTTTCAGCTAAGGAGATCCCCACTTAGATTCTGCCCTACAGATGACCAGTCTTCATTTGACAACCCACCTTTAGGGTGCACCTGTTGTGTGTGCTCAGCACTGGGCAATGGAAGCTAAAACCAGGCTCTCTCACTCACGACCTGCTTCTCAGCTTTCAGCACAGGTGTCAAATGTTACTTCCTTGCTGAAGACTTCTCTGAGTCTCCTCCAAGCTGGGTCACTTAAAGGTCCCTCCCTTGGGTCTTTTGTACCTTCGCTGTCACTGCCTTTGCTACCCAATACCTTGAGGGTTCATTTGCGGTCTGTCTGCCCTAGCGGGCTGGGAGCTGCTTAAGATCTGAGACCGAGTCTTACGGGAGCTTTGATTCTGGCACAGAGCAGGTGCTCAGTCTCAATAAATATCTGATAATTGAATGAATGGGTAGATGAATAAGTGAACGAATCAATCAGTGGTAATTTTACCCATGGGCATAACAGCTGTATGCTGGCTCACCTCGCTGAAAAACTGATGTCTATAAATGGGATTGAACTTTCTCATTGATTTATGTTATATCATTAAGGTGCATTTTCTTTGTTTTTGGCAGATTCTTCATTAATCGGTTGGGCATATCTTTATTGAGCACATCCCGGGCGCTAGGCACCCTACTGACAGCTGGAGATACAGTAGTGAAAACAGGGCTGACAACCAAAGGAGCTCACTGTTCAGTCTTTCGGCAGTTCCTAACAACTTGCTACCAAGTTCTTTGTTTTCACTGTCACCCTTTTATGAGAGTGGATTTAACCTCTTTGGAGTCAGAGATACTTTTGAAAATTGGGTAAGGGGTGCCTGGGTGGCTCAGTGGGTTAAGCCACTGCCTTCAGCTCAGGTCATGATCTCAGGGTCCTGGGATCGAGTCCCGCATTGGGCTCTCTGCTCAGCAGGGAGCCTGCTTCCCTCTCTCTCTGCCTGCCTCTCCATCTACTTGGGATCTCTCTCTGTCAAATAAATAAATAAAATCTTAAAAAAAATTGGGTAAAATCTTTGGAGCACTGTTTCAAGAGGGGATTCAAATGCTGGGGTTTATAACCTCTCCCTAAACCCATCTGTGCCTCCCGAGTCAGCAACCGCAAGCCAGAGGTGCCTGCGGGCTGGGTGTCTGTCAGATTGCACTGAGGGTTTGGGGCCACGTCAGGTAGAATTTTGCTCTATGGTATCTGTCCAGTGAATGATGGGGCCTGAACAGTGGAGTCTAGGCTGACTCTCTGGTCTCAGGATCATCCTCGACAGAAGAAGAGTCTGTGGGCAGAGTGACCAGCTCTCAGCACACAGGCAGAGAGGTGCAACTCTGCTTCCTCTGAGGGGACTGTCTTCGTTGCTCGCCCGTGTTGCTCGCTGAGAACATCTGTGGTGTGCCCACTTGTAACCAGCGTGTGGACCGGGGGGAATGGCAATTCTTTGAATTTCTCAGTGCTCTTATGAAATGCCCTACCCTCCCGATCCTTGCAAATGTATAAGAGAATAAGAGCTAAAGATAGGGAACTTTCGTTTTCACTTTCCCTGGAAGTGCTTTACTCTTCATATACCCTGACCATTAGATCTGTAGCCATTTGTCCAGATAATTGCTCTTATCCAAAAGGATAATAAGATGTATCCAGCAATTCCACTTGTGGGCATATGTCCAAAATAATCGAAAACAGAGTCTCAAGATGTCCAAAATAATCGAAAACAGAGTCTCAAGATATCTGTACACCCATGTTCATAGCAACATTATTTGCAAGAGCCAGACATGGAAGTAACTCAAGCTTCCATTAACAGATGAACGATAAGCAAAATGTGGTCTATCCACACAATGGAACATTACACAGCCTTAAAAATGAAGGGCATTCTGACACATGCTACTGCATGGGTAAACCTTGAGAAAATTATGCTAAGTAAAATAAAATGTAAATACGAGGCCACTTACACAATGCACCTAGAGTAGTCAAATTCATAGAGACAGAAAGTAGAATGTGGTTGCCAAGGGCTGAGGGGAAGAGAGAGTGGGACATTGTTTAATGGGCACAGAGGTTCAGGCCTGCCAGATAAAGAGTTCTGGAAGTGGACAGTGGTAATCGTTGCACCATAATGTGGATGTGCTGAGTCACTGAACTGTGCACTTAGAATGACAAAGATGACAAATTGTATGTTAAGGGTCATTTTACCACAATTTTTAAAAGGGATAATATAACTTCTCTTATCTCCCCAAGAGGGCCAAAAGATTATAGTCAGGACAGGGTTCCTAGGTTAAACCCCTAAGATGCCAGAAGACTAGAGCTCTATCTCCCTAGGTGTGTATATTCCAAAACTCTAGGATGAGAATCTAAGATCCTTTCCAACACGTCTCAAAGAAATTAAATTTTTCTCTCCTCCCTTTTCTGGAGGGCAAGGGGGATGGCTGCCTCTCTCCTGTGTCTAAGTGGAAAAAATCCCTTGTGCTCCATCCCTTGTCTGTGGAGTGACCCACCACTCATGCAGGAGATTTTTCCATCTGGTTTTCATCACGAGACCCTGGGGGAAGGTCTCGAGCCAAGGGGAAGTGTGGGGGGGCACAAACACATTTTTCATTTACTGAAATGAAAGGTAATTGAGAGGAAATCTGTTTCTGTTATAGAATATCTTATGTGCATACTCAGGATAGAATTAATAAAGATGTTTATTGAAAACCCAATCTGTGCACACAACACACAAACACACACGCACACACATGCACAGATACCCACACTCAGCTGGTGGCCTGCCAGGGGAGTAAGTGCTGCTTCTCTAGAAAGGGAAGGTGCATGGCAGGCTTTCGGGTCTTAACATGCCTAGAGGGGAGGCAGTTCTCCCCAGCTGCTATGGTTGTAAGTGTGGGGGGCACAGAAGCAGGTAAGGAACAAGAACCCTCCTTTGGGAAGCCCCATCCTTTGGGGAACAATGGGTTCCAAGCTGTTCTTCCACAGCATCTATGCCAGATTCTTAAAAAGTTAACATTCATTCAGGATCCAAAAACTGTTTCTAAGCATCTTATCCATCTTCCTTTTGATTCTTGTCACTCTATGGAGTAGGTACTATTTATATCCCTTTTACAGCTGAGAAAGGGAGGTAAGACTGAAAATACACAGCTCTCACTTCTCAGGACTTTTGGAAAGTAAGGGCTGGAACCCCTGTTTCTTGGCGCTCTGGAGTTCTGTAGTCACACCCCATTTCTTGTCCCCATGTGGTGGCCGAGGAGCCAGCCCCAACAGCTGGGAGCTGGTGAGGGTTCCGCACACCACGTTAATGTCCTGGCCTCTTGAACCACACAATTCACCCTGGAGTAGATCACAGGGAGACAGGGAGCTTGTGGGGACCTTAGTGGATGCTGCTTTGTTACCTGCCTGGACCTACTTCTCCTTCCTCTAACAGCTGCCTGACATTCTTTTTGGAACGTCTCTTTCTCTTCAGTTTGTCCCTGGGGCGCTGGTGCGGCTCCATGGTGGACATGGGACCATGCCTGGCCAATCAGGGAAGACCTCACCGCCAAGTCAGCTAACCAGAGTGAAGCCTCAGGATTTAGCTGAGACTATTAGACTATTAGGGTACGCACATGTTTTTTTTTTTTTTTTTTTAAACTGATGTTGTCCTCTCTGTAAAATGTGTTTTGAATGCTAGAGGCCATCTTGACATCACAGGGGACGAGCTCATCTGAGAATGTAGCCAACTAGAGGACAGGAGAGGAGAGACAACAGATGGTATGATGGGTAACTTTATGAGTCAATTTGGCTAGACCACAACACCCAGGTATTTGGTCAGATATGTCTGGAATTTTTTAGATGAAATTAACATTTAAATTAACATTTAAATTAGTGTGAAGAAGATGGTCTTCCATAATGTGGGATGACCCCTGACAATTATAGATAGCCCAACAGATTCCTGATGCTTATAACATTTGGTCCAACCAGGCATGACAGCAAGTACTCCTGGATTTTTCATTTAAGTGTTCATCCTGAATTGGATTTCCCTCATTTACAACCCAAAGGGTCCATCTCCGGAGGAGAAAAGAGCTCACACTGACTGATCTCTCTTTCCATGCCAGACCTCAAATTCCCCTTTTACAGTCAACCTGGGCCTTGCAGGGTGCATAGAAGTTCTTGCAGACATGAGGAGGATGGGGTTGAGTGAACATGTACAAAGACACGGAGAAGCGATAGAGCGTGGAAGTCTGGGAATCCAGAGTTCAGTGTGGCTGCAGTGAAAGAAGTGATGGGGAAAAGACCGCAGTGGAAAAATTCTCAGGTAATACTGAATTTTGAGTCTGAACTTTGTCTTGAGGACAGCGTGGACAGCAATGCAGAGTCTGAAGGAGAGCTGGGTTTGGGCTGGGTCATTCTGCGGTGTGAGGGACACAGTGAGGCAGAGAGAAGATAGAGGCAGAGAGGAAGGATTTTCTGGCTGGGGTTTTGCCTAATGCTCCCGAAATCATCTTCTGTATGTCCTTTCTTTCTCACCAGGTAGGGCAGCACGGTGGTTAGTTACATGGGCTTCTGCAGCCTAGTCCATGACCTCTGCCACTTGCCATTTAAGTCTTGCTGTCTTAGGTCCTCAGTGAAGATCGTCTATCTCTTAGGAATCTTTTTTTAAGAAGATTTTATTGGGCGCCTGGTGGCTCAGTCGGTTGAGTGTCTGCTTCCAGCTTGGGTCATGATCTTGGGGTCCTGGGATTGAGACCCATGTCGGGCTCCCTGCTCGCGGAGAGCCTGCTTCTCCCTCTCCTTCTACCTTGCTCCCCTTGCTTGTGCTCGCTCTCCCTCTCTGTCAAACAAATAAATAAAATCTTTTAAAAAAATTATTTGAGTGAGAGAGTGAGCGAGCATATGCAGGGGGAGGGCCAGAGAGAAAGAGAATTTTAAGCAAACTGTGCTTAGCCCAGAGCCTGACACAGGACTCGATCTCATGACCCTGAGATCATGACTACATGACCTGAGCCAAAATCAAGAGTCAGACGCTTAACTGACTGAGCCACCCAAGCACCCCAAAAATGTCTTATCATGATTAAATGTCACTACACACTTAGGGCTCAGCACAGTGTTTGACACATAGCAAACACCTAGAAGTTAGTAGCAAACTACTAACTAGTGGGTAGGCCCCTGGGCTACAAACCCGAGGTCCTAGGAGGACAGCTGTGGCCGGCTCTCTGGTCCTCGGCCCTCTCCCTATGCCAGCTCCACCTGCCTTTCCCAGGGGTCCCTCCTGCTCCCTCCAGTTCTCACAGAGGCATGGCCAGCCGGGGCCCCTGGGAGCTGGGAAGGGTCATACCAGGGACAGGAGGAGAAAAGGGCTTTTAGCTCTGGAAACAGATTCTTATCCAAATCTCAGCCTGGGGAATTAGGCTGGAATGGGTGAAAACCAGCTTCCCAGCCCTTCACAGGCCCAAAGGGGGTGTTGGAGGCTGTAAACTTGGCCCTTTTACTCTGACTTCCAGATGTGCTTTGAGAGGTGAGAGGCTCAAAGCCGGCTCAGCATCCCCAGGGACTTGCTGTGGGAAGCAACTTCAATAAGATGGATAAAATGCGGAAAGTTCAGAGTCAAAAGGCGTCCTTGAATTCCCAGCCTTTTTAGGTTTTTGTTTTTTTTCCCCCCACTGTACAGTGCAGTAGAAATGGAGCTTTGCCACCAACTGAGGGAGACCCTGCTTAAGTCATTGCTTCCTTGGCCTCAATTTTCCCAAGCACCCAATGATGGGGGTTAGGTTCAAAGGTGGCAAATGCGTTCACCTTGTAGCCTGGAGCAGATCAGTTGTTAGTAGCTGCCTGGCAGGCTGGCTAGAGCCCTGGGATTGAAGTAGCAATAAAGGCCATTGGCGTGGAAGGAGTGGGAGGCGCGTGGGCCCTCCTTGGCGTAGGTGGGTTTTAGTGTCAGCCCTTATGTGGATTCTCATGCCTGGCCCAGTGCCCCTGGTGGACTCTGGCTTCAGCAGTGCTCCTCGTGGCCCCCATAGAAGGTCAAGAGCTGTTTGAGGCCCCCACCTCTGTACATATTCTCTGGACCTTCCCAATTCTTACCTGGTTCATGCCAGTGTTTAAAGCTGTGTGTATTTTGGATTCAACATGGAACAACTTTCCAATACATGAGACCTGATTTCCTTGCCGACAGATGAGAGGGAATCAGGCCTCATAGAAAAGGAAGCTGGAGCCCATCCTAGTCTGTACACCTTGCCGGTTCCAGACAGACTGATGGCTCGGGACTCCCATCACCCAAGTCCCCGGCCTCCCTTCATTCTCTCTTCCTGCCCTGCCCAGTGGCACACCTTCCTGCCCTTCTCCTCTAGCCAGGGGCTCGAAGCCCGCTTTATTGTGTCACTCATCACGTCTTGATAAGCACTGATAAGCGCATTCATTCTGGATGCCAATACCTAAGAATAGCTGGAGATGAACTTGAACTGGTGAGATTCCAGGCCGAAGGCTTCCACAGCAGTGTTTGCCGGTCGCAAGAGGAGGGAGCTGTCACTGAACAGAACACTATTTGTGCCTCAGTGGTGAGGAGAGCTGTTCTGCCAACAGCCTAGAACTTGTGACATTCCAGCGAGGGGGGCCCCGCCCCTGCACAGAGACCGTGGAGAAGGGGGTGGTCCCTGGAGCCAGACTGCCTGGGTTCTGAATGCGGCTTCTACTACTTCCTTACACGTGACCTAGCAGAAGTCACTTAACCTCTTTATAACTCGGTCTTCTCATAATAAAATGGATTTGGTGGTAGCAGTGGTGCCTTCCTCATCAAGTTAAGGGGAGTAGATGAGCTTAGTGCTTAGAGCAGTAGCTGTTTTGCTGTCAGTGCCATCTCAGCGTTGGCCATTCCCACCAGGCTCCGGGGCGGGGGGGGTTGTGCACCAATGCCAGTCATTGCGGTTGGAGGTGGCAGACACCAGGGTCCAGCCCAGTCCTAGTAAGTAACTGATGTCAGCGAATATGAGCTCCCTCCTTTTACCTTCATTGTGGAAGCATCTCCAGCGCCAGGTTAGGAGCTAATAAGAAAACACAGGGAATTCCTCGGCATGGTTGCTGTTTCTGGGAGCCAGCTACTAGAAGGTCCTTGTGGTTTTGTCTCCACTGAGATCAAAGAGTCCGGCAGTTTCTCTGTCTCGCTCTGCCCCTCCCATTGAGCACCACTCGCTGCCCCACAGTCCCAGCTGCCTCAGCAGCCGTATTGGGGAGGACATGACCCGCCTCCTGCCCAACCTCAGCTGACTGGACCTAGGATTGGTCCCTGGCCCAGGGCCATCCGCTCAGACTTTGCCTGGGGAATTTGGAGCTGGGAAATGGAACTGAGTCAGGGTGGTGGTGGAGCTACGGCTGAAAGGTGGAGGATTATGATGGCCAAGCTCACGCTGAGCTGTGAGGACACAGAGGAAGGGGTGGCAGAGACAGGAGGTCTCAGCCTAGAGACCTACTCCTCTAAGACACCTTGAATCAGAGCTACCTTCCACTTCCAAGTCTTAGGAGACCCAGGATGCCATGTCTCCTAGCCTGGGAGTTCCATGAGACACCCGCCCTGATGATCCTTCTTCCCCAGAGCTAGGCTGAGAGCACCCCTGGGGCCTGTAACCAGGAGGGCCTCGACTTACCTCCTGCCAGCCCTTTGGCGTCACACCCTCCTGCCTCAGGTCCTGGCTTCTTTCCATGGGGCCCCACTGGATGGGATTCCATGCACCTCCCTCCCTCCCTGCCAACCTGTCTTGGTGACCACAGGAGAAGCAGCTGTGCTCATGCTGCCCCGAGTGAATCTGGGGCATCCCGTGCTTAGAGGTAATCCTCTGGGGCTTCTGCCATCAACTGTGCTTTCTGGAACTGAGCAAAGTCACTATTGCATGGCTTCATTTCCACCATCTTTCTCTGAGAAGACCCAAAGCCCAGCCCAGCCCATCTCCTACGGCCCCAGCCCCCCTGCCCCAAGCCAGCCATGGCCATTTCATCTTGTCCTTCATGTCGGACCCAGATCCTAGCACTGGGTCCTGTTTCCCACTCTTGGTAAGGGCTAAGACCGTATGTTTTTTTATTTGAGAGTCTTGAATCTGCTGCCCCAATCCACACTCACTCCCAGAAGCTGGAAATGAAAGCAGTTTATTTTGTTAATGAGTTCAGAGGAAGGTTTGTGGCAGCAATTAACAGGAGAGAGAGGAGAGGGAGTCAGGAGTCAGGTCCTATCAGAATTCAAGGAAGAACTCTTTCTTTCTTTCTTTCTTTTTTTTAAGATTTTATCTACTTATTTGACAGAGAGATAGAAAGCACAGTCAGAGAGGCAGACAGTGGGAGAGGGAGAAGCAGGCTCTCCGCTGAGCAGGGAGCCTCACATGGGGCTTGATCCCAGGACCCTGGGATCATGACCCGAGCCTAAAGGCAGCCACTTAAATGACTAAGCCACCCACGTGCCCAAACTCTTGATTTCTTGAGAATTCCCTTGACTTCTTGAGAATTCCCTTGAATTCTTGATATCTCGGGGCTGGAAGAGACTAAATTCACAGGACTGGAAGAAAGAAATGAGAATCTGAATCCCACGGGCCCTCTTCAGAACTGCTACTTCCTCCCTCCACCGTGCCCCTCAGAGGAGCAGCTCATGGCGTTCCTCACGCAGCCCTACTTCAGGGCCAGTGGGAGCTGGAAATCCTGGGGTGCTGGCTGTAGGTTTCCAGGGGGCCTGCAAGCTGGCTCTCAAGGCTGGTTCTAGGCTTTGTGTTCAGGAGTGTGAATCCAGAGCTCACTGGCTTCTCGGGGTGAATGTGGTTTCTCCTTCTGGGCTTTAGAAGAAGGTCCTGTGGGGAAGAGGAAAGAGAGCAGGTGGGTGCAGGCCTTGTGGGTACACACTCAGCCCAGGGACACCCTCCCTGGCGGCCCACGGCGGACCCCAAGCCTCACACGGCAGCCATAGCCACAGCACACGGGAGGCCGGGGATGGCAGAGGGATACGTGGGATAAGCTAGGAGGGGACCAGAAGGCAGAGGGGCTGGGGTCCCTCATGAAGAGCACAGGACAAGTGGCAGAAAACAGAGGGCCATGGAGGCCATCCCAGGAGCCATGGCAGAGCAGGCCAACTGTCCTGGGAGCATGAGGCCCTAATGTTTTGAGAAACTTGTAACAGAAAAGTCAACAAGTCCAGGCTTGGGTCTGCCCCAGATACTGCCAGTTGTGGGCCTCAGGCCACACCAAACACCAGCTCATGGCCACCTGCCAGCTCTGTCCATGAGCACAGCTCTGTCACAGAGTGGGAAACACAGCGCCAAACTGGGCTCCACAGTGTCCCCCAGAGGACACTGTCAAGGGAGCTGGAGCCAAGGGAGAGAGAAGGCACAGTTTGGGTCCAAGCTGGGCTCAGGCCATGACAAGTCACAACAGGACAGGAACAGCTCTGAGAGGCCAACCCTGGTTCTTTGGACAAGCCTGAATTGCCCAAGCTTGGGGGCCCAGTGGAGCAGGGGCTCCCAGAGGATGGTGTTCCCAGGGAGTGGATCCCTCTACGGGGAAATCCAGGCTGTACTCCCGTGGGCTTACCTAGCCCGTCATGTCTGGTTTGAAGCACTGTCTGTGCCCACCAGAGAATGGTGCTCAGTGTTCCATCCCACTCCTGTGGGTGCCCCCACAGGGTCTGTGGTGAGTCAGGGTACCCAGGTCCCGAGCATGCTATAGACTGGGTTCTGCTTCCCTTCCCTGAGCAGGAGGGTCTTTGAATTTTAGTATATGTGTTGCCGAAGTGAGCATAGGAGGATCTTTGATTTGGACAAAATTCCAGGGTGGCCAACAGCAGGCCTGGATGGCATTCCAGGGATGGTGCCTTGTGCAGCCCTCCAGACCCCAGTCCAAAGAACCCGCCAGCATGGACAGCAGACGGCCACTGCACGCAGCATGGACAGGCAGGGCCCTGCAGCCCACCTGCCTATTCACCGTGGGGGGCTGTCAGGCTCCAGCTGAAGGAGGAACCCATGTCTAGGCATGGGAGCACGGACTTCAAGGACCTTTCGGACTGGTGGGGGCTTTCGGCTGCGGAGGAGGGAAGAGCAGAGCTACATTCGCAGAGCAGAGCAGGAAACACAAAACAGGGCTTGGTTATTTCTAGGCAGAGTTCCATCAGACTTTACCCTACACGTGTCTCCTGCCTTAGTCCTGCCTAGGCCCTGGGTCCAGAATTAGTTACTATAAGACCTTGATTTTTTTCTAGATGTGAAAAGAACTCAGACCATGCTGGGCAGAAGAAGCAAAGGCAAGCCGGGGACTGGGAAATACATGTGTGGGTGGTAGGAAAGTGATGAGGATGGAGACTAGACACCAGAGAAACAGAGAGAGAGAGTGAGAGAGAGGAGAGAAATGGATACACACTAACAAAGATTAGCATCGACTGAGGCCAGAAATCGAGGAAGCAAGAAAAGGACAGGTTAAGAGAGAAGGGGGAGAAGGATGAAGGAGAGAGGGTCAGATGGGCGAGACAGATTAATGGGAAAGATACAAGAGAGGGAGATAGGGAAAGGAGAGACAGAGATAGAGAGAAGAGAGAGACAATGAGATAGAGAGACCCATACAGATACACAGACAGGAATAAAAGAGATACATGGAGAG
The DNA here is from genome assembly GCF_009829155.1 of Mustela erminea. Lineage (NCBI taxonomy): Eukaryota > Metazoa > Chordata > Mammalia > Carnivora > Mustelidae > Mustela > Mustela erminea. Next base: position 71,596,166 of record NC_045622.1, read on the forward strand.
ACAGACATAGAGGGGATCCTAGAGCAAGATGGAGACTGTCCCAAGCTCCCTGGAGGTCCTGCTGGATGGGGCCAAACCCTGTGGTCCTGGCTGCTTAGAGACACAGCGTGAAGGAATGCAGTCACATATCGGGAAGAGCTACCAGACAGTAAAAGACATGGAAGTCTTTAATCTAGCTGATGACAGTGCAGGAGATGAAGTCCTGAGTGGAGAATCAGAAATCCTGAGTCTGTCCCAATTTCATTGTTTTCTTGGTCTGTGACTTTGGCTGTGTCTGGGCCTCAGTTTTCCAGATGTAAAGTAGAATTTGGACAAGACAGTCTTGGAGGCAGCCCGGACAATGCTGACATTGTGACAGAGTGACTTAGTTCTGGGCTCTCTCTAGCCTGGGAGCTTTTCAGGATCAAGGACTGTTAGAAGCTGTGTGCACGGACCGACCGTTCAGGCTGGATGAAAGCGGAGGGTGGACCAGCAGAAGGTGGTCAAGATTCTGGAGCAGGAGAAAGAAGAAGCAGAGGGCCAGGGGCCGCATACACTTACAGCTCATCGTCGTACTCCTTTGGAGGGCAGACAGCAACAACGAGGTCGATCCAGTCCTGTGGGAAGAAGCCCTGTGACTCGGGCATGCTCAGGGATGGATGGTATGTCTTCTCTGGACATTCCATTCTCATTCCTGGGCACCATGGCTCAGGATCAGCTGGCTGGTCCTTCTTCCTACAGGAAGGTGGGCCCCGGTGGGGCTGGAGGTCCTTCTGGTGGGGATGGGCCTCACTGTGCAGCCCCATGGTCTGGAGAAGCTTCCAGTCTCCGGGGCTTCACAATCATATAGGCTAAGATTTACAGACCCTCAAAGGACCCTAAGCTCCCAATTGTTGATCTGTGGACCAGGGCCAGGCTGCAACCTCAGAATCACCTGGGGGACTTCTTAAAACTCTAGACTCATAGACTTGGCCCCTGGAGATTTGGGGTAGGTTCTGGGAAACAGTATTTTTAACAAGCTCCCTAGGTCACTCTGATGCATATCCAATCAGGGAACTTTAAGCTTAGCTTTCTGACCCTAACACTTGAATCCCCTCAATGGCATCATTGCCATTCTTGGCTTATCCATCATTTTCACCCTTGGTTTGGGTGTATCCCATAAAAATTATGTGAAGTATTACCGGGCCCCTCTACCATGCAATAGCTCCTAACATTGCGCTGAAAACTCTCCCCAGGACTCCCTCCATCCCTCAAGAAACATAGAGAATACTTCTGCTCCCTCTACCCTAATGCAGCCCTTCAGATAATCAAAGACAGTCATCATGTTACCCGTGAGTCTTCTCTTCTCCACATCCCTTCATGTGGGTCCCAGGCCCATCTGGTCAGCTTCCTCGGCTCTGAACTTAATACCTCAGGCTCGGCTGCCTGCATACAGTTGCACAGGTTGTGCACTGCACAACATTAGAGGGCACCATCCACACTGTAATCTGTAGGAGGGCATCCCCTCGGATTGTGCAGTGCACAACCTGGAAGACCTTATGTGTTGGCCTTGATCCAAGTGGCTAATGAGCACAGATCAGACCACCACCAGACCCTCCTCCATTTTGGGCACTCTACTTCTATTCATACTTTCCAGTAGCCCCAAGCATTTTTGATTCTTGATCAGCGTGCTCTTAGAGAAGAACTTAAGTTTTTTCTTGCATGGGTTGTCATACCTGGTCTTCTGGAGTCTGTATTTGTGCCACTTGCTCTTTGAACTCAAGGTCAGGAACTGACATTTATTTTTCTGAATCCCATCGTGTCATATTGAAACCACTGGCTGAATGGGTTATGTAGATGTCACCCAAGAATTTCCTGGTCCCTGGAGACCCACCCTGGGATGGGGCACCCCGACTTTAAGCTCTGGCTGCAGAGGCCAGGGTTTAAGGCAGACAGGCAGGGGAGGGAGGCAGGGAGTGGGTTTGCTCTTACCCCCTGACTCCAGGCCTTCTGCAGGGTGGCCTCAGCCTCAGCCAAGGTGTAGTCCGTCACGATCTTGCCATTGATCGCCATGACCTCATCCCCTTTCACAATGCCACCTGCAAGAAGATGAAGCTGACTGGTCACCTGGGCTATATGTGACATGTGCCTGGCCCCGGACTTGGCAAAGGCGGTGGGAGGTGGGTGGGCAGGAGGTCCCTGGAGGGCTGCAGAAGGAGCCCGATTCTCGGCTTCTGATGGGCTCAGAAGGCACAAGGGGAAACAATCCACCAGGTTACTCAGAGCACTTATTACCCACCCTGCCCACACTCCCTCACCTGAGCTCAGAGGAACTGATGAACCATTGCCACCCTAGCCTTGACAGGCCTCTGCTATTCCAGAGGGAGGCAGACCTCTGTTACCGATGAGGTTATCAGAAACATGAGCTAATTCTGTGAGCTGTCCCTGTCTGCGCTCCAGGCCTGCTGGTCTGCATCAGGCCCCTGACCAGGCCAAGCTCTCTCCTACCCTGGAGTCTTCATAAGCTGTTTCACCTGGGACACTTGCCCCCTCTTTTTTCTCTTCTTCTAGGGCTGAGGTGAAATGTCTCCTCCTCAGAAAATACTGCTCTGACATGCACGCAATCTCGAGTAGGTCTCTTCTGTTCTCTCAAAGAGTCCCAGTCTCTTCCTGCAGACCATTCTCACAGTTTGTACTCATAAATCTATTTGTCGACTAACGGTCCCTCCCACCAGACTGTCAGCTCCACAAGAGCAGGGAACGTCTCTTTGGTTGACCACTATATGCACAGCAACTGCCATAATACTAGCACAAAATGGAAACTCAATATATTTTTCAAATAAATAAATGATGTTAAAGGTCCTCCTGGATAAGATGACCTGTAGTCCGATAAATCTGGGAAGAGCTGAGTTATAAGCTGAGCACAGTTACTCACTGCAGAACTTGTCAGAGCCTTGAATATGCTAATATGTATTGTGGCTCTCCAAGAAATGATAGATTGTGCACAGTTTCTCATACATCTTCAACTTAAGAACCTTTAAAAAAATGTTTTTAAGGACTTTTCCTTAGTTCTGGTGTCCACAGAAAATTCTCTGGATTATGGTGAAATAATCACCCAGAATTCTTGCAGGCATGAAGGCCATAGGAATGTAGTGATTGATACTGAAGATAATGTGGCAGTGGCTTAAAACACATGTGGTCCTGGAGAAAATGTCAACAGCTACTGGTATGCCCAAAGTAGTGTGGGACCAGATTGTAGACAGCAGCCTCCTCTGGCAGTGGGCCTGGGGAGAGGTCACTTTTCCTTTTTGTACAAATTCCAGATGGAGTCTCAGGAGCAAGTGGTTGGGATGCGGAGGAGAGGACTCCGGAAAGGTCACCCATTTATTCTGGTCCTCTTCCCTTGCCAGACACAGCAAACTTGTATCTTTCCCTCAACTGGCCCAGAAGTGAGGACAGAAGAGGAGGAGGGTGTGGGCCAGAAGGGCAGCCCTAGGCCATGGCACCTGCCTCGAAGAGGGCCCCCCTCCACAGCTGAAATGACAGCTCCGAGTGTGACTGTGAGAGCCAGGCTTGAGCTTACCAAGGCCATAGGTGGCCAAGCTGGACTCGCCTTTGTAACCCACTGAACCAGGTGACTTTCCCATCACCCCTCCTGCTGCAGGTGCTTACACACCCTCCATCCCACCAGCTGAAGCCTAGAACTGCCCAGAAGGGACCTGACCGCGGGATTCCTGCTCGGGCCTGGAAAGGTGAGGGGCCCGAGGCTTCTCCTTCGAGGCCACCGATTCCTTCACAAAAGACCCAGGAGTAGACTTCTGGTTTTGGAAGAAGAAATCACTAATGGTGAGTCGCAGACCCCTGTCCGAACAGGTGAGCGGGTTTTAGACAAGAGTAAAGCGAAATGACCAAATGGCTTGGGTTCCAGTCTGGCCTCCACCACTTTCCAGCTGTGGGTGCTTGAACAAGCATTTTACCTTTCTGTGCCTCGGTTTCCTAAGCTAAGATGAGAGTAATAATAGTATTTACTTTTGGTGCTGTCGTGAGGATTAAATGAATTAATAATACATGTGAACGCTTTAGACACAGAGTAGCTGCAGGAACTTAGAATCACATCCAGCCCATGGAGAGCTCTTGACAGATGTCGACCCTTATTATTATGAGGATAGGGAAGGTTTGCATGCTTTCTCTCTTGTCTTTACTTGTGCTGCCCCCTCTTCCTGTAAAGTTCTTTCCCACCATCATGAGGCTAATATTGACTTATCTTTTAAGGCTCAGCTCAGGTATAGTGTTTGTAGGGAGACTTCCCGTTGGTCCCCTTTCCCTTAGTAGGTCAGGGGTCCCTCAGGGTCCCACAACTTTTCTCCATTCTTCCAGTCCCCTGTCAGCTCTTAGCACCCTGCACTGTTATGGCCGGAATCTGGCAATTCTGAACATATTTTCACCACTAGATGAAGGTCCCCACTGTCTGTTCCCTCTAGTTCACTCCAGAGCAGATCCTAGGGAATGTGGGTGAGGGAGCCCTGAAGGGCAGGGTGGGGTCTGGTGGGCTGTATGCCCGTAGTCCTGGCACCATCTTATGCCCATGGGCAACATGTGGGACTCAGTAGACGGACGGGTAGATCCAGATGGGGGAATTCTTGAGCAACAGTCATCCCACTTCAAAATGGGCAGCCGTGTGCTTTCCTGGGTCCCTATACAACCACTGGACTGTGGCTGGTCCGCACTCACCATGTCGCTCAGCAGCTCCCCCCTCATACACAGCCGAGACGACTACCTTCCCGATCGGGGAGTCCACACCGCCTTCCAGGGCCAGATCTAAGGATCCCTCCTGGATGGAGAAAAACAGGCCCTCGAGAGCCAAGCAGACAGCAGCCTGTGGACGGCTGGGTACTCAGGAGCCTCTTGACAGGGCTATAAAGAGGGCCACAGAAGCCATGGGCCCAATGACAGTGCCATCAGGAAGGAAAGGGGGCACGGACCCTGAGTGGGGCCTGGGTGTGCGACCCCACCACGGGAGGGGACATCCTTGAGGCAGAAAGGAAAAGTGTGGGGATCTGAGGAGTCATCCAAGAGTCACCTCCAGAGTAGGAGAGGCAGGACACCAAGATGGGAGCGGGCTGGGGCAGAGAAGGATGGTGGCCCGCCTGACCTCCAGGTCCCCACATACCTTCTTTTTTTTTTTTTTTAAAGATTTTATTTATTTGACAGAGAGATCACAAGTATGCAGAGAGGCAGGCAATGAGAGAGGGGGAAGCAGGCTCCCTGCTGTGCAGAGAGCCTGATGCGGGGCTCGATCCCAGGACTCTGAGATCATGACTTGAGCCGAAGGCAGAGGCTTTAATGCACTGAGCTACCCAGGGCTCCCCAGCCCTGCCCCGACCACGTACCTTCTTAATGCGCAGGAGTCGGACATCCTTCCCTAGGATCTGCTCTGGCGTGAACTAGAGGGAACAGACAGTGGGGACCTTGAGTCTGCCTGGAGGATGAAGGTGGGGGTCCCACAGAGTGTATGGCCAAGGGGACCCTTCCTAGCCCCACACCCATTGGTCTTTGCCTGGGGGTCCCAGACCTCATGGGGGCTGCACAGACACACAAAAGTGGTAACCCCAGAAATCCCAGATCCATTCTTCCTGAGAATATTGGGAGGGCTGGGTGAGGCCATGCCCTATAAAAACCCAGCAAACCGCACAGCCCCTGATACAGTCATTGCCCAGCAAGTGTAACGGTTCTTACAACCCCACTGCCCCCCAACACATACACCAGTCCTATGGGTCATTCTGGAATGCTGTCTGCAAGGAACCTTCACAGAAGAGAGCAGATGGGGGTCCTTGGGGGCTCCTCATGTGCCCCACCTCATCCCTGGGACCCCCAGGGCCTGAGGGAGCACATTGTAACCCTCACCCACATTCCTGGGATGACTCCCCGGGGGAGGAGCACTCTCACTCACCATGGAGTAGGGGTCAAAGCCTTCCTCATATTTCCGGAAATCCTGGAAGCAAAGAGTGGGTGTTAGGGCCACAGAGGAGATTTTCCTGAGGGTCATTGCAGGAAACAAGCTTAGGGCAGAGGAAGAAGATGCAAATGGGTCAGATGTAGGGGAGAGAGTGGGGGGCCAGATGGGGCCCAGAGGAAGATGCAGGGAGGAAGCTGGAAGTCCCAGTAGGCAGAGCACCCCTGCCTGGCGAAAGCCAGAAGCTATGCGAGCATGTGGAGGAGTCCAGCCCTGGACCCGGCATTGCTGCAACGGGGTGGCCGAGTGTGACTGGCAGGCGCCCCTGGTGATGTCCAGGTGGTCTGAGCAGCCCCCGTCGGCCTTGCTGAAGGCCGCCCACAGCCTCAGGTCCTTTAGGCCCTCCCTGATTTCCTCCAAGTGCTCCTTCGAGGCCAGGTCCAGGCTCTGGGGGTGAAGACCCGTTCTTCACCCAGTGCTCTGACCCCAAAGAAGGAGGACAACACTGCTGAAGAGGCAGGACTCCCTGGGGACTCCAGACGCAAGAGGACACTGGTGCAGGGTGGTGGGCCATGCAAAGGGATGTCAGGCTCCAAGAGGAAGAGGAGTATCTGTGCTCTCCTGGTGCCTAGCACTGTTCTTAATGTGATGTTTATTTAGGATGTAAGAGGCCTCCCAGAACGTCAGCCAGGAGAAGACTTGTCTCAGAGAACCTGGCTTAGTGAGGGCTGTGGAAACAATGTCCCCAAGATGTAGAAACAAGTTGGTAAGAAGGAAGATGGGGGCAGAGTCAGCACACACTCCCTTCCTTAGGAATCCCCCCCACAGAGAGCAGGAGCCGGGGGTCCTCAGACTCGGGGGCCAGGAATGCCAAGTCCTAGGTAGCAAAGCCTCTGTCAGTCCCCACGGGCAGGTAGGAGCAGAGGAGGGGCCCTGTGGAAGAGGCCCAGGGAGGTCCCTGCTGGACCAAATGGTGCCATCCCCACCACAGTTCCCTGGGTCACACCAGGTGTCCCATGAGGCCCGCGGTCAACATCAAGAGGAGGCCACTGTCTCTCTTTGCCCAGCAGGCAGCAACAAAGCTCTGGGCACAAGATGAGGGCCAAACATTGGCAGGTGGCTTCCTCGGCATCAATCTGCCCTCCCTCTTCATCTAGGCTTTGTCACCCAGACTCAGCCCCACAAGGCCTGGGAGTTTGGAGGTTGACACCACTCAGAGGCCACTCCCAGGTGAATCTCTGGGCATCAGGGCAGCAGACAGAGGAAGGAAGGCAGCAAATCCATGTGCCGGAGAGGTCAGGAAGCAGGATATGGAGTCAAGCTCTTTCACAGAGAGACCTGACGACTTCTGGCTATTTCTAGGAAACTGGACAGTGCTGGCTGTGCGTTTCTCCTTCTCCCTCCCTGTGAGAATCTGCTCTTAGAATGGGCGTGACTGCAAGGGTTTGTGTCTTGTGCGAATTTAAATCATGCACATATAAGCCACTACAGCTGGTCAGCCCTTGAAGAGGGAGCCCAACCCTACACCCAACAGATGGAGAAACTGAGGCCCAGAAAGGTGAAATTCATCCCCCCAAGGTCAGCCAGCCAGTGGGTAGTAGAGCAAGAGTTCGACTTCCAGTCTGGGTCTTTGGGCTCCTCCCTTTCAGCCTCTCCCCCTTGGAGGACTGTCTGTGCCCTAAACGAGGCCTGAAATGTCTACCTTGTGATCACAGTGTTTTGCCAGTGCGGATGGTGGAGTGAGTAGGAGCCCAACCTCTTGGATGCAAATCTAGGGTCTGACAACAGCTGTGACTTCATGGGCACGTTTCCTAACCTCTCTGCTTCAGTTTCTCATCTACTTACCTCCTAGGGTTGCTGTAAAGATTACGTAAGTTTCTATGCCTTAAGTATTCAGACATGGCACTTGGCCCAGGGTTAGCTGTCGCCTGTCACTCCCCAGTCCTAGGTTGGGAGCAGCCTCCTTTGCAAACTCCCATGTGAGGCTGACACCTGTAGTCTGGTGGTGGGTTAGAGGTGAGGTTGGCTGCAAGATCTTTCTCTATCTGGGGATCTCTTCCACAAGTGGTGGCGAGACAGACAATCAGATGGCTGGCACTGTGAACACAAGCCCCCAGGAGGTGGGAAAGTGAGTGGCTGCTTGCCTGATACCACGCACAGACCAGGAAGGACATCCACAGCCTTGTTGAACCCAGAAGCACCCCGGACAGGTAGAGGACCTGGACTGCCACTTCCTCCCTGACCGGTTTAGTGCCAGGCAGAGCCGTCTTGAGGGGACAAGACCAGGGAAGGGGCAGGGAGGCACCTTCTCTCCCAGGGCTGGAGCGAGGGCCCAGCGTGGCCTCTGTGACCCTCTCTCCTGCTCCTCTTTGGACAAACAGTAGCCAAAGAGCAGAGCCCCCAGGGTTCCTGCTGCTTTCTCAGCTGGGGCACAGGGTCTAATAAGGCTGGGGTCCCCTCCTGATACGAGACCCTTCCCCACTCCTGGCTGCAGGGAACAGGGACATGGCTCGGGCCTGAGGTTCTGGGGGATCACCTCAGAGCCAGCTGGCACTCCCAGAGAGAGAGAGAAGTTGGAGCGGGAGGAACAGGGGTGGTGGGGAGGTCTACAGACACACAGCGGGGATCGCTTTACTTGTCTGAACGCTGTCTGGTAAACCACCATCCTCTTCAACATCTCCTGTGGCTGCCAGAAGGAAAAAAAAAAAGTTCCACTCTGGATGTTACCGATAGGCCTCGTCTGCCCTCTGGTGCCAGACCCCGGGCCTGCCAGCCTGGGGCTGCCCTGCCAACTTCCCGCTCCAAGTAGAGGCGGCCTGATTCATGTCGGGGGCCGGCCTGACGCCCCCAGGTACAGCAGCTCCTTGGTTCTAGTCAGCAGACACGCCCTTTGTCACCAGGCGGAGGACGGGCACGCAGGCCTCGGCAGGGCTTATCACAGGGGCGTGAACTTTGCTCTTTGGGGAGCTGACGGGACAGCAAAAGCTCAAAATAAGTATCTGAGCTGTCCTGCCCTGACATTTGGATAGGGTTTCCTTGAAAGGGGAAGAAAAATTCTGGCATGACTCTCTTCCCACCGGGGGTGCGAAGCCAGTCTGAGACTGGTACTTCTCTCCGGGGACATGGGGTTCCGCGTGAGTCGCTCAGCCGTAGGCGACTGGGGGTGGGCAGACCTTACTGCTCCCCCAGGACCACACCTCACACTCCCAGTCCAGAGGAGCGAGAGTTGAGATGGAGCCAGAGGCGAGATGGAGAGCGTGAGTGGCTCCTTTTTGGACGGTCCCCCATCTGAGATGTTCCCTGTCGTGCCTCGCCAGGGCTTAGAGGCCGAGGCCAGGGCCAATGGACTCACTGGAGGTTTAGCAAGATGGCAGTGGAGGTAAGAGCTTGAGCTCTGGAGTCTGATCTGGCTCTGCCCTGGGCAACTGATATACCCCCTCTAAGCCTCAGTATCCTGACACATGCTGGGCAAATGGTAAGCCTGAGCTGTTACCATTCTTACTTCTAGAGGGAGCTCCAGCCTGTTTGGTACCCGCATGGATTCATCTCTTGGTCAAGAAGAAGTCAGAAGCTGGCTCGTAATGTGAGCTTGTACCCCACCTCATTCTCCATCCAGAGGCAGTGGAAGCCAGAGGAGACAGCCCTTATCTGCTCCTCTGGAGATGCCCTGGAGGGGTCCCAAGGGGCTTACCAGGACCTCGGATTTCACAGCTGGCCTGTAGATGAAGTTGGGCTCCTGGTGGACCATGACGGGCTTGGAGATAGTGGACACGCCAGGGCCTCGTGGAGGCTGTGGGCTTGGGCAAAATGTCTACAAGGGTTAGTGTAAGAGAAACCCCTATGAGGGCATGGTGGGGGTGGCCCAGGCCAACCATGGCACTATGACACACATGCAAATACACACCATGCACTGGCTGAGCCCCCTGGGTCATTCACCCTGTTGGAGGTTGGTGTGATCTTTAGCGGAGAGACAAGTCCATTGGCCAAAGTGTGTTTTGAGGCCACAGAAACTACTGGGTGGCTCTGAGAAATCAGGGGCTTGATTTTAGGAGTGTCAGCAGCCCCTGTCACGCAGAGGATACACTTCCCAGGCTCTCTCTCAGTGGCCGTGGGTGCCATCTAGCCTCCTCTCTCCCTAAAGGCTATTTCTTCTGGCCACAGTTCCATTCCCCCACTGCACACAAAGCACCTCTCTTTGAGCTTCTTCTCTCCGCTCTGACTCATCACAGCACCTATGTTCCCCTATGTCCCCCCAGATATCACGGTAGTCTCCTGCTTGCTTATCTCTTGTCCCTACCAGGTGGTTTGGGCTGGGACTGGGTTGCCCATTTTACAGTAGTTCTCCAGTGCCAGGCATAGTGGCTGGTATATGAGTATATGAGTAGATGCTCACTGAACATGCTGAATGAATAAAGGACTTAGTAGTATGCTGGGCACACAGGATGGTACCTGGGGGTAGATATGGTCCTGAAAACCTTCTTCCAGCAGGTCTGGTATGGCAGGCATATGTGCCAAGCGGACAGGACTGTTCCCAGCACCCAAGGTCTGCTGGTGGCCGGGATGGTGTTCAGACGCAGTCGTGGGGTTGCCTACACTGTGTGCTGTCAGTGACACCTCTCAGGGGGATGCCACAAGAAGAAGCGGCGGCAGGGTCGGGGTATACGGGCCAAAGTGCTGACACGGGAGGCTGAAGCTAACCAAATAGCAGCCCCCTGGCCTTCAGGTGAGGAACAGCCCTGACCTTGATGTCACTTAAGACATTTAGGTCCAGTTCTTCAGAGGCTCCTTATGTGGGAGGAACTTTCAGCCTTCCCGGTTCTGGAGGAGTCTGAGAAAACTGGACTCTCTTTTGAATCTTGACTCTGACTCAAAAGTCTACAGAGTTGGGGTGCCTGGGTGGCTCAGTCAGTTAAGCATCTGCCTTCGGCTCACGTCATGATCTTCAGGTCCTGGGATGGAGCCCGAAGTTGGGCTCCCTGTTCAGAGGGAAGCCTGCTTCTCCCTCTACCTCTGCCCCTTCCCCCCACTTGTGTGTTCTCTCTCCATCAAAAAAAAAAAAAAAAATTAAAAAAACCTATAGAGTTTACCTCTAATCTCATGCTCGCAGCTTCACCTGAATTTTCTTGTATCCTGTCACTGTGTCACCATGTCACTGATCATGGTTAACGTCTACTGAGCCCCCACTACATACCCACCATTCTAAGTACTAACTTTGAATGAGTTCATGGATTCACTCATTTGATCCTCATAACAGGTAGGTGCCAGTAGCATTCCCATTTTACGGATGAGAACCCCCAGGCTCAGGCAAGAGAAGTAATGCCTGCCCAAAGTCCTCCAGCCAGTGGTAGAGCCAGGGTTCAAACCCAGGTGGTTCTTCCCCACCATCTGTATATTTCCTGTACCTTCCATGCCCTTCCTCCCAACCTCCATGTACTGTCATCCTTCAAGGTTCAGCTCATCAGCCCCTTACTCTGCAGAGGTTCCTTCCAGCTCCCATTAGAATGAATCCTCCCTCTAGCACCGGCCCTGTGCCATTTCATAGCTGAGTCCTATCTGCTCAGCCTTTTATCCTGCAGACGGCAAAGTCCGGGAAAACATGGTTGTGCCAATTTACTCGCTGTCCCCTGCAGCACTGCCCCTCTCTCCCCGCCTCACACAGAGACACAGGCTGGTGCTCAATCAGTGCTTTGGAATCACATTTGTCAAGGAAAAGCTGCTGCCCTTCCTGACGGGGGGACTCACAGAAAGGATATGACCTCTGTGTCAGGCTAACTCAGCCCCCTGTAAACCCGCTCCTGGCTAGGTTCTGAGACAAGACATCCCTGGAACATACAGATATGTCTCTGTCAGAGCTGCAAGGCTCAGGACCCATCAGAGGTCGAGAAGGAGTCCCTCTGAGAGTCCCCTGACAGAAGCTTCAGCCTAGTGGGCACCTGGCAATTTCTTTATTCCTACCTTCCCTCAGGCTCTACCTAATGCTCTGAAATGCTTATTATTCTATTCTTCATACTGGGCCTCAAATCCATGCAGAGAAGATTAATAAAAACAACTGATCAGGTTCTACTGGCTGCCCTCTCTCAAACCCTACCCTTAGCTGATATGAGCTGCTTTAACTCTGACTCAAGCCTGGCCTCCCACGGCCACTGCAACAGAGGAATATTTTATTTGTCCCCTCATGGGATCAAAGCTCCATATCTTCCTTGGGGGTTGCCTCTTCCAAAATTGTCTTTGGATTAAGAACAATTTTAAGAAATATGTCTTTTTGAGAAAGATCACTGTTCAGCCTCCTGACATCCGAGGGGGAGGAAAAAACAAAACAAAACAACCCTAGTCTTTTTATAGTAAATTTGGAGATTTCTAGGAACTCTTTGTCTTCATTTTTTCTATAGCTGGAAGTTGGCCAGAAACTTCTGGGCATTATACTCCAAGCCAGCGGAATTGGCTAACTCCATAGAAAATGCGCTGTAATGTCCAAACCCTGCACCAGACAGAGCCATCACTTCATTTACACAGCTTAATACTGCTTCACCATTTTGCCCCCCCTCTTTTTCCCCTGTCAACCTGGGGATCCTTTTCCCATATTCCCGGTTGTCTGAGCTTATATCCAGAAGTGACTGGCTGTGACACAGAGCTCTGGCTATTCAGTAACACAGGCTTGCAAGTACTGTACAGAATGTTACCAGCCCATACTACTAGCCAAGAGGAACAAAGAGAAACCAACAGACATGGATATGCAGTGGCTTATCCCAAGAATCCCAGGCAATTCACCATGCAGGATAGGACTTCAAAATCAGTAGAAATCACGCACATGCAGGGAGACCACAACGTGCAGATTGGGAGCTCATTCCTGGAAAATGGGCTGGAGTGATGTTTCTTCCAGTCTCCACTCGCGAGAGCAGTGGAGGATGGGGGAAACACAGCAGCCCTACCCACTCTTTCTGCTTTCCAGCGCAGCATGCAGAACAGGGATGGTACCTTTGGGGTGGGTGGGAAGCTCCGTTCAGGAACAGGGGAGCTAGTGGGCTTCCCACTGTGGTTCTTTGCCTCCCAATCCTCTGTGGGATTTCCTGTGTCCCCAGCACGGAAGGGGTGGTTGCCCAGTGCCTCTTCCAGTGCCGAGGGTAGCGGGCGGGTAGGAGTCAGGTCTTGGGTGGGAACAGATGGTGGGGGAGGGATGGGAATGGGGGGTGGAGTGCGTTGCACCCAGGGTGAAGATGAGGCACACACGTGGCCTGATGACGGAAGGACTGGGGGTGCAGGGACCTTGGGGGATGGGGTGGAGGGTGGAGGGTGGGGCATCACAGGTAAGGCGGAGGGAGTCTTGGGGGGATAGTAGAACATGTCCAAGGGGATGTCATCCAGGTCAGTGGTGTGGAGGTGCAGCCCGCCTGCGAAACGTCTCAGGGGTGGGACCAGGGGAGACACAGAAGGCGGGGGAGGTGGTGGCCCCGTGGTCATCTGGGGGGTTGCAAGGAAATTCTATAATCGTCTGACTAAGGCTCCACTTTACAATACATTGAGTATAATGCTTTTCTGTTTCTTTTGCTGTTGGAGACCCCACCGCCCACAAGCCAGAATCATGGGGGTATCACTTCTTTGTCACCTAGGTGCTCAGGTGAGCCCACGTCAAGGCTAGGAGGGAGTGTCCAAATGCGGGACAAGTTATGCCACATGTGGGTGATAAATGAGGTAATCATACGGTTATCATCTAAACTGGAACAGACTTGATAGTGAGGGGCACTCTTAGCAAAGACTACAGGACAACACTTCTAGCGGAGACCATCTCAGATGAGCTAGGACTTAGTGGTCACTCTGGAGAGGAGCCGAGATATACAGATCTGTCCTCCTCCTCAAGAGACCAAGGCAGAGTGGGCTGGTAAGGGTGGCCCTGACACTGAAGTTTGCCGGTGGCTATCCTGCCTCCCGCTGTCCCCAGAGTGGGTCATTCTGAAGGCAGCAGGAGGGCGTCTGTGGAAAGAAGGGCTCGGTTACCTCCGAAATCTCATTATCAGCAGAGGAAATCTGCTCAAGGCGCGTCTGACAGAGCCTTTCCACCCAATACTGAATCTTTTCCGATTCCTCAAGGTCTTCCCGCTCGGTCTCAGACACCTAGGACCCAAGGACAGTGCGAAAAGGAGAGGACAAAGGGCACACTGAGTCACACGTGGGTGGCACGCTCAAGTCAGTAGCAGAAAGCACTTCCTTAGAAACTACTGTTGGGTGTGTCCACTCTTCCAGACGAAGACCCCAGCTTGTCTCGGCTGGCCCCAGAAGAAGCAGAAATGACGAGGGAGAGGGTGCTGAGGAATCAGGTGACTGAGTGGCACTCGTAGGCTAATTCAGAGGAGGGCCTCATGCACTGTGGGGAACTAGCTGGGATTAGGCTCCCAGGGTCCCCACGAGCTCTAAAGTTCATCTGATTCTCCAAGAATGGCCCTTTTTAAAGTTCCAAGCACATTCCAAAAATTACTTTGCTCTTTTTCCACCCCTCCAGGCTGCCTTGGCCTCATAAGTGCAAGTTCGATTTTATTTTTAATTTTGTAGCTTATTCATTCCTAATGCCAGACCTAATGCACTTCACATTTTCCAGGATTACTCTGGTTTGTAATCTAATCAGCTTGGCGTTCTGATTCATGGAAGTATTAAAGAGAAACAGAACGAATAACATCTCCAATAGCTAGGGAGTTAGGGTCACCCAACTCCTACCTAGGAAGTAGGAATTATTCATGCTGGATGATTGCTTTTGTCATGTCTTAAAGGGGACAGCCTTAGATATATTTCCAGGCTGAAAAGGTCTGCCCTCAGATACAGCCTATTTTTTTTTTAATTTTATTTATTTGAAAGAAAGAGTGAGAGAGCATGAATGGGCATGCACAAATGGAGGGGCGGGGCAGAGGGAGAAGCAGACTCCCCACTGAGCAGGAGCCCAACTTGGGGTTTGATCCCATGGCTCCAGGATCATGACCTGAGCCAAAGGCAGACACTTAATCGACTGAGCCACCCAGGAGCCCCTGGATATATCCTATGTTGATGGAAGCAGCCTCACACTCATTGGAGAATAGCTTTAGCCACCACATCTGCACAAAGGGGGTTTAGCTTCAGAACCATACTGTCAGAGCCAAGCCAAGTTGGGGAAATCTGGTCTTGGACTCATAATCTGGGTAGGGGTTCCAAACTGACTTGGACCTGATGATAGGTGGATGGAAGGCTAACTTTAGTTCTACAATCTAGGCAGAGAGGTTAGCCTTGGGATCATACCCTACGTAGGGAGAGAGATCTCATAGCTGCACCCAGGCTGGACAGGCCTAGCCTTGGGGTCATACTCTGGTGGGGCTGGGATGGAGGAGACAGACTCAAGTCTCTAGCCATCTGTGTGACATCTGGGCAGAGAGGCTAGCCTCAGACCCATGCTTGAGCAAGGAGTCCAGTCTCTGTTCTAAACATATATCTAAGCCAGAAGTTAGTCTCCCTGATCCTGCGTAGGTGGGATGAACCCACGTTCCAGACTGAGCAGAAGGGCAGGGCCCCTTCCATCCCTGGACTCCACTTCGGGAAAACAACTCCAGCTGGTTCCCTGGGAGTTTAGCGGGGAACAATGAGACTGACCTTTGGGACGCTCACCCGGCCTCTGAGTAGGACACATACCTCCTGGGCCAGACGGTTGATCTTCAGTTGTTTTTCCTTTTCCAGCATTTCCTCTTTCTCTTTGTAAAGTTTTTGCTCAAACTCTAGTTCCTTCTTATTCTTTCTCAACTCCTGCAGGCTGTCATACTTGGCTTTCTTCTTATCCTTTCCTTTCTGAGCAGACATGGCAGTGTTTACATGACAAGGGTTACATGGTCGTGTCGATGCTGGCACAGCACGGCAAACAGGGCGCTCAGTTCACAGACAACACCACAAAACCAACCTGTGCTGGGCCCACCCCCCAGCTGTGCCCCTCTGCCCTGGGCACTGGACCTCATGTTTAGGGCAGGCAAACTGCTGGCCCTGTGCCAGCCAGAAGAACTGGCTTGCTTGTTCACTAGCTAGCTGTGTGACCCTGGCTAAGTTCTTTAACCTCTCTGGGCCCGATGCACCTCATCTCCAATACAGAAGAAATACCTGTCCCACAGGCTTGCCATCAGAGCCAATAAAATAACGTCTACAAAGAAGCTTTAGAAACATGAGAGCATGATATAAATAAAATACATTGTATTTATGTCCTAGTATCTGGGCACATGCCTTCTCCATCATCCGGAGAGAAATGTGTCTCATGGTTAGGCAACAGAGATGCATCCTGAGAGAGTCTATAGAAAATCTGGGAGAGCTGGCAAGACTCATTTGCAGAGATCCTCTGTCCTAAGCTTTAAGAGGTGGCAGCCAGCCTCAGACCTGGGAACTGAGAGCCAGGGACAACAGATTTTGCTCTGATGCTTAAGCTGCAGACCATTTAATCCTGTAGAGGCCTCTAAACTAGGCCCCTGAACTGAGGATTAGCCAGAAACTACAGGACTGGGAAAGGAGGCTGGGGAAGAGGATGCCCTAACTGCTTTATACTGATTGTACAATTCAAGAGGATTTGGGATAGGAGATGTAAAGCAAATAGACTCCTTATTTTTCCTGCTGGAATTGGACTCATAAAACCTGGTTTCCTGGCTGCTTCTCCTATGAGGTTGCAAGGAAGCCAAGGGGTAAGGAAGGAAGAAAATTAACATTTATTTATGGATTTATGTTGATTATCTCATATGTAGGGATTACCGCCACTCTCTTGATGAGGGAGCCAGGGCCCAGAGAGGTGAAGCCCCTTGACCAGCGTCAAACATCTAGTCAGTGGTGGTGCAAGAACCTGCATCGGAGTCTTCTAGATCCTACACAGTTTCTCCTGTGCCTGCGTGAGCTGGCAGCCCCTGGGGGCACGGCCGGAGGGAGCACCAGCCCCATCACACACAGCACAGAGGACAGAGTTTGCACTCAGGAGAGGGGATAGCAGAGAGTGTCAGCATTCTGGGGTATTTCTGTGGGGAGGAAGAAATCTGCCTGTTCACGGAGCTCCCCCCCATGCCCAATAAGCCTTCCTGGGGTCTTCTCTCAGAATTCCTGAATCATCCCAGCATCGAAGGCCTGGAACGAGGAACTGAGTTTCTCAGCACCGGCCATAAAACTTTGTCCACAGCTAGAGAGGCTCAGGGTATATTTATGGACATCTGACTGAGTCAGCCTGCCTCCCCTCCTAAAGACAACCCCCAATTCCATGCACACGTAATATGCTTTGGAGGTGGTCCTCCATCTTGGGGATAGAGGTCCACCCCCAGATAATTCTATGAACTGCTTGAGAAAATGATTCTCATTGCTTCAGCGTCCTGCCTGGTTCCTTGCCTACCATGTTCAATAGACTCTTGGCTCAGGTGATAGATGAACGCTGCCATCATATCATAGATTGGATAATAATTCCCCCGAGAGGAGCCAAGAACATTCTGCCTAATGGCAGCTGCTAGAATAAGGGCATGACTTCCCACAGGGACCACCGTGATAGGAATGGCCATTCTGTTGATTAAACAAAACAAAACAAAATAAAACACCCCTCCCCCAACAACAACAACCAAAAAAGCTATCAGTACCAAGATTTTAGAGCCAGGGCTCCTGGATGGGGCAGGCAGATGTGACAGTTTCTGACCCATTTCCAAGAAAGCAGCACCTGTTTCCTGATGCAGGAGGTTCAACTGTCCCATAGCATTGTCTACTGACCTCGTACCAGCGCCCAGTATGCAGGTTACTCAGTGGCATGGGAATCCACTTCCCCTGCGGGACAGTGGGCTCCCGCAAGTAGGGCTGGTTTGCATGATTTACTCAGGAGTTCTAGTGAAAACCTTAGAACCATGGGTCCTTCAGGCACTGATGCAGAATTGGCCTGGGGACCTTGAACGCTAGAGGGACTTACTGCCAGGTTAGGAATAAGACATGGGATCTTTATCTTCTCAGATCAGGGCAATTTTGTGCATTGACGATCATGGCTGTAGATAGCCACGTGTATTACCTGGGGACTTGGTGTTCTAGCTGCTGGGACACAAGGCGTGTCACGGGCTCTTGAGAAAGTGACAAAGGATTTTCAGAGCCAACACGAGGGATGTGATTCTGTTGTCCTTTTAGCTATCAGTTAAATTCATGGCAAATAATCCTTCTGGAAGGCAGATGGGGGAGGGTGGAAATACTCTGGCTTCTACCTGGAAGCAAGCTTTCTCACTTTTAGAAATGAAATAAAAACAAAAATACCAGCTGTTCAGGTACACTGAATTAATGAAGAGAGGAAAATGGGTCTCCTCTACTAATAGCAATTTCCAAGTGATTTGATTTCCTGCGGGAGGTGTGTATGTGGAGGAAATGCTCATTCTCTTACATTTGGCTGGTTATTTGTACCTGGAAAGGATTTTACTGATCCATCTCCTTTTAATTATTTTTTCCAGTAAAATCCTGTCCGTGGGCATGTATATGTGTGTGCGCGTGTGCACCGTCTTCTCTAGGTCAGTTCTAATAGAGACAGTGCACAGAGAAGAATTAGAAATCCAACCCAATGAGACATCCTAAGCCTAAGAGTCAGGCTGTAGGATGAAAAAGATAGTCTTCTGAGACTGGGTCCTTCCTGAGACCACGGCAACGTGGAAAGGAATGCCCCGTGGTACTCTGTCCTGGGTTGATTCAATGTCATATGGGTCATGATTTGTGTTCCTAGGTAAAGATGTCAACTTCTGTCAGGAATAATATTGCCATCTATTATTTCAACAGCATTGTGTTGGAGGAAGGGGGGAGAAGTTTCCTGAACATTAAGTATTCCCATTTTACAGGCAGGGAGAAGCTACATATCATCAAGGTCATCCAGCTTTCCCCGCTCTGGTTTCTGGGGAAAACGACATGCCTTGAGAAAGACCCGGTCGAGTGCTAATGCCTAAATGAGTTCACCCAGATTTATGCTGATGCCTGACTTCCAAATGCCGAGTCATCTCAAATATCCAATCTACAGACATTAAGAGCAGCAGTTTCATAATCAAATGTCAAAGTGATTTAGGGAGAAAAAGGACGAGTTTTATGGGGCCTGGAGATGCGGTAATAAGATTTAGAGAGAAAATTCAAGGCCCAGGGACCAGAAAAATGCATTATTCTGGCACATGTGGATGCTTCCAGGATTGGTGTGGCTCGTCTCAACGACGCGGCGGCTCCCTGCCTGGCAGCCAATAACCTGGTAACCTGTGCTGTGTATACCCAACCTGATCTGCCACTGTCTGCCTGGGGCTTCTGGTCTTGGCCTCTGTTTCTCATTGGCAGAGGAACAAACTAGAAGCTTCCTGCTGTGGCCCTACCCCTGCCCTGTGCCTCCTGGGGCTGATGCTGACCCAGGCGGTGCCAGATGGTACTCGGGTGGGTCTCACTCCCCGAATCTACCCCCCTCCCCACCACAATGCTTTTGTGACACCCCTTGGCATTTGATGTCAGCCTGATAGGGACACATGGACAGGGTCAGCCCTCTAAGTGAACGGTCAAGCTCACACAGGTTAGAGTTCACAGGAAAAACAAAAAACAAAAAACAAGGCTTGGAAAGGCCAAACCCCACAGCAAACCCAGTGGCAAACGGCACAGCACCCAACCTCGCGTCCTACCTTGCGGATGGTCGGGAATTTGCCATCGTAACGATAAAACCACCCAAAGGCTAGGAGAACACAGAGAACAAAGAGATGAGCCGTGGTTCTGCTTGGCTAGGTCATCCCCGGGCAGCAGCCGAGGGTCGGGATCTCAAGCAGACCCAACAGCAGCAGAACTGCCCCTCGAGCTGAATCACCCGGCCTCACCTGGGTCACCAAGCAGGCCCCACGCTGGCCCCAGATGGGCCCTGATTCCCTAGGGCCCCGCCAACCTGCTTCTCCCCGGGACACTGGCTTCAGAAGTTAGTGCCAGAAAACCAGAGATAGCCCTTGTGGGGGGACGAGCTTGCCCAAATCACAGCTGCAGTGTGCGAACACAGAGCCTTGCTGAAAGAGAACAGGGCCGCTCCTGACGGCTCGTCCCTCCCGCCAAGGAATGGCTCGAGACAAAGGCGAGCCTGGGGCTCTGCCTAGAACTTTTGTCACACGGAACAACACTGCCTTGTCTCATGGTGCAGCCCACGTGCTCCACCGTGGATGCTGAGAGAGAAGGCAAAGACCAGGGCCGCCTCTGGGAAAGGCAGCTCAGGGGCATCCACCCCCAGAAAAGCCAGATCACCAGGGCACCAGCTGCTTGCTCTCCCAGGCAACAACAGGACAGGGAAACACCTTGAACCTCAAGCTCCCTGGGCCAGCAGGGATCCCCGAAATAATTACCCACCCTGACCAGCTGGAGTTCTAGAACAGGATCTGGAAAGCCTTCTGCTGGATCAAGCCTTAACCCCTTACTTGCTGGATCTTGGGGATATCTAGGCAGTCCTGAGGGAGAGGCCAGAGCAGCAAAGGAAGGACCTGGGCTTGGGCAGCACTTAGATATCTGAACCCCTCTTTCTGTTGTTCTGGTGTGCACCAGCGGACGTTCCAGCCCAGTCACCAGTCCTGTCCTCGGGTCTTGCATGCCGTTCTTGGACTGAGCTGGCCTTGCAGGAGCTTTGCACCCACCCGTGGTCCCCACCAGCTCCTTAGGGCTGGGTGTCTATAGGGCTAGCAGGAGGCGGCGGGCAGGGCAAGCAGAGCAGCAAGGCCAGGGAGCGAAGCGGGGGCGGCAAACCTGCTCTCCCTGCTCCTCTGTGCCTCCATCCAGGTCTTCTGCTGGCTCAAGCTCGGGCTCCACTCCCTGATCAGCTACCCGGGAAGAGAGGAGGAAACTGGTGAACCGAGAAGGGCTTGGGAGACCTAAGAGGCCGGAGGTGGTTCCCAGGAGCCTGATGACCTACGACACCCTCCTCTCCAGAAACAATGAGGTGAGGGGCAGAAACGGGGCTCAGAGGCCCAGACCAAACTGCTTTGCTCTGGGATGGTGCATGGAGTGTTTTCAACCTCAGTAGCTTTAGTTTTCCTGTCTGCAAAATGGGGCCTCTGATCTGACAGCCAAGTGAGAAACCTTTTTGCAGAGCATTCTGCTGACACTTGGGAAGTAAGGGACGGAGGATGGGAATATCTGACTATTAAACACGTTTGGTGCCAAGGGCTTACAATGGAAGAACAGGTCCTCCTGGCTGCTTCTCACCACCTTGGGAACTCTGCATCCCCAGAGGATGTCAGAGCTATGTGGGCAGGGATGGAGATCCAGAGTAGGCGAGGAAACACCAAAGAGTAAAGGGGAGACGTGTGGTTATTAAGACATGAATTTTGACATCGCATGGAGAATAGCAGATCATCCATTCCAGGGGCTTCCAACCTGGACTTTGGCCTCCCTAGGACTGTGGAAGGGCGTGTATGAGTCTTTTGTGAGCTGCTTATTAATATTTCAAATCTTAATTAGAAGAACTTGCTCATTCATCTACGAAAAGGCTCTAAGTTAAGTTCCTTTGCTTTTGGCCCAGTTTATGTTTACTCAACAGTGGAACATTGATGCTTTCTTACGAACAAGAATGACTACTTAATAAAACAAGAGGAAAACAAATGATTCATTAATGGCGTGTACGAAAAACCTGAACTTCTAAACCATGGGGTCTGTTGGGGGTGGAGGCTAATGGTTGGGGTCCTGGATGGAGAGAAAAGCCTAGTAATAATCTTATTTAAACCTCTTTATCTCCCAAGGGTGCTTCCAACTCTGGGATCCTTAATAATCTCCCTCCCTCTTGCTGGGGCTAAAGAAAGCTCTTCTGGGGGTCTCTTGACAATCTGTCCCAGCTCAGCAGAATGTTGGGGCTCTGCTGGGTCAGCCATGGGGAGGCAGGCCATGCTCCTGGGACAGGGGTTGGCGAGAGGAGCAGCCGGTCCCACTGACATAATTACGATGAGCAGCTTCCTTTTCCAGGCAAGAGATGCTCCCCACTCATTCCTGTCTGTTCAAAAATGTATGGTCCACCCTTCCCAGGCACAAACCCCCAAGTCAGGTATGACCTATTGGCTAACAAGGCCTCAAGGCTGAAGAGTGGCCCAGGAGGAGGCAAAGGAGGCCTGGTCCCTGCTGGCCCAGGGTAACAGGGACAGTTCTGGCCTCCCAGGGATGGGGAGAGAGGCAGGAGCTGAGCTGGCTTGGAGGCCTTCCTGCATTTCCTGACATTCCCAAACGAGATGGAATTGCTGGTGCATATAGAGTTGGATGGAAGCAGCAGCTGCCCAGCACAGGCGGGCAGGCTCAGGACATCAATCCTGTGCTTTGTGCATTCCCTTAGAAGACATTTATACCTTCAAGCAAAGGGAATTCTTCCTCCTTTTATTCAAGAAGATTGATTTGGCTTAGGAGCACTAAATAAATAAATAGCTAGAGAAAGGGTTTTTACTTTTTATAGTTCCTGAGAGGGTGTGTTTGCTCCGAAGCCAAGACCCAATTTCTAGAAAGGTACTAAATTGACTGGGATTACTTTCACAAGAAGCAATTAAAATCAATTTCTCTCCTTCTGAAGCTTCTGTTTCACTCATAAGAGCAAATTAGCTCCCTGACTAAAACAGATTATTCACCAGGAATTTAGCTCTGGCCACATCCTTGACTAATACCAACTGTCGTGAGGGGAGGCTGATGAGAGCTTGCTTTGTTCTTCAGAGAGGAGCGGGAGATGACACCCTGCCCTACAGCCAGGAAGGAATGTGCTAGCAGATGTCTGCCCTGCACCAGGGAGGGGTGAAATGGAACCATCCAGATGCCCTGCCCAACCTCTTCGTTGACTGTGTTGGCAAGATGATGTCCCTCTAGGGCTCAGGTAGGCTCCAAAGTTGGGGCCAGAGTTGTCCAGGAACACAAGATCCTGAATGGTTGCGATACAGCAGAGATGAGGAATCTTGGTTCTTAGGTATAGGTTCATCCCATCTCTAGAGGTTCCCAGGTCAGCTGAGCATAATCGGCTGCAGTAGAACTGGCCCTTTGTCATGTAAAGTGAGAGTAAGGCTCAGTATGGAATCCTGGACTCGTGGATGCTATGGCCCCCCAGCTACTTTGCCTGGCTTCCTACCACCAGCCCACTGGAGCAGCATGGAGCGTGAGTCCCCACTTTGCCCTGGAGGTGTGAGCTGCCCTATGAAGAGACATCCTGGCAGCTGGGGTTGACAGGTGGACCAGGGAGCAGGCGGTGGAGGCCCGCCCTGAAACTGGAGGTAAGAACCCAGGACCAATGAAGAAAGGAGGTGCGAAGGGTGGAGGGAGCTGAGCCCCAGGATGGCCACAGTGTAGGCCTAAGAGTGGTCTCAGTCCTCTCCCCAGCTTCATCCTTGAAGGGGGGTGACCCTAGCGCACACACGGGGATGCAGGCGGCAGGGGCGCCTAATTTAGGTAAGCTCTCCCCACAGTTACCCATCAGCCTTAGATCCCCAGTGTCCTCTCCAACATGAGCGCTTCCCCTCTTTCTGGCTGCTGTTGCACCCACCTCTGACTCACAACCAGGTAGGGTGTCAACATGTCCCCCAGCAAACCGAGGTGATGATCCCATGAGCTGCTTGCTTTTGCCACAGCTCTCCGCTCCCTGGTCAACAGCCCCAGGGCATGGGGAGACGTCCACCTGCCTGAGTCTCTGTCATGGGGGAGAGCCTGGTCCCCGGGGACAATGGGACAGAGAGATCTCTCCCACCCCAAGGCCCTGGCACGTGGCTGCCCCTTCATGAAGAAAATGCAGCCCAGGGAGCCATGGGCTCCTCACCTGGGGAGGCGTTGGTAAATGGAGGAAGATCTGCATCTCTGTCTAGAGACTCCCCAAACCCCGGGCCCCAGAAGGAAGCCCCTCCCCCAGCATGTGATACATACATTTAGGCTTGCGAAGGGGTACTGGGTGCGCTTCGGCAGTGATGGTTTTAGGTGAGAGCAGCTGTTCCTTTGAACCCCAGTCTTCTTCCCACTGCTTCTTGAACTTTTCCTCGTCTTCTATAATCCTGAAATAAGATCCCCATGCCTGTGACTGGGGTCAGGACTTTCGCAGGCTGCCCGTCTGCCTATGGGGAAACCCTACACAGCCTGAGGGGAGGCCGTGCGGCTCCGGCTGCGGTGAAGAGAACACAGGCCCTTGTCCTTGTATTCTACAGCGAGTGGGAACGCCAGCCTGGGGATTATAGGACCGTGTTCTAGTTACCCCAACATGACAGGCTTTCCTAGATCTATGGAATGGCTACAAATAAAGGAGGATCCACCAGGGGACAAGAGGGCCAGGCAAACTAGGCCTGGAGGTGGCCTCTGGCCAGCCACAATTCTGACACAGACAGGTGTGTGCAGACACATGGACCCGGGCACTCACTGTTCCATCTCCTTCCGGTATCTTTCATTCTCCTCTGCTGCCTTCTGGGCAATTTCCTTTTTCCTTCTGAAATACAAGTTCACATCGGCATGTTGGATTCCATGCAAGAGAAGTTCACTCTTCTTGTAGTTAATTCCTGATTTGAGAAAAGTTTAAAATTTTTCTTCCAGGCTCCCTTCCAAGGATGCCTGGACCAGATTTGGATGCGGGGGGAGCAGGTCCAAGAAAATCTGGGCCCTGGACTCCGATGTGGTTTTGTCTGGCACTGCTGAGTCGAGACTCGGCGCTGCCAGGGATGGGAGGCTGATCGCAGGAGGCCACACTCCGTGTCTACCTGCGAACACTTAGACATGGTGACTGAGGACAGGCAGGGCCTGGCTGGAGTGAGGTTGTCCAGGAGGAGGGCCCCACCCCATATAGTCAGGGCTTCCGGTCAAGGCCAGGCCAATGGGTAGAGGTATTTCCAGAACTGGTTCTCTAGGCTAATTTTGTGATGGGGAAGAGGTGACGATCCTGTCCACCTCCCTTTCCCAAATTCTCTTTATACTCCTAGGATGTATCTGGATTTGGATTTTGACAGTAGGTCTTGGTGTGTGTGTGTGAATTGCTCATCGCATTTATTATCTCAGTCTATCATCTTAACCAACCCCGGGAAGAGTGGGCCTTCTTACCACAGACAGCCGTGAATCCCACCCAGCTTGGCCATATGTGACTTGGTTCACAAGTGGCTTAACCTCTCTGAGTTATAAGACCACTCAGTCTCCTCACCTGTGAAATGGATTAATATCACATATCTTCCAGAGCTATTGTGGGAATTAAGTAAAACATAAATACTGGCCCTGATACAATGCCAGCCCCACAACTGATACTCAACAAATGTTAGCTACTGCTAGTAGTATCCTCATTTTCCGTACTCCTGGGTTTTGGAAGTCAGAGGCTCTCCTCAGCTACAAGGGAAGAGCCTGGTGGTCTGGAGACAAGGGATGGATGCACAGATCACCCCTGGGCCCATGTGATGAAGGCAGGATGAAGGTGGCCCAGGACACATCGTGTGGGGCGGGGATAGGGGAGGCCTGGCTGGCCACACTCCACTCACTGTCGCTCCATCTCCTGCTGCTCCTGGAGGATCTTGTTGGACTCCATCGCCAGCCGCTTCTGCATGAGAAGCTCCTGCCGCTGCAGCTCGCGCTGCCGGGCCTCCTCCAGCCGCTCCCGGTCTGTCAGGAACAACTCCCGGCCCTGGGGAAGTGAAGAGAGGCCCCCGGCTCAGTCTCCCGGGGACCCTGGGCATCCACTGCCACAGCCCTGGGGACCAAGATGCAGGTTGTCTTCTTATCACCGTGGCCCCCGTGTCAGGCACTGTGGTTCCTGGTCGTCTCTGAGCAAGCTTCTCCTGGCTGGGCAGAGATCTCTCCCTCCGCTCTGTCAGAGCTTCAGGAACGGAGACCCTCTGGCCTTTTCCAGGAGGGTGTGGCTGAGATCAGGGGTCTGAATGGCTGGGGCTGGAGGTCAGGGGTTAGGTGCCCCCTATGAAGGCATTCTGGACTTACGGCTCCAGCTACGATGGAGATGGTCAGGCTGCGGCTACTCTTCAGCACGTTCACGGCCTGGTGGTGGGACAAGAGGACAGCTGGCTGAAGCCCGACAGACCAGAGCAGTCGAGGCCTCCAGAGAGCACAGACGGTCTCAGACCCCGTGGCAGGGTGAGGGAGAAGAGAAGTGAATGGCAGACATGATAATGGCCAGCGACCCAAGACCCCGCATCTCACCTCCTTGTGGTCCAAGTTGGAGAAGTCGATGCCATTGACTTCGACAATCTGGTCCCCTGTCTGGTGGAGAAATAGAGAGGGATCAGCGTGTTTGCACTACCTGTAAACCCACTCATCCACGGGAAGGGCTTCCCCTCGTGGCCAGATGTTGAGCCTTCAAGTGGCAGCACCTCAGTTCTTCCTGATGAACACAGCAGTTAGAAAGCTCCCAGGACACCTCCATTTCATATCTCTTTTATTAACTGTCAAATATTATGCCCTTAGAGATTCATTCCTTTGGCTTAATTTACGACATTCACTTTAAAAACTCAGTTTGTAGACATAGGATCCTTTGGGTTTCTCATATAGCAGAGGATATGCTGAGCCATAATAACAATTTGTATAATAGCTAACATTTGTCTGTCCCTTACTACATGCCAGGCAGTCTGAAGCGTATGTATTAATTCATTTAATCCAATGACTCTAGAAGGAAGGATATTTCCCTAGAGGAAACTGAAGCACAGAAACAGGAGTAACTTGTCCAAAGTAGAGAGAAAGGGTTCTGGCTCTGGCACCAGACCAGGTCTGAATCCCAGCCCTATCACACTAGGTACATTGATCATGGAAAAAGCGCACACTTTCTGCAGGTCTCTGTTTCTCCATCCGTAAAATGAAGATAATGACAGTACCTAATTCTCAGAGTTCTTATAAATTTTATTTTTTAAAAAAATATTTTATTTATGTATTTATTTTGGGACAGAGAGAGAATGAATCGGGGGAGAGGCAGAAGCAGACTTCCCGCTGAGCAGCAAGGATCCCAGGACCCCAGGATTCTGACCTGAGCCAAAAGCAGATGCTTAACTGACTGAACCACCCAGGGTGCCCCCAAGAGTTCTTATAAATTTGTATAAATTTTAAAGGCCTTAGGACAATGTCCTACCTATTAAACACTCAGTGAATGTAAATTATTATTACTACATTTCCAAACTCAGGACCAAAGGCTCTCAGAGCTGGAGAAGACTGTAGAAAGTTCGAACGTGAGCCTTCCCATGGGGTGAGTAGGAATCATTGGCCAGTGGCTGCTGAGAGAGGGCTGTGTGGGAGGGCCTGTGTCTCTGTTGCTCTGCGATCATCGTCTGACCCGTCCCCCCACTGGGGCCATGCGAGGGTCACTCACCTCCAACCCCACTTCGGCAGACAGGGAGCCAGGCTTCACATTGCTAATAAAGATGCCAGGTTTCTGGACAGGCCCACTGGAAATGCTGCAGAAGAGACGGGAAATGCAGATGAGGCTCTGCTCATCCCTGCAGCATTGTTCATTCCCAGTGTCTTATCCCCTCTTCCCGCATGTCCAGCGCTTTGACCTCTCAGGACCCAGGTCACCCATGAGGCTCAGTTACCCATTGTGCTCTGTTGTTTACATGTCCGGCCTCATTTTCCTGAGGAAACAGCCACAAAATCTATTTTTCATTCCCCACTATGCAATCCCTTACCCAATACATGGCACATACTGTTTCTTTTCTCTTTCTAGAACTTTCTTAGTCATTCCTTAAGACTCAAATGCTATCTCTTCTACAAGGTTCTCACCAAACTCCTTACTCTATCCCAAGCCTCAGCTAGTTCCTCCCTCCTCAGTACTCCCAAGATACCTCCACCAAGGATGGCATTTGTACATCATTTCCCCTCCCACATCTGTGGCAGACATCACTAATCAATCGCAGCACTCTTTCCCACTAAATTTAGATACAGCCTTAGAGTTCTTCTCAAAGCACAGTGGACTCTTGAACAACCTGGGTTAGAACTCATCAGTCCACTTACACATGGATTTCTTAGAGTACAGTGCTGTAAAAGCATTTTCTTTTCCTTACGATTTTCTTAACAACAGTCTCTTTTCCCTAGCTTCTTTTGCTGTAAGAATATAGTATATAGTATGTAAAACACAAAGTACGTGTTAAGCAACTGTTTAGGCTATCAGTAAGGCTTCCCGGTCAACAGTAGGCCATTAGCAGGTAAATTTGGGGGGAGTCAAAAGTTATGTCTGGGTTTTGGATGGTGCCGGGGGTCAGCACCCCTGATCCCTGTGTTATTCAAGGGTCAAATGCCATATACTCCAGGCAGCCACCACCAGTTGATTAGAAAGAGCCCGGGACGGGAGACCTATGTGCCTGTCTCTGACGCAGAACATAGCTCCATCAGAGTCCTTGTCACTCTCTGCTGTCACTCTCTGCCGTAACTCTCCAGTGGCTGGTCTCCATGTTCACTATGTTCTACAATATAATCTCTTAATCTCTTAGGAAGGAGGGACTTTTTTTTTTTTTAATCACTTATCTTGGCAAAAAAGTGTTGAATAGGGCAGAGATTACATGGAGCACTGGGTGTGGTGAAAAAATAATGATAC
The DNA here is from genome assembly GCF_009829155.1 of Mustela erminea. NCBI lineage: Eukaryota > Metazoa > Chordata > Mammalia > Carnivora > Mustelidae > Mustela > Mustela erminea. Next base: position 71,624,560 of record NC_045622.1, read on the forward strand.
TGTTATGCTGAAAATAAATAAATTAATAAATAAAAAAAAAGAAATCTCAAAAAAAAAAGTGAATGAATGGAAATAATACAAAAACCTCACATAATGATTGCTAATGTTTGGCGGTTTGCTTGTCACCTACTAGGCATGGAGCTGTTACTTTAATTCTGTCATCTCAACCCTCCTCACAACAACTGGTTTTGTGGGTATTCTCATCCCCAATTTACAGAGGCTCAGAGTGGCTAAGTGACTAGCCCTAGGTTCTAGAGCTCCTAGGTGGCGGAGCGGGGGCTGCAACATAGATCTGTAACTGTAGCACCTGTGTGCTTAGTAAGAACATCCCACATAGCCCAAGGCCTGTTTGCAATTCCCTGGATGCCACTTAAGGGAGCCCACAAGGTAATAAATGACACAGGAACTGTAACAGAGATGACAGGCTGGACAAGTTCCCTTTGCTGTGACTTGAGGGCCCACAAAAGGAACATGGCTCTGCTTTTGGGCTTCAGTTTTGTCATCTGTACAATGGGCCTGTTAGAGCTGTCCTTCTGGACGTATAGGGCTGCTGTGGACCTCAGGGAAGAAAACAGGCACCGAGAAGTGGCATCTCCTCAGAAGCAGTGGTAAGAAAAGGGAGAGGTGTTAGGGGTCTCCTGGGGTCTCCTGGCCATATTGAGCCTCAGGGCACGCCAGCCACCCACCTGCAGCCAAGGCCCCGGGATCCTACTAGGCTGATGAAGACCTTCTTCTCCTTGTTTTCCCGACTGCCGGGGAAGGCCAGGCTACTTCGCCCACCCTGGAGGAAGGACGGGTAAGGGTCACTGGGCCTCCACATCTGTGCAAGTAGCTTCCTGATTTCATAAAGCCCTTTAGAGCAAGCACTGCTGTCCCGCCTCCCCCATGAGATTGCTCACCATTATGTCCCTGGGGGGTATGTCTGCCCCAGCTGGGCCTGGCTAAGGGCACACCACCCGCAGGGACATTTTGGATGCCCTGAGGGCCTGTGAGAAGCCCCTAGATGCACATCTCTGGGGCAAGCCCTCTCTGGGGACTGGCTGCTCCTCCTTGAAGACAACTCCATCGAGACCACATCGCAGGTGTCCTGGCCCTTACCCCAGATTCCGACACAAACTGATCCACGTACTGCCATTTGAGGGGTTCCTCTGGGGAGCTAGGGGCAGGGAAAGAAGAAGAGCGTTACTAGAGATGTTGGAGGAGCTAGGCTCCAAATCCAGATCTGCCCATTGGGAGCCTCCAGCTACCGCTGGCCCAAGAGCAGTGCCAGCCTGGCCGACGCCAGCCCCTGTAGCCAGTGCCAGACCCCTGAGCCCGCAGGGAAGGGTCTGTCTGCAGAGGCGGGTCCTGCTCACCTCTTCACAGGAATCAGGCCGATGTCTGTGGGAGAAAGGCAGGGGGGTTAAGACGGCTCCTCTGCCCTCCCTTCCTCCCCCAGGAGCTGGGGACCCCGCTGCTGACCCCACCCTAGCCCATGCCTCCATCAGCGCCCCATGCCCTCTGGCCTCACTCACGTCTCACTTTGATGGACACAGTCTTCTTGGTACGGATGAGGTTGATGACCTCCTCGTGGGTGCAGGAGGAGATGGAGTAGCCATTGATCCGCACAATCTCATCCCCTACCTTGGCCACAGACAGAGGGAATGAGCACTGGGTTGAGGGGGCATCCGGCAGCAAGACAGGCTTGCCCCCAGAGGCTCTAGGCCTGCTCTCTCAGAAAAGGGACGATGACCATGTCTTCCCTCAGAAGAAATCTTGCCATGCTCCCTTGTACCTTGTTACAACCAACCTACTTGCCATCAGCCTGAGAGGGTCCCATGGTAGCAACATGTCCAAACAGTCTTTCTGGCCCATGTGGCAGATGGGAGATCCAATGTGGGAGGTGAGAGGCACAGAGGGTGGGTAACAGAGCTGAGACTAGAGCTTGGGATTCTGTCCCCTGAGTCCAGTCCCCCCTTTGCCCCACTGGGTCACCATCAGGCTCTGGATCCCATGTAAAGGGCAAACCTTCACTTAGATTCAAGCAGCTCTTCCTTGGCCTTTGTCCCATGCCACCCCAAGGAGAAGGCTCTTCTGACCTTGTTAATCACTGAAACACCATAACTGAGTCAGGGTGGGAACTTCCATGATTCCTGACTCAAGTTCACATCTCTGACACACACACGACTTCTTCCCACTCTATGGATGCTCAGGGGACATTGTAAGCCTGCCACAGGCCTGACCTCTGAATTCCCATGTTGGGAGTAAGAAAGACTGCTGAATAAACACAAGGCTTTGGCATCAGATAACCTGGATTCAAACCCCTGCTTCTAGCTGATTCTCTTCTAGCAATTCTCTTTTTAAAAAATTTTTATTACTCAAAAATATCTTCATTTTTTATTTAGCTTTCTGACTCTGTGCTTGTGCCTTCAACACTTTCACCACAATCTTCTGCTCTTCAATAAGGAAAGCACGCTTGATCCTGTCACAAACACACTTAGCACATGTGGAACCACCATCAGCCCTGCTGACGTGTTTTTACATTTTAGACAACCTCCTAAGAACAGCAGGTGTTAAGGCACCTGGGTGGTGCGGTTAGCAAGGGTTCAGGACAACCTCGTTTTGCTCGAGGCTGTACTATAGAAAAACCCACAACGATATGCCAACGCTGGCACATTCAGAATGCCTAAGGATGCTGTGCCCAGGAGAGGAAAAAGGACCTTGGGCAAGTCCCTTGAACTTTCTGGGCCTCAGTTCCTCTCATCTGTAAACTGAGGAAAGGCTCTGGTTGCTGCGAGAATTAAGTAAGTGTGTCTGTGTTAAACCAGCCAGCCCCTGGCATAGAGTCAGGAATCAAACGGTCACTACTGTTATCAGTCGTCAGGCCGGAGCCCTAAATACTCCCGCCCTCTTCACAGGACTTCAGGCCTCATTAGGTTGGGAGATACAGGGGCTCGTGAGCCTGCAGGGTCAGCCTGGACACAGATCTGTGGTGAGCACATAGCCTGCTGGACACTGCTGGGGGCCCCTCTAAGCACCTTGGCTCTGGGATCAGTCCTGAAGCTCCTCACTTCATAACCGCAGGGCTAGAAGAACCCTCAGACATCAGCTGAAGCTGAAGCCCAGGGAGGGGATGTTTTGTGTAAGGTCACACGGCCATTAGCTGCAAAACAGGGACAGGCTCTTGGGTGTCCCTCTTCTCCAGCCTGAGATCAGCCCAAGCCAGCTGGCGGCTTCACTCACACCACATGTGCTGTCCCTTCGGGATCTATTGGTACATGTGGAGGACACAACTTGACTCTGTGGGGTCTGGGAGCTGGGCGGGCACACAGCCTGTGAGGGGTCTGGCTAGGCCAATCCCCACAGTCTGCAACATCCCCACAGTGTAACCTTCTCAGTACTCCTCAATACGACCTACTCAATACATCTGAATGCTTCCCTTGCACACCTCAACACAGACCCCAATCTGATGACAGTGGCAAGGAACTCGAAAAAGTTCCCTTGAAACGTTTTCGAAAAGGAGGGGGCTCGCTAAAGAACTCTCTAGGTTTCTGGGGACACCTCCTGTGAGGAGAGCAGCTAGGCTACCTCCTAAAATCCACTTTTTTTTTTTTTTAAGATTTTATTTATTTATTTGAGACAGGAAGAGCACAGAGGGAGGGGAGAGGGAGTAACAGAATCCCCGCTGAGCTAGGACTCGATCCCAGGACCCCGAGATCATGACCTGAGCTGAAGGCAGACACTTAACCAACTGAGCCACCCAGGCGCCTCTTATACCTATTTTTTTAAATAGCAACTCTGTTTCTGTTAATCAAATGAGGAAACTGAGGCTCAGAGAACTCAAGTGGTTTGCTTAAGGTCACCTGGTTAGTAATCAGAATTGCTGGGATCTGAAGTCAGGTCTCCCCTACTGACAACAAGCGTGTCTCTTGGGCATCTGGAAGCAGAGAGGAAGGGCACCTGGCCAAGCCTGGCTGCAGATCCCAGCATCCTGTCCTCTCTGGATTCTTGCCCCCTGTTACAGGTGACCTCAAGTTCCCTAAGAAAAGCAGAGATTACTCTGCGCATTTTAGGGCTGGGTCAACCCAGGAACACAGAACCGTTCTCTAGCCCTGGAAGATAGAGAACATTATGCCGAGCAGACACACCTAAGAAAAACACCCAACATATCCTCTAGGTGGACCGAACAGGTCAAATCAGAAGACCTTCAGTCCAGCCAGGATGTGTCTGAACATGTCTCTCCCTTGCCTTCCAGAATCTTCTTTTGTCTTCAGATCTCAGGCACGAGATCTTCCCAGAAACATGAACCCCAGACAGGTGAATGGAGGTGGACATTTTCCCCAAGCTCCCCTGAGTGAGGATTTCTGTCTTGTTCCTAAAGGGAACCTGTTGGGGACCCCAGTCAGAATGATTCCCACACAGCCCCTGGCTCAGGCTACACTATCAGCTTTCCTCTCGCTCTCGCTCCCGCACGGAGACCTGCAAAAGGCCCTTTGTGCAAAGGCCACAATGAAATGACGATCTGAGGGACAGGGGCACAAAGGACAGATGAGCCCATCAGCCCAAGAAAGAGAAGATCATTTATAAGCCTGAGAAACAGGTGGGACGGCAAAAATGCCCCGATGTCCCCAGTCATGGAGGCATCATTGAGAAATGCTTGTCCTAGCAGGAGAGCTCGCCCTGGCAAAAAAAAAAGAGGGCCTCAGGCGATGCCAAGAGAGGAGCTCATTATGTCTTTTCTCTGGCTGTGTTTCTGGGCTGGAAAATGTGCCCCACAGGAGAGGGGTAATGAAGTGGCTGAAATTTCAGCTGCTACTGGCGAGCCTTGAGACAGGGATTTAGAACAAAGCGATGTCTGTCAGCTCCCACTTCCCACCTCCCCCTCCACGGGGTCTGAACCAGGCTTCAAGCCCCCTGAAGCCCCTCTCTTGGCAACCTGATAACAAACATGCTGGCAGCTCTGAGAGGGGCTGGGAGGGCTTCTTCTATCAGGACATATAAGAACACAGCTCTGGGTTCCAGCAGGAGCGAGATCTGGAGGTTGGCCCATCTCTGCTCAGACTCGGAGGTGTGGGACCCAAAGGGAGAGGCACCTGGGGTGCTCAAGAGAGATCCCTGGGCTTGGCAGTCAGGAGACCTGTATTCAGATCCTGACTCTGCCACTTACAGGTTCCAACTCTAGTCAAGTCTCTGAGGCTCTATTAACTCCTAAGATGGAGACGATACAGTGAGAACCGGTAGTGGGCATGTCGCCCGGCACAGTATAAGTGTTTTTTTAATTTCCCTCTCTGCTTACTTAACAAACACATAGCACCGTATACTGGGCACTTCTATAAGTACTTTATAGTATGAATTCACTTACTCTTCATGATTACCTGATGAGGTAAGGAGTGTTATCATTACCCCCATTTTATAGATGAGGAAACTGAGGCATGGGGTTTAGTCATTTCATCACAGTCCCATAGCTCATGAACAGCAGAGCCAGGAGAGTCTGGCTCTGGGGATCTATGCTCTTAAGCACCACACTACACTGGGAATTCTTTTTCCCTTCCAGTTAAAGGCTACGTGTCCAAAGCTCCAGGTGCCAGGATGTAACTACACTCCTCCTTTGGGAAGTAGGGGAGGGGATGTTAAATGCAACAGCCAGGCTCCCAGGGTGACTGAAGAAAATAAGCAATTGCCTGCAGCCTGATGTCTATGGGCCTGAGGAAAATCTGTCAGGATGTGCCAGCCTCTTCCTCCCCCAGAGTCCCAGAAAGGCAAAGTGACCACGTTCTGTGGGGACACAGGAAGCCTGAGGCCCTGACCCCCCCCCCCCCCCCATTCCACTGGATTCTGCTCGCTCACCTGGAGCCCGACATTGTCTGCCTGACCGCCTTTGATGAGGTGGGAGATGAAGAGCCCGCAGCCGAACTCGAGGCCCCCACGAACGCTGAGGCCGAGGCCTTCGGGGTGCAGACGGTCCAGGCGCACCTCCTTCAGCTTCCTGCCGCAGGAGAAGTCAGTGAGGGCCCAGTGCCGGCCTGACTGCCACCACTGACTCACTCATGAGTGAGTGACCCCGTTCAACCCAGGTGACCTTTCCCACCCCTTCCTTCAGCCTGGCAACGCCCTCTGTACCTGGAGCGCCGGGGTGTCAGCTGGTCGTACTCCACCTGGTGTTTCAGAGGGATCAGGGGCCTGATGGCGTCGAACAGTGGCAGGCGGCTAGGTTCATTGATGACCAGCTTCAGGTCCCCCACGAGCACGGCCACATCCATGGTTCTGCAGAGACACCGGGAACACCTGGAGCTCCACCCATGGCCATGGCCTCTGACACCCAAGGGTTCCCAGAGGCAGCAGTCCCAGGCTGGGTCCCCACCCACTGGGTCCAGGCCCTGGAAATGGAAAGAATGCTCCTGAAAAGCCCAGAGGCCCTAACTCTGGGCCAGGTGCTTCATAAGAGCCTCACTGTTTCCCAATAAATGTCACAGGGAAACTAGAGAGGTAGGGATTGTTAACCCATTCTACAGATGAACTCAACCAGGATTCAAACTCAGCTCTGCCTACTTCTGAAGCCCAGGATTTCTCCAGCCAGGAAACTTCACAGGAGATGCTGATGACCCCACTTCTGCTCCACAGCTAAGCTCTGTCGAGTCTGCCCTCATAGTATCTCTCATATGTCTCCTCCTTGCCCCATTCAGACCCTCAGCATCTCTGGCCTGCCCTTCTCCAGCTGCCACCAACCTGGTCATGTTCGTCTCATATTTTCTAAGTGTAAGTCACTCTCCTTCTCAAAACCCTTCAATGGCTCCCCACGGCCCGGAGGCCACCACCCTTTCTCCTCAACAGGCTCAGGGCCTCCACGACCTGTCTCTACAGAGCTGCTCTGCGCCCGTGGCTGGTCCTGTGTGCCTTGAGTTCTGCTTCCCCAGATTACCTGTCATTTCCCATTTGCCCCCTGTGCTTTCGTGTCTCTGCACTTGTACTCATAAATGATCCTTCCGCCTGGAATGTCCTCTGATATTTCCACCTGTCGACACCCTTCATAGCCTTCAAAACCTAGCTCACGCCTTCTTGGTCCCCCCCACCCCATGATTAGAAGCAAGACTCCTTTCTTTCCATCTGGCTTTTACTTCACCTTAGCAGTTATCTTCCTGCAACTCCTATTAGAGTTCTTTGTGTTTGTAGAGTCTGTATACTCCCCCCACTAGGCCACGAGTTACTGTAAGCAAGAACATAGATCTTATTCATTTCCAGATTCCGCATGGTGCCCAGCAAGTGGCAGGAGCTTAGAATGTGTGATGAATGAATAAAGAAGCAGGTGAATGACAACAGATACAACGGACGTGTGGCTGGGGCCCTCTGGCATTTATGGTTCCATCTCAGCAATCTTATTCTTTTCAACCTCTCTTGACAGCCTCCCCCATTGGATTACAAGCAACCTGAGGGCAGCGGCCAGGCTGACTTGTTCCCTAGTATACCCTCAGCTCCTAGCAAAGAGCCACACGCTAAGTATTGGAGTGAATATTTGCTGAGGCAAGTGAAGGACGTGTCCGTTCGATTCCCAGGAGCATGGAGCATCCGCCTCCCTCCCAGAGCTCCCCAGAATGGGAAGGGGAGGCTCCCCTGTCTCAGAACAACCCACCCAAGGGCTCCCTATAGACAGAGGTCTCTGGGGGGGCCACAGGTCTTGGACCCCGCCCACTTACTGATGATACATCCGCAGCACGTCATAAAGATAGTCCTTCTCTGCATCATTTTCAATCAGAAAATCCACCTAGAAAACCCAAGGGCAGAGTTCTAGACTGAGGCCCAGCACACCCATAGCAGACCCCAGGGAGAGGGAGGCCCCTGTCACTCCCCAGCATCCCGACAGGGCTGGGGCTGCAAAAGGAGGGCAGCCAGGAGCCAGGCTGGTCCTCCGACCCCATCAGTCATACACAGATCACCCCGATGGGGCCACGAGAGTGCCTCTGCACATCCAAATGAGGCCAGGCTGACCCTCATCCCTTGGGGCACACACCCTCATAAGCACACACCCGCCCCTCCCTATGACAGTGAGGCACCCCCATGACAACAGTGTTCCTGCTCACCCTCGTGGCCATGTCTCCAGGATCTAGAGTGGCCATGCCAGGGTTAGCTCCCCAGTCCAGAAGAAGCCCACTGTCTTACCTGATGGTGGCTATAGTGCCGGATAACTGCCTTTAGAAAGGATTTGGGCCATTCACTCAGATAGCACATGCCACCCACCAGAAGTCCCCGACCGTCTTCCGTGCCTCCAGTGTTAGGGGCCACTCCACCCTGGCCTGGCCTGATCTAGGCTGCCTTAGCCCTGACTTCTGTCCACTAGTCAGCCTCCTGGCCACTCCTTCACCTCTCCAGGCCCCTTCAGTCCCCCGCTTCCCCCCCAGGGGGAGAGTCAAGTTACATCATTTCAAGTTTGCTGACGTCAATGGCTGGGACTCAAAGGTCGGGGTCAGGAGCTGTTTCATTAGCACCTCGATCCCAGGGGAATTGGTGGGTCAAAGCCCCAAATTCCACCCCTGGGGAGGTACAGTGTGAATCTCTACGCACCGTAGTCTTGGCTCTCCCTTTAACCCATGTCTGAGAAAGAGGGTGAGAAGGGCCTCAGGTTGGGAGCGGGGTGAGGAGGCCCTGAGCTGCACACAGTCAGGAAAGACTCTCCAAGACGGGGCTCGGACTCCCCTTAAATGAAGGCAGAGTTCAGCTGTGACAAGACAGGGTGGTCTTGCCCAGGTCTGTGACCCATTCTTCTGGGACCATTGGAACAGAACTAAGAGGGACAGGACCAGGAGGCTGTGGCAGATGTGTGCGGAGGAGTGCCGGGAAGGTGGTGAGCCAGGACTGAGCCAAGAGGATAGAAGGAAGGCTCTGGACTAGAGCAACTGGAGTGTGTTCCTCATCAGGCAGGCACTAGTGGGCACTGTGCGCCTCTGCACGGCATGATGCTGTCGAAGGCCTACTGTGTGCTGGGTGCTTTACCCTAAACGCCGGGTATCAGGAGAATGGCACAAAGTGCCCTAGAGCGGGGGGTTCCTGAAGCCAGTTCTTGGACTACTCCATGTTCGCTTGTTCAGACCATACTCTCACTTACTCACTGCCAGCCGTGTCTGAGGAACTTGACGTGAATTCTCCTTAACCTTTTAACTACCCTCTGATGTGCATGGATATCATCACCACACTGGACCGATGAGGAAATACAGGCCTGAGGAAGCAGCAGAGCCGAGACTCCAACTCATGCCCACAGGCTCCAAAACCTCTGCCTTTTTTCTAACCACCACAGCGTATCCACTTACCAGATACAACTTTTTGTATGCGTTTGTCTAATACACGTTTATTGAGCAACTACTGTGTGCCAGACACTATGTCTTCTTTTTCTCATTAGATTTTAAAAGCTTTTCTTTTCAGGGCCCCTGGGTGGCTTAGTCAGTTTAAGTATCTGCCTTTGGCTCAGGTTACGATCCTGGGATCCTGGGATGGAGGCCCCTGTCATTCTGCACCCCACCCCCACCACCCCTGCTCTTTTCTCTCTCGCACACTCTCTCAATAAATAAATAAAATCTTAAAAAAAAAAAAAAAGTCTTTCCTTTTCTTGAATCTCTCCTGATATGGGCACAGAAACCCTAAAGGAGCCCACCACCTACAAAGGCTTTATCATCTCCATCCCTCCTTCCCCGCCCATCTTATGTCTGGCCCCTTCTGTCCCAAGGCAGCCTTCTCTGGCTGATGCTTGATGGGCCCATCTGCTCTCAGTCTGTATGGTGGGGGGAGTGGGGGTTCAGGCCCCTTGTCTGGGGCACTTGAGGCAAATGCTGGGCTTAGCCTTGGGCCCTATCCAGCCTCATGTCCCAGCATTCCTCCGTATGGACTGGCCCTTCAGTACAGATGCACGGGGTGGGGGGGAGAGCAAACCACATTCAGCTCCTGCAAATACAACTCCACGGGTGCACCCGGGGAGTGAGAAAGAGAGCAAGAGCAAATTAAATAATGTTGTTCTCTGCCCTCCTCAGGCTGTTCCGGGGATTAAATACGTGAATATATACAAAATACCTCCACAGTGCCCAGGGCTCCAAGATTTCAAGGGCTCAGAAATGTGGGCTTCCTTTGTGCCCCCAGACCCACTCTGCAGCCTTCTCCGTGCTGCCCTGTATCCTAGGAGGCTCTGCATGGGCCCCCTGCCCTCTGACACCCAGCCAGTAGTGAGAGAGCCCAAGGAGAAAGGAAATGGGGCTCTGACTCCCCAGCTGGATCTCTGCTGGATCACCTTACATGCAGGTCTGACCTTTTCTCTGCAGCTAAGGTTCTCCCCTGTTCTGCCCTCCCCCCCTTCAGGGAACCTGGCCTCCTGCTGTGACCCCCGGGGGTGGGGGGAGGTCCTGTTCTACACCCTGTTGGCTCCTGTGTCTCTTAGTGGTGGTGGTGGCGGTGGCGGTGGCGGTGGCGGCGGCGGTGGGGGGGCGCGGGCAGCATCATTTCCTCTCTGTGAGCTCTTCCTTCACCTTCCAGACACCTGAAACATCAGCTCCCCTTGGTCTAGCCTTCCCTCCTGCTCCCCTACAACGCCTGAACTATCATTCTCTGCGCCCGCGACACCACTTTGTTCCCACCTCTGCTGTGGCACGCACCAAGCTGTGTTGCATGTTCTCTCTTTACTCTACTGTCTCCCCACTCATCTGGGTGTGGTCCAGACCCAGACCTGGGAGGAGGGCGCACGGGGAGGCCAACAAGCCCCTTCCTCACCTGGGTCTGCACTTCTCTGTGCCTCATTTTCTTCATCTGTGAAATGGGGCTGAAAGTACCTGTTTTGTAGGAGTTCATCCTTCTCTGAGGGATTAATCATTGTTTTTCTTTTGTTTATTATTCATTGAATTAATAATCATTAAATGCTTGGCACAGTGCCTGGCAAATTAAGTTCTCAGTGTTTGTTTAGTTTAATTTAACTAAATGAGTGCGTGAGAATGCTGAGTGTCTTCTCAGCAGCTGGCAGACCGGGGCCCCTCCATAAATGCTGGTGGGATGAATGGATCCAGCCACACTTCCTCCCAGGCCTTCACAGCATGATCCCGAGTGGTACTGGGTATATTTTGATTCTTGTTTTATTATTCTTCGTCTTTTCAAGACACTTTTAGGTCCTGCTAGCTGGTTCGTGGCATTTGACCCAGTGCTTAGCACAGCTGGTCATACCGTCCTTCCCCTGCTTCTCCTACCTCACTTGCTGCTCCTTCTCCTCCTTCTCTCCTCTAAAGGTTGGGGTGTTCTGGCTCTGTCGTGGGCCTTCTCTTCATCAGCACCGCATCCCTAAGTGACCTCATCAGTCTCGGGGCTGAACTACCATTTACACCTCAAGGACTCACTGAGGTTCCAGCATTGACCTCTCCCCACAATCTTCAGGCTCCCACAGCTACTGGCTTCTTAGTCACCTCTCTACTTAATGGAGGAACAGGCATCTCAAACTTCAAACATTCAAGATGGAGCTCTGCCGCTTCCCCTCCTGTCCCCACCAACCTGCTCCTCCCCAAATGTAGACTCCCTCTTGAGGCCTCTGTCTCCACACCCAAAGCCACCCATCAGCAGAGCCCTCAGATCTACCTTTTCTTGGGTTCCTGGTCTGACCGCTCTTCATGCTAGCCCTAGTCCCCACCCCTGGCCCGGGCTGCTGCAGCAGCCTCCTGTCTGCAGTCCCCCTTCTGCCCTTCTGCTCTGGGTCCCCTCAGTCTGCTCTACCAGCACCTGGAACAATCCCTTTTAAATGTAAAGGAGTCAGGTCACTCCCCTGCTGGTTCCCATCACTCTGAGAACCCAAAGTCCTGACCAAGGCCTTCAAGGCCCCGACCCTACTCTCGTCCAACGTCCATTACTCTTCAATCCGTATTTCCTCTCAGAAACACCATCCTATCTGTGGTTCCTAAAGCAGGGCCTTTGTACTCGCTGTTCCCTCTTCTTGGAATGTTCTTCCCTATGTATCCGCATGGCTCCTTCCCTCACTTCTTTCTGAATGTGTGTTCAAATATCACCTCCTCAGAGAGACCTTCCTGACTACCATGTGGTTTTTCTCTCTATCCTCTCACCCCCATATTTTTTTTTTCATATTCATTTGTCACTACTTGGCATTCTATGATACTTGTATTGGCTTACTTGTTAACTGTCTGTCTCCTCCACTAAGGAGCCAGAGACTTTGTTTTATTATTCAACGGTTACAGTACTGCTGGGCATGTATTAGCAGCCCAGTCGATGTCTATTACACGCATGCATGCATGATCACAAAACCCTGGAAGGCAGGGGCTCTTTCTGACCTCCCTACTAATCCCCTCTTCCCCACCCAGGTGCCTGGCCTTGGGCAGGGTACACTACAGATATCCATAAATGCATGATTGCTGACCAGGCAATAAAAACTCCTTTGAGCAAATGAGTAACCAAGTTCCTGCAATGGGCAGGTGCAGTGAGCCGAGGGGGAGAGCCTTCTTTTGAAAATCTGGTTTTTCAGGGAAGAGGCTTAGTCTCTGATGCTCCTCTCCCTGCTCCTTGGTACTCTGGCCCAAGACTGTTGCTAGGAAGAGCATGCCAGTGTTGCCGATGTCCTTTGAAAAACTGCATAAGCCCAGAGGAACAGACTCTACTCACCAGCTTGGAGCCTCCTGGCTCCTCTCCAAGGATACTCTGCAGGTATCTGCAGGTGGCTGTGGACCAGATGGTTACTATGGGTCCAGAGCAGCCAATCCTCGAATTCCTATTTAGTCCTAATGGTCCAGTGAGGTAAGCACTCTGAACCTCATCTCACAACTGAGGAAAGGAGAGCTCAGAGAGATTCAATGACTTGCCCAAGGTCTCACTGGCAGTGAGTGGCCGAGCTGAGATTTGACCCCAGTTCTACCTATAACTAACAGGTAATAGACAACAACAACGGACATTTGTTGCGGACTCAATAAATGCCAGGGTCTATCTAAACTCCCCACACACATGTAGACTTCATCCAACACTCACAAGAACCTTACTAGCTAAATATTACTGTTATCCTCATTTAACAAATCAAAGAACTGAGGCTCGGAGAGGTGAATAACTTGCTCAAGGCCACATAGCATGTTCCATGACAATATGCCACTTGTCATGCCATCTCCAACAACTAAAGATTTAGGTTTCAAACCATTCCCCACGGGTAAATGTGCTCCGCAACACTAAGCAAGGGACAGCTAGGAAGCAACAGACAGGAGCTGTAAATTTCACCCAGTATGGCTGTGCGCCCCCCATCTGTATCCTCTGCAGCTTTGTCCTCTCTCCCCGGTTGCTAGATGATCTCCAACCAAGGAGGGCAAGGCTGCTGCTGTCTGGGAAGCAGCAGGGCACAAAGTCCAATCTGGGGCCCCAGCGTGGTGTCTGCCCTGCCTGCACACACAGGGCCATTAATAGGTAATGACTCTTGTGACGAGGAAGAGCAGGGCAGTGGAAACACAGAGGCCTGAGGCCTGTTGGAGCCTGCAGGGCCTGGAGAAGAGAAACAGAGGCTAACTCCAGGGCGCAGTCAGACACCAGGGACCCCAGAGGTAATTCTCGAAAAAGAGGCAAAGACTGGTACCCATAGGAAAAAGGCCAAAGAGGACTGGATGTTACTTTCTGCCCAGGGGCAGGAAACTGAAATTCAAACCCGGGTCTTGGGGGTGGGGACGGGAGGTAGTGTTCCTTCAAAGTGGGTTGCCTGAAATCTACACTCACCAAATGTCCTCAGCAGCTGAAATTTCTCTCCTCCCCTCCCTGTGCAACGGACACACTGCTGGACAGTCTTATACTTCCCTTGATATTCACCAGCCCCCAATCTCCTTCTGAACTTCCAGCGATCTCTTACTCTTAGAATACCCAAGGCCTCTTTTTTAGGAGGCCTCCGCTGGTATGAGTTTCCCCCTTTCTACCCTACCAAACCTTGACCCCAACACTCAGCACCCAGTCATGGGTCATTGTTAGCGTGAGGTCTGCTGCCCACCTGCCCAGCCAGCAATTTGAGGGCACAGACAGGTCTAGCACAGAGTGGGCATTCAGAATACATTTATTAAATGAATGATTGGCCCCTGGCCCTTAGCTCTGGTGCCCCCACATTGGCTGGCTACTCTGGCTCCCCTGGCCTCTCTGTGGCGAGAGAGGGGCTAAGCACCCTGACCTTGCCTACCTGAGCTCTACCCGCTCAGGTGTCAGAAGAGGTTCGGTTTGGTCTAAAGACACTGCCCCTGTGGGCAATGTGAGGGTGTCAGCGTGCACAGTCACTTGTCCCTGAGGCAGAGCCCGTGGGTAGCTCTGGACACCCTGGCTTCATCCTTGGGCTCTGAAGCATCCTGAGTCCTGGTGGGGAGGTCTACTGAGTCACCTCCAATGGTCCTCTCTGGCCTCAGGGCCTCAGCAGCTCCTGCACAGCTCTGGAAACAGTTCTGGAAATGCCCTGGGTGAAATCCTGTAGCTTTCATGGAGGACCTCTGAGAATCCTGGACCATCCTTGAGGTGCCTTTTTGGGACACACAAGGGGAGATGTGGCATTGTCTGAAGGATCTGGCTGACTTTCCTTCGTACTTCCTCCCTTCCTCCTTCTGCCCCCTGGTCAGCACCTGTTCCTCAGCTGCTTCTCAGGCCCTAAGAAATGCCCTGAAGCGGGGAGGGGGCTCCCTAAAGTGCTTTCTAACTCTTGTTTTTTTTTTGTTTGTTTGTTTTATTTATTTATTTATTTTTTTTGAGAGGTCAGAGAGAAACAGTTTCCCTTTCCACCAATCCCCACCTCTCAGACAGACACTGCCCCATACCCTCTCTGTATGCTCCAACAGCTCTCAGCTTGGGGCACTAGGAGCTGGGTTCTGCCCACTATGGGACAAGTCCGAGAAGCATCCTGTCTCAGGTCAAGGCTGGAAGGAATTTCAACCCCAGAAAAGTCCCAGTCCTGCAAGGCGGAAGGAGAAAGGACACTGTCTGAAGATCCATTTATGGGTTCCCACACCTAGAGTCCTAGTGCCCCTTCCCTTATTTTACTGGGATCCCTGCTGGAAACCAAACAACCCTCAGGTTCCACAGCCCTAAGGCCACACTGGAAAAGGGAGGGGTGGCGCCGGGTGTGTCCATCCCCCACCACCCTGTCAGAACTCCAGGGTCTTGAACGCTTTAGGGGTCCCTAGCAGCTCTGACCTTGTGCCGGAATTCTCGAGCCACCTTCCGGTCCATGGCTGCGCCAGATCGAGCCGCTACACAGATCGAGTCGCTACACAGCTCGCTCCTTCGGATGCCGGGTCGCTGCAAGCCGGAGGGAGCCTCACGGGAGATCCGCCGGCCCCGGGATCTCCCGGGGTGGGGGCGGGGCCTGAGCGCGGTGAGGGCGGAGCGTGGGCGGGGCGGCTGGGAAGCCCGAGACACCTGTCCTGAAGCTTGTCGCCTCCCACCGACGACCGCGGAGCAAAGGGCCTGGAGTGTGTGTTTGTGGTGGCGGTGGCGGTGATCGGACTCCAGGCCAGCGCTCCCCTTGGAATGATCCCCGAATACAAGCGGCGGAGGGAGAGGATCTCGGGAGGCGTGGGCTGGTGTTTGAGACTTTTTGTGGCCGTCAGAATACTTTTTTGAGAAGGTCCCGAGAGAGTGTCGGAAGGGTAGGTAGGGATAATGTATGGATATGCAAATAGAGGCCCATTTGCGTGCTCCTGAGGTTTTCACCCCCTGCCAGGCATTTCAAATCCGAGTCCTTTCTATAAGGACCTTCACCATGGGCTTATTCCCAGTCAGAAGAAATCTTTGATCTGTGAATTCCTTGGGGGCTGGGTCTTAAGCCCCTCACAAAGGCCTGAACCACTGAGGGCCAGGCAGTGCCTCTCCTGAGCCGACTTCCTCTCCCACCTCTCTAGCCCAAACCCACTCCAAACACACACATACACACTCTCCCTCTCTAACTGAGGAAGGGCCTGGCAAGGACATCCTGGCTTACTGCTGACTTTACCCAGGGCCAAGAACCCATCTGGTTCATTTGATTCAATTCAACCAAAGTTTGTTCAACTAATAGGTCTAGCGCTGGAGTGCAAAGACAATGATGAACCAAGCCTGGGACAGACTGAGAGGGAAGGAAGAGGGGAGTCAGGAGAGGGGTGATAAAAACAGAGGTGAATGGGAGAGAATGAGATCTTTAATCACGGAGCTAGCTAGTGCCTGGAGTTAACCCAGGATGGGTTAACCTGCAAACAGGTCAGGGGGCAGGGGACAGGGAGATGGTCAGCAACCCAAAATAGTGTAACTTCAGGGACACTTACAACTGTAACTTCAGGGACACCTACAGACCCCCTCCCCTTTTCATCTTATCCCCAATACCTAAAGATTGGCCAACAGACTTATTTTTACTGGGACTAAATTATTGCCTAGTTTAGGATGTAAAACCTTCCTGGAGAGGAACCTTCAAATATTACCCATGTTCTCACCTTAGTATTAACTAGTTAAGTCCAAGATAAAAGGAGAAGCCTTGCAGGATTTTCAAAGGTCCAGGAAAGATACTCAAAATATATTCCCCTCCAGCTTACTTTGTTGATTCTCTACATCTCTTCACTAAGTCATATGGCTGTTATTTCACAGTTAGAATCCAGCAGAGTGGCAAATGGCCTTACAAGGGAAATGCATCCACTAGCCACTTCAGTACTTTTCCATGAGCAGCACTCCCACAGACTCTCTCCTTCTTTAAATGCTTCCCCTCTTGGTTTTGAGGATGGCACTGAGGCCTTGCTCTCCTCTCCTATGAATGTTCCTTTTCAAGCTTCCCCTGCCTTCATCTATTCCCTGACCAGGGTTCCATCCTCGACTCCCTCCTCTTCCTCTCATCTATGCCTATGGCTTCAAATACTGTGTGGGGGGAAGTGTGCTTTATTTAGCACTATATTCCCAGAACACTGTGTGGTAAGAAATAGATGCTCAACAAATTTGTTGAATGGACGAATGAATGAATGCTTCCCAAGTCTATATCCCTGCCTAGGGGTCTCCTGGGGCCACCACTACCATCATGATCTTCATCATCATGATTCTCTGCAAGGCTTGCATCCCGTTGGCATTCCCACACTTAAGTGCCCCAGAGAATGCTTCACAAGTTCTCCAGGCTCCCAAGCCCACAGTTCTGGCATTAAAATATTCTTCCTGGACAGGGAGTGTATCTTGTTCACAAAATTAAAGTGGTTTTTGTTGGTTGGTTGGTTTTGTCGCTGTTTCCCATTTTGTTGTTGCTGCTGCTGTTGTGGTTAAAGTCTGGTGGTGAGGGGAGCAGTAATCTGGGAGTGTGACGCACTTCTGTGTTTCAGTCAAGGCTTTCTGAGCTGGGGCCTGAACTGGTGCTGGGCATACAGAGGACTAAGTCACAATCCATTCCCTAGAGGTGCTCAGAACGGGGGATGGGGGTGGGGGTAGAGTAGGGCCTCGGGGCTCTGGAAGCTGTAGTGGTTGAGTGGTGGGAGCACAGGCCAGAATTCTGCAGCCTGGAGCCTTGGTTGTGCCACTGACCACTGAGTGGCATGTCCCAGGGCATCTGTGAAAGGAGAGTGGAAGACCGGACTCACTCAAACAAGTGCCTGGGGCGTCTGGTGGAAGGACCTGCCAAGACCCAGGCTTCTAAGTCGGGGATCTTTGAGGAGTAAAGGATGTTGGGAGCTGCACTTGCTCCCCCAGGGTATTAGGGCCCAGTGATCTGAATCCAGACCCCTCCGGCGAGGATCAGCCACAGGAGGAGAGGGGCAAAAGGGCAAAGGCTGGCGCCTAAGTTATGGTAATGAGCGGAGCCATCCAGTCACTCTAGCTCGGGGAGGAGCCAAGCGCCTGGGAGGAGGGGCCGAGGGAACCCTCGGGAGAGAGAGCGAAAGGGACCGTGGCCGCGGAGTGGAGATGTGACCCTGCCTTCGCAAGGACAGGCATTGGGGCCCCCCCGGCCCTGCGCTCAGGCTTCCCAGTTTCCCTGCACCCCATGGGGTCCCTGGCCCCTGGAGCCACCACGTCGGCGCTCTGCCTGCTTCTGGCCTGCATCTGGCTGGCGGGGGGCGAGCCGGGGGGCCAGTCCCTGCCCATGCAGTCTCTCGGTGAGAGGGGTGTGGACTAGGGGAGGCGGGGGTCGGGAGAATGTTCAGGGGAACGGGCTTCGGTACGTTCTAGAAAGGGAAGAAAAAGAGGTTGGAGGGAGGGAGGTCAGGGCGATAGCTAAGGAGAGGGTCCGAGGGGGCGCAGAAGGAAAAAGAGGCCAGCGACAGCCTGTTGGGGGGGAGGGGGTGTTGCGGAGGTGGGCAGAATGGGTCCCAAGCTAGTCAGGATGGAAGAGACCCAGGTGGGGAGCTAGAGAGAACTGGGGCACAGAGAGTAAGAGGAAAGAGGGAGACCCCTGTTGGAGAGGTGGCCAGAGAGGGGGAGAACGGGTGGAAGTCTGTAAGGAGAGAGAATTGGGGGGGATGAAGAAGAGGCTTCCTGGCAGGTGGGGGACAGGTGGTGGGAGACCCAGCAAAGGGAGGCCTGGCTTGAGTGGAGCGCAATCGTCCCCAGGTGCAGCACCCACAGTCCAGGGTGACGGCCAGCTGCAGCGACCCGAGCCGGCCCAGAAGCCCAGGTGAGTAGGCGCAAGCTTGCGGCTGCCCCACCCAGGCCTCCCTCCTTTATTCCTGGTATGGATGACCCCCAGGGTTTTAGCGCGGAGGGTGGGGTGCCCTTGGGGTGGTGGGGAGGCCTGTCCCATTCCTATCCCCTCCCCGATGTTAGGCTTGTTTCTTATCTCGCCACAGACATCAGGAGGTGACCCTTGCCACGGAGGATACAGCAACAGTGATGGGAAGCCAGGTGAGAGGAGGCCTGGAAGAGAGGCTTGCACGGGGAGGGGCTGCTCTCTGTCTGGGACTGGGGCTGGCCAGGAGGTCTGTCGGTTGCAGGAAGGTTGTCTCTGCAGTTACTTGAAAGGGAACAGTGTTCCTAGTGTATGTCTGAAGTATGCAAATTCACAGGACACTTGTATTCCCACTTCACTCATCTCTTGGGATCCTGTGGTCAGTTCAGTTTGTTTTTGTTTTTGTTGTGTTTTATTTGGGAAGGAGGCTACTACGATGCAATCAGGACGTAGCCGACTCTCCCGTGCCCTGGGGTGAAAGTATGAAGGTGGAGTTCTCTTGTCCCTGCCTGGTCTGGGGAGGTACAAAGCCCCATAAGAGGCCCTATTCCATACCTTGAGCAGCAGGGGTGCTTTGAGAGGAGAGACATTTTTTTTTTTTTGCCTCTGGATCAAGTGACTTAGGCTCTTTTTCCAATCCTGTCCTGCATGCGTCTTTTCTACGATGGCAGATGCGTTACAAATCTCGCCCACCCCACAGCCAGATCCCCCAGAACACCTTGACCCTCAACTCACGCACCTTGTCCCTAGGGATCTGCTCTGGGCAGCTCCTTGTGCCAGCAGTTTGGGGAGTATCATTTATAATAGAAAACAGTGTGCCTCCAATACCTCCCCTTTGGAAATAAGTAGGAAGACCCTGAAGGCAGGAAGAGAACTTGTTTATTCTGTAAGTGGTAGATAATCTAGGCTTTTGATTTCTCGTCTGACCATTTTTTCACGTCCCAAGTTTTAGAATCACAGTCGGATGCAGTTTGAGTTGAAAGAAAATAGTTTTTTTGTTGTTGATGTTGTTTTAAGATGTATTTATTTATTTTATTTGAGAGAGAAGGTTGGGAGGGCCAGAGGGAGAGGGAGAGAAGCAGGTAGCCCACCGCCGGGCTCCATCTCAGAATACTGAAATTATGACCTGAGCCAAAATCAAGAGTTGGATGCTTAACTCACTGAGTCACCCAAGCACCCTGCTATTCTTTTTATATATGATGATATCAAGGTAGGTGGGTAACCTGTTGGGGCCCCCAGGAAGCAGGTGAAACTAGGTCTACTGGTGGAGCCAGCCTGTTGCCCCACAACATAAATGCCCCACAGGACTCTAGGAATCCCTTTGTTTTGGTGGGGAAAATGACCCTCAGCCAAGCACCTTATTCCCCTGGCAGGATTCCTTCCTTGCTGGATTCCAGGGTAGTCCTCCCTCCCTTCTCCTTGGGGAAGCATCTGGAACAGACAACACCAGTAGGTTTCTCACGTTTCTCCTTAGAGCAAATAAGGGGTTGGAATGGCCTTCCTTTAAACCCACTGGAGTGGGTGTGGGGGAATGAAGTCATTAGCCAGAAAGTGAACCCGGGGATCCTTCAAGGGCTTCTGCCTGGACTTACCTCATCGGTAAGGGTGGGGGTCCCAGACCAGCAGCTAAGCAACCTTCATTTCAGGGCTGCCACATTCCTACAGAGCACAGCCATTCTCCAGAGAACTGATCGTATAGAGCAGGATGGGGGAAAAATGCATTGTTATTTACAGGAACCTCAATTTCACTGAAATTTAGCATTCCCTTTAATTATGCCTATAGACTACAAACCACAATACAGCAGTAGCAGTGTCTGTGACTGTCACCAGGAGAAATCACAGATATTGTCATATCACCTTACACTTGTTGGTATTTCCAGATCTCCTTTATACTCACTACCTCAAAACTCTGGCCATGATAAGACCCATTGTTAGACCTTGTTGTTTAATGTAGTAATAAACAAGGCAAATAGTACCAAATCACACATTTTTATAAAATATTTTCACAACTATATTGCAATATAATCGATGTCTTTTGTCATCTTGTGTCTCGTTTTATGTATTTATACACATTTTTCTAGGATTGGGTCAATAGATTTTGCTTGATTATCAGAGAGGTTCTTGGCATCAAAAGGACTAGAGACTTCTGATCTATACTGAAGATGAATCATTTGGGCAGGATTTAAAAATTTCTCCAGAAAATGGCCTTGATTCTGTAGTGCTATCTTGCCCTCGTTAATACCAATCTCAGAAGCCACATCTGAGGTGGGGGCAAGGAGTGGAGAGACAAAAAGACTAGGTTTCATTAAGAGCTCTTTGGGGCCTGTGGGATGCAAGGCGATCATTTTTCCCATGTTCTATGAGGCCCTGTGAGATCGATTACGACAAGGATGGGAAGCCTGACTCCTGGGGCTCAGGCTGGGTGTGCAGGGTAAGGAGAGCTGGGGAGGACCTAGGAACCAGAGACCAAAGTGGGACAAGGCCCAGGAGGGGCCAGTGACCTCCCAGGGGTCAGCAGGACAGTGAAAAGGGAGGTGGTGAGTACCCAGGGATGAGACGGAGAGACTGGGCCCACCAAGGAGGGGCAAAGACCTGAGGCTGGGCTCCAGGGACAAAGGGTTCTGAATCTTCTCCATGTTCTAAGTCTGTGGCCAGAGGCTGGGGATTCTGCCCGAGGATGTAGAGATGACAGCAAGAGAGGAAGACACGTGAGACAGATACCCACAGTGTGCTTGGTGCCTTGTTGGCCCTGTGACTAAGAAATGAACTCTCTGAGGGCTGGGACTTTGTCCCATTTACATTGGTAATCTATAGAAACAGGGAGCCTGGGGCTCTGAGAGGGGAGGAGCTTGTCGTGCCCCAGACCCCAGAGCCAGGTGATATGAATGATATGAACCATCTCAGACTAGGGGCCCAGGTATCCAAGTCAGCTAGCTCTGTGGTGACTGGACACACCTGATGTTCAGGATAGTTCTAATTTCAAGTGGTTTATATCTGGAGAGACCACGTGTTGGGATTTCTGGCCTGGAAGATAGATTTCGCAGCTAACTTTGCCTGTGTCCTCCTCCGATTTATGGTATCAGGGAGAGTCCTGGCTTGGAGCTGAGTTCTGAGGACCGTGGGTGGTGACCTGTGAGGAAGGTTGGGGTGGAAGATGGGGTGAGATGTTCTTCTGCCTTGGGGCAAGGGGCTGCCTTTGTTTCCTAGGCCTGCTTTGTGTGGTTTCTGTGGTGAGGAGGAAACATATTTGTTCTCCATATCAGGGGTTTTTGTGTTGGGCTGTGGGGGACTCAAAAATGTACTAGGGAGGGAAGAAGAGAGGGAAGGCTGGGGGGATATTGAAGCGTGGAGGGGAGGGAATATGTTCAGGCGGCCAAGATGCCACTTTGGAGGGTAAAAACCACCTTCGCTCCCCTAGGGCAGGCCTGAGAATTCTCCCAGACCTCTCAGGTGGGCCTGGGGAAGTGGAGTGGCTGGGGGCCTCCCTCCTCCAGGTGATGGTCGGGAAGGGCCATGACCTTTAGGAAATCCCTCCCTGAGTTCTCTTCCTCGTCTTTAAAAGGAGATTGAAGTCCTGGACTCCTTGGCCATGTCTTCCTGGGAAAGGCGGCTCCATCGGGCCAAATGTGCGCCATCTTGTAAGTGACCCCGTCCCTGTGGCCTGTGGGAGGGCCCTGGCCCGCAGAGAAGCTGTGAGGCCAAACTAGGCTCTCCTCAGGGCCTCCTATGGCCTCTTTGCCCTGCAAGGGGTTCCTTACCACCTTCTCCAGCCTGGCCTCCCAACTCTATTTTGCTTTCTCCTTCCTGGCTAAAGAGAGCTTCCTCTCCAGTGTCCTGTTCTTATGGCCCTGTGGCTTTTCCCTCTCATGCTGTCTGATGCCAGTGAGATTGGGCTTCCTTGTTTAGTGGTTGTTTCCTCTCTCCACTTCACCCTGTTTCTGTGGCCTCTCCCCTCACCCTTTCCAGTGTCCATGGCCCTTTCTCTTGCATTCTGGCTCCTTCCCTCACCACTCTGCTCCCCTCTGTCTTATTGTGCTCTGTGCTCTGTGGCCTTTCTGTCTACCATCTTCTCAATGTGAGGCACCTCCCCACTCCCTGGGTCATGCTTAGTTGTCTTCCCCTGAGCTTAAGGAACAATGAGGAAGAATGGTCCTTGAAGATTTCTGGGCAGTCTCCCTGCTTACCACGCATGCTCCATACTCAGTCTGCCTTGCGTGGCAGCCAGGAACTTTAAGCAGAGAGAGCTGAAGGCCCAGGTGGGGATAGCCCGGGGTCACTTGACGCACACTGAGGACAGGTACTCTGAGACCCCATGCTGCCTCCCTGTCAGGGAGGGAGCCAGGCAGCCAGATGTGAGGCACCCTACTGGTGCCACCACTAAGGCTAGCTACTGAGGAAGTCTGAGCCCACCTGTGGGGGATCTGAGTGCCACGCAGCTCTGGGAGGGCCGGGTCAGGTGCCTGGCATGAGGGAGGCGATGTATCCCGGGGTTCTGCCCAGCTTGGTGTAATGGGGGGGGTGCCTTCTGTGTCTCCCCTGCAGACTTGTTCTCCTGTTTCAACGGGGGAGAGTGTGTGTACCCAGCCTTCTGTGACTGTAGACGCTTCAATGCCACAGGACCACGCTGTCAGATGGGTGGGTCTGAACTCTGTCCCAGCCTTGGTATGGGCCATGGGTACAGGGAAAGCTTGGGGGCCTGAGGCCTGGGGGTCCTAGGCTGGGAGGGGCAGGGGCTGGCCCTGCTAGCCTGTGGCCTGAGGCCCACTGCAGCTGCACGGACAGGTTCTATCTTCTCTGGCACAGTGTACAATGCCGGCCCTGAGCGGGACAGCATCTGCCGGGCATGGGGACAGCACCACGTGGAGACTTTTGATGGTCTCTACTACTACCTCTCCGGGAAGGGCAGCTACACCCTGGTGGGGCGCCATGAGCCTGAAGGGCAGACCTTCTCCATCCAGGTGAGGCCTTCTTTACCCTGCCAATCTAGGAAGGTTGCATGAGGCTCTGGAGCTTGTGCTGGCCAGGGCTCTGCTTGTCATAGTTAGAGAGTCTTCATCTGGAAGGAGCTGGGGCTCCTCAGTTCTCTCTTACCCACTTACTCCTGGTTGCCCCTGGCCAGTCATTGATTTAGTCACTTGGCATTGAGTGTTAGTCACCTATCTGTACTCTTCCCGGCACAAAACTTGGTAGTGGCCTTGTGGACAATAATACAGATGTGGTCTCTGTCCTCGTGGAACTCACAGTCTAATGGGGAAAACAGACATCAAGTTGAATGAATAATTTCAAGAGTAACAGAGCTTCAGAGGAGAAATGCCAAATATTAGAAGAGCATGTGATGGAAGCCTAATCTTGTTTATTGGGAAGGATAATGATCAGGGAAGACTTCCTGGAGGAAGTCACATTGAAGTTGAGATCTGAAGAATGAATTGGAGTTAGCCAAGTGAAGGGTCAGAGGGATGAGTTAAGAACATTCTAGGTAAAGGGAATTTGGGTGCTAAGGACCTGAGATAACAAAGAACATCATGCCTCTGAGGAAATGGTAGAGGTCCTGGATGACTCAGTTCAGGGTTCTCTCTTCTAAGAAGCCCTCCTGGATGCACTGACCTCCTAACCTGGCTCAGGGGCTGCTCTCTGTGTAACCAAAGTTCTATATTGTTGCATGGTCCATGCCTTTCTCTTACAAAGGTCTGTTTCCAGGTTGGTCTTTTCTACTGGATAGAAGCTTTCTAGGCAGGACCATGTCTTTCCATTTGGTGTTCCCAGAACCCAGATTAGTGCTGTCTATGAACACATGCATGAGACTCACTGTCAGGTAGATCTGATTTCCATGCTTACCCTGGGCGCTGAGTGGAGGTCAGTATACCTCCATCTGGAGAGAAGTCTGCTTGGGGAGCCAACTCTGCTGAGGGGCACCTTGGTTAAGACTGAGCTAGCTCCAGGGGCTTGGGAGTTTGGGGAGGTCCTGGTGCTCACTGTCATCCCTCTGCTGGCAAGTATACCCCTCTGTCTCCAGCATAGACCTGTCAAGGGGCTGCCAAGTTACCGCACCCTGGATGGGCTGACCAACTCTGTCCTCTCTGCCTTGGCATATCACACATTGGGATTTCTCATGATGGTCATTTCGTGATGGTTATGTTATAATTACTTAGAGTAATGGGGTGCCATGCATTCATGGATTATGAAATAAATTTAATGAGTTATAACCAGCACCCCCCTCCCTGGAAGAAAGAAAGAAAGAAAAAAAAAAAAAGAAAGAAAAAAAGGGAGAAAAGAAGGAAAAAAGAAAAAAACTAAAGAGAATGGAAAATATAATGTGGATGAATTACACATTAACAGGGGTGAATATTATTTTGTAACATTTTTGTTTTATTTATATATGTATATATTTATATTTCTTACTGTGGGTCATGATCTAAAGTCTGAAAAATTTAATTAGACCGTGGGGTGGCTTTCACAGGCCCCACTTTCAGCTGACCTAACTCCAGCCTGCTCCAACATATTTAAGGTAATCTAGTGGAAGCGTTTCTACACTGGGAAGAGAAACATTGAAGGTTTTCCCTAAGCCCTGGGAGCCTCAGTTCTCCCCCTTCTCTTGGGTCTCCTGGCTTTGAGGTGAAGGTTCTGCCTGAGGAGGAGGCAGAGGAGACAGGCACATGACAGGCAGCACGGGAGTGACATGTGTGGCTGGGGGTGCAGGGAAGGACTAGACTGTCCCCTTAGCCTGCCAGGGTCATGGTAGGAGTGTGTGTTTATAGTGTGTGCATGAGAGTGCCCGGTGAATCTGTGTGTGTGTGTGTGTGTGTGTGTGTTCTGTGTCAGAAGGTGTGAGTGCTTAACTTGGCTTTGAATCTGATGGGAAAATCTGGGTTACAAAAATGAAAAACTCAGAAATAGGGAGACAGCACAATGTCTTGGAAAGAGCCCTGAAATTTAGCCTTCAGTCCTGGGATGGAATCCTGGCTCTGTGTGTGTGTGTGTGTGTGTATTTTGACCTTCATCACTAAACCTCTCTGAATATCATTCGCCTCCTCTGGGAGATGTGTATCACCACAGCTATTTCCTCTGTGGGGTGCTTGGCACACGGAGGGCAGGTGATTACATCAAGTGGGAGCTTCGCAGGGTGTCTCTGGGCTCAGAACAGAAGCTCGGGGCCAGGCCTTTGGCAGGAACCCTGCACAGTGACCTCTAACCCCCCCACCCAGGTGCACAACGACCCCCAGTGTGGCTCTTCCCCCTACGCCTGCTCCAGGTCGGTCAGCCTCTTCTTTGCAGGCGAGCAGGAGATCCGTCTGGCCAAGGAGGTCACCCACGGAGGCGAGAGGTAACTGTAACACCTGTCCTGAGCTCGCCTGCTCCCTGGCACTGGTGGTGGGGGAGGGTGAGCACCTTCCTTCGAAAGCCTGAAGAAAACCGTTTTCTGGGGGCAAACAGCGGATTGTCCACTGTCAAGGCAGCAACATACGGGCAGGCCAGCTGGGTTTCATGTCATCTGGGTTTAAAGAAAAATGAGTCCCTCAAGATTTTTGAGAAACTCTGTGGGTTTCCAGGTAGTGGGTATTTGGGCCAATAGCAGAATTTTCCAGATAGTTGAGAATATACCACTACAAGCATACTTACTTTTTTTCTTTCACAATTTTGAGGGAATCTTCCTGAATGGATCATACAAGTTGAAGCCTCCTCAGAGCAGATACTGAGCACAGTTTCACCTTTCTGATGACAAAGGGTCATTTGAATGTCACTTATCTTGCTGGGACGTCAGGGACGTCTGGGACCAGGGGAATGAGGACTCTTCCCCCCACACCACATGGCCCAGACTGTGGTTCTGAAATCTTTCCCGTTATCTTGTCTTCACTGTCCTCTCCTTCCCTTGCTGTCCGCTGTCACGCTGCTGCTGGGTTGGGAGAGGGAGTCGTCCTGTGAGGACCCTTTTCCCGTTCTCACTTCCTGCTTCAGATCTGGAAACTGGGTAACCAAGCTCTCTGGGGCCGAGTGTAAAACTGAAAGTCCAAGGGTTTCTCCTGTGAAGAAAAGATTGGTATATGGATCTTTGGGTACCAATTTTGGCCGGTTAGACCCTTTTTTGTTTTTGTTTTTCTTCCCTGATTTTCAGGTGGATTGAAAGTTGACACATTCCAGACAAGCTAGGAGACCCTGTCCCATACAACTGGGAATGTGGTTGGGACGGCTATGACCCTGCTTCTTTTCTTTCACTCCCAGTTTTCCTTATCCCTCAGCTTTTTTCTCTTCCTCCCCCTTTCTTGCTCCCCACCCAAAAAAACCAAACCAAGTCAGTGTCTGCTTCTACCATTTCTCCCATCTAGGAGAAAGGAGCTGACGGCTTCACTCTTAAGATTTATCCCTGCCAGGGAAATTGCAATTTTGAAAGCAAGCTTTAAACTCTGAAGACAAAAGAATCCCTATCTAATGGTGGACTTCAGATACAGGGGAAGTCAGGGGGAGGGAATGTGGGGGCCGCAGATACCATGCTACCAGGCATTTGCTCAGGCGGGTGCTGGGTATATGATGGGTCCTGCAGGCAGGGGACGACAGGTCCTTTGGTGAAGGGACTGGATGAGTGGAGGTGGCGTGAACAGCCTGAAGCTCTGGGCCATGCCCTGCAGGGTCCAACTGCCACAGGCGATGGGGAGCGTGCGTCTGCAGCGGCTGGCCGGCTACATCCTTGTGCGGCATCAGTCAGCCTTCACGCTGGCCTGGGACGGTGCCTCAGCCGTCTACATCAAGATGAGCCCAGAGTTCCTGGGCTGGACTCATGGACTGTGTGGGAACAACAATGCTGACCCCCAGGACGATCTGGTGACCAGCTATGGTGAGGAGCAGGGCAAGTGGCCTCCGAGGACTTTGGGTGGTGTAGGGGATGGGTCAGGCTGGGCTGGGTGGGAGAGGCCTTGAGGCAGAGCCCTGGGCTCGAGATACTGAAGACACAGCAGGAGGCCAGGGACCCCCCCCCCCTTCCTACCCAGTGTGTGGCTTCAGGCATGTTCTTAACCACTCAGCCTCAGTTTCCTTATCTGTAGAACAGTCACAAGGAGAGCCCATACACACTAGGGTTGTGTGAGGGTCTAAAGGGCACTTTGCTAGGAGGGATTGACCCCACAAGATGAGTATGTTCCGGGGGCAGGGAGCCAAAGGCCGGAGAGAGGCCGGATGAGAAAGGGCCGCATGGGAGCTGAAGATGCCTGTGGAGGTGTGGTAAGAAGTACGAGTGAAGCCTACAGGGCCAAATCGTGGCTGCTCTGACCGGAAGAAGGGAAGTGATCTCTTTGAGCACCCACAGCATACCGAACGCTTAACATGCAGTTTTTGCAGTAACCTCATGGGGGCACTATCTGCCCTGTTTCACATACGGGAGAGCTGAGGCTCAGGGAGGTGCGGGAGCTTGTCCAGACTCACATCCCCCACCCCCGAGGCTGGAGCAGTAGGGAGCTACTACAGGTTCTATTGCCTATTATTACTGGCTTTTCCAGGAGAATGGTTCCATTGGGAAATGCAGACTGGGATGGGGGCCAGGAGGCTGGATTCTTCCACTCCTTGCCCACCTTTTGGCATCTCTTCGGCTCTCCCTGCCCTCTCTCAGAGCCCTCTGTGGCCCCTTCCCCGCCATCCCCCTGTGGTCATGCTCATTCTCACCTCCAGGGAAGCTGACCGACGACGTGGCTGAGTTTGTGCACAGCTGGCAGGAGCAGGCCCCCAACCAGCCTCCGAAGCCTACAACTTCCTCCCTGCCTCGCCCACCGTGTCTACAGCAGAGCCCAGGAGCCATGCAGGTCTGGACCCTGGGGAGAGCGCCTCCCCCTACCCATCCTAGTGTCTGGGGTGGTTCCTTTCCTATCCACCTCTTAGAAAGTCTCTGATTGCAGGGGCCCAGGCTCATCTGTGCCTATGGTGCCACCCTTTTGTCTCCACCATTCTTGTTCTCTCTCCTGAGCTCAAACTGGCGTTCCGTGTGTGGGGCTGGTGAAGTCCAAGGGCTGTGTGTGGCTTTGCCAGCCCCCAGCTCAGCTGCTGGCCCTTTCCCTAGGGTGTGTACGACCGGTGTGAGGCACTGCTGAGGCCCCCCTTTGATGCCTGCCATGCCTACGTCAGCCCTCTGCCCTTCACAGCCAGCTGTACCAGCGATCTCTGCCAGTGAGTAGGCAGCCCAGAGTGGAGCTGGGATTGGGTTGTGGGGAGACCTGTTTTGGTATTGCAGGGACCGGGGGACAGGGAGGCAAGGAGGCTCAGCTTGTGGGCCACTGAGCCTGACAATCACAAGCCCTGGCGGATAGGCTTCACAAAACTCAGAAATTCCTATCTGTGTAGGTGGGACAGAGCTTCCCTAGTCTCTAAAGCCCAGAAATGGGGACTGATGCCTTCGGGGTCAAATAAGTCAATGGCAGTGTGGGGACTGGAGCCCAGGTGTCCTGCCTCCATCTGTATATGTGTAGATATCTTCCCCGTCTCCCTTTTCTAGCTGCGTCACAAGGAGGGCTGCCTTGAGCCCTGGAAGACTTCAGAGGGTGCTAGAGGGCATGTAACAGATTGGGCTCTGGTGTGACGCTCCGTTTCCTGGCACAGGTCTGTGGGCGATGAAGCCACCTGGTGCCGGGCGCTGGCTGAGTACGCCCGAGCATGTGCCCAGGCAGGGCGGCCGCTGCGGGACTGGAGGACCCAGCTCCGGCAATGCGGTAGGGGCGTCCTGCTGGTGGGCAGGGAGGGGTTCACGTGAGCTCTGTCCTGGGGCTCTGGGTGGCATCCTCGGGCCTCAGCTCAATGTCCTGTCCCGCTTAGAACCACAGCTGTCGGAGCTAAGTCCTGAGGCTCCATCCTCCTGTGACCGAGGAGCAGACAGGCTCAGAGTGGAGGGACTGGCCTCGGGTCCCAGAGCCAGCTAAGGGTCGTTCTCAGAGCCTCCCATGCTCTGGCCAACTTCCTGGTCATCCAGTGTTCCCACCAGGGATAGGGGAGCAGGAAGATCACAGCCCTTCTTCCCCCTACCCCAAGGCCTGGAGTAGGGGCTGGGTCTGTCCTGGCAGAGCCTGAGCCGGACTGTCCCCTACTCCGGCAGCCGTGCAGTGCAAGGAGAAGTCCTTCACTTACAACGAGTGCATTGCCTGCTGCCCCGCCTCCTGCCAGTCCCGGGCGTCCTGCGTGGACAGTGAGATCGCCTGTGTGGACGGCTGCTACTGCCCCGACGGTATGCCGGGGGTGGGGGGAGCCTGGCAGTGTCTTCCTGGGCTGGCGCGGATGAGCATGAAGCAGGGGCTCAGAGGGGCCGTGTTTGTGGAAAAGATGAAGGAAGGAACACACAACTGATTAGGGAGTAACTAAATGACCGGCTTCAGGGAGGTGACGGTGAGGGTGGCTGTCCATCCCCAAGTTTCATTTGATCCAGACTGAGCTTTGTAAGGTGTGTAGACCAGGACAGGTCATTCATTTGTTCATTTGTTCTTTTTTCACACAGGCATCTGCTTAAACACTTACCCACGTTTTTTAAGGGGTGTAAATTTGCAGCATGTCTGTAGGTGCAGCTCACTTGGTGGGGTAGGGTTTGAGATGAAAATATAATGGGAAACAAGGACACTGACTTTAGGGGTCAGAATCCAGTTGCGGTGATAAGATACACATCCTTACGACTCCCATCTGAGGCATAATGTAGTGAGGACCTGCTCAGGGGTTCAGACAAGCAGAGACATAGGAATTCAGTGTGGGGAGAGATTGTCAGGGAAGGCTTCCTGGAGGAAGTGGTACCTAAGCTGGTTCTAGATGCAGTGACAGGCTTTTGAGAGGTGGGGATGAGAAGCTAGTCAGTATGCAGGCTGCTTGGGGTGGTGAGGTGAGATTATTTGCCCAGAGGGGTTCCAATCTGGCCTGAGCCATGGATTTATGCAGGAGGGAGCTTGAAAGCAGGCTCAGGGGTGAAAACTTGGATGAGGGGATCTTTGTCCCAGGCCCAGGGCAACCACAGATGGTATATGAGCAGGAGTGGAGGTGAGTCAGGTGGGCCTTTGGTGTTACCCTAGGGCTGATCCTTGAGGATGGGGACTGCGTGGCACCAGCTGAGTGTCCCTGTGAGTTCCATGGGACCCTGTACCCAACTGGCTCTGTGGTGAAAGAAGATTGCAACGCATGGTCTGTGTCCATAGCCCAGGGGGTGGGGGGGAGTGGTGATTTCCAGGGTTTTCCATCAGGGTTGTCCATCTGGGGTCTGGGAGCCCTGGGGACGTGGGGGCCCTCACTCAGCATCTCTAAGTCCCAGGAGATCTCATTTGAGCTAAGCCTTGGAGGTGGAGGAAATCCCTGCCACCCATTGTAGAGACGGGAAGACCAAGGGCTGGGCACAGGAGCTCTGTGGACCCTGCAATCCTCCAGCATCTATCCTAGGCCTGGAGAAGTGAGCCGTGCCTCCTTGGTCTCTGTGTTTCAGCACATGCACTGCAGGCAAATGGGTGTGCAGCTCCGCTGTCTGCCCAGGTATGTCTGAGCCCCACCTCAGACTTCAACCCCTCCTTCAGATATCAGCTTTTTGGGGCAGGAAATTTGAGTGGGTCCCCAGCTTGACCCACTTTGTTTCCTCAGAGCCATTTTGCCTGGTTAGGGGATTTCTTCTGCTCCTGTCAGGGAGGGCTTTTAAGGGGGGTGGTTTATCTAAGGACCTTCCTGAGCTTGGGGGGTTTGACCAGAGACTGGTCTCCAAGCTAAGGTCTTGGTCTCCTAGAAGGGGAAATGCCCAGGGCAGGGCTGTATCTCCTTTCAGATGGGCCTGTGGGGGGCAGGGCTGCTTCTTCCCAGTGACCAGAGTGTCAAAAAGAGGGCCAGCACTCCAAACATGGCCTGAATTCCTGAGGACAGGGAGCTGTCTCTTCCTATACTTAGAGCCTGCAGGGCAGAGGCCGTCCCTGTGGACGCAGCTCCCATGTGACAGCACCTTTCTCTGCCCCTCAGCTGAGTGTTCAGTGACTGGCGACATCCATTTCACAACCTTCGACGGCCGCCGGTACACGTTCCCCGCCACCTGTCAGTACATCCTGGCCAAGAGCCGCTCCTCGGGCACCTTCACAGTGACGCTGCAGAATGCCCCATGTGGTCCGGTAAGGGCTGGGGACCTCAGGCCCAATCCAGCCAGCCACCCCTGCTCTCTGCCTCCTTAGAGAGGCTGAGCAACTTAGGGCAGGGTTTCCACAGCCAACTCACCCTGATGTCTAGTCTTTCTGGGCAGAGCCAGGGGGCAGGAGAATATGTTTCGTCTCTAGAACATCTGCTAGCTGAGAAGCACTTCCCCTTTCTGGGCCTCAGAGTGTTTTTTTTTTTTTTTTTAATCTCTAAAATGGGTCTGATTTAACTTAATCTTTTCTGCTTCCTTGGATTATATCTTCAACATCTCCGTATTCATTCATTGATTCATTTATTCGTTCAGTAAGTACTGAACATCTGTTTGTGTCAGAAGTTATGTTGGGTCTCGGAGACTATTATGAATTGGATTTGGCTCTGCCCTCCTGGGCCTTGTGCGTTGGTAGGTGAGGCAGATATGTGACCCCATTATCCACCATGTTATCGGAGCTGGGACAATGTGGACATCACAGGATAGGTTTCCGTGGAGGAACTTTTCTTTGTTGTTGTTTTACCTGGATGTCAAGTGGGAGGAGGCGTGGATCCAGAAAGATTTCCTAAAGGTGGTGACCCATGAGCTGTGTCAGCCACTTGTGAACGTAACTGAGAAAATGGCCAACTTGCTGGTCTGGAGGTAGTTGTGAGTTTATCTGTCTCTCAGTGGCTGCATTTTCCCTGAGCCCTGGTCTGGGCTACACTCAAGCTCCTTCCTGTGCAACAGAGTAGGGGTTAATACCCGTAGCCAGGCAGCCACCCCCAACCCCACCTCCCTGCCTGCCTTCCTCCCCAATGATGTCAGGTGGGTGAGCAGACATCACTCAGAGGTGCCCCTCCCTGGCCCTGGGGACCTAGGTTGGGCTGTGGACAAGGGAGAGGGCTGTGCTTTCTTCCTTTCGAGACTTGAGTGCCCCGCCCCCCAGCAGAGAATGGCCTGGATCTGCCCTTGGCTGCTCTCTGAATCAGAAGAATACTTGTCCTCAAAAGCCAGGTTACTCTCATCCTGAGGGTTACAAAAGAAAAGACAAAGCAGACAGGCATGGCCCAGTGGGACTCCTACCCATTTATAAAGTTCTAGAGTCTTAGAATGCCTGGGGCTATGGGACCTTGGAGGTCCCTTACCAGCCCTCTTTCTACCATGTTCTGGATGGTGGCCAGCTGGCCTTGGCCTGAGGTAACCTGCTTCATTGCTTAACAGTCTCTCTTGATAGCACTTTCCTTTTACCATGAGCCAGGTCTCCTTGTGACTTCATCCACACTGATGAGCCAGTAGAAGGCCAGCCCTCTGCCAGGTCTGTGTGGAGCACAGTGAGGGTTACACAGATGAGTCAGACCCTGGTCCTAGCCACCAGGAGCTCACAGCCCCGTGTGAGAGTCAGTCATGTCCTCAGGTCAAGTGCTTCACTATGACATACAAGAGACAGTGCTGTCAGAGGAGAGTTCTGTGGAGAAAGAAATATTCCTACGGGTCAGAAGAAAGGATCAAGGAGAGCCTCATGGCAGAAGTGGCATTTGAGCTGAATAACCTAAAAAGTGGGCCTAGAAAGATAAATGGAAATAAGATATGTCTATTTGAGGGTGGGGCAGAAGGGCAACCCAGGAGGTTCAGGTCATATGAAAGAAAGCAACGAGGATGGAATGTTCTAGAATACATTAAGGCAGATGCAGAAGGACTTGACTGGCTGGTAAGGTGCAGGGTGTGTGGGAGAGAAGCAGGAGGAGTCAAAGATGAAGCCATGACTTCAGTCCTGGGTGGACACAAGGTGGTAGGGTGAGGGTGTTAACAGAGAGGAGGGTGCTGGTAAAGTATCTGCAGAGTACTTTGAATTTTGACAAATCATTTTGCATAGGACATCTAGTTTAAGGCTCAAAATACCCCCATGTAGTCATCATTATTATTCTCCCCAGTTAAAATATGGTAAGACAGGCCAACAGAGGCCTTCGGCTATTCCTGATAACCCCCAGCCAGCAGGAGGGGGAGCAGAGCCGGAACCAAGGCTGGAAGCCCAGAAAGCCTGTCACAGCCTCTTAACACACCCACCCCCAAATCAGGGAGTGTTTACAGCCTTTCAAGTATTTTTTCAAGTGGATCTTATTTTTCAGAGTAGCTTTAGATTTTATGGAAAAAATGCAAAGGTAGTACCTAGAGTTCCTATATACCCCACACCTAATTTCTCCTATGATTAACATCATACATTAGCATGGTACATTCACTGCAAATAATGAACCAATGTTTGTTTAGACATTAACTAAAGTCTGCACTTCACTCATATTTCCATATTTATATTTTCAACCCAATACCATTTTTCTCTGTTTCAACCTGCCACATTACATTTAGTCATCGTGTCTCCTAGGCTCTTCCTTGTTGTTGTAGTTTCTTTCTTTCTTTCCTTTTTATGTCTGTGGGTGTGTTTTTGTTTTTTTTGTTTTTGTTTTTGTTTTGTTTTTGAGAGAGAGGGAGGGAGAGGGCACGTGCATGAGCCAGGGACAGGGGCAGAGGGAAAGAGAGAGAAAAAATCTCAAGCAGGCTCCATGCCAGTGTGGACCCCCATGTGGGGCTTGATCTCCCTACCCTGACATCATGACCTGAGCTGAAATCAAGAGTCAGATGCTTAACCAACGGTGCCACCTAGGCGCCCCCTTGCTGTTACAGTTTCTAAGACTCTATGATGATCTTGAAAATTTTGAGTAGTTCTGGTCAGATATCTTGTAGAATGCTCCTCTATTGGAACTTTTGCAATGTTTTTTCTCAAGGTTAGAGAGGTGTTATGGATTTGGGGAGGAAGATAAGAGGTAAATTGCTATTTTCATCACATCTTCTCAAGGATGCATATACTAACATTGTTTATCACTGTTAAGGTCATCTGGCTGAGGTAGTGTTTGTCACGTTCTCCACTGTAAATTTACTCCTCTTCCCCCCCCCCCTTACCATACTGTTCTCTTTGGAAGGAAGTCACTGTGTTCAGCCCACACCTGAAGAGTGGGAAGTTATGTTCCCTCTGCTTTTGAAGGCATAAAATCTACATGCATTATTTAGAATTTTTCTGCACAGGACATTTGTCATTTTTCCTTCACATATTTTCTTTCAGTCATTTACTTATGTCAGCATGGACCCAGGGCTATTTATTTTATACTTTGGGTAGAATCTAATACTTCCTTATTTATTTTGCGATTCAAATTTTTCTGACTTGACCATTGGGCAGTCTTTCAATTGGCTCTTGGGTCCCTTTGACATAGCCCCATTAGTATGTGTGTGTGTGTGTGTGTGTGTGTGTGTGTGTGTGTGTGTTCTGCCTTACTGTATGGTCCTATAAGATGCACCAGGCTCATCTTGCATATTTTCTGTTCCTTTCCTAGAATCAGCCATTTCTGAAAAAATGTTATCAGATGCTCTGAGCTCTTTTTATTGGAGAATGGTATTAGAAACCAAGATCTGGGGTGCTGGGTGTGCTCAGTGACTACTGGGTATCATTTCTTTTAGAAGTAATGTCCTTTCAGCTGACAGGAAAAGGAAATAACGTGTATAACTTATGAATATCCTTGTATAACCAGTATATACACATACTTACAGATAATCTACCAATAGCTCTCTATATCTACATGTGCTAAATGGGAGTTCATATTGATGTTCCAACTCTAGTTAATTACCACATGGGTCATTCTAGCCTCTTCCCTTGCTTATCGTAAATACCCACCCCAACAGTGAGAAATCTGGTTTCCACCACACACCATCCATGTATCTAATTGTTCAATTCCAGTATACATGTATAGAAGTGCCGGAATTATTGATTCATGGGATTATTAACAATTATTAACAATGGGAAAGAACTTTATCAACTAGAGCACAGTTCCTTTTGCTGTTAGTCTAACAAACTCCACTTATTTCCAAAGTTACTTAGATCAATGCCTTCCTTGCTCTCCCTTTCAGTAAGGTTGTTTTATATATTTGCAATATAGTTAGATTCTTTTGTCACAGTCTGCACTCCATCTTGGGACCCTCTAACATAATACGTGATTTTTTTTTTTAAATTGTACTAATGTGTAGAGAGGTTAAATGAAGTCTTTAAGGTCTCAGCTTTCAGTGACATCAAGACTTGAACCCAAGACTTTGACTAAAGGATGCAGGCTTTCTTCCTGCTCCAATGAGATGTCTAGAGAGGACCAGAGGATGAGTGGGTTTGACAAAGATGATGTTTTAGACACAGTGTTTTTGAGCTGTTTCAGGGATTTTATGTCTCCTTGAGAAGGAGTTTTGAAGGTCATAGCTTGTTGTACAATGTTTTTCAAAGTTTCAAGCTCTAATCCTTTCCTCATTTCACCTCATTTGATTATATCACTTTCGGGTTATACTTTCTCTGGCTATCTTTGGACTTAGGATAAAGTCCAAAAATTTTACAAAGCTCTGCCTAAGCTGGCCTCTGCCTACCTCTTGAACCTTATCTTAAACCACTTTGCCCAGTGGGCTCTGGCCTTCTGCTCTTCCTTTATGTGCTTGGATACATTAAATACCCAACTGTGTCAGGGAATTTTGTACGGACTAGTCACGGTTCCTGGATGTCCTCCTCCTTGCCTTTTCTCTTTGCAGATACCTTCTGTGGATCCTTCAGATCTCAGGTCACCTGTCACAGTTTCTTGTGCCTCAGTCTTCTGATCTGCACAATGGGGTTGTTAGTAATACTAAATAGGGTTGCTATGAGAATTAAGTGAGTGACTATGTGTAAAAAGATTAGAATAGTACCTGAACATAGTACCTCTCCATTAAGGTTAGCTGTTATTATAATAAATATAGAATTATTAAAATTTTTGTTATGATTTTTGCATTATCCTTACCTTTCCCTAGGATGGCCTTTCCTACCTCTGCAGACTAAGTCTTGTTTCTTCACTATATGCTTTCTTAGCACCCTACACCTATTTGCAGCACTGATCCCAATAATAATTTAAAAGCCAACTTTGTAATTACTTGTTTAATGTCTGTGTCCCACACAAATATGTACTCTCCATGAATATATCTGACATGTTCACCACAATATGGTTGTTGGATGTTTTCTTGTGTAAGGGAAGTAAGTATGAATGGGCCTGATGTTTACTACCCATTTCAGAGATGAGAACCTGAGGCCCAGATAGTATTAGCTCATTTCCTATCTTGTCCATGAGTGGAGCTTGGTGCTCTGCAGGGTGTGACACAAGGAAAGAATGATATAAATGCCTATAAAGGGATGAAATTAAAGTCCTATATTGTCCCTGAGTGGGGATTTTCTGAGGGTTTCTGAGGCTAGTCTCTGGGCCATCTAGGTCTATCTCTGCTGTATGTCATAGACAGTCTAAGAGTTGACTGTATTTTTATTTGCCTTATCCCAGCTCTGCCACTAACCTTCTCCAATCTGAGCCTCTGCCTTCCCAGTCCCAGATGAGGCATGTGGTTAGAGGATTCCTAATCTCCTTTAGGGCTCTATCTCAGCCTGTCCCTGACCTCAAAGTGCACTAGAATCCCTGCTCCTGGAGGCTTTCTTGGGACCAGCAGGACAGACAGACTAACTCTGCCTCATTTGTCTTCCTCTTTCTCCAGAACCAGGATGGAGTCTGTGTCCAGTCAGTATCAGTGATTCTGCATCAGGACCCTCGGAGGCAGGTGACCTTGACCCAAGCAGGGGATGTCCTTCTGTTTGACCAGTACAAGGTCACCCCACCCTACACAGATGGTACGGCTTTGGTGAATGAGAACTAGCTGGGAGCTGCCTGTCCAGGCCTCCTCTTCCAGGCACTGCCTCTGGCTAAAGGCACTGCCACATGGGCAAGAGCTCACATTCTCTAATACTGGGTGAATCAAGTCAGAGGAGCACCTCGGTCCCAGGAATGTGGACTCTGGACTTGCAAGATGGTCTTTATCCCCATCCCAACATGACAATAGGCTTCACAATAGCATGATGGCTTCTCCTAATGTGAGGATAGGAAGGGAGCTCTTTTCCATCCCTATTCTATTTTTTTAAAAATATTTTATTTGAGAGAATGAGAGAGCAAGTGAACACATGTGTTAGGAGGTGGGAGGGACAGAAGGAGAGGCAGGGACAAAGGAGAAGGAGAAGCAGACTCCCTACTGAGCAGGGAGCCCAATCCTGGGATCATGGGCTTGATCCCAGGAAGCCAAGACATGACCTGAGCTGAAGGCAGACACTTAACCCACTGAGCCACCCAGGTGCCCCTATTTCTTCTTTAATAACTTATTATCCTGTCTGATTCCACAAGTGATCTGTGGTATCTGGTAGGAAGCACATCTAACAAAAATGGCAAAACTCTTAAGAAATGAGATAGCACCAGAGAAAATGATAAAGAAAAAAAAAAAGAATAGGGGTTCAAGACTGAGAGGAGTGGGGAAGCAGGGAATGTAAAGAGACCAAAGAAATGCAAGCCACAAAAAGTGAAAAATTCAGTACAACTGAATCTAAAAATTTTAAATTTTTACAAATAAATCTAAAATCATATCATGAGCTTCCTGGTGGCCATCGAAAAAATGGGTAGTTACAGCATGGTCTTTTGCTACAGAAGGAAATATTTTCAGCTCCTTAAGGAGGCAAAACTTTAATTGGCACTTGATGCTCAAAAAAAAAAAAAAAAAAAAAAATCTTAACCAGTGCCACCATGGTGTTATCCCCGGGTCCTGACTTCATCCCTGAACAGGATTTCCTAAAGGCTTCCCAAGCCAACCCCTTGGCAGGGCTTCACACCTGGTGTGAAGGCTGGGCTCGCTGGGTATGGGCGAGGGTCATGCAGGTGGTGGCCGTGGGTGGGATGCACATCGGCAGAACTTCCCACATCCCTATTGTGGTTCTGTGCCCAGACGCCTTTGAGATCCGGAGGCTGTCCTCCATGTTCCTGCGGGTGAGGACCAACGTGGGTGTGCGGCTTCTCTACGATCGCCAAGGACTGCGGCTCTACCTGCAGGTGGACCAGCGATGGGCCGAGGATACCGTGGGCCTCTGTGGCACCTTCAACGGCAACACGCAGGATGACTTCCTGTACGTGCCCCTGCCCTGGAAGCAGAAGGAGGGGGAGGGTCCCTAAAGGCTGAGTACCCGGATTCTCCTCTTGAAAACACCTGTCGCAAACTCCCTTGGTCCTCGCTGGGCTGCACATGCACCACTGATTATTTCTTCCTCTGCCTTTAAATCGAAGCATATTTCTTTAAGGCCATGGTTCATCGTCTTCTCCGTGCAGAAGACTCACCTGGGAGCTTGTTAAAATGCTGACTCCTGGGTTCTACTTCTCATGTATCTGATTTGTGTTGGGGCCCAAGAGTCCTGTTTTTAGTAAGTTACCGCTGTGATTCTAGTGTAAGAGATCTATGGACCATACCTTGAGAAATAACTGCTTTACAGTGAGGTCTTAAAATTGGTAGCGCTTAGGCTGGGTTTCATTTAGTTCATGGTTTTCCTTGTTTTAATTGACGTGAACACCTTTAGATGAGTGTGAGGCAATGGTACCCAGACTCCTGCTTTCTATCCCACCAGGCCAGTCTAAACCCCATATCTTTCCTGTCTGGGCACACCCTGTGAGCCTCTCACCTTCAGGGGAAGGCTGTTTCCCAGGGACTGACAGAGAACTAAGAGGAAGACTGTCTGGACATGCATGCAGTTTAGGAACTTGGGAGGGGACAAGAGTCAGACTTTCCAGAAAGGAGAGTAAAGTGTTGATTGTCAAAGTGAGAGGTTCTGGCCAGTTTTTCAAGTTATATGCATTAGGCGATATAGAAGTAAATGAGAGGCTTCCTTCAGCCAGAAATGAGAATTCGGATTCTTTCAGAAAAATAAGAATCAGAAGAAACTGAGAGCTTTTAAATACATGCACATTCAAAAAGGTAGCGTTCTAAGGTGCCTTGCCCGGTGGGGCTGATGTTAAGACAGCAGGCCAGGGCAGTGGGGACAGACCCTGGTTTAGTGTGTGGGCTGCTTGCCACCCTCCTAAATGTGAACTCTGGGCAGAAAAGTTGCTGTGGGTAATGAGTGCTCTCATGGCTCATGAGCAGTAACATGGGCGTGGTGAGCGCCAGGCAGAACCTGTCCCAACCCCGCATATTATGATCTCTCCAATCTACCGTCTTCTCATGTTTGGTGGCCCTTGGAGACTGGCGATATCTGGGAAACATGCTTTTCCCCCTTTCTTCCTTTATTGCCCCTTGTATGACGATTTCCTACTTAGAGGGAAAGGGAGGGCAAAGGAACTTTCGGGAACTGCTCGTGGAGATAGGAGGAGGAAGTCTTAATCTGGTGAAGTTTGGTTCACATGGTGTCCCTGTTTCTCTCTGACATGAAGAGCTGGGGGTGGGTGGTGAAGACGGTGTAGTGCGTGGCCCCAAGTCAGTTCTGGGTCCCCTTGGAGACTGTTAAATATGTGTGTGGGTGAGTATGTGTGTACATCCATAATCGTATGTGTTTGTATGGGACTGTGGAGGCTCCCTTGGCTGTTGGCTTGTCTGGCGTGTATTTGTGCTCTGGGTGTATGTGTACATACATGGGGCTGAGTCCACGTGGGCAAGGGTGTGAGTGTGGCCATGCCGTGACTGCAGGTCCCCAGTGGGAGTGCCTGAGAGCACCCCACAACTCTTTGGCAACTCTTGGAAGACGCTGTCTGCCTGCTCCCCCCTGATCTCTGGCTCCCCGCTGGACCCCTGTGATGTGCACTTGCAAGCAGGTGAGGTGGGGGGAGAGGGAGGGAGCAGCGGGGTGCAATGGGACTGGTTTGAGGGGAATGAGGTGGGAACTCTGGGCCTGGGAGGCTGGGCAGGTTGGGCAGACGTGATGAGAAAAGGTGGAGCTGCCGAGAGGGGACCGTAGTTCCCTTCTGGGAAGGGTCAGGCAGACAGAAGCCTCAGGCTCTGTCCCTGCCGTGTAGACACACATTTGTACTGGTTCCCCTGTCTTAAAGCAAAAGTCTAAGCCCTCACAGTGCCTCCCCCCCAGGCCCTACACTCTCTGCCCACCGCCGCTCCCGCCCCCCCACTCTGCGGCAGCCACGCAGGCCTCCTTGCTGTTCTTCCTGCACCGCAAGGTGTCCTCTCCGCTCCCGGCCTTTAGACTTGCCATTCCCTCCACCTGGAATGCTCTTCCCTCACTGAACACAGGCCTTACCCCCTCAGCTCTTTCACATTTTTGTTCCAACTTCATCTTCCCACGGAGGCCTTCCGGACCACCGGGTTTAAGATTGCGGTTGGCCCTCCCACCGCACCTCCAACGCCTGTCCCGCCTCCCTCCTTCCCTCTCTCTGAGGTCTTCCCCTTCCACGTCGCTGTCATTTGCGGTCTCCTTGACAACAGTGTAAGCTCCCCGAGGGCAGGACTTTTGTCTGTTTTGTTCATGCCCATGTGTCTTTCCAGCATGTGGGTTCACGTCCCGCGCATGGTGGACTGTATTGCACGAATACACTACACACACACACACACACATACTCTTCCTCTCTTTGAGTCATTTACACCCATGCCCGTGGCCTGCCATGTAATCACACCGAGACCTCGCAAACCATAGCCACACATTCCCAGTCAGCTGTGTGCTCTGGTACCTGCTTGCGTCCCTCCTGTACACACACACTTGCACCCACCTTCTCACGCCGACAGCCCCCTGCACTCTGATGGGGACGGGGTAGGAAGAAGCTGGGCCCGGGCACCAGGCCAACCAGATCCCTGCTCCCTGCCCCTGTCCCTCCTGTGTCCAGCCTCCTATGCCGTGCAGTCCTGCAGTGTGCTCACCGGGGAGCTGTTCGCGCCCTGCTCCGCGTACCTGAGCCCCGTGCCCTACTTCGAGCAGTGTCGCCAGGATGCCTGCCGCTGTGGGCAGCCTTGCCTGTGTGCCACGCTGGCCCACTATGCCCACCTGTGCCGGCGCCATGGGCTTCCCATTGACTTCCGGGCCCACCTGCCAGCCTGCGGTGAGTGCCCCATGCGGCTGCACCCCCTCGAGGGCGCCTAGAGGAGCCCAGCTCCAGACCCAAGTGTCTCCCTGTACCCCTGCCACCTAACACCCCTGCCTCATGCCTCCTCTGTGCTCTCTGTCCCCTTGGGCAGCCAGGCCTGACACTCAGGACGTGTGACACATGACTGCATCTCTGTGACCCTCCCCTCCAGCCCGTGTCTAAGCCCTATTAGGTCTGTGGATTGGAGGTGAAATGCCCTCACTTGTCACCACCCCAGTCAGAGCTTCCCAGTAGGCCTCCCTGCAGCCCCAGTGAACCTTCTCAAAATCACTGGCTCCCATCACCCTCAGTGCACACGGGGCTCAGTGGGGACGAGCTAGTCCCTGTTCAACCCCCAACACCTGGGCCACACTCTTCCCCAGGTGTCAGTTGTCTCTGGACCCCCAGCCCTAGCACAGGGCCCCAATCGCAGTAAGCTCTTAGCAAATGTCAAAGAAATGAAAAAAAATGTCCTGGGACTCAGGAGACCTGTGTTCTGTGCCAGTCCTGCAGGTATTTGCTATGTGTTCCTGACAAGGCCCTGCCCCCTCTCTGAGTCAGTTTCTCCAGGTGACTGGACAGGACCAGTTGTTTGTAACCCCGACTGCACATTAGACTCACCATAGGAGCTTTTATTTTATTTTAAAGATTTTATTTATTTACTTGAAACACAGAGAGAGAAATCACAAGTAGGCAGAGAAGCAGGCAGAGAGAGAGAGGGGAAGCAGGCTCTCCGCTAAGCAGAGAGGCTGATGTGGGACTCCATCCCAGGACCCTGAGTTCATGACCTGAGCCAAAGGCATAAGCTTAACCCACTGAGCCACCCAGGCGCCCAGGAGCTTTTAAAATAAATGCACATATCTGCGCCACATTCAGTATCAATGAGAACAACATATCTGGCCATGGAGCTGGGCATCCGCATTTTTAAATGGAGACGTTGATGTGTAGCCTGGGTGAGAAGAGCTGAGCTTGACTGTCTGACTCTGTGGGGGGCAGGAGACCCTGAGGGAGAGGGCTGCTGGCCATATGAGGAGAGGGAAGCCTGCAGTTTTCGGACAGAGGGCCCTAAGAGGCTGCTAACTAGAGCACAATTGACCTTCACAGACCATGTGTGCTAGAGACTTGAAAGTGAGAAGGAGGGCGGTGTGTGTAATACCCACCTGTGTGTGTGCGTGTGCTCTACTGTGTGCGTGTGCTGGTGTGTGACTGATGGGGCGGTTGCAGGGGTGAGGGGTGAACTCTACCCTCCCCCAGTATCACTGCCTGAGAGGAAACACCCTGCAGAGGAAAAGAAACGCCAATGGCAGGGTCCAGACTGGGCTTGGGAAGGGGGGCTCACCACTGCTTCTCTGCCATTGTGGGAGGAGGTGGGACATGGCAATCAGACCTGGATTCAAATCCCAAGGCTGACCTTGATCTGCTGTGTGACCTTGAACAAATGTCTTCTCAGGTTCTCAGTTCTCCTCGTTAGGTTGATGACCCCACCCCCACGCAGTTGTGGGGCTGAGGGAGACAAAGCATGCGGTTTCATTTCCCACTACAGCACTGTCCTGTGGGGCCACCAAAGAGTACAGCCCCTGTGTGGCCCTGTGTGGACAAACCTGCCAGGACCTGGCCAGCCCCGTGGCCTGTGGGGCTGGAGGCAACAGCGACCTCAGTGGGGACGAGTGTGTAGAAGGCTGTACCTGCCCACCGGATACCTATCTGGATACCCAGGCTGACCTCTGTGTCCCTAGGTGAGCTGGCTTACTTGACCTCTGTCTGGGAGGAGGGCTGGGGGAGGGCTGAGGGTCTCTAGGGCATCTGGGGCTGGGGAGCTGCAGAGAGGCTGCAGCTCTCATGTCCCTGCTTCATCTCGTAGTCACAGGATAGAGCTTGATGGGTGGCTGGGTGGGTGGGTTTCTTCCCTTCTCAGGCCTTTTTCCTCACCTCTAGCTCTTTAGGCCTAGAACTCCAGCCTGGCTTCCCCATGAGAGGGAATAACAGCCCCACAGAGGCAGCCTCTCTCCCTTCATCTCCCCTTTCCTTTCACAAACATTTACTGATCACCTGGTATGTTCTAGACAATTCTAGGCCCTGGAAATTCAGCAATAAACAAAACAGAATCCTGCCCTCATGGAGCTCACATTCTTGTGCCAAGACAGATTAATAAATAAACCGACACTTAAGGGGTCTGGTGGTAACAGGCTATAAACATGCAGGGAGGGGTTACTGTTATGTCACATGAGGTGAGCACGGAAGGAAGGCCTTTCTGCTGAGGTGACACGCGAGCAAAGATGGGGGGACCTGAGGGAAGAGTGCTCCAGGCCGAGGGGACAGGGACAGCCCTGAGGCTGGCTGTGGCATGTTCTCAGTGTGGCTGGAGGCAGAGGTGGGAGGTGGTGACCTCATAGGATCCCAGTGCGGACTGGCAAAGCCCTCGGTCCCCTCTTGATCTGTTTCTCCCCTAAAATGGTATCACATTCACCGAGGGATGGGGCCTGGAGAGAGGCTTCTGTAGGGGGTGTACTGGAATCTCTCAAGGCCTTTTCAAGCTATAGGGCCCTCCTTTGAAATCCCCATGCCCTGCAGTTGAGTATTGGCAACAAGGGGGCCTTTGAGGTTTCTATGGGGGAGGGGTTGGAGAGGCAGAAGGTGACTGAGAAACACAGGGGTCAGAGGAATGCAGACATCCCTTCCAGTCCTCACCTAC
The DNA here is from genome assembly GCF_009829155.1 of Mustela erminea. NCBI lineage: Eukaryota > Metazoa > Chordata > Mammalia > Carnivora > Mustelidae > Mustela > Mustela erminea. The sequence continues at coordinate 71,668,902 of NC_045622.1, forward strand.
TCTGCTCTAAGACCTGCACTTGGCCAGGACTGGCAGGGGCTGTGGGAGGTGTAGGAGGAGGAAATGGTCTTTGCCCTCAGTGGACCTACAAAGAGGAGCCGAAAGACAGCATCAGGGACCCTGTGAGGAACAGATGAGATGACGTATTTGGAGGGCCTAGCCTGGTGTTCAGACTGTGAAGGTGGATGACCCTGACCTCTGTCCTCGGTGCCAGTCTGGCTTCCCCACTCCCCGGAGATGTGTCACCTGTCACGGCAGACGCCATTACTTCTCTGTGTCCTTCTGCTGCCGGCTGCTGAGGGGTGGGGTCCCTGTCCTCCACAGTCGCTGCCCCAGCCCCTGAGTCAGCTCACTTCTCTCTGGCCCTGGGTTTTACAGGAACCAGTGCTCCTGTCACTTTCAAGGAATGGACTATCCCCCTGGAGACAGCGACATCCCGTCTCTGGGCCACTGGTGAGCCCCCTAGATAGCAGCGTTAGTGTCCTTGCTTTAAACGGAAGTTGCTGACTGACCGAAGACAATAAAGCCCAGCAGATCTTTCCACAAAGCAGTGCTCACCTTTCGCCTCTGCGCAGGGAGCCAGGGACAGAGTGGGGATGTCCGTCTGAGTCGGCTAATCCCAGGGCACCCCCTCCCCCTTCTCCACAGCCACTGCAAAGATGGAGTCATGAGCTGTGATAGCAGAGCACCAGGTAAGGTGGAAGATGAGGGATGCTTCTGGGGGCTCCTCCATGCTAGTGGGGTTATGGAGAGGAGAGTGGGGAGCTTGGGGACAGACCAGGAGGGGAAAGCCCGGCCATGTCCTGCCCCACACTGAGCCTCCTGTATTCCTCGACTTCTTGGGAAAGGCGCCAGTTTGGAGGGTAGAGTCCAGAAATTCTGGCCCATCCTCAGCCCCACCCCAGTAGCTGTCCCTCCTGCTTCCCAAGAAGGAGGGGCTGAGACTGTCTCCCTCAGGGGCACCCAGCAGAGGTGACCTCCCCTGGGTCCTGGGTTTCCTCAGTCTGAGCTGCTGGTCATTCCACGGAGGCTGACTGTCTCTCGAGTCATGTGCTAGACCTGGGGGTCACAGAGATGGGGAGGACAGCCTGCATATTTGAGGCCGTTCCAGACAATAGGGAGGCATGGCCTGTGAGGAATGTGGAGGTGGAATAGGGGCCGGGAGTGTGGGGGCGAGGAGGGCCACCAAGGATGGGATTGGCACAGAAGGGTCAGAGAGTAATCCTACGGCAAGTGGCTTGGATCAGGACCTCCAGAGTCTGGCCGCCCTGAGTTCAGACGTAGCCCAGGGCTTGCAAGCTGTGCAGCCCTGGGTAACTCACTTCACCTCCCTGAGCCTTCGCTTCCTCTTTTGTTTATAACCTTAAATTCTGTGATTTTCTTTTTTTGTCAGACTGTTTCCCTTTGGGACTTCTATCTCATCTCCTGTGGCTATTTTCTCTCTGCTCCATCCTAAGCTGGGCGTGGAACTCACCTCCCCTTTATTGATTTCCCTAAAAAAGATCAGTTGCACAAGCTGCAGGTGTGCACAGCTGACTTGACCAAAGGCTTAGGGAGAGAGAGGAAGTTTACGGCATAGAATCATGGGTAATGGGGAATTGACCTCCCCGTGGCCGAAAGTCCTCTGGCCACCCCTTCACACTGCATCGCTCTCCTCCTCGGGCTCTTCTCCTGGTCTCTCTGGGGGCACGTCCTCTCACCTTATCGTGCCTTGGAAAGCGCAAGTGACTTCTTTCCATGAGGTGGGAAATGGGGGATGGTGATACCTCACAGAGCTGCTGCAGGGTTCAGCAAGAGTGTGCATGTGGTGTGTCCGGAACAGTCCCCAGTGGAGAGGATGTGGCACTCTTGGTGCTGGTAGAGGGGGTGATTGTCTTGTGTGACACCCGCAGCCCAAGGGAACCCAAGGAGTGCCCCTGAAAGCATCACAGCCCCTCTCTCCCTTACCCTCCAGTTGTTGGGTCCCCCGGCCTCCCCGGCCACCCCTGCCACCCCTGGGACCAGGTGTTCCAAACATCCTGCTGGGCATCCAAGCTCCTGCCAGCAGCCATCCTCTTCTCCGGCAGCCACCCCCTGCCCGGTGGGCCAGGTCTTCGTGAACTGCAGCGACCTGCACACCGACCCCGAGCTGAGCAGAGAGAGGACGTGTGAGCAGCAGCTGCTGAACCTGAGCGTGCCAGCCCTTGGCCCCTGCCTCTCGGGCTGTGCCTGCCCCCCAGGGTACGTACCCAGGCTTCAGGGTCACGCTTTCCTGAAGGCGGGCAGAGCCAGGGGCCACAAGGCAGAGGGAGGGGCAGGGAATCCCTGACACAGCCGTGCGGGGTGGCCCCAGCCCGGGGCTGGCCAGTGATCACGGAATGGCCGGCACAGGACCTGAGAAAGAGCGGTGGTGCGGGGTCCAACCCGGAGTATATTCTCCCTGACTCTGCTTCTTCCCATTGTGTGACCTGGGATAAGGAAAAGGCCGAACCTCTCTGAGGCTCAGTTTTTCATCATTAAAATGGAAGTAATAATAATAATGCCTGCTACCTCACCGGGCTGTCCTGGGGAACACACGAGCGACAGAAGTGAAAGCACTGAATGGGGTGTGCAGCCTGCTGCAGAGGCCCGGAGGGGTGAAGCCCATGGGAGAGACACCAGCTTCACTTCTCAGCCCCTTTTCCCATGGAGGTCAATGGGTCCCCCCCGGGGGGTGGGCTGGGGTCCTGTAATACTCCAAAAAGCAAGGCCCACCCACTGGAAAGTCTCCTTCCCAGGTGCCTCAGACGTCATGTGAGCTAGAGTTGTGGCCTCGTGGGTGCACCAGCTGAGGGGGCTGCTGGGGCCTGGCTTCCTGCTTTGCTAGGGCTCCTTCCTGACTCTAGTCTTGCTTCAGGTCTGGGCTGAGAAGAAGCTGGGTGCCTGATCCCATGACTTGGCGGCCCAGGGCTGTGTCCTTCGGTCAGGCCAGAGATCGGTGGTCAGCTGGGAATTCTGGCCCAGGCCTGGCAGTCAAGGGGAGTGAGGGGGGGCTCAGGGTGGGAAGGGGAGGGAATAGTCAGCGAGAGCGCTACTGTTCATTAAACAACTTGTTCTTATTACCTCAGAGCCTCTCTGGGAGAAAGGAAGGAAGGATCATTACTCTCATCTTGCAGACGAAGAAACAGAGGCCAAGGGCAGGGTGGAGGGAAGTGGGCGGCCCAGGAGCCGGGACTCGTACCGGGCTCTGCTTACCCCAGATCCTGCCCTTCGGCCAGAGCATGCCAGCTCCATGAGGCCAGGGGTCTGGTTCCCTAAACAGAGGTCATCATGTGGGTGACGAGTTTCCCCTTTCTCGGCAAGGGCAGCCACAGCATCCCAGGCCCAGCTGGCAGGGTGCGGATAATACCGGCTGCCACATGGGCCCCAGAGGAGCTTGTGAGGAAGGTCTGTCATTGAAGGCCTCTTGAGGTACTGGCCTTGCATGTATAAGCCTGCCTCTCTGAGGACAGGGAGAGCCGCAGCCCGTGGGGTCAGGAACTAAGGGTTGCTCATTACCAACCCTGGCAGCAAGGCCACAGAGGCCCGGTGGAACTGGGAGAGCTGGGCTCAGTTGTCCCTGTGACCTCCCCGAACTGGCCGCATGTGTTCAGTGAGGGCCCATGACTCCTGCCCAGAGGGGCTGGCGCTGAGCCAAGGGCCCTGGCGTCACTAAGCAGTATTGTACAGGGGTTGTGAGCCCAGACTCTGGAGTCAGGCTTGAATCTTGATTCCTCCACTTACTATGTGAGTTAATAACTTCCTTGAGTCTCAGTTTCCTCATTTGTAAAACAGCACAGAGTAAGCACTACCTGTGAGCAGATGAGCATTGTCTTCCTCATTTGGATGCCGTGCATTTGTAGATGACCCCTAAGGGGACCCTGAAGTGAGAAGATCCCTTAACAGGTCAGGAGAGGCTGCACCACTGACTACGAGCCCCTTGAGGACAGAGGCCAAAGCTTCTCTCTAGGGTGGGCATGCAGCAGGAGTTCAGGGACCGAAGCAGGACTGCATAGGGCCAGGAGGGACCAGTGAATGGTGGGCAGCAGGGAAGACCCCTCAGGAGGTGGCAAGAGACAAGGCCTGGGCTCAAGGTAGAAGGTGTGAGTCAGCCCACTGTTGGTGGCTGATGCAATTATGGGTAAAGGAGGGACAAGAAACCAATATTTATTGTGTATCTACTAAGTGCTGGGCAGTGTGCCCAAGTCTGTAACGAAATTCTCATAATGACCTTGAAGAAGTCGTCATTACCCCTGTTTCATGCTTGAAAAAACAGGGGCTTAGGAAGGTTAAGTGGCTTCAGGGAAAACAGTGGTTTAAACTCTTGGGTTTTTTCCTGCTTCTTCCCACAATAAAATGCTGGTAATGGAGTAAAAACAAAACAAAACAAAAAACCTCTGAGTCTCCAGGGACAAAGAGGCCAGGCATGGGAATGACAATGGCACAAGATGGGTCAATAGTTTTTGAAGAACGAGCAAGGGTGGATGTGTGGAAACTGACCTTGCAGAGCCACCATTGACAGCTGCTGCTTGCAGAGGAGGAGGCCAAGGAGAAACAACCTATGTTGTGTTGACAGCTTCAGGGACAGGAGGCTCCAGGCACCTCAGAAGGTGGGGTGGTGGGAGGGAGACAGGAGGATATCCCATCAAGTCTCTGTAAGAGGCTGTCAACCCCCCAGGCCTCCTCCCCCAGGCCCTGGGGTCACACAACTGCCCTAACCCCACTCAGCAGGAGAAAGATGGTAAAAGTTTCTGCAGAAACCAACCACATCAGAGATTTTGATCTCAGGAGCACCAGGAGGGATGCAGAGTGAAAACAGGGAGATTAAATGAAAACCTAGTGGGACCCCAGCCCTCTTCAGCAGATTGGATCCCTCAGTAGTGGCATTGAAGCTTCTGCCTCCTAGGTTGGAGATGAAAAGGGTTCTTCTCTTGAAATTGGGCTGGGCCAAGAGAAAAAAAAAGTCTATAGAAGCTGACATTTTAGGAGTTCCCCCAACAAAATGGTGGCTCCCCTTAATTACACAGCTTCTAGTCAACTTGTGATGCTTCACTGCTTTTTTTCCCTTTTAAATTTCTTTAAAGTGAGGCATAATTTATAAACAGTGAAATGTGTAGCTGCTAAGCATACAGTTTGCTAAGCTTTGACAAATTTGAACGCTCATGTATAGGTACCCATGAAAGGTACTCGTTGCTTGTTGTCTCTCCTTATTATTTTAATTTGTAATTTTAACTGGTAATTTTCCCTAATGACAATGAGTATCTTTTCATGTGTTTTTTTGCCATTTGCATATCTTCCTTTGTGAAGTGTCCTTTCAAGTCTTTTGCCCATATCTTATTTGGTTGGCTATTTTCTTTAAATTGAGTTAGAGGGGCACCTGGGTGGCTCAGTGGGTTAAAGCCTCTGCTTTCCACTCAGGTCATGGTCCCAGGGTCCTGGGATGGAGCTCTGAATCAGGCTCACTACTCAGTGGGGAACCTGCTTCCTCCTCTCTCTCTCTGCCTGTCTCTCTGCCTACTTGTGATCTCTGTCTGTCAAATAAATAAATAAATCATCTTAAATTGAGTTAGAGTTCTTTCCACATCAAATATATACATTGCAAATATTTTCTCCCTGCCTGTGGTTTGTCTGTTTACTTAATATATCTTTTTTTTTTTTTAAAAGATTTTATTTATTTATTTGACAGAGAGAGATCACAAGTAGGCAGAGAGGCAGGCAGAGAGAGAGAGGAGGAAGCAGGCTCCCCGCTGAGCAGAGAGCCCGATGCGGGACTCAATCCCAGGACCCTGAGATCATGACCTGAGCCGAAGGCAGCGGCTTAACCCACTGAGCCACCCAGGCGCCCCTACTTAATATATCTTAATAAGCCTAAAAACTTTTGATGAGCAGAAGTTTTAAATTTTGGTTACATCTAATCTATTATTTTTCTCCTTTAGAATCAGTGTTCTGCATGTCCTCAGTAGTTACAATTCCAAGGCCACAAAGACATTCTCTGATGTTTTCCTCTGGTAGCTTTACAATTTTGGCTTTTGCATTGGATCTATAATCTACCTGAAATGATTCTATATTGTAGAATGGAGTCAAATTTCATTTTACTTCTTTTTTGATGGCTATCCTGCAGTTTTAGCCCCATTTTAATAAAAGACTCTTCTCTCCTTATTGAATTGCTTCAGTCCCTCTGTTAAAAAAAAAATCAATTGACTCTTTAAATGTGGGTCTATTTTAAGACTCTCTATTCTGTACCATTAATCTCTTTGTCTGTCTTTAGGCCAGTATCACACAGTCTTGATTTCTGAAGCTTTATATTAAGTCTTGAAATTAGAAAGTCATAGTGCTCCAACTTTGTTCTTTTTCAGGATTTTTGGACACTCCTAGGTCTTTGCATTTCCATGTAAATTTAGAGAATTTCTACAGAAAAGCCTCCGGGATTTTGATTGGTTTTGTGTTGAATCTAGAAGTCAGTTTGACGAGAGCTGACATCTTCACTCTAGCATGTCCACCAATGCACAAATGTGGCATTATTCCATTTATTGGGTCTCCTTTAATTTCTCTCAGCAGTGTTCCGTACTTTTCATGGAAAGGCTTTGCACATATGTTATTGAACTTATTCATAGGTATTTGATGTCTTTGCTGTCCATTCCATCTAAGCTGTCAGATTTATTGACTCTACATCATTAAAGTATTTCCTTATTTTCCTTTTAATATCTGTAGGACCTGCAATGATGTTTTCTCTTTTCTCCTGATATTAGTAATTTGAGTCTTTTCTCTTTTTCTTACTATCCAGTCTAGGCAAGGGGTTGTCGATTTTATTGCTGTTTTCAAAGACCCTACCCTACTCTGGTTCCATTGATTTTTTTCCCCATAGTTTTCTATTTCACTGATTTCTGCTCTAATCTTTATTTTCTTCCTACTACTTACTTTGGATTTAATTTGCTCTTACATTTGTTAAATTGTTATTTCTAGTATAAGCATTTAAAGCCATAAATTTTTCCATAAGCACTGCTTTAGCTCACTCTACAAATTTTTTTTAAAAGATTTTATTTATTTATTTGACAGACAGAAATCACAAGTAGGCAGAGAGGCAGGCAGAGAGAGAGGAGGAAACAGGCTCCCCGCAGAGCGGAGAGTCCGTTGTGGGGCTCTAATCATCTGACAGTTTGCAGCAAAAATCCTCCCCTTTAAGAGAGATATAATCAGCCTTGGGCCTTAGTAGATGGACATCCTGTGTTTCTGCTGGTTATCAGTTCTGAGTGTGTCATTTGCTGGTGCTGGTCTCAGCGATAATGTGATCACAGCTGCAATGCCCTTAGCTGCTTGAGTCACTGTTCAACACAGTCCACTGCTTGACCCGAGTTACTCCATCTTGTTCACTACAGAGTTTTTAAATTGTCAGTGAAGTCAAGAGCTTGTCAGAGTTGTTAATTTCTCTAGCATCTTTGAAAATTTTTTTGTTCTGTCATTACTGGAGTGGAGTGTTGAGATCTCTAACTATAATTGTGGATTTGTTTCTTTCTCTTTTTTGTTTCTATGAGTTTTTGCTTCTGTTTTTAAGCTTTGTTACTTGGTGCATGCCCATTCAAAATTGTTATGTTCTCTTGATAAATGGACTCATTTGTTGTCATGAACTATCCCTCCTATTTCTGTTAATGCTACTTGGCTTGAAGTCTGCTTTGTCTGATGTAAATAAAGCCACTTCATCTTTCTTATAACTGGTGTTTACATGGCATTTTTTTCCTATAATTTTACTTTTAATGTTTCTTTGCCTTTATATTTCAGTTGTGTCTTTTGTAAACAATGCATTCGGGTCTTGCTTTTTCAGCCAATGTTACAGTTTCTACCTTTTCAATTGAAGAGTTTATACATTTTGATTTAATGTAATTGGATTTGATTTAATATACCATCTTGTTATTTGTTATCTGTTTGTCTCCTTCTCTTTTTTTTTTTTTTTTTAAATATCTGTTGTATTGGTTTTTTTTTTTATTTTTTATTTTTTTGTCTTTTCTGCCTTTGGGGGAGTTATTTTTTAACATTCCATTTTATTTCCTTTATTTCATTTTAACTACATATCTTGGCATTTTTCGTGTTTTTTTCTAGAGATAAGAATATGTATCTTTCATTTATCAGTCTACTGTGAATTAATATTTTACCACTTTCTGTAGAACACTTGTACCAGTATACTTTCATTTACTTACTTCTTGTCCTTTGTGCTATTATTCTCATACATTTTATTTCTATGTATTTTGTAAACCTCATAATTCATTCATATTAACCTTGCTTTAAATGCTCCATTATCTCTTAGAGAAATTAGGAAGCAATTTCCAGAATTATTTACCAACATATTTTCTATTTTTAGAGCTCTTCATTCCTTCCTATGAATCTGAGTTTCCATCTTCCTAAAAAGCTTTCTTTCTTTCTTTTTTTTTTTTTTAAGATTTTATTCATTTATTTATTTATTTGACAGACAGAGATCACAAGTAGGCAGAGAGGCAGGCAGAGAGAGAGGAGGAAGCAGGTTCCCTGCTGAGCAGAGAGCCCAATGCGGGGCTCGATCCCAGGACACCAGGATCATGACCCAAGCTGAAGGCAGAGGCTTTAACCCACTGAGCCACCCAGGCGCCCGTGAAAAGCTTTCTTTAACATCTTTCTTTTTTCTGAGAGAGAGAGAGGGCATGCATGTGAGCAGGGTGGGCGAAGGGCAGAGGGAGAGGGAGAGGGAGAGAATCTTAAGCAGGCAGAACCCAGTGAGGGGCTCAATCTCAGGACCCTGAGATCCTAACCTGAGACAAAATCAAGAGTCAGACCCCTAACTAACTGAGTCACCCAGGCATCCCTAACATTTCTTTTTAGTGCAGGTCTGCTGGTTGCTCATGGAGGGCCAATGCCCATGTTCATTATCTGTTTGTTAATGTACAGCTAGTGCCTAAAGGGTAACTGGCATCCAGCCTGACTCAGGGGGATGTGACTGGTAGAGCTGAGCCTTGCTTCCTGATGGATGGCAGAGGCTTCCGAGATGGGCCCAGTCTTTGGTTTTTCCAGTTACCAAGGTACCTCTGACCTGCTCTGGGCAGCAGCAGGATGGTAGGTGGGCACATGGTCAGTTTCTTCTGGAGCAAATTCTGAGAGCTGCCTTATGGTAGCCATGTGGAGGCAGGGTCCCCCATAAGTGGCAGAAATTGGAAGCATGCTGGCTTGACCACCTGCTTGCTGTGTCCCCACAGCTTACTCAGACACGGGGACGCATGTTTCTTGCCAGAGGATTGCCCATGCACTTGGAGGGGGAAAGAGTATTTCCCCGGGGACCAGGTCATGTCCCCCTGCCATACCTGGTAAGTGAGGGTCCTGTTCAGGCTCTGCTTTTGGCTGGCGATGAGGATGGATATAAGAAGCATGATTGTGAGCTCCATCCAGTGCTCCCCCTTCCCCCATGTTCATACCCATGTTGTGTGTTTGTGTGCCATACAGGGATGTGTGTATATACACAAATCTGGGGGGCGTTTTTATAAATGTTAACACAAATGTGGTTTTGTGACCTCCTGCTTCTGTTGGAGGTCGATGGTGTTTGTGACCGCCCCCACCTCCCCAGGCCGGGGGCACAGAGTGGGCAGATAGGCAGGGGCTCTGGCATGGATATTCCAAGCGTGTGTGGCGTGGGCCCTGTGAGCTGGTCTGGGCCCTTGTGTTTCAGTGTGTGCCAGCGGGGCTCGTTCCTGTGTGCGCTCCACCCCTGTGCGTCCACCTGCACGGCCTATGGAGACCGGCACTACCGCACGTTCGATGGGCTCCCGTTCGACTTCGTGGGGGCATGCAAAGTGCACCTGGTCAAGGTGAGCTCCTGGATGTATCTGCCCAGCCGGCTGTGTGGGGACCCGGGGCAGCCGAAGCCGAGGACCTGTCCGGCAGGGTGACGTTCTAGACTCCAGTCTGATGCCTAATGGGGCGGATGGAGGGATCTAAGCCTGGGGGTAGGGCTACCTAGAGACTAAAGGAAGTGTTGAGGGGCAGGCTCAGGGCTAGACAGAGCTCACCAGTCTATAATCCCCCACTGCTTGGCCGCTCACTGTTATAGCCTTGCCCCGCTGGATCCCAAGCCTTTTCCTGTCTGTAAGAGGATCTCATGTTTTTTGAGCTTTTATTGTATGCCTGGTGGTCTCCTGAGCCAATCTCATGGATTCCTTTACTTAATTCTCACAGCAACCCTACGAAGTAGAGTTTCTTATCTCATGTTATAGAGGCAGCAATTTAGGCTTAGGGGAGTTGGGTGTCTTGCCTGAGGTCACCCCACTGGGCGGTGGGGTGTCAGGTTTGAACCAAGAAATCTTGGGAGGTTTGGTATGCAAAATCCGTCAGCTCCTGGTGAAGGAAAAGGGATGGTGATTTGGGGGGGTGCACAGTAGAGGCAGGATCCTCAAGAAAAGGGGTACCAACAAGGCAGGTGGGAGAGACACACCCAGGGGACCCTGATTTTGCTAAGGGCCTGTCTCATTATGTAATAGTCAGAGTAATAATAATAACAGACCTTTTGGGAATGAGTCCTAGCTATGTGGAAGGCACAGTATGGCGGTCTTTCACATAATTTCTGTCACCCCGAAAGATAGATAATTGAACTTATTTTAATTTTTAAATTTCAAAGATAATGCATGCTCTGCACCGGTATTTAAAATAATATAGAAGCATATATTAAAAATAAATGTTTGGGACGCCTGGGTGGCTCAGTTGGTTGAGCAGCTGCCTTCGGCTCAGGTCATGATCCCAGCGTCCTGGGATCGAGTCCCGCATCGGGCTCCTTGCTCCGCAGGGAGCCTGCTTCTCCCTCTGACTCTGCCTTCCACTCTGTCTGCCTGTGCTCGCTCTCGCTCGCTCGCTCGCTCTCTGACAAATAAATAAATAAAATCTTAAAAAAAAAAAAAATGTTTCCCTTCACAGCTCTTCTGTTCCCATTCCCTGCTCATAACAGTTAGGTGCGAATCCTGTAAGATTTTATTCCGTGAGACAGACAGACACACAAGCACACACGTACTTTGTTCATATGGATAGGATTCTGCAATTTGCTTTATTCACTTTATACTAGATACCTTAGTCATTGTACTACCAGTACATCTTTCTTCCTTCTGTAAAATTCTACAGAGAGAGCACGCTCTAGTTTGTCTTATTATCCCCCCCATTGACAGACATTTAGATTGTTGCTGATAATTTAAATGAATACTTTTGTGCATGTATCTCTAGAATCTTAGAAGTGGAATTGCCATAAAAAGCTGCATACACATAAGATGCTATTTGGTGCTTGCAATTTGCCCTGCAAAAAGGCTTACAAATTGTCCTCTTGTATATAAGACAGTACCCCTGCCCTATACCCCTGTCAGCACCAGCCATCCCCATTATATAGCCATCCATCCATCTGTCTGTCAGTCCATCCATCCATCCCTCCCCTTCCTCCCTCCCTCCCTCCGTCAGATACTTTTTGGAGATGAGTACATGCTAAGCACAGCACTAGGCACCCAACAGTGAAATTGAGCTTCGGAGAACTGGAGTCCATTGCCCAAAGTCACACAGTTAGTAAGAGCTGTGAGTGGATTGGAAACCACATCAGAGTCCATGTCCCACTACCTCTGGGCCTGTCTGCAGGCTCTTGTCTCTCCCTGGCTTTACTGAACTCCCTTATCTTTTCCCCAGAGCACGTCGGACCTCAGTTTCTCTGTGATTGTTGAGAACATAGACTGCTACAGCTCTGGCTTCATCTGCAGGAAGTTTATTTCCATCAATGTCGGGAACTCTCTCCTTATCTTTGATGACGACTCGGGAAGTCCTGTAAGGCCCTGTGCGGGTTCAGGTTGCACAGACAGTCTGTATGTTAGTAGGGGCTGGGGCAGAAGAGGGCCAGGGACTGGTAAGTTGGGGCTGGTAAGTCAGCAACTGAACTCCTTGGTCAGAGTCAAAAACAGAGCGGTCAATGTCAGGGTGTGAGGGAGGCGTGTTTCTGGAGCTGGGAACCTGACCGAGGTGTTGGGGGCCACTCAGCCTCAGGAATGACCATCTCTGTCCCTGTAGAGTCCTGAGAGCTTCCTGGATGAGAAGCAGGAGGTCCACACATGGCAAGCGGGGTTTTTTACACTGGTGCATTTCCCAAGGGAGCACATCACCCTCTTATGGGACCAGAGAACCACAGTGCACATCCAGGCGGGGCCACAGTGGCAGGTACTTGTATGAGCAGTGACCTTCCCAGGGCCCTCTGCTCCTACCTGGAACTGACCCAGGCCACCGGGCATCCTTACACGAGCTGTCCCCTCACTGAGGAGCCAGGAATATCATGCCTCCCTCCCTGTCTGCCCCTACCCGACTCCGCGCCCTTCTCCTCTGACTCTTCTCCTCTCCCTCTTTACATCGTGGCCCCAGAAGTTGCTTCGGGCTTGTGACGGACTCCCGGGCTCATGACAACCACTCATCCCTCATGTTCCTGCAGGTGACTGCGGTGTCCTCTCTTCTTTCAGGGCCAGTTGGCGGGACTGTGTGGGAACTTCGACTTAAAAACCATCAATGAGATGAGGACTCCAGAGAATTTAGAGTTAACTAACCCCCAGGAGTTTGGCAGCAGTTGGGCTGCAGTCGAGGTAAAGCTTCCCCGGGCCGGCTTCCTCCCTTGCTCAGATGGGCCCCGGCTGGACCGAGGGGACCTGGCCCCAGGTCAGGGACACTGGTATGAGTGGGACTGCTTGGTCAACGGCTCTCCCCGCCTCTGACCCAGAGGCCTTTGACTCTGTTCTGTGGCCCAAGGACATGTACCACCTGTCTCACACATCAGGCTGCACCTGTGGCTTGGATGAAGCCCTCCTGGGAGGGTGGGGGGCTGAGGAGGAAAAAAAGTCTTTGTCCCAGGAGAGACGACCACTTACTTACTAGGGAAGATGAGGTTGGTTTGAACAAGACCTTCTCAGCCATCTCTGTGCCCCCAGTGCCTGGCACTAGGTCGGTCCAGAGGAGAGTCCACGAGAGACCCATGTGGACTGAGGCAGTCAGAGCAGGCTTCCTGAAGGAGGTGGGAATAGGCCTCTGAGAGGGAGGACAACTTCAGCAGAGGCGGAAATGTGGAGGATGTCCCTGGGGTTTGGGAGATGGCTGAGGTCCCCGAGTTGTGAGCTATGGAGGAAAGCAGCACTGAACCGAGACTGAGAGACCTAGGTTCTTGTCTTGGGCCATCCAGTGACTTGTTGGGTGAACTTGACTAGGTTCCATCTTCTCCGTGGTCCTCTGAAGGAACTGTGCCAGGAGAAGGATGGAAACCGGATTTAATCTCTTGTGACAACTCTGATCAGTCAGAAGAGGTGGCCTGGGAAGCTGTGTTGAGAAATACTTAAGACTCACAACAGGCTCAGCTAGAAGAAGATCTGCGATTGATTAGTTATGTCTGCCATGGGTGCAGCAGCAGAGAGTGGTGATATGAGTTTACATATGTGCCTTTGACAGAGTCATCCTAGGTGCCTAATTCTCTATTGGGAAGTAGATGAAGATGAGCTTATATAGACCGGGATCAGGGAACAGTCATGGCTTGGAGCCCAGTGTAATCCTGAGGTGGGACAACGCTCTTCTTGCAGCCTCAGGAGAGCAGGCTCTACCTACCGCCATTTTAGAGAAGCAGAGAGGAGAGCTTCAGCGTTTTTGCTAGCTGATGGCCAGAGGGGATCCTCAGCTCCTAGGGAGCACCCACCATTCCCACCATGTGAGAGCCCCTCCATGGCTGCTTGCTTCCTCCCAGCCATTAAGGTGGGGGGAGTCCAGGGAGATGGGATCTACCATCTTATGTAGTCACGTACACATAACTGCGTCCATCCCACCACCTCTGCCTTCTTTTGTTTGTTTGAAGCAAGTCATGGATCCTTCCCACACTCAAGGGGAGGGGATTATACAAGGACTTAAGCCTCAGGAGTCAGGGGATCAAGGAGCTACGCTAAGAGTCTGTCCACCACACGAGGCACCAGGCATTGTGGGGGTAGGGAGATCAACAGCCCTGCCTTTGCCTCGCAGTGCCCAGACACCCTTGACCCCTGGGACACGTGTGTCCTGAATCCTCTCCGAGAACCATTTGCCAGAAAGGAGTGCAGCATCCTGCTCAGCGAGGTGTTTGAGATCTGTCACCCCGTGGTGAGTGGACCCCAGCCCCAGTTCTCCCGAGCCCCTCCCCACCTTCCTGTGGTTCCTTCTGCTCTCAGAACCCCCCACCCCCATGCCCCAGGAGAGGCACCGCAGGTCTAGAAAGGAGACCCACCTCTGCCAGTCCCTTGCCTCCAGCTTGCTCCGATGAGCTTGTCCTATTTCCCCAGGTGACCCAGGACAGACAGCCAGAAAAACAGCTTCCATGCCTTTTTCAAACCTATCTCAATCTGGCTCTTCCTTCTGGTGAGGAAGTTTCTCTCACAGTGGACACAAACCCTCGTGTGCCCTGGCGTGTCAGCCTGTGCCTCTTCTGCCCTCCGTGGAGACGGAGCATGGCACCCCCCACCCAGGACCTCGAAGGCTGCCGTTGGCCTGGCTTTGCCTCTCTCTGGCCCTGGCTGGGTGTCCATAGCCCATGTCTGTTTCTCAGCCTCACTGTTAGCTTCTGGATCCAAGAGCATAGGGCTGTGGAAGGCGGGGGCTTAATTCTCAAAAGTGGGGTCTGCCTGGGCCGTGGAGTTTTTCCCTCTGAGCTGGCTCCCTGTGTGCCCTCAGCCCACTGGGTAGCTCTCCCCAGCCTGCAGTCCCTTCGTGTGGACACAGAGCCCTGCTGCCGGAGGTATTAGCTGAGAAGCCAAAGGACTAATCTTTGGGAGCTGTCCTCTGACCTCTGACTTCTGACCTCCTCCAGGTCGACGTCACTTGGTTTTATTCAAACTGCCTGACAGACACCTGTGGGTGCAGCCAGGGTGGTGACTGTGAGTGTCTCTGTGCCAGCGTGTCCGCCTATGCCCACCAGTGCTGCCAGCACGGGGTAGCTGTGGACTGGCGGACCCCACGCCTCTGCCGTGAGTATCCAGAGCGATCACCCTGTGTGGGGGTGGGGGCCCTCTGTGGGCAGGCCCAGAGGCCGCCATCACTCTGGCTGGGGTTCTGGAGTACTTGGTACCAGCTAGGCACCAACTAGTGTGCCCGTCTCTTTCACCAAATTCATAAAATCCCTATCAAGTAGGAGTTCATTCCTGTTTCACAGCTGAGAAACAGGTTAGACAGCGAGAGAGATGCAGTGTCACCCTCAAGGTCACACGGGTTAGTGGTGGAGCCAGGGCTTGTCTTCAGGTGGTCTGGCTGCAAATATGTGCTCTTAACCACTTTATCAGGGGAGTCAGGAGCCCTGAGTTTCAGACCCACACCAGCCATTTGCAAGCAGTGTGGCCTCCAGCAAGTCACGCAACCTCTCTGGGGGTCAACTTTATCATCTGAAAAGTAGGATGAGAAAACCTGCCCCACCAGGTTTGTTGTGAGGATCAAATGGAACTTAAAAAGCCTTTGTCAGCTAAGATGGGCTGTACGCTCCATCCAGTAAAGATATTTCAAGTATGCGTTCATACACATACACAGATACACACACACACACACACACACACACACACACACACACAGTTGGTAGTATACATGTGCATCATCAAACAGATACCAGAGTAAATATGTTTAAAAAATGAAATAAAATATATAGAACATTACATTATTCACGCACCAATTATTTTTTTATTATTTGTTCCTGCACGCCAGTGGTCTTCCTGGCACCAGCACGCCTCACTTTGGGGAGCAGTGGTTATCCCACAGGCTCTGGGACCAGACTCTCTGCATTCAGGCCCAAGCCCCACCCAGCAGGGTGACCTGGGGCCCGATCTCCACACTCGGACTCCTGCGTGAGGGCTAAGAGCCCTCCCTTGCAGGGCATTGCGAGCATTGAGGGAGCTGACACATGTGAGGCACGGGGCACCGTTCTCTGTGTTATCGCTGAGGTTGCTGTCATTTCTCACGGGGACACGGGTGCTGGCTTGTCCTGAGCCCTGAGAGCTCCAGGAAGGATGACGCTGGGAAAAAGATGGAGAAGAATCTGGCCTCTGGCCTCCCTTTTCTCTGACTGGTTTCCTCTGAGACCCTTCCACTGCAAAGGCTCTGTGGCCGTGTTCGGTGGCCCTCCCTCTATTTCTCAGTAAAAATCCTTCATGAAGGAGAAGGGAGCCCAGATTTACCCAGGATCCTCTGTGTGCCTGGCCCTGGGCCTTCTGCGCATTAGCTCATTGATATTCGGGGCTAGGGACACCTCACCCGGGACACCAGATTTAAGGAGGCACCAAAAACCAGTAATGTAGATAAATCACATTTTAAGGAAATATTTTTTAAAAATCAAACTCAATGTAAAAATATCTGTGGCTTTGATGAACAAAATAGCAAAGTTTTAAGTAATGACAGAGTCGATGGTATTGATTTTCCCTTCTGCCTCAGTATCTCATGTGGCTTGGCTAGGCGCTATCATTGATCCTGTCTTTGTTTTAAATTTTTGATATTTGGTTCATCGTGGATATTTTGCATTAATTTAAAAAATTTTAAAACAGTGCATTAAAAAATTATGTGTCTTAATTACAGAGGTGTCTGATGCCCCCTTCCCTTTTGGACGCAAGGTGAGCAACTGTTTTGCTCTAGTCCAGAACTCACAAATCTGTGGGGCAGCTACCCCTGGTGGTCCCATATTATAGAGCAGGGTGCTAAATTTCAGAGAGGTTGAGTAGCTTGTCCCAGTATGCACAGCTGAAGAGTGAGAGAGATGGAATTTTAACTCAGGTCTGACTCTTCTGGGCTACCTCCCACTGACCAGAGACTCCAACATCCAAATTTCTAGTTCAGACTTCTGAGTCAACAAATGAAGGAAAGGGAGTCCTTTCCCATAGCCACACTGTGGGTCAATCTCACGCCTAGTGCTCTTTCTAGAGGTCAGTGCCAAATGCAAAGCGATAGTATTGATCATGGCATTAGGGGTAAGGGGTGGATTTGGTGGCTCTCTTTAGACAATGCCTATGAGTGAGGGAGGGTCCTTCTGCCTTCACCCAAGGTCTATCCAACTGGCCCCTCATGGCCTTGCTTCTGGCTTTAGGTGCCCCTGCAAGGTCCCCCAGTTTGCTGCAGTAGACTACAGAATCCAAGGCTGAGACGTCTGGATAACAGCCTGTGGTGCTGATCTGGGCCACTAGAGGGTGCGCTGAGCACACATTTGGAGGAGCTTGTTGTAGCCTGATGGACACTACACTGGGGCCTGAAAAAGCCTTCGCTCCTGGAAGTCCCTGATTCCCTTCCACGGAAGGTTCTTGAAATACCAACTTCTGTCTTGTGCTCGCATTCCTCAAGGTCCTGCCAAAACACTTGTGATTGGAGCTCCCACTCCTTGATTTTGACCTTGCCCTTTGGGGGTCTCACAAGATGCCACATTCTGTCCAACACTCATTCACTCATTCACCCATTCGCTCATTCGATACTTGCTGAGTGCCTCCTCTAGGCCAGCCTTTGAGCTCTGCACCAGGCACACAAGGAGTTGTGGTATTTCTTATACCTTAAGATATCTGAGTCCAATGACCATGCCTAGATCTTGGAGTTTGGGAGGCAGGCCAGATCTAGGACAGCTGGGATGTTAGGGGCCGTGACTCTGCCCATCTGCTCCAGGCTTCTCAAGAAGTCTTGTTCTCTCTTTCAGCCTATGACTGTGACTTCTTTAACAAAGGTAAGCCCATCTGCCCCAAGTGGAGCCTGGGGGCGCTGAGTACTACCAGCCCCGCCCTGCTGCCCTGACAGCATCCGCTGACCCTGGAAGAGCTGTGACAAGGTGCAAGGAGAGACCGCACCGAGTGGAGAGAACCAGACAGTGTAGAGGCTGGGCTGCCCCAGAACTCTGTCTCTAGAAGCTTCTGCCGTCCCTCTCTCGAGGCCAGGCCAGGCCACCTTCCTGGGAGTTTTTCTCACCCAGGGCAGCTTCATCAGGGAGTTAAAAACCCCATTCCCACCAGTATGCCACGCTAGGGCCATCACAGACTTGCTCATCAGGCTCATGGGAATATTGTCTTGGGTCTCCTGAAGGTTCGAGAGGCGAAGTCAACTGCAAACTGCTCTTTCTGAGGATGGCTGGGGCAAAACCTACAGCTTGGTTCAGCCTGTCAGATTCATCTTCCAATTTAGCCAAGGTCACAGGGTACCAGGAAATGCTCCAACTTCTGCAGTAGCTAGGGTGAAAATACCGGTTGCAACGAAAGACCCAAAGGAGGCTAATGTCCAGTGTGAGAACTCATTATTCAGTTTAGTCACCAAGGTGACAGGCAATAGGGTGGAAAGTCAGATCCTGGCAGAGTTAGATGCTTGGCAGGTCCTTGGTACCATTCACCTTTGACTTCTGAGCCCTGCTCCCTCCCCTTCCGGGTACCACGCTAGGAACAGGCCTATACGAGCCTAGTCCCAAGCTGTGTCCTCAGTTACATGCATTATCAGATTTGGGGTTGAGACATGTCCCACCAGCAGAGCATAGCAGGTGAAATGGAGAGAGACAGACTAGAGGCCAGAAGATCAGTGAGGGGGTCTGCGAGATAAGAGCTGGGCCAGTGTGAAGAATAATTCAGGGACTACAGGCCCTCCAAAATGTTAGCCCCCCAGGGACTCCTGAGGGCCAAGGGCTCCCTCCTGGCTATGAGGAAGCTTTCCTTACAAGAATGAGTAATGAATAAGAATGAATCTGTAACAGAATTGCAGTCCCTGGGACAGGCAAGGTCTGTCTGACATCAGGCAAGACATTTCAGCGAGACAACTCCGAGAAGAGTTTTCTCCCTTCTGTGGCATTTTGGGTGGCAGTAACTGGCAAAGGACAAGCTGTTTCTAGCATCGTCCTCCTACTCATCCTCCTACCCATCCATTCCTTGCTCTGCTCTTCTACCAACATGTTCTCCGGTCCAGGCCCTTTGCTGGGTGCTGTGGAATCAGTGGTCAAAGAGACCTGTCCCAGTGGCGTTCTGGAGCTGGAGCTGGAGCTGGAGCTGGCTGACATGGGCCCTAGAAAGCCATGGGGTGTGCCTGCTCTCAGACATTCGGTCGGTGGTTTGAAACTGACCCCTGCCATGAGCCGTGGAAATCAGCAGTCACTGCAAAGTGGGGTTTTGTTTGTTTGTTTGTTTGAGAGTTTACTGTTGTGCGTTTCCTAGCACAACGCTGCCTGTTTCCCATGTGGTCCGGGAGACACACGTGCATCCACCCCCAAGGTCCTCCTCGTAAGAGCCGTGATCAGGGCAGGCTGTGCTCCAGGGGCTGGTGGAGTGCTGAGGAGGAGGGATGACGTTTGTGTGTGGCGGGAGAGGGTGCAGGGAGAGCTTCTCCAAGGAGGTGACATTTGAGCTGGGCCCCAAAGGTTGAGTAGGCGTTTGCCAGGCACAAACCACGGAGGACGCCTCTGAGTGGGCGGGCAGCATGAGGACAGGCATGAGGTAGAGCACAGCATGGCTCTTCTAAGGAAGCGCTAGAGAAGTTCAAGGTGGCGGGCCAAGGGTGTGGGGAGTTGGTGGAGTGTGGGGTGTGAAGGGTCCCTGAATTCAAGCTGGGCCCTTGGAGTCCATCCTGAGGGTAATGGGGAGCCATTAATCCCAGCAGGGAGTGTGTCTAGAAAGGGGATTCGGGCACCTGTGGGGAGGAAGCCCTGGAGTCTGGGGTGGGGTGCCTCTGACACCAGAGGCAGGGAGGTTGGTTTTAAGGCAACTGTCTAGAAAACCCCTGGCCCTCTCTAACCTATACCAGCAATGGTAGGAACCCAGAGCCACAAAAAGACACATTTGAGATAAGTAGGTAAACACTGATGTTGAGACTGAGACCCACTGACATTCATCCTTCAGGCGTTGAGTGATCAGAGACCATCTCTGATGTTGAGTCCCAGAGGTAACCCTGACTAGAGCGGTGGCTGCATGACAGGCCAGTGGTGGGACATCTGCAGGCATGGGGGTGGGGCAGAGGTCTCCCGTGGGTGGCCCTGTTCCCAGGTTTTCCCAGTGAAATTATTCAGGCGGTGTGCAGAGGGTCACTTCCCATTAAGGACTGACTGCCTAGAGCTCATGCCCTTTCCTTCTTGGGGACCTGAGCTCCCTGGGGCCCAGGGTAAGGGAAGTGACTGGAAGTAGCTCTCTCGTACCCTCTCTTTTCCCCACCTCTGGCAGGATGGGAGGTGCGCAGAGGCCCAGGGAGGCAGGCCTCACGACTGGACCCCTTCTCTCCAGCACTAGGTAAGGGTCCGTACCAACTGGCCAGCTTGGCCGCTGGCAGTGTCTTAGTGACCAGCAAGGCAGTGGGCGGTGCCGTGGTCCTCGTGAGCGCGGAGGATGTGGCTCCAGGAGACATTGTGAACTTCCTGCTGACGGCTGCACTATACAAGGCCAAGGCACATGGTAAGGCCTACCTCCAGCCCCACTGCAGCCCTTGGTGGAGGGAGGGGAGGGTGCTGAGACCCTAAGCAGTCTGCAGTGTCTGGAGAAATGTGGGGCTCCAACAGGTACCCCTTTCCCAGCCGAGACAGGCCTCTGGGTCAGCCTGTTAGTCTGTTCAAATGGCCACCTTCCATTTTCTCCCTGGAAAAAGCAGGGAGGCCAAGGTCCAGATGTACCTCTAGACCTTGCTTTATGCCATTGCTGTGTTCTGGTCAGGCTTGGGGGCAACAGCTGCTCCTTCCTCTCCTAACCCTCCTTCCTACTCTTAATCCTCTTTCCCCTGTCCTCCTCCTCCTCTTCTCCCCTGTCCCCACCGTCTTCCGTCTCTTCCTGCTTCTCCTTCTCTTTGGCCTCCTCCCCTCCCCTCCAGTTTGGAGACTGGATAGACTGTAAGTCCAGAGGGGCACTGGCTGATGGACTGACTGCTGGGGGCCTTGTTCCTGTGAACAGAGGAGCAGCTCTTAACGGGCTCAGGTCATTATCCTGAATTCTAGGACACGTCTAGAACCAGCCATGGCCTCTTGGGTCACAGACGGTCCGCAGACCTGACTGGCCTCGCGTTAGTGGGCACTGTCCTCCCTTCAGAGTTCAGTAGTGCTGAACGAGTGGCAGGAACCTTGCCTGGCGCAGAGGGAACCCTGGATGGTATTTTTGCTGGGCCCTGGGCCTGCCAAGGCCTCAGTTCAGCCAGTGCTGGGAAGTCTCTCCTGTGCATTTGTGTGTGTCCCAGTGTGTGTGACCACTGTGATCAGCATTTCTACCCCTGCACCTGCTGGCCCCATCTAGTCAGTGTCTCCCCAACCACAGGGATGTGGCCCATCCCAGCATCCACTGGAACTGTGACCCGAGACACTTCTCACAGGGTTCATTCCTGTCTCAGAATTTCAGTTCTCAGATGAGGGTCTGCAGCTTACCTGGTGATGATGACCTCGCCCCTCCCCCTCATCCCTCCTTCCCTGCCTTTACCCCTCCCTCCTGTTCATTGAGCCCTATTCCCAGGCCAGGCACAGACCTGGGCACTGGGGCATCAGGGATGGAAGAGACACTTCCCTGCCCACCAGAAATCCACAGTCCCATCCAGGAGACAGACACAATATGAGCATGTTACGGTCGTGCCTGCTCCTGGGTCCCATCCCTGTGGCCGACTGTGTGGAGGTGAAGATCGTGGGATCTGGCCTTAGTCTGCCTGGTCTCCTAGTCCTGCCTCCCTCTTCTACCGGCACTTTGACTTTGAGTCTCACTTCCCTCATCTGTAAAATGGGAATAACAGGAGCATCCCCTGCTGACCTGCTACGGATTTTACTTGTTTATGATGTGTATCTTCCTTCCACTTAAATGTAAGCTCCATCAGGGCAGGGATTTTGGTCCTTTTGTTTCAGATTGTGCCTACAACAGCACCTGGCACATAGTAGGGCCTCAGAAAATGTGAGCTGCAGAAGGAATGAATTTGCCACCTATTAGGTTCTCTTGGAAATTAATAACCCAGCAGGCAGAGGCCTTGCTTAGCATCGTGCCTGGCACATAGTAAGTCCCTGACAGATACTACTTAGTGTTTTTCCACCAATAATGAATCCTTCCTCCGGTTGCTTCCTGTCTCCTCATAGCTGTTCAGGGGTGTGTGACAGGACTACATGGGCAGGGAGGGAAGACACATCGAGCCCTGTGCCATGTGCTTTCGCCCCTCACCACGGCCCAGGCACGTTCAGTCATTCACTTACATCATAGCCAGTTGAGGCAGGCTGGGACTCCTGGACCCCTCCTTATGTGGATTAGGGGGTTATCCACGCAGCAACAAGCTCTACTTTCTAGACCTGGGCCTTTGTGGACACAGGAGAGAGGACAGCAGAGACCAGTCGTGGGGCTGAGGGCAAGCCCTTCTCCTCTCAGGGTCAGTTTTCCCATCTGTGGGTTGGACTCCACATTCCCTCAGTCCGCCAGCTCGGACCCTGTGGGATTCTGTGTGGAGCAGGACCAAGCTGGGGTCACTGACACCTGTCAGATCAGCACCCGCCAGCCTGTCCAGAGTGTCCGGTTGAACGTGACTCTTCTAGGGTGGGCCGTGTCTGTTGGTCTGCTCACTGCTGTCTCCCCGGCATTATCAGAGCATCCTCCAAATGTTTACAGAGCCAGGAAAGGAGGGAGAGAGAAAAAGGGGAGGGAGGGAGGGAGAGAAGGAGGAAGGAGAGAAAGGAGGTGGGAGGAAGACACCTCCCAAGGTTTGGCAGCTGGCAGCTTCTCTAACCTTCCACTTCCCTCAGGCAGGGGTGGTGTGTGCAGAGGGCCGGCCCGCAGGCAGAAGTGGGCAGGCAGGCGTGGAGGAGCAGGGCCCAGCTACTCCACGGGCAGGTGGCTGTCTTGAGTCACTGAGTGCAGATGCACGCCAGGCTCGGCCCCTCCTCTGGGCCCCTCCCTGCGCTCACCTCACGCACCTGGCTCTTTACAGACCCGGATGTGGTGTCCCTGGAGGCAGCAGACAGACCCAACTTCTTCCTCCATGTCACAGCCAACGGGTCTCTGGAGCTGGCCAAGTGGCAGGGCAGCGCAGCCTTCCACCGCCGTGCCTCCTTCTCACTGCACCGGGGGACGTGGCAGGCCGGCCTCGTGGCCCTGGAGTCACTGGCAGAGCCTGGCTCCTTCCTTTATGCGTCAGGCCCCACGCTGGTCCTGCGGCTGTACGAGCACACAGAGGTGTTCCGCCGCGGCACGTTCTTCCGCCTTCTGGGTAGGTGTGTCCACCCCGCCATCGCCTCAGCCCCTCCTCACACTGCCCTTCCTGCCCTCTCCCACCGTACCCTCCCAACTGCCCCCAAGAGGCAGAATTCCCACTCTCCTGGCAAGGGGACGCCACACTTGGGTGCTGCCCCTAAGATGGGAGGTGGACTGACCTCCATGTTGGTGGCCTGGGGAGCCGTGGGCAGTGGGGCCTGGGGCCCAGCCAGCTTCCTGGGTCCTGCCTACACCCATAGGCCAATTACATGATCTAAAAATAGGGCAGCCTTTGTGGACACGAGGTAAGAAGGGTTCCTGACTGCAGCTTGCAGAGGACACTGGCTCAGGTTTCTTGCTGATGGGGACACATGCCTGCCCTGTGAGCTCAAAGACCTCCCCCTGGGCACCAGGCTGAGGGGCCAGCAGCCTCCCTCTGTCCCCCATGGGAGGCCCAGGACCCTGGGCAGGTGATGGGGCAGCTCCACACCCTTTCCAGCTAAGGCCAGGGGCTTCCAGGGCTCTGCCATCCCCCTGGCAGGTGGGTCTGCCCCCAAGGGCTTGCTCTCTGCTTATACCCTGGAGGAAGTGAGCACAATTTCTCTACCACTGCAGGCAGGCCTCTCTGTCCTGCAGGCACATGCATGTTTGTGCCTGTGCGGGCGCCTTGAGCTGCATGAATGGGTCCATTATATATGTTCACAAACATATCTCCAACCAGCCCCCCCATTGATCATGGGCCTTGCTCTGGGCCTGGTTCATAGTTGGTGCTCCCCAAATGTAAGTTCTCAGTTCTGGCCTCCAGGATCCTAGAAAAGCAGGTTTCTTCAGAGCCCACCTATGTCTTCCCAGTCAGGCCATGGTTTCAGAGACAGGTTGCACGTGTTAAGATGGTCTGGGGTCTCGTCTGCCTCCATGTCCCCCATTGCCTGCTTTCTCTGAGGAGTCCTCATCTGTCAAGGCACTGGCCACAGGACCTTTTCTTCAGGAAATCCTCCTGGGAGAGTAATTTTCCTGGCATCTTCTGTGCCTCAGTTTCCTTAGCTATAAAATGGGGATAATAATAGTGCTACATCATAGGATTACTGTGAGCATTAATAAGGAAAAACTTATGAGATGTTGAATGTCGTGTTTGGTGCTGTTCAAGAGTTGGCTATTGTTTTTGTTGTCATTATTGTTATTCTTAGCCTCCAAGTGTGCAGGGCAAGCCTGGCCATCAAGGTCCCAGAGGAGCAGGGTGACAGGACAACCTTATGCAGGGGATCAGGGGTCGCAACCTTCTCTTTGGCTTACCCTCAAAGCCCAGCTGCACCTGCCTGCTCTGTACCTCCCTGCCACAGGGTTCTGAGCCCCTACTCCAAGTTCCCACAGCCCCATCCCAAGGATCCCCCAGGCACCGACCCCTGCTCACAGGAATAGTTTTCCCTTAGGTTGATTTTTATTTTATTTTGTATTTTATTTTATTTTTCCTTGCTTTTCCTACATGTGTCCATTTGTCTCTTGCATGGAGCAGGGTGGGGATAGGTGGAGCTAGGATTACCTCTGTGTCTGTCTCCTGGCCCTGAGCTGGTACTCAGTCTCGCTCAGTGCTGGGACTCTGGTGCGGCTCACCTTTCCAGATGCCAAGCCCTCAGGGGCTGCCTACCCCCTCTGTGAGTGGCGCTATGATGCTTGTGCCAGCCCCTGCTTCCAAACCTGCCGGGACCCACAGGCAGCTGGCTGCCGGGACGTGCCGAGGTGAGGGAGCACGGGGTCCAGGTGTGTATGTCAGTGTATTTGAGCATGCGCATGTGCAAATGGGTGTGTAGTCTGTGTAGTCTGTGTAGTCTGTGGGCAGAGGCATGAGCATGTCCTGAGATTTATGTGTGTGCTCACAGGTACTCGTGATTGCATTGTGTGTGTGTGTGTGTGTGTGTGTGTGTGTGTGTGTGAACTAGAGTGCAGCTGACTTACATGGGCATGTGTGAGTATTGATTTGTGTGATGTGCATACAGCTGGGCTGTGTGTGTATTCATGTGGGTATACTGGTGTCCGTGGGCCGCACACAGCTGTGCGTATGTACACGTGTGTGAGCTGTATGCACCTGGGTGTTGGTGCAGCTGTGTGTGCACGAAGGTTTTGATAGTCTGTATGGATGTGTGGGTGTCTGTGTGAATGTTTTCGAGTCTTGCGGGTGGGACAGTGTGCCTAAATGCAAACACATGGAAACGCACGCGTGTGTGTGTGTGTGTGTGTGTACGTGCACAGGTGTGTGCATAAGCAGACCTTGTTCATGTTTCTCTCTTGGTCTGAGGAGTATGAGTGCAAAAGTGTGCAACATGCATGTTCAGGTGTATGTACTTCTGTACACGTGTCCCTGGGGGTTCATGTGACGTGTGTCATAAGGAGGGATGAAGCTGTGCTCGCTCCATGTGAAAGAGATGATTGTCCCCCATGTCTCCAGCTACTAATTGGCTCCCTGCTCTGTCCTCAGGGTGGAAGGCTGTGTGCCTGCCTGTTCCACTCCCAAGGTCCTGGATGAAGTCACACAGAGATGTGTCTACTTGGAGGACTGTGAGTGGCCCAGATTTCTCATCCCTCCCTCAGATTTCCTCTAAATCTCCAGCTTCTGCTTTGACCAACCATGTCCAGAGCCCCCAGGTCCCTAGAGAAGCAGGGTCAGCATAGGAGCCTCTGGAAGAGACCCTTAGAGTAGGCAGAGACCCCATCCAGCCCATTCTTCCCACTAAACAGAGAGAAAAATGAGGCCCAGAGTGGAGAGGGGACTGGCTTGGGATCAGGTGGTAGGGATGCAGTACAGGCAAAGGCAGACCAGAGGTCCATTGGCTCTGAGCTTGGGCTTTGAGGTATGGGGCAGAGTCCAGACCTGCGGAGTCCTCCAGTCCCACACAACAGAAGCCCCTGGGTTGGTCAGACTGCCTGACTGGCAGCTGGAAGCTGCCTTCTCCCATGCTCACCTAGGCTGCTGGCTCAGGAACCCTACCTCACAGCCCTGCCCAGTGAAGACACCCCTGGGGCAGGCAGAAGGTATCCCATTATCTGAGCTGCTTCTTTCTTTGCCCCAGGTGTGGAGCCCATGGTTTTGGTTCCCACAGAGTCTCTTGGTGACCAGACCCTGCCTCCCAGTCAGGAGCTGCCCACTCTCAGTGGCAAGGAGCTGCAGTTTACACAGGAAGCGCCCGGGACCCCCTCCCACAAGCCAGTGCATGGTCCCGCTGCCCCACTCACCACAGCTCTGAATCCACCCATGGCAGTTACTGAGGGGCCAGAGCTGGCTCCAGGCCCCACGCAGGCCACTCTGCAGCTGCCACCGGGGGTCACTTCACCTAACCTCCCTGCCCCCGCCACAGAGGCCCCAGCCAGCATGGGAGCGACCGCCAGCCACCTGGCTACCACCCTTACCCCAGAATCCTCATCCCTCTCCCTTTCGCAGCAGACACCCAAACCTAGTATAGGGTCAGGGGCTGTGAAGACAACGAGGGTGACTGTGACCTTTTCAGGGAGCCCCAATATCACAGACTCAGCCCAGTCACCCCCCGCACCTCGCTTCCCACTCATGACCAAAGCTGCGACAGCCCCAGGCCCCGGCTCTTTGCCTATCAGGACCACCCCGCTCCAGCCCTTCCCAAGCTTGGAGTTGCCTACGAGTTCCTCCTCCAGGCCTGTGGCTTCCCCTGCAGTGACCTCCAGGCCTCCCACTTCCTTGGGATCCCACAAGACTTTGCTGACACCTGCAATCATAAAAGTCATGAACAAGACAGGGATGCCCCAGCCCACAAAGGCCCAGAGCGTTTCAAGGCCCAGCAGCCTCCCAGCCGAGGCTAGGACAACAGCACAGCAGGTTCCTGTCAGTGCTCTGGCTACCAAGAGAGTGGAGACAGCACCACCCATGGAGAAGCAGCCTGGGCCCAGCCAGTCCGCAGGCACCCCAGCATCCTCACTTCTAAGACCCATCCCTACTGCCCCACTCCACCCCACCCGGCAAACTACCATAGCCTCTGGGCCTTCAGCTCTGCCCCCGGGGACCCCAGCTGCCGCCAGCCCATCCACACTCGCTCACAGGCTGGGGGTCACTCCCTTCATGTCCGTGGATTTGACTCAGCCACCCCAGCTCCTCTCTGGTCTGCCTCTTGATACCAGCCTGCCCTTGGCCAAGGTGGGCACATCTGCCCCAGTGGCCATGCCCGGGTCCAAGGGTTCTGTCGTCACCCTTCCACTCCGGCAGCAGGCCACATCTCCCACTATGGCCACAACCCCACCTACGCAGACCCTCAGCTCAGCACCGCCTCTCACCCCTGCTGTCGTGGCCCAGGTAGGCCTACCCAGCTATACAACCCCTCAGGCAGGAGGCACGGCACCCGGCCTGCTTCTGGGAGCCACGTTGCCAGTCTCTGGAGTCGTGGCCATGGCTGAGGGGGGAGCCCCCACGCTCTCTGCTGCCCCACACAAGAGCACCACAGAGAAGATGGCCATTCTGTCCAAGCAAGTGTCTCTGCCCCCCTGGATATATGGTCCTGCCCAGGGGGTGCCCACAGAACTCACGCCTGCTATGGCCCACACTTTGTCTGCCTTGGCACCGGAGGCTGATGGCCCCTGGGCCGTCACAGTGCCACTGGTGCCCACATCTTATCCCCTGAGTCGTGTCTCGGCCAGGACCGCCTCCCGGGAGAGCTCACTCGTTCTGCTCCCTCAGCTGGCCCAGGCCCATGGAACCCCGGCCGGACCGCAGCTTCCAGCAGAACTGGAGGCAGAGGCCACCACCAAGCAGTCTGGGCGCTCAGCCCCCGCCCAGAGCATCGCAGCGAGTTCGGCTGAGACCTTAACAACCACCACTGAGGAAAGCACATCTCCCACCTGTGTTGTGAGTGACCTATCAGGCCACCCCAGTGTGGTCCCCTTATGTCCCTCTCTCCTGGGCCACTTGACTGGGACACCATCATGGCGTCACATTCCTCACAGCCTGGGGCAGCTTCTCCTTTACCAACCACCAGGCTGCAAGATGGCGGTTCAGTCACCGCCCTCAGGCTTGCCCCACACTCTGGAGCTGACAAATTTTGCAGGCTCTTCTGGGTCCCTGATGTCATGGCAGAGTCTCACCATTTCCCTAGGGCCAACTGGATGACTTAGTGTGACACCAGAACGTGGAAACATGAGTGTGCTGGGGGGTGTATGTTTGTATCCGTAGAGTCACGTGGGACTGTGTGTGCAAAGTTTACATGTGTGAGACTCAGGGCGAGCAATCATATATCTGTGTGTGTGCTGTATGGTGTCACGAGACAGTGTAGATCTACATTTGTAAGAAAGATTGTGTGTGCGTGTGCATGTGTGTGTGCGTGTGCTTGTGCTTGCTCAGGTTTCTCTGAGTCTGAGCTTGCACGTCTGCACATCTGTGTACCTGGACCTCTCTACCAGGGCTGGACAGATACGCAGAAATCCTGGGGATTCAGTCCCTGATCCCCAATCTCATGCTCAACTCGTCCCCAGGCCCCTGAGGGGCGTGTTGGGTGGGTTGAGGGTGACGACACCATTCCCTAGTAGTTATACCTCTGGGTCCCCTGCCCTGCTACAATTGACTTTGGAAAGGATCTTATGCCCTTAGCCTCGGGTGGGGGTGGGGGGAGGGGTGGGTAGTGAGGGGCTCAGTACTAGGCTGGGCACTCATGCTGTCTCTCCACCCTGTGCCCCAGCCAATCGCTGAGCAGGACTGCGTCCGCCACATCTGCCTGGAGGGCCAGCTGATCCGAGTGAACCAGTCCCAGCACTGTCCCCAGGGTGCCACACGCCCTCGCTGTGGGGTCCTGGGCCTCGCAGTGAGGGTGGGTGGGGACCGCTGCTGCCCCCTATGGGAATGTGCCTGTGAGTCCTGGGGTCCACCAGATCCTCCCCAAACGTGACCTCGGCCCCTTCCCTGTGTGTTCCTTGGCCTTAGGGTAACTCTGACCTGAATGCATTCTCCTGTGGGACATCTTGTCTCATTGTGACCCCTGAACTGGCAGGTCCCTACTCTTGCAGCCTCATCTCTGTGATGCCTGCTCTGAGGGACTCTCCAGCCCTCAGGGCCTCTGAATCCCACTTGGGAAAAGGCCAAGTTGCCTGCGCTACTACCTGGGTGGCCTCTGCCCCAGAAGCATCTGTTAATCTTCTCATCCTTGCCCCTCCCCCAGGCCGGTGCTCAATCTTCCCTGATCTAAGCTTCGTGACCTTTGATGGGAGCCACGCAGCCCTGTTCAAGGAGGCCATCTACATCCTCACCCAGAGCCCCAAAGAAATGGTCACCGTCCATGTCCTTGACTGCAAAAGTGCCAACCTGGTGACTGTCCCCGGCTGCATTTGCTGCTGGGGCCTCGGAATTTGACGAGATTTGGAGGGGAGATTGAGCAGTGAATTGGGTTTTAAGGGGTGCCAGAGGCGAGGACAGACACGGAAACCCCTACAGTAGCTCTGTCTATCAGGGGTCTCCTGGAATGGCCCTGTAGAGAAGGGGCTTGTGGAGTGTACCACCTTGTGGCCCTTTCTGGGGCCTGCACCATTCCCAGCTCATCCCCACTGCCTAAGCCCAGGTGGGAGGCACCCGAGTGCAGAGGAGCTGGGATGCCACTCCAGCCATGTGGCCTATGGCCAAGGATGCTGGCCACAGAGAATCATCTACTAGGGTACCCTCATGAGCCGGGTGGAAGAGGGCAGGATTTTCTGTTTGTTTTTGCTTTTTGTTTTGGCTGGGTTTACAGGAGGTCAGGTAGAACCAGACATGCTCCCTGAGATTCTGTGCACCATCTGCCCAGCCCCGACGCGTGCCCCTGGCAGACTGCGAGGGGGTGGCAGAGAAAGGATGCTCACAGTGGCTCCCCAGCAGGAGGAGGAGGAGGAGGCAACAAGGACTGGGCTCCAAGCTGATGAGGATTGGGCTCTCTCTGCAGGGGCACCTGAACTGGCCCCCGTTCTGCCTGGTGATGCTGAATGTGACTCACCTGACCCATCAGGTCACCATTGACCGTTTCAGCCGGAAGGTGAGCGCATCAGAGAGCCAGTCTTCCCAGGGCTGCGATCAGGCAAGCCGCAGGGCGTCCAGCTGTGGAGAGGTCTTGCTCACGGCTGGGGGGCAAGGACAGAGAGGGACCCTTCCAATGAAAAATAATGCAAAAGGCTCACCTCATTTGTTTCCCCTTTCTCAGCAATCATTTTCCTGTGCTGCCAACTGTTCAATGTCTGAAAACTATTGTTACATATAATTTGTCAGGGTTTTTTTGGTTGTTTAAGGTAAGAAGGTATATCTAGTCCTTATTACTCCATCTTGATCAGAAGCTAAAGCCCAAGTTCTTAGATGCGACTGTTCATTCCCAGACCTGGGAGGCCACTCCAGGTCCATGGAGCCCCATCGCCTCTCTGCATAGCTAGGAAGGCTCAGGCTGAGAGCACCAGGGATTTCCCAAGGTCGAAGTTCCCCAACACCGAAGTTCCTGTCCTGGATAATTTGCAAAGTGATGAATAAAACAGTGACTCCTCTAGGAGAGGGAGGTTTAAAGTCATTATAAATATTTTAAGATTCTAATCTTTTAATCTTCCATTTCTACAAAGTAAAACTACTAATCCATAGTACATACAAATTTAACCTTGTCAATATGTAGCAGAGGTTGTAGCTGTGACTGTATAGTGGTGGAGAGAATTAGGGTGTGTTGCATATTTAACAAACATTGAGACCCTGGTTTATGTCGGGCCCAAAGGCAGGTGCTGGGGATTCAAAGGTGGATCTGGTGCCTTGATGAGGGAACAAAGAGAGGTCAGCACAGAGATGAGGAGGCCCCAGAGAAGGGGTGCCCAAGATAGAGGCTGGAGACTTAGGGAAAATTCCCCAGAAGAAATGCCCTGAGCAGTATCAGGAAAGAAGGGGAGTGATTACACAGCCTCAAAGTGCGTGTTTGTTTGGGCACAGAGATGCAACTTGTCTCCCGTCTTTTTGTTTTATTATTTTCTCATAAAAATGGTTTTAGAATTCTTTGATGCCACTTGGACAGTGTCTTGGCCACATGTGCCTGAAACAGAGCCTGTTACATAGCTTGATACTGTTTGTTGGATAGATGTGTGGATGGCTGGGTGGGTAGGTGGATGGTTGGATGGATGGTTGGGTAGATGGGTGCGTGGACGGACAGACAGCTGTGCTCACATTGAACACTCTCCCCCCACAAGGTGACTGTGGACTCACAGCCCGTCTGGCCCCCTGTGAGCAGACACGGATTCAGGATTGAGGACACAGGTCACATGTACGTGATCCGGACCCCGTCACACATCCAGATCCAGTGGCTGCACAGCTCAGGACTCATGGTCCTGGAGGCCAGCAAAGCCAGCGAGGCCCAGGGCCGCGGCCTATGCGGTGAGGTGGGACCCAGCTGGGGGAGAGGGGATGGTTCTTGGGTCCACCTCTGTCTCCCAGCATAGGTTCCCCTGTGTGAACCCAGGGAAAGCTGGGACAGAAGGCCAGGCCAAAGGTGGAAGCAGCATGGCTGCCAGGGCAGAGAGACCTAGTGTCTGGTGTTCTGAGGCAGAAGCTGCCAGCAGGGAGACGGCTAAGGGCTCTGGCCTCGGCCAGTTGTCACTTTAACTGGGATTGTCTGTCGGCTTCCCGGATAGCTTCCTAATACCAGATAATCCTTCCTGTCTGCATAGGCCTGGGCACTTCACAAAGCACTTCCACACTCTGATCTCACTTATTGCAGGTCACCGACCTAACAACCCTAAGAGATGACCATTGAACTAAAAAGGAAAGGGGGCTCAGAGAGGTTAAGCACCTTGCCCCAACTCACACAGCAGAGCTGCCACAACACTGGGGCTCTTCAGACACCAACATGACTGCGGGAGTATGCCCTTAGGGACCGGATGTGTTTTGATAAGGAGAAGGGGGGGTGCAGGGGGAGTGTGAGTGTGGACAGCTGCTCCCCCACGGGACATTCTGTGACAGGATATTATGATGCCAGGGACAGAGGAGCACTTCCATGTTCCATAAACACATACATGTACGTCCATAAATCTGCACCGTTTTGATCATTGACGCTCACACCCCTGTATTCAGAATGCCCTCTTCACGTGAATTAAGATGTGCAAGTCTGCTCTCTGTTCATTCTTTCATTACTTACCATGTGCCAGTTCCAGGACAGATAGTAGGCAAAACAGAAGAAATCACTGTTTTATGAAACCTCTGTTCTTACTGACTTACTGATGCAAGCATATCTTTTTACACACACACACACACACACACACACACACACAGCACTGCCAACACTCCATCATCTTTTTCTCACCATGTCTTGCTTCCACTCTTTATGCCTGGCAGGGAGTGCTGGCCTCAGGAGTAATCTCCTCCCTAGGATACTCAGGACACCCTTCGGTGACTCAATGTCAAGACCAAAAATGCAACCACTGGGACCATAAAACCTGAAGGTTTTGAGTAAATTATGCTTTACGTTCATGAAACTGGTGGCTGGAGGTGTGAAAGCAGAAGTCAGCCAATTTTTATCCAAACTAACACTCTGTGTCCTGGGCACCCTGCTGGGGGACCAGGGGAGACTACTGGGAAACCAAAATCCGTTCTACAGAACTGGAAGGTCGTGGACGGGTGCCTCCGAAGCGCTCTTGAAAGGACTTCTGAGAAAGTGTTTCAGGCAGAGGGAGCAGCATAAGAAGGTCAAGGGCAAGGAAGTGTGTGTGGGGAGCCTAGAGCTTGAGAGAGGAAGCTGAAAGTTAAGGTCATGGTAGAAGCTGTGACAGAGAAACTTCAGCCCCCACCCCCATTTCAATGTCTTACGACCTGACAGAAGTCTATTTCGGGCACACAAAAATTCCCAAGTGGAGACTCCCTCCAATCTTGTGGCTCTGCCATTCTCAACACATGCTTCCAACTCCACTGCAGGAAAAAGAGTCAAGAGAGTCAAAGAATATTTATGGACCGCCTGGCCCCAGTACCCTTCACCCTCCTCCTCACTCAGCATGGGCTCCCCCAGCCCCAGGAGATCCTGGGAAAAACAGGCTAGAGAACTGTCCGGGAAGAAGAGGAAAGAGGCGTTACACTTAGCTAGCAGTCTCCGCTAAGGCAGATTTTCTTGGAGTCATTTTTAATTTTCATGTAAGGTCAGAGCTACTATAAGGAACTCCCATTTACTTTTTACTCAGATTTACCAAGGGTTCACATTTTGCCACATTTGCTTTTCCTGCCTCTGTGTGTACACTGAGGTGTATAAAATGTGTTTAGATGTGTATAAAGGTGTATAAAAACCACACATAGGTATACATATGTGTATATATATGCATGCACACATATATGATTTTTATATGTGCACTTTTCTATGTTCTGCCGTTTTTACATAAATGCATTTTTTCTGAATGATTTGAAAGTTTGTCGGAGACATTGTATCCCTCTATCTCTAAATACTTTGGTGTCTGTCTCCTAAGAATGATGATATCTTCCTACACAGCAGGTTTCTTAGCTTCTCTGTGCCTCATTTCTCTCATCTGTAAAAGGGGGATAATAGTAATACCAGCCTCAAAGAATTGTTGTAAGAAATATGCAAAGTGACATCCAGGGACCTGGGAGTGGTGGTAATCATTATGGCTATTGGGATCGTCCTTCCCTTTCTAGGCATCTGTGATGGGGATGCAGCCAACGACCTCACCCTGGAGGACGGCTCTGTGGTGGGTGAGGCTGAGGACCCCGCTCCCTTTCTGGACAGCTGGCAGGTGCCCAGCTCCCTGACCTCGGTGGGCCAGACCCGCTTCCGCCCGGACAGCTGTGCCACAGCGGACTGCTCGCCCTGCCTTCGCATGGTGTCCAACCGCACCTTCAGCGCCTGCCACCGCTTTGTAGGTACCCGCTGGGGCCCGGCATGGGGGGACCTCCCAGGCTAGGAAGGACAGTCCCTATCTGCAGAGAGCAGCTCCCCAGAGGTGTTGAACCTGGGGCCAGATCATGAGTCTCCAGAAACTGGTTATTGTGCCTGGTTATTGTGGCTGGGAGGAGCTGGGCCCCGGGATATGGGGAATCAGGGGGGAGCAGCACTGTCTGGCGTGCCCAGGTGCCACCAGAGTCGTTCTGTGAGCTGTGGATCCGGGACACCAAGTACGTGCAGCAGCCCTGCGTGGCACTGACGGTGTACGTGGCCATGTGCCACAAATTCCACGTGTGCATCGAGTGGCGACGTTCTGACTACTGCCGTGAGTCAGGGCCTGAGCGGGAGTGGGGAGGACGGGCGACTCCTCCATGGCTTCTGACGCTCCCTCCCCTGTTAGTCATTGATTTATTCATTCATTCATTGATATTACTCTGTAATTCAAGAAGTATTTTACCAATATATCTATGATAAATACATAAATAATTGTATTTTTATTTAATATACAATATAATGTAAACATATTTAATATACTATATAATAAATATAAATCCATCTATGAATAATTTAACACATTTATTTTTATTATAATGTAGATTAATAAGCCCAATGAATATTATCTGCTTATTATTTAACTTACCTGAATCTCTTCTCCTTCTCTGTAAAATGAAGAAAGTAATAATGGCTCCCCCTAGGGTTGGTTTGAAGGTGACGTGGAGGTAATGTGTGCTGAGTGTCTCCCGCAGGCACACTACATGGTTACCATCCAGGATGTATTGCCTTTCTTTTAATTTCTTGGTCATCTTTCTCTTCCTTCAGTCTCTCCCTTCCTTGCCTGAGAAGGGAAGTGAGAGCCACCCCTCCCCATCCCATTAGGTTTGCACTGGTGGGGTAGACGGGGTGGACCGGCCTAGGGCACTCTGATTTATAAATGTGGACACATCCAGATAGGCTGGAAGGAGCTCACAGGAAGACCACGCCTAGAATACGACGGCAGATAAAAGATGAAAAGACAAAGTCATCTAGAGTAGTGTTTTCCACACTGTGGGTATGAAACCAACTTTGGGGGTCAACACCATGTTCAAAATATGCAACAGAATAGAAAATGCTAGTGTGTACTCTACCTAGAAAGAGTAAATATTGTTTTTTTGGTTTTGGGGTTTTTTTTTTTTTGAGTAAATATTGTTTTGTGAACAAGTTTGTTTCAGTATATCAGTAATGCTCTAAAAAACGTTCCATATATATATATATATACATATATATATATATATATATATGTATATATATATATATATCAGTAATTCTCAATCCCAAACCATCCTTTAAAATCCCTAGGGAACTCCAAAAAGTACGAATGCTGGGCCCCACAATAAGAGATTCTAATGTTGCTCTGGGTGCGGTCCTGGCAAGGGGATTTCCAAAAGCTCCCAAATGAGTCCTCTGTAAGGACCACTGTTTGAGGTTTAAGGACCACTGTTCTGCATGCCCGTGTGTACCGGACCACAGTGTAAAGTGTACTTTCTAAGGTCAAGAAAATTTGAAAACACTGATCTAAAGCAAGGTTTTGACAAATGTTTCCTGCGAAGGGCCAGATGGTAAAGAACTGAGGCTTTTCAGGCTTTACTGTCTCTGTCACAATTAGTTCTGCCCTAGGAGTGCAAAAGCAGCCAGATACAATAGGCAGGTGCCTGGGCGTGGCTGTGTTTCAATAAAACTTTATTCGCAAAAGTCCGTAGGAGGCTGGATTTGGCCTGGGGTGGTGCTTTGCTGCCTTCTGATAAGGGAGGCAGGGACACCAAACCCCTTTGCACTCTCTGCTGAGGCCAGATGACACTCTGAGGCTCTTCTTCACTCTGCCTGGGGTCTGAGCCCTGCTTACTGTCCACTGTGCCCCTGCAGCCTTCCTATGCTCCAGTGACTCCATTTACCAGGCATGTGTGGCAGCCTGCGAGCCCCCCGAGACGTGCCAGGACGGGCTGCTGGGCCCGCTGGACCCAGAGCAGTGCCAGGTGCTGGGCGAGGGCTGTGTCTGCTCCGAGGGCACCCTCTTGCACCGGCGCCACTCGGCGCTCTGCATCCCCGAGGAGAAGTGTGGTAGGTCCCTTCCCGGCCAGGGTAGGGCCCTCCAAAGCTGACCTCACCCCAGGGTCTCCTCATCCCACCTGCCACCCATGGCCGAGGCCCATCTGCCCCCCTCTAGGTCTGCTTTGGGGATGGTCAGTGTCCCAGGGAAGGTCAAGCCTGGGATGGTCTGGGTCTTCCCACCCACCTCAGTCCCTTGTGTCCCACCCTGTCCCCCACCGCAGCTTGCACTGACAGCACGGGCGTGCCGCGGGCCCTGGGGGAGACCTGGAACAGCTCCCTCAGTGGATGCTGCCAGCACCAGTGCCAGGCTCCCAACACCATTGTCCCAGTGGACTTGGGCTGCCCGGGGCCCCGCCCTGAGACCTGCCCACGTTTTGGGGAGGTGGCCTTGCTCCTGCCCACTGAGGACCCCTGCTGCCTGGGGACGGTTTGTGGTAAGTCCCGCCATTCACTTCCCTCAACCTCAACCGTTAAGATGGTTAAAGGGCGCCGGCTCCCCCTGCAGACCTTGATGGATAGGACAAGGCTTGGGAAAATGAAAGGGGCGTGTGTGTGGGGAGGGGGGGGTGCTGCAAGCAGGGAGAACCCCACCTGGGGGAGAGGAGGCCCCCTCAGGAAGCAGCGTGAGGTAGGGCTGGAAGACACAGGCTATGGACCTGAGCAGTCTGGACAACTCTTCTGCCATTTTGCAGCCTCACGACCTCAGCGATCATTTAATGTCTTTTGTGCCTTAGCTGGTTCTGTTATAGCACGAGACTGATCATAGTCCCCGCTTTCTGGCTGATTGTGAGACTCTAGAAGTTGATTCTGATCTAGGATAGCAGCTGGCACTTGGCCCATCTCGATGAATATTAACAATTAATGCTCTTCTGTCGAGCCCTGGACCTTCTGTGTGACCCTCAGAGGCCCCTTCCTAGAATGTAGGTTCTGGGGAGATTGAGAAATGAAGACAAGCTTTCTAGGTGCTGGGGAGTACTGGAGGCCAGGAGGTGGGGGTGGGGGTGTTCCTAGCCTTCAGGTGACATGCCTTGTGGCCCCTGGCCCAGTGTGTAACCAGACTCTGTGTGAGGGCCTCGCCCCTACCTGCCGCCCAGGCCACCGACTCCTCACCCACTTCCAGGAGGACTCCTGCTGCCCCAGCTACAGCTGTGGTGAGAGCTTCTGAGGCAGGGAGCGCAGGGGAGTGGGGAACCCTGCAGCCGGGGACGGGGAGCTCTGGGGACTGGGTTCTGGTTAGGGACTGGGGCAGAGCCGGGCTGGGGGCTCAGGCATGGCCAGACAGGGTCTGCTCCCAGCATTTAAGTTCTATCTTTTCTGCAGAGTGTGACCCAGACCTGTGTGAGGCAGAACTGGTCCCCAGCTGCCGCCAGGACCAGATCCTGATTGTGGGTCACCTGGGGGACTCGTGCTGCCCCTCCTACTTCTGCGGTGGGTAGACATGCCAGCAGATGTCAGTGTGCACAGCTGGATCCCCGACATCCCTTTCCTCACACATTTCTTGGGGGCGGCTGGGAAGGAGATTGTGGAGCTCACCAGATAGACTGGGCACAGGACAAGGGTGAGATTCCTGTTCAGAACAAAGGGAAGGAGGAAGAGGAAACCAAGCCTGGCTTCACCCCACCCATTACTAGCAGGAGGAAATTGGTGTTTGTTTGGTGTAAAACTTTAGGTAGACAAGGAGGATCTAGATTCTTGCTCCAGGACAGGCCCCATGAGGCCATGAAAGGCTACTTGAGTCCAGCTCCTGTCACAGCTGGGTTTTAGGTACCCCCCTCCACCAACCCAGCAACCTGCCCTGTACCAAGACCCTGTGAGGGGGACTTCCTGTGATGGCCGTGGCTCCTCTCCCCTCCTCAGCCTGTGGCGACTGTCCAGATCCGATCCCCGAGTGTCAGGAAGGAGAGGCGCTCACCGTGGACAGGAACACCACAGAGCTCTGCTGTCCTCTGTATCAGTGTGGTGAGTCCCAGCTGGAGGCGGGCATGCAACCTCAAGGGGCTCCAGGGACATTTATGTGCCCCTTCACAAGGCCCTCCCTCAGGACCAATGGCAGTTCAATAGGGAGCCACAGGGAGCCCCAGGGTGAGGAGGAGCCAAACCTATGAGGGAGGAAGAGGCCTCATGGAGGACGCTGGGCCAGGCGATGGTGCGGGGTCCAGGCAGGGATGTGGATGGCTGTGAGCTTTCAGGAGGAGGTTCCCTGTCCCCTCCCTTGAAGTCCGCAGGCCCAGGGGGAGGCCTAGGGTGAGACCACCCCAACCCTCCCAGCACTGATTCACAGTCCTTACTCTATGAGCCAAGGCCCCTGCTTCAGGGCCCCTCTTGCCCTGTGTCACCCTGGCTTTGCACATGCAGCCTACATCCAGAAGACCCTGCATCTCAAAGCCTTGGAAGCTCTTTTGGGTTGCGACTGTAAATAGAAGTGGACCCTTTCTGATATCTTCACAGGACGTAGTACCTTAATATAATGTGTACTGTGTACCTGGTACCTTAATAGTACCCCTTAAGCCTAGTAGAGGCAGCATCAGGGACGTTAAGAAAACCTAACGGATGAGAGTTAACAAGCTGGTTGAATTTCAAGATGACTTCATTTGCAAAAACCGCACACTGATTATAGGGAAAAGGGGAGTGAACTTCGCCTGCCCAAAGCGGTGTAGGTGGGTACTGTCTGCCAGGAGACCCCAGGGGCAACCCTGACGGCTTCAGTGTCAGAAACCAACTTTGGAGCAGAGTAGACTTCCACGGCGCATGCCCAGATGAGCTGACCCCAATGCACAGATCAGCCCTACCTGGGGGCTCCAGGCCTCTCGTTGCCAAGTGTTCACAAAGCTGATCTGAGCAGAGGGCCAGCGTCCTTTGCCTTGTCTTTCCTTTCTTTCTGTGTCTTCTTCTGTCCTTCTCGGCCTCCTGCTCTTATTCATGTGTGTCTCTGGGGTTCTTTTTTTTTTTTTTTTTAAGATTTTATTTATTTATTTGACAGAGATGACAAGTAGGCAGAGAGGCAGGTGGAGAGAGAGAAGGGAAGCAGGCTCCCCCTGAGCAGAGAGTCCAATGAGGGGCTCGATCCCAGGACCCTGGGATCATGACCAGAGCTGGAGGCAGAGGCTTCAACCCACTGAGCCACCTAGATGCCCCTCTCTCTGGGGTTCTCAGGAGGAAGTCTGGTCATGGGGAGTGAGAACAGGTGCGGCCAGTCAGTCATGGTTTTGCTTCCCGGTTTTGCCATTTGCCCCTAGCCATGTGGCCTGGGGCAAGTCACTAACTCTCTGAGCCAAGGTTCCTCATGGGTCCAAAGGTGCTAATAGTACGTACCTTGAGGGACTCTCATGAAGATGGGAGATAATATATGTGAAGTACCTTATAGTCCTTGGCATACAGTAGGTGCTCAGTAAAGGGAGGGTATTGGTATCATTACTTCTTCCAATCCTCATTGTACTTTTGTTATAGAAGCCATATCTGCTTCATAAAAGGTACAGAATCCAAGTAAATGCAAGCGAGTGAGAATACTTTCTTCTGGCTTCCTAGATACCCCACTGGCAGCACAGTTGGGGTTGGAATACATCCT
Source organism: Mustela erminea (assembly GCF_009829155.1). NCBI lineage: Eukaryota > Metazoa > Chordata > Mammalia > Carnivora > Mustelidae > Mustela > Mustela erminea. The sequence continues at coordinate 71,708,564 of NC_045622.1, forward strand.
TCCACATACTCACTAGGCCTTTATACGTGTGTTTGTTTTTAATCAAAATAAGCTCATACTGTACATGGTTTTTTAGATTTTCTTATTTTTTTATCGTTTTTATTAGAGAATAATTAATATACAATGTTAATTAGTTTCAAGTTTACAACATAGCATTTCAACAAATGTGCACATGCCTTTGGTCTCGTCTTGAAGAATGTCATCACCATCTGTCACCACACCTTGTCATTATAATATTGTTGACTCTGTTCCCTGTGCTGTACTTTTCATCTCCATAACTTACGTATTTTATAACTGTAAGCTTGTATCCCCCCCTTTACCTATTTCACCTATTCCCCCCGCCAGCAACCACCAGTTTGTTCTCTGTATTTAAGAGTCTGTTTTTTGTTTGTTTGTTTGTTTTTGATAATCTTTACCTGTGCCGATATACTTTTTTTTAGTAAATCAGATCAGTTTTCAAAGTGCTGTCCCCAACACCTCCCCTCCCCACCCCAAAGTTGTGCCCAGGAGTCCCTCAATCCTTGCCTTGTCCTCCCAGTAAATGAGAATGGCTGAGGAACCCCAAACTAAGAGGGATTGCCTGAATACTAGGAAAAAGGGAAGTGTGCACCATGGAGTGTAGCATCCCTGATACAGAGCGGGCTCAGGGTGGGCTCCGTGGGTATGGTTCCCACAGGGTGCATAGCGTGGCGTTCTCCTCTAGAGGGAACGTTCGTTCCCAGCAGTGGAGCTTGCACTGGTCCCTGGTGTCCATCTGCCCCTACTCTCAGGGTGACACAGAATCTAGGGGGAAGGAAGGCTCCGTTGAGTCACTTTAAGGTTTTGACACTGTCCTATTGCTAATCCCTCCTCAGAGTGGAACTAAGGCTTCCAGAAGAAGTTCTGGGGGAGACTCCAGGAGCCCAGACTTCTTCCCTGGGCTCTAGCCCTGGAGGGTGTCTACGGAACATTGGACAGGGGTGGGGGCAACCAAGGAGGAGCCCAAGGTGTCTGCAAGGTGTCTGCTCCAAGGTGTCTGCAACTGACGTGTCCTCTGCCTCCCTTCCTTCACAGTGTGTGAGAGCTTCCGCTGTCCCCACGTGCAGTGTGGCATGGGCACTGCCCTGGTGGAGGTGTGGAGCCCGGACCGCTGCTGCCCCTACAAGTCCTGCGGTGAGTCCCTGCGTGGAGACGCCTCTCTCCACAGCTTCGCAGAGAGGGAGGCAAGGGAGGCACGGCCCCCACGGTCCACCTGCTTACATTCCAGCACTCTAGAACCACCAATACTGCCTTGCTCCCCCTGCATCTGAATGCTGGGCACTTCACATTCCTACACATTTTTCTCCCTGGGATAAAAGAAGGAAAAAAATCGAGATCCCTGTTCCCCAAAGGTTTTTCCATCTAAAAAAAAAAAAAAAAAGCCTTTATTGCAGCTGTCTGTTAGTTTAAAAAAAAAAAAATGTTCTTAAAATTTGCCTCAAACCCCTTTGGGAGCCTCCATGACTCCATCAATAACGAACACCAGTGAGCTTTATGTAAAAATGTGACTTAGAAAGAGTTGATTTAGAAAGAGTTACACATTTATTTCACTCGTCTTTTTTCCAGGCCTCCAATGTTAACGTCAGGAGGCCAGAGAGTTTGGTCTGTTTTATTCATAGCTTTGTCCCCAGAGCACAGGAAAAGCTCTGCACAGAGTAGGCGCTTAAAACTATTTGCTGCAGGAGTGAGGGACCCAGGAGAGTGTTTTCACAGGCGCTTTGACCTTGCGCTCTCCTCTCGGGAAGCTAGAGCCTACGTGTCTGTTGAGTTTGCTGGCACTGCCCGGGCAGCAGGCTCTCCCTGAGCAGGACCTGCCCAAGGCTGGACACTTGGACCAATAAAGCCGAACTTGCTGGAATACGTATTTGGGAAAGACAGACGGTCAGAAGTTCCACCCCTGCCATGTTCACTTCTGGAGAGGCCCCACATCTGCTCTAGAAAGGGCTCTCAGGAGGATGGGGCAGGGTGAAGCCCAGATGACAAAGGGCACCTGTGATTGGCCTGTCTGCCTGTTTAGCCTCACTCGCCTCTGGAGTGGAGCTTAGAACCAGGAACCACTCTTGCCTCCCCACAGGCCTACCAGGGGAGCCACAGTCCCTGTGTCCCCGGAGGCTGAAGGGAGGCTAAGATTTTGGCTTCTTCCCCCCCAACCCCCACCCTGACTGGGGCTGAGGCTGAGCCAGAGGAGGGTCTGCAAGGGAGGGAGCATTATGGGGACCCAGGGTGACTTCCACCTGGACAGCTCCCAGTGAGATGGGTCCCCGCCCTCTCCTGTTTTTCAGAGTGTGACTGCGACACAATTCCAGTGCCCCGGTGCCACCTGGTATGGAGACCCTTTTTCTCCCCACTCTTTGAGATCTGCCACCCCCTTTCCTTTCTACTGTGTTCCACCCCCTGGAGACCCTATTCCTTTAATGTAGTGCAGAAAGCCTTGGCGTCCTCATCAGCTTCCTTGTCCTAAGCTCTGCTTTCTGAGTACAGTGTCCACATTTATAAAGTGGGCATGCTCATGCTTTAGCATCATGGTGAGCAAGTCCAATGCTGATGGGGATGGCAATGACGGTGGTGGTGGGGATGGTGGGGATGGGGATGGTGAAGATGACGATGATGGTGACAGTGATGATGGTGGTGGTGGGGATGGTGGAGATGATGGTGATGGTAATGATGATGATGGTGGGGGGGATGGCGAAGATGATGGTGATGATGGTGGTGATGATGGTTGTGGTGGGGATGGTGGAGATGATGGTGATGGTAATGGTGATGGTGATGATGGTGGTAGTGGGGATGGTGGAGATGAGAGTGATGGTGATGATGATGATGGTGGGGGGATGGTGAAGATGGTGGTGATGATGATGATGATGGTGATGATGGTGGGGGGGATGGCGAAGATGATGGTGATGATGATGGTGATGATGGTTGTGGTGGGGATGGTGGAGATGATGGTGATGATGATGGTGATGATGGTGGTGGTGGGGATGGTGAAGATGATGGTGATGGCAATGATGGTGGTGGTGGGGATGGTGGAGATGACAGTGATGGTGGTGATAGTGATGGTGAAGATGGTAGGGGGGGATGGTGAAGATGACGATGATGGTGATGAAACTCATAATGGCAGCTAATGTTTACTGAGAGCTAACTATATGTCAGGGACGTTCCTAGGCCTTTTTATGTATATTGTCAGATTAATTCTCATGACAGCCCAATGAGCTTGATTCCATGATGATCTCAGTTATACAGATAGGAAGACTAAGGTTAAGGTCATGAAGCTAGTAAGTCACAGTCAGGATTAGGACCCAGGAAATCTGACTCCAGAGACCATGCCCTTCGCCTCCAGGCTGCACAGCCCCTGAGGGAAGGGAAAATACTTTAAGAAATGTGAAGTTATGTTTAAAAGGTTTTTTTCACCATTTTCTGATTATATATATTCTCCTCACTCCATGTCCTACAACACACACTTCCTCTCATTTCCCCCCCCTCCCCATCCCTCCTCTTCTCCCTTCAACTGGTGAATGAGGACGGTAAATGGTATAAGCCATGCGGGGTTCTTGGCTGACAGCCATGCAATGGTCCCTCACTGAGGTGGCCAGTGGGTGCTTGGGGTGAAAGGAGAGCCTTTAGCCCCTAGGAAAGGACACTGGGGAGTGTTCCTCAGTGGGGAGCCACCCTGGGAATTTTCCCCTTGGCTGGGGAAGGCGTGAGCTCCCTGGGAGCCAAGGGCCCCAGGCCCGCCAGCCCCCTCCCCACCCACAGCACGGAGCCAACTGACAAAGACAAGGGCCTGGGTGGCAGACTGCTCCCGAGGGCGGGCCTGGGCTTCTGCACCCTGGGGTGCTGACTGCCTCTGCCCCACCCAGTGGGAGAAGTCCCAGCTGGACGAGGAGTTCCTGCACAGCGTGGAGAATGTGTGCGGCTGCGCCAAATATGAGTGTGGTGAGCAGGGAAGGGACGCCCATTGGGTAGGTCCAGGCTGGGCTGGCCAGGGGGTGCTGGATGTGCCTGCCGGGCTCTCGGTGACTGCGGTCATCCCACACACCTACCCAGTGAAGGCCCCCGTGTGCCTGAGCCGCGAGCTGGGGGTGATGCTGCCGGGCCAGACCGTGGTGGAGCTCTCGGCAGACGGCGTGTGCCACACCTCGCGCTGCACGGACGTGCTTGACCCTCTTACCAGCTTCTACCAAATCAACACCACCTCTGTGCTGTGTGACGTCCACTGTGAGGCGGTAGGTGTGGGGCGGGAGGGGGATGGGCCAGGTCAGGGCACCAGCCTGGGTGACCTTGGGTGCTCCAGGAATCAGAGGATCCTCAAGCTTTCTAGACACGTCTGAAGGGTAGGGCTGGGGGGAGGGGCCCTTCAGAGACCCCCGTGGAAGATGCTGAGCTCGGGCCGGGTTGGGAGAGGCCAGGAGGGGAACAGCAAGAATGCGGGTCTGGCCAGGGCAGGTATCTGATGGCGAGAACACAGATCGAGGCACCTACTTATGACTGGCCCACTCCTTGCTGCTCTGTGTGTGTGTCTGTGCTGCTACCCTTTGTTGAGCACTTCTGCATGCCCAGTAGCTAGGATAGTGACTGGCTTCTTGTAAAAGCTAATGAGGGTTGGGGTGGAAATAGCCCCATTTGTCAAATGAGAAAACGGAGGCTGAGGGAGGTCCAGTCATTTGTCCAAATTCCCGCAGGGACTAGGACTCAAACTGAGGTCTGTGCGCAGCCAGAAGGAGCACCCTTAATCACCAGCAGTGCTGTCGCTGAAATGGGTGGAAATGCTCTTCGTCCATGGGGCCGGGGTCTAGGAATTGCTGTGAGGGAGGCTTGAGGCGGACGGAGGGAAGACCTTCCTGCCTGACATGAGAGGCTGGGAGCTCCCTTTCTGAGGGCGGCCTGCTCTGGGCTTCGGGCTCTGGGACCTCAGGCAGTAGGAAAGGCAGGAGGGTGGAGGTGGGCACAGGGCTGAGGCCCCTCTCATCCTGCCGGATCCTGTAGAACCAGGAGTATGAGCACCCACGGGACCTGGCAGCCTGCTGCGGCTCCTGCAGGAACGTGTCCTGCCTCTTCACTTTCCCCAACGGCACCACCTCCCTGTTCTTGGTAGGCGGCCCCCCAGCTACCCACCTGGGGAAGGTGTGGGGGGTGGTTAGGGGTAGGCCAGGGCTCAGGGAGAGGTGCAGACAGGGTCCTGGGCAGTGCCAGGTCCTGGGCCACACCTGTGTTCAGAGTTGTGCCCTAGCAGTTCCCACGGGCCATCTAACCACCTCTGTGCCCTCCAGCCTGGGGCGTCGTGGATCGCAGACTGTGCCCGTCATCACTGCAGCAGCACTCCCCTGGGCGCGGTGCTCGTCCGCTCACCCATCAGCTGCCCCCCACTCAACGAGACTGAGTGTGCCAAGGTCAGTGCCAACTTCCTCCCTGCACGGCATGGCCTGAAGCCAGGGATACCAGCCGTCTTACTGGCAGCGGGCTTGGGGGCTGGCGGGGGTCCTGTGTGCTGAGGTGAGGGAGGAGGGGTCCACTGAAATCTATACGCGCCCTGCCACCCCAGCTCCACATCCCTCCATGTGGTCCCGCTCTGACCTCATCACAACACACATCCCCAAGCATCACATGGCAGCGCCCAGGTGTACGGAAGCATCCATCCTCACACACACACCAACATGGACAGTCAGTCCCTCACGCACACCGCACACCTCACGGGGACATGAACCCCTCTGCCTGCCAGAACACACGCCATGGACCATCACACAACGGGGCATACAGGCCACACACAGCGTGCAGATGCCCAGTTCGGTCGTAGGATGGTTTGATGGTACTGCCACTGACCAAACCAATGCCAGAAGGGACAGCTGTCACTCTGGGCAGACATCAAGGGAAAGGATTTCTGGAGGGCTGGGTTATTGCTGCATTATCGAAGTTCCCGAGATTGATATCAGACATCAAAAGATTTCTGATCTTACCTAGAAAACACACACACACCCTCCCAGTCATACCCTCACAATACAAAATCACATGTGTACACACACAAGTACACACTCATAAAATCACACGCATATACTCCCTAATTCACAAAGCTCTCCCATATCATTGTTAGGCTGATTTCATAAGCGAGGAGGAGGGCTCTGCCCCCATTTTCAAGGTGGAAAAATTAAACCCAGAGGAAAGGGGTGACTTATCCAGGGCTGAGATAGAGCCCAGGTCACTGGACCAAATGGGCCAGCCCCTGCACCCCTCCCCTCCCTGACCCTCTGTGCAGGAAGCACTAATGAGGGAACACGTGGGGCATGAGGGAAGCTGCTCCCTGGAAGGATGGGGGGCCCACACCCTCTTATCCAGCCTGCAGTCTTACTGGGGCCACAGGCCGCCTTAGTGTCACTGTCCCAGCCAGTCAGGTTAGCCTCTCTGGCTCTCCCATGGCCAGCCCAGGGACCCCTTCTCCCACTGGCCAGGCCCTGATGGATGGAAAGACCTGGTACTCCTCTCCCGGAGCATCATGGGAGAAAGGGAGTCACTCTCGCTGCCTCTTGCTGGGATCTTGGCTCCAGGTCTAGGACAGGCTCTCCCTCTGACCTCCTCTCCTCTCCCTCTAGGCTGGGGGCTCAGTGGTACCGTCCTTGGAAGGGTGCTGCAGGACATGTGAGTGAGCACGGCTGAGGCCCGGGGGTGAAGGGGGACACCTTTCGGGTCGGGGGACAGGGTATCATGCCAGGGTTCAGAGGGCCAGGTTCCTGGCCTGGCACCCCAGTGGCGGTTCGTCAGGGGTTATTAAATGAAGGAATAACACACCTCCCATCGGGCTCATGGCACTGGCAGAGATATGGGCAGACACATACTCATGTCCCTATCCCAGCAAAAGTCCTCTGCTTCTTGATGGAGACAGGGACGTCCAGGAGGTCAGTAATTCCCCACCTGTTCTCCCTCCTCCTGTACGACCCCCAGCCAGAAGCCCCCCAGGTGAATCCTTCCTGTGGCCGGGAGCCCAGTCTTAGAGGTGCCCCCTGGGTGGGATTCAGGCCCGCGGGGTCCCTGACTCAGTCTGAGTGAGAGCTCTGGGCATGTGTCCCACATCTGGCTCCTGGAACCCGCAGTCCCAGCCACATAGGCAGGCACGTTCCAGTCAACTGTAAGACCTTTGCCTACGCGCCTCCCCTCCCCCTACGGTCCTCAGACTGGCCTTTGGAGGCCAGAATTTGGGACGCTGTGTCCACCTCACAGACAGCAGGAAAGCTGGGCTCAGTGCCTCATTGGCTGGTCTCTCACCCGCAACTCACGTTCGCTGAATATTCCATGTGCTCCCATGTGACCTGCGACCCATGTCCCTCTCCCCAGGTTCCCCGGGGACCCTGTTTCCTGTGGTCCCCGTTAGCCCCGCCTCTCCTCCACGGGTTAGTGTCCACTGCCACCCAGGTACTCCTCTTGGAAGGACTGCAGGCGTGCAGCCATGTTGCTGTTCCCAACAATGTCCCTTCTGCTAGATGGCCCCAGCTCTGGGGGTGGGGGAGGGAAGGGCACGGGCCCCTGCTCCCTGCCTCTGGCAAGGGCCTTTAAGCCAACAGTGCATGCTGAATAGCGAGCCTCACCCCCTGGGCTTGCGTGGGAATGCTTCAGCGGTGCCCACTCTCCCGGAGCCCATCAGCGCCCAGTGCTGCCACTGCTTTGCTCCCGCTGGTCACTCAGCTGGTCTCAGTCCAGGACCTCAAGGGCCATGGCCAGGACAGGCCTTGGGCCTCTTGCCTGCTAGAAGCAGAGGGGGAGGAAAAAGTGAACTTAGCTCTGGCCAGGAGTCCTCCAGCTGGTATGGTGGGAAACCCACTGTGGTGAGGCCCAGAGGCCAGAATTCCACCCCATTTCTGGCAGGCTCCCTGGGGTGACAGAGAGAATCCGTGCATCAGGCAAATATTTACTGAGCATCAATACACCAGGCCCTGTTTTAGGCACTGTAGACGTTTTAGTGGGAGAGACAGAATAATAAGTAAAATATATAGTAAGACAGATACCTCTAGTTTTAGGGGGATTGAGACTTACACAGTTTGGGGGGGCCTCATTAAGAAGAATACAAACTTACAAGTCCCATATCAGGGTGTGAAATTGAATATTTATTTAGAACGGAAAAGAGCTCACAGCAAGCTGAGGGAGGGGCTGTTCAAAAGAAGGTCTGAAGCTTCTGTTTCCCCAGCATACCCACCCTTGTGTCTCTGGTGAGATGGTGATGGTGCCCAGGCTAGGAATAAGGCAAGGGAGGGGTCGGGGAGGGAGCAGAGGGTGGAGGGAGGGGGTTGTTGTTTCAGGCGGGGGCGCAGGCCTGGGGAGGAGATATTTCCGTCTGTGAGGGCCTGAGTGGCCCTAAGATGGCCTGTCGGTGGGAGGCATGGCCCAGGCAGAGGAAGCTGCTGCCAGTCACCTTCCATGCCTGTGATGACTGTGTGAGGTGCACGAACCCCTGACCCTGTCCGATGGATACGGAAACCCAGTGAGCCCGCTGTGTGCCAGCTTCTGGTACAAGGTAGTGGGTTTCCATACATTCAGGAAATTGCCGATTCTAGAAGACCTCTCAGAGTCGGAACGCTGAAGCTGAGAGAGGGGTGGGGACAGGGCCAGGGTCACCAACAGGGGTTAGAGACAGGCACTGGGGCTGGGGTGGGGAGGCAGCCTGCCTCATCTCCAAATCCTCCTCTTCCTAGCCCAGAGCACCGCCCCCGCATCGCCCCCCCACCGCCCCCCCACCCCCCCGGCCATCCAGACCTCATTCCCTGTCTCCCCTGCCTTCACCACCTGCCTGTCTCTCCAGGGCACTGAGTGAAAGGCTTTCTCTTTGCTGGGGAGGGGCACTAATGCATGGGCACTAACGCCTGTAGAGAGACCCTCAAGCATGACACTAACTGCCCCAGTCTGGCCCGTCCTGCTGTCCACTGCAAGCACTTCTCAGCCACAGCTGCCCCCTCCCTGCCCCCCCAGGTAAAGAGGACGGGCGCTCCTGCAAGAAGGTCACCATCCGTATGACCATCCGAAAGAACGAATGCAGGAGCAACACCCCTGTGAGTGGCGCCCCCTGGCGGTGGGAGAGGGGGCTTCGCAGGGTGCGCTGCACCGTCAGCCTCACGAGCCCGCCCACCTCTAGGTGAACCTAGTGTCCTGCGATGGGAGGTGCCCGTCTGCCAGCATCTACAACTACAACATCAACACCTACGCCCGCTTCTGCAAGTGCTGCCGGGAGGTGGGCCTGCAGCGGCGCTCCGTGCAGCTCTTCTGTGCCACCAATGCCACCTGGGTGCCCTACACCGTGCAGGAGCCCACCGACTGTGCCTGCCAGTGGTCCTGAGGCCTGGGGGCCGGGGCTGGCTGGACCACCTCTGCCACCCCCACCTTCTGCTTCCAGTGGGCCCAGGGTGCCAGGGCGGGGGGTGGGCCTGGCTGCTACAGGTGTGGGGAGCAGGTAGGTGCTGAAAACGGAATGACGGGCAGAGGCTCGGAGAGTGATTAGAAAGGGCCACACCTGCCCATCCCGGCTTCTTCTCTGGTCTCCCTCTCCTGCATACACCGAAAAGCATCATACCTGAGGGCTCAGGGAACTCAACTCTGTCCTTGGCTGAGGTCTGGAATGGGCCTGAGCCCTGACTCTGGCTGCAGCGGGGTGGAGGGGGAAAGATTTCCTGGGAAGCCAGGCCCCAAGCTAGACTCAAGACCATGTACAGGGCAGGGATGTGGTGGACCCTTTCTACCCTGGGAGAACCACAGTAAAAGGACAAGGAGGCTTTAACTGCAATACACAGGCCTGCATGGGGCTGCACAGGGGGATTTCCCAGAAGCGAAGAGGGTGGGTTCCCAGGTCCTCCCACCAAGGTCTGCAAGGTCAGGCCCAGAGACAGGGGAATGGGCTCAGTGACCTTCGAGTCCCCTGTAGACTCAAGAGGGATGCCCTGGCATTCTGTCGTTACCCTGTGGTTCAGGAAAGGATTTAGAAGAACAGACCCATGCCTGCTCCCTATGTGGCCCCCACTCCCAGCCTCCCTGGCAGGTGAGCTGGTTCTTGTGAGGTGGTAGCAGGAGCCCCCAAGGGTCATTGGTTATTTTAGGGTACCTTCAGACTGGAAGGGCGTGCCTGGCTTTGCCACGTGCCTCTTCTCCAAGGCCATAGCAGAGTTGGTCTCTGGAGGGGCCTGAGGTGAGTTTTGTGGCTCAGCCAATTCCTAGCTCTCTGCTTCGTGGGACTGTTTAGCAGGAGAGCATCTGTCAGTGGGAAATGCAGGCGCTCCACACATACAACTGGTCTTCCAGCGTTTTGTCAGAGCCTTGTCTCTGAACCAGAGTGTCCTTCTTAAAGCCAGGGCTAAGGTCCCTTTCACACCCCACTCTACAGGTCACCTCCACATGCCCCTTTGTTCCACTGGTGCAAAAGGCATGGACACGAGGTTGTTCACGCCCCAGCATTACCCTGATATGCCTGGGGCCGTGGGGATGCCCTAGGGTTGGGGTTAGTAGCCTGTGCCAGGTTGGGCCCCAGCTGTTCCTGCAGCTTCTTTTTCTCGGATCTATATTCTGGTTCTGTAACTAATAAACCACGGAAAGACACCAGGCCACTGAGCGTCTCTGAGGGTGTCCAGTCTGCTTTGACTCTGAAGGAATTTCAGCTGAAGAGAAGACCCTGTTTCATGGCCCTGAAGGTCACTCCAACTTCTCCTGCCCCATCTGCCCCCCGCCCCGCACTTCCCCACGACCCCCCAGCGCCTGCCCCCAGCTTGTTGGAACTGAGCTGACAGGAGACTGGCTCCCAACGGAAGGGGTGGGAGGAAGGCGAGGACATGGGGAGCTGGGGAGCTAGCGTCCCAGTGGGGGCCTCGGTTTGGAAAGGCAACCTCAGGCTTTCAGATGACTGTTCATCTACCTGTCCCCGACGACGCAGCTTTGCTGACTTGGCCCTCCTGGGCTCTAGCTGGAGGCAGCTCCCCAGCACCTGCCCCATCCCCACCATGGGGCCTGGCTTCCGGTGATCACAGCCATCACTGGAATCACAGTATTCCTGCCTTTTCTTCCCCCCTTACCTGCCCTTCCAGCCAGGCATCTCCTCCTGCCTGTTCCTCCTGGAAGCCAACCTCCCACCCCAGCCCTCTGGCCAAACATCCCAGTCCTGTTCCCTCAGCTTCCTCCCGAGAAATCAACTCCTCAGACACTCCAGTGAAAGATTAGTAAGAAGCAAATCATCGCCCAGCATGATACTGTGCTCTGTGCTCTGGAGAAGACAGGAGACAAGGAGGAACTTAAACCTTGATCAGTGTTGCCCAGTTGCCCAATGCTGATGTCAGTGTTCATTAAAACAATTTGGAGATGGTGATTCACATCAAAAATACCTATACCCTTTGATGAAACTCTTGAATTTCTAGACAGCTGTGATAGGCTGAAGGATGGTCTTTCACGTATTCATGCCAGGAACCTCGAAATATGTGACTTGACAGAGTAAAAAGGACTCTGCAGGTGTGAATAAGACTCTTGAGGTGGGGAGATGATCCTGGCCCAGTATAATCCCAAGGGTCCTTGTAAGAGGGAGGCAGGAGAATCAGAGTCAGAGGACATGGGATGACAGATGCTGAGGTTGAAATGATGCACTTTGAGGTTGGAGGAAGGGGCCACTGGCCAGAGAATGTGGGCAACTTCTAGAAGCTGGGAGGGGCAAGGAATGGATTCTCCCCTGGAGCCTCCAGAAAGAACGCAAGACTGCCCACGCCTTGATTTTAACCCAGCGAAACCGATTTAAGACTTCTGACCTCTGAAACTCTAAGAGAACTGGTGTTACTTTAAGCCATTAAGTGGGTGGTAATTGTTACCGCAGCTGTAGAAAACTAATACGGCATCTAAAGAAGTAATTCATACAAGGAGGCAAGTGCCAATTGTTTATTATAGCATTATCTTATTTTTTTTATAAGTAGTAACAACTTGACATGCCTTCCGATAGGGAATGATTAGATTGCCCAGTACAGACACACCGTGAAGATTCTAGAGCTGTTTCTTACACTGACGCAGCAGGCTCTCTGGGATACCTTAAACAAAGAAAGGAAATTGTGTGTCAGTTCCCACAGAACGACCCACCTTTATGCATCTATGCGGGGGGGAAAAACATATGTATGCGATCATACACACACACACACACACACACACACACACACACACACACACCAGGCTCATTCCCTTGAAGGGTTTTCAGGACTGAGGAGGGCCCTTCCTGGCTCTTTGGGCCAACTGGTTCAATGGCAACATTGGTTGAACCCTCAGAACCAAAAACATCCTTTTTGGTTCTGAGGGTCCCAAAGACTGTCACTGCATACAGAAGGATGAAATGATCACCCCAGGACAGACTCAAGGCTCAAGGAGTATCTATGGCGTATTCCCATCCCCATTCTCTTCCTGTAATTTACAGCTTGAGGAAAGCCCCCAGGCCACACACTGACCAGGTAAGGAAACAGAAACCCAGGACCCAGCCCCTCCAAGACCTGGTAGCTGAGCTGGGCGGCTGCACAGCCTGTGGCCCCCTGTGACGTCTTTGCAAACACGAGGGGTTTTGAGCCCCAGAACCATCCCATTTTCCCTGCTTCAGGCTCAAGTTCCCGCCCTGATTTTCTGGGCTTAATCTTCTTCCTGTGGAAATCAATAAGGACATTGTGATGGAATGATTCACGTTCAAGGTCAGGCCAGAGCAAATTGGAGGCGACATGCTGATTTTACCGCCCTCATGGAGTGGAGAGCCAATCCTGCTCACAGACCCTTTAACCCTTCCCTCGCCACTCCCAACACTGGGTCAGCACCTGCCCAGCCCAGCCTCTTCCCCCAGCTCCTTCGCCCGGCTATGGCCCTGCCTTTTATATCTCCCCAAGGCTCTGACCACATGGACTTGGAGCCTCACGTGGCTCCTGGTGATTTGGGGAAGGCAGATGGCAATCACAACCCTGGACCAAACAGAAATGATTTCAAGCTAAAGGTTGGATGCTACTTGTATAAGAACATTGGTCATATCCTGTGCCAGGAAATCGCCCTCCCTGAAGCAAAGCCTTCCCCACTTCCAACCCTCTTTTCTGAGCTCCAGATCCCCTCTTCCCTGCTGTCCTGGACTGTCCCACCTGAGGAGGTGGAGGAGAAGGGGGACGAAGTTCCTCATTTTTTTTAATGAACAGCAGGTCAGACCTTTTCTGTGGCTCAAACATGATAGAGGTTTATGTCTCCCTCTTATAAAGAAAACAAAAACAAAAACAAACACAGGTGTTTCTGAGTATCAGGAACCTTCCATCGAAAATGATTCAGAGACCCTGGCTCCTCTGTCTTGAGGGACCACCACCTTCAGCAGAGGATCACCTGCATCAAGCCAGCTCGCACTGGAGGCTGGGGAGATAGGAAAGCAAGTGGCTTGCTCTCTTTCGCTCACATCTCAGCAGCCAGAACCTGTGCATGTGGCCACAATTAAATGCAGGGGAGGCTGCGAGTTGTAGTCCAGCTGTATGCCCAGGAAGAAGGGGCCTGGGTCTAGAATACGTCTTCTCAGTGAGGAGGTGGAGATAGTGGGGACAAAGCTTAGGAGTTTGGCTGAGTAGGACCGAAGAGAGACAGGGCATGAGGTCAATGGAAGATTTATTTGTTTGAAGGTTTGAGGAAGGCAGTGACTTGGCCATATATGCTGGGAGGAGCCAGTGGAGAGAGAAGGGATTCGCTGGGGGAGAGATCAGGGTCTCCGAGGGCCCTTGGCTGCCATGAGGAAGACCAGTGACAGGTAAGGACCCTCCGGTTGGGTGGACCCTGCTTTCCATCTTTATTCATCCTGGGTCCCCAGTGTCTAACACAGGCCACTGGAAACTGAGTATAAACATACCATTAAACATACAAGTAAGGAGCCGGGCAGCAAGAAGTTAAAGAGGATAGTGGTGGGCAGATCCAGGGAGCCAGGTGCACCCCAACATACTGCGGCAGTGCCAGTTAATCCCTTGCAGCAGGCAGGAGGCCTGCACAGCTGTCTCTCCCAAGCTGGAACTGCATAACCAGCCGGCCCTTTGCCCAGAGGTCCTGGCAGCCCAGGGCGGAGGGAAGGGGAGGAGAAAGGTGGGCAAGATGGTGGGCGAAGCCCCTGCACGCTTGGAGAACTCATTCTTCAGAGTTGAGCCATTCTGGAGGTTTGCTACTCAGCCCCCACTTGCCATGAAGACTGACCTCCCTCTGGGACAGGGTCCTCTCCAGCTAGCGAAAGATAGTGTGTCCCTGCCCACCCACCCCCAACACACATGCCACGTCCATTCCTGCGTCTGCGTTTTTGCCTGGGGTTCTTGCCTCATCTGGGATGACCTTTTCCTTCCTCTCTCTGGGCAGCTCCTGCCTAGTCTTCAGACCAACCTTGAGCTGCAAAACCCCCGCCCACAGCCTCCTTCTTTTTGGTCATGGCGCCCCCCGGCCCTTGGTTCTGCTTGCCTGGGGTGTCACATGCCAGTGCGGCTCGATGCTCTGCTTAGGGAAGGGGGACACAGGCCTTGCTTTCACCTTCATTCATTCTTCACCCACGTTTTATTACAACAGAGAAGGATGCTAAGGCTCAGAGAGGTTAAGCAACTGCACAGCTAGAGAGTGGGGGAACTCAGGACATGAGCCCGTACTTGTCTCATTCCAGAGTCCACACCCAGACTTTCCTTCTCACTGGGAAAAGGAAGAAGCAGAATGCTGGGTGGCTAACAGCTACCATTCAGGCCCCTTCCTCCCAGAAGCCAGATAGGATAGTGGAAAGAATATTCTAGTCTCTCTTTGGCCAGTTCCCAATTATAGGATGTTGGCAAACGTCAAGCCTCAGTCCCCCTTTGTGAGGAGGGGCGACAGGTTCTACATGCTAGGGCTGGCATGAGTGTCAAGTGAGATCATGGATGGGAACGGGCCGGACAACTGCAGAGTCTGCTGCCCTGTGGGAAGCTGCCTGGCTGAGCCAGGCGATCCCAGCCAGAGCGGGCCACAGAGTAGGAGAAAAGCTGGAGCACAGGGCCTGACGGACCCCCAGCCTACCATTCCTGCAGGAGCTCTTGGGCTCACGACCGAGCCTTTGAGTGTGCTGGGCCCAGACAGCTGTGTTTCCTGCCCCAGCTCCCCCTGAGCTCAGGCACTGGTTATACATGGTTGGAGCTGAGCAAGCCGTGTGCTTGGGGGAAGAGCCCGGATGATGGGGTCTGGCTCTTTCTCTGAACAGCTATGTGATTTATCCTCTCCAAATCTCGGTTTCATCACTAAAATGGAAAAGAGAATCTGGCAAAGTCATGGTGAGAATGTTTACAGGTAAAGCCTGTGACTTATCATAGGAATTTAATGCACGGAGCTATTGTTGCTACTGTGGACAGAACATTTAAGGTCAACTCCTTCGAACTCCACATCTCCAGGAGCAGAAGCTGACCCTAGAGAGAGACAGTGACTTACCCAAGGTCTCACTGCAAAGTGAGCAGAGCCAAACCAGACTCCAAACCCAGTGCTCCTTCCATTCCATCCTCCAGGGAGTTTCCTCTGACTTCCAACCCATGAGAGGTCTCCTTGCTCGAACCTCACAGCCTTCCCTGCCTGAGTCACCTGCTGGGCCTTCCAAGAGTTCTGTCTCCATCTAAGACAGGCGCCTCTTACTCCTGCCCTAGCCTCCCCAACAGTAGCTATTAGAAGGCTGGGTCCTCTGCAAGGTGTTTAGATCCAGCCAGGGATGTTCCTAGGGGTCTGGGAATGTTCCAGGGATGGAGTCCCAGGATGGAGAGGGGAGACAGAAGTAAGAGAGGGAAGGGTTAAAATGAGGCAGCTGGAGAGGGCAGCCTACAGACAGCCCAGCCCAGCACTGGGAGGCCTGCACCACTCCATTCCTTTGCAGATCAGTTACACCCAGCTGTCTCCCTCCCCACCGCCAGTGCCCCTTGGATTAGGCGGGAAAGGATCCCGGCCTGCAGCCTGCACACGGCCCATGGGGAACAGCGCCTGCAGCCCACGCCTCCGCGACAGCTGCTGAGTGTCAGGCGAGAACATAGATCAGCAGGGTCCTGGCAGAGGTGCCCCCAGCACAGGCCCTGCCCCCAACATGCGCAGGAGAGGCCGCCCAATGAGAAAGGGGGTCTGTAAGGGATTTGGGAGGTACAGGCAAGGGACTGTTCCCAAAAATACCTCCTCTGCACATATGTCACTGGGCCTCAAATTCTACCATTAGACATCTTAGAAACTTCAGGTCTCTCAAAGACACCAATTAAAAACTACGCTTCTTGGAACAGCTGGCATTCTTATGTACCACTTGATGAGTCTTGGTAAAATTAACTAGAATTTTATTTTAGTTTTACAATGCATGTATGAAGTCCCTCAAAAATGTCTATTCCTTGGGGCTCCTGGGTGGCTAAGTTGGTAGAGGGTCGGTGTCTTGGTCTCATGTCTTGATCTCAGGGTTGTGAGTTCAAGGCCCATGTTAGGCACGAAGCCTACTTTAAAAAAATGTCTTCCTTTGTCTCAGTCATTCCACTGAGAACTTTAACTTAAGATGAATTTGATGTAAATAGTTGATAATATGGAAAACAATGTTGTGGGCTATAGGGCTTCTGGGTGGCTCAGTTGGTTAAGCATCTGCCTTCAATTCAGGTCATGATCCTAGGGTCCCTAGATTGAGCCCTGCATTGGGCCCCACATTGGACTCCCTGCTCAATGGTGAGTCTGCTTCTCCCTCTTCCCCTGCTCCTCCTTCTGCTCTCTCTTTCCCAAATAAATAAAATCTTTTTAAAAAAAATGTGGGCTATAGTTTCAAGATAAAAAGACTAATACCACAGATACTCTCAAAATACTCAAAAAACCTATATGATATGACAAAGAAAATTTAAAACTAGAAAATATCTGTACCTATAATGAAAAACATGGAATAGTTCCATCAATAGGCCAAATACACAAAATTTCTGGAAGCTATCAAGCAAATGGGAGATAGCACAGTACATAGGTTGGACAGAACTTCTGGGTTCTAATCCTGATTACTTCTCTCAACAGTTCTGTGACCTCGGAAAGTTACCGAACATCTCTGAACTTCAATTTCCTCAACTGTGAAATTGGAATAATCATTATAATAGTGGTGAGAATCATGTAAAGATTAGAAGAGATCATGTGTGGGAACATCCTTGTGATCCCTCCATCAGAGGAACCAGCATTAACCAGTGAATGAATGGCTATGGTGTGTCTCTCCCCATCACCCCCCTACAAAAATGTCGAGAAACCCCCACATAATATCAATTCAGATTAATGTAGACCTTTATTATAAATATTACTAGTCAATTAAAACTCACTAGCTATTTGAAAATGATGGACAGCCCTAAAATGAGAGGCAAGCTGAGATGGTGTGGGGAATTTCCATCAGTGAAATACCATCAATTCAAGAAACATGAAAAACATGCAGAATATTCCTTTCTTTCTTTCTTTCTTTCTTTTTTATTTCTTTTCAGCGTAACAGTATTCATTGTTTTTTGCCCACACCCAGTATTCTAATAAACATCCCCAAGATGATTTGTGAGGATATTTAAGTATCTATAAAATAGGGAGCTAATATACAAAAACACAATTAGAAAACAAGAATTTTGTTTTGACCTTACAACATGACCTTACAACAGAGTATCCTGCAATTGCACACCTACCATGCAATTATAAACAATTAGAAAATTAGACAAAATACATGAGATCTGTGTTTTCAGACATTGGACAACAGGCAATGCAGGGCTAGGATCCCTAAGAGGAAAGAAAATAAGTGCAATGAGTCTTACTAGAAAGCGCCAACCTTCTGCCTACAGGAATTTTCTGGAAAAAGACACAGAGATGGGGAAGCCCCAGCAGAGGGTGGTGGTCTCAACGACTTGAAGAGACAGAGATCACAGCAGGAAATCTGAGGTTACTGGAAATTGTGTAGTAGAGTATCAAAGTAGAGGGAGTTATGTAGGAAAAGAGTTCCAGAAATCTGCATAGATTGTCTGTTGATGAATACTAAAGTACACATATACAAGGCAGAAAACTATAAGACTGAGCAAAGAACTATTGACCAGTTGTAAACTGAGCAATTCCTGGAGCTTATGCAAGAATAGGAGACATTCAGGTTTTTACCAGCCACAGTGGAGAGACCTCATTGAATGTCTGGGGCATTTAATTGAGCCTCCAGAAAGGGTCTTGCCATAGAAATAGAACTAAACTAGCCCAGAGTAAATCCTATGAAGGACCTGCTCTAATTAAGTTTTGAAACAAGTGTGAAATTGACCATGTTGATATGTAAATAACTTAACTGTAAGATATAACTCTAGATATTCTCTAGAAGAAACAAAATCCAGATGTTCAACAATGTGATAATAACATTCATTCAATCAATTTTTAAAAATTACCAGACATGCAAGGAACCTGGCAACTGTGACTTAAAACAAGGAGAAAAATCAGTCAATAGAAACAGACACAGAAATGACAAAGATGATACTAGCCAACAAGGACTTTAAAATAACTATTAAAAATATGCTCAAGAATGTAGAGAAAAATATTAACAAAATAAGAAAAGAAATGGAGGATATTTTAAAGAAGAAAATGGAACTTCTGGAGATGAAAACACAAAATTTTCAATGAAAACAGGATTAAAAGATTAGAGACTTCAGAAGAAAACATCAACAAACTTGAAGACATAAGAAAAACTGTCCAAAAGGAATTACCCACAAACATGGGTGTAAAACTCTTTAAGGAAATGTTAGCAAACAAATCTAGCATTATCCAAAAAGAAGTACACATTCTGATCAAGTGGGCTTTATCCCAGGAATGCAAGGTTGGTTTAACACCCAAAAATCAAGTAAATCAAGTAATGTAATATACCATATTAATAAATATCCACATGACCATCTCAATAGGCACAGAAAAAGGATTTGATAAAATCCAACACCCAGTCATGATTTTTAACAACTCTTTAAGAAGTAGGAATATGAAAAAGCTTCCTCATCCAGATAATGGTATTTATTAAAAATTTACAACAAATGTCATACTTAATGCCCAAAGACTAAATGTTTTTCCACTAACATGATAAACTTAGTAGGATTTCTGGCCTCACCTCTTCTATGAAATCATGTTTTGGAGATTCTACCAGTGAAATAAAGTAAATAAAAGAAATCAAAGTCATACAGAGTGGAAATACAAAAGTAAAACTGTCTTCATTCACATATTCATGATCATCTATGTATAAAATCTTAAGGAAATTAACAAGAAAGCTACTATAACTACTAACCAAGGCAATGCAACACATATTCAATATACAAAAATCAACTGTATTACAAAAATCAATTGTTTTACAAAAATCAATTGTATTTCTGTATAATAGTAACAATCTAAAAACAAAATTATGAAAAGAATGCTCATAATAATAGTATTAAAAAGAATAAAATGGAATACATTTGGAATATACTTAGCAAACATGCAAAACCTATATACTGAAAACTACAAAATATAGCAGCAAGAATTTAAAGAATATGTGAATTAATAAAGGGATATGCCTTCTTCATGGATTGGAAGACTCAAAATCATTAAGATGGCAATTTCCCCTATTAATCCACATATTCATTGAAATCCTCATCAGAATCTCAGCAAGCTCATTTTGTAGAAAGTAACAAACTGGTCCTAAAATGCATATGGAAATGGAAAGGACCTAGAATAGCCAAAATAATTTGGAAAAACACAAAACTGGAGGAATTACACTGCCTTTATTCATAACTTATTGTAAAGCTACAGTAAACACGACAATGTGATATGGGTTTTTGGATATACATAAAGATTACAATAGGGAGTCCAGAAATATATCCACACAATAGAAAGAAGTCAAAAAAACCCAATAAGAACAATAAGAACTTGAGCAAAATTTGAGCTGACACTTCACCAAATAAGATACATGATGGCAAATAAGTATATAAAGAGATACCCAGTATCATTAGTCATTAGGGAAATCTAAATTAAAACCATAATAAGATAACACTATTATACTCTCTAGAGTATCTACATACTAAAAGACTGATGCATCAAGTTTTGAGAATGTAGATAAAGGGGATGCTCATACATTACTGGTAAGAATATAAAACAGTACATTCAGTTTAGAAATCAGTGTGAGTTACTTAAATAGTTGTGTATAAACTTCCAGGGCCCAGAAAGTCAACCCTTACATAGATACACAAGGGAAATGAAAATTTGTGTACCCTAAGACTGTATGCAAAAGTTCATAACAGCATCATGCATAATGACTCCAAACTTGAAATAACACAAATGTTCAAGGGATGAATTAATAAACAAATATGGCATCCACATATAATGGACTGCCCAAGAATAAAAAAAGGAAAGGAACTATTGATACATACAAAAATATGGATGAACCTCAAAAAAATGTGCAAAGTATGAAATGTCAAATCCATAAAACTATATATTGTACAATTCCATTTATATGAACTTTCTAGAAAAGCCAAAAATGTAGAGACAGAAATCAGATCAGTGGTTAGCCATACTTGGAATGGGAGTGGGGTTGACTGTAAATACACAGGGGGACTTTTAAGGTAGTGAAATTATTTTAAAACTGATTACATAACTATGTAAACTTACTAAAATTCATGGAAACTTATAATGGGTAAGTTTTATATTATATAAATTACACTTCAGTAAAAATTTTCTTTTTAAACTCACTGTCTAAAACAAAAAATAACTATGTTTTTAATGGTAAATTACATAAATAAAAGTATAATGTATGATAAATAACACAATAGAATGGAAGTTAACTTGTAAGACTGCATAATATACAGTTGTCCATTATACACAAAATGGTATAACATTATATGAAGGCAGAATGTCATGTGATAAAGATAAATTAAGTATTCTCATTCTAAATCATTTTAAAATAACTAAAACAAAAGCTATAGCTAATATAACAATGGTAGAGATACGCTGAAATTAAAAATACAATTAATCAAAAAAAGGACAGGAAACAAGAAAAGTAAGAAAAAAGAGATAGGGTAATAGAATAAATACAAAACAAATAAGTAGATAATAGATTAAAACTCTGTTATTATATTATTATATCAAATCATTGCACAATATTAAAAATGATCTCAATAATCTAGTAACAGATTGAGACTTTTTTTAATGAGCCAATTATAATGCCTACAGAAACAGGTATTTTTTTAAAGATTTTTTTCTATTTATTTGAGAGAGAGAGCTTGAGAGAGCATGATGAGTGGGGAGCGGGCAGAAGGAGAGGGAGAAGACGACTCCCTGCTGAGCAGGGAGGCCAACATGGGGCTAGATACCAGGACCCTGAGATCATGACCTGAGCTGAAGACAGATGCTTAATCAGCTGAGCCACCCAGGCACCCAAGAAACACTTAAAATATAAAGTAGGTTAAAAAGGAAAGAATAGAAAAAGAAACTTTACACAAGATTAGTCATAAGAGAGCTATAATGAATATATTAATTTCAGATAGAGTGGACTTTGGAGCAAGGAATATCACTAGAAGTTTTTTTTTAATTTCAAGATTTTATTTATTTGAGACAGAGAAGGAGAGACAGAGAGAGAGAGAAAGCATGAGTGGGGAGGAGAGGGAGAGGGAAAAGCAAACTCCCCACTGAGCAGGGAACCTAGTGAGGGGCTCGATCCCAGGACTCTGATATCATGACCTGAGCCAAAGGCAGACACTTAACTAACTAACTGAGCCACCCAGGGATCCCTCATTAAATGTTCTTTTAAAAAACTTCTTTTTTTAAAAAAAGATTTTATTTATTTATTTGACAGACAGAGATCACAAGTAGGCAGAGAGGCAGGCAGAGGGAGAGGGAGAAGCAGACTCCTCATTGAGTAGAGAGCCCGATGTGGGGCTCGATCCCAGGACCCTGGGATCATGACCAGAGCCGAAGGCAGAGGCTTTAACCTACTGAGCCACCCAGGAGCCCCCTTTTAAAAAACTTCTAATGATATTCCTGGGGTGCCTGGGTGGCTCAGTCAGTTAAGCATCTGCCTTCAGCTCATGTCATGATCCTAGGGTTCTAGTATCAAGCTCCATGTTGGGCTCCCTGCTCAGCAGGGAGTCTGTTTCTACCTCTGCCTCTCCTCTGCTCCAACCCCTTGCTCATGCTCATTCTCTCTTTCCCAAATAAATAAAAAAACTCTTTTAAAAAAAAGAACATTTAATGATGGAAGAGTCAATGCATCAAGAAAACATAACAATCAATAGTTTGCATGTACCTAATAACAGAACTCCAAAATATATAAAGCAAAGAAATTATAATTATAGTTGAAGATTTCAACACCTTTTACTAATGATTCAAAGAACAAGTAGGGGCGCCTGGGTGGCTCAGTGGGTTAAGCCTCTGCCTTTAGCTCAGGTCATGATCCCAGGGTCCTGGGATTGAGCCCTACATCAGGCTCTCTGCTCAGCAGGGAGCTTGCTTCCCCCTCTCTCTGCCTGCCTCTCTGCCTACTTGTGATTTCTGTCTGTCAAATAAACAAAAAAATCTTTTAAAAACTAACAGTAGACAAAATCAGTAAGGCTTTATATAGATTTGAACAATACTATCAATAACTGGACCTAACTTTCTTTCTTTTTTTTTTTTTTAATTTTATTGATTTGACAGACAGAGATCACAAGTAGGCAGAGAAGCAGGCAGAGAGAGAGAGAGGGGAAGCAGGCTCCCCGCTGAGCAGAGAGCCCGACTGGGGCTTGATCCCAAGACCCTGAGATCATGACCTGAGCCGAAGGCAGAGAGTTTAACCCACTGAGCCACCCAGGTGCCCCTGGACCTAACTTTCATTCATAGAGCACTCCACCCAACAAGAGCGGAATACTCATTCTTTTCAAGGGAACATGGAATATTTGCAAAGATAGACCATATACTGAGCCATAAACTGAGACTAAATAAATTTAAAAGAATACTGTCATAAAAAGCATTTTCTCTTACCACAATGGAATTGTTAGAAATCATCAAGAGAAATATTAAAAGAACAAACAAACAAACAAACAAACCCTCCAAATATCCAGAAATAAAACACTTCTAAATTATTCATAGGTTGGGGCACGTGGGTAGCTCAATGGGTTAAGCCTCTGCCTTCTGCTCAGGTCATGGTCTTAGGGTCCTGGGATCGAGCCTCGCATTGGGCTCTATGCTTGGCAGGGAGCCTGCTTCCCCCCAACTCTGCCTGCCTCTCTGCCTACTTGTGATCTCTCTCTCTGTGTCAAATACATAAACAAAATCTTTAAAAAAAAAAATTATCCACAGGTTGAAGAAAATATTTTTTTAATTAGTGATTAGAAATTAAAACATAGTACATCGAAATTTATGGGATGTTTCTATTTTTGCCTATATTTTAAAATTGCCTATTTAAAATCGCCAAATATTAAAAAAGAACAAATGTCTCAAATCAATTATCTTAATTCTCACTCTAAGAAACTAGAAAGAGAAAAGAAAAATTAAATTCAAAGTAAATGTAAGAAAAAAAAAAAGAAGTTTGTACCATCTTTATTAGGAGACTTGGGGGTGAAAAGGACAAAGTAAATATAAGAATGAAAAAATAATAATTAAAGTTGGAATGGATAAAATAGAAAGCAATAGAGAATAAATAACAGAGGGAAGTCATTAAAATCGAAGTCTTGTTTTTTAGAGAAGCTTGATAAAATTGATATACCTCTAGCCTAATTAATCCAGAAAGGCAGAGGAAAAAATTATCAATATCAGTATTTAATAAAGCAGCATCAGTGCAGGTCCTATGGACACTAAAGGAAAATGAAATATCATTATAAACAACTTAATTACCATAAATTTAACAATGTATATGAAATATAAAAATGAAACTAAAAAGAAAAATAGACAAACTCACAATTATAGTTGGAGACATCAGAACTTTTTAGTAATAGATACAATAAGTACACAGCAAATGGTAAAAAGATACAGAATCTGAATAACACTACTAATCGAATTGACCAATTGACATTTAAGGAAAACTTCACCCACCAACAGCAAAATACTCATTCTTCTCAAGTGCACATGAAGCATTCACCAAGAGAGGATACATTCTGGATCATTAAACAAACCTCAAGAAATTGTTCAAAAAACTGAAATTATATGAAGTATGTTCCCTTGCCAAGCAGAATTAAATTAGAAATTAGTAACAAAGATGTCTGGGAAATCCACAAATATTTGCAATTTAAACAACGTATTTATTAATAACTCATGGGTCAAAGAGGGAGTTGCAAGAGAAATCAGAAAATATTTTGAATTGAATGAAAATAAAAATACAACATATTACAATTCGTGGGGTGCAGCTAAAGGACAAATATTTATGGCATTAAATCCATATGTTTGAATAGAAGAAATCAATTATCTAAGTTTTCATCTCAAAAAAACAGAAAAAGAAAAGTAAATTAAATCCAAACCAAGTAGAAGGAGGAAAATAATAAGGAGCAAAAATCAATAGAATTTAAAAGAAAAACATTACTGCGAAAAATCAATAAATCCAAAGTGGTTCTTTGGCAAGATCAATAAAATTGATAACCTTCTAGCCAGTCAGATTAAGAAAAAGAAAAAGGAGAGATGATACATATTATCAATATCAGGAATGAATGAAGGGAGATTACTACAGACCTTACAGACACTAAAGCAGAATAAGACATTATTGTGCAAACAATTCCAATAAACTTTAATAACTTAAAAAATAGAAAAATTTTTGAACACATAAACTACCAAATACTTTTTTAAAAGATTTTATTTATTTATTTGACAGAGAGAGAGGGAACACAAGCAGGGAGAGTGGGAGAGGGAGAAGCAGGCTCCTGCGGACCCTGGGATCATGACCTGAGCCGAAGGCAGACACTTAACTGACTGAGCCACCAGGCACCCCTAAACTACCAAATATTAAGAAGAATTAGACAATCTGAATAATACTATAGTATTAAAATTTAATTAGTAATTAAAAACTTTCCAACAAAGAAAACTCCAGGATCAGATGTCTTCACTGGAAAATTCCAATATTCCAAATATTAAGGAAGAAATAATACCAGTTATATGCAAAAACATTCAGGTAATTAAAGAGGAAGGAATACTTCCTAATTCATTTTATATGGCTAGAATTACCCTGAAACCAAAACCAGAAGAAAGATATTGCGAAAAAAGCAAACTATAGACCAATATGCTCATGGGCATAGATGCAAAATCCTTAAGAAAATATTAGAAAATCAAAATCCAGCAATATAGAAAAAATATATATATCATGACCAGGTGGGGCTTATACCAGGTGTGCAAGGTTAGTTCAACATCTGAAAATCAATGTAACAGAGAAAAATCACTGTCAACAAAGTAATAGGAACAGACATAATAACATCTTAAATAATGCAGAAAAAGCATTAGAGAAAATTCAACATTTATTCATGAGAAAAGCTTCCAGAAAACTAAGATTAGAAGGAAACTTTCTCAATCCAATAAAAGCCATCTAAGAAAAATTCTCTAAGTGGTATCCTACTTAATGATGAAAGACTGGGGTGCTTGGGTGGCTCAGATGGTTAAGTATCTGCCTTTGGTCTTGAGGTCCTGGGATTGATCCCTGTAATGGGCTCCCAGCTCAGCCCCAGGTCAACTCCCAGCTTAGCCCCAACTCAGCAGAGCAGGGAATCTGCTTCTTCCTCTCCCTCTGCCTCTCCCCATGCTTGTGCTCTCTCTGTCTCTGTCTCTCTCTCTCTCAAATGAATAAATAAAATTTTTTTAAGAAATGATGAAAGACAGGAAACAACATGTGTTGGAGGGGATGTGGAGAAAGGGGAACCCTCTTACACTGTTGGTGGGAATGCAAGTTGGTGCAGCCTCTTTGGAGAACAGTGTGAAGATTCCTTAAGAAATTAAAAATAGAGCTTCCCTATGACCCTGCAATTGCACTACTGGGTATTTACCCCACAGATACAGATGTAGTGAAAAGAAGGACCATCTGTACCCCAATGTTTATAGCAGCAAGGGCCACGGTCGCCAAACTGTGGAAAGAACCAAGATGCCCTTCATTGGACAAATGGATAAGGAAGATGCGGTCCATATACACTATGGAGTATTATGCCTCCATCAGAAAGGATGAATACCCAACTTTTGCAGCAACATGGACGGGACTGGAAGAGATTATGCTGAGTGAAATAAGTCAAGCAGAGAGAGTCAATTATCATATGGTTTCACTTATTTGTGGAGCATAACAAATAGCATGGAGGACAAGGGGAGATGGAGAGGAGAAGGGAGTTGAGGGAAATTGGAAGCGGAGGTGAACCATGAGAGACTATAAACTCTGAAAAACAATCTGAGGGGTTTGAAGCAGTGGGGGGTGGGAGCTTGGGGGAACCAGGTGGTGGGTATTAGAGAGGGCACGGATTGCATGGAGCACTGGGTGTGGTGCAAAAATAATGAATACTGTTATGCTGAAAATAAATAAAATTTAAAAAAAAGAAATGATGAAAGACTAAATACTGTCCCCCTAAATTTGAGAACAAAGATAGGATACTTTTCTCACCACTTCTGTTCAACATTGTTCTGCAAGTTCTATCCAATGAAGGAAATCAAGAAAAAGAATCCAAAGGTACATAGATTGGAAAGGAAAAATAAAACTATCTCTATTTCCAGATGACAATGGTCTAAGTAGAAAATCCCAAAGAATCAATGAAGAATCAAGAAACTAATAAGTGAATTCACCAAGTTTGTTGGATACAGGATCAATACAATAGAGAACTTAAATTACAATTTAAAATAAATAATGTTTCAGATGATCTGCTATAATGAAAAAACAATACAGTGGGTGGCTTAAATAACAGAAATTCATTTTCTCATAGTTCTGGGTGTTGGGAAATCCAAGATTAATGTGCAGGCTGACATGGTTCTCCGTCTTCCTGCACTGTCACTGATCTTTGTCAAGAGCAGGGAAAGGCTGATGGAGAGGAGCCCGCAAGGATGAACTACCCTCTTGTTCACAGGTCCCAGCATTTCTATACTTTCATATAAGTTCACATTTGGCCTTTAGCAGTTTGTTTTAAAAATTTATCTTGTGAAATAAGTCAGACAGAGAAATATAAATACCATAATGATCTCACTTATACGTGGAATGTAAAACAAAAGCAAAAATAAAAACCAAGCTCATAGATACAGAAAACAGATTGGTGGCTTCCAGGCGTAGGGGGTAGAGTGTGGGGGAAATGGGTGAAATTTCCAGTTATAAGTTAAATAGTCATGGGGATGTCATGTACAACATGGGGACCCTAGTTAATAGTGCTATATTGCAAATCTGAAAGAGGCTAAGAGAGTAGATCTTAAAAGTTCTCATCACAAGAAAAGAAAATTCTGTAACGATGTCAACTAGACTTATTGTAGTGATCATTTCACAAAACACACAAATATCAAACATTACATTGTATACCTGAAAGCTAATATAATGTTACATGTCAACTGTACCTCAATAGAAAACATAAAAAAATCATTCGATGCAACAAAGATAAATAAATATTTGTCTCTATTCTTTTTGCCCCTTTCTATGGCACCCAGATCTCTTCTCATACTCTGCTGTAGGTAAGCAAATGCTCATATCCTGTCTCTGCTTGGAGGGCCCTGTATTTCCTTAGATTTCAGATGCCGGTTATCCTGGACTCTCCACTCTGATGGGCTATTAGCTATCTACTGCTTCCTTACAAATTATCCCTCAAACAGAGCAGCTTAAAGCAATACACAATTATATCTCACAGCTGCCATGTCTCATGAATATGGGAGTGGCTTAATGGGGTGGTTGTGGTTCAGGGTCTCCTGTGAGGTTGCAGTCATACTGCCATCCAGGGCTATAGACACCTCAAGACATGAATAGGGCTGAAGAAGCTTCCCAAGCTCATGCATGTGGTTTTCAGCAGTCCTTGGTTCATTGCTGGTTGTTGGTCGGAGACTTCATTTCCTTGGGCCCTTCCATTGGAACACTCTCAACCTGGCAGCATACTGCCCCCGGAGCAAGTGATGAGAGAGAGAAAGCCCAAAACAGAAAACCATATTCTTTTATAAGCTAATCTTTAATGTGGTATATCATCACTTCTATTGTATTCTATGACTGGTACCATATAGCAGGAAATTACACACAGGTGTAATTTCCAGGAAGTAGGGATCATGGGGAGCCATCTTGGAAGCTGGCTACTACAGAGAGGTTCAAGAAATGTTATGTTTTTTTCTAATTGATCCAGCTTTCTCTTTTTGTTACTATAAGAACAATGAGCAAAGCTCTTTCCAGCTTTCTGTATCACAGACATGTTAGAAGTCTCCCTCTACTCACACTTCTGTCTACACTTTTCACCTCTTTGCCTTATTGCATTGTATTTTGAGAGAATGTCTTGGCACTACTTTTTAGTTCATTGATTCTGTCTTGAGGATGTTCATCAAACCTTCCATTATTTTCCCCCCAACAATATAGTTTTTATTTCTGAGAAAAATTGAAAGGTTTTTTAAAAATCTATTTTTTAAAAGATTTATTTATTTATTTGACAGAGATAACAAGCAGGCAGAGAGGCAGGCAGAGAGAGAGGGAAGCAGGCTCCCCACTGAGCAGAGAACCTGACACAGGGCTTGATCCCAAAACCCTGAGATCATGACCCGAGCTGAAGGCAGAGGTTTAACCCACTGAGCCACCCAGGTGCCCCTAAAATATCTATTTTAATACAAGACTAGAATGCATGCTCTTGGTAACTGCTATTGGCCCAGGGTTGGGCATATGACACAAAGTTGCCCGATCAGACTCAAGAAAAAGACTTATATTCCATGGCTACGGAGAGAATATTTTCCTCTTTCCCGTTAAACTGAATAAAGGGGGGGAAAATCTCCCTTTTCTACTTGCAGTTATCTTGTGACACAAAGTGACACAAAGTAAGGCAAAGCTGAGAGGCAGAAAGAACCTGAATCCTTGATGACACGCTAAATAGACCAACCCTAAGACCCACTTTATCTCTGAACTTCTTGCTCTGTGAATTAATGACTGCTCTTATTGTCAGATCCAGTTTGAGCTGGGTTTTCTGTGACATGTCACCCAGTCCTTCCTGTGCCCATATAATGTCTTCCTTAGTAAACGAATCCCTCCTTCATGCAAACAGAAAGAGATGGACCCCGGCCAGAATCTCGTAAGAATGGGCTCTCGTTAACCTTATCTTTTACCCTTAGCCACTGATCCTTCCCTCTCACCCCTCCTACAAAGTGGTCCTTGACTTTGTGGCCTAGCCACTCTTCACCATCAATCCAGAGAGCCCCGATCTGTCACAAAACACTTTCAGGATAACCCTGGCCCCCAGTGACTATGAATCCAAGTTAGCCCTTGACATATGATCAGTAAAGCATTTCTGAGGCCTATTGCAGGATCCCATAGTAGGCAGACCCATAAGTGAGAGCCCCACTGCCAGGTTCCCATCCTGGCCCTGTGTGATCTCTCTTCCCTCTCTGGGCCCTAGGCAGCCATCCACTTACAACAACTGAGCTGGACTCTATGTCTCAAGGTCTCTTCTGCCTCTGACATTCCAGGATTTCTGGACTGTGAGATACATGAAACTCTACCTATCCTGGTTAGCCCAATGTCCCATTTTGCATTTGGCACATATCCATTCTGCACTGGTCTCCAGCATTATATGGCAAACATGAAGGAAAGAAGTTAGAAAACTGAGCTCCCCAATGTCCGGGCTCACGGCCCTGGAAGTCCATTTTCAGGCAGCTGATAACAGGCCAGCTTTTGTTGGGACTCATTTCCTGACACGTTAAGAGAGTTGTGCCTCATCTATAGAGACACCCAGGGGAGGACTGGAAGTGCCAGGAGATGGTCTCTATCCCACGGATGCAGGACAAGAAGTGGAAAGACTGGGGTAAAGGACAGACATTTGGCGGGGAAATGGGAGGGAAAGGAGTGGAGACCCCAAGGAGCCAGACAGAGCTGGCCATCCAAGAGATCTCTGTTCTCTCCCCCTTGCTTGGGAACTCAGTTGGCCATTTCCTCCTCCAGCCCCTTCCCACCAGCTACACCAGTATCCCCTCCCTCCCCATCCCAAGCCTTGCTCCAATTTCAAAGCTTTCTCTGGCCCCAGCTGGGTTGGGAAACCAAGGAAGGGAGAAGGCATGATTTTTAGTCCCATTTTGGGGAGGGGGTGTAAAGAAGGGGCTGGTGGAAGACAGAAAAGAAGTAGAGCCTTTTGAAATGAAAGCCGGGCCAAGCTCATCAGAGATTAATGTAGGAAAAGCCCCACTTGTGTGATGCGACCCAGATGGTGGGCAGACTTGCAGAGGCTGCTGACAGATCCTGATGGTCCACAGCCTGCCTCTCACTTCTCAGCCTCATCTTGGAGAAAAAGATGCAGGCCCAGCCCCTCAGGAAACTTGGGGCTGCCCCAGGGCTCCTCCAGACCAGGTGGAAAGGCAGAGATCTAACCCGTGGCTTCTCACTCCAGCTTCCTGAACAAGGCGTGCACATGCCTGCGGACACATGCACTGAAAGGGAGAGAGAACAGACAGTTGATCCTGCCTGCTTCTCCCATGAGAAGCCTGGCCAGGAGAAGAAAGGTCCCAAAGCAGACTGGGACCTCGTTTAATAGCTGGAAGTTGGTGGAAAGAGTGCTGTGACCACCATCCCAACTTCATGCCCAGTCACTGCCCTAAGTTCTTTCCTACTTTTTCCAGCCACACTCCTCAAAAGAGTTGACTCCCTTCACTGTCCTCTGCTTTCCCACTTATCGAGAACTCCTTGCAGCATGGAGCCCGGTCTCCCCACGCAGAGAAACGATCCTGTTCCCATCCCTTCCATACTAAATTTAACAGATACGTCCTCAACTGTCCAGACCTCCCAGCGTTGTAAGACAGATGGGCAGCTGTCTCCTTCTGGAGCCTCTTGTTCCTGGTCTCATCTGACTGCTCGTTGTCTCCCTCATTCACGGGCTTTTCTTCTTTTGCTTTCCCATGCCTTTCTGTCCCTTCCCTAAAGGTAGGCTTCTCAATCTCCTCTCTCACAGTCGCTCCTGCATATGTCTTCTCCTCCCGAGTCTTCAAACAGCAACTCCAGGCTGAGACCCAAACCAAGGTCACTCACCTCACCTCATTCTCTTCCTGAGCCCCAGTTTATCCCCCATCTGCCTCCTGACAACCCATCCTAGGCAGCTTAAAACCCAACACAGCCCTTAACTTCCCACCAACTTCTTCCCCTCCTGGGATTCCCATCTCTGGAGAAGTACCACCACCTACACGGTTAGTCAGGAACCTGGGACTCATCACCGCCCCCCCACCCACTCAGACCACAGGACATTGATTCTACCTCTTGAGTAACACCTGGATTCCGCTTCTCTCCAATCTCAGTAACCTCAGGCTTCCATGCCTCTTCCTCTCTCTCAGAAAGATGCAAACAGCTCCTATCAGATCATCAAAAAGACTCTCTCTTCACTGGGCTCTCCTGGCACCCTTCTCGTGCCTCCAATCCAGCACATTGACATCTACCACACTCCTTAGGGTTCTTCCTCCTTGCTTAAACTGTGACCTCCTTGGGGGCGGAGAGAGTGTCTAAGTCACCTTCATAAAGCCATTCCTTAGTCCAGGACATAATGTGTGATCAAAATATTTAATGTTTGGCTAAATGATTCTATTTCAAGTATTGTGCCTGCTTCCCGAAACCAAGCCGACACTAGAATTTTCTGTGCTGAATCCAGGGTGCAGAATACCAGTGCGGCTGCCCCCGGATGGAACATAAAGCTGAGCAATTATTTCCAAACTGGGTGTTTTCACCAGCACAGGCAATACTGTGGTAAGCATCTTTGGGCATGAAGCTATTTTTGTATTTTAGAGTCTGTCCTTGGGACAAGTAAGAAAGAACAGAGGCCACACTATCCAGCTCTCCCCTGGGAACAGATTCACCCCGAGAGTGTGGTGAGAGCCTTTTCTGCAGCATCTCTGGAAACCTACTGTGGAACTTAACCACACACTGCGGTAAGAAGTTAAGAAGCTACAGAATATGAGTGCCGAGGAGACTTGGGGACACTGTCAGTAAGACTCTCAGGCTCAGAGAAGGGGAGCAGCTCATCTGAGATCGTTCACGTCTCATGAGCTGAGTCAAGCCCAGGAATGAGGGCTGCCTGACGCCTCTCTCTGCCCGCATCCCATGCCTACTTTGGAACTGCATGCACTTACTAAGTTCCCCAGGGGGAGGCTCTCCCTAGAGAGCAGAGGGTCTGATGAAAGTAGAAACCTTGAGGATGAGAAGCAACTGGTTCCCCCTAGGAGGCAGGCCTTCTAAACCTTCTGCATTCCCCTGTCCTCGCAAGGAAGGACATTCCCTTAGGAGCTTCAGGACGGAGATGGGAAATGCAGAGAGGGGCACTCAAAGTACACTAAGGCACTCAAAGGAAGCCTTCCTCTTCATCATTCTTTTTTTTTTAAGATTTTTTCTTTATTTATCTGACAGAGATCACAAGTAGGCAGAGAGGCAGGCAGAGAGAGAGGAGGAAGCAGGCTCCCTGCAGCGCAGAGAGCCCGATGTGGGGCTCGATCCCAGGACCCTGGGATCATGACCTGAGCCGAAGGCAGAGGCTTAACCCACTGAGCCACCCAGGTGCCCCCCTCTTCATCATTCTTAAGAGAACAGAGAGAAACAACAACAACACTACACACTTAATTATCTAAGTCTCTCAAGTTCTGTGTTGCCATGCTATTATTATCTGCATCCTACATATTTGGAAACAGGCTCAGAGAAGTCAATAACTCATTCAGAGCCATGCAATAAAGACTCAAGTGCAAATGTGCCAGACTACAAAGCCCACAGGATTCGCTCCAATGACAAAAGTTTCCCACCTTCGAGCCAGTTTCGGGCCAGGTCTCTGTCGAGCAGCTCTGGTCTAAAGTTGAGTAAGTTCTGAACTCAGAGCTCCCACCTCTTCCAGAGTCGTTGTGAAGAATAAAATAGATCTATGTGAACAGACACACATATCTATGGACAACTGGTTTGGGACAAAGATGTCACTGCAGTGCAACCGGGAAATCATGATCCTTCCAATAAATGGTGCTGGGACAACTGCATATCTACAGAGAAAAAATAACTATGTTGATCCCCATCTCACTCTATACGTAAAAATCAATTCCCTTTGGATGACAAATCTAAATGTGAAAGTTAAGACACCAAAGCTTTTAGAGCAAGATCTAGAACAGTTTTGTGACTTTGAAATAGATGAAAGTTTTTGGAATAGAACATTAAAAGCACTAATCAAAAAGGGAATTTTTAAAATAAATTAGACCATATTAGGATTAAGAATGTCTGCTCATCAGAAGTGCAATTAAGAAACTAGAAAAGCGGGGCGCCTGGGTGGCTCAGTGGGTTAAGCCGCTGCCTTCGGCTCAGGTCATGATCTCAGGGTCCTGGGATGGAGCCCCGCATCGGGCTCTCTGCTCAGCAGGGAGTCTGCTGCCCTCTCTCTCTCTCTCTCTGCCTGCCTCTCCATCTACTTGTGATTTCTCTCTGTAAAATAAATAAATAAAATCTTTAAAAAAAAAAAAAAGAAACTAGAAAAGCAACACATCAAAACAATGAGAAGGCATGTCACACACTGGGAGGAAATATTTGCAAAAAGACATATCTGATAAAAGACTGTTGCCAAAATATACGAAGAACTCTTAAAATTCAACAATGTGAAAATGAACAATTCAAATGTTAAAAACAGGCAAAAGATCTGAACAGACACCTTACCCGAGAAGATATACCAAAAGCAAGTAAGCATATTAAAAGATGCTCAGTATTCATTAGGCGCTTACAAATTAAAACAATAATAAGATACTACTACATACCATTAGAACACTCAAAACTCAAAACATTGACAACACCAAATGCTGGCAAGGATGTGGCACAAGAGGAACTCTCAGTCATTGCTAATAGCAATGCAAGATGGTACAGCCACTTTGGAAGACAGTTTAGCAGTTTCTTATAGAACTAAACATATTCTTGGGGCACCTAGGTGGCTCAGGTCATGATCCCAGGATCCTTGGATAGCACCCTGCATCAGACTCAGCAGGCTCAGCGGGGAGCCTGCTTCTCTCTCTCCCTCTGCCCTTCCCCCAGCTTGTGTTCTCATCCCTTCTCTCTCTCTCTCTCTCAAATAAATAAATAAAAATCCTTTAAAAAAAATTTAAAAACCCAAAACAATAACTAAACATATTTTTTAAGGTTTTATGTGTTTATTTATCTAGAGAGAGAAAAGTACATGAGCATGTGAGTGGAGGGAGGGGCACAGGGAGAGGGAAAGAGAAAATCTCCAGCAGACTCCCCACTGAGCTCAGAGCCTGACTCCCGCTCACGAGCTGAGCTGAAATCAAGCTGGACGCTTAATCAACTGAGCCACCCAGGTGCCCCAAAACTAAACATATTCTTACCCTACAATCCAGCAATCACCCTTCTTGGTATTTACTCAAATGAATTAAAAAACATATGTCCACACCAAAAAATACTATACTGGTAGACACGCCATCATACATTTTTCCAAATCCACAGAAAGTACGTCAAGACTGAACCCTAATGTAAATGATGGGCTTTGGACAATAATGATGTATCCATGTAAGTTCATTGAATAAACAAATTGTAACAAATGTAGCACTCTTCTGCCGGATGTTCATAGTGGGGAGAATGGGTGGGAGTGGGGGCAAGAGGTATATAGCAATTCTCTGTACCTTCCACTCAAGTTGCTGAGAACCTAAAGCTGCTCTTAAAAAATAAAGTTTTCGTTTAAAAAAAAAAAGAAAAAGGCAACAGACTGACTGAAGAGAATGTAATGCATATATCCAACGAAGCATGTTATCCAAACACCTACAAATCAAGAGGAGAAAAAAAAGACGGTGCAACTTTTACAAAGGGCAAAAGACTTGAATAGGCACTTCTCAAAAAAGAATGTCCATGTGGCAAATAAATGTATAAAAGGGTGCTTACCTTCACTAGTCATCAGGGAAATGCAAAGTAAACTCACCACACAGTACCACACACATACCACTGCATGGCTAAAAGGAAGAAGACAGAAAATACTGAGATTTGGTAAGGATGTGGAAATGAAGACTCTGAACTGCTTATGGGAAAGTAAATTGGTAGAACAACTCTAGAAAATTGATTCGCTGTACATATCAGAGATAAGCATACACATAATGTAAGACCCAGCAATCCTGTTCCTGGTATAGATCCTGCAGAAATGCTTACATCTAGTCACCAGAATGTTCGTTAGCAGCCCCACTCATAACAATAGGATACGCACACAATGGAATACAAGGAGAATAAACAAATTACAATGACACACAGCAACAATAATAAATCTTGCAAACATAATGCTCAATGAAAGAAGCCAGGAATGAAAGTATATTGTACGGCACCCTTTAGATAAAGTTCAAAACCAGGGAACACTGCAGTGATAGAACGTTTCTATATCCTGACTGTGGTGGTGATTAAATGAATCTATGTAATGTGATAAATTTCATATGAGTGCATATAAAAACTGACAAGAACTGAATAACACCTGTAGCTAAGTTACTATTATTGTACCTATGTCAATTTTCTAGTTTTGATACTGTTCTATGGTTCAATACTACATCACTGGGGGAAGTTGTGTAAAAGGTATGCAGGAACTCTCTGTGCCACTGTTCCAACTTGTTGACAATCTAAGATTACCCCCCCCCCAAAAAAAAACTTTTTAAAAGCAGACTGAATTTATGTTGCTAGAAGTCAGGATAGTAGTCATCCTGGGGAGGGTCAGAAGGAATTAGGAGAGGACATTGGGAGGCTTCTGGGGTGCTGTCATGGTCTGTTTCTCAATTTGGGGGCTAAACACACAGGTGTGCACATCTTATACAATTTTATGAGAATCAAGTTGTGCACTTATATGCATTTGTTTCTATGTACACAATACTTCAACAAAAAAAAAAATTTTTAAGGCAAGGATTTGCTCATAAGAGCTTGACCCAGTGCCCAGCATATCCTAAGGGCTCAGGAAAAGCATTTCTTTACCTGTGGCTCTCTCCTACCTTACCCTCACAGGTTCCCTCTCATGTTGTCTTCACTGCCCAGGTGAGCACATTTCCTAAAGGAGGTGACTTGGCCCACAGACTACAAGGGTACGTGTTCCAGGCAGGTCTTTTGGGAATAAGAAGACCTTCTGGCAGGAAATATAGGCCCTAGTGTGAAATATAATACGCCTCCTCCCAGCACGGAATATAATTTAAAAAGGCTTCATGTAATTTCTAGGCATATAAATTTACTAACAATCAATAATTTCATTGGTTTATTGGTTAAAACAAAAGTACACCCCATTGGGGAAAAAAAACTGAAAATGTTAAACAATTTTTGACAGTATAACAATCAAAAATACTCTTTTCTTATGGAGAACTTTATGCAAATTACAAAAGGTATGCTGAGGTTGCTATGCCTACGCAGAGTTCCAGCCATTTGAGTCTTATTGATAAGCCATGGGGTCTTGAATTAGTTTTAATTTGGAGAAAGAACATTCTGCCAAAGTCAAAAGTGATAGAAATCACTCAAAGGTACACACACTATAGAAAAGCAGGCACCAAAGTTGTACTATTTCAAAGTAACCATCCCAGCAAATTCAGTCTTAATTTTTCTCTAGGTTGGCATTTAATGATTTTACAGAAAGCAACTTAATAGTGCTTCTGAAGGGTCACTTGAGAATTGCTTTTACACCTTTCATGTGTCTGCCACACTGGATTTTTCACCCATTTTTTTTTTCAGAGTAAGATATGCAGACAAAGCCAATAGCTGTACTTTGCCTCTGAAATCTGGGTTTCAATAGGCAGTTAGTGTATCAATTACAGGATGAAAAATGATGAACTCTAATCCTTTCCCGTAAAGAATCTGCAGATCAGAGAACCATCGTGCGCTCTGGAACAGATGACACAAAAATGTTTAAACTATTATCCTTTCAACCGAGAGAGTTTTACAACGCAGGAAATGTGATTTAAGGCAGTTGGTTTCGCATTGCCTTCTAGGACAATGCCACTGGCCACTGTATACTTTTGTAAGTGGATTATAATGTATGCATTACAGTTCAGACTTGCAAGGAAATATGCGTTTCTTTATTGTTCCCTAAATATATTTGTTATCTTGCTTCAAAGTCTCCAAATGAAAGGTGGGGGGAAATTATACTCCAGCTCCTCTGGTTAAAATCCCCTCTTACTCTCGAGGTGAACTCACTCTGCAGTGGGTTCTCAGCCCTTCCAGGGGCTTCTGCCCACTCCTCCCTCACTGCTCCT
Organism: Mustela erminea; assembly: GCF_009829155.1. Classification (NCBI taxonomy): domain Eukaryota; kingdom Metazoa; phylum Chordata; class Mammalia; order Carnivora; family Mustelidae; genus Mustela; species Mustela erminea. Next base: position 71,745,857 of record NC_045622.1, read on the forward strand.
GATTATTGCAGGGGCACCAAGAGGGAGAGGGCCCTTGGGTCTGAGCCATATGGCTTCTGCTGCTCTGGGGGAATGGGGAGCTCAAACCCTTTGGACAGGACCCCCTGTCCTCCCTCATCCTGTTGAGGTATCTGTGGCTGGATATCTTGCAGTGTCCTCAGAACAGGCAAACCATGTGGCAATTGCTTTCTGGGAGACGGCCCTCTCATTGCCCCTGGGCTCTTGCTCCAACTGCTACTGCTAGAGATACAACTTCCACCTGCATCCTCAGCTTTGAGCTGCCTACCTGCACCCCCTTGTCACAAGAATCCTCCTACTTCTGTACAGTGGGATGGGGTCCCTGTACCTCCACTGCAGGGAAACCTTTGGGCAAGCCTGCCAATTCTCAATTCTCAGCCACCATCTCTGTTTACCTCAGTGGAGCAGAAGCTTCTGGATCTCTTCCATGGCACCCAGAGACTGCTTCAGGCTACCGGTCTAGATACATCTTGCAGCATGAAGGTGGGGCTGGGAGAAAATGCAACAATAGCTTGCCCACTTGCAAAATTTTCCTAAACCTGTTGGGGGTGAGTGTATCTGTTGGGGTGCCTTTCATTTTACCTGGTCCCCTGTATCCCTGACCTAAGGCAACACCCTGATCCTGTCTCATCCTTTCCTAGCAATTGAAGAGCTCTTTCTCTCCACTTCCTGTCTGATGGGGCTTCTCCTACACACCCTCCTCCCCCTTTTCCACTCCAGCCCAAAGGTTGATGGCAAAAATGTCATGGGGGGACGCCTGGGTGGTTCAGTTGGTTGGACGACTGCCTTCGGCTCAGGTCATGATCCTGGAGTCCCGGGATCGAGTCCCGCATCGGGCTCCCAGCTCCACGGGGAGTCTGCTTCTCTCTCTGACCTTCTCCTCTCTCATGCTCTCTCTCACTGTCTCTTTCTCAAATAAATAAATAAAATCTTTGAAAAAAAATGCCATAAGGCACAAGCCCAAACCACTTGGAACAGGAAAATACATCAGCAGGTATAAAAAAAAATTATTTTTGATCCCTGACACCTGATTCTGACAAAGATTTCTATACACTTTCTGCTAACAAGAAGCCAGGTCTCAAATGCAGCAAGCGCTGGCCCAGCTGTTTACCCTGGCCAGTGTTGACACAAACTTCCAGGTTCCTCTAGCAAAGGGCAGGCAATGATCAATTTTCAAAGGGCTTTCCAACATACTGACCAGATATATGTATATTATTTTTGCATATGAAAATAATTCAGGCATAGTAGGGCTTAACCCTAAAATTTTAGAGGAATAAATGCAGGTGAAACATTCTTTGACAAAATAGTCTGAATTCCAAAAGCTGCATTTGACCAACCAATACAGCAATTTCTTGTGCCCTTTGTTTAACCCAGTGATCTTTTCATTTTTATCAGTACAATGTATCTTGTTCTTGCAACTGTTTAACCAAGTAAAGACTGGGAGAATGGCTACTGAGGGTTACTGGGCAACCACAGGGAATGGAGTAGCACAAGGATGCCCAGGAACACACCTGAGATCTTCCTTCTTCTGTCATAAACTTTGCACTTCCTGATCCTGTAGTAATGTGTTTGGATCCAGATCCTTTATCCTATATTGGAACCTTGTAAGTATGCATTTCTTTCTTTGCTAATGCTTTTAATGCTCATTTTAATTGCATTAGCATTTTTAAAAGCCACAATTAATATTCTTGCCACCGTCCTACTCCCTAGGTCTCTCAGAGCCACTGGTTTCAGTGCAACATTCTTCATCCTTCTCCTGCTCCTCCTGGGTCTCTAACTCACACCAGAGACTTCTGAGGGACATCTCTCGAGGGACAGGCCCAGGTAGGACCAGACCCTGGGGTTGCCCACACTCAGGAAAATAACAACTGCGTCCATAATATCACTCACCATTACTTGGGTCTGCACACTAGCTGATCTTTGGACTGAATCCTTAATCACGGGAGGACAAGGCTGGGTCTTTATTGTTCTGCAAATTCCCTTCCCTCTAAACACACAACGGATAGCTAACATTTATTGAGAACTTACGTGCCACATACCTTACATGCATAACCTCATTTAATCCTCTCCAGGAGTCTTTGAGGTATTACTCTCTCTGTTTTATCGCTGAAGAAAAGGAGGCTCAGAGAAGTTAAGTAATCCATTCAGAATCACACAGCTATCAAACAATAAGCCACCTAACTCTAGTGCTCGTAGTTATTAAAATTGGGGGCATACAGAAGTTAAACAGCTGGGCTACAGTTACAAAGGTAAGGAGTGTCTGGGCTGGGATTCAAAGTTCGATCTCACCTACCAGCAAAATTTTGTTCTTCACCCTACAGGACAAGGAAGAGGCAGGAAGCACGTGTATTTAAGGGAGGCCTGTGAGAATAGCATACATTCAGACGATCAGAGCCCGAACTAGCCTTGAAATAGAAATTGGAAGTAAGGTGTGTGAGAGCAGCCTCTTCAGCGGACTGGCTGGTGGGATCTGCCAATCAGAGAACAAGATCTTTGGAGCGTTTAGTGGACTCGACCAATGAGCGCTGCACACTGTGAGGCGTGGGGAGCAGAACCGGCCAATCAAGTAGCTGTGAGAAGGGGATTCCCCCGTGAAACTGGCCAACCAGTAAGTCGCAGCTAGACCTGAGCCTCTGAGCTGGGAACTTACTCCTTGGAGACGTAGTCTGACTTCCTAATGTCACAGGGCTACTCTGGCCCCTGCCTGGCGCCAGGGTTCCAGGAAGCAGGTCAGAGGCCTTCCCCGCGCCAGCAGTAACCGCCAGCGCGCCTTTGCTCATAGATTAGCCATGAGGTCAGCCGTTTTAGTGACTCACCTCGTGAAAATGAGGCGGCGGTGTCAGGCCTTACTGTTTCTCTTTAAGCATTTAAATTGATTTTTCCAGCTGGTTAAATTCTCCCCCTTTGTTTTTATACAGAGGCTTAGGATGTGGCTGGATATCAGCTCCAAAGCTATTACTAGGTAAAACAGCCCCCCACCCTACCCATGTAGGACCCGCACTCTGTGACTAATGAAACTGGCTCATTGAAACCGTGGTCAGAAAGTGACCTACCTGAGACAGCCCCACACTGGTGACAGCCTGGGAAAGTCACCACCAAGGGCTGAGGGATAGCCCTAACTAGAGACGGGGACAGCCCCATCCAGAAACACCCCACTGAGTGATGACCCCAGCCATTGCCACAAATTCAAGAAGTCACAGGTCTTAACTGGTCCCCTAAGCCATGCAATGCCTCCCTTTGGGGCACAGACATCAGGAACTCCAGGAATTTTATTTTATTGTTTTTAAAAGATTTTATGCATTTATTTGAGAAAGAGAACACTACTAGCAAGGAGGAGGGGCAGAGGAAGGAGAAGCAGGCTCTCCCCTGAGCAGGGAGACCCACACAGGGCTGGATCCCAGGACCCTGGGATCATGACCTGAGCCAAAGGCATATGCTTAACTGACTGAGCCACTCAGATGCCTCTGGGAATTTTATATGTAGAGAATCTTTTACATGTAGAGAATCTTTTATATGTAGAGAAGGAAAGGAGGTCTTGACTGCTGCATCCCTTGGAGTTTACTCTCTGTTCAAAATCATTCACTACTCTCAGGCACCTGGGTGGCTCAGTTGGTTGGGCAACTGCCTTCAGCTCAGGTCATGATCCCGGACTTCTAGGATCAAGTCCCGCATCAGGCTCCCAGCTCTTTGGGGAGTCTGCTTCTCCCTCTGACCTTCTCCTCTTTCATGCTCTCTCTCACTCATTCTCTCTCAAATAAATAAATAAAATCTTTTTAAAAAAATCGTTTGCTACTCTACCACACTGTGTGTGCTCCCCCACCTCCCCTCCCCCCCACCCACACAGCCTTCCAGGCACAGGCACACCATCTTGGTTTGGGTCGCCCTGAAAGAAGAGCCTCTGGCAAGAATCTAATGCAAGTATTCTACTCAGAAAGTGGTCCAGGATGCAGACCTGTGGAGGTAGGAAGAACGAACCAGGGGGAAAGGAAAAGCCAAGATGAGGGCCTGCTTCCTTGAGGTCTGCAGACACAGGGGGCTTGATTCTGCTGGAACCTCTGAGAAATGTACGATGCCTCGCAGAAATAGCCACCCAACCCATGATAGCTGGACTCGTCCTTCATTGTCTCCATCCCTCACTAGTTAAAAATTGCTTCTGGGGAGGCTGACTCCCCTGAGCTTCCAGACAGCATTTGCAAGCTCTGATCAAGCTTCTGCAGTGCAGCAGGGAACCATGAATCAAAACTCAGTGACTGGCTCTGCTTGAGGTAGGACACAGAGAGTGAGTCTGAGCTCACCTAGAAAGGATTATCCACTGGGCAGTGGCTAAAATCTGAGGAGGGCCCGGGGCTTGTGGTGCAGACACCACGGGTGATACGTGCTGACTACAACCTTCCTAAATGATGTTATGGGCTCTGCGGGAGAGCAACAAGAAAATAAAACTCAAAAGTAGCAAGACATGTGAACCAGTGTACCTCACCCAACCTGAAGAATGTAGTATTCCACGTTTCTACCCAAAACTGGAGAAAAATGTACTGGCTTCTGAATCCTACAAGTTTGGGTTCAAATACCAGCTCTGTCACTGTGTAAGTTAGCAACCTTAGGTATGCCACTCAGCTGCTCTTAGCCTCAGTTTTCTTAAGTATATAATAGGGATAAAAATACTTTACTTGCAAGGCCCTTGGGACATAACAAGATTTTTCTTGACATATGGCAACTCTTACTAAAGGGCTGGCACATTTTTCCTCAGCTCCAGGCTCTGATTTCCAGGCTGTCTCTGAGGGAAGGTGGCCATTTGACCTTCTCTAGACAAGAGCTACTTGACATCCTGACACTTTGAAGGCCAAGACCAGATAGCCACATGGCCTCTGCTGTCCTCACCCTCACACCCTTCACAGAACCACTTCTTGTCCAAATATTTGGTTCAAACCTTTTAGAAGGTACAAGATAAGCAGGTCCAAGAAAGATTGGTAAAATCCAGGTATCTTTTTTAATGGGATAATGTGAGAAAGATACATCCTTGAAGAACCATCTTGACCTTTCTCTCAACCACTGAAGACAAAATGCAAGCTTTCCTCTATAAATCTTTCCATTTCATAGTTTAGGTTTCCATACCTTTGGGCAAAGCAATATCTTTAGGTAGACGTTGTAATAAGCAAACTCAGATTTCGGAGGTGAGTGTTCCTGTGTCAAATCCAACCATTTGCATTCCTCAATTGTGCTAACAAGTGGGGTTATGTCTATAAAAGATATTTTTAAAAATTACTTATTGCCCTTATTTCAATTATTCCCAAACTTTCGTTCCTGCTGTTCCTCAAATTTCCAACTTCAAATGACTAATTTTATCTGGGTTAAAAGGATCATGCACTTTAGTTAAAAAACTACCTTCCCTTCATATCCTCTGCCTTGGGAGTCTGGATTAGATAGGAGCTCCCATATCAGACCCCATCACCCAGATGATAGGTCTACAGAACTTCTCCAGAAGGAGCTGGGGAAAGAGCTAGGAGTGGAGAGATTAAAGTTCTGGTGTGGGCTTTGCAGTGAACAGGCTGTGTGACCTAGAGGAGGTGGTGTGGGCTTTGCAGTGAACAGGCTGTGTGACCTCTCTGGACCTCAGTTTCCCATTCTTTAAGGTGAGAGGCTGAGACCAGAGGTGCTCTGAGAGTCAGCGGTCGTGATCCTTCAGGGCTTAGTCAGAGGTCCCCAGATAGCTGGGATTTTCTGAGCCCCGCCATGGCGTCCCTGGCTGGCTAGGAGCTCCCGCAGGGCAGGATCACATTGCCCCAGATTCCAGGACTGGCTGCAGCACAGACCCAGGATCGGGTGACAGATCCATCCAGCCTGGACTGGCTCAACCTCTCAGCTACAGTCGCAGCCATGGGGGCTGGAAAACCGGAGCTAATGCAAGCCAGCTGGAGGCTAGGACAAGATTGATGAAGGACAGGGAGAGGATTTGGCCAGGGGGCTGGGCTGGAGGGTAGAGCATAATTAGTCCTGCCTGCTTCCCAGAGGCCCCCAAACCGGCTGAACCTTATTAATTGGGAACCCCCAGTGGGGAATGCCTGCTCATGACCTAGAGAAGGAAGGGCTAGGTAGGAGTTAATTAGTAGTGAAAGTGCCAATCGGGGAGTGTTTAAACTATTAAATGGCTGAGCACCTGTTTACCTACAAACAACTGATATGTCAATTATTTGGCCATCAAAGCAGGTCCCCGAAGATAGTGATTACCAACCTCCGAGGATCCTCAAGGTCCCCTAGGAACCTTGTTAAGCAACAGTCCCCAGTGCAGTGATCTTGATCGATTGGTCAAGGGTGAGAACTGTTGCTCTAAACAATCCATTAGCACAAGATCTCTTGGCCCAAGCTCAGTGGCTATATGTATCAGCAAGCAAGAAGTAACACCCGGCAGGTATTACTATCACTAGTCTTTCTATGACTTTTTTAGCATTTACTATGCCCCAAGAACAATGCTTGGCTTTTAGAATGCATTGTCTCTTTTAATCCTTGTAATAGCTATTTTGGGGAGGGGTTATTGTCCCTTATCTACAGAAGATGCATGGTAGTTGAATTCAAAGAGGGGGGGTACTTACAGAAATAATAGTAAGTGGCAGAGATTATATTTGGTCTGATATTTTGACTTCAGAGCTCAAAATTCACTCTAACTTTTTTAATGATCCTGAAATCCTTTCCTGTCCTTTCACTGGCTGATATGATACTGTCAGGCTTTTAGGGATAGTCATAGTGCTATGCAAGATACTGCCCATTAAACAGATGGGAAAACCAAATCCCCGGAAGGCGACATTAACTGATTTAAAGAGTCCAGGTTTATGGCTCCCATGCCTGGGCTATTTTCCATTAGCCAGTATGGACTAGAAGGAAGGAGAGAGGCCGACCTCCACTGCTAAATGTCAACATGTCTCCTGGTATTCAAGGAGCCAGAGTGATTCAGTTACAAGGCTCTAATCACCATCACTCCACTGACCCCAAGTGTGATCTGGAACAAGTCACTGAACTCCTATGGGTCTCAGTTACCCCATCTGCCAAATGGGGTTGCCCCTTATTTGGTTTGCCTCTCCTTTAGAAGGAACAAGGGAATGCATGAGTGAGAGAAGAGAATGTTGTAATGGTATAAGGGATTGCTCCAACTGATGTGGGGTAACCTTGACTTTAGGGAGCATCTTGCACAACTATGGGACCACTTCAGCCTTGATAAGATGGTCCATTAGGCCCCAGGCCTCAGAGATGATCTTCCCCTCACTGGGTTACAGGAAGCAAAAGAAAACTCTTTCTAGTTTACTCTAGGAAACTGGCAAGATGGTTGACCAGATGGCTCCCAGGCTTTCCTGTGTGACTCCTGCATCTGATTTTATTGGTTGGTCAAGATTTGCAGCCCTACCCCTCAGACCAAAGGCAGCTTCCCCCAGAGCCAACCTCACCTAAGGGCCACATCCAGATGCTCGCCTTGTTCCCTTCCGGCCTTGGTGGAGGCATGAGCCTCCCCCACCTCCTGTTCACTGCTCGCTCCTCGGCCGCCAGCCCAGCAGCTGTTGCCTCAGATCAGTGTGGACCATCTAATCCTCTCTCCAGGGCCCTGGCCCCCTCCTCAGGCAGTAAATTAAGGAGGATGTAAGAACAGAGGGCACCAGCGTCAGCAGAGCGGCATCCAAAACATCCTCCCCCACCCTGCGCCTGAGTCATAGGGCTCTGATTTGCACCCCCCCTCCGCCCCCGGCGCCTGGGGAGAGGAAAGAGGAAGCAGAGAGAACCAGACCTGAGGGAAGAAGGAAGGGAGAATCCAGAGGAGGGGACACCAGGGTCATGCAGGGCATGGAGTCCAGGCATCAGCTTCTTGATCATGCCCTGACCCCTCAATCCCATCCCTTTCACATGCCACACCCACTCTGACCACTGTGTGTCCATCCCAAAGATGGGCAGAGAATCGTTAGCTGACAAGACCTCAAGGGAACACCTCACTCCAGGACACAGCCCAAATCCCTGTATTGAGGGGCTATACAACATCTTTGGAAATGACATATTTGGCAGCTGTCTTTGCCTCCTACCCCTGAGAGCATAATCTATAGCACTGACCTTAAAAGTTCTATTACTCTCTGACTTAAAAACCGCATTTGGTACTCCCTATGCATATAATGTCTTGAAGTGTACACCAAGAGCTTCCAGATATGACACCAGTCTACTAAAAAACTGGAAATGGGAAAAAAAAAAAAGAGAGAGAGAGAGAATGATGGCCAGATAAAAGTGGAATGGCATCTATGGTACGACATAGAAAGAAGAGCCACGTAGGGATGCTGCCCTGCTTTTCAGAGACACCACCTGGGAGGAGGGGCTGGTGAAGAATGCAGTGGCTACTGATGCAGAGATCATAGTAGGGTGATAAGCCCCACGAGCTTGAGATTTTAGGCTAGCAAAGTCAACACTCCCTTCTAGACGTCATGGGGACGTAGCAGGATGAGACTCATCCCTCAGAAACAGGATGGAAATGATTCATGTGCATGAGGAAAATGGGTCTGTTCAGAGGGAAGGACAAACAATCCTATATGTCAAAAACATCAATGGTTGTATTCCAGTGTTGCTTTAAATACCATTATATACAGATGACTATCAACTTTCTACCTTCTGCCAAGATCTCCCGAATGAACTCCAAACTTACATCTATCAGCCTGCTTGATGTCATCCCTTGGATATCCAACTGACTCAAATGTAACCTCTCCAAAACTGAACTCCTGATCTCCTCCCACAAACCCGCTCTACATACAGCCTTTCCCATCCCAGTGTATGGCAACTCCATCATTCACATGGCTCAGGGTAAAACCTTGACACTGCCTTTGAATCTTCTCTTTGTTTCTCCTCTCCACTCCCATATCCAATCTGTCATGAGATCCTGTTGGCTCTACCTTCAAATACTATAGCAGAAACCTGACTACTACTTAGTCCTTCCCCCGTTAGCACTGCAAACCCTACTACAGTTGTCTTCTCCCCGATTCCTGCTGAAGCCTATGTACGAGTCTCCTTGCTCCTACCCTTGCCCCATCACACCTCCCCACCCTGTCTGTTCTCAGCACAGCCACTAAAGGAAACCTTTTAAAATTGCAAGTTAAGGGGTGTCTGGTTGGCTACGCTGAAATCTTTATTTCAGCACAGGTCTGATCTCAGCATCATGGGATCGAGTCCCACGACAGGCTCCACACTCAGCACGAGTCTGCTTGAGTTTCTCTCCGTCCCTCTCCCTCTGCCTCTCCCTCTGCATGCACAGACGTGCTCTCTCTCTCTCTCTCTTTAAAATAAATAAATAATTTTTTTTAAATAAATGTAAGTTAGGTCTCATAACTCTTCCGCTCAAAACTCTACAAGGCTCCCATTTCATTCAGACTAAAAGCCAAAGTCCTGGCAATGCCCACAAGGCTCTCTGTGATCTCGTTCCACCAGCTCTTGGCCCTCATCTCCCACTACTCTTGCCTTTGCTCTGCTCCAGGCACATCTGATGGATGTGCTTCTGTTCAGAGACCTTCTTGCCATTGTTCCTTCTACTTGGCATGTTCTCCTACCAGATATTTACCTTTGTCATCCTGCACCACCTTTGAGTCTTTGCTCAGATCTCATCTTCTCAACAAGGTATACCTTGGCCATCCGACTGCAACTGAAGTTTCTCTTCACCAGCATCCTGACCACCCTTACTCAAACCTACTTTTTCATTGTTTATAAGTAACACTAATACTCTTAGAGTATATAATTTATTTTCTGATTATGTGTATGCCTGCTGACCATCTCTCCCAGCTAAAAGGTAGGCCCCACGAGATCGGTGTTTTTTCAATACTATACCCCAAGTGCCAGGAATGGAATGTGGCCCACGCATACGTGAATGAATGAGTCCAGCTGGTAAAGGGGAGAGGAGTGTTCCCTAAACCTCTCTGGCTATATTATGGAAGTGGAGGTAGGTCTATTGAAACATATTCCAATACTGGCCCAGAGGTCCATTTAGGCAATGATGGGGTTCCCATTCATCAGGAAGTCCTGCCACAAGGGATCTGTGGTTAAAACTCTGACATGTTGCATATACGGAGGTGCCACACTTATGGCTGATCCAATCAAAATGGGCAAAAACTGGAAGCAATTTACTCCCAATAGTCTTTGGGTTCACTCCATGCTACTGTGTTCTTGACTTCATAACTAGGTAACCGTCCTGGTTTTTTATTTAACCCAACTCCTTAACCTTAGATGTCTGTCCTCCTACTCACGACAGCCAGGCCCACCTTACAAGAATGTCATTTAGAGATGTTTTTGGCCACTCAACTCAAATGGCTTACTTTGTCAACTTTTGCCCCATTTCCATTTTTTGCCATCTGGGCATAAGAAAGCACCTGTATTAGTTTTCATTGTTGTGTAACAAATTACCCCAAACTTAGTGGCTTAAGACAATGCCCACTCAACATCAATTGCCATTAGAGAAATGCAAATTAAACCCACAATGAGACACACACTACAATGGTTTTAATGAAAAAATTTAAAAGATATAAAAGCTGTTGGCATGGAAGTAGAGAAATGGGAACCATCATATGTTGCTGGGGGTAATGTAAATAGGTACATTCACTTTGGGAAACAGTCTGGCTATTCCTCGAAAAGTTAAACAGAGAGTTACCACGTAACCCAGAAATTCTAATCTTAGGTAAATACCCAAGAGAATTCGAAACATGTCCACACAGGAGTGCCTGGGGGGCTCAATTAGTTAAGTATCCAACTCTTGATTTCAGCTCAGGTTATGATCTCAAGGTCATGGGATCAAGCCCCACATTGGACTTCATGCTCCATGTCGGGTCTGGTTGAGATTCTCTCCCTCTCCTTCTGCTCCTCCCCTCACTTGCACATGCTCGCTCTCTTTCTCTCTCTCTCTCTCATAAATAAATAAATAAATATTTTTAATTAATTTATTTTTTTTAATATTTTATTTATTTATTTGAGAGAGAGAGACAGTGAGAGAGAGTATGAGAGAGGAGAAGGTCAGAGAGAAAAGCAGACTCCCCATGGAGCTGGGACCCCAATGCGGGACTCGATCCCGGGGGATCATGACCTGAGCCGAATGCAGTTGCTTAACCAACTGAGCCACCCAGGTGCCCAATAAATCTTTTTAAAACCCAACATATATCCACACAAAAGCCTACTCACAAATAGTCATAACAACTCTATTCATAATAGCCAAAAAAGTAGAAACAACTCAAATGTCCATCAACAGATGGATAGATACATATAATGTGTCAGATCCAGAGAATGGGATATTATTTAGCCATAAAAAGGAAAGAAGTGGGGCGCCTGGGTGGCTCAGCGGGCTAAAGCCTGTGCTTTCGGCTCAGGTCATGATCCCAGAGTCCTGGGATCGAGCCCCACATCGGGCTCTCTGCTCCGCGGAGAGCCTGCTTCCTCCTCTCTCTTCCTGCCTGCCTCTCTGCCTACTTGTAATCTCTGTCTGTCAAATAAATAAATAAAACCTTTAAAAAAATTTTTTTAAAAAAAGGAAAGAAGTATGGGTACATATTATAATTTGCATGAGCCTTGAAAACATGCTAAAGAAACAAACAAACAAACAAAAAAGCCAGACACAAAAGGCCACAAATTGTATGATCCCATTTATATGAAATGTCCCAAATAGGCAAATCCATACATACAAAAAGTAGGTTAATGACTGCCAAGGGCAAGAAAGAGTGGGGAATGGGGGGCGACTACTTACTGAACATGGGCTTTTGTTGGTAAGGGGAGTGGTCGATGAAGATATCCTGGAATTAGACAGTGATGACGGCTGCACCACCTTGAGAATATAAAAACACAACAAAATTTTGAATTGCACGCTTTGAAATACTCACTAATTAGTTCACAATTCTGTAGATCAGAAGTCTGCATAGGCTTGGTTGGGTTCTAATCTCAAGGTCTCATAAGACCAAAATCTAGCTGTCAATAGGAGGGTGGCGTGAAACATATTCCAATAATCTGCTTCTAAACTCAACAATTTGTTGGCGGGAGCCAGTCCTTGTGATTGTAGGGCCAAGGTCCCTGTTCCTTACTGGCTGTCTCTCAGCGCCTTAGAGCTGCCTGCATTTCTTCTCATATGATCCTCTATCTTTAAGCTAGCAAATCAGTTCAGTGCCCGGGATCCTTCTTATGCTTCAAATCTCTCTGACTCCCTTTTCTGTCACCAGCCTGAGAGAGTGCTTTGCTGCTAATGACTCATGGGATTATGTTAGACCCCCTCAGATCATCGCTCCACTTCAGGGTCAACTGTCCCATATAACATAACGTAATCGGGGGAGCAGTGCCTTACCGTGCTCACAGGTTCCGTGGATGTAGGCGGAGAATCTTGGGAGCCATTCCTAAATATTCGGCCCCGATAGCACCTGATAATTACTTTGGGGCATACTTACTGACAATTGTATCTCCAGAAGGAGCAAGCATTCCTGAGCATCTGTACCATTCAATGCTGGGGAATTCCGTGAGTTACCCCCTTGTCTTCCTCGTCTTCAGCCCAGTCCAGGCACACAGTGAACCCTTGCGTGTCTGCTTACTGTCCCCTACCCTGCTATAGCTTCCTGTTCAGTTGAAAAGACAGGATAATTCTGGAGGCTATCACTGTAGAAGGTAAATAAATACAAGTGCTGGGAGCACATGGAGGTTGTAACATAGGGAATGGTTTCTTTGAAACTACTCGACCCGTTCAATGAAGAGAGAAGCAGCCAAGTGACTTTAGAGCTGTGATAGCCGCAAAGGTCATTTATCCAAGTGAGAGAAAGGCCAAGCCTCTCCCCGCTTTTGGAAGGCAAGTTTCAAAAAGTAGGAGGGGAGATAGGCTCCCATGAGCAGATGCGTTATTCAAAGGTAGCATTTTTTAATTTAACTGCCAATGATTCCTATGAAGAAGAAAAGTTAGGGGGCGAAGCAGGAGGAGGGTAATATCCAAGGAGAACAATCTGGAACAACAGAACCTCTGCAGAGATTCTTCTGGTAACTGCTTTCATTCTTCCAACAAATATCTACTGAGGGCTTTGTGCTGAATCCCAAAGCACAGGGAGAAACCCAATGGAAAATTCAGTGTGCAGCCTTGACAACAGCTCCCAACGATCCCGGCCTCCCAATATAATGTGATCCCGTTCCTCTGGGTGTTAATATCAGCAGAAGTATTGGGATGTCACTTCTTTTTTTTTTTTTTTCTTAAAGATTTTATTTATTTATTTGACAGAGAGAGATCACAAGTAGGCAGAGAGGCAGACAGAGAGAGGAGGAAGCAGGCTCCCTGCTGAGCAGAGAGCCCGATGCGGGACTCGATCCCAGGACCCTGAGATCATGACCTGCGCCGAAGGCAGAGGCTTAACCCACTGAGCCACCCTGGTGCCCTGGGATGTCACTTCTAAAATAAGGTGTTTTGTTTTTTTTTAAGATGTGCCTTTGTTTGGAATACATTCTCTCTCTCTCTCTCTCTCTCTCTCTCTCTCATGCTCTCCCTTAGCTCACTTGCTCTGAGAGAAGCCAGCTGCCATGTTGTGGGCTGTCCCACGGGGAGGCCCACATGGCAAGGAACGAACGTCTCCAGCCAACAGCCAGTAAGGACCTGAGGTCTGCCAACAGCCACAGAAGTGAGCTGGATCTGGATCCTCCCCTAGTCACGCCACGGGGTAACTGCAGCCCCAGCCAACACCTTGATGACCGCCTAGGAGGGACCCTGAGCCAGAGTCACAGCTGAGCCGCTCCTGGATTCCTGACTCACAGAAGCAGTGGAATCGTAAAAATGCGTTCTCTTAAGCTGCTACGTTTGGGGGTAATTTGTTAAGCAGGAATAACTAATACAGAAAGGTATGTAATAGTGATGCCAATACTTTATAATAGTTACAACAAAGAATATACCCAACTATTCTTTATTTGAGGAGGAACCACGGAGAGGGTTTGGGAGAAGGGAGGGTTTGAGAGACCGGAGTCAGACAGGAGGGGACCTGTGTGGAGTGAGACTTGGGAGACACTGAAGGCAGAAAACAGGATTTCTTGACTTTTGTTGAGGGCAAGAAGCAGAAAAAAGAAGGCTTCCTGTCTGTCAGGGCCACAGGTGGCAGGGGAGCAGAACTCTTCCCAGTCTCATTCTTTACCTGTTGTCTCCAGCGGGGAGCAATGAGCCTCCGGCTGCTTCACTCATTCCTCACATGCTGCTAAGAGTGTCGTGGGCATCAGGCCTGGCTGGGGCAGACTGAAGGAGATGCTGAGAAAGACTGGCCCAGAGCTCAGAGCTCTGCTTCTGCTTTCTTCTCCTCAGGCCCCCCCAAAACCCCACACTGCAGGCCCAAGAGCATGTGGAGTAAGATTGTTGAAGGGCTGTTGGTGGCTCTTGGAGGGGTCTGGGGGTATAAGTGAGGTCAAGTTGTTGTAGGGAGCAGACACTGTCCTTACTCCAGAAAGACAGAGACGGGTCCTGAGACTCTGAGAGATCCTGATCTGAGGTGACGGCCTAGAACAGATTCTGAAGAGATGATGTGTGACTCCAGGCCCAGCCCAGAGTTCACTCAACAGCTCAGGCCTAGGCTCATGTGCTTTCTTGGTTTTTAAATAGCAGAGAACAAGCAGTCATAGCCAGGACCCAAGTAACAATGTGGGAGTGGCATATCCTGGTTTCATCTCCTAACTGACAGCCTTAATTCCTGCAGAAAGTGGAATAAAAATGTCCCTGGGATGACTTACAACCATTGGAACAATTATGGCCAGAAATTACTGATCAAAGGAACATTATCAACTATGGTGTCTCCAGGAGCCTCTCACCCTGACTGGATAATAATACAATCGGTTAACTTGCATCATGGACTCACATTGTACTAGAAACTATTCAAAGCATTTTCTGTGGATTGTTTCACTTGCTTCTTCAGTCCTCAGAGAGAGATACTCATTATCCACTCCACTTAACAGATGAGGTCCCTGGGGTGCAGGGAGGTCGACAGAATCCCACAGTTAGTTTGCTATGTGGCCTTATCACCACAGAGAAGGCAATTCAGTGTTCTCCTACCTGAGGAGAAGCAACTTGGCTCAGCGTGTTTGAGCCTGAAGCAGGCTCTGGTGTGGCGCATGCGTTTATGCAGCCCCGTGTTAGTCCGCATGTCTGTGTGAGCAGTGTGAATGGGCACGTGGGTGATTATCTGTGGCCTGTGTGCTCCGAGCCTGTGAGTTGCTGGGAAAAGTTGGAGGGAGGGGGGCAGAGCACTGCAGCCCTGATCATACAGGGGAGCAGCGGGAATTTGGTCAGTGGGTCAGGCAGCCAGTCACCCGAGCAGGAGGGTGACAGGTGGGCAGGGCTGTGGGGGGTGACTAGCCAGCTCCCACCTGCTGGGGCTGTCCATCAGCACCAATGCTGGCAGTGCCTGAAGCCAGGACCCCCAGCAGGCTAGTCCCAGAGGCATACTCATCCAGGGGACATCCCAAAGTGGCAGAGCCGCCCCTGCCACAGCCAACCCCAAGCTCTGACCCAGACCTAAACACCCACATTCCACCCTATCCTCTCTTACTCACCCCGACCCCAGAGGCTAAAAAGCCTCCCTGCTGCTCAGACCCTGAGAGCTAAGTGATGGGATGAGATGGAGTGGGGACACGTGGCCAGCGGGGGCCCTCCCACACGCTTCTGTCTTCAGCATACAGATGACTGGAAGAACACGACCTTGCTAATGTTGTGGGATAAGAAACGGCAAGTGAGTGCTCAGAGGTCATCTAAATCCCACCTCTTTATTTTTCAGACAAGTAAAACAGATTCAAAGAGGCCCTAGGATGCCCCCCACCAAAGACCCTAGGATCCATCAGGGGGTCTAGCAAAAGTCAGAGGATTAGAACTGAAGTTTGACTGCTCTGGAGGGAGGGGAGTTCTGCCTGGGAACAGCATGAACAGGAGAAGGCTGTACGAATGCGTGGTGGAAGAGAGGCCTGGGGAACTTTGCTGATCCAGGTAGGGGAGGGAGCCGAGGACTGGCCATCGGAGAGGGGTAGAGCAGGTAAATGAGAGGGTCGCGCGCAGAGTGAGAGTTTGGGGCCCAAGAAACGATCTCCTTAGCGGCGATGGTAATGGACCCTGGCAGGTGGGTGGCTCTGGGGCAGGTCTGGGCAGTGCAGGTCCTGTGCTGGAGACCCGGGGCGGGGATGCGGCTCTAGCCCGCCTGAGGACCCAGAGAGAAGCTGATGCACAAACGGTGGGCTGGACCTGGGGGCGGAGCAGGGGCAGGGGGTTGCAGAGGGATACCGAGGGGTGGGAGCGCAAGGTCGCCGGCGGTGGCGCCGGGGGCAGGGGAGGCTGCGCTAGGCTGGGGAGGTGGAGACGGCGGCGGGGCGCGGAGAGGGGCCCCCGGGGCGCGTGGCCGGGAGGCCGGTGGGATGGGGCTGCGGTGATGGGCGGCGCGTGGCCGGCCGCCCCCAGCTGTGGTGTCGCTCAGGCCCGGCTTAGCGGGGCAGGCCCGGGGATTAAGGGCAGTGGCCGCACCTGGTGGGGCGGCCGCAGGGCTAATGCTGTGTGACCGCGCGGCCCCGCCCGACAACTGGCTCCCTCCCGCCGAGAAGGGCTGTGGGCTCGTTAGCCCGCCGGCGTGTGCGCGGGGGTGTGCGGCCAGGCGGAGTGCGCACGTGGCGGCTGTCTGCCGGCCACCGGCGGCGGCGCGGCCCTGGGAGGGTCCCCGGAGCTGGGCTGACGTGGGCGGGGCCCGAAGGTGTCCTGCCCTGTGCCAGGGAGCTCTCGGGGTCAAGTGAGGGCCACTTGATTGTGTGCGGCTGTGAGCAGTTGTGGCCTGGTGATGGTGTCGCTCTGGGTCTGAGTCCCTGGGGGTCCGACTGGGTCTACCGTCTAATGTGACAGTCCCCATTATCACTCGATGTTGACTGCGTGTGGCCCGCCAGGACCTTACCCCGTATTTGTGAGACTGTCTCTGGACAAGACTCTAGGGGACATCTCCGTACTTTGAGTATGTACTTAGGGAGCATCTGAGGGGTATCCCTCTGCAGATGCAGTCTTGAGGGCACAAGCCACCCAACAAACTGCCTACTTCCCAGCGACAGTGTCTAGCTCATGTGCCCTGCAGGACCCTGAGTCTCTGGTGCTGAGCTAAGACAGGAGGGGAGTTCTGGCCACCCCCCTGCCTTCGTCCCCTCCCTAAACTTGGGCCTGCCCGGTCAAGAACTTCCTCTACCCAAGCCTAGCCCAGGGCCCCCAGAACTGCTTTGACAGGTATATTTTCTACCAAAATAACTGCATCTGGACAAAGTTTGTGCTGGAATTGGGAGTTCTTATCTAATGTCATAGGTAAGCCTCTGGGCCTTTGTACCTGCTGTTCCCTCTGCCTGGAAAGAGGCTTCTCTCCCTTTCCTAGTGAGCAGGAGCCACCCCCCACCAGCCTTCCCTGTAGCAGTCCCACCCCACCCGACTCTTCCCTCTCCTTGGAGAAACTTGGATCCCACCTGGCCTGGCTATTCCAATGTCATTTGTGTCTCCCAGAGCTAGGAGCTCTCTGAGAACGGAGGTGGGTCTGGACAGGGGTTAAGTGGCAGGAAATGCTCACTGAGTAGAGGCACTGGACAGCGGAGCCATGGACGCTGCCCTTGCCCACTACCAACGAACAAAAGCCTGCTACAGGCTTCAAGTCTAAGAGGTGGGAGGGTCTGACCAGCCGTGCCTCCACTCACTCGTCTATGTTCACACAGGTCCCCTCTCCTTCCATGGGAGCACCAAGCTCCCATGAGCAGCCCTGCTCCACCCCCACCCCCCAGTCTCCCTAGCAGTGAGGAGCTGGGCTGAGCTGTCCTTACCCGCCCTCCTGGCCTCACCCTGGCCTTGCCTGGAGATGCCAGGATACACAGCAGGTGCCTGGACAGACTTGGGGTTGGAGAGAAGGGCTGGGCATGGCAGGCCAGCCACTGGCCAAGAATAGGACTCAGAGAGCAACAAAGTTCCAAAATCTTCCTCTTCCTCCTTCTCCCCACCCCCTACTTCGTATTGTCAATAATAATAGCTACTATTTATTGACCACTTGGTATCTGCCTTACAGGGTGTTTAATGCCAGAGAAGGCATTGAGGAATACTAGTGGAATGGTATTACCTTGGCTGTTAGCGGATCAAGTGCTGGGGTTCCAAACCCAGTCCTATCTTAATTGTGCTGTAACATTGGAACACTAATCCTTCCATCTGTTTCATCATGTGTAAGATGGGAAGGATAATCATGTGGTGGTATGAGAAAACTGAGTTAACTTCGGGAAGTTCTTGTCATATAGTAGGTAGTATATAAGCATTAGATAATACTCTTATTAGTAGCTCCCACTAGACTAGACTGGGCCCTGTCCCACTCTCTGCTGTATCCCCAGCCTTGGCCTCGAGTCAATCCTTGCATTTCCTTATCTGTAAGATGTAGCTAATAGCATCCAACCCCCAGGACTAAGGGGTTGTATGTAAAATGCCCGGCACAGGGCAGAGGCTGGCATTGGGCGTGGCACAGTGGGGTTGTGGGTATGTTGATGGGAAATGGAGCCAGAGCAGGCATTCCTGGACACCCCATCTTCACATCTAGGGCACAGGCTGCAAGAGCACATCCTCCTGCCCCCATTCCCTTCAAGCCCCAGGACACAGGGCACACAGTGCCTCGATCAGACTGTGGCCCCTTCAGCATGTGGAGAAAGCCCCATGCCAGTAGTTACCTTGGAACCAAGATGCCTTCTCCTTAACCCTTTCAGGGTCTTCCCAAGGAACTGGCAGCTTAGGGCTTTGGGAATAGAACCAGGTAGACAGGAAGTATCTAGGAGATCATCCCAAGGTGAACCTCTTTAGGAGCGGAATCCTGTTCAGACAAGTTCTTGTGTGAACCTTGATAAATAAAGCAGAAGGAGGTGCCAATTTGCTATTACGAATTCATTTTTATTAGTTTGGGGGCCTGGGTGGTTCAGTCGGTTAATTGTCTGCCTTCAGCTCAGGTCATGATCTCAGGATCCTGGAATCGAGTCCCATGTTGGGCTTCCTGCTTAACAGGGAGCCTGCTTCTCCCTTCCCTCTCCTCCTCCCCTCCTGCTCATGCTCTCTCTCTCTCTCTCTCTCTCTCACACACACACACACACACACACACACTCTCTCTCTCTCAAATAAATAAAACCTTTAAATTTTTATTAGTTTAAATCTGTAACTCTCATTTCTTATAAAGAATGCTATTGTTCTCCACCACTACAACAGAGCCTAGCACATAGTACACACTCAATAAATGATTATTGACCGAATGGATAGTCAATCTGTGGGGAAAAAAGGTATTTTGATGAGTACAAATATGTGAAATGGGGGGGGTAAGGGGGTTATGTATGATACTTGGAGAATCCTAGTAGCCCGAAATTCTCATCCAGCATTTGTGGAATCCCTGGAGCATTTCTGAATGGCCCAGGACTCCACAGAACACCATTTGAAAACAACTGGTATACACAAATCCTTTTAACAAATGAGGACCCTAAGGCCAGAGGGTGGGTGGGAAAAGCAGTCTAGAACCCAGACCTCCTGACTCCCCATCCCAGGGCTTCCTCTTAGCCTCTCCACATGATGCTTTCTGGGGCCCTAGAGTGGCCTCTTCCTGCCATTTCACCCTGCCTGGGACAGCCTGTGTGCCAGTAGCCCACAGCCCTGCTCCAGGCCCTTCCCGCCACCCTCTGCCCTGAGCCCGGGCCAGGCGGGAGCCAGGCCCTTCCCATTGACTCCAGGCCAGGCTCTGTTCCTAATGTGTGTCATCCGGGGAAAGAAGGACCATTGCCCAAGACCCCTCTTGGAACCATAGGACCCCAAATGGCGGGCATTCCCAAAGGGTGCCAGATTAGCAGAACCTGCTGGGTAGGTGAAAATTTGGGGGTGAGGGGATAAGTATAGCCATTGATGGCCTTGTCAGGGGAAGCATCTAGGAGCACCCCAGATCACGGGCCCCACAGCAGTTGGGGGCATTTATGGGCCTTCCTATAAACTTCTGAGAGGGTAACTTTATCCTGCTTCTTTCGGCCAAGTATCCTCCTCCAGCAGCTGGTCACAAAGCTGGTTAATCTCCCAGAGTGCTCAGCTTAAAACCCGTGACTCACAGCACAGCCAGTGTGGGGGAGGGGGCAGCTGCCTCCAAAACGTGGCGCCCAGAGTCAGCTGTTCCGGGGGCCTTCTCGGGTTTCTCCAAACTCTGGCCTGAGGTTTGGGGCCTTCTCTTCCCTCCTGGAGTCCTGCTCCTCACTAACCTCTTGATATGAGCCATGAGAGGTCGGGGTCCTGGGAGGAGGGCCAGTTCCAGGGCCTTGGCTTTGGCCAAGATCTCAGGATGTCCCCAGGAATGACCAGCTGGCATGGGCCCCCAAGGGAAGGGTGAGGTTCCAAGTGTAACTCTGGGACTAGGGAGAGGACAGCCCTGAAATTGGGGGGCCAGTGCTTGCATAGTTCTTGAAAATGTTTTCTTTACTCATGACCCCTCACTAAAGAACCCCTGTTACTAAATAAATAAATAAATAATGTGAAGCACATTGATAACACCTGAGGTGCCCTAGCAGAAAGTGATGCAAATGTCAAGTGGCCTCTGACTTGAGATAGCAGAATAAACACAAGAACTTGAAGGGAGTGAAAGTGAAATAATGAAGGGTATTGTCCTTAGAGTCGGAGAGACTTGCGTTCCAGTCCCAATTCTACCTCTTGCTAGCTGACTGGCCTTCCTGAGCCTCAACAACCTCATCTGTCAAATGGGCGTCGTGACAGTACCGACCTCTGTGAGTTAAGTTGAGAATCAGATGAGATTCTGTTTTGCCTCCTGTGTAGGTGGGAGCTATTATTATTACGACTATTATCATCATCGTCATTATCACTCAAAAGACAGAGGAATCCATTTTCATTTCTTTTATTGAAGTGAAGTTGATACACAGTGTCACATTAGTTTCAGGAGGATGACATAGTGATTCAGAGATTCTATACGTTATGTTACCCTCCTCACCAGTGTAGCTACCGTCCGTCCCCATACAGCGCTATTACCGCAGTGTTGACTAGATTCCTCATGCTCTGCCTTTTATTCCTGTGACTTACTCACTCCCTCACTGAAGGAGTGCAGGATCTCCCACTCTCCTTCACCCATTTTGCTCATTCCCCCGGCCCTCTCTCCTTAGGCAACTACTAGTTTGTTCATTTGTTCTCTGTATTAATGGGTCTGTTTTTGTTTGTTTGTTTCTTTGTTTGTTTGTTTACGGCTGAGCCCACTGTGTATACGCCACATCTTCCTTATCCATCCGTCAGTGGATGCGCAGGTTGCTTCCGTATCTTGGCTATTATAATTAAGGCTACAATGAACATAGGATAGCATGTATCTTTTCAAATTAGTGTTTTCATTTGCTTTCATTAACTACCTGGGAGTAGAATGACTGGGTTGTATGATATTTCTATTCCAGGTTTTTTGAGGAAAAGCCATCCCGTTTTCCCCAGTGGTTGCCCCAATTTATATTCCCACTAACAGTGCAGTCAGGGTTCCCTGAAGAGAATCCATTTTCATTTGTCAGGGACTATGTCTGTGGAGTAGGAGGGAAGCTAATGATTAGAACGGCTCTCAGTGACTCCTCCCATTCGGTAGGAATCTATTCAGATGTACTTAACTCTCTAAACGATGAGCAAGGAACCGCCAAGGAGTCGCATTGTACTTGCTGTGGCTGAAGACAAAACCCAAGAAGCAGAGAGAGCGGACACACGATGGAGGGTCCCACTGACAGCTCTAGGGACCAAAGCTTGAGTCCTGTGTTAGCTTTCGCTCTTGTAGCTCCAGCAATTCCTAGTATCTTCTACCCTATCTGAAAAGCCCCAGAAACACCCAAAAATACCTGTGTGAGGAGGAACTGACCATTTTGTAAGTTTCTATTAAGGACCTATATAAATAAAACACATATATTTGACCACATCCAATCTTTGCAGCGAGCCTATGAGGTAAATGCACTATTATCCCTATGTGGTAGACTCTTGATCCTGATGGACCCAATTCTTTCCTCCTCCTTTTGTCCATGCCCTTGGCCATGTGACTTGGCAGCTCTCCACCTCAAGTGGCATATTTTTCTACCCTTCTGTTCTGAATTCAGTCATGCAACTCGTTGTGGCACAAGGGGTGACATCCATGACTCACGTAGAGGTTTGGGAAAAGTGCTACTTGCATTTTGAAAAATGCGATTTAAAAAGTGTTTCTGCTTGCATTTTGGTTTCACTGCCATCGGCGTGAAAACATGCCCCGGCTAGCCTGCTGGACAATGAGAGGCCCGTGGATCAGAGCTGAGGTGTCCCACTTGCCCCAGTCAAAGCCAGCCCAGAGCAGCCAAGAACCAGTCAGCCACAATATGTGAGTGAATCCAGCTGAGCCCAGAACAGCTGGCCACAAGAGCCCAGGAGAACAGCCCAATCTAAATAGCTAACCTCACATAGCAGAGTCATAAATTAAGTGAATGCTTATTGTTTGGGGGCCACTGAGGGTGGGGATGGATCATTACAGAGCGTTATTATAGGGAGATAGATAATAAACACACACCTTTCTAAAACAAATAGATTGTTTGTTTATTTTGAGAGAACATGAACATGACAGGGGCAGGAGGGACAGAGCAAGACAGAAAAAAATCTAGAGCAGACTCCCAGGTGAGCGAGGACCCTGATGTCAGGGCTTAATCCCACAACCTTGAAATCCTGACCCTGATATCGTGACCTGAGCCAAAAATCAAGAGTTGGATGCTTAACTCACTAAGCCACCCAGGTACCCCTCAAATAGACTATTTTTTAGAACCATTATAGGCCCATGGCAAAATTGAGCAGAATGTATAAAGGTTTCCTGTATATCACCGGTTCCCATATGCACACACAATCTCCCCCACTATGACATCCTGGGCTAGAGTGGTACATTCATTATAATCAATGTACCTACATTGATATGCCATAATCAGCCAAAGCCCCTAGTTTACATTAGGGTTCACTCTTGATGTTGCACAATCTATGATAGGTTTAGACACATGCGTAATGAAATGTATCCACCATTAAAGTATCATATAGAATAGTTTCACCGCTTTAAAAAATCCTATACTCTGTCTATTGATCCCTCCTCTCCCCATAAGCCTGGTAACCACTCATCTTTTTACTGTCTCTGTAGTTTTGCCTTTTCCAGAATGTTTTATAGTCGGAATCATGCAGTATGTGTCTTTTTCAGATTGTCTTCTTTCACTTAATAATATGAGTTTAAGGTCTTTTCATACCTTGATAGTTCTTTTAATAACATTCCATTGCTTGGACCTACCATAGTTCATTTATCTGTTTACTAACTGAAAGACATCTTGGTTGCTTCCAAGTTGTGGTACACCACATTTTAGTTGAGGAAAATAAAGTGCAGAGTGGTTAAGTAGTCTGCCCAGAATCACACGGCCATAAGTGGCAGGTTTGGGACTCAAACCTAGCTCTTATTGCAGAAGTCATGAACTTTCTGGTCTTCTGTTGAAGGACCCCTATAAAACTATGGTCTTTTGAAGTTCACAGCTTTGGCCTGCTCTGGTCCCTAGGATTAGAATGCTTTTCCTTCCCTCTCTGTTCATCTGTGTTTAACTCTAAATCTGTCTGTGAGACCTTCCCAACCCCTCTCCTCTCCACTTCAGCCAAGGCATTCATTAGTCCTTTCTCTGTGTCTCCACTTTGAGTCCTTTGCATTGAAGATCTTGTAAAATTTCTCACAGAGGAACATGCCAAAGTAAGATCCCAAATTAAGACGGAAGCATTTCTAACCAGATAGCTAAGAACTAATTATCTTAAGGCATTAAGGGTTTGAGGGAGGATGTTCTTTGGGGGGAACTATTGGGACCATGAAGACTCCCCTTTGGGGTGAGACATGTTTTCCCCTTTACCTCGAGTCAAGAGAGAGGCTTTAAGGACATCACATAGGGATCTGAACACATCTCTCCTACAGTTTAGGGGACATAGCAGGCTGATATCTGAGTCATGAATACAAAACCTGAAGCATGAGAAGATGACCCAAATGGCCTGGAGTTGCAGAGTACAAGGCTGCTTTTCCACAGATACCTGGGCAAGGATTCATGTGTACTTTTTGTGGGTTATATGTGAGCCATGTAGGAAAGAGCCAGTATGGGGCGACATAGAGATTGCCCTAGAGACCCTCTAGAGAGCAGAGTGGTCTCAGCAGGAGGACACTGGAGGTAGACCACTGAAAACCTAAAGGTACAAGAGAGCAGTAGAATAGAGTTGCAGGTGAGGGGTCCCCAGCAACCAGAGCAGGAAGAATCACTAAAGAAAGCACCAAGATGGGAAGAGTGAGATTTAAAATGTCCTTTAAGCCTGGAAAGTGCCACTAACTGGAATATTGTAACAGTAGCAGCCAAATAGTTACATTTCTGCCCCACCCACCCCTCTCTTCTGTCTCCTCTCCCTGCAACGTGTAGCAAGTCTCTCTGATTGTGGATGTCCTACCCACAGCAGATACAAGCTAGAGAGCAAGGGAGAGAATCTTATACTTTAGTCACATTTCAGAACAAGAGTTTTGATCATTGTAATCTCTGAATTGAGGTTTTATTCGTGTTAGTTTTCTATTGCCCTGTAACATGATGATCGCAAATAGAGGTGTAAAGCAACACCCATGAAGTAGCTCTCCATTTGTTCTACAGGTCAGAAGTCTGGAATGGCATGGCTGGGCTCTCTGCTCAGGGCCTCATGAGGCTGAAATTAAGAAGTCAAGGGGCTGAGTTCTCATCTGGAGGCTCTGGGGAAAAATCAATATTCAAACTCACTCAAATTGTTGGAAGAATCCAGTTCCTTATGGTCTTATGACTCAGGTCTGAATTTTCTTGGTGGCTTCTACCTGGAGGTCCCCTTCAACTCCTAGACTTGTTTCTCAGGCCCTATCTATGGGGCAACTTATCCTCAAGGCAACGATGGCATGTCAAATCCTTCTCATGCTTTGAATCTCTGACTTCCTTCTTTGTGACAAATTGGAGAAAATGGTCGACTTTTAAAGGGCTCCTATGATTAGGTTAGGACCACCCAAAGAATCTCCAAATCTTAAGGTCAACTATGTCATGTAACATGACCTTGAATAGGTTATGTTAACATCAAATCCACAGTCCTGGTGATTACCAAGAATGTAGTACCATGAAGGTACAGGGGGAGAAATCTTGGGGGACATCTAAGATTCTTCCACAGTATTGTAAACCCAAAATAATAGTAGGACTTTTTATTATCTTAAGGAGACCAGAGATGTCATGAGACTACCTAACATTTCATCCAGGACCAGAAAAAGAGCTATTATGCTAAAGAGCTGCTTTAAAGAGATTGTGAGTGACCTCTTCCCAACAATGACAAATATTTATTCATGATGATCTCCCACCATTCATTCTTGCTCAGGGCAAGGACTGTCATGGCACCACCCCTCCCACGTTTGCACTAATTTCATCTGCCTTCTGGAGTCAGAAAATGTTTCACCACCTGCCTCCCCTCTAGAACTTTAGGGATTTGAAGGAAAAGACCAAGGCTGGTTCATTTTTACATCTTCCAGAACTGGGTGCAGACCAAAAGCTCATGGTTTGTTGAAAGAATGCATGAATGAGTTAAGCAAATAAGAACCATTTGCCACAAGTAGTAAAACTGTGATGCCCTTCCTCCTGAGAGCCATTAGAGGTAAGCCATTAAAGAGCTGCCCTCGGAAGCCATTTTTAACAAGATCATGCCTGCATTCTATACATTTGCTGTTAGTTGCTCCCCATTAGGCCAAGCTCAGTCTTCATCTTCAGTTAGGACAAGAGAGAGGAGGATGGCGGGAGGGGGCAAGCAGGGTAGACCCTTTTACTTTCTCCTTTACTTGGGTTGAACCTGTTAAATAACAAGAGCAACTACTCTAGAAGTCAGTGTGTAATTGAGACCAGCTTAAATGTTGGCAGTTCAGAAACTGAGGGATGTTGGGCCTCTCTACCATTCAATAGGCGGGCCTGACCATTGAGTTTGGGACAGGTGGGACCCTAAAAGAGAGCTCTTTATTGAGTCCTTCCTGTGTTTCCAGCTTTGTGCCTTGGCTCCGCTCTTCATACATTCACTTACTCACATCCAGCTCTTTGACAAACGTCGATTAATCTCTTCACTTATTAGATGGGGAAACTGAGGCTCCGAGAGATTGAGGAACTTGCCAAAGTCACACAATTAGTGGCAAAGTCAGAAGCACAACAGAGGCAACGTGACTCCCAGAGTCCAGAGCCTTAACCGTGTCCCTTCCACTTCTTCCCTTCCTGGAGCTCTTACTCCTCTTCTTCCCTAAAAGTTACCCCACAACCTCTGCTGTCATCTCAGGGGCCCCATCTGTCGGCCTGAGGGAGAATCGCCAACCTCTTGGTCCTATCTGCAAAGTGAGGAGAACAATCCTTACTTAACTGCAGGGAGTCCTTTATGTTCATATAATTTCCTGGGCACCCCTCAGCCATCACAATTCACCACATGCTTGATACATGTCATTTCCTAGGGCCAGTGTCATTGCGGGACACATAGTAGTTCATGCATATTAATTAGGATACAGCGTAGGCTACCGTAACAGCAAAGACACCTAAAAATGCGGTTCATTCCTTTCTTACATGATGTTCCAGGAGCAGGAGATGGTCAAAGAATGGTGTGGCTGCTTAACAGTATGGGGGCCCAGGTTCTTTCTGTCTTATTGCTCTGCAATCTTCAACAAGCTTTATCACTATCACATGATCTAAGATGAGATACCTGTTTCCTATTGCTGCTGAAACAAATCACCAAAACTCAGTGGTTTAAAACAATACACAATGATCTCGAGCACTGAGTAACATATGGAATTGCTGAATCATTATATTTCACACCTGAAACCAATGGAACACTGTATGTTTTATGAATTTTAAGAAGAATGAATGAATGAATAAATAAATAAATAAAAGAAGAAAACACTTATTATCTAATCATTAGGGTGATTAGAAGTCTGAAGTAGGTCTTACAAAGCTAAGATCAAGGCACTAGCAGACCAGGGTTCCTTCTGAAGGCTCTGGAGGAGAACCCTTTCCCTGCCTTTTCCAGATCCTAGAAACTACCTCACTCCTTGGCTCATGGTAGCATTGCCCTGACCTCTCCTTCTGTAATCACATTTTATTCTCTGACTCTGACTCTCCTGCCTCCCTCTTTTCCTTTAAGGACTCCTTTGATTGCATTGGAATCACCTAGATAATCCAGGATAATCTCTCCTTAACTTAATCACATCTGCAAAGTCCTTTATTCCCCTATGGTAACAAGCCATGGACTCTGAAGATTAGGACAAGGACATCTTGGGTGGCACATCATTCTACCACTGGTGGCTACATTCCAACTAGTGAGGATGAAGGAAGAAGAAAAGTCACAACCGCGAAGTTACATGCAAATCATTTCCACTTTTACCACATTGGCTAGAACTGATTCATATGACTACAGCTAGCTGCAAGGGATTCTGGAAAATGTAGTCTTTTGCTGGGTGACGTTACTGCCAGCTAAAGATTGTATCAGTGTGTTTTTTAAAAAGAGAAAAAAAACCCACTACACTATTGGGAAGCGATAAAGGAAACCTCCAGAGAGTAAGAACTCCGCAAGACAAACAACTCAGGTTTTTTCAACAAATAAACTGCAGACAAGAAAGATATGGGAGAGGAAGTTTACAAGTAAAGGGACTTAAAAGACAGATTAACAACCACAATGGATAGGCCCCATTTGGCTCCTGATGCAAACAAACACGAGTATTTATGAGATAATTGGAAATTTGATTACTGATTGAATATTTGATTGTGTGAAAAATTACATACTGTAAATTTCATTATTTAATGAATAAAATTCATTAAATTTCATTATTCATTATTCAGTATTCTAATGGTGTCATACTTAAGTAAACAAAAAGCTCTTATCTTTTAGAAGTACGTAATCAAATATATACAAGTGAAATGATACAGTGTCTGAAATTTGTTTCAGAATAACAGGAGGGGAGGAAGTGAGCAGTATGTCAACAGGTCAGCTCAGGCTTAGACATCAGCTAGTTGACCGTCAGAGCTGGTAATGGGCTTCTTCTACTATTGTGTCTATTCCTATGTATGGAATTCTTGACAATAAAGAGTGAAAAAGGAGGTGTGGCAGAGAAGGGAAGAAGGGGCAGGGGAGGGGCTGAGTGGACAAGAACAAATTTGATGAGCCCAGCAAGGCCCCAAGACCTGATGTCTCTTTCTCCCCACTTCCCCGTCCTCTCCCTAGTTCCTGGACGAGCTCACTTTCAGTCTCCATCCTAAAAGAGCTAAGGAGGGACCGTGAGACCCAAAACCCCTGATCCAGATGAGTCAGATGTCTTATGTCAAGGCAGAGGTGGCTACCTCCTAGGCATAGATAAACCAAGTCAGCCCCAGCCCCTGGCAACCCTCCATTCACCTTCAACTGCCACAGGTAGAGATGTCCTTGCTTTAAGGGCATGAGCTGGAGCAGGTTCATCCTGAATATCAAGGGACTTCAAGAAGCCATCAGGTTCATTCCCCTGTCTCCAAGGCTGGGCTTCCTAAAATTGGCTCGGCCGAGAGACCAACATTCCCATCCCAGTGCCACCAGAGCTAAGCTTCGGTGAGTCCTGGGCGGCAGGGTACTTAGAAGCTTGGGCCTCATATCTCTCCATTATACAAAGAAAATAAATGTTGTCTCTGGTGTTGAAGAAGGGAGAAGACACTGGCCACTGAGGTATGGGCTCTCCTGGGCCTCAGCCTCCTCCACAGAGCTGCTTTCTCTGGCCTCTCCCAGCCCCCACTCCCTGGCCCAGCCCGCACCAGCCTCTCTGCATCTGTCATCGGCCAGTTCTGCTCCCCTTGGGCCAAGCTTTGTTTAGGGGCGACTGGCAGGCTGCCCGTGTGTGCAGTGGAGGTGGTGGTACTTGCTGCTGCAGTCAGATACTCCACAGGCTTCAAGATGGCCCCCACCTCCAGCCACCTCACCAGGGCCCCCACTTCCAAGAGCTACAGAGCCCAGAATAGGCAGGCCAGGCCCCCCCACTGTCCCAGCCCCACCCACCCACAGCTTGCTCCTAGCTTCTACTAAAAGTAGAACAAGCCAGGCTAGAATAATCTCCAGGCTTCTACTGTGCTCCATGAGACAGGCTTTTCACAAGGACGTCATGTGGTTTGCCATATTGAACCCTTAAGAGCCTACAGAGTAGGTACTGAGACTGGTCACAGTTTACAACTGGGAGAAGTAACACTCGGAGAGGGGAGGTAACTTACCCTAGCTAAGTAAGGGGTAGGACCAGTGCGTGAGTCCCAGTCACTCTAACCCCTAAGCCCAATAGAGATCCCTGGCAACACAGCCTGAGGAACTGGGGACCCAGTCTCTGTGTCAGGCAAGACCAGCTCCATGTGCTCCAAGGGCAAGTTCAGACAGGCTGCAAGGGAGATTCTGCTGCATCTTCAGGAGAGAATGAAGCAATGGCCTTCATGATTCCCCAGTGCTCCTTTGGGGCGGGACCCCTCATGTTAACTACCTTTCCAGTCTGAGGAACAGGCTCCTGGGTCCCATGCTGAGCCCTAGTCTCACTCAGTCTCCTGCTTCAGCTACCCCTGCTTCTGGGCAGGCCAGCTGGACAGGTCACAGAAAAGGCTTCTCCCCACTCTCTCCCCCAGGAGAGAGGCTGGGGAGCTCAGGGAGAAGCAGGGCCCTCTGCAAAACCCCTACCCAAATGGGAGGGGAGCCAGGTGTCTGATGCCTCCATCCTACCTGTGGAGAAAGTGAGACCCAGGCAGGGCACGGAAGGGCTCGAGGAGATCACAAACCTGCGCACAGCCAGCGCAGTGAATACTGGTGTTCCGGCTCAGGCCAGGTGCTCTCTACTGTGTAAGGTTGCTGCTTTCCCCCTGGAATCCTTCCTCACACCCTCCTCTACTCTTGGCTTAACTTGTCTTGTCTGGAAAGCTAATGCGCTTCACTTCAGACAGAGCCCCTTTACCCCTCTGGGGGTATGAGCAGGTCCCAAATGACCAAAGGAACCCCAGATACAGTGTCAGCCCCCCAGGATGATCCCACGGCATGCTGCAGTGCCTTCCGGCCTTTACTCATGCTGCTCTGGAGTGCCTTTCCTCCAGTTCTCCCACTGGGCCTCCTACTCATCTTCAGTACCCAAGAAGAAGGGTATCAATAGGTCCTTCTTGGGGCAGTCCTCTCAGGTACCCACAGGAGAGTTAGTTCCGCCCTCTGGGTATTCCCACAGGGTGATTTGATGATTCATTCATGGGTCTCCCTCTCCCCACCAGGTGGAGCTCCCAGAAGCTAGGGGTCCTTTCCGCAGCACCTAGCTTGAAACCTGAGAACAGGGTGGGTACTAAGGAACACTTGAGGAATGGTGAGAGGGTAGACTTGTGGAGGCACTTGGGCCCTAAATTACTTTCCCAAACCAGAGGGGAAGCAGCAATCCAGGAGGGCTTCGTGGAGGTGGCAGGGCAGGATGTAGGACAGAGAGGGATGACAGGTGTCCCAGGCAGCCTGTTTATTAGTCATGATGAGGCCCTTGTCCTCTGTCTCTCTGCCAGGAAATTCTCTGTCCTGGGTGCCACTGGCCAGGGATGGGCAGGTTTAGGGGAAAGAATCAGGCCTCCCAAGGCTCCCAACCTCCATGCAGAGGCGTGTGGCTGGGGCAGCTGCTGGGGGCAGCAGCTGGTGTCTGTCCCTGGAGCCCAACGGCTGTGTGTGTCTTAATCCCAGCTCCTTGGAGCCCCCCAGGCTGGCAGGTGGGCTGATTAGACAGAAAGAAGGCAAAGGAAAGGGGTGGGGAGCCAAGGCCCCTCCCCAGATGCCCACAGCTGCCCACTGGATTCTGCCACACGCGCCATGCCATCCCCATCCCCCGTCCCCCCATCACCAGTTCTTTCCTCGGCCCAGAGCTCTCCTCCCTCAGCCCTTACACAGAGGCCTGACCTGCTCTAAGCAGGGAGATGCCCCTTAGAAAGTTCCAGCTAGGGGTGCCTGGGTGGTTCAGTGGATTAAGCCACTGCCTTCAGCTCCGGTCATGATCCCAGGGTCCTGGGATCAAACCCCGCATCGGGCTCTCTGCTCTGCGAGGATCCTGCTTCCTCCTCTCTCTCTGCCTGTCTCTCGCTGACTTGTGATCTCTGTCTGTCAAATAAATAAATGAAACAAACCTTTGAAAAAAGAAAGAAAGAAAGTTCCAGCTAGCAACTGCGAAGGTGTGGATGCTATAGCCCACAGACCCCCTAGTGTTTTCCTTCTGGATGGAGCAGGGAACCTCCAGGCACCCAGGTGGAGACCAGCGGTCACACTGGGACCAAGATGTGGATCCACCTGACCTAGCCTATGAGCAGTGTGGGACACAGGTGTGGTGTGGGCATGGAATGTGAGGCATGTTCTGCAGGGGGGATGGACACAGGGTATGAAGGGTACAGTGTGTGAGGTGTACACGGAGCCAGAGGGGTCCGTCGTCTACAATGCGTAATGCACGTGAGGTCCACAGAGCGTGAGAGGGCTACATAGTATGGAAGGTGTGGCCACACGTGAGACAGACTCACCGGTGACGCGTCTGTGGTGTGGGAGGTATGAACGGAACGTGAGAGGCATGCAGAGTGTGACGTGCACGTGGTGGGTGAGCTGTGCACGGATTGTGATGCGTACACAGAGTGGGAGGTAGACACGGGACGTGGGGTGGACACGGAGCATGACGTGTGCGCAGACTGTGAGGTGGCCCGGCGGAGAGGGGGCCGCAGTTTATGAGGCACGCGTGCATGTGACGTACTATGAGAGAGCAAGGGGGTGTGGGGTGAGGGCAAGCAGTCCCCCCAAGGAAATGTACTTGTCCACTCAGTCACGGGCCCAGATGCTGGGACCTTGGCACGAGCTCCACGGAGTGTCCTAGCCAGAGGAGGCAGGGACACATCCTGTGGCTTTTTACTGATCCTTGTGTGGATAAAGTGGAAGGTGACTTTAAGAGGCCTTCCCCGTCTTTCTTCTTCCTCTGCCCAGCCATCTTAGCTTAAAGACAAAGTACTCTTTGAGGAGACAGTACACTTGGGCAATAGTATTTCTTTTGGCTTTCTTAAATTCCTCATACTGCAAGTTAAATTCACATTTAAAAAAATGTTCTTTGGTATTTGATCAATAGAGGTGGTGAACTCTCCATTAGGAGCTCTCCTCACCCCAAAAGCCTGATGCCGTCAGGCTGGAAGAAGAATTGGGACCTTCACGAAGCCCACCTCCCTGAACACTTCTGGTCATGAAGCTACTGTCACCTTACCTGTGTAATTTAGTAAATCGCAGTAAGTTTGTATTTCAGACTCCAGGAATCTGGGCTTTCGAAGACCAGAGAAAGGCTCTAGTTCTGTGAAGAATATGTTTGCGGGGGAGACTCTGCCTGAGGGAACTCCTCAGTTCTTTCCAGAAGTCAGGCATCAGGTGATTTTTTTTTTCTTTAAAGATTTTATTTACTTGCTTACCAGAGAGAGACACAGCGAGAGAGGGAACACAAGGAGGGGAGCAGCAGAGGGAGAGGGAGAAGCAGGCACCAGACATTCAGGCCCCAGGTTCCTAGAACAGGAACCTGTCTTGTCCCCTGCAGAATCCTCTGCTTCTGACAGAGGCAACTGTCCCATAGAAGGTGCTCCATAATGATTTGTTCTTTCTGCCTGGAACCTTCTGTCCCAACGGGCACAGGCCTCACTCCCGAACTTCCCTTACCTCTTTATTCCAATGTCACCTTGTCAACCTGACCGCTCTAATTCTGCAGCCAGGCCTGTCCTGGCAACTGAGACCTGCTCACCCTGCTCTACTTTTAGTATTTTTCCTCTGCACATCTCATGTTCTAATGCATGCCATAATTTACTTCTTTTATTTTTTTTAAGATTTTATTTATTTATGTTACAGAGAGAGAGATCACAAGTAGGCAGAGAGGCAGGCAGAGAGAGTGGGGGAAAGCAGGCTCCCCGCTGAGCAGATAGCCCGATGCAGGACTCGATTCCAGGACCTTGAGATCATGACCTGAGCTGAAGGCAGAGGTTTAACCCCCTGAGCCACCCAGACGCCCCATAGTTTACTTCTTCATGTGTCTCTTGGCAACTCTGGGTCTTGCCAGGTACAATGTCTGCTCCACGAGGGCAGGGGGCTTTGTCTGCTTTGTCCTGTGCTGTGCTCCCAGCACCCAGCATAAAACAGGAACAGCACTGGTATCTGCGGAATACATGAACGAGCCCAGGCGAACAATGACTGTGGTCACACACACCCCTCCCCGGGCACACACGGCCCCACAGAGATACACCCGTTCGCCCGGCCCAGAGCTGGTATATAGGCCATCTCTTCTCTCTCTGTTCCCTCCCCATCCATGGGGGCTCCTTTGCTCCAGCTCTGCTTTATCTTCTGGGCTCCCTGCTTATTAAGTGGAAGGCTGAGAAGTGGGATGGGTAGCCATCTAAGAATCCCTGGGACCCTGGCTCTGAATCTGGGGCCACATCCACCCAACCAGACTGGCTCCAGGGCAGGATTCCTACCCAAGGAGTAGCCAGATTCATGCCTTGCCAGGGAGCAAGGTTAGCAGGGGACAGTGTGGGGACACTCAGGGGGGATCCAGGGACAGAAATGGGAAGCCTGGGGACAGAGACAGGACCTAGAACTGGCCCTGTTCATGTTTGCACCCTGGGGTCCTGTGGCACCCCCAACTCCCAGTCAGCTATGCTGCCTATGCCAGTGAGAGGGAGAGGCCGTGGGTCCAGCCTGGGCAGGGGCAGGGTGCCTGAAGACCAGAGCAGGTGCATGCTGGATTGGGTTTCCAGAGGCTATATATATAGAGAGAGAGAGGCTGCTGGAAGCCCTGGGGCCGGCGGCTCCCTGAGGGTGAGCACTAAGGGGCCCTGCCAGGCCTGCATTCCTGCTCAGGGCCAGAGCTCCATTTATAGCCCCAGGCAGGCATCAAGGGAGCTGAGGAGGATGGAATGGAAAGGGTGGAGGGAGAAAAGCCTAGGGATCCCTCCCTTCCCACCTGCTGCCAAAGGAGCTCCTCACTGTGCAGACCAGAGAACCAAGGGCCAGGGTGAGGTGTGCCCTTGCCCACCAGTCTGCTGAGCCCTGAGTCGGAGATACCCCCACCTGTAGGTCCCTCGGCCCATCGCCCCTGGCTTCTGCCAGAACAAGTCCGGCACATGTGTCCCCAAGAGGCACCCTTGACTAGACTCCACACCTATAAGAGTTTGGACTCTTTCTGCTTCCAGATTTGTCATTTTCCCCCTCCCTGGCCCCAACCCAGCACTAGGACTGAAAAGAGGGCACCAGCTCCCTGCTCTTTAAGCAACAGAGATGGAACGGTGGTGTTGGCAAACTTGTCCCTGAGAATGTGGTGTCACCACAAGGAGAGTGACCCCAGTCAGGCATGGGTCCCAGCCTGGAAGGTCTGTAACAGCCACTGAGTCTAGTGATTTCCAAACTCTTCAAGAAGCAGGAGCCTTGTAACAAACTAAATCCTACTTGGAAGTCTGATAGAAGTGTGGCAGCGTGCCAGTGGGCTTGTGTGCTTCCTAATTACTGAAGAAGATGAAGCTACAAATCAAGTTTAAAACTGTCAAAGCAGTTTAGATGTCTAAGCCACAAGTGCTAATATATTCAATGTTTGGTAAGTCTGAACGTACAACGTTTACTTATCCTAAAGGCAATTTGATGATGACCCCAAGGTGCTTTTTGTGAATACAAAACCCAAAGCGCAAAGTTGTAATCTTGTAAGTCTTAGCATTAAGTCCTGCTTGCTCAGGCTTGAGAAAAATTTTGATTCACATGGATAAGTGATTTGAGGAGCTCACCTGGAAATCTCAGCGTACTCTACAATCAAATGGTTTGATTCATTTATTGATTCATCCAACGAGTATTTATTGAGAACCTACTGTGTGCCAGGCATTCTGCTGCTGATGCAGGAGCAAATAGAAAGAAATATGTGTTTTAATCTAAATCTATTATAACAATTATTTGCCCTTCTCATTGTTAGTGTGTAAGACAAATGAAAAGACACAAGCTTCTAGTAAGTGCCCAGTCTATAGTACACTATTAAGATACTGGAGCAGGGCATGTGAATTTGTTCAACAGACAGGCCCTGAGTCTTGCCTGGGCAGAGCAAGTGTGACCCAGCATGTATGTTTAACTGTGTACTAGCTTAAAAGAGGTACAACCAGGGGCACCTGGATGGCTCAGTCGTTAAGCGTCTGCCTTCAGCTCAGGTCATGATCCCAGGATCCTGGGATCAAGCCCCACCTTGGGCTCCCTGCTCAGCTGGAAGCCTGCTTCTCCCTCTCCCGCTGCTTGTATTCCCTCTCTGGCTGTTTCTCTCTCTCTCTCTCTGTCAAATAAATAAATAAATAAAATCATTAAAAAAAAAAAAGATGTACAACCATCCTCACTAACGACATATTTCACGATATTCAAATATATGCATAGAAATTCAAAGGGCAGGAGGCCACCCATTCATTCATTTGACATTTATCAAGTTCCTACTATGCGACAGCCACTGAGATGGTTTCTGGAGATGCCATGGTGAGCAAAACGATTTTGCCTTCCTGAGGCTATATCCATCAGTGAGCGAATTAAGAAGATAATTACAGAGTGGCCCCATGAAGAAGGAAATGAGCAGAGTGATGTGACCCAGTGATGTGACCTTAGAGGAGATGGTCGGAGACATCCCCAGGAAGTGATGTTTGAGCTGAGACCTGATATAGGAAAAGCAGCGATCGCGGGAGGAGCTGGGGCTAGGGCAGTAAGCAGCAAGGACAAGGCTCTGAGGTCAGATCACGCTCTCAGTGTTCCAAGATGGGAAAGGAGCTCAGACTAGAATGGAGTGATCAGAAGGGATAGTGGCTCCAGATGAATTCAGACAGATGGGCTGAGACCAACTTGTGTAGGACTTTACAGGCTAGTGTAAGGAGATGAGATTTTATTCTAAGTGCAACAGAGAAGCTCTTAAGGAGTTTAAAGCTGGAAAGGGATATCATCTCATTTACATATTTAAAGGATTACTCAGGCTGCTGTGTAGGGGGCCAGATTATGCTGGGGCAAGAATGGTGGAAGTAAGGAGAGCAGCCAGGAAGCCCTGGTGGTCATCCAGGTCAGGAGAGTGGCGCCTTAGTCCAGGATGGCAGCACTGGGGTTGGAGAGACTCCGATGTCTCAGTGGACAGGGCTTTCCCCTGCCCAGACCTCCTCCCTGGAACTCCAGCCTCATGAAACCCCTGCCTACCTAATCTCTCCACCTGGATGTTGAACACCCATCTCAAATTGTGTCTTAACTTGGACTCCTGATCTGTCACCTGCAAACCTGCTGTTCCCCAGCTCCGTTTTTCTCCAAGTCCTCCTCAACTCCTCTCTTGTCCTCCTGCCTACATCCAAACATGAATAAATATTGCTGACTCCATCTTCAAAATATGTTTGGAATTGAACTATGTTTCACCATCTTCACTGCTGGTACCCAGATCTAAACCACCATCACCACTTACTTGGTTCATTACAATAGTCTCCTAATGCTCTCCCTGCTTCTGCCTTTGCTCTCCAAGACCTGTATGCTCCTGTTAAAATGTGAGTCAATCGGTAACATTCTTCACTTCCACTCAAGCCCTCCAGTGGCTTTTCTTTTCTTTTTTAAAGATTTTATTTATCTATTTGTCAGAGAGAGTGAGCACAGGCAGACAGAGTGGCAGGCAGAGGCAGCGGGAGAAGCAGATTCCCTGCTAAGCAAGGAGACCCATGTGGAACTCGATCCCAGGACACCAGGATCATGACCTGAGCTGAAGGCAGCCGCTTAACCAACTGAGCCACCCAGGCGTCCCTCTCCAGTGGCTTTTCATCTCAGAATTCAAATTCTTTGTCCCTCTTTGACCCCCTCTGTTACCACTCTCCTACTGGCTCATTCTGCAGTGGACACACCAGCTTCCTTGATGTACTTTAAATATGACACAGTCCTGCCTCAGGACCTTTGCATGTGCTCTTCTTTCTATCTGACTTCAGATACCTGCTTCTGCCCTACCTTCATTCTGGTCTCTGCTCAAATGTAATCAGCTCAGAGAGGCCTTACCAGACCACTCCATATAATGAAATAATCTTCATCACTTTTTCCCTTTGCTTTATTTTTCTTCATAGAACTGAAAACTTCCTGATATCACACTTTTCTGGCTTATTTTTTTATTATATGTCTCCCTACCCTACAATTGAAACACCACGAGAGCAAAGTCTCCATTTTATTCATTGCTGGATCCCCCAACACCTAGGCCAATACCTGGCACATAAGGGATGCCTCATAATATGTGTTGAAGGACTACATGAAGATGGAGTTACAGAGTGAAGGGAAGGGACCACATCAGGAAGGGGACCTTCAGCATTGCTAGTGGCAGAGAAGTGAAGAAGGCAGGGCTCCAAAGGAGTCTGTTAGGTTTGGTGGGAAGGGAGAGCTTCTCAGGGTCCAGGGAGCCAGTTAGGACAGCTTCTTGAAGTATAAGGTACAATGACTACTCTTGCTTCTATCTGTAGGTGCTGCAGGGAGAGAGCCCTGGAGGCTATCTGGTCCAAGGGAGACCTCTAGTCAGAGTGCTAATAGGAAGATGTTTACAAGAGATTCAAGAAAAGGTTAAGAGGCATTTTGGGGGTGGGGGTTACCCAGGGCTTGTGAAGGAGCCAGAGATCCCTTGAATTGCCTTCTCCTTCTATTCCCAGTCTTTCCAGTGGGTTTGCTGGGAAGAAATGCAGCTAAGACCTCTGCAGAAGCTAAGCCCTAATATCACATGGGTCCCTGTCAGGACTCAGTGCCCCAGCCAACAGCTGGGAAACCTGCAGGGAGCCCACAGCTCAGTCTGGGTCAACGACAGAAGCAAGTTCTCTCGGTAATACAGTCTTGTATCTGGGACTAAGGGCCTCCACATCTTTGGTCTCTTTTAGATTCTCACCACAACCACAATTACTCCAGGAAATAGCTATTACTATCCCCAGCTTTACAAAGTGGGGAAACTGAGGCTTGGAAGGTGGCATGACTTCGGCAAAATCACACAAGAAGCTATGGGATCTGGACTCGAACTTAGATCATTGGTCTCCAAACTCTACTCTCAAAGATCCCCTCTGAAGTGGGGTTCTCAGGCTGAGTCTGGGCGTTGGAGGACTTTGCGCCATGAACCTCACTGTGCAGCGCTGTGCGCGAGGGAAAACCAGAGCTGTTTTCTTCCCAGTGGAAGACACATCTCCACCCAGACCCGCACAGGGCACTCCGCTGCTGACACACGCAGGTCGGGCTAGGCAAGAGTTCACTCCCCTCCCTCCAGACCAGGGCAGAACCGGGGCTCAGAGACATTGGTGAGGCGCTTTGGCAGCCACCCCCCTCTTTTGCGTAGATGAAGCGGCTCAGTTTTTAAGCATCCGGGGTGGGGGGGTGCTGGGTCCACCGCCCTCTGAGCGACTCCCTGGTACGAACTGACCTAATGACCCGGCCCCCACGTCCAGTTTGTCTCAGGTTCATCCACTTAGACTCTAATTCTTGTTGCAGATTTCTCTGTCTCTGGCTCTAGCTTTCTGCTTTCCGTGTCTGTCTTTTGGCTGTATCTCTTACTGTCTCACTGTCTCACCTTGGAGTGTCTCTGCCCTATTGCCATGGGTGTCTCTCTAAGTCTCTCGCGATCTGTTTCCTACTCCTACCGTGCACCTAGGTCCCCCCATAAATCAGAGGACAGAAGGAGACGCAAAGTCAGCTTGGAGTTGAGCGCGCGCAGCCAACACTTCCCGGGGACATAAGTACGGTGCTGGAGAGGTTTGGAGCAAGTGTGCCCCGGAGCCAAGTGCAACCGCGTAGGGCTGCCAGCCTCTGCCTCCCTCCCAGCCTAGGGAGGGGCCGGAGCGCCCGCGCGCGGGGGTCGAGGGGTAGGGGGTTGGCCAGTCTCTTGCCCCAGCAGCCACCCTGGGGATCCCAAGCTCCTCCCCACCTTGTTTCTATTGGCCTCGGGCGCCCCCGCCCCCAGCCGCCCGCTACGGCTCGGGGGCCCTTAAGCTACTACTGGATAAATAGCCCCCGGCGCCTGGCGCGAAGACAGGGGTGGGGAAGCCCCCGGGCGCTGCCGCCGCTTTCGCATCAGACCCAACAGGACCCGGCAGGGGGCGGGGAACATAGTGGGGTGTACATTCAGAACCCCGGTACTTTACTATCGCAGGGCCAGGACTGAAGATAGGCAGAAAGTTTCGGGTAACCCCTACCGAAGCAGGGACTGCGCCACCCTCTGCCGGGATATGGAGCTGCTGTCGCCGCCGCTTCGAGACGTAGACTTGACTGGCCCCGACGGCGCCCTCTGCAACTTTGCCTCCGCGGATGACTTCTATGATGACCCTTGTTTCGACTCCTCCGACCTGCGATTCTTCGAGGACCTGGACCCGCGCCTCGTGCACGTGGGCGCACTCCTGAAGCCAGAGGAACACTCGCACTTCCCCGCGGCGGTGCACCCGGCGCCCGGCACGCGCGAGGACGAGCATGTGCGCGCTCCCAGCGGGCACCACCAGGCTGGCCGCTGTCTGCTGTGGGCCTGCAAAGCGTGCAAGCGCAAGACCACTAACGCCGACCGCCGCAAGGCCGCCACCATGCGC
Source organism: Mustela erminea (assembly GCF_009829155.1). Taxonomy (NCBI): domain Eukaryota; kingdom Metazoa; phylum Chordata; class Mammalia; order Carnivora; family Mustelidae; genus Mustela; species Mustela erminea. The sequence continues at coordinate 71,785,505 of NC_045622.1, forward strand.
GAGCGGCGCCGCCTGAGCAAAGTCAACGAGGCTTTCGAGACGCTCAAGCGCTGCACGTCCAGCAACCCGAACCAGCGGCTGCCCAAGGTGGAGATCCTGCGCAATGCGATTCGCTACATCGAAGGCCTGCAGGCGCTGCTGCGCGACCAGGACTCCGCGCCCCCTGGTGCCGCCGCTGCCTTCTACGCCCCTGGCCCGCTGCCCCCAGGCCGTGTGGGCGAACACTACAGCGGCGACTCAGACGCTTCCAGCCCTCGGTCCAACTGCTCCGACGGCATGGTAAGGCGGGGACCCCCCGCTAGAGAAGTGAGGGCAGCTCCTGGTATATCTGGGACGTATTTCCGAGGGCGAGGAGGGAGGTCGGGCTGGGAACCTTGCGGTGAGTGGACCCCGGTGTCCCAAGCAGCTGTTACTAAGGGTGATCTGGTGCCTTGGGGGCGCACGGGACAAATGCGAGCCACCCTACTGGGGCGCTGTTAGAGCTCTGCTTCAGCGATATGAAGATCTGCTTTTTCCCACTTACCCTATTTACAAAATGCAGACTTATGTTCCTAGGCGACTATCTGCCCTCTAGTTAGCCCGGGAGGCTGCAGGCAGCGCCTGTCTGCCCGGATCCCCCAACCAGGGCCCAGAACTCGTGGCTGAGACTCGGGGACTTGAGGCGGGGTGGCTACAGGGAGTGATGCTCTGGCCCCACGCGGTCCCCGAGCCTGACTCTGTCGCCCTTACCGTTTGCAGATGGACTACAGCGGTCCCCCGAACGGTGCCCGGCGGCGGAACTGCTACGATGGCACCTACTACAGCGAGACGCCCGGCGGTGCGTATTCGCGCCTCCTTCCCACGTTACCCCTTTGAGCTGCCCCGGCTTTCCTCTATCTAGAACCTTCCCCTTGTCCCCAGTCCTGGGAGACTGTACAGGGAATGAAATACTACGCATGCAGCTCCCTTCCTTTTCGCTCCGTTTGCTCTCTGGGTCCTCTCGGACTCGGGCGGGCCTTCAATTTCCTGTCTGCCCCAAAGCACTGAGCCGGTGGGTGGGAGACTTGTCTACCGCTCAACTGCATACTCTCCTACCCCTCCCCGCGCAGAACCCAGGCCCGGGAAGAGTGCCGCGGTGTCGAGCCTCGACTGCCTGTCCAGCATCGTGGAGCGCATCTCCACCGACAGCCCTACCGTACCCGCGCTTCTGCTGGCGGATGCGCCGCGGGAGTCTTCTCCCGGCCCACAGGAGGAAGCCGCCCAGAGCGAGGTCGAGCGCGGCGCCCCCACCCCTTCCCCGGACGCTGCCCCGCAGTGCCCCGCGGGTGCAAACCCCAACCCCGTCTACCAGGTGCTCTGAGGGGGTGGGCGGCCGCATGGGAGGGCTCCGCTGCCCTCGTGCCCGAGGGACGGTGCCCCTAGAGTCCCTCGCGCCCGAAAGATTGAGCTTAAATGCCTACCCCCACTCCCAACCGCGCTTTAAAAGCGACCCCTCCCGAGTTGGGAGAGGCGGGAGAACTGATGTGTTTCCACTCCCGCACTCCACAGCAAGGACGCAGTCCTTCTTTCCCACGCAACACCCTTCCCTGAGACTCGCTGCGATGGCCTTTAGGTGTTCCTCCTTGGGCCAGAGCTGATCCTCGAGGGGCCAGACCCTTCCTCTGCCTTTCCCCACGTCCCTAGGAGGGATGGGACTCGCGCAGATCTAAACCCCGCCTCCGGACGCCGGTGCTGCTGAGGGGGGCGTGGCCTCCCTCCGGGAGCCCTGGCGACTTTGCCCTTTGCCAGCGCCCGCGGGGCGCCCTCGCGTTCCGCGTGTCACAAGTGTTAACAGTAACCACTCCACCCTCTCCCCCAGTTCAGGACCACTTTTTGTAATACTTTTGTAATCTATTCCTGTAAATAAGAGTTGCTTTGCCAGAGCAGGAGCCCCTAGGGCTGTATTTATCTCTGAGGCATGGTGTGCGGTGCGACAGGGACTTTGTACGTTTATACGGCAGGTGGGCGAGCCGCAGGCGCTCTCTCAGGTGTTCGAAATAAAGACGCTAATTTATACCGCGGTGGCTCCGACTTTCCCTGGGGACGGGGCTAGGAAGGGAGGAAACCCGAAAACTTAGGCCAGCTGTACTGCAGCGACCCCTGTAGGCGGTAGACGGATTGCAGGAAGGAGCCCATACGGGAGGGAGCTTCCTCTGACCCATCATCACTGGCAGGTCAGTGGTTCTTCTGTCAGGATGCATTTTAGAATGATTTGAGTAGTGGAAAAAAAAAAATCCATGTCTGCCCCACTCGCCAAAGATTTAATGTATATGCCCCTGATATCTGGGACCAGGTACTGGTATTTTTCAAAAGCTCCCCAAGTGATTCTAAAGCGCCTGCAAGGTTGAGAATCACGCCCCTGGATGCACACTGAGTGAACCCAGGCGTAGTGTCCAGAAGGAACACTGGGAATTCATGCCACCCAGAAGTCGCATGGGTATAGGCGATGCATCAGGTGCTCATAACATCATAAGGAAAAACTAAATGATTGTGAAGGGGTGGCGATGTAGCCGTACGGCACTTACAGGCTCTCAGTGATAGGAGTAATCTTAAGAGGGACAGCATAGGAGGCCTGACAGGAACAGACATCTCTGCTCAGGAACTTAGAGCATCCTGGCCATGTCAGGGCAGTGCAAATCGGCATCATCTCATGTTTGGCTATAAACATTCTGAGAGCAGCAGAGGGGACATTGATTTAGTCAGTGTGCTGGAAAGGGCTTCCTGGAAGAGGTGCCATTTGAACTGTGTCTTGAGAAACAAGAAAAGACAACAGACAGTGCCCATGGACCCATGCATGTGTGCATGCACGTGCACAGCTGGGAGGGCACCCTGGGAAGGATGGTCTGGTAAACGTCTCCCCCATCCCCATGCCTTGCAAGCCCGCTCCCAAACATACATACATTTGTCACCAGGACCCCAATGTCTCCTGCATCTCACCCGGACAGACACTTTTTTCCTGAAAACCTTACAGGCCCACTTTCAAAGGCTCTGCTTGGCAGGTGGGATGACCCCGAGGACTGCCAGCAAGATATGTTGCCAGCAAGAAGGACTTCTGCTCTCTGCTCTGAGGAGAGCCTCTGCTGTCTGCAACACAGGCTCCCTGAAGAGCTGCTTAGAGCTGCTCTGTTACTAATAATCCTCAGCTTTTCTTCTGGCTGTTTCCCAGTTGCCCCTTGGGGTTCTTTATACTCCTTTGAGACCCTTTGGGGGCTCACTCATTCAGTAGTTGCCAGGTCCTATGCTGGGTGAAAACAGAGACTAGTGGACAGTTCCTGACTATGGAAAACACTGAGACATTTGGGGAGATTGGATCTCTTAGCAGTTGGTTACATCACAATGAATTGTTATAATGGGGGTGTATGTGGTAGAAGAACACAGTAGAAACAGAAGGTACAGACAAGCAGGAAACCTCTAGTAAGAATCTTGAAGGAGTTGGTCATGAAAGGGAAGGATACTCCAAGCTGAGGACACAGCAAGAGCAAAGACCACAAAGCGACAGAAAATAAACTGTTCCTTCACATAATGGGGTATAAGAACGTACAGAAAGGAGGATGCAGAGTGTCTGCACTGAGGAAACCAATTACACATATGAAGAGGGCCAGGAGCTAGTGTGCAATTGGAAAAAGCTGTCCCTTCTTTCCTGAGGGTGCTGCTCTGCACCAGGGTTCATAGCTGGGCAATCAAAGAGCAGGCTGGACTTCAGCCCCCCACTAACCTTCGTAGCCAGGTCAGTGGCCACATTTGTTCGGTGAACAGCATGCATAACTGTTCACAGAGTCTTGTATATGGAGGCCCTAAGATGTGAGGGAAAAGGGGGAACCAAGGCTGACTCCGGCTCTGGTTTGGTTCAGAGTGGACAGTAATACCATTACAAAGATGGAGAACTCAGGAGAAGAAGAAGCGGATATGGGGAGAGATTTAGTCCAGGACACTTGCAGTTACAAGGGACAGAAACCCAGTTCAAATTAGCCTCAACCCCCGAGGGGTATGCTGGAAGGACAGGGGACAGTTCATATACAGAAGCAGCACTACAGGCGCCATAACATCCATAAGTTTGACAGCAGGGACCAGAGCCTGAAGCCCCTCTTAGTCTTCCACCATTCCCTGGGTTGCCTCTACCTAGTTTACTCGCTCTGAGTCCATATTGGTTTTCTCCAGCAACTCAGGGATCTCACCATTAAACCCCAGTTTGAAAATTCCCAGAGAAGAAACCTTACTGGACTAGCTTAGGTCATGAGCCAGGATTTGAATCCAGGCAGAGAGGCAGAGGTTGCATGCTTAGCTGCCTTGCCTTGTACCTGTGCATGGGAAGGAAGGAGGGAGAACTGAGAGGAAGTTGGGAGGGAGGGGAGCACCTGGAGATTGGATCATTCCATGGATGATCGGGTTTGAGGTCCCCTTCTGGCCCATCTCTCACCGCAGTCCCCTGGATTTGGGGGTGGGAGGAGGGTCTAGCTGAGGCCAACTCCATTTGCAATGTAGATGAAGTGACCCTTGTCTTTGGGGCCATTTTCACATGGGCGGGATCTGAGGAAGCCCGGAGCCCATGTCCCTATATGTGTGCTCATACAAGAGTACACATGAACCCAGAACATACCACCAGGGGCTGGTGCACCTTGTAGGCAACAAAGTTTAAGCTTAGGACCCTTGGATGAGCCCCTTCTAAGGCCTGTGCCAATCTCCTTAATTTGCCAAGGTAAATTCTTTTAGCCAATTAGTTATGACCACTATCAGTTTCTACTCTGACTTCTTCCTTCTGGAAGGTGGCATTATGAGCATGTTGGGGTCCAATCTATAGGTATACATTTTGTTTAGGTTTGGTGGAATATGTTTTAGATAAATAGAATAGAAAAGCAATAATAATCAACAATGAAATTAATTGAAATGATCTGACATTGAAAGACAGTTATACCCAAAATATCTTTAGGTCATACCCAAAAGCAGTTTATTAAAAGAAAGGGGTAACTTTTGAATGGAATGATTAAAAAGACTCTTGTGTTGTTTGATAATATATTCAATGAAGAGTAAATTGTATGAACACAATTGGAAAGAGACTTTAAATCTTTTGCTGATCTAACACAAGTCACTGACATCAACAGAGTAAAATTCATAAAATGCCACTGTCACAAGACCTTGACATCAACCAACCTTTTTTTTTTTCTTTTATTTATTTTCAGCATAACAGTATTCATTATTTTTGCACCACACCTAGTGCTCCATGCAATCCGTGCCCTCTCTAATACCCGCCACCTGGTTCCCCCAACGTCCCACCCCCCGCCCCTTCAAACCCTTCAGATTGTTTTTCAGAGTCCATAGTCTCTCATGGATCAACCAACCTTTTAATGAACACTATCAACTTAAAAAAATAAATAAAAATAATCACTACAGAAGAAAACTCAAAATACACTGATCTTTTATAGTCCACAAATGAAAGATTCTTGATAGAGTTTTCCCCAAATCTGACATCAACCCTAAAATTGTACATGACATTTCCAATATAGGGGTGAGCCTGAAAAAAGCTTCCCTAAATTATGAATGATACAAAACACGCCTTGATCACCACGCTGAAGGGAAGACTAAACTCTCTGAATGGTCTCAGTTCTCTGTCTAGAAAATGGTATTATAAAACCACTGTCACAAGAAGAAGCAATTAAAGAATGTGCAGCCTGATGTGGTAGAAGGGAGTGGGCAAGACTGAACAAAGGCAAGGAAAAAAGAGCAGGAGGAGGGAGGCAGAAGGCTGAGGAGATGAGGAGGAAGATGAAGACAAAAATGAGGATGGTGTTAATGATGAAGTTCATTCTAGCTCAGTGTCTTCTAATCTATGAAACACTGAAAACATCTACACACAACTCACTACAACCAAAGGAAACACATGAGAATATGAGGCTGTATAATGCTAGTTGTTCTATTATACAGGGTCATTTTCTTATAGCTAATTTTTTTTTAGACACTTAACAGCAAGCTTTAATTCCGTAGCAGGACTCCTTCCCAGTAGCAGGAGTAAGTGAGTCCTAGAGGATGTCAATGACTACATAGTTCCAGGGATCCTAGCCTGGCTGTGCCACTGACCAGCTCTGACGTTTGGCCATGTGACTTAACCCATCTGGATCTGGGCTTTCTCTTTGTATCATTGGATTAGTGAATTTAAAAGGTATGCATCAATTCTGAAATTCTTTAGTAATTTGCCTCAAGCATTTCAGAGAAAGAAAAAGATAATGAAAAAGATCTTTTACAGAAAAGAGAACGGGCCCCACGACAAACTGAGATTTTTCTCAGCATAAGCAAATTATTTGTAACCTGGTACACAGATCCTTCTTTACTTTTCCAAACTTAATCATTGAGGTATAATTCACCCACCATAAAATCCAGCCTCTTCCAATATTGAATTCAGTGGTTTGTACTATATTCGCTATGTTGAGCAACATCAACACTACTGTCTAAGACAGAACATTTTCCTTACTCCCAAAAGAAACTCTTCACCATTTGCAGTCACTCCCCACTCTTCCTCCTCCCCCAATCTCCTGGCAACCATGAAGTATTTTCAGTCTCTATAGATGTGTCCATTCTGGACATTTCATGAGCGGAATCACAGACTCTGTGGCCTTTTGTGCATGACTCCTTTCCCTTGGCTTAGTGTTTCCAAGATCTATCCATGTTGTAGCATGTATCAGGACTTCATTCCTTTGCATAGCTAAATAATATTGCATTGTATGGATACATTGTATTTTGTTTATCCACTTATCAGTTGGTAGGTATCTGGGTTTCCATTTTTAGCTATTATGAATAATACTGTTATGAACATTCAAGTACACACTTTTGTGTAAACATATGCTTTTAATTCTTTTGGGTATATACCTAAAAATGAAATTGCTGGGTATATCATAACTCTATGCTTAAATTTTTGAGGAACTGCCAACAACTTCCCCAAAGCAGCTGCACCATTTTATGTTCCCATCAGCAGTGTACCAGTGCATCAGTTCCAATTCATCTACATCATCGACAACACTATTACTGTTTGTCTTTTTTATTCTAGCCATCCAAGTGGGTGTAAAGCGGTTTCTCACTGTGGTTTTGATTTCCATTTCCCTAATGACTAATGATGTTGAGTATCTTTTCATGCGCTTATTGGCCATTTGTATTTCTTCTTTGGGGAAATATCTATTCAAATCCTCTACTCTTCTTAAAATTAGGTGGTTTGTCTTCTTATCGTTGAGCTTTGAGAGTTCTCTCTATAATCTAGATACTAGATTTATATCAAGTCTGTGATTTACAGATGTTTTCTCTCACTCTACAGGTTGTCTTCTCATATCCCTGACAGTGTCCTTTGAAGCACAATTTTGTTTCATTTTGATGAAGTTCAATTTATCTAAATGTTGTTGTTGTTGCTTGTGTTGTACACACAAGCAACATCCTCTGTAGGTTGCTTGTTTCTAAAAAACCACAACATAAACCAAGTAAGAGTATTACAGTTTGGGCTATTTAGACATTTCAGCTGTTTTTAGTTGATTTTTCTATATGGTTTAAGGAAGGGATCCAACTTCATTCTTTAGCATGTAGATACCCAGCACCTTTTGTTGAAAGGGCTACCCTTTCCCCCATTGAATTTTCTGGGCACCCTTATCACAAATTAACTGACTATAAATGTATGGGTTTATTTCTGGGCTCTCAATTCTAGTCCATTGATCTACACCTCTGTCCTCATGCCGGTACCACACAGTGTTGATTACTGTAGCTTTGTAGTAAGTTTTGAACTGAGGGAGTGTGAGTCCTCTAACTTCATTCTTCAAGATCACTGTGGCTATTCTGGGTCCCCTGCATTTCATGAATGTATCTTTAAATAGCCTCATCTTGGCGGTATTTTAAGTAGCCACAAACCTTTGTCTGGTACAAGTTAGGAGCTGCAAGCTGGCATAGAAATTTGAAGCAGGTTCTTGTGTGGTGGTGCACAGAAAAAATAGTTATATGGGAGGATGGTGATATTTTCATTTTCAGTCATCTTTGGTGCAGTTTTAATGAAACAAACGTGGTGTTAACTGAACATCCTTCTGTAATTGCAAAAAAATAAAAGTTGCAACTACTTTTGTTGGCTTCCAAGTAAATATAACTTATTAAAAAGTCTTATGTTGGTGTGTCAGGCAGTTAATAAAAATACTGAGCAATTTTTTTCTGGATTTTTAAAGGTTTGTAGTATTTGTCAGCTTTCTAAAATTTCCATTTGTTCCTGATTTCTAAGTCTAAATATATATTCCCTTTTGTGTCCAACTTTCTATTCTTTTTTTAAAAAAGTGTAACCCCCAAAATATCTAAACGTCAGGCTCACAAAACTGCCAATCAGGCTTACCTGCAGACTGACTCACACACAGGTGTCCACAAGGACAACCCACAAGGCTCCTATCAAAGACATTGCAGCCCGTGGGATAGCCGCACATCTCCAAGCTGCTTCCGGAAGATTTCAGTGGCCTCTGCCCAGTCCTGCTGGGAACACTCTTACAAAAGTGCCTGGACCCACCTGGCCTCCCTATACATCATCTCTGACCATCCACAGTCTTCCTTCACCGCAGCCTTCATCATTTCCTACCTTCCCACCTCACTCAACTGGCATGAGAGACATCGAGGACTCATCTTCCCCAAATCCAAGCCTATGGAGGACTGACACTCTGCCCCCTGGGACCACACTGACACTGAGGGAGTGATGGACATTGCTGAGGACTGGCAGGAGCCCAGGATAGAGACGTGGGTGAGAGCAGGTCACAGAGGGTTTGGAGGGGATAGGCAACCTGAGGGAAGGGGGAAAAGGGAAGGAGAGGAAGTTAGATGAGAGTCACTACCTCATGTAATCCTCTCAGACTGTATCCCCTTTATACAGATGGGAAAACAGAAACATAGAGATGAAAAGTGAATGGTTTACAGTCGCTAATAAGCAGCAAATGAGTTATGTGATCAAATCTAGACGCATGGTTCTCTCAACCAGAGGAAATTTTACCCTCCAAAGGACTGTTGGCAGCGTCGGTAGACCTTCTTGGTGGTCACCACTGGGGAAGGGGCTCTAGTGACATCTAGCTGGTTGAGGCCAGGGATGCTGTTAAACGTTCTACAAGGCACAGCGGAGCCGCCACAACCAAAGATTGTCTGCTGTGAAAGGTCAATGGTGCCAAAGTTGAGAAACCCTGGTCTAGAACTTCCCCTGGGCATTCGTTACCTTGCCTCCTTTCTAGACTTCTTGGCCTAAGAGATCTGGGCCCCACTCACCTGGGGGGGTGGTCACAGGAAGGAAGAGTGGTACACCCCACCCCATTCCCAGGTTAGGTGCCAGGGTCAGTGCTCAAGCCACACCTCCAAAAGCAATGGTCACCAATTTTCCACTATGACAACTCTGATCTCAGTCTCCCTGTCCATTGGAGGGAGAAGTTCTGGTCAGAGCAGGAGACCCCAATTGGTTTCACTGCTTATGGTGGGTCACTCCCAAAGCCTGCTCAGTCTGGCCTGGTTTAGGTTAGTTTCCAGTTGTGGCCACAAGATGGCACCCCTACCCATTGGGACTGCTAAGGCTCTGAGCCTGGGAGAGCAGCAGAGAGGATGTGCCAAGCTGGACAAAGGCCCGGGGGGCTGGACTTGGGCCAGTTCCAGAGCCTAGCAGGACCAGATCTAAGGCTTGCAAGTGCCAAGTGTGAGAACATAGGCCAAACTTGGCTTCAGGACTCCCTTCACCTTTTTCTAGTCCACTCTCAGCCCCAGCTCCTCTTGGAGCCTTTCTCACCACCAGAGCTCATGGAACCTCGCACACCCTCCCCTCCAGGCATAACAAGAGAAATCCCAGAGCTGAGGTGTTAAAGGATATAGGACTTATTATTATTCATATCCAACAATAAAGAAGCTGAGGCCTAGAGAAGTTGAAGAACTTGCCCAAGGTCATAGCTAAGTCAATGATGGAGCTGGGATTTGAATACAGGCAGCCAGGCCCCAGAGGCTATATTCTTGACCACTGAAGAACACCCGAGCACTGGTAGTTCTTTGCACCCTCTTCTCACCAGCCACTGATCCCAAGGACCCTCAGGCATAGGACCATCAGGCTTCCTCTGCAAGAGAAGGGACAGATGGCTATGAATAAAGAGGGTATGGCTCAAGTGGAAAGGGGTGAGGGTCTCGGCTGGGCTGAGGGCCTATGGTTAGTGGTTGTGGGTGAGAAGCTAAGGCTCAGGCAGCAATTCCTCCTCCCACCCCCACTTCTCAGGGTGGGGGGGGGGGTTCTTTCTTTCTGTGTTGCCCTCCCAGTTTTTCTGAGCTTTCTGCAAATGCCAGCCTTTTACAGTGTGAAAAGGAAGTGAGAGAAGGGACTTTTATGTCCTTGCTTGCCGGGGTGTGGGGTGGGGTGCAGAGAACATTCTTTGGGGCCTGGGCTGGGAGTTGCCATCAAGGATCAAGGTGACAATCCTAAAGTGGGACAGCTCCCCTGTCCCCTGGGAAGCTCCTCTCTCTGAGCTTTTCTGCTTGCCATGTAGGGGATTTTAGGGTGTAGTGGATACCCTTTTACATTTTCCCTCACTCCAACTTTTATCTGCCTCTCTTTTTCTAGTTCATCCTCCAGGGCTAGGACTGACTAGGGCTCCTAATCACTAATTTTGCTTCCACGAGCAGCCTTCCTCTACCTCTCCACCTCTCCACCTGTCCACTACATGGAGCACCCTTCAACTTCCCATTGTAGTTCACCATGAGAGTAGTAGCCTCAGTGGGCTCTGCACCGACTCCCCGAGAGATCCTGGGTGTGACCTTCCACCCTGTCACAGCCTTGGTTCAGGGCTCTGGACATTCCTGGCCTCTGACACTGGGATGCTCTGATCCCAGGCCCTCTCTTGGTCTTTCTCAAATCATCTAGCCCTGAGTGAGGAACTGCTGTGTTCTGGGCACTGGGGAGGAAAGCAAATGAGCAGCAGCCCCAAGGGAGCTGAAAGTCCGTTTCAGGGAAAGAGATGAGCTAAAGTGAAGGCTGGGGAGAGATACTCTGATCCAATGTGGTTCTTTCTGCAGGAGAGGGAGGAGGGTGAATCCTGGACCTCTATGGCTAGTTCAAACACGGAGGCTTTCTGAGAGAGAAGGGGTTAGACGTTTGGCTAGAAGGAAGAGGTTTGGAGAGGTCTCTTTCTGTTATCTCCTAGCCAAATGTGTGCAATGTGTGTGTGGGTGTGTTTGTGTGTGTGTGTGTGTGTGTGTGTGTGTGTGTGTGTTCATCTCTGTGTCCATCTTTTTCTCTTCTTTCTGGGGGTCCCCGTGTCTCTGTTTTATCACCTCCTTGGATTGCGGCAGAGCTTTCTGAGAGCCTATGTCCTGGCGAATCTGAATGTGGCGAGACTGAGCTCCATCAGGTCGGACTTCCTCCTGATCATAAGGGTCCTCTTTTTGTTTATGTCTCTCTGCCCCTATCTCTGCCCTAACTCTGCCTCTCTCTCTTTCTGACCTTGTCCTTCTCCCATCGCTCATGTCATGCTCTGCCCCTCACCCTTTCCAAACTTCTCCACTCCTCCAAACCTTTCCCTACCACACACAGATTTCCCTGGGCTGGGATTTCCCTGGCCAAGTGAGGAGAGAGATGTCTAAGGCACAGCTTTGTCCTCAGGCTCATAGCTGTGTCTGTAGGTCAGTGTAGAGGGACAGCTGTCTGCACAGTTAGCAAGTGCCTACAGGTAAATAAGAGCCTCCTGTCTTCTTAATTAAATCGCCCTTTGCCCAGGCAGCCCTGTGTTCGATTGGGCTGGGCTGGGATCAATAAGCTTCTTTCCTGGTGCGGCCAACCCTGGAGCTGGGCCTGACCTCCCCAGCCCTGCTCAGGCCCTCCTGCCTTCTTCCCCCAAAAGCCTGAGAGCCCTGGGAGGGCAAGGTGTCTTGTACTCGTGTGCCTGGGACAGAGTATGGAACAAGAAAGGAGTAAAAGTGATTGAGTAAACTGAGGCACTGGCAGCAAACATGGGCCAGAAAGGCTTGGAGGCCTACACTGTAATCCCCATCCCCAAGATCAACTGTGAAGCTGTGGGAATCATAGCAGGAGCTGCTCCCATCCAGCTCCCCGCCCCAACAACAGCTTACAGCCCAGGGAGGCTGAAGCCCAGTTGGGAGAGAGGGATGTCAGTGTTCAGGACCACTAGGAGCAGTTGCTCCTTTTGACCTCTAAAGGCTGAATACCCCTTTCATAGGCGATCCCCACCTAGGGATCCAGAGCTAATGTAGGAGGATCTGTGAGCTGGAATCAGTATGGCAGAGCCTGTGGCCCTCAATGGGAGACTAGGGTCAGCCTGGAGTTGTGAAGGGCCCAAGGTGAGTAAGGGGTGGAGAGGCAATCACAAGGTTTCAGGCTTATTGGGTTGTTACGAGGGCTTAGAGGATAGCGTTCGTTGTGTGTTGTGTGTTTGAAGGATGTTATTTTGGAGTCCATTCAAGAGGAACCTCTGACAGGATCACGGGGGCACCAGGTTCTGCAGAAAAGGTCGGTAGTAAAGGTTGCTTGGAGCCGCCCATACTGGTTCAGGTCAAGGCGTCTCTGATAGCGGTCGGGGTCGTCACATTTCACTAGGAGATCGGAAAGTCCCTTGTTTGGAAGGACAGGGACGGGTTTGTAACCGACGCCCTTGTAACCTCAGTCTGACCCGGGGGACGCAGGCCTTAGACGTCTCCCGAAGCCCCCGCCCATCGAGTGGCGTTTCCCCAGGGCGGAGCGTCGGCGGGTCCCCCGGGAGAGCAGGATCCACGCGGGGCTGGCGCCCCCAGCGCCGGGGTTGAGGGAGGCCGGCTCCGCGCCGGGCTGGGAGGGGGGCGCGGAATCGGGGCTTTTTAGGACCCAGCGCGGCGCCTCCCTCCGGGGGCGAGTGCGGCTGCGCGCGCCGTGTGCTTGTGTCCGGAGAGCGGCGGGCTGGACGCGGACCGCGCGAGCGAGCAAGCGAGCAAGCGAGCAAGCGAGCCTAGCAGCAGCCCGGGCGGCAGCAGCGTCGCGGCGGCGGCGGCCGCTCCGCGCCTCGCCTCCCCGGCCTCGCCGGCTTAGCCGGCCTCGCCTCGCCGCGCCTGGACCCGCCACCCCCGCCTCCCGGTCGCGACCGCCGCAGCCCCCTCGCCTTGACCGGCACCTTCAGCCGCCTTCCCGAAGCCGGGCGCGAAGCGCCGGGCGCAGAGGCACCGGAGCCAGTGCCCACCGGCCTCGCAGACAGAGCCCAGCCCGGAGAACCCGTGCCCGGCCGCGCGCAGCTCCGCTACAGCCCGGGAGCTGTCCCTTCAGCACCGCCGCCGGAGCCAGAGCTTAGCCCCGCGGAAGCCCAGCTCGAGGCGGAGCGCGCACCGGGCACAGCGCTCCGCGGTCGCCGCACCGAGCAGCGCCCCAGGTGCCCCTGCCCAGGGGGCCCGCCATCTCCTCCAAGAGGCGGGGAGAAGGAGCGAGGAGGGCGGGCGGGCAGGCAGGCGCGCCCGCCGCCGGGGGGAGCAGGCAGCCAGGCAAGGAGAGAGGGAGGGGGCCGGAACCTGCCCTGCGCCCCGAGCTGCAGCCCGGCCACGCAGGGAAGAAGGCAGCGGTCATCCATCTCCCCAGCGCCGAGAGCGCGCTGCGGCGACCACCGCACAGCCGAGCGCGAATTTCCCGGCCCCCTCTCCTCCCCTCCCCCTTCCGGGGGCTGATCTATCTGTCCGGCCTTTGGAGCAGCTGACCTTCCCCCAAAAAAGCTTTGTGTCAATTTCTTCATTTTCCCGCTGAGATGGGGACCGGAGCCCGGCCCCCGAACCCTCTTTTCCCTCCTCCCGGGGCTCGCCGCTGAGCGCCGTCCCTCTTCCTCCCTTCCTCCCTCCCTTTCTTCCTCCCTTCTTTCCTCCTCTGCCTCCTCCGCAGCCGGACCAGCTCCCTCCCCACATCTGGCGCCTAGAGACCCCTGGGATCCCGCGCACACTCCCTCGGACCAGCACCCGACAGAAAGCGCCCCGAGGGGCTTGGGTCGCTCTTGGGGTGGCCAGAGCCACCATCCTCTGTACCCCCCGACGGCTGGGGGGAGGGGGGAGGAGGCCCCGCGCCCCCCTCCCCGGCGCCAACTCCCCCTGGCGGCCGCTCCCATGGGTGTCGCTGGGCCGCGCCATGCCTAAGGGGGCGCCGCGATGGGCCAAGGGGACGAAAGCGAGCGCATCGTGATCAACGTGGGCGGCACGCGCCACCAGACGTACCGCTCGACGCTGCGCACGCTGCCCGGCACGCGGCTCGCCTGGCTGGCGGAGCCCGACGCCCACAGCCATTTCGACTATGACCCGCGCGCCGACGAGTTCTTTTTCGACCGCCACCCAGGCGTCTTCGCGCACATCCTGAACTACTACCGCACTGGCAAGTTGCACTGCCCCGCCGACGTGTGCGGGCCACTCTATGAGGAGGAGCTGGCCTTCTGGGGCATCGACGAGACCGACGTGGAGCCCTGCTGCTGGATGACTTACCGCCAGCATCGCGACGCAGAGGAGGCGCTCGATAGCTTTGGCGGCGCACCCCTTGACAACAGCGCCGACGACGCGGACGCCGACGGCCCCGGCGACTCAGGCGACGGTGAGGACGAGCTGGAGATGACCAAACGCCTGGCCCTTAGCGACTCCCCGGACGGCCGGCCGGGCGGCTTCTGGCGCCGCTGGCAGCCGCGCATCTGGGCGCTCTTCGAGGACCCCTACTCCTCCCGCTACGCGCGGGTAAGTGACAATCTCTCCATCAAAAGAGCGGAGCCTGGTGGGGAAGGCAGGGTCCTCTGTCTCCCTGGGGCGGGGGTGGATTCCAGAACTGGCGCTTAGAGAGCCAGAACTGAAAGGAGAGAGAGAGAGAGTGTGTGTGTGTATACATAGGAAACCGTGTATAAGAGGGAGGATAAAAAAGAGGGTGCTCTTTGAGGGTGACTAGTTCTGTAGGTATGGAAGGTATGCGTCTGTATTTCCAAATTTAATACGTCTGAGTGAGTACAAATCGGTGTTTGTGTGTATGAGTAGATTTGTGTGCATATTTATATAAGTACGGTGGTGTGTCTATTTGGGTGGGTCAGATATTAGTGGGAAGGAGAGAACATGTGTGTATGTTTGAGTGTGCAGGAGTGCCTGTGCATGCATGTTTGTGTCTTTGCGGATGTACACTGGGAAGATGTGAGCTGCCCTTTAGATTTTGTTATGGGGGAGAGAAGCTGGGAGCCCTTCCTCCCTCCCAGGGAAAGGCATCTGGAGCCAGTCAGGGCCTATAGAGGAGGGCCTGGCCTGGTCGCTGCTTGAGGCAGACCCCCCTTCCCCAGGGAACAACCTTGGGCTGTTGTGAAGAGATGGTCAAGGGGGAATCTTTATGGCTAATTAAGTAGTGGGTATGGATGGGCCTGGGCTGTGGAGACGGTGACGTGGCCCCTCAGACCTGCTTCTGGGAACACTGCCTTTCCTTCTTCATCAAAAGGGGGGGCGGTGTGGAGGGGGCCACTATGCTTATGCCTGTGCTGCCTCTGGGACCTGTCAGGAGCAGAGTGGGGGCTTCTAAAAGGGAACCTGCAGGAAGGTGTGTGAGAGGTGGGCGTGTCTTCATCGGCCACTCCCCTTTCTGTATAGCAGCGGGTTGCCGGAGAGCAAGGGCACCCTGCTGCTGACCTTGGCCTCTCAGAGGCTTCTCTGGATTAGTTTCTTCCTTTGTAGAATGGGAGAGGGGGTCTGGTGAAATCTCCGGGTTTTTATGTGCTTCACTGAGCCGAAAAGGGAAACCCTGGTAGCAGCCACCCACCCTGGAGGAGACGTTCATTGCATCCCCAGGGCTCTGTGAGGTCTGAATGGAACCTAAAGCGCGTCAGGGAAGGTCTGAGTTTCGAATTTAAAGCAAAGCCCCCCACCCCCACCCCCTACCAGGCAGATCACTGCTCTTTTTTACTGCTCCACATCCCTTCCCTCCGCCTCCCAGGAGCCAAGGTGGGGAGGATGGGGCCGGGGAGGGGGCAGGATCAGTGCTGAGGGCCAGTGGGGAAAGGGGACTTGGGGGGCACTGATGTGTCCACAGGGAGAAAAGGGCTGTGTTTAGGCACAGGCCTGGTAGATCTGTGATGTTTTAGCATGTGAAGGAGGGAGAGCAGGACAGATTCTTATACATTAAATCCTAGAACAGATGTTGTGTGTTGGGGGGGTGGTTGGGGAGAGGACCAAGCCCCTCATTTTGCCATTGAAGACCCTACACAAGGTCACTCAGGGACCTAGAGGCGAAGCAGGACTAGAACCCAGGTCTCCTGGGACCCCATCCTCCTCTGAGCTGGCTGCCAGCTCCCTGCCATTCCCAGAATGGACTGGACCCTCAGAGGTCTACCCTCCCCTCTCCTCCTGACAGAGGCCACCACAGCCAAGGGATTATGTAACTGGAGGCTGTGGCTGAGCTGTGGGGAGGGGCAGGAGAGGGGGACTGGGAGGTTGAACCAGTACGTGCTGGGGCTGGGGGCATGTTGGCAAAGGCCTGGGTTACAGCAGCCATCCGTTCAGCCTGCATTTGACCTTGGACAGCATCTCACCAGCACCACCACCCTCCTCAGCCCAGGAAGGAAGGAGGAGGCCCAACTTCCTCATTGTCCTTTCGCCCACCTGGATCCCTAGTAAGAGGCTGGATACCCCCACCCCAACGTTGGACTCAGCTTTCAGGTTCTGGGCTGTGCTCCCGACTTTCAGGATAGGCAGGAGGACATATGGGGCCTCTTCCAGCCCATCACCGTCCATCCTCTTCCACTTGACGTTCTTAGGCCATGGGGTGGCCTTCACCCAATGCAGATAAATGGGCTGGTTAGTGTGGCTTGGGGTCTTGTTGGTGTTCGAAGCCTTACAGAAACGTCCTGATTGTCTCAAGTGTTCACTGAGGAGCAGACTCTAAGCGAAGGGCTGGGGTGTCTTGGGGAGGTAGAAGTGGGTTAGAAGCCCCCCACTGTCTGTGCCACCACCTTCTCTCCCCAGGAGACTCATAGAGTCATTCTAACTCCTTTGAGTGACATCTGAGGACACTGAGGCCCACAGAGGAGGGACCTGTCCAAGGGCACTCAGGGGAACTGAGGGCAGAGCCTGGATTAGAACCCAGGCTTCCTGCTGCACGCCGCCGGGCTGGCCTAGCTGCATTGCGCTGCCTCTCTGCGGCTCATCTGCACAGGGAGCAGCGGGCTGCCTGCCCTTCCTCCTCCTCATCTCTGCTCTGCCGCTGCTGTCACCTTTGTTTACCCCTCCCCCCTCCTCACAAGGGTGGGTCAGGATTTAAATTTGTATTCTAGATGCTAGACCAGAATCCTGGATGCGTGTGACATTGCATGTACGTGTGGAAGAAAAGCTGTACGTGTGTGAGAGAGACTCTGTGTAAGAGGGATTTTCTGTGGGTGTGAGAGACATTTCATACGTGTGAGAAAGGCTGGATAAGAATAAAAACATGTGTGAGAGAGACTGTGGGAGTAGGGTGTGCATGCGTGTGCCCCTGTGCACGTGTGTGTGGTATGTGTGTGTTTGTGGTGAGACTCTGTAAGAGAGATTCTGTGAGTCTCTGTATCAGAAATCCTGTGTGAATGTGAGAGAGACAGATTCCATGTGTTTGGAGATGGACTTTGTGTGTGAGAACGAGACAGCGTGGGAGACAGCGCGTACATAAGAAAGAGAGGGAGACTGTATGTGTAAGAGAAATGCTGGGTGTGTGTGAGAAACTTGAGGTGAGTGTGTCCCTGTGAGCGTACGGCTGTGTGTGGCGAGTGTGACATCGCACATGTGAAGCTCTGCCTGTGAGGCTGTGTGTGTGTGTGTGTGTGTGTGTGTGTAAGGCTGTGTGCATAAGAACATCTGTGCATGAGGCCATACCTGGTGTGGGGGACCCTGCGTGTGGCTCGGACTGTGTGTTTGAGGCTCTGGGTGTCAGAGCACTGTGGGTGCTTGTTTGTGACAGAGACCTTGTGTTGCCCAGGTGTGGGTGTGTCTTGAGGAGGATGAAACCCCACACCAGCTTCCTGCTTGCTCCCTTGATCTCCTGGTCCTCCTGAGCTGCCTTAGTGAGCGGTTTTGTTCCTCATGCCTGTCCTCGGTTGAAATACTGCTCTAGCCCAGGCCAGTGGTGGGCGTGTGGATCAGACAGATAGTGAGGCCACCCTGCCCCAGGCCTTCTTGCTGGCCCTGGAAGGTAAGGGCTGTTTGGCTGGAGCAGGAGGTCCCATCTGACCCCTTGAGGGGTGACAGTGCGAGCTAGAGCAGCCGGTTCCCTGGGTCCCCTCTCCTATACTTTCCTGGGCACCGGTGCTGAGAGGGTGAGGGGTGGGGAGGTGAGCTGGCACAGGATGGGGTGAGGGGGGACACACACAAGCAGAGGACGATGGTGACTCTCTGTGGTAAGGGCTGTGAGGGGGCTTCCCGGGGCTCTGAGAGGACGCACAGTCCCAGAGGAGGCAATGCTAGGGTAAGCTTTAGGGGGCAGGTGGGAATTAGCCAGGCAGATGGCAGGGGATGGCAGTCCTGGCACGCAAAGCCATGAGGGTGTGGGAGCAGGCAGGGCTGTTGGCAAAGCCTGGGGCAGCCCTGCCTTCAAACCTGTCCTTCTCTCTGTCTTGGCTTTTATCTGAGATTTGCACGTTTTCATCAGGAACATCGTTCTGTGTCAGGTCAGGGCTAATGGTGGTCCTTGTTCCGTAGGCCAGAGAGTATCCTTAGTATGTGGTGTGTACGTGTGTGTGTAATGAGATCTGTCCCCCTTTCAAGTGATAGTCATTTGACCTTCCAAATGACAAGGAAGTGCCAGTGGTTCCCAAGCTGGGGAAGCCCCATCAGCCCACTGCCCACCTCCCCTCTGATGCTGGCTGTCTGTCTCTCTGCCTTGTCCCCTGCTCTTTGGGACCCAAGGCAGCCCTAACTTCTCCTCAGCTCCCTGGGAAGGAAATGCACTTGGTGGCTGGAGTGAAGAGCCCAGCAAGAGACTTCTGTTCCTCCCTTGGGTCTTAGCCAACACAGGGCTCTTGGAGTCTTGGTGAGAGGCAGAGAGAGCTGTTTTCAGGGACTTCTGAGAGACCCCCCCCCCCCACCTCAGAGTCTGTCAGGGCCCCATTTCTAGTCATGGTAACATGTGAAGGAGACCGTGAGCGGAGGAGAAGGGGCTGCTGGGTTACCCTCCCTGCTGCCACCCCCTGTGTCCCCCACCACAGTGTATCTGTCCCCCACTTGCTGTTTTTCTCCTTCCTATGATGCTTTTATAGGTGTCCTTGGGACTCTGGGTGGTATCACCCCCCGCCCTAGCTCCCTTGTCAGTAGAGAAAAATCACAAACCAGTGTCTCCCCATCCCAGTCTCTCGGCCCCTTCACCTCTAAAATTGGCCCTATGATTGAGTTAATGAAAGAGTCAGTGAGTTGGTGTACGGAGAGCCCCCTGTCACAGGGCCTCACGTGCAGTAAGTGCTCAGTAAATGTCGGTTGCTATTATCACTCTGATTATCCGTGTTATCCTTCCCCTTCATGGCTCTCTAGAGTCTTTCCTTTGCCCTCCATCTCCACGTCCACCACCCTGGTGCAAGCCACCAATGTTCCCCTCAGACCTACCCCTCCGGCGGCTCCCAGCTGTTCTCCTGCCTTCAGCTCCCGGCCCCTCCAGTTCATTCTCTACTTGGCCACCACATAGAGAGGTCTCTTTAACTCATGAATCTGTCAGCCTATTCCCTTGCCTGTTTAAAACCCTTTGGTGCTTCCCTGGACCATACTTTGGGCTCTCCAGTCCTGCCTGCCTCCTCAGTCTCCTCTGGCCTGACTCTCTCTGTGGCTCACTGAGTTGCAGCCCCCCTGGCCTCATTTCAGTTTCTTGCCTGGGCCAGGCGCCCCTGCTTCCGGGCCTTTGCACATGCTGTTCCCTGGGGAGCATTCTTTCCTCCTGGTCTGCACTTCTTCATCCTTCACACCCTGCTTGAAACATTGTTCCTTGGTGATGCCTTCCAGACCCCACACCCTGGGTCAGGGTTGAGAGTCCTTCCTTTCCTTCAGAGAAGCTATCTGGTATGTAATAAAATGTTCATTAGCAGCTTTGCTTGATTCAAGTTTGTGTCTTGCTCCAGACTCTGAGCTTCCTACAAACTCAATATAATAGGAGCTACTGTTATGACAAGATGAGGAAGTTGTGGCCCGAGAGGGGCCACATGTGAGCAGATGGGGGGCTGGTTCAGAAAGCCAGATCTCTAACTGCCAACTCTGTGGCCTGAGAGCCCTTAGGCACCTTCGCCATGCCTCAGGGAGTGTCTAGAGTCCTATGCCCTGGAGGCAGATGTCTTTGCTCCTTGACTATGGGCAGGAGGCCTGCTATCTGCCAGAAGCTTTGGGAAGACAGGCAGGCGGTTGTCTTAGAGGTGTTGGGGGGGAGTCCAGGGGGGACTCATTTCAGGGCCTGCTGCCTGGGCCAGGGATCTTGGGGCCTCCCAAGACAGCTGAATATAGTGCTATGGCTATTCTGAGCGGTCCCATGACCAGTGTGCTCACTCTGGACCAAAAGGTCAGGGCCTTGAGCCGCTCCCTCCCAGCAGCCCCTAGGCTAGCCTACGTCCTGAGCTTCCCTTCCCTAGAGACAGGGTCCGAGGAAAAGGGGACTATTGGCTGCCCAGGCCTGATTCATGGAGACCCCTTGGGTCGGAGGGACCACCTTCCACATGCATGAAGGCTGTTGGAGAAGATGGGTGCTCCTGGACCACCTCTAGCCACTACCTTCATCCGGTGGAGGAGAAGCAGGCTCAGAGAGGGGAAGACACTTGCCCAAAACCACACAGGGAATTAGTGAAACTCCAACTCTCATCCTCTCCGCCCAGGGCCTGGCCATTTGCATCTCTTTTGGCTCTCAGTTTTAACAGAGCACCAGGTACTACCTGCACATGCTGTTCTTTTACTTACCCCCATAATTTCCTCCCCTGAGGGAGGGGGATGAAGCCTTCAATGGCCCTCCCACCCCCCTTCTCCAGGCCCCCTGTGCCCCCCACCCAGGACTCAGCACAGCTGGTTCAGATGTTTGCAGGTCATTCAACCCAGAGTTGGCCCAAATTCTGTTCTTACCATCCTCCTAGCAAGATTTTTCTAGAACCGCTTTCCTTTCTTGAATCATAATTCTAACGGCTGCTATTTACGAAAGCATTTACTATGTATCCTTCATAAGGGCTTCATTTCCATATTCTCATTTAATTCTAACAAAACTGCCATGGAACTGTATCGTTATCATCACACCAATGTCACAGATGAGGCTGCTGAGGCTCAAAGCAGTGAGTAACCTACCCAAGGTCACTCAGCTCCCGAGCGGGAGAGCCAGCCCTCGGACCAGGGCTGCCGGCACTGGAACTCTGTCCAGAACCACTGCTCAGGACTGCCTCCCACTGCCATTACAGGATAGTGGGGTCTCTGGCCCAGGCTAGGGTTTCTATCTCCTTCCCCTCCTCCCCCAGCAAACACTCATTCTTCACAACCCGTCTGGGATTCCTGCTCATCAAGTTGTGGGCCCTGAACTTGGGTAGGTAAGGGCCCAGCCTCAAGGGCTAAGACGTGCTCTGACAGTCCCCAGGGAGAGGGTCTTCCGAAGGTGCCGCATTGCCCCCCACTAGCTGTGCAGGCTCTGGGGCTCCATATGCCTACAGGGGAATGGCAGAGGGCTCAGGGAAGGTCCAAAGTTGTCCTGCACAAGGTGGTAGATACTTGGGGGAAGCCAGGGGTAATGCTGGCTCCCCCTTAGCATGGCATTCGAGGCCTTCTGCGCTGGAACCCGGACATGAGCTGCTCCCTTCTGCCAGCCTCCTCCCAGGGCTCCTCATCTCCAGCCTTCATTCCAACCTCCGGGTTTTTGCGTACTTCTTTCCCTTTCTCAGTGTCTCTTCTAGATTTGCTGAATGTGACAACCCATTCCACAAGGCCCCTAATGCTTACCCTGGCTGCTCCTGCCCTAGCTGACCACTCTGGGGAGCGAGGGTTGGGCATGGAGTAGCCAGGCTTGCACGATTTGAGCTGGAGGACAGTGGGGGCACTTCTGGAGGCCTGTGACTGGGCCAGGTGGGCCCTCGGGATCAAGGACCGGTCCAGGTGCATGGAGAGATGAGGCCACAGACAGTTGCCCTGTTGTGGGCATCAGGCAACTAAGCCAGAGCAAGGTCTGTAGCTGAGCCATTAAACCAAGCCAGGCTCCCCTGGGCCAATCCCAGCACCCCCTCAGGCTGCAGGGTGGGCCTCTATGAAGTACAAAGGTCATTCCAAATGACCAAGTGCCTCCCCAGTCTGGACATTCCAGGAGCCTAAGAATTCTGGACTTCAGCTTTCCGGAGTCACTGTGGGTGCCAAGTTAGTCCTTCCCTAGGTGTCCATCCACATCTTCAGCCCTGCCCCTTTCTAGGACACATTTGAGCTCTCCTGCCAAAGGCCCTGACACCAAGCAGGGAGGAGCCCCTGGGAAGTGATCTGAAGAGCTTCCTCCTTTCCTCCTACATTCATTCAGGCTCTCTCCACCTGCTCTCATTCATTCCTTCAAGGCACAGGAATCACGCCCTGCCTGGGCTTGCCACTGTGATTGGTGTTTAGGCACTCCCGGGCATAAACCTGTGGGTCCCACCTCCTCAGCGTGTGCTTTGCTCAGGCCCAGCAGGTGGCACCTGTTTGCCCTCTTCTGCAGGCCATTCCCTTGGCCATGTGCCCTGTGGGAGCTGCAGAGAGGTGCATTTAGAGAGGAAATGCTGCGGCCGCCTGCAGGGGCTTGGGCCAGGCAGGGCGGCTAGCTTTGATGGGGCAGGGGGCGCTGTGGGGCAGTGAGCGCCCTCTGTGCCTGGTGGGGCTGGCCCTGGGCAAGGCTCTCGGCAGCTGTTGGTCTGGGGGCTGCAGGGGTGCTTATGGGGGCATTCCCACCTGTGACTGACTCTCACATGACCCAGCCTGCTTCCAAAAGGTCAGGCTCCTGGGCTCTGTCCCTCAAGAATGATTCCTGGATCTGGGGGCTGGGGTGCTCAGGATGCTGGCTCCGCTCCCGGGCAGGGAGACTCTCAACTGGGGGCTGGGGACATAGGGGCTCTTGCCAGTTGGCGTGGTCCTCTGACCAACAGCACTGATGTCACCTGGGCACAGGGTAGAAATGAAGAATTTCAGGCCCTACCGGAGACCTCCAGGGTCAGGACCTTCATGTTAACAAGATCCCCAGATGAATCATACACACCCTCGGTTCTGAGAAGTGCTGAGGTGGGCAGCCATTCCCAGTTGAGAGGAAGTATCAGGACACCGAGAAGCCTGAATGGGTGTGTGCAGGGTGGAAGAGCTCCAAGGGGGGTGATTCTGATCTTTCCTTGTGCCCAATTAGTTGGCACCAGGGTGACAGGCCTGGGGATGAGGCCCAGGCCAGTAAGTTCTCAGACCAAAGCCCTTGGCACCATCCTTGAGTCCTTCCTTTCTCTCACGCATCAGCAAATCCTGTTGCCTCCATGTTGAGAGCATCCCAGAAACCAACTGTGTCACATCATCTCCACCACTAGGTCCCTAGTTGAAGCCATCCTCTTCTCTACCCTGGATGACTGGGAATTGTCCCCCCTCAGGCTCCTTCTCCACATGCAGCCAGGGCCATCCTGGGTAAAATGCTAGTCAGACCAAGCCACCTCTGTGCTCTGCTAACCCCAGCTTCCGGTCTCACTCAGGGAGGAGCCCAAGTCCTCCTGAGGGTTCGGAGGCTCCACATGAGCTCCTGGCCCCTACCATCTCCCTTCTGCTCTCCTGCCTCTCTCCCACTTCTCATTCTGGCCTCTGTGGTTTTCCACCAATACAGTGTTTGTGCCTCTGCCTCAGGACCCTTACTCTTGCTGTTCCCTCCACCCGGAGCATCCCCCTCCCCCTCACTCCTGCACCTGCTTCAGGTATGGACTTGAAGCTCAACCTCCTGCCATTCCATGCTCTCCTGTTTCCTCCTTTGCATTAACACCATCTAACTGTATTTTACTTATTTATCTCATTTGCCGTCTGTTTCTTTCACTAGAAGAACCTAGAACAGGACCTGGCATGTAGTGGGTGTTAAATAAATATTTATTGAGAGGATGGATAAGGAGACCAGAGTTCAAGACCTAGGTCAGACACCATACCCTGGAGCCTGTTCCCAGCTGACCCCCTTCTTCCTTGCCTCACCCGGGGACTCAGTGCCTCCATCCCCGAGCCTAGAGCAGTGACGAAGAGACAGAGACGAAGGCAGTGCTGGGGCCGCGGAGTGTCCTGGTCAGGGCCGGGGGTTGGGGGAGGAAAGCAGCAGCCAGGACAGGTCCCACCTGCCACTGTCACCACCTAGGGCCACGTGAGGCTTTTCCCATCCCTCCCCCTTCACCTCAGCAAACTCCTTTTTCACTCCACCTCAGCCCAGTGAGCCCCTGGCCCGCCCCCCACAACCGGAGCTCAGAGACTGAGGAACTAGTTTCCTCAACCAGGACTCACGAGCTCTCACACAAGGACACACGTGTTGCCGGGACAGTGTTCCCAGGCCCAGGTGGTCCGACCAAATGCCCAAGTGTCACTTCTCTTGCGACTCCTCCTGGAGGCCAGCCAGGCTCTTCTGCTGTCCCTCCCCATCTTCCTCCCCATCCACCTCCTTCTGTTCCCTGTCCCTTCTGTCACCCCCTTCCTTCTATGAGGTACTGACTGTCAACACAAACTCTTCCCCTTGAAATCTTAAGGATGCTTTTTGTCCCAAGGTCCCCGGCTAGGAGTCCCAGTCACATGTTCCGCTGAAAGTGGATGGACCTCGAGGCCTCACTTGACAGTGTGACCTGGAGCCCAGTCTCTCCTAAGAGCGTGTCCTCTGGAGCCAGGAGGCCTGCATTCATGTCCTGGCCCAGCAATTCCCAGCTGTGTGACCTTGGACAAGTTCCCTAACCTGTCTGTACCTCGAGAGGGATATTAATAGCGCCTGACTCATAGGGAAGGGGAGAGGCCTGAATGTGTTAAGCACTTAGCCCAGAACCCGAAACATAATAAGTTCTTAATTATCGTAGGTTCCATTATTGTCTTTTCGCCGGCGCTTGGCTCTGGAAGACCCAGACCGTCAGCTGTTCTCTGTCGGCTTCCTTCTTTCGGAAACTGACTCCCCTTTTAAATAACTCTCTAGGGGTCACCTCACCTACCTTGGCCCTGGGGTCTCCCACTTCCGGAGTCTGTCTCCCAGGGGCCAGATTTCAGGGATGTCATCTTGGCAGGGCCTGCATTCCGTCTTGCTTTCTGTCACAAAGCTGCTGGGTGTCACGGACAGACCATGGCCCCTCTGATCCTCAGTGTCCCCACTGGTTGGTGTGGGCCACTGGTCCCTGCTCTGCCTCCTTGTCCCAGTGTAGTGGGCGATGAGGGAGATGGAAGACAGAAGTTGTGCCGCGGAGTAGAGGGGCGGTGGGGGGGGTGGGCAGGCATTGACATCTGTGGTGGGGAGCCAAGCACAGGCACCTGAGACACTGACAGGACCCCCAGTGTGGAGGGGGCTGGCGGGCAGGGGACCAGGTATCCCAGCTTTGGGCCTCAACATGTTTAACTTTACAGGCAATGCACGGTGAGCACTGGCTGCAAGGGCCAGGCAGACCCTAGATGCTTCTGGGGCCCGGGGCTCCTATGGGTGCCAGGGGCCGGTGCCCTCTCGGGCTGGCCTGCCCCGCCAGGCTGACGCCAGGCTGGGTGGGGATGAGCTAATATTAGCTGGGCAGCCCCAGACAGCTGAGCTCAGGGGGCCTCGGAGCTTCACTGGGCCCAGGCTTAGATGTAGCTTTGGCCTGGGCCACAGACGCCAAAGGAAGCTTTCTCAAGCCTGTGCACGGCCTCGGATGCCCCTTCAACCCTGGCTGGGTCCAGACCTTCCCCAGACCTAGCCTGGCAGCCCTGCTCCTGCTTCACTCTGGCTCCGGGCCTGCCCACAAGCCCCTGGCCCCCTGCCCATGGTGTGCCCCCGCCTTACCTCTTTCCTTCTCCATCCACAGTGCAGGAAGGGCCTTCTCGCCCTACACCCCTACTCCACCCTAAAGATGCTCTCGGTAATTCCTGCCAGGGGCTGCTCTTAGCATTCATTTGTTCCTTCATTCAGTCAACGTAATTATTGAGTGCCTCCTGACTAGGAGGTAGGCACTGTTCTAGAAGCTAGGAATAAAGACCAAAATGGTCAGAAATCTCTGCCCTCAAGAAGCTTACATTCTAGCGTAGGGAGAATAAAAAGAAATAAATGGACACATGAATATAAAGTGTGTTGGATGGTGGGGAGTGCTGTGGAGCTACGTCACAGAGGGTAGGGCCAGGAAGTGCTGGGGGGTGGCGAGGATTTTAACCAGTGTGGCAGAAAACCAGGTGATGTTTCAGCAAAGACTTGAAAGCAGGGAGGGAGGGAGACATGTGACATCTGGGGAACAGGGGCGTGAGACATGCAGAAGTCCTGAGTGGACCCGTGTGCCTAGGGGTGAAGACCCCGCGAGAGGCCAGTATCCAGGGCCGGGCTCAGAGAGCTGAGAGACTGTGGGAGGTCAGAAAGAGAAGAGCAGAGCTCCCCACCACCCCACTGTGCTCTTGGCGGCAGGGTCTCACCGCATGGGCTCTCTGGGTGTGCCAGCCTGGTGGTGGTGTTTATGTCTCCACCGTGGTCCTCTTCCCTCCTCTTCCCTCCCCTCCCATGGCCTCAGGGTCCGCACAGTCCTCACTTCTAGGAAGCTGGGCCTCAGGGAGGGGGCCCTTGCCTCACCACAGTGGCGACCTCTGTCTTTTCCCGAAAGGCCAACTGTGCCAGTCAGGGCGAGGTGTGGGGCCACACAGGGCTGCCACCAGGCTGTGGGGATGCTGTCCTCTCAGGGGCGCTGGGGCTGGAGAGAAGTTGGTGTGGGAGCCGGAGGGAAAGGGCCCTTCCAGACCAAAGTCTTTCAGCAATTTGCATTCTCATAGCCCCCCACGGCCGCTTACCTGCTTCTCACTGGGTCAGACTTTGAGAAGATGGTCAGTGTAGTGATCATGGGCCAGACTGGAGCAGACTGCCTAAGTCCAAACTTGGCTCTGGTGATTATTAGCTGTGTGACCTCTGTAAGCCTCAGCCACCCCAGCCGTAAAGGGGGGATACCAAGAGTTCCCACTTCAAGGGGCTGCCATGAGAACCCAACGAGATAAGGTCCAGAAAGCTGGTTAGCGCAGTGCATGGTCCAACACAGGTGTTCCAGTCATGCCTGATCACTCTCACCATTTGGCACATGAGGCATCTTTCTAGGAGGTCCCACAGACACTGGCCTCTCTCCCCAGGGGATTTGGAGAACATGAAACGTATGTCTAAGAAGGGGTTGCTGTAACCAGGGGCTTTGCTGGTTCCGCAGGGACCTTCTCCGCCCATGAGGATGGTAGATCAGAGAAGTTTGACTCCCTTGGGTCTTGTCACCAGGGCAGGACTCTGAAGATATTTTACACCACAACCTCCCACCAGGTCACCATCTTACCACTTAGAGATTAATGTTTTATACTCAGCCTCAGGGGTTCTCTTAGCAGCTGTGAGGAACACAGTCACCCACTGGGCCACCTGGAGCCACCAGAGTCCCAGGATGAGGGCAGGGCTTTTGATGGCATACAGGGAAGGCGCCTGCTGAGGGCCAGGCCCAGGCGGTGTGCTTCTCCCCATATTGCCACGGGAGCTCCCACCTGGGCGCCCGAGCAGCCCACATGCCCGGAGCATGGTCCTTGTCTTGGTGGATGGGGGGGCTTTGTTTTCTCATCCATAAACTGTGCATCATGGTTCCACTTACCTCTCAGGGGAGCTGGGCAAATCCACCAAGCAGAGGCAGAAAGATAATTCGTGAGGGAGAAAATATGGTTCAAAGCAGGGCCATGTATGCCGGAGACTGCTGTCTCAAGGGCAGGGGAAGGGTGAGGAGGGAACGGGTAGAGGCGAGAGCACAGGCCTCATTGTGGGCTTAGGCAGGTGGCATCTGGCCAAGCCTCTTTGCTCCTGGTGGGGGTGAGCTTCGGAGGGCAGAGCCTGAAGCATTGTGCCTAGCACACAAGACACGCTTCCCTACCAGGGGCACCACTGAACCTGTTCCTGGGTTCAGATGCCCTGGGAGGGCTGGCATGATGAGGGCTGAGCCACAGAGACAAGGAAGCAAGCTGTGGAAGCTTTGTCCGGTGGCCCCACAGCCTCAGGGGCAAGAACCACTGTCACCAGTGATGTATTTAGCAGCACAAAGGTTAGAAATGCCGGGCACTGGCTTCTCTTCTAGGCAGCAGGAACCATGTCTCCTGAGGCCTGGCTGTCACCAAGCAGATTTTTTTTTTTTTTTTTTTCCCGTCTGGCAGTCTGGGGACCTGAGTAAAAGTCTCAGAGTAAGGAATCGCTGTGCTTTGTACCAGTTGGGCAAGTCTTTCCATGCCCATGGCCTTCCTGAACTCTGTTGTGCTTCCCTGGGAAAATCCTACCCAACATGTCTTTCCAGACCACTCACCCTTGGCCTCCAGGTACATTCGCCACTTCCTTAGCTGCTCCCCTGTGTCCTGCCTTTGCCTGTTCTGTTCCTTCTTGAACAGTCTGCTCTGCCAGAGAACTTCTCCTGCCCTTGATCGAGCTGCCCTATTGAGGTTTCCTGTCTCCCCAGCTCAGCTGCAGCCTCTTTGAGGAGGAGGGTCAGCTCAAGGAATGATGGTTCCTGTTATATAATATGGAATCAATAAATCCTTGCTAAAGTGACATACTTCACCACAGCCCTTTCAGGTGGAAGAATGAGATAGTATCCGCATTTCATTGATGAAGGAAAAACTGGCCCAGAGAGATTAATTTATTTGCATGGACCATCCATCTAGTTAGTAAGTGGTGGTAGAAGGACTAGATCCCCAGGTCCTCTTTGGGCAATTGGGAAGGTCAGTTACAGCAGTGCTATGTTCCTTCCCACTCTATTATGCTAAAGTTGTGTGGTCAAGAATGAGGAGGTTGGATGGTCAGATGGGTGACTGGCAAGTGGACGAAAGAGTGGATAAAAGGATGGTCCATGGATGGAGAGGAATGGGTGGAAGGAAGAAGGTATGAATGGACACCCCACTGGGTGGGCACCTTGGCGGATGGGTGCTCAAATCAATGGTTTTAAGGATGGATGGAGGGATACTGTTCTAGTGGCTTGGCTTCAAGGCAGGAAAGGAAGTTTCACCTCTCATTCAAAGAAAATATCCCAGAGGAGAGGACTGGGAAGCTGAAGACTTCAGGGTGCAAGGCAGGGTAGAGAAACCTAGCCGCCGAGCAGAGAAATTAGGTTTGCAGATGCAGGGGTGGACGGTTCGTGGAGCGAGGGAGCTTGGAGCTGGGGGCCAGGACTGATCCGGGAGACCAGCCCATACTCAAAGGTGAGAGGTTCTGATCAAGCAGCTGCAAGACAGGCTGGAAAGAAATTGCACTCAGAGCCCCATGACAGGGAAGCCTTGGGTCCAGAGTTTTCTGGACGCCCTGTGGCCACTGGAAGGCAGACAGCGAGTGGAGGGGGGGGCTCTGAGCCCCAGGCTGCACGAAGCATACCTCTGATTTCGGTCTGTCCTGGGGTCAGGAGGCCACTTCTCCTCCCTAGGTCCCCAGCCTCGGTGAGCAAGTCCTTCCTATAGCACCAGCAGGCCGTGTAAAAGGGGACAGTGCCACTCTCCTGGCTGAGGCAGGCACCCTCCTGAGTCCCCTGGCTCGGGAACTCCAAGACACATCGTCTGCCCCTGCTTCTTGTCATCAGTCCCCAGGGTCTAGACATGAGCTCCGAGGCTTTCATTTTAATTATCCAGCAAGGGCCGGTAGAGGGACCACAGACATGGGCGGCAGGGTCTGGAGGCTTAGAGGATGCTAGCCTACAGCAGATTCTTCCAGCAGGAGCTGAGGACCTCCATTTGCACGATGCATGGAGCTGTGAGCTCCAGGCTCCCTCCCAAAGCCCAGAGCATTCCCCAGCGCCAAGCTGCACCCCCTCCACACATACACTGGCCCCAGCGATCTCCCTGGGAAACCAGGTCCCAATGAGAGTGCCTGGTGTGCCGCTAACCACTCATTACAGTCACGGCTGCAGCTAAGTATAGCTCCAGCACACACAAGACCAAGACAACAAGGGGAAGGCTTTCCATAAAAAAGCCCCACAGGCGAACACACAAACATCTGCACGTACGTGCTCCCCATGCTCACGCGTGCCAACGGCTCTAGATGGTCACAGACCCGTACCTGCACCAACACAAAGTTTCACTCCCTCCCTCAGGCTTTCATTCCATGAATGGGTGTTGAGGGGCTGGGAGAGTGGTGGAGAGCCTGCATTCTGCAGTCAGACAAAGCTGGGTTTCCAGTTCCAACTCCATCACCTCCCAGGTTCCTGATCATGGGCAGCCTAGCCTAGCTGCTCCATGCCTCAGTTCCCCCCCTACAAAAATGGGGTGGTCACCACAGTGCAGAACTCAGAGTTGGTCAAGGTCAGTGAGATGGGACATGTGTGAGTGCTCAGGATGGGTCTGGCTCGGGGAAAGGGTCAGCACATGGTAGATGTCTGTGTCCTCGCTCCTGAGTAACTACTGGGTGCCCAGCTCTGTGCTGGGAGCTTTATTTAAAGCTGTTGTTTCTGGAGGTGGTTGTGAAAAACGGTGCCTGGTGTATAATGGGCACTCAGTGAATATTGGATGATTGAATGAATGAACAAACCACCGAAAGCTGCATGGATGGATGGTCGGATGTCCCCGGAGCTCTCTCCTCTGAGGAGGCTTCCACCCTCACTTGTCTCTCGGCCAGGCTGTGTCTCCAGTAGGATCTAGGTATTCTTGTGGGTAACATAGGGATCCTAGGGGGTAGAGGAGGAGCTCCAGGGGCTCTGGGCGGGTAACATAGGGATCCTAGGGGGTAGAGGAGGAGCTCCAGGGGCTCTGGGTGCACCCCCGCCCCATTTGGCAGATGGGGAAATGGCCACACCGTGGACAGTGCCCGGTCCTGCTGGGACAGACAGAGTAGACATGCAGCAGCAGGCAGGGGCCTGGCGGCAGACAGGCAGGCACTGGGGCCCCTGGGCCCCTGGCACTTGGCAAGGCTCTGCTTGCCGGGAAGGGGCTGGAATTCTGTCCAGCCTGGGTAGGAGGTAGGAAACCAGCTTCAGGGTTTAAGGGTACTGTCACTGTTCCCAGCCTTTGAATAGGCCGGCAGCTAAACTGCCTGGGCCATCTCCTCCCATCGCACCTCCTCAAAAAGAAAGTGACATTTCCTGGTGCTTTTTTTAAGCCCAGGCTGGCTGGGCCTGGCACCGGGCGTGGGGTAGGGAGGGGGCGGGAGGCACTGGGAGTCACACAACCTGAGTCTCTACTCACCTTGTGTGATCTCAAGGCCCTGGGAATAGACAAGGTCTCATCTCCTTGTCATGTGCCCCCAATGCCAGTGGCCACACTCCAGGACTGGCATGCAGGTTTTGAATTCCACGTCCCCAAGCCAGGGATGCCCCCGAGGCAGGCCTCGAGCTGTTACACTCCACAATGAATGTCTTCAGCCGGCCGGCCTGCTGGAGGTGAACAGGAACTTTCACGCCTTCGTGTCCACCGTCCTGACTCATTCGTGTTCACGGCCAGTGGGCACCCAGGTCTTTATTGGCTCTGCCCACTGTCAAGAGAGGAACATGGTTGTACCCGCTGCCAGCGGAGGCATGAGTCTGCTATCAGTGAGTGTCCCCGTTGCCCGTGTAAATGTGGATCTGCTCTCAGTCTCTCTGCCCACTGCCAGTGTACCAAACAGCCTCTGTGGAGATGAGGCTGGTGAGGACCGAGCCGGATGATCAGTGACCAGATGAGTCACAGATGCATAGACAAAGATGATCCTTGCACCAGTGTCCACATACATCTGCTGTTAAGTGTGTCAGTGCCAGCATAAGCAAGAGTCTGAAGTCAGTGTCTGTGTACCTCGCCAGCGTCGACGCCAGCACCGTGTCAGTGAATCAGGGACGGCGCACGCTGTCCATGCAGAGGAGGGGACGTGGGCGCCAGAGGACGTGAACCCCTAAGGAGGATGAAAGGAGTAAACTTCGCTGTGTTCATTGCATAGATTGAAGGAGTGAGACAAGCAGACATGGGCAAATATCCATGACCTTCCCACAGAAGAGAGGCCATCCTGGTGCTTAACTGTGCTCCTGGTCCCCAAGAAAGGGGCCCCTTTTTCCTTACTAGTGTGTGGCACATGGCTGGGCCTGACAGCAGGGCCAGCCCCCATCCCCAGATCTGGCCCCTTCACGGTACTTACATTCTAAGGTGGAAGAGAGGCCAAGAATAAATACCAAAAGTAAAGAAATCAGATGGTGGAAAGTACCAGCACTCACACAGCTGGCCCCTCGGATGGGCTGAACATGGCCCGCTGTAAGTCCCGCATCAGTAAAGCTGGGGAAGTCCATGATGGTCCGTGATGGTCCGTGCTGTGAGGGGAAGGAGAGGAAGGAAGCTGGAATCGGCCGGGGGGTGCTCATTGAGAGAAAGCCCCAGAAGGTGCCGAGGGAATGAGCTGTGAGGACACCTGGGGAAGGGCGTCTGGCCGGGGTGGGGGGAACAGCCAGTGCGGGGGCCCTAAGGCAGGCGTATGTCTGGCATGTTTCGAGAACATGTTTGAGGAGGCGGGTGTGGCTGAAACAAGTGAAGGGGACAGCAGAGGAGCTTGGCAGGGGGGAGGCAGTGTGGGACCAGATCACGCAGGGGCCGCGTGGAACGGGAGGACCTTGGCTCCTCCTCTGAGAGAAATGGGGAGCCTGTGCAAGGGTTCTGAGCAGAGAAAGGACACTGGCAGATTTCTATGTTAAAAGGATCATCTCGCTGGTCTGTTGCAAATAGTTCTTGAGCACCAGGAGTTGTGACAGCTGGGAGACCAGTGAAGGGGCTCTTACCATAATCCGGGGGCGGGGGGAAATGATTGATCCTGCCAGGGACGGAGGTAGTAAGGGTAGTGCTGGGCAGGCGGGTCAGACTCTGGATTGGTTTCAAGCTTCGTCGTCGTCGGTGGCCTTTCCTTATGGATTAAATTCGAGGTGTGGCAGGAAGAGAGGTGTCAAGGTCTGGGGCAGGAATCCGGAAGGATGGAGCTGCTGCTTCATGGGCTGGAGAGGTGCGGTCAGTGGGGGCTCTGTGGGAGCTCAGGGGGCCCGTCAAGTTGGGGACAGCGCTATCAGACCTCCCCCTGGAGAGGCTAAGGAGTCAGATGCCGAAGTCCTGAGTTCAGGAGAAGGGCTGAGCTGCAGGGAGACATCAGGGAGGGTTCGGTGGTATTTGAATGGGTGATGGTATTTAAGGCTGGAAACTAGGTGAATCGTTAAGGGAATGCATGTAGATGGGGAAGAAGACCAAGGTTCTGGGGCACCCTGATCGCTCGAGGCAGGGGAAGAGGTTGTCAAAGGACATCGAGAAGGAGCAGCCAGTAAGGTAGGGAGAAAATTTCAAGAGACGGTTGGAGCCTAGGAGCGTGACATAGAGGAAGGGGTGATGGGCGATCTCAGATGCTGCTGACGGCCAAGGGGTGGAAGGACTGGAAGTTGCTCCTGTTCTTTCTGCCTAAATTGCTCTTCCTTGCAACCTGTATTTCCCCCTCGTTGGTTCTTACCCATCCTTCCAACCTTGGCACAATTGTCACTTCTGCCCAGAAACCACTTGAACCTCAAGACTTGTTGTTCAAGTCCCATCAGATGCCTTGTGCTTTCCTCTGAAAGCCCTTATCACCTCATACAGGTACATATTTGCTTGTATGTTTCCTTGATACCCGTTAGCCTCCCCTACCAGAGGTCATGCCAGTTTTTGTTCACTCTGGGCCCTGCACAGCCCGGGGATAAGGCATAAATATTCACCGGAGAGAGAGCAGGTGGGCAGTCAACTGTGGCCCCACCTGCACTGTGTCCACTGCCCTCCCTGAGCTGTCCCTCTTAGAACCATCTTTTTATTCCCCTCTCCACAACACATGCATATGACTACACACATGCACACCCTTGTTGAGAATCAAGACCACTAACTTGATGAGGAAATACAAGTGGGCCCTGGGAGCGATTTCCCATTAGATTCCTAGTGGGAGATGATGGAGCTGCGGACCTCAGTTTTCTCATCTGTCTAATGGGGACAATCAAGACTGTCCTGCTGATGGCATAGCTGTTGATGTGTGTGTGTGTGTGTGTGTGTGTGTGTGTTTGTGTGTATGAGAGAGAGAGAGATGTGATTCAAAATGTGAAGATTATTGTACGTCGACAGCTGTACCCCATGTCATCGTAATGGGAAGACTAATGTCCTCCTCCCAGACTACCTACATGGACATGGGAGAGATTTATAAGTGGAAGCCCTGGGGTAGGGTGGCTTTAGAGTCAGAAACACCTAGATTCTACTTTCAAGCTCTGTGGATTTTGGTGTTTTGGCACATGTCTTTACCACTCTGAGCCTCATTTTTTTTTTTATCTGCAAAATGGAGGTAATGACCTCTGCCTCTGAGACGTTTTTAAGAATAAATGAGATCACATTGGTAATAGCGATTATTATTACTTCATAGCAGAGCACAGTGGGGCTCAACAAAGCTAAACACTCCAGTCACTGAGATGATTGTGGGAATCCGAAAGGGTAAAGTGTGTGATCCATTCAGCCACACACAGTGAGCACTTAACCAAATCAGGCTCTGAAGCAGGGGAGCTGGCCCAGGAGAGGGAATGCGGTGGAGGCCAGGGAAGGCCTGGCCTGCAGGAGGGACAACTCTGCGGTGGGTCCGGAGGCCCATCTGCCCGTGTGGACAGGGCTGTCACAGGGAAAAGGAGCAGGTGTGTTCCGATGACCCCAGAGGGCAGAACTGGGATTGCTGGGAGAAAGGCGGGGAGATTGACTTAAACACAAAATCAATGCATACCTCTAGAGCTGTCCAAAGCCAGGATGAGAGGTCCCCATCACTGGTGGTCACCATCAGAGACATCTGCATCAGGGTTACTGAATTGCACACATAGGAGGCCTGTATCTCCTAGATGAGGGCACCTTCCTATTTACTTTCTTATCTAGGAGCCTCAGTCACATAGTTCTTATTACCGTCTGTGGCACCAAAAGTTTTGAGGCACATAAGACACACTTATAACAGAATCCTTGGAAATAAAGAAGAAAGGAAAACATAGGAGTGGTATAATAAAGAGAAGAAATAGTGATACCCTGCACTTGGGTGAAAGATGAGTTCAGACTTGAGCATCGAATGTCACTGAGCTCCCTGGCAGGCAGAGCAAAAGAGGAACTCTGAAGGGTTCCATCACTCATCACTTACGAACAGAAAAGTCAGCAAGTGCAGCAGAGACAGAGAAACATGGTTCTGAACTCTGAAACAGAACAATTTCCTGCGTGCAATACTGGTGTTTCTCCGAGTTTAACATGCTAATGGGTGAGGATATATGTGTCTGGTCTCCTGGAGGGACTCTCAGGTCACAGGCGTGGGTGGGATGTCGGCTTCTGGTGGGACCTTCCAGGGCCCTGACAGCCAGCCCTCCAGGCATAGGGAACTCAAAGGGCACTCGGGGACAGCATGGCCCTGCTTCCCTAAGGCACACAGGCCTGTGTACCTCGCTGGGGCTGTCTAAGGTCCACATCAAGCCAGAGCAGCCAGGTCTGGCTCTCGGGCACAGCTAGGCTGACTTGCACTGTGGATATAGTGGGGGGTGGGTTGCCCACGGGAGGCCTGAAGAGCAGGCCTTCGAACCAGGCTGGGACTGATGGCACGGCAGAGGCCCTCCGGGTGCTTGGGCAAGCTTCTCCACCTCTGTAAACCTTAGCCTCCTCGTCTGAAAAATGATACCAGTCAAACTTCCCCCTAGACCTGTGTGAGGTTTCAGTGACCCGAAGCATGGAGAGCGCAGGAGGCAGGGACCCCTCGAGCCCCGGAAGCTGCTGTCATCAGCCTCCATCTTATCACCAGAGTTAGGCCGGAACTCCAGGAGCTCTGGCTCCCTCTCCGCTTGCCTTATGACCTTGGGTGTCCTTGCCCACCAAGCCTCCTTTGCTCCCGGGCCCACGGCAGGGGCTCACGTGGATAACCACTTGGCAGTGGGCATGTGAAGTCACCCTTACCCTGAGGACAGTTCCTCACTGGCAGGAGGCTGGTGTGCTGGGTCTCAGACATAGCTTGGCCTGCGTCTGTGGCCCCGGGAAATGGGCTCTGAAGGCCGTTGGCTCCCATGAGGCTCTCATTTGCTCCCAGTTCGTCAGCAGGCAAGTGGTAGCAGGAGAGGAAAACATTAGGGAAAAATTCTGAAACGAAACGTTTCTCTCGTTAGCTGTTTGCTGCTGCTCCTTGTATCTTCCACCCTCCCCCCCAATAATTCAGGGGGAAAATGCTGTGTTTAGATTTTTGTGGAAAGAAGCCTTGGCCCAACTCCTGGAATCCTAGTGTGCAAGGGAGCTGGCAGTCTCGAGGTGTCTCCCAACCCCAGAATTCTGCCTGGGATTTAGGGAAAGCCTAGACACCTGGCCTTTTGCTCTAAAAGCTCCGTAGCATCCGACTTCCCAGGCTGTGTTATTATTATTGTTAGAGCCCCTACTTGAAAAATGATGGGCCTGCGTTTCCCAGCGCTCACTTGCCTGCTGCGGTCAGATAGCCCATGGTGGAGCTGGGACTCAAACTCAGGCCTCCGAAGCCAGGCCTGGACCCTTCGCCTCCTGCCACGCTGCCCGCTTCCCAGTCTCCGGGGTGTCCCGGGCTCATGAGCTTCATTATACACCGAGCTGTCTGGTGCTTGGGTCTCATCTGGCCTCATGGATCCCCAGTGCGAGGATGGGGCTGGAGGCATCAGAGCCACGGAGGGCCCAGGTGGAAGTCAGTTTCTGGTCCCACCCACACCTGCTAACCCTGTCTCTGAGCATGGGACCAAGGAGCCTGCATTTGTGTCTCTGCTGAGTCCCTCTCCCCCAGCACACCCCACCGCCTTCCTGTCCATCACACAGGCCTCAGCCCACTCCTGCCCCCTGCATGCTCCCACAGCACCCCCAGGGAGAGCTTCTTACTTCCAGCCTCTCTGTCACCCTTCCGAGGGGTCTGGCTTTGGCCGTCACCAAGTAAGATCTCCTTGGTGCTGTGCCCAGAGACTGCTCCGGGGGGCTGTCTTTCAGGGGACACTCCTCCCTGTGTCCTCCAGGACCAGGGCTAGCCCCCGTTGGGCAGACGGGTCCCCATGCTGCTTAGCCAGGACTGTGCTGGTGCGTGCGCCCAGCCTCCCACCTGCCTCGTGGATGGCTCTCGGAAGGGCGGTGCTGCTGTGCTGGGATGGGGGAGGGGCACATCCACCTCAGTCCCCCAGCTGCCTCCCAACTCGGTGGTTCCTGTATCATGACTGTAGGAGTCTTCACTTCTCTAAGTCTGCGATGCTCTGATCCTAAGCACTTTGTTGTGACGGGACCCATGAGGGCCAGAGGTGCAGGTAGGGTTTGATCCTAACTTCAAGATCCTGTCATTTCTGCTCCGGCCACTGCCTCCCTTTGACCTGGGGTCTGGAAGGCAGGTGGGGCCCCGGGAGCAGAGAGGCCTGGGTGGGCATCTCAAGCAAAAGCTCGGAAGCCGTGACCATGAAAGCTCCAGGATGCAGCCCAGTACTGACGCTGTTATCTCTGTCCGCCCTCAGAGTTCTGTAACCTGGGGCAGATCCTTTCCCTTGCTGGGCCTCCTTGCTGGGCGTCTGTTTCTCCATTCATGCCACAGGGGGCAGCTTTTAGACCAGAAACCTCTGAGGGCCTCCTCTTCCCTGGTGTTTGGGGTTTCTAACGACCATGTTTTCACAAGTCTAAGGCACCATCGATCTAAGACATGACATGAGTTGAATAATAGCACACTGGGGATGGGGTTAGACATACTATTTTAAGGATGTGTACATTTTATGACATGTTTTCATTTCCAAAATGCAATAAAAGAATGTGCATCCTGGAACGAAACCGCAACACGGAGACTGCGGCCACCTCCAAATTTGCCAGTATAGCTGTCGGGGCAGCCCTTTCTAGATATGGCCTAGCTCTCTAGGGTCATGAGAGAATTCAAGGAAGCCTCTCTCTGGAAGGTTGGAGGCCTGGGCCCTGCCTTTCCTGGCCTCAGTTCCCCCACTGCCCAGGCTGGGTCCCAGGAATGAGAGGGGGAGTGTGACAGGAGGAGGGGTTCTGACCGGAACACCACAGCCCTGCCTCCCTGTGGCCTTTTCCCTACCCTTGCCCTCTCTCTCCTCTTTCTCTCAGTCAGAGACAGTTCCAGAGAAAGGAGCACACCCTAGGGCTAGAGTGTGAATGACTATCTCTGGCATGGAAAAGGGTCACAGCCCTGGGCTGGGTCTTATCTCAGAGAAGACGTGTCCAGAGTGCCTAGCCAGCCCTATTCCCCTAAGAGAGGGCTCCTATGTGCCCCATCCGATCTCATACCTGCCCTTACACACAGACGCAGACGCATCACACCCCATACATGTCCTTATCTACATACAAGCACACACACCACTCCTCATGTGTCTTAACACACACACACATGTGCACGCATGCACACACTCACACACACACTCCTACCACCTGTAGGAACCACACACTACACATGGTGACCATCTACACAAACCTTTCACACATGCCTGGAGTCAGGTCGCATAAACAGGGGACACACCTTCACCATGTCTACACCCACTGCGCGCTGACAGTCTCTCCCCCTCATCCCCTCTCCCCCCAGACTCTCCCACAAACATGGACTTGCCCAAACTGGTGTCCACTCGGCCGTGTTATGTTCTCTGCACAAACTCTCGCACACTTCCACTCACCCCCTCTGTGTAGCATCGTGGGGAACTCACCCACCTGCTGCTCCCTGAGCTGGGAGCCAAGGGGGAAGGACTAGTGAAAAGGAAGAGGGGCAGGGACCCCTGGATGCCGGGATGGACTGCCCAGAACCGCCCATTTATTGATAGACCAAAAAGAAATTAGACTCCAAAGAGGCCCCTCCCCCGTCGCCCCCTTGCAGCCCTCAGCCAGCCCAGCATGCCGCGGGCCTGCCCAGCCCAGGGAAGGCCAGATGAGTGTAATTCGGTTTCCAAACTCAACTCGACTGACAATTTATTTAGTCCAATTGGCCATCCCGCCTGCTCTGCATCACTGACTCTGCCTGGATTAACTCAAATGCCATATTCCCCCGCTGGGCAGATTTAATTAGGTGAAAAAAACTGACCTGAAGCCTCAGGGGGCTTGGGCCTGGACCGCAGCCAGGGGCCCCGTGATGAGCCCCACTGCCTGCAGCCTTGCCTTGTCTCGGAATCCTCGGAAGGGACCGAGTCCAACCCTCAGTGTACTGGTGAGGAATCTGAGGCCCAGAGAAGGGAAGTGACTTGCCAAGGTCACACAGCACATGAGCGCCAGACCTGAAAGATGGTCCATGCACCACAGTCCAGCCATCACCTTGTTCCTGGAACACCAGACTGCAAGCGCGCAGATCCCCACTGAGAACCCCAGAACAATTCTGGAAGGCAAGCACAATCTTCTACAGATGACTGTGGCATACATAATTTATAAATGAAAGTCATCGCACATATTGGTCATTTTAATAGATAGTAAATTGCTTTCCTGATTTATGGTTTCAGGGGCGGGGTTACCATAAAAATAACTTGGTGATTTATAAAACATATTCTTAAGTCAACAGAGCTTCAGTAGGTTTGTCTGACTTTACAGCCAACAGCCTCACCACCCCAGTTACCATAGAAATGGGATGCCTCCTTCTGTTGCCATGGCTACCACTTTCTAGAACACTATTGGTGGGTCTTTCACAGTTTGTGATTTGGTTCTGGGGGGTGGGGGGTGGGGGCCAGGTCTACCAGCTTGGGTTTATGCTGCATTATCAGGCGATCTTGCCTGTGTTGTCTTGAAATTTCACTGGGCGGCCTCTGCAGTGGCCAGGCTAGGTGACAACTGTCCCTGTCCCTGGGCTGCCAGGCAAAAGTCCCTTTGTGCCTCTCTTCCTCCTCTGGCAAACTAGCAGCCCAGGAGACGCTGGTCTTACAGCGGCCTGGATCCTGGGTGTGGGGGCAAGGCGGCCGCTGGGGTGGGCTAGAGAAGGGAGACGAGGCCTGGCAGCGGGGGTCGGGGGTGGGGGTGGGCAGGAAATCAGGCAGCTGAGGCAGGAAATCAGGGGACTGAGGGGCAGATGTAAGGCCTGGAAATCCAAGCACTGGCACCATCACCATGGGGAGGCAGGCTGAGGGCATCGGGGAAGGCTGAAGCGGCAGAGGCAAGGCGGGCTGGAGCTGCTGTCCTGTGGGAGAGACAGACGCTGAGCCAGCCACACCTGCAGGGGTGAGGTGGGCAGAGGAGGGGCTAGCCCGGTGGCCGGGCCTGGGTTCTACTGTATGATAGTGAGAATGCCGTGCGGGGATGGCTGCCGTGTCATCGTGTGCCCCCAATGCAGGGGGACTAGAGCTGTGGGGGGCTATGGGTGTGCTTCCATACAGCCCCTTGGCCCCTGTGTCATCTCCGGATGTGCAGTCAGGCCCCTGGTTTGTAGACTGTGTGGCTGCATGGGCAGCCTATGTGCTTAGGGTAAGGGGTGAAGGGTGTGCTCTGGGTAGCTGTGTGTGTGTCCGCGGTCTCTGGGACACAGACAGCTCATGTAGGGTGCGGCCCTTGCCCTTGCCTTCAGCCCTGGGACAGCCTTGCTGTCCTGGGAGCATCGACCCAGGATTGCCGCAGACGTGGCTCCCAGCGTCGCTCTCTGCCAGGGCTCGGCCACCCACAAGAATGCCCCATCCCCACGCACTTGCCCAGTCCCTCTGGCTGAGCACCTTGAACAAGTTGGGATCATCTCCCAGCCTGCCCTTTTCTGGGTGTGTAAGGAGGTGGCCAGGTGGGGACACAGGCGAGCCCATCCAAGGCTGCTGTTGGTGGTGATTCCCTGAATGAGGTTAGGGGGCAGCCTCCCTATCCCTGGGGCTGCTGTTGTCCCGGGAGCTAGCAAGTCCTGGGTGGCTGGGCCGGCCCAAGAACAATTCACTGGGGGGCCGGGCAGCCCAGTTCTCTCCTTCACTGGGATAGGCATAACCTGCCCTCAGGGAGTCTGACCTGTGGGTGCCAAGCTCCAGGATGGAGGCGTCCAAACACAGGGCCAACCACCCAGGTGCGCTGGCAGCTCTGCTAGTGGAAGTAGGTTCGATTCTAGAGCTAGATGAACTTGGATCCAGGCCTCAGCCTCATCATGAGCTCTGAGCCCTTGGTTTAGTCACTGACCTCTGTGTACCTGGGTTTCCTTTTTGGCACAGGAGGGTAGGACTCCCTGTCTCATTAGGTCAGAGAGAGGACTAACGGTGCCGAGTGGGTCCTTAGATTTGGAAGCTTTCTGCCCCCTCCTTCCTGTGCTCAGCTTCTCTGAGGACAGACCAAAGGGAGCTGGGACTCAGCTGGAGGGGAACTCTCCCTTTGGCTATGCGCTGTGGCAGGCCTGCTGGTCTCTGGGCATACGAGGATATGCAGTCTGAGCGAGCCAGGGGCATGGGTCTCTACAGCCCTCCTAGGGGCTCTCCTGAGGGCCTGGATGTTGCTGGGGCTTGGCCTGTGACCAAGGACCAGGCCTACCAGCAGCAGAGACCAGGCAGGGGGTTGCCCGGGAAGGCGAGGCTGGACGGCAGGACTCGCTGCCGCTTTCCTTGCTTCCTCCCCTGTCCTGGTGCCGGGTTCTGGACTGGGCTGGACTGCCACCCTGCCCCTGCCAACTCCCTGGGCACTAGGGCCCAGAGAGGAAAGAATCTAGGCAGGATGTTGCATGGATTGCTAAGAACCAATACTTTTTCCTACCCTAACTGTATAAGACCTGCCCTCTTTCATGGCCTCAAGTGTTCCCATCAGGACTGGCCTGTGAGAGGGGCAGGTGGAGTGAGAGCTCTGTGGGCCGGCGGAAGCACCTGGGACATCAGGGCCCTGTTGGGGCCGTTCCCGTGAGTCTCCCCAAGCACTAATGAGCCGGCGTTGGAGACAGATTTGCTGCCTCCTTGGGGGTGAATTTAGAGACTCCTTGGGGGGTCCCTTCATTTGCTGCCTCGTTAGGGCCTCAGCTCCAAGAGGAGCCTCACCTGGACAAGGGGTCCCAGGAGTAGGGCTACTTACTTAGTGGGGGCACTGAGGGATGAATGGGTTTTTCTAGAGGTACAAAGACACAGAGACGGGGAGACCCGGAGAAGAGGGTCAGAAATGGCAGAGAGTTGTGTATGGCGAGAATGTTGGGTGCGGGTAGGGAGTGAGCTCTCGGGCCGGGGAGGCCGGGCGCAGAGCGTCCCCTGTGTCAGGGCTCCTCTCTGTGGGCACCATGGTCGGGTGGCCTGGGCAGAGGGCTGGGATGCCAATGGGTCTCTCCCTCTGGTAGCTGTATGGAGACAGGACTCTAAGCCGGAAGCCTGCTGACTTTGATGGCAGTGGTCCTACGGCGAGAGGATCACATGTGAGCAGAGGGGACGGAGGAGGACAGGTAGAGGAGGGCTTGGGAGGAGGAGGCCATGGCTGATGGGGCAGTGGAGGGGGGTGCCTCGTGCCTCCGGTCGTTGGTCAGGATGGGGAGCTCAGGGAGGCAGGGTGCCCCGCCTCTCCACATTCCTCAGCTGTGCATGTCCTCCTCTCTCAAAAAGCCCAGGGCAGGGGCAGGACCTGCCCTTTGGGTTAAGGTGAGTGCCAAGCCTGATGACCAGGTCTCTGGGGCCTGCGAGGAGACCTGGAGGCAGATAACCAGCATTTTGGAAGGCATTTTTAGCTCTAGGAGCTTTGGCCACTTTGGTGACGGCAGGAGCTTTGGAGCTAGATAAACGTGGGTCAGAGGTGGTGGCCGCTCGCAGTTGCTGCCACTTAGCTTTCCTAATCCACTTCGGGGGTGAGCCAGGTCTGCCCTATCCAGACCCTTAGAGAGCTGTTTCTGGAGTTGGGAGCCCCAGCTTAGTCCCTACCCTGCCCCACCTTGTCCAAACCCCACCTGCTTTCCAAGGCTCGAGGGAGAGTCTCTTTTCAGTCCACTGCCCTGGGCTTGTCCTTGCATGTGTCTTTTACTCTCTGCTGGGCAGGGAGCTCCCCAAGGCTGAGGCTTTATTCCACTCTGCTGGCCATAACCTGGTGGCTGGTAAAGAGTGGAAGGGAGAAAGGATGGATGGATGGATGGGTGGATGGAAGGATGGGTGGATGGATGGATGGATGGATAGATGGATGGGTGGATGGATGGATGGATGGATGGGTGGATGGATGGATGGATGGATGGATGGATGGATGGGTGGGTGGATGGATGGAT
Organism: Mustela erminea; assembly: GCF_009829155.1. Taxonomy (NCBI): domain Eukaryota; kingdom Metazoa; phylum Chordata; class Mammalia; order Carnivora; family Mustelidae; genus Mustela; species Mustela erminea. Next base: position 71,828,721 of record NC_045622.1, read on the forward strand.
GGGTGGGTGGATGGATGGATGGATGGATGGGTGGATGGATGGATGGATGGATGGGTGGATGGATGGATGGATGGATGGATGGATGGGTGGATGGAAGGATGGGTGGATGGATGGGTGGATGGATGGGTGGATGGATGGATGGATGGATGGATGGGTGGATGGGTGGATGGATGGATGGATGGATGGATGGGTGGATGGATGGATGGATGGATGGATGGGTGGATGGGTGGATGGATGGATGGATGGATGGATGGATGGATGGGTGGATGGATGGATGGATGGATGGGTGGGTGGGTGGAGGGGTGGGTGGATGGATGGATGGATGGATGGGCAGGCGGAAGGAAGAAAGGGAAGAAGGAAAGGAGGGAGTAAAGGAAGAAGGAGGGAAGGAAGAGAGGAGGGAAGGGAAGAAGGATTGCCTGCATGATGGATAGGAAGGGGGGGAGGGGGAAAGGAGCAAGAAAGGAAGGAGTGGAGCGAGGGAGGGGGAAAGAAGGAGGAATGGATGTGAGGGTGAAAGGGAGGATGGGGGGGTGGGGGTGGGGAGGAAGGGAAGAAGGAGGGATCGAGGAGTGACAGGAGGGATCCATCCGTGGATAGAAGGAGGGATTCACGGGGATCATACTTGATAGTGGTCTGGATAAAATTTTTGAAAAGTGTACAGTGCCCTAAAAGCAACGGAACTATGAGCATAGCATAAGGCCCCAAGACTTCTTCCTGTCTGGGGGACTCCAGACTTCCCATCTGTAGCATGTAGTGTCTTGGACCAGATGCTTTCTAAAGGCTTCTCTTACTCTGACCTTCTAAAATGCTGTCTCTGTTGCTTCCCCTTTCCTCTCCCCTTCCTCCAAACCAGAATGTTCCTTGAAAGGTCCACATAGTTCTCGGTTTCTAGATCCGTACCACATTATGTGGCAGGTCCCATGGCTATGGTCAACCCAGGCAGGGCTGTTCTTGGACTTACAACGCTGCCCCCATACCGACGACCACCACAAGGTGTGGGGGGTGGGGAGGGGTGCATCTCGGCAGGCTACATTGTTCTGGAAGCAGCATGGCTGCTGCTTGTTGTGGATATGGTGTGGGGCCTTGGCCCTCCTTGAAGTTCTCTGTGAGGGCAGCTCACAGAGGGAGAACACAGGGGTCAACCCATCCAGACTGTAGCCCAAGGCTGCTTCCAGAAGATGGTCTGGCTGGGGACATTGTCTATCTTACACAGGCTGGGAGAAGGGGCCCCAGAGGGAAGGGGAGCTATGGGAACATGCAAGCAAGGATGACCAGCTGGACACCTGAAGGAGAACTGACTGGCTGGGGTTCTTCTTGAGCTCTGGGGGACCCAACTGGAGGCTGTAAGAAGAGGCCTTGCCTGGAATTCAGTCTAGCAGGATAGCTCCTTGGTTCTTTCCTCAGGTACCCAGGTCTACTGGGGGCTAGTGAAGCCCGGGGTCATCAGATGGGGCCACCAAACCAAACCAAAGGAGCTCCTGAACCTTTCTCCAGGGTGTCAGATGGTTCTGGACAGCCTGGGCCATCCCAACCATTTCCTTCTCAATGGTGGGGTCTGAGAAGAGGGGGCAGCCACATATATTCAGAAAGCCCCAGCCCTCCAGCGACTCCTTCCTTGCTTCCACCCAGGAAGGGTGGGAGGGCCATAACCAGCAGGAGAGAAGCAGACCCTATGGTTTTGGTGCCTTTGGGGACCCCCAGTCCAGTTGTCCTTCTGCTACTGGACCTACAACACAGTATCCCTGACAAATGAGCATTTAGCCTGTATTTCAGTACCTCCAAGAATGGGACGCTCACCTCCAAGCTGGTGGTGGGAATTCCTAGAAGGTTGGGGGTGGGGTTTTGCGTAAAATCTGTCTAGGGCCCTGGGGCAGATATCTATCTTTGCAGTTTTGGGACTTGAGAGAACCCAAAAGAGACCACATCGGTGACGTACACATTCCTGAAAAAGAGCGTGAATGGACTGCGGTAGGAAGAGGAGGCCTGGGCCGTGTGGCCACTGAAGGGCCCAATTCCACCATCACAGCCTTGTCTCATTCCTTTGCCACCTTGAGCCTCAGCAGGCAAAGTCACTTTTATCAACCAGGGTAGGCTAAGTGCTTTACTAAGTCACCCCCAAATCACAGCAGCTTAATACCTTAGTAGTTGATTTCCCACTCAGGTACTTAGTGGATATTTGATTTTCAGGGTCCTTGTGGTGGCCCCTCTGGCTCCTAGAGCGTCAGCATGTAACTGGCAGCTGGGGGAGGAAAGGTGCTAAGCACCTGGCCTGTCATTCACACACATCCCTTTCACGCGCTGTCCCCGGACCGTGAACTCAGTCCCGGGACCCCACCTCACCCCAAGGAAGCCTGGCACATGGAGTTGAGCTGTGCGTCCAGGAGGAAAGGAAAGGCATTTGTGAAAACAAAGCAATTCTGCCCCAACTTCTTACCTCCCTGAGCATCCTAGCTCGGTGCTCCGAGGAGGGAAAGGTGGCCCGTCCATTTGGCCCATGTTGGAGGGGGCAACGAGCAGGCGTCCTCCCCTGGCCTGGCCTCTGACCGGAGCCAACGCCAAGGTACCCCAGGTTGCTTTGCTCTGGGTGGGAGGGCCTCTCCCTCTGACCCTGTGTTTCTCCTCCACAGTATGTGGCCTTCGCCTCCCTCTTCTTCATCCTGGTCTCCATCACCACCTTCTGCCTGGAGACCCATGAGCGCTTCAACCCCATCGTGAACAAGACAGAGATAGAGAATGTTCGGAATGGCACGCAAGTGCGCTACTACCGGGAGGCGGAGACGGAGGCCTTCCTCACCTACATTGAGGGCGTCTGTGTGGTCTGGTTCACCTTCGAGTTCCTCATGCGTGTGGTCTTCTGCCCCAACAAGGTAGAGTTCATCAAGAACTCACTCAACATCATTGACTTTGTGGCCATCCTCCCCTTCTACCTGGAGGTGGGCCTGAGTGGCCTGTCTTCGAAGGCCGCCAAGGACGTCCTGGGCTTCCTGCGCGTCGTCCGCTTCGTGCGTATCCTGCGCATCTTCAAGCTGACCCGCCATTTTGTGGGCCTGCGGGTTCTGGGCCACACTCTCCGCGCCAGCACCAACGAGTTCTTGCTGCTTATCATCTTCCTGGCCCTGGGTGTCCTGATCTTCGCCACCATGATCTACTACGCCGAGAGGATAGGGGCACAGCCCAATGACCCCAGCGCCAGCGAGCACACCCACTTTAAGAACATCCCCATCGGCTTCTGGTGGGCCGTGGTCACCATGACGACGCTGGGCTACGGAGACATGTACCCGCAGACGTGGTCCGGCATGCTGGTGGGAGCGCTGTGTGCGCTGGCGGGTGTGCTCACCATCGCCATGCCTGTGCCCGTCATCGTGAACAATTTTGGGATGTATTACTCCTTAGCCATGGCTAAGCAGAAACTACCAAAGAAAAAAAAGAAGCATATTCCACGGCCACCGCAGCTGGGATCTCCCAATTATTGTAAATCTGTCGTAAACTCTCCACATCACAGTACTCAGAGTGACACATGCCCGCTGGCCCAGGAAGAAATTTTAGAAATTAACAGAGCAGGTAGGAAACCTCTTAGAGGCATGTCGATCTGACCTTTCACCTCCGCCCCCCGTAGCGATGATTCCAGATTCAGTCAGACTGCTTCCTTAGTTCCGTGGGCGACCCGGGACCCCGCACTCAGTCTCGAGGTGTGGAGCCTGGGGGCCCAGGGAGATGCTGGGCAGCCAAATTCACAAGGCGAGAGCCTGCTGGAGGAACCTCACTGGTGGCCCTGGGTAAGGAGGTTGGCGCGCTGGTCTCGTGAGGTTCGGAAGAGACGACATGGCCCGCGAGGTTGCTGAGGACTCTCTTGGCAGGAGCCCAGGGGGCTGCTGCTCGGTGGGCAGGAGGCAAGCGTGAGTCTCTGACTCAGGCCACTGTCCCAGGGCTGGGGCAGGGCAGGGGTGGGTGTGATTCGGAAACGCCAGATAGCTTCTGGTTTGGTCTTCCCTTGGCCCCCTTCAGGCTGTGCAGACAGCACAGCTGGTGCAGGGGATCGGGCAGGGGGGTCCCTGCAAAGACAGTAGCAAGGATTCTCACCCCGCCACAGAGCCTGTCTCCACAGCTGAGTAGAACTCCTGCTCTGATTCCGGCTGCCTAGCTCCAGGTGCGTCCTCGGGGACGCCTGTAGCCCTCCGTAACAAGCTTACTTACCCCACAGCATGCCGAACCAACTCACCTTCTACCACCACTCTAGAGTTTAGCATTTATCTTTAGGAACCTGTTGGAGCGACTCTAGCTTTCACGTTGTCTGTTTGGGTTGATGGTCGAGCGGGAGTTTCCGGTGGCCTTCTGATGGAAGCGGCTGGTGAGCAAAGGACCAGCGGGGGCCACCATCCCGGGCAGCTTTAGGCGAAAGCACTACGGACCAGCAGCCACCTCCCACTGAGGGTCCTCCCCATGTCCGGCAGTAGGGACCGCAGCAGCAATACGTGACAACCAGACACCAGTGTCCAGCCACATTCCCATGAATTCAGTGGGAGGGCCGGGGGGGAGGGAGGGGGGCCATGAAACAATACTAGTCATCGTGGGATATATTCTCATATTCCATGGCTAGTGGTTTGTTATGGGACTATCTCAGTTTTATGAGAACCTGCACATAGCACATAAAGTTGATCATGGGGCTCTGGTCTGAAGATATAAAGCCCATAGTCTACCTCTACCCATGGAATACCATCGACTTATTCTGTGGACACAGGGATTTCAAGGAAATGAATGACCCAGAGAAGAATGGCAACACTGAGCTAAGAGGTGCCGGGGTGAGGGAGGCTGAGTGAGTGACAGGTAGCATTTAGTCTACGGAGGATGTCCCCGTACCCAGGTGTGGCAGGCGAGCTCAACCCTGGATGAGCACGTTTCCCCCGGTGTGGGTGGCCTCCCCCAGCAGATGAGGGATTCCTCATCCCTGCCCCCTGCTGACGCACTTGCCACCCCATCCCGCTCCCGATCTGGCTTCATTCCACACCTGTGCTGTCTAGCGCAGTACCCCCAAGGCCCACTTCTCTGCCCTGGGGGCTCTCTCGCCCTTTCTTCTGGTCCCATACCCCTCCCTGCTTCCTGGATTCCTCGAGGCACTCAAGAAGAACATGGTTAGTGTCCCGGGCCAGGCCAGGGGGTGGGCGAGGGTCTCCGATGCTGGAACGGGGGCCCGAGGTAGGGCTGCATCCCCCTGGCCAAGGCATGGCTCCTGCTCGGCAGGGGAGGCACATTCGAGAGGAAAGTTCCCATCCCACCTCTCTGCTTTGGATTAGGTGGACATCTGACTTCAGGAGCCGCCATCATGGCAAGGAAAGTTCCTGGGGCTCTGGGGTGGGTCTGGGCTGGCCTGGCCCCCACCTTCAGTCCAGGCCCCAGCAGGGAGAGCTCAAAGTTGGGTGACATCCCTATGGCGCTACTTGGCCCTCAGGATCAGTGCCCCAAGCTTGGGTGCCCAGGCCAGCCTACCAAGGATCCCCAGTTCACTCTAGTCAGGCACAGATTCCTCTGCACTCCTAGAAAATGCCAGTATTCTCCATGTGCTGAGGGTGCACATACACACACATACACACACACTCACACACGTGCATACACCAAGTGCAGATGTGTTCTGACATGCACACCAGCTAGTCCCAGAGACACAGCCCTCTTCCCGTGCTGCAGCAGACCCGTGAAACTCTTTCACTCCTGGTGGATCCCCTGGGTCCCCAGCCATGGCAGCCCTGCTCCCAGGAGCCTCGTGGTCCCTGGCCCCAGGTCTCAGGGACCCAGAGAGCCCTGACTCAGTCAGTCCTTGGCTGAGGAGGGATTTGGGGGCCTCCCAAGCTTGCCCTCAGGAGCCCAGATGCCAAGGCTATCCTGCCTTTCTCTCCCCAGCCCCACACTCTGCCCGCCCTCCCTTTCCAAATGCTCACTTGCACTGGAGGTGCTGTCCTGTTGTCCAGACCTGTCCACCTTGGCTCCCAGACCCCTCTGAACCTCCTCCTTTACCAGAACACTCCTTCCAAAAGCTGGTGTGTGAGACCCAGATGATCTGTCACCAAGGTGTGTGGTCCTTAAGGGACCTCCATCTCAGCATCATGGGGTCCCTTCCCATTTGCTTCCTTCTCTGCTTGTAGCCACATACCCAGCTGGGTGTGGGGACATCTGTGAGTTGTGGGGGGAGGGGCAGAGGCGAGGAAGGCAAATATGGGTGGAGATCTGACCCTAGGAGAATTGAGAGAGGTAAGACACAGCCCCCAAGGCCTTTCCAGCCTCGCTCCATCCCCAAGGACAGTCAGGTGGCCTTAACAAAATCTGGTTTTCCAATTATGCTTTTAGAATCTGGTTTAAGGCTAAATGCAGCCTGCTGGGCTCTGGGGCATCTCCTACCCCTGACCACCCCCCCAACTCCCCAGGGCCAGACCCCAAGGACTCAAGGCCTCCCAGTCATGTCAATAACACCTTCCCTCACCTCCACCTCTTGGTCTGTCCTGAAGACTCAGGTCTGTGTGTCTGTGAGGGGTGATCTGGTCTCCTCTGTACCATCGTAGGCATGGCCTCCATGTTTGGGGGATTTGTCCTGTGGGGATCGTGGGGGTGGGGATGCCAGGAGGGCATCCCACATAGGGATCGCCTGGGGCTGATGGTCTAGGAGAAGCTGCTTGTCTCCAGAAAGGGTCTCCCATCCCATCTAGAGGTGGGGTCCTAGAGCACCTGCTCTGGACAGTTCGGGGTGCTCCTTCTGTCCTGCCATGTCCATTCACATGTGTGTCTTGTTCATCTCTGCTCCTCTGATATGGGTTGGTCCTTTGTGGTGCCGCGTCTGGGGCTGCAGGGTCCTACCATAGGTGAGCAGGGTGATGGCATGGGGGAGGGTTGGTGGCCAGACCCACTTTTTGCCCACTGGCAGGGAGGGCAGCCGGCAGCTGTGAAGTCCCAGAGAAAGTGCTCCCTGGGCTCCCCAGGAGCCACACACTGTAGCCTCTGGGTCATCTCTGGAGGGGGGCTCCCCCCTGAGCAGCTGAGTGTGCAGCACCCCGGCCCTGGCCTTCCGCCTTCCCCTGCAGGGCCACAGTGAATGGTGGGAGTGGCGGGAGTCCACGGGGCAGGGAGGGTGACAGGAACGGGCAGAGGTGACAAGACAGGATGTGGGCAGGGGCCCTTCGCACGGGCCGACTGAGTTGTTACTCGGGTTAGAGGGCCGGGTTGGGCAGTGGGGGCCCGGAGTGGGGTCCTTGAGGCCCCTAGGCGGGCCAAGGGGGGAGCAGTAGGGAAATGAACCCGCTCTGAGGGCCAGGCATGGGTGTTCTTTTCTGTGTTGTTCACATTTTCTCTCTTTCTCTCTCCACTAATCATGTCTCTCTCTCTCTCTCTCCTCGTTTTGTTGCATGACTTGTGCCAGTTCTCGTGATTATACTCCGCTCGTGTCTCTCACAGACTGTCCCCACTTAGCCTGGGACTTTTCCCCTGAACCCCGTGCTGGGGAGACCCCCTCAGGGCTAAACCCCAGGAAATGCCCAGCACTTCCCACCCTGCCCCAGCCCAGCGGTCGCCACCCCACCGCCCCCCCCACCCCCGGTGCCCGCTGCTGGTGTGAACAGTAAGTAGTCGGCGCTGCCCGGAGAGCAGGGCGGAAAAGCCAGCCGTGCTGGCCAAGGGCCCAGGCACCGGGTTCTCCTTGCTCCAAAGTTTAAAAAAAAATGACCCTCTTGCAGATGCTCATCTCTCTCAGTCCATTTCAAAGCCTGGAAACCATCTCCTTGAGACGCTGCCCATGCTGTCATTCCATCACTGCAGGCGGGCGGGGTGGTAGGGGGCCGAGGGGCCCGGGGCCAGGTGCGCAGTCTTCGGTGGGGGGGCCAGGTGGGAACCAAGGCTCCCGGTGGCCCTCTCCTCCAAAGGACAGCGTGGGGGCAGGAGGGCGGGGAGGTGTGGGGGAACCAGCACTTCTGGCCATTTTCACGGGTTCCCCAGCTTGAGAGAGTTGGCCCCTGCTTGGTTTCTCTCTCTTCCAGCCACCCCTCTGGACTTGGGGAGGGAGAATGCTCCCCGTTTCTGAGAGCAGCCTAAACTGCAAATAAGCAACCTGCCTTGGGAGGCTGGCTCCTTCGCAGAGTGAGATGTAAATACACCCACCTAGTCACAGGTTCCCCTCAAAGGGCATGGTGGTGCTTGAGAGAAGCAGCAGACCCCCAGGTGTGACCGGGAGTCTTTCCAGGGACAGAAAGGTGCCTGATGGCTGTCCCTGCCCCCAGCCCCAGTAGGGGGAACCAGCCCAACTCAGGGCCCTTTAAAGGCCCTGGGAGCTCAGTTCCTCCAGGGCCAGGGCACCAAGGGGCAGAGCTGATAAGTGGGGGCTCAGCACTCAGGGCCAAAGGAGGGGAGTCAAACTTTACCACCCCTTGACCCACTCCTGGGCCAGAACCACCGGCTGTAGATTCCTCCACCGACAGACGATGGCCCCCAGAGAGACAGCAACCCTGGCTCCCCTCCCAGAGGGAGAGGCTGTTAGCTAGGACTTGCTGTTTTCCCCTTGAGGACCATTTGTGCAGAGTACTCTGGGCCCCAACCCCACACCCCATCCACTCTCACCTCCCTGATACCTCTTCCCTTCTCTCTCCCCGCTGCCCTCCTCCCTCAGCCCTTCCCCTGGGAGGGAAGACAGGGGCCAGCCAGAACGGGGAGGCAGGCGGGGCTTGTCTGTGCGCACACGTGTGTGCCCACAGACACGCCCCAAGCGCTAGGCAGCTCCCAGACCCCAGAGAGGCCCCAGTCACGTGGTGTCAGAGTTACCTTGGTAACTGGCCTTTCTGGTTCAGAATAAATCGGGGAGCGAAGCCCCTGGGATTTGTCAAGAAACGCACTGTACGTGAAATGCTTTGCCATCTTGTACGACAGACTTTTTTTTAAGTTCCAAAATTATGATGGGATTTTTTTTTGGATTTGCTTTACGAATAAACCTGATTGGTCCATTTCTCTTTTGACTGACTGCCTCTTTGTAGTGACATGATGTGTACACGGGCTGTGATCCCGCCCACGGGCACGCTGAGTGTGTGCACGTGGAGAAGGATCACTCGTGCGTGTAGTTACATGATGTGAACAGGGTCGTGGAGGAGGGTCCCCCTTTAGTCTTTCAGAGAGCCCCCTCTTGTGTTCACACCCATGTTGGTGGTGCCTTCCGTTGAGGTTCTCCCCCCAGATGAAGTCTTTGAGGGAGTTCTGTTGCCCACCATGGGGACTGAGTTGCTCCCCCCTGGCCTGGAATATTCTGCCTTGAGGGCAGAGAGCAGGGGGCAGGCTCAGTCCCCAAGAGTGATGGGCGGGAGCTGAGGCCAGACAGAGCCACCTCCGCCAGCTCCAGAGGCCTCCACAGCTCTGCTCCTGGACTTGGGAGAGGGAGAGCTGCTTGCTCTGGCCATGCTTTGCCCTCCCCCCGCAATGTCTCCTCAGACCTCTTCCCAGCTTCCTTCTCAGGCTGTCCCAGAGGCCAAGACTCCTCTTTACCCACCCGAGTCCATCCACCACTGTTGTCTTTACACGTCCATCTGCTCTGCTTTGCCGGGACACTGCTGCGAGGAGGCAGAGGAATGGGAGGCCCTCCCGAATCATGGCCCGCTGTCACTGCCTCATGCATACATCCCTGTTGTGCCTTTGCAAGCTGACCAGGCCCGCTGCGGGCAGAAAGAGATGGCGGGCGCTGGCGGGATCAGTGTGGGGGATTAGAGCAGACAAGTGACTAGCTTAAGTCTGCGTGGGGGATGGAGCAGATTCGATGGTTGAATTGGGTCTGTGTGGGGACAGAGGAGACTGTGTGACCAGGCCTGGTCTGTGTGTGTGGTGTGGGACATACAGAGTGACCAGGGTGAGTCTGTGTGGAAACAGAGGAGGCTCAGTGACCAGGCCTGGTCTGTGTGAGGGGTGGGACATACAGGGTGGCCAGGGTGAGTCCGTGTGGGGACAGAGGAGACTGTGTGACCAGGCCTGGTCTGTGTGAGGGGTGGGACATACAGGGTGGCCAGGGTGAGTCTGTGTGGGGACAGAGGAAGCTCAGTGACTAGGCCTGGTCTGGGTTGGGGGACATAGAGAGTGACCAGGGTGAGTCTGTGTGGGGACAGAAGAGGCTCAGTGACCAGGCCTGGTCTGGGGTGGGGGACATACAGAGTGACCAGGGTGAGTCTGTGTGGGGACAGAGGAGACTGTGTGACCAGGCCTGGTCTGTGTGTGTGGTGTGGGACATACAGAGTGACCAGGGTGAGTCTGTGTGGAAACAGAGGAGGCTCAGTGACCAGGCCTGGTCTGTGTGAGGGGTGGGACATACAGGGTGGCCAGGGTGAGTCCGTGTGGGGACAGAGGAGACTGTGTGACCAGGCCTGGTCTGTGTGAGGGGTGGGACATACAGGGTGGCCAGGGTGAGTCTGTGTGGGGACAGAGGAAGCTCAGTGACCAGGCCTGGTCTGGGGTGGGGGACATACAGAGTGACCAGGGTGAGTCTGTGTGGGGACAGAAGAGGCTCAGTGACCAGGCCTGGTCTGGGGTGGGGGACATACAGAGTGACCAGGGTGAGTCTGTGTGGAAACAGAGGAGGCTCAGTGACCAGGCCTGGTCTGTGTGAGGGGTGGGACATACAGGGTGGCCAGGGTGAGTCCGTGTGGGGACAGAGGAGACTGTGTGACCAGGCCTGGTCTGTGTGAGGGGTGGGACATACAGGGTGGCCAGGGTGAGTCTGTGTGGGGACAGAGGAAGCTCAGTGACTAGGCCTGGTCTGGGTTGGGGGACATAGAGAGTGACCAGGGTGAGTCTGTGTGGGGACAGAAGAGGCTCAGTGACCAGGCCTGGTCTGGGGTGGGGGACATACAGAGTGACCAGGGTGAGTCTGTGTGGGGACAGAGGAGACTGTGTGACCAGGCCTGGTCTGTGTAGGGAGTGGGACATACAGAGTGACCAGGTTGAATCCAAATGGGCGGGAGGCAGGATGAGTGATGAGAGAGGGTGTGTGTGGAGGACAGTGTGGAGTGTGTGATGAGGTGGGATCCCAGTGAGGGGTAGAGTTGGGAGATGGGGTCTAGATGGGGCTAGGGCAGCCTTGAGGAACTGCTAGATGTGGGTGGGCAGCAGCCAGGTTCTGGTCAGCAAGAGAGAGAGGTCTGAAAAGGCCACCTCTCTGGACTGGAGTTTTTCTGAGTGTCTGTCTGTCTTCTCCCTGAGCTCTGTGTCTGGCCCCCTACCCATGACCGCATCCACACCACCCTGTCTCATCGGCCCTGCCTTGGGCCCTGGGCTCGGCCCCCAGCACCGCGCTTGCTGGACCCATCACCAACTCATCTTTTTGCAAACTTTGAGCAAACCCAGGAGCCCCTCCTTCCCTGCACTGTGGGCAGCTCACAGGCTGCCCGAATGAGCCGGGAACCCGTAGCCTCGTGCCCCCCTCCGTGGCCCCCTCGCTCTTCTGTCCTCAGGGACAGGCTGCCCTTTGCCAATGCCCCACCTCTGGCCTGTCCCCCTCCCCCACTAAACAGTTTTCAGTGTCTCAATAGCTTCTGCTTATATGTTTGAAGATTCCAAACTGAATGGGGAGGTGGCGAAGGCCGCGCTGGCGAACGAAGACTGCCCCCACATAGACCAGGCCCTCACTCCTGATGAGGGCCTGCCCTTTACTCGCTCGGGCACCCGCGAGAGATACGGACCCTGCTTCCTCTTATCAACCGGGGAGTACGCGTGCCCACCTGGTGGAGGAATGAGAAAGGGTATGTAGGGGAGGCGGGGGCACTCTGCATCAGCTGGGCCGCCTCGCGTTCCTGCAGGTGGGCGGGTGGGCGGCTGGGGAGGGGTGCTGAGGGGCAGGCAGGCACGCGGGGTGGGGGCAAGGAGCAGAAGGAGCCCTCCCAGGGTTGGTCTCTGGAGGCCCGAGTCCCTTTCTCCCAAATGGGATGTCAGGCTGGCAGAGAGCACTTGAGGTCCCCGCAGCTGGGGTTGGAACTGAGCTGAGGGGTAGGAAGGGGCTTGGGGACAGGCTGGATGACCACGGGGCTGTGACATTCAGGTAGGCTGTTATCTGGGGATATGAGAGGAGCCTGGACTCCTCCAAGCTGCTCTGGGAGATAGTAGGTGAGACCAAGAAGGCCAAGTGAGCTCCCCTGTCCCTTGGCAACAGGGTGGGCCAGGCCTGGCCAGGACCCTGTGGGCTTAGCCACCCAAGGTCCATGTTCTGGAAAAGCACCCTTTGAAGAGAATCTGTAGGTCAGTGGGAGGGGAGACATGAAGACAGAGGTGGCCTCAGGGCTTGAGGTGAGGCCAGTGTCACTGCAGAGGTAAGATGTGTGCTAGTCAGAACATCGCCTGTGGCAGTTAGAGAACTCCTGGAGAGAAGGTCAAGCAGGACTCTGTGCCCCACCTTCCATCCTTGGTCATTTCCTCGGGTGTGGTTAGCGCCCCCTTGTGGTTGGTGAAGGTTGAGCCCCACAGTGACCTCTGTTCAAGGTCTCCTTGTATCAGATCTTTATCTGAGGCTGCCCCCCAGCAAGGCAGGGTGGCGGGGGTTGGGGGGGGGGGAGACTTCTACTAGAGCTTGAGCTTGGGCTGGAGAGAAGCTTGAGGCGGGGGCCCAGAGCACCCTAGCTCCAGCTTCGGGCATTGGCCTGAAAGGCAGAGGAAGCCATCCTGGGCCTGTTGGACTGGCTGGGCAGTTCATGCATGCCTGGGAGTGCCTTGCGGGCTCACTTGGGGTGCATGCTGACTGGAGTGGGCAGGCTGGGCGGGAGAGATCATGGGTTTTTCTAGAGCAAGAGTTGGTTAGCCTGTGGCCATTCACAACTGCTCCAATATTTGAAGTGGTTCAACAATGCACCAGGAGAAAACACAGAATTCAAAGTCCAGGGCAAACCCAAACCCAGGAGAGGAGAGGCAGCCTGCACTGAGATGGGGATGTCCTTCTGGTCACTGGTGCTTAGTGGGCCCACTGGATCCAGGCTGGCCCCTGCTTCCTTGCCCTGCCTGGAGGTCCCTCGGACCCCAGTGCGGCCTATACAGCTGCCCGCATGGCGCTGCATGGGGGAGGGCTGCGGGCATGGGGCGGGCCCATCCCAGGCACCTTCCGTGGATAGGCCCGATGCTCCCCTTCTCAACTGGCTTTTTCCTGGGGGGACGCTCTAGAATCCAAGGAGCAGGGGCGGCCAGAGGGAGGCAGGGGGAAAGCAGGGAGGCTTTGTGGCTGTGCTCTGCCCGGTAAGGTCTCCTGGGCAGCCTGTCTCCTTCACCTTGAGTGGTGGCTCAATCTGGGTGGCCTAAAAGAGCGGAAGAGTCTCTTCGCTGTGCTTCCAGAAGCCCAGGGAGAGTGGGACAGAAGAAGCCCCACCTCCCTGTAGTGGCCAAGGGAGCCCAGCGGCAGCCACTGTCCACAGGTGGGACCCGCTCCCCAGTCCCACAGAAGCAGGGGTGCCAGAGTCTCTGGGAGGCACCGAGGGTGAAGTGCCCCCACCCACATCCACCCGGCCCTGTTCTCACGGATTCGTGACAGCGCTGAGGACTTGCTTCTCTCCGGAGAATCGCAGTGCCCAAGCCACGTGCAGAGTAGGGAAGTTAGGGACCCGACACGGTCCCCAGGAGGGAGAAAGAGAGGCGCACTGGGCCGGCTCACTGCATGGGAAAACCAAGCCAGCTGGAGAAGAATCTGCCTGCCTCTGCATGCGTCTGCTCTGTCTTTCCTCCTCCTTCCTTAAAAACTAAGTACCAAGCGGGATGGGAAAGCCGAGAAGAGAAGCTCAAGTGTTAATTGTATTCTTTACATACAGATCTTTGCAAAGAAAGCCCTGTCATTGCTAAGTATATGCCGACAGAGGCTGTGAGAGTGACTTGACCAGGCGGCTTGGCCGAGGACACTGGTGGCTATTAAGCATCTGGGTGGACCAGCAGCCCCTCCTCACCCTCGGACAGAGTAAATTCACGCCAATGCAGGTTTGCCGGACGAGTCCGAGTGGCCCAGGTCTTGTACTAGGACGGACGTAGCTTTTTCTACGGCCAAATGGTAACTGACCGTAGAGGATTTCTTTTCCTTCTTTTCCTTTTCTTTTTCTTTCCTTTCCTTTTCTTTCTTTCTTTTTTTCTTTTTCTTTTTTTTTTTTTTAACATTTTATTTTATTCGGGGCGGGGGGTGGAGGGGTTCCTTAGCATGACTTGCATGAAGTTAAACAGAAAACCCAGCAAACCAAACCCACCAACCCTCCTGCAACTGTCATGAACACCCTAAACAACTACAACAACAAGAAAAAAAAAAAAAAGCAAAAAGTCCTCTATTTTCTTTCCAAGCTCTTTACTTTGACACAACGTTGCTGGAGCCAGACTGTATCAGCGTTTGGTAGAAACCTGTACGTTTCTGGGGGCCGGGGGGGGGGGCGGTGGGGACTGAGAATGGATGAATGGCTTCCCTTTTTGTACACGAGCTCGAGAGTCAAGGTTCCCAAAAGGGCAGTCGGTCAGTCATCGGTCATATTGACCTCACCTTCATAGTTCATCTCTCACGCGGAAACCGAGAACTTTGCTCCAAGTAGAATTGTGGAAACGCGCACTGCTGCTTTCTTCCCTGTCTGGCATGCTTGTGACCCAGCGGACGTCTCCCCAAGACCCCTGACAGCGGCTAGTCTAGGTTGATTCTATCATCTTCTTGGTGTGTAGACCCAGTGTGACCAGCTCCCATAACAAGTCGTTCATAGTAAATAATCAACACCGTGCGGATCTTCCGAGTGTTACCTTAGAACACCAAAATCAGGACCACGGGAGGGGCAGCCCCCCTCCACCTTTATTAAGGCACAACCTGGCATTGTATGCAATTTAGTACTTCAGAGTAAAAAACTGCATGCCCAATGTGATGCAAAGACGATTCTAGCATGAAATAAATTTTGTATCATGGTTTCTGTATAGTCTAAAGCAGATTTGTTTTCCTGAAGCAATTGGAGGTTTGCAGAGACCCACTTCTGCATCTTGAATAAATATAGTATTTTCCCAACAGAAACAGAGGACAGTAGCTTGGCTTTGATCTGATTCTAAAATTAGTGGTGGGGTGGGGGGTGGGGAAGGATGATATTTTTGAAAAACACATGCTTGAGTTGAAAAAAAAAAATGCAACATCTCGAGCTTTCACTGCAGCTCGCAACATTTCCTGGAAAGAGAGCAATGCTGCTTTAGCTCAACACCCTCCCCTCCTCGGGCCCTGGCCCTCCATAATAAAAAGCTGACTTTTGAGATGAAGCATGGATTTGGGTTTTTATTGCCTTGGGTAGGGTTCCAATGTGCCTATAATCAGGCCTGCTGGGCTGGGCTGGGGTAAACTGAGGGGCTGGCTGTCCCCCTTCTGGGAAAAAGCAGGTTCTTCCTGTTTGGTGTGGGGAGGGAGACCGTTCTCAGAAGGCTTGGAGCAAAGACTTGACCCTAAAAAGAGCATGTCCTCTGGTGGGGTTCAGTGACAGGGAAACTTCTCTGCGAGTCGTGCCATACTGACAAGTCCTTGAACCTGACCGTGTCAGAGCTCCCAGCCCCTGTGCAGACATTATCCACCCCCTCCCAGGGCCGTTCATGCATCTGATGGTGGCAGAGGCAGGGGTCTGACTGACAGATCTGGGTGCCCTACCCTGCGGCACCCTGCTGGGTCCAGTCCACCAGACCCCCTTACTGCACGCATCTCACTCAGCCGAGAGGCGTCTTGAAGGCGAGGAACCCTCTTTCGGGGATCTGGATTTATGTGGGTTGTTCACTTGGTTTCTCAAGAGGAATAGAGTAGAGACTGGGGTTCCAATTCTTTTTTTATCCATTGGAGAATCCAGGAATGTTTGGGTGGAAAGTCCCTAGCGGTCATGGCAGTCAGCCTTTGAGCATTTTGTAGACGAGGAAGTGAGGTCTGCACAGGAGAATGCAGGAGAATGGACTTCCCAGGGCCACAACCAAGTGGGTGTCAGACTTCGGCTCCCTTGATACCCTCAGCATGGCCTGGGTCAGCTGTCAGATGGGTGGGTGGGAAGCTGAAGGTGGGTGTGAATTCTCCTCCAGCAGTGCCTTCCCCTCTCAGAGCCTTTGCCTGTGGGGCCTGGGAACCAAGGGCGCGGGGTCAGTGGGGCAATGAGTACAATAAGGCCCAAGGGGTCATGCAGCCAAAGAGCTGCCAAGTCACACCGTGTGCGTCACAGCCGTTCACAAGTATCGGGACGTGAGAGCCAAGCAGCCTCAGCGGCTGCAGGGAACATCATGTTCACCCTGCCTAGGAGTCAGCCTGGTTCCTCTGGTGGACCCAAGAGGGCTGAACACAAAGCCGTTTGCAGTGCGGGTTCTCTGGGACAGAATAGCTGATGGGGAAAGGAGACGAACATACATGGAACGTTCTGCTGAATGGGCGGGGTATGGGGGGGGGGTTCGTCTGGGAAAGAGCCCACAGTAATTCCACCTGCCCATTTTAGAGGCAAGAGGACAGATGCAGAGAGGTAAAGGAACTGGGCCAGCGGCACACAGCTAGGGAAAGATGAAGGAAGATTTTCACCCAGGTGGGCTGCTCTAGGGCTCGGGTGAAGCTATCTCAAGCTAACTGGGGCCTTCTTGCGGCTAGAGCCCAGAACTGACAAGATCACTAGCACGGCTGGTCCTGAATCCCAGGGCGCTCAGGACCTGGCCTCCTGCCCTCCTTCATGAAGCGCAGCGGGCATGAGCGAAGTGGCCACTTTACACGCTGCTCAGAACCTTCCACACATCTGGCCACCTCACTCTTCTGCTTGAGCATCTGCCCTCACTCCCCGCCAACCGTCCCTCCACGTCCCACCTAACATGCTGACTGCCAATTCCCATCTGTTACTAAGTCTCTTTCTGCAGAAGTGGCAGGAGCCTGGGGTGGCTGGGCGGAGGGGGCAAGCGGGATAGGGAGCGGGAGAGCACTTTCCTCTGAGCCCCGGGCCCGGATTCACCTTTGGAAGCCGGGTCTCATCTAGTTTGAATTTGACAGCTACTGGGGCCAAGATGGTGGGGGATCAAGGGAAGAGGGGGTGCCTGTGGCCCGGGTCGGGGTTTGTGTGGCAGACAGGTGAGGGTGCGAACAGCCCGCTAACTCCTGGAACGTGGGGACCGCACAGTCACTGCAGACGCCAGGCGCAGGACCTGCGAGCACACCGTGGGGCTCACACCCCTGTTCTGCTCCCTTCCTTCTCACGCGGGAGGAACGTGGAGGCCCATCTACTTGGCCTATCAGAAAAGAAGTAATTTTTAAAAATGAGTGGGTATTTGCTCCAGGTGCCTCCTAAGGCGCATTAGCTAACCGGGTGGAGGATACTGACCTTAAATTTCAACTGGTTAGAACGCACAACACCGTTCCCACACACGTGGAAGAGATGAACGGAGGCCAGGCGGGTGTGAGGGATCGGACCCCCTTGTTGAGCCTCCTCATCCCTGGTGGCCCTAAGAGTGTGCTCCTCGGTTCCTTCGTGAACACTTACCGGGCACTTCCTCTGTATCAGGACCCATCCTCGGTGAAGGGGTTCCGGAGTCCACCAAGATTCTGTCCCTTGCTCTCAAGGAGCTCAGGATCTATTTGGAATGAGGGGCATGGAGATCTATAAGTCCGAGAATGACCACAGGAATCAAAGGGTCCAGAAAACATCTGGGCAACACTGTCGACAGCCCCAGGAGCTCCCGGGCACTCATCAGGCCCAGTGGACAGGCTCCCGGGCACTCATCAGGCCCAGTGGACAGGCTCCTGGGCACTCATCAGGCCCAGTGGACAGGCTTGCAGAAAGCCCGGCGGCTGCCATAGGGAAGGCAGACGAAGGAAGTGAAGGGGACGGGACTGTGTGCCGTGTTGTCGAGAGCTGGGAGTCATTCACTCCCCCATATGGGGATGGTCTGTGCCCCGCAGCTTGCCAGAACCGTCTGAGTCAGCTTCTGAGCCAGAGTCTGAAGCAGGCCTGCCCCTGTTCCAGGCTGGGAAGGAGCCCCGAGATGCTTCCTTCTTATACCCACGGGGAGGGCCTCGGGAGAGGCACCAGGGCTCAGCAGAAGACTTGGAACTGGGGATTCTTCCAGCCAGTGCTGACGGAGGCGGGAGGGAACCCTGGGCCACCACACTGCGGGAGAGAGTGTGTTGGCTCCTTGTGAGCAGTAAGCCTGTCTAGGAGTATGGGCCTGAGTACTATCGGGATGGGACAGTTTTCTGGCCGATGCGTCTGATGCCGATCATTCGCCTGTGGGCCTGGAGGTAGGGGGCGGCAGTAACTGTGGGCTTTCTTCAGGACGGGTCATCTCTGGGCCATGCAACTGCCCCATTTTTGAGGGTGTGGGAGCCTTGGCAAGAGCAGCTCAGGTGCACAGAGATGGCTTTACCATTGCGGAAGTGCCTAGAGGCCGTTCTAGCCTCTACTGGTTTTGGGAGGTGGGCACCCAAGGCTATGCTGGCCAGGGCAGTGCTGTTTGCTAGGATGCAATACCGGGAGAGGGCTCCACGCACTGGTGTTCAAGGGCAGCCAGTGGCTGTGGGTGGTGTCTAGGTTCAGACCTGGAGAGCTCAGGACTGTCGTCATCCCCACTCCACGGAGCTGAACCCTCTCCTCATCTCAGGGGTGCCCCTCGTCTGCCCCCCTGGTTTAGCTCAAAGCTCTGAATGGGTCACCTCCCACTCAGGACCCTGGGCCAGGAGTGAGGTATGTGACCCCTTTCCCTTTACAGGCCTCTGTTTCTCCGAATGAATAATGAAAGTGTTGGATAAGACCAGTGATTTCAAAACTTTCTCAAGGACCCCTTGTCAATTCTGTGTGAAGCCCAGTATATAATATAGATGAAAATAAAGCTGCTGTGGATAACGTGGGGGGCGGGGACCTGGACCTCTGTCCACATGGCTTTCCTTCACCCACAGCCCACCCAGGTGGCCACTGAATTCTCAGGAGACGTCTAACAAATGCGCTTTGAAGGCCTCTAGGCTAGAAGGTCATCTTGCCGGTCCTCTGCTCTGATGTCCTGGGGTTTTGTCACTTCCTAGAGCCTAGCCCTCACAGACCCCACAGACCAAGACCCCTGAGTCACAGAGGGAAGGTGGTGTGGAACAGGCCACGGACTGGGCTACCTAGCTAGCGACACTGCCACACAGTCCCCCAGGGAAAGCCATTTTCTGAGGCAGAGGGACAGGCACTATGTCTCCCCCAAGCCACAGCTGCCACCTAGGGAAGCCTGGGGCCTGTGGCCTGGTCTGGTCCCCATTTTACCTGAAGGCCCTCCTCCTGCAGAGGCAAGGAGGGCAGACAGGCAGATGTCAAGGGTTAGGGGTAGACTCCCCTGCCCATGCTGTGGCCCGTCCCTCCTCATCGGAAGCTACACAGCTTAGCTGTTAGTTATACAGACCAGGTCGGGGGTGTGCCTGGCTCGGATGGAGACACCGATCTGAGAGCTCGCTAGGTCTAGATTCCCTTGTCCGTCCCAGGCATCTCCTCTGTCAGGCCTTCCCAGGAGTCCTGCCTCTTCCTCCACTCTCTTATCTCCACTTCCTTCCAGCCCCCGTCCAGAGCCTTCTCCTTTCTCCCTTCACCTAGTCACCAGGACAAGAACTGCTCCCTGTCCGGGCACCCACCTGCCTGACTCAGTCTCCTTGAACCAACAAACTAATGCTCCAGGTGCTGAGAATCGAAGGCTGGGGGACCGTAACCAGCCCAGGGGATGGGGCTGGGCTTTCTGTCCCCACCAGGTGAAGACAGACTGGAGCCTGCTGTTTTCCATGTCCTTTGGCGATTCTAGTTTAAATGTCACTCAGAGACCTGACTCCCCAGTCAGGCAACCCACCTGGGTTCTTGTTATTGCTCTCAAGAGGATCCTTGTTCCCATCTGTCTGTGTCCTTGAACCCCAGACACTGGCCAGGTGGCCTCTCATCGCTCTGGCCCGTGGTCAGCCCAACCACAGTGCCTCCACAGCCCTTCTCGGGCCAACCCCACAAGTTGACCAAGCAATCCTCTGGGAACACACTGGGTGGGAAAAGTCACTTTATTAAAGGGCCTCTGTCACAAGCCCCCCATTTCTGGACCTGCCATATTGGCTTTGGGCAGAAGCTTCTGGTTGCCTTTCCTTCCAATTTCTCTCTTTGTCCATGGCTTCCTGAGATTCAGCATCCTCAGTGGCATCTGGGGAAGAGCCAGTGACCTTGGGGTGTTGGCCCAACTCAGGGAGAACTGGCAGCTGGCAGAGGGCCAGGGAGTGGCCAGCCCCACAGCCCACGAGGAGTCCCAGTGACGACCGCAGAGCCTGAACAGGCTTCGGGGCCCAGATGTTGTCTTCGGAGCCATCCCCGCACATGCCGTGCTCGTTCCAGCCCCAAGAGTAACACGTCCCTCCTGCGAAAGAGAGAGAAGACCACTCTAGAAGAGGTTCGGAGAACAGGGCCGAACGCTCACGCTGAGGGTGCAGGGAGACCATAAATCCCGGTTTACACACAAGGAAACCAAAGCTCAACCACACTTGGTGGCACGCTCAGCACCCCTGCTTCCACCCTGCCCCCCCAGAGCAGTGTCTCCGACTCCTGCCAACCCGCAACTGTCGCTGCCCCAAACCTGGCCCTCCTCGTCCTCGGCCCTTCCCTCAAGGTAACCTCTTCTACCACCAGCCCCGACCCACCACGATCCTAGACCTGCCAACTCTGCCTTCAGAAGAACTTTGTTCAAACCCTTCCGTGTCCCCCCCACCCCCCATCTCCACTGCCATCCCCTGAGCCCGACACCATTCTCCCTCATGTGCAGCCACGCCAACAGCCAACAGACTAGCTGGGCCAGTCACCATCCACCCCAACCTTCACAGAGCATGTAGTTGATCTAGTGGTCACATCAGTACCCTGCTCAAAAGTCTTCAGTGACTTTCCGTGTCCTTAAAGGTCTTTCCTTGGCCCATGAGGCCCTGAGGGATCTGGTTCCTGACTATCTTGCTGGCGTCCCCTGACACAACTCTCTCCCTCACCCACTGCATTCCAGAACCCTGCCTTCTTTCACATCGTTACACAGGCCTCACAGGGCCTTCCTTTCTCTTGAAGCCCTCTTTTTACTGGGCTCCAGACCTCCTCGTCCTTTATTTTATTTACTTTTTAAATTTTGTTTATTTATCTGACAGAGAGAGATCACAAGTAGGCAGAGAGGCAGGCAGAGAGAGAGGGGGAAGCAGGCTCCCCAATGAGCAGAGGGACCAATGCGGGGCTCGATCCCAGGATTCTGAGACCATGACCCAAGCCGAAGGCAGAGGCTTTAACCCACTGAGCCACCCAGGCGCCCCCTCCTCATCCTTTAGATCCCAGTTAAATGTGGCTCTGCAGACAGAGTCCCTGGCCACCCAGTCCAACTTGGATTCCTGTTATCACCCTTGGACTCTCCCCTCATGGGGACCCTGGCACTCTGTAGTGAAGAGATGACTTGTGTGGTGATGTGTGCACTGTTCTCTCTCACCGGCCTGTCTGCTCTACAGGGACGGAAGGACGGGGTACGTTCTGTTCACTGCTGGATCCCTAGCCTGGTACACAGTTGGTGCTCAGTAAGGGCTCACGGATGGGGTAAAAGATTGAATGAACTGAGTTATACAGCCAGAGGGTTTCCAGGCCAGCATTCAAGCACAGATTTCTCTGACAGCCAGTGATGCCCACACCCCAGCGTACATGCTCTTCCTAGCTTTTAGATCCTTCCCCAGGGCCAAACTCACTCATATTTTTCTATAGTCATTAAAAAAAATTTGTCCAGTTTATTAAGCTAATACATCCTCATGACGAAATGGAAAATGACAAAACAGAAAATATGGATGGGTATGAAGAAAAAGCAGACTTTGAGTCTTGCCACTAGTATGAATATTTTAATCTCTTGCAAGACCTTCAATTTGTGAAATTTATAAATATTTGTGCATATGTTGTCCTGCTTTCGTCCCTTACTATTATAACACAAATATTTCTCCACAGAACTGCAAACTATTCAAAAAGGAAATTAAAAAAAATTCTTTGAGGGGCACCTGGGTGGCTCAGTTGTCGGGCATCTGCCTTCGGCTCAGGTCAGATCTCGGGGTCCTGGGATCTAGCCCCATATTGGGCTCCCTGCTCAGCGGGAAGCCTGCTTCTCCCTCTCCCACTCCCCCTACTTGTGTTCTCTCTCTCGCTGTGTCTCTCTCTCTGTCAAATAAATTAAATCTTTAAAAAAATTGTTTGAAATTTTGAAACAGTTCAATATCCAGAAAGGTACAAAAAATAATTTAACAGAAAAGACACATACTCCATCCAGACTTAGAACATTAGTCAACATTTTGCTGTATCGGCTTCAACCCCTCCCTTAAAAAAAAAAAAAATCAATCGTAAAGATACAGCTTAACCCCCATCTCCCATTCTTGCCCTGTAGCCACTTCTCCCAGCAAAGACCCGCTCTTTTGAAGCCGGTGTTCATTACTGGTGTGCTTGTTTTACACTTTCTACCTATATGTCCTTAAATACTACGCAATATTTTTAGTTTGTTTTAAAGACTTACATAAATAGTATCATTGAGATATCTTTTTTATACTTGCTCTTCACACTGAGCATTGTTTTTTAAAGTTTATCTGAGCCGATAGTTAGGGATCTGGCTCATTATTTCAACTATGCATAGTATCGGATTAGGTAGAAGTCAGTTTTCCTTGTCCATTTCCCTCCTGATGGACAGTTCTTTAATGAGATGTGTTATTTTATTACTCAATATCATGTATAATGTACATATTCTACAACAAGAGGAATATTGCTGCTCTTATAAGCAGCACTACCATGAACGGTCTTGACCATGTCTCCTTGTACCAAGTGGTGTTTGTGCAGGGTTGGTCCCTAGAAGCGTGAGGGTGGTGGACCGAAGTCCATGTTTGGATTTCGGTCTGGCCCCACAGCTGTCCACAGTGTCTGCGGTCATGTCCAGCCCCATCAGCGATGGGCCTGAACGCTTCCCTCTATCTTTGCCTCTAAACTCTTGCTATTCTGCTAAGTACAATGAATGATTCTGCATTTCCCTGACTCCTAGTGAGAGGGATTGTCACTCCGTGTATCACCCTGAGTTGCCTCTTCTTATTATGAAGGGCCTCTGCTTTTCTCTTTGTTTGCCTTTTTCTAACTGATTTGTAAGTTTTCTTTGTGTATTCTTTTATTTACACAATTCCTCCCTGTGCTGTGCATTCTAAGTGTCTTCTCCCACAAGTCCATGGTCTGTCTCTTCACTTTGCTTATGGTATCTTTTGTTAAGCAAATTCCTTTAAAATGACCATCTAATTGCACATTGTGGAGATTCAACAGTTTCCTTAACCTGTATTCAATAATCAGACGCATAGGTTGTTTCTAATTTTTCATTATTTGGAATAATCTTCCCATGAACATCTTCGTATGTGAATCTCTGTCTAACTAATTGCTTTCTCAAATTAGATTAGAATGGGAATTCCTCATCAAATGGCATGGACATTTTTGAGATTCCTGAGGGCCGTTCTGAGTGCTTCCACAGTATTTTCTCAGAAAGGTTACCCGAATACAACCAAGTCTACCTGCGTGTCTCCCTTTCACTCCAGCATGGCCCGTAATTATGGCTTATTATAACATTTAGAAATCTGCTCTGATTTGAAGACAGAAAAGGCATCTCATTGTTTTTATTGGTACTTTACTGCCATTGAAACTGAAAAATAATTCTTATGTTTCTCAGATATTTGTATTTCCTCTTTTGTGTATTGTCTGCTTCGTATCTTTTTTTCTGTTTAGTACAGAAGGCTTTCTGACCCGAGTATTAGACACAAGGGCCAGATGGTCTGGGTTCAAATCCCAGCTCTTCCATTTATTAGCTGAGTGACCTTGGGCAAGTTACTTAGCATCTCTGTGCCTCAGTTCATTTCATCTGTTTAATGGGGACAATAGTACTGGTACGATAAAGTTGTTTACAAGAATTAAATCAGTAAGTTTATATAAAGTACTTAAGACGGTGCCCAGCACGTAGTATTATATAAATATTTGTTATTGTTCTTGGTTAAGAAGCTTCTTGTTTTAAAGATTGTTAAGAATATTAACTCTTTCTCTGCCATATCCAGCATAAATATTTTTTCTCAGTTTGACTTAAAATTTTGTTTGGGATCTTTTGATATAAAACATAAGCTTTATCCTTTTTTGTAGTAAAATTCACTGATCTTCTATAATTTCTTCTGCTGCTTCTAAGAACTGAAAGCCCATCCCTATCCTATCAGGAAATACTTTTTTGATTTTTCAATAATATGATTTTTAAAAAAAAATCTTTACATTTCACTCTTTATCCACTGAAAAATCTGTTTCACTGAACACTTTTTCACAGGGGGAGGCTGGCTGGCCCAGGACTACCCTTCCTCTTCCTTCCCCCTAGTCGGAAGGCAATCACTGGCCAAAAGCTTGGGTTTGGGGAAACACAGATGTCTCCCTGTTTGGCCCACGAGTGAGGAAATGCACGCAGAGAGGATGGGCCCCGGGACACGGCTCCTGTAGCGACCAGTACTCTCTGCCAAGTTGGTGTGAGGCCCGAGTCGGGAAAGTGGAAGAGGCTTGGTACCTTGGGGCCTCGCTTGGCACCTGGTGTGGGCTCGATGCCCGGCCCCGGCGAGCAGCAGCAGCTGACGGTCAGCAGGAATGGGGGCAGAGCGGGCCCACCAGCAGGATGCGGCCCACCGGGCGGCTGGCAGGTCCCTCCCCTCCCGCCAAAGGAAACTCACTCTGAGGGGCCGGGGCAGCCAGAGGCCTGGAGCCAGGGCTTTCATGCCTACTGGGTCGAGAAGGCTGGCTGAGGGCCAGAAATTTCCTCCCCCAGTACTTCCAAAGAAGCCTACTTGAAGTTAGGTGTTGTCTGTTCTTCCTCTCTTTTAATATGAACAACCCCGTGGGGCTGCCGCGTCTTACTGACGCTCCTCGTTTCATTGGGGACGATGCAGAGGCGCCAGAAACCAGGCCGAACGGCTCCAGAATTGGAGCCGACTCTGCAGAGGATACACCAGCCCTTGCCAAATTCATTCTAGAAAGGCGGATGGTAAATATTTTAGGTTTGAGAGCCTCATTTGGTTTCTGTGGCATATTCTTATTACGACCCTTTCAAAACCCTTCTTGGCTTGCAAGGCCATCCAAAACGGGCCCCAGGTCAGATGTGGCCTGCGGGTCACCCTCTGTCAGCCCGTGGCATACCTGCAGGACATGCACTATTTGCTGTGGGCTGCTCTGTGCTGTCCTGGGTCCCACAGTCCCAAACACCTGCGTGATCACAGTGCCTCTGTCCCCATCTCTGTCCCATCCCCAGGGTTGCTGAGGGGAGAGGACTGCACGAGGAGACACACACAATGCCCCAGCACAGTGCCTGACATTTGGTGACAGTTCATGGCCATGTATGAAGCAGACCATGGGGAATGGAGGAAAAGGCAAGAAAGGCCATGCTAGGGTCCAACGGCACAGAGAGGGAGGGGCACCAGCAGACGGGAAGGCCTGGAGTGGAAGGACCAGCTTAGAGTTTCTGAACAAACTTCCTGTGGGGCAAAAACCAGACTGCTGACCTTTGAAAGTGAAAGATTAGCTATGCCCTGAACAGAAGACACCGTTAAGTTCCGAGCCCCTCCAGCATTGTAGGATCAGTTCCCATATCCCTCTCCAGCCTCAGCGAGATGCTACCATACAGGCTGCTCTCATGAAGAAGAGCAGGTCTTTCCCTAAGCGAACTGGAATGTGAACACCCAGTTTTTAAGACAGGTAGGTTACAGGACATGCCCTCGGCCGCACGCCTGGCACCGCCCAGGTCTTGCAGCTGCTGAAACCCACCTGATGGATCCAGATCCGCTTTACTGGCCCCGAGGCACGTAGCTGGGCCTTGGGTGGAAAGACCACAGTTACTGGGGGATTCCCTAACCTCTTAAGAGTTCAGACCCACAGCTTATGGGGCTCAATGGACTTGGCCCAAGCCAAGCTGTGACAAGGGATGGGCTTGTGGCCCACCACACTTGCGTCAGCTGAACAGCCCCGCGGGCAGCGGAACCTAGGGACTGGCAGGGTCCTGGCACAGGCCGGACACAATACTCAAATCTGTTCAGGCCTTGTGGCACTGCCTGAGCTTCTTGGCAACCTGGGTCCTTACAGGGCCTTATGGTGCTGGGATTATAGCCCAATGCTAGGTAGGAGGCCACATTTCTGCTGGAGGGCCTTGCTGAAGAGGAACAAACCCCCGAGCGTGTGTGACCGTGGATGAGTGGGAAAGCTTCATTCTGAACCACACAGTGAAGACTACATTTCCCAACCTCTCTTGCAGTTGGGTATGGCCAATGAGATGTAGGCCAGAAGGTTCTGCAATAGCTCATGGCACCTGGCCTTCAAAGATGAATGGCATGCCCCTAGAATCCATGACTCCCAAGTCTTAGGCTCACTCACTAGGGCCAAACCATGTAAAATGTAAAAAAAAAGAAAAAAAATCACGGAATGCTTAGTGTATGCCAGGCCCTGTGATAAACACTCAGTTTACTGAATCTCCCCCACAAAAGACTGTGAGATACAATCTAACATTATCTCCATTTTCCAGAGGAATGGCATGAACCATGCAAGGTAACATAGCTGGTAAGAAGCAGAGCTGGATTCAAACCTGGGCAGTGTGACCCCAGGGCCTCTTCTGTTAATATACTGTACTCTTCAGCAAAAATCTTGCTTCCCAGGTAATTAGGGAAAGGCACAGAGTGACAGCCTACCTGTGTGGGGACAAGGGCAGCGGCAGAGGCAAGAGCTGCTGCTGGTGAGAAAAGCTCTGCCGAGTAGCACAAACGCACTGAGCCCTTGTGAGCGCTGAGGCCCAAGGCCTGAGGAGGCCGTGCGTGTCCTGCCCCACCAGCCTCCGGTGGCGTGAGGAAGGGAGGGAGCAATGCAGACAAAAATTCTGGCAACTAATAGCTCACCTTGTCTCCTGTCAAAGACCTCCCAAAGCCCTAGAGCATCAGGAGGGGCTGCTCTTCTGTCATTCCGGGCAGAGGGAGACAGGACGGATGAAGTCTGAGTACCCTTACAGAGAAGGCTCTGGAATCAGGAAGCTGGTAAATGTCAGTGTGGCCACAGCAGGCTGGGAGCTGCGTAAATCTGGGGAAAACTTCTGAGTGTCCAGCCACCAAGCTCAAGCGGATCCCACCCCTTTGGAGGTCACTGCTGGGGTGCTCCCTAAGGTCCTGCTGGGTGAGCAAGGAATGGCATGTGAAGAATCCAAAATTCAGGCCTCCTGAAGGGTTTCAGGTATAAGTGGTGACTTGAAGATAGAAAGGAGTTCAGGTCCTCACCGTCTCTTGCCTGGACAACTGTATTAGCTACTTTATCCTTTGCGCAGAGGCGGCTGGCCCGTGTGGACAAGCTCCTGTGGACAGCCTCCCATCTCCCACCACCAAGGAGCCCGAGGGCAGCACTCTTTGCTGGCTCTCCAGGCCCCCTGTGGTCTCGGCTATGTCACTCCTCTTCCCAAGGCTCTGCTCCAGCCCCACGGGCTTGCTGCTGCTCCCTGCATCCCCCAGGCCTTCCACACGGTCATGAATTGGCTCAGACGAGCCCGTTTATTGCATTCTGTAGGCATGTCTTCTGCTGAGGCCCCGTGCTGGACACAAGGCCTCGTAGAGGAAAATACAGTTTCCACCTCAGGCCTCCCAGGCCACTGGGGAAGACGGCCATGAGAAAAGAAGATGATGGGGACCAAAGACCTGTGTTTGCAGGGAACCACGCACAACAGTGTTCCCTGCAGCACTGTTTGCAATGAAAAAAGACTGGGTGTCAAGGAGTGGGGGCAAAATAGTCATCAGTAGAGGAGGGTTTAAAGAAACTATGATTCGACCCCACCATCGAGCTACTATGCAGCTATTAAAAATAACGAGGTAGTTGTCTGTGGCTGGACATGAAAGATCTCTAAGACATTTTAAAGAGAAAATCAGTTGCAGAATAATAGAGAGTATGATTCAATCTATGTAGATCCCCTATACATTTCTAGATGTGCAAATCTTGAGGAATACATCCCCAATGTAGAACAATCTGGAGAAAGGAGGGGAGAAATGGGGGTAGGGGAAGGGTGACAAAGATTTTGTCATTTGTTCAAATACTTTAAAAAGTAGTGACAAAGGATGATGATTTTTTAAAAACCAACAGTATTTCTAAGGGACAGAGGTAGCACAGAGGAGAGGATGACACGCTCTGTTGGGGAGGGGAGATGGGTGTCACTGAAAGTTCCAGAAGTTAATTCTTGGCTAGTGAAGGATGAGTAGGAGTTCACCAATCTTAAATAGAGGGTCTCCACTGAAATTTGCCCACTCTGCATTCTTTTCATTGATCCCAAAGGCATCCTGTTTTGCTGCAGAAGTGAATGTGGCTGGGTGTAGGGCTGGGTCCCACTGGGCTCTGGGAAGGCTATTAATTTCACTTCCTCTAGCTCCTAAACCACCCGGAAGCCTCTAAGCATATGTACCACATCCCTCCTGGTTCTACAAGTAATTATATTTGCACTTGGCTCTCTAGTCTGTGAGCTAGGATATGAGTGGGGTACTGAGAACAGGGCACACTCATCCAATAGTCCTCAAGCACACAGGACAGGCAATCGGGATACAGCTACTGAGGGGAAGTGAGTACACGTGGCCCTTTCCCCTGCCCGCAGTCTGTCTGGAGAGCAGCAGAGAGGGGCACATACAGAGAATGCTGAAATCGGGTGCCATCAACCCCAGTCCCATGCCTGCTTGCTTGCCTTTATTCCCTGGTCCGTGGCCAAAGCTGCCACCTGGCCACAGTCCTCAAGAACAGAAAGCTGCAAGTCTCTGTCCCCAGTCACACTGCCCAGAAGAGGGGCAGCTCCTACAGAGAATGGCCATGAGAATGGTCTTGAGGACAATGGCCCCACCAGGCCCAGCTGAGGGAAGAGGCAGGGGCAGTGCAGGACCCTTCCAGTAATTAGTCCATCCATCACTCTCCAGGGCCAAGGATGCCCTGAGGCAGGAGCTGAGGCAGCAGGAAGAAGTCATTCCAGAATCAGAAAGTGGGGCTGTTTGCCCACAGAATCACTCTGGAGATGTTCTGGGATTTTGGCCCGAATTGCCTCAGGGAAGGCTGTCAGTGGAAGCAGTCTGGCCTAGGAGCCCTTCTAGACCAGGATCCACAGCAGCACTGTGAATGCGCTGAGAAGATGGAGGTGAAGGCTGAAGGTGAGGAGGAGGAGGGCGGGGTGTCCACACGTAAGTAAAGACGAGGGCTTGTGGAAGAAGGGATTTAGGGAAGTAACGTTCAAAACATAGCCAGAACCCGACCACTTCTCGCTGCCCAATTACCTCACACTGGGGCCACTTCTCGCTGCCCCATTACCCTCACCCATGAGGGCTTCATACTTGTCTCTCTGCTGCCTCTCTTACCTCTCACTGTCTGTTCTCGACACAGAGCCTGAGTGATCCTATTAAAACCTAAGTCAGACACAGCACTGCTCTCCTCAGAATCCTCCAGTGGCTTCTCCGCTTACTCAGATAAACAACAGCATCATCTCTGACCTCAAGTCCCATGTGTTCTACCGTGCTGGCATGACGATAGCTATACTGACTTCTCGCTCCTCAAGCAGTACTTGCCTCAGGGCCTTTGCACTTGCTGTTCCTGCTGTCTGGAATGCCCTTGCCACTGATAACCACACTGATAACCACTGATAACCTCATGATGCTCAGGTATGTGTTCAAATATCACCTTATCTGAAAGGCCTTCCCTGGCAACTCTATGTGAAATGGCTATCTATACCCCTCTCCATCCCTGTCTCATCTGCTTTATTTTTGTTTACATTTTTACTGTTGGTTTACTGTCTATCGCTCCTGATCAGAACACAGCTCTTTGAAAAAGCAGGGACTCAGTTTTCTACACTGTGAAATCCTGGCACCTAAACAGTGCTTAGCATACATTAGTACTTAAAAAATAATTAGTGGGACTGAATCAATGAACAAATGAACGAATGAATGCATGAATGGCTAGTGAGAGCACAGAGCTGCCTTGTTCTCTCCTGGAGGGCCAAGAGAGTCTGTGACAGTGGGGAGGGAGGAGATGTCATGGGCAGACCAATTTCAGCTCACTAACAGGAAGAAGGCTGGTATGGCCGGGAGGCTGCCCAGGAGAGCAGCAGGTGGCCTGCTGCTGGAGGTGCGGAGCCCCTGGCTGGCACGGGCCCTCCCACAGTGGGCAGAGTGTGGATGAGACACATCAAAAGTCCTTCTGACCGTGGAGAGTGTGTGTGGTGGTGTGGGTGGGTGTGGACATGTGTGAGAGAGGGAGGAAGGTGGAGGCCAAAGGGCAGAGTAGGGGCCTACCCACCCAGGCCCCAGGGCTTCAGGTTGGCTCCCTCACACCACACAGACGAATGGCCTTGGTTCAGATGATAAACACGCTGAATTTCCGGGTCTGCCCTCACAGGTCTCACTTTGAGGCTGCAAGGCTGGGGGCTACTTGAGAACCTCTGAAAACCCCATATCCCCAAAGTTGCCCAGTTCTTCGTCAATCTGTCCCATTACCTAAGAGGAAACTGAGGCCCAGAGTGGGGGTCCTCGCCTCCGCGCCTTCCCGCTGCCCTCCACATGGGATGGTCGGGGCAGCCCAGTGAGGGAGGTTTGGGATCAACACTGCACAGGAGAGAAAACAGAGACTGGGAGAGGTTCGGAGACAGCTAAGCCAGGAGAGGCAGAGGCCTGCCTTACTGCCATCCCCTAGGCTCCCCGGAGCAGGAGGTGCTGGGCTACTGGGGGTACATTTCCCCAGTCACCTGTGCAGAGAGCGTGCCGTGGCACGCGGCGCGGTGGCCCCACTGGGGGGCTATTCTTAGATCTGGGGAGCTAGGCATGATGGATTTAGAACTTACGAGGTGGAAATGTGTTGGCCTGTTTTATAAACAACTGAAATCCTCCCCACAGACTGCCTTTCTGAATTCTGTGTCCTCTGTGGAACTGCTGGCTCTCGGGGCTTCCTGGCTGCATCGGGAGAGGGAACAGAGAAGGCGACTAAGCCTGTTGGGGGCCTACTATGGCCAAGTACGGAGCCAGGGCTTTGGCAGGACCCCTCCCGCTTGGCAGTACCGCCCTGGGAAGATGGCACTGTGATCACACTCTGTGGAGGGAGAGATGCTGGAATGAGCAGGCCTGGTGTGCAGCCTGGTCCTGTCAGCGGGTCTGGCCGGTGGGTGGAACGTTAAGGGCGCTGGAGTTCAATTCCTTCACGTGTTGCCAGGGGCTCTCCTATTGTCTAAGCCTTCTTCACCGGAGGTGACATATCAGCCCCCGACTACCCTGGTGGCCTGTCCTCCCCCGAGCCAATGACCCTGCTCTCCGTACATTCCGGGGTTGCCATCGCCCCTCTCTGAGCATGTCCCCAGACTTGGCTAAGGGCTCTGGGGACCACGCGCCTCACTGGCCATACACTTGGTCCTCACTGGCCTACACTTGGCCTCTGTCAGTGTGGCCTAAGGTCACATTAGCTACACTGGAGTCCAGGTCCTCTGCCTCTTGCTGAGCCCACAGCCCACATGTAGGCTCCTAAACCAGGCACAAGAAGCTGTGCTGTCAGGGCCTGGCCTGGCCTGCATGCTGCTGTTCTGGGTCTGGCCAGAACTTTCAAGTTGTCTCCATTAATTATCATCTTATTAAATGAACACAGCGATCCCTGAGGGGCATCCACGGAGGGGTGGGGGCACAGATGCAGCTCTGGGACTAGGGGCTCTGGGACTCCTGCCATTTCCAGAAGCTGGTCACCGACAGAGCATCTCTAATCTGTGCTCCCTGTGCCTGTTTGGGAAATCATCAGAGTGCAGGCGAGGAGGCTGGGAGTTAGAGCAGCAGCGGGGGTGGGGGTGAGAAGGTCTGTTCTGGAACCCAGAGCCAGGGCCAGAAGAACCCACATGCAGATCAGAAAATTAGGACTCTAGAGAGAAACTGCTGGATAACATGAGCCTGAGAAGGAGTTCTCCCTCGCTCTCCAATCACTCCCTAAAAGCCTACTGAGTGTTTGCTGCTGCACCCGGCTCAGTCCAATGCTCTTGGCCCACAGTGAACAGCCCTCAGACAGTGTGGCGCCCAGGTCTGCGGCACCTGGAAGAGCGGTGGCCGGTTCCACAGAGGGATCAAACCCTTTGGGAAAGAGAGTCTGGCTCTTATTACCTTTCCTTTTCCGGATAGTAAATTTTTACTGAACTTCAGGACAGTCAAAGAAAGAAAGAAAGAAAAGGAAGGAAGGAAATATAATAGTACAAAATAGTGAAAAAGCTAAAGGATTAATCCTTTTTATTTACCTTAATATATTTTTTCCTTTTAAGAAAACTTTATTTTTTAGAGCAGTTTCAGGTTCACAGAAAACCTGAACATTAAGTACAGAAGGTTCCCCGTCCCTACGCGTTCATAGTGTCGCCACCGTCAGCGTCCCACAGCTGAGCGGTGCACTTCCCTACAGTTGACGAGCCTTCCCTGACACATCATTATGGCTCAGAGCCCATGGTTTACATCCAAGGCCACTCTCGGTGTCGTAGTACATTCCGTGGATTTAGACAAATGCCCAACGGCATGTACCCACCATTATAGTGGCAGACAGGGCAGTTCCACTGCCCTATGTCCTGTGTGCTCCGCCTGCTTATCTATGGTTTTATCCATCAGAGTGAACACATGAGCCGAGGAAGAGTTCAAGGGTACCCGAAAGTTCACACATGGCTCTAG
Source organism: Mustela erminea (assembly GCF_009829155.1). Taxonomy (NCBI): domain Eukaryota; kingdom Metazoa; phylum Chordata; class Mammalia; order Carnivora; family Mustelidae; genus Mustela; species Mustela erminea. The sequence goes on from NC_045622.1 coordinate 71,861,407, forward strand.
TAGGAGGAGTAGAGCAGTAATAAGACACGGGCCCCCGTCCTCCAGGGGCGACAGTGTCACAGGGGAGCGGCAAGCAAGGAGACACACACGAATCAACAGGGTGCAGCTCGTGAGAAGAGCTGTGAAGAAACAGAATGGAACGACACGATTAGCAGCACAGGTGGTCAGGAGTCCCCTCCAGTGAGGTGGCCCCTGAGCTGTGACCTGGAGGCTGAGAGGGAGCCAGCCACACAGGCATGTGGGGAAAGAGGTCTCCAGGGCAAGGCGACGATAAACACCAAGTTCGGAAGGGCCATGTCCTGCCAGTTCCAGGAGCGGCTGCATTGGGCCCCGGGAGCTGGGGTGAGGTGGGCCTGGGGAGGGAAGGGAGGCCTGCTGAGGAGTGAGGAGTTTATTTTGAGAATGCCGAGAAGCCACCGGAGCGTTTTAAGCAGGGAGTGATAAGACCTGACTTATGTGTGAAAAGGCTGCTCTGTGAAAGGCCAAGCAGGGAGACATGCAGGAGGCTCCCGCAGCGCAGAGGACGGCAGGAGGGGGCGCGGCTGAGCAGGCTGGGGAAGTAGGAATGGACAGATTTACTCGGCTTTGGTAGCAGGGTGTCTAGGACCTGCTGATGGACAGGCACAGGGAGTGGATGAAGGGGGGGCTCACTATAGCAGCGCTATCTATGAGGTCCAGCAGCCTGAGGGAGGGGAGGGCCAGGCTTGGTGAGAAAACCTGAGAGTTCCATTCTGGACATTTTAAGGTGGATGTGCCTATTAGACATGAATGAATGAATGAATACCTGCCCCACAGACAGACTTCTGGCGAGCCTAAGAGATTATGCACCCGAGTGAGAACTGGGAAAGCGTGGAAATGACCAGCATAGGTGCTCCCAGGTGAGCAGCCGCAGCTCTGGAGGTAACAGTGCGCTTCTGACTCTATAGGGCCTTTGTTCAGGGCTTAGTTTCAAGGCGACTTTCTCAGAGAACTTTCCCTGACCACTCAAACCCCACCTCCTGTCCCCTCATATTGCTTTCTTTTCCTTCCTGGCACATAATACCCCATCATATATTTACTTGTCTCTCTATCAGAATGAAAAAGTTCATGAGAGCAAAAATTCCATTTTGTTCAATTGCTGTGGCCCCAGCACTGAAAATAGCTTTGGGTATATAAAAGGTGCTCAATAAATATTCATTTTAGGAATGGACAGGCATCACCTGCCCCAGGAGGAGCTCATTTCCTTGAGAGGACAGCCCAGTTAAAGAGCTGGGAAGGCCACCCTGGGGGTCACCAACCCAGAGGAAGGGGGTGGGGGTAAGCAGCGGGGGAAGTCAGGTCAGCCTGTGTTGAAGGCACATGCGGTCTGTAGTTGTGGGGAAGGGACATTACAGCTAATGACTGGCCAGACTCAACCTCTGGCTCTCTTGTCCCGGCCTGGCCAGTCTGTCCCAGTTCTTTGAATAAGCACCCACTGTAGCCCCCTGCTGGCAGACCCCCGCTCCCCAAGGCCGGGAAGAGCCCACTGGGCAGCGTGCATCTGTGAGTTCTCACCGGATGGGCTGGAGACTTTGGAAACACTGTTGCCCCTGAGCAGCTAGGGAGCCAGACAGGCTTGGCTAGGATGCTGCTTGTCACCTGCTGTGTAGATCTGAGCCTTGGTTTCTTCATCTGTAAATAAGGAGAATCATCTTTCCTTTACCATTTTTTTTTTCCTGAATGAACGTGGAGACCGCCCAGCCCAGAGTCCTGTGATCCTATGATACACGCCTGGTGGACACTTGTTTCCTCTCCCATCTCCCCAGCTGCCGCTGGGGTGGCCTCATGCCTCCTGCCCAGGATCCAGTTCCCAGCCCTCCTGAGTCTGGTCTATGTCGCTGCCAGCTGTTAGGACATTTGGGAGAATCTCCATGATCAAAGCGTGCCATCCTTCCTCTCCTCCCAGACCCCTTGCAAGGAACAAGCAGGTAACACCTCACACGAGTTCCAGCTGAGAGCTCAGATCAGTGATTGAGGTGTCCCGACAGGCACAAACCACTGAGCATTGCTATGGAAACCACTCTGTTATTCTCCACGGTGTCACTTGCTTCCTGGCTCGGCTGCCTTTGCAGCTCAGGCAGGAGGGCAGTGGATGAGGTAGGGAGGATGGGACTCCTAGGGGGGCCTCTGCGCCTACGGGCTGGGAGACTGAGCCTAACTCTCTGCTTCTTCCTGGGTCTTGGTACCCCGGCTCTAGGCAGTAGGCCACTGTTTCTCAGACCATGGCCTAATGACTGTCTGCACTCCTTAACAGCCAGAGTTCTTGCGCCCTGTCAGACCAGCTGTCAGGGTCTCCCTTGGACGGTTATGATGAACACCAGAGTTTGGGGAGCACTGAAGTAGGAGTCAGACGAGCTTAACTGTTTTCCATCTCCCAGCGGAAAGAACAGGCCAACCGGAGCTGCTCTGCTTGGAGCAGGGGTGATGGGCTCAGAGCCCCATATGCTCAGCACCCCCCACCCCCAACTGGCTCCACAGCACCCTGGAGTTTCCCAGAGGACAGTCTGAAAACCCCTAGACTCAGTGATTTCTAGCATCTTCCCTGGAAGGGAAGTCAAATGTTCATTCATAGATACTAAGTAGATGTCTTCTGCTTTCTTTACGCAAGCATTTGTTTGAAATCAGAAGCTCCGCTACTTACTAGATGTGTAATCCTTGGGCAGTTAATGTCTCTGAGGCTCAAATTTCTCATTTGCAAAATGGGAAAAGAATACCTTTTTCCTCTACCTTACAAGATTCTTATAATGGGCAAATAATCGAATGAGAACACCTATGAAGGAGTGGCGAGGGGCACCTGAGTGGCTCAGTCGGCTGAGTGTCTGACTCTTGGTTTCAGCTCAGGTCATGATCTCAGGGTCATGGGATCAAGCCCAGCGGGAGGGTGTCTGCATCCCCCCTCCCCAGGCCCCTCCCCCCACTTACGTGCTCTCTAGCTTTCTCTCTCTCAATTAAATAATCTTAAAAAAAAAAAAAAAAAAGTGGTGTGTTACCTGGAGGAGACTCTCCGGACACTAACCACTACTGCTCCTACTATTAGTGGTAGTAGATAGAACTGCTTCAAGTCACAGAATGGAGGGCCTTAGAGGCCTCTGTAAATGTTAATCTTCCACTTTCTGTAGCTAAGCTTCCAGAGGGTGCTACAGGGCCAAGCAAGCCGTTGGTCCGAAAGCTTCATCTAAAAGACAGCAAGCTGCCCCCAAAGGGGTGTTCTTGAGGTTTAAGAGCATTACTCAGTTATCTTCTAAGTGGAATATTTCTCTACCACCCAAACTTTCTTCACAGATCATAGATGACTTTTATAATAAAAGATTTTTAAAAAATTATTGAAAATGCTGATACACAAAATTCTTTCAAATTCTTTCAAATTTCTTTCAAAAACTCTTATGTCTTTATGTCTTTTTATGTTTTCAAATGAGTTCAGACGAGGCACTCAGAGCAAGGGCGAACATCAGGCTCTGCTGGGTGTGGGCAGCCCGGCCCTACCGGAGCAGTGAGGGGCCAGCTCTGCCACCGACTCAGCATGTGGGCCTGGGTGAGCCACTGGCCCCCTCAGGTCCTCTGTTTCCACACCTATAAACTGAAGGCACCGCTTTATGGCCCTCTGGCTCTGAGGGCTAATGTTTCAGGATGACGCTTGCCACACATCCAGGCTTCCTGTCACTTCGGAGGTCATCTGGACGTGCTAAGGTTGCAGCCTTGCTGGGTTCCGGGTGGCTCATGGAGACGCCATCTGCTGAAAACAATGCCCCTCTCACTAGTCACTCACCTGGAGTTTCAGACTTTCCAAAGCACCCTCGGCCTCACTATAAACCCAAAGCCAGAAGGTCAGGGAGTGAGCATGTTTAGAAGAGAGGTGCTCACTTAGGAACGGCATGATGGGGTCATGACCAAAATCATGGCATCCTGACTCTAAGCTCAGAGCTCTTTACCTCACTGGGATCACATCCCAGGGCTCTCAGTCCCACAGAAGAAAAATGGGCCCCAAGAGCTTTCATCTGGTGGCTCACCAGAGCCGAAGTCAGAAGACAGGACCACGCCCCTGCGCCAGCTCTCCCTGCTGTGTGCCTCCAGAGCACCCACTCCCTGGTACTGAGCCTCCAGGAATTCCTCCTGAATGTGGGGACAGAATACTAGACCCACGCTCCGGTAGGATTCGTGTGAGAGCGAATGCAAACCTTCTGTATATTATAAAGCTATGTACTAGTTACCATTTATACCATGTATTGTGCCCAAAGTTGAAGGAATCTATTCCTGTCCTTCAAGAAACCAACAGTCCTGGGAAGTTTAAGTCCCCCACAGGGCAGCAGGGTCTGGGACCTGAGCTGCACAGGACCCCAGGCCTGTCTGACTTCAGGCCTGCGGAGACCGAATAGCACCAGAGCTGAGCACACCTGACGGGAGAGGAGAGCCCATCAATGGGCAGTTCTTTATTCCGAGCATCCATCCAATCCACAAACATCCTTCTACTATCAATTCCAGATGCAATACTATCTGGTGTTCATGCATACGAGGAAAGAGAAGGAGGAATGAGCAAAGATGAAAAAGGTGGTCCCTGTTTCTTTTCTTTTTTCTTTTTTTTTTTTTTAACAGGCTCCCCGCTGAGCAGGAGCCCAATGTGGGGCTTGATCCCAGGACCCCAGGATCATGACCCAAGCTGAATGCAGAGGCTTTAACCCACTGAGCCACCCAGGCGTCCCAGTGGTCCCCGTTTCTTACGGAACTTAAGGAACTATCTCTCACTAACCAACATCTTCTAAGTGCTTCCCACATTCCGGAATTCTGTGGCCCTACCTGCATGCTCTCAGTTCTCACCTGTAATACCTGAGTGGGCAGAAATGTTCAGGAGCCCTATTTCACCCCTGAAAAAGGTGAGGGTCAGGCTCCCCTGGAAACTGAATGGTGCAGTCAGGACTCAAACCAGGTCAGTCTGTCTCCAGAACCTAAGTTCTTAACTCCTATGTCCTATGGCTTCCGTGTCTCGGAAACCTCAGGCAAGCATCTTCCCCCCCCGGATCTCAGTTTGTCTATGAAATGCAGAGGGTCAATGACGCTAGTGGGTACAAGAGATAAGGCAAACACTCGGAAGCCAGACACAGAATAAGAAATGGGCCCCTGAAGTGAGGTGTGAGGTGCAGAGATGAGTCTCCATACCTCGGGAAAGGGAGCAGAGTGGCCTCCGCCCACTATGTGGGTGGAGTGAGGCCACCATCAGGCTTTTGCTTAGGGCTCAGAGCAGCAAGTTTCAGAGAGGCAAAGCCAACACCTGTCTACCTCCACCAATGTCTTTTCTCCCACCAAACCAAACTGTTTACCGCATCTACTCACTCCATCTGCCTTCCCAGCTGGGCCTTTATTCATACTGTTCCCCCTACTCTTCCCCATCTCCTCTTACTTTCTTCCTCCGGGTAGTCTCTCCTGATCCTGCGGCTCACCCAGATAGACTAGAACAGACAGAACAGATAGCTTTAGCTATTTCAATGCCATTTCACCAAGCTCCCATACCAATGGAACAGCATTTTCCATTGCATGGCTCCCTGCCTTCACAATTTGCTCAGTTTCTACTGGAGAAAGAGCAGTGGCCCTTCTCCATCTGAATCTTTCACTGCAGCAGATGCCAGGAAGGTTGCCTGGAGTGTCTGGAATGCCATGTTACCATAGTAACAGCACACCAAGGTTCAGGATGCTTTATCCCCCATGAGCTGCCCTGGCAGTGCCATCCCAGGCTGCTGGTGGAATCTTCCTTAATGAGCCAAAAAAAAAAAAAAAAAAAAAAAAAAAAAAATCCCATTATTGGACAAGCAATTGCTCCACTGGTGTTGAGGTTCAGCTCTTGCGAACTCACTTGTGGGCCACTCAAGTGGCTGTTGACTGATAAGGAGGCCTGACCCCGGCTCTCTGCACTATGGCTCACTTGGGGTAATACGGTTTTTTAACTGGCTCAGCCAACAAAGCAGGCCCTCCCCCACTCCAGCCCCCAAATTACCGCTTCTCTTGTTTGATGCTGCCAGCCAGGGATCTGCCTGCATGGACCCTGGCAATTAGCACAGCACTTGCATTTGTTGGGGAATTAAGAGTCACTGATTAGCCTAATTCCACGCCATTTATAGGCAGTGAGTATCAGCCTAAGATTGACTTTTCCCAACAGTGGCCCAGAGGTGGCTAGATCATGGCCCGAGTCTGAAATGGAGGCAAGGGACTGGTGAACCAGACTGCGAACCAGGAGGAGAGACAGGACTCACCTCCAGGCCTGGCAAAATGTCAGCCACTGCCTCCCCCAGTTCTGCTTGCCTAGGGAACTAAAGACCTGAAGATTGAGGTCATGCCAGTTTCCAAGTCAATCCTGACCAAAGAGGGAGCCCATTTCCTTTGGATAGCCTCCCTGCTGAACCCCACTAGGAATGCCCAGCCAAAGGACTGGTGAGGGTTTCTGAGGCTAGAGGGTCTGAGTTAATTGTAGCTGGATGGGCAGGACCCTGACACTGTCTACACTCTGTTGCCATCTCACCACCTAAGGGCCAGAACTTTCTATCTGTCCCCCAAGTTGATGTCTGGCTGGCTCCTCTTGGAATATGAATGCCCCACGATCATTACCTTAAGATTCCTGCTCTCAGACCCCTCACATTCCTGTCGAAGAACCCCAAGTGGCCCCTCCAGGATACATAGCCTCCAGGATACATTCCCAGATCGTACGGGCCCCACACATTGGGTTGGTTGATCCCTATTCTGACCTATCAAGAGCCAACTCCATGGTGAGTATGGTTCCTCTGGGTTTCTACCCTTTCCTGCCAATTTGCTTGTATGCAGCAGAGACGAGGCACAAGCATGTGGAGCTCGTTATGTGCCCACGGACACTGGGTAACTTCCAGATCCCTTCAAGGAACAGCATAGGTATTGGGGCCTGGCTGAGCTTCCCCCGATTCCAAAGTCCCTAATTTCAAGCTTGCTCAAAAACAGGGGATATTTTTAAAAAAGATTTTATTTATTTATTTGACAGAGAGAGAGATCACAAGTGGCAGAGAGGCAGGCAGAGAGAAAGGGGGAAACAGGTTTCCCGCTGAGCAGAGAGCCCAATGTGGGGCTTGATCCCAGGACCCTGAGACCATAACCTGAGCCGAAGGCAGAGGCTTAACCCACTGAGCCACCCAGGCAGAGGATTAACCTAGGTCTTCCTAGTTGCTCAAACACAAAAACATTTTGTTTTTGTTTACTTTCGTAGATGCCTTCAGGGATACAGAATGAACCATCAAGGAATACTTAGTCTAGGTGATCAGAGACTTCCTGATGGAAAAAAAAAAAAAAAAAAAAAAAAACCCAAAACATTAAGGGCAGGGGAGGAGGGGCCTTCCAAGCAGCAAGAACGTGAACAAAGGCTTTGCTGGGAAGGGAGATGGTGCTTGCAGAGCTAATGGTGGTAGCTCCGTTTGGTGTAAGAAGAGGCAGTGCACGAGGCAGGAAAGGGGAATAAAGCTGGCATGACAGGTAGGGGCATATCACTGCAGATGGCTCAGGAAATATAATCCTCAAAATGCCTGACTACAGATTTTGGACTTAATCCAGCAGCCACTGGAAGCCACAAGACTTTTGAGCAAGGGAGTAGCCGAATCAGAGCTGCGCCTCAGAAGCAAATTTGGGTAATAACTGTCATCATCACTGTCGTTGTCGTCACAGTGGAGAACAGTGAGGGAGCACTTGGACTGAACACGGAGGAGGAGCCACAGCAAGATCTGCTTGGAGGCAGAGGCAAGGTCCAGGGAAAAGAGCGCAGTCCACACTATCTCAGATGCAGTGGGATGTAGAAGAGGGACGGCGGGAGAGAAAGCAAGGAGGCAGGACCCAGAGGGCCTGGCATCTGTGAAGCTGCAGGTTCAAAGCAAAGACGGGAGTCAGCCTGAGCCAGAGGACTGGGAGGTTGGAGGTCACAGCTAGATCTAGGATGTGAGACCCTTTGATTCATAAGCCTTGTAGATAGATCTAGGATCCACTTCTGAGGACATAGTCAAAATATCCCTCTTGTCACCCTGACTTCAGGAAAACATTCTGGGAGGAGCAAACCATGACAGAAGGGCAGCTCGCTCAGGTAGATTTACTCTCCCACACTCTGCCCTACTCCTACCAACCAAAAACCTGCTGGCTGAAGCGAGAAGGAAAGGACCTGGAGGGGGTGTCCTCTCCTAGCTTGCACCCTTGTCCCTTCTTGGTTGGAGGTCTTTCTGTCACAAGAAGCATCAGACTGGGGCCCCCAGATAGGGAGGGGGTTTAATCCACTTTGCTTGCTTCTCTGTCCTTAGGACCACTGCTACCCGTGCCCCTGGGGATGATGGCTCTCAGAGGGATGGCAAGTGCTTCCTTCTCCAAGGCTGCTCCCACTCCTCATGACCCACATGAACCCTCTGCTTTCACAGGAGAGCTTTCCACCCTTCTCTACCCTCCCCTATGCTTTATAGTCTCTGCCTGTGCTCACACATGCTCCTTTTACTTGGGCCAGTCAGGAAGGCTCGATCCATTTCTCCTGGGCCAGCCCAAATCCTCGTCTAGCATTCAAGACTCGGCTCCAATCCTCCTTCCACTAGAAAGTCTACAACGAGCACTCCTTCCCTGAGCTGAGCTACAGCACTTCAAAAAAAGAAGTTCCAGAGCAGGAAGGGAACTGGGCGATCGCTGGCCCAATCTTCTCAACGTGACGGAAGAGGACACTAGCCCTGGAGAAGGGAAGAACTTGCCCAAGGCAGAAGGACTAGGACTAGGTAAATTCCCTGGAGAAGCCACTCAAGAACTTTATGGCTCTGCTTTGTTTCTGTTTGTGTTTGTCCATAACACGGATTGCGGTCCATGACACTGGGGGAGGGGGGAGTGCCTCTGCTATGTCTTCACCTCTGACACAGAGCCCTGGCTTGCAGGCAGCTCAAGAAATGCAATCCTCACTAGCCAAAGACTCAGGAAGGCAACAGGTCCTTAAGAAAAGCAAGACACAGTGAAGAAGGAACAAACTCCTCCCTCCAGCAATTCCCCACTGTTCTGGGATACGAGCCAAGCCTAGCCTCTAGACTGGGGTGGACAGAGATGATGCATTCAAAAGGACTATTGCATCCAAAAGAGATTTCTGCAGCCAATGCCAGGGTTCCAGCCCAGAGCTTCCTGGGAGAGTAGCTTGAGAGGTGGGCAGAAGGGGTCATGCTGAGGCCAGCCTCCGACCTGCGGGCACTGGCGATCATGGTCACACCAGCTTTTTCTTTTAAAGTTGACTCTTCAGGTTTTTAGAGCGAAAAGAAATCTTCAAGATCACCCAATCCAATTCCCAAATTTTTCAAATAGGAAAACTGAGGTCTTGGTCAGGAAAGAGACTGGATCTTTCCTCGTTCTAGCATAACACGGTTCTAAACCTCTTCTTAACTGGGTCCCACATGGATATGGAACAAGAGGGGTAAATGGTCACCAGTACTTCCCATGCTGGTTTTTAAAATGTCCAAACTCAATTACTGACTGACAGGTGATTCAGGTTTAAAGAAAAGTATGAGGTTTGACTAAGGCTCCAAATGAAGGACCCACTTGCTTGAGATCATACAGCTAGAAAAAGGTTGTACCAGAACTCAAGCACGGATTGATCTGGTTCCAAAGTCCTTCCTTTCTCCACTGGCTCATGCTGCCACCCATGCTGCCTCTAGGCTCAGAAGAGAGGAAGAAAAACAGGACAGACAGACACCCTGAGAGTCTGAGTAAGGGTTCCACTGGCCACATACTTCCTGGGGGATCCCTTCTCTTGCCTGAGATCCTGAGCCGGGTGCTGGAGACACGGAGAGGAAATGAGATCCAGAAGTGCAGAGACTAGTAGGGAACTCCCAGGGAGATTCTAAATGAGCAGTGATAAAGGTTGGAGGAGAAGCACACACAGTCCTCTAAATTCTAAGAAAGAATGAGGCTGAAGAACAGAACAAGAAAGGTATGTGTGAAAGAACTGGCCCGCAGGGTCCTGCCTGAGGATGCGGAGTTTCCCCTCTCCTCCCACCCACCACCACCCTGACCCCTGCCCCCCGGCCCCGGGCCACAGTCATCTTTGTGCTGGTGGAGCACAGCGCCATGCCTGGCCCGCAGAGGCAGGCACGACAGAGTTGCTGAGTCAGTACACAGATGAATGAAACTCCCACCCCAAAGGGAATCGAGATGCAGCTCCAGTCCCTGCAGAGAAAGGGACTGCCCACCCAGTGGGGTCCTGCGCCCCCTCCATCTGTAGAAGGGCAGGAGGCAGCTGGCGGGTCCAAAAATGCTGACACAGACAGGGACAAGAGCTTCCAGCCCCAACTGACTTCTCCATGGCAACGAGCTGACAGAAAACTGCACGGGAGACCGGGAGACCAAGAAACCAGTTTTAAAATAAAGACACAAAACACTGAGTCTAACATCACACTTGCAAAGCAAGAGCTCAGCCTCCCAGGCCCCGAGGAGGGGTAGGCACAATCAGGAAAAAAGTACTGCCTTCCAAGCCACCTGTCCAAGCCGCCCGTTCCCCTGCCAAGGGCCCCCTGTGCCTCCCCTCCTCCTGGGTACTCCTCCAAGAGCTGCCAGGCACAATCTCTCTTGCTCTGCGCTCTCCAGGCACTGCAGCAGATCGGACAAGCAACGGTAGGGGCTCCCCCAGGGCTGGAGCGGGCCATGTCCTCCAGCACACAGGCTGTAGCAGCCGGCTTCCTGTCACACCGCAGCGGCAGTGGCTGCCGCAGGGGGCCAAGGAGGAAGAGCAGGGCAGAGACCCCTTTCCTCCTTCTGTCTCCTGATGGTCAAATCCTGCTTCATCCTTCAGGGCTCAGCTGTATTTGCCTTCATCTCCCCAGGATGACTCAATCGCATGTACCTTCCGGTGTAAATCCAAAGCCCTGTGTTTACATTTCAAATATAAAACTTTTCATTATACTTCTGCTTGCAGCAGTCCACAAGACAGTCTACTTTGCATTCTACGTCTGCTTCCTCATTCTGGCCCCCTCCTCCCTAGTAGAGTGCCTGGTCTGTGATAAAGTCTCCTTAAATGTTGTCTGAATTGTCAATAGCATGAGAAAACATTCTTAATTTGAGTAGCTGGAGAGCAACCCTCCCTCGGTGTACGGGCGTCCATCCACTGAGACTAGCCTGTGCCTCCAAAGCCTTGGGAGTTTCAGGAGTGTGATGGCGGTACACCCTCTCTGATGCTGCTGTCATCCACTGGCTTCCTCCACTGGCTTTCTGTCTACTCCCCCTGCGCTCTCCTATAGACGCTACCATATTTGAAAGGATACCCCCGAGCGAGCTGGGTTCCATTCTAGCTACACCACCTCCTCCTGTCTGTGCGAACTGGGGCAAGTCATTTAATCTCTTTGAACCTAGTCTGCGGAAAGCGAACAATCCATTTCTCTGCCTATATCCTGCCTACATCATGAGACTGGCAGGAGGAACAGAGATGACACATTGAGAAGATGGCTCTGAAGCCTATAAGGCAGGGGCGCCTGGGTGGCTCAGCAAGTTAAGTGTCCGACTCTTGGTTTCGGCTCTGGTCATGATCTCGGGATCCTGAGACTGAGCCTCGCACTGGGCTCTGTTCTCAGCGTAAAGTCTGCTTGAAATTCTCTCCGTCTGCCCCCTCTCACACACACACGCTTTCTCTCTAAAATAAATAAATAAAATCTTAGATAAAATAAAAGCAGTGAGGTGCTATGTGTGCAAATCTACGGTAATGGAGTATGGTTTCCAACATTTTGTGAAAGAGGAAGCTGAGGCCTACATTCAGGAAGTGACTTGTCCACGATCACACAGGGAGGCAGTGGCAAAGGAGGGTCCAGGTCTAACTCCTGGTTTGGAGCTTTTTCCTTAACCTTATGCTGCCTTAGAAGTCCCATCCAGGCATTCTTTGGGCAAAAGCAATGCCACATTCCATTAGACTGAGAAGCAATTTGGATCACCTGCGGAGTATGAATCCCTGAGACGGAACGGAGGCCAGCTCTGTACTTCCAGGCATAATGCCACCTGAAACATTCTGGTCAGGGAGTTAACTCTCACTGGCCCACCAAACCTTTCCTCGCAGCCTCTCCATCCCTGCTAACTAGCCCCGCGGCAGAAAGGCCATACTGGCAGGTGGAACAGCCTTGCCCAGGTCTTCCAATCCAACCCCAAAAACAAAATAATGAATTCCACACGGCAGGTACTGAAGAAGCAGACTGGGAAGCCCGAACAGAGCACAGAGGTAAACTGGTATGGCTCCGACGGCAGACTTCAACGGAAAACCACGGAGGTGACTCCAGCTCTCGACTCAGTAAGTAGGGACATCGATTCCCTAGGGTATAGCATCAGCAGAAATAGATATCAGAGAGACAGGAGGGACACACAGGTCTCACCGCCCAGATTCTAACCACTTCCAGGCCCACATGCCAGAGACGTCACTGAGTGAAGCCTCCTTGGACTTCCGCAATGACTTTGAAAAGAAGAGAGAAAGAGAGGGAGGGAATGTCTTTGTTGAGAACCTGAGCCCTTCTGTGGTGTAATGGTTAACTCTGTGCCACCCTGGCCAGCTTATAGTGACCAGCTGTTTGGTTAAACACCCATCTAGATGTTGCTATGAAAGTATTTTTTTTGAGATATGAGTAAGTTACAGTCAATTGTGGTGGGCCTCATCCAAACAGTTGAAGGCCTTAACAGCCAAGACTGATGTTTCCTGAAGAAGGAATCCTGCCTCAAGGCTGCACTACAGAAACCCTGCTTGAGTTTCCAGCCTTTGGATTCAGGACTGTGACATCAACGCTTACCTAAATCTCCAGCCTGCTGGCTTGCCCCAAAGACTTCAAACCTGGCAGCCTCCATGATCATGTGAAACAATTCTTTAAAATAAATCTAGATATAGAGAGAGAGATAGATCGATTGGCCCTATCAGTTCTGTTTCTTTGGAGAACCCCAACTAATACATGAATACATGAGAGGCTGGGTGTTTTCATCTAGCGTACTTCATGTAATCCTCTAAAAGACCTGAGAGGTAGGTCTTGCTATTCTGATGTTTACTTACAGATAAAGAAACTGAGGTCCAGAGAGTTGAGTCACTTGGTAAAGGAGTTCCCAAAGCCCATGCTTTACTGATTTCATCATAGGGCCTGAAGAAGCAGAATTTCTCTGAAGAACACTAGGACAAGAATTTTTCACAAACAGTATTGCTGCTTCCGGAGTTCTCCTTCTCCAAGGGGGTGCAGTTCATGCCAGCAAGAACTGGGGGTACGAATAGTTTTGTTCATTCAAGCAGGACACCCTGCTTTTGCAAAACATGGTCTTTAGGCTCTCCACTCTCCCCTGGGATGTGTTTCTGATGTGGGATTTGGGTCTGCATCTATCCTCCAGGGTCTCATCGTTTTTAAAGCTGAGCTCTGAGTGTCGAATGTCGAGTGTCCCGAGTGTCGGGGGAAGACAAGGATATTGTTTATCTATGAGTGGTTTTCAGCCTGAAGGCAAATCCAGGCTGCAGCCTATTTCTATCTGACTCCTGGTGGGAAGTGGGTAGATAGACTGTGTTCTCTGCTCAAATAACAGGCCATGAAGGGGCTGCGTTCCCCAGGGCGGTGATGGAGCAAGCAGGCTTTACTCCGCCTCCCCAGGCTGCCCTCTCCTCACCCCAGGCCGCTCACCACTGCCTCCAGGGAAACGGGGGAGTTCCTCCCCTGAACCACATCAGCCCAAGGAAGGACGAACCTCTTTCCTCTGTTCCCACTAGTGCAGCAGAAGCAGGGCAAGCTTTGCAGGTGGAAGTTTACTAAATGTGAGGGGCACTAAAAAGAAAGAATCCCAGCAATCCAAAAAAACATCTACAGGCAGGAAGAGTTGCCAAGGTGAGGTTTCTGACTCTTTAATTTCGTCTCTCTCCCTCCAAGGGGTTGGGACATACATCTGCAGCAGCCATTCCTTCCTGTCATTTGAAACTCCCACAGTTCCCACTTGGTCACTGTCTTGCTTATTGCCCCGAAGACACAGCCTCCCAGAGCAGTACTTACTGACTTGTTAAGGTACATAGAAGAAATGACCCTGTTTGACATACTGGCTAAAGGGACAAGTGACTGTGTGGTCCCAAAACTGGCTTCTGCCAGCACAAGCACAGCCAGTCCTGTCTGGGGATCACACTTTTCCCACCCTGGTTGGGAAACCTGTCCTACCGAGCCTTGCTGCCCTTGGGACCCAAGTCAGGAGATCCAGATTCAACTCTGCCTTCTGGCTAGGCCAATCCTCGAATTTCTGAGCTCTGGTCTAGGGGGTCCTACTTACTCCTCTGATAATGGCGTGGAATGGGGTGACAAGCAGATGACATCACTTCTCTGATGAAATCTCAAAGAGAGAAGTGGCCTTACCCATATAGACCAAAGGGCCCTCCTCTGAGGACCAGGAAAAGTCCTCCTTTCCCTTAGGAAGCCTGTAGGAACAGGTGCATTGTTTCCTTTGTTACTGAAAAACCAGGGAATCTCCCGCCTCCTTTGCAGCTGGTGTTACTGTGTACCCCTTCTTCCCCCCCAAAAAAGAGTTACATGCATGTTTACAGTAGTCCCTAGAGCTTAGGGTCACCATCAGCCAGCACTCCAGGGAGAGGCAAAAGCTAGTGGTAATACCAAGAATAACCAGCATTTACTGAGCATGTACAATGGACTAAGAACTACTCTGAGCACCTCACATGCATTAACTTGCTAGTCAATCTTCACCACAACCCCTAGACTTTGGTCCTTTCATTATACCCATTTTACAGACAAGGAAACCAAGATGCTGAGAGAGTAAATGACTTTTCCAATAGTATATAACTTGTAAGTGTTATCTCTGTTCCTCCTGCCAGTCTCATGAGGTAGGCAGGATATAGGCAGGGAAATTGACTGTTTGCCTTCTGCAGACTAGGTTCAAAGAGATTAAATGACCAGGAATGGATGGATGTCCACTGCTATCAGTAAGGTTCTTTTAGCAGCTGACTTTGAATGAGTGAGGTTTCCAAGGCTCCTTATTATAAATAAATATATAAATATATATATTATACATATATTTTCTATATCTAAAAATATATCTATAGATATATATATTTCTCTCCTTCCCTTAGATGGAAAGAAGGCCTAGGAGAGCCTTATTCCCATGACCAGGCACACATTTCCCTGTCATTGTATCTGAACACTACATACTTAAAGCTTCCTGGGTGTCCACTCTACCCAGGTGCTGCTCTAGAAGTGGCCTCACACGTGAACCTACTTGTGTCCGAGATGGAGTGAGACACAGAAAGCAGAGTCTTCCCAGTGGAAGGGCAAAGGCTTAGAGGGACCCAGAGCTACCATCCAAGTCCTGTGGGGATTTAGACCAAGTTTCTTAATCTCAGAGTTTCAATTCCTTATCTATGAAACAAAAAAAGCAAAGAAACTCTTTCAGGGTGGTTATAAGGAAAATAAAAAGAGAAGCATGAAATTTTACAGCAGAGAAAGAAAACATGTTTACTAAGTACCTATGTGT
The DNA here is from genome assembly GCF_009829155.1 of Mustela erminea. Lineage (NCBI taxonomy): Eukaryota > Metazoa > Chordata > Mammalia > Carnivora > Mustelidae > Mustela > Mustela erminea. Next base: position 71,876,896 of record NC_045622.1, read on the forward strand.
CAGACTTTATATGTATGTATCTCATTTATATTTCACAGAAACCCCATGTGATAGCTTCTCCCCTTTATCATTAAGGAAACTGAAGCTCAGAGAGGTTAATGTTTGTTCACTGTCACATAGTGGCATGGCTGAGTCGTGAACCTAAACCCTCTGGCTTGAGTCTGGAAACTTCACCGCCACACCAACTGCCTCTCTAAAAAGGCCTAATAGGCTCCCCAGTTCCATTGGGGGGGCACCTCAAGCCTTTCCCTGTCAGTGTGGCCCTCTCCTAAGGGGTGAAGTGGCACATGCCTCCCCAGTCTTGGTTTCTGTAAGATTTCCATAAAATAAAGGAATGGATATTCCAGGCTTGAACTTGGTGATCAAAGGGAAGGGCCCTTCTGCCTCTTCTCTCAAGTTTCTGTGTGGGATTCCTCCCTGGACTTTCAGATCCCATGGAGAAGAGAAGAGGCCATCGTGGTAAGGTCACTGTGGTTTGACTTTGAGGGACCAGAGGCTATTCCTTTGCAGAGCCTTGAGCACCCATGCCTGGGAGGTGCTGTTGTCTGGGACGTGGGTACAGAGATGGGCCTTTGGCAGCACCAGGCCCTGGGGGTGACTCAGCACCATCTGGCTCTGGCCCTCTGCCCCTGCAGGACAAACCGCAGAAATCATGGGTCCTCAGAGCGGCTCTGATGCGGGCGTGTGGCCTGGCTCTGTGCAGTCCTAGTAGTTGATGCGGTCCCACCTGATGCCCACTCCCGGTCACCCAGCCCTGTGGGGTCTGCGGAAAAAGATCAAGATGATGTTTCCTCTTTTCCATCCTCATTTTTGCTGTCCTAATTTAGTCCCTCATCCTCACTTCCCTAGCACAATAATATTAACTAACATGCACGTGAAACACATTTTTTTGTTGTTGTTTTAAAAAAATTGTGCTAAAACATATCCGACATAAAGTTTGCCCTTTTAACCATGGGTAAGTGCACACAGCTCCGTGGGATGAGGCATGATCGCATGGTGCAACTGCCACCACATCTCCATGTCTTCCCGTGACGAAGCTCTGTACGCATTAAAGAATAACGTTCCATCTCCCCCCTCCTCAGCCCCTGCCACCCGCCGTCCTATTTCCTGTCTCTCTGAGCACAACTGCTCTCAGTACCGGCTATGAGTGGAGTCACATAGCGTTTGCCCTTTGTGACTGGCTTATGTCACTGAGCGTGACGCCCTCGGCAGATCTCCGTGCAATAGCGTGCATTAGAATGGCCTTCCTTTCCAAGACTGAGCGTCCCAAAAAGACCATTTGCTTACTTAATCCTCCCAAGAGTCCTCTGAAGCAGATACGTTATTATGTCCACTGTACAGAAAGGAAATGGACGGACAGAGAGACGAAGTGCTCGGATCCCTCTGCTGACAGGGAGCTGAGCTGAGATTGAGGCCCAGGAGGTGGCTTTCCAGAACCTCATGCTTCCTCACTCTGCCGTGAGCTCTGCATCTTCTCCCCAACATCCCTCTTACTCACAGGCCTCCTGAGCTCCACTCCCCCATCAGGGCAGTGATCTTTCTAAAGGACCAATCTAGTATTTTACTGCTCTCCTTCAACCCCTTCCTGGATTCCCCACCTATGGGTGATCTTAAACCCACTAGCACAGCCTTCAGGCCCGGCCCTGACCCAGCTCCCACCTCCTTTTCTGGCCTCTCCCCACGGCTCTCCCAAACCTTAGTCCTCAATACCCAGACTCTGCCTTTTAACCTGCTGTTCTCTCTACCTGCATTGCCCGCTCCCCAAATGCATCTTTGAAGGCCTAGCCTAAATATGCCCCCTCCTCCCCAGAACTCTCCAGGCAGTTTGTCCTGCTTTCCTCTATGCTTCTGTAGAACCCAAACGCTGCTCTGTAAGAACACTGCTCCCATTCCCCTGGCTGGTCAGTTTAGTCCTCCGTGCCCCACATATTAGAATATGAAGACTCCTTTTCAATATCAGAGAACCTCAGGATCTTTTCAGACACGCTGATCAAGCAACACATAATAGTAAGAAGTCACTATGAATTCAATAAGCTTTTAAATGTAACTGTATCTGACTCAATATGACCCCATCTCCAAATATTTGAAAGCAATGCTGCTTAGAGGTGTAAATAGTGATTCGGGTATCCTATTCTCTACCCTGGATTCCAGGTCCCAGAGCTTACAGTTTGTGAACCACTGCTCTGGCCCAGAAAGTGAGTTTCTAACGCAGTGGAAGTAACATTGATGGCCTCTATTATATTCTGGGCTGTGCCAGTCATTTCTCATTTTTATCTCCTTTAAATCTCAAAAAAAATCCATATTTTTTCCAGACAAGAAAACCAAGGCTTGGAAAGGTAAAGTATGCCTGGACAGAGGTCACACAGTGAAAGAAAGGCAGCGTGGGATGTGACGCTCTGTGTTTTTCTCCTTTGCTGTATTACCTCTGGGGTAAGGACCACAAGGTATCCATCTCTGAGTTCCTACCGCCCCCCTCAGAGCAGTGTTCAGGAAATGCCGGGGACACAGCTGGCACGAACCAGAGAGCCCTTCCCCCCACATTCTCAGGTCCCCCATTTGTACCAGCATCTCTGGCCAGGTTTCCCCAGCTGCAGGTAGCACAGAGGAGAAGGCATGGTGCAAAACTCGGGAGATGGCAAGGCATGGCCTACTTCTCCTCTATATGCTATTTCCCTCATTAAGGAGGTATCTCCTCCCCAAGCCTGGCTCTAGATGCCCCCTTCATTAGCAGCCCTCTGCCTCCCTGCTCTCGTCCTTCCCCCCACACTTCCTTTCCATCTCCACCTCAGCCTGCTCTCTGCTAACAGTGGTCTCAGACTAGTTCCTACCAGATCTTAATGCTGGTAGAGCCAGATGTGGGCTTCCCATGGCCACTTGTGGTTTTTGTTTTTAAATATTTTATTTATTGATTTGTCAGAGAGAGTGAGAGAGCACAAGAAAGGGGAGCATCAGGGAGAGGGAAAGCAGGCTCCACGCTGAGCAAGGAGCCTGATGCGGGACTTGATCCCAGGGCCCTGGGATCATGACCTGAGCCAAAGGCAGACACTTAATGACTGAGCCACTCAGGCACCCCACCACTTGGGTTTTAAAGCAAAAGGACAGATTGCTCAAAAGTCTATCTGGTCAGAAGCCATGGGAGGAAAAGAATGGATTTCAGAGTCAAGCATCTCCTGGAATCCATCCTTGATTCGGCTCCTTCCTTTTTGAATGCCCTCAGGTAAAGCACTTCCTTTCTGTGAACCATAATGTCCTCAGGTGGAAAACAGGACTACAGCCCATCTCACAGGCTATTCAAAGGCTATATGACCTTGCATCGTGTGGTGGGTTAGTGGCCCTCCAAAAGATATGCCCATATCTTACCTCCCAGAACCTGTGAATGTGTCCTTATTTGGAAAAATGTCTTTAGCGATGTGATTAAGTTAAGGATCTTGAGATAAAAAAATTGCCTGGATTATCTGCATGGATCCTAAGCACCATCACAAATGTCCTCTTAAGAGAAAGGCAGAAGGAGGTGGGAGGATGGGGATGCCAGGTGATGGGCATTAAGGAGGGCACGTGTGGTGATGAGCACTGGGTGTTGTATGCAACTAATGAATCACTGAACACTAATCAAAAACCAATGGTGTACTATATGTTGGCTAACTGAATATAATAAAAAAATTTTTTTAAATAAATAAAAAAAAAACAATAACAAAAGAGAAAAAGGCAGAGGGGCTTCTGACACAGAGAGAAAAGAGGAGGAGGCATGTGACCTTGGAGACAAAGACTGGGGTGATGGCGGCCACAAGTCGTGGAATGCCGACAGCCATCGGAGCTGGAAGAAGCAAATGGTGTGTTCCCCCCATACAGTCTTTGCAGATGTAATTTTGTGACTATGTTCAGGGCCTTGAGATAAGATCATCTGGGATTATCCAGGTGGGCCCTAAATCCGATGACAAGAGTCCTTATAAGAGTCAGACCGGAGAGACAGACACAAACAGGAGAAGGCCATGTGAAGACAGAAGCAGAGAATGTTCTCAGCCATAAACCAAACAATGCCGGGAGCCATCCCAAGACGAAAGAGGCAAGGACGGATGCTCTCCTGGGCCTCTGGAGGGAGCACAGCCTGCCGACACCTTGTTTTCAGACAGAACTGTGCCCCTCAGACCATGGTACTTCATTGTTGCAGTCCTGGGAATCAAACACTGTGCTTATCTCCTTAGCTCATCACACATGACATCCATCTCCTGCTTTATGTCGGAGCCATACGGGCCACATGTATAAGAACGTGGGCCTCTCAGGGAGGGGGACTTTGTCTGATGAGGGTCACTCCTATAGCCCTAACGATCAGCATGGTGTCAAGCACACGGTAAAGGCCCAATCTGTTGGTCTGAATACATGAGTGAACTGTAGTCCTCCGAGGGCAGAGGCCGTATGTGATTTACTTCCACATCCTCAGCACCCAAAGTAGAGTACCAAACTCCAGACCTGTGGAACGGCCCCCTCCTTTCTAGTGCCAAAGGGGCAAATCTTATCATGCCAGTAACCAGAAATAAACCTATGGGCTTCAAAGAGGCCTTCAGTTCTTTCTAGACCTTGTTTCCAAGCTCCTTCTAAACAGAAGCCTTGGAGAGAACCCATGACTGCAGAATCCTGGGGATGATATTGTTTAATTAAACAGAGACTCAAGTCACCAGCCTCTGGCTCAGGCTGGGCCTCTGGGACCTGAGCAGGCAACATTTCATCATTAGGAGGAAAGGAGATGACAAACTCTTTCCTGAAAGAACCCAGCAGGCAGTCAGAATTACTGGATGTGGATAAATAAAACCATTATTTCCGAATACATATCCCAGGCAGCACTAAATGCATTCTCCGTATCACAGGCAGGACTAAATTTAGAACTGGCAGTTTGAATCATATGCTGATTCCTGAAGAGAAATACCAAATTCAAGGGGGGGGGGAATCAAGTGAAATATGAAAATAAAAATGCAGTCTTAATCCCTCAGAGCAAGCTGTCAAGAGAGGTGAGGGCAAAGTTTCCTGCACAGAAGTCTAACTAGAAAGGCCATGGGCCGTGCTGGGGGTACCAGGGACTGCAGATGTGGGAAAGCCTCTGGAGCATGTCTCTGTGCGGAACTGCAGGGGCAGGAGGGGAATCTGCATGCTGAGCAGTGATGTGGGCACACTGTTGCCACAGTGCTGCCACACGCTGTCGCACTGAAGCCTTTTCCCAATCCTGCTGTGAGGGTGCTGTCACCCCCATTCTGCGGCTGAACCAAGTCCAGCGGGGTGAGGGGGCTTGCCTGGCTCACAGAGTCAGGGAGCAGGAGAACAGGGACTTATTTTAATCAAGTTCTAATTTTAGAATAGTGTGAGATTTATAGAGAAGTTGAAAAGATAGTACAGCTCCCAAGTGCCTCTCCCCAAATAGGGGGGCCTTCTTATTAACCTCTTATGTGAGTGTGTGGCTCATCTGTCACAATGAAGGGACCACTATTATTCACTAAATGCTACACTCTGTTTAGACTCCCAGAGGTTCCCCTACGGTCCTTCTGCTCCAGAAGGCCATCTGGGACACCACGGAAGGCTTAGTTGTCACGTCTCCTCAGGATCCTCAGGTCTGTTACTGATTTCTGACTTCCCTGTGCTTGTTGGCCTTGACCATTTTAGAAGTACTAGACGGTATTTTGTAGGACGCCTCTCAGTTTATTTTTTTCTGACGTTTTACTCATGGTTAGGCTGGGATTCACAGAAGTGAAAGGCCCTCCTCATTGCGTCATATCCAAGGTATTTAATATTTACTTAGTTTATCATTGATGCTGTTCACCCCGATCATCTGGCCTTAGTAACATTCGCTGGGTTTCTTCCCTGTAAAGTTCTGCTTCCTTCCACCAGCCACCCCTGTCTACGCTTTGGAAGCAAGTCACTGAGCAGAGCCCACACTCAGGGAATGGGAAGTTAGGTTCCAGCTCCTTCACAGGGGAGAACCTACATAAATTATGTGGAATTGTTCTGTATGGGAGAGCAGGAACTAAAATCTGGTCTATGTGAGACACCACCTATAATATGCTCCATCCCTCCATTTTTCTCTCTCATTGCATCCTGTTTTTTTCCTTGACAGTATTTCTCATAATTTGCAATCACATATTTACCAATGTTTTATGTATTTACCAATTTGTTGCCTAACCTCTGCAACTCCCTGTGTTCCAAGGTTAGCAGGCATCATGAGGTCAGGGACAGTTTTGCTCATCGCTGTAACCCTAGGGTCAAGCAGAATGCCTGACACTTAGTAGATGCCCAGTAAATGCTTGGAAAATCCTGGTAGTATGGCAACAAGACGATGCCATCCCTGCCCTTGGGGCAGGCACATATGAAAAACTTATTATATAAACTTCCACATACACACAAAGTAGAGACAATATTCTACATAATTCTTAATTGCAAGCAGCTCATAATGAATATTAAAATATACATGTAGGCAAAGTGCATGGGAATATAGGATACCCCAGGTGCTTGCAGGAGGAAATGTTTGGGTGGGCCTGAAAGGATGGATAAGATATTAGGGTGTCAAAGGGCAGAGGGCATAGTTCAGGTAGAGGGAACTGGAAGGCAGGTGAGTGCAGGCATATTCAGGGAATGGGGCTAGGAACAAGGTGACAGTGAATGGGTTAAGAAAAGTTTGGGAAGGCAGCTGACAGCAAACTGAGCCATTCCCTCCAGCCCAGCAGGGGAACAGGCTACCCTGGGGCAGCAAGAGCCTCTCCTCTTATAGCTTGCTCAGGGTACCGGTGGCGGCTCATAGGCTCTGAGAAGTGGGATTGTTCTTGTGACCGAGAAGCTCATTTCCAGACTGCTCATTCCCCAAAGTGCTCGTGCTTGCTGAGGCTATCTACTCAAGATCCATTCTCCCAGATTTCAGTCAGGGAAGCCACGTGTCCAGCTACAAGACTAATTTCCCAGCCTTCATTATGATTAGGTGTGGCTAATCGTAATGAATCAACTAGAATCAACTACATTTGGGCCAATAAGTTGCAGATGGGCACTGTTGGGTATCACCTCTGGGTAAGTGCCTTAACAAGGGCTACTTTTTGTGTTCTTTCCATCTGTTTACCTCCTGCCTGAATATGGATGTGACAGCCAGAACTCCAGCAACTATATTAGACCATGAGAAAGCCTTGAAGAAGAAAGTCTAAGGACTTTCTTAACCTTACTACGCTAGCCCCAGACTGAACATCACCAAGACTTCTCGTACATGTGTGTATCAGTCTCCTCAGGCCACCAATGACAAATACCACAGACTGGGTGGCTTAAAGAATAGAAAGGTGTTCTCGCACATTTCTGGAAGCTAGAAATCCAAAATCAACATGCTGTTAAGGTTGGTTTCTGGTGAACCCTCTCTTCCTGGCTTACAGATGGCCTTTCCGCTGTGCCCACATGAAGGGAGAATGATCTCCAGCGTCTCTTTCTCTTCTGGAAGCAGCATGGTTTCTGTTTCTTTCTCTAGAGCAAGGAGCTTATTAAGACTGTAAGTGATCACTTCGAAATGGCACAGTAACTGGGGGCTGGTAAATCCAGAAAGCTCTAAAACTGGGACATTTGGTGTGTGACTCTATGAGGAAAGAGCAAGAAGACAGGAGTCCAGAGAAAGGCCAGGGTAGGTGGAAACATGAAATACTGAGAATGAAGTCAATACGACTTCCTTTCTTGGTATAGCACAACAGGTGGCATCTTACCAAGAGAAAGAATCCCCACTCTGCTACTCACTACTTATAAGCTCAGTAATTTGGGGGTGTTAACAGCCCAGAGCCTTAGCTGCCTCATGTAAAATGAAGATGATATCTGTCTCTTGTGGGAATTAAATACCCAAACATTATACATAATACATATACATAATAGCTCCGCCAGAGTGCAGTAACAAGTCACAACAGCCTACATATACAGGTCTTATCTTTGCCAGGCACTGTATTATACACATGACATGAGTTCTTTCATTTAATCTTCACCAGGAGGTAGATGCTATTGAAGAATTTAAAAACTGTTGGTTTCTCCCCAAAGCGATGCCAAGCCACATCCTTGGGTATTTTTAGAAGAAATGTACCAGTCCTTGGAAGGCTCTTTGTAGATCCAACCCATAAAAAGCAGCTGAATTGACATCTATTTTGTAACCATTTGCAATCCCTAAAGGTTGCTGCAAATGGCAGAGACCTTTATCTCCCAGTCTCCCCAGCAGGAGTTCAGAGAACTCAAAGAAAACCCTACTAAGAGCCCCTTTCTAACCCCCATTTCATGGGAAGAAAGACAGTAAAGAACTTGGAGCATGCTATTGAAAAAGAGTAACCAGATTGGGCAAAGGAGGGAATGGGGAGTCGTTGATCAATGGGCAGAGTTTCAGTATGGGAAGATGACAAAGTTCCAGAGATAGATGGTGGGGACAGGGACACAACAATGTCAGTGTAATTAATGCCACTGAATTGTAATGGAAAATGATTAAAATGGCAAGTTTTGTTATGTGTATTTTACCAGAATAAAAGCTATAATAGTAATAGTAACCAAAATAATAAATAGAGTAACTGTGGTAGCGAGTAGTCTAAATCCCACATTTGCTAGAAAGCACATGAAAGAACTCAGGTGTACTTAGGGCTAAGTTTAAGGCTAAGTTCTAGGCTAAGAAAACTATTCTGGTTTTGAGAATGATGATATTCCCCATTCCTTATCAAGCACACCACATATGTAGGCCCTTTATCTGCATTATCTTTATCTCCAGTAGGGTTCTTCAAGGCATTTCTTGCTTAGAGAGATCAGATGACCAGTCCAGGATCACACAACTAGAAAGCAGCAGAGACGGGATATGAAACAAATCGGTTCAAAATACCATGTCCTTCTACACCATGCTGCCCCTCACTCAAATACTCATTAGATAACCTGGATTTTAAAATGCTGGTGATTTCTTTTAATCTTATTATTCTGAATCAGGGGGTGGGATACAGAAAAGTCAGATATCCATCTTTTTGAAGGCTCCCTACACTGCCAGGGCATGGAGGTGAACCCAACACAATGGCATGGGTGCCCTGGTTACTGATGCCCAGGGGTAACCATTCTAGTAGGAAGAACCTGGAAGACCTTTGAGACTAGAAGCAGCAGAAATGCCAGGTTGACACTACCAGGGGACTGCATTAGGACCCATGGACCACAGCTAGCTCCCATGGCTGCGGAGGAGGCCATCAGCCAACAGAGGACACAAAGCAACATCCAGATACAGTGAGAGCTACTGAAAGCATTTCCCTCCAGCTCCTTCAAGTGTAGTCACCACATCCCACATGAGAAATTTGAAAGAGGAAGAGGAAGGAAGAAGATGAAGCAGGGGAAGGAGGAAAGATGGGTGAGAGGTTCTGAAGGCAATGGCTTCTGTTCAAATCCCAGCCCGCTGGGAGCAAACTCATAATCACTCTAAAGCCAGCACATGAGCAAACACATAAGCACTCTAAAGCCAAACTCATGAGCAAACTCATAATCACTCTAAAGCCAGCACATAATCTCATGACTGCCCTGGGTGTCCCCAGAAGTCCCAGATAGCACCTTCTCTTTTTGAGTGACCTCCCTCCTGCCATGGGATCTTGCCCTCTATGGACAAATGGGTTTGGGTCCTCAGGTCAAAGTCAGTATCACAAGCACCCATGATAATAAAGGTAGTATGGCAGAGTCAAGGAAGGGATGGGTGACAGGAAAATGGGTTTCCATAATGCTGGCTGTTGATCAGAGACTCCTACTAGACACTGACTCTGTCTCTTCCCTACTGGCCAAAATGCAGACTTGCTGACCCTGAGTATGCTTCCAGAAGCAGGAGAGCTTTTTGTAAGAGAAATGTTTGTAAACTTTCTCTCGAAAGAAAACAGAGAAATTATTAAGTTCTTCAGGAATGACGAGCCAGGCCTTGAGTAAAAAAGATCTGGGTGGCAGCAAGAAGTGGCTATTTCTTGGATGAGAAGGGGCCTCCTCTGTGTGGACAGCATCACCAGCAGCTGTATGCTCTGTTCTGGAACCAGGAGCCAGAGAGGACAAGGCTGAGAAACTCCACCATCTCCTCCTGTCCTGCCTGGCCTCCTTACTCCCAGGACATACCTGCATCCTCGGGTTATTAAATCAGGAACTCAATATAATCTTACAACTGGTGTGTGTGTGTGTGTGTGTGTGCTCCCACCAACTCCCACCAATCCAGAGACTCTCACTACCTTTCTCCCATTCTCCTTCAAGAATCTCCTCATTTAGCTGATCTGTGATACCCATTTGTAACTGGGACCCATTCCTAGCAGCTGCATGGCCACCCTGCACCAGCAGCAGGAGCCCCCTGCCAAGAAGGACCCTTGGGCCTCTGAGCGGCGCCGTGGCTGACCGGCCCTGGCGCGTGGCTCGAGCGGGACTCGGCTGGGCTCCACTCCACAACGGTGCTGGCTGTCGCCTGCTCACTTTGAGTGGAGGATCCGGCACTTATTTTAGGCCCTTATAAATAATACATACTGTCATCTTGATTCTTCAAGGCCTTCTTTTAAGCTATTTTCTCCTCTTTGGGAAAACCTCTTTTACTCTATGAGACAGAGTTGTTCATAAATCAAGAGGAGTTCTAAGTGACCGAAGCCTGAATTCCTGACTTTGGAAAGAGTGGGACGCCACCAAACCTGACTAGTCATGGAAGATGCTGGCCTTACACAGGCAGAGGATCTTCATGGATGAAAACAAATGCTCACAACATCTCTGAGGCCTTGACCTCTGCCCCAGGAAGTCCTAGTGTCAGACCGTTAAACATCACCTCCAACTTCTGCCTTACTAAGAGCCCCTATAGGATGGGCACACTCAGGAAAATGCCAAGACAAGGCTACCTGTCATGCAGACTTTCCAAGTGCCTGGCATAAAGTCAAAGTTCGGTACGTGAGCTCCCCTTGACTCTCCTTTTCCCCTGCAGCTCTCAAGAAGATACATTTGTACCTTGAAAAAGTGTCATTGTCCTACTCTTCAGTGACCAGGAACCACTGAAGAAGTGCTCTTTAATTAATACAGCACAAAGAAGCTCACCTGTACAGTAGACAGAGCACTAAACTTGGAACTGGACAGGACAGGGCTTGAATCCTGGCTCTACCTTTAATGTAATCTTGGGTAAGTTCCTTAGTCTCTCAAGACTTTAGTGTCTTAATCAATGGGGATAAATCACTAAGTTCAGAGTCTCTCTTAAACTTCAATGGGCAGATGAATTGCCAGGGAATCTTGCTAAAGTACAGATTCTGACCCCAGCAGATCTCAGCTAGGACCGGAGGTTCTGCATTTCTAATTAGTGATGGCCAAGGCCAAGGCCAAGGCCAAGGCCGATGGTTTGTGGATCACTGTTTGAATACAAAGGACATACATGGGCAGGGCACTAGGTGAACGGCTATGTCAGTTTAAGTTTCTGATTCCTGAGCTGGTGGTGTTCTACCTTATAATGCAAAGAAGGTCCTTCTGCAACTTAGCTTAGACTATGTATTAATCTTTGATTCTTTATAGGTAAGCCAAATACTGATTATTTACCTAGTAAAACAACAAGGGTTGGGGAAAACCACTTGTCACGAATCTTCTTCCCTCAATCAATCAATCAATCAATCAATAACTTACAAAGCACAATACATCAGCTGGCTGATGTAAAAGGCAAATTTACCAAAAAAAACCCCATCTCCAGAAGGACTTGAAATCATTTCAGATGAAAACTTCTGGGGTAACAATGTAAATGACATTTCCTCCATATACAAAAAGGCACTGTTTTAAACCCCCGTGTTTATAACCAAACCAAAGCTTTGACTTAACACTGAAGGCAGGTTTTGGGAGGGTGAAGGAGGAAATGGCCAAGACCACTGAGTCCCTGAGATTGGTTTGAGGGGGCGAGGGGAGCAGGGGGAGCAAACTGCTGAGAGAACTTGATGGAATGGAAGAAGGAAACGAGTGGAAAGACTGTGAAAGAGGCTCTCCTTCCTGGAACAATCCACATTTGTGTTCAAGACACAGCTCCAGGGTCACCTCCTTGGTGACACTCCCTTGGCGACGCTTTTCCCTGACAGCTGGTTCCTGCTCTTGTTCCCAAAGCACTAATGACCACTTCTCTACCGCACCCACCCCACCCCGAGCTGGTCTTGAACTGTCATCGAATGCTCATTTCCATATTGATCTCCAACCCTTTGAGGTCAGGGACCACATTGTATTCATCTCCACAGTCTCAGCCTGGCACAGTGCACGGACACAAATTAGGCATGGATTAGGCACCCAGTGAATGATGCTGATCTGGATGCATGAGATGGAGGATATTAAAGAGAAAGCCTAATGACCCTGCCTCAAGATTTATCTTATATAAAGCTTTTAGCATTTTTCAAAGTGCTTTTCTATTTTCATAATAATTGAAAACATAATTTCCCCATTTTCAAAGAAGGAAACTGAAGCCCAGATAAAAAATAAGGTGATCTAAAGCAGAGTCTCAAACTTTAGGTTCATAAGAATCACCTGGAGCACTTGTCAAAAATAGAGTCCTGAAAAAAAAAAAAAAAAGAGTCCTGGCATCCAGCCTCCAGAGATTCTGATTCAGTAGGTATAAGATAGAGCTAAGGAATCTGCATTTTAATTCTCCCCAGGTTCTGGGACAGGGGGTATACAGTTCTGGGGCCAGGGCCCCAAATGACTAGAACTCACCCCAGTGCCTTCTTCAGGCCAGGTACCCAGCATATTCTAGAGCTCAGTGTCTGTTGAAGGTTGTTTCAGGGCTTTGGTTCCAAACCTAGAGTCATGGGATAGGATGCTAGTCATACAAGATTGCACCTTCACAGGGCCTGGCAGGAAACCTAAAACCAGAGACACTCAGATGATGATGGCAGTTCCCATAGCCCACGTGTAAAACCAAGAAGCCAGAGTGGTAGCTGGGGGATGGATCACATTTCTGAAGATGTTAAGACCTAGAAGGCCAGGTTCTGGAAAAGAACCAGACCATCTAGGCAGCAGGGACCACACACACACACACACACACACACACACACACACAAATAAAAAAGAAAGAAAGAAAGAAGTAAAGAAGAAAAGGGAAGAGAAGAGAAAAAAAATTACAAAAAGGCTCAACTGAGGAAACACCGATATGTTGGATACATTTATTTTGGATTTGTACCCTTTCTTCCTCACTGCAAGGTAGCTTACCGAAAGGAACCCAATGGTACAATCCAGTAAAGAACAGCAACTGAAGAAAGGCAAGCAGACGTCTCCCTCTTGTTTGCCTTCCACATGCACACCCTGCTGACTGGACCTCTGTTTTGTCTCGCCCATCAGCCCCTTCCCAACACCCCATGGCCCTGATTAAAGACCTCAGGTGTTACCTTTCTTCTGAACTTTATATAAAAGCCACCCCAGGCTTTTCCTTTCGCCCTTCTTTTTCCTTCAATCTTCCTCCACCAGAAAGACTGTGAATCTCCCAAGCAGAGATCTCATCTTGGAGCGGAAAAGACCACTGGACCTGAATCCAGAAGATCTGGTTCTGGCCCTACCTCCAGCTCCAGCTCCCTCGTTAACTAGCTGCCTGACTTTGGGTTACTAACTTCCCTTTTTGGGATTTGGTCTTTACGTGTGAGGCAGAGGGCTGCACTGGCTCATCTCAAAAATCCTTTTCAATCATAGGATTTTATACACATTCCTGCTTAAAAACTCTTAGTGATATCTTATTGCCTATAGAATTAAATATACAATTGCCTCATCCTGGCACATTTAAGGAAGCCCTCTGTGATCTGGCCCAACCATGGACTGAATGAATGTGTGTGTCCCTGCAGAATTTGTATGTTGAAATTCTAATCCCTGCTGTGACGGTGTTTGCAGGTGGGGCCTGTTGGAGGTGACTAAGTCACGAGAGTAGAGCCCTTGTGATGGGCTTACTGTCCTTCTAAGAAGAGACACAAAAGAAAGCTTGCTCCTCTCTCTGCTCTCCACCATGTGAGGACACGGCAGGAAGATGGCCATCTATGAACCAGAAGGAGAGCTCTCAACCAAGAACCTGACCATGCTGGCACCCTGATTCTGAACTTCAAGTCTCCAGAACCACGAGAAATAAAGGTTTGTTTAAGCAACCCAGTCTGTGGTATCTTGATGTAGCAGCCTGAACTGACTCAGACAGTCCCCAGCTTTTTAAAAAGCATTATTCCCCTTCATGTTCCCTTTGTAAGAGTCAAAGTGAAGTATTCCTGTTTCTTAAATATGCCTGGAGCTTTCTGCTTCCTCAACGCTTTTGTCATTATTCCGGAAAACCTACCACACTGATTTCGATGTGGATATGTAGACAATCCCTACATTTTTCAAGGTCCAAATCACATGGATCTCTTTTAGGTTTCCCCTCCATGCCCCCGCCTAAAAGCAAACTCTTCTCTGACTGCTGGTTCTTCATCCTGCCCTCTCTCACAGCTGGCACTAAAGCCCTTCCTGGGCCTGGCTGGAGGGCGGGGCCTGTATGAGTCTCCTCCCCACTTAGCACAGGGCCCTGTCCAGGGAAGGGTTTGGCGAGTAACTGGGAGGGGGTGGGAGGGGATGCGAGGGGGTGGGGGTGTTAAATGTCAGAAAGCAGATGCTCTCATTGTGGTGAAATCCTGAGTTTCAGTAGCAGCCCGTGCAAAGAGGGTCACATGGGCAAACAGTTTCCAGCCTTACAAAAGAAAGAATATGGGGTGCCTGGTTGGCTCAGTGGGTTAAGCCTCTGCCTTTGGCTCAGGTCATGATCCCAGGGTTCTGGGATCGAGGTTCTGGGATCAAGCCCCACATCAGGCTCTCTGCTCAGCGGGAGGCCTGCTTCCCCCCACCCCCAGCCTGCCTCTCTGCCTACTTGTGATCTCTCTCTGTCAAATAAATAAATAAAATCTTTAAAAAATAATAATAATAAATTTTTTTTAAAAAAAGAATATAAATTCTTGTTAGAGTCAACACATTTTTCTTGAAATCAACTCCAAGGGTGTAGCCATAAAAAGGGGCCCACTGAGTTTGGCCAAGTGGTGCGCCCACTGCTCATAAAAGCCAAGGGCTGAGTGCCTGAGGTCCCTGCCAAAAACAGCTCGGGCTGAGGTGCTCTGTTCAGTGGTGGCCGGCCGACTGGGAGCTCCAGGCAGCCACAGAGCACATCTTCATGGCCATGGTGGCTCTAGGAATTCTAAGCCCTACAGGGTTAGAATTTAGAAGTTACAAGACTTCTTGCGCAAATGGTGTACTTGAAGGGATTTCTTCCTCTGGCCTCCCCTGGTGGATCCAGCCTGTCCCAGCTTATTCTCTGCCCACCTGAGGTCACAGTCAAGTATGTATATGTTTCATCTCCCTGTCTAGACCGTCAGTTCCTGCCTGGAAGGATCTCATTCATCTTGTATCTTGTTCATCCTCCTATCTCCCACATGCCTAGCACAAAACCCTGCTCATAGCAGATGTCAATAAATGTTCTCTGGATGGATGCTCAAATTTAGATCAAATTGACTCAAATCCCAATTAAAATCCCCAGTCAGGAAGACAAGATTTAATTCATTTTTTTTTTTCCTACAAAAGGGACAATCTTGCTTTCTAACTTAACCTAATACATTTTCTTCACAACTCAGAGACAGACACAGGTTCTGTTTTTAGAAGGCATATCCGAGATGTTGTAAAGTAGTGCTGGAATTTTGATATTTTGTTCTGATTACATTTGAGGCCTATCAGAAATATGGGGCGCCTGGGTGGCTCAGTGGGTTAAAGCCTCTGCCTTTGGCTCAGGGTCCTGGGATTGAGCCCCGCATCGGGCTTTCTGCTCATCGAGGAGCCTGCTTCCTCCTCTCTCTACCTACTCATGGTCTCTGTCTGTGAAATTAATAAATAAAATCTTAAAAAAAAAAAGAAATATGAGTGATGACTTGGTTTGTTCTGAACCATTCTATGTATGCATCATTCTAGAATCCTAGAACAGCACAGTGAAGGTCTGTGGAGATCAACCAAGTCATTACATGGCTGAGAGAAGGGAGGTGCCAGAGCTGGGCTTAGAACCATGTTTGGCAGCTGGTTCATCGGTTTTCTTTGCCCTGTTGGTTTACTCAGGTCCTGAGGTCCTGAGGGATATGGAACCGGCATTGACAATCACAGCCATGACTGAGCTCTCAGACTAATGGTCACTTCCTGGTTCCTTGGCCCAGGATATTCTACTTTCTTCAAAGGAGCAACATGGCCTCTCTAAGAGAGCTTCGTGAGGAAAGGACCAACATCAGTAGAACAAGAAAGCCTTGCATTTACCAGAGCACTGCACTTCCCTACAAGTCAAGGGCATCCATTCCAGGGCTAGACGACTGGAACTCCTTAAAAAAGCCTAGTACTTTCTGCCGCAGCACCGCCCTTTCGGAATTCATACAACCACGCCCACACTCAGAAATAACTTCCTTTAGACTAGAGTGTTACTGCTCCCTTCACTGTTCTCCACCATGTTTTACACAATGAAGGCAACTTATGCTCATGGCTGATGAGACAACTGTATGAGGTAGTTTTGGGTCCTAAACATTTCTCCCTTTAAACTCATACAGACTCATCTTGTTTTGGGAATGGAGAATAGGCCTTATCCTCTGCCAGTTCTGGCTGACTAGAAGTGACTGCCTGGTGTGCCGTGTTGAGAACATTTCTGAGGCTGCATCCAGACAAGTTAGGAAATACTTGGGATTTGATTGATTGGCGGTCTACGGGGGAGCTATTTGCTTTCCACCATCTAGACCTTGGCTTTAAAATTTCTGTTGGTCCCCTGGTGCCTAAAGGATTAAGTCCAACACTGTCAACATGGCACATAAGACTGTTCACCGTGCAGTCAACAACCTTATACACCAGCCTGTGCCTCAGCCCCACACCCCCTATACCCCAGTCATGCAGAGGTGTTTTCTTTTTCTTGAGTACACCCCAATCCTTCAGGATTCTGCGCCTCTGTAAATGCTATTCCTTTTTCCTGGAATGTTCTCTCTTCTTAACCCCCGACCCCTTTTTTTAGTAGAGAACAAATAGATATTGATGTTCAGAAACTGAATTGTTCCTGGTCATTAGTTGTATTATTTTAACTATAATTTTTTTATTGAAATACAGAGTATTGGGGCACCTGGGTGGCTCAGTGGGTTAAAGCCTCTGCCTTCGGCTTAGGTCATGATCCCAGGGTCTTGGGATTGAGCCCCGCATCAGGCTCTCTGCTCTGCAGGGAGCCTGCTTCCTCCTCTCTCTCTCTGCCTGCCTCTCTGCCTGCTTGTGATCTCTGTCTGTCAAATAAATAAATAAAATCTTAAAAAAAAAAAAGAAATGATCAGTCCATTTAAAAATAAATAAATAAAGTATAGTGTCTTCTTACCCCTTTTAATGCCTAGTTTATTTGTGAAGACCTCTCATACTTACTGCATGAAAAGGCAACCCTCTCCTTCATGTTCCTACACCCCCTAGTTTGTCCTTTTGCTGATATACGGGCTGAGATTTACCTATTTATATTTCTACCTCCCCCAAGAGAGGAGGCCTAACGAGCAGAGCCCTATCTTGTTTGCAAAAAGTAGAACACCAGCCACAGATAAGGCACTTGCTACAGGACTCATGAATGAACTTGAAAACGCCTCCCTTTTTCACTTCTCCAAGATGTCTTTCTGAGATGCAAGAACCATCCCTTACCTATAGTCTCTCAAGCTTGCAGACATGCATCCTGGTAGTGAGATCTGTCACTGCCAACATGTCCTCCCCTTGCCCCAGCTTAGGAACAGAAACGAGGCATCACTTTGATCCACACTAATTGGGTACTGAGTAGACTCAGCAGAGTGGATTACTTCATCTAATCCTTCATCAAACCCTGTTGCCCTAACTTCAGCATAATCACAAATGTATCTGATAGTCTCCACTGTCATAACCCTGTCCAGGCCATTGTCACTCTCCTGGGCTATTCTAACAGCCTCTTAACTGGCATCTCTGCTTCCCATTGACATTTTACAATCCATTCTCCACTTAGCCACCTCAGTCTTCTTTAAGATCACACCACTCCCTGGCTTAAAGCCCTTCAGCAGCTTCCCACTAATTCAAGAAAAGAAAAGAAAAAAAAAAAAATCCAAACTCTACTGTGGCCTCCAAGGCCCAACACAATCCAGCTCACCCTCTCTTATCTTATGGCTCCTCCCTCTGGCACACTGTGTCCCAGCCATCCTGATCTCCATTTAACTCCTCTAAGGGCCAAGCCCTTTCCAACACCAGGTCTTTGTTCTCATCTCTCTCAGCCTGGAATGCTCTTGTTCTGCTTTTCATTTGAGATCTCAGCCCAAGATGTGGTCTCCTCAAAAAGTCCTTCCTAGACAATTCTATCTAAAATGTACCAAATATCTTCCAGTGGGACTAAAAATTTTTATGGGACTTAAAATCTAAAACCATCTGCCTGACTTACTTATTTTTCCATCATTGACCTCTCACACTAAATATGAGTTCTGTGAAAGGCAGATTCTTCTCCTTTACTGCCATAGCTACTAATACAGGGTCTGCTGAGGGGTTGGGGGCTGGTGTGGATCAGTCAGTTAGGACTCTTGATTTAGGCTCAGGCCACAATCTCAAGGTCATGAGATCAAGTACCACGTTGGGCTCTGAGCTCAGCATGGAGTCTGCTTGTCCCTCTCCCTCTCTCTTCGCCCCCACTCGCACACTCTCTCAAATAAATAAATAAGTAAAATCTTAAAAAAAAAAAAGTACTGCATAAATAAATTTTTACTGAAAGCCAAATGAATACATTTCTGAAGATCTCCAAAGACAGGGCTCTGATTTTATCCCCTGACCTACTGCATACTCCTTTTAAACATGAAATTATGAGAAGCTGGAGAACATGATGCTGGGAGTCAGGAGATCTGGATTCTAGGTCACTTCCATGTGTGGCCCCTCGTAAAACCCAACACAACAACCCGAAAGATCCAGGCAGCATGCCAAAATAAGGAAAACAACCTGTGTCTGCCTTAGAGAAAGTCAGGAAAGGGGAGAGCTTTGCAGCTGGAGAGGCCAGAATAGGCTTTAGCGTTCCAGAACACAGCCCTGGAGCAAATGTCAGGGGTGTGGTGCAGCATGCCAGGGAAGGATGGTGTTTCCTGAACTGGCAGAAGACTAAACAGGCGGTATCTGACAGGGAACTCAGATCAGAGGCTGCAAGTGGCCTCTGAGAGGACGACGGATATGAAGAAAGCTAGGGAGAGGACTTTCAGCATGACCTCAGTTTCTAAATGTATTAAATGGGATGCAGTGGAAGGATCACTGGATTAGGACACAGAGGGGGAACTAGAGAAGGCAAAGGAGCACTGACCCAGCACCCCCCGCCCACTGCATTTCTGTGCCAGGCAGTGCTCTCACATGACCTCCCTCCTCTAGTCCTCATAATCACCTCCCAGGGAGGGAGCAATATTCTCATTTTATAGAAAAACTGAGGCACAGACATGTTACTTTAGGTCTCTGAAACTCAGGATGCTTCTCCATAAAATGGGTCATAATAGAACCCATCTCCCAGGTCTAATGTGAGAAAGCAGGGAGACGTGGTGGGGGAGTACCTACATCGTGCCAGCTGTTTTGTAAATTTCACTGTTACTATTAATATTAATAACCGCTTGTAATATCAACCATTAGCTTGTGCAAAGTCACACGGCTCACAAACATCCGAGGTGAGCTGGGAATGCTGGATGGGGTTTTCACGGTCAGGCTGCCCCGCAGAAGACCAGGAACTGAAACACAGCTCTGTCAATAATCAGCCGTGTGACCTCAGATAAACTATTGTCCCTCGCAAGAGCTATGCTCCCTTCATCACAATAAAGGGGCCAAGAACTCCACCTACAGGGCCTAGAAGGAGGCCAAAGGAGTAAAGAACCAGGGAATGTAACGATGCCTTATGTGTGCAGTTGGGAACCAGTATTATCTGTGATAAGTACCCCAAATGGGGACAAGTATCTTCAGGTTGCCGTGATTCAAGGGTGTTACATGGTGACACATGAAGCCAGAGCCCTACCTGGGGTGCCATGGATTTGCAGGCAGCAAATGGCCTTGAGCTGACAGTGACTGTGCTAGCTCCATTGAAAGGCTAGTCTATAGCTTGTTACTGTTAGAAAATAAAAACAGTGTGAACTTGCTAAGACACCCTCAGAAACATGCTACAAGATTTTAACCAATACATTAGGAAAATCACTCCTCATAAAATCAGCTTTAGGAGAGAGCTGGTGTGAAAAAGGGACACAGCCAGAACTTTCCAGGGGGCTGAATGCAAGCAGTGTGTCACCTTGGGTGCCCGAGAGGACTTTCTGCGATAAAGACTGAATGAGTTCTTTGGGGAACCTTAAGCCAGGTGGGCTGCTTCAAGGAGTGAGCATCTCCTCAGGCAGAAGTGGGACAGTGTGTCCCTGCCCACTCCAGGCTGCCAGGGAGCCGACCTGCGCCCCACATCTGTGCTCTGGGAGCAATAAACACTCTGAGCGGAGCGCGCAGACCTGGGCCATGTACGCACCCTGCAGAGGTGACGGCTGATCGGAGGCACCGCAGGCTTCACCTGTTCTTACATCCTGGGGTGCTGGCTGAGAAGCTTAACTCATGGGACCCCGGTAAATACACAGCTCTGCAGGGTATCATGACCCTGGCTTGGCAGACTGGGGAGAAGGAGGTGCAGAGAGCAACTCACCCAAATCACACAGTTTGAAGAGGTGGAACTGGGATTCAGCTGAGATGCTTCCGACTTCAAGCACCCTTCAAGTCCTCGACAGACTTAACTTGTCAAGGTGAAAGGCAAAGCCAGGAATCAGAGAATCTTAAGAGATGCAATTCTCAGCCCACCATCCCACCTGAGGAAGCAGTCTCTCTGTCCCACCGGACATATGGTCAGCAGCCCTCTGCAGGAACACCTCTGCTAACAGGGGCTCACCATCTGCTCCTGTTCTAAGAGGTTCTTTGTCCCACTGACACAGTGGGTCAGCTTTCCTCGAGTACCTGGCTTGGCATCGTTTTTCCCCTTCCCTCACTGCACATTAAATATACGAGGGGATTTAAAAGGACACCTATGCTCCCTTTCATGATGGTAATCACTCCTGTAACTCGTTTAGATTTTCGTCAGGCAAACCTGTTCTTAGATCATGTATTATTCCCCCTGGGTATTCATAACCCTATCACACTGCTCAAAGGCTGGTTGTGTCACTCTGCTGCTCCCCTCCCCCAACACGCACCCTGCTTGCTGGTCCTCGACCATCTGATGGTCCTCGACCATTCCACGGGAGGACACAAAGCCTGCTCTGCCACTTCTCTCCCCTCACAGGGACACAAAGAGATGCTCTCAGACAATAAACTAGCGCACGTGGCACCAACGAGGGGTGGGCGGACTGCCCAGCTGAGCCCCATTCAAAGTAAAAAACTGGCATTGATGTAGTTACTGTCTAGGGAAACTCTGCAAAAGACAGGAGGCCTGGACAGGACCTGGGAGTCGCAGCTGCAGAGGGAGCCCCCGACAAACCGACTCTCAGAACACAAGGACATGCCCCCTCGATAAAAGTCAGCAGCTCTGCATCCTGGGGAGGGAGTATTCAGAGAAAAGGCAGCATCCTGCTGGCATCTTTATGATCACAAGAAGAGCAATGCCAAACGGGTTCTGGGGATGTCACTTCCCAAAGAACCAGGGGTCCTTTCTGACTCGGCATTGTGCCTGCCACATTGTAGATATATATTAAGAACAAATATTTTAATAATAAATGAAGAAAGAAATGAAGAAAAGAACACACATCAAACACTAATATCTCACACACAGATTTGGGGAAAAAGTCACCTCAAATGACATGCATCAATATTTTAGCTGTTTCCCCTGAAGAAACAGACTCTCCCCCAGACTGTTCATGGGTCAGACTTCATAGGCTGAATTCTCTCATGTGTCCCTTTTCAGGATATTCTGGTAAGGAAACAGAACCACAAGGACCCACCATGGGTCAGACTTCATAGGCTCAATTCTCTCCTGTGTCTCTTTTCAGGATGTTCTGGTTAAGGAAACAGAACCACGAAGGGAAGCAAACCAGGAGTCCTCAGACCAACTGGAGTAAAACAAGCCTGACCCCCACAGAGGCTTGATTTTGGTCAGACTGCCCAAAGGTATTTCAAGGCCATTGTGCCCTCCCACGGATGCCCCCGAGCATGGGACATCTATGCTTGTATGTTGAAAAGCACCCAAGCGCAGTGTATTCAGATTCTCAAACCAAGATATTTCTACCCAAATCAGATTTTCTTCTACCTTTTTTTGTTTTTTTAAGTTTAGAATGGCAAGAAACCTGGTGGTTGTTTTTGTTGTTGTTGTTGTTTTAATTTAAATTCAATTTTATTAACATTTAGTGTACTATTAGTTTCAGGAATAGAATTTAGTGATTCATCAATTGCATTTAATCCCCAGTGTTCATTACATCACACACCCTCCTTAGCACCCATCACCCATCCCCCTCCCACCTCCCCTCCAGCAACCCTTAGTTTGTTCCCTGTAGTTAAGAGTCTTTAATGGTTTGTCTTCCTCTCAGTTTTATCATGTTATTATTTTTCATTCCCTTCTCCTATGTTCATCTTTTTGTTTCTTAAATTCCCTATATGAATGAAAGCATATGGTATTTGTCTTTCTCTAACTTACTTTGCTTAGCATAATACTCTCTAGTTCCATCCACACTGTTGTAAATGGCAAGACTTCATTGTTTCTGATGGCTGAGAAAAATCCCACTCTGTATCTATATCACATCTTCTTCATCCATTCATCTGTTGATGGACATCTGGGCTCTTTCCATAGTTTGGCTATTGTGGACATTGCTGCTATGAACCATGGGGTGCATGCGCCCCTTCGAATCATTATTTTTGTGTCCTTTGGATAAAAACCTAGTAGTGCAATTGCAAGGTCACAGGGTAGTTCTACTTTTGACTTTTTGAGGAACCTCCATCCCAGAGTGGCTGCACCAGCCTGCATTCCCACCAACACTGTAGGAGGCTTCCCCTTTCTCTGCATCCTTGCCAACATCTGTCATTTCCTGACTTAATTTTAGCCATTCTGACAGGTGTGAGGTGGTATCTCACTGTGGTTTTGATTTGTATTTCCCTGATGCTGAGTGATGTGGAGCATTTTTTCATGTGTCTGTTGGCCACTTGTACATCTTTTCTGTGGAGAAATGTCTATTCGTGTCTACTGCCCACTTCTTGCTGGATTTTTTGTTTTTTGAGTGTTGAGTTTGATCAGTTGTTCTTTAAACTCTTTGCCCATAGCTATATATATCTAAGACACCATCAAGCCCTGAGTTCTACTTCCTAAATATCTCAAGCCCCCTCACTCCCCTCGTATCTGCCATCACTAGTCCCGCTCTGCCCAACATTATTTCTCATTGGGACAAATGCAAGGCCTCCTCTGAACTAGTTTCTCCATGACCACTCTTGCACCCTCCAACCCATTCTCAAGACCATTGTCAAAAAGATCTCCTGTAAATACCAAATGGGTCATATCGCTCTCCACACGTGCAACACACACACATATTTTGCTCCAAAGCCTTCAATGGTCCCAATGCTCTTAGAATAAAGAAAAAAACTCCTTAACAAGGCTCTGATTTCCCTTTCCAGTCTCTTCTGCTCTTCCCTGCTCTCCAGACTCAAGTCATACTGAGCCTCTCAGGTCTCTAAAAGCACAAAGCTGTCTCTCACCTTTGGGGCCATATGGATACATAGATCTAGAAAGCTTCCTTCCCAACTGCACCTACTCCCTTCTCCTAATAAACCACTAATGACCCTTCAGATCTCAGCTCAGATGTCACTTCCTCAGCAAGTAAGCCAGGATCCCTGTTATATGCTCTCATGGCAGTTTGTCCCATTCTCTCCTAGCATTTAACCTAGTTTGTAATTTTATACGACTGGCACAACTAGTTCCGTAGTAACGTGCATGTGGTATTCACACAGTCCTCCTCATACTATGGGGCATACATGATTAATCCTATTTTGCCGATGAAGAAACTGAGACTCAGAGGGGGCTGGCTAAAATACAGTGGGGCCAGGATTTGCACCCCAGTCTGACTCTAAAGTCTATAGTCTTAATTACCACCTGCTGCTCAGCAAAATGGAGCTAATCATACCTACTCACGGTGATGTCGTGAAAATTCCAGCACAGTAGGCCCTGGGTAAGGGGTGGCTGTTATGATTACTGTGGTGCTGGAGGCATTGTGGGGGGATCGTTTACCATTTTCCCCAGGAGAGAGCTAATCTGATTGCCTTTCTGGGGCTGTAACAGTCGGACTTGGTTTGAAAAAGAGACTTTTATGAAAAGCAGCATGCTGTGGCAGTTCCAACACCGAGTATGTGGAGACAGGAGCTGATGTGCTAACAAAACCAACCCTAAGATCTCTGGCCCCGGGAACTAACCATTCTGAATGAACTCGGCTTTTTCACGGTAAGCCCAGACATTGGGCCTGCACAGGGAATCCAAACCTACAATAGTTCCTTGCATTTCTTTCACTACTTCTTTTTCTGTGTTCCTGCAGCGGGGTAAGAGAGAGACCATGCTTCGTCTGGCGTCTGATTCTGAGTCTGAATTCTGACATGCCCAGGACCACGCAAGCAGGGATCCACCAAGGTGCCTGGGTCTCAGTCAGAGCCTCGGGGTCCCAGCAAGCCAGAAGGTGACAAAGGACCACAAGTCATTCTCTTGGCCTGCTTGGGGATGGCCCACTCTTCTGAGTCCCCCCTTTTCCTGTCATTCACCTGCAGCCATGGAAAGGAAGAAAGGAGCCAAAGGAAATGAGCTCCTACTGTATGTCGAGAACTTTTACATGCATATTCTGATGTGGTAAGTTAATCCTCACAAATGTGGTGAACAGTAAGAGCCTTTATTCTCATTTTATAATGAAGAAAACTTCATTTTAAAGAAATTAAATGACCTGGGGCAAATCACTACATAGTAAGAGGTGAAAGAAATTCAAATCCGGTTTTGTTAGATTCTGAAATCTGTATTTCTATTTACCATATCAAAAGACTTAGAACGACTGAGTGCACAGGAAGAATTCTGGAAATTACTTGGATGTACAGAGTGGTAGTTAAGCCCATTTGTTCCCTCCTCCGGCTTACTAAGCACCTCCTCTGTGCCCAACATGTGTGGGATGCCAGCGACACAGAGGAGGCGAGATATGGCCCCTGCTCCTGAGAGGGTCACAATATAGTGAGGGTGGCTCTCTGGGGAAAAAGGCTAAGACAATATCAGGAAACTGAGCAAGAGAGAGAAGGCAGAGGATTCAAAAACATCAGAACCAGATGGGGTTCTTGGAAGACAGCTACTCAAAACCTGGCTGCATCACCTGGAATCACCTAGAAGATTATTAGAACTAAAAATTTCTAAGTATTCAATTCCCAGTTCTACAAATGTACAAGTGGGTCCAAGAATCGGTACATTTCACCATTATCCTAAGTGGTTTGGCAGAACTGGCTCCCAGTCCAGGTGAATAAACCACGAATCCATCCCCTTTGCTTGGCAGGTATGACAGCAGATGGGCAAAAAGGGAACACGACTAACCCAAGGACACAGGAGAGTCCATGCTTCAGACTCAGGTCTCCAGCTCCAAAATTCCGAATGATTTACTTGTAAGCATTACGCATGCATTGATAAATGTACAGAGGACGTATTTTATGCACATGTACTTGGTAGTTCTTTCAGGACAACTTTATGTGCCTTCTGGAAAAATAGTTTTTATAAAAGCGCAGTGTGGAAAATAACACAGATCAATGTAGAAGACTAAAATAGACATAGAGAATGGGTAGAGGTTTTCATAATAAAAAACAGTTTTCTCTGCCCTCTCCTACCTCTGACCACCTCCATCCTAGGGGAGCACTATAGGGCAATAAACTTAATTAATTAAGGACAGTACTTCAAGGTACGGGTTCCCAGACTGCAATGAAGGGAAGGCAACAGACAAACAAGGACTTTGGGTTGGCTAAAGCCTTGCTACGCCTACAGCACCTTTCTCCACCCAGGAGGGGACGTCCTGGTCACTGAAAAAGTGCTGAGCCACCTGCTCCTGACTTCTCCACAGGCAGCTCAATCCCCTTGCCTCCCAAGAATATCAGAGTGACCCTTGTCCTTCCAGCCTTAGATTCCTTCCACTGGATACATGTAGGTGACAGGCAAAGGTCAGAGGTACAGAGGTTCCGAGGCTTGCGGGGAAGCAGGCCCTTCGGCAGGTGTGAGCTCACTGAGCTGCTGCTCACCGGCCACTGCTGCTGGGTCTCCTTCTTTTTCAGTTCCACAGAGGCTTGCCTAGACTGCTTGCTGGAGCACTCTGACAGCAAACTCAGCAGGCTCTGCCTCAATTTCCTCACATCCTGCTTTTGGGTAGTCTCGCTGGATTTCAATCCCGTTTGCCAATATGCGTGTCATCCTTGCGCAAGGGCTCTGCTGACCTTCTCTGTATCATCCCAATGTTAGTGTATGTGCTGCCGAAGCGAGCACCCACTTCCATCACTTTCTGAGGCCCGGCTACCAGAAACTACTCCTTCCTCTTTCGCTCACAAGCCCCAGGCTCTGAGGCTGGTAAGGGAGTCCAGAAGCGGTGGTTAGAGTGCTAGGTAGGAGAGACTCTGCAGAGCTCAGCGTTGGAGAAGCTAAATGCAGAAAGGCTTCCAAGGAGGGGGCAACAGCAGTGCTGGGTGGGAAGGGGCCTCAGGAGGACTGGAGGAGACAAGGGCTCAGCTCACTGGCCTCCCCACCCGGGCTCTGTCACTGATATGCCAGGCAAGTCACAGCCTTCTTTTAGCCTCATTTTTCTCATCTGCAAGTGAGGAAATTGAATTAGCCTGTGTCCATGGTTCCCATCCAGATTCTGAAATTCTATTTTTTTCTTTTTTGGCATTGGATGCAAATGACTAAGATTGACACTATGACTCAATAATAAATGTTTATAACCCAGAACTACAGATTCTGCAATCTTAGAGATAGAAAAGAGTGACCGATCCAGTTTTTTTCTTTCCTACCCATTTGATGATAAGAAAATTGAGGCCCAGAGAGAAACTATAAATTCTCTGAGGGTTGGGACTACCTGTCTCATTCCCCACTGCATGCCTGGTGCATATTCCAAATGTTTGTTGAATGAATGAATAAATGAACGAATGAATGAATGAATGAACAAATAACCTCCCTCCAAAGTCACATGGCCTGAAGGCAGGGAAAATATCCTCACTCCTTGCCTGGAGGGAGGGAGCGGGATAAGACAGAAGCCTCAGGCTGCTTCTGGCCCTTGAAGGTATGGTGCTCTCCAGCTGGAGAGCCCAAAGAGAGCCAGGAACAAATTCTCAAGGCTGGTGGTGCCAGCGGCGGTTGGCCACAAAGAGGGCTTCTGCTAGAGTCCTCCGTGCTGTGCATAATGAATCATGATATGTCAATTACTACATTCTGTTAACAAGCTCAGGTCCGCTTGTGCATCGCCAATGAGTGCCCCGCAATTTGCCACAGATCTGTGGCAGAGCAAGTGTGGCAGAGGATTCTGAGATACTCCAGGCCCGGGGAAATCAGGTGGTTGGTTTGGTTTTGGCAACGAATGCCCTCAGTGATTGGGCAGCAGTATGCAGGGATGTACGTACTCCTTTCTAGGGAACAGGTCTGTGTCCTGGAGGGAAAAGGATGTCTGTCTGACTCAGCTAAGTCCAGCTGGAGGAAGGCATCTCTGTACTATTTTGTCTGAAGTACTGAACAATATGGGGCAGGGGTACAGTGGGAATTAAAAAATCACCCCAAGCATGGTTTGATGGCCTGGTCATCTATCATCAGCTCTGAAGTCACAAACAGGATTCAAAATCTGGCTCTCCTACTTATGAACTCTGTGACCTTGGGTAAGTCTCTTCATTTTGCTGTGACTCAGTTTCCACATCTACAAATTGGGGATAATCATACCTACTTGCAGGGTATTTGCAAGGACTACATGAGATAATGCATATCCAACCCAGAATAGCAGCTGGCACATAGCAGGTGGGCAATTCATAAGCCTCCTACCATGTTCGAGATGTTTTCCGAAGGGATTCTACTCTCTGGAGGAAGACTGGGGCTGGGACCCTAGGTTATCCCAGACGAGTGTGTTCAGACGTGTATGTGTACCTCTCCGCCCCCCACCCCCCAGTGGCTCCACAGTGACGACTGCCACCACAGTCATGTGAGGACGTCAGATGTGCCTTCCTCACCTCCACACTGGCCGTGAGAGAAGTGAAGAAGCCTCCCGGTGAGAGGGGAGGCTGCTCATTGCTCAGGCGGCACCGCTGCAGCCCCTGACCTACTTTCTTACTAAAAATAGCCCCTCTTAGGTCACTGCCGCAAATTGAATTCCACTGCTTCACTGCACCCTGGAAGCAGGTGGGTGGGCGGCAGAGCACAGTTGGTGAGCCCGAGCCTCCGCCTCTGTGGCACACGGCTGCCCACAATGCCGGCTAATCCCACACATCTGCGCGCGGGGGCTGAGGGCTCCAGTGCCCACCCCACTCTGGTCGGCATGGCTGCACACAGCAGGGCTGCACCAGCCCCATGGTGGGGGTTTTGTGGGGGCAGGCAGGGAGAGAAGGGGTGGAAACAGAGGTCCCAGTTCCTGGGCTTACGGCGGCTAGAACTCCATTCAGCTATGAGCTCCTGCGTTACTTGTTACTTCTTGTTACTTCACCTTGAACAAGACACTTAACTTTTCTTTGCCTCAGTCTCCTCATCTGTAAAACAGGGATACTACAACTGACCTTGAGGTATTAGACAGCTAAGAAACGCTGTATGTAGAGCAGTCGTTGGCAAAGAATAGGTGCTCGATAATGAAGTGATGGCCGTTATTATCCACTGTCTGGCCCACTGCTCTGCAGTGCCCTCGTGCTGAAGCCTCTGATGGCAGCAGGGGTGAGGGCCAGAGGACTCTGAGAGCCAGACAGAGTTGAGGCTGAAAGCACCTTAGAGGCAGTTAGGTCAAGGCTTCACACACATGGCTAAGCATCACAGTACCAAAGTGGCTTGTGAGCACTACTGATTCCCGGGGCACCTCCCGGGGCTCAGTCAGTTAAGCATCTGACTCTTGATTTCAGCTCCGATCATGAGATCCTGTCCCACATCAGGCTCCATGCTCAGCTGGGAGTCTGCTTGGGATTCTCTCTCTCACTCTCTCTCCCTCTGCCCCTCCCCACTATGCTCTCTCTCTCTCTAATAAATAAATAAACCTCTAAACAAACAAATAAACAAACAAACTAATGCTGATTCCAGGTCTTTGCCCTGGATTTTGGGATTTAGAACACCTGTTCAGGGACATGGGAATCTGCATTTTAATAAGCTTTCCAGGTATCTGTGGTGCACTGCCAGGTTTGAGAACCTTTGAGCTAAGCCAATGACCTCCTCAAAAATAAATGGGTAAATGAATTACTGTTATTTGTCCTCCATTATAAGGATATTGAATGGTCATTATAAAATATGCGTAAGATATGGAAAAGCAAAAAGTAAAAACAAAAAGTGAAAAACAATTCAACCAACTTGTATCGAGTACCCATTAAATGCCAGGCCCTCTGCTAAGCAGTGGGGATTTGATAACACAGTTCTGACCAGGACGCCTGGGTGGCTCAGTTGGTTCAGTGTCTGCCTTCAGCTCAGGTAATGATCCCAGAGTACTGGAATCAAGTCCCATATTGGGCTCCTTGCTGAGCAGGGAGCTTGTTTCTCCCTCTGTCGCTCCCCCTGCTTGTGCTCTCTCTCTCTGACAAATAAATTAATAAAATCTTAAAACACACACACACACACACACTTCTGACCCTCAAGGGGCATCCAGTCTATGTGTAGAGACAAAAACAGACACGGAAGAGTCTTCTTACAAAATGTACAGAAACAGAGATGACGGCGCAATTTACTTTTTCTAGGAAGTCAGGGAAATCTAAAGCTGGCCTGGAAGGAGAGTTAAGTATTCATATGCTGGCCAAGGGAGGAAAGGGCGTTTCAGAAGGAATGAACAGGACATACAAAAGCATACACGGTGTTTGCTGGGAAAATGTCCTAAGGTCACCTTATATGGCAAATGGTGGCATAGGGGTAGCTAGTGTGAGTGACCGTGGCCAGATCATGAAGGACCCCGGACGACATTAACAATGTCGCCTACACTGGGAAGTATGATTTTTCCCACTACAGTTTTGTTTTTAATAGATGCCTTTTTGGTTTCATTCTTATATGGCCAATGCTGGTACTCTTAGTAAATATTGCAATTAGTCAAGGAGATGAACCATAATTTATCCAATCCCAATTATCAGACATTTAGGCAGCTTCTAGTTTCACTAAATTCACAAACACAACAATAAACCTCTTTAACCATAAAGCTGCTTCTGTATTTAAGGTCTTTCCTTAGGAGACAATTCCAGGATATGAATTCATAAATGAAAGTGAATGGGCATCTTCAAGGCTCTTGATTAACAGTTCCAAAGGACTTTCCAAAAGTGGTCTTTTTGTAAATGAGGAGATAAGGCCCCCCAAAATTATATGTTTTGTCCAAGTCACACTGCTGAATGGGGGTGGAACCAAGAGCAATACCCGAGCCTCCTAACTCCTGGCCCAGTGTTCTTTCTTTTACGTCACGTTGCTTTCCCATAGATAAGGGCTGAAAGAAACAAGATCTACTCAGCCAATGTCTGTGATAATGTCTAACTAAAGATTTTAGGTTTGCAGCATACATCGGTAGGATACTAGAGTAATAGGTACAGATTTATGCATAAAAACACATGTGAAGATCTATAAGGAAAGGTTTTTTCCTAAACTTATCATGTATGCTCCCCCTGCAATTACAGTTTCTGTTCTAACCAAGCCAAGCATATCTTATACTGTCTTACCTCTGTACCTTTGGTCCATGAAATGTTTCCTGTTCACCTCTTCACATTCTATGCACTTTTTAAAAAGACAGACCTACATGATCCAAAAAGCATCTCCAGACTGTGGGCCATCACCATCTTGGCACCCATTTATGATACTCATTCTATTGCTTTGTAGCACCTTTGATACTGATGTGAAATTATTTAAGTTTAACTACAAAATAAAAGTCTGTCTCAGGTCTCTGTTATTGAAGCAAAACACCACCCCCACAAAGTGAATGAGAATAGATTTACTTCAAAAAGGCACTTCTGGAGTTTGATGGCCTCAAGACAGATCAGTCTCATACCTAGTACCTCCCGTAACACTACAGCAGACAGACATCTTGGTAGATTGGAAAGGATCGGAAAAGCAATAGTGCCATGTGTTAAGGACCTATCCTGACCAGGCACAGTGCCAGCTGCTTCACATACATTACTTAGAACAACCTTAAAATAATTCCAGCAAGTGAAATAATCATTCTTGCCATTTTACAGATGAGGAATGGTGGGACCTGTGAGACTGAGTAACTTGTTCAAAGGTCAACACCATTAGAAAGTGTCAAAACTGGGATTTAAACTCAAGTATGTCTGACTCGAAGAACCTGTTTTTTTTGTTTTTTTTTGTTTTTTCTGCTTTACTACACTGTCTCGGCAAATGTCATTTCAATTCTGGCTGTGCTGTGATCAAGCTCTGTGGTCCCCAGCGAGGATTCGTGCTGAGTCCTAGCTTTCTCACCTGTGACATGGGGATAATTATCTTCCCGTCCTGCCCTCACTCCCAACAGACACACACACACACACACACACACACACACACACAGCTGTTGCCATGACTGAATGTTAAGAGTGTCAGAGATCCAGACAGACATACAATTAGAGTCGTGAACATTACAACAGGTCATTATGACAAATGACTGGAGACCCTGCCAAGATGTGTCATTCAAGAAGGATTAAGTGACGCTCACTAGACAGCTTCTCCTAGCTCCAGAAAGTGATTTGCTGCAATGCATTTCATAATGATCTGCAACAAGACCTGAAACTAAGAAGTTAATACTCAGAAAATCCATTAGCCAAAACACTGCATTCGTGGAGCCTCTAGGGAATCACGGTTTCCCAGGACATTTCCTTGCTCCATCATTTATATATATGTATTTGTACACAAACCTGTGTAGGCACACATGCATGTCTGTTACCAGCAGCCCATTTCTAGAAAGCAGGATTCAGCAGAAGGAAGACTGGGCTCAGGCTCCACCACCAGGGGGCCAGTTATAAATGGGTTTGGGGCATTCATTTCCATTTTGCAGAGGCTTCTGGTACAATGCCAGGAGACCCGGCTGAGGTGTCAGGAGAGCTGGCTTATAATCCAGATTTTGTAGCTTACTATTGTATAACATTGGGCAAGATCCATGACCTCTCAATCTCCGTTTTCTTTCGCAGAATAGGGGTAATGCCTTATCTTACACAAATGAATTAACCCCCTGGACTGCCGTTTGCTCTGCTCTAAGACCAGTGCCCCAGGTACCATGTGTCATGGGCTCACTGTGTGCCCAGCCCTGTGCCGAGGCTCTGCGAGCATTCTTTCACTCATCCTCACCATCCCAAAGGACGGGACTACTATCTCCGTCCCACAGATGCAGAAGCCTACACTCAGAAGAGCTCAGGAATCCGCTCCAGGCGACCCAGTGTTTGGCTGCGGAGTTAGGATTCAAACCCTCCTCTCTTTGATTTGAAATCCTCTGCTCTTCACCACCAAACCAAATTCCTGCTCACCAGGGAGCTGTTGCGGGTGACATGCAATAATTTATTACTATAGTGTGTGCACTTTGAGAATGGAGGGGAGGGACAGGAACTGCCAGAAAAAGATTTACTGCTGCACTCCCCAAATTCATGAAGTCAGCCGCACGGTGAACATGGGTCGGGGTGATGGATGAAATCCTCCCAGGCTGGAACAGCTGGAGAGCTGAAGGCCAGTTTGGCAGTGAGAGAGCCTTGCTGAAGACCAGGATAAAGCACTCATGTCTGAGCAAAAGCAGGGCTTCCTTGAAGCTCATGATGTCCAAGGCAACCGTGCTGGACATGGAGGAGGAGGAAGGTGTGACTGTGAAGGCAGGATAGCCCCTCCTCACCCTGACCCCGCCCCAACTCTTCATCCTTGAAAGGATGAAGGGACACTTGAGGCAGACACCACATTTTTAAACCTTAGGCAGCATCGAGCTAAAAATAGAGCTGTGAGTCAAGTGTCTATTACTGAGTCTTCTGCCTCTGCACTCTGGAAACCAGACCGTTTCACTCCTCATCAACCCCACCATCCCCAGGCGCTCATTGCCACAACTCGGAGACGCAGGGAGGTAAGGCTTACTGGGAGTCTAATGAGCACTGGCTATGATGCTGGGCCCTTTGTAATCTTCTCTGAGCTGCATGATGACCCTGTGAGGCAGGTCTTATCACTCCCATTTTATAGATGAGGACACTGAGGCTTGGGTTGGCGTGAGGATTTTCCCAGGGACACTTGGCTTATAAGAGGTGATGCTGGGAACAGACCCCAGCTGAGTCTGGGTCTGGAACACCTGCTCTTTCAAATACACATGGCTGCTACATTTTAAAGAAAGAAGTTGAGCTTCACTTAAGTCTAGAGACTGAAGAAAGCAACAGTGCTATCTAATTCACGTTATGGCTCTAGAAGGACGCAGCAAAGCAGCCATCTGAATGATTCACTCCTGTGACTGACAAGAAGACTCCCCTTGGTTATAACTTCGGCAACTGCTCAGTCTGTGTGGCCACCCCACGCCCTCCAGCTGGCTCAGGGAGGTGGAATTAATTATGTAACAATTTTGGTGGCCTCCTGCTTCAACACATGATCTTTGGAGACTTTTAAGGGGTAAGAACGCCATAAATCATAATGAAGGACAAGAGGAGTCAGGGTCAGGGGAAGATAACAGAAGAGGATTTTCTGAAAACCAGGGTAGTTGGTACAAAGGCAACAGGATAACCCCCAAAGTTTATGAAAACACTTTTTTAGAAATTTCTTCATCCAATGCTCATAACACCCTGGGAGGTAAGTGTCAGAATCTGCATTTTGTAGGTGATGAAAATGTGGTTCCAAAAGGTTATGGTCTAAGGTCCCAGGTCAGACAGAGGCTGGACAAGAACCTACATCTCCTAATTCCCAGCCAGGGCTTCCCCCAACCCACCCACTCCTTGAATTGTAAAGCCAGAAATCTGTGAGGCCTGTAAAAGAAAAACCCTGTAGTCTCGCTCCCCTGAATGACAGGAACAGCGAGGGTCAGGGCCAGCGAGAAACAGCATAATGTCCAAAAGTCTAAGCATGGGAATCAGAACTTTTTTCAAATCCCACCTTATTTATTTATTCAAGTCCCACAGCAATTGTGTGACCCTGGGCAAGTTCCTCAATCTCCCTGCCTTGACTTCCCCACTTGCTGTGGTGTTTTTCAAGATTTATTTATTTGAAAGAGAGAGAGAGTAGGAGGGGAGGCAGAGGGAGAGAATCTTCAAGCAGAGTCCCTGCGGAACGTGGAGCCCAGTGTGGGGCTTGATCTCACCACCCCGAGATCAGGACCTGAGTCAAAACCAAGAGCGGGACACTCAACCAACTAAGCCACCCAGGCGCCCCTCGATTTCCCCACTTCTAAAATGTGGCTAATAATAGTACCTATCTCACATATCAATTAAATCAAAAAGAAAAACAAACAATATATGCCCAGCGCCTGGCACTAAGGCAAATACCTGGTGAGTTAATTGTCACCGTTTTCATCATTATCGTCATGAAGGAAGGTGCCCAGCACACTGCTTGGCCAACAGGCCCACACTGCTCAGGGAATACTGTCCCCTCTCCTTCTCCATGTTCTCACTCCTCCCAGGGCAGAAACTCCCCATCCATTAGCTGCAGACCTATTGAGGGGAGGTCGAGGGTTGGAAAGTGGGAGAACAGAAGATGTTCTTCCCAGGCAGCCTGACTGGGCTGGCCTTGTTTTGTGGGGCAGTGAGCTGCTACATGAAGTCATTAATCCTACTTCGTGTGATGTGCTTTCAGGTCACTCCCCAGGCATTAGCGATTCCATCTGGGATTTTCCTCAAGGAGACACAATCCTCATGTGTATGGGCTCCTACTGAGGATGAAACCCTCACACTGGCTTCTCGACATCTAGGGAGAAAGTCCTGCAGGCTGAGCAGATCCCTGCAAAACATGGCGAAGAAAGCTGTCCCTGCCCATGACTAGACTATTGCAGTGGCAGGAATAATCACAGGATGGTCACATTGATGTAACAATATCAAACGTAAGATGACACCATACCCTAGAGCAGGGCCACTCGGCAAAAACACTATCCGTATAGACATGAAGGAAAAAACGACTCAAATAGCCCTGCTTCACTCACCTTTCTCTACAGAAACTGCCTGACCTCTCCAAAGAGGTAGAAGTCTCCATCCCAATCTCCTACTAGGTAGTTCTATTTGGATGTTCCACAGCCATTGCACACTCAGTTAAGTTCAAAAATACACCCATCACCTTGCCTCTAGCCGGCTCTTTCCACTTTCCATGTATTGCCCTTCTTGGTCAATGACGGCGCATCCACCCAGTCTACCGAGCAGGTCACCGGATACCAGCCACCCATCCTGCCCGTTCCTCTCCTTCCTTTCTCAAGCATGTTCAGAATGGATCACCGAATCCCAATAAGCTGAGCTCCGTCTTTCAAATCTCTTCTTACTTTCTATCTCAGTTTCTCAGTTTGCTGCTACTCATTTCAGGTCCTCATCACCCCTCCCTTAAGGTAATGCTCTGGCTTCTCTACTCATCTCTCTGCTTCCAGACCCTCTCCCTTTCAATTTAAAACCCTCCTGTCCCCAGAACGATTTAAAATGCAAACTGAACCATGTAACAGTCCGTTTTATCTGGCATGTGTATCCAGTTATCCAATCAAACACTAACCTAGATGATGCTGTGAAGATATTTAGTAGATGTGATTAACATCTATAATAAATTGGCTTTATGGAGAAATTCTTCTAGATGATTTGTGTGGGCCTGATCCAATCAGTTGAAAGGCCTTAAGAAGAAGAGACCCCTTTTGCTGTTTATCTTCAGGATGGCTCCACTGCTTGACCCACTGACAGTTTAAAGGCAAAAGAGTCATCAAGTTCATCTTCTCCCCTCTGCCCACATTTCTGCTGCCACGGCTGGCTCCTTGGCCTTGACCTCACTGCAAGCTGACCAGGAATCCGGAGGCAGTTAACATCCAACACTCAGAACTTCTACCATTAGACCTGCCCTTATATTTATACCCAGTTAAACATTACTTTGTTGGCTTCAGCTCACATTTCAACAATCGTTTTTTCCTAATTTTGTTATTCTTGACATACCCTCCCAGTTTTCTGATATCTCAGAAAGTGGAACACTCATTCTTCTCTGCCTTCATGGGGACAGTCTGAGGCTGGAAACCTTGACAGCCATTAGAGATCCCTCTGCAGCTCTTATCAATCTATCACTGAATAATTTGGGAGAACATCACCCACTAATAGTGAATCTACCACATTGGATATCTAGCCCCTTACAATGTAGAGTAGCCAGGACAATGCTCTTCTCCTTGAGCAAGTTACTTAACCTCTCTGTGCCTTAGTTTCCCTATTTGTGAAACAAGCATAGTAATAGTACCTACCTTATGTTTAACACAAGAATCAATCAATAATGCACACAAAATGTGCATTATTGCACATTTATAAAATGTATACCTGGTCCATGTATAAAACCATACATGGTCCATAGTAAGGACCAATAATATCAGCTATTACTGTTAATATGGCCAATAAATATTCAGGAGTTGGTAATTTACTGTGTTGGCTTATTTTCCTTTACCTTCCCCAAACCTGAGTTATTGAAGTCTTTTACGTTGTTTTTTTTTTTTTAATAACTGTAATTAAGTTCATATAGCAGCCCCTGAAAGAGCCTCAAATTTGGGGGAATGAAAGGAAACAGGTCTACTTTCTGTACTGCACTGGGCCGCATGTGCTAAGAACCTGTGACCTGCTACAGAGGAGGGAAACGGAGGACATGATGGGTCTACTGGGGACGAGTAGCAGTGAAGTCAATGGCTCCCCATGCCACAGATGCCAGGTCACTGTGACAAGGGTGGGACCTTTGGAGCTCACCTCCAATGTTGCTGAAACTCTGTTTCCAAATAGGTGTGATGATGCCAGCTGGAGCCAAGACTCAGGGGCTATCATCCTAGGCTGAGCCTCTGACTTGCTGTGTGACTTTAGGCAAATCATTTTCTCGCGTAAGCTTGCATTTCCTCTTTTGTGGCGATTAGGCCCTCTCTGAAGTCTCCTCTACATGTAAGGTATGTGGTTCTATGACCCCAGGTCTCTTCTTAGATTAGAGCAGCTAAAATTCTGCTCCCCTCCCTCAGGAAGGCAGGCCCCTCCCACAGTAGACACCGATAAACATTGGCCATCCACTCCATCTGGAAAATTAAGCTTTTAAAATGCATTTGTCCAAGAGTCCCTATCATTTTACATGGGTTTTTTTGTTGTTGTTGTTTGCCTTCTGTTATGTATTGCCATTTGTTGAATCTTTCTACAAGTCAGTTCCCAACTGATGGAAATAAATTATCTTCATATGTAGAATTCTTCTTCTAAGAGGTGCTGCCTGAATAAAATGGACAGACTCACATAACTCACAAAACCCACCATTGCAAAGGCCCCGGTTTGGAGGTTTCTGGTCTGGGTGGCTTACCTTCCATCAACTCATGGCCTGCCTTGCAGGCTCTGGGCCACTCTGGGGCCACTTCCTCTGACCTCTGCAGCTGTGGGCTACAAAAGCAAACTAGGAACTTCCCACTAACCAGGGCAGACTGAGCCCAGGCTTTTATATCTATTCCCTTCCAAAAGCTCCATTTAACTGACTGGAAGAACTAAAGAAAGTATAAATCCACCAAGGAAAGGAGAACAGAAGGAGAAACAGCAGACAAGATAGCACAACACATTTCAGATGAGGAAGAGATGGAGGAGATAGCCAGCTGCAGCCCAGTGTGGGCTGAGGGGACAGTAAAAATGGAACCCGCTTTTCTTACAAAACTCGGGGAAGCCTCAGGACTGAGAAGTACCAAGTGCCTTTGAAAGTGGGGTAAAGACACAGCTGAAATTAGAGGGATTGGCTGAAAGCCTATGTATGGGATGGTTAGATTCTCAGACTCTCCCAACACACATAACCAGGCAATTGTTCCCTGGAGAAACTGACTCAGGGAGGCCCTCCACCCAGGAAAAAATGATTAGCACTGGATGGTGGGAGTGACAATAAGGATGAAATTAACAGTTTCAGTAACAATCTGTGTATGAGTGATGGGACCCCAGGCCTCCTTCCTCCCTCCTGTT
Source organism: Mustela erminea (assembly GCF_009829155.1). Lineage (NCBI taxonomy): Eukaryota > Metazoa > Chordata > Mammalia > Carnivora > Mustelidae > Mustela > Mustela erminea. The sequence goes on from NC_045622.1 coordinate 71,915,134, forward strand.
CCAGAAAGTCAACAGCCAGGCACATATATGCCAATGTAAGAGATTAGAAAAAAGCCCATAATACTTATCTCTGGAGGTCCACAAATGAAAAAGCTTCTCTCACTCCTCTGTCCCTCATCTTACAGGGATGTCTACCAGTCAGTGAGACCTCTACATGCGCACAGAGCTTCACGTAGTATCTCACTTTCCAACATGAACAGCTAAAGATCACCACAGTTCTACAGAGGAAAGCCTCTGCAATAGTCCAGGCCTTAGCACCTCAAAGGAGCAGCAAGGAAGAGTTTTGTAAAGGAACCATTCACAGAGGCAGGGACAATGTTTAGGAAAAGCAACAGGAAGAGTTTTGTGGCCCGGGACCACTGGGAAAGCTAGAGCTTTACCACCTCTCAGCCAGTAGAGGCAAGGGAAGGTTGTGGCTAGTGGAACCAGAGAGGATAGAGTTATAGAGAGGGATGTGAGGTGGCAGGAGCTGTGGCAACCAAGCAAGGATCCAAGCCGGGGGGAATAAACACCCTGTCCTCACCTTTTTCTGGTCCCCAGATCTCCTGCTATGCCTCTCATTAGCCAAATCCCACCAGAAGCCAGAGGGCAAGGGAGCCTGCAGGTGCAGGCCACAGAGATCAGTCTCCTGAGGCAGGCCAGAGAGATCCATTTCCCAGGAGACACATAACAGGGTGCAAAGTGCTTATGGGGGGCAACAAACAACTTTCAGTGAGTCTCCAAGAGGTAAGACAGAACCCCAGATAAAGAAAAAAGTGGACAGAGAAAGGCAGAGGGCAAAAGAAAAACATTTTTAAGACACTACAATAATATCCATTGTGAAATAATAGATAAAAAGGCTGCATTGTAATCAAGAATAGAAAATTAATTTTTTTTAAAAAGGATTGAAGAAGAAGAAAGAGTGCTTGAAAATTAAAAAAGACAGCCAAAATAAAAATTTCATTTCAAAGGTTGGAAGATCAAGTCAACTAAATTTCCCAGAAAGTGATCCAAAAAGTAAAAAGATGTCTAAGGAGAGAGAAAAACTAAGAAAATTAGAAGGTAAGTCTTGGAGGTTCAATATACAGCAAAGAAGTCCCAGAAAGTGAGAACTGAGACAAGTAAGAAAAAAACTAAAAAAGACTATTTCAAGAAAAATCTCCCAGAACTGAAGGGCATAAGCCTCCAACAGAGGGTTCAGTGAGTACCAGGACAAGGAATAAAAGAACATCCACACCAAAGCACATCATCATAAAAGTTCAAAGCAACGAAGAGGAAGAGAAGCTCCTAAAAATTTCAAAGAGGGGAAAACAACAACAACAACAACAACAACAAAAACCTCGTCTCATACAAAGGAACAGAAATTAGAAAATAAAAAATGACAGACTTCTCACCAATAACACTAGAAGCTAGAAGACAATGGAAAAACCCCCAAAAATCAGAAGGAAAAGGACTTCCAATCCCAAGTCCTACACACAACTAAACCAAGTGTGAGAACAGAATACACGTATTTTCAGAAATTCAAGGAACCAAAAATTTATCTCCAATTACTTTTTCTCAGGGAGCTACTGGAACCTGCGCTCTACAAAGTAAGAGACCAATCTCAAGAAGGAGGAAGACAGACAGCAGATGAAACAGTAAAAAGAAATCACATGGTAGCAGCGGTGCAGACCTGGGGTAAGCATTTCCGCTAGAGCCAAGAGGCAGGGCTCTGGAGTGGGCAGGGGGTGGGGACACTGCTAACAGACTTGACATATCTGACCGTATGAAAAGAGTATCAAGAGGTGAAGAGGTGGGTGCCTGGGCGGCTTGGTTGGTTAAGAGTCTGGCTCTTGATTTTTGGCTCAGGTCATGCATGATCTCAGGGTCATGAGATCAAGGCCCAAGTCGGGCTCCGCACTCAGCAGGGAGTCTGTTTGAGTTTCGCATCCTCTGCCCCGCCCCCCCCCCCCCGTTTGCATGCACTCCCATACTATCTCTCTCTAAAATAAAAACATCTTTAAAAAAGGAGGAGAGATAAAGAGGTGTTATATAGATATTTAGGGGGCATTTGGGAAGAATTAGTGGTTAGCATACAGAAAAATCAAACAAAGGAAGAGGGAAAACAACAACAACAACCCCAGAAAAAGAGAAAGTCAGCATAGGAGCTCTATCATGATATGTTACTTGGCTCAGCAGTGAGAAAGGTATTTACACTGATCTTAATAACAGACTTAACGATTTCAGTACAGTGGGAGGATGGAGAGGAAATGGGGTGGTGGTATAAGATAATTAATTTTTATTTACATTTAAAAAATCAATAGAGGTAATTTGCTTTATTTATTTACCTATTTATTTATTTAGAGAGGGGGAGAGAGAACGAGAGAGAGTGATGGGGAGGGGCAAAGAGAGAGAGAGAGAATCTTAAGCAGACTCCATGGCCAGGGCTGAGCCTGACATGGGGCTCGATCTCATGACCCTGAGATAATGATCTAAGCCAAAATTAAGAGTTGGATGCTCAACTGACTGAGCCAGCCAGGTGCCCCTAAATTTTAATTTATATTAAGAAATCAATAGATATAATTTGTTTTATTTAAAACTGTTATCTTTTTTTATTTAATTTTATTTTTTTTATTTACTTGACAGAGATCACAAGTAGGCAGAGAGGCAGTTAGAGGGAGAGGAGGAAGCAGGCTCCTTGCTGAGCAGAGAGCCTGATGCGGGGCTCAATCCCAGGACCCTGAGATCATGACCAGAGCCGAAGGCAGAGGCTTTAACCCACTGAGCCACCCAGGCGCCCCTAAAACTGATATCTTAAATGAACATTTGGTTTATAAACACAGAGGTAAATACCTGAAAAGAATTCAAAATACCTGGCTCTGGGAACGGGTCTTGGTGTGGGAAAAGATGAGGCAGAAACTGCTATTAAGCCTTTTAGTATTTTTTTACTTGTTAACTACATATATGTGTGCATGTGAGTATATATATGCACACACACACACACTCACATACATATATACACACTATTCATAGTAAACAGAAAGTTATCTAATAAGAGCACATGTTCCAGAGTCAGATAATCTGGTTCAAATAGTGCCACCCAGCATCAGTTGTAAGATCTTAAGACAAGATGTTTACCCTTCCCGAGTCTCATTTTTCTCATGTGTAAAACAGGACTGAAGGCTACAGTGTAAGGAAGCTACAGGAGCACGTGAGTATGTGGGAGTGTATACCAGAGCTTAGAGACTATACACGTAAGGGCTTAGCCCGGCGCATGCCACACGGTAAGCTTCCGGAGGAGGCAGGAGATCAATGGCCCACAGGATGGTCACATCCCCTTAGCTCCATGTCAAGAGTGAAGTCTAGACCCTCTCTACTCCCACACATGCCCCACCAGGCCATATGCAAAGTGAGGGCAGGGGCCATTTCCTGTGTCCCATCCACAAAGCCCACCTTCACACCGGGCAGACAGGAAAAGTATTTCCAGTAGTCTATGTTGTAGCATTGACTTGAGAAGAGAGGAGCAAGATGACAAGGAGGGCCATATGGGAAGCAAGGCGAAACACCAGAAAGAGCCCTCGAGTGAGTCAGAATCAGACACGCTGAGCACCTTCTCTGTGCCAAGAGCTTTTCCAGAAACTATATGGTTCACTCTGGTGACAAACATTTATAAAAGCAGTTATTACCTCAATCTTCAAAGAAGGGGAACCCACAGTTCAGAGAAGGTGACAACTTGCACACAGTCACACAGATACGAAGGAGCAGAGCTGGAATTGGAAGCCCTGGCCTCCTAATTCCAAGGCCTCAGGTTCCTTACACCAGCTAACGCTGCTGCCTGGGGCAAATCAGGCAACCTTTCTGAGACTCCCTGTCCTCACCTACACAGTAGGGATCAAATCTTTCCTGGGAACCCCTAGACAGCGGTGACCATGAAAAAGGGCAGGTGAGTTGGAGAGCCTTGGTCTCTGGGAGCTGTGGGCACACGTCAGAGGCACTCACATCCACACATGTGCCACACGAGGACTACGCTGTGAGCTTCCTGTCCCTGTTAGCTTCGTGGCTGCTTGGGAAAGAGGAAAGGATTAGCCTCGAGCTAATCCCACCTAGGATGGGGTGGGTCTAGGCCAAGGAAACTGATGGGGATTTCGGAGCCAGGATGCCTGGTCGGAGCTATCAGACATTCAGTGTGCTGAAGCCTGGAAGGTCAGCAGCATCTTTCTTGTCTCAAGCAGAAAAGCACAAGCTTACTGAATTAGTATCTTACAAAGCCACAAAATCAAAAACCCACTGCCATTCCTCTGTTGAAGTATATAGAAAATCAATCAAAGGAAGAAGGGAAAAAACAGGCAATTGTAACCCCAGGAAAAGAGAAAGTATAGCACAGGAGCTATATCATGATGTATTATTGTTACCCTGCAAGTTGAAGTCCCAGCTGCTTAGCTTGTCATTCAAGGCCTTTGTGACCTGGCTGCAGACGTCCCTTAGCCTTGTCTCCCACTGCTCTGTTCCCCTCCTGATCCCTTCTTTTCCCCCAACATGCCAGTCTTCTCTGTGCTCTTGTTCATGTTGATCCCATTTGCTGGAATGCCATTCTCCTCCCCCTACTCATCCTTTAAGATCCACTGTAAACATAACCTCTTCTGAGAAGCATTCCCTTAATGCTATGTTAGGGGCAAGGCATGACTTTATGGAAGAACAAAACCCAGAAAGGGACAGAGCTGAAAGACACCTTGAAGATTATCTTATACAATTCTCTTCTTTTATCCATAAAGAAAAGGAGGACCAGAGAAGGAAAGTGGCCAGCCCAAAGGGACAGCAGCTAGTCCTACACTCAGGTCCCTTGGCCCCGGGCTCTTTCTACTACATGGTGCAGCCTCTTAATGAATCAGTAAATCCATGAATGGCCAAATGGGCAAATAGAGCATTGCTGAAGCCCTGCCCAAAGAGAGCACTTTGGAATGAACAGTCTCAGCTGTTCTGTGTTAAGGGTTTTCAGTGCACGCAGGAGGGAGAGGGATTCCAGAGAGATAAGAGGCAGCAGGGACAGCAGCCATGGGGTTGGTGGTACTTAGGGCTCCAGCATAAGCCAAGGCCTTTGGGTGCTAAGGGGCAACACTGTGAGTCTAAGTGCCACCCAACCTCAGGAAACTTGCTCAAAGGAAGGACAGAGCAGGCCCGCAGGCCTGACTTCTTGGTCATGGTCAAAGCTGTCCCATGCTGTCCATGCTCCCAGAGGTGCTACGCTCTGAGGACAATGGGGCAGAGGCAGATAAGAGCTATCAGTACTAGCTCTGCTGCTGCTTCCTCCTGGCTTCCAAAGTCACCTGCATGCTCTAAGATTACTGGTGCTTCCTGATATACTAATTAACCCAAAGCATGACCCCCTTCAGGGATGTGGCAGGATGAGGGGGGAATGTGCGGACCTTGGAGATGATAGACAGTTGGTCTAAATCCTGGGCTCCACCTCTTTTGAGTCTTCAATTTCCCATTTGAAAAAACAGGGACAACGCTCATCTGTCTATTTTCTATCCTACATGGTGATGATAAAATGAAATGATATATGCAAAATGCTCAGAATGGTGCCAGTGCATAGTAGGCACCCAACTACCATCCATTCTCTTTTCTCTGCAAAAAGGCATTATCCATTTTTTTAAAGGCTTTTATCTTCTGTTATAATTGTCAGCTTCTGAAGTATCTTCCTAAATGACCAATAATGGCTCCACATTGTTTGTATGATAAAGTCAATGCCCCTCAGCATGCCATTGGAGACCTGGCCCTAGCTTACCCTCCGCTGTCCTGATGGTCGGCCACTGTCCCTCAGCCATGACTCACTCTTTAAAGCCTAAACCTTCCTTCCCTTTCCTCATGTTGGTCCCTCAGCACACAAGGCTCTTTACCCTTCCTCCGTTCAAAAGCTACCTTTTCTATGATCATTTGCAGAATTAATCATTCCTCCCTTTCAACCTTTTCCTCTAATTCTTACCACTCTATACTTGGGATTCACTCACTGTTCATTAAGTACATAACTATGTGGCAGACTTCATTCATAGTTCTTTTTCCCACTTAATGTGAGCTCCATGAGGGAATAAGCATTGGCTGTCTTTCTCCACAGCACCCAGAATGCCACAAGGCAAACTGTGAGCCACTGGTAAGGGAAGGAATGAGGAGAATACTGTATGTAACAGTAGGTCGGTATTTAACAGACAGGTGCAGCGCCCTGTAGGCAATGCAGGTAGAAAAAATTCAGCCCATTAAGAGGTATGACACATAAAAGCACTCTGGGTACCATATACCCATGCCATAGGAATTCCATTTTTTCTAGTGGTGGGGAAGACAAGGGAATCCTGGTATAGTTAGGGTTCTAGAAACAGTCCCAAGGAGGGACCCTGATGGTGTGGACTAAGCAGTAGTAGTAGAAATGGAGCAAAGTAGACGTTCTCAGGTAAAGTCAGCAAGACCTCCTAGGGGAGTCGATGTGAGGATGAATGAGGAGAGGAGAGGAATCAATATGGACTCCTAGATTTTTGGCTTCAGCAACTGAGTTGATTGTGATGCCATATACTGAGAAAAAGACCCAGTAAAGATGGTCTTGAAAAAGACAAATAAAAGATCTATTCTGGGCACATTACACTGGAGATACCTATTTAAAATTAATGTGGCGATGTCAAATGGGGACCTGGATATATAATTTGGTGCTCAGAGGAGAGGTTGGAGCCGAACATAAAAATTGGGAAATCATCAGCATACAAAAAGTTTCTAAAGCCATGGGACTGAATGAGGTTGACTGGAAAACCTGCAGAGAGAGAAGAGACGGGAGACTAACACAGAGCCCCAGAGTGCTCAGACCTTCAGCATTTGGGAGGAGGAGAGGCAGAGCCCATGAAGGAGACTAAGGAGAAGCAGCCAGTGAAACAGAAGGAATCAAGAGAGCAGGGTGTCATGGACACCAAGAAAAGTAACTGTTTCAGGAAGGAAGATGAATAAGTTTTAGAGGTCCCTGATACAACACTGTGCCTACAGCTAACAATACCATATCGTACACTTAAAAATCTGTTACAACAGTAGGCTTCATTAAACAACACCACAATAAAAAAATTATTTAAATAAATTAATTAATCTTTTTTGTTTAAATGTGCAACACGGCTTACATGAGGCCAGACCTGAGTGGTGCAGCAGACTTTAGAAACACTTCGTGTGTGGGGATCCCCAGGCCCAGAGAGAGAAATGACTGCCCAGGATCACAGAGACAGCAGGTGGCAGACAATGCTGGGACCAGACCTCAGTCCCTCCACGGCAGAAGGCTGCCTCCAGCTCATCTACCTCACTGTAGTTTGTACCTTGAGTTCACCTTTGTTAGATTTACCTTTGCTAGGCCCCAAGCCTCATATCTGTAAACAAGGACAGTGGGTCACGATTGTGGTTTCTGCTCCTGGAAGCAATCCTAAAAGGACCAGAGCATTGTGCTAAAATGTGGTAAGCAACCTTGTGCCCACAAAGGCTGGCATGAGAGGGTAATTAGCCAAGTACGTGAGCCTCCTTGACAGCCTGCCACCCTCATGTGTGGTCTCATATAGAATGACTCCTGTGGAGTGATACTACCATTGCTTCTTTGGAAATTATAGTGGAAAAAAAAAATCTACTTTTATTGAAAGCTGAAAAGGCACACCTTGTGATGTGAGGCCAGGCCTTGAAAACAAATGACTCAAAAGAAATGTGACTTAAACAATAACCAGTGGTCCGTAAATACATCTCTGCTTTAATTGTAAAACATCTCTCCTGAATGCCAAAGATTTCATCACATTTTCAGCCTGGTAGAGAAGTAAACACAGTACCCATGCAGTGAGGTGTGACAGTGGCAACGAATATATCTCACTCCAGAGATGAGCAAAGCATGACCTGGGAGAGCGCACTGAGAGCCCACAGAACCAAGGGGCTGCTCTGTCTCAGCCAAAAGCCCAGGAGGCCACAACCCGCAGGGAAAGCTCCTCGAGAACGAGCCACCAGCTTCAGACTGAGCAGCATGAGCTGGACCTGAGGTCTAGCCCCAGCTCTGCCACTGACTGGCAATCTTGGGTCAGTCACTGCCTCTCTTTATGCTGTAGGGTTGCCCTGGAAGCAATGGGATCCAGGAGGACAGCCAAAGAAAGGGAATTCAGTAAGTAGTGTTGAGACAGTATTGAGTAACCATCTGGAAAAATAATGAGGTTGAATCCACACTTAACAATGTGTATCAGAATAAGTTCCACACGGATCAAAGACTTAAATGTTAAAAAACAAACAAGCCAACCTAAAAAGTAGTAGAGTAAAATATGAGAAAAGTCTTGTATACCCTGGAATAGGGAGGGCTTCTCTAACTCAAAATCCAGAAGCCACACAGGAAAAGACTGATAAATTTCATCTGTAGAGAAAGAAAAGGTTGCATGGCAAAAACAGGACAAAACAAAACAAAAAAACACCAAGAGTAGAAATTTTAAAAAGATGAGAAAATACATTTGTCATCTGAACCACAAAGGCCTAACTGCCTTAATACATAAAAAGCTCCTAGAAAATTTTTCAAAGATTTTATTTATTTATTTGAGAGACAGAGCACAAGCCGGGGGTTGGGAGGCAGAGGAAGAGGAAGGAGCAGATGCCCCGCTGAGCAGGGAGCCCGATGCAGGGCTCGATCCTAGGATCCTGGGATCATGACCTGAGCGGAAGGCAGACCCTGAACCAACTGAGCCACTCAAGGGCCCGGCTCCTAGAAATTAATTAGATAAAGACCAAAAATCTATCTGGAAAATAAAGGGCAAAGGATATTGAGACAAGCCATACAATATCATCCCAAAGTCCTAATCTCTTTGCATGGCAAAGGAGAACTGAGGTAGCAGGTGAAATTAAACTTGCTAATTAGCTGACCTTCAGATACAGAGATTATGCTAGATTATCCAGAGTGGGAGAGGGAGCCCAAAGGAATCACGAGGATTCTTAGAGGTTTGTTTTGTTTTGTTTGTTTGTTTTAAAGATTTTATTTATTTATTTGACAGAGAGAGATCACAAGCAGGCAGAGAGGCAGGCAGAGAAAGAGGAGGAAGCAGGCTCCCTGCTGAGCAGAGAGCCCGATGCTGGGCTTGATCCCAGGACCCTGAGATCATGACCTGAGCCGAAGGCAGCGGCTTAACCCACTGAGCCACCCAGGCGCCCCAGGAATCACAAGGATTCTTAAATATGGAAGAGGATGGCAGAAAAGTCAGTGTCAGAGCCGTATGATGAAAGAAAGATTCAACCAGCCACTTGGGGCTTTGAAGATGGCAGGAACCACAGTCAAGAAATGCAGGTGGCCTCCACAAGTTGCGAGCAGCAAGAAAACACTCTTCTTATAGATTCCAGAAAAACATGCATCCTGTTCAAACCCTGACTTCAGCCCAGTGAGACCCATTTCAGACTCCTGACCTCAAAGTCTACGATAACTCATTTGTGTTGTTCTAAGCCACTAATTTTCTGGTAATCTGTTACAGTAGCGATGAAAAACTAATACATATGTGAAGAAACCCTTCATAAAGAAGAAAATACAGGAGGGACTGAGTGGCTCAGTCAGTTAAGCATCCAACTCTTGGTTTTGCCTCAGGTCCTGATCTCAGGGTCTTGAGATCGAGCCCCATGTCAGGCTCCGTGCTAAGTGAGGAGTCTGCTTGTGATTCTCTCCCTCTGCGCCTCCCCTTTGTCCCTCTCTCACTGGTGAACACACACTCTCTCTCTAAAATAAATACATAAAATCTTAAAAAAAAAATAAGGACAAAAATACAAAGAGCTCCTGAATATACAAAAAGGTGCTCAATCTTCATTCATAACTATAAGCAGAGGAACTATAAAGGTCACAATCACCTTAAAGGAGAACAGAGTTGGAAAATCTAAAACCAGATATTGGAATTTATTATAAAGCTGCAATCAAGGCGAAATGGTACTAGCATGCACATAGAAAAACAAACTAATGCAAGAGAAGGGAGAATCAAAAACCAAATTTACACATATATACAGTCTCTTGATTTACAACAAAGGAGCCTCTAGAATTCAGTGGGGAAAGGATGAACTTTTCAATAGATGGTTTTAGAGCAATGTGTTGTTGGATTTTTTAAAACACAGATTCAAAATGGATTCTAAACCTAAATGTAAAAGGCAACATTAATAAAGTTTCCAGATGAACACAAAGGAGAATATTTTCATTTCGGGACCTTGGAGCAGACAAAAACGTTTTAAAGAGAGCACAAACACCTCAAACCATTAAATAAAAGACTGATAAACTAGACTTCACTGGAATTAAAGATATCTGTGCATCAAAAGACACCAGTAAGAGAGCAAAAGACAAGCCATTGACTGGGAAAGGAAAAGATGTTCGCGATATATATATATATATAGATATATATATATATCTATATATATATCTATCTATATCTATCTATCTATCTCACAAAGGACTTGAATCCATAAGACAAAGGATGCCTTGTGCAAAACATTAAGAAAAACACAGAAAAAACCCACTTGAGAGTGTTCGCACTTAAGTCTTTGCACTCAACAGAAGAAGCTGACCGAGTGGCCTCTAAGTATATAAAAAGGCACTCCACGTCACTGGCTATCAAAGAAATGTAAATGAAAATGACAGTGAGGTTCCATACTACTTATTCTGCAGGATGGCCTCGATCAGCAAGACCGAAAACACCTGGCAAGAATATGGCACAGTTGGAACGCCCATATATTGCTGACGGGCAATATGTAACTGGCACCACTACTTTGGAAAACTGTTTATCCACTAACACTAAGGACCGGATCCAGAAATCCTACCCCAGGTGTGCACTCAGGAGAAACCAGTGTGTATGTTCACCAAAAGGCATGTGTAAGAATGTTGACAGCAGCCTTATTCACAGTCTTCCAAAGGGAAGCAACAGTGAAATGGACATCTGAGTTGTAGTATATTCACCCAGTGGGCTAATACTGACCAATGAAAAAGAACTTCTGCTACACACAAATAGAGGAGTCTTAGAGACAGAATGTGTTGAACAAAAGAAGCTGAACACAAAAGGGTACACAGTGTGTAACACCATTTATATGCAGTTCAGCCACTGACACAGCTCGTTTCTGGAGACAGAAGCTGGAGTAGTAGTTAACTCTGGGGCTGGGGTATTGCCTGAGAAGAGATACCTTCTTGGGTACCTGAAATGTCCTGTGTCTTGTACTGGGTCGTAGTTTCCTAGGTATGTGCATATGGAAAAACTCATCAAACTGGACCTCTAAGATCTATACACTTTACTGTATATATATTGTAACTCAATTTAAAAAGTAAAAAAAAAAAAAAAAAAAAAAAAAAGACCACTCTTAGTAGTTTTTCACCCATCAGATTGGTGAAAATCTAGAAGTTTCTTGACATACTCTTGCTGCAGAAACAGGCACTCATTTATTACTAGTGGGAGTGAAAAATGGTATAATTCCTATGAGGGCAAAATTGCCTATGAAGGCAATAACTCTTGCAAAATTGTTATGCTTACTCTTTGATACAATAATTTTGCTTCTAGGGATTTATTCTTCAACATCCCACCAATGAAATGACATATATACACAAGGTTGTTCACTATACCATTACCTATAATAGCAAAATATCAGAGATGATCTACATGTCCATCAAAAGGGTTAAATAAATCATGGTACATAGGTACATTGGAATATTATATACCTGTAATACTATCTGGGGGGGCTTTTATGCTGATAAACTGTTGAAAGAAAAAATAAGACACTACAAACTATGTACCATATAGTACCACTGATGTGAAAGGAGGGATAAAAATATATCGTAGCAGGTTAGGGGAACCAGGTGGTGGGTATTAGAGAGGGCACGGATTGCATGGAGCCCTGGGTGTGGTGCAAAAGTAATGAATACTGTTATGTTGAAAATAAATTAAAAAGAAAAGAAAAGAAAAGAAAAAAACTATATCTTGTAATATAGATATTATATCTTATAATATATATAATATGTGCATGATATAAGTATATTTTTGTAATAAATGAAATGCAGGGTTAAAACTATATAACATTATAAAAATATATATATTGTAGCATTTACTTAATATGTGCAAAAAGAAACTAGAAAAATACAGATGAACAGACATTAGCTGCACATGTGGTAGAAGGATTTTTGTACATTGGACAAATAGGAGGACAGGGAAGGAGGAAGGTTTTTCATTTTAAATCTTTTTATGCCTTTTAAGTTTGAATCATATGTGTGCGTTAATTATTCAAAAATTAAATAAGTAAATTAATTTTTTAAGCAGTAAGGGACAATGAGAGGGGGGAAGAAGAATCCTAAAAAGGGGTAGTTTTCCAAAACAATGTCATCAACTTCACAGTTCTATCTGGTGATTATACACAGAACTGCTGAATCGGAAGAAGACATTTAGGGTACAAGACAGAAGTTGCTAACATGAAGGGGAACTAAGATGAGATCATCTTATCTGGTGGCCTTAAAACCAGGCTAGACTGTCACTGGTCCGCAGGACGGCAGCATGGGGGGTAGCGGACCACAGGCTCTGAAGTTAGAGGCCTGGGTTAAAGACCTGGCACACTTACTCCTCCCAACAAACCACTCAGCCTAGGCTTCAGCTTCCCTCATCTAGAAAATGGAGTTAACAACAGCACCAACTCAGTGATTTGCTCTGAGGATTAAATGAGATAGTATAAAGCATTTATGCTTTGCCAATCACACTGTGCACAGGACCATACAGTTTACACTTGCCTCTAAGCTCTCTGCAAGCCCCTGGGGCTTGGAGGTATGGCCTCTTAGAGGAACAGCCAGTGTCGAAAAAGATTTAATTCCCACTATTAAATTCCTCTCTGACCCTGCTTGATGGGTTTCAAGTGAAGGTCAGATGTTTTGCCACACATATTACAAAGGCACAAAGGTTCAATAATTGGAAATCATCACTGAAACGAAGCGGGGAAAAGATCCTTACATAGATTACAGCTCTAATTTGGTAAGAGAGCTGGCTTTGCTTGGAGGAGGAGGAGGAGGAGGAGGAGGTGGTTATGACACTTTCTTGCCAAATATCTAACCCTTTAACAATGCATGTCTGGCAAGCCTGAATGCCCCAGGAAAAGGCCACCAATAAAATCCTTTCCAAAGGTCTGGGTGGAGCGGGGAGAGAGGAAATGCAGTCAGCTCTTTTTTTCTCTGCAGGAAGGGAAGGCTGAACAACTGCACATCAGGAGAGAAGGCAAACAAATTGCCCATTCAAGCCAAAATAAGCTGCTCCCAAGGGGAAGCAAAACAGCTGGAACCAATTCAGCCAGACACGGAGGTGAGGGCCCCAAAGACGGAGCCAGACCTGGAAGCCAGCCTCTGGTAGGCAGGGATCTTCTGAGCAAGTGGTGGTCACATGCCCTCATGTCACCTCTGCTGACCTCAGTCTCTGCCCACGAATCTCCAGCTCTGTGAGATGCAGAGGGAAATCCTAGGTGGGAAGGCAGGAAGAAAGAAACAGCCCGGCAAACCTGCCAAGCGAGCGAGCACCTGCTGAGCACCTGTTACATGGCAGGCACCGAGCAGGCACCTGACATGCCTATGCCATTTCGAAGAACAACTTTCAGGGGCAGGTTGATCACACACATGAGGAATCGGGCCCACTGAGCCAGCGGGACCGTGCATGGCACAGTTAGAAGGGGCCAGGCCAGCTGTGGCCTCTGCCTCAGCGCTCTCCTTCCTGATCATCACTTGAGTTTCTCTGCACCTCACTCCAGCAGCTACTCCTTTTCCGAAGCAGGAACTCGCGCTGCCTCACCATCCTGTCTAGCCACGGCCATGCCTCGTGGCAGACACAGAATATGTCAAGAGAAGCGTCATTGGAAAATTAAGGCAAGAACCAAACCAAACTGCAAAAAAAAGGGAAAAAAGAAACCTGGAAGTGAATGAAGTAGCAGAGTAGAATTATTTTGTTCCCTAGAGAAACCTCAAGTGTGGCTGCTATGGGGTTTGCTTCAGGCTGGAACGTGCATGTTCTGAATCCCTGTCTGGGACAGCGGATAGCAGAAGCCCCATCTGGAACCAATCCGGCCTAGCACTGTTTCCAGATCCCCCAGACTGGCGTCCCCAGGCTCCAAGTTTTACAAATCCCTTCTGTAGCTACACTTGGATTCTGCACTGGTCCCTGGCATTCTGGGTGGGGAAGACACTTCCCTCTGTAGCTCCTGAGGTTCCTACCTTGAGCATTAAACCTTTTTATACTCATCTTATAATTACTTCCTTCCTTGAAATCTTCATACATGATGATGATAATGATGATGATGATGGAGATAATGCCAGCTAACGTTTATTGAGCCTCTATTTTTGTGCCAAGCACTGTTAGCACTTTATATAACAAACTTATGAGGTCAATAATACGATATTCCAGCTGAGGCCATCAAGACACAGCGGGGGTTAAGCCATTTATACAAGGGTACACAGCTCCTGAGTGTGGGAGCCAGGACTAGAATCACGCAATCCGACCCAAGGGTCTGTGCTCTCCCTGACCACCACCCGCACTGGATAGGGTGGAAAGAACAGTCTGGTAAGTCAGGTAGACAGCTCTACTATTTATTGCTACCTACCCCTGATCAACCCATATATCCTCTGAGTCTCAGGTTTCTTCTCTATAAAATGGGGGTACAGCAAACATACTTTGCGGAGTGTCCATTCCAAAAGCAGGTCCTGAGTTATGTCCTTCTACCCGTCTCTATTCCGCCTCCTTCTCTGGTTTGTCTGTCGTACATTCATTAGACACTAAAGCTGCTTCTACACTCGAGGAAAGTTTGGCTCCCTTATATTCTGTTCTAGTCTATTCTGTAACTGTTCTGCGCCTACCACATGGGAGACCCAGCACCAAGCGCAGAGGTCCCAGATCTCAGGGAATGAGACTGGAGGGGGAGGAATCCATCTAAAGTAGGCAATTGTAGAAGGGCTGAGGCCAGGAGCTGGCTGTGAGAACCAGGCTTTACCTCGGTAGGAACTCTCCTCCTTCAGCTTGTCTCCCTCTCCTGGCCTTCTGCCAGAGTCAACAGGCACTTCCTGTCACACAGCCTGCATCCCGCAGGGCACCCATGGAGGGGCCCATCCCTCCAGTGGTGGGGGGCCTCTGCTCCCAGCTCACACACACGCAGGGAGACAGGCCCAGAGCTGTGTGACTGGGCCCACCTTCCCTGATTCTGCAACCGTGCATTCAACAGACTGTCAGCCAAGACCAGGCACTGAGGACAAAACAGAAAAGAACAGGTCCGCCCTCCAGGAGCTCACTGGCACAACTTGCTCTCCATGGCCTCTGATGTTCTCCTCACTACGGTAACACTGGCCACTTTTCCAGAACGTTATCATCTCTTCCTCCCAAGTAACAATGGTTTCACTAGCACAGTTACACTAGGCAAGCCATTCTCCCCTCTCCCCACCCTGACCAAGAGAAAGGAGAAGCAAACAGAACTATAAATACACATACACGTATTTCTCTCACACCTCCTTTATACCAGGTATCTCACACACAATAATCCTCACAGCAGTCCTGCAAAGTGGAGATCCCCCCCGTTACAGAGATGAGGGGGGAATGGAGGCTCACAGAGAGATGCAGCCGGTGTGAACCAAGGCTGTCTACCTGCACAGGCTATGCTCTTTCTACAGCCCGAGGCTGCTTCTGTCTACTCAGCCTGCTACCCTGCTAGTACCTGCCCCTCCTTCATCGGGACTGTGTGCTTTCTCGTACTCAGCGTCCCTGCCATCTTCTTTTGGCACTGGTCACAGAGGGAGCTAAGCCCTCTCCTGGACCCGCAAGAGCAGCAGCGGCCGCACCCCCGGCACCACCTCGGACCCCCTGCTTAGCTTGTCTTCATTACACCCAGGCTGGAGCAGCTCTGGTACAAAGTATCTGGGGCGGCTGCAAAGCGGCACAGGTTTGCCATTACATTTTCTCGCTCCTTCTCTGACTCCAGCCCAGTTTACTCCCCGCCCCCCTCTGCTAGCTGGCAGCCTACCTCCTCAGCTGTCCTTGGTTCTGCCTCGTTGCACATCACGTTCGGGCCTACAGAGTAGTGCTTCCAACTGCTGCCACCGCAGGCGGCTGAGCCCCGTCTAAGCTCGATTCAGACAACAGTGCTCAGGTCTCTGCAGAGTACCAGGCACTGCTCTGGGTGCTGCAGATCGGCAGGAAACAAAAAGAAAATGCAGGGGCCTTGCCCTTCAGAAGCTGAGTCGGAGGCTGGGAGAGAAGTAGCCAGGAACAGAAGTCACCAACAGAAGGCAAGCAGTGATGGGTTTGTAATAGGATCCTAAAATATCAGAGCAGGAAGGAATCTTGATTTTCTGTTTTAAAGCCTCCATTTTACAGATGGGGAGCTAAAGCCCAGAACAGGACAAGTAGAACAAATATCAGATAATAATAATGAACATTTCTAAAACCCTTCCTAGGAGCTAAGCACTGCTCTATGTGCTTTATATATATTAACTCCTGGAACCCTCACAACAACTCTAGAAGGTAGGCGCTACTGCCCTCCCATGGAGGGGTCAAGTACCTTGTCCAAGTTCACACAACTAGTAAGTTTTTAAAGAGTTGAGATCATACTACATATGCAATACAGAAGCCTGTATTGCACTCAGGCAGCTGGGCCCTACAGACGTGCCTCTTGAATGCAGTGACATGGATACTAGTCTACCTGGAGAAGTAACGAGTAAGCTTCTTGAAGGAATTACTCATGGGCCTAATCATAAAAAGAGTGAACCTTGGTTATCCAGAATCAATGAAGAAGAAACCTCAACCAGTCAGAAGGCTGACTTCATCTGGGAGTTCCCGAGTGCCATGGAATACAAGGCAGTGGGAGGCAGTGAGCAGAGCCCCTTACTCCCAAGAAAGAGGAAAGAACCTGGATTAAGGGATTTGTTCAGAGAAACAAGAGCAGCCCAGTCTTCTCCCCCCTCTTATGTCTGGCTTTCTATACATGATATCCTTTATCTGTAAAATCTTTAATACCCTCAAATGCCACTGCCTGGGGCAGGGAGGCCACCTTAAAAAGACACTCAATGATGTGGACAGAAATTTCTAGCAAAGGGGCTTCTAGTAAATCCTTGAGCAACCAAAGACTTCCATATTTCCTAGAATCTCCCCCAACATGTGTACACACACACACACACACACACAGAGGTACCCTGGCCTTTGATCAACCAAGTCTTCTCTAACTCTGCCACAGAGTTTCAGAACACACATAGTTCTCAGTATACTAATTACTCACCAATCACAGCCAGATTATGCTCTGAGCCACAAGAGATCTAAAAAAAAGAAAAAAACAAATTATATTAGAGAAAGAAAATTCCTTGTCCAAAGAAAAGTACTCAACTTTTTCTCATCTGCTCACTGCCCCTTTCACCCTCCAGGCTCACAAAGAACATGACATGTACTTTCATACCTCAGGGCCTTTGCACATGTGGCTCCTCTGCTAGGAATGCCCTCTTCTTATTTGCCTAGAAAACTTCCACTCATCCTTTAAAGGCTCAATGTGTCCACTGAGACTCCTTTGCTTCTAAGTGGACTCAAGTACTCCCTTCATTATGCAACTTATCTGTACCCCATTGTAGCAATTCTCTTACTGCCTTTTATACCTGCTCCTGTCTCTTCGATAGACTGCATGTGTCTTGAGAACAGACCTGGATGGCACAAGGTGTGGGACTCAGTTAACACCCGCTAAGTGAGAGAATGAATGAAAAAACCAAGTACATAAAAGAAAAAATAGCTACAACATAAGTGACGAAGAATCATTTGGGGTTCTGAACCTAGTGTTTTCACCTAGCCAGCAGCACTTCCTGACTTTCAGTCTTTACTCATCCCAGCCGCTAACAGGAGGAAGTAAGTGGAAATATAAACGCGTAAGTGCTTCCCCAGGTACTAATTAAAAGAAACTCTGGACTCTGGAGAAGCATCCTGTGACCTTTATCAGGATGCTCACTTCAGCTCCTGGCGAGAGGAAGGCTTCAGGTCCCTGTGGAACTTCAGTGCTGCAAGGGCCCTGGGGATCATCTAGTCCTATCTTTCTACATTGTGGGGAGACAACAGAGGCTTGGTGAGAGGAAATAAGTTGCCTTGGATGCCAGAGGAAGCATGCATCAAAACAAAGACTAGAGCATCCCTGATCTTCCTAAGGCTCACACTAGTTCCTTTCTTGAGGCTGTAGCTTCTCACCCCTTCCCAGTGAAAACCACTTGGAAATGATATTCAAAGGTCATTAGCACAGGCCCCTGACAGTCAAGGTAACAGGCTCAAAAGCCATTTGAGTATCGGAGGCCTACTAACACACTGGTAGGTGAGAAGGGTCAGCAAAGCTTCTGAGACTTTTGTCTTTGTAAAAGCTGTGTGCTCCAGATCCCAGCCTCTAGAGGAAACAGAGATACCCGCACTTACGTGAACTCCCTGACAGTGTCTGGCAAAGAAACACCTGCATATTTTGCCCTAGTCAATATTTCCAGGTGTATAGCCTCCGCATTCCCTTGAGGCTCAGTGCCTGAGTTGTCTGATGGGTTCCCCCATCCTCCGCCCAGGACCATACACACAGCACAAGTTCACTATATGCCTCCTGGTGACACTGTGGCTGGGGCCCTAGCTTCTGCCAGAGGGAGCTGCTTAGATTAAGGAATTGGGAAATACTTAGATCTCTAACGGTAGGGGAATGCTTATGTAAATTATGATGGATCCATCTGGTGGACTATTATGCAGCCTTGGAAAATAATGCTTACAATAAAGAAAAATGCTCATGATACCCTATGAACTGAAAAATCAGAGAAAAAACTGTATATGTGGTATGATCTCGACTCTTTAAAAAAACACAAACAAAAGACCTGAAGAAGATACATCAGAAGTTCATAGTGAAGGATGTCTGGGTGGCTCAGTGGGTTAAGCCTCTGCCTTTGGCTCAGGTCATGATCTCAGGGTCCTGGGATTGAGCCCCGTATCAGGCTCTCTGCTCATCAGAGAGCCTGCTTCCCCACCTCCTCTGCCTGCCTCTCAGCCTACTTGTGATCTCTCTCTCTCTGTCAAATAAATAAATAAAATCTTAAAAAAAAAGTTCATAGTGATAGCCTTGGGGCTAGGAATGAGGTATGCATTATAAGTATGGTTTTCCTTTTGCTTTTTCTATGCTCTCCTACATTATATACAGTGATCTCATAATCAGGAAAATTTGTATTAAAAATAAATATAATGTACCTACAACAAAGGAAAAATAATAAATATGGCTATAAAATAAATATGCTATAAAATCTGATATGTTCTGAAGTTGTGGGGGAAAAGATTCGAAGGAAATATGACCAATAATAATGATAGTTGCATTGCGATGGTAGGTTTATAAAATACTTTTTCTTATAGTCTCTAGTTTTCAAATAGTCTTTAAGTGATGGCAGCAGTGGCAGTGGGGGAAGCAGTAACAGCAGGATTTCAAGTCACCATATATTGAACAGGTATGAAATCCAAGCAGCACGCCAATGCACTCTGTAAACATAATCTCTTCTTAATCATCCCAACAATATTTTCAGAGAGGTTTGACTGTGCTCATTTTAGAGATGAGAAAACTGAGGCCCACACTGCCTTAAATAACTTCCACAGCTAGCTAGATGGCAGCAGCAGAAAGAAAACCCAGTCTGCCTGATCTCCAAGCTGATGTTCTGTACTGCTAGACATTATCTTTGTTTTTTAAAAATAAAGTTATTTCATTTTACAAACTGCACACAGAGAAAGGGCTTGCCTCTGACCTCCAGGGTTCACCCTGGGGCTGCAGACAAAAGAGCTGACCAACCTGGAGGACTGGATCTTGCAGAAACAAGCCCCTGACAAAGGCCAGTATCAGGAAGCAGATGCTGTCCTGAATTAATGAGTGAGGCCCTGATGAATGGAGTTTGTCAAGAAAATGCAGAACTGGAAGCTCCAAGCTCCCTGCTGCTTCTTGCTGTCTGTGCACTAGGTCAGGAGACCAAACACCACAGGCCACAAAATCCCAGGGCTACAACTCCTTCAACAAGATCGTATCAATGACCATTTGTTTCCCATGGCTTCTGTCAGCATCCACCCAACCCAGCTGCAGGCAGCTTTCTAGAAGACTCTGTTAACAATGGCAGCATGCCCAGGAGAAAGAGGTTCAGAGCCAGGAAGCCAGGTGAGTCCTAGGCCCTCTGCTTTATGGCTCTGAGACCTTTGGCAAGATAAGTGCTCGGGCCTCAGTGTTCTCTCTCAGGTGTAACCAGTAGACAACGGCGTCACCCCGTCTGCCTCACAGAACTGCTACAGGACAAACGAGACAACCCATTCCTTCGCAACCATTTGTCACACTTTCCTTATGTATATATGTGAATGTCCTGCCCTTTCATAAGCTCCCCCATGCTTCAAGGCCCGCATGAGTAGGTGCTGTTTAGCTTCTGGCCTCACTTCTTCTCTCTGCTACTCATGAACCTCAACCCAAATAACATACTCCCCCTTTTTCCCCCATTCACACTACATTACATTTTCTCTAAGAACATAAGGCAATTTCAGGCTTTTATGAACACTATTTTCCTTGACTTGAATTCCCTTTCTCCCACTATCTACCTAGCTAAATCCTTTAAGATTGCCCAAACATCACCTTCTGGTAAAGACTGCCCTGATTCTGGAAGCAGAGCCAGCTGCTCTGCCCCACATGCTCCCATGGCACGATGCATCATAGCCTTATCACACAGGACATGTCTATTTGTGAAGTGTGTCTGTGTGAAGCAGCTCTGTCCCTCAGATGTCCAGCCGACTGCCTCCCCAGGAACGTCTCTGTCACACAGCCCAAGCAGCCAGGGCATCAAGTTGGAGGCAGGGGAGGGATACAAAGAGGAGGGACCCTGAGGAATGAGATGATCCCGAAACAAGTATGAGTAGCGGTGTGGCCACTCCTGCCCAACAGGAGCCAGGTGCTGAGATGCACAGTGAGGGCAGGAAGAGAACGGGGCTACAAGAACATAGTGTTGAGGTGAGAGAAGCCTGAAAAGCAACAGCAGGATTGTTTCAGGAACTCCAGCATGGCAAAGCACAGCAGACCAGCAAAGGAGGCTGGTCCTGGGAGACAAAAGTCCTACTACAGAGAAAGTAGCTTCCAGCTGGCTGACTGGGGCCTTCAGGAGAAGGGGCACTCCTCCCCACAGGCGAGGGGAGCAAAAGTGACTGTGGAAGTGTATGCTGACTCGGGGCTGCTGAAACACTACAGGGGTCTGCTCTGTTCAGGCCCCTCAGCCACAGGAGGCAGAGCTACAGCAAACCGTTTCCAAACCCCCAGCTGCCACAGGGCCAAGATGCCCTGGCAAGCCTCCTGCCAGGCTAGACTCCGTCAGTTCTTGTGAAGAAAGTCGCAACTCCCCTGGGGGCTGGATCCCACAAATACAGTTGGACAGGGATGAACTGACTGGTAGTAGATGCCCAGCAAATCTGTGCTCGCCTCGGGGGCACAAAGACTAAAATAGGAACACTACGAGAGTAGATGCCCAGAGAATATATGCTGAATGCATTAATGGGTTAAATGAATGAAGAACTAAGTGAATAAGCAAAAATTGGATGAATGTGAAAACATCTGCCAAACACTCATGTGAGTACTCTAGCTCTGGGCAGTACTGTTGTACCACTTCTGGAAACAGGTGACTGTCCCTTACTGAGAGCTTATGGCCAGCCAGATGACTGCTTTGCCTGTATTATTTACTTATACCAAGGAGAGCAGATAGGTTCTTTTGTTACAACTGTTTCTACAAATGGGGCAATTGGGATTCAGAGAGTACAGTCACTTGCCCCGCCTCTTACAGCTCCTGGGGCTGCAGATTCTGTGATCTTTCAAATTCAAGTGTTCTGTCCTCCCAATGGTTTTAATCTCCCTGTTGGCAAACAGGATGGAAATAAACCAACCACCCAGGCCCAGTTCCTTGTATGGGGAAACCATGTAGCTACCAGTAAGGGATCTTAAGCTGGGGCAGCCCTAGATTTACAAGGTCCAAACATCTTCCTGGGGCTCAGACCGCCCACCTCCAGACCAATCAAGGAGCTGCTGCAGAGCTTTTTCTTGGGGGAAATGGCTATGAAGTGGCAACAAATCTTCACCCCTGCCCTCCCTAGCGGATAACTCCCATCAGACTGTTCAACTCTGAACGCGGGAGGGGGGGGACAAGCAAGGAAGATGTGTGTGTGACGGGGACTCTGGGGAAGTAGCACTGAGATCCCCAGGAGAGGATGTAGGGCCTGGGCCAATTCCGCGCCCCTGGCCAGGAGCCATCCTCATCTTCCCAGGAGCAGCCCCGCCGCACCTCCCCCACCCCAACCGCGCCCCAGCCCTGGGACCACCCGGGAACACCTCGGCCTGCGGGGCCCTCTGATTGGTTCCCGCCCTGTGCCAATGGGCCTGTGTGCCCCGCGGATGCTATGGCAACCAGGCGCCTGGCGGAGGCGGGCCATTCCCCGGGACTCGGAGGAGGGATTCGAAGCCTGGGCTCTGCACCGCCGAGAGTCTTTGGCAGGCACCACGGCCCAGAGGAGAAGCATGTTGGGAGAAGCTCCAGAAAGACAGCCTCCCGACCGCGGGGGTTAACTGAGAAGGGAACGGGTGTCTCCGTGCAGCCTTTGCTAGAACTCCACCCAAACCCATTTGCCCTGTGTGTAGAACTCAGAGGAGACAACTGGAATTTCCAAACCTGTTAGAAAAGCAGGCTGGGAGCCTGGGCATGTTTTACAGGCAAACTGCATTGCTGTCAGCCAATGGAGTTTTCCCCTTAGGCTCAGAAATAGCCCCAGATGGAGGCCATCAAGGCAGGAGAGAGGCAGCAGAGTTGCTTGCTTTGGAAGAACCTAGCCTTGGATGCAAAGATACTTCTAACTCCTTTGTGAGGCTTCAACTTTTAACTGAAGCCTAGATGTCAGAGGAGGCCAAAAAATAAGAGGCTCCATCTGTCCTCCAACTCAAAGTCCATTGACTGTGTTCCCAGAGAACCCATTTTCCCTGTAAAGCCAACTCCTTTTTTTCAAAGCACATTTTATACATAAGAAGATGAGATTTAAAGTAGGTTCTACTACTTCCTCAGAGAGATTGGCTGGGGAGGCGGGGAGCTAAAAGCTGGTAATTGCCTAGATGCCAGGCATGTGGCATCATGGAATTTCACTCTACCTGCACAGCATCACAGCTGCTCTGGGTAGTAGGAATCTGTGTCCCTACTCAACAGGTGAGCAAACTCAGAGAACTCAATCACTGGTTCCAAGTCACAAGGGGCTATACACCCAAGTCAGCTTTGATCCAAAGCCTGTGAGCGTCACCACTATATACATATTGTCTCTGCTCTTCTGATACTGGTACCAGATCACCCCCATCACTAAGGCTCAAACTGTGAAGTGGCAGCTCTATCTCTTCCTACCCTGTCTCCAGCCTGTTGGTTCTGCCTTTTCAAAGACTCTCAAATTTATGTCTTGATCTCCATCTTAGTCCTTTTCACTCCAGCCGGGAACATTTTTGTTTATTTGTTTGCTTAAGATTTATTTATTTGAGAGACAGAGCACAGGGGCAGGGGCAGAAGAGGGAGAGAATTCTCAAGCAGACTCGTCACTGAGCATGAAGCCCCAATGGAGGGCTCGGTCCCAACACCCTGAGATCATGACCTAGGCCGAAACAAAGGGTCGGACATTCAACCAACTGAGCCACCCAGGCACCCCCAGCCTGGACTCTTTAAAGAGTCACTAAATGACTTCGGGCTTTCTTCTGCCATGTCTGATTTTTTTTTTTTTTTTTTTTTTTAAACTTGGAAGTTGTCATAGTCTCAAAGCTCCTAACAACTTCTTACCATACCTGATCTCTTGCTCTCCTTTGCCACATAGAAACCTACTAACCCATCAACACAAGTAGCTTCTCTGCCCCTGGGAAATCTATTTCCCCACAACTGTACCTTTTTTTTTGCACCACTCTCCCTTCTCCATATCGTTTTGAACCCTACTAAGCCTACACAACTCAGTTCCAAACCCACTTCCTTGAGGAAGTTTCCCAAATCTTCTCTTAAATCCTACCACTTGTCTTGGCTGAAGTTTCCTTTTGTCAACTCTCCCTTGTACTCTTAATAATTTGGGCACTGAGGTAGACCATGTCTCCCCAGTCAGTGTGGGGTAGAAGTTATGGAACCAGAAGACCTAGATGTGAGTCATGGCCCTGCCACTTCCTGGCCTTGGGCAAATCTGTCTGCATCTCTGGACTTCAGTTCCCTCATCTTTAAAATGGAACAGTAAAATCCAAATAGATCTTATACATACTAAAACCTGTTCATGCCCTCCCCCATCTACAGAATAAAATTTACTTTGAGCTTGACACTGTTCTGCAGATAATGTGTCCACAATATATAAAAATATATAATTTGGGAACATATAAAAGGAACTGGTATAGCCTCATTTCCCTTTTCAACAGAGTTCCTCTATTGGCAAAAAAGGAGAGGACTTAAGAAACGTCTGCTGAATTAGAATATAATATACACAAATTAGCAGACACTCAGAATGCCTGCTTTCCCCACTTTAAGGGAATTCCTTTCTCCTAAGTTACCATGTTGATACCAGGAACTCCTGTTTCCTGTGGCCAACCTAACCGGTGTGGATGGACTATGGATGGAAACCTATCTCAGAGTAGGTTAATGTATGGCTAGAGCCTGTAACGTGGCCTGATGGGAAGGGGTTAGGGAGTGAGTCCCCTACTTCGTAGCTAGAGCAATGGCTAGAAGGAACAGACACAAGGTTAATATAAGGAGCAGTTACAAGCAGAAGAACCAGGACAGCAGGAACAATCAAAGTAGAGAAGAGTAGCTAAGTCACTAGAATGTGAGATTTCTTGATTCCAGTGCTGAGGGTTTAAAAAGGTCGAGGTTTCTGAGGGGGTTTGTGTTCCAAACCTTCTCGTTGTTCTTTTATGAGGTATTCACTTAACCTGTTTTTCCTACTTGCACCCATTCTTACAATACTAAAGTAACCTAAGACTATCTCTGATCCTTACTAAAGCACCTAAAGCAATAATGCATCTGGACTTCAGAAAAGGCACACCATTAAGTTACCTATACCCTTGAGAAGAGCCTGGAACACTGTAAGCCAACCAACCAACCTCAAATACAGGTAATTAATGGAATCAGGCCAGTTAGAAAATACCCTATAGCACCTTTCTCAAAAACAATTGAACTCTTGCCCAATAATAGCCAAGACAGGCTGAAATCTAAAAAGACTGCAAGGGCACCTGGATGGCTCAGTGGGATAAAGCCTCTGCCTTCGGCTCAGGTCATGATCTCAGGGTTCTGGGATTGAGCCCCACATCGGGCTCTCCACTCAGCAGGGAGCCTGCTCCTCCCCCCCCACATCCAACCGCCTGCCTCTCTGCCTATTTGTGATCTCTGTCTGCCAAATAAATAAATAAAATCTTTAAAAAGACTGCCAATACTAAGTGCTGGTGAGGATGTGGAAGAACTGGAAGACTCTTATACTGCTGGCAGGAATATAAATTCAACAACTGCTTTGAAAAACTATTTGGCATTATCTACCAAAGCTAAACATAGATCGATATAGATAGACACAGATGCCAGGAGAACCAGGTACCCAAAATGATTACTTCATTCCATCCAAAGGCATGTATAAGAATGTTCATAGCAGGGGTGCCTGGGTGGCTCAGTGGGTTAAGCCTCTGCCTTGGGCTCAGGTCATGATCTCAGGATCCTGGGATCGAGTCCCGCATTGGGTTCTCTGCTCAGCGGGGAGCCTGTTTCCTCCTCTCTCTCTGCCTGCCTCTCTGTCTACTTGTGATCTCTCTCTCTGTGTCGAATGAATAAATAAAATCTTTTTAAAAAATGTTCATAGCATTTTTATTGATAATAAAATAAAAAAATAAAATTAACCAAATATTCATCATCAGTAGATGATGGATAAGTGTGGTATTCAAAATACTTTATAACAATTGGGACGAAAACTGCTATTCGCAACATGGATAAATCTTCAAGAATCTTGGTGAACAGAAGAAACTAGAAACAGAAGGGTAAACAGTGTGTGACTACTTACATGAAGCTCAAAAATAGGCAAAACTTATTTCAAATAAATAATACAACTATTCTGAAGTGGGTTAAAAGTAACCAATCCTGGGGTGCCTGGGTGGCTCGGTCAGTTAAGCCTCTGCCTTCAGCTCAGGTCATGATCTCAGGTTCCTGGATCGAGCCCCGCATCGAGCTCTCTGCTCAGCAGGGAGCCTGCTTCCCCCTTTCTCTCTGCCTGGTTCTCTGCCTACTCATGATCTCTGTCTATCAAATAAATAAAATTTTAAAAAAATTAATCAATCCTAACTTTTTTTTAAAAGATTTTATTTATTGATTCAACAAAGAGAGAAACAGTGACAGAGGGAACATAAGCAGGGGGAGTGGGAGAGGGAGAAGCAGACTCCCTGTCAAGAAGGGAACCCGATGCGGGGCTCAATTCCAGGACTCTGGGATCATGACCTGAGCCAAAGGCAGGCGCTTAATGACTGAGCCACCCAGGCACCCCTCCTAACAACTTTTTAAAAAAGATTTATTTTATTTTAGAGAGAGTATATGTATGTGTGTGTGTGTGCATGCGCACATGTGCACGAGTGAGCAGTGGGGAGAGGTAGAGGAAGAGAATCCCAAGCAGGCTCCCCACTGAGCACAGAGTGAATGGGAGAGGGAGGGGAGAAGAGAGCTCCATCTCAGGACCTTGAGATCATGGCCTCACCTGAAATCAAGAGTTGGACACTTAACCTACTGAGCCACCCACGCACACCCTCTAGTAACTTTTAAACAACGTTCTTTGACTAAATAACTTCCATCTAAAAACAAATAGAGCTATAAAAAAAAAAATCTTTGACTTAGTGGATTCTTTTTTTTTTCATAGTAGCACACAGGTATCAATTCTGAAAATATGTATGTATTGTAGGACTGAGAGAATATGTTAATGGCTTTGGGAGCCAAAGTTTTCACTGTAGATGAAGGAAACAGAAATATGGAATAATGGATGACAAAGAGGAACACTGTGGACATTGGATTTGAATGACAGTTATCAGTGTGAACTCATAGTTTCTCTCTTTCTCTCTCTCTCTCTCTCACACACACACACATAGACATAGGATGAGTTCAACCAATATGAAATTTCCTAGAAGCAATGACACCTCAGCAGCAATGAGTTCACCTGGTGACCAATTTTGTCCTTTAAATACTATTTGACTAAGAGAAATCAGAGCCCTTAGAGAAATGGCTGATTCCAGGATTGGGGGAGAGAAAGAACAATTTGAGCCTGTAACACCTATTTGTGCCAGGAAGGAAGAAGTGGTCAAAAGATGACAGAAAAATGTCAAAAGCATACCAGGTTTTCCTGAAGATTTTTCCACTGGCTAAATCAGGGAGAATTTGAATATCAGAATGAATAATGTCAGTAGTAGATTATGACTCATTGAATAAAATAAAAATTCATAAGTACTTCCTGAATAATAAATAAATAGGGGAACAGGGAAAGCTCTTCCTTAGAGTACGATGTCAAGAGTAATAAATGTAGAAGAAATAATTGGGAAAGAAAATAATTGTGCAATAATAATAGTTAATTCAAGCAAGAATCATGAATGCATGTTGAAATTACTGTGCAAAAGACTGAAGAGGAACAGAATACTTAGAGAGTTTCAGAGCATCCCTTCATAGATCATTCTTAATTACAAAGAAGAAATGGTAGCTCTGTAGCTGAAAAGGGAGGCAGACACCACCTTACCCAAGCCATTAACTCAGGATCCCTAAGAATGTGAATAAACTGACATCAGGTTCCCCTTCATGCAAAGCATTAAAGACACAACATCACTTACTTAGCACACCTGCCCAACATGCCTATGTGAATGTAGTCATGAGGGGAAATCAGATAAAATTGAGGCCCATTATACAAAACAACTGTCCTGTACTCTTAAAAAAATATCCATGTCATTAAAGATAAAGACAAGCTATTCCAGACTAAAAGAAGCAAAAAGACATGACAACCAAATGCAGTATATGATCCTGGATCAAAGTGAAAAATTGCCATCAAAGATATCATTGAGACAACTGTAGGAACACGAAGGTGCTCTGTGCATCAGGTATCACTATTCTATCCATGCTGAATCTTCAGGAAAGAGACAGAGGACACAAAAGCACACATGGGATAAACTGTCACTCCAGCCAACGTTCTGCCAGCAAGAAACCCATAGGCACACAGGAAGAGAACTAAATCTTGTCCTCAGCTTCTGTCACGCTGAGGGAGTCAGAGTGCTGGAATGAGGAACAGAGTGGTTAAACACTTTGACTAAAAACAGAGAGCTAGAAAGCGGCCAGGCCACATCAGAAGTAATGGCTCCCTCCTCCCTCCTCTGGACTCTGCTACAGAAATAGCACTTATTTCTGCTATAATTAAGTGGTTCACATGTTTGCCTCTTCCCAGATTACACAGATTAAAACTTTCTTAAGCATGAGAACGGTGCCTTGTTAATTTCTTTGCTCAGTGGCTCACACAGTGCCCTGCACATAGTAGGTCCTAATCACGTGTTTGTTGAAGTCACTCATCCATGTACCTCCCTCCCACGGCTCTTGGTTCTGAGTCCAGCACAGAGTAGGGACTCAGGAAATGCTAGATGAAGGACACTGGATTTATCCTTGAACTTCCTCAGCTCCTTAGCAGAGTATCTCCTAAATGCTTGGAGCTCTGTTAAGTAACAGCTGAATTCAGAAACTAGATTATCCTTCAGATGTTCAGAATGTGAGTCAGTGGATAAATAGAACCGCCTCCCAGGACAAGACAGGTAGATCCCACAAGGCCTGTGGGAAAGGCCCAGGGGATCCCCCAGGGTGGGAACAATAAGAATGTGAACCCACAAGTGTGTGAAGGTAGATAGAACAACCCCTCCTATCTTGATTCTATCACCAATAATTGCAACAGCAAAAAACACGCCATGAGGGTGACCCTAAGCCATTTGTACACAAGGCCCAAGAATGCTCCCCTTTGCTGAGCTACACAGTGGAGCCTGCTCAGCCATCAACAGGCAAGGGGACCAAAAGGGCAGGTGAGGCTCCTTCCAGAATGGATCACTTTTGCTTGTTTTGATTAGAATAAAACAAAAAAATCTAGAGGCCCATATTCTAAAGCGTTATTCTTTCTGGGATTAAAAAGTCAAGAATGCAGATAAGATGTGACAGAGAAATCAAAGCTTATCATAACAAGTACGTGCCCTGCGCCGCAACAATGAGCACAGCACTACCCACAATGACTGTATCTCCTGCAACTGGGACCACGTGACCCAGCTGGCCAGACTTCCTTCCCAAGTGCAGCCCCACAAGCCAGCGGTCCAATGAGTGCTGCTGGCCTGCCCCCGGGCACAGCCTGCTAGAATCCCACTGCCTTCACTCCTGTTCCCAGTTGAGTGACCCTCGGAGGTACCTTCTTGATCTATAATGTGACTCTGCAACTTTTCTGGTTCAAGACGAAGTTGAGGGTTATCAGGTTTTGTGCTGGGCTACACACACAAAATAGTTTTTAAAGAAAGTTTATTCATATTTTTTCAGTTTATAAAAGTAATATACATGGGATGCCTGGGTGGCTCAGTGGGTTAAAGCCTCTGCCTTTAGCTCAAGTCATGATTCCGGGGTCCTGGGATCGAGCCCCCGTATTGGGCTCTCTCCTCAGGAGGGAGCCTGCTTCCCTTCCCCTCTCTCTGCCTGCCTCTTTGCCTACTTGTGATCTCTGTCAAATAAATAAATAAATCTTTTTTAAAAAATTTTTTTAAATAAAAGTAATATACAGTGATGGCAAAAAATATATACATAATGAGGAAAACTTTAAAACACCTTTAAATCCCACCACCTACAATTAACCCGTGTATTTCCTTCTGATCTTTCCCTACCACTATTTATGCATTAATGAAATATATGTAATTTCAGAAACACAGTTGGGGTCATGCTATATATTTCATTTTATATCATGACTTTAACATAATGCTGTTTCCTATGTCATTACTTCTATTAAAATTGTGATTTTATGGCTTTAGAGCATCATAGAAATGTACCCTAAACCCTAATTTCATTATTTCCCTACTGTTGGATACTCAGATTACTTTCAATATTTTGCCATTATAAATTGTGTTGTTATGAACATTCTGGAACAAAAATCTTTGCATACGTCTCTGATTATTTCCTTGGCATAAATTTTCTAAAGTAGAATTATTGAATAGGGCGCCTGGGTGGCTCAGTGGGTTAAGCCGCTGCCTTCAGCTCAGGTCATGATCTCAGGGTCCTGGGATCGAGTCCTGCATCGGGCTCTCTGCTCAGCAGGGAGCCTGCTTCCTCCTCTCTCTCTGTCTGCCTACTTCTCTGCCTACTTGTGATGTCTCTCTGTCAAATAAATAAAATAAAAAATCTTAAAAAAAAAAAAAAAGAATTATTGAATAAAGGACTGTAAACCTCTTTAAGACACTTGGGCGATTCAGGCAGTATATTTTATTAAGGTCACTGACAAAACAGATCACATCCAAAGGGGGGGAAAAATGAGGAAAGGGTAACAATATGAAAGTAATAATATTGGCTAACATATATTGGGTATCTATGTGACAGGGAAGGTGCTTAAGAGCTTTGCATGCATTAGCTCAAGTAATCTGTGAATTAATCCTATAAAGTATGCATA
Source organism: Mustela erminea (assembly GCF_009829155.1). Classification (NCBI taxonomy): domain Eukaryota; kingdom Metazoa; phylum Chordata; class Mammalia; order Carnivora; family Mustelidae; genus Mustela; species Mustela erminea. The sequence continues at coordinate 71,945,802 of NC_045622.1, forward strand.
GATAAGGAAGCCAAGGTTCAGAGACATGAACTGGTCCAACATCATAGTTAGTAGGTGGCATAGCTGAATTTCAATCCAATTACACGTGCCCTTTCCAAGAGACTACATTCACTGTCTGCTGCAACAAGTCATGTAAAAAGTAAAGGGAAGGGGCACCTGGGTGGCTCAGTGGGTTAAAGCCTCTGCCTTTAGCTCAGGTCATGATCCTAGGGTCCTGAGATTGAGCCCCACATTGGATTCTCTGCTCAGCGAGGAGCCTGCTTCCCCCCACCAACCCCCGCCTGCCTCTTTGCCTACTTGTGATCTCTGTCAAATAAATAAATAAAATCTTAAAAAAAAAAAAAAAGAGAAAAATGAGTGTTTTCAATCTGGAGAAGAGAAAACTTGGATGGTACAATGGCCACAGCACAGGGAGAAGGGGAATCAGACTGTAGACTGAGATGGCAGAATGAGAATCAATGGAGAGAAACACTTAAAAGATCAAAATACACCTTAATATCAGGAAGGCCATTCAAAAAACAGAAGTCTACCAAAACTGGAAGGGCTATCTCCAGGGGAGCCAAATTTAGTTACACGGACTATTTAGAAACAGAGTCTTCTCCAGGTGACAGCAGAAGAATCCAGCAAGATTTGAAGCACAACAACAATTAGAGGCCCTGTTAGAGGACCTGTAACTGGTTCTGAAGGTAGAGGGGCTGGGTGTAAGTGCAAGGACTGGGAAGCAGCATCTAATCATGGAGAGCAACCTCGGGCCAACAACCAGCATGGAAATGGGCCCTCAGTCCATTTCATACCCAAAGAGCTCAATGAGTTTACAAGCACACTCTTCTCAGAGTCTCCCAATAAGAATCAGCTCAGCTGATGTGTTGATTTTGGCTTTGTGAGATGCTAAGCAGAAAACCTGCCTTAGCCCACCCAGACTTTTGACCTACAGAACCATGAGCTAATAAAGAGATGCTATTTTAAGCCTCTAAGTTTGTGGTAATTGGTTATGCAGCAAGAGAAAACTAATACAACAGGTAAATGGATAAACTGCGTGGATTATATAATGGAGTACTACTCAATAAAAAGGAAGCATCTGCTGATACACACAACATAGATGGATCTCAAACACAGTGTGCTGAATGAAAGAAACCAGATGCAAGAAAGTACATACTATAGGATTCCATTAACACGAAACTCTAGGAAAAGCAAATCTGATATAGTGATGGAAAGCAGATAGACAGATTTTATCTATAGTACAAAGGCTGGGGTTGGGTTGGGGTGGACGGGTGGACTGGTCCCATCTCCTTCCCGGCTGACTTTCTGGTCCCACCTGCACGCTCAGTCCTGCACTGGAGCGAAGGAGGCCCATTCACTTCCTTCCCTGCCACTCTAATAAGACAGAAGGCCCCAAGGCCCCTAACATGGGTAAAATGTTCTATCAAAAGCACAGTTTGAAACCTTAAAACACATATACCAAAGGGGAGTAATCAAGTTTTCAAAAAGCTATGCCACAGAGACACCTAGGTGGCTCAATCAGTGAAGAGTCTGCCTTCCGCTCAGGTCTTGATCTCGGGGTCCTGGGATCGAGCCCCATATCAGGCTCCCTGCTCAGTAGGAAGACTGCTTCTGCCGCCCCCCTCTCCCCCTGCTTGTTCTCTCTCTCAAATAAATAAGCTATGCCACAGATTTCTCTTCTCAAGTCCCTTTTAACAATGTGTCCCATTTATAGAGGGACTATACTGAGAGAGCTGAATATTCCCAATAATTTAACACTTATAAAAAGCATTTTGAATAAGTAGCAGACAGCAACGGTGACGGAGGAACTCGAGAATCTGGCCCTGCCTTCAAGCAAAACAGAGGTCAGATATTTTTGAATGAGCTACTTGTTCCAGCAGCTCTAGTGTGAAGCTGTAAACATAAACTGCCACCCGCGGCCACAGGCAGCAGCAAGGCTCTCTATCACAGACTGTCAGGAGGCTGCTGCCCAAGTCCAGGTAAAAAAGCAGGCTTCACCTCTGGTCCTATCGCCTATTCTGTGAACATGGCCAAATGACTAAGACTGTGTAAGCCTCAATGTCCTCATCTGCATGGCTGGAATGAAAGCAATAACCTCACACGACTATCATGAGGATTGAATTCAATTACCTATATTTAGTACCTTGGACAAAGCAGACACTTCTGTGTTAGTTCACTTGCCCCTTTATCTGTCTGGAGATCCGATAGCATAGAGAAACAAGAGGGCAAGTGGGAAGTGGTTGAGGCGGGGAAGCAATCTTTTTTCCCCAGACCTCTATTATCCTCCATCAAAGAAAAAAAAAAATGAGAAGAGAAAACCAACTCTTGCAAAATTTTCTGAACTTGATTCTCTCTAAATGTGTCAGCTATGATAACTTCGTGAGCAAACACACATTTTTATATTCGTCAACTAGCAACAATTTTAGACCTCTACAGAGCCCTTTAAAAGCACTGCACTTATTTCCATGTTAATCAAAAACAGTCCTAAACAATGGCTTTTTTTCCCTTTTACAATTTCAAATTTTCCACCAGAAAGAACATAATTCAAAATTTGCTGTGTGCTATGTGCCAAGTACAATGCTAAGAGTCTTTATTCTTAATACCAGAAAACATCAGTCCTAGCATTGGTATCATTTGGAATGTATTTTAAAACTTGACCATTCTTTCTAACAGAGTCCACCTTTTAAGAGCAGCTACAAATCATCCTAACTTTCCCATCTGGTATGTGCTAATGTCTTCAAACTGCATTTATTAGTAAAGTAAAATTTACCATCTATTCTCTAAGAACCTTTTCAGCTTACTGACTCAGTGGTTCAGTGACCCTACCTGGGGCGGCCTCGCAGGGAAATACAACATGCTTCTGGCCATTCCAAGTGCTTTATCCACCATAAACATCCCAACAAACATGAACTACTATCAGGATTATGTCAGCTATAACCCACCAGGTACTCATCCTACATATTCCTGGTATAATTATGTGTACGGGGCCCATGCGGGGAAAATATTGAGTGGCAGGGACGGTGCATCAGAAATTCAAATATAAACAAGGTCCCTTTTGAGGGCTTTATCCAACTGGACCATAAAAGGCAGCCGAGAGTTCTCTTAATAAAGAAGAAGGACAGAGGGGGTCAGGAATGGTGGCAGTAGTGGTGAAGAGCACTGAGCACAGAGATGAAATAAGCAATTTACTGGCACCCAAACAAAACAGAATGAACCACCTACCATTCCCCACCCTGCCCACCCCCAAATCTGTTCTCCCTCCTGACCCTCCTCTTTCTGTTAGGTGCTGCCACCAACATCCTCATGGTCACCACGGAAGCACCCACAAATTCCCCTCTCATTTGTCCATCCTGCCAACCTCCAAGTTCTATAATTCAGCCTCCCTGGTTCTGCTCTCATGCTGCCCCTCTTCTCCTTCCACATTGTCACTGTGCTATTTCAGACCCTCAGAACACCTGTGCTGGACAATTGCAATAGCTTCTCATTATTTCCTTTCTCTGCTGTTTCCCTTCCCTCCAGTTCACTGGGTGCCCCAGGTAACCTTTCTAAATCTCAGCTTTGACTAGTGACTCCCCTGCTCAAAACCTGCCAATGGCTCCCCTGTGCCTAGAGAGCAAACAATGAGCCTTTTCACCAGACATTCAAGTCCATCTCTGAACTGGCTACAGCTCTCCTTTGTAGCCTGCTAGCCTGCTACATCTCCCCCAATAAGAACTCTGTGTTCTGACCAAAATGGGCTGTTCATTGACCATCTCTGATGCTACCAAGGGCATTTCCATCTCTATGTCTCTGTCCACGCTCGTCCCCCCTTTCCTATCCTGGCCTCCTAGCTCCTCTGGTCAAATCGCCGCCCATCCTTCACACTCAGTGAAGGCCTACCTTCTCCATGAAGTCTTCCCTATCTCCTAACTGGAAAAAAGTCCACCACCCTCAGAATTTCTAGAGCACTGTACCTATAGTTCTTAGGACAATGGCATTTTCTTCCATGATAGCTGAGCATGTGCTTGCTCTATCTGTCCTGCCAGCCTAGAGACTTCCAGCTCCTGCCTCCCACTCTACCTCTAGTACCAGGTCTACAGCATCGCAGACAAGCACTTGCTTTTTTTCCTCAGGGCCCCTGTTTGTGCATCTGTAATATGAACACAACTCAACCGGACTCACAGGAAACAAGGGATTAAAGAAGATAACATATGCAAATTATTGGCACACTGCAGGTAGTCACCAAATCCCAAGCCACATTCTTCCTTTCCACATAGCAGAGTACTTGCTGAACAAATAAAAACTTGCATGCTTTATAGTTTTTGAAGAAAGGTTATGATATGTTTTTTACTGAAGGAGGGAGAGAAGGAAGGAAGGAACAAATGAACAAAGAATCACCAAATATGTAGGAGAAGTGAGTAGCCCAGTCTGACTGATCTAAACAACTTACATGGGGGCTGGAAGTGTATATTATGAGGGAGCTGGAGTGTTTGGGCCTGGTAGTTTCAGGGAGTTTTAAACTCAAAAGTGGGTCAGTGCTTAGACTCTACCATCTGTATGACTGACGAAGAACTAAGGACCAGGAGATCATTAGGAGGTCGCCACAGTGGCTGGAGGAAGAGGGCACCAATGCCTGGCTGTGGCTGGTAGCAGCCACAAGGGAGCAGACAGGAATGGCTGGATTTGCAAGGCAGGCCCAAGTACAAAAATGACAGGGTTGGTGGGCGCTGGCAGACTACATGATTAGAGAACTCTCATCAAGCTGAGTCTGGGAGGGCTCCAAGCCTCGGTAATGAGGAGGACAGGAGGACACCTGGAGAACTGAGGGTGCTCTAGCGGGTGGGGAGGACACGCAGGGAGTAGCACATGCAGGAAGAACACAAGTTACAGTTTTTAGCTGGAGGTGGAATGCAGACAGAGATGAGGACTTAGTGCGGGGTGGTTCTGAGGGACTGAGAAACCACTTTAGAAACACACCAAAACCTCCTTTTGTACATGAGGGCCTACAAGGATTTACTGAACAAGAACCATGTAGGACCAAGTATCCCACACACTGACTCCAGGAGCTCTCTGAGGGACAAGGCACACAGGGATGTCTGCCTACCCATTCGACATCACCTGCCTGGGAGAAGGCCGCTTCTTCTAGGCTGCCCCAAGTTGTTTTATGTGCAACGAGAAATGCAGAGAATTGGTGTCTTCTCCAAATAAAGGCTTATCTGGACAGGATAAAGTGTATTTACAGCCTGAAATCTAGTCTGGCATTAGAATCCAAAAATCTATGAGCCGGGTAACCTTGGGTTAGCTACTTAAATTCTCTAGGTCTTGGGTGTTTTCTTTCTTAAGTGCAATAACAGTATCTCACATGCCAGAAGGGAACAGAAGCTTTCAGGAGGTCTCACCGTTCTGAGATCTTCGATTCAGTACTGAGGCAAAATCCTGCAGGTCAGACTGCAATCCCTCAGAACCCCTGGACAGTGAGTCACTGCAGAAGCCTCCATGGTGTGGGGATGGGGAGAAACCTGGCAAACGCACAGATCTAGAGCAGGAGAGAGACTCCAACTGCCAGGTCCCTGTCACAAGAAGATACAGCTAGAATATTAAAGCTGGCCCAGGGACAGAAGATAATTAATCTTCAAGGCAATAAAAATATTTAATTCATTCATCTGAGAGAAATGACAAGAGAAAAGATAGATATTTGCTTTTTCGCTCCCTGTTCTGACAAGGTTGCTCTGGATGGATCGTAGAACGTTTAATGAACATTTAATAGAAGAGCCTGAGACGCAAACAAGTAAATGATGATGGGGCCTGGGTGGCAAGCAGTGGAAGCTACAACCAGGGCGGACATTTCCAGAGCTGATCTGCAGTAGTTCAGGTGACAAAAGAGGGGATGGAAATGTGGGAAATCGCAGAGTTGGAATCCTAGGGTATGAAAGGAAGGAAGAGGCACATGGAAGCTGCCTGAGCTTCCTAACCAGCATCAGAACCAGGGAGTCACCAAAGTAAGCAAGAGGACAGCCATGGAGAGACAAGGAAAGGGGAGTCTGTAGGTCTTGTGAACAGTGTTAAAGGACAATACTCATCAGCTATGAGCACTATATATAATCCCTCCTTCACCTTAGCTTTATGGCCTTTGAAGGAATGACCACAAAGCACCAGAGCAGTCAGTCCACACATCTGCTCTCTGGCCAGAACAGGGGAGCGGGTGTCTAGCGTCAGGAAAGTTCATTCAGGGAAGTGTTCAGGGGCTGAGAGTAGCAGAGCAGGGGGAAGAGGAGAAAATGTATGAAGTCCACTGCTTCAGACCCTTCACCGGTTTTGTGTCTCATATACTTACCTCCTTAGGAAGGGCCAGTGAGGGCTCCAAGAAACAGAAAAGCATTTCCAGTGCTGGAAATGGGAGCAGGAGCCACGGCCTGAACAAGTGGAGCCAGGAAAGGAGTGGTCCTCAGGGAAAGGAGCCTGGGTTCTCCAAGCTGCCCTTGGCAACAGCCAACACCAATGGTTGAAGACTAAGGGCCACTCTTAAGCATTCTTAATCAAGGAGGCTATGGGCAGGGGTGGACAAGTTCAGGAAAAGACCATCCAGAGAGCCTCCCTCACGGCCCGGAATCCACTGTGGCTGCAGCCCTGCCTCTCGCCTCCCTTTATATAACCCTGCAAGGAAGATAGGAGACTTGACAAACTTCAAAATACAATCTCTCTCCCGCTTTTCTCTGTCTATTCCAACCACTTCTGTGCACTGTTCAGATGATGCTCATTCTGGTGACAAGTCCTAGTATGACCCCAAAATGAGAATATATGGAAATTTCTATGAATGTGTCAGCCTCTGGGTAGAAACCTGCCTCAGCATCAAGAAGCATTTCATCTTTCCTTCCTTCCCTTCCCCCCTTTCTTTCTTTCTGCAAATGTCAACTAGACGCAAGGCCTACTAATTTACAAATGAATATACCTTCAAGACCAGGGAAATTCCTTCTTGGCATCTAGAACCACATGCTCTGACCCAAAATAAAATAAGATCAAATAAAGTAAAATAAAATAAGGGAACCTCTGCTTTGAAGAGGTCTGGATCTGATCTGGCCCCCTGACTGCCAGGGCCATCAGAGCTCGATTTCACAGCCAGAATACCTCATGTCTGCAAGCATGCCCTCCTGCTCACTCCACTGGGCTCAAGCCACAGACTACTTGACATTTGATTTGTCAACTGTCTTCCAAAGCATGTTGGCTCTGAAGTTGGCTTTGAAAGATCCTGTGCAAATGGTTTACTTGATCAGCAAACTTTGGTATGTCTATCAGAAAATGGGTATATATTTCTGCATTTCAATTATAACATCAGTACTTGGTCTGAAGACAGAATTCCTCACACTGAATTGAGACCATCCAAAAGACTGAGGGAAAATTACTAGGGAGACTGTTTTATTCCCACCCTCTGATTTCTCCTCAAAAAAGAAAGAGATGCTGTACAGAATTTAAATGGGCTAACAAAAGTTGTCTTTAAAGCACATTTCAGTAAATTTAAGTATACTTCATTCAAAACAATTTTCAGTCAAAATAAGCCCAATTTTCTCGCAAAATAACATAAAAGTACAATGGCCTGGATTTCTGCTGCACTCAGCTTTTCTGTCGGTGAGAATTTGAGCCCTCGCTCTGAGGCAAGACCCATTTCTACCAAGTATTCTTGGGGAGGTACCAGCCTTACTGGAAAACCAGTTCTGGCCTCATCTGGCTTGGCCTAGGGAGGAAGGGATATGACTGTCTAGCAGGGATCTGAGTGACCCAGGAATCTGATGCCAACATGACTCCGGTTCTCTCCTTCATGGTAATTGCTAAGTAGAGACCATCGGGCATCTCTGAGTTCACATGAGAGGAGTCAGAAAGGAGATAACAGACGTGAAATCCCAAAGGAGGACGCGGATGTTCTGAGAGCCCCATTTGAAACGAGGACAAATGCGTAACTGGGCGTAGTGTGGTTAGAATAGCATTGGGCTGGCCTCTGTTCCAGTCTCTTCTTCTCTGTGCCTTCATCTTCCCGTCTATAAAACAAGGAGCTTAGATGAAAAGGTCCTTGGGGCCCAGTCAGCTCCAATGGGAGTAGACAGGTTCTAGCCCCAGATGACCGGAGAGGTCTCCAGCCTCCACAAGGCAGTCCTAAGACCAGGGTGGGTAAGCCACCAGCGTCTTCCCCTCCTTTATTCCTATCTTGACCCAATTCATTGCTCAAAACCCAGCTCAAATGCCATTACCTTTAAGAAGCTCCCCCTGACCCTTCTGACAAATCATTCATGCCTCCCTCCAGGAGCCCCTGATTTGTCTTGGTGCTCAGCACTGAGACCTTCAGAGATTAATGCCATATAATCGGGCAGCAGTGGGGGGTGGAGGGGACTAGAGAGAAACAAACGGAAACATTGCAACCCTTTCCTCTTCACTGTGTAGAACTCTCAAACCCAGTTCCAGCTCCCTGACAAACCCAGCTCTGAAGACCCAAGAGACTCGCTCCATGATGTGGAATACCAATGGCTAAAGATTCCATCTGAGCCAATCTTTGGCTTTTTAGTTGAGAAAAGCACCATTCCTCAGCTTTGCAGGTATAAAAGCTTTGCAGTCCGGAGAGAAATAGAAGGCAAAATGGCCACAGGAACAATCACCTGCAAAGGCGGGGGCAGGAGGGCAGTGGTGGGGGGGCTGCTGCGGAGCAGGGCTGGGGGGGGCGGGGCACTCAGCAGCTCAGGCTCTGGGAGACAGTGCCATGCTGTGGCCACCTGCCGCCTCTGCGCCGCCTTCCACAGCCGCTGCAGGTACGGGAGGCTGTTTCCTGACCCAGTTTTCTCCCCAATCTCTATTTAGCTGTTCGCTAGTGATGCTCCTGGCATGCCAATCAGATACTGCAGCCTGCAGTGCAGTTTGCGACAACAAATTCACAGTTCCTAGTAAATTCAGTGGAAAAGTACTGTGTCAAGCAGCCTAATTAAACTGACGTAATTTCCACACACTTTTATCAAATAAGAAAAAAAAAAACACTCAGGGGAGAAAGAAAAAGGAAAGAAATTGTGTGTTTCAGAACTTAAGAAATCGGCTGTGGTTGTGATGCATCTGAAGGACGCTGCTGCTCACTGTCACTGGAGCCCAGCTGGCCAAGCCTTGGATCCTGGGTGAGACCTTGGACGATGCTGGCAAGAGCAGGAGACTCCAAGTCTGGTGGCCTTTCTACCCCTCACTCCCGTTGTGACCTTGGACAAGCTACTTCCTTTCTCCTGGGAAAAGGGAGACTATCAAACTATACTGTCATTATAACAGCCTGTTCTTTATTCTCCAGACTGTCAAACTGTCAAACTCATGACCAAAGGAAAAAAAAAAAAAATACTTTCATGGGACTAGTGAAACAAGAGCTGAACTAGAGGGCCTCGATTTGGTCCCGGTTCTGCCACTAGCTAATCATGACCTTGGCAAGCCACACCACCCCTAGAGACTTCAAATTCCCCATCTGCAAAATAAGGCAGAAAAACTAGATGAACTTTAAGGTCTCTTCCAATGCTAGTGCTCTATTCTATTCCATAAAAGATTAAATTGGTCAGCGTGACCACGGAGGGGATAGTTCCAAATGTCACCAACCTGAAGCATTTCAATCTACCCACACCAGGCTTTCCTCTTCACTTGATGGGAATTAGTTACATGTTCTTTCCTGCTGTATTTAAAGATCTTATGTTCTAAAAATGCAAGAGGGATACTTGTCTCTTCCTCCTCTAGAAGTAACTCAGCAAATAAGGTCACCTTTTATCCCAGTCCTCCCCAGGAACTACTCTGAAAAGAAGATGGCACCACCCAGGCGGGGGACATTGGGGAGTGAGGCACCCTACGTGGAAACTTGAGTGACACCTCTTGACCAATGGTACCACTCAGGTTTCCAAATGCCCAAATTCTTTCAGTTTCCCTGAAGGGCAACTGAAAGAATGCCCTGAACATTGATCAGGCAATGATAAGGGGAGGGTTAGCTAAAAGTAGAAGAACTTTGCAGGGACAATGGAGTATGGGAAGAGGGATGGGCAAACACAGCCAACCAGGAATCAAACATCAGATTTCTCTTCTGACAGTAGAAAGGGACTGCATGTAGGCCAAGGCAAGGCAGACAAACATAAGGATGAGGCAAGACAGCACCCATCCTCTTAACTGTACGGACAGCTGATCAGCCACCAGCCCTAGCAATCCCACCTTCCTTTTATTCTGCAACCATTTATTTCTCTCCTTTATCACTGCCATATCTTAGCTCAAGTTCTCAACTCGGGCCTCAATCACTGCCCCAGTCTTCTGACTCACCTCTTATCTGTGTCTCTCTCCAACCCATCCTTCATTCTGGCACTATAGGGATCTTTCTAAAACACTATCCTAAACAAGTCACTCTTCTACTTAAGATCCTTCTGTGACCCCTTACCACCTTCAGAATGAAATGAGAGCCCTGCACTATCTGGTTCCAGATGACCTCTCCTACCTCATCCCTCACCATCCCTACAATCTCTGTTCCAGTCAGGCGAAAATGCTTGCAGGCCCCTAAACGTACAGCTTCGTACAGCTCATTCTGCCTGGCACTCTGCCCTCCCTACAGATCACCACCACCACCACTCACTCTAAGCCAACTTGAACTTATCCCTTAGGACTTAGTTCAGACATGATCTCTTCCAAGAAGACTTCTCTGACACCCCCAAATCTGGATGACGTGTCCCTCCTCCTATGTTCCCACAAACATCTTTTGTTTATGCTTCATAACCATTACCATAGCGGATAGTAAAGGGCTACTGATTCTTTGGTCTCCTCAACCATATCCTAACATCTTGGAAACACACCCCTCCCCATGCCTACATAGAGTGCTCGACACAAGCACTCCAAAAGTAGCTGATGAATAAATGGAAAAGTAAATAAATAAATGTGAGAAACTGAGCCTACCCCATAGGAGGGGGAGCCTTAGTCTATCAAAGAAGCAAGACTCACAGAAAGAACCATAAGAACTATGGGACAGATCAAGGGAAAAAAGACAAGGGACAAAGCAGGGTCTAAGGTTCAGACCAAAGATAAACCTGACGGTGGGAAAAATAAAGGCAGAGACAGTGGGAGCTCTAGCTAGGGGAGCTAGATGGAGTTCCATAGTCAGCATGGGAAGTCACAAAAGAATCTCAGGGTCTGAGAGGAATAAACTTCCTGCTGGAATCTATGGAACTCTCCCAAGACTAAAAAGGTATAGAAGCAGCAGAGAAAGTAATAAATAGTTTAGCTTGGTATTACAGAAAAAAACCTGGGGTTAAAGCCAGAACAAGCCTAGGCAGATCAAAGAGAAGACACTGGTAGGAGAGGCCAGGAGGTACAAAGGAAAGAGAACAGGGTTTGGAGCCAGGCACTTCAGCACTTACCAGCTCCATGACCTTGGACAAGCCAAGCCTTTTCTCTAGGAACTTTGGGTTCTTTGTTGGTAAAAATTGGAACACAACACCCATTTCACAGAACTGTTTAAAAAAAAACACATGAGGCATGCTGTACTTTGTAAATGAAAAGAATAATGTAATGGGAGCCTATTACTATGAACGATGACCAGAAGCTGGGCCTCTTCTGTCCCAAGGCATCTAGTGCTTATGAGTTGTTCCAGATTTCTTGGGAAGGGGAGGAATGCACGTTGATAAATGAACATACTCCAGGATATGAGGGACCTGATATGTCACCATCCCCAGTGGGAGATGCTGCTGGAAAAGGCAATGCTTAATCCAAAGGAATGGCATAAGCGATGATCAACTTGTAAGCTAGATCAGGTCCCAGCAGGGACGGCACAGAATAATGTGTAATTTTGTGCAACTAACAGCCACATATGGATGTCTTGCTGATGGTATGGCTGAGGTATCATTATTTTATTAGATTTGCACAGAAGACAAGCCAGAACTACATCTGTAAGAAATGGAGTGTCAAGAGTGCTGCCTAAATAGTAATCATCCTGAGTGCGTCCCTCAAATTGGAAAAAGAGAAACCAGGCTCTCTGGTCTATGACACAAAAATGTCAAGGTGTCCAAGAGGGAGCTTCTAACAAATTAGCTTTCAGATTGAACCTTCCACATTAGCAAGAGGCAGCAGCTAGAAAACAGAGGATCAGGCCAGAGACAGGGGAACTGTACCCAGCTCCTTGGCCAAGAGATGGAGTGTCCTGGCCTGAGTGAGCCGGTCTGTTTCAGCTTCTCCTACCCCCTTTGCCAAGTCCCCTTTGGCTTCCTCGCTGTGGTTCAGACAAGCCTTTAGAACAGTTCCAGTTGCCTGCCTCAGCTGTACTCAGGGGACTCAGAGAAAGATCAGTGTCGAAGCTTGGGCCAAGGCTCTTAAGGAGGTCTACAGCTCCCCCAAGACCCAAAAGGGAAGGTGAGATGAGAGGGTCAGAAGTAGGACCACTTGCCACCTGCATACACTTGGAAATTTTCCCTTCAGGGATCCATTTTGTAAGTTTTGTGTTTGTTTTCATAATAAACTGATGGGAATTTGTCTCATTGCGTGAAGCCTTCCTAATACCTTGCAAATCATATACCACTCATTCATTTATTCCACATCTATAGAGCATTTACTCTATGCCCAGCGTGGGCAAAGGGGAAATAGAGAAAAAAAATCAGAAAGGACACATGCCCTCAGAAGACATCCGAGGTAGACAAAAAGATAAGATACATACACCCAAGGCTGCTTGAACACACACACAAACAAATCTGGCTGAGTCAGTGCCAAAAATACTAACACAAAACTTAAGGGAGGAGGGAGAAGAGGGAGGCCAGCAGGGCCTTATGGACTCAGGAGAGGGGAGAAAAGGTGCAGATCTGGTGCTGGATTTTAAAGAAGCAAAAATATTTGGGTGAAAGCTGGGGGGAAAAAATAGCGCTTCAAGATCATGGCAGCATTCTTTCTTCTGCTCGTTCATTCCCAAACACTTATCGCACACCTACTCTGTGCCAGACGCTGTGAGCCTGAGACGAGGAACCCATAACAACGAACACCTGGAGAGCTTCACCTGCAGCAAGGAAGGTTCTAAGCACTTTACCTGAATTAATGGACTTAATCCTCCCCGGATTTCATTATAGTAAGTTACTGTTATTATCCTCCTTTTACAACTGAGGAAAATGAGGCACAGAGATGTTGAGTGACTTGTCCGAGTGGCAGAGCCGGGACTCAGACCTAGGCTGTTTGGCTCTGGGACAGTCTTTTTTTTAAAAAACCTTTGAAAAATGTTTTATTGAGGCATAATTGATATATACATATTTAACATGTACAATCTGATAAGCTTTGACATATGTATAAAGCCGGCAAAACCCTCATTACAATCAAGAGGGAGCGTATCCATAACCCAAAAGTTTCCTCACACAGTTCGAGGCAGTTGTAATCCTAAGTCACCAACCGAAACAGGGAAGCCCAGCAGACAGCCACGAGGGCATTGGTTTGGGGTTTAAATAATGACAAGTTTTGTTTAGGATAGGATTCTGCAAACAGGCAGAAACAGGGAATTGGAGAGAGGTTTGGTGGAATTCTGACTTCAGAATCCTCGAGTAAAGACAGAAGCAAGATTCCGCCTAAGGAAAAACCCCGGCAAGGAAGAGCAGGGGCTGAGACCTGAATCTGGGGAGAGAGACAACATAGAAGACAGGAAAACAGTGAAGACAACCAGGAAGATGTGAGGATGTCATGAGAGATGCACAGTGCTATAAAAACCAAGGGAGGAGAAAGTTTATAGAAAGTCAGATGCCACAGAAAAGTCAAAGACAAATCAGACACTGTATATAGAATTTTGGAGCTAGGAAAAAACTTGAAGTTCTATAATTTTTATCTGAAAAGATAAAGGAATTCTGAATAAAGTGTGTGGTATAGTTACCAATAGGTATTGTATCCAAGTTAATTTCCCAGGGTATTTTTTAGGATTTTATTTATTTACTGAGAGCAAGAGAGAGAACGAGTGCATGAACGAGCAAGGGTTAGGGGAAGAAGGAGAGAAAGAATCTCAAGCAGACTCTGAGCTGAGCATGGAACCCAAGGTGGGGCTCAATCTCACAATCCTGAGATCATGACGCAAGTTGAAATCAAGAGTCAGCCACTCCACCGACTGACGGAGCCACCCAGGCACCACAGTTTCCTAGTTTTGATACTGTAACTACTTGAAAGTCTATCATTGGAGGTACCACTCTATCACCAGGATCATCTGTACTATTTTTATAACTTCCTGTAAGTCCATAATTATTTCAAGAAAAAAGTTTTTTGAGGATGCCTGGGTGCCTCAGTCATTAAGCATCTGCCTTTGGCTCAGGTCAAGACCGCAGGGTCCGGGGATCGAGCCTTGCATACGGCTCCCTGCTCAGCAGCGAGCTTGCTTCTCCCCTGCCTGCTGCTTCCCCTGCTTGTGTTCCCTCTCTCACTGTCTCTTTCTGTCAAATAAATAAATAAAATCTTTTTTTAAATTTTTTTTAAACATTTTATTTATTTGAGGGAGAGAAAGAGAGAACATAAGCAGGACAGGGAAGAGCAGAGGGAGAGGAAGAAGCAGACTCCCAGCTAAAAGGGAGCTCATTCAGGGCTCGATCTCAGGACCCTGAGATCATGACCTGAGCCAAAGGCAGACGCTTAACCATTGAGCCACCCAGGCACCCCATCTTTTTTTAAAGGAATTAACTGAGTATCTGATTTATGCTAGGTATTGTACACTTTTCTTAATAAATGATCATTTAACCCTTAAATAATCCTATTAAGTAAATATAACTATTCCCATTTTATAGCTGAAAAAGTGAGACAGACAAGAAAGGACTTGCCAAAGTCACCACCTAGTTAATGAAGAAGCTACACTGTTAACTTCTACTGCAATGTGCATAAATTCCATCTAAAGCAGTCCTGATAATAAATAAATAGATAAATAAATAAATATAAAGCAGCCCTGACAAGTCACCTCTTGGCTCCTGCGTGAACAAGTCCCAGCCAGCCCTTGTGCTCTGTACCTGTAGGACTTTAGAAAAAGCTACCTAACCCGACCCTAGCCCCAGTTTTCTCATAAGTAAAATGGATCAACAACTCCTGTCCTAATTCACAAGATTTTTGTGAGATTCCAATGAGACAGAGTATGAAAGCTCCTTGCAAACTGTTCGAGTCTATGCATGTCTGAAGGACTGACTTTTGAAACTGACTGTGAATAAGGTCAGTCCTGGCAAAACGGACAGAGGAAAGGAAAAGTATGCACACTAGCAACTCCTGCTGGCCTGTAGTTTCGGGTCGCATATGACGGTAGGGATGCACCAGCTACCAACAGCATCTGGCCAAGGGCAGGCAGCCCCCGGTACCAGGCTGTGTCAGCAAACTGGACCCAATCACCATCCTCCCTCCACCAACCCCGCTTTCCCCCAGCCCCACACACATATGGTGCCCTTGTCTATGCAGATGTCCCATGCCCCCAAAAGCTTCAGCTCTTTGTAGTGGAGCATTCTGCTATGAGGCTACTGGAAATACACCCTCTGGCCCACGGCCCATGGCCCTCAGCCCTTGTTCAAAGCTGTCTAGCATGCTGAATTCAGGCAGGATGTCCTCAGCACACCCCAAAATTAAGAAACTAGAAGCTCCAGATTCTGGTTGAGCTGACCTCTACGAACCCTACCCCATAGTGTCTGTGATGCTGGAATTAGCCAGAGATGAAGCAAAGACACACCCTGCTGTACTGAAACAACAGAAAAACCTCTGTCTCAAAGGTAGGTTGGCATGTACTGAATTTCGCCCATAGAAGCGCTTTCGTGGATGAAGTGGCCTCTCATTTTAGGAAAGAGACCTGGCTGTCCAATCGGTTCATCAGTCACGCATAGGGAAAAACTGCGCTAGGGATGCTGGTGCGGCCCGATGTCCTGGCTAGATCCGAATGTACCAATCGCCACGATGTCAGTGACTCCACCAAAAGCTCTCAAAGGAGAACCAGGGCTGGAGGATGGGCAGGTCTTGCAGCCCGGCTCCACCTCAGCCCTCTTCTCTAATGACAGTGATGCAGCCCAAAGCTGAGCCCATGCTACACGGCCCCCTAAACTGGTCTCCCTATATGCTTCCAGGGAGAGCTTTGATTACATTGCTTCTGTTTAAAAATCATACACAATTCTCACTGATTACAAAACCAAATGAAGCCCAAATCCCCCCAGCCTAGCATCCAAACACCTTCTCTGGCCCCAGTCAACCTTCATAACTTTGCTTTAATTATTCCCTTTCGTGTCCTGTAGGCTCTAGCGGAAATGAACTTCCTCTCATCCTGAGCTCAGCCTGTGATTCCTGCCTCTGTACTTTGTGTATGCTGTGTGCTCTGTCTGAAATGCTTCCTTCCTAGCCAAATGCTACCTGATTTGAAGCCAGAAAGAGTGGTCAGGAACCCCTTCAAGACCTTGCCTAACAACAAAACCTGTGTCTAACTCACCATATCACTCATAGCTTTTTGCATAGTGCTTGACACAAAAATAAATGTTTTTTGTATGAATAAATGAAAACATGAGTGAGTGAGTGGATCAGCGTGCCTCATCTGTGGATACATTATCCCCGACCCTGACCAAGTGCCTGGGAAAGTACTTCAAATACACTAAATGTTCAGTAGATATTGATTGAACAGGTGAATGGCACATGTTCCTAGGAACAGATTGTCATGAGATCGCAGAATAGCAAGCTGATCTTGAGATACCTGAGCCCAATCTTCTCATTTTAAAGATAAAACCGACATCCAGAGAGGTGATTATTGGGCCAAGATCACAGAAGAAATCAGAGGGACAGCTGACCTGAGTCCCCAGCTCTTCTGACTCCGGGTATAGTGCTCATTCCATCAAACTGAACACTTTTCCCATTAGCAACAGAAAATTATTCTGAGGGCTACTAACTGGCCTAAGAAGGAACTCAGATTAGCACCAGTAGAACCTAAAACAAACAAACAAAACCTCAATTTTCTTTGGTTTCAGAGATGTCTTTCCTGACGGCTAAAATATGGTGCATTTAACAGATAACCTCACCCTCGCTGTACATCACTGCCCCATTACACCGCCTCCGTCAAGGCAGGCAGACAGGGCCTCCAAGAGCAAGCAAGAGGTTGGTGAACTTCCAACTGTATCTACAACTCTGAATGTTTCCCTTTTCCAACTTCAGCCAGAGTTCCAACAAAGTATGGAATATGCCACCATAGGCTAAATGGGAAAGCCCATGTAAAGAAACCAGTGGCTGGGAAACCAAAGAGGAGCTGAAGACCCTGGCCAGGTGAGGGAGACCAGCAGGTACTGGGATTGCTGGTGTCTTGATGGGGTGTGCTCTAAGCAAACGGTTGGCCAGCTGGCCCGGATGTGGGCAAACAAGCTCTGGCCTGACAAGAAGCAAATACAACATTTTCTTTTCATTTTTCTTAAAACCCTGTGGAAACATAGAGTCCATCTGGATGCAATGAAGACCAATTTCCTAGAATAACATTCCGAACAAAATGCTCTTCCTCAAGAGGGCCAAGTATTATATTGTTGGCATGGGCTCCCTTGGCCTTCGAGTAAATAAAATGCCCTATCACCAGGCCTTTCTGTACCTCTACGGTCCCCAGGATGGTCAAAATGAGGACCCTAAAGCAGCTGGAGATTACAAAGCATTTTCTGAATTCTCAAAGAGAAATGTGACTTAGTGCAACTTTTAATGTCAAATATATTGTGTTAACATTGACATGGTACTTCTTCGAAACTGGCAATTTGCTACCGGGCACAGGTGAAGAAGCAGAGAGCTGATCGACTACAGCAAAGAGGCCCAGCTACACCTAATCATAAGAATCTCCTACGGGGGGGGGGGGGGGTGCCGGGGTGGCTCAGTGGGTTAA
Source organism: Mustela erminea (assembly GCF_009829155.1). NCBI lineage: Eukaryota > Metazoa > Chordata > Mammalia > Carnivora > Mustelidae > Mustela > Mustela erminea. The sequence continues at coordinate 71,963,623 of NC_045622.1, forward strand.
GGCCTCTGCCTTCGGCTCAGGTCATGATCTCAGGGTCCTGGGATCGAGTCCCACATCGGGCTCTCTGCTTAGCGGGGAGCCTGCTTCCTCCTCTCTCTCTGCCTGCCTCTTTGCCTACTTGTGATCTCTGTCTGTTCAAATAAATAAATAAAATCTTTAAAAAAAAAAAATCTCCAATGGGGTATTGGACCTCACCAAGTTGGAATCACTGGAGCAGAGTTAGAAATCTGTGTTTTAGCAAGCGTGCCAGGTGATTCTTATGAATTGGTTAGCATGGGAAAAATCAAGCTGGAAAAACCACGGTATCCACTGCATAGGGTTATTACCAGAATTAAGTGGAGCTATATAAAGCTCATGGCACAGTGCCTGGCACATAATAAGTGCTCAGTAAGTGTTGGTTGTTGCTGTTACTTAATTATTCATAAGACATTCCAGAGCCATATAGTTACTATATGGACATCCACAGTAAAAAGAGCAGAGTGCACAAGTATCCTACAGTGGGAGAACTACCATCATTTACCTCTCTGTTTCTCATTAATTTCGTCCCTGTTATCTCCTAGCACAGTAGTTCTAAGAGTGTGGGCCCTGAGCCAGCATCATCAGCACAACCTGGGAAATTATTAGAAATGAAAATTCTCTGGCCCTATCCTAGACGCACTGAATTAGTACATCATCGGAAGTGGGGCCCAGAAATCTGCTTTAACAAGATTTCCAGATGATTTAGAGGCAGGCTATAGTTTGAAAACCAAACATCTTCCTACTCCAAGTATGCTCAGCAACATGGCATATCAGAAATGCAGAATATGGGGCACCTGGGTGGCTCAGTTGGTTGGGGCCTGCTTTCGGCTCAGGTTATGATCTCAGGGTCCTGGGATCGAGCCCTGCATCAGGCTCCCTGCTCAGTGGGGAGCCTGCTTCTCCCTCTGTCTCCCCGCCCCCCACCCCGCAAACTTGTACACACTCTCTCTCTCAAATACATAAAATCTAATGCAGAATTTCAGGTCCCCATCCCAGGCCTACTATATCAGATTTCATATGTTAATGGAGTCCCTGGGTGACTCACATGAACAAGACCATCTAAGCAGCATAGTCCTAGGCCACAGGAATGTCACAGGCGCACAACAAAAAAAGGGAGCTGACTGTGGCATTGTGTGGCATTCTGATTGTTGTTAAATGGCATTCTAAGGACTTTCTAGGCACTACCTTTTAACCCAGGTTACCTCGTTCATCCTCACTACACCTAGTGGGAGGTATTTTTATTCTTGTTTTGAAGATTAGAAAATTGAAGTTCAAATCAGTAATTTGCTAATGGTCACATGACTAAGTAATAGTAGAGCTGGTCATCTCTGTGTGACCTAAGTCTCCATGTCTTTCTCTGCCCCGTGGTGCCCGGGACAGTGGCTGACAGTATGGCGACACAGACACCACCTGCCTGCTGGTACAAGGGAGCAACTTGGAAAAGGAAGCAGTCTCCAGCTTATGAAGGAGCAAGCCTCCAAAAGTGGGTGCTTCTGAGTCCGCCATTTGGAACTCCTGATGGAAATATTTGCAGAAACTATTTACATCATGACTTCTATGAGAAAATGCATTCTGGGTTATAGCACTGGATGGTAGCAGCTCCCTGCAGAGTCATTACCTTTGAGCTCCAGAAACTTAGGAGCAGTTCATTTATATCTCCATAAGAGAGAAACACATCTCCGAAGCAAATCCATCCCCCTATGTTATGGCTCAGGAAACACCCAATCATTCCCTCATTAAAGGATTTATGCCTCAAGGAATTCCTGATCCAGTAAGGAAAAAAACCCAGAAACACACGCACCACTACCTAACCCCCATGGTGGAATGTGGTGAGTGGCAAAAGAGAACAGTATGAAAGCGGAGAGAAGGAAGAGATCATTTAGCATCAGGGCAGACTTCCCCAGAAGATGCCATCTAAAGCCGAGAGTGGAAGGACAGCCAGAACACAGATCAGCCCAAACTGCCACTCCCAGCAAATGGAAGAGTCTGAACCAAGACCTGGAGGTGTGAAAGAGAAGGTCATGTTGCGGAACAGCAAGATGTCTCCTTGGTTGAAGCAAAAGGTTCACTTGACTCCAATGTGGGAGATGAAACCAAAAAGGCAGGTCTGCGCCTAAGCAGGGGGATTTAAATGGTAGGTTGAGAGACTGGAACTTGGCTTTGTACATACAGAGAGCTGCTGCTTCACATTACTCATCATATTATATAATAAAGCTACTGAACTCCAAATCCTTTTTGAAACAAGCTAGGGTAAAAACAAACATTTCTGAATTGGTATTGTAATTATTTTCGAGGCTGCTTCCTCCATTAGACTCAATTCAAATGAGTTTGAGCATTAGTAGATGCTCAAAAGATGCTGGTGGATGAACAAAGGAATGAATAACGAGAACACCAATGAGCGGGAGAGGGTGTCTCCTCCGTGCAGCAGGGCATGGAAAGGGAGGAGGAGGAGAGGGGTATCGATGGAGGGACTGGAGAGGGCGGGCCTACTGGTTAGGAGGCTACTGTGACTGGACAGGTGAGAAGCCAAGGGGGTAAGGTCAAAAGGAACAAGGAGAAAGGGACAGAAGAGAGACAACCAACTATAGGGCCTAGCAAGTGACTGGCAATGGGACAAAAAGAAGGGAGCCATCAGGGTCTCCCTGAAGTCAGCAGCCCAGGTGGCTGGGAGAGAACAGCGCCATTAGAAAACAGGGCCGTTGGATGGAAGAGCAAGGTGATTACAGAAATCACTTCACTGCGTCCTGACCTCAGCTCCTCTTATCCTCGCCCATGCCGCCCACTCCCTCTGCTTGAGCCATGCCTGCTTCCTTGCGGGTTCTCAAGCATGCGAGGCCTGCTCCTCCTTTCGAGCCTCTGTGCTGGGACACTCTTTGTCGGTTACCTGCAGAGCCAAGTCCCTCGCCAACTCCACATCTTTGCTCCAATGTGACCACCTCAATGAGGCCTATTAAAAACTGTGATCCACGCATGCCAGCTCCCCTCCAGAGTTCCCCAAGTCCCACGCCCTGCTCCTTTTTCTTCTTTTATATTATACTTACTATTTTCTAACATGTAATTTTCTTATTATGTCTATGGTTGAACGTTGGTCTCCTCTCACTAGAATGTAAATTCCACAAGGATAAGGACTTCTATTTTGCAAATACCCTGTACAGTGGCTAGCACATGACAGGCATTCAACAAATAATTGCTCAATGTATAATCTCCATTTTACAGATAAGGAAATGGAGACTCAGAAAGGCAAAACCGCTTTCCCTAAATAACACAGTTGTCAATCAGTAGTGAGAGCCTGAATTCAAACACAGATCTGCCCACCTCTAACTTCCTCTCTGCCATGCTGAGTCTTGCTTTAGACAGGCCAACTCTGAGGGGACAGTGACCCATCTGGGAGGACATAATGAGTAAGCAGGGAGAAACGTGAGATTCGAGGCAATGGCAACCAAACCTGCAAGACAGGAGACCTGGCCTGGCTGAGGGCAGGTCCATGAGTACGGGTCTAAACTGCCTGCACCCTGAAACACAGGCACTCTGACCAGAAAACTACCAGGTGATCTCCTAAGTGCAAGTCTGAAGAATCAGGCCAGCTTCTCCAGCAAAGCAGCTCCTAATTTTTCCAGCTGTCTAAACTGTCAAATCACAGACTTCTCCTTCAGGGGAATGAACTGAACAAAGGGACATGTCCAATTTCCCTGCATTCCACCCAACCAGTGGGTCTGCACTCGGTTTCATAGACCCCGGATCCACCCCCCCTTCCCCTCCCACCGCATAATCTGTATATCACAGGCTCAATTTACAGCGCAGCGCAGCCCGTTAGCCACTGGAGCTGCTCAAAATAAAACAGGGTTGGCAGAGTGTAATTATTTCCAGCAAAAGAGTTGGTTCTGCATTTTGACAGTCATCTGATATATTATTGTACTCGATGCTAAACTGTGAAACTGCAAAATTAAAAGAAAGCATTTTTTTAAGTTTCAAAAGTCCTCATTATTTAATTATAAAGCAGGTCATTTATGATGAGTCAGTCCAAACCAAGGATAACAAGGAAAGACTGCAGGAATCTTGACTTCTTTCTATAACCTCTAAATGTCCATGATCCAAGGCCGTTGTGAAAGTTGGATGAGACAGCACATCTAGCCCAGTGCCTAGGTCACAATGGGTCCTCAATTAATGTCAGTTGTCTTACTTGACTATTATTGCAATTTTTCCAGGAGCAGAATTCACAAAACTACCTCAATTTGTTCCTTTAGTCACAACTCCATCATCACCAAAGAGCTCTGGATCCACTGGTGAAAGGCAGCCATGCAGGTAACTCTCACACGGTAAGATGGGGAGACACACAGAGCTGAGGGGTGTGCAGAGAAAGAGCCCTTCCCTTGGAAGAGCAAGGCCAGAACTGAGCCAGAAATGGAAACGGAGGTCAGCAGAGTGCAGGGAAAGGTGGGGAGAGCAGGGAGGCCTAAAAGCAAGGAAAGAGCACATGACTTGGGAGAAACTGCAGTCGGAACCAGCCTAGACTGACCAGCACAAGGCTATAACACTACTGGCGTTTAGACCTGCAATGGCTCCTCTCTCATGTTAAAGTGACAAAATGCACCGAGTCCTCAGCACAATGGGAAGTGGCTGAGCAAGTCTCCTGCAGCCCACCCTCCGGAGCCCAAATTCCCAGGAAAGTGAGGGAGGGTGGGCCCCAGCCACCCAGCTTCCCATGCTTGCTCACAAAGATGAGACAAGAGAGATTCCCCTTGAAAAGAGGATCTGATGAAACCCAAGCTCTCCAATGGCAGCATGTGAACATGCTGCATCAGCTGCACTTCAGGAAACAGTGCGTCCTTGGGAGACAGGGCATCTCACTTACACACAGAAAACCACTCCTGGACACGAAGGACAAGCCGTGAAATGTTTAGCGCTGGCCTTCAATTATTAAACGGGCTTGAACGAGCTGTGGCAGTAAGACGGCTCACACATACTCACAGAGAAGATTCTGGCAGGTCAGCCTACATTGTCTTGGGGTCATTCATCAAGGCCCCAACAGACAGGGCCACTTGGAGGGCCCCCTTAGAAGTCACAGGCTCATATGGTTACCCAGAGCTCTTGCAGAACCCTTGGGAGCAGCAGTCCTGGGCAGAGGAGGGAAGAGGACGTATCAAGAGCCTGACACTGTGGAAATCGTGGGTGTTTTCAAGGTAGAACAGCCCAGGCTGGCAAAGAGCTCATTAACAACTTTTTGCTCCTTGGTTGACATTTTCACACTGTCCAGTTTGGGACTTCCTGTGTGGCACTTAAGATTTGGGCCAACGTCTCCCGAAGTTTATCTGTCAGTCCCTTAGGAAGAGGCAGCACACTGAGGTGAAGCTCTGGGGCTTCCCCTGGCCTCAAAGACTGATCTCCTGTTGGCCAGCTTCGTGGTTCTCAGTCCCCGCTTCCTCATGTGTTGAGGCCAGTCCATGGCGTGGTTGGGAAAATTAAATAACACACACATGATTTAATAACTGGGCACAATGCACACAGGAGGGGCTTCTTATTTTTTGCTTCCCAGTCCCTTTAGTCCTTTGCTTTGTGCCTCTGAAACATTAGAATGTTTTCCTGGCTGGGTGCTGGGTTCACCTCTTTTGATTTCAGATCAAAATGGTATCCTTTGGGGCCTCGGCCTGGTTGGTCACTTCTGTTTGGGAGTTACCCGAATGGGAAGAGCCTCAGGTAAGGACCCCAGTCCTTTCACACCTTTCTTCACTTGGACCTCAGACAGTCTACCTCACCAGGTCACAGCTCTGTCTGTGCTCCTCCCTGGCTGACTCACCTGTGAGGCTGGCCTGTTACCCTGCCCATGTGACCCTCCTCTCCTCTCACAGCTCCTTCCTGTCTACTGGTCCAGCGCTGCTGTAGGCCCACGGTCCCCCACAAGGCTAGCCAGCCCTCTGCCCCTCACCTGGTTCCAGCTACTGGATCCTGAGCTCCTGGAAAGCAGGGGCCACGTCCCAGCGCCCTCCACTCTGTGAGTGCCACAGACTCTAGCAAACAGCAGAGTCTGGCCAGTACTGGTGGGGTGAGAGAGACACAGTGCCAGAGGGCCCAATCCTGGGACATGTTCTTAGAAGTTCTGTCTTGAGGCCAAAAAAAAATTTCCTAGGATGGAAACGCTCCAGGAAGCCTAGGCAATGACAAATGAGCTGAGCGCAGGCAATCCCTAGAGACTCCTGGTTCCAGAAACCTTCTCGCTCTCCCACACATCTCTCACACACCAGGGCAGCTTGTGTGGATGGCGTGGCCCAGGGTGCAGGTAGTACAGACTCCAGACTCCATGTCAAGGAAGGTGCTGTGGCAGAACAGATGAAAGCATGGAGAGTGGAAGAAAGGGTGACAGAGACACGGAGTCCTGGTCCCAGGAGCAGATAATCTGACACTGTGCTAGGTGCTGGGGATGCCAGAGTGGGTAAACACACCGCCCCAGCAACCCTCCCCCCACAAAGCACCCTGATCCTCCTCAGCACTGTATCATTCTAACTTACCTGTCCCACCTTCCAGACCACAATCCTTGAGGGTAGAGATTATGTCATAGTGAACATTATGTCTACAGCTCCTAGCAAAGTGTCCACCACAAGTCCCAGATCTACCAATTCCTAACTCTGTGATCTTGCCAAGTCACATAGCTCTCTCAGCCTCAATTACTAGTCTACAGAGTAGAGAGAATGATAACCTCTATAACTGGATAGAATAGCAATGAATGGAATACAAGGATGAAATGAGCAATGTACGTAAAGCTCTTACCTAGTCAAGGCCTGATTTAGTGCAGAACCATAGTTAGGCAGTAGGGGTAATCCAGAACGGCCAGTGAGCAAATGCTTGATGAACTAGGGGTAAGACAGACAGCTACACGTTCTCATAAACTGCTACAGAATTATGTGACAATACAGCAGGAATATATTTGTATTACTCAAAGAGCAGAAAAGAGAGAGCACACCTACTTTTGCCTGGGTATATACAGAGAATTTCACAGAGGAGGTAGATAACATTGGACTTAAAATCTGAAGACCTAAACTCCAGTCAAAGGCATAGCATTTTCAACAGCACACAGGCGGGAGAGAGTCTGGTGTGTTCGGGAACTGCAAGTCTGGATGCAAGCAGGGTCTGTCCACGGGAGCAGTGGTAACACAGGCTACAGAGATCAGAAAGAGCCAACAGCTCCCAGCATGCTCTGTGGAGGAGATGGGCTTCTCCTGCAACACAGCGGAGAGCCACAGCAGGCTTCTGAGCAGGGAGGGAAAGGCACAGGCATTCTGATGGCTTTGTGGAAGGTGGGCAAAGGGGGTAAGGCTGTGGGGAACAGGGTAAAGAAGGGAGCTGATGTGGGTTGGGGTGTGGGAGGGAATGGGGTGATGAGAGGGGGGAAGCAAAGCAAGCCAGCTTAAGGAGTTGGATAGAAACTGAGTCTCAGAAAAACTGCACATGGCCCCTGGTGCTCCCCAAGTCTCCTTCATATAAAGTGTGGCTCTGTGAGTTAGCTAAATCCCCTTCTCTCCATATTGCCTGCCTCACAATTTGTTCAACAACTGAGGAGCACGAATATGGAAAATTCCAGCCGAAAGCTGTGACTGGGCTGAACAGGCCCAGAGGTCACAGTCACCACTGGGCAAAACCACCTACAACAGGCCTGGGATGGGGGCCAGCATTTTCCCACTCACGGCAAACTTGGGGCCCGAGTTTTAGTAACAAAACCTTTCAGGTGTACTTTTTTTTTTTTTAAAGCTATTTACGGGAACCCAAGGTCCTTCAAGTACTTCAGAGAAATGGCTTACATTCTAGTTTGTTCTTAAAGAAAAAACAATAGTCTCTTTGCCCTACATGCCTGGGTGCCGACAAAAAGATACAATGACTCATCAAGTCTCTAGGGTCCCAGAAATCAGTGTGTCTGTATGTCTGACACACACACACACACACACACACACACACACACACACACACAGTGCCTCTGCCTGCCCCCTCCCTTCCTCTAGTCTCTCCCCACTTTTCCCCCTCTCTCCTAACCCCTATCTCTCTCCCCCTCCTCCCACTTCCCCCCACTCTGTCTTTCTGTCTTTCTCTGCAATAGAAATCTACTACGTTCCCGTGAAAGGAGCTGCATTCTAACGGTCTCCTGGAAAGGGGAGAAAGGGAAGGAGGGTTCAAGGCCATACATGACCATTCCTGCTCAACACAAAATGGTTGCCTTTGCTGCTTCCTTCCTTGGTTTCAATCTAATTAGACAGAGCTAATGAGTAGGCAGCAATGGTGCTTGGTTCAGCTGTTCCAGACCCAAGTGTTTCTTCCTTATTAAAAATAAAGACACCCAGGGGCTCAATTTGGTAAAGATGCACACAGAGAGGCACATTTCCTTTAAAAAAAAAAAAAAATGTTTCGCATTAAAAAACAGTATCTGTTTAATATGTACCAAAAATCAAATGTACAACAGCAATATCCCTAGCAATACCTGCATGAGCTTTCAGACAGTGTCTTCAAGGAGAGAACACTAGAAAGAGACTCAGAAGACCGGAAGTCTAGTATCAGCTCTGCCACTGACCAGCAGTGGGATCACCCTGAGCCTCAGCTTCCTCAGTATCAGATATAACGCTCTACCTATCTCACAGAGTCGGGGGAAAGCATGTATTTTGAAGTGTTTTACAAACTATAAAGCACTTTGTGAACACCAACTCAGTCAACAAATATTTACTGAGGGCCTACCAGGGGCCAGGCCTTTGTTCGCCTTTGTTACCATCAGGAAGGACACTGCACCACTTCAGCTCAGTCACTGGATATCACTTTCAAATGCAGCCTGGGCTGTGGGCTCAAACCAGGTACCCGTTCACCCAGTATTTTCCCCACTGAAGCATTCATTAGTCACTCACCTCCATCAGGAGACACTTAATAACATCTCAGCCCCGAGAGACCTGGGGCATGTTAGTACACATGTGGGTAGGAAGCAGGGCCTCTTGCCACCTCTGCTATTCCAGGGGCCCTGATCCTGTGAAGTTTCCAGAACCTTATTCTCCATAACCACAGAATAAGATGATTCTTGCAACCAGGGCCAAGGCAGGTGAACAGATGGCAAGCCTGCGTGGCTATATCCTTCTGGTATCAGAGTGCCTTGTGCCATGTCCTCGCCAGCTGACCTTTACCTACAGGCTCAGCCCTAGACCAGCCCTGACCAGTCAGTATTGTCCTTAGTTCAGAAAAGTTTAAAGTCTCTGAGTTTAGCAACTCAGAAGCAGATTCAATATGCTGTCCTTCCTGTTCTGACCTTGTTCCTTGGTTTTTATCACTAAGCATCATGCCTTATTCTGGGAACCAGGCCCTGCTTTGTGCCAGAGATCCAGTAACTATGACCCTGTCTTCTCTGTCTGAATCCGCATCTAGCGACCCATTCCATCAAGACCAGAGTGCTGCTTACTCTGCTTACTCTTACTATTACTCCAAGAGACTATCTTAATGCAGAATCCCAGGAGCCCCCAGAGACCAGAGCTCCTAGAAATGCATCTCTATATCTCCCAGTGCACAGCTCAGCCTCCAGCATGTGGCAGGTACAAAATAAATATTTGTAGAATGAGAAGTTTGCCCACTTGCCTAGATGATTGCAAACCCTCTGCTCCCATGCCCACCCATGCCCACCCCGCACACAGGACCTCCTTAATGGACAAAAGTACTGTTGCTTCTTGCCATGTCCTCTGGCTGCTGTGCTGTTCCCAGCAGGATCTCTGGGTCAAACTTACCCACCCCATTCCCAGTACGTCCCCTTCGCCAATGAGCGTATGCTAAGAGCAGAAGGGCTAAGCCAGTTCTGCAGTCTGCAGCCTGGCTCAGCATCCTAGCCCCATCTTTCGCTCCTGGAGTCTGAGAGTTAGTTCAGTCTAAGATTCACTTGGGGCCATCTGGCACCTTCTGGCACCAGCATGAAAGGGACTCAGCTCCGTCCAACAAGCACGGCTGAACACTAAGAGTGGTACGAGAGAAGCTCTGTTTAAGACCCGGAGGTGGACACAGAAAATGTCTCACTAAAACCCAAGAAAGAAGGGCCCCGGTTAGGCCTAGACTACAACTCACCAGAGTTCAGCTCTACGAGGTTGCTCTAAACCTGAGAATGCAAATAGGAAACCTGATTTCTACGTCTTTACTTCTTTATTGCTACTTTTTTCCAGATCAGCAGAGGGAAAGCATACCTGACACAAAGGGAGAAAATGGGCACTAAGGTTTAGCCCTGGTCTTTTCTATCAATTTGCTGTGTGACCTCAGGTGAATCCCTCTCCTTGCCTAGGTCTCTAATATTCTCCTTCACGCTTTCATCTGGCGACCCATTTCTTCGGACCCATCTGTGCCTGACATGCCACAATTTTCTTGCTACTGAAAATGTGGTTCTGAGACGACAGCGTTGGCATCACCTGGGATGCACAGAGACCTACTGACCGGACCTACGGAATCAGAATCTGCATTTTAACAAGATCCCTGAGGGATGTTGCATGCATGCCGAAGTCTGGCACGCATCGTTCTGCAGCTCCTCAGAAAGACCAGGCCAACCCAGAGCACGACCTCTTCTGCAAGAAGCTGGAAGAATGAGCCAGTCACAGGACTTTGCTGGAGTGATTAGAAGCAGCTGGCCAGTGGTACAGGCTGGGGGGAGATGCTGCAGGATCCTTTTAGACTCAGCTGTGATCCATAAAAGATCTCTCAAGTACTTAGAGTCTCTAAATTTGAAGTCTTTAGATAAAATGACTTTAAAAATACTAATTATGCACGGAAGTCTAACCAGGACCCAAGCCGTAGTGACTCCAGAACTCCTTCTGTGCTGGCATCCTCCCAGCCTGCAATGAACAGAGCTCTAAAATCAGCAAAGAGGTCACCTCTGAAACCACAGCATTTCTCCCTGCCCCACCTGTCTCCTGCCTGGTCCTCACCTACCAGAACTTCGGTCTCGGCAGGAATCCCATGAACAAGACCACACTCACAGTAACACTGCCCAGGGCCAATGCAGCAGGCTAGAGTGGGGAGAGGGCCACAACCTGAGGGTCACAGACCCGCATAGTCAGTCGCCCGGGACAGAAAGAGAAGGGGAGAAGCACAGACAGGGAGTTTAGCAAAGACTAAACAAACCTGTCCCTTGTTTCCACCGTCCAGGGAGAAGACCAGCTTCTGGCCTGGTGAACATCCAGCTGAGAAAGTCTCATTTGGCCGGTGAGGCTTTGAATATAAGCAGAGAAAACCTCCTAAGCCCTCTGTTCTAGTCCTGAGGCTATGCTAATGTGCTGTGTGGCCCTGGGAGGCAGCCTCCCTGCCTGGCCCAGTTCCCTCCAGAGGAGAGGCACCACTTGCTCCTCTGGGATGGGACTCTGTTGCACACTGCAGAATTATTTATCTGTTTGCATGGCCACATCATCCAGCATGCAAGCGCTCTATCTCCATTGCCTGTCTTCCTAGCAATGGAGAGGGCGGGGGAGGGAAGGAAGGAAGGAAGAAAGGAGAGAGGGAGATGGACGGGAAGGGAGAGGAGGCCAGACTTGGACCTGATGACCGTGCAGGTCACCAGCAGTTCAGAAAGGGGCCCCTTTCTTGAGGCACTCTCTTTGTCAGTGTCCATTTTACATCTTAAGCACACTGTGAAAAAATAACATGTGACCCTCAGAGCCCAGCTCTGAAGCTTCTCACTGCACCTGCCGAAAGCCCTCTTCCCCCTTAAAACGGCAGGCTCACACCATACCTACATCTTGCATCTGCAAGGATTTCTGACCACCTGGTCTCCCCAAACAACTCTGTCAGAAATCTCAAGGAGAGATGTGACTATAATATTCTCCATAAGCCACTGGCTATGGCTATATTCAGCCTGAAAAAAACAATCTTCAAGACCTCTAAACCTTATACAGAATCCAGAGGAAAAAGCACCAGGCCTCCTGATTATTCTTTGCAAACAGCCTTATGCTTATTGTGGTGGAGACACAGGCAAGATTACTCAGAGTACTGAACTGAACGGATGATGGCCTGCCCCAATTCTTACTTAGGGTGGGTATGGTGGCTCAACTTTGGGAGTCATCACTGAGAGCTGACCCCTGGTGGACCTCTTAGATTCACCTCCTCTAGAATGCCCTCTCTGACCATACTGTCACACTAGGGGTCCCCTCCAACACTCCCCACCTCATCTCCTATCACATGCTCTTATCTGTCTCCCCCATGAACTATGAGAGTTTGAGGACAGTCCTTTAAAACATGACTCTATACCCATGGCAGCCTACACATAGAAGTCATTCAACTTCTACTCAAGGTTTCATGAGTAAGTGAATCAATCAGTCAATCGATCAATGAAAACCGAACAAGGACCAAAGATTATTTACTCAGTTTTATCAGTGTCTGTCAAGACTGGAGTTCAAACTCATTGGGAACCTGGCCTCCTACTCAGTCCGGAAACTAGAAGAGAAAAGAGAAGGCCTCAGAGGTCTGGGAGAGTTAACTCTGGAAAAAACAGAGATTCGAATTGGCCAGGAATTTTTTCTGGACCCATGTCTACTAACAAGTACACTGTTCTCACCCTCCTTCAGGTTCTGCAATGTTCTGTGCTCCTCTTACCAGAACTGTTAGGTCAGAAATGGATTCTTTAGAAATGGGATACTCTTTATATTTCACCTATTAAATACAATGTGAAAGTACTCCGCACATGGGTCATTGTTTAAATTAACATTTGTTAAACCCCGATCTATAGAATGCTACTTCTCTATGTCAGGCATTAGGAATTTGCAAATAGCGGAGTTATAGAACCACTCCGGGCCACCCACTTTTGTGAATATAAAAGCATTAAAGTAAGGCAAGCTGACTTTGGTGGAATAGCCTCTATTTTTCAACTCCTTACATAACTCTGCATTGTCAAAGAGCACCAATATCTGGTCCTGTCATCTCTCATGCCCCCAAGAAAAACCTCCTTTGGGGCTCTTTCTACATTTATTTTCAATTGCCAGATCCCCAAAGGAAAAAATCAAATCACTGACGCTATTTCAAACTTCATGCTCAAGGCAGCCACGAAGAGGATAATAGGGCAGCTCAGCTTTTGCTCTTTGAGGCAGGAAGACACCCCATGGCTGTGAAGGAAAGGCAGGACACGTGTGAGGACATTCAAAATAGAGCAAGGAAACCCAAAACAACAGAAAGATAAGAGATGCTGGAGGAAAAAGCCGTTCGGCGCCATGAATCATGCCAAGGTAACTTATGTTGTTATATAAGAAACAAAATGAGCTCTCAGCATTGCCGGTCATTTACCGTTTCCTCTCTTCATGCATTCAGTCAGCAAACATTCACCCATTACATGCCAGGGAATGTGCAAGGCAGCAAAAGGAGGATTTCTAGTAGCAGAACATCAGCCCACAACTGCACACTATGTTCCTGCCACACTAGGCTTCCTTCAGGTCCAAGGTATAAGGCCTTTTCATGCTTTGAGACAGGTTTCAGCTTAAATGCCTCTTCCTCCGGGGGTCTCACTCCATTACCCCCAGCGACTCCTCTCTAGTGAAGAAGTAATGGATAACAAGGCAAGACCCCAGTCTTGCTATAGTAACTTATCGGTTATCAAGGCAGAATCAGGCTCAGAGTAACAGGACAGGAACTGGGGCAGGTCAATACAGGGGTAGCAACTCAGATGACATCTTACTGACTCACAGGCTCTGAACATGAGCTTCTTCAATCTCTGTGACTGAAGTACAGTTCTGGGCCCTAGAAGGAGCCTGCAGGTAGAGATCAAATGGCTGCAACTAGAGGAGAAAATGGTAGGGACCCGGCCCATCCCTCACACCAGAAGATGGCCTTTGAAGCATTCAGACAGAAGCAGACGTGACTCTCCTCCCCAACTATGCTGTCCTTAGGAAACTAGAGGGAACCCAAAGGTCTACATGTGGGCCATGATCTCTGAGTAAGACTGTAAGCCCAGCAAGGAGAAAGGCAGCACAATGCAAAGGGAGGAGGGCTCGGCCTAGGCGCGGAGGACAGGGCTCAAGTCCAAAATTTGCCACCTATTAGACTCATGCTGTAGGGCAAATCTTTTGCTTACCAAGGCTTCATTTCACCATTTGTAAATGGAACGGGTTGGACTAGGACGAATCCTAGGAGCCATTGCAGCACTAAAGATCTGAGATTCTAGATGCAAGCCGACCAGCTATAATCAGTGGGCAGCAGGAGAACTTTTCAATCATGCACACCACTGATCTGCTGCTCAGTTGCACTCTCGATTACACAGTGGGTAAATGGTCAGAAGGAAGAGCTAATACAGTATTTCCTGAGCCTATTTAGTCTCCGGATTCAGCACTGCACCTGCTTCTTCTGCATTTGCAATTTACCAGATACTATCACAGGCGCTCCCCTGAAACAGCTACTGTTTGTCACTTGCTTAGCTATCTTCTTCCTTCTTTTTTTTTTTTTAAGACAACTAGATAATTATAAAGACAGTCATTAAAATTGCCAAATAAAATTTATCCAGAAAACAAGTTCTCCTGTCTTTGTTTCCATTATAATAGTAATACCTATAATGAATTGCTGACTTGCACAGAAGGAAAAAAAAAACCTATCAGAAGGAACATGGGGGCAAACAGATATGCCTACTTTAGAAACAAATAATGCCACACAGAGCAACGTAACCCATTCCTTACCCAGAGCCTTTTCCTTATGGAAACAATACTATAAATGACACTCAGTATCCCAGGCTTGTTGCCTTGCAACAATACCCACCCTCATCTGCAAACACATACCCAACATCCACTAAGTACCTTTTAATATAGCCTAGTTATTCTTTTCAGGGCTGGAGAAACGGTGATAAAGTGCACTTTCTGTCCTTAAAGTATGAGGCTCCAGGTCAAGTGGTCGCAGCCGTGGAAGAAAAAGTGGCAGAACCCAGTTCACAGGCCAGGGGACAGCAGGTGCAAGCACTCAGGCCAAAGAGCAGATTGCAAAGCACTGCCCCATGTCCACACCATAAAGGCCACATAATCCCGGGGCAGCAGTTTTCAAACTGCAGCCTCAGACCATCAGCATCAATACCACTTGGGAACCTGTTAGAACTTCAATTCTCAGCTCCACCCCAGAACTACTGGATTGGAAATGCCCAGCACTCTGTTTTAACAAGTCCTCCAGGGGATTCTGATGCATGCTTCAGTTTGAGAACCACCACCTTAGAGCATCCAAACTGATCCAAACTGCTGTATCTCTGCCGTAAAAATGGTAGAGAACTAAGTTGCCCATTAAACCTAGCGGAAAAACAAGAAAATTGGGTAAGAAATTGGTTTTTAAAAATATCTTCAATCGTACCTGGGGAAAGTAGGCTTATTAGAGAAGGAAAAAAGAGACAGAAGTGCTGTCCTTGATGCAGAAGGGACTGTCTGCACAAATTCAGGAGCCTCGGAGGCCAAGGCCGTAGGCCTTTCCCTGTGTGGTACTTCATTTCCCAATATTACAGCCTGTTCAGTCCCTTGAGCTGACAGCCCATCACTGCAGTCAGTGTTCCCACACATTCACCACCAGGCCTCGCAGACCTGGCAGCCACCATTAACGCCACTTGGTTCTGGGAGGAACCGTAAATAGGAGGATAGAAAGCAAACAAACAAGGAGCAATAAATGTTGTGAGGTCACTAAATCTAAAAAAATGAAGGGACAATTAAAAGTAAGAGGGAGAAAGAAATGCATGAGTATGTATGAGAAAGAGACTGTTTAAAGTAGGATCTGCTGAGCTCTGAATAACAAAAGAGAGAAAAGGATGGTTGGATCAGCCCAAGGAGAGAAGAGGAAATGCAGGAATATTAAGTCACGGGGAAAGGAACCCAGCACAGCTTAGTTGCTGTCCAAAAGCTTTAGTTTTGTTTGTCTTTTCCTGTTCAGTTACTGCTTTAGGGGGGAACAGCGATACAGAACAACTTCAGGCTGGGTAGGGGAGGCAAAGAGAGGGTATTGGGCAGTGGATTATTTCTACGCACGTTAATTCAGTCGGTGATCTTAACTAGCAATACTGTACAGTTTAACTTGTGGGAACAACCAATAAAAAGTACCCATGATGACAAAGACTACACGTTAATATTTCACTGCAACTAAATTTTAAGACAATACATCTGTTTTCCTGGAATGAAACTCAATGTCAAGTTAGGTTTAATTTTATGGCACAAATGCAATTTTTCCTCCAGCAGACCACAAAATGTTAACTACTGAGGAACACAGTAATAATGAAAAGGCAGCTTTACTGAAAAAGCAAATTTCCTGTAGAGATGACCTGTGGTTCTACAGATCACAAAGGAAAAGACACTCATGGTTAATCATAAACCCATCTAAAGATAGTTCATTTCTAATATCTTTCATTTTAAACAATGTAAACAACTCTCTGGGCTTTGAAGTTTGTAAATTTAATAATGTTTCAATTCACTACTGGTTCCCATTGATTTTCTCTCATTTTAATCTTTATTGATTGATTAATGTCATCTTGAGACATCCAAATGACAAATTGAAGGGGGGGAAAAATGATAAGCCTTGAGTTGGACCTCTACTGGGAAGAGCACTAATCTGGGAATCAAGAGACCTGGGTTCTAGTATTTGCTCAGCCACTACCATCCACCAAACCAGGAAAGTCACTCCAGCTCTCCAGGCTTCAGCTTCCTCATACATAAAACGACACAATAATCTTTGCCATAATTCACTAAATTGTTGTGATTAGCGCATGAAAAAAAACAAGGAGCTGTTACTATGAGACAGTACCAAGATTCCCATAAATTCAAATGAAACAAGGAAGCAAACAAAACTTCTACTGAAAAACAAACTGCTTTTAAAAGCTTTTAAAATTAGACAAAGAAAAACACCCTATTGTAAGGATCGCAAATATCAAGGTGGGCAGGTAGAAACACTCAAAAATTGTTCTCAGTGTGGTTGGATCCTCAAATTGTGGATCATCAAAATAAGCGTCTTTGGAAAAATCGAGTTTGAATAATCCCAAATGATGCTAGAGTTACCATAGCAACAAATGGGCCCATTAGGTTGGGGCAATCAGTAAGAGCCATCAACACACGGCTCTGCTTTACCTATGAAAACAACCACAAGAAAGTTTCTACTAAGGGTGGTACCTCTATGCTTGTAACTTCTTTGAAATATACAGGTGCAACATGCTCATGAAACTAACAAAATTCAAGTGATTTTCGAATAAATTGAATAATGAAAAAGACTAAGCAAAACACCTTTTTTATGTGTTGAGATCCTTGAATTAAGGTATTGTCTGGATACATATATCACTGCTCTTTATTCAGGAAAGAATATCAATCAAATGAGTCTATAGACAATCTACTCTGAATGTTTCTTTAGCTGCTATATTAATAAAAGGTAATATAATACATGGTAAATATGTACTCGACAAAACAAGAGCTTTCGATCTCTCCTGATTATTAGGGGATACTCAAATTCAAACAAGCCAAACCATCCTTCAAACAATTCAGATCACAGAGCTAGACAAATATTAGCTTAGCTTGCTTCCCAGCTGGTAGGCCAGACAGAGTTCAATCTAGTTACAGATTCAGGAGAAAAGAAATGGCCTATGTCATTTAATTCACTGTCCTATTGAACCCACGTATCTGACTGCTCTCCTCCAAGTGAGACCCAGGGCTTAAAAATTAGTTCTACTATTAACTACAATGGTCCACTTCAATGTGATGGGACTAATAGTGGGGCAAGGACTGGGAATCTTAATGTAAAAACTTCACAAAGACCCTTAATCCTCTGGCAATTACAAAACAAACAGATCTCTAGACCTCAGACTACTTGATACTGGTAGGCCTAGAAGATAAAGGAACTAGAGACCAACATTTATTAAGTAACCTCAACCACATGAGTTTCTAATAAAACCACATAATCGAAATTTTTATCCCAGTTTTATTTTTGTATAATAATAGAGGAAATTATACAAAGAAAACTCCATCCAGAAGTCCACCATCTAACACTTTTTCTCATTATTCAACATTCTCTTTCAAATCCACATCTGAGCACAACAAAATTTTACTCAGAGATATGACCCAGTTCCCATTTCTCACTTAATCCAGAGAAAGGGTTTTCAAACTGTGTCCTACAGAGCCCGGTGTTCCCTGGATGCACCCCAGGGGCTACCGTGAAGAGCGGACCAGCCAGCAGGCAGCCAAGTGGTAAGGCTTTATTATCCCTTCCCCCATGTTTCTTTCCCTGTTCCCAATTCAATCAGAACAGTTCCACTTCTGTTTTACATTTTGAGATTCTGCATACAATTTTATTTGAAAATAAAACAAAAAACTACTTCTCTTACTACTAAGTATTTGAAAACTAAGAACGCACAAAACTTTGAAATTTTCGAGCTAGGAAGAAACTAAAGAGAGTCAATGCTTTTATTTTACAGATGCTAAAAGGAGACCCAAAGAGAAGACAGACTTGCCCAAGCTCATACAGCAATTAGGAACTGGAATTAGATCCCAGTCTCCATCCCCGATTCAAAGATCTTATTCCTAATTCAGGAACTATTCATTCAGTTTTTCAATAAATATTTATCAAATGCTACCATGAGCCAAGCATTGATTTAAGTGCTGGGAAATTAAAAGGGACAAAAAATCCTGCCCTCATGGCTCTTATAATTTAGTAGAGGAACACAGATAATAAATACAAGAAATGAGTATACAGTATATCACAAGGCAATAAAGAAGAAAGATGGGGGCACCAGGACAGAAGAGCTTGAGGTTACAACTGGTGAATTTCCTCAAAGACTATTATCATTAGTTCTTTATGTACCTAATAAAAATACCTGTGTTTGGTTAAAATGTTAAACAGGAAAATGGCGATGTCAGAAGATTCTGAATTCGCCTTCTCCCACAGATGCACTGAATCCATGGCTGTATATGGAACAATTTCCTCTGAAGAAAACCTATAACCTGGCAGAGGGACCCTTCTCATTGAGAAAAGAAGGAAACCACATCGAAGCAGGTAGGAAAGGCTGAGACACAATGAATAAACCCCACCCCTAGTACGGGGACTTACAATCAGCAGGGAATCAAAACTGGGAGCTTCTCCTACAGGAGCAAAGGGTCTATACTCCACATCAGGCACCCTAACTTTTAAGACTGGCAACTGAGAGGCAAGCCCCCAAAACACCTAGCTTTGAAGACCAGCAGGGTTGTGGTGAGCCGAAGACGTCTCCTAAAGGGCCCCACACACAGAGACCAACATGCCCCAGGGCCTACTGCAGAAGCAGCACTTTGAAAAGTGCCCAGACTTTATGTGAGTGACACTCATTCCCTAATCTTCAAGTGCTGAACTGAGGGACAGGTGCCTGCTAGGATACTCTCCAGGGACAAAGGCTGGAGAGCACCATCTTCCTACTCTCATTCTGCCTTGGTAAAGCAGCCAAATGCCATCTGGGTTTTTTTCCTCCTTTTTTTCTCTTTCCTGCAGGTGCCATCTTTATGCTCCAGCTGGCAGACACCATCTTCCATGCTCTCCCTCTGCCTTGCTGAAGCCAGCAGGCACCATCTTTTTTCTTCTGTATTTCTCTTCTTTTCCTTCCTTTTTTCTCTTTTCTTTCTCTTTTCCTTTTTTCCCCTTTTTTCACCAAGTGCCATCTTTGCACTCCCCCTCTGCCTTCCTCCAGCCAGTGCACATGATCTTCACACTCCTCCTCTGACACACTCCAGAGAACCAATATCTCCCCAAAGGGAGCTTCTACACACATTTGGTACCCTTGTTTTTATGTCCAGGAACCCAGTTTTTGTAGCTATGACCTGGGGAACACCCCCTTCATCACCTGGCTCTGAAGGCTAGGAGTTTGCGTTTCTGGGTCCCATAGGACTGTAACAATCAGAACAAGAGTTCTTGGCAGGCTACCACTCCCAGGGCACTGCAGAGACAGTACCCTGAGTCTTTCAGAGAAAGAGGCCTATTTCCTGGTCCAGGAGCTTTGGCCTGAAAGGCAGACCTTTAGTTTGGCGGCGACTTATACTGGCCTACGGGGGGACTCCCAGGCAATAGAAACTGCTGTTGAATCTTTGTTCTCTCCCTCTGCATCCCTCCAGCTCACCAATATCTTATAGAAAGGAACCTATTCCCTTCTCTGGTGCCCTGACTTTTGTGGCTGCTACCAAGGGACATGTCTGGATTGCCTGGCTCTGGTAGCTAGTGGGGCTTTTGCAAATGGGTCCCACAGGACTATAATCAATGGAGAAACAGTTCTTAAAACAGCTTCTACCACGGAGCACAGCAAGAAGCAACAGACTCAGGAGCTCTACCTTTTTGGAAAGAGGCCTATTATCTTATCATCATAACTGCAGCCTGAGGGCAGGTTTCTAATTAAACACAGATCTAAGCACTGACTGTAAACCCTTCCTGAGAGTTTGAAAAACAGGCATTATCTTTGTGCTCTCCCTCTGCCATGCTCCAGAGCACTAAAGTCTCTTGGAGGGGCGCTCTTACATGCCTGGCACCCCAGTTTTTATATTTGGTGTCCTAGTTTTTGTGGCTGCCACCCAGAAGATACTCCTTGATGGTCTTACTCTGGTCATTAGGAGCATTTGTGTTCCTGGGTCCCACAGGACTGTAACAATCAGAGAGACACTTCTTGGCAGGCCACCATCCAGGACACTGTACCCACTGATCTTTCTGTAAAAGAGACCTACTTGCTAGTCCTGGCACTTGAACCTTAGGGGCAGGTTTCAGGTTTGGCACACATCGAGAGGCCACAGAAGTACAATCAGGGAACATAGGCCAGGGGATGCCATCTTTGTGCTGTCTTTCTGCCTCACTACAGCTCATGAGTATCTCCTAGAAAGGAGCCCTGATTTTGTCAT
Source organism: Mustela erminea (assembly GCF_009829155.1). Lineage (NCBI taxonomy): Eukaryota > Metazoa > Chordata > Mammalia > Carnivora > Mustelidae > Mustela > Mustela erminea. The sequence goes on from NC_045622.1 coordinate 71,984,454, forward strand.
TGCTGCCTAGGGGATACTTCCAGATTGTTTGACCATTGGGGCCAGCAAGATTTACACCTCCAGCCCCACAGCACTGTATATATTAGCATTATTTAAAAGCTGTTGCCTGGGTGCCTGGGTGGCTCAGTCAGTTAAGTGTCTCTCTTTGGGTCAGATCATGATCCCAGAGTCCTGGGACCAAGCCCCCCATCAGTCTCCCTGGGAGACTCCCAGGGAGTCTGCTTCTCCCTCTCCCTAAACTGCTCCCCCTGTTTGTGCGCACTTGATCTCTCTCTCTCTGTCAAATAAATAAATAAAATCTTTTAAAATAATAAAAATAGAAATAAATGCATTTGCCTGATGTTCTGGCTTCCAATAAGCTTGAAACTAGGTGCTAGCTGAGATCCTACCCTTTAGAACACCAACTGGTCTTGGCACACTCTCAGCTACTAAGAGCTTTCAAAAATAAAATAGGCTGCTTGGAAAATCACAAAGATTTCAGAGACAACCAAGAGATAGGGCAGGGTTGAACAAGAAGGTTTATCTCCTACATAAGGCCAACCCTTTAAGGATGGAAGAAGTGGCTGTTTTATCTAGGGGACAGAAACCAATACAGAGAGTCAAGCAAAATGAGAGAACAAAAGGATATTTTCCAAATGAAAAAGACAAGATAAAAATCAGGAAAAAAAAAACCTGAATGAAACAGAAATAAGTATTTTATCTGACAAAGTTTTCAAAATAATGGTCATAAAGATGCTTACCAAATTTGGGAGAAGAATGGATAAACAGTGAGAGCTTTAACAAAGAAAAAATATGTAAGAAAGTTCCAAACAGAATTCAAAGAACTGAAGAATACAGTAAATGAATTGAAAAATACACTAGAGGGGTTCAACATCAAACTATATGAAAGAGAGGAAAGGATAAGTGAACTTGAAGACAAGGCAGAGACACTCACCCATCAGAACACCTAAAAGAAAAAAGAAAGAAAAAAGGTACAGATAGTTTTTTTTTAATTTTTTATTTTTTATAAACATATATTTTTATCCCCAGGGGTACAGGTCTGTGAATCGCCAGGTTTACACACTTCACAGCACTCACCAAAGCACATACCCTCCCCAATGTCCATAACCCCACCCCCCTTATCCCAACCCCCCTCCCCCCAGCAACTCTCAGTTTGTTTTGTGAGATTAAGGGTCACTTATGGTTTGTCTCCCTCCCAATCCCATCTTGTTTCATTTATTCTTCTGGTACAGACAGTTTAAGGGGCTTATGGAATGCCACCAGATAGACTAAGACTGGCAACACAGGAGTCTCAGAAAGAGAAGAAAGACAGAGGAAGAAAACTTATTTGAAGAAATAATATCTGAAAACTTCCCTATCTGGGAAAACAATAGATATCCAGATCCAGGAAGCCTAGAGAACTTCAAAGAAGATAAACCCAAAGAGACATACACCAAGATATTAAGATTAAAATATCAAACACTAAAGACAAGGAGAGACTCTTAGAAGCAGCAAGGGAATAACAACTTGTTATATATAAGGGAACTAGCAGAAGACTATCAGCAGATTTTCTAGCAGAAACTTTGCAGGCCAAATGAGAGTGGCATGATATATTTGAAATGTCAAAAGAAAAACACTTTTCAACCAAGAATATTCTACCCAACAAAATTATCATTTGGAATTGAAGGAAATAAAGAATGTTTTCTAAACAAGCAAAAGCTAGAGTTCTTCATCACTAAACCAGCCTTATAAGAAATGCTAAAGGGACATCTTTAAACTCAAAATAAAAGGTACTAAGTAGTAAGAAGATGACATATGAAAGTATAAATCTCATTGGTTAAGGTAAATATATAGTAAAGGTAGTGACTAAATCACTTACAAAGCTATATGAAGGTTAACAAAAATAGTAAAAATAGCTGTAACTATTATAATTAGGTAGGTATACACAAGATAAAAAGATGTACAATGTGACATTAAATTAAAGCATTAGAATGCATTCAAACTTAAGTTGTTATCAACTTAAAATAGACTCTTATAAACATAAGTTATCATATGTAAGCCTCACAAGCAAAAACATAGAGTAGATACACAAAAGATAATGAGAAAGAAATCTAGGCATACCTCTAAACTTTCTAAAGAAAGTTAACAAGCCATAAAGGAATAGAGTAAAAGAAGAAAGGATATAAAAAACTACAAGATAGCAATTAACAAATGGCAATAGGTACACACCTATCAATAATTACTTTAAATGTAAATAGCCTAAATTCTCCAATCAAAAGACACAGAGTTGCCAAATAGATTAACAAAACAAAACACAAGATCCAACTATATGCTGCCTGCAAGAGACTCACCTCAGATAGAAGAACATACACAGGCTGAAAGTGAAGGCAGGGAAAAAGTCTATACAAATCAAAGCCAAAAGAAAGCTAGGGTAGCTATACTTACATTAGACAATATAGACTTCAACAAAGACTATAAGACGACACAAGGAAGGGTATTACATATTGATAAAGGGGTCAATCTAAAAAAAAATAACATTTTAAAATATTTATGGACCCAACATAGGAGTACCTAAATATATAAAGCAAATACTAAGAGAACTAAGGGGAAGAATAGAAATACACTAATAATAGGGGACTTTTTTACATCAATATTTTACACCTTATTTACATCAATAGATACATCATGCAGACATAGAATCAATAAAGAAACATGAGTTTTAATCAACATGTTAGACCAGATGGACAAATCTAAACAGACCACTCATTCAAAAGCAGTAACATACACATCTTCTCAAGTGTACATGGAACATCCTCCAAAACAGATCATATGTTGGGCCACACAACAACTCTTAGCAAATTTAAGAATATTGAAATCACATTAAGCATCTTTTCCTATCAAAAACTAGAAATCAATTACAAGAAGAAAACTGGAAAATTCACAAATATGTGGAGACTAAACAACATGCTACTGAACAACTGATGGGTCAATAAAGAAATTTAAAAAAATCAAAAGACATCTTGAGCTAAATGAAAATACAACATACAAAACTTATGAGATGCAGCAAAAGCAGTTCTAAGAGGGAAGTTCATAATGATAAATGCCTACCTAAATAAGCAAGAAAAATCTCTAATAAACAACCAAACATTACACCATAAGGAACCAGAAAAAGAACAAATGAAGCCCAAAGTTAGTAGAAGGAATGAAATAACAGAGCACAGCAGGAATAAATGAAATATAGACTAAAAGACAATAGAAAAGATCAATAAAACCAAGAGCTGGTTCTTTGAAAATATAAACAAAACTTGAGCTAAACTCACCAAGAAAACAAGGGCTCAAATAAATAAAATCAGAAATGATAAAGAAGATGGTACAACTGATATCAAAGATATACAAAAGATCATTAACACTACTATGAACAATTACATAACAACAAGCTGATAACCTAGAAGAAATGGATAAATTCCTAGAAACATACAACCCTTTGAAGACTGAATCATGAACAGAAAATCTAAACAAACAAATTAGAATTTGTTAGTGAAGCTGTCTTTTTTTTTTTTTTTTTAAAGATTTTATTTATTTATTTGTCAGAGAGAGAGAGAGTGAGAGCGAGCACAGGCAGACAGAGTGGAAGGCAGAGGCAGAGGGAGAAGCAGGCTCCCTGCGGAGCAAGGAGCCCGATGTGGGACTCGATCCCAGGACGCTGGGATCATGACCTGAGCCGAAGGCAGCTGCTTAACCAACTGAGCCACCCAGGCGCCCCGAAGCTGTCTTTTTTTACCACTTTTTTTGGTAGTAATTTTAAAACTCCCTACAAAAAAAAAGAATGGGACTAGACAGCTTCACTAACAAATTCTACCAAACACTCAAAGAAGAATTAATACCAATCCTTCTTAAACTCTTCCAAAAACAAAAAGAGGAAGGGACACTTCCAAAGTCATTTTATAAGGCCAGGATTACCCTCCTACAAAAACCAGACACGGGTAACACAAAAAAAGAAAATACAGGCCATTATCCCTGATGAATATAGATGCAAAAATCATCAACAAAACATTAACACACTGAATTCAACAATATATTAAAAACACCATATGACATGATCAATGGGATTTATTCCAGGGAGGTAAGGATATTTCAACATTTAAGAATCAAGTGACATGATATGCCACATTCATAAAATGAAGGGTAAAAATCATATAACCATTTCAATAGGTGCAAAAAAAAAAAAAAGCTTTTGACAAAATTCAACATCCATTTATGATGTTGGATACACAGGGAATATACCTCAGCATAATAAAAGTCATATATGACAAGCCCACTATATGTATACATATGCACATTATATGAACATAAACACAATGTAATATTATTCAGCCATGAAAAAGAAAGAAATCTTGCTATTTGTGACAATATAGATGGACCATGAGAGCATTACGCTAGGTGAAATAAGGCAGAGAAAGGCAAATACCTTATGATCTTACTTATATGTGGACTCTAAAAAACCAACAAAACACAACAAAACACCCAAGCTCATAGCTACAGAGATCAGGTTGGTGGTCACCAGAGGCAGAGCGTGGGGGTGGGCAAAATCGGTGAGAGAGTCGAAAGGTACAAACTTCCAGTTATAAAATAAGTAAGTCATAGGGATGTAATGTACAGCATGGGGACTGCAGTTTATAATATTGTATTGCATATTTGAAAGCTACTGAGAGTATATCTTAAAAGTTCTCATCACAAGAAAAAAACTCCGTAGTCATGTATGGTGACAGATGTTAACTAGAGTTATTCTAGTGATCATTTTGCAATACACACAAGTATCAAATCATTGTGACTGTACACCTGAAACTAATACAATGCATGTCAATTATAACTCAATTTTTAAAAAGTGTTAAACAGTACCCTAGAAGCACACGTGAGCGAGATATTAATTGTTGTACTTGGCTCTAGTAGAAATCCACGAATGTGGCAAAAAGAAAAAAAAAGAAAAGTGAGGAGACCTGGCTGCCAGGTATACTCTTCAATGTGACAGGGGATAGGAAAATTAAGTTCTCTGAGCCTCAGTCTCCTTATTTGTAAAATAAGCAGGCCAGAGTAAATCTTCTCTGAAGTTCCATGCCATCATTCAAATAGCAACACCCTCTAATGTGCCAAAAGTATTATATAATATCTTAGTAGTCATATCAGCATTATTATTCCAATCCAAAGTAACCCTAATAATAACATTACATTTATAGAGTTCTTCACAGTTGTCAATGTGTTTTCACATGCATTTCTCATCTGACAAGTAACAGGACAGCATTTTTTTCCATGTTGTAATAAAGAAGGCTGGCCCCTTAGTCAATGCAAGGTAATAGGAAGCCACCTGACCTCCAGGGCCCACATTCTGGTACTAGTATGGCTCTGGTCAAGGAAACCGGCAAGACCCCCACACAGGACAGACCCCCAGATTTAGGGCTGCCATTCAATAGGGCTGAGGACGACAAGATTTGTTTTTTGTTTTTTGTTTTTAAGATTTTGTCTATTTATTTGAGAGAGAGAGAGAGCACAAGCAGGGGGAAAGCAGAGGGAGAAGCAGGCTCTCGGTGGAGCAGGGAGCCCAACAAGGGGCTCAGTCCCAGGACCCTGGGATCATGACCTCAGCCAAAGGCAGATGCTTAATCAACTGAGCCACCCAGATGCCCCAACAAGAGCATTTTTTTTTTTTCCAAGATTTTATTTATTTATTTGACAGAGAGAAATCACAAGTACACTGAGAGGCAGGCAGAGGGAGAGAGAGAGAAGGGAAGCAGGCTCCCTGCTGAGCAGAGAGCCCGATGCGGGACTCGATCCCAGGACCCTGAGATCATGACCTGAGCCGAAGGCAGCGGCTTAACCCACTGAGCCACCCAGGCGCCCAACAAGAGCATTTTTAAAGATTTTTATCTATCTATTCATAGGCTCCACACTCAGCATGGAGCCCAAAGTGGGGCTTGAACTCATGACCCTGAGACGAAGACCTGAGCTGAGATCAAGATTCAGATGCTTAACTGACTATGCCACCCAAGCATCCCCAAAGATTATTTTTAAGATTTTACTTATTTGACAGATAGAGACACAGAGCACAAGTAGGCAGAGCAGCAGGCAGTGGGAGAGGGAGAAGCAGGCTCCCCACTGAGCAGAGACCCCAATGCAGCGCTCAATCCCAGGACTGTCGGATCATGCCTTAAGCCAAAGGCAGATGCTTAACTGACTGAGCCAGCCAGGTTCCCCACCCCTGAATTTTTTATCTTTATTATTTTATTTAGTAATCTTTACACCCAACATGGGGCTTGAATTCACAACCCCAATATCAAGAGAGTCACATGCTTCTCTAACTGAGCCAGCCAGGTACCCCAATAATCCCTTCCCCATTTGAGGGGTATAGGAAATTTTCCCAAAAAATGAGACACTTCAGACACACTCAGGCATCTGTCACTATATTAGTGCTTCAGCAAAGGGATTAGGGACTAAGATGCAATCTTTAATAATTCTTGCCATACTAAATATATGTCAAAAGCTATTAAAAAGCCTTGATCCAAGAATCTTATTTCTAGAAATCCTTCTGAGAAAATAATCAAGAGATATGACCAAAAATTCAGGGACAGGTATACCTTGTGTTTTTTTTGTTTGTTTTGTTTTGTTTTGTTTTTTGTTTTTGTGCTTCTCTTTATTGTACTTTACAGATACTGCATTTTTTACAAATTGGAAGTTTGTGGGGCGCCTGGGTGGCTCAGTGGGTTAAGCCGCTGCCTTCGGCTCAGGTCATGATCTCAGGGTCCTGGGATCGAGCCCCGCATCGGGCTCTCTGCTCAGCAGGGAGCCTGCTTCCCCCCGCCCCTCTCTCTCTGCCTGCCTCTCCATCTACTTGTGATTTCTCTCTGTAAAATAAATAAATAAAATCTTTAAAAAAAAAAAAAAAAAACTGGAAGTTTGTGGCAATCCTACTTTAAGCCAATCTATCAACACAAACCTCCTGACAGCATTTGCTCACTTTGTGTCTCTGCGTCATATTTTGGTAATTCTTGCAATATTTCAAACTTTTTCATTATTATTATATCTGTTATGATGATCTGGGATCAGTCATCTTTGATGTTATTATTATAACTGTTTGGGGATGCTACAAACTATACCTATATAATAAAATGAACTTAGTAAATGTGTGTTCTGACTGCTCCATGAACGAGCCATTCCCCCATCTCTCTTCCTCTCCCTGGGTCTCCCTATTCCCTAAGACACAAAAATACTGAAGAGAGGCCAATGAAAAACCCTAAAATGGCCTCTATGTTCCAGCGAAAGGAAGAATCACACACCCCTCACTTAAAATCAAAAGCTAGAAATGATTTAATGCTTAGTGAGGAAGGCATGTCGAAAGCTGAGACAGGCTAAAATCTCAGCCTCCTGGACCAGTTAGCCAAGTTGTAGACACACAGGAAAAGTTCTTAAAGGAAATTCAGAATGCTATTCCAGTGAACAAACTGTAAGAAAATGAAACAGCCTTATTGCTGATAGAGAGAAGGTTTTAGTGGTCTGGACAGCAGATTCAACAAGGGGCAACACTCCCTTCAGCCAAAGGCTAATCCAGGGCAAGGTCCTAACTCTCTCCAATCCTATGAAGGCTGAGAGAGGCGAGGAAGCTGCAGAAGTAGTCTGAAGCCAGCAGAGGTGGGTTTATGAGATTTAAGGAAGGAAGCCATCTCCGAAACATCAAAGTGCAAATGAGTGCTGATGTAGAAGCTGCAGCAAGTTATCCAGAAGATCTAAGCTAAGATACTTCTGAAGGTGGTTACACTGAATGACAGATTTTCAATGTAGGTGACACAGGCTTCTATTGGAAGAAGCTGTCATCTAGAACTTTCACAGCTAGAGAGAAGTCAATGCCAGGCTTCAAAGCTTTAAAGGAGAGGCTGACTCCCTTATTAGGGGCAAATACAACTGCTGACTTTCAGTTGAAGTCAGTGCTCATCTACCATCTCCAAAATCCTATGGCCTTTAAAAATTATGCTAAATCCACTCTGCCACTCACGCCTTGCAAGTGGAACAACAAAGCCTACATGACAGCACATCTGTTTACAAACTGGTTTACTGAATATCACAAGCCCACTGTTGAGACCTACTGCTCAGAAAAAAAGATTCCTTTGAAAACATTACTGCTCATTGACAATGCACCTGGTCACCCAAGAGCTCAGATGGAGACAAATGCTGTTTTCATGTCTGCTGACACAATATCCATTCTGCAGCCCATAGATCGAGGAGTAATTTGGACTTTCAAGGCTTATTACTTAAGAAATATTCATTCCTATTGTGACTTTCAAGGCTTATTACTTAAGAAATATTAATTCCTAAGGCTACCGCTGCCATAGGCACTGATTCCTCCAATGGATCTGGGTAAACTGAAAACCTACTGGAAAGGATTCACCATTCTACATGCCACCAAGAACATCTGTGATTCCTGGGAAGAAGTCAAAATATCAACATGAACAGGAGTTTGGAAGAAGCTGATTCCAAGCGCCATGGAGTTTTGAGGGGTTCAAGATTTCAGTGGAGGAGGTAATGGCAGGGTGGTGGAAAGAGCAAGAGAACCAGAATGAGAAGTAGAGCCTGAAGATGGGACCGAATGGCTGCCATCTCATAATAAAACCTGAACAGACGAGGAGTTGCTTCTTAGGGCTGAGCAAAGAAAGTGGTTTCTTGAGATGGAATCTACTCCTGGTGAAGATGCTGTGAAGATTGTTGGAATGACAACAAAGGATTTAGAATGTTACATAACGTTATCTGATAAAACAGCAGCAGGGCTTGGGAGGACTGACTCCAATTCTGAAAGGAGTTCTTCTGTGGGTGAAATGCTATCACACAGCATCGCATGCCACAGAGAAATTGGCTGTAAAGGGAAGAGCCAATCAGTGCGGCAAACTTCATTGTTCTTTTCTCTTAACAAATTGCCACAGCCTCCCCAAACTCCAACAGCCACCACACCGATCAGTCAGCAGCCATCAACACTGAGGCAAGACCTTCCAGCAAAAAGATTAGAACTCTGAAAGCTCAGATGATGGTTAGTGCTTTTCAACAAAAAAATTTTTTATTTTTTTTAAGATTTTATTTCTTTAACAGAGAGATAAAGCGTACAAGTAGGCAGAGCAGCAGGCAGAGGGAAAAGGAGAAGCAGGCTTCCCAACCAGCAGGGAGCCTGAAGCGGGACTCAGCCCAGGACCCTGGGATCATGACCTGAGCCAAAGGCAGACACTTAATTGACTGAACCACCCTGGTCCCCACAAAAAAGGTATTTATTAATTACGGTACATACACTGGGTTTTTTAAAGACATAATGCTATTGAACACTTAACAGACTACAGTGTAGTATAAACATAACTTTTATATGTGGTGGGGAACCAAAAAATTCATTTGACTCACTTTATTGCAATACTTGCTTTATCGGTCTGGAACCAAACCTTTAATATCCCCAAGGTAATTATGCTGATCATGGCACAATTTTTAGGAGCAAAAATTTAGACCTAAATTTCCATAAATAATCACATGAACCATCCCACATCCAAATAATGGATTATTACTTTTTAATGCTGAGTAATTATTTTAAAGAATGTTTAATAGCATGGAAGAAATGTTCCCAATATAACCACAGGTGGAAAATTTGGATATAAAGCAAACATATAATACACATATCTTGGTTTTTTTTTTTTAAATGCATGTAGAAGATGGAAAATGCCTTAGAATGTTTTAAGGGGTTTTCTCTATTAAAATTATGGATGATTTTGATGTTCTGTAATTCTACAATGAGCATTGAGCATGCACTATTTTTATAACCAGAAATTTAAAATTAAAACATCTTTGTCCTACCTACCTCCCAGAATAGTGATAAAAACAAATATGAAGGATGAGCTTTCCAACAGTAAGGATGACCCTAAAATGGAATTTGTGGGGAGAGGACTCAAGTAGTATTGTGTGACCTCATGACCCCTGACGTTAGATTCCAGACGTTAGCAACCTGGAATTCTAGAGTCCTCTGTGAAATCTCCCCATCCACAAGATGTGTCCTGCATTATTAGTGGGACAGGGCTGGATTGGGTTCATCCCATCCTTTCTGCCTAGTGCCCTAATGCCCAGGATAAGGTAAGCAGTCAGTGGCCAAGAAAGACAGACCCTAGGGGAGCAACCCTAGCAGCCAATGGCAACTGTGCCCTTACCAGCTACTAACTCCCCAAGTGATGAAGGCCCTTCTGGTCAGCAAGCATGTTGCTGGGACCTCTGCTACTGGCTCCAGAATATGGTGCTCATGATAACATCCCTGGGAACCTGGTCCTGAGGCTTCACTCTGCAGCTATAGTCCCAGGCATGGCATGGGAGAGGAAAGAACAAGTGAGTGTATCAAATACAACCCTCAGATATTTTTTGTTTGGCCCACCAAGCATTTTAAAGGACAGTATACCTGAGTAGGAGTTTGGCTTGGTCAAAATACAGTATAAGCAGCTTACCTTATACCTACACCCCTACAGGCACCAAAACTTATTACAGTGGGGAAAACCCGGACTCAGAGGACAATGATTTATTCAAGACCATGCGGCAAGTTATTGACAAACTGGGTCTAGAACCTGGGTTTCCTGACTTCTGGTTCAATGTGTTACATTATAGAATTGCTGGTTCTCCAGAGATTCTACACCCCTTCTAGTAGGAGGCACCCCCGGCAAATTTTATCTCCTGTGGATCTCTTTGCTGAGGATGACAGGAGACTTTAGTTATTATTTTAGGTTGTCAGTGACCAAAACATGGGGGAAGACATTCATATTCGGGATGCAGAAATAATTGACAGTGGGCAAGCAGGAAAAGACAGGACACAGTAGTAATGAGGAGCTGAGGAGACAGGAGAGCCCCTGCTTCTGTAGGACAGGTGATAGCGAACCACGTTAAAGAAAGTGAACACAGAACCTTAATGGTAAGTAGATGCTTGAGCAAAGCTGTACTCATCCATACTGCTCTCCAGAGAAGACAGGAAGGAGTACTCCAAGAATCAGAAGAAGCTAAATTGATGAAATGAAGGAGATAGGGAGAGGTAGTAATCCACTTCTGCCTTGGTTTCTTGGTCCTCCCTGGCCTGGCTGTAGCCTTGCTCTCATCCTCATGAAATGTATGGGACAGTGCATGATAATGCGATAAACTCTGAGTGAATGTTACATTCTGGACTTCCTCTCTAAGACAGTGACTCTGTTACCTAGGGAAGGGGAAGAAGGAGTTTAGTGCTGTGCTATATTTTCCTTACCTTTTCTTATTTTTCCTAGTCTCAGAAAACAAATGACAAAAGAGGGGAAGATGCGGTGGGGGTGGGAGGAACGGAGCGGTGAGGCAAGAGAGAGACAAAGGAAGATTAGGGTAGAGGGGAAAAGGAGGAGTAGAAAAGCAAATAAACAAGTTAGATGACAAGGCAGGAAACAGGAGAGTTTTTTCTTTCTAACTTAAAAAGAAAGATGGACTTTATTACTCTGATTTCTAGCAACCCGCTGACCTGTCTCTGTCTCCCTCCCGAGCCTGTGGGCTTCCAAGGTCAGGATGTATCAAGTTGCATCAGGCAAAAAAGCATTTGCGTGCGGACAGAAAAATCAGCCTCTCTCCAGCACCTTGTCTTCTTGCACCAGAATGCTGTGAACTGCCATGAGTCTTCCCAGCTGGAAGGACTGCTAACAACAGTGAATTAATTTGGCCATTTTCCTGTACAAAGCTGGGGTGCCCCACCTCACTGCAGGAATAGTGTGCTGCTGGTTTCCTCTGGATCACCCGGTGTGCCCAGGCATCACAGGCAGTGCGACTCCTGAGGGACTCCTGAGGGACTAGGCAGCCTGAAGTGGGGGAGGGACAGGGCAGAGAAGGCCGCCAATGAGCCAGCAGGAAGCCAAGACCCAATGGGTATTCCCAAAATGCAAACACACAGAAAAGGCCAGCCTCCAGGTCAAATTCATAGTCAGTGGAGCCCTGTCCATCTGGCAGCAGATGGCTCTTCTATTCTAGACTTGGGTCATTCCCCTTGAGAAAACCTCTTTGATAATGTGTTGTCAGTCCCTTTCTCAATTTGCACAGAAGGCTCAGACATTACCAAGACATGCAACCAAGACCACCACCACGAAGATTCTCAGCAATACTTGGGAAGGAGGAGGAACAGAGTTATTTGCTTGTTTTATTTTTAATTAAAGGTGTTAACTGCAGAGGAAAGAGCCCCAGAAAAATCCTTTCTAATAACCCAGGCAGTGCACTCTCCTTAAAATCCTTTCTAATAATAGCACACTCTCCAGCCTGGCTGCTCCTTCCCTCTTCCAGACTAGCAAAGAAGGGGAGAGTTGAAGGGGGTCTATCAGATCAATGGAGTCCATTCCTGTAGGCTCAAGAGGGAGGGTGGAAGAGCACTTTACAGACCAAAGAGAGGAATCAGAGGAAACCTAAGCCACCCCGCACCCTCAGCACTCCTCTCAATGTGCTAATGTGCTAATATCCCAGAATGCTAACAGGGCCACCTCAGGGACTGATAAACATGGTGCACCGGGAGTCAGGACATCGGACTGGCAGGCCCAGCTCTGCCACTGACCTGCTGTGCAGCCCGACACCGGGTGCTTAGCTTCTCTGAGTGCCAGTGTCCCCATCTATGAAACAGGCGATGTGTACCTAATATTATTGCCTATCAGAATTTCATATATAGGGTATCATGCACTGTGTGCTCTCCTCTGTAAGGGTTCTTTTCCCTCAGAATAATGTTTTTGAGATTTCATCCATGTTGCCTGATGTACCATTTTGGTCCTTTTGAATTGTATGATTATACCACGTTTCTTTATCCATTCTCCAGTTGATGGATGCTTAAACAGTTCCCAGTTTGGGACCATTACAAATAAAGATGTACTTTCTGTCTTTATGATTTTGCCTCCTCTAGGTACCTGAAGTAAGTGAAATCATCCATTGCCTTTTACGACTGGCTTCTACCACTTAGCAAAATTTCCTCAAAGTTCACCCATGTTGTAGCATGTATCAGAACTTCCTTCCTTCTTCAGGCTCAATCATACTCCATTGAATGTCTTTCCCACATTTTGCTTATCCATTCATCTGTCAATGGGCACTTGGTTGCTTCTACCTTTTGGCTCTTGTGAAACTCTATTACAAATACTCTTCAAGATCCTGCTTTCAATTCTTTGGAATACACACCCAGAAAAAAAATTGCTGGATCATATGGTAGTTCTATATTTAATATTTTGAGGAACCACCAGACTGTTTTCCACAGCAGCTGTACCATTTTACATTTCCACCAACAGTACAGCGGATTCCAAATTCTCTACATCCTGGCCAACACTTGTTACTTTCTGTTTTGGAGGTTTTTGTTATAGCAGCCATCCTAATGAGCGTGAGGTGGTATCTCATTGTGGTTTTTGTTTTTTTCTAAGTATGGCTGACATATAACGTTATGTTAGTTTCAGATGTACAATACAGTGATTTGACAATTCTAATCATTATGCAATGCTCACTCTAATAAATGTAGCTAGCATCTGTCACCATGTAATTGTGGTTTTGATTTGCATTTCCATACTGATTAGTGATGTTGAGTATCTATTCATATACTACTAGCCATTTGTATATCATCTTTATTTTAGAAGATTATTTATTTATTTGAGAGAGAGAGAGAGAGAGCGAGCAGGGGTTGAAGATGGAGGCATAATGGGAGAGGGAGAGGGAGAGAATCTCAAGCAGACTACCTGCTGACCACAGAGCCTGTTTAAGATTCTCTCCATCTCCCTCTCCCATTGCCCCTCCCCTCCTCACCCCCTGCTCAATCTCACAGCCCTGAAGTCATGACTCAAGCCTAATCCAAGAGTCGAACACTTAATGACTAAGGCATCCCCAAGTCCCTGTATATCATCTTTAAAGAAATATCTATTCAAGTTTTTTTGCCCACTCTTTAATCAAGTTATACGTATTTTTTTGTTGACATACTATAGTTTTATAGCAAATCTTCAAGTCAGGAAATGTGAATCCTCCAAATTTATTCTTTTTCAAGATTCCTTTGGCTATTCAAGGTCCCTTACATTTCCATATACATGTTAGAGTCAGGTTGTCTATCTCTACCTTTAAAAAAGCCATCTGGGATTTTGAATGGGATTGCTTTTATCTACAAATCTATTTGGGGAGAACTGACAGTAACATTGAGTCTTTCAATCCACGAACATGATACTTCTCTCCATTCACTTATGCCTTCTTTAACTTCTCACAGCACTATTTTACAATTTTTATGTATAGGTCTTCCATATTCTTTTGTTAGTTTATTACCTAAAATTTTATGCTTTATAATATAATGTTAAAAGAAATTGTTTTTCTTTAATTTTTATTTACTTTTTTTAAGTAGGCTCCACACCTAGTGTAGAGCCCAACATGGGGCTTGAACTCATGACCCCAAGATCAAGACCAGAGCGGACTACAAGAATCAGACACTTGGGCGCCTGGGTGGCTCAGTGGGTTAAGCCTCTGCCTTTGGCTCAGGTCATGATCTCAGGGTCCTGGGATCGAGTCCCGCATCAGGCTCTCTGCTTGGCAGGGAGCCTGCTTCCTCCTCTCTCTCTGCCTACTTGTGATCTCTCTGTCAAATAAATAAATAAAATCTTAAAAAAAAGAAAAAAAGAATCAGACACTTAACTCATTGAGCCACCTAGGTACCCCAAAAATTCCTTTTTAAAGATCGTCCGATTATTTGCTACTGCTACATAAAAAATATAATCAATTTCTGAACGTTGACTTTGTACTCCATTAAATACACTTATTTTATAGATTCCTCATGATTTTCTATGTCAACAATCATGCCATCTGTGGACAAAAAGAGAATTGTTTATTCTTTTCTTAAGATTTTATTTGTTTATTTGAGAGAACGAGAGCGAGTACAAGCTGGGGAGGGGCTGATGAGGAGAGGGAGAAGCAGGGTCCCTGCAGGGAGCCCAACATGGGCTCAATCCCAGGCCCCTGGGATCATGACCTGAGCCCGCTTAACCTACTGAGCCACCCAAACACCCCCTGCTTATTCTTTTCTGACTGTTAAGACTTTGGTTGCTTTTTCTAACTTTATGGCATTCACTAGAACCTCCATCCAGTATGATGTTGAACAAAAAAGATAAGAGAAAACATATTTGTCTTATTCTGATCTTAGGAGAAAACACTTTCCATTTTTCACAATTATGACATTTGCATTTTTTTTTTAATTTATTTATCTGAGAGAGAGATCGAGATCACAAGTAGGCAGAGAAGCAGGCAGGGGGAGGGGGAAGCAGGTTCCCCACTGAGCAGAGAGCGAGGCTAATGTGGGGCTCAATCCCAGGACCCTGAAATCATAACCTGAGACGAAGGCAGAGGCTTAACCCACTGAGCCACCCAGGTGCCCCAACATTTGCATCTTATAAATATCCCTTATTAGATTGTGGAACTTTCCTTCCATTTTTTTTTTTTAAGTAGGGCTCCATGCCCAGTGTAGAGCCCAACACAGGGCTTGAACAAAAACCCCAAGATCAAAACCTGAGCTGAGATCAAGAGTTGGATGCTCAACTGACTGAGTTACACAGGCATCTTACTTCCCTTCTATTTCTAATTTGCCAAGAGTTTTTATCAAAAATACATGTCAAATTTTTTTCCAGCTTTACTGAGGTATAGTTGATGAATAAAAATTGTATATGTTAAAGATACACAAAGAGATTTGATATAGACATATACTGTGAAATCATTAACACAATCAAACTAACACATCCATCACTTCACCTCACAGTTACTATTTTTGTGTGTTATGTGTGTGGAAAGAATACTTAAGATAACTTTTAGCAAATTTCAAACACATAATATAGTGTTACTAACTACAGTCACCATACTACACACTGGTCTCCAGAATTTATTCATCCCACATAACTGGACCTTTTGTACCCTTTGCCCAACAACTCCCTATTTTTCCACATGGCAACCACCATTCTACTTTGCTTTTATGAGTTCAACTTTTCTATATTCCACATTTAAGTGAGATCATGCAGTATTTGCCTTTTTGTGTTTGGCTTATTTCACTTAGCATAATGTCCTCCAGATTCATCCATATTGTCACAAATGGCAGGGTTTCCTCTTTTTTAAGGACGTATAATATTCCTCTGTGTGTGTATGAGAGAGAGAGAGACATTTTCTTTACCCATTCATCCATCTTATCTTAGCTACTATGAATAATGCTGCAATAAACACGGAAGTGTTGCTGCCTCTTCAAGATACTGATTGCAGGGGCATGTAGGTGGCTTAGTCGTTGTGTCTGCCTTTGGCTCAGGTCACGATTGGGATCGAGCCCCGCATGGTGCTCTCTGTTCAGTGGGAAGCCTGCTTCTCCCTCTCCCACTTCCCTTGCTTGTGTTCCTTCTCTCCCTGTGTGTCTCTCTCTCACCGTGTCTCACTGACATATTCTGTCAAATAAACAAATAAAATATTTTAAAAATATATATATACTGATTTCATTTCCTTTGGATATATAAGCAGAAGTGGGATTATTGGATCATACAGTAGTTCTATTTTTAAATTTTAAGTTTTTGAGAAAACATCATACTGTTTTCCATAATACATATTACCAATTTACATTCCCACTAATTAAGTACAAGGGTTTCCTTTTCCTTGTCAACATTTGTTATCTCTTGTCTTACTGTCTTGTCTTATACCTAAGATGTATACAGTGATATCACATTGCAAATTTCTTGCTGTTTTTTCTGCATCTAATAAAATGATTATATGATTTTTCTTCTTTATTTTGTTAGTATGGAGAATTATATTTTTTTCCCCAAATGTTAAAGTAACTTTTCATTCCGGGGATAACACAGCTTGGTCATGGATGAATTATCCTTTTTATATACTGCCAGATTTGATTTGCTAATATTTTGTTAAAGATTTTTCTATCTATGTTTATGAGAGATTCTAATCTGTAGTTTTCTTTTTTTGTAATTTCTTTGTTGGGTTCACAAAATAGGTTGGGAAGTGTTCACTCCTCTTTCTCTACTTTCTGAAAGAGTTTGTGTAAAACTGTGTTTTTCCCTTAAATATCTGATAAAAATTACCGGTTAAACCATCCAGGCCTAAAAAGTTCTTTGCAGGAAAGTTTTCAATAATGAATTGATTTTTTTAACAAATATATAGTTGTTCAGATTTTCTAATTCATCTTGTGTCAGTTTTGGTTAAACTGATTTTTTTTTTCAAAAATTTATCCATTTTATCTAATTTGCCAAATTTATTGGCACAATAGTGTTCAGAATATTTCTTTAGTATGCTTTAAGGTCTATAGAGTCTGTAGTGACATACATGCTTTCATTACTGGATACTGGTATTCTGTCATCTCTTTCTCTTTTTCCTTATATGTTCAGCTAGGGCTTCATCAATTTTGTTGAGCTTTTCAAAGAATTGCTTTCAGTTTTGTCATTTTTCTCCATTTTTGTCTGTTTTCTATTTCATTAATTTCTGCTCTTACCTTTATTATTTCCTTCTTTCTACTTTGCATTTACTTTTCCTTTTTTCAGCTTCTAAAGATGAAACATGAAGTCACTGAATCTCGTCCTTTCTTCTTTTCTAATACACGCCCATTTAAAGACATAAACTTCCTTCAAAGCACTGCTTCAGCTATCTTCTACCAATGTTGAAATGTTCTATTTTTATTAACATTCACTATGAAGTTTTTAAAAATCCTCCCATTTTGAAATAAATTCAGAGAAAATTTATAAGAACTATATGAAGAACACCTATCTACCCTTTACTTATTTCATATTCCCCATGTATTACCATTTACCATCTTTGCTCTGTATTACCTTCCCTCCTTTTCTCCAATTTTTTCTGAATTACCTGTGAGGAATTTGGCAAACTGATGCACTACCACTCCAAAATACATTAATGTATTTGTCAACCAAGCTGTCAACACTCTCTACATAGCAACAATTCAACCATAAAACTAAAAAGTTAACACTGGTATATAACCACCAACAAAACTTCAGACTCCATTTAGGTTTCACGAGTTGTTCCTATAGTGTCCTTTACAACAAAAAGATCCATACATTTCATTTAGTTGCCTAGTCGCTTTAGAGTCCTTTTGATCTGAAACTATTACTCAGACTTTCCTTGACCCTCAAGACCTTAATTTTGTGAAGAATGGGCCTGCTTTTGGTCACTCTCCAGTTCCTTCAGCTGGTTCTTTTTTTCCTTTTGTCTGAGTTGTTGGAAGGTTGGTCCAAAAGAACTACTCCACCAAAACCAGAAATGGAATCAAGATGGAATTTTATCCTCTTCTGACCACAGATCCCACCTGAAAAACGTGCCTGTCTTTGTTTGACTAGCACGACAGTTCTCCTATCTACGAAACAGGCACAGTTCCATTATGCAGCCTCATAGCATTTCATATAATTTTCCCAAATATCAATCATTATTATTATTATTATTAAGTGATGCCTACATAGTTAAAAAATCAGGAAGTACAGAAAGGAGGTACCAAATGAAAAGAAAAAGTCCCCCTCCTAACATTAAAAAGGATTGCATTTAATGGGACAAATCTCTCTCTAACACTAGTGGTAGGAGTTGGTACACCAGTGATAGGAAAAATAAAGGAAACTCTGGCCAGGAATCAAAAGATCTAAGTTTCCAGTCCTGATCTCCAACTCCAAAAACGGCTTTAGGTACGTTACTTATGCACGCAAAAAGTATTTACTCAGCTCCTAGTAACATATTTAACTATTCTATGCCTCAGTTTTCTGAGAAATGCACATAGCACTATCCATCTTTTCTATTTGTCTCATAGGCAGGAGAAAAATAATGCAATATTGTGTGTTTGAATTGCTAAAAGTTGAAAGCATAATACAAATGTAACAATACATCAGGTATTAAACCTCTAGAAAAATTAACCATGGAAATCAAAAGCCTTAGTTGGAATACAGGAGACAAATTAAAGATGACATAGGAATGGAAGAATCTATACTATTTAGTTTCATACTATTACACTATCTATACGTCTACTGTCCAATACAGTAGCTACCGTACATACAGCCATTTAGATTTGAATTAAAATAAAATAAATGTAAAATTCAGTTCTTCTGTCACACTAGTCACATGTCAAGTGCTCAGTAGCCACAGGTGGTTATCAGCTACTGTACTGGACTGATACAGACCATTTGAATTATAATGGAAAGTTTTATTGGAAAGTACTGACCCATTTACATTCTGTATATTCTTCATTGCCTGATATTAATGTTGTTGCTGAGGAATGAATACATAGCAGCTAGCCTTCCACTATAAAACAAAACAAAAATTCTCAAAGCTAAAAGAAATCCACATAGGTAAGAGTGCTAACCAAATCAGAACAGTACTGGGCTTAGTGCTTTGGAAGACCCCTAGAACTGGTTCTCATCAGAGAGATTAGGAAACTGAAGCCCAGGGAAGCAGGGTCTCTGGCCCCAGGTGCCACAGTGAATTCACATTAGAGTTCAACATGGAATCCTGGTATATCATAGCATAGGCCTGGCAGTAGGCTCTGTCACTTATTAGCCACATAGCCTTGGATGGGTAACCACCCCGGAGCCTCACTCTCATCATCTGCAAACTGAGGAATAATAATCCCAACTCCGCTAGGTTGTCATGAAGATTAAAGAGATGATGTCTCGAAAGCGCTTGGCAGAAAACCTGGCACCCCACCGGGACTTGGTGAATGCCACCTGCTGTCATCATTAACGAATATACTGCTCTTTCCACTGTACCACAAGCTGAGCAGGGAGGCTTTGGCCACCAGATGCATCATCGTCACAGAGCTGGGGAGTGTAGGAAGGAACAGGGAAATGATGCAGCTTGGCGAAATGGGCCAGAGGAGCAGAATGATAAATGCATTGTACAGCAGCAGCTATAGAACCGCGCCGGCAAGTCCCCATGCTGTAGCAGAAATTTCACCTTGAGGGGTGCAAAGGCAAATGTACCATTTGCATGCCTCTGTGTTCTTACCTTTAAAAAAGGCATGTGAGGGATGGAGCCCTGCAGACGGAGGAAGATGTTTATGTTTCTATAACCCTCATGCTGAGACAACTGGAGGAGTCAGCATTCTGTTTTTGTTCTTCTCCCTCCAGAAGTAATATATCACAATTCTGTTAGCTACCAACACTGCGATCCCACCACAGGCCTCTCCAAGCTGGCTTCAGAGTGGGTGGAGCTCTCCCCAAGGCTTCTCTAGGTCCCTCCTGTGTGCCCTAGCCCCTCATCCCCTGCCTGGTGGGGCATGAGATCCAAAACAACCGTAAAATACAGTGTCTACTCTGCAGCACCAAACACTCTCTTCTGGAAGACCGACCACCACACATGAGGTGATCAGATATTAGAGGAAAGTCAAATAGCAGCAAGTGATTTGGTCTCTAAGTGAGAAGAGGTTTCCATGCCATTCCATAACAAATCCTAACCACATGCTTTCTGACAGGCACTACACCATGCACAAATGATATGGCTGCAACCAAGACATAGTATCTGTCCTCAAGCAGATTCTACTTGAAATGGCGACTAGAATTGCCCACCAGAAATTCACCTGGGTAAACTCTAATCTGAGTCTGTAAAGTGGTACAATTTTGATTTGCAGATAAGGGAAGTGGGATTGGGATATTCCAAAACTCATCCTTGCTGTTGCTCGGAATGGAAACAGAAGCCCAAGAAGGGACCACGAGGAATTACAATATCTTTTCTCAGCTCTTCAAAGGCACACTGTGTCGTCGCAGCTTTAAAGTGGCAGTTTCTGCTGAAGGAAAGCCACTCAGCTGTTCTGTGCACCTGCCCTAGCCTGTGCCTCGGCTCCAAAGAGACAAGAATGAGCTGTTGCAGGCTCTACCTCTCCTGGCACCAGTGGGGCAAGCACCATTCACAGTCACCTCTTTCTCCTCCAGCCTAGTAAGCCACCATCCAGGCACCTGTATGTCCTCTAACCACAACAAACAAATAGAGCCACCATGTTAGCTCTATTTCCTAGCTGTGTCCTTAGACAAGTTACTTTACAAGTTTCAGTTTCCTCATCTGCACAACGGGGATAAAACCGTACATGATTCCCTGGCATCAGTAAGAACTGAAAGCGATCATTAAACGGTGCTAAGTGCCACACATGGTACACGGTCAATGACCAACAGAAAGGAGCTATCATTATTGTTTCTAAAAAATCCTGTTGTTTTCAATCAAGTCTCCCTTAACTGGTTATTCAAGCCTCCCAACACCATCCTCAGAAAGAACCAGCCTCTTCCTATAGACCCTTCAGGAGCCTAAAAAGAATCTTAACCATGAAACTCAGTCTGGTCCAGCTTTTAAACATCTGCTTGCGGAAGCTCTCCCAAAGACTCAAGGAACTCAGCCAACAACTCTTCCCTGATACAGCTCTAGATCTCTGGTCACAAATCCTCAGCTCTTACCTGTAGGAGATTTACACTATCAACCACACTCCATTTAGAAAGCTTCAGGAGTTGTGTCCTCCCTGTTTTCATATTCCAAGACCACAGTGTGAAAGCACCCTGGGTACTCAACCAAGTACTGATGGGTTAAGAGGAACACAAGAATCATGGAAATGACTCACATCAAATTCCAGCTCTACGATAACAGATAACAATTTCCAAAGAGTTATAAGAAATCAAAGTTTCCTGAAAACCCAGAGAAGGTTGGACCTGACAAAGAAATCTAGTAATATAACTTACATTTACTGCTTCATAGTTTACAAAATGTTTTCACATTCACAACATCATTTTGACAACAACTTGGAAAGATAGGCCAAATAAGTATTAATATACAGACATCAAATCTGAGGCTCAGAGAAGTAAAGCAGATTGTCCAAGAATGAAACCACAACATTAAGTCTCTTGATCCATCCAAGTCCTTCTTCTGTTTGTTGTTCCTTGATACATACTCTGTCTTCAAATGATATGCTACTAGTACCAGGCTACTAAAAAAAAAAAAAAAAAAAAAAAAACTCACTCAAAGGGAATCACGTGGAAATAAAACCACAAAGAAGATCCTCAAGAATGACTAAATTACCTTTTTGGAGTAAGGAACATTCCTCACATAATCCTGGGGGTACTGGCTACACGACCTACGTTTTGTTCAGCAGCTGTGAGCAACTGTGCCCAACCAGCTGGGTCTCCTGAAATGGCGCATGGCAAGGTCCTCATGGGAGCTACCAGCAGCCTCCCGGTGTCTACGAGCAGGCTCCCACCCTGCCTCCTGCTTCCGTTTCTCCTTCCACTTCTGGCCTCTGTGAAAAGCCAAAAGTTTCACAGTTCATTGTAACAACAACTGCTCCTTTCGCAAAGATTTCTTCTATTTCTGCTCCCCACAGCCAGTCTCCCCTGGTGCTGGGTGACACCACACATTCAGGGAAAAGAGCTCCCTTCCAGTCATCTGAAGGTGTAGAAGTCCCTACTACAGGGCTCCCACAGAGAGAGCATCACAAAAGGGAGCTATGTAATCACGCAAAGACTAACTCCCCCTTCTCATCATAATTCGGTGGTCTCTCCACCAATGAGGGCCCTGGGGTTCTGAGGGCTACCTCCCAACAGAATGGCCTGGTTTTGCTTTCTTGTTAGTGATGAGAGCAATGTTTTCTCTTTATCTACCTCAAATAAGGGGTGCCTACCAGGCAAGGCCTCAGCGGCTCAGGGCACTGCAGGCTAAGAAGAGGCTGGAACTCCATGGGAGTAACCTTTGGAAAGAGGCAAGGCTACAGGGCTGGCTCCTCAAACAGCCATCCAATATAAAGTACCCAGAAGGGCCTGGCAGAGAGACAGTTAATTGGAGCCAGTGCCAAAACCAAAAAGTGCCTCCAAGCAGGAAGCTCCAAGCAGCAGCAACCCTCCAAATAGAGCACATGGCATCTTACGAGGAATCAGCCATTCGGAACAAGGACCCAGACAGCGCTCAGGGTCCAGGACAGAGTCCAGTCCCTGGGCAATGAGACTGGCAAAATCCATGCCCTGCTCAGAGTATAGAGTTCACATACAAGCAGAACTGGCACAGAGGTCCAGCTATCCGAATGGGGCTGGTGTGCGAGGGAGAAGGCACTGAAGAAACACAAAAGGAAGGCCATGGTTCATCAGCCAGCACCCAACAAACTCCAGATCTGGAATCTCGAAAGGGCTCAGGGACAAGGAAGGTGGATGGAAGGTGGACTAGAGCTTTAGGGACAGCAACTAACAGAGCCAAGGAAAGTGTAATGACACTAAACAAAGAAAAACTCAATCTAGAAAGAAAAAAGAAGCAGGTTTGTCAGGCTGGATGGCAGGAATACTGAGATGAATGTAAGACATGATCTTTGTTACCCACTGGGGGATAAGCAGCAATTGTCCAAGCAGCCAAGGGCAAACGGACGCAGAAGAACGGGCCTGTGCAAAAACTTAGACGTATCAAACATCATGATAATTCTGTTGGTTCAGGATATATCTATCTATCTATCTAGTGCAGAATGCAAGGGTGAGACTGGTAGAGGGTGAAGCTGGGTATTCTGACAGGGGAAGGATCAAGAAGAGTTTATGTCAAGCTGGAGATTTTGGACTGCATCCCAGATGGGAAGCCATTGGAAAGTAAGGGCACATGTTCAACCCTGTAACAAGTATCTGCTGAGCACCTACGATGTGCCGGCCACTAATCAAGGTGATGGGGATTCCATGGTGAATAAGACCTACAACAACCCTGGAATTTATGCTCTAATAACCCCATTCTTCCCACACTGGCCGTGGGGATTACAGACTATGTTTCTCCTTCCCCTTGAGGGTAGAGGCAAGGTCTTACCTTCTTCCATATCCTAAAGGCTTGGCTGAGTTTCTTTTTTTTTTTTTTTTTTTTTAGAAAGAAGAGTTTTTCTTTCTTTTTCTTTTTCTTTTTTTTTTTTTAAAGATTTTATTTATTTATTTGACAGACAGAGATCACAAGTAGACAGAGAGGCAGGCAGAGAGAGAGAGAGGGAAGCAGGCTCCCTGCTGAGCAGAGAGCCCGATGCGGGACTCCATCCCAGGACCCTGAGATCATGACCTGAGCCGAAGGCAGCGGCTTAACCCACTGAGCCACCCAGGCACCCTTGGCTGAGTTTCTTCTACACAACAGGTTTCCAATAAATGTTTATTGTGGGAATGAATTTTTTTTTCTGTATTTTTTAAGAGTCTTAAAAAAAAAAAAAGGTAAGAACATCACAAAATCAGATGTATATTTTAGTACATCATTCCAACAGCCTGTGGGGGCAGCTGGGATAAGGCCAAACTAGAGACAAGGGGTTCTCACTTGAGAGAGAGCCACTGAAATTAGGTGGTAGATAATGGGGGTCCAGGCCAGAGGGACGGTGGCAGAGATGGAGGCAGCCTTAGTCCTCTGGCCACCAGCCCTCACAGAGCTCACACTTCTCCCATTAAACCACCACAGCCTCCTTGAAACCCTCACTGGCTTCTGTTTTCCCTCTAAACTTCTGCATGGTTTACTTCTACCCTGGGACAGCCCAATTTTCAAGGTCAAATGCAACAAAAGACAGCTGGTAAGCTCCAGGGTAAACGTGGGTGCAGCCTGGGGCAGTTGTCATGCTGCAGAGCACGATGGTGACACGTGAGGTCACTGGGACTATAAATCAGTGCTGATGAATTTCCTCTGCAGCTGGAAGAAAGCAAGCCAGAAGCATCCTTGCTGTCAACACTGATGGCTAACCTCGACAGGAATCCATGCTCTGTGGCACTCCGTGGAGGCTGGCTGTGGATTACCAAGCCTCTGGCCTCCATTATGTTCACTTGTTCTGATTCCAAATCTTGTTTATCAGAAGATCCAGGACAGCTCTGTGTAGCTCCTTAGATCTCAAGTGATTAAAGACAGGAGAGGAGCTCTGACCCATACTTATCACAAAACCCATATCCGAAACACAGAGCACCTGGTATGCTATGAACCTAATAGCATCTGTACAGCACTTGAGAGTTTATAAAAACCCTTCTCTATCTTATTTTCATACTCCAATAATCCTCTGGGCAAGATACAGCAGATATTATTACTCCCACTTTGGAGAGGTTTGACTGACCCAACATCACAGCGATTGTGGGTGACAGAGCAGAAATTCCATCCCAGGTCTCACTCCACATTCAAGACTGCCCCTCAGACCACCCCTGTCCAGCGAGCACTATGGTTTCCCAAAGTCGTGGGTTAACCTCACTGCCCTGGTCCTTGCTGAGGCTATCCTCTTCCTCCTGCTGTGCTCAGAAGACACCGACCCAGACTGCAAGTGAGAACCACCGTTCTCACTACCGCCTAGTGAGAGCCAGAGCCAAAGCCAGAGCCCAGGGCGACACTGGCGTCAGAACTGTCCCAAAAGGAAGCTGTTGGTAGACGGGGCTGGCGATGAGAATGAGGGCTCCAAGTGCCAGGTTCCAGCCCCGGCACTATGTCACCATGTGCCATGTAACCCGGGTCTCACGACAGCTTTCTCTCGGAACTCTTGCCCCTCGCCCCAGCACAAGGGCGGCCACCACTGCCCTGGCCCACCAGTGCCAATAATGGTGTCTTTCTTCTGCTATTTCCAGCCAGCTGCCAGACTGTGATGGATGGACTCGCTACAGAGTAAAATCAACTCATCCCTGTTTGGAGGCCTCCCCAAATTAACCTCATCAGGCCAGCAAACAATCTGGCTTTCAATCTAACCAGGACAACTGAAGCCACACATCAGGGGCTCTCGCCCTCTTCTCAACACACTCACTCCAGTCCCTTGCTGTGGATGAAGCTGGGCCCTCATCACACATGGATAAGTAAGACAGCATCTATGCTCAGGGCGCCTGGGTGGCTCGGTGTGTTAAAGCCTCTGCCTTCAGCTCAGGTCATGATCTCAGGGTCCTGGGATCAAGCCCCGCATCGGGCTCTCTGCTTAGCAGGGAGCCTGCTTCTTCCCCTCTCTGCCTACTTGTGGTCTCTGTCTGTCAAACAAAATAAAATCTTAAAAAAAAAAAAAAAAAAAGACAGCATCTATGCTCAAAGAACTCAAGTCTGATTTAGAGACAGACATATTACTAACTACTGCAGTGCTTAAATACCATGTGATAGCTTTGGGCAGCAACCTGGTCTTTGCTCTGTGAATTCTTGGCACCTTGCACTGTGCACGGCCCACACTGAGATGCTGTAAACATTTACTGAATAAATAAATAAAACTAAGACATAACACGACAACAGAAGATATAGACACACTTCAAAGAAAGCATTTCTCTTCTCCACCTCAAAAATTCCATCTTCACATGTCCCTTTTTCTCTTGACTCCTGTACTACAAGAAAGTATCCTTGCGTCTTGTTAGAACTCATCCCTTCACAGAGACTCCAAGCCTCTCTCATCTCCCCGGGCGCCTTGCTCCAGCTGTGCCCTCGGCCTCCTGCATCTTTGCTCACAGCTCGGGCTCACTCGCTCTCTCTCTCACTCACTCTCTTGCTCATGCCTTCCCTCGGCCTTTGCACACACTGCAGTTTCCCCACACTCACAAAACGAACTCAAACCAAGCTCTCCTCCCAGTCGCTGAACTTGTTCTCTCATCCTCCTTTGGCCACTGAATCTCTGGGCAAGGTTGTTCACACATACCGCCTGCATTTCTCACCATCCCCTCATTCCCTGGGTCCCAGCTCGAGCCTCTCAGAGGTGTCAGCACAACCTCCCAGCAGTCTTTTCTCAGCCTCTGACCTCCCTGACCTCCTTGTTGAAATTTCCTTCACTTCTGAGAATGCTGCCGTTCCTGGCTGGCTTTCTCCTTCTCTTGTCGATACACAGTCTCTATCTGGCTGCTCTTCCTCTGCTTTCCTCCTAATGTGAGTTCTTGCCAAGATTCCCCTGTTATTTTGCATTAGCTCCCTTGAGAAATAATTTCATGTCAAAGCTTCCAATTTAGGAAGCCTTTCCAGTCACCACCTCCCACCCCAACCACCCCCCACCCCAACCCTGCAGGATCCAACAGAACCGGAAGGGCTGAAAATGCAAGGAAGAGGAGGTCCCCAAGGACATGGTTGGGATGAGATTGTTGTCAGATGCTCTCTTACAGCCTTTGTCACCTTCAGCTGGTCCTATAATGAACTGATCTTAGCCTGGCCACCAGCTCACAAGCCCCTGAGACGGGAACTCTTCCATCCTTCCCTGCTCCCCGCATTCACCTAATGTAGTGCCCGGACAGACAGGCACATGTAAGCATCTGCTGGAGGAAAGACTGACAACTGGAGGTGCATGTGCATAGCAGCACTCGGTCAACTGTGAAGCCCTAAAGGACAATAAGCCTCATCCTCAGCAGAATCTGTAAGAAACTTCTAGGCTGTTCGTGTCTGTTACAGGGTCAGATACTCTGTTCTCTGGCTCCGCAGGACACGCTGCCCAAATGCCTGAAAACATGCAAATGCCCATTCCGGCACAGACCTGGGCCTGGGAAGTGCGGACTGCAGGGGGCAATCGCAGGGGACCTGAAGAGGGTCATGTATCTCTGAAACTTTTCTTTCCTTCTGTTTTCATTTATTCAGTCAGTAAACATCCACTGAGCACCCACGAGGTGCCGGGAGCTATTCTTGACCCTGGGAACACAGCTTTGGAGGAGACAGACAAGGCCCTTGCACTCCTGGATCCAACAGTTTCGCACGAGGAGATGGTAACTACACACAAATAAGACAAAAGCGGCTGGTACAGAAGGGCTGGCTGTGTCGCATCCTTTCCCACCCCTTTCCAACGAAACAGCCCTGGCTGTTGGCTCCCTTCTCTCTCCTGAGTGTTCCCACGAACAATGCCCGGCTGAGGCTCTGATGCATGCTTGCGTGAGGACTCCTCCCGTCAGGCCAGCAGCTGCACACAGAAGTGCCGCTGTTCTCACCTCCCAGTGAAACTGTCGTCGCGTGAACACTGCTCCCCTCCTCGGGGAGGCCTCTAGAGCCTGCTGCACCTGGAAGGGCTGGGCCACAGGGGCTGCACGGGCTCCGAGACCTCACGCTCCTCTAAGAACAGCAGTGACGAAAGCGATTACTTACCGGAGAGCTACTTAGGGATGCTTTTTTCAGGTTGTGTTCAATTCTGTCAGAACCCTCCAGACTCAGCTGATTGCTGGTGGTAGATTTCTGTGTTATTTAGGGCACTGAAGTCCCACAGTCTTGACACAAACTTAAAATTAGAAATGCATTAAATATAGGAAAAGAGGAAGGTCATTTAGGAAGGGCAGCATTCCGAGGGAGCTGCAGGACAAAGACGCCCTGGAAACTTCCAGGTTCGTTAATGGGTTTTACACAGCATTCGAGTGGTATTTCTCCTTCTGAAATAACCCTGTGGAAAGCGTAGGGGACTGGCTCAAACCTCAGCTAGCACCGCCGAGTGAGTGAATCTGCAGACTAAAAATAGCTGCTTTCCCACTTGCTCTGACAGCTCTCACCCAGACCCAGTGCACAGGTAGGCCCTCCGACAAACACTTTCAGTCCTGCAGCAAAGTCAGGGTTGATGGCTTCTGGGCTTAACAAGTACCCAATCCTTGGCTCAACTCTTGTTTATTTCCATGTTTCCTGCTCTTGCTCCAAGGGCTGTGTGTGCGTGTGTGTGCCTCTGTGCACACGCGTGCACATGTGCCCTGAGCTCCCTGACTGAGATTTGGTGCTCCTCAACCAGACGTGGGCAGAATTTAAACCGGGAACATGACTCAGGCCCATGGCTGCAGACTGAGCCCAGAGCAAGGCCTTCAGAAACCCTGGGAATCAGGCTGTTTGTCCTGGGCCTTCTTCTAACCTACCTAGACTCTCTGGGTCTCGGTTTCCTCAACTGTAAAAGAAGGATAATCATTCCCAGTCTGGCCTATTTCACAGCATCATGCTGGGAGCAAATGAGATAAGGGACACGGGACTTATTTTCCTTCAAACAGTAATCCTATCAGAAAGACAGATGGCAGGGACGGGACAGGCCAGACAAGCAGCAAGACTGCAAAACGAGGCTGCCCCACTGGAACGGGCAGGCATCCTGAGCGGCCCAGGAGCTAGAACAGATCTAGACTCACAGCTTCTGCTCATGTTGTCCCCTCTGCTGGAATGTCCTTCTCCCTTTGCCAAACACCTCCTCATTTTTAAGAACCCAGCTCAAATAACATTTCTGCTCATGGGTGTCTTCGGCATAAATCACCCCATCTCCCCTGTTCCCTTGGCCTTTCGTACATACCACTCAGCACATCCATTCTGCATAGTAAGGATCTATTTACAAACCTGGAAGTTCTTCTAGGGCGTGGACTAGATTCTTTATCTTTGTATGCACCACCCACTGTCCCCACTGTGTGGTCAATGCAGGCATGTGGCAGGTGTCAACCAATGTTTCCTGGGTTGACTATGGAATAGGCACAATCCCAAAGCCAAGACAGAGGTAAACTCAGGAAAGCAGGCACGGTGGGACAGCACACACAGAGCCCATAGAGGGGGTGGCAGATGGGGAGCCCAGGAAGTACTGTCATGGGAGGTCTGTCTCCCTCTGGCAATAAGGTCACAGCCACAGGGACAGCCATCAAAGTTGAACTGCAAGTCCTGGGGGGACCAGACAGCAGCATCACACTAAATCCCAATGACCTAAAATGGAACAGGAGGCCCTGGGGACAAGGAACAAGGGCAGAGAACAGAGCCAAGGCAAAGAGACAGAGCAAGGCTAAGTGGTACTGAAGCCTGGAACCTCTGGATTACTTAAAATGCCCAGGTCTGCCAAAGTTGAGCCAGCAGCAGGGGTCAAGTGATCTTGACTATGACCCTGAGGGACTCCAGGGCAGCAGTCACTATAACTTTATGTAGCAATCATTTCCATAAAATAAGAATCAGATCTGGAAGGGACTCTTAGATCTGTAAGAAACATCAGGAAACACCTGGTCTAACATCCCCCACCCATATCTGGGAGAACTAAGGGTTTTAGGAGGGAAAGGGGTTGCTCAAATTCACTCAGTCTGGGCAGAAGCAAAGCTAGAAGCCAGGTCTTCTGACTCCCAATCCCATCCCCTCAGAGGCTGCTTGCCCTCTTCTGAAGGTCCCATGCACATACTGGGTGCCCAGCTCTAGCTGCTTCAGAACCCTGGGGAGACCCCAACATACCCACTAAGTGAGCACAAGCACTTCCGCTTCCACCTTTGGGCTGAGTTTAGAGCCAAGGTTCCATAGGAAACGTGCAGATGATAGCCCCAGCTGGGGCCAGGGAAGCTGTTGTGGTTCACACATACTCTGCATGGATATGTACATGGGGGGAGTAATCCCAATGACTCTGCTACTCCTGGAATCTTCCAAGAGTGGCTAGAGGGGCCTAGTATCTAAGGCCAAGCTGAAAGAACATGATACGCATAGTCTTCACCACTGTAAGAACATTAAAGACCTGCCAAGGCTACAATCCCAAAGTCTTTCTTAGGCTAGAGATGAGACATGGCTCTGAAGAAAGTATTCAGACTCTAGGGGGATCAGAGACTCTACCTCCCAGACTCCTGGAACTTTTAATCCAAGTGAGGATACATATGCAAAAGGACAGATGCTACTTTACTTCATTTACAAGGCAAGTATGCGAGCTTCAAATAGTTCAAGTTCATGTCCCGCCCCCACTGTTTACATACTGTATGATCTGGGGCCAGGGACTTGCCCATCCTGGGCCTGAGTAGCCTGACGCATAAAGCAGCGAATATTAACACTTGCACCCAGTTTTATTGTAAAGATGAAGTAATACATGTCAAGTCTTTCGTATGATGCGCCACCAAATCACATTGCGTTTGTCTGCTTTCTTTGGTTCATAGAAAGGGATGGTTATACCGCCTGTGCTTCCCTCTTCTGTGTGGCTGTCACTCTGGATCCCAGACACCTCACTCTCTGCTAATCCCTGGGACACGGAAGAAGGCAATTGGTCAGCTATGGGCCACACTCAATTCATTGAAGGTCAGAAATCATTAACTTTGTTCAAGGCCGTTCCTGCTCTCCAGGTGTCCCTGGACCTCCCTGGCCAAGCCCCTCCCAGGGCAACCCCTCGTTTAGTAGGGCTTTATATCTTTTCCAAGGTGAATCCACTCCTAGTAGCTAAGAGCTGCCCACTGGCCTGGCTCTGGGCTGCAGGCAAACAGATGCTTGACAGGTCAGACCGGAACATCGACAGCAGGGATGACCCCAGGACCAAATTTACCAAAGGAGACAGCCTGGGGCCTGGGGTCTGAACCTGCAGGGAGCCTGGCAAGTACACACACCAGCACCCCAGAGCCTGGAGCAGAGATAGAGGGAGCACTGACATGAAGTCACCCCAAGGCTCAGGGCTCAAGCCAGCCCCTCAGACAGTCCCGCTAAGAAACACTAAGAAAGGGGCACCTGGGTGACTCAGCAGGTTAAAGCCTCTACCTTCAACTCAGGTCATGATCCCAGGGTCCTGGGATTAAGCCCCATATGGGGCGCTCTGCTCATCGGGGAACCTGCTTCCTCCTCTCTCTCTCTCTCTCTGCCTGCCTCTCTGCCTACTTGTGATCTCTCTCTCTCTGTCAAATAAATAAATAAAAATCTTTAAAAAAAGAAAAAATAAAGAAACTACACAAAAGTCACCTCAATGTCAGCCTCTTAGGCTGTATGTGCACTGGTCATATCTGTCACAGTGCTACACACGACAGCCACCACACAGTGTTAAAGGCAAAGAAGAGAAGGGCCCAACAGTTACAGAGGACCTGCCACACACCACGAACCTCGTGTGTCGTGCTCACAGATGACACATTGTGGCAGGCATCATGAGCCTCATCTTGCCAAGGAAACCAGAGACTCCGAAAAAACCATGAGGCCTCTGGGCCTCTGCTGTGCTACCTGACCACAAAGTCCTAAATGTTCTGAGAAAGGCAAAGAAGAGTAAAGGGTCTAAAACCCTTGGTACCGGGTGCCTGTGTGGCTCAGTGGGTTAAAGCCTCTGCCTTCGGCTTAGGTCATGATCCCAGGGTCCTGGGATGGAGCCCTGTATCAGGCTCTCTGCTCAGCGGGGAGCCTGCTTCCCCTCCTCTCTCTCTGCCTAAATCTCTGCCTACTTGTCATCTCTGTCTGTCAAATAAATAAATTTTAAAACCCTCGGTACCAAGCTCTCAGCACCTTAGTATTGTGGTTAAGCAGACAATACAAGCTAAAACAGTTCATTCCCTCATTCCCTGCTAGGGGAGTCAACGTCTCTCAAACGGAATCTAGAGAAAGACAGCAAAAGTCATAAAGATGTTCACGGCCTTTGCCCCTACAATTTCATTCCCAAGAGTGTATCTTCAAGAAACAGTTCAAAAGGGTAGTCACTGCAGAGTCCACCATAGTAACAAAAAAGAGGAAATGAGATAAATGTCCAACATTCGAAGAATGGTTTGGAAAATCCCAGAACCTTTGACTCCTATAATGTTATAAGGTCCATTTTAAACGACCTTCAAGATCAGAAAGAAACAAGGCAAAGCATTTGTGATCAAATAAATGAAGACTGAATACCAAACATCCTCGGTGCTCTCACTACAAATTTATAAAGGAGGTACATGTGTATATGCATAAAGGAATGCAGCTGGGAGGGTGGTTAAGATTATGGATGGTTTATCGTCAACATCATCATCATCATTATTACCATGTCTAAATTGACATTGTGGTTTTGTTTAATGAGTGCCTTTTCAATTAAACAAAGAGAGAGCAAGAAAGACAGACAGACTTAACCCCAGCACTAAGGAAAGGCCCAAGAGGAGCAGGTCTGGGATGTGAAACAGAAACTGAGAACCGTCCTACATACCCGGAAGGAGGAGGCCAGGCAGGCCCCGGGGGAAGGGAAGCCCTCTAGGTATGAAGAGGGTTGTAATTAGTCTGATGCTAATTACAGAAGTCTCGCTAGCTTATTAATTTTTTTTGACAGACTCTGAATGAAGACTGAATTCCTTCATTAAGCCAACTTGGGTTCAGAAGCACATTTCCTACGTGGCCTTCCTCATTCTCTTCAAAAAACCTAGCCTTTCCTTTTTTTTAAGGACAGCAGTAAAGTAAAATTTAGTAACAGAAACACACACCCTGGAGAAATTAAGCCTCCTGCCTTAAATGTAGAAATTCAAGACATTTCAGGGAATTAAAGGGGCTTGAATAAGGAACTGAACTACAATATTTTCCACGCTGGGAAATATAAACAGTAGTGCAGAATACTTAGCTCACTATGAAGGCCCCTCAATCAGGTTCCAACCTGTCTTTCCGACATCACCCCGTATTTGCCCCCACAGACACCTCATGCTCCAGCCAAAATGAACCACCGTGGTCCCCCAAACACTTTCTTCACTTTCTTAATCCCTAACCCCATTCCACCTATTGTGCTTACCTGAAAGTCCTCTTCTCTCTTATAGCTGCCTGCTCGAGTCCGACCCATCCTCCCAGGCACAGCTCAAAGCCGTGTCCTCCGTGACACTGGCCTAACCCAATCCGCAGGGCCTGACTC
This sequence comes from Mustela erminea, assembly GCF_009829155.1. Classification (NCBI taxonomy): domain Eukaryota; kingdom Metazoa; phylum Chordata; class Mammalia; order Carnivora; family Mustelidae; genus Mustela; species Mustela erminea. The sequence continues at coordinate 72,017,893 of NC_045622.1, forward strand.
CATCTCCCACTCTCTGAAGTGGACCCAAAGTACTCACAGTCTCTCTGAAGGAGTTACGCCCAGTCTGCTTGCAGTACAGTTATCCAGGCACCTCCCTTTTCTACCATACTGAACCCCAAGCAACTCGAGGCAAGGACCCCTTCAGAGTCCTGTGTGGAATCCACAATGCCTCTACTAGAAGCACACAGTAGGCCTGCAGTCTCTGTTGCGACACAAGACAAGGGAAAGAGAAGCATCCCTTCTGTGGAAAGTCACTTCCTACCTCAGTTGCTCCTGTTAGGCAGCGCAGAGGCGAAGGCATGCTCTTCCGAGGTCCTGAGTGGGGACACGATGGATCCTGACTTTGTAGTTTCCAGTCTTCAGGAGACGCCAGCTTCTTCCCTAGTTGACCGTAGTCCGCTCGGCCCCAGGTAAACACCTTGCCAGTTTCTAAAAACAAACATTAGCTGAATTAAGGTTACATTCCACAGCTGTGCTCTCCTGGGCAGGCAATGACTTATGAGACAAAGTGTGAGCATTTATTTTAGTATTAACTACCACGTACCAGGAGCCATCCTATCTTCCTGGAGGGAGAGCACAACTATTCACACTTTCACAGATGTGGGGACTGAGGTTCGGAGGGGTGAGAGGGCATGACCAAGATCAAACAACAGGCAGCACCAGAGCTGGATTCCAGCGGAGGCGGATTCCAAAGCCTGTGTGCCTGCATTTTGACAGGGGACAGGGCAACAGGGAACTCTGGCCACACATTATGGCCTCCCCATCCCTCCTTGGCTCACCCAGACGTCTGTTCTCAGGCTGTCAGTGCCTTGAAGTCCCCAAGGCTCCTGCCTTGCCCCATGCCACAATCTCTTAGCACCCTCCTCCTAGCACAATTAACAGCCAGTTTTGTGTGTTTTCTCTCCACATAAAAGGACCTTCAGAGTCTATGCTCTTACCCAAAGGAGCAAGTCTCATAGGCCCAAAGCAGTGCCTATGTGAGGTGGAAGGGAGTGAGAGAAGGGAAAAAGACAAAATCATTTACAGCCAGGAAAGCCTCAGTCCCCCAGATGTACCATCTGGGAAGCTGGCCAGTGCAGAAGATGATTGAAGAAAATGGATTTTGGAAAAAGAGAAATGCCTTTCTTCTCCCAGATAAGAAGAAATTCACCAAATTCGCTCAGTTGTACCAAGTGCCACATTTGTTATTTCAACAGAAATGCAAAATCCGATGAGGCATAGATTATTAACAGATTCTCTGCAATAAATATGCATAACCATGTGCGCTGTATAAATTCTTTATACATGTTTATTTTAACAAAGAGACTCTTTGCTTAAGAGACAAAACACCAAGCAATGCATATTAAATTCTAGACAAATCTACTACTATGATACTACTGTGTTTAGTATCAAAGCTTCATCTGGCCCTATATTCAACATACGGTTTATAGTGTCAGCTACAATACAACCACAGACTCAGGGGGGAAATGTCGGAATAGCAAAGGGATGCAGTTCAGAGGATAGGCCTGCTCACAGACATCATGTAGACACCGAGGAGTTCACGGGAAGTTCTGAGCTTCCTCAGAGGTGAACAAAGTCTGTGTGGCCCATGTGGTACGACAGGAACTGGGAGCAGGTCCGCTCAGATGAGCCATTCCATGGCCTCACACATGTTGTTGTTCTTGCCGTGGATGCCCTTTCCTTACATTAGTTGTTTGATAAGCTATAGCTCCAGCTGTACAGTCCAGCCCACATACCACCTGTTCTGTAAAACCTTTTTTGACCCCTCAATCCCTCACAGAAAGGATGAAACCCACCCTCCTTGTGGGCCACCTTTATTACTGTACTCATCAACTACTGTGTTCTCATTTCACAGGTGAGAAGTTAAGGTTCAGAGAAGTGACTAGCCCACGGTCACACAACTCCTTCCTCTACCCATGGTACCATTCTGTATTAGTTATTCAAACAGGGTCCACATCAATGGATAACCAACACCCAACACTCAACACTCTCCCCTCACTTCTGTAGGACCAACAAAAAAGCTCATGTGCCCAGGACCCACAAAGCATCCAAAACTAGCAAACTGTCACTCTACTTGAGCTGGGTGGGATATATAACCAGACTACCCTAGAAAGGAGTCCCAGGAAGCTAGAAGATGAGACTATTACTTCTTAACTTGACCCTACATTCTTCTGCTGCAAAGAACTGGCAAGATGTTATCTGCAAGTCTATCAAAGAACTAAATCCCACAATGAATCCATTCCTGTGAAATAAGACATCTTAGAATCTTCTCTGCTATTGATTACTGATGTCCAAGGCAAACAAGACTGCCAGGATATGTATGGTGTTGCCATTATTCCATCTCCAATAGCAATTCAACCATTCTACCTACATAGCACTTTTCACCTTCAAAGCACTTTACAAAGATTAACTAATTAATTCTCATGTTCCCTGAGGAGGCCACAGACATTCTATTAGAGACAAGCCCAAAAACCAGGCTGACTGGATGTCCAGCCTTCATTCTCCAGCCCAAGTTTGCCCAGTCAGTTAGATGCATTCTCTGAAGCTGTCTGTTTTTCCCCCAAAATACACCCTGCATTAGAAGGCTCACAGAAGACAAAGGAGATTCTTATTTTCCTTTTCTTTTAAACAGACACTTACTGACCATTTCCTAGGTGCCCAGCACATTCAGAGCCACTATCTTAATTAATCCTCAAAATAGTTCTACATAGTATAGATTACTAAACTTATTTCACAATGAGGTTAAATGACTTGGTCAAGACCAAACAATCAGCAGATGGTAGAACCAAGATTAAAACCCATTGTTTTTTCTGACTCCAAGCCCTTTGGTAGCTCCACTGACTGCCCAGCTGCTGTCAGTTCTTACAATGTTTGAGGAGGGGGAAAGTCCAGATCAAATGGGTATGTTCCGTGTACCCGCTCATTTCCCAGGACACCTTGCAGAACTCAGGACTATAAGTGCTGAAATAAAGGCATTTAACACAAGGATGATGATTTTAGGTCACCTGGAGTAAAAAGAAAACAATGAGTCCACACACACAAAATGTTCACTAAGGCACTGTAGACAAAAATATGTCTCAAGCAGAAGCCTGCTATCAAATCCAAGGAGATTCAGATCACGAATGTAACAAATTTTTGCCTTATAGCCAAGAATTATGTTACTGTGGCAAAAGAGACATACATTAATGTCATCAAAAAGTATGTGTCTTCAGATAAATGAGAAAAAGGACCAAGAGCACAAAATAAAGTCAGCAAGTAAAATACCATTTACTTGCAAGGTCTGCCCATGCGCAAACTGACACAAAATCACTATGGAGCCAAGACGTTAGGCACAGGTGGCAAAAGATTCCAACACAACACAGAACACAACAGGGGCCAAGTAAGCAGCACTGACAAAGCATGCCTAAAGAACTTGCAGGATTTCAGGCCAAAATTGTTCTGACAGGCTTGATGGAACAAGTGACATTAAAGCTGAACTTCTAGAGAGGAAAAGAAAAGGGGAGATTGAGGTAGAATATTCTAGGAGTGGGGAGAAGAGACGAGCGATCACAGAACCAAAAGGCACAAGGTGGGGCAGGTGGAGAGAGAGTGAGGGTCACAAGGAAGAGGGACTTCAAGGTGAGTCAGGACTTCGGGCTGGGGTCACCACGGGAACATGCCAGGCTTGGGGTCTGGATCCCACCTTCCAGACCAGTCCAAACTTGCTGGCTTGCACTCCCCTGTTAATAAAGTATTTTTTTGACATACCATATATATGTATACACACATATACACCTCCATACACATATACATCCATCTATTTATTAAAATATATACTTATATACATATATCAATTATCAGTATATCCTTATTTTTAAATATACAGTGTAAAATATACCCACAATGTAGAAAACTTAAAAGAATGAGGTAAAAACACATAAAAGGAATCATAATTTTTCTTCCCATACCCTGGCAATTCGTCTCACATGCTCACTTTAGGAACTGCTGCTAACTAGACTATGGGGAGACTGCGGACGGGGAGCTGGGGTGGGGCCTGGTCAGAGGAGTGTCCGGGAATGGTGCATCTGGCAAAGGTAGAGGGACCAGTAATAAGAACATTCGTAACATTCATAGCTAACACTAGTGTCGCACCTACTGTGTACTATGTACTGGTCTAAGCATTCTCTGTGTGGTATCCTGGGTATCTCTCTGCCCAGCCCCATCTGGTGCACAAGGGACTGGGCACTTATCCAAAGGCAGAGCAGTAGTAACCAAAGGGAAGGAAGAAAGTCACTACAATTACACAAGCCTAAGATGGATCAGGGTTGAACCTAAGGTTGAAGTCACAGGGGAAAATAAGTTAAGAATGTGCAAGACTTGGTACCCCATCAGATGTCAGAGAAAGGGAGCAGGAGGAAATGAACACCACTCTGAGATTTCAGGATTTCAAGGCTGGTGGTGCCATTAAAAGAAATAGACAAAAGGGCAAAGATGCCAGATCTGCGGTCCCATCAAAGACTCCATCAAAGGGAGTCATGAAATATTATTTCATTACTAAACAATTTAACTCTCCTGAGTGGTTATGCAAACATCTTATCAAACAGTCAAATATAAATAAAGAGGAAGTGGGGCACCTGCGTGGCTCAGTCTGTTAAGAATCTGCCTTTGGCTCAAGTCAGGATCCCAGGGTCCTAAGATGGAGCCCTGGGCCCTCCCTACTCAGTGGGGAGTCTGCTTCCCCCTCTCCTGTCCCTCACCTTCCCCCACCCACCTGTTCACTCTCTATTATTCTCTCTCTCAAATAAATAAATACAATCTTTGGGGCGCCTGGGTGGCTCAGCCAGTTAAGCCTCTGCCTTTGACTAAGGTCGTGATCTCAGGGTCCTGGGATCAAGCCCTGCGTCAGGCTCTCTGCTCAGCGGGGAACCTGTTTCCTCCTCTCTCTCTCTCTGCCTGCCTCTCTGCCTGCTTGTGATCTCTGTCAAATAAATAAATAAAATTTTTGAATGAATGAATGAATAAATAAATACAATCTTTTGTTTAAAAAAAAAAAAGAGGAAGTAAGTGAGAAGAAAGATTATTCTGTGCCAAGCCCTGGCAGGGGCAGAGGAGGTCAGAGGGCTAGGGGGCTGGTGAATATTCAAGGGGCCAGCTTCCTTCAGCATCTATCAGAGGGCTTTCATGAATGAGGGTAAAGGCAGTTAAGAAGCCACTCCAGCAATATCTAAGCTCTTTAGGGAAGGAGAATTTCTACCCCACTCCAGGGAAGGGGATCCTGAAGGCGAGAAGAAGATGGAGTGTAATACAATGAGCATTCACACTTTAATAGAATGTCCCAAAAGGGAACAGAGTGACATTGAATGTATCTGAGGGAGTCAGCAAACAGAGGTAGATGTTATAAAAACACACCTCTAGGTCAAGGCAGAGAAAAGGCCATATAGCCCCCCAGTCCTTCCCATAGCATATTCCAGGGTGCTACGAAGCCTCCTGGAGCACACGCAAGTGACAAGTGAGCCACGCCCTAGCTAGGAGTTTGTGACATTTATAATTCAACTGCTAACAAACACCAGTTACTCTCAGGTTATTAATTCTGAGTCTGCAAAGTATGAGAACCTGATTTCTCTAACTCATCCTTTGTTCTGACATTTGGATAGAGATTTTATTAAAAGGCGCTGATGACAACCAAGGACTGGTCAAATGCAGAACGAACTGGCATCCCCAGTTTAATCTTCCCAAGGAAGGAGAAGAGTGGGAAAGGAGAGAGCTCAGGACACAGGTGGCAGAAGCAGTCACACCAGGCTGTGGTAAATGTGCCCTGCCTCCCTCTACAGGGCAGCTATGCCACTCCCCTCTGTCCCTGGCTGTCGCCAATGTCCCAGCCCCCTTCACCTAGTCAACTCCTACTGCCTCTTCAACTCTGAAGGTCCTTAGTCAAGACCAGATTCCTCTGTGCAACAATCTTGGAGAACGACGTTCCTCATCTTGGGGCACTTCTCTTGGTTTATAAACATACACTCATTAGAAAGACTTTTGACTAATGTCTGCCTCCTCTCCAGAGAGTGAGCTCTATGACTTCGGGGACTGTCTGATTTTGCTCATCTCTAATCCCTAGAATAATGCCCAGCACAAAGCTAGTACTCAATGAATATTTGTTGCCAGAATAAACAAATGAAATTAACTACTGAATTTTATCATTCACTGGTTCCATAATCTTGAGAAAATTACTCAACATTTATAAAACGGGAATAATAACATCTACTTGAAAGGCTATTGTAAAGATACTTTTGCAAAAAGTACGCAACACAGTAAATGTTAGCCACTAGTACTCTCATTCTGCTGGTTCACCTCCACAGCCTTAATCAAGGATTTTCAGTGTCCACTCACAGTGTCTACCAATTTGTCATATCTTCTCAGCCAACACCCACCTACCAATGTCTTAGGGTCAATGTCTCTATGGACAACCAAAGAAGCGGAAGAGCAATGAAGGCTCCATCTTGGAATTCTGGATTTTTATAAGATTTGAGCATACTATCTGGCATGTCAGAGGCCTCTGAAGGACCATGTGATACCAACAAATGGAAGCTAGGGAAAGAGAAGAGAGCAGTGGGGAAGCAAGAGGAAGCTTTAATCTAAGACTCAGAAAACCTGGCCTAGTCCTGATTCCTTTTAGGCTATGTGATCTTAAGGAGGTCCCTTCTACTCCAGGGGTCTACTCTTCCCAACCATAAAAAAAAGAGGACTGGGTTAGATGGTCTCTGAGACATTCCTGATCTACACTTCAACGACGAGGTCTAAAAATCTCCCCATTTTGTCAAAGTGAGTGGTGTACAACCCAATTTTGGCATCCTTAGAATATTTAGTCTGACCAGTGTCCTAAAATAAAACACCCACCCATATCAAAGACCACTCATGGGGCCCCTGGGAGACTCAGTCAGTTAAGCATCTGCCTTCAGCTCAGGTCATGATCCCAGGGTCCTGGGATCAAGCCCTGTGTTGGGCTCCCTGCTCAGTAGGAGCCTGCTTCTCCCTCTCTCTATATCTGCCACTCCCCCTACTTGTGCTCTCCTCACCTCTCTCTCTCTCAAATAAATAAAATCTTTAAAAAAAAAAAAAAAAAAAAGACCACTCATATAGTTAACAATTTAAATGAAGATTGGGATTGACTGTATATCCTATTATTTCTTAGTAAAATTTCCTTAGTCTCCAAAGCTGTATCATGGACAATATCGCCAATAAAAAAAGTTTGGAATTTTTGAAGTTAATGCAGGAATAAAATTTCCAAACATCGGCTGCCCAACTAAAAAGGAGCAAGAATGAACAAAAGGTAAGGGACTGTGGATAGTTCTACAGAGAGGTGACTCTGGGTGAAACTCTACTTTAGGCACTGCCATTAAGTTATCTACTCTAATCAGCCCTGAATGATTGGTGTGAACCCCCTCTTACAGATAAAGAAATAGATCACAGAAGTTGAATGACTTGCTCAAGATCACACAGCTCATATGCTACAAAGCTACGATGAAAATAATAATAGTAGCTCATATTCTTAGGGCACTTCTTTCATGCTAAACTCTCCCTGGCTTGTCCCATTTCGTCCACAGAAACACCTCACAAGTAGGCATCATTAAAATCCTCAAATTACAGGTGGGGAAATTAAGGCACAGGAGAGGTTCAGGCTCAGCCTCCTGCAACTGTCAGCAGCAGAGCTTGGACAGAGTCCAGGGACCTGGCATAAGTGCTGGGACCCCCAGTCACTGCCCTGGAGAGGACATACTGCTTTTCACTGGGTCACAATGCCTCTTCAAAAAGGAACATTCCCGAGGACTTCTGGAGGTTGTTCAGGGTCACGGGGACACAAAGAGCCTAGCTGCTGAGTGACTGAGCACGCTTCATCTGTGGCCCACATGGCCAAGGGCAGAATCCCACAACACACCATGCATGCCACGCAGCTGCCCCATTTTGTCTTCACTGACTCTATTAGCTATCAAATCAGGAGCACTGGTAATATAAGTCAAGACAGACTGCACCATGAGGAGGCCCCAGACCAGCTACAGGACGATATCATGCAGGGCTAGGGCTTCCTGGACAAAAGCAGGGAGGAATGGTTTCTTCTCCTGAATTGGGTCCTCCTTTAAGTAGTTCCTTGGCCTTCCACACAGTCCCTCTGTTCTCTCCGTGCTGGACAGCTGCTCCTTTGTCAAGGGCATACCTTACTTCCTCCCTCCCAGGATCTAGGGTCATGCTGGGTCCCAGCCCCTAAATCTGGTCAACCCATAATACTGCTTTGCTCGTTCTGCCTACAGAACTCCTTCTCACCCTTCAGGGTCCAGCTTGAATGTCACTGCCACCCTAAAGCATCCCATCATCCTCCTGTTTCGACACCTCTTCCTTTAGGAGCCATTAGAATAAGGCTTGTACCTTTGTTCCAACAACTATTCTATACCATCAAATGCAAGATTATTTGATGGCAGGTCTTGTGTTGCCCTCTGTCTTAGCCAACGTTCTCCAGAAAACCAGAACTAAGAGGATTCAGGGGCACCTGGGTGGCTCAGCTGTTAAGCGTCTATCTTTGGCTCATTATGTTCCCTCTCTCGCTGTACCCCTGTCAAATAAATAAATCTTAAAAAACAAAAACAAAAAACTAAGAGAATAGAGAGAGAAATGTATAAGGAATTGGCTCACATGATTACAGAAGCTGCAGAGCCAGTGTCTCAGCTCCAAGGCTGTCAAGCAGCAAGAGCTAATGTCCCAGAAGACCACCAGGCAGGACAATTCCCTCTTATTCAGGGAAGGGTCTGGTCTGCCTTTTTTTCTACTCGGGCCTTCAACTGATTGGAAGAGACTCACTCATATTAGTGAGGGCCAACAATACTCAGTCCATGACATAAATGTCCATCTCATCTAAAGACACCCTCACAGAAATACTCAAAATAACATTGACCAAATATCTGGGCGCCTCATGGCCCAGTCAAGGTGACCCATAAAATCAACCATCACACCCACTAGAAGGCGAAGAGCAATGATCCTTTCTTATTCTCTCTGTATTCCTCTCAGCACCTAGCACAGGGCCTGGCCCAGATCAGGTGCTCAATGTTCATTGAAGAAAAAGGGGTCTAGGCATTGCTCTTACCATAGACTTTGGATGCCACCAAGGACATCAGAGACCATCCCATCCAACTCCTCCGAAGAGAAGACAAAACTGAGAAAAGTATCTTTCCCAAGTCCCAGTGACTACTTAGAAGCAGAGCCTGCACTCACAACATTCAACACAACATTACTGCCCATTTTCTGTAGGCCAGGTGCTCTCCCAGGTACTAGGGTCTACAAAACTCTCCTCCTTCATGGAGCTTATATTCAAGTGGGCTTGGGGGGAAGGATGGGGGGAGACAGGCAACTGATCAAATACCATAAAAAACATATGCACTGGCAAATGATTCTGAGTGCTGTAGAGAACACACAGTAGGGAAAAGGGACAGGCAGAGCTAGGGAGGGCGCTGGAGGCCTAGGGCAGGCACTCAGCTCCCAACTTCCCATCTGGAGCTCTTCCTCTGCTATGCACCACCTTGCTTAAAGGAAGAATCTTTACAAGAACCCAGGCAGCTGAAGGAGCAATGAAATTTGCTCTATCTACCTCTCAGGACTGTGATGCGAAGTAAGGGGGACAAACATGAATACTCTGTAAACTCCAAGGGAGGTGCTAGTAATATCAAGAGTAATCACTGTTTGTCTAAAGCCAGACTGTAAGAGCCCTTGGGAGAGGCGAGGCCTTGAGCCCTGGCTTTCAGGGGGCTGCTCTGGTGGGATGCCTGGTTGAGCCCTGGCTCTCAGGGGGCTGCTCTAGTGGGATGCTTGGGTTCCCTGTTCCTCCAAGGATCTGGGCACAAACCAGGCTGATGGTCATCCCCAGGACTTGCTTGGTGTCTGGAGAAAACTCTCTGGGGGAGGCTGGGGGTCGTGCAGATGTTTCCCAGCTCACACCACATTCAAACTCCAGAGTTTTTTCGCACACTTTTAGACTCTTATTAATAACATTTTAAAATGCAGATTGCTGCCTAATCTTAGCTGCGTAATTAAAAAAATAATCTTGCTTCTCTCCCTCCCAGCGAGAAAGGAAACTATACCCCAGGGCTTCTGCAGCTAAGAAATCACGCCCTGCAGAAGAGCTGGTAGGAGGCTCAAGTAGAGATGGGGGCAGGGGAAGGGGGGGTGGAGGTGAAGCCAAGAAGCGAGTCTAATCCCTTGACTTTACAGAAAATGAAAAGGAGGCTGAAGGAGAGGAGTGATCTGCCCAAGGACACACAAAATGTTCTAGCAGAGCCAGAATCAGAATCCCACTTTCCTGCTTCCCAGCAGACTCTGTACTGTCTCCTAGAGCAAGGAAAGAAGAAGACAGCCTATAAGTTCTTAGAGGGTAGGAATAATACCTATGTCCTCACGCCATGAGCACTGTTCATCTGGAGAAGAAGCTACAGGTTTCAGATGTTCAAGATGGTCATGGGAACAAAGTTCAAATTCTTTACATTCGTGACAGACTCACTCACAGCAGGAAGGGACCTCAGAACACTCTAATCCAATCATCCACCCGCTTCTGGCTGGGAAAAGTGAGGCCCAGTAAGGAAATTGACTTACTCACCCAGGGTAAATAGTGAGCTAGAAGCAAAGCAAGACTAGGGTTAGGGTTATGGTTCTAAGCCAGGTCACCCTGACTTCTACTCCATCCTGTCTACAGCTTCTGAGAAAAGTACCTGTCAGCCTCTCACAGGTCCCACTCCTAGCTGCATCAGCTAAAGCTTTCTAGGCTCCTTGGCAGAGAAGAAGAGACATGGGTGAGGCCCTGCCTTTCTCACAGGGATGGCTTTTCGGGAGGCCCAGGGGCTGGGGGACAGAAAGATACACATCCCTACCCCATCTCCCCGGGGTTCCTTTCCTCCCTACCTAGAGCTGCCGCCCTCACCCTGGACTCCACCTCCAGTCACTGTCCATTACAAAAGGTCAGCAGCAGCTCCCATCTCAGTGAAGTTACTAAAAAAGAATTGGAAAAAATGGCCAGGCAGTGCACCCAGCTGTTGGCGAGGCCTCGTTTTCTGCTGCTGCTGATGACTCACAATGCCCAAGCTGGAGGCTGGAGCTGGGAATGAGACCTGAGAGGCTGGTTTGCCGAGGAAAGCCGCAGTTCCCAAGCACGCCAGCCTGCAGAGAGGAACGCTCCAGGCCAGTGATGTCCCAGCCCATGGCCGCAGGAACACAGCTCCCCCTGCAGACAACCCCGAGGCCCTGCAGGAGCAGGACCACAGCCAAACCACAAACTGGGACGTAAGGCCCGCAAAGCTCACGGAGGTGCTAGAGCTGTTATGAAGAAGCGAGGGCTCCAGCTCCGAAGCCGCAAGAGATCCTATGACTGACCCCCCAGAAACACTACTCGTACTTCACAGAGAAACTGGCTTTCAGTTCATGAGGCCCAGATTCACATCTTCAAACAGGGGAGACGAAGATTGCTGCCACTCTTTCAGGGGGCACATAATTCACCAGGCTCAGGAGCAAGGAGGGGAGGGAGCCTATCCTAGGATGCCAGTGCATGCCCGACCAGTGAGAATGTCTTAGGACACAACTTAGACTGGTGCCTCTCAAATTTCCTCCAACCCCACCCCTGGGAATCTCTCCCAGGTTCTTTGTGACAGGTGTCCTAACAGGGCTGCATTCGCAAATAGGGAAGCACTCTCCCACCCCCCACATGCGAGGACCCATCAAGGGCAAGAACTGAGCAGCAGGACAAGGTCAGGAGAGGCCTTGGAGGTGAAGCCCACTTCACAATGGCTTGGAGACTTGCCACCTGCATCAAGCAGTGTCAGAAATGTGCATCACCACAGGAGGCCACTGAGGAGAACTCAGTATGATCAAGCACCCACCAGGAAAGGAAAGATATCAGGAGACTCGGGGGCCAGCAATTTCAGTGAAAGGGGTTGGGGGAGGCTTGAAGTCCAAGTCCACGGTCAAGGCTGATATGTGTGCCAAACACTGCAGTTACATTCAAGTTGCTCATCTGGAAGTGCATGGCCTCCTAAGTGTGAAGGTCCGCCAGGCCAGATCCATGGTGGGACAGTCTGTCCTTCCTTCCCTTCCACATCTGCTCATCTCCCTCCCACTCTGCTCCCTGTTCCCATCTGTCCCTCAGGCACCAGAAGAAACACCCTTTACCAGCACCCCACCTGCCAAGAAACTCTTAAGTCACCAGTGCGGCCTCCTGGGAAAAGCGGACACCGTTTAAGTCTCCCTCCAGTGATTCACCTCTAGCCACGCCAGACACGAGCAGGAGCCAAAGCTACAGTGCCTTCCCTGGAGAGGCTGACTTTTCCATGGCCAGGGACTGCGAAAGGCATCTGCTACACGGGATTTTTCATTTCATAGGATCAGTTCCAACCAAATCAGCAGAGCACTGTTACTATGGACCATCTGCCAGGACCCGGAAACAGCCCTGTTACATAAAGGGCTGGTGTAATGAAATTGATTAAGCTGGATTCTTCTTGCATAAAGGCGACAAAGCACTTGGAGTCTCCTTTAGAGGGGTGATGTGGGGCAGTGAAGAGGTCCTGGGTGAGGGTCCCACGGGGTTCCAATCCTGGCTCTGCATCCGTTAGCTATATAACTGTCCTCCCAGGCTTGTTTTCATATATTTCAAATAAGGAGAAGATGGGCCCTTCCAGCATTAAAATTCTATGACTCACTACTGTTTTTACCAAAATGGGGGGAATAAAATTTGATGTTAATGTTGTACTACAGGGTTAATATTCTTCCCCCAAAAAAGCGGGGGGAGAAGGGGTGAGTGGAGCCATTCACTCTGGGGCTGGCTGGAGGAAAGTGTGAGGAAAGGAGAAACCAAAGGCTGGAACTTCTATCAGCCCAAGCAGGAAGGACCCAAGCAAGTCCCAAATACTTTCACTGAGAAGCGGTACTTCTGTGACTCCCTGCCCGTGTGCACAGCAATTCCCAGCCCACAGAGTGCTTCCCCCACAGCCTTGAGCTGACCAGTCGTCCTGCTAACTGCCCTCCCTTGCTGCATGCTGAGCAGAGTATGGCTCAGCCACTAGGGAGGGGGGCCCACCTCTCCTAAGTCCCCTTTAGGTCCCTCCTATGTGAAACAGGAGTGAGCTGCCCTCCACAAACTCTGTGCAAACAGATGATTCTGTAAATGCCTGGCAAACACCTGGCCCAGTGTGTCTTTGATAGAGGTGAGCAGCCCTTCCCCACACACCTCCATCTCCTCGGGCAGGCGTGGGAGAGGCCCCCAAGCTGCTCATCTTTAGGCTGCAGAGAAATGTGTATTGACGGCAGCGTGATGGCTTCCTAAGTGACCTTGCACGTGGCCTGGGACAGCTCCCCAGAAGGCAGACCAATGAGCCAGAGAACTCCAGTCCCTACCAGTCTTGTGCTTTCCACTGGTCATCCAGCTCATGGGGGATAAGGCCAAAGTAGCTAAAACTCAGCCACAGATGTGAGGCCTGAAGCAGAAGGCCAGCGTGAGGTAAGAGCCACCCTGAGGCACAGCCTCTCCTTCATCATTCCTATTCCTCCACCGCCCTGCCCCACCACCACCCCCCGCAACAGAAACAGAACTGTTCCATGCAGTTCCCACTCACTGAATAAGACCTGCCCCTTCCATGGCTCACACCTAAGGCCTGAATAAGGACCCACGCCTGCCTGTTACACTTGAATGATTCCAGTCCTTCCCGCTTCTCTCCAGCCCCTAGCTAAGCAAACTATGCCAAGGGGCACCTCCCACTTCTACAGCTTTATTTCCAGTATTCCTTCTGCCTGGAGTGCCCTCCCCTCACCTCTGCCTAGTCAACAAATACTTGTCGAATAACAGAGAGAAAAAGTGAAGAAGGAATGTGTGAGTAAGTCAATGACATCATATATCCCACGAGGCAGACAAATCAGAGATTAGGAGGCTCATTTAACAAATGAGGAAATTCAGGCCCAGAGAGGTTAAATGACTTGCCTAAGATCACACAGCCAAAAAACAGCCAAACAGAGCTTGAACCTGGCTCTTCAGGTCTTTTGGCCACATGAGGCTTCTTCCTGAAGTAAAAAGTCACTCTCTGATTAAGAAGAAGATGACCCAAGATTCCTCAAAATGGCCCTCTTTCGTCTTGGCACACGTCCGAGAGCACTTCAAGGCACTGGCTGTCACTATGATTATTGAGAGCTCCCGTGAGACAGGCAAGGTCCCCCGAGGAAGGGCAAGTACAGTGCCATCTGTCAAGACCCTAAAAATGATGGTGAAATTACAGGCCAGTCACTTAATGCTCACTTTGAGAGAGAGCTCCTGGAACAAATCAATCCACCAGGAAAGAGGAGAAGGATTCCTTGAATGGAAACCGAGCCCTCTGCCTGGGTCCTCTAAACCCTTCCCAGAACCATCTGGTGAGCTCGCAGCATGGCTGGAGTCCACAGTGGCTGAAACCAAGGACTGAAGGGAAGGCCTCGCAGACATACAGGGCAAGGCTGGCCCTAACACCGTGCGCCACCAGGCATCACTGTCCGCCCCGCGGAGTGGAGGCTCTCTGCCCTGGGCTCCCCGAGAGGGCGGGAAGAAGGCAGGGCCACAGGCCAGGTCTCCTGAGCCCAGGCCCCTGGAATGGCCCAACCATGTCCAGAAGCTGCAGCCATTCCATGCAGTTCCCACTCACTGAGCCTCTCCTCTGGGCCCGGGGAGACACAAAGGTGAGTAACACAGAATAAGACCCTCGCCTGGCAAGGCTCACATTTGCTGAGGAGATGTGACAAGTAAACAAACAAAAAGAGATACCCTGGTTCCAGGCAGCAAGAACTGCTGTTGTGAAAAATAAAGCTGCACAGGGAGAGGAGCATGCTGAGAGGGTGGCGGTGGACAGGGAGGGCCTCTATGGGAGGTGATTGTGGGCAGAAGGCGCCTGAGTGTGTCAAGAGCTTTGTGAGGACCACGGTTCCGCATTCCTGGTGCAGGGAAGGGCTGGAGCACAGGCACAGAGAGCAAAGGTACCCAGCATCCCCTCAGCAGCCACCCAACCTGCCTGTGACTGCCCTCCTCTTCCATGTTTCTAAGGCCTCCTCCCCAGCACCCCCATAATGCCCCTACTTCCCAGGAAGAGAGAACAGTAAGTGTTCCTCCCTGCCCCGCAGCCCAAGAGTCGCCTGCCACATCTGCAGCATGGTCACTTTGAGGGGAGGTGGCATGATGCAATAAAATGAGTGTGACCCCTGACATCAAACAGAGCCTGGTTCAATGGTCTGCTTTGCTTAACTAGCTGTGTTACTTTGGACAAGACCCTCAGCCTCTCTGAGCCTTAGTTTCCTCAGAACGAATGGAAGGGAAGCTCATCTCACAGAGGTAGGAGGAGGATGTAAGTGGCAGCTCCTGGAAGAGCATCTAGCTCGTGGTACGTGCTTGGCAAAGATTGGCTCCCCGCCCTTCTCTGACACCCTTGGAAATTACTGTGTTAACTCGTGTCCTATTGCAGCGTAAGGCCCTGGACCTACCTATCTGTTGGGTGTGGGGGCTGTGAGATGACCCTTGAGGAAGACCCCATCATGGCGCAGCCTGACGGGAGGGCCCTGGCCCAGAGGAGAGCTGGGAAGACAAGCACGAACAGAAAAGATACCAGGCATTGCACTTACTGCAGGTTCAAGGGTGAAAATCATTAGGACCGGACGCTCAAAGACACCAGGATCAAGGCAGGACACCTAACTGCTGCCCTCTTCCCTTCCCACCTCTGGCTCGCTGGCCCAGGGCCCAGGCCCTTGTCTGCTGTCTCTCCTGGGGAACAGCCAACTAGGGGCCAAAACGATCTCAGTTCTTCTCCTGAGCAAGGAGACAATCAGGTATCAACTCATAGCAAGACCTTAGGTAACCTCTTCCTTCTTTGGGCCTGAGTTCTCCCATCCATAAAAAGAGGGCCTGGATGACCTCTAGGGGTTCTTCCAGCTTTGACCTTGCTAACTCTGATTCTGGAGGCTGGCCCTACTCATCCCACCCCAAGGCCGTCTGCTTGCCCACTGCTGCCATCTGGTGGCCCTCTAGTCCCAGCCATACTTGGCTTTGGCCAGGCCCCCCAGCAACCCCTTATTCAAATAAGCCGCTTCAAAGCACAAATCTTGCGTCTGCTTCAGTTGAACACATACCACACTTCCATGGACCACAGATCAATGGGCATTCATTGCCAAACATGAAAACCAAAAAATAATGCCAGACCTTCATCTTTCTAACAGAGACGACACCACTGCAGCTGAGAGATGGACCTCCCTGCCCAAAGACAGGAAGGAACTGCCCAAAGTCGCACAGCTGCCTGGCTCACAGACCAGCCCACAGTTCCACTTTACCACAGTGCTTACGGCTGGTGGGCACTCTGCAAACCAAAAATAAAGTCAGCCCAGGACCACGGAAACAAAGTCTTTTGAAGGTGGCAAACAAACTGTTAGGATTCCTTGCAAACTTCGAGAAAGGGCAAGACAGGACATGGGAACACGTGAGCACTGCTGGCAGAAATGCCCTGGGAATTACAAACTGGAGGTGCCCGGGGAGTCTGTCTCCTAACCTTGGAGGGCATCAGTCATGAGGACACCTGCTGACCTCCCATAAGCCAGCCTCCAAGTCAACACCCAGCGCAGATCCCAGGAGGGCACACAATAGGAGGATGGGGAAGGTGTGCTGGGGGAAGCTCATGTGTCTGCATGCGCTTCTTCTAGCAAACACGAGCTCCTCAGGGTACAGTTAGGTCTTTGCTTCTCTATCTCCAGGCCTCTCAGCGGCAGCACAGTAAAGGTGCATCCAGGCAGATCTCTCAGATTCCTGCACAACTGTGGAAACTGTCCACATTTTGTGGACTCAATGGACCATACTCTTGGCTCTGTCTGCAGCCTTCTCCTTAACACTCTAGTTCAGACCCTAAGAAAACATACTGTGTGGCTTTAAATAGGTCACTTGCCTTTTCTGGTCTCTTTTATCTCACATCTGCAACATAATGAGGGTTCTACTAGATGATCCTCAAAGTCCTTTTCATTATAAAATTCTAGAATTTGAAACCCAGTCAGGGCAAATCAGGCTATTTTTTACCTGCAGAGCAGATAAGGTACAGTGGGAAAGAAAAAGCAATCAAACAATGCTTCCCTCTAGTGGTGTAATGCTGTCACTACAGCCTCTCGGGCCCCAAGCCCTACCAACAAACTCCATTCAGTCCCACCTTGAACTTGGGAGCAGGAAAAGTCAGCTGGCACCCAGCGCAGAGGAGCAGGAAAGAAAACAAGGACACCAGGAACCAATGAGGCCCTAAGCCAGCACCACAACAGTGGAGAAATTCCATCTTTAGAAGCAAGTATATCTTGGAGCTCAAAGAACTTTTTGTGACCTCCAACTCCTGTCTTCCGATGAGGAAACCAAGGCTCGGGGATGTTCAGAAGGGACTTGTCTGAGGTCACAAAGCTGACTCATGACTAAGCCAAAAATAGATCTCTGCATTCCTGCCTCCTTCTACAGTCTCTTGCCTTTCTTCCATGCGACCTCCCAAATGAAGCCCGTGGAAGCGACGTATCAAGGACACATACCCAGGATGGGAGGTAAAGGGGCTAGTTCCCTGCACGGAGGGCCAAGAAATTTTATTCATTAACCTTAACGTTTATGGGAGATATAATCAGACCACAAACTATTCAGCATAAAAGTAAAAAAGAAAATAAAAGCCCCACATAATTCCACCAATCAGAGGTAAAATTCTGGTATGTTTCCTTCTTGTCTTTCCTATTCAAACATCCTTTTAAAAGAAAAGTTGGAAGTTACAATGCAGTAATTTACTATAATCCATTCTTTTCACTTACTATCTCATGAGCATATTCCTTTCATTAAATATCCTTCTACAACATCCTATTTAATTGCTATATATTTTAACATATGGTTATATAATCTATTTTAACCAATCCCCCTACAATCCCTCTTATATCCATGCATTTGCTGTCACTATAAATTAGGCTGCAATGAGTAGCGATATACTTAATCTTCCAATACTTCTGTAATTATTTCTTTAGATCCGTTTTATTTTAATAGAGGCGGGAATTCCAGAGCTGGATTGGTCCCTAGAGATCACTATGTCCACAACCTTCTGTTGGCCAAATGGGAAGAAAGGGACCAGGGAGTTTTGTGTCTTGCCACAGGACAAAAAGAAAGCAAAAGAACCAAGTCCCAAACTCTCCACTTCTCAAAGGTGACCTTCTCAAAGGATTTCATACCCTTCCCTGACCACCATCACCCACGTGGACCTCTCCTTCCCCTGAAACCCTAGAGGCTTCAGTGTCTGGGCCAGTCTTCTGACTCTTTGCCACATGCTTTTTTATTCTTCTACTAAATATTTCACTTGCTCATCCAAGCAGTTCCAGATTTTCTATTCCCCTGTATCCTGTAGCACAGTGCTATATACATACAGCATTCTGCAAATCCCACGGAAGGATCGAAGATAACTAAGAACTTCCTTCCTTATTGCTTGTGGAAGAATCACTGTTAGAAACTGGAGAAAGAGGCTTCTCTGAAGAGCAGAAAAAGTTCAGTTATGAGCTAGAGCATTCTGAGATACACATTTGGAATCAGAGCAGCAGGCTTGACCGGGTTCAAGTTTTGGTTCTGCCAGTCTAGTAAACCAGGGCGATGCAGCTGCCCAATTAGGGACTTGTCTGTGACACAAGGATAACACCCGTCTTGCCAGCTTCACAGGAGGAAATGGATACAAAAGCACTTTATAGAGATAAAAGTGGTCTGTGAGAGCTATGACTGCTATGATATGATTACAAACAGACACGTAGTTGCTTCTGTGAGTCCTGGAATGGTGGCCTGACCGTTGCTCTTGGGCACCATCTCCTCCTTTCTACTGCACACACAAATCCATTCAGGGATTCTACAGCTACACACTTGAGGTAAGAATCGGTGTTCTCTTGAAGCAGAACTTCAAGTACAGAAGAAACTACTCTTCCTTTGGGTCCCTGGGTTGCATTAGTGAAGTCCTCCACATCTCCTCATCGTCTCTGGAGAGCCTGAGACACGGTGGAGAGAGCACTGCACAGAGAGTCTTGACACCTGAGTTCTGCTCCACCTCCTCCACTCACACCCTGTCAGTCCTCAGTTTCCCCATCTCTAAAGTGACAGAGTCCGGCCAGATGAGCTTGCAGTTCTCATCCATTCCTCACATTCTAAGGATGCTCGGATAAAAATGAATGACTTTAGAATAAGCAAAGCTATTCATTTCAAAATAGTCCTTTAGGCTCGCTTTGACTTTCAACCATTGGGTTTTCAGAGTTCTAAAGCACAAACATCATGAATTCCAAAGCATCTGCTTTAAATAGAGCCCATGAGGTCAGAATCTCCCTGAGCTCGGTTGAGGTTTCACGATATTTGGTCCCAAACAAGATAGAGTAATATACACTGTCACCCTAGTCTAAAAAAGATCCTGGACCCAAAACAAAAAAATCAGCATTAGATATATTTATAAATTCAAAAAAAAAATAGTGTGAATCAATGCCTGGGTTTGAATTTCACTAATGCTTAGACATCAAATACAATAAAATATCTCTGGGTCGGTGACACTTGAAACAAGAGAGTGGCTAAGAGCTGGTCCCTTCCACATGTGCCTACAATTCCCCACTTTAAAGATACAAAAGAATAAAACATATCTCAACTATAAAAGGATATAACCAGGAACCAAGAGGACTATGACAGGAGGGGAAAAAAATTTCCTGAAAAGTAAACTGGACTTCCAGCTTTAATGCTGCCATAAATCACTCTCTCTCCTCTTTCATTTTTTCAGCTACAAAGTGAGGAAGTCTCTTCTTCCATCTCTGATTCTCCAACTTCCAAGATTCTGGGACTTTCTTAGGTGACACTGAAGAAACTGAAGAATGTCAAGAACTCTATATTTGGGCTGACTTTCTCAGTCCAGAGCCATCGTGAGACCACAAGACTAATTCAGGATACTGCGTGGCTCAGGGAAAGCTTCCAGCATGCCAAAAGCAACCAGATTCTAGACACTCTGACCAACCCCATAATAAGGTTGGGACCTTGTGTAAATCATTCCCCTTGAGATTCTAATAAATCACCAGCCACCAGCACTTAGCATTTGTAAGCATCGATCTTTCTGCACTCGCCAGGAGACTTCTGAATCAACCTGTTACCTGTCCAGAGACATCCAGTCAGCCCCATGGAGACTTCTGCTGGAAGAAGATATAGGGCATGGGGACTCCAGAGAGCTCCAGAGTTTCCAAGAGCAGGAGACACCAACATGTACTGAACCAACACATGAACCTAGTCCTCATGGATCCTGGAAGCTTTAAGACATCATCTCATTTAATCCTCATGCAAGGTCAGCAATATTCCCCCATTTCCCTAATGAGAAAATAAGCTCATTTATTCATTTGTCCAACATGTACTGAGCACCAATTTCCCATCTGCCAAGTACTTTGCCAAGCACCGGGCATATAATGCTGAGTGAAAGCAATGTAGCTCCTGCCCTTATAAGGCTCCCTGTCTAGTGGGAGGAGAAGCTAGTCAAAGAATCTGCAAAAAACAGCACAACGGAGAAGCTGTAGTGCTAGGAGACGGATAAAAGGGAAAAGTGATTAGTCGGGGCATCAAGGGAAGGCCTCCCTGGGAAGCAATGACTAAGCTGAAGTCCGAAAAAAAAAAAAAAAAAGGAGGTAACTAAGTCAAAATGAAGAAGGAATGCAGGGATAAGTGTGCCAAATAGAGGGAACATGAGTTGCAAATGTGGTAGGAAATACATGGCGCAGTCAACGTACTGTGTAAATGCCAGAGTGGACAACAGCTGGACAGGCAAGAGCCAGCACGGTACGAAACAGGGTCAGCATGGCAGGCAGAGGGCAGACCACAAGGGGCCTCATGGGACCATAAAGGAGTACATTTTTATCATAAGAACGCTGGAAGGCCACTGGAATGTGACATGATGGGATTGTAAAGACCTTCCAACTGAGGTATGAAGAACAGATTTGGGGGGGAGGGGTTATTAGGGGGAGTGATTTGGGGACTGAGTGTGGGAAGACAAGGAGGTCAGAGGCCAATGTGGGATCCACAGTGGTGGCAATAAGGGTGGAGAGAGCTGGGGCTGCCCACAGCCACACAGTCAGGACGCCAGCAGAGTGGAGATGTAGAGAGACCTAGGCCTGTCTGACTTCAAAGCTCCTGCTGCTCTGTACCTTGCCATTTATCGGTTCATTCAACAGTTTCATTACTAACCCTCTACTATGTGCCAGGCCTACGCCAGGTTCTGGGGACACAGCCATGAGCAAAACAGACGCTGCTTTCATGGGGCTGACAGCATAGACATTAAATGAGAACACACACGGATGTACACAATTACAAACTGGGATGTGTACCATGAAGGAGCGATAGTGTGATCAGAGATCTCCGCAGGAAAGCTATCTCGAAGGCCACAAAGATCCTCCTAACTGTTGGTGTGAAGAAAAAAGCCGCCACTTGCCAGCCTTCGTGTAAGTGAAAGACTTTAGGAAACTCTCCCTCTCAGAGCTGGACACTGAGCATCTCTGGCCTGCTCATAAGGCCTTGGGGAAAGCTGGATATCCCAAGCTCTGCAGATCCTCTCGACACAAAAGTCCTTCTAGAAGTATCACTCACGCCTTAGTACACTCACATATCCCAACCGCAGGCACCCCTCCGTCACGTGCGGACAGCATTTGACAGTTAGACGGGCTCCTTCACACAGATCCACTCATTCGACCCTTACAGCAGCCCTGTGTAGAATGCAGGCAGGCTGTGACTCCTCCCTGAGAGAGGAGCAAGTTGAGGCCAAGACAGGTCAAGTGACTGGACCAAGGCTGTCAAGCTAGGAAGGCACCCAGATCTGCTCCCAGACCTCAATAAAGCATCTCAGACCAGGAAATCAAGACTCTGGGAGGAGACAGCTGCAGGTCACTGAGCCTGGGTAAAGTCACCCAGGAGTCCCACGAAGTTCCTGAGAACAATGATCAGGGACATTAAGCAGCTTAGGAAAGGTTTCTAGAATGCAGCTCCTCCAGTCTGAGACACAGGTATCCTTGCCAACTTTCCCAGATTAGAACAGGTTCTCTTGGACTCTCTCCAAGTGACTCTGACTAACAGAGAAAAGTATTTTTCCATCGCAAACACTGCAGGCAGGCACCAGACTCCTGAAGGGGGAGGCCAGAGACTGCACCCCGGATTCCCATACAGACAAGCTGTAAAGTTAGCTTGATACTGTGTAAACTGCACTAACCGAGCACCTACCACTGGGGATGCAGGGCAATCTCGGGCCAAGACTCAGATTTGGGGCTAGTATTTCTTTGTGGTGGGGGGACTGTCCTGTGCAATGCAGAATGTTTAGCAGCATCTGGGGTGTCTACCAACAAAGGGCCAGTAGTGCCCCCCAGTTGTGAGAACCAAATATGTCTACAGGGGCACCTAGGTGGCTCAGTGGGTTAAGCCTCTGCCTTCAGCTCAGGTCATGATCTCAGGGTCCTGGGATCGACCCCCACATCGCACTCTCTGCTCAGCAGGGAGCCTGCTTCCCCTGCCTCTCTCTCTGCCTACTTGTGATCTCTGTCTGTCAAACAAATAAATAAAACCTTAAAACAAAACGAAACAAATATGTCTCCAGACATTGCAAACAATCTCAGGGCATAAAATTGCCTGGGGTTGACAGTACTAGCCGAGGACTGTGCAGAAGGGGACAAGCAGAGTCCACTTCTCTTTCTCTGCTCCTAATCGACCCCTTCCCATCCCACCTAACTGGAGAGACAGATGGCCAGAGTACAGAAATCATTCTTTTACTCAATATCACACAATGACTGCCTTCCACAATGAGCCCGAGAGCAGCCTCTGTGCTGATGTGGCCTGCAGGTAAGTCCCAGGAGCAATTTCTCACTGGAGCTTGTAAAAACAACCAGAGCCAAATAACTCCTTGTTCCATTAATGAGCTGCTTCTGACCCTGTGAGCAAATCTTGTTCCCATTAATATGAGCCGCTGAGTCTGACTGAACTGGAAACCCTGGGTGTTTCTTCTCAATGACTCTGGGCCAGGGCAAAAGCTTCCACTGCTGCTAGAAGGAGCACAAAATCGGTGAATCAAGTAGCAGGATACTCCCATTTCCCCAAATTCAGTACAAGAGCCAGGACACTTAGACACCCCAGCTTACAACCATTCTGGACTAAAGAGAAAGGGGAAAGTGACAGAGTACATAAACAAGAGGTCTGAATTAACAAGTTAATTAAACAGCTGAAACATTAGCGAAAAATCTCGCTGTCAAGTGGAGGTGGTGATGGGAAGCTGAGCTCTAGAGCGACTGGGATGACTCAGACAGCGTCAGGGTTGCGGGTTCCAAGCTCACACACCGAGGGCTGGGCTGTGGCCCAGACGTGGAAATCAGTGTCAGTTCTGAGGCTACAAGGCTAAACCCCAAGAAACTGCATCTTGCATCTCTCGTTCATCAGCTGCCTACGCAGTTTACTGACAGGCTCAACCAAACTCACCGCCATTTGGTAGAAGTGTACCTGACTGTGTGGTAGTTCTTTGCAGACTGACTAACCATGAAACACCCACCTGGTAGCACCCAACTGCTCACACTCCTGTCCCCTTCTTTACATTGTACTTTGCTCTACTGCTACACAGGTGTGCCGAAAATGGGTAACAGGTCGGTCTCCCCCAGTGAACAGGGGGCTCCCTGACAGCAGGCTCTGTATCTAGTACAAGGTGTAGTACATGAATAGACCCTCACCTTGTATGATGGATGGATGGATGGATGGATGGATGGACAGATGGATGGATGGATGGCTGTATGGATGGCTGGTACAATCTTCCATGTCGACCTTCTTAGACCCAGGCCTGTCTACGCATTCTAGCGAGGGCACAGCCCAGGTCTTTTCCTCAACACTGACCACATCGCTCAGTAGGGTCCCAATAAGCAAGAACCGATTTGCTTTGAGACAAACTGAAGCCTTCTGTTCATGAACCAGTGAGACCAAGGAAAGAGGTCAGAAATCCTAGCTATCTACGTTGACTCATGTGTATCTGAAGATATTTACTCTCTTCTAACTAGAAAGGGAAGAGACAGAAGCAAACAAGACTAACACGTACTGTCCATCACAGAGCTCATCATCAGAGGTAAAAGGCAAATAGTAACAATTGCAAATACACGACTACTGTGCTCAATGAGTCTCCTTAGGAAGAGTTTTTGTAGACAGTCCCAATCTTCTAGCAGCTGAACCTCCTTGAGGAATTCATGACTTTCCCCTTTAGAGCACCCTCTGAAGTGGTCAATATGGAAAGTTTATTTTATACCTTTGTTATAAAGGCCTGTGTTCCAAAATGGTCACAAAATCTTTTCAAAGACCAATGAAAAGCCTCATAGATATGAAGACTCTCAAGTGTATGTCTGTGTGTTCCAGTGTGTAGTGAGTGGGGCATGCCTGCCAGGGATAACTGAAGGGAAAAAATACAAAAAGCAGACAGCCCTGCAGTAACTAGCAGTCACTAGGTCGGTACTTGTGAGTCTGGAGATCCAAGTGTAGCTAATAAGTAGGCAAGGGCAGGCAAGGGGACTCCTGAGAACCCCTGAGCTTCAGGGGTCTCTGACATGAGCATAGATCTTAAGAATTACAAATGGCCTGTCTGGGAAACTCTACGTAAGTCAGCAGAAGCACTGGGAAGGCAGGGAAGAAGACAGGCCATAAAAAAACAAACCCAGAGAACAAAATCAGCAATATGAAGACCACAAAAGGAGACAAGCCCTAAGGGAAAGATGAGAAATAAATACTCAAGAAAAGGTAAGGATGTCTGAAGCTGGATGGCGTGGCACCGTAAGGTGACATCTGACAGGATATATCGGATGTCTGAATCAATGTGTGTGGTTTGTTAGGGTTAATGGAAAAGTGAATCAAAATATCACACCAGCTATAATTCAAAATAATGCTCCTGCCTCAATCTTGAAATACGAATCTTTAAGTTTCAGAAGCCTTTAATTTAGACTCAGGTGGAAAGGCAAGGAGAGTCATCTCTTCAGCTAGGACAAGGCAAAAACTCCCCAGCAACCCAGACAAACCTCTGGGTGATGCTTGCTACCATAGTTACTGCTCAAAACCTCAAGGATTTGTAGGGCCAGAAAGAGCCCATCTAACTGAGACTTGCCTCTTTTGGTGTAAACCTTTGATCCAGAGAGGAAAAGCTCCATATCTGACTGACTGCAGAACCTGATCCCAGAACCTCCCCATCCCAGTCCATGGAGCATTTCATAGTAAAAACCCACCGGCTTAGTCCTGAGCATTCATAGCTGTGTAGACAGCTATCCTCCTGGCCCTCCCCCCCAACCCTACCTCACTGCTCTTACCAACCACGAATTCTCTGCTGCTCTCTCACCTGTCTGAGCAACCAGGTGTGTCCACCCACTCCAGACAGAAGTGACCTTTTCATTCTGAAAACAGTGTGCTTCTATTTTCTGGGGCATAGGAAGAAAAGCAGCCAAGGAAGCCAGTTGCCCATGCTTGTTGCTTCCCCAAACATACAGCTCTCCTGCATCTTAAACAAACAGAAGGGGAACAAAAGAGGTGAAGGAGAATTAGCTCAAAATGACAGTAAATAAGACAAATCTGGGGGGGGGGGAAATGGTTAAGAGAAGTTGTATTATTCTCATGCTATGACACTGAATAGGGCAAAGCAAGATACAAAATTCATGTATAGCATATTAACATACAAGACTGCTGTTAATTCTATAAATAGGAAACAAGGCCAAATGTTCTTAGTAGTTTGTCAAGGAATAGGAATGTGTAAGTTTATTTTTTCATTAATTCATTCAACAAATATTCATAGAACATCTACCAAAAGAAAAACATGTTTCTCCATTTTTCAAAAAATATATGTTTACATTGCCCTTGGTTAGAAAAATATATATTAACTTTTTAAAGTAACGGGTTAAAAGATACATTATTTAAACTTAAACTTTTCAGACCTAAGACTATCTCACAACATGCCCTGTCCAGCAGAAAACACAATGCAGCTACCTCCCATCCGCACACACAAGCACTGTAGCTCACTTGAACCTCACAGTGGTCCTGAGGTTTAAGCAGGAATGCCACAGACTGACATTGGGAATTAACAGAAAGAAAGCAAATTCAGAGTCAAGTGACTCTGGCTTCTATTCCTGGACCTGCTAACCAGCTACTGACCTTGGACAAATCACTTTCAAAGCCTTAGTTTCACCAGCTGAAAACCAGAGGGGAGGGCACATGGCCTAGAAGGGCAGACTGTGTAACAGATGACACAGGCCACAAGAGAGACTGGTGGGCCACAACAGCAAGCCTCAGAGCACATGCTTCTCTAAAATGTATGTACGTTCAAAAACATTTTTAACCGGAAGCCAGACCAAATGGATCTGTGAGCTACACAATTCGGCCCATGAACCTATAGTTTGTGACTCCTTAAATGATCTCTAAGATTTTTCCTAACATTCCACACTTCTACGCTGTACTATACAGCACATAGCACACACACATGGCTCCTGAACACTTGAAATATGACCCGTCCAAATTGAGATGTGTTGTCAAATAAAAAAAAGCACAACAGGGGCACCTGGGTGACTCAGTTGGTTAAGCGGCTGCCTTTGGCTCAGGTCATGATCCCAGGGTCCTGGGATCAAGCCCCTGCTCAGCAGAGAGCCTGCTTCTCTCTCTCCCTCTGCCTGCCGCTCTGCTTGTGCTCTCTATCTCTCTGTCAAATAAATAAATAAAATCTTAAAAAAAAAGAAAAGCACAACAGATTGCAGACTTAGCACAAAACAAACAAACAAACAAAAAAACCCCAAAACAAAGAAACACATATCTCCTTAATAGTCTTCATATTGATTACTCGTTGAAATAATATTGTGGGTATATTGGGTTAAATAAAATATATTACTAAAATTAATTTATATTTTTACTTTTTGAAATGTGGCTCACATTATATTTCTACTAGAGAGCATTCTTCTAGAAGCTAAAGCAATCAAGGCTTGAAGATTTAAACGACTCTCAAGAGTCGGTTAGCACACGGTTAGCAGAAAGCCAAGTCCTCTGCTTCCAACGGCATTTCATGACCTCCCAAAAAAGCCTTTCAGCATTGTTTGTCATAGGGCAGTCTGGTATAGAGCCAAACAGTATCATTTAGGACATCGGACCAAGATTTGGGGTTCCAGTCCAAGAGCTGCTACTCCGTTGCCCTTCCACACTGACTCTAACATTTATTTCACATTCTGGGCCTGTTTCATCAGGTCTAAGATGAGGGAGTCTAAGTCAACGGAGTCATTCTGTCACTCGGTTGACCTTGCAGGACTGACATTCTGCAGTTCAATGATGTGAATTTGGTGTACTTCATGCCCTGAGAGAGGGCAACCTCCCTGGACTTCAGCGGACTGTACAAAGTAGGGAGATCCCTTACAAGAGGGCAGAGAAGTCCCTCAGCAAAGCCTCAGCCGTTTAATGGACTGGTTAGCTACCAAGCTGCCACTGACGGCGAGTCCGTGTCTGTAATAAGCCTTCATTTATCTCAGAAAGTCTAAACCTTCTTTTTGCAAAGACAAACTGCCTTCCACATGCGGATCATTACACTGTTGCACCAGCAGGCACAATTACGCTCTGCTGCAATGCCAAAGAGTTATATAACCTACCACGACTCCGGAGAGAAGGTCTAAAGAGCAATGAACAAAATCCGATGGGTAACAGCTTCAACAGGAAGGAGGGATATGAACCTTGACAATTTTAAACTCACTTTTAAAATATAAAAAACCAATTTCCTTTGTGAATATACTTTAAAAATCACTAAACTTTTTACACTGTAAAGGGGTGAATTTTATAGATGAATTATATCTCAGTAAAACAAAAATTCTACATCTATGTTTTGAAAACACCATAAAAGTGTTCCATATATGAAATAATAAATAACTTCACTAACTTTAAGATTTTTGAAGAAAGTGTTAGCAAGCAATGAGAAAATCTCTACGTTTATATAATGCTGGCCATTTCAAACTGATTAGGATAGCGTAGAAATATCTCTATTAGGAAAGGGTAGAAACATCTTTTATGATACTCTGAGTCTCAGAAAAGAATGCCTTCCTCAAGCATCACTGACCGTGGGGCACAGACTAGTCACTTCTCACCCTGGGGCCTCTGGCCCTTCCTCTACAAAAGGAGAGAGGGGGCCAAATGCCCAAGGGCCATTCACTTCAACTCAACCCTTTTAATATATATGTAAGTCTATCTA
The DNA here is from genome assembly GCF_009829155.1 of Mustela erminea. Lineage (NCBI taxonomy): Eukaryota > Metazoa > Chordata > Mammalia > Carnivora > Mustelidae > Mustela > Mustela erminea. Next base: position 72,046,149 of record NC_045622.1, read on the forward strand.
ATAGGAAACATAGGCTAAAAGTAGGCATTTCTTTTATTGGCTGGTTGTCTGAATTTGTTAAATAACAAATTATTGGTAGTTCAGAATTTGTAATGTGTTTAAACTCTCACATCATGGCTTTGTAATTTGGAAACAGTAGCAGCTTCTCAGTTGGACTATATTACACATTTGACGTTGAAGAATGCACATCACCATTAACTATCTGTGATGTGTACCTATGTACACATACACCCTAATTTCCACATAACACACTCAAATTACTATGTATGAAAGTCATTCCCCTTTGCTCAAAAAAGGTCCTGCCTTCAGCTCTGGCCTTACCAAAATCAATCTCTCGGAGCTCTCGTCTCAGTCTACCAGTAGGGATCAGGGCACTCTTGGCTTTGAAAGAGAACCTTTGGAAGAGAGAACCTTCACTTCCAAGAAGGTGCTGCTTTGTCAATGGAAAGTCTGTACTGTATTGGCGGGGTGTGTGGAATGATGGAAGGATGCATAACCAAGAAGAGGGGTACAGTGTGCGAGAGAAAAAGATTAGGCAGAGAGGTAGAGGGATCAAAGAGATGGAACAGATTGCAGAAATGCATAAAATACAAAATAGATTAGAGAAATATGTGCAAACTCAATTTAGAAGACATACAGACACAGAGATTAGATAGGAAGATGTGAAGATGAAAGGTAAATAAAAATAGAGATAAACATTGGGCGCCTGGGTGGCTCAGTGGGTTAAGCCACTGCATTCAGCTCAGGTCATGATCTCAGGGTCCTGGGATCGAGTCCCGCATCGGGCTCTCTGCTCAGCAAAGAGCCTGTTTCCTCCTCTCTCTCTCTCTGCCTGCCTCTCTGCTTACTTGTGATCTCTCTCTGTCAAATAAATAAATAAAATCTTTAAAAAGAAACAAAAAAATAGAGATAAACAGATAAAGAGAAGATGAATACAGACAGAGCAGAGAGGCAGATAAATGCACTGGAAGACAGAGGTGGATGAAACAGGTTAGTCGGAGAGCAAACAGCTAAAGGGAACAGACAACCGTATTAGACACCAAATGGCTCTGGGGGATACGACAACAATGGGCTCTAATGCCTAAGCGCTGGCTGTGTGACTTGGCAATCACAACCACCCTGAGAAGAGGATATTCTTGTCCCTACCATACAGCTGAGAGGAAAGGAAGCGAGCCTATGTTTCCTTCCTGTGGACACCTTACCTGTATTTTCACTTTTACTTCTCAAAACTGCCCACAGAGAATTCGGTAGAGAAGGCAATGGTCTTGGAAGGTAAAGCGACTTCCTAAATCAGTCTAGGGAAGGCAGCCGAATTCTGACTCCAAATCTAAGCTCCTCCCTCTGTTTCCCAACATCCACCAGGCGAGGCGGAAACGTGCAGAACTCCGAACAGCGTGTTAGACTCGAAGAGTGGGTCCCTACCTGTCAGCGAGGCTGAGTGATCCGAGCCAGCAAGAACACAGGTTACTTTAGAATTCTCCAGGCCTACAAAAAAAACCAAAAAACAAAAAAATGTTTGAAAGCACATTTATAACAGAACAAATTGGTCAGAGAAGGGGCTCAGACAGTACCAAGGGCCTGAAAGAAACTTGAGGCAGAGACGGCAGGTCTGAGTCGGTGGCGCTGGCCAAGAAGATGGGTGATGTGGTGGGGACACTGTTTCCATACTGAGAGACTGAACAAGTAAATAAATACACTGAAAACGAAGGAGCCCGATTTCTCTCCAGCAGAGAGGAGAGGAAAGGTACAGAACAAAGAGATGGAAGACTAGAATCGCTCATGTCATAGTGGACTGTAATTGCAGAAATGACCATAAGCTCATGGTTTCGAGACAAACAGACATGGGTGTACATAAGTGTAAATATATGTGTGCACACATCTATCTCCTAGTTCTGTCCATGCGAGGGCCTAGAAGCAAAAACATCTCACCCATGCAGCTGCCGTCTCATACGTGAGCAGGCAAACTCAGGACTCTAAAGAACGTAAAGATAGAACTAAGAATCTGAACCGGCCTTCCCCAAATCTAGCACTTTTCCTCTCTTAATTACACTGCCTTCACTGACCGGTTATAATCTCAATCAGCTCTTCCAGAAACCGTGGTCCCTGGGTCTAGCGTGCGGAGACAGGCACTCTTATTCCGTAACTCTTATCTGACACTTCTGTTTAATTAACTAGTATCTTAGTAAAATGCCCCTCACCCCTTTGAGGACCTGTGGAATGAGAAAGGGAGAAAGCAGATGTTTCTAGCACATTCACCAGAGAGGGAGCACAGGGCTTCGTGACCTGGCAAGGAGAGGATGTCCAGGGCCGCAGCTCCAGAATCAGCGGTGAGGAGGTAACGATGGGCGAACAAAGGGGAAAGAGAGAGTGGGAAGCTCATTATCTATTCAAGGTCTCATCTGGAAACTCCACCAATCACTCAAAATCTAAGCTGCGACCCCAAAGAGACCCAAACAGATCGTTTAAGTCAAACCAAAGCATTTGTGATTTCTTCCTGTGCTGAAATGGACAGTTCCTACCCTTAAGAAGCTCAGTCTTTGGCATGTGGGAAAACATGTAAGCAATTCCTAACAACGCAGTACGTTGTGCCCTCCACACACATGGGGAAAATGCAATGGAGTTATAAAAGAGAAGACTCTTCGCTGAGAAAGCTGTATCTGAATTAGGAGTTGAAAAATTATCAGGAGAGACTAAAGATTACCAGAAGGAATGGGAAGGAAGACATTTCAGGCAGGGCTGACAACTTGCCCACAGATACAGAGGAACAAGAAAGCAGGAAATGCTCAGGGAGCAGCAAATACCTAGATGAGGCAGGAAAAAAGTGTTTGGGAAGTATGAGTTTATGAATGTGTTCAAGGTCATGTGCAGTGGACTGCCTATCCAGCATCCAATACCTGATTCTGCTTCACCACCAGTCCCCTCCCCAACTCTATCCCTGGCTTCAGGGTGCCATCCTCACCCCAGCTGAATGGGAGAGCCTCCAGGACTTAGGAAAACCAGAACCATCCCAACACCTGTGCAGCACTCCCATGAGGCTTTCCCTTCCCTTCTTTCCCCACTTCCTATCCCACCTGCAAAAATTCCTCCTTTGTTCTCACCTGGAGAGAGCAGAGGTTTACTATGTGGGTTCTTCCTACAGCCAACCCTCAGGAGACTGGGGCACACAGTAAGAGAACAGGAGAGGAAGAGAAGAAAAAGAGGAGATGCAGACACGGTGTTATACAGAGAGAGAGAGACGAGGCCCACAGTGATTGTGTAGAGCAGAGGGAGAGGTGGGTAGGGACAGGAGCTAAAAGAGACTAAGCCCCAGAGTGAAAAGCAGAAAAGAGAAGTGCCTGGATGGCTCGTTCGGTTAAGTGGCTGCCTTCAGCTCAGGTCATGATCCCAGGGTCCTGGGATCAAGCCCCAGTCAGGCTCCCTGCTCAGTGGAAAGCCTGCATCTCCCTCTCTCTCTGCCTCTTGCTCTGCCTACTTGTGCTCTCTAACTCTCTGTAAAATAAATAAATAAATAAATAAATCTTTTTTTAAAAAGTGGGGGGAGCAGAAGAGAAAGCCCTCCAGGCTAAATGACCAACAAAGACAGACCAGACCCATGGGCAGGATGATCACTACCCATTCCTTATGTACCCATGTAAAGAGACTTCCCTACAGAACACTCTAGGCCCCTCAGTCTATATCCTCGCTCATTCCTGCTCTCCTTTTGGGAGAAGGACCTGGGCTTGTAAGGTGCAGTCCTTCCAGGTTCTCCCTTTGGGATGTGCCTGCCTGCAGAGGGGGTGCCCCATCGTGTGCTCCCAGCCATGAGGGAGCTTAGCTGAGCTGACCCTATGCAGCAGCTACCGTGCCTGCTGAGTAAATCCAACCTGGGAGTCCTTTTACTGGGTCCACAAAAATTCTAACAAGACTAACACACCGACTAACACAGAGACTGAAGACAGAGGAACTAAGAAAACAGCAAAAGCAGTACAAAGAGTAAACTCCACTTACCCATTTTCTGCATGCGTGTCACTATTTCTTGATAAAGAATAAATATAGGACTCAAGAAATAAGGGCCTTACCTGTCACTCTGCTGGGTTCCCTTGCTGTCAAAAATGGTGGGAGAGTCTGCCCAGGGCACAACCGCCGTCCAGATGATGCCAAACCAGTCCCCCACTGGAACACGACGCCATTTGCTTCCCAATGGAGCAGAAGAGGAAAATGAGAAAATGTTTACTAGGATTAAGACCTGATCGCTCTTGGGGCGCCTGGGTGGCTCAGTGGGCTAAAGCCTCTGCCTTCAGCTCAGGTCATGATCCCAGGGTCCTGGGATTGAGCCCCGCGTCGGGCTCTCTGCTCAGCAGGGAGCCTGCTTCCCCCTCTCTCTCTGCCTGCCTCTCTGCCTACTTGTGATCTCTCTCTCTCTGTGTCTAATTAATTAATTAATTAATTAAGGAAAAAGAAAAAGACCGGATCCCTCTTGGAGCCCCATGCTGTGGGGGATTCTCAATGCGTTCTCAGTTAACACACCTGCTATGGAGAAGCATAGTGCTTCCAGGGGCCCTATGACTTGGTTACCACCAAACCAATCACAAGCCCAATCATCAGGGCACTCTAAGACCATCAAAGAAAATTCCCACATATTAAAACTCCTTCCAAAAAGTTCTAGGACACTCTTCCATAGTCAAATTACTGAAATGACCCCTTATTCATGACTAACCTGGAAGGACAACTCAAACTCCAGACCCAGCAGGAAAGAACCTTGAGGATTATCAAATCCACTGCTCATATTTAGTAGACAAGCAAACTGAGGGCTTGAAGACACGATGCGCTCTGCCCAAGGTCATACAGGGAGCTAATGGCAGAGAAAATACAAGGACTCAGCTCTCCTAACATCGAATGAGTGTCTTTTCTACTATACCAAGATAAATGCATTGATTCCTAGTTACCAAAGAAATATATACTTATGATTGCAAGATAGATTAATAGCCACTCCTTTAAGGGAATGGACTTTTATTTCCCTATCCACTGAATCCAGGTCATGTGCCCATGTTCTGAACATCACACAAATGCATAGGTGACACTTCATATATTTAATCTACTGTCACTCCTCTGGAAGAATGCTGTAACCCACAGTCCTTTAGACTACACAGACTAGCCCACTTTGTGAAATATAAGTGATGATGATTAGCAAAACACAGTGCTGAAATAAAACATAACTTACCATCTCTTCCACAAATAAATTGCAAGGGGGAGAAAAGGGGAGGAAATAAAATGTATAGATTAAAAGAATCTTGTGATATCTGACAAGGGATTAATATTCCAAATATATAGAGAACTCCTAAAACTTAACAACTCAAAAAAAAAAAAAAAAAAAACCTGATTCAAAACTGAACAAAAAGGACTTGAAGAGACGTTTCTCTAAAGAAAACACACAGATGGCCAAAAAGCACATGTGAAAGAGGCTCAACATCACTAATTATTAGAAAAATGCAAAACAAAACTGCAATGAGCTTCCACCTCACACTCATTAGGATGACTACTATTAAAAAAAGAAAAAAAAAAACAGAAAATAACAAATGTTGGTAAGGATGCAGTTATCTGGAACCCTTATGCACTACCGGCGGAAATGTAAATGGTATGGCCATCGTGGAAAACAGCAGGGCAGTTCCTCAAAAACTGAAAAATAGAGTTACTACACTATCCAACAACTCTGCTTCTGGGTGTGTATCCTACAGAACTGAAAGCAAGACGTGGGAGTGCCATTTGTACACCCATGCTCATGGTAGCCTTTCCCAATAGCTGACACAAGAAGGCAATCCAAGGGTTCATCAACGGGTGAACAGATATGCAAAATGTGGTCTGTCCACACAATGGAATAGTCGTCAGCCTTAAACAGGGACCACACTACAACATGGACAGACCTTGAGGACACTATGCTAAGTGAAATAAGCCACAAAAGGACAAATACTGTACAGTTCCACTCACAGGAGGTACTGGTGTGACTGGTCAAAATCAGAGTCAAAAAGTAGAATGGTAGTCGCCCAGGGCTGGGGGCGGGGGCAGTTATTATTGTCTGTGGTTCCAGGAGATGAAAAGAGTTCCAGAGATGGATGGTGATAATCGTTGCACAACAACATGAATGTACTGTATACTTAAAAATGGTTAGGATGGGGCACCTGGGTGGCTCAGTGGGTTATGCTTCTGCCTTCAGCTCAGGTCATAATCTCAGGGTCCTGAGATGGAGTCCCACATCAGTCTCCTTGCTCAGCAGGGAGCCTGCTTCCCCCTATCTCTGCCTGCCACTCTGCCTACTTGTGATCTCTCTCTGTCAAATAAATAAATAAAATCTTTAAAAAAAAAAAAAGTTAGGATGGTAAATTTCATCGTGTGCATTTTATCACAATTAAAAAATTACAAGGAATTGGGGCGCCTGGGTGGCTCAGTGGGTTAAAGCCTCTGCCTTCGGCTCAGGTCATGATCCCAGGGTCCTGGGATCGAGCCCCGCATCCAGCTCTCTGCTCAGCAGGGAACCTGCTTCCTCCTATCTCTCTCTGTCTGCCTCTCTGCCTACTTGTGATCTCTGTCTGTCAAATAAATAAATAAAACCTTTTTTAAAAAATAAAAAATAAAAATAAAAAAATTACAAGGAATAAATAAATATTTTTAAAAGAAGAGACACAATATTCATATCCACCACTTGCAACACAGACATCATTCAGATCCTGACTCAAACAAACAATTAAAAATATTTTGGGGATAGCTAAGAAAATTTAAACCCTGAATACTTGATGATCGAACTGCAGATTTATTGTTAGCTTTTCGTAGGTATGATGATGGTGTTCTGCTAATGGTTTCAGAAAGAGTCCTTATCTTTTAGAGATGCCTGCAGAATTATCTACAGATTAAATGGGAAAGAGGAGGACTTACAATTAAGTCCATCAAATACGTAATGGAAACTGTGCAGCTTTGTAACTGGACAGAAATGTACACATAAGACTAGCAATTACAGAAAGTTGGTAGGAAAGGGGGAATTAAACCAATAATAGGCAACCTTCCAGTCCTGCTAATTTCTAAAAGGAGAAACAGCTTATAAAAATGTAATCACTATCATAGAACTCAGCAATCACTCTCCTGGGCATTTATCCCAGAGAAATGAAAAGTTATGTTCACATAAAAACTTGTCCATAAATGCTTATAGCTTTATTCTTTTTTTTTTTTAATTTTTCGTTTAAGATTTTATTTATTTATTTGTCAGAGAGAGAGAGAGAGTGCGAGAACGAGCACAGGCAGACAGAGTGGCAGGTAGAGACAGAGAGAGAAGCAGGCTCTCTGCTGAGCAAGGAGCCTGATGTGGGACTCGATCCCAGGACGCTGGGATCATGACCTGAGCTGAAGGTAGCAGCTTAACCAACTGAGCCACCCAGGCGTCCCTACAGCTTTATTCTTAATAGTCAAAACCTGTTAACAATGACACGTACCTCAATGGGTGACTAGTTAAACAAACTGCATTGCTGTGGGCTAAACTGTGCCCCCCCAAATTCCTATGTTGAGGCCTTGAACTCTGGGTGACTGGAGAGAGCCTGTAAGGAGCTAATAAAGGTTAAATGGGTTGTAAGAGTGAGGCGCTCATCTGACAGAACTGGTGTCCTTATAAAAAGAAGAGGGGTGCCTGGGTGGGTAAGTGGGTTAAGCCTCTGCCTTTTGGCTCGGGTCCTGGGATCAAGCCCCACATTGGGCTCTCTGCTCAGCAGGGAGCCTGCTTCCCCCCAACCCTGCCTGCCTCTCTGCCTACTTGTGATCTCTGTCAAATAAACAAATAAAATCTTTAAAAAAAGAAAAAAAAGAGACACCAGATGTCTCCCCGTCTCCATGAGTGCACAGAGCAAAGGCCCTATAAGGACACAGCAAGAAGGCAGCCAGCTACACAGTCAGGAAGAGAGATCTCACCAGAGAGCAACCCTCCTAGCATCTTTATCTGGGGCTTCTATAGCTTCTGTAACCGTAAGAAAATTGTTTAAGCCACCCGTCTATGATATCTCATTGTGGCGGCCTAAGATGACTAATTCAGTGGTACGTCTATACTGAGGAATACTACTACCCAGTGGTACGTCTATACTGAGGAATACTACTACCCAGCAATAAATAGGAACCAATTACTGACACACACACTTTGAATAACTCTCCAGGGAATCCTGCTGAGCAAAAACAGTCAACCCCAAAAGGCTACATACTGTATGATACCATTACTGTACAATACTGTACGATTCCATTATGTAACGTCTTGAAATGACTTTACCGTTGGAGAACAGAAGGAGTGATGACGGGGTGGGGGGTCAGTGGGAAGTGAATGTATAAAAGGTATAGACAAGGGTGTGTAAAAGTGGGTGCAAGGAAAGGACCACAGGCTGGTGGTTATGGCGCTGGAACTGTTTGTACCTGGACGGTAGTGAGACCAGCTGTACTGAACTACACTTTCATAAAACGTCACCATGGGGAGAAGCTGAGAAGAGAGTGAGTGAGATCTATTTCATTTCTTGCAACTGCATGTGAATCTGCAATTATCTCAAAATTTATTTCTTACAGGAGCAACGTCTAGCCCCAGGCGAGCATCTGTACCAAGCTGCACCAGACCCTTCCTCGCCCCCTCCAGCCTCCCCTGGCCATGACCGGGAGCAGAGAAACGACCCAGGGAGAGAAGAAAGGCTCACTGCTCTTCTGCAGGCCACCACCTCTCTCCACTTGCCACTGTCACTCTCACACACACTGTCAGCCCAAGGTCCTTCACCACCCTTTCACTGGACAGGAGGCAAGTTCAGTGGAAGCTTTGACATTAATAAACATTAAAACCCACTAGGAACGCAGTGCAGTTTACAGCAAAGACTGTGGGCCTTGGAAACGAGATCATTCCAGACTCTGTTCCCAGCTCTACCTCGGACCACCTTATCCCCTGTGCAACCTTAGACAAGCCCTCGAGTCTCTCTGGGCCTCAGTGTCTTCACATGTAAAAATGGAACTCGCACCACGGCGAAGTTGTAAGGGTTAAATAAGGTATGGATTAAATCAAGAGAATGTAGCACTGTGCCTAGAACATAAAATAAGGAGATAGGAAACCTCACTGCCTTCCTCCCAACCTGCTAAATGTTTCCCACATGACTTTGGTCTTACGTCCCCTCCTTTTAATCAGAAATACAACACAGCAGGATACCCTGAATTACTCCTTAAAGTTTATTTCCTCTAAAGCTCTGTTTCTCCTTATTATGAACCTATTTTGAAAATAAAGCAAAATGATCACCTGTAGCAGCTAAAGCATGCCTCAGTCCAGCAGCAATGCAAACAACCTTCTCTTTCAGGAGCTGTTGAAAGAAGGAAAGAAGGAAAAGGACTGAGATCTTAGAATCACCCATCTGCAAAATGTTACATACTTATGCCCTGATACAATGCAGCACGGCCCTCATTACATGTCTGACTGGTTTAGAGTCCCCAACCTTCAACATTCCCATTCCTAAACCCCTCTATTGTATCCCTAATGCATCTTTTAAAGATCATCTTTTAAAAATAAACGTATCACAACATGTCTCTGAGCTGCAAGGGACCTTCAAGGTCATCCAGTCCAGGGGTTGGCAAATGTCTTCTCTAAAGACCAGAAAGTAACTATTTTAGACTCTGCAGGCCATACGGTTTGTGTCACAGTCTTTGCTCTGCCGTAATAACATAAAAGCAGCCACAGATAATACATGAATGAAGGGGCATGGCTGTGTTCCAACAAAATTTCATTTACCAATGGTTCTAGCTGGATGACTTCTGATCTAGTCCAAGCCCCATCCAATGCCAGAACCCCTCCACAACACCCCAGGAAATCATCATCCTACCCCTGCCAGCCAGCTGCTTCCAGTGACATGGGCTTCCCAATCCCAGGTGCCTGTTCTGTGTTTCCACCATTCCATTTACCTCCTTGGCTGCCTCTGACCTCTCACAATGCTCTCCAAATACGTGAAGACCATTGTCATGTCCTCTCTAAGATGTCTTGTAGTGGCCTTAAAACCAAGTCCTCAAATTCCGTGAAACCCATCCCTTCAAGTTGTGGAGCCTAATTCCCCTCTGGCTTAATGTGGGCTGGACTTGGCGACTTGGTGATTTGTCTCTAGTGACCAGGATAAAGAAGTGTGAGCGGCCTAGAGACAAGGTGATAAAAGGCACTGAGGCTTCCTGCTTGGCCTCACTCTCAAATCTCTCTTGGGGGAAGTCAGATGCCATGACTGCACAATCCCATAGAGAGGCCCATGTGGTAAGAAACTAAAGCCAACTGCCAGGTGAGAGAGCATGGTGGTGGAACTGCCAGTCCAGCGCAAAGCAGACAGTGTGCAATCCTAGCTAACATCTTGACTATGACCTCATGAGACCAACTAAGCTGTTCCCAGATCCTTGACCCTCAGAAACTGAGACAATAAATGCTTGTTGTTTGAAGTTGCTAATTTTTTTTTTTTTTTAAACAGAGAGAGAGGGAGAGCATGCGCTCTTCACTCCACACTCCACCCTACCCCTTCTGGCCCTTCCCTGACACACTGTTCTGACCTTCTGCCATTCACTACCTCCCCAGTGATCCCCTCCCCACTGACACTTCTACCATTTCTTTATATTCCAATCATACTAAACTGCCAAACCCTGATATTTTATCCTTCTACACCTTTGCTCACAGTTCCTTCTGTCTGGTCGATTCTTTTATAGCTACTCTGTGCATCTTATCTCAAGACACGTAAACTTCAACTCAACTTTCAAGATTCAGCATAACCTGTTCTCACTCCACCTCCCCCTAAAAAGAGTTAAACAGTCCCTCCTTTGAGGCTATACCTACATCCACCACAGTTTTAACATGGCAACCCATTTAGATGTTTCTAGATCGAACATGTACCACTAAACTCCAAAACCCTTAAATACTAAGATTGGATCATGCTCACCTTTGTCCCCATGGCCTAAACACAGAGCCTATACACAACAGTTGCTATTAAATAAATGAATTTCTCTTATATTTCACTTTGGCACATTCCTCCTTTATCTGAAAGGAAACAGCCTGACAAATGTTTTCACCTCCTGATTCTGTCATCCGACATATTTTAACCATTGTTGCCTTCTGTCTTCTTTAACCATGTGACCTAAGCTAAATTAATTATAACTTATGTAGGTTCTTCAAAAGCCATTTATTTGTAATTTGCAACTTAACACTTCCTGTGATAGGGACCACAGAGTCTAGATTTCTGTGCATACCACGTGCTACAGACTGAATGTTTGTTTTCCCCTGAAATTCATACACTGAAACCTGCTACCCAATGTTACAGTATTTGGTGATTAGGTCATGCGAATGGAGTCCTCATGAAGGGGATTAGTGCCCTTATAAAAGAGGCCCCGGAGCGCCTGGGTGGCTCAGTGGGTTAAAGCCTCTGCCTTCAGCTCAGGTCATGATCCCAGGGTCCTGGGATCAAGCCTCACATCGGGCTCTCCACTCAGTGGGGAGCCTGCTTCTCCCTCTTCCTCTGCCTGCGTCTCTGCCTACTTGTGATCTCTGTCTGTCAAATAAATAAATAAAATCTTCAAAAAAAAAAGAGGCCCCAGAGAGCAACTCTGTCTAGCAAAATGAGTGTCTATGTACAAGGAAGCAGGTCCTCCCCAGACACCAATTCTACTGATGCCTTGATCTTGGACTTCCCACCTTCCAGAAATGTGAAAAATGTTTGCTGTTGAAGCCACCCAGTCTTTAGAGTTTTTGTGACAGCAGCCTCAACACTCTAAAACTCTGTGGCGATCATGACCCCAAATAATGTCCCACAGACCAGCAATCGTAATTCAGCAACATGACCACGCTCTCTCCAGTGAAAACAGATCGTCCACTCTGAGTCAGAGTTTAAGGAAACTAGCTAAATGTGAGCAGCTGAGGTGGTGAAATGGATTTTAGATCCCAGTATATTTCTTTTAAAATTCCACAGGCTTGGGGCACCTGGGTGGCTCAGTCAGTTGAGCAACTGACTCATGGTTTCAGCTCAGGTCAAGATCTCCAAGTTGTGGAATCGAGCTCTGCTGAGCTCGGAGCCTGCTTCTCTCCCTTCCTCACTACCCCTCCCCCCAAACATAGGTTCTCTGTCTCTGTGTGTGTCTCTCTCTCTCAAATAAAGAAATCATTAAAAAAATTAAAATAAAATAAAATTCCACAGTCCTATTGTGACCACTTGCGTACAAACTTCATAAAAATGTCTAAGTTTTAAGTATGATGCAGTGGAAAGAGCTCTGAACTAGGGCCATGAGTCCTGTCTAGGACCTGTGCTACCCAGGAGGAAGCCACTAGCTACACGCAGCTACCAAGCAGCCGAAATGTGACTAGACGTGAGTAGGCTGAACTAAGACACACTCTGGAACAAAATGACTTCAATACGAAACAGAGAACACTAAGTATCTCATTAGGAAATGTTAACATTAGTGACACATATGAAATGATAGTTGGAATAAACTGGGTTAAATTAAAAGTTATTAAAATTAATTTCACCTACACACCACAATATGAGTGAAACTTAAAAACATCATGGGACATGAGAGAAGCCAGACACAAAAAGCCACATATTATGATTCCATTTATGTGAAATGCCCAGAATAGGCAGATTCACAGAGAAGCTGAGTGGTGGCCAGGGGTTGGGGGAGGGCAGAAGGCGAAGTAACTGCCATCGGGTACACAGTTTCTTTCCTGGTGATGAGAATGTTCTGAAATTAGATAATGCTGATAACTGCATGTCTCTGTGATCTCTTAAAAACCACTAAATTATACATTTTTAAAGGGTAAATTCCATGGCATGTGAATTACATCTCAATAAATCTATTATTTTAAAAATTATTTTCACACTCTTCTTTTTAGTTTTAAATGGCACTACTAAAAAATCCTAAATTACATATGTGATTCACACCACATTTTTATTGGGCACTACTGGCCTACCATTTGTTGAGCTTACTGTCTTTAGGTAAGTCACTTCTATCTGGACCTGTTTCTAACCTAGTTCCCATTGTTACTAATCTTAGAATTGTAAAATGTCATTAATGTCTTTGTAACACATATTACCTCCACTGTTTCATTTCACAAAAATTTGTAACATGTTTGAGGACTAACAGATTTTTCACTCAGCCTCCACCAACCTATTTTTTCCTGGGAGAACCTAGGTTTTCCAACTTAAATTCCAACTAGCCTGTGGGTTTTCAGGGACCCAATCCCTGAGCTGGGGAAGGAAACAATTTAACAGGACGTGGGTCAGCTACATATTAGGTGCTATCCTTACCTCAATGGCCTGGGGAACCATGCATCTTCGAGGGCCATGAGGAACTCCTAGCTGGCCAAAGCAGTTGGATCCACATGACAAAACTTGACCACTCTCTGCGAAATTCAAATACTTCAATCATAATCTAAGAAATAAGATATATGTGACCAGTGGGTAAATGCGGAAGGATGGGAAGAGCAAAGGGAATGAGAGGAGGAAGCAGGGCCTCAGATTCAGCACATTCAAACCACAGTCCCTGCTTTTGTCCCTCTAGGAATAAAAACACAAGGCACTGGGCTGTTTCACTGATTCCCCATCCCACTACCTAAATAATGGCAGCTTATCTGTGCAGAACATTCACCTGTTGCCCGGTACCAGGATGGGAGGATACTTACCCCCTACTTCTCTCATTTCCATGCATCACAATTTTCATTATTTTAACACTCCAGGCCTCTCTCCCTGGCCCTCCCCAGCTCACTGCTTCCCAGGAGAAAAGGGATAACTTGACCAACTGAGGAGTTTGGGAGAAGGAACAGGACATGTGTTGCTTGGCACCTTCCTCTCAGGTACTCTGGATTGGGGCATAGTAAATGCTTTGCCTACAGAGATAATCTACTGCTTGCAGAGTAAGTTTGGCTCAGAGGAGTGTTGCAGAGCCACTTGGTCTGACCACTAACCCTGTCCTCCAACGTAGCCTTTACCAATAGTGTGATCTCCAGCTATCTGAGCGCTCTTCACCTCTCTCACAATTAGTTCCAAAAGTGAGCAGGCAACAGAATGTTAACCACTGACAACCTACAACTCCAACACAGCCCATGAAAAGTACTTCAGAAACAATAGCTATTCTTTAGAGTTATTACTACTAAATTCAGCACACATTACAGAACCCCTCTGCAGAAGAGATGGTGATGTCTGAGCAGGGTTTTAAAGAAGGGATAAGGGCACCTGGGTGGCTCAGTGGGTTAAGCCGCTGCCTTCGGCTCGGGTCATGATCTCAGGGTCCTGGGATCGCGTCCCGCATCGGGCTCTCTGCTCAGCAGGGAGCCTGCTTCCTCCTCTCTCTCTCTGCCTGCCTCTCTGCCTACTTGTAATCTCTCTCTGTCAAATAAATAAATAAATCTTTAAAAAATAAATAAATAAATAGATAAATAAAGAAGGGATAAGAGTTCATCAGATAGACAAAAGAGAGTGTTCTGCATGATATTTCTAGAAAGAAAAGTATGGGAAATGTGGAGAATAAAAGACAAGGCAACAAGAGGGATAGGCAGGGAACAATAACTTTTTTATTATTATTATTAACATATAATGTATTATTTGCCCCAGGGGTACACGTCTGTGAATCATCAGGCTTACACATTTCACAGCGCTCACCATAGCACATACCCTCCCCAATGTCCATAACCCAACCACCCTATCCCTGCCCCCCACCCCCCAACAACCTTCAGTTTGTTTCATGTGATTAAGAGTCTCTTATGGTTTGTCTCCCTCCCGATCCCATCGTGTTTCATTTTTTTCCTTCCGTACTCCCCACAGTCCCCCACCCAGCCTCTCAAATTCCTCATATCGTAGAGATCATATGATAATTGTCTTTCTCTGATTGACTTATTTGGTAGGGAACAATAATTAAAGCCATATACTAAAAGCCTGGGTTCTGAGCTATGCACATGAGAATCCACAAGGGTGGGGTGGTAGAGGATATGGTCAGAAGACGCCCTTGCCAGAGGGTTGTGTCCAAGAGGGAATCTAATCAGAAACTCTAGATGTCCTTTCCCATCCAGAATGACAAGCTATACAGGGCAAAACTTCCAGGGAGAAGTCAGCTGGACAAAAAGTAACTATTGCTAGCTGTTCCCAAGAGCATTAGTCTACTAACCCTTTGGCCATATCCCTCTACATCCTATTCTGCAACCTGGCTTTGCAGAGACCAAACAGTTCTGCCCAACCATACTTAATATTCTTTTAAATTCTTCACTGGGGAAAAAGTTGCCACTATGGTTGTATGATTTCTGACTTCCTCATGCTTCCCCACCATGGTCCCCCACGAGTAGCCCTTAGCCAGCATGAGTGGCCAGCTAGCCCAGGCACACAGCTATCATGAATTTCTAGGACAGGAAGTAGCCACCAAAGTTAATCTAATCCATTCTCCAGTTTCTGGCAAAGAACTGTCTAGCCCAAAATTTTGCTGTTCAAACTCCTCTTGCAAAGGGCACCCACAATCTTCCTCAATGACCAAAGAGAAATTTGTATGTGTGTTTACACACAAAGAGGCTTTTACTTAATCAGAAGGATCGCTACCATCAGGCTCTTCTCACCCAGTGACTCTGCGGTGATAAAGATTTACCCAAGAGTGAACTTACCTGTGAGAATAATGGTAAAATCCCAGCCACAGGCCACCTGTAGGATAGGACAGCCAAGGAGCGATCTGCAGGCAGTAAAATACAGAACATCTTCTGTGTGACCAAGACCCAGTTGCCCATCTTTGTTCAGGCCACAAACAAAAAGGCCTCCACCATCTGCAAAAAGCAGAGGCTTTGGTGATAGGGTACACAGAGGAAATTACAACTGTCAAATTGAGAAAAAGGATTTCACTGATTAGTTGCAGTCACAAACCCAGGAACTCTTTTCCCACTTGCACTAATAAGCCACGTAGGTTAATGTGCACTGGCCTAAGTGGCATAGGGCCAAGGCGCTCAAACGTAGTAGCTACATGGGACACCCCAAGTCCCAGAGCAGTGGCCAGTCACCAAGCTGAGCATCTGCCATTCCAAGAAAAGCCAGCATTCATTTAGAACTTAGAAGGTGCCACATATTATGGTATAAGCTTTATCTTTTATCTGTGGTGCCAATTTATCCTTTAGGCATCATGCCTAGGGCCCACAATACTTTTAGAGGCCCACAGAAATGTTTTAATTCTATATTCTTTAATTTTTTTTTAAGATTTTATTTATTTATTTCACAGAGAGAGAGAGTAAGAGAGCACAAGCAGGGGGGGCAGCAGAGGGAAAGGGAGAAGCAGGCTCCCCTCTGAGCAGGAGGCCCAACGCAGGGCTCCATCCCAGGACCCTGAGATCATGACCTAAACCAAAGGCAGACGCTTAACCCACTGAGCCACCCAGGTGCCCCTAACTTTGTATTCTTTTATTTATTTATTTATTTATTTTAAAGATTTTACTTATTTGACAGAGAGATCACAAGCAGGCAGAGAGGCAGACAGAGGTGGGGGGGAAGCAGGCTCCTTGCTGAGCAGAGAGCCCAATGCGGGGCTCGATCCCAGGACCGTGAGATCATGACCCGAGCTTAAAGCAGCAGCTTAACCCACTGAGCCACCCAGGCGCCCCTGCATTCTTCTAAAATAAAAAAATAAATGCAATAAAATAAAGATAGAGAGGCGCCTAGGTGGCTCGTGGGTTAAGCCTCTGCCTTCGGCTCAGGTCATGATCTCAGGGTCCTGGGATCAAGCCCCGCATCGGGCTCTCTGCTCAGCAGGGAGCCTGCTTCCCTCTCTCTCTCTCTCTGCCTGCCTCTCTGCCTACTTGTAATCTCTGTCAAATAAATAAATATAATATTTTTAAAAAATAAATAAATAAAGATACAATGCTAAATCTAGCCTGGATTAGACTAATCTTCATATCAATGTGTTTGTAAAATAAAATTCTTACTATTTTTTTATAGAGGAAAGGGTCCACAAAGGCAAAAGTGCCAAGGACCCAAGAGAGTCATACTGTAGTCCTGTCACTCACTGATTCTCCTCATCCAGCATGAATATCCCCATGTAGCAAACGTGAAACTGGCACAAAGGAATTAATATGCTCAAGGCCACATAGATAATAATAGAACCAGGATTTGAACCCAGGCGGTTGATTCCAGAACTCATGTTCTTAAGTAGGATGCAATATACCTTTTTTTTGCAAAATCTTGGTTCCTGTAATACATGTTAAGTACTATCATAGGCTCTGCAAAGCAAATTAAGGAAAACACAAAGTCCTTGCTCAATCTACTTGCAAAGACTTCTAACTCACAAGTGAAAGCTAAATAGCAATATATGATATAAAATGAATATATGTTGCAACTCTGCCACTCATGTGTCTTGTAACCTTAAGCAACTAGTTTTCCTCTCTGAGACTCATTTGTACAAATGGGGGCAGGGAGCCTAGAAAATCTCTGAAGGCCTTTGAGCTCTGACAATCTAGAATTCTCTAATGGTAACTTGGCTCTTTCACAAAAATGTTTTCCTCTGCAAAATATAAGAGGCTGAAAGGTGGCAACATCACAACGCTAGTGCAAAATGTCGAAATAAGAACTGTCCACTCCAGAAGGATGTTACCTGTGACAACAGCAGAGTGGCCCCCTCCTCCAGTGATCCTCCTGATATACTCAGGTTTACAGAAGTCACTCAGTTGCTGGGGCAAAAGGACATCTTCCTTATGGCCAAGGCCAAGTTGCCCGTAGCTATTTGCACCCTAGGGATAAAATAAGGCAAGAAGGAATGAGTACGGGAACCACAACTGTCAATATGCACTGACCTGTCCCTATCTTTCTCATCCTGACATGCCTCTCAGAGCCTTTAACAGTGGAGATTTCATAAGCTCATTCTTTTTTTTTTTTTTTTAAGATTTTTTATTTATTTGTCAGAGAGAGAGGGGTGGGGAGAGAGAGCAAACACAGGTAGAGGCAGAGGGAGAAGCAGACTCCCTGCCAAGCAAAGAGCCTGATGTGGGACTCTATCCCTGGAAGCTGGGATCATGACCTGAGCCGAAGGCAGCTGCTTAACCAACTGAGCCACCCAGACGTCCCTCATAAGCTCATTCTTAAGAGGCTGTTATATGCAACTCATACTTAGATGGTGGCCCCATCCCAAGAACACCCCGATTTCCAAGAGAGAGAAGCCCTTATCCAAAGATACTCGATACTCGCCTTCTCCTCCCAAAGCCCCAGCCTACATGTGTCACCTTTAGGGGGCAGCATGCGAGTTCCTTCTGATAAAAGCTAATCCTGTAGGGAGGCTAAGAAAAGAAATAAGGAGGGGAAATGGGGGAAAAAGTAGCTGGGAAATACACTGGAAGTCCCTTCTCATGCCTTCACTGAGAAAACTGGCAATGACTTCTGTAATCAAAGTTAGCTGAGGGCCTTGTGCCCTCAAGCAGGGCATGTCACTGTTATTTCATTATAAAGTGAAAGAGGTTGGCAATGATCTCCAAGGGCCTTTCCAAGTACAGTGTTGTGTGACTCCGAGATTCACATGGTGAGATTCCTGTAAGGGAACAGATTTCCCCTTGGTGGGTAATATGTCTATCTTTGTTATTACAAAATAAATGTCCAGCATCTCTGATCCAAACCCCTTGCAGCCAGATGCATTTCAGATTCAGAATTGTACAGACTTTAGAAAAGTAATATCGTATGCAAATCATACACACTGCTGCGAGGTTCAGGAGCAGTGCCCCATAAGCAAAATAGTATTATTTCTACAGTAAGAGGTACAAATACAGTAAGCAGGCGAAGACTATAAACAGCATTATGTCAGGTCAGTTTGGGGTCTTTGGAGTTTTATGTACTCAAAACTGAAGAAAAAGAATTATAGACTTGCAGGAAGAAACTTTAGATTTCAGAAATCTTTATAATTTCTCCAAGTATCTACTCCTGGCTGTTTCTTCCTAGATATGAGGAATAAAACCTTCCAAATATGTTTGTTTTTAAGACACCTGAAAGAGGAAAAGTGATTTAAAATAACTACCCAAGGGGCACCTGGGTGGCTCAGTGGGTTAAGGCCTCTGCCTTTGGCTCAGGTCATGATCACAGGGTCCTGGGATCAAGCCCCCCCTGAAGCGGGCTTGATCTTCTTCCTCTCTCTCTCTGCCTGCCTCTCTGCCTACTTGTGATCTCTGTCTGTCAAATAAATAAATAAAATATTTAAAATAAAATAACTACCCAAAATACATACATGCATACAAACTTCCGCCCCTTATGGTCTATTTCACATTTGTACCGGGCTGCAAGGACTCCCATGCTGGAAGTGCAAGCCATGGCAGGGGCACGGGTCCCTCAGGGGCAGTATCAGCTGTCAATTACTAAGTGCTTCTCCCGTGGCTGGCATTCACCTTTAATTCTCACAACAACAGAAGAGATGGACATTATCACTCCTGTTTTACAGATGAAAAAACTAAGGCTCAGAGGGGTTAAGTGACCTTCCATAATCACATAGCTGGGAAGGCACTAAGTCAGATATGCCCTGCTCCTTTCATTATACTGTACTGCGTCTCTAAGGATATATGGTGGGAACTTCAGCCCAGAGCTTCCCTGGCAAGAGGTTAACCTATAACTATATCTACAGTACCCCCATCACTTTATCCCCCTTTTTCTGCTTTATTTTTCTTCATAGCACTGCCTGACATGACCTTTGCTTATTTTTTATTGCCTACCTCTCCTTCTAAAAAGTAAACTCAATGAGGGCAGGAACTTTGTTCACTGCCATTTCCCCTGCATTTGAAACTATGCGGGCCCAGAGAAGGTGTACATATATTTTATAGTGAATACAGTAAATGAATGTAAGATCTGATAAGGCCCTACCTAGGAAAGATGAAAGGAAGGCCATGCACACTGTGGGGTACCCACACACAGGATGTCTCCATCAGCCCTAAGATATCCGTGGCTGCCCCATGAGCAGGACTACAGCCTGCTGAACAGAAAGTGAGAGAGACAAGGGTTCTTGAGGCTCAAATTATGGGACTCAATTTTTATAATGCAGCAAGAGGCCCAAAATCCAGGACAAAGCAAAACGGAGGAAAATTTATACATGTTACAGCTGTATTTGCCTCCTTTCCTTACAAACCCTTCAGCCATATCACACACACATATACAACTCCAAGGAGGTAAATTTCCTTGTTATGGGCTGAACTGTGTTCCCCTAAAATTAATTTGTTGAAGCCCTAGCCTCCAGTATCTCAGAATGTGACTCTATCTTGAGATAGGGCCTTTTAAGAGATAATGAAGGTTAAATGAAATCGTAAAGGCAGAGCTTGAAACCAATACAAGAAGAGACATAGGAATGCTCTCACATAGAGAAAAAGCCACACGAAGACACCTCAAGAAGGCAGCCACCTGCGAGCCAGAGAAAGAGGCTCCAGAAGAAAGTAAACCTGCTGCCCCCTTGCTCTTGGACTTCTGGCCTCCAGAACTGTGGGGAAAAAAAATTCCATTTTTTAAGACCTCCCAGTCTGTGGTATTTTCCCATTGCAGCCCTGGCAAATTCATAGACCCCCTCCACGCATATTATGCAGCAAGGCAGCCCGCAGGCCTCCAAGCCCTGGAAGAGGCCATATCTGACACGCAGGTCCCTGTCTCCCGCCTGGGAAAAGCCAGAACCGGCCCTCACCCAGGTGCATTCAATCGCCAAATCAAGTGCCGCCTCAGAGATAGCACCCAGACAGCCAGACTACCTCAGGCCACAGCGCGGTCTCCCTTCTGCCAGTCTGCCGCCTTACATTCAACAAGTGCTGCCCGGTACTGATAATTACCTTTGACTAGGCAACACGGGTTCGTTTTAACAGTAACATAGGTGGTATCCTGCTCCCTCAACTCCAAAGCTGGATCTCTCACATGTGTGTTTTCCCCAAAAGACCAGCACCTAGCTAGGCAAACAAAAGGGTCTCATTCATTCATTCATCAACAAATATTTGCTAGGCACCGTGAACAAGACAGGCACAACACCCACCCTTAAGACGCTTACATTCTAGCCAAGGAGACTGACATTCACAAATCCTACATTTCATTACAATTGTGATATGGGCTGTAAAGAACAAGACACTACGCCAGCTTATTTCCATGCATCTGTCTGGTTGGCCGCTTGCAACACAATCCTTTGCAGAGACCCTCCCCTCTCCTAGCCAGGACACGTAAAGATGACCCTGTCTCTCAGTGCCTCCGTCAAGCCAACACACCGGCGCAGACTCCCACGCCCCCGAACACAGGCAAGATCAGGTCACAGAAGAATACCAGCGAACAGGCAGGATCTCCGCCGGGTGCACGGCCCACCACCGCAGGCCTCACATGAAAGGATGCTCCCGCCAGGGTGGGGCTGGGAGCGGGCCGGCATCCTCCGGGATGGTGAGGAGCACAGGTGGCCGCACAGGGCTCTGGACGGGGCGATCCCTCCACGCCGTCCCTTCCGGCGCTATTCGGGCCTGAGGCTCTCGCGGAACCAGACGCTCTGCCCAGGAGGCAGATGCTTCCCGCTGCGCCGCAGCCCCTCGGGTCCGGACCCCACTAGCCAGCAGGCCCTTAAGTCACCCGTGAGGGCGCCTCCCTTCCGACCCTCTCCATCTCGGGCCCCAGCCCCGCGTCCTCCAACCCAGAGCCTGGCGGGGACCTCGGCCGCCCAGTCCAGGAACGCCCACGCCGAGGCCGCCAGCTCCCCCGCGCCTCTGCGCCCCCTCAGTCCCAGCGGCCCCGGCCCGGGGGCGGAGTCACGTACCCAGGAGAAGAACGCGGCCGCCGCCGCAGGAGCGGGCGCGGAGGCGCTCGGCTCGCGCTCCATGTGGGGACGCTCCGCTGGCGCTTCCGGGAGGGATCCGAGGAGGGGCGTTCCAGGGGAGGGATTAGTGACTGGGGTGGGTGGGCCTGACGCGGGTACGACCTGTGATTGGGAGGGGTCGGATCGGGGGAGGAGTCTGCAATGAAGGCGGGGTCGGTTCTCGGGAGGTGTCGGTGATGGGGAGGGGCCAGCGCGGGGGGAGGGGGTCTGTGGAGGAGGCGGGGCCATCGCTGAGGAGTGCGGTGGGGACGGGGGCGGAGCCCAGGGTGGGACAGCCCGGCTCTCGCCTCTGAATCCTCCTCCCAATCTCCCAGCTCAGGCGTGCTACGCGTATCTCCGCCTCCGGGCCCCAGACTTGCAGGCAGCTGTGCTGCTCCCTACTTCCCCTCCCACTCTATTTTTAGTAATATACGAATGCACTACTCTCCTTCATGTTTTTTATCTCGTTGGAGTCCCACGACAGCCCGGAGGAACTGACAGGGCAGAGATTTTATCACCAGTTGACTGGGGAGAAATTGAGCCTGGGAGCGGGTGGAAAGGGTCCTGCCCCAGTGTCTTAGCCGATGGGTCTTTGGATCTGCTTTGGTGTGCATTTGTAAAATCTGATCTTGGTAAGCGAGTGTGCGGGAACTTACTCCTCGGGACACTAAACTGAGCAGGATGGTTCTCATGGATTCCTGCCAGGGGCAGCCTTCTAACCCTCAGCGCTCAGAGCACGGTCCTGCCCTGATTCTGATCATCAATACTGGGTAATTTTCACCCAACAGAGGTTTTCATATAAAATGGCTTTTATCGGACACTCTCATACACTGCTGGTAGGAGCTAAGTAAGTACAATCTTCCTAAAGGAAAATGTGGCAATGTGTATGAGGAACATGAAGATAGATAAATAGATATTTACCCAGTAAATTCCACATCTGTTAATTTATCACAAGAAAATAATGAGAGCTGTGCACACTTAGACTGCAAACTATCTGCTATGGGTTGTATATAATGGGGAGGAACGTTATTACCTGAAAGTCCAAAAATAAATTGTTTAAATTGCGGCATAGCCATGTAGTGGAATACTAGGCTGCATTTTTTTTTAAAGATTTTATTTATTTATTTAACAGACAGAGATCTCAAGTAGACAGAGAGGCAGGCAGAGAGAGAGGAAGGGAAGCAGTCTCCCCGCTGAGTAGAGAGCTCTATTCCAGGACCCTGAGATCATGACCTGAGCGGAAAGCAGAGGCTTAACCCACTGAGCCACCCAGGCACCCCTACTAGGCTCCACTTTAAAAATATGTTTTGGAAGATATTAAATAAGGGAAGTGTTCATGATGTGTCATACTTGTAACTATTATAGCAATTTATACACACACAACACAGACACCTATATCAGAGTGAGAGATTGCAGCTGAATTGTATTTTCTTTGTTGTACTTTTTTTTGTACATACCCTCCATTTCCAGAGCCACCCATAATCTTGTGGGTACAAATGGGGTAACATTAAAGATTATAATCCATATTCACCAGTTCTTGACCCCCTTTGCTGATAGAAGCCTTCAGTCCTCATTACCCTGTATGCCTGGGAGCCTTGGAATGTATCTCCAGTGAGCTCTGAACAGACAGACCTTTCCTGTTCTTTGACCCCAACTACTCCTTGGTGTTTCTGCCTGTAAGACCACATGAGGGCAGCACCTCACTTTTCCCTCTCCAGCCTGGGGCATCTTGAGAACATCCATGACCATACTAAGAAAAAAACGAACTTGTGAAAAGAGGTGTTTAGAAACCAATGTATGACTTCCAGTCTATGAAAGAGGTTGGAGAGGCTGAGAGAATTCTGGTAGGATACAGTGGAACCGTTGTCAAGGTGCTGTGTGCGCTGCCCATCTCATGTCTCAGGAAAGGCGTGCTGCTACAAAACCACTTAGAGAACTTGGTATATATGTATCCCTCCAGACTGGTGCCTGGGCAGGCTGTTGATTCATCCTGAGAAATCCAATGGCTTCTGGCCAGATGGCTGAGCAAAGAGAGATCAATTTGGAAAGGTCTTTCATGTCTCCCATATATTTCCCACACAATAATTTGGCTAGGGGGTGGTCTTAGACCCTATCCAGAGAAATTTCTGAAGGGCTGAAAAGACACCCTACTGGAGTTGACCACTAAATTCCTAGAGAGTGACGGAGATGAATTCAACAGCCCAGTCACATCAAGAGATCTCAAAAAGTAAGAAGGTGGGAAGCTCCTCCAAAACACCCCCAGAGAATGAGTCAGCATCCCTTACCAAGTACAGAAAGCACTGATGCCAACTCACAGCAGTATCAGACCAAACAGAGCTTTCTACTCATTGCCTCTCCTCCCCACCACCATTCCCAAACTGGCATCCTAGTGTGTGGGTACAGAGGAACAAGAAAAGAGAGAGGGAAATTAGGAGCTAAGGACTGAGAAAGAGCGGAAAATTCAAGGCCAGGACCTGAGATTTCAGCCAAAGGGGAAAGGACTATCACAGAGTAGCTTGAATAGAGAGAAGATCTAGAAGAATACACTTGTCTTCCAATTTTACCCCTTAAATATACATACATCTATACTTCGCTAGCTTACAGTTATATCATTATGTTATAGCTTTTAATACAGTTTCTAGGCAATGTTGCAATGTTGCCACTATTTCAACTATGTGCATGCCACTGAGTAATTCTGTCCATTAGCCGCCTGGCTGAGTTGCAGTCCTTGAATGGGGCTAAACTCTTTGATCGTGTAACTTTCAGATGCTTTGTTTCCATATAAGAGGAAAGTATAAAGTACTTTGGGGCCATATAGGCTATATCTATGTACCATACAAGTTAGGAAATGTTTTCCTTTAGATTATCTGATTTTATAGATGAAAAAACTGAGGCTCAAAGAAGTTAAGTGATTTACTCCAAGGTCAGATTTCTACTTTTGATAAAGACAGATTAGCTAACTACAGACCAAGCCTCTTGCAAAAACAACTAGAAAAGCTGGGGGATAATATTTTAAAAATCTGTTTCAAGTAATTGAAGACTATCAAAGCAGCCAGAATTTGAAGGGCCAAAATCTGGAAGCTGAGAGATTATATCTGGCACTACTTTTCCACTGGAACTGTTTGCTCATTAGCAAGCAGTGACTTGGAGGCTAAGAAACTGGGCTGAATACTGCAGTTGAGAAGCTGAACAGTATTCAGCAATTATTTAGGGGTGGAAAGAATGACAAAAGTAGGGGACAAAGGTAGGAGTCCAGGTTCCCAGCACACACCCATAGCTTTCCTTTGAGATCCCTAAAGTGTTGCAGCTTGAGAGTAGAGTTGAGCTAGAAACAGACCAGCCCTCGTGAAGACTGATGTTCAGCTTCAAATTTGCTTAATCCCTCAAGGGACCAAGATCTTCCCATGCCATGATATACTGCCTGCTAGAATTCCCTCTGGAGGAAGATAAAGTCATCCAGAAGTTATGGGGGATCCTGGATCAGGACAGTGATTATATTAGTGATGCTTTACACATGGATGTTTCTTTTTTTTTTTTTATTGTGTTATGTTATGTTATGTTATGTTACAATACATCATTAGTTTTTGATGTACTGTTCCAAGATTCATTGTTTATGTACAACACCCAGTGCTCCATGGATGTTTCTTTTTACAACATTCTTTTGCAACATAATTCCCCCAATAACTCAGTGAAGCAGATTTAGCTCCTTACACAGATGAGGAACACATGATTGAGACTTTATCAAAAATTCCAAAAGTAGTTTCTAGGCTCCAGGTGTATTCGCCTTCCTTTGTATCTCATATTCATAGGCTTTTCAAGAAATGTAAGAACGGGGGCACCTGGGTGGCTCAGTCAGTTAAGTGTCTGCCTTCGGCTCAAATCATGATCTCAAGGTCCTGGGATCGAGCCCCATATCGTGCTCCCTGCTCAGCAGAGAGCCTCCTTCTCCCTTTCCCTCTGCCTGCTGCTCTGCCTATTTGTACTCTCTATCTCTGTGTCAAAAATTTTTAAAATCTTAAAAAAAAAAAAGAAATGTAAGAATGTTATAGATTTCTTAAACTTATGAAATTGCTAATATATATTTAAACCAGGTTTGATTTTTGTTTTGGGGTTTGTTTTGGTTTGGTTTGTTTTTGAGAGAGAGAGAGAGAAAGGAAGAGAGAGCCAGGGGTCAGGGCCAGGGGTCAGGGTGGGGAGAGCTGGGAATCATAAGCAGACTCCATGCTCCACCCGAGGTTTGCTCTCACAAGCCTGAGATCAAGACCCGAGCTGAAATCAAGAGTCGAATGCTTAACCAATTAAGTCACCCAGGTGCCCCATAAATCAATTTTTAACTTATGTTTGACCAAAAAAAAAAAAAATGCTTCTTAAGAACATGAATTTAGGGGGTGCCTGGGTGGCTCAGTCATTAACCATCTGCCTTCAGCTCAGGTCATGACCCCTGGGTCCTGGGATTGAGCCCCACGTTGGGCTCCCTGCTTGGGGTAAACCTGCTTCTTCCTCTGCCTCCTGCTGCTGTCCCTGCTGTGCAACCTCTGTGTGTGTGTGTGTGTGTGTGTGTGTGTGTGTGTAATAAACAAATCAATAATCTTTTAAAAAAAAAGAAAGAAAGGAAGGAAGGAAGGAAGGAAGAAATAAAGATAGAAAGAAAGAGAAAGAAAGAAAGAAAGAAAGAAAGAAAGAAAGAAAGAAAGAAAGAAAGAAAGAAAGAAAGAAAGAAAGAAAGGAAAGAAAGAGAAACACAAATTTTGGGGAGCCTGGGTTGGCTCAGTCAGTTAAGTGGCTGCCTTCAGCTCAGGTCATCATCCCAGAGTCCTGGGATCAAGTCCTATCATGCGTTCCCTGCTCAGACAGGAGTCTGCTTCTTCCTCTCCCTCTGCCCCTTCCCCTGTTTGTGCTTTCTTTCAAATAAATAAAAATTTTAAAGAAAAAAAAAAGAACATGAATTTTTTGTCCATTTACTAACTAGTAAATTTGTCCATTTACTAACTAGTAAAACTGTGTCCATTTAACTAACCAGTTAAATAACAAACTTACAAATCATAAAAGGATATTACATAGTAAAATAAAGACTAGATTGAAATGGACCATAGCATCTTTATTCATTTCCTAGAAATTAATATGTGAACTCCATTATGTGTGCTTTTAAAGAACTCCAGGATTTTTTTCCTTTTTCAGTTTGAAAGCCAACTTAAAAACTAGGTATAATTGTATACATTCTGGTGTGTCATTACTATTAACAACTCTGACAAAACAGGCAGATTAAGAAACACAGGCATTCTGGCAACCAGCTTTTGGAACTTTCTTCAAAAAGTCAGGAAAATACCACCTAAGTCCTTAAGTAAGAAGTCACTGATTAAGAATTATAAACCAAACTTTTGGCTCAATTCTGTTCTCATATTGGAGTAAATATTAATATATTCTTAGGTGCTTTGAAGATATATTTTTAAAACGCATGAAAACTCTCAGGACTCCTGATTTACCAATTATCACATATCCAGAGGTTAGAAGAACTGAAATCAATCATTAAATATTTCCATTATCCTGAAGTTATGAATAATAATGATTGTGCTTTAACATTCATTTTAGTGTGCTTTAGTCACAGAGTGGTTTTAAACACCATAATTTTAAAATTCAATATCTATGATCAAAGTTGTATGAAAATAACCAGATATAGTATCTATAAATTGCTGTTAACTGTTATCTATCATGGTTTTCTTACAATAGATTTCTTTGCAACCAGATACACCAACTAAAAAACTAGCTGATCAGTATTTCAAATGATTTTAGATTAGCTAACTTAGATCAATTGCTATCAAAGGTGTATTAATAGTTATACTTAAATAAAATTATATGTATAAATCTGAAATAGCATGAATTACTCTTCCCAATTCTATTTCATTGTATGATAAAGTTTTTTATAATTTGAGGTCTAAAAATTATTAAAAGATCTAGAGCTCTGTTGAAATAAAATATGTTAAATGCTATACAATTTGACTATTCATGGGGGGAGAGTAAAGACACAGTTTTTGTTTTTGTTTTTGTTTTTGTTTTAAGATTTTATTTATTTGTCAGAGAGAGTGAGCGAGAGCGAGCACAGGCAGACAGAGTGGAAGGCAGAGTCAGAGGGAGAAGCAGTCTCCCTGCGGAGCAAGGAGCCCGATGTGGGACTCGATCCCAGGACGCTGGGATCATGACCTGAGCCGAAGGCAGCTGCTTAACCAACTGAGCCACCCAGGCGTCCCAAGACACAGTTTTTTAAGTAGCTGATTAAGAATGAAATCTTGGTGGAAAATATGACCCTTAATATATTATTAACAGAAATGACATCACTGGGAGAGGAAGCTGATGGGGTGTAATATTCAGATGATTCTAAGGTTTTTCTTTGTGGATTTTTTTAACCTTTTGAGTTTGAGATACTTGTCAGGGCTACCATGTTGTACTAACACATTTCATTCTATGTAAATGGTACTATAAGAAGTTGTACAACATTGGCCTGATTTATAGTATATCTAGATGGAAAATATCCAGCAGGCAGCTGGACTTAAGATGCAAAAATTCAAGAAAGATGTCAAGGTAAGAAATGCAAATATGGAAGTCACAGAAAACAAGAATTGAAGTCATGGGGGAACTTGGGTGGTGCAGGTTGAGCATCCAACTCTTGGTTTTGGATCAGGTCCTGATCTCAGGGTTGTGAGATCAAGTCCTATATCAGGCTCCACACTCAGTGTAGAGTCTGCTTAGGACTCTCTCTCCCTCTGTCCCTTGCCACCTTCTAAAATAAATAAATAGATCTTAAAGAAAAAAAAAAAAAGAATTGAAGTCAGAGATGTGGATGCCATTTCTCATAAAGAGATGGCAGAGAGAGAAGAAGGCCAAAGACAGAAACCTGAGGGAAAGGTGGGGAGGAGAAAAGGAGCAAATGGAAAAGACACAGCACATATTCACAAGTCCAGCTTCATCCTCTTCTAACAGGCCCATTCCCTGTCCTACATACCTAACAGCACATGCAAACCAGTCCTTGCCACCCTTGCATTTTTGGTGTCAGACCTAAAATGATCTTCTTCACTTTTCTTACGTCCCATTTCCTCATCCATTTCCCCACCCTCTACCCCCTATACCTTGCCTCCATATTTATGACCTCACCTATACCTTGGAAATTAAGTGCTCAGTGTTGCTTTCCCAACCTTAACTTTGTGTTTCTTTCATCTGTCTCAGTTTGAACTCTCCATTTGACAATGACATCTCCTGCTAACCTGAGGACAAACCCCATCACAATACTCTGCATGTGTAAGTATAGGGCCTTGTATGGTACCCCGAAGTTCCCCTTGGCCCCATGAGTATAAGAGATCATCTAAAACAAAACCAGCATCATGCAGTGCCTTAGAAAGCAAAGGGTCTCACTCAAGGAGGATGGTCACTTGGGAAGGGACTCCCTAGTTCCCTACCAAATAAAGTCCCAAATTATTAGCCTGGGCTTGATGATTATACCCCAACCAACCTTTCCAGATTTAGCTACTCACACTTCCCTACAAGATACCACACTTGGAAACTAGACTACTTCCTCTTTACAAGGTAGGCTTCACATACAAAGACCTCTATACTCCTGCCCACACTAGAAGTGGAAAAAGCTGGTCTCCTATTAAATTTAGGGCTGTGAATGTGATCAAGGTTGGCACAAAGCCAAAGATAAGTAAGATACTTTGGAAGTAAGAGGATCTTAGGTAGCAGTTTGGGTCAGGTCCATAATACCCTTCCAGGTATTTTAAGTGATCATAAAGGTCATTTTATTCAAGAAGGACTAGGGAAAAGAAAATCAAGCTGGTATGAGATCTCTCTGGGGTGAAAAAAATTCTCTATAAAAAAACAAGGGGTCAGTGAATTATAACGTATATGAATCATATTTCACTAAAGCTGTTACCCTCCAAACATAATAGGTAGTGGAATAGAGTATTCAGGGGCGAATTTTCAAAGAACTGATTAAGGAATAGGAGTGGAGAATATCGTTTGGCTGCTGTCCCTCCACAAGCAGGTCTTCAAGAAAAGCAGGAGCTGGCCCACAGGCCTCAGAATTGGTGCTCAGACCCTCTCAGGATCAGCTGATCGGCTGTCTGCTGACCTTCGCAAGGGCATCACTGACGACATCGAGATCATGCTGCAGCTCGTTCATGGCGCTGGTTATGCTCTTGGTGTCTTTCAAGATCTGAACACTCCGTGTGTATGGATTATACTTCACTCCAAATGGACGCTTAATTGTTTTGGTAAATTCTCTATTTAAGAAATCAAATAAGAGGCAATCAATTTCCAGGAAGCAGAGGATGAAAACTGAATGAGCAACAGCAAACCTACTGCACACCCTAGGTGACAGATGAATCTTCATCAGTTGTTCACACAACCCATCTGACCTGCTTCCCTACACAGCACATGCAGAGATCCCCTGGAATCCTACACATATAGGAAACCTAAAGTTGTCATAGACACATCCACACCTGCATTGCTAGGGAAAGATCCTGTAGGTGACTTTATTAATGATTTATTACTTTACACATTTCTTGGCTACAGTAAGGAGACCAACCATAGTTGCTTGATCAGGAGACAATGGCACACTTGACCACCTAGTAACACCCCTCAGCTGTGATTTATCTAACTACACCCACACACCAGCATACCCGCACACACACGCACGTGTGCGCACGCGCACACACACACACACACACACACACAGGCCAAGAGCAGTCCTGCCTCCTGCACATGGATATTCTTTCTGTTCAGAATGTTTTCCTCTAGCTTTCTCTCCTCTAGCTTTCCTCTAGCTTTCTACCCTTTCTTCATGGATTCAAGTCCTGCCCTCTTCATCAAGTCAACATTTGAAACTCTCATTTGGCACCCCCAAGAACAATTGTGTTCAGGACCCCTAGGAACACAGCTGAGGACAACTGTACATGAGTAAGTGCTGAAAAGCAGTTTGCAATCTACCTGGTCTACCCAGGAGGGACCGCTTCTTCGAGTCTGTGCAAAGGGACCATATAAAGCTAGAGGAAGCCCTGCTGGTATTGTTATTTGGTTCTGGGCCTGGCCCAACTCCCCAAGTATCAGAAAATGTCTGGAAGACAAGGACCATGTCTTCAACCCCCATCTGTCCCACAATGATCTCATAATATGACCTGAGACACCTTCCACCAAATATTTTGTTGATTCTGCTTCTCTGGTCCTTCCTTTCTTACTACGTCTTTTGGGGCCCAGGATCTTATTTTCACCTGAAGTATTACAAAAATCTCCTGAGTAGTTTCTCTGTCTCCAGAGTCTTTCTTTCTTAACAACACATGTAGCTGATTAATAGTTAAAGCATAGTGGGGTGCCTGGGTGGCTCAGTTGTTTGAGCATCTGAGTCTTCATTTCGGCTCAGGTCATGATCTCAGGGTGGTGAGATCAAGCCCCATGTCTGTCTCCATGCTCACTGCAGAGTTTGCTTGAGATTCTCTCTCTCCCTCTCCCTTCCTCCTCCCCTGACTTGTGCTCTATAAATAGATAGATAGATGATAGATAGATAGATAGATAGATAGATAAAATCATTTTTTTTTAAGTGGTTAAAGCATGGGACGCCTGGGTAGCTCAGTCCTTTAGTGTCTGTTTTCAGCTCAGGTCATGATCCCAGGGTCCTGAGATCGAGCCCCACATCAGACTCCCTGCTCAGTGGAAGCTTGTTTCTCCCTCTCCCACTCCCCCTGCTTGTGTTCCCTCTCTCGCTGTCTCTCTGTCAAATAAATGAATAAAATCTTTTTTAAAAAATAGTTAAAGCATAGCTTCATTGCACCACACTCATATTTTTCCACCTCCGTTACCTGTTTCATACCCTCCCTTAGCCTAAAACTTAGCATATCTAAATCCTATTTATCCTTCAAGTGCTTTCTCAGATGCCATTAAGCCTTCCCTGTTCCCCCATCTAGAATAAATTGCTCCTGAATAAAATGGAAAACAAAGTTTCTTCTGTATCTCTCTAAGGCTTTCTATGCTGTGACATAGTAATTCGCATATAGTTTATTTTTCCTAATAGATTATGAACTCTGATGGGAAGAAACCAGTTTCTCAATGTATCCGATTCCTATATTTAATCACCAAACATCACCATAAACAACATACTCTAAATATTTGTTTGTGAAAGGGAGCTATGTCAGGGGCAAACATTACCTCATAGGCTTCTAACTATCCAGCTGCTTACTTCTGTGATTTGTTACCATCACTGGACCTATCTTTTGCAGAGGAGAGTGAAGCCACGGGGAAGATATACCTTACCTCATCTTCTCCTTTGCATCTTCAAAGCTTTCAGATACAAAGTAGACATCCTGAAAAGTTGTGATGAGACACTCCTGTTTGCAGGTAATCTTGGGATCAAAAGGCTTTACTTTAGCATGTCCAGAA
The DNA here is from genome assembly GCF_009829155.1 of Mustela erminea. NCBI lineage: Eukaryota > Metazoa > Chordata > Mammalia > Carnivora > Mustelidae > Mustela > Mustela erminea. The sequence goes on from NC_045622.1 coordinate 72,078,342, forward strand.
AGTGAATGCTAGGAGACAGAGAGTCAGCGAATAAAAGAATACTGTCTTACTTCATGGATGACATCCCAGACATAACCACTAGAATCAGCACACCGCTGAGGGCTCTGATGTAAGGGCCCAACCTACAATTCCAAACTTATTTCCTAAGTCATTATTTGACCCACAATATACTCCAGCAAAACAAATGGCTTGCTATTCCCCATAAACGCCCCAAGATCATCTCCATGACTTTGTTCTAACACTTTTTCCAGGTAAGAGGCACCTGACGATCTTCATGTATATTCCTGCATTATGACGCCAACTTCCTAGCCTGCGCTAGTTATTTCTGTACATGACTTGCACCTGCCATCAGGTGGTAGACTCCTGAGAGCAAGAAGTACCAAGGATAGTATTTCACACACAACCCATCACTCAGCAAACATAAGATCATTCCTTTATTGGGTAAATAATAATTCTTAAAGAATTCCATAGAATTTAAGAGAAGTTACGGCTAGCACACTAAAAATGGTGAGGAAATAGCAAAACTTTGTAAGCAAAAGCTTTAAAATATTAAAAAAAAAAAAAAAAAGATATGTCATTGGGACACCTGGGTGGCTCCGTGGGTTAAGTGGCCAGCTCTTGGCTTTGGCTCAGGTCATGATCTCAGGGTCCTGGGATCAAGTCCCGCATGAGGTTCTGCACTCAGCAGGGAGTCTGCATTGGGAATTCTCTCTCTCCCTCTGCCCTTCCCCCAGCTTATGTACTTTCTTTCTCCAAAATAAATAAACCTTCAAATAAAATAACATGTCTATAGTATGTCAACTATACTCAAAAAAGAGAGAAAGAAATTAGGTAATTAAATTCCACATATAAGGGGATGCCTGGGTGCCTCAGTCATTAAGCATCTGCCTTCAGCTCAGGTCATGATCCTGGGGTCCTGGGATCAAGTTCTGCGTCGGCCTCCCTGCTTGGCAGGAGGCCGGCTTCTCCCTCTCCTACTACCCCTCCTTGTGTTCCTGCTCTCACTTTCTCTCTGTCAAATAAATAAATAAGGTCTTTTAAAAAAAAAATTCCACATACAAGTGAAAAAAGAAAAATAGGGTATCTCTATAAACCTAGGAAATAGAGAAAATTGTCTTTACTGCCACCCCAAGTATTTTTCATAGTATGCACTTGTTCAAGTCCAAAAACTCTTTCCGATCATATCAATTATAGTACGTGAACATGGCTATGTGGAGAGATTTATGGCTTTTACCTTAAGTTCACTGATAGAAGAAAGTAATCCAGCACCAAAGACTCGCAGCTGCCCGTCTTGCTTACAGAGACCAAACTCCACAGTGAAAAAGTAGCACTGCAAAAGGACATTGATATTACTTTCACAGCCTGAATAACTCAATTTAAAACAAACAGCAACTATTAGTCACTGACCACAGTGCCCTGGAAAGAAGTTCAAGATCCCCAGACTGGTTCCCAAGTATTTCTACAACCTGGCCTCATTCTAAACCAGCACTTCTCAAACTGCTGCTCCCAGGACTCTTGCATATTCTTAAAAATTACTCAAGACCCAAAGGACCTTTTGTTTATGTGGATTATAGCTCACTAAATTTATTAGAGTAAAAGTTAAAACTGAAAACATTTACATGTCTACTAACTAATTTTAAAATGTAATAAACCATTTTATGATAACATACCAATCTAACGCAAAGTAACTCTATTGCACAACATTTTAAAAAGGGTCAGGAAAGAAGCATTGTTTTACATTGTTCCCTATCTTTTTAAATGTCTGTCTAGATGTTATTTAATGTCTGGCTAGAAAAACAAGATGGATTCTCATATCTGCTTCTATATTTAACCTGTTGCCCTATGTTGTTTTAGTTAAAGGCTATGAAGAAAACTCAGCCTCACACAGATAAGCAGTTGGAAGAAGGTTATGGATTCTAATAGTCTTCTCAGATAACTGTGGATATTCTTTGACACTACATCAAAACTCAACAAGTGCTAATTTCTTGGAGTTCAGCTGCAGTGTGGAATCTGAAACCATATCAATGAACTCTAGCTCTTATATTGAAATCCACTTTGCACCCTGAGTGTATATTTCACTCAAGGACCCTGTGCAAGGGTTTCAGGAACACCAGGGGGTCCCCAAACCACAATTTGAGAAGCACTGTTCTAATCATCCCGCCTTTTTCATACAACATCCCCCACCCGATCACACTCTGTTCCAGCTTCTTGTCATTTCCCCAGATACACCAAGCACCTCCTTGTCTTTCCTTGGGTGCCGTTATCCTAAGATCCTCTTCCTTCCTTTCTTGGCAGGTGAAAACATGACCCACCTTCCCTAGGCTAGTCCCGACATTCCTCTTCCATGAAACCTTCCCCAAGCCATTCTTTGCCCTCCCAGAACACTCTTCCTGAATTTCTCTGTAGAGCTTATCCCATTCCAAAACGACTGTCTCCTTAAGTTGTACATAAATTCCTTAAAGGCAGGAACCAGATCTTACTCATCTTTGTATTTCCAGCACAGAGGCTCAAAAGCATCTTAAGCTTCATTTTCAGAGGACTCATCATTTTTACTAAAAAAAAGATCTACAAACAATAAACATGATTGAATTCCAGTGTTTCTCTGCCTTTTCTTAAAGCCCATGTCTCCTTTTGATGAATCTTAAAATTTCACATCCTCCTTTACTGTTATTGAAATTATTTAAATTAAATTAAATATGAGCAAAGACAAACTGTCTAACAGTCACCTTAAATACGTCCTTTTAAATTGACACTCCCATCCCAAACCTGATAAGAATTACTGATCTCTACAGCTATTTTCCAATTTATACCGTTGCGAGTTTTTGAACAGACTCCTCTGAAGCTCCAAGGGAAGCCAGGCCAATTTCTTGGGAGAACTGAGCAAAACTAGGTTCAGCCAAAAGGGGGACATGACCTAAGAGCTCATGGCAAGTATCTCTGAAAAAGAGGTAAAAGTTCGTCACTCTGTGATGCTCATGTCACATATAAACCACGGTCAACAATTCAATCAAACCAAAATCTGATCTTACTTTGATTCAAGTGGTATTACTCTACAAGTGGACCACGAAAGACACTAGTAATTTACTGAAGAAACTATTTCGGTTCAAAACTTAGACCACTTACAAACAAGATACCCATAGATATGTCTGTCCCACACCCCAACCAAATCAGGTCTCTGCTCAAATGTCACCTTCTTAGTGAGTCCTTGTCTGATCACACTTTTCAAAATTGAAACCCTCCACAATCCACCACATTCCCCTTTCTCTGCTTTACTTTTCTCAGTGGCACTTATCACCATTGATTGGTGATATTAAATATATATATTTACAGGGGCGCCTGGGTGGCTCAGTGGGTTAAAGCCTCTGCTTTCGGCTCAGGTCAGGAACTCAGGGATCTGGGATTGAGCCCCGCATCCAGCTCTCTGATCAGCAAGGAGCCTGCTCCCCCCGCCACTTTACCCCCCCGCCGCCTGCCTCTCTGCCTACTTGTGATCTCTGTCAAATAAATAAATAAAATCTTTTTTTTAATAAAGATTTTTATTTATTTATTTGACAGAGAGAGATAACAAGTAGGCAGAGAGGCAGGCGGAGAGAGGGGGAAGCAGACTCCCTGCTGAGCAGAGAGCCCGATGCAGGGCTCGATCCCAGTACCCTGGGATCATGAACTGAGCCGAAAGCAGAGGCTTTAACCCACTGAATCACCCAGGTGCCCCAATAAATAAAATCTTTAAATATATATATATATATTTATACAGATATAAATTTACATATATTATATATTTATTATATTTATATATATTTACTTGTTTATTATCTCTATTCCCACTGGAATATAAATTCTATGAAGGCAGAAACTTTTGTCTGATTTTTTTACACTCCCTATGCTTAGGTTAGCATTGGGCACCTAACAGGTAACAGGCTGTCAATTAAAAATAGTAATGATAACGGCTAACATACATAGACCATGGAGCGTGTATTATGTGCCAGGCACTGTTCCAAATTTTTTACACGTGTTCATTCATTTAATTGTCACACCAGACTCCTGAAGGAGGTACCATCACCACAAATAACTATTTGATGAATGAATACTAAACGGAAGTACTCACGGCTCTGGGGTATAGAGAGGGTCAGAACTGTGTCTCACGTACTGTGTGCAGTGGAAAACCCGGAAGGCTAAACCTGATAAGAAATCTCTTGGTGACAGGTAACCAGCCACGGGACGGATGGAAAAACCAGTGCGCTCTGCAAAGTAAAGGAGAAAACGAAGAAAATCTTCACCTCAACAGACCATTTTCTGCAACATTTTAATTCTGCCAGTGGTACCCGGTAGCATTTTAAGGGAAAAGATGGAAACTAAACGTACCTGTGTGTACTATGCAGAAGTAATAATTTTCAAGTGCTTACGGTGGGTCAGGCAATGCATTAGACCTTACATATTATATCTACTTTCATGTTTACAATTTGAGATGAAGTTTACTCTTCTCATTGTGACAACTATTAAACTGAGGCTCAGAGAGTCGATAATGTGCCCAAAGTCACACCGTAAATGATAAGGGTAGAATGAGAGCCCAGGTCTCCTTATATTATACCTCACTCTCTCCCTAAAGGATTTAGGATATCTCCTAGACAATCTTACTTCCTTCAAAAAAAAAAAAAAAAATTTAAAAACCAAAAAAATAAAAAAAAACAAAAACATCAACAACAACAAGATCTATTAATTTAGATCAGAACCACTTTTTAAGCTATACACCACTTTTAGCCAGTACTTTCTCTTGCAAAGTATATTTTATCTAAATTGGATGTTGCACTTCGATTCCCAACAGCTATGGCTGCTTGCCCTCCATAGAAGGGGCCAGCCAATAGGGCAGCAGTGACTCAGGGGATAAGTTCAACGCCCGTCATTCATTTCAAACCCTGGCCCTCTGCTCTTCCACTTCCACCCAGTTCCTTTTGTACTTGGATTTCCCCACTCTGATGGGTAGATTTCATAGTCCAACAGAACTCTCCACAATAATGGAAATGCTCTACAGCTAGGCTACTCAGTAAGGTAGCCACTAACCACACGGGGCTATTAAGCACTTGAAATGTGGCTACTGGGGCTAGGAAACTAACATTTTGATTTACCCTAACGTGAATTATTTAAACAACCACATGCATCTAGGGGCCACCAAATTTGATAGTGTGAAGAGCGCTTTCTAACCAATGTTTTGTTTGAACAATCATTTAGGTTTCGGTTTCCCTCTTTGACAATTTCCCCTGAAACACCTTTAGCAACCTGTTCAGCAGCCAGCTCATGCTCCAGACCCCAAGTGAACAGCTTTCCATCTTCTATCCCTAGCAAAATACTTCCTCCAAATCTCAAGCAAATTTAATGTGATAACTTCTACAGCATATGCTTGCCCATCTTTGTCAGACCCATATGTGAGGTCATGTGTGTTGGTTCTCTGTCATCCTAATCACTTTTTTAAAAAATCTACTCTTTATAGGAACCATTTATAGGAGTTCTTCTCTTATAAAACAATAGTGCATTTTTCCTGCTTAGTTTTTCTTAGTTTTGTGCATAGTGGTTGACTAACAAGAATTATGGAGTCAAACAGATATGTAGGTATTTATGATGGTCTATGTAAGAAATTCAAAGATAGAAATTTCAGACCATGATGGAAATAAACATGAAAAACATAACTTCTATTTGTTCCCTAAGGTTCTAGTCTGCTGAGATCAAGGGGAATATTTATTTTTCTTATATATTGTAAACCCTGGAGATCACTGATCATTTTACTTCCTGTACTAGCTAGAAAAAATAAGGAAGCCTGAACCAAATAAGCAGGAAGAACTAAAAGGAAAAAAACTGTTGATGCTTCTTTGTTGATGCTTCTATTAGCACATCTTCTTCCTTGGGAGAAAGATGGGGTCTTAGGGTGGAAAGGAGCTTTGGAGACCATTTACTCCAGTCTTCTCCAAGGAGCCTGAGTGTTCTCTACCACATCCCTGACAAGTGGGTATAGAACTTTTGCATGAAAACCTCCAGGGGTGCAGAAATCTCATGAGCCTGTTCCATTTTCAAATGGCTCATTTAACAAGGTCCTCTCCATTTTGAGTTAAAAGCTTGTAGTTTCTATCCAACTGTCATTTACTTTAGGGTCACATAGTATTCCCTCTATTACATAAGATGATCAGCTAGTATTTAAATAAAGCTATCATGTCCCCTATATCTCCAGGTGAAGCATCCTAAGAGTCCTTCAAACTTTACTTATATATTTTCCAAGCCCCTTATAATTCTGCTCACTTCTCCACATTCACTCTAGATTATAATTGTCCCTCTTTAAATGAGATGCCCAATACTGGGTCCAATACTCCAGGACACAGTGAGGAAAATTCTGACCTCCCATACACTTGAACTTTTTATTCCTCTATTAAAAATTCTGTCATGATCACAACAGAGCTCAACATACCCCTTACAAAAAATTAAGCATATTACCTTTTAAAAAGTTTGAGACATCTTCCAATTGGGGGATATTATCTTCCCGGTATCCACAATATTTAGAAAGCAAAGGTAAGTTCTTGAGATACTCTCTGCAGGCATGGGTTGGGTAAAGTTTGTTGAGCTCTCGGAACACAGTTCCCCAGGTCTTAATCTCCTCTTCAGTGAATTCAACTTTGGGAATGGGGTCTCCACTAGTGAGACATACAGAGTTATTTTGAATTAGCATTCAGTAAAAAATAGTATTTATCTTTTATTTGTTAAATGAGCATAGTCTACTCTATTCATTTTTTATTTCAAAATTGAGTAAGTTATTTTTATAATATACTTACTGTTTATAGTTCATAGCCAAGTCTGCAAAATATTTCCGTCTTTTACGGTAAACATTGTCTTTGAAGCCCTGATAATTAAAGAAAAGTTTAAAAATATCCATATTTTAAAATGTTGACAAATGATATTTAGGGAACTTTTCATTATTACTCAAGTTACGATATTAAAGGACTACATAATTGTAATTTTGAGCAAGCACTGTTTAGAAATGTATGATTATTTTTATTTTAAAGGCAATCTTATGGGTGAGGGGGATGGGATAAGTGGGTGATAAGCATTAAGGAGGGCATGTGATGTAATGATTACTGGGTGTTATATGCAACCGATGAATTACTGAACTCTGAACATCTGAAACTAATAATACACTAAATGTTAATTAATCGAATTTCAATAAAATAAGTTAATAAAAAAGGCAATGTTATATGAAAGCTTAATACTATAATGGCTACTAAATAAAAGATACTATAGATACAAAGATACAAAAATCTTACAGTGGCTACAAAAATAAAATGGTTTGAGGAATAAGAAAAGCATCATCCTAGTTAAACACACAACTCTTTTCCAAATGTGAGATTTTTTTTCTTAATCATTTGACATCTTCAGCTATATTTTCCTGTAATCATAATTCATAATAAAATGGTAACTAATAATACATGGAGTCATGACAACTAAATCTAGCCTTAGATTTCATCACAAAATGCAAACGTATTCATATTTGCTAAAGCAAACAATAATAATAAAAAGATAAAATAGTAATATTAGAATTTATACCTAGAAAATATTTTTTTAAAAACCAAACAGAAAGGGTGCCTGGGTGGCTCAGTTGGTTAAGCGACTGCCTTCAGCTCAGGTCATGATCCTGGAGTCCCAGGATCAAGTCCCGCATCGGGCTCCCTGCTTGGCAGGAGTCTGCTTCTCCCTCTGACCCTCCCCTTCTCATACTCTCTCTCTCTCAAATAAATAAATAAAATCTTTAAAAAAAAAAAAAAACAGAAAAAATAAGACTTCAAAAAGCAAAGCCCAGGGAGTGCCTGGGTGGCTCAGTGGGTTAAAGCCTCTGCCTTCGGCTCAGGTCATGATCCCAGGGTCCTGGGATTGGAGCTCTGCATTGGGCTTTCTACTCAGCAGGGAGCCTGCTTCCTCCTCTCTCTCTCTCTGCCTGCCTCTCTGACTACTTGTAATCTCTGTCAAATAAATAAGTAAAATCTTAAAAAAAAAAAAAAAAAAAGCAAAGCCCAGGAGAAAACAGCCAATAATGCAAAACAGGAAAAAAGGGGAAGACCCCTGAATTATCTCTCTCTAAAGAGAGAATTATTTCTCTTTAACACAGATTTACAAGCCCCTCCTATGCACCTGGCCTTGTGCTAAAATCCAGAGAAACAAACAGGAACAAAGCACAACCTGGGTCTTCAGGGAGTTTACATCAACCAATTATTATGAAACAATATGCTAACTGCCTCAATAGAGATATGCCCAAAATGCCACTGAACTCAAAAGAGAAACTCCTAATCCAGAGTATGTGAAAGAAAGTAGGGGTGGTCAGGAAGGGTTTCCCAACAGTGACTCCCAAGCTAAGTCTCAGAAAAGGAGCGGGGACAGCTGGGTGGGAAAGGACAGAAAGGATAGCATCCGGGTCAGTGCAGCAGTGACAACCAGGAAACTGGGACTGAGGAAATGTGAGCTGGAGCTTGGAGAAGGAGGTGGAGCCTGGCGCAGACTAGTTTGAGGTCTGCTAGTCAGGGTCTGAAACAGCTTGGATTTCAGTCTTTGGGTGATGGGAAGCCATTGGTGATTTCTAAAAAAAAAAAAAAAAAAAAAAAAAAAAACCACGGCTTTATTGATATGTAATTCATACACCATAAAATTTTAAAGTGTACAGTGTCATGATTTTAGTAGTCACAGTGTTGTGCAACCACTTCCACTATAATTTCAGTTTATCCGCAGAAGAAACATCACACTCATGCACAGACTCCCCACCAATTCCCTTCATCTCCAGCCCCTGGCAACCATTAATCTACTTTTTGTTCCTATGAATTTGGGTATTCTGGATATTTCATATAAAAGGAATCATAAACACATGGTCTTTTGTGACCAGCTTCTTCTATTATCACAGTTTTCAAGGTTCCTCCCTGTTGTAGCATGCATGTATCCGTATTTTGTGTTAATTTATGATCACTAATATTCCATTTTATGGACTTACCACAATTTACTGATCTGCTTATCAGTGGATGGACATTTGGGTTGTTTCTACTTTTTTGTTACTATGAATTAAGCTGCTATGAAAATTTGTGTACATGTTTTTGTATGAACATATGCTTTCAATTTTCTTAGGTGGGTACTTAGGTATGGTTGGTGAGTTTTAGGCAGAAAAGGGATAATGCTCATACTGAAGTTTTAGATCATTCTAGTGACTATGAGGAGAATGGGTTTGAGGTGGTGAGTTGAAGGGCAAGGGATCAGTTAAAGTTATGATAGTAGGGATAAATAAGGAACAAATTTAAGCAATATTTAGGAGGTAAAAATCAGTAGCACTTGGTAGTAGATCAGAAAAAATTATTTAGCCACCTCTCCATAAACATGCTCTGGATTTTCTTACCTCTGAACCTTTGCTCATGTTACAATGAACTGTCCTTTCTCCCCATCTCTTACCTGCCAAACTCTTTTAAGACTGTGTTAAAATGTTGCCTTTCTCTGATCTCTTCAACTAGAAGTGTTTGCCTTCTTATGTACACCTCAAAGCAATCTGTTCATTCCACTTAGGACTTTTCACTATTTAATCACATGCTTATTTATAGATGTGTGCTTTATTTTCCAACTAGACTGCAAATGCTTTGAGGGCAAATACAATTACAATTAATAAATTGCTTAACGCGATATTATAGAAAAAAGGGTAGATCAGCTGAGGGCTCTCTAAGGCAATATGCAGCCAATGAACAGATCTACTAAGTGGCAGATCAAAGACCTGCTGCATACAACTCCAAAATGGCACTCATTTTTTTCTCGACCTTCCCAGAACCCTACGACTCCATATGCAACCCTAATGCTCTGGGCTTGCTAATTCTCCAACTCATGCCTGTACTATGTCTCGTATAATTTTCCAAAGAAATAACTTCCCAGTTCATCAACTGCCTAATAAATCAGTCCTGCCGGACACCTAGTAGTAAGTATTTCTCCCTTATCCTTACCGTTCCCCCCCAACCCATTTCCAATAATCCATACCCACTTAAACAAAAACTGCTGCAGATACTGTCTTCATTTTAGCAGAATTCTTGAGAATTCTATACAGAGAAGCTCTTATTAATAGGAATGCCAGACATGGGACAGGTGTTTCAGAGCTAATGAATTTAGATGCTCTTCAGACATTAGTTGGGATTCCACCAATGTGGAAAACTACGGGCACTTCCCAAAATCCAGATTAAAACCAGATCCCATTTGGGGCGCCTGGGTGACTCAGTGGGATAAGCCTCTGCCTTCAGCTCAGGTCATGATCCCAGGGTCTGGGGATTGAGCCCCACATCAGGCTCTCTGCTCAGCGGGGGGCCTGCTCCCCTTCCCTCTCTCTGCCTGCCTCTCTGCCTACTTGTGATCTCTGTCTGTCAAATGGATGAATGGGATCTTTAAAAAAAAAAAAAAACAACCCAGATCCCATTTATTCCGGAATAAGCACTTTCTCCAAAAAAAAAGAAAAGAATTTCCCCCAATTTTTAGTTTGCTTTAAATTATTTTCATGGAAATATTTATTAAAAATATTTACAGGGTGATCGGCATCCAGTTCAGATCCATACATCAGAACTCTGTTGGCACAATGGTCCAGGTCAGAAACCTTCTTTGGAAACCAAGGAACAGTTTCCATACCTGCAAAATACAAAACCAGTAACAGCTGAAGAGATGATCTGAAGGCAATAAGAAAGAAGAAATTAAGAAAGTCATAAGTACATTTGGATGAAATTTTTTTTTTGTAGCTTGTACTTTGAGGCAAAATTTATATAAGTAAATTGCCCTTTTTCTAATAAGTAAAATTCAATCAAAATTTTTTAGTTCAAAGAAATTTTTGAGCCTTGATTTCCTAAGTATTGGAAAAATGCTATACTTTAGTAATAGAACTAAAGTATCAAAAAAATTGTATAAGCTACATATTAACTATCCTTTTCAAAAAAGCAGAATGAGGTGCTAATTTAATGAGAATTTTGAATGTTTGTTTTCATTGATGCAAAGGCTTTTAGAGATCACTGATGCCTTTGTCACTTTGATCTCTCACCCCCTCACCTTCCCTCCGAGATACAAGCCCTCCTGTAACTCTGGGCATTTGCACCTGCTGTTCTCCTTCTCTCCCCCACCACACCCGCCCCCACCCCCCGCCCCCACCCTTCTATTTTCCTAAGAATATCCTTTTCCTCCTTCAAGACCCAAATCAAATGAACCTTCCCCAACCCTGTAGGTGGAGCTAATTCTCTGTCCCTGGGGCTCTGATTCTCTGACACTGATCTGCTTATATCTGTCTTATGGGAAAGATCGGGAAGGACTCTAGGGGAAGGGCTATTATGTTTGTATCCCTGTTTCTTCTGTAGAAATAACTGACATAAATCAGTATTCCCTAAATATCAACTGAACCATTTAGACCCTAGAAAACTCCTCATTTTACAGATGGGATAATCAAAGCTCGGAGAGGTAGTTTATCCAAGGTAACTCATCTGTATTGGAAGAGAGAGGACTAGAATTCAATCCACCTTGTTCCAGCCTAATGCTCTTTTTAACATACGCAAAAGTGATAGTCAAGTAGATTTAACCAGAAATACCACAAGTGCACAAGTCACTCAAAATAGACAGGAGCAGAGTCCTAGGCTCCTGCCCCACCAGCTGTTAACCCTTTGGTTATTTGTAGTGGGCCTGGGACATGGAGGGTAGCATCTGGAGCACACAGCCTTCAGGTATGGCGGGGATATGCAAGGGACTCGGGGAAACAGCTATCTGGCACTCATGAATAGAGGCATATTATTATTTTAATAACTTACATAGCCATACAAATACATAACAAATGAGTATCAGCCCCGATTACACCCCAGTACTGTGCATGTTCTAAGGGATTACTCTAAATTATATACTATATACAAAATGTGGTTCAATTATCCTTTTATCTTTTGTCCCAAGGATTTTTTCCACAACAGAAGTTCTTAGCCACCTGAAACTTTAGGAGGCTTTGTGGCTTTTCACTTGCTTTTGGTGGGAGTGGGGAAAGGGAGGACTGTCTAAAGAGTGTATTCACGGGGCGCCTGGGTGGCTCAGTGGGTTAAAGCCTCTGCCTTCGGTTCAGGTCATGATCCCAGGGTCCTGGGATCGACCCCCACATCGGGCTCTCTGCTCAGCAGGGAGCCTGCTTCCTCCTCTCTCTCTGCCTGCCTCTCTGCCTACTTGTGATCTCTGTCTGTCAAATAAATAAATAAAATCTTTTTTAAAAAAGTGTATTCACATCATAGTTGTCAGCGACTGTCAATATTCTCAACAAATTTGAATATTCACTTCATATCTGCCAGATGCTAAGTAAGCCCTGTGGGAATTTCTAAGTGCTCAGGAATTGTAAATTGAAGGTTTGCGAAATTAAGAAACACTTGATGATTTGGAAACTGAGAAAACTTAATCAATTTCCAACCATTCTGAATTCTTTCTTTTTTTTTTTTTTTTAAAGATTTTATTTATTTATTTGACAGAGAGAGATCACAAGTAGGCAGAGAGGCAGGCAGAGAGAGAGAGAGGAGGAAACAGGCTCCCTGCTGAGCAGAGAGCCCGATGCGGGACTCGATCCCAGGACCCTGAGATCATGACCCGAGCCGAAGGCAGCAGCTTAACCCACTGAGCCACCCAGGCGCCCCTGAATTCTTTCTTATACCCAGTGTTTCCCTTTCATTTCTCTCACACTTGATAAAATGTTACTTCATAAGTGTTCTATAGTATTTTGAGCAATTACATTTTGGGCTCCCTTCAGTACCAAACTAAGGAATTTGAAGAGACAGTGTTTTATTTTTATGTTCATGCCTTCAAGATAAATATAAGATTGGACACACTTTATGTACTTAATCTTCTGAGTGGGATTTTCACTTTTCAAACTTACCATCTTCCTTTACAGTAAAATTATCTGGTGGATTCACAGAGAGAACGTTAGTATGGGACTTCAACAGATGAAAAATGTCATTCAACTGTTCTCTGTTGATATCACAGTCCACAAAAATCTCAAATTCTGAGTTTCTTCTCTTTGATTTTCGAGACTCGATATGTAACAGGTTCACATGCTTCTCCTGAGTAAGGCAGAGAGTAAAGACACATATGACAGCCTCAAGTGGTAATAGTCGCTGAGCTCATTACTTTCACTGCCACTAAAAATCAATTCCACACTTGCCATCATAGTCAAAAGAGAAAAATGGTGTCTTTAATCCTGCCAACAGCAAAATAACTCCCCCTAAATATTATTTCTGTTCAAAAAAATTTGAAAAATTTATCATACCCTCCAGAAACTAATAAAATAACACCTACTAGAAGGCCCTCAATTGCCAGAACTGAACAGTCTCAAATCAAAATATCAATTCTCCCAGATAAAAAGAAACTTTCAAAAATTGATCACAAATGAAAGTGTTTTCAAAAAGTGATATTATTGTTAGTCCTTTAGAAAGGAAAGTTTCCTTTGTGAATATGCATTTAATAAAATTAGATGAACAGCTTGAACAGTGTCTTTAATACCTCAAATCTCTTAAGCTACAAACTTAGTAACCAGCTGAAGCAGATTACTTCTTCTGCTCTCTTCCCATGCCAGCCCAAACTGGGTGCCATATGTGCAAACCTGTGGGAGGAGGATATCTTCTCTTACCAACTTGGATAGCTGAGGACCAGCACCAGTGGCATAATAATGAAAAATAAGAACCACGGGCACCTGGGTGGCTCAGTGGGTTAAGCCTCTGCCTTCGGCTCAGGTCATGATCTCAGGGTCCTGGGATTGAGCCTCACATCGGGCTCTCTGCTCAGCAGGGAGCCTGTTTCCTCCTCTCTCTCTGCCTGCCTCTCTGCCTGCTTGTGATCTCTGTCTTTCAAATAAATAAATAAAATCTTTAAAAAAAAAAAAAGAAAAATAAGAACCAATTACTCAACATCTAAAAAAATGAGATTAGAATAGCTGATTTCCAACACTAACCAGTTCAATTTGAATTAACTTGGTGGACACCTAAGTAGCCAGGTAAGAACTGTGAAGTATACAAAGAAAAGCAAGTCAAACAAGGAGTTTATCATCTAGTTGGCTACCACAGGAAAGGCTAAAAGAAAACACAAGTAGTAAGTATTTAGGTGCAGAAGATGTTCTGGGAAAAAGCATTATGAGCCAGAGAAAGTAGACATTTTCATGAAGCAGATAGGAACTGAGATGAGTCTTAAAGAATAGGTAGAGTAGGAAGACAGAAGGGTAGAAGGAGGATTCTAGATGCAAAGATAGAGATGAAGTAAGAATTATTAGGAACATGAACCAACAAGAAAAAAGAGTATCAGGGATGTTGGGAAAACTGTCGGGACAACATCAAAATAAAAAGCTTCTGCACAGGGGTGCCTGGGTGGCTCAGTGGGCCTCTGCCTTCGGCTCAGGTCATAATCTCAGGGTCCTGGGATTGAGCCCCATATCGGGCTCTCTGCTCAGCAGGGAGCCTGCTTCCCCCTCTCTCTCTGCCTGCCTCTCTGCCTACTTGTGATCTCTGTCTATCAAATAAATAAATAAAATCTTAAAAAAAAAAAAAAAAGCTTCTGCACAGCAAAGGAAACAACCAACAAACCTGAAAGGCAACTTACTGAATGGGAGATGATACTTGCAAATGACATATATGATAAAGAGTAATATCCAGTGTATATAAAGAACTGATACAACTCAACACCCCAAAAACAATTAATCCAAATTTGAAACCAGTAAGACAATACTTGACATTACCCAAGTTCTGTTTTCCTCACTTGTGAACACATGGATTTGTAAATGCCCTGTTTTCTTAGGATGGATTTATCGGTGGGGGGCACCTGGGTAGCTCAGTCAGTTAGGTAAACCTCCAGCTCTTGATTTTGTCTCAGGTCATGATCTCGGAGTCATGAGCTCAAGCCTTGCATAGGGCTTTATCCTGAGCACTGAGAGTGGAGCCTGCTTAAGATTCTCTCCTCTCACTGCACCACCCCCCAGCTCATGCATGCATGTTTCTCTCAAAAAAAAAAAAAAAATTAAAAGATGGATTTATGGAAGTGGAATAACTGGGTCAAACTGCATGAACATCTTAAGATTCCTAATACATATTGTTTCACTACACATTATGCCAATTTACGCTTGCACCAAAGCTGTATTTAAGTTCCAAATGCATTGAGGCTTTGACAGTAGGGAACAGTATAATTTTGGAATTTTTGTTATTTTGCTCTATTAAAAATACCATGGAATATATTACTAATGTCATCAAATAATATTAAAAATTTAATATTCTATTTAATTAAAACAAAATCAAAATCTGCTTCTCTGAAATCTGTGAAGTGAATCCTTCCTCCCATTTGTGTCTTCTTTTCTGTAAATGGTTTGTATCCCTTGCCCATTTGTTAGAATTGAGCAATATTTTATAAACTTAAGTGCTTAAGAAATTTCTTCCATCCATCTCCAAAGAATTTACACTAATTTATATTTTAAATATAATTTTAGAGACTCATTTGAGAAGATGACTATGCAAAAACCATGGAGAGTGCTTACCTGGAAAATTTTCAGTGCTTTTATGAGTCCACCAACTTCATTCTTCAAGGAAAAAATGAGGGTTGCTCTCCCTCTTTCTAAGGAATGGTCTTTATTTTCCTTATTGTCTTCAATCATGGTGAATTTGGTGTAGTTCTCTAAAAATGAAGTATGAAAACAGAAAGAGGGCTCTAAAAAAGAAGTTGTGCAATATAGACTATATATGATAATATTTGAAACCAGTAAGACAATACTTGATAATATTACCCAAAGTTCTGGCTTCCTCACTTGTGAAACATGGATTTGTAGATACCCTTCATAAGACTATAATGAGACCAATGTAAGATAAAACATGGCCTAACATAGCTCTTAGGATATAATGAGCATACAATGCATGTTGCTAGTTTCCTTTTTCTTCTTTTCTAATCCAATCCCTTCAGGGTGTAATTCATGCCCGCTGGCTTCCTGCAGTTCTCCTACTGTGGCCTGAACTGGGCACTCCTTCTCTATGAAAGCCTACCCTCCCTCCCCCACAATTTCAGCACTTTATTATATTGGGTCTCTAGTGTTTTATTCATGCAGGTCTTGTCTTTCAACAAGACAGCAAGCCCTTCAGAACAGGGACAAGTCCTTCTATTTCTTTTGTAAATTCAAGAACCTGGCAGCTCGGGGCACATGGGGGACCACAAGTTCCCTTAGCTATTTAAGGCACCAAGAAAAGACTGGGATATATAATTCAACGTTTACTTTTTGATTCATTGAGTTTTAATAAAAGCTGCTTAAATATTTTTAATTGTGTCAGTTTATTCTCTATAACTAAAACAATCTCTATGCCAAATGCTTTAAAACCAAAAATCTGGTTAAACTTAATAAAAGTCTGGATTTTTCTGTGATTCAACTGTTTACTAATGGTAAAATAAATGAAATTTCAATCCAAGCACATTCATGTGTCTAAAATATCATAGTCAGTGTTAAAGCAGTAAGGAATAAAAAACAAAGAAGACAATTTGCCCGCAATGGATTCACAGGTTTATGTACAAGGGAGGGGGAAGAGAGACAGATTTCCCAATAAGCACAAATAAGCGAAGATAATAAGACCCTGAGATCCCAGCTATGATATCTGAGGGGCACACCACCCCCCCCCAACCTCCACCTTCCCATCCTGTGACAAATATCCTAAAGATAAACAGAGATGGCTTCTGGCCCATCCATAAGTCTGATCAGAAAGGATTTATGAATGAGAAACAAGAGGTCTTAAAAGAGACTTTCAGCTGCAAAGAAACTGTACCTTTGGTAAACTTACAGTATATACAGGAAATTCTGAACTGGTAGCTCTGAGACTAAAAATTGAGGGGTGCATTCTCAAAATACATTTAGAAATGTGAAAACCTTTTGAGACATTTCTTACCTAACTATCACTGAAAGGTCATAGGCTTTTTTTTTTTCTACACAGAGTATGGGTAATTTTGTCCTATGGTATATAAATGCAAACAGTAAGAGACATAAAATCATATGGCAAATTGCTAGTAACAAATTCATCTACAAATTCACCTGGACAAGTTCTAATTTCTATGTGTATAAGTTTCCTTATTTGTAAAATTGGAGGGAAGATAACTGACATCAGTCTCATGGTTATAAGGAGGATTTACTTATATATATATTTAATGTGTATAAAACAATTAGAACAGTTGCTGACCTACACAAAGTACTCAGTTAATAGCTCTAATAATGGGAAGTGCATCCCAAATTTCCTCATCTTCAAAAAAAGTTAAAATATTAAATATAATAAAAATGACATTCTAGGGGCGCCTGCGTGGCTCAGTGGGTTAAAGCCTCTGTCTTCGGCTCAGGTTGTGATCCCAGGGTCCCAGGGTCCTGGGATCGAGCCCCACATCCGGCTCTCTGCTCGGCAGAGAGCCTGCTTCCCTTTCTCTCTCTCTGCTTGCCTCTCTGCCTACTTGTGATCTCTGTCTGTCAAATAAATAAATAAATAAAATCTTTTAAAAAAATGACATTCTAAATTCCTCTGGCTAAGAATTTTCTTGCCTGGGGAATTAAGCATGTCACAAGATGGTAAAGGTTGTTTTATGACATGAAACTAAGTATTCTTTTGTCTTAATGTGATTTTCAGTTTCATTAGTTTATTTATATGAAACCCCTAAAATATATTAAGTTTCAAATCTCAAGTGAATGATTCAGCAACACATTTGTAAGTAGATGAAGACCCTAGTCAATCTATATTTACTAAGCCCCCATTTTCCTTGATACTGTCCCCATGACATGCTGAAGAAAAAGGATTCTGCAAATATAAGCTTCTTCCTAATACACCATCGTGTTCATAATGAAAGCAAATTTTAACAACTGGGAGCAAGGACCAGAGAACAGTAGAGAAAGATGATTTTTGCCAGTCAGTGAGAAAACTTGACAAAATTTCAGATCTCCTGACAGTTCATCCTTCAATGATCTTTCAGAGTTTAGAATGCAACTCTTGTATAAAGCTATATAAAGATTTCCTCTCACATTTCAAAATTAGCCCTTAAGCTCCCCTAGGAGCCATTATAAAAAGGTAGTAACAGTCATGGCTGGTCTCACTCCATCCTTTTGGATTTCAAAAATCTCTCTTCTTTCCCTGGTTCTGGAATATATCTAGTTTTGCCACCAATATCTCTTTATTGGGTTGAGGAGAGAAGGGTGAAGGATACCTTAACAGAATATCTATTGTGCACAAGGCATTTTATATTGAAATTTAGAAACATTCCTATCCTTAAAGTTTCTCAAAAGGAACTTTTGATAAAAATAATTAATTGATTAATTAAAAATAAAAATAAAATAAAAACCTAGAAGAAAACAATTCTCATCTACTCCCCTAACCCCACCCTCTACCTACTGCCCAACCCCCCAAAATAAGTTTACAGAATATAGGGCTCTGATCTAAGAGCATAACTTTGGTTGAGCTTATGAGGCATCAGTCCTTTTTTCCCTTTATTCAACTACCCCCCCAAACCCTTTTCAGAACCTCAACATTTTCTCTTGTCACTTTGTTTCCTGTCTCCCTTCAGCATATCTACCCCCTCTACTTCTTCAGGGGCAAAAACCATAGCACAGCCTGGTAAGATAAAAAGCTATATAGTGTCCAATGCATTACTCCTGTTTAAACCCATGTCTCATTCAAAAAAGAAAAAAAAAGTATATATCTTATTAAAAAAAAAAACTAATGAGCCAATGCCAACTGGTATTTTCCCCTTTCCCTCAAAAGGCAGGGAGTTGTTCTGCTTCATCTCCTGGCCGGACTAAAAATGGACTAGCGTTCTGGATATACCGTGGGAAATAAGGAAGACATATCAAGAAGGAGTCAGAAGATCAACAGCTCCTTGAAAAGTAGAGGTCAAGGTGCTTAAATCGACTAGTTCCTTTCTCCCTTCAGTTAAATCAGTAACAGGTATAATTTAAATGTATCTTTTCTAAGAAGCACAAAGCACTATCAAATTAAAATATTTTGAAATCACAGATGCTGTTTGAAGACAGAGCTAAAAGCTGTGGAAAGGACTGATGCGGAGGGAGAGAATCTTCCAGAGAATCTTGCTTTTCTTTTTTGACTTGGGGAAAGGAATAAGAATGAAAGTGAAGATGAAATAAAAGAGAAAACAGTGCCCATGAAAAACATTTTCCAGGCACCTGGGTGGCTCAGTGGGTTAAGTCTCTTCCTTCAGCTCAGGTTATGATCCCAGTGTCCTGGGATCAAGCCCCGCATCGGGCTCTCTGCTCAGCATGGAGCCTGCCTCCTCCCCTCTCTCTGCCTGCCTCTCTGCCTACTTGTGATCTCTGTCTGTCAAATAAATAAACAAAAAATCTTTTAAAAAGTTAAAAAAATTTTCCTAGGAAATAAAGGCACTGGCAAGGAAAATGGAAATAGAAGACATATCCCTACCTGAAGATAAGCTAATATGATAACAACATATATACAAGTAAACTCCAGTGCTGAAATTCATAAACCACACATGATGTCTTTACAGGAACACTTCTAGTTACTTTAAGCTGTGTTCACATCTACTTTTAAAGCAGATAAATGAATTCCATCCTTCTTTGAGAATTAATTGGTGGGTACAAACTTACTGGATGGATTAGAACTAGAACTCCAGTATTTTCCCCCAAATCAACTAGAGTAGAACATCAGTGGGGAATTAATTTTAACCCACTGAAACCAAACGGTCAGAGGCAAGCTTAAGCTTACCTGCTGGATGTGAACTACTAGCACTGTCAGTTGTAACCTTGTACTGTGTTAGGGTGCTGGTGATGAAGGTAGGTGTGATGCTGAGAGGCTTGGCAACTGAAATGTCCTTTTCTTTGGAGATGTCTAAGGGAAGGTTCCCTTCATGGGAGAAGGAAAAAAGAGGTGCTGCCATTTGGTCAAGAGGAAGGAAAGGAAGAAGAATGCATTTGTTTCTTGTTAACACAAAGGAGTCATACAGATTTTAGTTCAACTCTGAATTTCCCAAGAAATGCAAAAATAAAGTCTTTTTCATCAACTGCAAAGACATCCAATCTGGCCCTAATGCACCTCTCTAGCTTGTTACCCTATCACTCTCCATTCCTTCACCGCATTCCATCCACCGTTCTGTTCTAGACTTCTCTGCAAAGCTCCTTCCCACTTCAGGCCCTTCCCACATGCTTACCCTAAAGATCTCCACCCTCACAGGCCAACTCTGTCTCCTTACCTGATTATCTTGTCCCATCCTTTATTTAGATTTTCACTTCAGGGTCAGTATCTTCCCTGAAGTAAACTATCCCCCGGTCTAAGTTAGGTTCGCCAAAAAGGGTAGAAGAAAAGAAGAATCACCACAGGGGTACAATTTCGACTCCCCATATCTAGATCTCCACAGGAAGTTACTTCCTGAGAGAGTGACCCTGCCTCTGCGCACTGACCCAGCGTCCCCAAATCCTCGACTATGGTGGTCCCTGATCCCAGCGGGAAGGAGCCACCCCACTCACCTGTGAGGCTGCTGATGATAAGCTGAAACTGCCTGCGGCACGGCACTGTCCGCCTCTTATAGGAAGCGGGAGTCTTAGCGGGCCAATAGGCGCCCGAGGCGGCTGGGAAGCAGCCAATGAGAAGGGAGTTCGCCTGCAGGGCGGGCGGGGGCGAGTCGGCCCGGAGCTGACCGCGGCTTGGTGCTGACGGTCCCCGCCAGCCTGCACACTTAGCCTTTAGATATATGCGACTCGTGTTTTAATTAAGCTAATGCCAGGCCATTCTTAACTACATAAGCCTAATATTAAACAACCCAGCGCTGGAAATTCCCTCCAAACCAAGATGACATCTATTGACATAATGACCTTCTATAGGCTTATCTGTTTCTCCCGGTGGGCACCAAAGCAGGAATTCCCCCCTCCTCCCCCATGTCTCTGTGCTTCTGGTTTATTTGATAGCCCAGCCCTACTTCACCATTCTTTTGGTGGCTTCCCTTGTTCCTTGAGGAAGAGCAATATTTTAAATTATTAGAAAGGAAGAGCTCAACAGGCTTCCAATTAAAGAAATGTTAAAGATGCTAGCAGATGAGAATGCTTTATGAGCAGAAAAAATGTTTGAACAACATGACACAAAAGCCAAATATTTGGACTAGGTTATTTATTGGTTGAGTGCTCAGTCCCTTAGATCCTGTCCCAAAGGACTATGTATGTAACACATTATATTGTAGGATATTTTCCTTCATTTTTTTAAGTCACGTTTATTAATGTATAATTTACATACAGTAAAATCCCCCCTTTGGAGATGTACAGTTCTGCATGTTTTGACAAACACATACAGTTGTGTAACCACCAAACAAAATATAGAACATTTCCATCACCTCAAAGAAAGTCCCCTCGTTTCAATCCTTCCTCTATGTTCAGAGCAGGCAATGCAGCATCTTTGACTCTCCCTCTGACTTGCCTGCCTCCTGCTATCACTTTGTAAGGACCTTTGTGATTACTTTGTGCCACCCAGATAACCCAGGATAATCTTCCCATCTCAGAATCCTTAATCACATCTGCAAAGTCCCTTTTGCCATGAAAAAATAACATATTCATAGGTTACAAAGATTAAGACATGGACACCTCTTGCCAAAATTAGAAGTTTTTGAGTGGTATCCAGATGGGAAATGGTCTTTTTCCTTATGTTTGTACTACTTTCTAGATCTGTGAACATCTTTTTTTTTTTAAGATTATTTATTTATTTGAGAGAAAGAGTGCACGCATGAGCAGGGGGGAGCAGCAGGGGGAGAGGCAGACTCCCTGTTGAGCAGGGAGCCCAACATGGGGCTTGATCCCAGGACCCCGAGATCATGACCCGAGCCAAAGGCAGAAGATTAATGACTGAGTCACCCAGGCATCCCAAGATCTGTGAAAATCTTTGGCAAGGAGTTTTCTGATCCAGAGATGTGATTTTTGAGATATTAAAAGTACTGATTCAATAGCTGGAGGAATACTCCATTGCACTCCCTGGATCTTCAGCAGGACATATTTGAGAGGGACACATCCCAATTTCCTGTTTCTCATATGCTAACCTGCCCTGGGGGTATCTGTGGATTGGTCCTTCTTGATCTTTACCAGCTCTTCCTCTTCTTGCCCCCAGATTCTTCTGAGAACCCCAAGGTTCTTCTGAGCAAGGATCTAGGCCTTCTTCTCTCAGTCTATACCCTTTTCCTTACCAATGTTATCACCTCTCCTGTTTTTAAATGCTCTTGGTATGCTAACAATTCCAAAATATATAGTCCAAGACCAAACCTTCCTTATGAACTCCAGACCTTTATATCCAATAGCTTATTTTATTCCCTACCTCCATAACACATTGGCATCTTGACGTCTCCAAAAGAGGACCTGGGAAAGTAGCAAGTGTTGAAGAGGACGTGGAGGATACGCAAATTGTCGCACGCTGCTGGTGGGAATATAAAGTGATTCGGCCATTGTGGAAAACAGTTTGGGTTCCTCAAAAAGTTTAACAAAGAATTAACGTATGACCTGGTAATTCCACACCTAGGTATACACTCAAAAGAAATGAAAACAGAATCTAAGCAAATCCTTATACACCAATGTTCACAGCAACACTAATCACAATAGCTGAAAGGCAGACACAAAAGTCCATCCAAATGTCTGTAAATGGATAAATGGATAAACAAACTATGGTATACACATACAATGAAATACTGTCCTGCCATAAAAAACAGGGAAGTACCGGGCTGCCTGGGTGGATCAGTGGGTTAAGCCTCTGCCTTTGGCTCAGGTCATGATCTCAGAGTCCTGGGATCAAGCCCCGAATCGGGCTCTCTGCTCAGCAGGGAGACTGCATCCCCCCCCACCCTTCCTACTTGTGATCTCTGTCTGTCAAATAAATAATTAAAATCTTAAAAAAAAAACAACAACAGGGAAGTACAAATACATGCTACAACCTGAATGAGCCTGGAAAACGTTATGCGATCTGAAAGACAGACACGAAAGGTCACACTATTGTACAATTCAATTCATAGAAAATATCCACAATAGGTAAATCCATAGAAACAGAATGCATTGTGGTGGCTGCCAAGGGCAGAGAGGGGGAGATAAGGAGTAACCATTTAGTGGGTACAGGGTTTTATTTTGGGATGATGGAAATGTCTTGGAACTAAACAGAGATAGTGGTTACACAACATTGTCAAAGTACTAAATGCATTGCTCAGTTTAAAATGGTTAATTTTATGTTATAAGAATTTCATACCAATAAAAAAAGATCTCCCTGACTGCCTCAAGTCTCTTTTCTTCCTGCTTTTGCTTCTTTTTCATCTCCTTCACCCCACAATGACTAAATTTGATCTCTTCTACCTCTAATACTTGAACTCATCTACTCCTCTCTATCTCCTCTGCCACTAAGCCAGTCCAATCCAACACCATCTTGTCTCTGAAATACTGCAATTATCTCTTCACTGGTTCTTTTTTCTTCCTCCATTCTTATTTTTAAACTACACCAAGAACTACTGTTGAGTCTACACAATCATTTTTGCCACACTTTACAAATGCAAACAACAAATATGTCACTACACCAACCATAACCATAAAATGGCTCCCCATTATTCATAGGATGAAGTTTACTTATATTTCTTAAAAGACACATCTAGGGACGCCTGGGTGGCTCAGTTGGTTGGACGACTGCCTTCGGCTCAGGTCATGATCCTGGATTCCCGGGATCGAGTCCCGCATCGGGCTCCCGGCTCCAGGGGGAGTCTGCTTCTCTCTCTGACCTTCTCCTCGCTCATGCTCTCTCTCACTGTCTCTCTCTCAAATAAATAAATAAATAAAAGACACATCTAAATGATCAGACTATTACATTTAGCAATCAACAGCATGGGTGCAATAAAAACTACATTAAAACCCTTTGTTGGAATACTTTACATTTTCCGCAGAATAGATACTAAAATAACCTGCTATACAATTAGTCACAAACACCGTCCTTGAGTTTTTTTACCCAGACACATGAGGATTGTCTAAAGCATGCCTTCTTTGTAGCAGTTCAGCCCTGCCCCCACTCTGCTAGGCTGAGTTGACAAATCTGTTGTAACAGATTTGTAATAGCTTCCCTGTTCCTTCTCTGGCTCTCTTCTCTGCTACGCTTTGTTTCCTGACAGCAATGAAAACCTCCTGTCACTGCTGTCCCTCCTGCTGCTGCTGCTGCTGCTGCAGCCGCCACTGCCACCTTGATTTAATGGTCTGGCAAAGTATTGGCTTCCACCACCACAGGGCCCAGAGCTTCTGTCTCCAAAATTTCCTCATTTCAAGGGTCCATACTTTGAAGATTGATTGTTGTAGTTGCCAAAATCATTACAGTTTCTGCCACCTCCAAAGCTGTTTCCATCATCACCAAATCTGTTACAGCCGTCGCCAGGGCCCCATATCCCTCCCCACCTCAACCGCCACCCACTGAAATTCCCTCCACAACCAAAGTTGTCACTCCAACCAAAACCACCTCCATGACCTCCACCAAAGTTTCCAGAACCACTTTGACCTCTCTCAGTGAAAGAAGCACTAATTTCTTGTTTAGTTAGGACTCTCCTTACTTCACAGTGGTGGCCATTCACAGTATGGGAATTTTGAATGACGGTCTTGTCTACAAAGTCATGGTCATCAAATTTTACAAAAGCAAAGCCTCTCTTTCTGCCACTGCTTCCATCAATTGTGATTTCAATCACTTCAAAATTTCCCCTACTGTCCAAAATAATCTCTTAGATAATGCATTTCAGTGTCTTCTTAATGCCACCAACAAAAATCTTTCTCATGGTTAAGTGGGCACCAGGTCTTTGAGAATCTTAAGACAGCCCTCTTTGTTTCCACACTCTTCTGTCCACCTTGTATGGCCTTGCATTCATGGCGGCATCCGCCTCTTCCACAGGAGCAGAGGTGACAAACCCAAAGCCTCTGGAGGGTTTGGTGTTTGGATCTCTCATATTCACACAGCCTGCGGGCGTTCTCCATTGCTCAAAATGGCTCCTCAGATGTGCATTGGTTGTTTCAAAGCTCCAACTTCTGATGAAGCGCTTCCACAGCTTTTCAGGCTCTTTGGGAGACTCTGGCTTAGACATGACAGCAGTGGGAGGGAAGACTGTAACTATCCGTACTCAGCAGCATCCGCAGGCTGGAAGACGGGGGATGACCTTTTAAAGTCTTTTTCATCAACTGCAAAGACATCCAATCTGGCCCTAATGCACCTCTCTAGCTTGTTACCCTATCACTCTCCATTCCTTCACCACATTCCATCCACCGTTCTGTTCTAGACTTCTCTGCAAAGCTCCTTCCCACTTCAGGCCCTTCCCACATGCATACCCTGAAGATCTCCACCCTCACAGGCCAACTCTGTCTCCTTACCTGATTATCTTGTCCCATCCTTTATTTAGATTTTCACTTCAGGGTCAATATCTTCCCTGAAGTAAACTATCCCCCGGTCTAAGTTAGGTTCGCCGCTTGGCCCTTCCTCACACCCCACCCTTTTACTCTAGAGCACTTACAGCAAGTTATTACCCAGGTAGTTGTGTGGCTTCACTTACTGATACCTCCCACAAGGCAAAAATTGTTTCTTGTTTTTGTTATTGTTGTGGGCTTTTTTTGATAAATCTCCATTGGCTATCCCAGTGCCTGGCACATAGTAATCTCTCGATACGTCTTTTCAATTCATGACAACTGAATGATAGAAGCTATGTTGTGTGCATATGTGCAGTCTGGCATTTCTGTAGACCTCATTCCCACTTGTGCAATACTGCCAGACTGCCTTCCAGAAAGATGATACCAACTTCCATCCCTACTTCCAAGAATATAAAACGACATCCTCACCCCAACAAACGGTGGATGCTATTCATTTTAATTTCGATAATCCGAGTAGCAAAGACAAATATCTAATTTTTAATTAGCATTTTTGTAATTACTAACAGAGCTGAGCATCCTTTCAGACATCTGTTCACTTGTGAATTTCCTGTACTGCTCATTCTTTAATAGGGTTATTTTTTTCTTATTGATAAGCAGGAGCTCTCCAGATATTATGGATGGTAACTATTTATGCATCACCCTCACCCAAGCCTTTCATGTCTTTAAAGTCATTTCAGATATCTTATACCTTACAATGGTTTTGTTTTTATAATGTCAAGTCAATCTTTCATGCTGCAATTTAAAGGAGCCCCCGGTCACTGCCTTCTCCCTTGTTGCAGTTCTTAGGTGGACAGGGGGAGATTAGTTGTGGGTGCAGGGCACAAGAAGTTAGGAGTGGAATGGAGTGCCTGGGTGGCTCAGTGGGTTAAAGCCTCTGCCTTTGGCTCAAGTCATGATCCCAGTTTTCTGGGATGGAGCCCTGCATTGGGAATCTCTGCTCAGCAGGGAGCCTGCTTCCACCCCCCACCCCTTCTGCCTACCTCTCTGCCTACTTGTGATCTCTGTCTGTCAAATAAATAAAATATTAAAAAAAAAAAAGAAGAAGAAGAAGAAGTCAGGAAGCAGGGAGACTGGCTGAAAGGCTACTGAAGGGGTCCAGCTGAGATCAGATGCTGCCTATGAGCGGAGTGCAGCTGAAGAGAATGAAGAACCTACAACCGAGGATGTCCTTCACAGGTGGAGTCAACAGGATCAGCTGATGGCAGTGGGGAGGGTGCTGGTTAGGGAAACTGAGTTTCAAGGATAATTTATAGGCTCTTTACTTGGCAGCTGGGTAGATTATTGTTGCACTTACTGAGATGCAGACGGTGGAGGGGGAGCAGGTTTGGTAAGGTGGAGAAAATTAAGGCTTGTTTTGGACGTTCTAAGTTTGATATGCCCCCTTGCTATCCAGATGAATGATGTCATGTAGGCATAAGCGATGGGAGTCTAAAATTCCCAAAGAGACCATGGACATAGAAATAAATGTAGAAGTCATTGGTATAATGACCATACATAAAGATAGTGCATAAAATCACAGGGCTAGGTGAAATTTCCTAGGGAGAAAATGTATCAAGAGATAAGAAAGAGGGGTGCGTGGGTGGCTCAGTGGGTTAAAGCCTCTGCCTTCTGCTCAGGTGATGATCCCAGGGTCCTGGGATCGAGCCCCGCATCGGGCTCTCTGCTCAAGTGGGGAACCTGCTTCCCTTCTTCTCTCTCTGCCTGCCTCTCTGCCTACTTGTGATCTGTCTGTCAAATAAATAAATAAAATCTTAAAAAAAAAAAAAAGGGGAGATAAGAAAGAGGCCCAAAACTGGGCCCTGGAGCATGCCAATGTTCAGGAGCTAAGAAAAGAAGGACAAGGAGGCTGAAGGGATGACACCAGGGAGGGAGAAAACGCAGGTGAACATGGTATCCGAGAGCCAAGAGGAGAAAGTGTTTTAAAAAAGAAAAGAACTTTAAAAGAAAGAAAGAAAGGAAAGAACTGTCTGTTGCCTTTAATGCTACTTCAAGTGAAGGACAGAACTATAACCTGGACTCGGCAACAGGGAAGTCACTGGGATCCCCGAATAGGGCAGTTGTCAGTGGTACGGGACACAGGGAATCCAGTTTACACGAGCAGAGGTGAGATCAGGCCAGAGCCAACTCTTTCAGAGGAGTTTTGTTGTAGAGGAGCAGAAACAATGTGCTTGCAGCTGGAGGGGGATGTGGGGTAATGGGAGCAATTTTTGGTTATTGTTAAGATAGGAAATACTAGGAAAAAAAGATAGGAAATACTAAAGAAAAAAGGATCTTGTAGGGCAGAAGAACTAGATGATTTAGAAAGTGGGAGAATAATTATAGGAGAGAAGTCCATCCTACTGATCTCATTGGTTCTACTTTTTTTATTGTGTTATGTTAGTCAGCATACAGTACATCATTAGCTTTTGATGTAGTAGTGTTCCATGATTCATTGTTTGCATATAAAACCCAGTCCCCCAGGCAATCGTGCTCTGATACCCATCACAAGGCTCACCCATTCTAATAGGTCACCGGTACACAATCATATCCTCTGAAAAGGCACCTGAAAAAAACAGCACTTTTCAAATAAGTGATCATCATAAAAGTCAGCATGGTGGTTTATTTTGGGGGAAGGCATATAGGCAGACAGCAGACATCTGGCTGACTGGCAAAGTTCTATTTCATGCACTAGGTGATGGATATGGGAGTATTTGCTTTTTAATAATTCAATAAGATGCACATTGGTTTTATGCAGTTTTCTGTTTTTGTGCTTTATTTGTAAAAAAAAAAGATTAATGAAAAACAAACTATAAAAATAATAGTATTTTTAATCTTTTCTTTTTAATATTTGTACCTTGTATCTGTTTTTCATCCTACAGTATTAGGTAGGGTTGTCAGAACAATGCTTAATAATTCTTAATGTTTTGTTCCAGGCTTTAATGGAAATATTTCTGTTTTAATTAAGAATCATATTTGCTATAGGTATCATGTTTTCTTTTATTTCAGACTACAGAGGGATTTTTCTCAGATATAGATGTTAAATTTTATCAAGTGAATTATTGGCACTCACTGAAATGATGACATAGTTCGTCTTTTTTTAAATCTATTAATCTATTAAAAGATTTCCTAATGTTAAATATTTGTAAGATAAACTCACTTTGATCATGATGTTTATATATATAAATATATATATAAAAGATATATATATATCTTTTAATATGGTGCTAAATTTTATTTGCTGACATTTTGCCTATAATCCATATTAATAGAAAAACTGGCCTGTAGTTTTCTTTTTGTATGACTGTTCTTAACCAGCTCTGTTAACAGGGCTTTTTAATCTCTGTAGAATTAATTTAGAAATTTCCCACCATTTTCTGTTGCCTTGAGACAGAGACAAGGGTTAAAAAAAAAAAAAACAAGGTTTTTTTTTTACTACCTTTCCAATGTGAATATTCTTAGCCTTTTAAGGTTCTCTACTTCCTTATGAGGTAATTTTAGTATTGAACATTTTCCTAGAAAATTATCCGTTATTGAAAGGTTTCCATGCAGTTATGTTCTTTTAGTTTCTCCCTTAATTTTTTTTCCTTTATTACACTAGAGCACT
The DNA here is from genome assembly GCF_009829155.1 of Mustela erminea. Taxonomy (NCBI): domain Eukaryota; kingdom Metazoa; phylum Chordata; class Mammalia; order Carnivora; family Mustelidae; genus Mustela; species Mustela erminea. Next base: position 72,107,378 of record NC_045622.1, read on the forward strand.
AGAGTCAGAGAATGTGCCTGTGTGATTTCTGCTTAGGGAAATTTGTAAGGATGTTCTTTGTGGCTCATTACATTATCTAATATTATGGATACTCTATTACATTTGAAGAGAATATGAATTCTTTGTTTGGGGGCACGTACTAATCAGAGTAAGCGATCCTGCAGGAACAAGCAATCCCTTTATTATGTTGAGACAATAAAGGTTTATTTCTCTCTCACTCTAAGTCCAACACCCACTGGGAGACTCTGCAGGGCAGCTCCCCTCCATGTGCTTCTCTGGGTGGGCGGTTAGTCAGGGATGCGGGTAACTTCCATCTTGTGCCTCCACCATCTGTCTACGGCTGTCACCAGAGAGGAAAGAGAGTTGTGAGGTGGCATGCCAGCTCTTAAATGCTTTGGCCCAGAAATGACACTTGTCATTTCTGCTCTCCTTTCATTGGCTACTACTAATCACCATGCCCTTCCTTACCACAAGACAGCTGTCAAGTCTAGTCTTCCTAGAAGCCCAGGAAGAAGACAGGAACCAAATACAAAGAGCCCAGCTATTTTTTACTATAAGGTACAAAAGTCTATACATGTGTGTGCATTTAGAGCATAGGCGTTGAGAACATGGGCTGTGAGGCCAAAAGCAGTTCTGCCATTTACTTAGCTGGGTGACCTCAGGCAACTTACTTAACTCTTTCATGCCTTGGTTTCTCTGTCTGTAAAATGAAGATGTAATAGCATCCTTGTCTCAAAAGATTGGAATCCTCATTGTTAGCCCTTGAGACAGGCATGCTATTATATTAGTTGTACCACTTGTAAGACAGCCCAGGCGTCCCTTTAAGTTTTTTTTGCTTTGAATCCTATTTAGTTTTTTGATTCTTGCCCTCTATTTTATCACTTACCTAGCTTTTCTTTACCCATCCCTTTATTGTGTGTTGTCATGGCTGTCTCCTTTAAACAACATAAAATTTGATTTTCGTCTCAACAGAAAAAGCTTTACTTTTAATAATAGGATTTGACACATTCAAATCATGGGTATTAAATGCATTATTTTTTTTCCTTTCACAACCAGATTTTTGCTGGATGGACCAAGTTTTCTTTGTGGCCCCCTCTCTCTTCGTAATCCAGTAGTTTAGAAATTCCGTATCTTTTTTCCTTTCTCAATAGTGATTATTCTTGAATGCTTAGTAAACACACTTCAATGTATATAATCGAATCCTGTCAACACCAAGATTAATCAGTAACTATAACCTTTCTCCTTAACAAGACAAAGAATTTAGAATGCTCTTCTTTCCTCAGTCCACTCTATCTCAAACCTCCCACCGCCTCACTCATTCATTCAACAAATCTTGACTGAGCCTCAAATGTGTGTTGAAATTTTACTTGCAAATTATTAGTACATTAACATTTAGTGATTGCATCAAATACTACATTATTAGTGATGATTTGATCTCAACTAACAATTTTCCTTGTTTATTGGTTCATTGCTGGTAGAGGACATTACTGTTTCTGACTTCTGGATCTATTCCCTCTTCCTCTGTTAACAGAACCTCTTTCTTCTGGGGACTCCCTTTTGACTCCCACACTCAGTCCACTTGCTTTGGATGAACCTGATTCTGTCTCTGCCTACACACTATTAGGACAGTCACATGACTCTACATCGGCCTGGCAGAGGATTGCTAGCCTTTAGCCAGAAGGAAGGAAGGAAGGGCCAGTGATGGTCACATGACCCAATCTGGACCAATAAGAATCAGGCCCAAGAACTTGTTTACAATTAAGAAGAAGAGAAATTCTTTTATCTTTAACCTTTAAGAATGATAGCTAATGAAAGTCACCCAGAGGAGAAGACTTATTGAGAGTGATACCAACATGGAGAAGAGCACTACTGAAAGAGAAAGAGAAAGCAGGACTTAATGACATTGTTTGAATATCTGGAACCAGTCACAGCTGACTTGATCCCTTTTTCATCAAACAAAAGGGTTCTGACCCATAAGTTACTGTTTCTTCTATCCTGTGAACTATTCTTTTATTTTCTTGAAGTAAATCCTTGAAAAACAATTTTCAGAAAGATTGCATGGGTGTTATACCTTCAGAATACTCATATGACCAAAAGTGTTCCAGTGCTGGAAACTTGCTGTGTCCTTTCATGTGTCTCCTTGGGAAAATAACAAGTAAAACTAATACAGCATTTTGTATGGGGGCAGTTCAATGTTCATGTAATATAGGAAAAGAGCTGTACGTGGATCATTCTAGGGAAGAGTTTGAGATTAGCCTGTAGCATCATTTTATTTTGACCCCTACAACTATGCTATTTGCATGGCAGTTCAGGAGAGAGGGTAAAGTTGAAATGTATAGTTGTGCAAATACACAGTTTTGCTTAAAATGATGTTTCTGGACCTAACAGTTGACCCACATGTGGGCAACTCCTGTTTCCCCCCATCCTATTTTTAGGTAATGTACATGAAAATTGATGTAAAATGTTTAACCCTATATACATTTTAATTTTTTCTTATTCTTTTTTTTTTTAAGATTTTTTTTTTTAATTTATTTTTGACAGAGATCACAAGCGGGCAGAGAGGCAGGCAGAGAGAGAGAGAGGAGAAAGCAGGCTCCCCAAGGAGCGGAGAGCCCGATGTAGGGCTCAATCCCAGGACCCCGGGATCATGATCCGAGCTGAAGGCAGAGGCTTTAATCCACTGAGCCACCCAGGCGCCCCTAATTTTTTCTTATTCTTATGAAGAATAAAAGATTGTAACTTAGCCAGGTGTTTCTGTTATATATATGATTATGTATGTAAATTCTCTAGATTTGGTCTTAGCATATGGGAAGCACTCAGTAATTGCAAGTTTCCTTCCTCTTCCCTTTCCCTGTGGCTCTTCGATACAGAAGAATATCACCACAGACAAGAACATTTATTTTAATATATGTTTTAACTCCAAACCCTTATACAAATACCTCATCAAAGTTTGAAAAGCCATGATAGCATTCATCATCTACACAATTATCTTTTAAAAGTTACAGTCCCAAGATGTTATACTTCTAAAGATGGGAAAAGATATGTTGAATTTTTAGTGGTGAGTTGTTGAGTAATACATTAAATGCGGGTGTATACTGTATGGAATGCATGGAGAACTTTTCTTTTTTGTCCAGTACTACATACATACATACAGTATGCACCCTTCAGGGAAAATCATCCTCTGCAAAATTATTCTGAGGATCATCTATAGGGATTTTATTTTAATACCATGCTATACACAAATTGAGGGTCTAAAATGCATACTTTCGGACACTTGGGTGTGGCTCAGTGGGCTAAAGCCTCTGCCTTTGGCTCAGGTAATGATCCCAGAGTCCTGGGTTCAAGCCCTGCATCAGGCTCTTTGCTCCATGGGGAGCCTGCTTCCTCCTCTCTCTCTCTCTGCCTGCCTCTCTGCCTACTGGTGATCTCTGTCTGCCAAGTAAATAAATAAAATCTTAAATAAAATAAAATAAAATAAAATGCATACTTTCTAATTGCCTTGTGACTGAAGATTGGTAAAAGGAAGAATTGTTTTGAGAATCACAATCCAGTTTATATTTATGATTTTAAAAAATCCTTTCAGAGGAAAAAAGAATGTTTCTTCAGGTTAAAAAAAAAATGGGGCCCAAAGTAAAAGTTGTGCTTATTGGGGCGCCTGGGTGACTCTGCCTTCGGCTCAGGGTCTTGGGATCGAGCCCCGCATCGGGCTCTCTGCTCAACGGGGAGCCTGTTTCCCCCCCCCCACTCTGCCTGCCTCTCTGCCTACTTGTGATCTCCCTCTCTGACAAATAAATAAGATCTTAAAAAAAAAAAAAGTTGGTCTTATTATTCTTCAGTGTGTGTGTGTGCATGTGGCAAAGTGCCTTTTTTTCCCCCCTAAAATAGTCTTAAATATAAATAGTGTTTTCCATTTCACAAAGTACTTTTATTTATATTGCTTATTTTGGTCTTTAAAGTAATGGAGACAGAACAGTTCAGTGACTTGCCCAGACTTACACAGCTTGTAAAGGACAGAAAAAGAACCCGAAACTAGCTGTTCCAACAGCGCTGTGCTATCTTACTCATCATGCTACCACTTCTAAGATGAGAGTTGGTTTGAATGCCCATGAATGAGTATATGTTTAGTTTACATTTTGCCATTTAATTAAAGGGGATCTCGGAAACAAACTGCAGCCAGAAGCCAGAAGCCACAATCACAGTGGGGAATGCTCTCTGAGCTTATTCTGGTCTATGGATTATAATTATTTGTTTCCTTGTTTCTCTCCTTTACCATAAACTCCTCCAGAGCAAGGACTGTGCTTTTCATCCCTACAGCCCTGAATCCAACACAGCACCTATGACAGAGAAGATGTTCAACATATGTTTGTTGAGAACGAATGAATGAATATAAAAATAAGCAAGACTACGTGAGAGAAATGAAAATGTGATGATAAAACAAAATGCTCTCTGTAATCCTTTTTCAGAAAGGTCAAAGACCTATGTATCTGAGTATGAATCAGAGGTGTTTGTACAAGACCTCAGATGTTACAGGCCATATGGGATTCTACTCATGTTCAGATGGAAAGTAGTTTGATGAGACAAAGGGATGAGAGAGAGAGATCAGGCCAGGACATAATCTCTTGAGTCCTCAAAATCCAAATCTACTAAATCTTCCTCCAAAAAGCACGTAATCTTCACAACATGATACCTTCAGTGAGCACTCATCTCTGACAACACCCGAATGGCTTTCCGGGAAGAGCTGTGCACACGTCTGGTTACACGCAGCGGATACCACCCTGAACGCGCCCGATCTCGTCTGGTTACACGCAGCGTTATGCAAATCTACTTCAGTTGTCAATTACACTTTTAAAAATTACAACTGGAAACCCTATTTTTTATTTGAACAACTTTGCTTCACCATTATTACTCCAAGAAATGTTGGCTTATGGTCAAACACATTGAACAAAACGGCCCAATTAGTACTGGTCATGACAAAGCCTTCTATTTGCTATGTATTATAGCTTACCTAAAGTCAGAGAGAGTGACAGAGGGGGACCAGGGTCCCAGAACTCACTTATCCCAGGTAATTTTCTCCTCAATGTACCAAAAAATTTCAAATAATGGACTATGGAACCCAAAGGATTTTTTTGTTTCTTCAGGTTTTTAGTGCTCTTTAACTTTGGGTTCTAAGTCATAGGAAGCTTCCTTGTCTATTATTACGAGCTAATTATGAAGTGCCCAATACCATCCGGAAGAGCCACGGCATTCTAAGTCCAGAAGGCATGACCTTCATAAGAGACAGTGTGAATGCTGCCCCCTGAAGTTGTGCAAGACAGCATTCCTGCTCACATTAATAAAGCAAACTGTGAGAAAAATCCCATTAACTATGGAAATATAGAACATTCCAAATCACTAGGACATGCCGGTTGTTCAGATTTTCGAGGAGGAAGGAGACTATCTTACAGCATTTGAAAATAACTGTGCATGGAGAAATGGGCCCTGTTGCTCAGGCGCACTTGGTTTCCCCAATATCTGCTGTCTTATGTTTGCTTTGTACCATTCAAAGAGGCATTATCACCCCCCTTATTCAGTGCAACTAGTCATTTCTCCTAACAGCCAAACAGCATTTGTTGGGGCTGCAGAAAGCAAAGCCGGTACCATTTGTCTAATTAATGATCTCTGAAGCTTTTATGAAAGGGTATCACTAAGTCTACATCAGGGAAAGTGAGCAAACTTGATTAACCTCTTTCTCCTTTGTATTTCTAACGGAGTTCATCGAAGTGTGGCCAAGCTTCTACAATGATCAGGAATATTCTGAAAGAATCTAAATGTGACCATCTAGAAGAGAGAAGAAAAAAAAAAACATCATACAGAGAAAAAAAAGGAATGCCACTCCAGGAGTTCCAAATAGACACAAAGGAGAGATCATCCCTTCATCTTTGAGGAAATCCTACCTGCATGGCATTAATACCCCAGGACCCCACACTGGAAGAGGTTAGTTGGAGCCACCTTTTCTTAGGTGCCAGATATCAGAAGACTTTACAGGCTCCATTGTGACAGAAATCAATTTTAAAAAGCCTCTGTCTTTTCTTACAAAGAGAAGCAGCCATGCCCTTAATCTGCCTTGAGTCATCACTGAGGACTCTGGTTTATGTATTATGTAACTTTTCCTTGAAAGGTAACAAGCCATTGATAATCAGATGTGTAAATAACCTGGAAATGACCTGCTAAGTAGGTATTTGATACACCTAAGGGACCAAGAGGACTCACAACAAAATGCGACCAGGAAAAACAAAGCCTCAAAGAAGCCAGGAGTAGCCTTTGTACTTAGTAGATGATACCAGTAAATCCGCTCACACATCAACTTAGCTAGTTCAGAGGCGCTTCAAAACGCTCCTGCACAGTGAGCTGCTCCATTCTTTCCTCTCCAGGCTGTGTGCATGCTCATCCCATTGAGGCAGGGACACACAGTCCCAGATGCTCACGTGGCCAAAGGCAAAGAAGCGGAAATTCCACATGTGGCCATTTTATTTGCCAACTGGCCCACATGTACAGCAGAAATGGTTATTGTTTGTCTCTGTAATAAAATCACTGAATAAATTTTGTAGAGCTTTAAATCAGCTTCGTAAGTGTCACCAGGCAACTCCCCCAGGAAAGACAGGGAGAATGGTGAGGTACAGAACTCCAGGGACACAGAAAAGGATCAGCGTATGAGCATGTGTCTCTTGCAAAGGACTGGAAACCATGAAAATCCAATCATAATGCAAAACCCCAAAACCCATGGAGCCCTGACATTGGTAGCAACCAATTCTACGCCAAAGTGGAGCTCCTTCTGAAAGCACTGCAAAAATCCAATGTCACAGTCATGGACCAGAAAAACAAGAAGGATGAGCCCACGAAAAGCGGCAGGTGTTGCTTATAAGTTTTGTTTTCATGTGGTGACAGCCATAATGATGAGGGAGCAGGAGGCTGGCTGAGGACAAAGCAAAAGCTGGCGCCTTGCACCCCCCCCTTCATCCGCTCCCCTCCATATGTGTAGCATTCCTCAGGCACCCCTGACTGCCATAAAACGATAAATAGTTAACTTGCTGAGATCACAATCCTGCAAGACAGGAGTCTCCCTTGGTTTGCAAATGTCCTTGAGATTACAACAAAGAAGTTACCTTATCAATAGCCCAATTTCCAAAGACACAGAACTCAGTTCCTCAAGCCCTAATGTCACCCTCCCCTCCATAAAAAACCAAAGGAGGCGGAGGTAGAAGGAAAAGTAAATAAAGTTAAATTTCTTCTAAACCTAAATCTCATTAACAAGGATGCTTGATAGCAGGAATGTAACATTCCACCAGACTTCCAATTGTCTATACTTGAGAGCAACTAAGCCTTCAATATCCTGATAGTATTCTTTGCCCCAATAGCCCTTCTGAACACCCCTTTGTCCTCACCTACCCAACTCCTATGTATATAACCAACCACTCCTCACAACCCGGGGCAGCAGCTCTTCCTGCCCACGGGTCCTGTCCCCGTGCTTTAATAAACCACCATTTTGCACCAAAGATGTCTTAAGAATTCTTTCTTTAGTCGTCAGCTCCGAACCTCACCCCACCGAACCTGACTTAGGTTCTGGGACTTCATCAATAAGAGGACTGGTAATCTGCATCTTTCCGCCACATTATACCTCTGAAAGGCTCGTGCTGGCTGAGTAACCTGCTGACTGGACAAAGAACGCCTCAAGGATACAGAAGGTCGGATCCAGGTTTTGTAGCACCTGAAGCTTATTCAATTTGGGAGACCGTTCAAGAAAATGACTAAAAATTTCACAGCTGAAATTGTTAGGCACCTCCCAGGCATTTTGGAAGGGGCTTGAGCAAATTTGAGGCCCTTAACATAGTAGCTCTCAAACTTTGTTGTACATTAGACCATGTGGGGAGCTTTAAAAATCCTGATACTCAGTTTGCACCCCATACCAAGTAAATAAGAATGTAGGGAGAGGGGGCATGTGTGGTGGGGAGAGCCAGGTATCAGCATTTTTAAAATACCTTTAGGTGATTATTATGTGCATCAAACTTTGGGGACCACTGCTTAAAGGTTAAGCTTTATTAGCTTTAGGTAATTCTATCTCTGGATAGGGAGCACAGCTTTCATTTATTTAGGCAATTAACACTTACAGAACAACTGCCATATTCCAAGCACTGTATTCCCAGTCCTTGGCACTGATATGTATCTGGGAATCAGCTGATGCTTGCTTAATATCCGAACGAACTAGTTAGGCTGTTTTACATTGGAGGTTGGTTGTAAACCAGATTTGGAATTCTCCAATTTCTTTTCCTTTAGATGTGCCAGCCTTTAAAGGAACACTCTCGGTTTACTCCAAGATAAAAATGCTTCATAACATATATATTAGGTGGTCCCTATGGATTCTGGATACAAAGTCAGTCAGCAAACCTCCAGCCTCCTAAAATGTAATGAAATCAAGTCCCGCATCGGGCTCCTAGCTCAGCAGGGAGTCTGCTTCTCTCTCTGCCTCTGCCTGCCATTCTGCCTGCTTGTGCTCTCTCTCTGACAAATAAATAAAATCTTTAAAAAATATATTTATCATCTATCATCACCTGCCCCTTTGTTTTCTTGGAAATAAACCTACGTAGAGGAATACAGAATATATCTAACTGTAAAAATACCGAAAGACATCTGTAAAGATTCTCTTATCTATTAAAACTTTGTTAAGTCCATCCCCTTGGACTCTTTCCCCTGTTATAGGGTCTCAAAATTTAACTCATAGTGTTACTCAGATGTGAAAAGGTACAGCTTCATTTTGCTTATATCAAATCTGCTATTTCTCTGGAGCCCACATCTGTTAGTAATAGGAAAATTAATAAGCCAAAGATCAATTCGTTTTAGATCCAATCTATTTTAATTTACTCTGGTTCAACAACTGAAATTGATATTATCAATATTGTCAGAATTCAATCTTTAAGAATTCTTCAAGAATGGTCAATCTCAAAAAAAAAAAAAAAAAAAAAAAAAAAAAAAAAACCAAAAACCAAAAAAAAAGTTTACTGTCTTAAAGAGCTTCCTCCTAAGATGGTGTCCATAGCGGTGTAACCATCAGACTTCATGGTAGATGTGAAAAGGATTGTGTTCTTTCCAACTGTGAACTCTCAGCCTCCAGAGTGCTGGCTGCTTCACCATTGCTTGCACCTATGTTCTACAGCTAATGCAGATTCAGGAGGGCTCTTTTGGCTTGGGTCAGGTTCTAGAATTCTCCCTAGGTGATGGAGCTTCATCTCATCTCCCAGTAGCACCAAAGCCTGGCGTCTCTTATATACACATCATTCTTCCAGCCTCCTGGACCAACCTTCCCTCAAACCCCCTGCCTCCAGCCTCTGCAGTGGCATCATCATGCTGTGGTACGGCAGGCCTGTTGGCATGATGGCTAGCTCTCAATTCAGCAGATACCTGTATGGAGAATTCAGAGAACTTGGGAAAGCTAAAACTCAGAGCCTCCCTCTGAAGGTGGGATATGGTCAATCCCTGGAATGGAATGAGAGTAGCCTGAGAGGTGGTATCTTTGTAAGGTCCCAAAGAGAGGTGTGGCAAACATTCATCTTCTGTCCTTGTCATTGAAGGTGGCCAGTGGTGGAAGGCTGCTTGTTGTTGGGCCTACGTATAAACTGCAGGGAGATAACCACCGAAGAAAGGGCCAATCTATCTTTTATAATCACATTAAGAGTAAAAAAACAAACAAACCCAAATCTCCTACTGGCAGGTAACTTGCAGGAGTGAAAGTATAACAGCACCCCAATTGGTCTTAAGGGTTAACTTGCTTCAAGCTTGTGCACTCCTTGCTTGCTAACATCAATCTCTTGATCTGTAGCAGAACTAACCTACTTTCCTTGAGATGTGCAGACCCCTGGCCTTCAGCATCAAGGACCAAACTTTCCCAGAAGATAAAGCCTGACTACATCCAAAAACAGCTGCTGCTAATGCCAGCAAGTCTACTCAGGGTCAGGTTGACAAATGACTAACCACCTGGGCACCTGCTTCTCTGGCACACAGAACCCCCTCCCTCCCTTTTCCCATGACTTCCCTGGATGGGGAATATGGTCTTTGAGACCTTCGTCTACCACCTTCCCAAGTTGCAAGCTTCCTGAATAAAGCAACCATTCCTTTCCCACCATCACCTGTCTCTTGAGTAATGATTTTCAAGTGGTGAGCAGTTGAATCTGAATTTGGAACTGGTTCTCTGTCTGGTAACAAAAGTACATCACTTCAAGGGAAGTGACATGGTCCTTGACTTTCAGGAACTGATAGAATGAACACCTATTAACTAGCTCTCTGTTTTCTTCCTATTTTGAATTGTCACCTTCTTACTCCCACAAACCAAACAGTGCTTAACACGTGTCAACTCCAAAAAAATCACAATATATTGTGGCATGAAAAATAAATGAGAAGTGTTCTACAATTCAGTTTCTCTTACTGGTTCAATAAACTTCAACAAAACACTTATTGATCACCTGTTGGAAGTTCATCTCTGATATAGAACATTTTATTAATATCCCAATGCTCCCAAGAAGAACCAAATCCTCTGTCCACTGAAATCCTCTGAGGCTCAACAGCAACATTACAATTATCAGCACTGGCACAAAGGGCAAGAGAACTGGTCAGAGTGACAGTCAGGGCTAAAAAAAGAATTGAGCTCCAATTTCAGCGCCAGAAAAGAATAGATTCTAACTAAAGAAAATATTTCCCAAACTCCAAGGATGTGACAAATAAGCTCACAGCACCTTCTCTATAGTGGAAGTAGAGCAATCTAATTTGTCTGATGGCAATCACATGAGCTACAAAACCCCCTTTTTGCTTCTTCTGCATTTACTTCCAGCAGCAGGTACTCATGGCTTCATAGGTATATACTGGGTTCGCTACCAAATGTTTCTCTTCTGTTTGGAATTATATGTGCAGAGCTGTGCCCCAATTCCCATGCCTATATCCTCCCCACTATCCAGCTACTTTCTTCTGGATCTTTACATCAAGAACTGCAAAAGAGAATAAACTTCTTGGCTTCCACTGACAATACACCCTTGAATCTCCTTCTCATCCCTTCTCCAGATGAGAGGCCTTGGAAGCGAGGCAAGAGAGGAACATTTTTTTTTTTTCTTTTCCAATTAATTTCCTTTTCTTTCAAGTCTAAGTAAACTCTGGGCACAGAGCAACCAGGATGATATGATTATGGAAACTATTAATCTCTCCATCAAAGGAGAGCCAACTCATGGTTACGGAGTAATTGGCACGTTCCTCCAAAGGGCTTCTGCAGCACGATCCCCCTGGTTTCCTTTGGGGCCACAAAAGTTCAGGGTACAACTTCCTAGAACATAAAATAATCCTTGAGTGCTTCATGAATTGTTGTGAAAAATTGTGTGTCTTCATCCATGTGCTCTAAAGAGAGAGCAAACCCACATTAAAACATGCCCAAATTTAAAAAAAAAAAAAATAGGGAAAAAAAAAGTCCAAATAGAATAAAAAAAAATCTACTAAGATTTTCAGATTACTCAAGGTTCATCTGAAGATATGAAATCTGGATCTCTGAAAACCATTCAGATATCACTTGCTGTGGACAACAAGCAAACAGTACATCTGGAGCAAGAAGTCTTCAAATTGCTTTCAATATTGACTACTACAATCACAAAAACTGAAATTATTTCTAGAACTCATTATGACAAACAGGACATTATCTGGTTCGTCCAAACCTAAAACAAACATTAAAAAAAAAAAAAAAAAGGGGGCGCCTGGGTGGCTCAGGTCATGATCTCAGGGTCCTGGGATCGAGTCCCGCATCGGGCTCTCTGCTCGGCAGGGAGCCTGCTTCTCTCTCTCTCTCTCTCTCTCTCTCTCTGCCTGCCTATCCATCTACTTGTGATTTCTCTCTGTCAAATAAATAAATAAAATCTTTAAAAAAAAAAAAAAATAGGGCATTTTTGGGACTTTGTTCCGGGTTCCACAACATCGGCAGATTTTTTTTCGCCCAATGGTAAGACAGTACAGACTTCTCCGAGATGGGGGAGTTAAAGGATTTGTTTCCTCCAGGAGTATTTGCTGATTGGCCAAATGAATGCTTGCTCCTGGGCACAGGAAAGACAAGTCCAATGCCAATCACACTTTGAAGAAAGCACATTCATGGATTTACAAATGCCACAGCCTTCCAAGTACAGTCCCAAAGGAAGAGTGAATTTACAGAGCTGCCAAATTCCTCAAATGGTATGGGGTCAACAGACAGCACTCAAAACAAAACTACCGACTCGGTGACTTATGCTAAAGCCATGTACATGCATTTTCTTGACTTGTAGACTATAATACAGTCTTCATCTACCCACCCACCATGATTTCAAGGTACACTCCTTCCTGGAAGCAAGTTCACACTTCAGGAAGTCAGAACTCCTCCAGAGAATAAAAAGTCTTCCCACTGTCCCATTGTCGTAATCTGACTAACTGAGCAGGAAACTCAGTTCTACGAAGGGTCTGTTCCCAAAATGTTTCAATTTCTTATGTAATCACATAAACCCTGAACAGTAAGAGGGAAAACCCATAAAAGTCATTATAAACAGATTCCATGATGTCAAAGAAAAACCAGCTGGGGAAAGAATTTAATAAGCAGACTTTTTTTTTTTTTATTACAATAGGCTTGACGTCATTATTTATTATTTCCAGCACTACAACACAAAGCCATGTGCTATACTGTAGACCAAGATGAAAAGGATATGTGGACTTTCCTGAGTATTTTAATATTCTCTTATTGACAATAGATAGAAGATCTGAACAAGGACCAGGGACAGGAAATGATTTTAGTGATTTCATTACAGTAATAGGGAAGAGCATTTCCAATGGGCAGGGTCTGGCAGATGGTCTGAGTAAGGTTTCAACTCCTAAATAGCCTGCAGTCAACAAGTCCAATATTGATATAAGCCCAATATGTAATTAACAAGGTGTCCTAGTGAGCAGAAAAGTTTTTACAAATATATGCTGTAGCCTTAGCAGTAGAACACAGGAAGCTGGTGTTTCCAAGGTAAATTTAAACCATTTCACAAGGAAAGATATTTAGAGGCAGCAAAAGGCGCATAGTAGGCTGTAGCTAAAGAGCTCTTGATGTTCCAGTACAAGTTATATTTGCAATGAGGCATCAAGTCTGGTACATCTTTACCTAATTTACTGCTCATGAAAAATAAATGCAGTTGTAGAATTTTCAGATTCTTGAAGCTTTTCAGATCTCATTCATGAAACCCTAAAAAGCTCTATAATATATTTTGAAATCATGAAGAGTGGTGCTTCCAGCTTTGCTCCTTAAGCTAATTGCTTTGGCTATTTGGAGTCTTTTACGGTTCCACCTGAATTTTAGGACTTTTTTTTTCCTATTTCTGTGAGAAAAAAAAAAAATGCTCACTAGGATTTTAATAGGGATTGCATTGAGTCTATAGATTACTTTGGGTAGCATGAACATTTTAACAATGTTCTTTCTTCCACTTCATGATCATGGGATGTCTTTCCACTTATTTGTGTCTGCCTGATTTTTGTGTGTGTTTCACAGTTTTCAGTGTGTAAGTATTTCATCTCCTTGATTCCCGATTAAGGTTATTCCTAAATGTTTTATTTTTTTTGACGCTATTAAAAATGGGATTGTTTTAAAACAGACATATGGACCAATGGAATGGAACAGAGAGCCCAGAGATATACCCACACATACACAGACAACTGATGTCAACAGTGGTGCCAAGAATACACCATGGGGAAAGGAGAGTCTCTTCAATAAATGGTGTTAAGGAAAACTGGATATCCACAAAAAGGAGGGAAACTGGACCTTTATCTTACACCATACATAAAAATGAACTCAAAATGGATAAAACTGTAAATATAAGACTGAAATGGTAAAACTTCACAAAGAAAACGGGAAAGCCTCTTCACATTGGTCTTAATAGTCACTTCTTGGAAAGACACCAACAGAACAGGCAATGGAAGCAAACCTAGTTAAGTAGGACTACAGCAAACTAAAAGCTTCTGCATAACGAAGGAAACAATCAACAAAATGAAAAGGCAACCTATGGTATGTAAGAAAATATTTCCAAACCATGTACCTTATAATGAGTTAATCATCAAATATACAGGGAACAACTCCTTCAACTCAATAGCAAAAAACCCAAATAACTTGAATAAAAAAATTTAGGCAAGGAAATGAAGAGACATTTCATCAGAGATTACAAATGGCCAAGAGGTATATGAAAAGATACTCAACATCACTATTCACCTGGGAAATGCAAATCAAAACCAAAATGAGAGATCACTTCACACCAGACACAGGATGGCTATCATTAATACAAAGATAACAAGTATTAATGAAGATGTGTAGAAAAAGGAACACTTGTGTACAGTTACTATGAACAGAAACTGGTACAGCCACTATGGAAATATTATGGAGTTTCCTCAAAAATATAAAAAATAGGGGTGCCTGGGTGGCAGAGTCAGTTAAGCGTCCAACTCGGGTTTTGGCTGAGATCGTGATCTCAGGATTGTGAGACTGAGCCCTGTGTCAGGATTCTCTTTCCCCTCCCCTCTGTCCCTCCACCTACTGCGCACTCTCTCTCTCTAAAATAAATAAATCTTTAAAAAAAAAACGATTGACCCAGCAAACTTACTTCTGAGTGTATATCCAAAGGAACTGATATCACGATCTCAAAGAGGTTATCTGCACTCCCAAGCTCACGGAAGCATTATTCACTAAGCCAAGAGAGGGGTCAAACCTACAGATGAAGAAACAGATGAAGAAAAGGAGGTATCCACAAACAAAGGAATATTATTAAGCCTTAAAAATGAATAGTATATTAAGTACTCAGCTTGCATCAGTTCCATTAACCTTCTATTGGCCATTACGTAAATACATAAAAGCGGGGCTAAGGGGGCGCCTGGGTGGCTCAGTGGGTTAAACTGCTGCCTTCGGCTCAGGTCATGATCCCAGGGTCTGGGATCGAGTCTTGCATCGGGCTCTCTGCTCAGTAGGGAGCCTGCTTCCTCCTCTCTCTCTCTCTGCCTGCCTCTCTGCCTACTTGTGATCTCTGTCAAATGAATAATAAAAAATCTTTAAAAAGAAAAAAAAAAAGCGGCGCTAGGAATTTTAGAGAGTGTAGAGAGTGTAGAGAAAAAGGACTTTGGTCCTTCCTATATTGTTAGGATTTTGAAAAATGGTGTTCCCATATTACTCATGTTAATAAAAAAAATCTGTCAGCAAACAAGTAAATAAATAATTCAGGAAAAGTAACTTAAAAAAATAAAATAAAAAATAAAGTTAGGGGCGCCTGGATGGCTCAATGGATTAAAGCCTCTGCCTTCGGCTCAGGTCATGATCCCAGGGTCCTGGGATTGAGCCCTGTATCGGGCTCTCTGCTCAGTGGGGAGCATGCTTCCCCCCCTCTCTCTGCCTGGCTCTCTGCCTACTTGTGATCTCTGTCTGTCAAATAAGTAAATAAAATCTTTAAAAAAAAAAAGTTTAAATCACTACAATTTAAATTTTCTAGTAGTCATTTAAAAAGCTAGAAAGAAAAGATGCAATTTAATAATGTATTTATAACTGAATATATCCAAAATATTATCTTTTAGTGTGTAATCCATATAAAACATTGATGAAAAATATTGTATTACTTTTTTCTTATTACTTTTCCTAAAGTCCGATATGTATTTTATATTTATCTCAATTTGGACTAGTCATAATTTCAAGTGTTCAGTAGCCATATGTGTCCAGAGGATACTGTACTTGGTAACAGCATAGCTGCAGACCCTTATCAGAGTATTTTATCAAAACATCAGACCCAGAGACTCACGCACGTTTGCATACTCATTATATTAAAGTAAAACCTTCATTAACCAAAATGAGTAAAGAATGAAAAATTAAAACTGACTGCTTTTGATTGAATTATGTTTAGGGTAGGGTTTTTCCCCTAATATATATCATAGGTATGTATATCTGTATCTTTCTACTATATATATAATATACATATTATATATATATATATTTTTTTAAGGAAGTCCTTTTCTCGATATTTAGCATAAATATATTAAATACATATTTACAAATGAAGAAAAAAATTCTATTGGCCAAAGCAAAGTGACTTGGCCAAATTCAAAGTCAAGGAACACAGAAGTATACTCTACCCACTGAGAAGCCACGGAATGAGAATGAGTACACAGAGGTGAAGACTTGAGAACAATGATCAAATCTGCTACAGGTTGCATGACTTTTTCTATCTGTCCCTCTACGTAGACTGGTGGGGAGGGGCAAAAGGAAAATATGTCATAAGTGTTTGGTCTTAAGTGGTTTAGATACTTCAAAAATCAAACTCTAATTTAATTAGAAATAGAACAACATATTTAACATAATAACCCAAGTTCATTTTGTACATTTCCCCTTCTCTGCAACAAAGTATAGTAAAAGTTTTCATTTCATTTGTACATGTAATTCCAAATTTCATATTTAAGCTCCTGGAGAAAGCACCATTTCAAAATATCACCTGTAATTAATGTAAGTCCTAAATTTGGGGGGTGAATTCATCAGACTGTATAGTATTAAAAAGATTCAGCATTGCTCATCTTTTATTTCTTTAAAAAACTATTATAATTTATAGATTCAGGAAGTTTGCAAACATATCAAAATACGAAAATATACAATACCTTATCATGTTACAAGAGCAATTAGTAACAAGTGACAGGGCAGGTCCAAGGAAGAAATGGGAAACAGAAAATAACCTGGACATTCCGAGCCTTCCCAAATATATCCTTTTTCTCCCTTGGTGACTTACCCACTTGGAGTGGCACTATTTCCCTCAGACAGCTAGGAGCTTTCTGCTTCCCTTTTAAAAAGTGCTATTTCTAAAACAAAAGGCGAAATTCATATGCACTCAAGTAAACATGACTAATAACTTGGGAATACTACTCTTACAGGGTTTTTTGTACCTTTCACCTTAAACTTCAAGATAAAATGGAATTCTTAGTACTAGCTAGCAGGTATCATTGGCAGATCCTCTGAGCTCACCCTACAGGAACTGGTAATTTTATCTTTCAGAAACTAACAACAGGAGAATTGAGCTCCAGCCAGCCTTGACCAGTTTGGGCTCAACCACTAAGCCAACACTTGTGCAGATGGGCCATAAAGTGTCCGAGAGTTACCTCTGCCTCATCATGTTAATATCTCTGCTCCAGAAGGAAGACAAGCTTCCTAACACAACACACAATGCATGTATAGACATATTTTCTAAGTATGTATGTGTGACCTTCTACCCGCCTCTGCTTGCAATGATAAAGGTCTGCCTCTGAATATTCATCTCAAATCCTAAATAAAAAGAGCTCCCTTACCGCTCCTCAAGGATCACAGCTTTGGAAGCTATTCCTAATGTTCTGTTGCAAAGAAAGATTACTTTGTTTGATAGCTCCACCTGGTGTAGCCTCTATCTGTAAGGCAGCAAGGAGCAAACTCACATTAGTTCACATACACAGGAAGTGATTTCACCACTGCCCTTGAGATCTCACGTTAAATACAGTCACATTCAGCCTAGGATAAGGTCAGCACAGAAGACATGAAAACCTATAGCGTAAACCTACTAATCACAGTTAACAGTAAGATTTTAAGTTTATATTCATTTCTTTTCAGCAGGAATATTTTCAACAATAAAACTACCTCCAAACTGGAAATTGTGTATCTCTTCTCAGTAATGGTATGTCCTAATGTTTTATCAGCAAAAGTCACTTAAAGAAAAAAGACAAAATGTGAGATAAGACCAAAGCTAGAAAGATTCTGCAATAAACTGAGAAGGGGCTATATACCAGAAGAGGGGTTTAAAAAGATGGCTGTGCTTTTTATGCAAAGGAGGAGGCTGGGAAGCTAGCACAGTAAGAGGATCCAAAGCTCACCTCATCTCATAAATAAAACTAGATTAATAGTCACAGCTGCGTAAACAATCCAGAAAACTACCTGAAGACTGGTAAAAAGCTAGCTTTGTTATTGATAATTCATATTTTCTTAAAAACTCTACTTTCAGTAACTAAATAATGCAAACTGCTTCCCTAAGAATAGGGAATAGCTTCCCTGGCTGTCTTTCTGCACAGATCTTATTTTGAAGCACTATACAAGGATAAAAATGTATGTGAGGGAAATCACATGAAGCCCAGTTTGCATACAGTCCGAAGTTCTTAAACTCCCTCCATCTTAATTTAAATAACTCCGAACTCACTCAAGCAAATCATTTTCTGAAATCTAACCACTGGAATTATGCTGAAAATAGAGATTCTTGCTAATACACTTTCATCAAAATGTTACATTTCTATCTTCATAGTTACAACATTAAAAAAAAATGAACTGTATAAACTAAAACCTGCTTCTGAGTTAGTTGTTAATGACAATCTAGCACACAATCAACACAATTAAGAATCGTAAAAGGCTAAGATATGCTTGTATACTGTAGCAAAAATCACAGACTGACTATCAAAAAGCCTTTCAGAACTCTTCATGCCTTTCTCTCTTAAAGACCCTGGGGGGAGGGGGGGAAGACTTTATTTCAAATAGCTGCAGTTAGGGATGGCCATCAACACAGTTCCGGGCAGGGAGGAATGTCCTTTACAAATATGAAGGTAAGGACTTCGAAGGACAAAGTCCCTTTACCTCTTTCTCCTTTTTCCTGCCTGAATGTGGATGGAAGATCCAAAGATGTTAAAGTCCCCTTAACCAATAAATATGAACACAAAGGTCTACACACAGACTACATGGGGAGGTAAAAGGAATCAGGATCCCTGAGTCAACAAATTTGGTCTAGACTGCTCACCACTCGATTTCTTATTGCATCAGATACATAAAAGCTATCAGATTAAGCTCTTAGAGTAGGGTTTTCTATTTGTGCAGCTGAATGTACTTGCAGGCAGACAAACAGAAAATTCTCACATAAAAATCAAATTAAAAGGTATGAAGAAAATCCTTACCAAGTCCTCAACCTAAAAAGAACCTCAATGATAAGCTTGTATTTCTGTTGTTTTTTTTTTAACCTAAAGAAGACAACTAACACAAAACCATACCTCCCCCCACCACCGCCCCACCAAAAAATGCATATGGGGTGGTGTATTTGACAGCAGAGGAAAACTCCAGATTCTAATGCCGAATTAAGTGAGAGAAGACTGGGGCAGAGAGAAGGGTATGGGTGTAATACCAGACAATGAGGGTCCAACAGGCTTCACCTAACATCTCCTACATGTCAATTTCAACTGTCAGTGCCAAAAGTAAAGTTCATTTATTGGGCAGAGGAAACTCCAAATCAGTGTTTAAGTCTGAGCCTTCAAACTTGGGAAGCTTTTCTCCAGGTCATCAGCAAGAGTTTTATCAACTTCATGTAGAATTTTGAGAAAGTCTTCTATCTGTGAGTCAAACAAAAGAGCCAAATAAATACAAGTAGAAGAAAATGTGGTTTTAAAATACCAGCTGTTGACTATAAAAATGTTCTACCTATGGTCTCTAAAGAGTCCAGAGGAAAAGAAATGTGACATCCCCAGATGACAATAATAAGGATTCCCAGGTAGCCCCCTGAAACATCAAAGTGACTAGCCCTTACCATTTAGTTTTATCTTGAACTACGATTTATACTCCCACTGCTTCCCCTTTAGCGTCCATTACTGAGTTTTATTACCCTACTCCTTGTTGACATGGCTTCTCATTCCCACATTCCATACTTCATTTTCATACTTCAAAAGTTCCTATTTTAAAACTGTCTCTAATGGTAGCAAATGTAATGGAATTTGATGAACCACAAAAACCTACTGTTCATTCTTACCCAAGAATCTTATCTTTGCTTAATGTATATGCGATTTACTTTATAACAGTAAGATGTCCAATAAATTCAGTGCTGACTCCTTTCTCTTAAATTAGAATCACTACTCAGGCTACTCCCATGAATTACCCCGCAGTCATCTATCTGAGCAAGGCACTAAGTCATGTGAATTGTACGCACGATCTTTCTTGACAATGGCCTCAGAGAGCAAGCACTTACATAAAAACAATACAGTAATCCTCTAATACTCAGCCACCTATACATTTACTCATACTTACCACTGGACTATAAAAAGGAAGAAGGTTTTGAAATGCACAGGAACACTTCTCTTTGCTCAACTGGCCCTCCTTTAGTCCCTGAGCCACAGTCTCCTAAAACAAGCAAAGATTTAATGTTAAAAAAGGAAAATTTCTGAAGCTTTATCTGAACAATAAATACAAATCAGTATATGCAACTCCCTACTGATCCTACGGGCATTTCAAATGTCTCAAGCTGAGCCCAACATCATTCCTCATTATGTAACCCAAACACTGTTCCACTGTATTCCTTATTTTAGGAAAAGCCACTGCCACCCACCCACCCACCCGGCTACACAAAGCAATAATCTAAGATACAGCCAAGATTCTTCCTCCTCCTCTGCTGCTGCTGACCCCTCCTCCTAAGAGTTTAATTCTACTCTATTAAATCTCTCTCATGCCACCCTCTTCTTTCCACCAACCCTTCTGATGTTTAGGGTCTTATTATTTTTCAGATCACTCTTGAAGATTACCACCCATGAGAGCCTGCTGGTTGGTCTGCAGGCCTCCAGCCTCAACTTTAATCCTCTCTCATGCTTTTGGAGTAATCCTGCTAAACAGATCATCTCACTTGATCCTTAAAACAAAAACCTTCAGTAGCTCCTCAGTCCTCAAGATTAAATCCATATTCCATTAGTATGGCACATAAGAATTTTACATATCCCTGGTTTATTCTCAGTCCACCTTCTTTCTATATTCCTGTCACTTAAAAATAAACATCCCTCCAAAACCAAAAAGCATTAACAAAGGTCACTGCAAAAAATGTGAAAAATACTTGCAATGAATATGCAAAAGATATTATTATTGCCCGAAGAGTTCATGTAAATAATCAAAATAGATAAATTTATAAACTAGGAAACACAGATAATATACAACTATATGGGGGGGTGCCTGGATGGCTCAGTGTATTAAGTGACTGTATTCAGCCCAGGTCATGATCCCAGGGTCCTAGGATTGAGCCCTATGTTGGGCTTCCTGCTCAGCAGGGAGTCTGCTTCTCCCTCTCACTCTGCCCTTCCATCCACCCCTCAACCCCGGCTCAAGCTCTCTCTCTCTCAAATAAATAAATAAAATCTAAAAGAAAAAAAATATATATATATGGGAAGATGTTCAACCTCACTAATAAAAAATACAAATCAAAATAAGGCACAATTTCTCACCTACTGAACTTTACATGATATAAAAATTGTAATACCTAATAGTAAGAATCTTGTAAAGCCAACATTTTCACATAAATACATTTGGGCAATATGCAGCTATTAGGCCTCAGCCATCTTCACTTGTACAATAGCAAGCCCAGGAATCTAACTTCCAAAAATATACACTCAAGTAATAACCTCTCTCTAAAAAAAGCAGAATAGTTGACCAAAAAACCAAATTAACAGAATAATAGAAACTTCTTTCAGGAAATATTCTTCTTAAAAAAATGCAATGAATGTGCATATATTCTTCAAAGTTATATTGAAATTTTTTTCTAAAACATATGGATAGAAAGCATGCTCAAAGGAAGAATATGCTAACAATCCTGAGCAAACTCAGGAAGAACAGCCCTTAAAACAAGTCTCAGTAAGTTATGAAAACCAATTTTTTTTTTTTTTTTTTACAAATTGGGTATTAAACAAACTGACTTTCAATGAAAGGTCTTTCAGTTAGTTTAGACTCTGGAAAAGGGCTTGTAACAATGTTTTGTGAAAAGAGCAGCCTATAAAATTCTATATACTGGATTTTAAGTATGTGAAAAACATATACAAACATACCAAACCATATCAGTTGCCACATTAAGATTATCAAGTTAGAGTGATAACTTTTTTCTTTCTCTATTTCACCCAATTTATGTAATATTCGAGCAAGAAAGCATAGGCAGGGGGAGCAGCAGAGGGAGAGGGGAAGCAGACTCCTGCTGAGCAGGGATCCTGATGCAGGGCTCCATCCCAGGACCTGGAGATCATGACCTGAGCTGAAGGCAGACACTTAACCGACTGAGCCACCCAATTGCCCCATTATACTACTTTTTTTTTTTTTTTAAGATTTTATTTATTTATTTGACAGGCAGAGATCACAAGGAGGCAGAGAGGCAGGGAGAGAGAGAGAGAGAGAGGGAAGCAGGCTCCCCGCTGAGCAGAGAACCCAATGCGGGACTCGATCCCAGGACCCTGAGACCATGACCTGAGCCGAAGGCAGCGGCTTAACCCACTGAGCCACCCAGGCGCCCCATGCCCCATTATACTACTTTTATGTTAAAAAAATTATACAGTGATAGTAAAGTTTGGAGCATTAAGCAATCCATACTTTCTTTTGCTGAAGAAACCATCAATACTTCTTTCTTACCTTTGTTAAAACCTGAAAAATATTAGAAAGAAATTCACATGAAATATCCTTTAAGATTTTCAAGTGGAAATCATCTTGGGTTAAATCAGACTTTTTTGTTTCTTCAGTGTTAGAATCTACTGAGTTCTCTGGTTTCTTCTGACAATGTTCCATGTTTTGTAAGACACGAATCAGGCTGTTGATTAGAGGAAGATCTAGTGTACAAACAGATCAAGAAGCACAGAATTAGGGAGACAAACCATAAAAGACTCTTAATCTCACAAAACAAACTGAGGGTTGCCGGCGTGGGGGGGTGGTGGTAGGTAGAGGGTGGTGGGATTATGGACATTGGGGAGGGTATGTGCTATGGTGAGTGCTGTGAAGTGTGTAAACCTGGTGTTCACAAACCTGTGCCCCTGGGGCTAATAATACATTATACGTTAATTTAAAAAAAAATAAAAAATTTAAACAGAAAAAAAAAAAGCAGCACAGAATTAACCAGTTAAATTTGGTCTTTCCTCCTTTTGTTGACTGACTGATTCATTCAACAGTACTGAACAACTTATTGGTGGCTAGACAGTTTACTTTAGGTACCAGAGATGATGACAAACAAGACCTGAGGCCTTGAGCCTTCAAGAGGCTCCCATTTTCATACTCTCAAATAAACTAATGAATAGAACAGATCATCTCAGCTTTGGCTGAGTTCTACCTATGAAGGAAATTAAAGGGGAATATAATAAAGCCGCCAGTCAGGGAAGCTCTCTGAGGTGCCAACTACAGGAGAGGCATCAATGCCAAGAGCCCAGGAAAACATTTTAGGCAGAGAGAAGTTAAATGCAAAAATTCCAAAAAGGAAATGGCCTGAGGAACAAAAAAAGCCACTGTGGTTCAAGCCCAGGGAAGCAAGGGAGAAGGAGGGCACGAGACAAGTTTAGACAGCTGAGCAAGAGTCCCATCATGCAGTGCCCTGGAAGCCACAGTGAGAAAAGGATTTGAATTTTAAACTTTTTATCATCGACATCTTAAAGCTTTTAAATTGTGTATTTCTTTAAGTTAAAGTTAAATTTCAAAAACAGTATGATTTCTTTTTTTTTTTTTCACAGTATGATTTCTTAAAAGACTGAATAATCATTTTAATTAGCCTCTAATAAAAACTGAACATAAAAAATAAAACTAAAGCTCAACCTCAAAATATATGTTATAGCATGAACACGTTGAAGGGTATCTCACTTTGATCCAACCACTGATTCTAACCCAACCATTTGTGCATCACAATTACAAATCCAGGAAACAAAATTTTCTGTAGCACTGAACTCAGTATATTGATTTTAAACAATTTAACTTCACTTCCAGATTTACGTCATTTATAGAACATGAAAGTGACTTTTTTTTATAATTAAAGAAATCAAAAAACTAGGGAAATCTTGTCCCTTATTTCTCAACTCAATGTCACCTCTTCAAAGCACGCATCCTGTGGGGTTGCTTTACTACAGTCCCCTAGCATTTATTCCTACTCTCTTCCTTGTGTTGTCACTAACTCTTGACTCTAACTCTCAGTACTTTACTCCCTGATGTCCTTGTAGGTCACATCAATCTACACTATACCATTCTTCTTTCTCACCCCCAGCCTGAACTCTGCAAAGCCCTTATTCAAAGCTTAGGGCAGGATGATGGGTGACAGCTATTTAGTGGCTTCGAGTTCAAAGAGCGTCTTTTCACTCTCTCCCCAATCATAAAAATCATACATAAAGTTTCAGGGAGTTGAGGAGGGGGAGACAAAATACACCTAGTCCCATAACATCAAGAAAGATATGTTCCTAATATTGCAAATAAAAACTCATGATTTTCAACAGAAAACATATATATATAAGGAGATAAGAAAGACCATCCACCAAGGGGGAGGAGGGGAGAATATAAGCAACAAAAAACAAATGCCAGCTTAGATCAAATTAGGAGACAGCAGAAACCTCAAAGACAAGGTAAGCGGAAATCGTGTCAAAGTAGTGTCAATCAAGCAGAAGGTGCAGAAGGAAGTGACCAAAGGTTGCCCAAGGCTGTGAAACGGCCAGAAAAGTCCATTTTTTTTAAGGTACAGCACATACTCTGAGGTGCAAATCCAGAATCCCCTGTATGCAAGAGCAGGAATGGAATGTGCAAGATAGCAGCCGGAGCTCCCCTGGGGGTTCTACCTCTGGGGGTTCTAAGAAAAAGAGGAAGAGGGGGTAAATGAGTAATCCCAGAGACAAGCCATATTTACAGGAAGCAAATGGCAATGGGAAAGTTAAGACTTAACCATAGCCATCTGTCAGAAAAACTCACAGACCCAACTCCTATTAGCCTAGACGACAGCTTTAGCTGCTTTCCTATGTGAACTCCCTGCAAATGGCTAGTCCAGGAAAAACAAGTCATTCAAAGATGAGTCAGCAAAAGGAAACCAATATAGGAGCAACACAAAGACATTTTAAAGAAAAAAGAAAAGGGACAAGAAAAAAAAAGATGAAGAATACCAAAAGAAGCTGTCATGGAAGCTTACACATATTAAGATAATATTTAGCTGTAAGTTTTAAAACAACATGTAATCAAGCACCAAGCAGACATAGAAGAGCTCAGACTAAGAAATGAACAAAAGGAGAGGAAACCTCAGCTGGCAGAACTCAAGGAAGAGGTTAACAGAAAAATTCAAGCCACCACTGAAATGAAGGCAAAGCTGGCAGGGGAGCACAAAGGAGGGAAGACACTGCTCAAAACACAGAAAGGCACAAGGATGTCAAAAAGACAGAGGGGCAAAACAAAGGGAATGAGAATAAAGAGGGCTTTGTTTTGTTTTTTTGGCAAAGAAAATTAAAATTATGAAAGACTAGAAAAGAGGTCCTACACAAAATTACTGCTTTCGAAGAAAAAACTTAAAAAGATATTTTAAAATATAATTCAGGAATGCCATCCCTGAGACTTGAATTTGTTATTTGAAAGTACCAGAAAAAACTGATAAGGAATTGTTAACAGTGAGATACATTTTCTGATATTAGATTTTAATGATTTTTTTTATTTTTATTTTTTTAAAATATTTTATTTTTTTGACAGAGATCAGAAGTAGGCAGAGAGGCTGGCAGAGAGGAAGAAGCAGGCTCCCCGCTAAGCAGAGAGCCCGATGTGGGGCTGGATCCCAGAACCTGGTATCATGACCTGAGCCGAAGGCAGAGGCTTTAACCCAGTGAGCCACCCAGGCGTCCCGAGATTTTAATGATTTTTTAAAGACTGGAGAGTAGTTATAATTCTATTTTTGGAGCAGTCATAATTATAAAGGTAACCATTAGACCAAAAATATTCACCTTCCTAAATGTTAGATCTACATACACAAACCATATATTGGTTTATTTAAATGTAAATATACAAAATGGTGCTCCTAAACATTCTTTTTTTTTTCAGTTTTCAGGTTTTTTTATTAAAAACTTAATAAAATAAGAATAGATTAATTTCTCCTTAAATGGTAAAATGTAAATAGTAGTATCATGACTAATGGTTAAATACTAGAATCATTTGCAGTAAAGTCAGGAAAAAGGTACGGATGTTCTTCTACTACCAGAGGCACAAGGCTACCTACTAAGTAAGAGAAAAAATCAGAGGCAGAAAAATAATATCTAACTTAAGAAAAGACAAAAAGATGTCTAACTTAAATCCAAAGCAGTATCAGAGAAAACCCACAATTATCACAGAAACACTATTAAAAATATTAAGAGAACTCAGTAAGGTTACTATGGGATGCAAAATTAATATACAGAAATCAATAACCTTCATATATTCCAACAACAATAATTAATGGAAAAAAAGATGTCAAAGACATTAGCAACCCAAAAGATATAATAACTAGGAATAGGCCTAATAGAGATATGCAAGGTCTTTATGAAGAAAATTATAAAATGGTATTAAGAACATAAAATAAGACTTGAACAAATGGAAAAACATGTTCTTAAACACTATAAATTGAACATGATCATAATAAAAATATCAGGAAGATTTTTGTTTTCATAACCTGTTAATCAAACTCAGCGTTAAATAAAAATAATAGTCAAAAACATTCTGAAAAATTAGGATGAAAGGGGACTATCCTTACTCAACATTAAAATATTTAAAAACTATGGCTATTTATTGCTCATGAGTAGAGCAATAAAAGGGAATAAAATATATAGGGAAACTCAGGACATAGGAAACTCAGAACATAATAAACTTCAAATCAGTATAGATAAACTGGTTTATTCACAAACTGATGCTAATAAGACAACTGAGTAGCCATCTGGAAAAAAGGCTGAAACCATACTTCACATGTCACACCTGAATAAATTCTAGATGGATTCTATATTTAATTTTAGTCATTTAAAAAAAAAATCTGTGAAAGACATAGAATAAATTCTAGATAGATTCTATATTTAATTGTAGTCATTTAAAAAAAATCATTCTGTGAAAGACATTGTTTATATAGGAAAATATTCAAGTTATACTTCTAAATGAGAAAAGTTGCCTAAAAAGCAGGACTTAAAGATATATATGCATCTGAGTATACAGTAATGATCTCTGGATAGTGGGTTTACAAGTGCTATGGGTCCTTTTATAAACTTTGCAATTTTTTTGTATTAAGCATGTAATATTTTTATAATCAGGGGAATAAAAGCACTAAGAAAGAAACCAACCAACAAACCAACCACATGAACAATAATTATAAGCCTGGGCTTTAAAATCTGACAGAGTAAGAACAGAACTTACTTTAGTGAACTAAAATGGTACTTGCCTTCTTCTATCTTTAGATACTCTTGTTCAGCCCGTGACGCGTAGATAGCAGACAACACTGAATAAACAGAAGCTAGCACTGTTTTCTGTTCTTGAAGTATGATGGGTGGATCATCAGACTGGCAAAATTCATGGCAGACCAGGTCAAAAAGTAAATTCCAAGTGTCTTTTCCAGTATCAGGACACTGTACTTAATAAAAACGATAAAGCAAATAGTATTCTAACAAGAGCAAACAATTCAAAGAGTAACTCCAGTGGTTCCCCATAAAACACCTTACCAATTGCTTGAATTCCATCATCCACAGTGGTAAGCAGCTGTAAGATATGCATGTAAACATCGAGCCCTTCTGGATTTTCAGAACTACATACAAAAAGCAAAAGCACTAAATCAACAACTCTATGGGATGCAATCATTCACTGATTCAACAAATACCACTCTGTACTAGTCACTGCCCCAGGTGCTGAGGATCAATCAGGGAACAGCAAAGTTTCAGTGCTCACCGCAGCTTACATTTCCATGGTGGGGTGTGGGGGGGTGTGGGGAACAGTCAAAACACAAGGAAATATTTTGGAATATAATCAACACACAAGAATGAGAAGTAAAGTTTTTTTGGCCCCATCCCACAAAAGCAACAATGCAGAAACCTTCTAGGTGAGGGGTCCCTGGGTGGCTCAGTGGGTTAAAGCCCCTGCCTTCGGCTCAGGTCATGATCCCAGATCCTGGGATCGAGCCCCGCATCGGGCTCTCTGCTCAGCTGGGAGCCTGCTTCTTCCTCTTTCTCTGCCTGCCTCTCTGCTTACTTGTATTCTGTGTTTGTCAAATAAATAATCTTTAAAAAAAAAAAAAAAAAAGAAAGAAACCTTCTAGGTGATACTTCCTCATTCTGGCATACTGGAATAATCAGGATGAAAAACAACTAAAACATTTATATGAAGAATGAAAAGCCCACTGCTGCAAGCACCAACAGTAATGACATTCTCAAAACTCCACAACTCCCCTAGCTCCCTCGCTAAGAATACTAAAACGATGTTAAGCATAATTTTTGTGATCAACAGCTTGGATTCCTAGAAATTCACAATCTGAGTTCCTCAAAATGTTAAGTAAAAAACAGTGAACGATAAAAAAGATAGTTCAGCAAATACTTCATAAACTACTATTTTCAGGCACTATGTTAGCAGCTGGGAAAACAGATGTATAAAACACTGTTTCTATCTTCATAAAGTTTATAATCTAAAGTAAAAAAGAGAGGGGCGCCTGGGTGATTCAGTGGGTTAAGCCTCTGCTTTTGATTCAGGTCATGATCTCAGGGTCCTGCGATCAAGTCCCAAATCGGGCTCTCTGCTCGGCAGGGAGCCTGCTTCCTACCCCCCTCTCTCTGCTTGCCTTTCTGCCTACTTGTGATCTCTCTCTGTCAAATAAATAAATACAATCTTTAAAAAAAAAAAAAAAAAAGAGAGAGAGAGAGCGCTTCTTTCAAAAAAAAAAAATAAAGAAGAGCATTAATAGGCAATTATGATAAAGTGATATGAATATAATACTAAGAGAAGTCCAAGGTGCTAGAGGACCACAGAGCAAGCAGACTTAATTAAGTTTGGAGAGTAAGGAAGGGTATCCTAAGACAAATGACGTTCAGGCATAGAGCTGCAGTAGAAGTGTCTGAGGTAAATGAGACATGATATGCAAAGGCGTGGAGGCGAAAGAGCTCCATTTCATTGATGAAAGAAATTTCACATGATTAAAACACATAACACAATAAGGATGAAGAACACTAGATCCTTGTGAGCCGTGCTTTAAAAAGAAAATCTGGACCTCATCCTAAGGAAGGCCATGTCTGAAGCATGAAAAGTGAAATGATGAGCATGTGCTTTGGAAAGATGGCTCTACAGTCTGGGCTTGGAAGGAGCAGCCCTGATGTAGGGAACTCAGGTGAGAAAATGCTGCAGGTGTCTAGGTGAGAGACAGTGGTGGGGTGATGGCATGGAGAGGATCCTATAAAAGTCAGGAACAAGTTTTGGGAGGTTGACTGGCCAGGAAAAAGAATAGGATAGGGAAGAAAAGTCAGTAATGACTTCCACATCCTCTGAATGGGATAATGATTGCATCATTCACTGAGAATAAGAACAGTGAAAAAGGTTTTGAGGAAAGATGGTAAATTTAATCCTGACTTGGATAAAGGACATAAAATTCACAGACTTTCCTATGCATTATTAAGCACAAAAAATAAACAACTGACCATTAAGCAGTTCAATTCACAAGTTAATTTTCTAGTGAATAGCAAGAAAGTTTCAATAAACTACATATAACACCTAGTAATCACTCTTGGCAAGACATAAGAGCCCAAAACTCGGTCACTATCCAAGACTGACATACATACGTAAAACAAGAAAACAAATGATGTCTGACAATAACTAAAAAAGCTTAATGTCTGATGGAAAACAAACCTAAGAAAATTTTTTCTCTTTGACTTAAATTACACAAAACTGCAGAAAATTTTAAGACTGTAACCATAATTAATGCTGGAAAATAGCCTATAGCCAAGTAGTGTTATAATAGGTACTTTATAACCATTAGGATTTTTTAAAACAGCAGACACACTGTCATCACAAATGTTAGTAGTAAATCCAACCTGACAAAGACTAACGGGATGTTATTCATCCTGCTGAAAAGAAACTAAAACTTACATCTAAGGGTATTTCTAGCAATTGGATTTTCCCCGACCATTTTGCACAAAAGAACTCACTTACCGTACTTGTTTCGCAGCTTCAAGTACACATGGCACAATCTTAAACACCGGCTGCTCTTCAGAATCTTCCTGGGGAGGGTCCAGAGGCTGAACAGCCCCATTTTTAATCCATTCTAACATTAGCTTCTCATCCAAATCAAAAAGCTTGTCTACAACCTCCCCGACTTTGACCAGCAAGTCAACTGCAGACAATAAAATTGATATTGAAATGAGAAACAAAATTTTAAGAGCAGTAAGTTTAGTCAAAATTCCTAAAGCTATTCCAAGAAAACCAAATCTTGCCAAAGCATTACTTATTCAGAGTAATTCACCTCCTTTGTCTAAATGTGCTTGTCTTCCTTCATTTTTAAATGAGGACTTGTCAGTATCCTGGCAGCTTAAGAAGCAATTTTATGTCTTGAATCGAAATACTTTCTCACCTTAGCCTTATTAACACTTCTTTTACGCAACCTCCAGAAACAGTTACATGGTTTCCTAACAATTAAATATAACCAAAAATTATTCCTAGAATACACGGTGACTTACCATTTGTTGAACTTGACATAATGAAACAAATGCTATCATAAATAGCTGGATATTCCCGGATTCTTTCAACCCAGACACTGGCCACTTCTGTCTGGGAAAGACAAGTAAGCAACAACCTACAAGATAAACATGAGCGTAGTATCTATGTTTGAAAAACAGTAAAGGAAATTCAAGAACGAAGAATTAACTCTATTGTCCTAGATTCCTGTATGAGTGACTATACAGAATCCATAGCAAGAAAGCATACCGGCTTGTTTCCAGAAGAGTAGGAGGGTCTGAATCATACAAACAGTGCAGTAACACCTGTCTATAAAAACAAAATAAGTTAACCCAATATGTATCTCTTCTCTCGTTTCAAATGTCTAGGTAATTTAATTCTTTCAACTTTTCATTTTGAATTAAAGTATATATATATATAAGAAAGCTTATAGATATAAATTTATACTTAATGACTAATTATCAAGCAAACACATATTTACAAAAAACAGAACAGTACTATATCTCCATAGCCTTTGTGTGTCCCTTCCAAATCACAATTCTTTTTCCCACCTAGAAATGACTACTACCTGGAATTTTCCAGCAATTATTTCTTTGCTTTACTCCATAGTTTTATTATTCAATATATTTTGGCTTTGAATTTTAAGTGAAAATTTTATGTGAAAAAATTATACTGTATGTGCTCCTTGTAGTCTTAGTTCTTTTGCTCAACACCATGGCTTTAAGATCTACCCATGTTTTCCCATAGTGATCATTCTTTGATTCATTGCGACAGACATTCCATCATATGAATATAAGACAATTTATTTTTCCAGCCTACTGTTGATGGATCTGTGGGTTGATTCTAACTGGAGCCATAACAAGGAATGCTCCTCTAATACATTTTGGCTGATATACATATGCACAGTTTATCTTACCATATACATATGCGAGGAACAGTTTGATCACAGCATCTGCACTGCCTATCTTCCAGTTTAACAAAATAATGCCCAATTTCTCTAAAGTGGCTAAACAAATTTATATCCCATCACTGATGTAAACTGTTCCATATTTATCTTAACATGACTCATTAGATTTTTGATAGGGACCACTAGAGGCCAAATATAATCCTGGATCATTTACTCCAGGAATTACTGAGGAATAAAGACCTTAAACTAGGATCTTAAAGTCACTCCACACATAGAAGAGATAATTACCTCTATTTTAAAGACCCAGGGACTTAAATCCTACAATAAACCCCCACAACCCTAGCTGATAATAACCACCCAGAACACTTTTCTTCATCTATTGTGGGCATAAATTTCTTTGAAATTCTGATTAACAGCCATGAATTCTCTCTGCCTAGAGAAAATGAATACATTCACAAAATTTAGCATATTAATTCCAAGGTGTTCTCAGCTCTCTTAAAGTAACTACTTGGGTTTCCACCATTAAAAAACCCTCTGCCTAAAATGTTCCAAGTGAAAAGATGAAAGCCTCTGAATCATGGAGGCAACCTTCTATCTTCTAGTCTATCGATAAGCCCTATCCCCGAATGTAAAGTCAAGAATTCTCAGGGTAACCCTGGTCACTAAGTCTAGTTTTTTCAGGCTCTAGTTCTCTAAGCCCTTGGATTCCCTGATGTTAATTATTTGGGAATCTCGTCAGGGGCCCCAATGCCAAGCTTTGCCCCTCTGAGTCTCATCTTGTTGGGCTTACCACCTACTGATTATTTGTCCTTTTGCTACCAATAAAGAAACAGGCCTAAATCTTCAATCATGCCCATAAAAACCATGAAAGCCCCTAGCTACCATTAATAAGCAATGAAGTTCCTGGAGACTATTCATCAGGAGAAAGGGAGTACTGCATTTTGTAAAATGTTCCTGTATCTCCTATGTATTAGGATTTCCTTAGGGATATAAAATATTAATTTATTTTGTAAAAACGTAATTCTTATGTGGTAAAACTTACCCAAGATTTTTATCACTGCTGATGGACACACATATCTCCTGGAAACAGGCCATATTACCTAGTATTCCCACACAGATTTCCTGCCAAATCAAATGTCACAGGTCATAGGTCACAGTGTCTTGAAGATAAAAGACAAATACAAAAAAAACAACCTGAAAAAAACTTTCACTGGATCAGTATGGGGGAAGAAGAGAAGAGAAGAAAGTATGGAAGAAGAAATCTTATGGATGAACTCAGTCTTAAATGGTTAAATGGTTAGTAGGATTCAGACATGCAAAGAAGACAGACAGACAGCTGGGTAAGTGGAAAAGTATCAGCAAAGGCAGGAAGGGAATAATGCACACGGCTAATGCACTGAACTCTGAAGAGAGCAGCCTGGCTATTGCAAAAAATTGGGAGAATGGCACAAGATAAACACAGCGGGTAAAAAGGATCAGGACTAAGGGACCTGAATGACATGTTGAAAAGATTATATTTAATCTAGGAGGCTATGTGCATCTATAAAGATCTTTACACTGCAATGTTATCTTAGGAAGATTTTTGTCAGCAGCAAAATGCACAGTGCATGATAGTAGAAATGTTAAAGGAAGTTAATAACCTCAGTAGTAACAGCTGATGTTTACTTAGCATGTACTAGGGCCAGGCACTACTCCAAGCACTTTCCATAAATTATTATTCATGTAATAATTTATGAGGCAGGGGCGCCTGGGTGGCTCAGCGGGTTAAAGCCTCTGCCTTCAGCCCAGGTCATGATCCCAGGGTCCTGGGATCGAGCCCCACATCGGGCTCTCTGCTCAGCAAGGAGCCTGCTTCCCCCTCTCCCTCTACCTGCCTCTCTGCCTACTTGTGATCTCTGTCTGTCAAATAAATAAATAAAATCTTTAAAAAATAATAATAATAATTTATGAGGCAGGTACTGTTATCATCCCCATATTTCAGATGAGGGGAAACTAAAGCACAGAGCAGTTAAGCAACCTTCTGGGATCTCCGATAAGGCAAGAGCAGAGCTCCAGAGCCTGACATTGAACACTACGCTACACGGCATCTCAGGAGTCAAGGTACATGGAGATGAGGATGCTGACAGCAGGCATGCGAAGGGAGGAAGCTGAGGAAGACTCAAGGTGAAAGCAAAAGAATGTGATGGCAGGCAACAGGAGTTCTCACTCCTAGGTTTCAAGTTTCTTCATTTTTCAGTCAGTTATTGGCCCCACTGACAGGAAAATGGGAAAAGAAAGTGTAAGAAAGGACACAGTGAGCTCAGGTAGGCAGTTAGTTTCCAAACTTGCTGAAATGTAAGACTCATTTGGACAGAGTACGTGTTAAAAATACACATTTCTGGGGCGCCTGGGTGGCTCGGTGGCTCAGTGGGTTAAGCCTCTGCCTTTGGCTCAGGTCATGATCTCAGGATACTGGTACTGCATCGGGCTCTCTGCTCGACGGGGAGCCTGCTTCCCTCTCTCTCTCTCTCTGCCTGCCTGTCTGCCTACTTGTGATCTCTGTCAAATAAAATCTTAAAAAAAAAAAAAAATACACATTCCTGAGTGCCATCTCGGAGCTACTGAATCAGAATCTTCAGGTGAGGGCCTGGGAGGCTACTGTTTACCAAACACAGCACATCATTTTTATGACCACGTAAGTGTGTTCATCACGGAGTCAGGACATATGAGATTCTTGACTGGAAAATTCAGCAACAAGTACAGAATGTCTAGGTAAAGTTGAAGATGTGGCACCAGAAATCAGAAGGCAGGGCACAGCTTTGATCCCACAGGCATAGACTCGCAACTTAAAGGTGTAAAGAGTGGATGAGCTCACTAAGGAAATGAATTTAAAGAGGACAAGGGATCTGGGTCTACAGCTTAGAAGGAGTCCACACTCTGTAGGAAGAAAGATTAAAGCCAATGAAAGTGACAGAGAAGTGACTGAAGAGGTCGGAGACCAAGGGAGGGAGGTGGCACCAAAGCTACAGAAAGGGAGTTTCAATAAAATGAGGGTTGTCAAATGCTGGGAATGGATTAAAAACAGAAGCAGCAGAGAGACACATCCATTTCCTTACAAATTAAAGGGAGAATGACTGAACTCTCAGTCAAAGACGTTCCTCGTTTTGGCTGCTAGCCAGAATCAGCTGAGAGAACTTTTTAAAATTCGTGTGGAGCCTCACACTTAGAGATTCTGTTTCAGCTGATCTGGTAGAGCCCAACTCGGGATTTTTAAAAGGTCCCAAGGGTAAAACTTCTCAAAATGTGTGCCCTGGTGCAGAGCACTCACATCACCAGGGAACTTGTTAGAAACCCTCAATCCCACCACAAAAGCAATGGATCAGAAACTCGGGGGTGGGCCTGGGACATACCAAAGTTTGAGTCCGTGTTCCCTTCTAACATGCGGCCACGGCAGAGGATCATAGCTACAGACAGGCTGTGGTTCACAGGCATATATAATGATATGACTAATTCCTGAAAGGTGCCATTGCTGACATAAGCTTATTTTAAGTGTTAATCATGAGTCAATGTATTTAAGTTAGAAAAACAGGGAAAAAGTCGTACGCAACTGCCAAATTTCTCTATCAACACAATGACCCCAGGAAAAAGCAGTTCATCAATTCTTCAGGTCCCAGTTCAGGTAAAACACTGTCCCAAATGAAATTTGGATTCAGCATTCAATATGTAAAAATACACTACAGAATTTTCCACTTCATATTTCAAAGAAAGAGAGGTAATACACTACAGTGGCCATACGGAAGTCAGGCCAGCTAGGCTCAAATCCCAGATTCATTCTTTCCCAGTTGTATGACCCTGGACACATTAACCAGAGACTTAGCTCACTTATTTATAAAGTGAAGATAAATTCCTATCTCATGGAGTAGTAAAATCAAATACTCAGTAAACAGCAGTTGCTCCTAAGTATAATTAATATTTACTAATCACCCACGATATGCATTGCACATCCCAAACTAAATGACACAGAAACACAATCCACCACACACAGCATAGATAAAGACGAAATGAGAAGCACAGATAATTCTTCTCAGGAGTTTACGATCAGCAATGGCCACTGAGAGCTTACTTATCTGGGAAGGCTTAGAAGAAGAGTAGCACCTTAGATAACAGATGTGACTTCTGAAAGGGATGGAGGGCATACGAAAGGAGGCATAGCGATGGTGATGATCACAGTAAGCTACTGAGACAAGGAGTGGACAGGCCTTGCTATATCAGAAGCACCATCTGCATGACAGATTTTATGCTGGAAAGTTGAATTAGATTCAGATTATAGAAAGTCCTGAGTGTCAGGCTGAGTTCAGAATGAAGGTTTTGTTTTGTTTTAAAGATTTTATTTATTTGACAGATAGAGATTGCAAGTAGGCGGAAAAGCAGGTGGAGAGAGGGGATGAAGCAGGATCCCTACTGGGCAGAGAGCCTGATGTGGGGCTCAATCCCAGGATCCCGGGATCATGACCTGAGCCGAAGACAGAGGTTTAACCCACTGAAGCACCCAGGTGCCCCAAGAATGAAGGTTTTTAAGCAATGGAGGATTTTATGAATAAAAAAGAGCTATCAACAGAAATAGGAAGTCCAGGCAATGTTCCCTGTTCTGCCACATACTAGGAACATAACTTTGGTTATGCCTGTTTCCACAGCGGTTAAACGAAAGTATTGATCTCCCTGGTCCAACCCACTCTAATAATTTTAAACGGCACATTATCAAGTGCCAGGCAATGTTCAATAAAAATCTGCAGACTGATTTGTGGCCAGCAAGAAAATGAAAGTGAGAAAAATGAAAGACTATCAAGTACTATCTGCTGTTACTGCTTCAAAGAGAAAGCTTTAAAAGTGTACATACTTACTCTTAATCGAGGACATTTGGATTTGGCCAATACTCCCATAAATATGTCAGGAGCATTAAATTCTTGGAGAAATAGAGCCACGTCCTGAAAATAAAAAATGATTATTACTTTGGATGCAGAACAGTCCTCTTTAAACCCCCCAGTACAGACAACCATTAAAAAAAATTATTCTAGGGGCGCCTGGGTGGCTCAGTGGGTTAAAGCCTCTGCCTTCGGCTCAGGTCATGGTCCTAGGGTCCTGGGATCGAGCCCCACATCGGACTCTCTGCTTAGTGGGGAGCCTGCTTCCCACCCAAACCCCAACCTGCCTCTCTGCCTACTTGTGATCTCTGTCAAATAAATAAACAAAATCTTTAAAAAAAAATTTTTTTTTTCTATATATACCTCCTTTCAGGCTCAAGGAAAAAAAAGCCATAGGTTACAATTGTATCATTACACAAAAATAATGTTAGAGAGTCTTTGTGCTATCTGGATCCAAGACAAAGGAACAAATCCATAAACAAATGTAAACTAATTGTGATATTTCAGGAATATCTTCTTTTTTCTGCCTTGAATGCTTTTACCTTAATGATCTTTCTAGCCACCAGGAATGTTAACTCATTCAAACACATCTGCTAGTTAGTTGTCTGGTAGCCTCTCAGACACTGGGGTGGGGAAAAATATCAAACTCATAATTCCTGTCTTCTAAGACCTTAAAACACAATGCAGGAACAAGTTAAAACCCCTACCGGGTCATGCCCCAAATCGGAACTCGTGCTTTCAAAATTCTCAACAGAAAATTCTGATCACAGTGTTAACTGCAACAGCTTCATATCTCCTTCCTAGAGTTTGCCCAGGCCACAGGGCCCGGGGTCACACCATACCAGTAGATGAACCTGGAGTGGTCATATGATCCAATCTCGCACACTCCAAGACCAAATCACTTCGCTGTGGAGATCTGTGTGGTATAGTATTTAAATAAAATGAAGTTTTTGACAGTCTACTGCCTCAGATTTTCACCAAACTTGAAGTGTATATTTGTGATAGCTTAACTTAAAACCAGAAGCTTCCTGGCTTAAGTGAAAATGCTCTTCAAAGGGCCCTGGAGGCACCCCAAGGAGAGAGACAGTAATCCTTCATAGCAGTTGAAACCAAGTTAACCTGAATGACTGCTGACTAGAAGAGACATCCTATAATTATTAAGAGAGCACAATCAGAGAAAAGATGCACTGAAAGTGACGTCATCTGGGCAACTCTTAGGGCATGCAGAGACTGATTTATTTAAATGATAATAATTCCTAGGGTAGCACAGGATTACATAGTCTAACAATATCAACATCAATTACAGAAATAATGGCAATTAACATTTACTGAGCAAGTGGTAAATAACAGGGAAGTGGTTTGGATACTATCTTATTCAATTCTCAAAACATCCCTATAAAGTAGTTATTATAATTAGTCCCATTCCACTAATAAACAGAAGTCTTTTTTTTTTTAAGATTTTATTTATTTATTTGACAGCACAAGTAGACAGAGAGGCAGGCAGAGAGAGAGGAAGGGAAGCAGGCTCCCTGCTGAGCAGAGAGCCCGACTCGGGGCTCGGTCCCAGGACCCTGGGACCATGACCCGAGCCGAAGGGTTTAACCCACTGAGCCACCCAGGTGCCCCTAAACAAAAAAGTCTTAAAAGGCTAAGCAACCTGCCCGAGATTATACCATCAGTAGAACTAAGCCAGGAACACAAAACCCAGATAATCCTGACTCATGGCCACACTCTTCATCAGCACACCATGCTGCCTCTCCGCTATTCATTCAGTCACTCATGCGTTCATTCATTCATTCACTCTTCACCAACTATTTACTGCAAAACCCAAGTGACAGACACTGAGGCTCTGGGAGACGCATCAGTGAACAAGCTAGACAAGGTCCCAGTCTCATGGAATGTTTATTCTAGATGGTTGAACAAACAATAAACCCATAAAGAACTGATCTGAGTGGTACAAAGAAGAGAGACAAGATAATATGTGCTACAAGCCAAAATGTGGGGAGGCTACTTCAGATATGTCAAAGAAGGTACCTCAGAAGAGGTGATATTAAGCTTTTAGAAAAGGAACTTAAATCTATCAGAGGACACAAAGGCTGAATAAGTGTTATGCAACAAAGTGAACAGGTTTCAACAGAGCACAGAAGATACGAATTCTGCCTGGAGTGTCTGGGGAGGCATCACACCGAAGAGGTCATAAAAGAGGAGAAAGATTTTGCTGGCTGGAGGCCATTCCAGGCAGACAGGGACATGAACAAGAGCATGAACACATGAAAATACAGAAAGCACCTGAAGTCTCTGGTCCTGCTCAAACACTAGTGGGAGGAGATAAGGCTGTGATACTGGAAGGACTTTATGCCAGTGATAAGTGGATAGCTCAGTTCTCTAGAGGTGCTTCAAGACCTACCCTAAGAAGGTGAAAAGGAGGCCAAAAACATGACCCTGCCTTCCACCAACAATCTTATTCAAATAGCAGCTCTGTTTTACCTATTTCATATTTGAGGATTTCACATTAAGATTTCATTTTAAAAATGAGTTCTGGTTCTTTAAAACTAATTTTTTTTTTTAATCACAGCTTCTCAATAATTGTAAAACAAGTAGAAAAAAACTTGAAAGATCAACCAACTAAAAAAATTTAAAAAAAAAAAGATCAACCAACTTGATCTGACATTTATATATGTATATATATAAGACATTCCACCCAGC
This sequence comes from Mustela erminea, assembly GCF_009829155.1. NCBI lineage: Eukaryota > Metazoa > Chordata > Mammalia > Carnivora > Mustelidae > Mustela > Mustela erminea. The sequence continues at coordinate 72,146,361 of NC_045622.1, forward strand.
AACAGCAAAATACACATTCTTTCAGTAACATGGAAAATTTCAAGATAAATCACATTCTGGGCTATAAAACAAGTCTAAATGTATTTTTTAAAGGATTCAGAGTGTTCACAGACTCCAGTAACAGAAAGGTAACTGAAAAACTCCCAAATACATGACATCTAAACAATGCACTGCTAAATAACTCAACAGCCGAAGAAGAATGAAAGAAAAATTAGAACTAAACTAAATGAGAGGAAACCCAACATATCAAAGGAAACCCAAAATACACTGCTAAAGCAACAGAGGAAAATCTATAGTGTTATATGCCTATATTAAAAAAACAGCAAATTAAACCACAGTGAATAGGAGGAAAATAATAAGAGATCAAAATGAAAATCAATGAAAAAGAAAATAGTAAAGCAACAGAGAAAATCAATAAAACAAAACTTGGGCGCCTGGGTGGCTCAGTGGGTTAAGCCGCTGCCTTTGGCTCAGGTCGCTCAGGTCATGATCTCAGGGTCCTGGGATCAAGTCCCACATAGGACTCTCTGCTCAGCAGGGGGCCTGCTTCACCCTTCCTCTGTCTCTGCCTGCTTCTCTGCCTACTTGTAATCTCTGTCTGTCAAATAAATAAATAAAATCTTTAAAAAAAAAAAAACTGGTTCTTTATGAAGATCAATAAATTAAACTTCTAGCCAGAATGATGAGGAAAAAAGAAGACACAAATTACTAATATCATGAATGAGAGAGCTATTACTACAGATTCTACAGACAATGAAAGGACAATAACATAATATTATAAAGAACTTTATGCCAATAAATTTAACAACTTAGACAAAATAGGTAAATTCCCTGAAGAACATAAACTACCTAAGTAACCTGAATGGCCTTATACCTATTAAAGGAATTCATCCTTTAATACCTTATACTTATCAATCCTTATACCTATCAAATGAATTGAATTTATAATCTTTTGCACAATATACTAAAAACCATTAAAGGGTGAATTTTATGGTAGGAAGTTATATCGCAATAATACTATTATTTCTTAAAATTAATAAATATATAAAACTAAAATATATAAATCAAGTAAAAAACAAAAGAATCTTCCCAAAAAGAAAACTCCAAGCTCAGATGGCTTCACTGGTGAATTCCACCAAATATTTAGGAAGAAATAATATTAATTCTGCACAAACTCTTCCTGAAAAATGAAGAGGGAAAATTTCCCAATTAATGAGGACAGCATTACCCTGGTATCAAACCAGACAATGAAAAGAAAATGAATTATCTCTCATGAAATTAAATAAAATTTCTAAACAAGATTTTAGCACCTTGAGAATCAATCAGCTTAGTTGATCATATTAACAAACTAAAAAGAAAACCACATGATCATCTCAAATGACTTAGCAAAAGCATGACAAAATATAAAATCCATTCCTGATAAAAACTCTAGGCATACTTAGAGAGGGGACTTTCTCAGTCTGCAACTACATCATATTAATGGTGTAAGACCAGATGTTCTGCCTCAATTAAGAACTAGAGGATGCCCCCCTTACTGCTTTTCTAAACAACATCATACTGGAGGGCAAATGTGCAAGAAAAAGAAATAAAAGCAATTCAATTGAAAAAGTAGTAAAACTTTTTTTTCATAAATCAAATACAGCTACAGGATATAAAAGATACAAAAATCAACTGTATTTCTACATACTAGCAATGAACAGATACTGAAGTTTTTAAAAATGCCATTTATGGGCGCCTGGGTGGCGTAGTTGGTTAAGCAACTGCCTTCGGCTCAAGTCATGATCCTGGAGTCCCTGGATCAAGTCCTACATCAGGCTTCCGGTTCAGCGGGGTATCTGCTTCTCACTCTGACCCTCTCCCTTCTCATGCACGTGCACGCGCTCTCTCTCTCTCTATCTCAAATAAATAAATAAATCTTTTTTAAAATGCCATTTATGGGACACCTGGGTGGCTCAGTTGGTTAAGCAGCTGCCTTCGTCTCAGGTCATGATCCCAGCGTCCTGGGATTGAGTCCCACATAAGGCTCCTTGCTCCGCAGGGAGCCTGCTTCTCCCTCTGACTCTGCCTTCCACTCTGTCTGCCTGTGCTCGCTCTCGCTCGCTCGCTCTCTCTCTGACAAATAAATAAATAAAATCTTAAAAAAAAAATAAATAAAAATGCCATTTATAATACCATGGAAAAATATGAAATACTTAGGAATAAGTCTGACAAAAAATGTGAAATACCTATACACTAAAAACTACAAAACTTTGCTGAAACAAATTAGAGAGGACCTTAATAAATGGAAAGATATATCTTGTTCAATTTATCAATTCTTTCCCCAAATGATCTGTAAATTCAACTCAATCTCAGTTAAAATCCTAGTAGGCATTCTGATGAAAATGTCAAATCGATTCTAAAATTAATATGGAAATACAAAGGATCCAGGACAACCAAACAACTCTGAGAAATAACAAAGTTGGAAGATTAACACAGACCGATTTCAAGATTTCTTATAAATGTACGGTAATTAATACAATTACAAAGATGCACAAATAGGTCAATGGAACAAAAGAGAATCCAGAAATAGACTCACATGTACAGAGAAGTGATTTCTGACAAAGGTACAAAGGCAATTCAGTGAAGAAAGGGCAGTCTTTTTAAGAAATGAGGTTGAAGAACTGGGCATCCATATGCAGAAAAAGTGAACTTCAATTCATACCTTGCATCACACACAAATATTAACTCGAAATGGGACCTACCAGTAAAACTTAAAATTATAAAACTTACAGAAAAAAAAACCACATACACAATTAAAAAGTGGGCAAAATCTGAACAGGCACACACACACGCAAAAGATATATAGATTGCAAATAAACACATAAAAATATGGTCAACACTGTTAGTAATTAGGGAAATTCAAATTACAATTTCAATAAGAATCACTACACACTTATTAGTATGACTAAAATGAAAGGTCTGACCATACCAAGTGTTGGCAAGGATGAGGAGAAACTAGACCTCTATCTCATACACTGCTTATGGTAACGTAAAAAGTAAAAATCACTTTGGAAAATACATAATTTTTTACACAACCTTAATAAGAAACACAATTCAGACTATTTCTTAAAAAGTTAAACATACACCTACCATATGACCCATAATACTCTAGGTATTTACCGGAGAAAAAGAAACACATAAGTCTGTATATAATTACACACAAAAATTCAGTATTAACTTTAATAAACCATGAACAACTCAAATATCCACCAACAGAGTAATAAATGAATAAATTATGACATACACATGTAATGAAGTATCACTCAGCAATAAAAAAATAAATAAACTACTGACAGACACAACTGGCATGAATCTTAAAACAATGATGCTGAGTCAAAGAGGCAGACCTCTCGAAAAAAAGAATATGATCTCATTTATACAAAACTAGACAGTGCAAACCACTCTGAAGTGGAAGAAGGACAACCCAGTGGCTGCCTAGAGAGGTGGAGGCCGGGAGGGGCAAGAGGAAGGGATTATGAAGGGGCATAAGGAAACTTTTGAGGGTGAGAGAGATGTTCTCTTTCTTGATTACAGTGATGGCTTCGTGTGCATGTACACACATAAAGTTTTTCAAAACTTTAAATTACGTAAGCTAATCATCACAACAGAAAAGGCTAAGTGATTCAAATGAATTGTGGACAGAGTCCTGCCCTTTAAATAGGTGTCGTTTCTGCACATCAATTACAGCTCAAGAATACAGTTTTTTTGGTGCCAATTCTACCTCAATAAAGCCATCTCAAAAAAAGAGCCGAAGCCAATGAACAGCCATGGACAATTTGTAAGACAGAAGAAAAGAACACAATTTATTCTGTGTATTAGGAAAAAGAAATTTCATGGCAATGTGGAGCACAGAAGGGAAGTGAAAGACTAAAATAAGGATTTTAATCAGGAAACTACTGCCAACAGTTCAAGTAATTAAGTAAGAGATTATGTACATCAATCTCTTTTCATGTCTTTTTTTATCGTAAAATAAAGGTACTACCTATACCACAAGGTTATTGTGGAAAGCAAACAGAATAATACACACATGAAAATGCTGTTGAGCTACAGAATACAATACAAGGGGCGCCTGGGTGGCTCAGTGGATTAAGCCTCTGCCTTCGGCCCAGGTCATGATCTCAGGGTCATCGGGCTCTCTGCTCCGCAAGGGAGCCTGCTTCTCCCTCTCTGCCTGCCTGCCTCTCTGCCTACTTGTGATCTCTGCCTGTCAAATAAATAAATAAAATCTTAAAAAAAAAAAAAAAAGAATACAATACAAATGATAAGATACTATTTTGTATTTATAGACACACGGGTCCTTGTCCTCTTCTAATTTAATTGTGGTCATCAGTCTACCCTGCTCTCAAACACAAGGACAGCATTCTGTTTAGGCAGGTAAGTATGAGAACTTTCCTGGTTATGCGCATTCTTGCATTCATGATAACTATATATTCAGACCAAATCTAAAGACAGCTCAGATCCTCTAGCTTCAGAAACAAAAGTTGAGCATTTAAGCTCACTCCCTATACCCCTATGAGTGATTACAAACACTGAAGTATTTTTCCATAGACTTAAGGACTGAAACTTAAAAAAAAAAAATCCATTCACCACCTCCTTACCCAAAAGTCTTCTCAGTTTTGTTTCCAACCCCATACCTCATCCATTGACATATCCCATACTCTGCAAATTTCATTCTCCATTTCTTCATCGAGCTCCATCTGCTGTTCCTCATCATCTGAGCTGGATTTGGTGTTTTCAGGGTTAACGATCTTCAACAGAAAGGAAGAAAAGTGATGATAAAAGCAGTCCACAGCACTCATCACATAATATTATCCCAAATCATTCACAAGTCACGAAGACACTGACCTCAAAGTATCCTCTCTCGCGGAAACCTTGTTTAAAAAAATTACTACCCTGGGTAGATCTATTCATTCACATTCATGGAGTAAACACTGTTATTAGGCACTGGGGTTGAAATACAGAGGCAAATAAATTTAACCCCTTGTTTTCAAGCAGTTTAGGATCTAGAGAGGAAAAGACACATAAGCTAATTATCACAACAGAAAAGGCTAAGTGATTCAAATGAATTGTGGACAGAGTCCTGAAAGCAAAAACCACAGGCCAATGACGTATTCCTGGAGAAGGTGGGCAAGCTTCTCCTAGGAGGGAATCTTCAAGCTCAATCTTTGAGGGAGAATAGGAGTTTGTCATGTGAAGAAGGGGAAAAGAACATACCTAAGAAAGTGCAAGAGTTCAGAGTTAACAAACGGCCTAGTAATGTCTGGGGAATGGTGAGCAGATGAGGCTGGGGAGGTTGCAGGGAGCCCTGGATTCCAAGCTAAGAAATAAGCATTTTTCTCCTGCAGGCAAAGAGGACCAAAATGAGTTCCCACAGACAATTTGCTTTTTTTGGTTGGTTTGTTTTTTAAGGACGATTATTCCGGCAGCTATGCCGTAGATGCACTGGAGAAAACAGATCTAAAGTCAGGCAGTCCGTGAAACGAGGGAGAAAAAAGTTCACGTTTATTGAGAGCTTCTATAAGCCAAACACCATGGTAAGCACTTTATGCCCCTTGTAATCTTATCTAACCTACACAATAAACCTATATACAATAATACAGGTATTTTCGTCGCGGTTTTTTTGAAACTGAGAAAGAAATCGAGACTCTGTGAGGTTAGGTGACTTGCCCAAAGCAGGTGATGAAGCCCCGCTTTCGGTTATCAGAGCTGCAGGGCTCCAAATCACCTGTACTTTACTACAACAAAAGTCCACGAAATATATTAAACCTCCAGCTTCGGAAACGACAGTGGGAATGGGGAGCAAAAAACCGAACAATGTCACGGTCAGACATTTTCGGAGAATATGCAAAAGTAAAATATTTTAACTGTAAGCATTCCCGCATCCCTCCCCCTCTACCTCCCCTCCCTTTGTGTTGAGGGGCACCGGGAAGTGGCTCCCCGCAGTCTGGGGAGTCCGTGGAGGCGGCCCGGACGCTAAGCGCGACGCCTCGAGAAGGGTCGTCGGGGAGGGGTGCTGGAAGGGGCTGCCAGAGGCGGGACCAGGGGGCTGGGGCAATGTAGGGGAGCCCACGCTGGGCGCGACATTCTCCACCTGGATGAGTCCGCTGAGGACGCCGAAGAGCCAGTGTTTGCTGTAGACGGTGCTTCCTATGCAGTCTCCCCCGGCCCCCTCCTCTTCGTCCTGGTCCGGACTCGGTAGAGGCGGCGAAGGGTTGCGGTCCATGATTTTGCCTCCACCCGCTCAAAGAAGACGCGCCGGAAGCCGCCGAAGGAGGCGATTAGCGTTCTGGTGCCAGAGGGGCCGGCGCGCCCGGCGCGGCTCCCGCCACAGCGCCCCCTACTGCCCGGATCCCTGCGGCCGGAATGCTCCGTTCTGTGCGCCCGCCCACGGGCTTAGGATCCCAGACAACTTGATCTCCCCCTACCCCACCCTACCTAGGATCCAAGCGCGGCCGTATTCATATTTGTTATTTGTCACACTCCTAGGACCAGATAGTCCATCTCCTTGGGGGCTCTTAGACTGATTGGAAGGGACAGGGAGTCGGGGACAGTGTCTCTGGGGCAGAGTGAATTTCGAAGCTGACCCTGATCTCTGGGCCTTTGGCATCCTTAAAGACATCAGTAGGTGCACATTCTTCTCCCAGGTGTGTTTGGAATCCTCAGAAAGACAGAAGTCACCAGGAAGAACATCAATACCGTCAATATTACAACTCCCTGTATTTTCAGTTCCTGTTTCACGTTGGTGAAAGAGGTTTAGGGACGCCTGAGGGGCTCAGTGGTTTAAGCCGCTGCCTTTGGCTCAGGGTCCTGGGATCAAGTCCCGCATCCGGCTCCTTGCTTCGCAGGGAGCTTGCTTCTCTCTCCGCCTCTGCATGCCACTCTGCCTGCTTGTGCACGCGCGCTCTCTCTCTCTCTCTGAAAAATAAATAAGCAAAATATTTTTAATAAATAAATAAAGAGACTTATAGGTGATATTACCTACCTTAGCATTAATTTCAAAAATTGTGGTTCCCTAACAGAAAGAAGAAATAGAATTAAGATAAAATGCAGTGCCTTCTTAGCGCAGTAGGCAGCGCGTCAGTCTCATAATTTAAGATAAAATGATATGTATTTTAATATTTTAAGCACTAAAAGACATAATAGAGGTCTCCATGTTGGCACATATACATCAGATCACCGTGAACCTAACAGTTACAATGCAGAGTAATAGAGGTGTGATTCCATCCGGAGCTGTGCTTCTCAAAATCATGAACAGAGGATGGTAAAATCTCTCCCAAAACACAGTTCCAATTTACAAAGCAATTGCATTTCCAGGAAATTTTAAGTTATATTAAAACTGGACTAAAAATACTCTGTTAATAAAATACAGTTGGATTCCAGGCTCAAATAATTATGAACATTTTTTCACTGTACATGAAGAGGCAGACCCAGGTTTTATAAGGCCTGAATTATGCAATTTGGGGAGCCCCCTTTAGGAAAAACAACATGAAATTACAAATATTATATTAGCTACAATATGAAATATTTATTTAGAATGGGGATAAATTGCAAATTTTAGGTAGCTGACAAGTATGTAAAACATAGCAAAAAGCAGAAAAATCTACAAATATTTTTATTAATAAACAGCCTGACACCCTTCAACAATCCTTTTTCTTTCTTTTAATAGAATTTATTTTTAAAGCAATTCTAGGTTCACAGCAATATTGAGCAGAAAGTACAGAAATTTCCCATATAACTTATACCAGCCCCCATGAGTAGCCTCCCTCATTAGTAGCATTCCCCACTAGAGTGGAATATTTGATACAATTGATGAGCCTACAATGACACATCATTATCACTCATAGCGTTTATTAGGGTTCTCTCTTACAGTACATTCTGTGGGTCTGGGCAAACTTACAACATATAATCACCATTTTTGCAACATGTGGAGTATTTCACTGCCCTAAAAATCTGTTTTAATATAATCTTTTTAATATAATTTTAATTTTAATATAATTTTTTCTGAGTTTACTTTGATCTTCATTTTATGACAATGACCTAGTAAGATCATTTTCTATCATGAAAAATAAAAAGATAATTCTGTCTTTATTTTAGCGTGCTTGTTTGATTTTTTAAAAATTACTGGTAGTTTAGAAATTTTCCTTCAGCTTCACAACTTGCTATTGGTAATATTCTATAAAGTTTGACCACTGTCAAATTTGGAAAACCTCTCTCCAGGGGAGAACTTCCATTTTGACTAGGATTCCATCAAGACAAAAATCGTCCACTTATGATCTTACAATTCTCCATTGACTCATGCTTGACTTTCAAAGTTGTTTCTTCCCAACTACCCACATACTCTGTGCTGGCCTGAGTGAACTGAGACAAGTTCATTTTGCCATATGACTGTCATTCCTGCATCCGGAGTAACCACAGAAGATGGTGAGAGAATACATACCTAGAAGCCATTCCCACTCTGGATAGTGATCAATAACTTAATCATACTTGGAAGTGACTGAAAAACCACACAAATATGTCCCACTACGTGCAAACCAATTATAACCCAAATTCAACTGCTCTTTCGTCAGGTTCCCAAAATGCCTGTGCCCACCCCAGTGCCGCTCAACACAAGCAGAAAACTGATGGCGGAATCTTGGTATGAACAGAAGCAATAACTGTCTTAGTTAAAACATTTTACTTCTGCAGATTTTACAAAGATAAGGGACCATGTGAATCCTTTCCCAGGGCCTCTCCAAGGATCTTGGAATGGTCCCATGTAAGTCAGGAGTCCTTGAAACTTAAGCTTCATTCAGTTTCGCAGTAAATCTGATTCTGCCTAAATTCATGTCTGATAGGACACTGCAAAAGTCAAGCAAGATTCAGGATGCCCCGTTGCAGGACTGTTTCCTAAATGAGAAGCTGTGTGTACCTCTGGTCTACCCACCAAATGCCCTGCAATCACTGTGTCAACCGAAAGCAATCCCAGATGTGTCCAAAATCTGCGATGGGGATGGATGTGGCTGCTCGTGTTGAGAACTAGAGTTTAGTTGTCGCTCTGTACCTGGAACTGATCATCAGGTATGATCCGAATATAGTCTATACAGTATGGTCCCTATCCTGGACATACACTGTTACCCCAAATTAGTATTATTCTTTATTAATGCCTTTATTAATTAATGGGAAAAAAGATAATGTAAGTTGATCATGTCCCTCATATTAAAAATATCCAGGAAAATTGTCATTTGCTGTATGCAGAGGACAATGACACATTGAATTTCACTAGCATTTTTTTAAAAGATTTTATTTCTTTATTTATTTATTTGCCAGAGAAAGAGAGAGAGAGCACACAAGCAGGCAGAGTGGCAGGCAAAGAAGCAGACTCCCTGCCCAGGAAGGAGCCCCATGGAGAACTCGATCCCAGGACCCTAGGATCATGACCTGAGCCGAAGACAGCCGCTTAACCAACTGGGCCACCCAGGTGCCCATTCACAAGCATTTACTAAACATTTTAATGTGCTCTTTAAAGTATTCAGTAGGAAGGGTATACAATTCAGGAACTCTAACTCAGCAACTGTTCTTGCCTTCAGGGGCCTCATAGCCCATCTCCCCAGGGCACAGCCAAGGGGAAGCTCAGTACTTGTCAGGCAGGCCAGGGGGCCGGAAGTAGTTGGGGTCTTTGCCACTCCGGCCCCATTCGTTGGCAGCCTGGTCAGCCTTCGAGTCCTCCACTCCATGGCCGCTGTCTCCATACTTGAAAAGGTCTGTGACTCTCTGAGAACGCTCTCTGGCATCACTAGAATGGAGGAAGGCAGGTGGAGACTCATTAGGGGCTGCTGAGCAACAGGCCCCCGCACCCACCAATCCCTTCTCTTTCTGAGGGATGGCTGAGAGGGGCCCAGGCCAGAGGGGCTGAAACACGGACCCTGCTCCACACACAGCCCAGGTCAGCCCAGGCTGGTTCCCGTGCCCACAGCAGGAGGGTGGGAGGCCCCCATTCCCACTGGCCTTGCTCTGGCTCTGCCAGCCAGTCAGACCCCACACTGGGCACAGAGGGGAGGGTGGGCAAGAGGACCAGGAGCCGCTGTCTCTACAGGAAGCTTCTCTACGGTAGGCCCCTCCTGGCTCTTTAAGGCCGCCATGCTCAGCCAGGCCATCCCTGCATCCCCGGAGCCCTTGTTACCTGATGACTTCAGCAGCCCAGGCGCCCCCAGGACCCCTTCGTGCAGCATCATAGTTCCCGCGGGCATGGAAGTATTTGTCCGAATTTTTGTAATTGGCTTCTATCATGTCAGAGTAGGCTCTGTACATGTCCCAAGCCCCTGCAAGAGAAGGACAAGACAACAGGGATATCAGGTGGACAGAGAGCCAGTGGCAAACCACAGGGAAGAATCGAGGAACGGTCAATCTCCCACCTACTCAAGATTTCTGCTCCAAGTCTCCGCTCCCTCCCCTTCATGTGGGGAAGACCCCTGCCTCACCAAGAGGTCCTGAAGTCAAGAGTCAGAGAGCAACTGTCTCAACTTGAGCAGAAGTGTCCCTGTTGGCCCAGAAGCCTCCCAGTTCGCACTGACAGGGTCATGGAAAACCCTCAGCCTCGGGCAGACCAGCATAGCAGGTCACTGCCCATTGCATGAAGATGCTGAGTTCCTAGTGCAGGCTTGATAGATGGTTGTTAGTCTCCCCTCTCCTTTCTTTTTTTGCTCCGGTTAAGGCCCAGGAAAGGGGAGGAAACAGATCTCCCAGGGACAGCATCACTGACCAGAGGAAGCATCAGGGAGAGCCACGCTGGAGGTGTCTGTAAATGAGTCAATCAGGAAATGGCAGGAAGGGTGGAAGCGAGGCTGGAAGGGAGGGAGGGAGGAAGGGCTGACTGAAGGGAGAGAGGGAAAGGAGGAGGAGGAGGGACAGCTTTAATCAGACGCTGTGCCTTTTGTCTGCAGGAAACTCTGTGCCATTTCAAGACTCATTTTGTGTCTTCTAGTCGAACTGACACTTCAGCTGGGAATGATGATGGCTCCTTCTCTAGTGACGGATGGACACAAACCCTGTGCCTTTCGATCTGTTTCATGAAGAGCTCCCCAAACACGGGGCACATTCTGCCACATAGGGAAACACACCTAACGCAGTTCTGAACCCTTGCAAGTGGTCAGGGCAAATCCAAGTGGCCTCTACCCCCATCTGGTGACCTTACCTTGAGCAGCCTCAGCAATGAATGAATACCATTGACTGCTGACCCCCAGGACCAAGGAGCAGAAGATGAGGCCCGTGAAAAGCTTCATGGTGCTGAAATGAAGGAAGGAGAGGGTCAGGGGGGCAAGGACAAGACCCGCACCCCCTCGGGGATTTGCAGGTCACATGAAGCCTGGTGCCCATTCCATTTGTTCTCCGTAGACTCTCCGGGTCCACGCAGGAAACACTGCAGTAGGTCCTCACTCAGAACCACAGTCCCCAGGGCTGAACGCTTCAGCCTGACCCCAGGGCTGGCTAAGAGGTCCCCAGGGTGGCACTGATGGGTCAACAGAGCAGCTGGGACCCACTTGTTCCAGCCTAGAGCAGCCTGTCATCAACCAAAAACCTTATCATCCACAGGGTCTACTGTGTGCCACTCTGCAAACACAGACCTCATACAGGACAAATAAAAAATAGAATTATTATTTTTTAAGGGATCTATATCCTGTTGGGAAAGAGAAAAGAGAGTCTGTTCTTCCATCCAGTCCCTCTTTGGAGTAGCCCCTCACCTGAGTTCTGGTAGAGCAGAGCTGCTGGTCCCTTCCTGCTGGGAAGAGGTGGCTGGTATTTATACTGAGCTCTCCCTGCTGGGCACATGGGAAGAGAAGAAAAACCAGACTTGGTGCCAGGAAAAGTCTCCCCAGGTCATGGCCCCTAGAGACCTGCAAAGGAGAATTTACGGGACACCGGTGGTTTTCTTCATCCACAGGTCAATTCCCGGTTGTGCAATCCTGAGGAAACAGGTTGGCTGGTTGTGCTGGCGGCCGAGGCTCTGGAGGAGGGTCCCACTGTCAGAGCTGGAGGGGCCATGGAGAGGGGTGGTGTGGAGCCCAAGGGGGTGGCCCGCCAACCCATGGAAGATGTATGGTTAGATAGAAGAGGGCTCCTCTAGCCAGGACCTTGCTGCCCTGCTCACTTCCTCAGGCTGGTCCCTGCCGGGCCAGATGGCAGATGTGCTAGAAATGAGAAATGACACACTTTGAGTTTATGCCTAAAGCTCTTGAACTTCAGAATGGAGTGGTGAGCCCCACCAAGTCCCTCGGGTGCCCTGGGAGGTCCTTGACCCAGTCTATGTGCACCTGCTAAGCTTTCAGCTCTGAGGCCCAATGAAACCCTGCTCAGCTGGCCCAGCCTGTGAGCATGTGCATTATGGAAGCCGGTTCCTGGGTCGGGAGTATCTAGTCGGACGGCTTCTGTCTCACTTCACCCAAACTTCAAGTTACCTCTTCCTGGAGTGAGAGTATTGTTCAGTGAATTTGCAGCTCAGCTGGGGTTCCAGATGGGGGAATGATGGGGGTGGGAAGATCTCTTTGCATTTTCTTACCGTGAAGGGTCACCGTCTTCTCCCTGTCATTATGAGACAGAAGTACCAGCAGTGTCAGCCCAGCTCTGCAGGGGCTGGTGAGGGGTGATGGGGGAGAACAGAGTCAGTGCCCAGCCTGGGTGAGGCCAGGTTAGAAACAAAGGCTGTGGGACATGTCAGCTCCTGCTGATTTCTTCCTTTCTACGCTGTCTTCCCACCTCAGGGCTTGGCATTTATAGCCACCAGAGAAAGCTTAGGAAGGGCAGGGCCAGGAAGGAGGAGGTAAAGGAGGGTAATGATCTGCAGGCAGCAAAGAGTAGCTCCATCCTGCACAGCTGTGTTCCACCTGCTGCCCTCGGGCCACTCACATCCTCCCCTCTCCCCAGATACCACCCCCCACCATGTTAAATCCCCTGGGCGTCATACGTGTTAGAATTTACGCTGCACACACACTCACACACATTCTAGGCTGACTTGCCCCAGGGAGAACGGGCTCACAGGAAAAAGTTACCAGATAGTCAAGCAGCACAGTTGCTTTTATCAAAGAAAGTCAACCAACTTAAAATATAATACTAGGTGTCCCAGAAGTAATGGGTTGGAGAAATACAAAGAAACTCATAATACACTTAATAAATATCATCGAAAGGGGTAAAAGATAATATGAAGAAGGAACCATCAATTTTGAAGAAGAATCAAATGGAAAGACTATAAATATATTGAATAAAAACACTTTAATAAAGGGATAAATAATGGATAAATGCAACTCAATGGTAAAGTAGTTGGCTACTTTACTTCAAAGTAGTTGGCTCTAAGATCTTTCCCAAGGAGCAACAGAAAAAGAGATAGGAGTTTATTAGGAATTTTCAAAAGACATAGAATAGCAATAAAATTATCATTATAAGGGACGCCCGGGTGGCTCAGTGGGTTAAAGCCTCCGCCTTCGGCTCAGGTCATGATCTCAGGGTCCTGGGATCGAGCCCTGCATCAGGCTGTCTGCTCAGCAGGGAGCCTGCTTCCTCCTCTCTCTCTACCTGCCTCTCTGCCTACTTGTGATCTCTGTCTGTCAAATAAATAAATAAAATCTTAAAAAAAAAATTATCATTATAAATCCCCAAGAACAGAAAATTGAACCACAGAAAGGTAAAAGTAGTAGAAAATTCCCTGACTCAGAAAGAAAAGAATATGTGATAATATGTTTGGTAACCTGGATAAAGTAAACATATTTCTGGGAAAATATAAATTCCAACGTGGGTACAGGAAGAAATAGAGAAATTACACAGAACAATATACAGAAGTAAACGAACATGATGAAGACGGTCCCCACACATTCCCCAAATGGAGTTCAGTTTCACAGATGCGTTTTACCAAATGTATACATGTCATTTGACAAAACAGAAAAAGAAGGAAGCTTGTCAACCCTAAGCCTGCTCACCCTCCCTCATGTTCCTTCCCTCAGAAACCACAAAAAAGGCTCTCGGCCACATTTAACACCTCACTCTCTCTGCCTGCTGACCTTCTCTGGGAGCAACCCTGGGTGCTGCCATCCCCTCCCCGTGACATGGAGTGCCACCTTCTGTTGGGGTCTGGGAGTAAAATACTACCTTGTTAATGATAGTCACCTCCTGATCTATTTCTTGCCATATCTGAATAATAATACAACCTATATTTTTATTTTTATTTTTTTTTAAGATTTTACTTATTTATTTGAGAGACAGAGATCACAAGTAGAGAGAGAGGAGGAAGCAGGCTCCCCGCTGAGCAGGGAGCCTGATGTGGGGCTCGATCCCAGGACTCTGGGATCATGACCTGAGCCAAAGGCAGAGGATTTAACCTACTGAGCCACCCGGGCGCCCCACAACCTATATTTTGAATACAGAAATCTTATTGTTACACGCATTGCACGCAGAAAAGAGATCCCAAATTGTTGAAAATTGAAACAAAACAACAAGAGCAAAGACTCCGCACGCGTCGTCCCTGCGAAGGGAAGCCTCTTGAAGGAGACAGGCGGGAATACTAGCTGAGAGGCGGAGCAAGGTGTTGACCCTGATGCATTAAAGAAAGCCAGGATTTGGGACGGAGTCGGGGTGAAGGTCTGAGGAAACACAGAGGTATTTCCTGGCCTAATGACTCCCCAGCTGTTGAGGGATCCCAGAGGATTGGAAACATTTTCCCACAGAGATGGCAGAATGGACTGGTCTTGTGGAGGTTGGAGAAGAGATTTGGGTCGTGCTAGAGCCAACGGGGCCATAGGAAGCCATAGGCTCACTTCTTCATGGGCCCTGAAATCTTTCTCATGAATCCAAATGCCAGTGGTTCCAGGCCTTTCTCAAGTGTGCCAGGTACAGATGTGGACACATTTGTATACCACGATAGGCAGGGATCCAAGCAGGGGCTCAAGTCAACATTGTGCCCAGGGTTTTTGAGTGGCACTTGCCAGCTTCCCTTCGAAGATCCGGTGGGGTCGGATCTCCTTGCTGTGAGTTCCCCAACCCTCGATGTAAATGTAGTGAGCCTAGAGCTTCCTGAATCAGAAAAGTGGGGGGTCCTACTCTGGACAGTATGCTCATCCAGAAGGTCCACTACTGGGATTGTAGAAAGAGATAATCTGTCAAGAGAAATGTGTGTCTCTGTTTAGGCAGAGAATGAGCTTTAATTAAAGGAAAAATGGAAGGTAAATCTCTTGGGGCTGAGAGTTCTTTCTGTTTACGGAACCGCTATGGTGTCAGTCATGTCTCTCTGAAGGTAAGAGAAGCCAGGGAGTTCCGGGATGTTTAGGGCCCAGAGACCTAAACAAGCATTCCTTATTTTGCTAACTAAGCAGATTGAGACAGACTCTCTGGTAAATCTGAAAATTTGACTTTGCTCAATCGTAAGCGGTAAATTTTCCAAGTTAGATGTTCCTGCCAATGAATGTGACAGAAAAAGGAGCCTCTTTTTCACATAACATTTTATTGTCTCTCTAGAATGAAAACTTATTGAGAAACATACTTAATGACCTAGGTATTGGAATAGCCTAACTAGTACAAAAAGGTTTAATGATGATTCATAAGATGGGCTCTTTGGTAACACTTGAAATTTATTTATTTACTTACTTTCATTTTAAGTTTTCACTCTTTAGTCTCCATCAGTCAGAGAAACATAAATGCTATATGACTTCACTCATGTGGAATTTAAGAGAGGAAACAAAGAAACAAGGTAATCGCTTGAAATTTAAACAAAATTTATGAGCAATTACTAAGACTCAAAAAACTTCCCCTCCCCAAATGAGTTTTTTTTTTTTAAGATTTTATTTATTTATTTATTTGACAGAGATCACAAGTAGGCAGAGAGTCAGGCAGAGAGAGGAGGACGCAGGCTCCCTGCTGAGCAGAGATTCCCGATGCGGGACTTGATCCCAGGGTCCTGGGATCATGACCTGAGTCGAAGGCAGAGGCTTTAACCTACTGAGCCACCCAGGCACCCCCCTAAATGAGTTCTTAATTTCACCAACACTGCACAATTCCATAAGAGATTTTGGGTTTCGAGTGGTTTCTAATTCACTACCCCCTGTTGCAAATGTTTAAAAGGAAAGGAAAGAAAATATTTTAAGGGGCACCTTTGGTGGCTCAGTGGGTTAACCTCTGCCTTCAGCTTAGGTCATGATCTCAGGGTCCTGGGATCAAGCCCCACATTGGGCTCTCTGCTCAGCGGGGAGCATGCTTCCCCCTCCCTCTCTGCCTGTCTCTCTGCTTACTTGTGCTCTCTCTCTCTGTCAAATAAATAGATAAAAGCTTTTAAAAAAGAAAAAAAAAGAAACTATTTTAAAATGCAATGCGGTGTCTTTCTGTATGTTGGCAACACAAGTTCCGGAGTCTGATTCGCTGTTGCTCACGGTCGGCTGGTGACAGAATCCCACCAGGTCCTACTGTGTGCCTTTAGCCATCCCACCAGGCAGAGGCCAGGAGGCTTCAGAAGATCAATAAGCCCTAGCTGACAGCCTCCAGGAGAAGAGACCTAAGTACAGACAGGTTCGAATCAGGGTTTCCTGGTGCCTAAGAATGCTGACTGACAGCTCCAAGCTGTGAGGGAAGTGTTCTCTATTCAGGAGATGTGAGCTTCATAAGAGGGGATGCACACCAAACAGAATTAGGAGTCCACATCCTCAATTCAATGATTAGTCCCTTTACACTCCTGATGATCAGCTTGTTAAGTAGAAGCAACAGAAGAGAAGTCATTTCTCTTGTCTTCCCAATTGCAGTAATTGGTAGCCTGGTGAAGAACTAGTAAAGGGGCAGGAGATCTTTTGACAGCTGAGCCACTTATGATTCTTTTTTTTTTTTTTTTTTTTTTGACAGACAGAGATCACAAGTAGGCAGAGAGGCAGGCAGAGAGAGGAGGGGAAGCAGGCTCCCTGCTGAGCAGAGAGCCCGATGCTGGGCTCCATCCCAAGACCCTGGGATCATGACCTGAGCTGAAGGCAGAGGCTTAACCCACTGAGCCACCCAGGCACCCCGAGCCACTTATGATTCTATTAATGTTAAGGAGAACATGTTGGGAATGAGTAATGATGTCAGTACTTAGGGACTATGGTTCTTCAGGAGAGATAAAAATCTTAGGAGGATTGGTGACACCTTGTCTTCTCTTTTCTTTCATTATACTTTCTGTACACATAACCTTTTGCATTTATTTACTGGGATCTTTCGGGTTTACCATCAGGTAAGTATGAATCTTCTTTCTATGTATGTATAATCATTCCCCCCCAGTCACATGACTCATTTTCACGAAAGAATAGCCTGAATCTGGTTATTTCTCGCCTCTGCCCATACACCCCCCAGTGTATGCCTAACAGCTAATCTGGTGATGGTTGCACAGAGGGCAGTCAATGAATAGTTGATAAATGAATAAATGAAGGAACATGTCATTGTAGGGAATTTTGAAAACCCAGAATAACACTAACAAGACCCACTACCTAGAAACATGGATCACTGTTTGATGTGCAACTTCTCAGGCTGTGTTTCACTGTGGGAAGATGTATTTGAACATTTGAAAAGTGAGATCATATTCTATTGCACTCTTTTTCCCTTAAGACATTATCTATGTTTCTCCAGGTCATCAAATGCCTGCCTGCAATATGAGTATATGCAGAAACCGTACTAGGTCTGTCTGAATCTGAAGCTTGCCTCTTGACTTCTATGCCATGCTGCCTCCAAATCCAGGTGGTTGGATTTTAGGATCTGTGATGGGAACTCAGTGTTACAGTCTGTACTGGAAAGGTATTCTCGTATTTCACAATGGGACATTCTGTTAAAGTTGAGCATGGACTAATGGAATGGGGCAAAGTCCAGATTTCTACTACCAGAAGCTCAGACTGCCATGACCCATGGCATTCTCCCAAACCAAATCATCGAACCTGGAATTTCCATAAACCACTTCTCACTTTTTTAAAAGATTTTATTTATTTGACAGAAAGATAGAGATCACAAGTAGGCAGAGCAGTACGCAGAGGGAGAGGGGGAAGCAGGCTCCCCAATGAGCAGAGAGCCCGATGTGGGGCTTGATCCCAGGACCCTTAGATTGGGAACCGAGCCAAAGGCAGAGGCTCAACCCACTGACCCACCCAGGTGCCCCACTTCTAATATTTTTAAAGGGTGTACAGTTTCCCAAAAAACAACACTTGCTAAGTTACGGAGGCAAGGAGCTAGAGCAGAAAGAGCACTGGTCCAGGCATTGTATGGCTCTGGTCTGTGAGGGATTCATTTATATTCTCTATAGCTTCTCCATCTGAAAGGGGTTTGGAGGTAAAGTGTTTCTTGCTGAGCAAAAGAGAGTCACTCCTAGGAGATGTGGTAGATCAGCCTTCCACAGTCCAGCATCTCACACTCAGTCCCAAAGTAATAAATAAGCCGGCCTGCTGTCCCTAACCCGTATGTTAAACCACTGCTTCCTTTACCCCTGTTCTTATGTCCCTGCTTTTGCTTGACCTAATGTAATTTCTTTCTGGGTCAGGCTCAACCTTCTCTGTGCTCCGTCTGACGGTTCACCACTGCCTTCCCATGAACCCTGGGCGAGAAGGCTCTGTGGGGAGTACTCCCCTTTCTCATCGCCTGTTTCCTTCCCCTGTTACAAAAACCTGACACTTGCCTTTCCCATGTCGGTTCCACTTTATTGTCATCTTTTCCCATGTAGACCTCCTGCAATTGCTGAACAAGAGAATGGGAGAGACGGGTCTACATCCTCTTTGCTCCCCACTGCCATCTGCACATTCTTTACCCCTGTTAGAGTAAGCAGTCAGGTAGGTTTTAGCAGGACGTCCGACAGTCAGCCAAAGGGGGATTCCTGGTCTGCTATCAGGGGAACGTGAAAGACTCGTCCTGGCAGCACTCCCAAAACAAAACCACAAGAAACCAGATCAAACAGATGGTCCCAAGACAAAGAAGGCTGAAGACCCTCACCAAGTAAGGGAGAAAAGGCGAGAAACTCTGCTCCCCCCAAATCCCCTCCCCTATGTAATAAATATTCCAACCCCTAGTTAACAACTGTCAGTAAAAGAGACACCCAAACTCCAGGGTGTGTAGCTTTCCCTTGAGCTCACCAGCTCTCACGTCTTGGGAGCATACTCTTGCTTTAATCAACTTTCCTTTTTGTACCACCCAACTGTTGTGTCTAGTCTGTCTTTGAATTCTTTCTTGTAACAGGACCAAGAGCCTCTGGCAACATCCCAGGACTGGCTGAACAGAGGTCTCAGGGTCCAGGGGTCTCCCCAGTCCACCCAGCAACACCCCCAATGCTCTTTGGAGTGCGTTCTCCTAACTCCCCGTCAAATTCTTTACTACCCATTCTCCAGCTTTACCAATGTTATCTGCACAAGTGATTTCCCAAACATGGAGACTGTCAAACACAGGCAGTCCCGAAGTCCACTCCAAACTGTCATAAATCAGAACCTTCAAGATTCTGGCCTAGGAATCAGCATTCATAAAATGCCCACCAGATGGTCTTGATAGAGACAATCTAATTAGTACTGTTTGAGGACAAAGCCTCTCTCAATTACATTTGTTGATAGATCTCCCCACTCTTCTCCCACCTTCACGGAAAACTTCCACTTGTCATTCACAGCCCTCCTTCTGTTCTTGGCTGCCAGCATTTTTAGTGACATTAATAATATTGCTGAACCTTCCAGCATCCTGGTATCTAAGACCTTGTTCTTTCTAAAGCCCTGATAGACAAATATCTGGGCAAAGAATGTTCCAGATGAAAGGAAAAATTATCCAAGCCCCCAGGGTGAGATGTGTTTGAGAGTTTGAAGAATAGGGAGGAGGCTAGTGTGGCTGCAGCAAAACGAGTGAGAGGAGAGAAGTAGGAAATGAGGTGTAAGACTGAGTAGAGTCTTAGAAGCCATTGAAAGAGCTTTGGCATCACTATGGGTAAAACTGAGATCCTCTGGGGGTTTTGAGCAGAGTGACGTGGCTTGCCTTTGTGTTCTAACAGTCAGGTTGCTATGTTGAGAAGAGACTAGTTGGAGGCAAGTGTGGAAACACAGAAGTCAATTAAGAATTCATTACAATAGGAGTGCCTGGGTGGCTCAGTGGGTTAAGCTGCTGCCTTTGGTTCAGGTCAGGATCTCAGAGTCCTGGGTTCGAGCCCCGTATTGTATGGGGCTCTCTGCTCAGCGGGGAGCCTGCTTCCTCCTCTCTCTCTGCCTGCCTCTGCCTGCTTGTGATCTCTGTCTGTCAAATAAATAAATAAAATCTTTAAAAAAAAAAAAAAAGAACTCATTACAATAATCCAATCATGGCCCATAATAATAGGATGGACATGATAGAGTAAGTTTTAGTATTTGCTTTCTGGGTATACTTTTTTTTTTTTTTAAAGATTTATTTATTTATTTATTTGACAGATAGATCACAAGTAGGCAGAAAGGCAGACAGAGACAGAGGAGGAAGCAGGCTCCCCGCTGAGCAGAGAGCCCCATACAATACAGGGCTTGATCCCAGGACCCCGGGATCATAACCTGAGTGGAAGGCAGAGGCTTTAACCCACTGAGCCACCCGGGTGCCCCTGGGTATATTCTTTGACAGTAAATTCAACCATTCCAAGTAGGCTGGGATTTCATTGCATGCAAACAATGTCCGTGTTCATCTCTAAATGGCACATCATTCTTTCAAAGCTTTTCCATTCTTCTTAACCTCCAAACTCCATCATCTCACTACTTCTACCCAACTACGTAGATCACTTCCCCTTCACTCACTCATTGTTACATTCAATCAACAAAAATCACTGAGAACCTGTTAGGTGGGCTGCTCTGCGAGGTGTAAGAGATTTAGCAGATTGTCAGGGAAACCAGACAAGGTTCCTGTCCCTGGGTTTTGTGCACTGTGGGTCCAAACTCAGTAATGCAAACAGGTAGAGACTGATGAATCCTGGGACAAATAAAACACCGGTGTTTCCGGTTTCCTTCAACTCTCTGTCCTTCATCTCAAAGTACATCTTCCTCATTCTCTTCTTTCTTTCCTTTATTAGAGAAAGACCTGCTCCTACTACATTCTGGGTAACTCCATCCTCAGTGGTCCTCTCAGCCCTCAGACCTTGGAGTACATTTATGCCCTCAATCACTCTCTCTTTGTTACTTCTCTCCCTATACCTCATAACCCTCCCTCATCTTTAAATGAATCCTCCTTTGACCTTCACATGTGTGTTAATTCAGTTAAGTCAACAAGTATTTACTGAGTGGTGAGATCCAATTTCCCACTAACTTCAAGTCTGCATTGGGGCACCTGGGTGGCTCAGTGGGTTAAGCCTCTGTCTTCGGCTCAGGTCATGGTCCCAGAGTCCTGGGATCGAGCCCCACATGGGGCTCTCTGCTCAGCAAGGAGCCTGCTTCTCCCTCTCTCTCTCCCTCTCTCTCTGCCTGTCTCTCTGCCTTCTTGTGATCTCTCTCTATGGCAAATAAATAAATAAAATCTTAAAAAAAAAAAAGTCTGCACTTTGACAACTGAATGTGCTCAGGGAGAATCATGGTGATTATTCTCACTTTAAATTCGTGATCATTATCCTCGAGCTTTCTTGCAATCCTACTACACTTCCCAAGTTTACTCACTTTGCCATTCTCCTAGATGACCATATTTCACTTTTCTTCTAGAACTTCTGCCATGCCTCCTCTTCCATCCTCCTCTCAGCAGATGACTCTGCTTCCTATTTCACTAAAAAATAGAAGCAATCCAAAATGAAATTCCATGGGCTCCGACCACCAAATGTACCGATGTACCTGCATTTATTTGCAGAAACTCCGTCCTTCCTGTTACTAGGGGGAGACCTGCAGACAACAGTGACACATGTCGCTACTGAGTCAAGACATAAACATCAATATCCATTCAAATATTTAACTGCAAACAGTCTCATATTATCAGGACTTGTGATAGAAAGTTAGGGTAATACAGCCATCTGTGTACAGAAATTCCAGTTCAGGTAGAAAACGCGATCATCTAGCTCCTTGAATCCGAATACAGATAAAACTTAGATGGATAATTTTTTTAAATTTATTCAGCCCCCAAAATTCATATTTTGCATATTTGCATATTTTATTATGCAAAAATTATTTGCATGCATTATCATTTTTTTAAACTCAGGACTTGAACTCATAACCAGGAGATCAAGACCTGAGCTGAAATAAAGAGTTGGACATACACTTAAGTGACTGAGCCACCCAGGCACCCCTGCATTCATTTTTTTTAAAGATCTTATTTATTTACTTAACAGAGAGAGAGAAAGCGAGAGCACAAGTGGTGTGGTGGGGGGAGTGGCAAGCAGAGGGAGAAGCAGGCTCCCTGCTCAACAGGGGGCCTGATGTGGGACTCGATCCCAGGACCCTGGGATCATGACCTGAGCCCAAGGTAGCCGCTTAACTGACTAAGCCATCCAGGCATCCCACATTTTTTTTTTTTTTTTAAGAAAATATTTATTTATTTATTTATTTATTTAGAGAAACAGAGAAAGAGCAAGAAAGAGTCA
Source organism: Mustela erminea (assembly GCF_009829155.1). Classification (NCBI taxonomy): domain Eukaryota; kingdom Metazoa; phylum Chordata; class Mammalia; order Carnivora; family Mustelidae; genus Mustela; species Mustela erminea. Next base: position 72,168,895 of record NC_045622.1, read on the forward strand.
GTTGGGTGAGGGACTAAGGCAAATTGTTCAAGGATGGTATTTCCTGTAATATGAACCTCCAAAAAAGAAGCCGACTTGGTTGTCTGGACCCATTATTTGTCGGCCTGGTAATAATGTTATAACAGATGTAATTGACATTCTCTGTCCCCAAATTATACCCAAACATATAAGATACTTTGTGAAGCTGAATGGAAACTTAGCGTATCTCTCTTCTCCTATATGCTTGATTTCTTATTTGAAACAAGAGGTTGAGAATTTGAGATTCTATATTTCATTCATATTAGCAATAACAGCAAGACAACATTTGACTAACTAGACAGGACATTGAGAGTCAAAAAGAATAAATAGTATTTGCTGTCTTGTCCTAAAAGATCAGGCAAAAGGAAGGAGTAATAATAAGCTTCATTCTGTTTCAGGAAAATAATCAGCCTTTCTCTTCAATCAGTCTTTAAAGAGCTTGGAAAATGTCAACTGTGAATGCTGAATTACGGTCTCCAGAATTATCTTTTTATGTCTGTCTCTCTATCTGTCTGTGTATATTTAAGAGACAGAGACAGAGAGAGAAAAATAGAGTGAGAGAGTATGAGCACGGGAAAAGGCAGAAGGAGAAGGACAAGCAGACCCCCAACTGAGCAAGGAGCCCAACCTGGGGCTGGATCCCAAGACCCTAGGATCCTGACCTGAGCTGAAGTCAGATGATTAACCAACTGAGCCAGCCAGGTGCCCCAGATTTTCTTTTAGAATGTTTCCAGTTAGGAAAGTGATACAAGGTACAAGGGATAATTTCTTTGGAGAGCTGGAGACTATATTCATATATACACAGACCTCATCTTGCTGGGCAGACCCTGCTGATATTTCCAACTCACAGTGAGAAGAGGACAGACAGTGACACCCCAGGAAATACTAGTAAAAGCTTTCCCCCAACTTTCCCCTGACTGGGAACCTGATCTTTCTCCAAATGTACTGCCATTTTCTCATAATGGATGTCCTATTGTAGGTTTCTTAGGGTTACCGTTTTAGTCCCTTGCACCTAACACTCTCATTCCTACTATGACACAACTCCAGGACTGGGTAGGTGAGGCAGAATCAGATACTCCCAACCCAAGAACTGGCTTCCATAATGCACATGCTCACAGGCTGAGCCGGCTGAGCAGGGTTTCATTGGGCCTCAGAGCTGAAAGCTTAGCAGGTGCACATAGACTGGGGCAAGGACCTCCCAGGGCACCCGAGGGACTTGGTGGGGCTCACCACTCCATTCTGAAGCTCAAGAGCTTTAGGCATAAACTCAAAGTGTGTCATTTCTCATTTCTAGCACATCTGCCATCTGGCCTGGCAGGGACCAGCCTGAGGAAGTGAGCAGGGCAGCAAGGTCCTGGCTAGAGGAGCCCTCCTCTATCTAACCACACACCTTCCATGGGTCGGCGGGCCACCCCCTCGGGCTCCACAGCACTCCTCTCCACAGCCCCTCCAGCTCTGACAGCAGGACCCTCCTCCAGAGCCTTGGCTGCCAGCACAACCAGCCAACATTTTTTCCTCAGGATTGCACAACCAGGAATTGACCTGTGGATGAAGAAAACCACCAGGGTCCCGTAAGTTCTCCTTTGCAGGTCTCTAGGGGCCATGACCTGGGGAGACTTTTCCGGGCACCAAGTCTGGTTTTTCTTCTCTTCCTGTGTGCCCAGCAGGGAGAGCTCAGTATAAATACCAGCCACCAGGCAGGGACCAGCAGCTCTGCTCCACCAGAACTCAGGTGAGGGCTACTCCAAGGAGGGACTGGATGGATGATCAGGCTCTCTTTTCTCTTTCCCAACAGGATATAGATCCCTTGAAAAATAATAATTCTGCTTTGCATTTGTCCCGTATGAGGTCTGTGCTTACTGAGTGGCACACGGTAGACTCTGTGGATGATAAGGTTTTTGGTTGATGACAGGCTGCTCTAGGCTGGGACAAGTTGGTCCTATCTGTCCTGTTGCCCCATCAGTGTCACCCTGGGGACCTCTTAGCGAGCCCTGGGGTCAGGCTGAAGCGTTCAGCCCTGGGGACTGTGGTTCTGAGTGAGGACCTACTGCAGTGTTTCCTGCGTGGACCCGGAGAGTCTACGGAGAACAAAAGGAATGGGCAGCAGGCTCCGTGTGACCTGCAAATCCCCGAGGTGGTGCGGGTCCTGTCCTTGCCCCCCTGACCCTCTCCTTCCTTCATTTCAGCACCATGAAGCTTTTCACGGGCCTCATCTTCTGCTCCTTGGTCCTGGGGGTCAGCAGTCAATGGTATACATTCATTGGTGAGGCTGCTCAAGGTAAGGTCACCGGATGGGGGTGGCATCCACGGGCCACTTGGATTTGCCCTGACCACTTGCAAGGGTGTGTTTCCCTATGTGGTAGAATGTGCCCCGTGTTTGGGGAGCTCTTCATGAAACAGATCGAAAGGCACAGGGTTTGTGTCCATCTGTCACTAGAGAAGGAGCCATCATCATTCCCAGCTGAAGTGTCAGTTCGACTAGAAGACACAAAATGAGTCTTGAAATGGCACAGAGTTTCCTGCAGACAAAAGGCACAGCGTCTGATTAAAGCTGTCCCTCCTCCTCCTCCTTTCCCTCTCTCCCTTCAGTCAGCCCTTCCTCCCTCCCTCCCTTCCAGCCTCGCTTCCATCCTTCCTGCCATTTCCTGACTGACTCATTTACAGACACCTCCAGCGTGGCTCTCCCTGATGCTTCCTCTGGTCAGTGATGCTGTCCCTGGGAGATCTGTTTCCTCCCCTTTCCTGGGCCTTAAATCTGCTCAAGCTGAGACAGTTGCTCTCTGACTCTGACTTCAGGACCCCTTGGTGAGGCAGGGGTCTTCCCCACATGAAGGGGAGGGAGCTGAGGCTTAGAGCAGCTGAGTCCCAGGTCAGAGACTGCCATCCAGGCAGCAGGTGGCAAAGAGGCTAGAACCCAGCTGCAGAGGAGGTCAGAGCTCTAACCAGGTAGATGTGTCTGAGTGTCACTTCCCAAAGCTGGGGGACTCTCAATCTCCAATGGTGTTGGACTCACCGGGGGAGCTTCTCAGTCCCCTGATGCCTGAGATCCACCCCCGAGAGGCTCAGGAAACTGGGCGAGGAGGGGGGTTTGACCTGGCCACCAGAACGTTCAGAGGCCCCTGGTGATTAGAACGAGCAGCCAAGGATGGCTGAGGGCCGGGGCTCTAGTGCGTGCTTCCTCAAGCTGTCATCTGAACGGTCTATTCAGAGAGTTGTCAGGATGCCATTTATGCCCCAACACTCAGAGGGACTCGGATCACAGTCATGTGCCTTCGCTCTGCAAGAACGGATTTGCTAGGCCTTGGGGCAAAGGTGCTGTGCTCCTGGGCCTTTCTCAGAATCGGACTTCCCTGTCCCCGGGGCCTCACCAACTGTGCTTCATTGGCCAAGGGCAATCAATCTTGTGCCTGGGGACACGTGGCAATGCCTGGAAACATTTCTGGTTGTGAGCCTCAGGGCTTACGTTGCTCACATCTAGCAGGAGAGGTTAGGGAGGCTGTTACGCATCCTACAGTCTCAGAATGGGCTTGAGCAACAGAGAATTATCTGGCCCCAAATCTCAGTGGTGCTGTTGTTGAGAAGGGCTGTTTGATAACACCTCTTTCCTCCTCTTGAGCAGCTCACATAGAGCTCTCAGTGGATGGAGCATGGAGATAGCATAGGGACAGACACAGGTGCAGCCTGGCTGTGCCCCGCCGCCAGCACCCTCACTAGGGATGCCTGGAGAAGCAAACTAGGAGGAAGCCTGTTCTCAGCCTCGGGTGCCCAAGGGTGCTGGGAGCACAGGAGAAATCTCGAGTCGGTGGGAGATGGCCGTTCCTTGATTCTTCCCTATGGTTTGCCACTGGCTCTCTGTCCACCTGATATCCCTATTGCCTTGTTCTTCTCTCGCAGGGGCTTGGGACATGTACAGAGCCTATTCTGACATGATAGAAGCCAATTACAAAAATTCCGACAAATACTTCCATGCCCGCGGGAACTATGATGCTGCACAAAGGGGCCCTGGGGGCGCCTGGGCTGCTAAAGTCATCAGGTAACAAGGGCTCCGGGGATGCAGGGATGGCCTGGTTGAGCATGGCGGCCTTAAAGAGCCAGGAGGGGCCAACACTAGAGAAGCTTCCTGTAGAGACGGCAGCTCCTGGTCCTCTTGCCCACCTTCCCCTCTGTGCCCAGTGTGGGGTCTGACTGGCTGGCAGAGCCAGAACAAGGCCAGTGGGAATGGGGGCCTCCCACCCTCCTGCTGTGGGCACGGGAACCAGCCTGGGCTGACCTGGGCGGTGTGTGCAGCAGGGTCCGTGTTTCAGCCCCTCTGGCCTGGGCCCCTCTCAGCCATCCCTCAGAAAGAGAAGGGATTGGTGGGGACGGGGGCCTGTTGCTCAGCAGCCCTTAATGAATCTCCACCTGCCTTCCTCCATTCCAGTGATGCCAGAGAGAGTTCTCAGAGAGTCACAGACCTTTTCAAGTATGGAGACAGCGGCCATGGAGTGGAGGATTCGAAGGCTGACCAGGCTGCCAACGAATGGGGCCGGAGTGGCAAAGACCCCAACCACTTCCGGCCCCCTGGCCTGCCTGAAAAGTACTGAGCTTCCCCTTGGCTCTGTCCTGGGGGGAATGGGCTGTGAGGACCCTGGGGACAGGGACCCAGTCATTGAGTTCTCTGTCCCCAGAGGCGGGGCGAGGGCACCTAATAGATGTCTAATAAATGCTTAATGATACTAACTGTTGAAAAGTGTGTGTTACTCTTGGGTATAAGGACTGCTTGTTTGCTCCCCAGGAGTGAAGGATGGACATCTCCACCCTGAGCGGGCAGAGCCTGGGCCCCTGTGTTTGATGTGGTGGGGAGGAAATCTCAGCGTCACACAGGACAGACGCCCTGCACCCACCCATCCCCAATCAGAACTACTCCCCTGTCCAGGCCCCTCTGGATGCACTTGTGCTGTTTCAGGTCCTTCCGTGGCCAGGTCCCTCACTGCTGTCCATGGTGTCCTGTCACTTTCTCTGTCCTCAGGGTCTAGTTCCCTTTGTCTTGCTCCCCAGTGGTCTCTGTCCCTGGGGGTAGAGGACTTAGCAATGGAAGGATGGGACGGTGGCATCCTGATCTGGCCACTGTCACCTTGATCTTCTGTTGGTTTCACATCCATTGAAAACCAGTTTCTGTCCCTGACTTCTAAGAAACATGTCCAGAGCCATTTTTCTCTGCCTTATTTCACTGCCTTACTTCAGGCCTCTGTGGAGAGGTGATGCCACCTCCCTGGTGATTCTTTCCTCACCACTTCTGCCTTAACCAGTTAAAACTGGGGAAGTGATAGTGAGGAGGGAGCAGGGTGTGGAGAAGCCCCCTGTATCAGCTTGGGTCCAGGCAGGAGACAGACACCAGGTAGCTGTCTGAGATGGGAAATGACAGAAGGAGTGATTAACTGGGACATGAGTAAACACTAAGGGATACAGGATCCATAAAGCTGAGCTATGGATCTTGTTGGAAACTCTGTAGCCCACGGGATGGTCCATGAAGATTGTTGGGCGTCACGGGCCACCACCCACAAACAAGGACTCCCCCACTGAGGTGCCAGGAGGACACTTGGCAGAAAACTCTGAAGGCGGGCACTTGAGCTGGGAATGTAGCTGGGCTGCTGCAAGCTCCCCAGGGGAGCCCATGGCAGGTCAAGGGATAGGCTATCCAGGTGCCTGAGGCAGGAGTGCCAGGGGTGGGGTTCTGGGCTGAACTGTGTCCCCACCTCTCATTCATATGCTGAGGCCACACCTCCTCGCGTGGCTGTCTACTGCATTAGGGAAGTAACTGAGGTTAAGACAAGTCCTAAGTGAGGAACCTGGTCTGATAGGATCAGCGTCTATAAATACCCAGTACTGAGCTCTTGCTCCCTCCTCTCTGCTCCTGTGAGGACACAGCTAGAAGGTGTCCATCTGCAAGCCAAGAAGACAGCTCCCATCAGCTATCAAATTAGTTTGACCTTGATCTTGGACTTCCCAGCTCCCAGGAAGAGGTGAAATAACGTTTCTGTGGTTTAAGTCACTCAGAATGTGGTATACAGTTAGGCTCCCACTTAACACAGGGCGCTGCAGAATACCCTGGAAATCCAATGGAGAATCACAGATACTGTCAGGAAACCTCAGTGGGACACCTAAGAAACTCCCTCTGGTGAGTGGCTGTCAGGGCCCTGCTTTGAGAAGAGCACCACTGAAGCTTGGAGACCAAGCTCCAAGGACCTGAAGGGCAGAGGTCTTTCTTCCTGCTTGTCCCTCCAGCGCCCTCTACTGACAGAGTTTAGCACCTCGCTCTGGGGCGCAAGGGAAACGTGGGCAGGGTCCGGCTCCAGCATCGGAAACGGACAAAGAAAGGTGGATATGGAGCTCAAGTATATAAATTGATGACTTCCCGTGCCTCCTCTCTGAAAGAGAAATTGATGAGAACTCCTAAGGGAAGAAGATTAATGATACAATTCTATAGCGCAAAGACAAACTGCATTTGCGTGTGAAGGACATGCCTATAAAGTAGTTAGCCACAGGAGCCCTTAGATGGACAGCAGGGCAGGTGCGGGCTTTGACTGCCTGAAACTTGGTCTGAGAGGGGCGAGCCTCTGCCAAAGAAGGCCGGGGCGGGAGAAACAGGTGCAGGGCGTCCTGTGGCCTTTGCTGCTGAGAGCAGGCTCCAGGCACTGGGAGAGATGACAACCCAGTGTGGTACCCTCTGAACTGACCTACCGTGAACGTATGGGCCGTCATTAGTACTCTTTGGCCCTGCCTTACTCCCTCCTCACAGATCTCCCTTTCTTTATGCAGATCTGACTTTCCACCGCGATCATTTCCCTTCCCTCTAAAGAACTTCTTTTATTTTGTGCCAGGCAGGTGTAGGCCAACAGAGTCCCTCACCTTGTTTTCTGAGAAAGTCTTTGTTTCTCATTCACATTTTTGTAGAATAACTACACAGAGTCCAGAATTGCTGATGGGGGTTGTTCTCGCCATGCCCTTTAAATATTTCACTCCACTGTCTTGTTTGCAGACACCGAAGGTAGATGGAAGAGTAGCTGCACCAAAGTCAAGGGGGAGCAAGTAGGAGTGGGATGGAGCCAATGGGGGGTGGGGTGAAACCCAGAGGGAGCAGAAGCATCTGCTCCGAAGGAAGAAACTTCAGGAGAGGAGGGACGGCTCCTGAGATGCAGGACAGGGACCAGCAGGAATCCAGTTGTACCGACTGTTGTGCCCCGAACCCCGGGAGGGCCCACCCTCCATTGCATTATCCCTTTACCGGTGTGTCTTTAGGGCAAGTAGGCAGAAAACCCACCGGCAAAAAGCTTGTCTCTCTTACTGTATGTGTCAGCCTCTATCCTCCGTACCTGTCACGCGGCAGGGCACAGCTAATACTTGTTAACTAAATATTTGTTGAAATGGGTGAATGAAGTAGAAGTATTGTTCGAAAGCTGACAGACCCAGGAGGCGTCTTGGGATTGCACCGAGTACAGATGTGTGGTGCAAGGTTTCATCTGGAGAACGTGCTAATGAGGTACTTTGGGTGACTGTTGAAATTTACACCAAAATCTGCAGTAAGATCCTGGGAAAATGGACAAAATTTCACCTTGTCATAGAATATACATTTAATTTTCTCTAGGAGTGCCTTGTATTCTCTGTACCCAGCCCTCCTGGCCCAGCCACTGCCTTCCCTCTATCCTCAGTGGTCTCTCCAGCAGACCCCAGAGTGCCCAAGGGCCCCTTCTCCTCCTGCCCTGGTCTCTTCTGCTAGGCCCAGAGGAGGAATGGGCCAAGGAGGTGGTGATCTCACGGGGCTGCCCTTTACCTCATCATCAGCCCTGGGGCTCACGAAATCTGGCTGCTTCTTGGATGGTCTCCCAGGATGTGGGGTACATGGACCCTCTTGGTCCTCAGGTGTGGGATAGGGAAGAACTTCACCGTACATTCTGCTCTTCAAACTTCGGTGCAAAGGGAGCCCTTTCCCAATTCTCTGATTTCCCAGGTTCAGTTTTTGAAATCTCTAACTAGGGCTCTAACTAGGGGAAAGACAATTCGGGTCTTTTCTGAGAAGATCGTGTGTGGTGTGCACACTTAATGATTTATGGAGTGCCGTCAAGCCATGCTGTTTAAAACATGTTCACAAAGCCTCCAGTCAATGACCCACCTGTGCCTTTGCTGAAAGAGCCTGGGAAAGTGCCAAGAGCTCCAGGCTGGCCAGAGGGCTGTGTTCCCGGAATGATCTGACCTGGGAGGGAGCCGCCCTGCTCAGGGAAATTCCCTTAATTCCCCTGAAGGTCTGAGTAATCTAACAACTGGCCTTTCAAAACCTCCTCCTAAGCTTATTGGCATATAACTGTTGATAATAACTTCTGATGATTGTTTCTACTTCCTTGGTGTTAGTTGTGATCTCTCCCTTTTCATTCATAATTTTATGAATTTGGACTTTCTCTCTTTTCTTTTGAATTAGTGTGGCCAATGGTTTGTCGATCTTATTGATTCTTTCAAAAAACCAGCTTCTAGTTTCATTGATACATTCTACTGTATCTCTGGTTTCTACCTCATTGATCTCAGCTCTAATCATGGTGATTTCCCTTCTTATGTGTGGAGTTGGCTTGATTTGTTGTTGATTCTCCAGTTCTTTAAGGTGTATTCCTGGAAAAATATAAACTACCCAAATTGAACCAGGAAGAAATCGGCAACCTGAATAGACCGATATCTAATAACGAGATTGAAGCAGTGATCAAAAACCTCCCAAAAAACAAGAGCCCAGGACCTGACGGATTCCCTGGGGAATTCTACCAAACCTTCAAAGAAGAAATAACACCTATTCTCCTGAAGCTGTTTCAAAAAATTGAAGCAGAAGGAAAACTTCCAGACTCTTTCTATGAAGCCAGCATTACCCTGATCCCCAAACCAGGCAAAGACCCTACCCAAAAGGAGAATTTTAGACCAATATCACTGATGAATATGGATGCTAAGATTCTCAACAAGATCCTAGCCAACAGGATCCAACAGCACATTAAAAAGATTATCCACCATGATCAGGTGGGATTCATCCCTGGGCTACAAGGATGGTTCAACATTCGCAAATCAATCAATGTGATACAACAAATTAATATGAGAAGAGAGAAGAACCACATGGTCCTTTCAATTGATGCAGAAAAACATTTGACAAAATCCAGTATCCATTCCTGATTAAAATGCTTCAAAGTATAGGGATAGAGGGAACATTCCTGAACCTCATCAAATCTATCTATGAAAGACCCACAGCAAATATCATCCTCAATGGGAAAAAGCTTGCAGCCTTCCCCTTGAGATCAGAAACAAGACAAGGATGCCCACTTTCACCACTCTTGTTCAACATAGTTTTAGAAGTCCTAGCAACAGCAATCAGACAACAAAGAGAAATAAAAGGTATCCAAATTGGTAATGAAGAAGTCAAACTCTCTCTCTTCGCAGATGACATGATTCTTTATATGGAAAACCCAAAAGACTCCACCCCCAAACTACTAGAACTCATACAGCAATTCAGCAACGTGGCAGGATACAAAGTCAATGTGCAGAAATCAGTGGCTTTCTTATACACTAACAATGAAAATACAGAAAGGGAAATTAGAGAATTGATTCCATTTACTATAGCACCAAGAACCATAAGATAGGTGGGAATAAACCTAACCAAAGAGGTAAAGGATCTGTACTCAAGGAACTACAGAACACTTATGAAAGAAATTGAAGAAGACACAAATAGATGGAAGACCATTCCATGCTCTTGGATCAGAAGAATAAACATTGTTAAAATGTCTATACTGCCTAGAGCAATATATACTTTTAATGCCATTCCGATCAAAATTCCACCGGTATTCTTCAAAGAGCTGGAGCAAATAATCCTAAAATTTGTATGGAATCAGAAGAGACCCCGAATCGCTAAGGAAATGTTGAAAAACAAAAATAAAGCTGGGGGCATCACGTTACCTGATTTCAAGCTTTATTACAAAGCTGTGATCACCAAGACAGCATGGTACTGGCATAAAAACAGACACATAGACCAGTGGAAAAGAGTAGAGAGCCCAGATATGGACCCTCAACTCTATGGTCAATTAATCTTTGACAAAACAGGAAAAAATATACAATGGAAAAAAGACAGTCTCTTCAATAAATGGTGCTGGGAAAACTGGACAGCTATATGTAGAAGATTGAAACTCGACCATTCTCTTACACTGTACACAAAGATAAACTCAAAATGGATAAAAGACCTCAACGTGAGACAGGAATCCATCAGAATCCTAGAGGAAAACATAGGCAGTAATCTCTTCGATATCAGCCACAGCAACTTCTTTCAAGATATGTCTCCAAAGGCAAAGGAAACAAAAGTGAAAATAAACTTTTGGGACTTCATCAAAATCAAAAGCTTCTGCACAGCAAAGGAAACAGTCAAAAAAACAAAGAGGCAACCCACGGCATGGGAGAAGATATTTGCAAATGACAATACAGACAAAAGGTTGATATCCAGGATCTATAATGACTCCTCAAACTCAACACACACGAAACAGGCAAACATATCAAAAAATGGGCAGAAGATATGAACAGACACTTCTCCAATCAAGACATACAAATGGCTATCAGACACATGAAAAAATGTTCATCTTCATTAGCCCTCAGGGAGATTCAAATTAAAACCACATTGAGATATCACCTTACACCTGTTAGAATGGCCAAAATTAACAAAACAGGAAACAACATGTGTTGGAGAGGATGTGGAGAAAGGGGAACCCTCTTACACTGTTGGTGGGAATGCAAGTTGGTGCAGCCTCTTTGGAGAACAGTGTGGAGATTCCTCAAGAAATTAAAAATAGAGCTTCGCTATGACCCTGCAATTACACTTCTGCGTATTTACCCCAAGGATACAGATGTCGTGAAAAGAAGGGCCATCTGTACCCCAATGTTCATAGCAGCAATGGCCATGGTCACCGAACTATGGAAAGAACCAAGATGCTCTTCAACAGACGAATGGATAAGGAAGATGTGGTCCATATACACTATGGAGTATTATGCCTCCATCAGAAAGGATGAATACCCAACTTTTGTAGCAACATAGATGGGACTGGAAGAGATTATGCTGAGTGAAATAAGTCAAGCAGAGAGAGTCAATTATCATATGGTTTCACTTATTTGTGGAGCATAACAAATACCATGGAGGACATGGGGAGATGGAGAGGAGAAGGGAGTTGGGGGAAATTGGAAGGGGAGGTGAATCACGAGAGACTATGGACTCTGAAAAACAATCTGAGGGGTTTGAAGTGGTGGGGGGTGTGGGAGGTTGGGGTACCAGGTGGTGGGTATTATAGAGGGCACGGATTGCATGGAGCACTGGGTGTGGTGAAAAAATAATGAATACTGTTTTTCTGAAAATAAATAAATTGAAAAAATTATTAAAAAAAAAAAAAAACTCTTCCTATTTGCCCCGGGAAAGATGCTTCCAAAACTCATCAATCCATCCATTCTCTGTTCACGGCCTACTGAATGAGCTCCCAGGATGTGGGGTACATGGACCCTCTTGGTCCTCAGGTGTGGGATAGGGAAGAACTTCACCGTCCAGTCTGCTCTTCAAACTTCGGTGCAAAGGGAGCCCTTTCCCAATTCTCTGATTTCCCAGGTTCAGTTTTTGAAATCTCTAACTAGGGCTCTAACTAGGGGAAAGACAATTCGGGTCTTTTCTGAGAAGATCGTGTGTGGTGTGCACACTTAATGATTTATGGAGTGCCGTCAAGCCATGCTGTTTAAAACATGTTCACAAAGCCTCCAGTCAATGACCCACCTGTGCCTTTGCTGAAAGAGCCTGGGAAAGTGCCAAGAGCTCCAGGCTGGCCAGAGGGCTGTGTTCCCGGAATGATCTGACCTGGGAGGGAGCCGCCCTGCTCAGGGAAATTCCCTTAATTCCCCTGAAGGCACCCATTTCGGAAGGTCTGAGTAATCTAACAACTGGCCTTTCAAAACCTCCTCCTATTTGCCCTGGGAAAGATGCTTCCAAAACTCATCAATCCATCTACCATCTATTCTCTGTTCAAGGCCTACTGAATGAGCTCCCAGAATGTGGCAGGAACTGAGCGGGGCCCCGAACAGAGCAGGACATGGCACAGAAGAGATTGGTGTTCCTATCCAGGTAGCCCTCTCCCGAGAGAGCCCTCATTAAGCTGTGCATATTTTTTATAACTGAATTAAATGATAGTGTACATTTACCAGTGGATGTGCTATCCTGCCGCCAAGTTCAGGTGGCAGGTGCATGGCAGATGGGGAAGAATCCAGGTGCCCCCTCCCAGAAGACCACACTTGAATTTCAGCTTTGTCACTGCCTTTAGGGTGGAGAAGAGTAGAAACAAGGACAAATGCTCATGAGAAGTTGTTCAGCGAAAAAGCAGAATATCAAATGACAATTATATCCCTGTATTTGCTCATGGATTCATATATATACATACATTTAGACAATAGACCAGAAGCCAGACAGGAAGGTTCTAGGAGTTTCTTCCCGCCCTTCCCCCAATCCAGGCTGATGAAATTAGCGCTGCTTATTCTTTTTCTCCTTATACTTATTTTATATTTGGCACATTTTCTTCAGTAAACATGCCCATTCAAGTAAGGCTCGTTATATTAAGTATATTCTAGGCATTCTCCTAGGTGCTGGTTGTTAAAGGTGAGAAAACCAACAACCCAGTTCCTGCCCTGACTGGGATTCCAGTGTTGAGATGAGGAGAAGCTGCGAATGTCATATAATGTACATGTATGTGCCTTTCTCTCTCATCACACCCCCCAACAACATAATGTGCAAATGCACCCATACATATCAATAGTGATTAATAAAGATTAGAATGAGATACACATTGGTAAATGTGTCAGGGTCCCCCATGAAAGTCTAGAATGCATGATAAGAGGAAAAGGATGTTGGGGCGCCTGGGTGGCTCAGTGGTTTGGGCTGCTGCCTTCGGCTCGGGTCATGATCTCAGGGTCCTGGGATCGAGCCCCGCATCGGGCTCCCTGCTCCACAGGAAGCCTGCTTCCCTCTCTCTCTCTCTCTCTCTCTGCCTGCCTCTCTGCCTACTTGTGATCTCTGTCTGTCAAATAAATAAATAAAATCTTTAAAAAAAAAAAAAAGAGGAAAAGGATGTTGCTGATGTCCATATTTCACATTCCATCAGTTAACAATCCTATTCTGATCTTTTCTCTCCCATATGATTCGGTTTTCTCCTAGGCTTGCGAACCAGTATTATTTCAGAACTTGGCCTTGAAAAGGACAGGCCCTACTAACCTCCTGTGAAGGAAAATTGCTCACTGCAAGAAAGAAGAGTTGCCCTCTTCTCCTGCCGGTGCAAGAATAGGATAGGATAGGGGCACCTGGGTTGCTCAGTGGGTTAAAGCCTCTGCCTTCAGCTCAGGTCAGGATCTGACCTGACATACAACATATAAAACACATACAAGCACTCCTTTGTCAAACAAACAACATATACAACAACATATACAACACATACAAGCACTCCTTTGTCAAAAGTAACTTTTGTGCATACAGTGCAGAATAATAACAGGATACGTCTCCTGAGCTCCAACCCAGGATCCCGGGATTAGGACCTGAGCTGAAGGCAGACAATTAACCGACTGAGTCACCCAGGTGCCCCTGGTTTCTTATTTTTAATCATTTTTTTCTATTTGGTTATTTCCAGTATAGAGAAATGTGGTTGATTTTTGGATCAAGTGTTGGGTTCCATTATTCAATTCCCTTATTAATTCTAGCAGTTTGTTGATTTGTGGGTTTGTGGGGTTGATGGTTATACTATCTACAAGGAATGACAATTTTATGTCTACCTTTCAATCCCTGTTCTCTCTTCTTTCTTTTTCTACTCCAAGGTATTTTCCACAGCTTCCAGAACTATGATAGAAAACAGTGGTGATAGTTGGCAATCTTTGCTCATTCTACATCCTCAGAGAAATGGATGACAAGTTTTCCATTAAACAATATGTTTTACTATAACTTCATTTGATACATTTAAGAAAGTTACCTTCAATGTTTAGTGTCCTAAAGGATTTTTTGGAACCATGACTATGTCTTCAGTTCCTCAAATTATTTTTTTATCTATTGAATGATATTATTTATCTCCTTTAGGCTATCAATTGACATAATATTACTACCTTTTTTATAATGATTAATATCATAGTTTTGACCTCTTTGTGCAATCCAAGAAAAAACTACAGTCCATAGTCCAGGTGACGCATTTTTCACACTCAGATCTGATTTGTTAACACTATTTCATTTTGAATTTTTGTGTCTTTGAAAACAAAAAGGGTCTATTGTTTTATTTTCTTGTATTGCCCAGCTCTGGTTTTGGGATCAAGATTATTCTAGCTTCTTTAAAATGAGCTGTACAACTTCATTTTCTGTTTTTTTTTTTTTACAACAGCTTGTATAACGTAGAATTAAGTGTCCCCTAAGATTGTATAACTTTCCTGAAGAACATGTGGCCTCCGAGTAGATCCTGGGAGGAGAGATGTTATCTATCATTTCAAATTATCTAATATTTTTGGGCTTCCTAAAGATGACTATGTTTCCTTGCAACAAAAAAAAGTATCTAACTTACATAAATACCTTTGGGTGTTATCTAATCTAAATGAACACGTGGTGTGTCACTGTAAGTTGATTAAATTGAGATCGGAGAGCAGTGACTCTGTATTATGCCCAAACTTGAACTAGAAAAGAGGCCCTGGATGAACCTTTTGGGTCTGCACAGAGAGTCTGTCTGCCTCAGAACTGGCTCTCACCAGCTCAGAACAACCTGCTGAAGAGCCTGCAAGCTGAGAAATGCTACAGTCATTCGAAGGTCGGGTAACTATGGGGTTTTGTGTAGTGTTGTCCTTAGTGTGGCTCATGGCTGTCTTGGGGCTTTGTCAGATGTCACTGGGTGGACATGCAGGGATGCGGGTGTCCTCTGACCTGTGAGCCCCCAGCGATCGGCTGAGAGGAGAAACATGGTAGATCTGTTCTCTTCAGTGATGGTTTCTAGGTCTGATAGTTACTACTGTTGGGCTAGAAGCAGAGTGAGGAGCCCCAAGCAGGAACCACCCCCTGCCTCAGCAGGTTGCCTTGCCCCGGAGTTGGGAGAGCTGCTGCCCCCTACAGGTTAACCGTGGAGGTGAAGATCCTGGTCGCAGGAAGCTGAAAGGGGCTATCCCAACATGTCCTTTTCTGATGGATGCTTTCCGCACCCGCCCCGACCCCTGCCACGTTTGTTTCCTCGGGAAGAACATGCAGCATGTGATCAACATCGGACCCAGGAATGTAATACTTTCCTCCGTTGTTTGAATGTGATATTTTCTTTTTATCCCCCTGCGTGCATTGAAGGATGGGGAAGAGACTACAGCTACACCTCTGAGTCTAAGCTGAGCGCTTCAAGGATTCCCCAGGAGGAAAGAAAAAAAAAAAGGAAGCAAAGCAAAACTTCCCTTTACAGAAGTGGTAGCTGTTAAAGAAAATTCTCCAGCTTGAGAGAAAAGTGAAATATATCCCATAGTGTTGGCGAAGATAGCTAAGCCGTAAATGATGTCTCTGTACTTTGAGCAAAGACACAAAATAGGTTATGGAAATTGATCATCAGAGGAATGAATGAGATAATGATCCCCTTACAATACAACTTGATATTGAAAAAGAAACTACAAAAAAGAATTAGTGTTCATCAGGGGTTCCTGGTTCACTCAGTTGGTAAAGCATGGGACTCTTGATCTCGGATTGTGAGTTCGAGCCCCCTGTGGGGTGTAGAGATTACTTAAATAAATAAATAAATAAATAAATAAAATGTTAAAAAATTAGTGTTCATCAAAGGAAATCACCTAAAACATAAAAAAAAAAAAAAAAGGCAAGACATGAACATCTTTGGTGGGGAACATTCTTTTGTCTCTTATACTGATATACTCTGTTAATTAAGTTTTTTTTCAAAAAGGTATTTTTTTAAAAAAAGGTATTCTTGTACTGGATATAGTAATTATTTTTAAAACCAGCAATATTTTAAATCGTACCTGAATCGTAGCCTCAAAGGATGCCCACAAATGTTCTCACCTGGATACTAAAGAAGTAGTTCAGATTGAAAAGAGAAGGGTGAAGAGTAAAAGTAAAAGGAACACAGGCAGGTGGAAGCCCAGGTGAAGTTTTGTTTCACTAAATGGGGGGCCTTTACATGCAAACGAGGACACAGTCAATATTCCGTCTTTTCCCAAACCACGTTGGTCCTCTCTGTTCCCCGTGGTATGGTTTGAGCTCCTCAAGGCTCTCTTTCTCCCAGGGCTATGCCGTAGAATTGCAGGGCTTAGGCTGCGGACAACTGCGGGACCTCCCACCTGCTGGGGGCAGAGTCCTGCCCAGGTAAGGAGAGAATGTCCCTCCTCTCTTGCACAGCTTCCAGCACTCCAGCTTGTTTTCTGCACCAAAACACTGTCCTGCCCACAGTTCTTTCTGACAAAGGGATCTTCAGAGACACCCAGACTTGAAAAAATATTGCTATGTCCTGAAAAATTAAACCACGATCTTTTTTTTTTTATGATTTTATTTATTTGTTTCCCAAAGAGAGAGCGCAAGTAGGCAGAGCTGTAGGTAGAGGAAGAGGGAGAAGCTGGATCTCCATACAGGACCCCCGGACCCCAGGACCATGACCTGAGCCAAAGGCAGATAGATATTCAAGTGACTGAGCCACCCAGGCGCCTCTAAACCAGGATCTTTAAAAATAGAACTCTGGGGCGCCTGGGTGGCTCAGTGGGTTAAAGCCTCTGCCTTTAGCTCGGGTCATGATCCCAGGGTCCTGGGATCGAGCCCCACGTCGGGCTCTCTGCTCTGTGGGGAGCCTGCTTCCTCCTCTCTCTCTCTCTGCCTGCCTCTCTGCCTACTTGTGATCTCTGCCTGTCAAATAAATAAATAAAAATCTTTAAAAATAAAAAAATAAAAATAAATAAAAATAGAACTCTGCTTGGTAATCTTACTTATTAAAGTCTTCATGATGTGTGGCCTCCATAATAACATACTAATTAATCTTCCTGTCTCCTGCAATGTATAAAGTATTATGAGTTGCCTTGGCTAAGCCAGGAGAATTCGGCGTATTAAAATGGTTTGCTCAAGTGCTCAGAACGGACCCAGGCCACTTTCAGCCTTAATGACCCCATCCCGACAACAGCCCTATGAGGCAGGGTTTTAGGGTCCCAGACCCAGTTCCAGTGTCTGAGGGGTTCCCCTCACACATCACCAAGCAGGGTGTGTGAGACTTTCACTCAGTTCTGACACCCTCTACTCGAGGTACCACAGATCCCTCCTGTTAAGGATTCAACCTCTTCATCCCCCGCCAGTCAGATGTCCATCCTAAACCCCACTCTTCTGTGTGCTTCTGACTGATCCCAGACAGTGTCGATCCCACCTCCTCCTTGGGTTCGATTAATGTGCTAGAACCACTCACAGAACTCAGGGAAACACTTACTTATATTTACCTGTTCAATAGAGGTTATAAAAGAGGATACAAATCGGAGCCAGAAGAAGAAACATGGAGGGCAAGGCGAAAGGTCACAGGCCGCAGGTCCTGTTTCTCCACTCTCCTGAGTCTCCACATAGTTTACTGGCCTGCAAGCTCTCTGAGCCCAGTTCTTTTGGGTTTTATGGAGGCTTCATTGCATAAGGGATTACTTAAATCGCTGGCCATGGGTGACTGATTAAACCCTCCAATCCCTGACCTCTCCATGGAGGTCAGGAGGAGGGAATGAAAGGTCCCCCTAATCACACGGCTGGGTCTTCTGGCAGTCAACCCCCATCCTTACGTGAGGTCCCAGAGTCACCTATGAATGTAACTAAAGACACATTTGTCACTGTCAACACTTAGGGAATTCCCAGGGTTTGGGAGGCAGCCCCTGTGAAAGACCAAATATATATGAGACACATTCTCATCTTCTGAATGACCACATTTTTATTTCTTTTTTTTTTTTAAGATTTTATTTATTTGACAGACAGAGATCACAGGTAGGCAGAGAGGCAGGCAGAGAGAGAGAGGAGGAAGCAGGCTCCCCGCTGAGCAGATAGCCCGATGCGGGACTCGATCCCAGGACCCTGAGATCATGACCTGAGGCAAAGGCAGAGGCTTAATCCACTGAGCCACCCAGGCGCCCCCAAATTTTTTATTTCTTATATGTGCGAATCTCGCAGGCAGGTATCATCGTTCTTCTCATTTGAAATTCAGGAGACTGCTCAACCTTCCCTCTGCTGTCCCTCCAAGTCTGGGCCCCAGGTCTCCTACCCTCGCTTGGTCACATTATCCTGTGGGGTATCTTGTCTAGCTTTGGCTTCTGGCTCTCACTGGCTTGCTGTTCTTCTCATCCACTGAAATTCACTGTAACCGAGAAAAGGAAGGTCTCTGTGGCCTCTCCACAGCCTGGTCACACGGGGCTCCTAGAGGAGGGGGACTCTAAGGGCCTATTCAGCCAGAGCAGCCCCATCCCGGTTGAACTGCCATTTTGCAAAAGCTTAAATTGACCTCCCTCCCCCTGCCCCCCCCCCACCCCGCGAACTTATTTAAAAGCAAGTCCAGGAAACCAGTCCCAGGTAACAAAGTCCAAGTCCAAGGGTGGGTCAGGCCAGGTGAAGGTATTCAATCAGTGGGGGCACATACTGTCTCCTAGCTACCAAGGAGTATGGGCCCTGGCCCTTTGGGAGCCTTTTGGCGCCAATCCTAACCAAGGTGTGATAGGCTGGTTCAAATGTCTACTAGGGTAAATTGTAATTCAATTGGTCACCCAGCATCACTGTGGAGTTTCCTGTGTGTGTTACAATCTCATTGGCCATCTGTGTGTGGCCAGGCCCAACAACATGGCCTTCGCTCTATAAAAGTTAGTCTGGGAACGCCAGGGTGGCTCAGTTGGTTGGACGACTGCCTTCAGCTCAGGTCGTGATCCCGGAGTCCTGGGATCGAGTCCTGCATCAGGCTCCCAGCTCCATGGGGAGTCTGGTTCCCCTCTGACCTTCTCCTCGCTCATGCTCTCTCTCAGTCTCTCTCTCAAATAAATAAATAAAATAAGTAAATAAATAAATAAAGTTAGTCTGGAAAACAGGGAGGGGTCGTCCTCTCTGGAGGGGGTCCCCAACCGGTCTGTTTGACAGTCAGTATAATTCCTGATGCTTGGCGTGAAGTAAAGCTTTGCTTGACCTTTGCTTTGTATCAGTTTCACTCCTTTAATCACGGACCCATTATTGGGGTACCCAATTTGGGGGGGACCCAACAGGGACCATCTCATGTCCTCTGTAAACCAGGTCACTTCTGGGCACGAAAGGGCTTGTCACTACTAACGAAGCTGGCACAATGGCCCTCACGGACACAGTCTCTGCACACGGGACACAACGACTCATGCAAGACTCAGGAGGCCTCAGCGACCTGGAGATCTGATAACCGCCCTCCCAGCGTCTTTCCTCTTGTGTCCACAGGAGACACAAAGGGGATGGCTGCCTGTCCCCACTGTCTGTTCTAAGCTTGGCCCTGCAGGGAGTTGCACGTCCCTTCCAGGAACACAGAATACATGACGGAACAAAGGAAGAGACAAGCCTTGCTGGCCCAAGTCCCCATGAGGAGCACCTCTTGGTTCTGGAAAGTGTACTTGCTGTGTCTGTAATGTTTCTGTCAAAGAAGGGAATGGCTTGAATGATGTCTGAAAGTGGGGAGGGCTTTCCAGCAAGGAGCGGCCCCAAGGGAGTAAAAGAATGCCACAGGATAGGATCACTGGCCCCAGATTTCTGCCCTGGGGAGCCTGGGAGGAGGGATGTGGGCACTACACCGCCTCCTCTGGGGAGCAGCCCCCAAGCTCCCTGTCACCACTGGCTCTGGAGGGCTGACATCTGCCCCTCTCCCCACATATCTACTCCTGGGACTAAGGGAGCCAAAGCAGCTTAGGGGCCTGGACCAGGGAGACCTCAGTGACCCCACATTTCCCAGGGCATCGTTTGGGTGGAGAATATCCAGATTTTGCTTACCATTTCCTTGGATAAGAACCACAGGGACAGAGGGATCCTTTGACAGCTATCTGCCCTACACCTCTCTTCTCACTGTACCTACAGGAATTCAAATAAGACCCAGACCCAGAAACAGGCATCACTCCTCATGCTGGCAGGCTCCAACCCAAGACCCTGATTCTGTCCCAGTAGTGGAATCCTTGCCTGATCGGCTTCATCCTGGGTCAGCGTCCCCTTTGCAATGTCCTACCCAGAACTCCTCTAGTCTTGTAACAAATCAGAATTCCGCCTCCTGCTTCCTCTCTGGGTTCCTAATGGAGGAACCTCCTTCCTGGCTACTCCTTCCTGGCTACTGCTTCGTATCTTCCAACCTCCAGGCTGTCCAGGCTCCAAATTTTGCTTTCATGAGCCCTGGAGGCACTTGTGTTGTACCTGCAATGTCTGTTCATATTCCTCGTGTCCCAGACGCACCCCAGGCAACACCCCTGAGCCAGCACTCTCTGGGCTGGGCCTCCCTGGCCCTACTGCCTTGGGCTTCCAGCCCCGGACCCCACTGTGACAAGAACCAGGTCTTTCCTCTCCACCCCCCATCGTCACTGTCACATCACACACGCACCATCCTCTCCTCTCCAGGAAAATCCCATGACCTCTAAAACTTCCCTTTCACAAACAGGGTCAGGGAGGGGGTAGATGAGGGGACCAGGGCCCCCATCCCTCTGATAAGGCCTGCTTCCCACCATCATTTTCCTAAACTCCCAGAGGAAAACCCAGTCCTGTTCTTCCAGCTGAAACAGCTGTTCTGCATGTTCGCAACCTCCCAGCTTTCTTGCTCTGCATCCAACTTTCTCTGCATCCTTCCGGAATCTTCTAGTCTCATAATTTAGCAGCCAATTGGCTATTTCCTGATCACTTCTAGGATATGTCATTTCTCTGTGACAAGTTCAATGTTACTGACCCACGATGTCCCCCATTAGAGCCTGCCTTTAGGAGCTCCCACAGCCACTGGTCATGAACACACTCGAGTCTGAAGGACTCCCTTTTCCAGCATCCAGGCCACCACGCTGGTGCTGGAAGCTTTCTGTTCCCGGTCCTTCCTGTCCTACCCCTGCTCCCCGGGGACCCAGCTTCTCCTTATCTCTTCCTTCAATGGAGCCTGTTTGCTCTTCCATTCGCCTTCTATGCTCATTCTTTAGACAATCAAATCTCTTGTCTAATATTGATTACTCTTTACACCCATTGTCAATACCTCATTGTGTTGGGAAGGAAATCTTTCCTCACCAGGAAGGAGACTGAAAACAGGCAGAAAACCCCAAGTTTGCTGCACTCTGGAAGCTGCCAGGTTGCACAACCTGGGAAATTAGATGGGAATGTGGGGTCCCCCCCAAAATGGGTACCCCAATAATGGGTCCATGATTAAGGGAGCAAGACTGATACAAAGCAAAAATCAAGCAAAGCTTTATTTCGTGCCAAGCATCAAGAATCAAACCTACGGTCAAACAGACCCGTCGGGGCCACCCCTTACAGAGAGGATGACCCCTCCCTGCTTTCCAGACTAACTTTTATAGAGCAAAGGCCATGTGGTTGGGCCTGGCCATGCACAGGTGGCCAATGAGATTGTAACACACAGAGAAAGCTGCACAGTCCTGCTAGGTGACCAACTGAATTACAATTTACCCTAGTAGACATTTGAACCAGCCTATCACCTAGTTCAGAATTGGCGCCCAAAAGATGCCCAGAGGGAGGGGCCCATACTCCTTGGTATGCGCCCCCACTGATTGAATACCTCCACCTGGCCTGACCCACCCTTGTACTTGGACTTTGCTACATGGGACTGGTTTCCAGGACTTGTTTTTAAGTAAGTTCCCCTGGGGCAAAGTCAATTTAAGTTTAAAGCAAAATGGCAGTTCAACTGGGGTGGGGCTGCTCTGGCTGAATAGACCCTTAGAGGAACAAGGAAGGAGCCTGTTGTGCAAGCTGCTGGGTTCTGGCCAAGGAAAATTTCCCAAATCTCAAGGTTTGGCTTCAAACCTGTCTTTCCCCTTGTTCCCCCAGCACAGCCCCAGCATATAAAGTGCAGGCATTTCTCATAGGAAGCTCAGCTTCACCGGGAGATCTGCGGGAAGCGACAGCCCAAGGTAAGGTGCTAGAATTTTTCCAACACTTGTTCTCTGCAGATTCCCTTTCCCCACAGCATTCCTGGGCTGTGTCCCAGCTCTCTGCTTCCTCCCTGCGTCTCGTAGCCTGACAATTAGGAGTCAGCAGATGTGAATGCTTTCTGGGACTGGGATTTAGTCGTGTACTTCCTCGGTGGGGGCTCTGGGATGGGTAGAGCAGGCGTTCCACCAATATTTGTGCATTGTTTTCACTCATCTCATTCTACAGACTGGTATATGGTCACGCAATGCCCAGACGTTTCTTTGGAAGCTTTTTATACATTGAGTGTCAGGGCTCATAGGTGAGGATTGAAATGCAAAGTGGTTTCTCTCTTTTTTTTTTTTTTTATAGATTTGGTGTTTTTTTATTGTTTATTTGACAGACAGAGATCACAGGTAGGCAGAAAGGCAGGCAGACGGAGAAGGGGAAGCAGGCTCCCTGCTAAGCAGAGGGCCCGATTCGGGGACTCGATCCCAGTGATGAGGGAGCAGGAGGCTGGCTGAGGACAAAGCAAAAGCTGGCACCTTGCACCCCCTTCTCCACCCGCTCCCCTCGGTAATATGTGTGACATTCCTCAGGCACCCCTGACTGACTGCCCTAAAAGAAAAACAAATAGTTAACTTGCAGAGATCACAATCCTGCAAGACAGGAATCTCCCTTGGTTTACCAAAGTCTTAGAGATTTACAACAAAGAAGCTATCTTAACAATAGCACAATTTCCAGAGGCAAATAACTCAGTTCCTCAAGCCCTAAATAAAGTTAAATTTCTTCTAAACCCAAATCTTACTAACGAGGACACTTGATAGGAGAAATGTGAAACTTTATCTCTAGATCTCCAAGATAGTTTCGAGAATCATTCCCAAGCATATGGCCCATTGGATCTCACAAGAAGGATCTAAAGGATCTCACAAGAAGATTTTTACTAATAGTAATAAATAACCTTTCTCCCAACAATAGCTAGCCCCTCAAGGTCCTGGAGACCTAGCTTCCAAAATTCCTTAGAGACTAACATCTCCCCCTTTGTTCTCACCTACCCAACTCCTGTGTATATAATCAGCCACTCCTCAGGATAACGACGCAGCAGCTCTTCTGCCCACGGGTCCTGTCCCCGTACTTTAATAAACCACCATTTTGCACCAAAGATGTCTCAAGAATTCTTTCTTGGTCATTGGCTCTGGACCTCAGCCCACCGAACCTCACCTAGGTTTTAGAACTTCATCACAGGACCCTGAGATCATGACCTGAGCCGAAGGCAGAGGCTTTAACCCATTGAGCCACCCAGGCGCCCCGCATAGTGGTTTCTATCAGAAGTGGGTTAAGCATCTGCCTTCAGCTCAGGTCACGATCCCAGGGCCCTGGGATCGAGTCCCATCTCAGGCTCTCTACTCGGCAGGAAGCCTGCTTCCTCCTCTCTCTCTCTACCTGCCTCTCTCCTACTCGTAACCTCTGTCAACTAAATAAATAAATTCTTTAAAAAAAAAAAGTGCAGCGCAGTCTCTCATGCTGGGATTCCAATGAGGCAAGTGGAAATGGACAAGTGGACCCTTTGGAATTCTCTATGTATCTATGTATTGCCTGCCTAATATATGTATACATACTGTCTACCTCTTTCTACACATACGTACATACATATATATATACATGGATGTATGTGTACACATATGCATGTGTGTCTGTGTGTGTGGATATATAGATAGAGATAATCCTGAGTGTGGCTCAGTTTTGAAATACAATAGGTCAACATCACCCCTCCCCCCAAATCAGACCAAACAAAAACTAAACACCTGTCATCTTTGTGTGTCTTTGAGTCTGTAGCAGGATGAAGCTTGTCCTGGGCATCCTCTTGTGCTCCCTGGTCCTGGGCGTCAGCAGCCAATGATGGTTAGGCTTCCTCAAGGAAGCTGGCCAAGGTAAGGTCAAAAGCATGGGAGCAGGGGGAGGCTGCCCCTGGATTCCCTCCAGGATTGCCCAGAGCGGAGGCCATGTCTACACAGGCCAAAGGCCACAAGTGGGAAAAGAAGAAGCATGGTTTTCAAGATAGCAGTTTCCCAGGCTTTTTTTTCTTAAACTGAACTATATCTGACATATAACATTGAATACGTTTAAGGTGTATGTCATGTTATTTTGATGCATTTATATATTTAATCTGATTGCCACTGTAGCTATAATTAGCACCTCTATCATGTTACATAATTATCCTTTCTTTTTAGGAGTTGAAGTAATTAACTAGACTATAGCATATTTCATAATTACAATATTGTTTGGTGTTCATTATACTGTGCATTAGGTCTCTAGGGCTTACTTACTACACATGGCCGTTCTCCTTAAACCACATCTGTCCTATCGCTCCACCCCTGGCTTTTCTAGGCAGCATTGCACTCTTCCAGGGGATCCCCAGGCTGGAGGCCACTGAGTTTAGGGCTTCAGCTTGGAGCAGGAGCAGGAAGAGAGCTGGGGTCCAGGGTGCCCGCGCCCTCCTTACAATTGGGACGCGAGCGCCACCTAGCGGGAAGTCAGGGACCACTTGTGGCTAGGCCTCAGGCTGCCAGGAAAGGGGGACCTCATTCCATCCAGGAGTCACTGAGCTGGGCCTGTGCTAGGCACTGTTCTAAGAGTTTTGTGTGGATGAATGAATTTGTTTTCATCCTCAGGTTTTAATCTGTAGCCCTGCAGTGTAGAGGCCATAATCCCTTGACAGAGGACCTGAGGCACAAAATAATGAAGAGTCTGACAAAGTCCTCAAGCAGAACTGGATGGCCCCCCTGGTAGAGCTCCCCAGACCTTGCTAGAACAGCGCTGTCCTGCCTCCCAGACCAGAGAGTGCATGGCCCACAGTGGGGGGGGGGGGGGGGGTTTTTTGGGATCACACAGCCTCTTGTGTATCTGAGCAAATGGCAGATACGCCCTGGGAGAGGCAGAGGGCCACGCTGCAGAGCTCCGCTCCCCACAGTCAACAGGCACAAGGAATTAGGTGATGGTGGTTCTGAGGGCCTGGGGCCTGGCTGGGCAGGGGAGCAAGAGGAACACAACTTAGCAGTCAGACTCAGTGCCACGATTTGTGTATTACACAACATCATTTATCTTTATTTTTGGTGAGAGTCACTGATTACTGCTTTGAGGGTTTGCTGTCGATCCTTTTAAATTCTCACAGGCACAGCTGTAGCCTGATCAGATTCCTTCAGTCTGTAACTCGCTTGCGCTTCCTCTTCCTTAGTCCCTTTCCTAGGTTTGTCCCAGACTTCCTAAGGCCCAGAGCGGTGATAGCATCCTGGGCAACTACAGCCTTCCAGAAGTTCTATGCGTATTTTCTCAGTTTGTCTGTATAAGCACTCTGTGGAAGTCAATACTCTTCCATTTACTGGAAAGAACACTGGACTTTAGAGCTGGTGGGTCAGTTGCCCTTTTTCTGCCTTGATGGTGACCCCATTTCTATAAAGTTCCCTTGGAGGAACTCATCTTTATCAATTACATTTATGATTGAGTTTGGTCAATTCTGGTGCCACCTAAGCCCCAGATACTCTGACGTACACAGGCCTGAGTTGTCTTCACGCTGCCCACAGGGAGGAATTTCTCCCGCTGACTGGGTTGGGAGCCCTCTGGGTCAGCAGCCTACTTCAGACTTGCCTTTGTCCTCATGCCCCAGTCCAAGGGGCCCCTGTCATTCCCAGGTAGAGAGGTTCCCTTATACAAGAAGCATCCCTTAAAGATGACCCCACCTCCTGTTCACACACATCACACACACTCAAAAACCAAGTAGCAAAGTACTTAGAATGGACTCACAGAGAATAAAACTTGCACCAAGTGTGATTCTCCTAACATTCACCCAGGGGAGTGAAAAGTAAAGGAATATTTATCTCAGCCAATAAAATGTCTGAGGATTTTGTCAAAGGCTGAAGTCTTAGAATCACTGGGAGAAAAACTTTTTCTCTATTTTGCCAAGAGAGGATCACTTCCATTTTCTTTCCTTTCCAGGGGCTAGAGACATGTACAGAGCCTACTCTGACATGAGAGAAGCCAATTACAAAAATTCCGACAAATACTTCCATGCCCGCGGGAACTATGATGCTGCACAAAGGGGCCCTGGGGGCGCCTGGGCTGCTAAAGTCATCAGGTAACAAGGGCCCCAGGAATGCAGGGATGGCCTGGCTGAGCATGACGGCCTTAGAGAGCCAGGAGGGGCCAACACTAGAGAAGCTTCCTGTAGAGACAGCGGCTCCTGGTCCTCTTGCCCACCCTCCCCTCTGTGCCCAGTGTGGGGTCTGACTGGCTGGCAGAGCCAGAGCAAGGCCAGTGGGAATGCGGGCCTCCCACCCTCCTGCTGTGGGCATGGAGACCAGCCTGGGCTGACCTGGGCTGTGTGTGGAGCAGGGTCCGTGTTTCAGCCCCTCTGGCCTGGGCTCCTCTCAGCCATCCCTCAGAAAGAGAAGGGATTGGTGGGTGCAGGGGCCTGTTGCTCAGCAGCCCCTAATGAATCTCCACCTGCCTTCCTCCATTCCAGTGATGCCAGAGAGCGTTCTCAGAGAGTCACAGACCTTTTCAAGTATGGAGACAGCGGCCACGGAGTGGAGGACTCGAAGGCTGACCAGGCTGCCAACGAATGGGGCCGGAGTGGCAAAGACCCCAACCACTTCCGACCCCCTGGCCTGCCTAGCAAGTACTGAGCTTTCCCTTGGCTCTGCCCTGGGGAGATGGGCTGTGAGGACCCTGAGGGCAGGAACACCCAGTCATTGAGTTCTCTGTCCCCAGAGGCGGGGGGAGGGCACCTAATATGTGTCTAATAAATGCTTAATGAGACTGACTTGAAAAGTGTGTGTTACTCTTGGGTATAAGGACTGCTTGTTTGCTCCCCAGGAGTGAAGGATGGACATCTCCACCCTGAGCGGGCAGAGCCTAGGCCCCTGTGTTTGATGTGGTGGGGAGGAAATCTCAGCGTCACAGGGACAGACGCCCTGCACTCACCCCTCTCCAATCAGATCTACTCCCCTGTCCAGGCCCCTCTAGTTGCACTTGTGCTATTTTCAGGTCCTTCCACGCCAGACCCCTCACTGCTGTCCATGGTGTCCTGCCACTTTCTCTGTCCTCAGTGTCTAGTTCCTTTTGTCTTGTGCCTTAGTGCTCTCTGTCCCTGGGGTCAGGGGACTCAGCCGTGGGAGGACGGGATGGTGGCATCCTGATCTGGCCACTGTCACTTTGATCCTCTGTTGGTTTCTCAGCGGGGCCTTCAAATCCAGTGAAAACCAGTTTCTGTCCCTGCCTTCTAAGAACCCTGCCCGGGGAAGTTTTTCTCCACCTTATTTCACACAAAAGCTCCCAGGAACAAAACATGCCAGGAAATGGTGGCACAGGGACATCATCAACATCTGGCAAGTTTTGTTGTCACCTCATCTGGGGACTTTCTTGCTCATCAACTTTGACTTGTGGCACCCAGCAAACTTTTGCTGCCAAGCCAAGTACTAAGGCCACACACTTTCTAACAAGACCTTAACGTCAGCCTTGTGAGGAGGGCCTGTCCTGAATTCATCCTTCCTTTATTTTTTATCCCTTAATAGCCAATCTTCTGCAACTATATAATAATTCTTTATGT
The DNA here is from genome assembly GCF_009829155.1 of Mustela erminea. Lineage (NCBI taxonomy): Eukaryota > Metazoa > Chordata > Mammalia > Carnivora > Mustelidae > Mustela > Mustela erminea. The sequence continues at coordinate 72,196,641 of NC_045622.1, forward strand.
TAAACCCTCCCTCTTCATATCACTGCTCAGTTTCTGTCTCCTGACTGGCTAATAACAGGGTCTCCAATCTGGGGGGTGGGAGAGGGTTTGCATGGGCTCGCCCCTTTGATACCCACAGCACGGAGGACGAGACCTCTCATCTCCTCTCTCCACCTCTTACTCTTACCGGGCTGAGGCCTCTCCAGGTGTTTTGTTGCTATTCCCAGACCTCTCTGTGTCCCCATCTCTTCATTGCTCAGTCACCTGTGTCCTGTCCTCTGCTCTGCCTCTGCACCTTGTCCCTCAGCAGACTCTCTCCATCAGGCTTTTGGGAAGCCTCATCCCAGGGGTTCTGGCAACTGATGTCTTGGCCTCCCCAACAGCAGCCCTTGTCTCTGATGACATTGGTTCTAAAGATTTTTTTTTTTTTTTAACTTAAGAGGCAGAGAAAGAGCAGGGGGAATGGCAGAGGGAGAGGGAGAAGCAGACCCTGCCGAGCAGGGATCCTGGCCTGCGGCTCCCTCCTGGCCTCCGGGACCATGACCCAAGCCAAAGGCAGAGGCTTAACCAACTGAGCCACCCAGGTGCCCCTCTGATGACATTTTTAACCAGTTCTTTTTGGTCCTACCTGAGGAATGCCTCTTACATTAGTTTTTCTCATCTTTATTCCTACTGTCCTTAAACTCAGATCCCAATAAAAATTCTACTTCCTTGAAGAACCTTTCCAGTAGCCCGGGCAGCACACGGGCTCTCACAGAGCTTCATTCATACCTGTGGGCTCGTCTTTACCTCATCCCCTCCGTTCCTTTCATGTGTCAGTCCCCCAGAGAGATTCCAAGCCTCCTTAACGTAACTCCCAACCGAACAGTAGTTTACAGTTCATAATACACTTTCATCCTATTTCCTTTTTTTTAAAGATTTTATTTATTTATTTGACAGAGAGAGAACACAAGCAGGCAGAGAGGCAGGCAGAGAGAGAAGAGGAAGCAGGCTCCCTGCTGAGCAGAGAGCCCGATGTGGGGCTCGATCCCAGGACCCTGAGATCATGACCTGAGCCGAAGGCAGAGGCTTTAACCCACTGAGCCACCCAGGCGCCCCTTTCCTATTTTTTTTTTTAAGAAATGTTTTATTTATTTATTTAACAGAGACAGAGACAGAGCGATCACAAGCAGGCAGAGAGGCAGGCAGAGAGAGAGGGGGAAGCAGGCTCCCGGCCAATGTGGGGCTGGATTCCCGGACCCTGAGATCATGACCTGAGCTGAAGGCAGAGGCTTAACCCACGGAGCCACCCAGGTGCCCTCCATCCTATTTCCTACATGACTTTTCTTCTGACAAGGTCCAATGTTCTAGAAAGGAAGCCAGATATGCACATAGACGCTTACAACACACTTTAATAAAGAGCCTCTGCGGAAGCACACGGGAGGCAACCCCAGCTCTGCCAGGGTGGGGGAGGCTGGTGAAGACTAATTACACAGAGTAGCCACCATTTTCTTTGTTTGCAGATGCCAAACCATCCTCTATACTGTACATGCCTTATTTGATGCAAGCCACACAGAGTCTTTGCGGTTAGCTGGAGAAACCCTGGTGGGGAGGTACATAATTAGGACGGTGTCTGGGGTTGCACACAGCATGGGTGCAGAGCCAGGACCACAGGCTGGAGTGGCACCACCTGCCTTTTCCCGCCTTCTTAAAAGATGCCCTCAACTGCCTTCATGGCTTCGCGCGCTCCTTTGTCACACCCTCCTGGCCCACGGTCTTCCCTCAGTGTCACCAAAAGGTCAAGCTCTAGTTTGCCACGGTGCCTCATACACTCGACCCATCTCCTCTTCCCATGGCTGCTCCCTTCTTAGCCTGTGTCTCTCACGGGAACTCTCTCCAGAAAGACCCTCTCTGACTGCTCTGAGTCACCTACTGTAGCTATTCTCTCCCTCCTATTATTAATATGTAGTGATTTTTTTTCATTCTTTATGTTCTTCTGTTATTGTTTTTTGTTTTGATGGCTTTCTTGGTCCAGCTTCCATCCTAGGTTGTAACAATTTCTGTCTTATTTAGCTTTAAGTATCTGGTACGAAGCAAAGTATCGGGTGCATAACAGAATCTCAACACTGAATGAACGAAGGAATGGTTGAAATAATTTACTTTTTAACTGATTAGCCAAAAGGAGGGGATGAGGTCAAGCTCACTGATGACGGGTTAACCTGAAAAGCAGCAAGGAAGTACTCCTGAGAAAGGGAGGAAGGTAAACAGAGGGCAGTGAGGAGACGCAGAACATTTTGGGAAGGGGGGTGAAGAATCTGAGGGAATGCAGTCGTAGCTGCTATTATTGTCCCCAGGACCCATCACAAAGGGCAAAAAGCATGTATATTGGAGTGCCTGGTGGCTCAGTGGGCTAAAGCCTCTGCCTTCAGCTCAGGTCATGATCTCAGGGTCCTGGGATCAAGGCCTGCATTGGGCTCTCTGCTCAACAAGGAGCCTGCTTCCCCTGCTCTCTCTGCTGCTCTGTCTTCTTGTGATCTTTCTCTGTCAAATAAGCGAATAAAAATATTTTTTAAAAGACTCCATTAAAAAAAAGCATGTCTATCTTGTTGTATGTCCTCCTCGTTACCCAGAGTACCTAACAGAGCTCCTGGTACATGGTAGATGCTCAATAAACACTTACTGAATGAATGAATGAAGCAGGAGGAAAAGTATTCTGCAGAGGATGGCAGGCCTGGGAGCAGCGTTTGGGATATGTGGAGGGTATTTGGTATTTGATACCAAATACCAAATTTTGGTCTGCAGAATGTGGTAATGTTAAAGATCAGTATCCAAATCTATACCAAAGTCTCCACTAAAGTTCCATCTAAACTGACATAATCTCACTTTATCATAGAAAAAGTCCTTTCCTCTAGCAATGCTTTGCAAGCTTTCTCATTAAAAATGAGAACTGTGACTCCCAGTCATGGCTTTTGAATGTGTCCACTTGGCTGGGCTGAACTATCCCCTCACACTTCTCCGTGAGGCCAGCTGGATGGCCCGTAGGAGATACTCCCTGCCCAGGGTTAAAGGATGAAGGGGAGCCAGAGCCACTTTGCTATATACACACGTCTTCCTTCGGTTATTCAAACACTAATTTACATGCTGCTGTATTTTGCAGACATGGTTAAAGTGTTTAATAAATTATCTTTAATCCAATGGGTGATTATCCTAGGTGGAACTTGTTTCTTCAGTCAGAAGGCCTTTAGAAAAAGGCTTAACTCTTCCTTGACCTGCTCTCCAAATACGCACTGGGCCTACAATTGCTCTCCTTTCCCTTGGATCTTGCCATCCTGCCTGCCTCTCCTGACTGTTTGACCAGCCCCTACCACTGTGCAAGCCAGCTCCTTGTAATAAGGCCATTAATATATACATCTATGGCCTATTGGTTCCACTTCTCTGGTCAAACTCTAACTCAGAATTTGGTACTATAGTTGTTTTAGAGGAACAGGATCATAGAGATAGGTCTAGATTTAGATCTCTCACAAGGAATTGGCTTATGCAATGGCAGGGGCTGGCTAAGGAGGCCCAGAGTCTACAGCGAAGACCTGTTTTTTGTGCAACCAAGCAGGGAGGATCACAAGCAAGCTGGAACTCCACAGGTGTGGGCTCAAGCTCTTGTCTACAGGTGGAATATTCTCTCCCTTGGGTGGTTCCTCTCTTTGGATCTAGTCTTTTAGACCATCAGAACTTCAAGTCACAAGGACAGAAAACAAAAAATTTTGCTAGTGGATCAGTAGGGGTAATAGTGAGAGAAACCACTAAAATGATACTTCCTTGCCTTCATTCCTGGACTCATGAAATGTGGCTATGGGAGAAACAGTACCATATATTGGAAACTGATTTAAAGCACATACCATAAGGGTGGCGGGGGGGGGGGGGGGCATTGCCTCATCCCTTGCAGGGATTACGATAATGGTGTTGCTCTCTAGCTAGAACTGCGGTTGAGTTTTCAAAACATTATTCCACCACTCTACCCAGCCAGCTACTTCAGGATAATAGGGAACATGGTTAAACCAGTGAATTCCAGGAGCATAGTCCCACTGCCACGTTTTATTTGTTGCAGACAAGTTCTTTAACCAGAGTAATACTGTATAAAACAAGTACCATGGTAGTGCATAAGGCATTCAGTAAGTCCACAGACTTTGGAAGAAGCACTGGATGCAAGGAAGACCAATCTATACCCATTGTGTCTATTCCATTAAGAAAAAGCATTGTCCCTTCCATGACCAAAGTAGCAGCATTATTCAAAATATGCAAGAAATAGATGCAACTCAAGTATTTATCAATAATGAGTGTTTAAACAAAATGTGGTATATTCATACAACAGAATGGTATTCAGCCGTAACAGGAATGAAGTACTAATACATGCTACGTGAATGAACCTTGAAAACATTAGGCTAAATAAGAGAAGCCAAACATAAGAGGTTATATATGATTTTATTTTTATGAAATTTCCAGAAACGACAAATCCAGAGAAGAAAGATTAGTGGTTGCTATGGCCTGGAAGGAGGGGTAGTAGGGAGTGACTGCTAGAGTATGAAGTTTCCTTTTGGCATGATGGAAATATTCTGGAATTACACGGAGGTGAAGAATGCACAATACTGTGAATATACTAGAAACTTCTGAACTGAACACTCAGAGAGGGTGAATTTTATGGTATGTGAATTACATCTCAACTAAAAAACTGTATGAGGAAAAAAATGTAAATAACAGACTAGGGCCTGGGGCGGGGGGTGGGGGTGGGGGAAGAAGAGAACATTCATCAAATAATACGAATGATTTAATATGACCATAAAATGGAATACTATGCGGTCATTTCAGGTAATACCCATTTTACCCAGGGGAGTTTTTAAAAAATTCTATTTAGTATTATCTTGATAAGACAACAAAAGAATCTGTTGTTTATCTTATGCATAGGGAATTTTGTAAAAAATATTATTACCATCTCCATATGAAAAAAGAAAAGCACAACTCTTGCTATGTTTAGTGTGAAATATTAACTATGTTTTGGTTAAAAAATAAGAACCAGGATTACTGGGATTAGCCAGGAGAGTATTTTAATAATAATACTAGTCATAATGGCTAATATTTACTGAGCTCGTTCTAGTCCCAGTTGGCCACAGCTCTATGGGGCAGATTATTTTTCATATGAGGACACCAAGGGGCAAAGAGACTGAGTAACCTGCTCAAGATCACAGAGCTAATGCGTGGTAAAGCCAGGATTTGAACACAGGAAGTCTGGCTTGAGGCTCCTCCCTTAACCTACACCACTACTTCCTTGGACAGTATTAATTAATAATAATTAAAATTCCCAGTTCTCTGATAGGGACTTACAGTTAATAGAACAGCTTGGAATCTGTTTGGCATTTGGGCCACCATCTGAACAGGACCTGGGCCCTCTGGATCTCTCACTATTGGATAAATATAGACGTGCCATGCTCCCCTGTACCCCAGTTTATAGTTGGAGGGCTGCCTGGAGGTTAGACATGGAGGAGCCTCCAGTACTTTCTATAGCAAGCTATGGGCTGAGCTGCATGTGCAGGTAGGGAGATAGGTCAGGGGGCTCAGTTCTGGGGAACTGAGGGCATCAGGGTAGGAGGAAGGATAGGAAGTGGGTCATGTCAGGGGAGAAACAATCTATCTACTTTTTCTTACCTAATGGACCCCTAACTTGAATAGTGGATTAAGTCTAAGTGATAAAGCCTCAAATAGAAGAATCCTCCCACCTCCTGCCTTCCTCACTCCCACCGCCTCCCCTAGGTTCTCAGGTACTTTACTGGGAAACAACCCCACGGAGCAGACATGAGAGACAGGGTTGTAGACCAGGGGAGGAGCATGGCCAAGAGAAGGATGTATTATAGGGCAGGCCACAAGTAAGAGCCTTAGAGCTGGAGCTCAATCCCACTGGGACATCCTGAAGATGCAGTACCAGATGCCTGAGCCCTATCCACCAGGATTCAAAAAAGAAAAGCACCTATCAACTGGCTTCCATTTCTACTGGTCAAATGTGAACCCTAGAGTATTAGGGTTCCTGCACTTCGTGGTTGTGCACATGTGAGTACCGAGGGCTTCCCTAGTGTAGGAAACAGAAGCCCTATGGAACAGACCCAAAGCAAGGTGCTGCCCAACTGCTCCTGCAGGAAAAGGACCCAAGCCCATGTGGGATTGTCAGAGAACGGGCTGCAGGAAGACGAGGGGGCCACAGGATCTGAGGTAGTGCATAAGCCAGACCTGATATACCATAACCCTGTGCTTTTCTAAAGCTCATGGAAAAGCACAGGGATCTCCAAGGCATGTAGAGTAAATTCACTCTGGAAGGAAGGCACTGATGGAATGTTCAGTTGAAGATAAGAGAGAAGAGAGGAAAAGGCACTGGTTAGCCAAGGGGAGGGGGAGGGAAGCAGGAAGGGCAGAGAAATGTAAACTAATGGACTTGTGAAATGGGGAGCCATGAACCTAGTGGTGCCACACAGACAGAGTCCGCCCCAGGGGGACAGGATCTGGAGCACAGTGCTCTTTGAGAGACTGGGAAAGCTATGGTGTTGGTGACATTCTTAGCAACAAGACTGGATCTCCAGCACACCATGTAATATTTTGCTTAAGACAACTTGCTTTTGTTTTCTTATAACAGAAGTTTTTTAGAAGTTGGGGTAGAATCAGGGTGATGTGATCACCGTTTCAGTTAGGGGATCTGAGGAACATACGAGCCACAACGTCCCCAGTGGGGGGTAAGTTTCAAGGGCAATAAGAAGCAAGTTTTTGTTAGCTAGGGGCTGCCTCCAAACATCAAGATGAACTCTGGTCAGCCTGACCGGCACGGCCTTGGCTCCTCCTTCTCTCCAGTCCCCTAGGTCATAAGGGCCATTCCAGCTGGCACCCACCAGCACAGAGGAGGGGGGACCAGAGAGCCTGAGCTTAAGTCTGACATGGTCAGAGGCCAGTTTCCTGGCACACTTCACAGAAGGCTCTTTCTCCATAATTATTTAAGCTGAAATAAACTGAGAACAGAACAGACTGTGAGACCGGTTCTACTTCCCTTCCTTCAATTAGACTAAAGCTAACTTGCTGTAACAGAGATTCAGTAGCTTAAGGAATGCAAAGATTTATGTTCCGCTTAACATGGCAAGTAATCCACCTGCTGGCGCCTTGGCTCCTTCCAAATTGCTGCTTTACCAGCTTTTAGCCCGAGCCTTGCTACCCAAAGGGCAATCCAAGGAAGCATGGCCTGGGAATCTCCTGGAAACGTATAATCTCAGACTCCACCTTAGATCTACTGTGGCAGCCAGAGCCAGTTACTTAATATGGGGTTCCCAAAGCAAAAGAAGAATGTGGAGAACCTTATTCAGAAATCAATTAAAATTCCAAGATGTTGGGGACGCCTGGGTAGCACAATCAGGTCAGCACCTGCCTCTGGCTCAGGTCATGATCCAAGTCCTGGGATCGAGTCCTGTATCAGGCTCCTTGCTCAGTTGGGAGCTTGCTTCTCCCTCTCCCTCTGGTGCTCCCCCTGCTTGTGCGCACGCGCTCTCTCATTCTCTCTTCTCTCGGTCTCTCTGAAAAAGAAATAAAATCTAAAAAAAAAAAAAAAAAACACCCCAAAACACTGACACAAAGTCACTAAACCCAGGTTTTACCTACTGATGACAGGTATAAATATTGCCCACATCACTAGAGGGAAATCAATTTGAATATTCACTATGATTCAGAGTTGTCCATCTAGAAAGATGTATTACTTGGGCAAGATGGGAAAACCACAATCTGGGAAAACATTCTCTGTATTTAGGCCACAGTGGTGCCAGTCAGTATTTTTCTGAGCCCTCTGGAAAGAATTACCATGAAGGATTTTTTTCCGGGCTGCTTCTGTGATCTGCATTTGATCCAGAAGGCCAGGGCTGCCTGGAAACTCCAGACACCACACAGCAGCTGTGTCGCAACTCTACAGTGTTGTTCAGAAGCTTAGTGGAATGCAGAGCCTTCTAAACGAAGGGGTAGGAAAAGCTCTGACCCCACTCTGAAGTTTCTGTTTCGGGCACAAGAAGAGATGTCAGCCCCTTGTTCAGCCACAGAATGGTTAAGATGATGAAGTCTGAGTTATGCTTATTTTATCACAATGTAAGGTAACCCACACTTGTCATTCAGAGGTTAATTTAAGCAGGGGCCCAACCAGAGGTTCACATGCAGAGCGTATCCAGAAGCAGAGAGCCCAGGATGAGAGATAAACTCTGGAACCGAGAAACTGAACTTGGAAACAAGTCACCAACGGGCCTCAACGACAAGCTCAAGGATTCGGGCTTTATTTGGAAAGCAGAGGGGAGCCACCAAAAGTTACAAATGGGGAAGAGGCCCGATTAAGGCTGTGTCTCAAGAGGACAAGAAATCTGGCGGTGGATCTCTCATTAACCTCCCTTGAGACCAAGTCAGGGGTTTCTAGAGAATTCAAGATCACTCTTCAGCTAAATCTAGGAACAATGTAGGAGTAGGAGGATTAAATCAGACCCTTGATCTGCAGATCCCAGGCCTGGGGCAGGATCCCCGACATCAGTATTTTCCACTAGCTCCTGCGGTGACTCCAATGTGTAGCAAGTTTGTGAGTCACCTGACTTGGGGGATACCTAGGTGCTTCTATTTTAAGGAGCTGACACTGAGTGGTAGCGGAGGGGAAGGTAGAGTTTGGAAGTGAAGAAAGAAAGGTCATTAAACCTGCTCTGACTGTCCAGGCAGGCAAGAAGGAATGTGAACATGGACCAGCGGCAACAGCAAGTGGGGGAAAAAACTGACCGATGGAAAAACACCACCAACACAGAAGGGAGAGCATTTCCCTAGGGATGGCGCGTGAGAGTTGAGGAGGGGGAGAGGCAAGGACAGCCACAAGGTTCCGAGCCTTGGGCAGGACAGGGACAAATTTAACACATGCAAGGACATTCTTTTTTTTTTTTTTTTTTAAGATTTTATTTATTTGAGAGAGATTTATTGAGATCACAAGCAGGCAGAGAGGCAGGCAGAGAGAGAGGAGGAAGCAGGCTCCCTGCTGAGCAGAGAGCCCGATGTGGGGCTGGATCCCAGGACTCCGAGTTCATGACCCGAGCCAAAGGCAGCGGCCTAACCCGCTGAGCCACCCAGGCGCCCCTGCAAGGACATTCTTAACTTCAACTTTGGTCCTCCCGCTCTCTCGGAGTCATACAAACCAGCTTACTCGTGTCTGATCACTACTGGGCACAAGGATATTCCAGCCCTTGCACACCACAGCTAACAAGTGTTCCCCGCGCACTGTCACAAGCTCTACTGCCCTGCACTTCAGTCTCATGTGTCCAGAGAGATGGCTCTCCCTGCACTCTCTGCGCTGAGCACCTGCTCCATGCTTCACTTTCATCACATTCAGGACTTCCGTCACTTCTCAAACCATCCTGAGTGCTACTGCTGTCCCCATTGTATAGATGAGAAAACTGACACTGACAAAGTAACTTCTCCAAGGTCATTTAGGAGACAGAACAACATTCAAAGCTAGACAGCCCGCCTCCGCACCCAAGCTCTTAGCCACTACGCTACCTTGTAGCCCTGTTGAAAGTGAGGCCACCCTGCGTCACTCTCTAGAATTTTTAGGCCAGTGAAAGATACAAGTTGTATTGGGAAATACTGCCTAATATCCACTTGACTGTTGAAACTTTATTGCTTAACTGAAGGGGCTTTTTTGCTGTTGTTTGGTTTACTTTGGAAAATAAATTCGAGGATGTGATTTAAAAAAAAAATTATTTATTATTATTATTTTTTTAATGCCAGAAATTTCTCTGTACCCTCTTGGCAAATGAGGACTGCTGTATGATCCCTTAGAGCAATCTGTCAGGAAATGATTGCACCATCAGGCCAGTTCAAGCCATCTCCTTCTGAGATTTCTTCTGGGTCCTCTTTTGGACAGTCATCATGTGACAACAGAAGCCGATGGCCAGTGAAGGGAGGCATCTTGCCCTTTACCTCAGTACAGACGAACATTTGACATAATCCAATACGGACAAAACCCAGCTGATTCTAGTGGGAAGGTAAGATATTGTGACCGACAGAAATATGTACTTGGCCTTCCTCCCACTTCTGGCATACAGCTCCTAAAAACCCTTGGAATTTCCTAAAAGATGAGCGCCACAGAGGTGTCTTGTAGTACTAATGAGGTGACATTTGGACTGCTCCTAAGGATGGGGGCTGGTTGCCAGTAGAGCGAAGCATGTGATTTAGAGAACTGGAACCTTCAATCCCATCCTCTAAACCACTGCCACACCCCGACCTCAGGAGGGAGAGAGGGACTGGACATTGAGTTCGATGGCCAGTAACCAGTGATTTAATCAACCACACCCTTGTAACGAAGGCATAAAAAACCCCAAGAACTTGACTCAGAGAATTTCTGGACTGATGACCATGTCATATTCAGAGAAGGTGGAGCTTGGAGCGGGCACGGAAGCTCCTCACACTTTTCCCCAAATTTTGCCCTATGCATCTATTCTATCTGGCTGTTCCCGAGTTGTCCTTATATAGTAAACTGGCAATCTAGTAAACAAACTGTTTCTCTGAGTTCTGGGAGCTGCTCTAGCAATTTAATCAAATTATCAAACCCAAGGAAGGGATCATGAGGACCTCAGATTTATAGCCAGTTGGTCAGAAGTACAGGTAACAACCTGGACATGTAATTAGTGGGCAAAGCGGAGGGCGGGGGTGGGGAGGTAGGGGGATGGGGTGACTGGGTGATGGACATTAAGGGGGTCACATGATGTAATGAGTATTGGGTGTTCATAAGACTAATGAGTCACTGATCTCTACCTCTGACTAACACATTACATGTTAATGAACTGAATTTACATTTAACAAAATAAAATGGAGGGCACTCTTAGGACTGAGCCCTTTACCTGTGGGATCTGATGCTACCTCTGGGTCAGTAGTGTCAGAAATGGGTTGAACTGTAGCCACCCAACTGGTGTCAGAGAATTGCTTGGTAAGAGGAAACCACACACAAACACACCCACCCACCCACCCACCCTACTCCCACTTTTGAGCAGAATCGTTAGGTTTTTTATGCTTCCCAAAACTCTATGAAACTGTGTGAGCCTCCTTTCCCTGATAATCTCTTCAACCCATCTGGTTACATAGTATCCGAATATCAAATGAAGTCTGACAGCCATTTCTGTCTGTAGCTCTCAGTGTTATGACTGAATCATTACATATCCAACTTTTCTTACTCCACATTGAGGTTACCCACACCTTCCTGCAAATTGCTTATAATAAACCTTGTATCTATTCAAATAAAAACAGATTTTACATTTATTATTAACGTTAATGTGCTACAAAGGTACAGGAGCCTGAGGAAGGCATTCTAGTACATGGCTTAAATGACACAAGCGCCTACTACCGTCTTTGTTAGTACTTCGCTTTCCTTTATTATGGCTTTTAAAAAATAATTTTTAAAAGTGCATGATTCCTTTGGGCCACCGTTTAGTAAAGATTAGAGATAAAACATTTCCAGTAATAAATTAGTCATTTGTATATAGGTTCAGATTAGAAAACATCAAATACTAGGAAAAATATATTTTAAATTAGCTCAATTTAAATATGGGGTCATTTAATGTAAATATCTAACTTGAATGCTCAATGTTTCACTTCTTTGATGTGCTAATTCCATTCTGCCAAGTCTTATTTCAGTAATTTCTCAACTATTCCAGCCTAGATGTAAAAAGAATTCAACTCCTGCCAGTTACTTTATCCGTCTTCATGGAACTGGGAGGAGAAACTTCTGCTCCCTCCATGACAGTCACAACAGGAAACTAATTATCCCAATCCACCAGCAAGGAGAAGGTAATACTGTCGTTCAGAATAAGGCCGGCATGGCTGGGAACTTTCATATTCTGATTCCAGGGCACTTCATTTCACCAGACAAGGACTGATTCCTTTCAAAGTTCAATCCTGGTTGAGAAACACTGAAGGCACAGATGGAGCCACAAATGCAGAAGTGAGGGACACTGACAAAAGTACACCCCGGAAGGGGGCGGGGTTTTCAGGCAGTACCTTTCCTTCAACAGCAAACGCACTCAGGACGTTTGGGAGCATGATTCAGTTTTTCTCACAACGTTGTGACATGTGCTCAATCTTCTTCCACTAGGCCTGCTGAGACCAGAGAAACCGATCACATTTTTCAAGCATGCTTTGTATCAAGGCTCTGAAATCCCAGAGAAAAGAAACAAGCACATTTAGTTTTTGTTGTCCTTTCTTTACAAGACACTTTTTTAAACACACAGAAAATTAAAGGATTCAAAAAGTTGACTGATCTGTGCATCAAAAGACATGATCAACAGAGTGAAAAGGCATTCTGTCCTATAGGAGAAATTATCTGTATATCATGTATCTGGTAAAGGGTTAATATCCAGAATATACAAAAAATTCAAAAAAGAAAAACAATACGATTAAAAAATAGGAAAAAGGACATGAACAGAGGTCTCCAAAGATAATATACAAACAGCCAACAAGTGTATGAAAAGATGCACAGCACCATTAATCATTAGGGAAATGCAAATAAAAGCCACAGAATCCTCTCACCTCACCCCCATTAGGATGGGTACTGTCAAAAAGAAGTAGCTAGTGTTACTGAGAATATGGAGAAAATGGAACCCTTCTGCACTACTGGTGGGGATGTAAAATGGTAACCCCTATGGAAAACAGTTCCTCAAAAAATTAAAAATAGAATTCCATATAATCTAGCAATTCCACTTCTGGGTACACATCCAAAAGAATTGGAAGCAGGGTCTCAAAGAGACATTTGTACGTCTGTGTTCACAGCAGCTTTACTCATAAGAGCCATAAGGGGAAGCATCCCACGTTGAATGGATCCACAAAATGCGGTACATCCACACAATGGACTACTTACTATTCAACCCTAAAAAGGAAGGAAATCCTGGCACATGCTCTAATATCAACGAACCTTAAAAACACTATGGTAAGTGAAATAAGCCAGTCATTAAAAAGGCAAGCACCATATGAATTCACTGATATAAGATACTTATAATATAGTAGTCCTCCTCCCTTACCCACAGTTTTGTTTTCTATGGTTTCAGATACCCACAGTCAACCATGGTCCAGAAGCAAACAATCCTCCTTCTGATATCCCATCAGAAGGTCAAGAGTAGCCGAATACTTTTTTTTTTTTTTTTTAAGATTTTATTTATTTATTTATTTGTCAGAGACAGAGGGAGAGAGCGCGAGCGAGCACAGACAGACAAAGAGGCAGGCAGAGGCAGAGGGAGAAGCAGGCTCCCTGCCGAGCAAGGAGCCCGATGTGGGACTCGATCCCAGGACCCTGGGATCATGACCTGAGCCGAAGGCAGCTGCCTAACCAACTGAGCCACTCAGGCGTCCCAAGAGTAGCCGAATACTACGTCACGATGCCTAAGTCACTCCCCTCAGTCCATCTCATCAAGTGGGCATTTTATCAACTCCCATTATCACAGGAAGAGGGGTGAGTACGGTACAATAAGATATTTTGAGAGACAAAGAGAGAGAGCAAGAAATGGAGAGGGGGAGAGAGAGAGAGAGAGAGAAAGACCACATTCATATATATAGCCTTTGTTCTGGTAAGCTGTTAAAACTGTTCATTTTATCAGTTATTATTAATCTCTCACTAACTTAAAAATTAAACTTTATCACAGGTATGCCTATATAGGAAACAACCCAGTACATATAGAGGTTCGATATATCCATGGTTTTAGGTATTCACTGGTGGTCTTGGGGAATACCTCCCTTGGATAAGTCAAAATCACAGAGACAAAAGCAGACTGGTGGTTGCCAGAAGCTGCACAGAGGCGGTTTATGAGGAGTTGTTTAATAGGTAAAGTCTAAGTTTTGTAAGATGATATGGATATACTTAACACTACTGAATCAGACACTTTAAAAATGGTTAAGATGGTAAATTTTACGTTATCTGTATTTTACCACCACGATGAAAACAAAAACAAAAAAAGCCCTGAGACAATGTGACATTTGGTGCTGTCTTTGCAAACTAGTACATGTCAGCCCTGGGTATTCACACTGGTCCACAAGGGTCTCGGTCATGACTATGAAACACAGCATTACCTTAGGCTCGTCCTTCAGCAGCAGAGAAGTCTCAGCCCCCTCAGCTACTAGGGAAAGGCTGGGGCTGAGTCATCTCTAGAGCCCCACCCCCTTCTGTGAGCTTCCACATTCCCCAAATACCTGTGGAAAGGGCGTGACAAGGCGTGACAAGTTATTACCTCTGCCTTTTCTCAGCAATCCTTAGGATATCACAGGTTCTGGTAAACCTCTCTGACAGCTCCACCGTTAAACCACATTCCTGTAGGAGGGTCCAGGCCCGATCTGGGCCCATGGCCTTAGCTAACAGGAGTGCCACATTCTCCATGTTGATGGGGGAAGGTCCATCATTGAAGTTCCCATTTGGTAACTTCTGGGGGCTTGGTTTTGTGCTCTTGTTCTGTACGAGATGTAGGAGAAGCTTCCATTCCTCCACAGTCTCTGGGATCCAACCTACACACATAGAAACACACAAATGTTGGCTCTAATGGCTCTTAGCACTCTGCCTGCGTACAGGAGATGGTCAAAACCATCCTAACACAAAGTTGCTTTCTGAACATTTGTTGAGTAATGTACGATAAGGAGAAGTCACAAAATAAGCTCCAAAATTCTTCATTCACCCACTCACTCAGGAATTTCCCAGGTATAGCCTAGGCTAGGCACCCAAGGTGCTGTGCGGGACCAGCCAGACATGATGAGCACTGAACTCCTGTGGAGCTCACAGTCCAGTAAAGGGGGTAGAACCCAGATAAACACAGAAATAAATCTGTACTTATAAACTGGGCCAAGTGTGATAAAGACCAGAGAACCACGGTGCCTGTATGGCTCACTCGTTAAGCATCTGCCTTTGGCTCAGGTCATGATCCCTGAGTCCTGGGATCGAGTCCCACATTGGGCTCCCTGCTCAGGGGAAGCCTGCTTCTCCTGCGTGCACTCTCTCTCAGATAAATAAATGAAATCTTTACTTTACAAAGAGAAAAGGGGCACGTGGGTGGCTCAGTGGGTTAGGCCTCTGCCTTCGGCTCAGGTCATGATCTCAGGGTCCTGGGATCGAGCCCCACATCGGGTTCTCTGCTTAGCAGAGAGCCTGCGTCCCACTTCTCTCTGCCTGCCTCTCTGCCTACTTGTTATCTCTGTCAAATAAATAAAATCTTTAAAAAAAAAAAAAAGAAAGAAAGAAAGAAAGAAAGAAAGAAAAAAGAAAAAAGATCAGGAAACCATTAGAGAGAATGACAGATTTGGGGAAGGATCTGAGAAGGGCTCCATGAGGATGGGACAGGTAAGCAGATAGCTGAAAGACCTGGCAAGCTTAGAGAGCACATGCTTGCAGCTCACATATGGACAGCTTGAGGTCGCAGGGCATCAGGACCGGAAGATGAGGGAGCCTGCTTTTCTGACAAAGAAACATGCAAGGCAACTTGTCACAGGACAGAACTTGAATTCAAGGAACTCAAAGAAAGGCCTACAGTGCACAAAGGCCTGAATTTTATTCTACATAAGGGGCTTCAAGGAGAGCCACATCATCCAATTTTTGTAAAAGAACGCTTCTAGGAGCACCTGGGTGGCTCAGTGGAATGGGGCCTCTGCCTTCAGCTCGGGTCATGATCCCAGGGTGCTGGGATGAAGCCCTGCATCAGACTCTCTGCTTATCAGGGAGCCGGCTTCCTCCTCTCTCTCTTTCTCTGCCTGCCTCTCTGCCTACTTGTGATCTCTGTCAAATAAATAAATAAAATCTTAAAAAAAAAAAAAAAAGAATGCTTCTGGCTGCTATAGGGAAAATGGATTAAATGTGGGAGAGAACAGAAACCAGATGACTAACTCTGAGGTTACCGCAGCCATCTGGGCAAGTAGCTAGGACCAGAGAGCTGGTGGTAGAGCCAAAGGAGGTACACAGACAGGAGACCTACATCTGGCAGTAAAACCAACATGCCTTGAAGCGTGATTAATATGAGTTACAGGGAAACAGAATTGTCAAGAAAAGACCCCCATTTATTACACCAAGGGTAAGAACAGCTGCTATTATTACTTTAACAAAATATTCAGAGTCCTTTTATCTGGGCAGGAAGGATTTTTTTTTTTTTTTTTTTTTTTAGCTTTTTGTTTTGATAAAGTTCCAGTAGTTTTATTTTTTATTTTTTTAAGATTTTATTTATTTATTTGACAGAGAGAGATCACAAGTAGGCAAGAGGCAGACAGAGAGAGAGGAAGGGAAGCAGGCTCCCTGCTGAGCAGAGAACCCGATGCGGGGCTCAATCCCAGGACCCCGGGATCATGACCTGAGCCGAAGGCAGAGGCTTTAACCCACTGAGCCACCCAGGCGCCCCTGGGCAGAAAGGATTTTAAGTGATATTTATCTTCTTTATGCTTCCTGAATTTTTAGGGTTTTTTTTTTTTAAATATTTTATTTATTTGACAGACAGAGATCACAAGTAGATAGAGAGGCAGGCAGAGAGAGAGGAGGAAGCAGTCTCCCTGCTGACAGAGAGCCCAATGTAGGGCTCGATCCCAAAACCCTGGGATCATGACCCGAGCTAAAGGCAGAGGCTTTAACCCACTGAGCCACCCAGGTGCCCCTGAATTTTCAGTTTTTATGTATAATAAACACCCTGATAGAACTTGAAAAATATAAACCACGCCTATCATAACTGTTTTGGTTATTTTTCAGGAGTGTATCCATGTCTACAGCTCTAGTCCTGCACCCGGCCCTCCTCTTCATTTCTGAAACAGAGATGATCTCAGTAATTGTTGTGACAGTTGGGACAACTGAAGCTAACACTTGCCAGTCACTGGCTTCTCTGCCCGGTTGGAACTTTCCCTCTCCCACACCAACAGGGCTGAACCAGGATATAGGTCACACTGCTGAATGAAGGACTCTGATGTCACACAGTTGGCGTCTTTGAACGGAGGCAAATAAAGCAACACTACAGAACACCCACGACAGACCCTCAAGCCTCAGATACCAACGTCTAAGCCTGGCCTTCAGATTGCCATTGTATCTAGGCTGGATTGATGAAAATTTAAAAAAGTTTTTTAAATTGGGCGCCTGGGTGGCTCAGTGGGTTAAGCCGCTGCCTTCGGCTCAGGTCATGATCTCAGGGTCCTGGGATCGAGTCCCACATCGGGTTCTCTGCTCAGCAGGGAGCCTGCTTCCCTTCCTCTCTCTCTGTCTGCCTCTTGCCTACTTGTGATCTCTCTCTGTCAAATAAATAAATAAAATCTTAAAAAAAAATTTTTTTTAAACTATCTAAATACCTATGAAGGCTTAAGAAAAGCTGACTGCCACTCTAAGTTCATTCTGATGATCTAACATTTGACTGTGGAAAAGGCAATACGGTTCTGAGAAAAGAATCTAAACACAAACTTTAGAGATAATTAGACCTGGGTCTGAACACCTGCTCCACCAGTGGTATGGCTCTGGGGAAACTAACTGTCCTTCCTCTAGGTCTCAGTTATAACTTCTGTAAAACAGAAATAACAGGAACTATTCCAACAGCTTGTTATCTCACTTAACCAGCAATGAAAAAAGACCTAGTATAGTGCCTAACACAAAGCAGACACTCATTAATAAAAAGGATGCCTATAGTTTATTCCTAATTCTGATTTTGTGATACACTAAGTGATATAGATAAAAACAAACAAAATCAATGAAAAAGAACAAATGGGATGCTTTGGTGGCTCAGTCAGTTAAGTGTTTGCCTTTGGCTTGAGTCATGGTCCCAGGGTCCTGCGATTGAGTCCTGTGAGTAGGGAGCCCGCTTCTCCCTCTACTTCTGTCCCTCCCCTCACTCCTGCTCACTCTTGCTCACTTTCTCTCTCTCAAATAAATAAAATCTTTAGAAAAAAAGAAAACCAACCAAAAACACCCCACAAAAAAATCAAAACAAAAACAAACATCCACAAATTTGATGGCTAGCTAGAATTACAGAATTGCATATGGGATCATCAAAATGTTCACCGAATTTCTTTTTTTTTTTTTTAAAGATTTTATTTATTAATTTGACAGAGAGAAATTACAAGTAGATGGAGAGGCAGGCAGAGAGAGAGAAAAGGAAGCAGGCTCCCTGCTGAGCAGAGAGCCCGTCGCGGGACTCGATCCCAGGACCCTGAGATCATGACCTGAGCCGAAGGCAGCGGCTTAACCCACTGAGCCACCCAGGCGCCCCTACCGAATTTCTTATTGAAAAGTCTGCAGTGGGGTGCCTGGGTGGCTCAGTGGGTTAAGCCACTGCCTTCGGCTCAGGTCATGATCTCAGGGTCCTGGGATCGAGCCTCATGTCCGACTCTCTGCTCAGCAGGGAGCCTGCTTCCTCCTCTCTCTCTCTCTCTCTCTCTGCCTGCCTCTCTGTCTACTTGTCATCTCTGTCAAATAAATAAATAAAATCTTAAAAAAAAAAAAAAAAAGAAAAGTCTGCAGTGACTTCTAAAATACTACAACTAAGAGTAACCAGTTGGGATTTACATACCATTGTTCCCTTCCATCAGGCTCATATCATTCAGGCACACAATGTTGGTGAAGGCCTCTCTTCTTCTCTCCAGCTCCAAACAAAGAGAAAGATATCCAGGCCAGAAACTTTAAAGAGAACAAAGTTGAAGAAAGGAATCAAAACAGTGAATTTATCTGGAGCTATGCTATCCAATATAGTAGATGCTAGCCACATGTGGCTGTTTAAATTTAAATCAAATAAAAAGTCAGTTCTTCAGCTGACCAATCCATATTTCAAGTTTTCAATAGCCACAGTGGCTAGTAGCTACCATATTGGACAACACAGTAGAATAATTCCATTATTACAGACAGCTCTATTAGCCCTGATCTGGAGTATTTAAGAAAGAAAAAAAAAAAAAGAATAAAAGCTAGAGATAAATACTGACATTTCAGGCCAAGCACCAATTATGAAATGTACAACCTTATACACTTCATAAACTTTCAGATTTCTTCCCCAAATATGCAAACTATGGAGGTTTTCCTTGACTCTTCCCCCTCCTTCATTTGCTATCCCATTGTGTCTAAGTCCCACTGCATTTTCCTTCAGAATGTGCTCCTTCTGCTGCCCTACTTACTAATCACCAATTCAGTCGTACCTGAATTACTGCAACAGCTTCCTAGCTGGCCCTCCTGTCTCCAGCCCTTCTCATGTATGACACCAGAAATGATCTCCAGAAAGCTCCATTTTTATCATGCCATTTTTGTACCCCAAAGTCTAAAAGGTCTCTACTGATAACTAAATTCTTCTGACGAACTATCAAGGTCCTATATCATCTCATCACCCACTACACCTGGCTAGTCTCATCCTTATTACAATAGAACAAATATATATCAAGTACCTACCACTGTCTGAATTAAGGCATTATGAGGAAAAAAGGAAGACACAGGTCCCTATCTCCAAAAGATTATAATCCAGGTGGAGCCGTAAGATAACACTGCCAGGCAATAAAGAACTGATATGTGGTGCAGACAAAAAGCGATGTCAGTTTCTCATGCCCCTGCCCTCCTCGTCTTGGGCTCCTTTATCAATAAAAATCTTGTCCAGTCTTCAGGGCTTTTACCTCCAAAGTCTCACCTCCTCCTTAAGTTCTTCAGCAGCACTACTACTGAGCACATTCTGATCTCTGGCTTCTCGAGAACCCTGCACCAATTTTAAGTCTTATCACACAGTCTGGTGCTTAATTAAATACCATCTAAGTGCCTGAGAACTGGGGCTAGCTAAGGATCAGGGGGAAAGAGAAATTCGCAAGGGCCAGTGTCTTACACACAAAGAAAAAATACACACAAAATTTAAAAGGAAAAAGATGTTTGCTAGCACTTAAAACAAAAGATACTTTTCCATAGTAAAGAGAATTCCCAAATGATAAAGCACACCAACTCAAGCCCTTCACTGCAAAGCTATTAACTGAGATGACTCCAATCTTTAACTTCAGCTTCTAAAAAAATTCTCACTTACCCATGAGACTTACAGATGTCAGTCATTTTCTCTTTGGTTGTAAAATCTGCAGGTAGTTTAATGAGATGTAGCATCAGCTGACTGTAGCCCCACGAAGACAAGTGTGAATGAGGCCTGTGAAGTGAAAAGCTCTCAGTAAATGGAATAGGAAATACATTCTACAAAATGTTTATTCATTATCTAATAGATAAGAACAGAGTTTAATTTTACTTGTTCCATTACTATTGTATTTTTCAAACATTTCTACTTGGCTTTTGAAAAATTAAAAATAGGGGCACCTGAGTGGCTCAGTGGATTAAAGCCTCTGCCTTCAGCTCGGGTCATGATCCCAGGGTCCTGGGATCGAGCTCCACATTGGGTTCTCTGCTCAGCAGGGAGTCTGCTTCCTCCTCTCTCTCTGCCTGCCTCTCTGCCTACTTGTGATCTCTGTCTGTCAAATAAATAAATAAAACCTTGAAAAAAAAATTAAAAATAGCTATTCTTTTCTGTACAAATACCTATTTATTTTTTCCTAAGTTTTAGTCTTTTTAAAAAATTTTTATATTTATATTGGTCACTGACAGGTTTTATTTCCTAATTGTTCTGTAACTACATTCATCTAATTATATATAAATCTCATTATACTTTTTCTCTCACTGTATTCCACTCATCTGAATTTTGGGTAACAATTCCTCTTTAGTTTCTCGCAATAAACACTGGATAGGATCAGCTATGTAAAAAAACTATAGGCAGCTAATTATATTTATATGACGTGGAAGGCACTGAACACTTTTATAGGACAAAGGCCTTATCACTAGTCTACTGTGGTACTTAAAATTTTGCTGTGGTTCTGCAAACATTTGGTGCTTGCTTGGTTAGATGTCTTTAAAGTTTTGGGCATAGTCTGCTGGTTGACTGAGGTTACTAATCATAATATTCAAATATGTAATTTTAATTTATGCCAATTCTGTTTCTCCAGTAAAATCAATTACCTATTTTTAAAAATTAGACATTTTTATTATTCAAAAGCAAAAGAAAGAAGCCCACAACTCATCACTCACAGACAGCCATTGTATGTCATTCTAGACCTTTTGTCTAGGCATATAAGATAGGCACTTAGAGGGCTTTTAAAAAACTTCTGCTAGAGGAAAACAAAAGGAACATTTCTAATACATTACATGTACCAATGCATATTTTTTTTATGAATAGTTATTTTTTTTTAGTCCCAAATCAAGCTATGTCTAGAAATTTCCAGTATGAAAACATGCAATTTTCTTCCCCTCTAATACTGACTGAATTGTCAAAGACTCTTAATACAGATCCATGAAAGAGCTTCAGATGGTCAGTTTAACCTGAAATCATGTGGAAAATTACGCAGAGATGTGCATTTTTCTGAAAGGAATCATCAGATCCTTATAAGATCTGTAACTCAAAAAATGTTCAGAACCACTAAGAAATATAATCTCATTACTATCATGACTTGAGTCAGTCTCTTCCATAGCTCTCTCTGACAAAAGCCCAGAATGCTGTATGTGACTAGTTGTTGCATTCCAGAAGAAAATCAGAGCTTAGAAAGAGAACTTCTGTACCTAGGGTTTCCTTCATCGTCCATCATGCTTGTGCTTGGGGGAGCATCGTGGGACATGGCCAAAAGCAGCCAATCCAATCTCAAAGACTCTGGCTGTAGAAGGGACTCAAGGAAGGATGGCCTAAAAGAAAGTTGGGGACAAAATCACCAATCTTCACACTGAGAAAGGAGACATAAAATGTGGGAACGTGAATAAAATGTTATTAGGGGATTAAAAATAGTAGATGAAAATGCTCTGCTACAAAATGTCTAGAAATGCAGGTGAAAATCTGACAGCCTTTTAAATGAATAGGTGGGTTCAAGATAATAAAGAAAATGTCCAAGGGCCAAAAAAAAAAAAAAAAAAGAGAGAGAGAGAAATAAGGCTAGTATGGCACATGTAAATTAATCAGAGGATAAAAAGGGGTGATGGGGGGGGCTGTTGCTAGTTTCAACAACCAAGTGCCATGTGGAAATAGGAAATGAGACCTGGATCTAAAAAAAGGATAAAGAACTGGAACTGAGATCCACAAAAAGATGAGATCCCACAAAAGCTGGGATATTATCAGTAAAGAGGTGGCAACAAATCCACTCACCAGCAGTGACAACAAAGAAGCTTATCTGCCCTAGCAGAGGACCAGAAGCAGGGCTTTAATTTTATACTGAGAATAAAATCACCTTATTGGTCACTTGAGAATCCCTGTGCAGGGAGGAAGAGAAGCGTAGTCTGCACACATTTATGGTGTGTGCGGTGGACTGTGACAGAAAGGTAATAACTACAATCACCCTCTTTCATGGTAGGGGACTCAGCTCTGTGGCAGTTGGCAGTAAAAACATTACAATGTCTTCTACAAGGGAAACAATATCCCGTCACGCAAAGGGGAACCTGCAAATGTTCTCGCCTTCTCACCGTTGATCTTCAGGCCTTGATTTCACCAGACCGTCTAAGTAGGCCAAAAACTGACCAGGATGATGATGACAAAGTTGCATGACATCCGAAGGCAAAACAGATGGGTAAAATCTGATTAAGGACCGAAGGGCAGATTCTCCAAACCTCTCATACAATCTGCATTTAAAAACAAAACAAGTAAGTCTCCAACTTCAACCGGATGATTTAACTTGATTACATCATCTAAGCACTTATGAGAAATAAAGATAACAAGAAACTGCCCACCAGGCGACTGGGTAAAACTTTAGAGATTAAGACACAAACAAAAAAATACGTGCTTTATTCATATAAACAAGATACACAACAACTTACCGGGTAGCATGAGCAATCAACAAAGGACTGTCAAAGGGGACTGAGTCATTCAATAACTTTATTCTTGTTGGTAGGTCTCCTTCTTCCATCTGCATGTATGTAGGATTGGAACTTGCCATTTCTGAAAGATAAAGCACACCCTTTTCCTTTCATCTCATAGCTGTTGAGTATTCAGTTCAACACAATAAACACACTCATTCAACAATCATTAGTCATGGACCTACTGGGTGCATGGCACAATGTTTAAGCACTGAAGGACTGACAAAAAAGAATAAGACACAAGGCCTACTTTTAAAGACCTTAAGGTCAGGGGCACCTGGCTGGCTCAGTGGGTTAAGCCTCTGCCTTTGGCTTGGTCATAATCTCAGGGTCCTGGGATCCGGCTCTCTGCTCAGCAGGGAGCCTGCTTCCTCCTCTCTCTCTGCCTGCCTCTCTTGCCTACTTGTGATCTCTGTCAAATAAGTAAATAAAATCTTAAAAAAAAATAAAGACCTTAAAATCAAATTGGGAGGCAAAGCACACTGCAATTTTTAAATAAGAACATATAACCAATATATAAGCCACTATCACCCTCAAATAAGGATAACATATATTAGTATATATATGTTATATACTAAATCAACAGTGTGTGTGTGTCTAACATATATATGTTATATATCTACCATCGAGGCCAAATTTCTCATTTTTCCTAGAACCAGTGCCCGTACTCGAACTTTTTAGACAAAATAAATTAACTTAAAATTTCACCTATTTTTAATAACCATCCATTATAGCCAGGTCATTTAAAGAAAAGCGTGAGTTATGACCTAGCTAAACTCCTTGTAGTTTAAAAATACACACACGAATCTAAGGTGAGGGCTTTTAAAAAAAGATTTTAAAAGGATTTTAAATTTGGGTGTAATCTCTACACCCAACGTGCGGCTCGAACTTAGAATCCAGAGATCAAGAGTTTCGAGTTTCATGTTCCACTGACTGAGCCAGCCAGGAGCCTCTAAAATGAGTTTTTCTTTTTTTTCTTTTCTTTTTTTTTTTTTAAAGATTTTATTTATTTGTCAGGGAGAGAGAGCGAGCACAGGCAGACAGAATGGCAGGCAGAGACAGAGGGAGAAGCAGGCTCCCTCCTGAGCAAGGAGCCCGATGCGGGACTCGATCCCAGGACGCCGGGATCATGACCTGAGCCTAAGGCAGCTGCTTAACCAACTGAGCCACCCAGGCATCCCTAAAATGAGTTTTTCAAGTAGTTTTCACCTGGCTCTGAAGACAAATCCCCAAGAACAGCTCCAAAAGCTGCTTTCCTTAATTACATCACTAGCAAAAGGGTGGAACCTGTTCAGATCCTCTCTGAAAACCTGACCTTCCATTTCTGATACATGGGTTTCTAAAAATCATTTTTTCCACAGTTTCATTATTGTCTATATGACTGTGTCAGGCAGTAAGTACTTGGACAAATTCAGAGAAGGCAGCAGCATTTAGAGCTAGAGACGAGAGGGCAAGCTTTATAACTGGGTGGGGGCTAAGCCAAATGTCTCCCCCTGAAATCAAGCAAGCAGCTGCATCACCTCAAAGCACCCAACCCACAGGCTCTCTCCAGCTCTGGTAATAAGTTAACCACCACTCAGGCTGATGAGATTCTCTTCAGGGTTGAGTATGATCACGTAAGAGACAGATATTGCAAAGTTCCGCTAAGTAATAATGTGAAACATTTGAACCTACTGGAAGAGAAATAAATTTTCTTATTTAACATAAAAGTCTACCTCAACTCAGAGAAAGAAACTGAAATCATTTTGTATGCTGTTAACTCTTAAATGTGAACTGAAGCAGAACAATAACCACATCATGTTTCTGGAAAACCAGAATGTCTTTAAGTTTATAAAGACAATATAAAAATCTATAGGTACTTGTGATTGTTAGCTTTTGGTAATGAATGAAAGTTGTGTTTCCAGTCTAAATCAATTATTCCAAAACATGGGACCGTACAGTGGAAAGAGCATACATGGTCTGAGGTACGAAAGCTGGCTTCCACAGGAGAATGACACACACTTTCAGTCAAGTGTGAAATGGAGATTGCTGCCTATCCACCAAAATCCCTAAGGCAGATAGACAAGCTCTTAGCCCCTACCATTCCTTTCTTTCTAGACACCTGGACAGCTTACATTTCCTAGTCTCCTTCGCGGGTAGGGAAACCATGTGATAGAATTCTCACCAATGGAACATAAAACACGAGATGTCAGGCACTACAAGATTAGGCCTCTAAGAGGGCACAGCATGTCTGCCCCTTCCACATGCATTCCCCAGGACATGGCAATCCATCCTCAATCACAAGCCCAAAGGAAGACAGAGTCAAAGAAATGGAAGAAACTTTGAACCCGGGATTACCCACATGGAAGAGAGCTTCCCACTCGCCTAGAACCTGTCCTGGAGTGACAGGAGCAAGAAATAAACTTCTACTGTATCTGAGTTATTAGGAGATATTTACTCAGCAATTCAGCCTACTCAACTATTACAATCTCTATCTCCGTTTCTTCCCCTGTTAAATGGAATAACACCATCTACTCTGAAGACATTTATAAGGAAGAAATGAGATGATGCCTACTGAAATATTTATACCTGACACACAGTAAGTACTCAATAAATGGCATAGATTATCTCTGCATTAGTAAGTTACATAAAGGATTTTGTTTTTCTATTTATACATTTATAAAACATTTTATGGTAACCCCAACTTCTTCAACACTGCTATGTACATTTTTTGAAATTCAAATGAATTTCTTATAATACCATTGCAAATGAAATCAATGTTTGAAGGACTATTAAAAATTAAATTGAGTGGGAAACAGAAGGGTAGGCCAGAATAGAAGTGATTTTGTACTTCACTCTTTTTCTTTAAATGTGAACATGCTAAGATGCTATTGTGCTCTGTACTAATTTCTATTTGATAAGGCAATCTGATTATTACCTTTCAGTCCTTCAATGAAAGTATCCCAAACACAAGGACTGTTAGCGTAACTAAGCTTGATACTCTCCTTTGCTCTTTTCAAGTCCAGGAGAAAAAAATACTTCTTTATGAACTGGCAAGCCAGACTTTCAGGACAGTACTGTTGCGAAGCGTGGTCCACATGTCCACTTGCACTTTTGATCTCAGGATTCAATACATTCAATTCCAAACACAACGTTGTCAATTCAGCCAGGTCCTTCTGAAGACAGCTGGCTATGCTGCATGGAGAACATACTTGGAAAAGGTCATCCAAGGGCTCCCTTGGACTATTTGTAGATTCACACACTGTTGGATCAACAGTTTCTTCACTGCCTAATGAGTCTCCCTTTTCTTTTTCACTGTCTTCATCTAACATTTCCTTTTCTGACTCTTCAAATGACAGCATATCCTGGTTGGATGTCATGGATGAGTTGCCAGTATCTGAAATAACTGTAAAGTCCTTCATGGCAAACGTTTTTTCTAACTGCGAGAGCCATTCCTGTAAGATCATCCTCAGAGACGTGGGTTCAAACAAAACCAGTGGGTCCTCTAGCTTGGTCCTATGCGAGACAGACAAATGTGAAATTTATGCTTCATGTGTTTTTATATTTTTTTAAAGATTTTATTTACTTATTTGACACAGACAGAGAGATCACAAGTTAGGCAGAGAGGCAGGGAGAGGGAGAAGCAGGTTCCCCACTGAGTAGAGAGCCTGATGCGGGCTTGTTCCCAGGACCCTGAGATCATGACCCAAGCCGAAGGCAGATGCCCAACTGAGTCACCCAGGTATCCCATGCTCCATGTGTTTTCTTAAAACACATTATTTCATGCTAAACAAACCTACTGGATGAAACATTTCTTGGGAATAAATGTTACTTTTCAACTCTTCAACAATTATCTCAGCAAGATGACAATACAGAGAGTGCTAACTTCAATACTAATTGTTGAATTTCAATTGCAAATGAGACCACCTCTGCCCCACACTGTCTCAGGACCACTACTGATGACCTCAAAGTCATTCCCATTCATTAGAAAACGCTCTCATTCATAAATACTCACATTGCTTCTGCTGTTGCTACTTTGAGCTCTTGGAGCTTGTCTTCTTCCGGAGGTTGACTAACTATTTCTTTTTTGCCCCTAGAAAAGTATGAAATGAGTTAGAGGGGATTAGCGCAACCACAGACAAATGTTTCTAAGTGCTTACTAAGTGGCAAGTATTGTACTTAATATTAATATTACAGGACACAAACAGAGGAGTATAAAAAAATGGCCTATGGCTTCAAGATGAGTAAGGTTTAGTGAGAAAGAAAGGTATGCAAACAACTAACTACAAATAAGAATAAAGCAAATCCGAAAGAGCAACACAAGCACTGTGCTATTAACGCACAATGAAAGCAATTATTATTCTGAAGAGGTAGTCAAAGGATGCCTTCCCCTGGAGGCAGTGTGTGAGTTCAGAAGAATAATGGGGGTGGGGAGGGAGGATAGTGCAGGTGAAAGAATCAACTCCAAGAAAGGCAGTGAAGTGTCCCCACCCAGCGCTCTGACAGGACTGGAATTTACAGCACTTGGAAGGATGTAGCTGGAAATGAGGCTGGAAAGAGGGGGTTAAGGTCACACTGAGGGCTCCTTTCAAGGCCACAGCTATACTTGTACTGTTTTTTCCTATATATACATGGATTCGCCAAACTCTTCTGTTTTGTCTGACTGTCTACATACACTGGGCCTGTGGTAAGTGCTGAGCCTCTACGCTTCTAACGCTCAGATCCCCTGAACTATGTGTTTAGGCAGAGACCAGATGAACACACTTCACACTGAGCTAGAGCAAGGGCTCTGCTACAACTCCATTTGTAGGGTGTGCCACCAGCACACCCTAAGAAGGTTCATGACAAGACCAAAATGCACTACAGGCCAGAGAGCATTAGTGACTTACCCAAGGTCACATACTAGCCAGAAGCACAGGGTCTTGACTGTTGGTCATCCTCTTAATCTAATACTCTAACATCCCAGAAGTTTGAAGAGATTTGGAGGGAGGGAGTTTATGCAGGGCAAAGATGAAAGAGGTGCTAAATTAAAACTCAAAAGATGTGCTATGGAGGGGGAGCTTAGGTGGCTCAGTCAGCCGAGCACCTGCCTTCAGCTTGGGTCATGTTCCCAGGGTCCTGGGATGGAGCCCCGCATCAGCCTCCTAGTTCTACAGGGAGCCTGCTTCTCCCTCTCCCTCTGCCTGCTGCTCTCCCTGCTTGCACACCTCTTACCCCATGTCAAATAAATAAACAAAACCTTAAAAAAAGAAAAAAAAAAAAAGATCTGCTATGGATACATGTTATTTACTTCATGGTATTCACATTTTTTATGAGCTACACAATCTATAATGAACAGGGTTTATTATGTGTGCCTTCTCCAATAGCACAGAGTCTAAGCCTTTCTTCAAAATGACAACTGAGTCCTCTAGAATTTACCCAGATATATATGCAAGAGCTTACTCGGCATCTTCTTCCTTTGGGCAGGTGACCGGACTCATCTCCTCCTCACATAATTGCTCCTCACCTCTGGGTTCTGGTCTTATTTTCAGATCAGGGCTTGTATGAAGGGTGCCAATCTTCTCAGTAGTTTTACGTACAAAACTAGAAACGCTGGAAGTCAAATACCAAAAAACTAATATGAAAAAACCTCATTACTCCCCAAAACAAAAAATTCAGTACCTGAGTGCTCTGTCTGTTCCTGTTAGTCCTAGAAAGGCAATCTGGACTTAATAAAAAGAAAGACTATGCTTATAGCAACTTCCCTAATCAACCACAAATTTCATATAAGGCCCAAGTAAAATTTACAGTATAGTAAGAAGTCACTTCTTTTACTAAACTGCTTTGATTTGGTGCTAAAGGAAACGTCTTTAACTCCATCTATGTCTACACGGTTTCTGTCAACTTAGACAAAGGAGGCCATGTGATCACCTGCCCCATTCTGGCCAGAGAAATAACAGAATTTCTTCATGAGACTCAGTGGTTAACTAATCACAACATATCCTCCAAGGATAAGCAAAACTGAAGCTGGTAACTAAATCACTACATTATACATCTGAAACTAATAGGACACTATATGTTAATTATACTAGAATTAAAGTTAAAATTAAACAAAAAAAAACATAAAACTGTATCCAGGGAGACTCAGATAAGCAGTTAAGAAGTTTTACAAAAAAATCTTTTCTCTCGGGGCGCCTGGGTGGCTCAGTGGGTTAAGCTGCTGCCTTCTGCTCAGGTCATGATCTCAGGGTCCTGGGATCAGAGTCCCGCATCGGGCTCTCTGCTCAGCAGAGAGCCTGCTTCCCTCTCTCTCTCTCTCTGGCTGCCTCTCCGTCTACTTGTGATTTCTCTCTGTCAAATTAATAAAAATAAAATCTTAAAAAAAAAAAATCTTTTCTCTCAAACTCAAGTGCTAATTCTAGGCCCATGGAGTAGTGAGAAAGACTTCCAAAGAGTCTCCAATTCTGAACCTAAACTGAGAAAGGATCAAGAGATGACGGACAATATACAGAAACTATTCCTATCAGGGATAAGGAAAACAACATATTTTTCTTACTTTTTTTTTTTTTTAAGATTTTATGTATTTATTTGACAGAGAGAAATCACAAGTAGATGGAGAGGCAGGCAGAGAGAGAGAGAGAGAGGGAAGCAGGCTCCCTGCTGAGCAGAGAGCCCGATGCGGGACTGGATCCCAGGACCCTGAGATCATGACCTGAGCCGAAGGCAGCCGCTTAACCCACTGAGCCACCCAGGCACCCAACAACATATTTTTCAAACTTTTGCTCTGTCTCTTGGGTGGAGGGCACATTTTAAAACAACTCAAACATCCAACTACTCAAAGAGGAAAGCTACATTGCCCAAGATAAAAATGAGAAGTTAACAGCCTCAATAAGAGTTTATAAGAGAAATAACCTAGAGACTTTGTTTTTTTTTCTCATTGGAAATGTCTTTCCAGGCACACCTGGGTACTGGGTGGCTCAGTTGGTTAACCATCAGCGTTCTGCTTGGTTCAAAATCCCAGAGTCCTGGGACCAAGCTCCTAATCTTTGCATAGGGATCAGGCTCCCTGCTCAGCAGGGAGTCTGCTTCTCCGTCCACCTCTGCCCCTCCACCTGTACTCCCCACTCCATACCACCCCCACTCCCAGCTCTCTCTCACTCACGTGCATTCTCTCTCTCAAATAAATAAAACCCTTTTTAAAAATAAATTAATCAATTTTAAAAATGTCTTTCCATTCTCAGCATAAAAGCACCTAATGTAACAACTGAAGGGAAGCAAGAAACAGATTCTGTGACAGGACTAACGTACCTTTCCTTGACAGCCTGAAGAGACACAAGAGGAGATGGAGAACGAAATGATAGCGGAATGCTGAAGGGGAGAAAAGTTTCATTCTTATCTGTCTCAGATGTCCCGGGAACATGGGAAACACTGTCTGATAAATGGAATGGGGGGGACAAAGAAACAAAATTTAATCATTTAATCATTTTAATCTTTAAAAAAATTTCTGAAATGAATAAACCAAAGGAAATGAAGAGTTCCATACCAAAATCACAACTGACCCAGATACAAATGAGCAGAACACAAGTTTACAAGATGCATGGGATGGTCCACATATAAAACACTTAGGCAGGTACCTTCATTTTCCTACTAACCCTGAATCCCCATAAGTCAAAAAGGAAGGTTTACAGTCTCTATTATCTCTTCTCAACAGTTCAGTCACAGGAATATTCGAACATCGAAAAGTGAAGGCAATGGCCCCCAAAACTGTAGTAATTTTTCATTCCTGATGGAAAATAATTTGGTTAGTCAAAATAAAACTGTTCTACTCCATTGGTTACTGACCTTTCTTAACTTTTCCAGGACTCTGATGCATGATCAAAATTAGGGACTGTATCAACGTTAGCCTAAACAAGAGTGGGGAAAACACAACTAAACATAAACCCATTCTTCCAGTGGCAAGTAGATCTACATGGAAAGTCTATCAACATAATAAAAATTATTAACCCCAAGTAGAAAACTTGATGCACAAGTTAATCCTGGCAAATAGAAGTCACAGAAAATAACTGCTTCCTGTCGGCAACCAACAAAACATGTCATCATTACCTTCATTTCCATGTGAGCCCCAACACTGATCTGGTGGGTCCTCTTCTTGATGTGAGGCAAATTCTTTGAGCCTCTCATCTTCTGAGAGGGTTTGGCTATGAAGCGAACAAGAATCTTCATCTGACTGACTGCCTCTTCTACTGCTAATGATACGATAAATACCAGAGTCCAAGATGCTGAAACTTTCCTAAAAATAAGAAGAACCCCCCAAAAAATCAAAGTGAAACTTTACTTTTTAACACAAAAATGGTTTTTTTAAGAGAACAACCAACACAAGTAGGTAGCAAGTCAGTAAGAATGATAGGTTGTTTTTTTAAAGATTTTATTTATTTGACACAGACAGAGATCACAAGTAGGCAGAGAGGCAGGCAGAGAGGGAGGGGGAAGCAGGCTCCCCGCTGAGCAGAGAGCCCGATGCAGGGCTCAAACCCAGGACCCTGAGATCATGACCTGAGCTGAAGGCAGATGTCCAACGACTGAGCCACCCAGGCACCCCAACAATTTTGGTTTAAAAGAACCAACTGGCGAGCAAGTTTTAGGTCCCTGGCCACTGGCTCACACTCATACACTGCCATGTTTCCCTAGCTTGCCTCCATGAATCCCAGCAGTGAGAACAGGGCTGCATCGACATAACCCTGAACTGCACTATGACTCCAGCTACTATAAAGGATCTGAAATCACAGGCTAGGAGCAACTGAACTTGTACTTGAGGCTATAGGAGGTACGTCTGGAAACAGAATATAATAAATGATGATGAAACAAAATGTGGCTCCAACACACACCTAAATGGGCGCTTCATGAGGGCTGCCCAACAACTGAAAGAAAGCCTCATCTTGGCACCCCTCCCCCCACCCCAAATCTACTATATGGAAAGGAAGATAAGCTCTGGGATCTGAAGAGATATGTACGTACAACCTAAGGAAGAGAAACCTTACTGTGCAGATAGACCTTCTAAAAAGTAGAAATACCTACATGTGACGAAATGGAGCTTCTTCTACTGCTGCAAGCTGAATCCAAAGGCTCGAATTTTAAGATCAATTCTTCCAGTTGAGAAATAAGATCACTGTAGGTTGGGACGTCCAGCTGAGACTTCAAATGCTCCAATTTATCTATGGTCAAAGATTTTCTTCCCTAGTGAAAGGGTAAGCAGAAACCAAATAGAACAGCTTACTACTTATAACTAAATATAAATTTAATGGCCAAATACTAAAAAATGTCTAACAGAGACCATAGAACCTCAAAGGTGCTTTGAAAAGGTTTAATAAGCTCAAGAAAGACTTAATGGGAATTATCTTAGGAATTAAGAGTTAGAGTTACCGTACACACAATCAACCCCCTTAAAACAAGGCCTGAAATTCAACAAAGTTTCTGAGAAAAAGCAATTTTTTTTTCTTCAGTGGGAAGTATACCCTTTTTCTTACCCACCACCCACTCCTACATTTGTCTGGCAAGATTCCATTAGGGATTTATTGCTGCTTCATCTGTAGGTCATACAGACAGGGCTACTTTGCAGGCAACTTTGCAGCCCACTCCTGCAAACTAGTGTGGTTCCAACAACCCAGGTGAACAGGTAAGCACTCTGACTCACTCTGCCAGCAATAATAGAATTTTGGAATAGACAGCAAGTGCGAGCAGCCAGGTTCCACAGGCCTCTCCTCAGCAGGCGTTCCACACAGCGTTCCACAGACAACAGAGAAAGATGTGAGACTTTCCCGTTGAGGTGCAGACAGAAGAGCTCATTCTTGCAGACAGCTACATCCTGAATACCTACAAAACCCACAGGGGTGAACACACAGAAGGTTAACCACATACTCCTTCTCCATGTTGGTAAGGATGGAAATCATTCTAATAAATTTATTTTTTATATTGAGTTTGGCTTGCCTGAATTTCATTGCTATTATACTTGCAATTCAATGAAGAAATATTTTAGACCCTTCTAGAAAGATCAAAAACAAAAACACATCTCTCTTCTCTAAAATTCTATGTGAAAGATGCTACTTTCTAAACAAAACAAATGAGCAAAGGAAAAAGAAAGAAACCAAGAAACAGATTCTTAACTACAGAGAACAAACTGATGGTCACCAGAGGGGAGGGTGGTGGGGGGGATGGGAGAAATGGGTGGTGGGGATTGAGGAGGGCAATTGTCATGGTGAGCACAGGATAATGTACAGAACTGTTGAACCACTAGATTGTACCGCTAAAATTAACATTAAACTGTTTGTTAACTCTACCAGAATTAAAAATAGTAATGGTATGGTTTCGCTTACTTGTGGAGCATAAGGAATAACACGGAGGGCATTGGGAGAAGGAGAAGAGAAGTGAGTTGGGGGAAATCAGAGGGAGAGACAAACCATGAGAGACTGTGGACTCTGAGAAACAAACAGGGTTTTGGAGGGGTAGAGGGTGGGGGTTGGGTGAGCCTGGTGGAGGGTATTAAGGAGGGCACATATTGCATGGAGCACTGGGTGTGGTGCATAAACAATGAATGCTGGAACACTGAAAAGAAATAAAATAAATGGGAAAAAATAATAATGGTAAAATAAAATAAGTAAAATAAAATGCTACTTTCTGTGAAAAGAAATTGGGGCTTTAAGAGAGCACTCGACATCAGAGACCAGATGACAACATTTCTGAGTTACAATCTGATGGAAACAAACAGATTTTAACACAGTATGTAAATCAACAGTTCATGAGAAAACACCTATCTTGGCAGAACATCATGAAAGGAGTTAGAAAACTAGTTTTTGATCTCACTTATAGGTGCAACCTGAAAAAGCCAAACAATTAGAAGCAGAGAAGAATGGTGAAAACCAGGGACTGGAGGGGTGGGGGATATTGGTCAAGGGGTACAAACT
Source organism: Mustela erminea (assembly GCF_009829155.1). Taxonomy (NCBI): domain Eukaryota; kingdom Metazoa; phylum Chordata; class Mammalia; order Carnivora; family Mustelidae; genus Mustela; species Mustela erminea. The sequence continues at coordinate 72,230,415 of NC_045622.1, forward strand.
TGTAATTAGCTGACAAGTTCTAGAGATCTAACGCACAGCATTGTGTTTACACTTCACAATACTGTACCATATATTGCAAAATTGCTAAGCGACTAGATCTTAAAAGTTCTCATCACAAAAGACAGTAATCATATTGCAATATAAAGCTGATCCTTGAACAACATGGGTTTGAACTGCATGGGTCCATGGATATACGAATTTTTTTCAATTAATACAGTATAGTAAATGTATTTGCTCTTTCTTATGATTTTCTTAATAATGTTCTCTTCTCTAGCTTTCTTTCTTGTAAGAATATAGCAAATAATACATGTAATATACAAAGAATGTTACTCAACTGTTGCTGTTACCAGCAAGGCTTTGGGTCAACAACAGGTTATTAGTAGTTAAGTTCTGGGGGAGTCAAAAGTTACATGCAGGTTTTCGACTGCGCAGGACCTGGGTCTGTGCCCCTTAAGTCCCCCATTGTTCAAGATTTAACTATATAACTGTATCAAATCAAAACTTTGTATACACCTTAAACTTACACAGTGTGTATGTCAATTTTTTAAAAAAATCTCGTTTTTGAGGGCAACCTTAGCAACTTAAACCACAAGAAATCAGTATTAATCAGATCAGGAAGTAAGGGTTCCTCTTTCTTATATTTCTGCAATAGAAAATGACCCAGAAAGATATACTGAATAGCAATGCTAATGATGCAAGATTTCTTCCATTCTTGGTTTAAACTAAAAAAAAAAAAAAAAAAAAATGTTATTCCCACAAGAAATTCTTTTTTTCTTTTTTTTTTAAACATTTTATTTACTTATTTGACAGAAAGAGAGCACAAGCAGGGGGAGCCACAAGCAGAAGGAAGCCCGATGCGGAGCTCGATCCCAGAACCCTGGGATCAGGACCTGAGCAGAAGGCAGATGCTTAACTGACTGAGCCAACTAGGTGCCCCTCTCCACAAGGATTCTGAACCCCAAACTATTAAGACACAAAATGGAAGCGAAAGCAAGACTTCTAATGCGGATAAAGATTCAGGATAATTAGAAGGAAAAAATTAACCCACTCAATCTTTAGCAGTGGTTACTAATATTTAAAGTGAAAATTATATTTAAAATTATCCATGAAGGGGTGCCTGGGGGAGGCTCAGACACTTAGCAGCTGAATCTTCAGCCCAGGTCTTGATCTCAGCAGGGTTCTGAGTTCAAGTCCCATGTTGGGCTCTGTCCATGGAGCCTACTTAAAAAAATAAATAAATAAAAAAGAAAATTATCCATGAAAAACTGAATAACTGAACATAAATTCCCAAGTATATGCTTGGGAAATACATTACAATGGAAAACATCTATGACATTAATCTTTATTTTTGAAGATTTTTATTTATTTGAGAGAGAGCAAGCAAGAGAGAGAGAGAGAGAGCACGAGCAGGGTGAGCGCTAGAGGGAGAAGCAGACTCCCCACTGTGTAGGGAGCCTGACATGGGGCTTCATCTTGGGACTCTGGGATCATGAACTGAGCCTAAGGCAGATGCTTAACTGAATGAGCCATCCAGGCACCCCTGACATTAATCTTTTTTTTTTTTTTAATTTTTTTAAAAAGATTTTTATTTATTTATTTGACAGACAGAGATCACAAGTGGGCAGAGAGAGAAGGGAAGCAGGCTCCCTGCTGAGCACGGAGCCCAATGCGGGGCTCGATCCCAGGACCTTGGGATCATGACCTGAGTCGAAGGCAGAGGCTTTAACCCACTGAGCCACCCCCTGACATTAATCTTTAGGAGAAGCACCACCTCAGTCTATTTTTCTACTTTTCACACTCCAAGAGAATTCTCTTAAGATCGCTGAATCTTGGGGCGCCTGGGTGGCTCAGTGGGTTGAGCCGCTGCCTTCGGCTCAGGTCATGATCTCAGGGTCCTGGGATCGAGTCCCGCATCGGGCTTTCTGCTCAGCAGGGAGCCTGCTTCATCCTCTCTCTCTCTGCCTGCCTCTCTGCCTACTTGTGATCTCTCTCTGTCAGATAAATAAATTAAAAATCTTAAAAAAAAAAAAAAAAGATTGCTGAATCTTTCACAAGCAAGATATTAAAATTTACCTAAGGAAAGGTACACCTGGGTGTTTCAGTCTGGCTTCCTGCTCAGTGGAGAGCCTTCTCCCCTTGCCCCTCACCCCACTCATAATCTTTCTCTCAAATAAGTAAATAAAATCTTTAAAAATAAAATAAAATAAATTACATAAGGAAGAAAAATGTAATTACCCTTGACTTCACTCCAGAGAAGAACCTGAACATTCTGAGGAAGGAAAACATAAATTCCTCTTTCTGTCCAAGTCAGCACACAGTGCTCACTACAAAAGAAAAGGAAGAAGTTAAGAGAATCCTAGTTTGCTTGGATACAGAAATTTACGATCTAATTCCCTGAATTCAGATCCTCACATCAGCTATTAAAGGAAGATTGTAGAAAGAAGACACAACAGGGGTGCCTGGGTGGCTCAGTCATTAGGTGTCTGCCTTTGGCTCAGGTCCTGATCCCAGGGTCCTGAGATCGAGTTCCACATCGGGCTCCCTGCTCTGCGGGAAGCCTGCTTCTCCCTCTCCCACTCCCCCTCCTTGTGTTCCCTCTCTGGCTGTCAATCTCTCTGTCAAATAAATAAATAGAACACTTTTTTTAAAAAAAAGAAAGAAAGAAAGAAAGAAAGAAAGAAAAGAAAACACAACAGTGATGCAGTTAGTCAAGTCATAACACCTAACAGGAGTCCTTTAAAAAACAGCATAATATGGCACCAAACTGGGAAAAATTTGGACACACACACTAAAAACCTTCTAAAGGTTGGTATTTCACTTAATATTTGTTAAAGCATCTAAATTTCCCATCACTGGTATGAAAAGGGCACATTTAAAACAGACAACACACCACCACAAATCACTGCTCTAGTGAGTCACATATGGGGATGGTAATATTTTGATGCCCTTAGTTGTGTGCAGGCAATAAAAGGTTAAAAACTCCTCATCAACCATCTGCCAGGAGCTTTATCAAAGTATCTATATTATCTTAGCTTGCAGACACTCACCAAGACAGATGTGCTTTTCCCTATTTTATAAAAACAAAAAACCTGAAATTTGGAGATGAAATAATACGCCCAAGGACAGTCTGGCTATAAGAGCTGGACTTTTTTCTCTACACCTCACAGAATCCTACTTCTTCCCTCATTTACCCTCAGTGACCCATCCACCAACTACTACCCAGAATCTGGACTACTTCACATAACTGCATTTTCATAAAGTCATAAATTTCCTAAGTGCCAAACCAAATGACCCTTCCTTATTTCCTTTCTTCTTGATGCTCAAGTAGGGGCCAGCCCTGCTGATTGTTCCTTCCTTCCTGAATCTCACCTCCCCAGATTCTGGGACACTGTACTTTCCTGGGCCAGTTTTTCCAGCCCTCTTGTACTCTCCATCTCTGCTCACCTCTTCGCATACCCCTTTGCTTGTCTTTACTTGTATACTCTTTCTCAAGGCTGTTACTGTTTCTCAGATACCAATGGGTCCTCTCTGCTTCTTCCCCTCAGTCAGGGCATCCCAGTTTATAATGCTCACTCCAGCCGCCTCCCAAGGATCACAGAAGTGCTTCTCCCCTCTGGGATCCTCCAAGAGCCCACGGCAACCGCTCTTCCTCCTGTGCTCACCCTATTTCCTATCACCCGTGTCCATATGGTACTTAGTCATGTACTGTACTGCTGCAACCCTCACTTTGTGTCGAAATACCACATCTCCAACAAATTATTATCTTAAGATCAGGAACACTGAGGCGCTTGGGTGGCTCAGTTAGTTAAGTGTCCGACTCTTGATTTTGGCTCAGATTGTGATCTCAGGTCATGAAATCGAGCCCTGTGTAACACGCCATGCTCAGCAGGGAGGTGGGGGAGGTGGGGGAGTGTCCTGTTTGAGATTCTCTCTCCCCCTCTGCCCCTCCTCCCAACTTGTGCTTTTACATGAACACAAATAAATAAATAAATTAGAAAAAAAACAAACAGGGACCTTTTTAAAATTTATACTCCCAAGAGTACTAAAAATGGTACTATGTGGTTATAAAACACCAGGAGTGATATTTAATAGGAACTGGGTCCTCACACAAATTTTAAACATTTTGTCAATATAAGACCAGGTCACTGTCCCTATGAGAAAGTAATATTTGACACAAAGATGGAAGAAATGGTCAGAATGCTAATCTAAAGGAAGAAAAATCAGAAGGTTACCTTCAGGAGCCAAAGAAGAAAAAAAATAAGAAGCCAAAGGATCCCTGAGTAGAAAAACAAAATGATTTTGACACTATGCTTTGATACTCAGCTTCCTTAGGAAATCTTAGGAGTGGAGCTTAGGTAAGAGCTGATACTTTGCAATTTACACGTCACTTATCCCCTTGTCCTTTCACTGATAATAAACAGACTAGGACACAGTCTAAGAGCACTGCAAGGCCAAGGAAGGGAAAGTAACACTGTTTACCACAAAGAAAACAACGTATATAAATTTGCTTCCTTTGGGATTTGTGGGTGTAACAGAAGGTCACCACTGGACATAAGTGTATAGGTAGGGGAAAAAAAAGAAACAGAAACAAAGAGCCTTTCTATTCATGTTTTAAAAAAAAAAATCTTCACTGAATTCTTTAACTGAGCTGTTATTTGAGAGCCTTCTGTGTGCCTAAGATCAAGCCCAGAGCAAAGGAGTTGACAATGTGGTGCTGGGATTGATATTCATGGTACAGTGAAAGCAGAGATGACAGAGGAATCAACAAGGTGTGACCATAGTGCCTGGGAATAAGTGTCTTATCTCATCCTGCTGGAGTAGTCAGCAGAGGCTTCAAACCGGCATTAACTACTACTTAAACTGAGCAGTAGGCAGAGCCAGATCATCAAGGGCTTTGTATGCTACGGCAGAGACTGTAACAGGAGCTTTAAATAGCTTAACTCAAGGAACAACTCTACCAGGAGGACCGAGCGACTGTGGCCTTGCCTTTAGACAACATACTCTTGGGTAAAGGGCTTCCTCACCAATCACACCACGGTCAGCCCACGTCTGTCATGTGCCAGAGGCTAGGCCAAGCACTGAGAATAATATAATGAACAAAACAGACACACAGCACTTACTAAGAGTAAAACAAGCATAAATGTTGTATGAATATGTAATTATAAGTCATAATAAGTGCCATAAAGGAAGAGGAATTTTTTTGGTCTTTTTACAAGATTTTATTTATTTATCTGACACAGAGAGAGCACAAGTAGGCAGAGTGGCAGGCAGAGGGACAGGGAGAAGTAAGATCCCTGCTGAGCAGGGAGCCCTATGTTCGGCTCGATCCCAGGACCCTGGGATCATGACCCGAGCAGAAGGCAGACACCCAACCAACTGAGCCACCCAGGAGCCCCAGGAAGAGTTTTTAATATGCTTTATCCAATCATGAGCCAACAGTCATCTTTTCTCAGTAATTTTCAGGGTGAATTAGGAGTATGTTAAACTGTTTACAATTTAATTTTAAATATACCAGGGTAGGCAATGTAACATATACATACAACAGGGGCAATTAGTTAATATTTCAAGAGTATTTTTTTTTAATCACATTCTAAGAGCAGTTAGTTAGCCTTTGATGAAAGAAATCAATCAGACTATTCTACAACAACCTCTAAATAACATTCTCTGAATCTGCATTAGAGATATTATGCATTAACCTAAGGGATATTAGAAATAGTATCCATCGATGAAATGAGTTCAAGACACACAGACTGGGTGGAAATCGTAACACTGGCAGAACAAAGGTGTAATACTCAGCAAACCCAGACTTTAGTGACACTCTGTGCTGCCACTTAGTGGACTTTTGCACCTAATCCAACTGGAAGGCTGGCTGAACCCCAGCGTTAGAATATGGCTGAATGTGGGGCACACCGGTGGCTCAATCAGTTAAGCATCTGCCTTCAGTTTGGGTCAGGATCTCAGGGTCCTGGGATTGAGGCCCACATCGGCTCTCTGCTCAGCAGGGGCTCTGCTTCTCCCTTGCACTCTCCCTCTGTGCTCTACCCCCCAAAAAGATAAATAAACTCTTAAAAAAAAAAAGTTAGAATATGGCTGAACATGCCTCAAGCAGATCTTTCACGCAAGGTACTTACTTGTCAGAGCACCTAAAGGACACAGAGCTGAAAGTTTACCAAGCTTAGAAGAAAAAGTTCTATAATTAGGTTTGTGCCTACCTGCTAAGAAACATATCTATGGGGCGCCTGGGTGGCTCAGTGGGTTAAGCCACTGCCTTCGGCTCAGGTCATGATCTCAGGGTCCTGGGATCGAGTCCCGCATCGGGCTCTCTGCTCAGCAGGGAGCCTGCTTCCCTCTCTCTCTCTGCCTGCCTCTCTGACTACTTGTGATCTCTCTCTGTCAAATAAATAAATAAAATCTTTAAAAAAAAAAAAAAAAAAAAAAAAAGAAACATATCTATGTGTGGCTGACCTCAGTCTGAGACTTGCTTTCATTGTAACCTCCCAGCAGAAAGGAGAGATTATGAAAGAAAGAGTACTGATAGTTCGTATCTCTAATTATCAGAAGTTCCCTGGTAATTACAGACTGTCCAACTGGTTGAGATCAATTCACAACCCAAAAAAAGCCACATATATCCATGATCTTTTTATTCCTCTTAGAACACTTCATGTAACACAGGCATTTCTAAATTCTCAAAAACAGTTAAATCCAAAAACCTTTTAAAAAGCTAACTGCCGGGTGCCTGGGTGGCTCAATGGATTAAGCCTCTGCCTTTGACACAGGTCATGATCCCGGGGTCCTGTGATTGAGCCCCTCGTCAGGCTCCCTGCTCAGTAGGAAGCCTGCTTCCCTCTCTCTCTTTGCCTGCCTCTCTGTCTACTTGTGATCTCTGTATGTCAAATAAATAAATAAAAATCTTTAAAAAAAAAGAAAAGAAGGAAGGAAAGCTAACTGCCAGGGCGCCTAGATGGCTCAGTCAGTTAACTGTCTGCCTTTGGCTCAGGTCACAATCCTGGGATCCTGGGATGGAGCCGTGCATCAGCTCCCTACTCAGTGGGGTTTCTGCTTCTCCTTCTGTCTCTCCCCCTGGTTGGTACTCTCTCTCTCCCTCACTCTCTCTTAAAGTCTCAAATAAATAAAATCTTAAAAAAAAAAAAAAAAAAAAAAAAAAACAAAAAAAAAACAAGCTAACAGCCTGTAAACATGCAGCAAAGAGAAAAAAAGTGTTCATTATTATTATTTTATTTTTTGAAAGCTCAAAAGGAGAAACTTACCTAACGTGCAAGAGTCTGGGGAAAGACAAAGATTGGGAGGACCCAACTGTATGATCATACTGAGGATCTGATCTAGGAAGTAAACAGTCTGTTAATGATTGAATCACAACATAAAAGTATCTTGTTCCCTACATAGGAAAAGTTTTGCTGCATCTAATTCATCTACCTTTATTCAATCTACTTCACTTATACCAAAGATAACTGGTTAAGGACTTTTTGGTTTCTCTAAATCTTTAATAAAAATTCTACTTCAGGGGCGCCTGGGTGACTCAGTGGGTTAAAGCCTCTGCCTTCGGCTCAGGTCATGATCCCAGGGTCCTGGGATGGAGCCCTGCATCGGGCTCTCTGCTCAGTGGGGAGCCTGTTTCCTCCTCTCTGCTTGCCTCTCTGCCTACTTGTGATCTCTATCCAAAAAAAAAAAAAAAAAAAAAAAAGAAAAAGAAAAAAATTCTACTTCACTCTTAGAAGGCATAATAAAATTTTTTAACTAGATTTTATTCTAGATTAATCTAAAACATCAGAGATTTCAACCCAACTCCTGCACGTAAGTTCCTCAAATAGTCCCTACCAGCCATACAAATCATTACCTTAGGGTAATCACAGGGAGAGGTGGTGATGAGAGGAGTTTCTTAAACTGATGTGTACTTATAACTTCCCCATCGAAGTTCACTTCCCACATCCTAGAGCCAGGGCGAGCACAATATATTAGGGGTTGCTGGCCTGCAGAACATCTTCCAGGGAAGAAACAAGCTCCATATTCTCCATCTCTGTCCTTGCTTCCAATTCTCCAAAATTTTTCTCTGATTCCCAAAAAGGAAAAGAAAGCAAGTTTACTCATAAAAAAAAAACTTAAAAACAATGGCACTACAAAGCAGCATGGCCATAATGTCCTCTCTATATTCACAGTAGCAGTATACTGGAAAGAGCAGCACCTTGAAAAGATCAAAACAGGGCTCTAGCTTTGACCTGCCATTAACTATTTCTACAACAGGAAGCAAAGTCACATTGGTACTCAGTTTATTATCCGCAGAATAGGGGCTCACAATTCTATCTCAAGTCCCCTTTCAAATCTACAAAATGAGTGCCAGCCAGCCATTTCATACATCCTTAAATCTTACTGAAAAGTTATTTTTTAAAAAATCCATCCCTAATCACCTTGTAAAAGGTGGACTCCCCATAGGAGTTGCTAAGCTACCTCTCCCACCCTGTTTCGCAGCCATCCCCACTACCCACACCCAGGAAACTCCTCACTCTTTCTTCAAAAGGCCAAGTCCTTCTGAAACATGGCAACCTTGAACACTCGATTTCCTGAGGAGTACATGAACTAAATAGAAGAGCTCAGTATACTGCCTGAGAACATGGAAGGTGACAACATGATGTCTCTTCCTAAAATATGCTTTATTTATTCTCCAGGACTTCATTATACCATTCTTCCTCTGAGAGACTTCCTTGATGCCCATAAGCTGAATTACATGCTTCCCTGGGTGCTTACCACGTTACATATGGCAATTGTGTATATCACAACAACAGATTATGACCTTCTTTAGGACAAAAGCCATTTCTTACTCTTCTTTAGTTGAATTTCAAGGCACAGCATCTGGCCTACAGAAAGCACTGATCATGCATTGCAATGTTCCATATACTCAAACTCTTCTATTAGAGAATGATCTAATATGCTCTGTAGTGTCAATTTATAAGGTGATTTTAGATATAATTCAATAAATATCCCTGTACTTACTTGTTTCGTGAATCAAACATAACCTCATAGTGTACCTGCGTACTATGAAAAACTGTAAGAACGGTACATACCATGAGATCATGATGTAAAAGTGCCTCAAAACGCATACAGAGCAATCTAAGCAGCTAGGGATTTATTACTTACGTTATTTGGGAAATAAAATCTATTTCTTGCTTATGTTATAACCTTGTGGCTTAATACAGTACTAAGCGTCCAGAAGAGGGCCATGAATGTTTGCTGAGCGAACAAATAAAGGCAACTCATTCTTACTCATATGCTCATTAACCTTCCTTTCTACGTTTTCAAACAATATGTAACAGGCACAAGGCTAAGTAATTCATATACATTACCTTAGTTAATCCTTAGAACTATCTCTATATTCTGGATGGGGAAACCAATATTTAGCAAGGCTTAAAAAGTGGTAGAGCCAGAATTTGAAATCATACTGTCAGACCCCATTGGTCAATGTTCTCTCCCCTGTACCCTATAGTTCTTTGTTTCTATTTTTTTTATTCCTTCCTGGGATCCACCTTGCTCATCAACAATACTAACAGAAAAGAGCGAGTGGCTGGCAGGAGAAGAAAATTTGTATCTATCACTTCAATTAGTTATTAAGAGCCCCCATTTGAAAAAAAAATGTTGGGGTGCCTGGATGTCTAAGTCGGTTAAGCATCCGACTCTTGATCTCAGCTAAGGTCTTGATCTCAGGGTCAAGAGTTCAAGCCCTGCCTTGGGCTCTATGCTGGGTGTATAGCCTATTAAAAAAAAAAAAAAAAAAAAAAGGGGGTGCCTGGGTGGCTCAGTGGGTTAAAGCCTCTGCCTTTGGCTCAGGTCATGATGCCAGGGTCCTGGGATCGAGCCCCACATTGGGCTCTCTGCTCAGCAGGGAGCCTGCTTCCTCCTCTCTCTCTGCCTGCCTCTCTGCCTACTTGTGATCTCTCTCTGTCAAATAAATAAATAAAATCTTAAAAAAAAAAAAAGTGCTGTTTGTTGGGAGGGAATATAGGTTGAAACAAAAAATTTTAAATATAAATGTATTTTTAAAATTATTGTACTATCCATATCCTCCCAAACTGAATTCCAATGAACAGGAAGTGGGCATTTCTTTAACATGTTATTCTTTTTTTTTTTTTTTAAAGATTTTATTTATTTATTTGACAGGCAGAGATCACAAGTAGGCAGAGAGGCAGGCAGAGAGAGAGAGGAGGAAGCAGGCTCCCCGCTGAGCAGAGAGCCCGATGCGGGGCTCGATCCCAGGACCCTGGGATCATGACCTGAGCCGAAGGCAGAGGCTTTAACCCACTGAGCCACCCAGGTGCCCCTAACATGTTATTCTAACAGCAGAATCTATGCTATTCTCATAACCAACTCTAGCCACGCCCCTGTGAATGGGAAAATGACGATGAGCTACTCTACTGCACAGAAGGAAAAATAAGCCTCTACTTATTTAGCTCTTTATTTTAAAAGGCTTATCATATATCTTTCTATATTGGGTCCCTTGGTAAACTTGAAAATCTAGAGAATAGTTAGGAACTTGATGAAGCTAATAAATACTTTACCAAAATCTCAAGTGTGGAGTTAATGGCCAAAGGTCCAATGTCAAGGTTGTTTTGGGGGAACTGTGCGGTAAGAGCAGAGGCAGAGAATCGAGTCAGAAAGGTTCTAGTCTTGCCTGCCTCTTCCCAGCACAGTGATATCAGGCATGCTCTATCACTTGGGACGCCTAGGCTTTCTGATCTGTAAGAATGAAAGGGTGCCAACTAGATGATCTCCAATTCTCCAAGTCTAACTTCATCACTGAGCTACAGTCTAAAACAAGTCAGAACCAAGTACATCCTCCTTCCCACAAACTCATGTAAACTGACCAAGTGCATCTCAAGGCCTTGCCTCTGTGCTGTCCAGCTAGGTTCTCTGATCTCAGACACCTGCCACCTGTTGTAACTGGCCTCTTTCCATGTGCCTTTCCCAACCCAGAAAATAAATACAAAGTATACCTTCTGCCCAACCTTCCCTCTACCATCCCTGACTCTGCAGACCTTCCTTCAAACCTTCTGTAATAATCTCCTGGTTTCTAGAATAGCTGCCTTCTAATTGAGATATATGAATTCCTAGAAATACATAAAGACTTTCCAAGCCTGAATAGTTCTAAGGAAATCAATTTTCTTTTTTTTTTTTTTTAGATTTTTTTTCCCAAAGATTTTATTTATTTATTTATTTGACAGACAGAGATCACAAGCAGGCAGAGAGGCAGGCAGAGAGAGAGAAGGAAGCAGGCTCCCTGCTGAGCAGAGAGCCCGATGTGGGGCTCGATCCCAGGACTCTGAGATCATGACCTGAGCCGAAGGCAGCGGCTTAACCCACTGAGCCACCCAGGCACCCCAGGAAATCAATTTTCAAACCCTGACATTCTATATGCACAACTTCTTAAAATGACCTGAGAACCCACTTAATTATGTGACATTTAAGGCTGCTGCTCTCACTATGGTGCTAATTTACTAACCTGATCTTCCCCAACTGCCTTACTTAAGCCAGGCTGGCAGGTTTTAAAATATGCCTAATTCTTTCTCACTTTTCCCCAAGAGGCTGCTCCTCCCTGCTAGAACACCCCTTCCTTCTCTTTCTCCAAATTCAGCCTACCAAAAATCATCATCAAAATTAGTGAAGCTGCCTGGTGGGTTCACAGAGCTTCAATATAAAATTCTCTTTCATGTAGGCTCGAAATTTTCCTTAATAAATATTCAAAAGCGTGGCTGGTCCTGGAGAGTATGGTACTGGGAAAATAGAATCAGGAGTGAAAATTTCCCTGCAGGGAGAATGGCTGAGGAACTTCAGCACAGGCGTACATAATATCTATTCCAAGCTGTTTCCTGTTTGGCTCTGGTGTTTCACAGCTACCTCTAACACACTCCTTTGCCATTCACTGAACCTCTGCCTCCATCCTGGAGATTTTGGTAAAATATCTGTCAGCATCACAAAGTTCTTAATTATTCTTCACCCAATCAGTATAATGCTATTATATATCTAATATCTAACTCTAAACAACAACAAATTCAATCAAGGAAGACTTCCTGAGCCCCCATACTGAAACAGGCCTTTGCTGGGCCTCCCCTCATGGCACTATGACCACCCTTCATGGAGTTAACTGAACATCTGTCTCAATCACCCCCTGGACTGTCTCTGTCTCCTGTCTCTCCTGTTCTCTAACATCAGCTTGCACACAGCTGGTTCCTCCTCAACATCTGTATTACTGAACAGAGGGGTTTGGGCTAGATGGCATCTGAGTCTCTGAGAGCTCCAGAACTCCGCATCACCTATGACTCATGGTTGGCCAATATACCTCTCAGTGTCACACAAGAACGACCGAGTAAGTGAAGATATAAGGAGTCTTCCGTCCAAATAATCCAACTGCACAATACAGGAGTCAACTGTTGTTATTGTCTGGACAGGAAACATCACAAACGCAGCAGCTGCCTAGAAGAGACATGACAAGGAAAGAAGACTCATCTTTACATACCTGTATAATCTCCTTCTCTTTACCTTTTAAGTGAAAATAACTGGATAGCAAAAAAACAAATTTCAAATGGGCCAAAATTTAATTTGCCTATTAGGATATCGAAGTTCCACTCGTTTAAAAGCTGTGACATACTTGGTTACATAACCGTAGAAGACAACTCTTAAGGCTCTGTTTCTGGTTATTTAATCTTAGAAACTGGAACGAAAAAGATAAAGCAAGTTTTGGAACACGTGACAGAACTCTGTCACACAGAAAACAGTACTTCTTCCTTTGGAAAAAAAGACAAATTAGGGCTATAGCACCTGTAAGGTTCCAAATGCTTTGGGGATCAAAAATATGTTAGGAATATCTCTCTCTGCCGCCTCTCTGCCTACTTGTGATCTCTGTCAAATAAATAAAATCTTTAAAAAAAAAAAAGTGGAAGGAGGGGCGCCTGGGTGGCTCAGTGGGTTAAGCCTCTGCCTTCTGCTCGGTTCATGATCCCAGGGTCCTGGGATTGAGCCCCGCATCGGGCTCTCTGCTCAGCAGGAAGCCCGCTTCCTCCTCTCTCTCTGCCTGCCTCTCTGCCTGCTTGTGATCTCTGTCTGTCAAATAAATAAAATCTAAAACTGCATCAGGCTCTGTGCTCAGCAAGGAATCTGTTTGAAAGATTCACTCCCTCTGTCCCTGCCCCCTTTCATTCTCTCTCTCAAAAAGAAAAACAAAAAAAGAGAAGAATCTTATCTTTATTAATAGCCTAGTATTAATGCTTAATTTAAGTGCATCATACAGGTGAATTACAGAGTACTGTAATAGACAATGTGCATATTACTGAAGTCAGCTCACAAAAGCCACCCTTAATAATGTATCAAGTTGAATCAGGCTACTATATGTACTACACACAAAAAGTCTCCTCAAAATTAATAGCTTGGGCTCTAGATCAGTCCCCAAAGAAATATAGTAGATAAAATTGTGTCCTTCAACTGAAATTCTATAGGACAGTATCTTATATCTCACCCACATACACAAGGAACTGGACTGTTTCTTACCTTTGCTTGTTTAGAAGTGTTAAGTTTGATGGCAGAAACTTTCCCCATATGATCACCTACAAAAACTCTAAGAATAGCTGTGTCCCAACAGAGAGCTGTAACTTTTCGGCCTTTGTGCTCTGAAGACACATAAATTCGTTCTGGTTTCCCACGACGCTCCTGATTTAATTCCCAAACAACTACGAGACCTTGACTGCAAGAAAATGACACAGAAGCAGACAGTTGGCAATGGTGAAAAAGGTGCAATTTCTTTGTATCATAGTACCAATTATATAAAATATACATGCAAACTCCTGCTCTTCAAAAAAGAGGGAGTAGAAAGTCAAGGTACTAATCTCCTTGCTTTAGTCCACCAATCCAGTACAAGAGAACTTAGATGTTCTAAATTATCTCAGTTACCTTACTCTTTTAAGGCCACTGAAATGTTGTTGCCACATACTGACATTTTCCATAACCCACAGTGACCAACTGTCTGTCCTGGTTTGCTAGAAACTGAAAGATTTCCTTAGGACACAAGACTTTCAGTGTTAAAACTCGGACAATCATAGGTAAACCAGGATGGTTGGCTACACTAACAAACACAAAACTACATCTGTCAATTTAAACTCTATTTAGAGGGCCTTCTGGGTGGCTCAATCAGTTAAGTGTCTGACTCTTGATCTGGCCTCAGGTCATGGTCTCAGGGTCATAGATGGAGCCCCTGCATGGCACTGAGCTCCAAACTCAGCAGAGAGCCTGTTTAGGATTCTTTCTCTCTCTCTCTCTGTTGGCTTGAGTGCTCACTCTCAATAAAATATAAAATACAAAATGTAAAATACACAATGTAAAATTAAATTAAATGTATTTAGAAAAGATCACATTATTTTAAAGCAGTTTCTCACCTGGTAGCTACAGCAACATAATCATCATCGTGTAAACAACAGGCAACCTGAGAAATTGCACCTTCCTATAACACAAAAGGAAGAACACTAGACTTCTTAATAAGGTTAATTTTTTACTTTTAAATCTCAAGATTTACATTCCTCTTTGACTCCAAATGATTATTCATAACAGAGAAACTGGAACTTACAAAAGATATTCCAAATGGTATGACAGGACTACCCTTAATCTTACCCTGTGTGAAAGAAAGAGCCTGTGCTTCCAGCCTTCCTTCTGAATGAGATTGAGTCCTCCTCCTGAACTGCCCAAAGCCAACCATTTCCGAGAAACAGCTATGCTCGTGCACTAAAAACATGTAAACAGACAAGCAAGAGATCATCAAAGTCACATAACCGAATTAACTGCAGGAAACAAATACGAAGGATCTGTGTAGCAGGTTCCTCCCCCCACCCTACTCCCTGCCCAGCTAGACACCACATAATGCCAATTACCCTTTCATTCTAGTATAGTGAAACATAGAGAACATTTTGGTTTTAAATGTTTAACTGAATCTCAAAATGACTGAACAGGCTCAATTGTACAAACGAGTAATTTTCTCTTAGCAAAATCCAGTTATAAGACCATTTATCTTTTGCTTAATTTGGCTACGTCATTCCAATGCTGACCACAAAGATGAAAGATCAAGTAAGTCTCCAGTGGATAAAGCAAATGCTATAACCATTTACTCAATGTGAATCATTTCTAGTCTACATAATTAGCACTCAAACTACCCACAGCTTTTAGTATAAGTAGGCCTGTGGAGGACACAGATGCAGGTCAATTATGTCTTCCCCAGCCCTCAGCTTAATGATCCCTTTCCTTATCCACCAGAGAAAATAGTGGTCATACTGTACCCAATAATACCCTGTGACAAAATTTGCTGCTTGCCTGATGACCAGACACTCCCAAATCTCTCAACCTTGCTTTCCACCACAGAAGCTGGAAAATCTAAATATGCATTTACCCAAGCTGTCTTTTTTTTTTTAAAGATTTTATTTATTTATTTGAGAGAGAGCGAGCGAGAGCACAGACAGGCAGAGGGAGAGAGAGAAGCAGGGAGCCCGACGTGGAGCTCAAAGCCAGACCCTGAGATCAGGACCCCAGCTAAAGGCAGATGCTTAACGGACTGAGCCACCCAGGTGCCCCATTACCCAGTCTCTCTTGAAGCTAGGGGGAGCTATGTGGCTAAAATCCAGCCTGCTAGGGTTTCTTAGAAAGGTATACCTTACTAGGTAAAAGATAGAAAGAAAACAAAGCCTTCAGGAAACAATGGATAATGATACAATCATAGTAGGGGATTTGAATACCCATTCCCATCAATGGACAAATCATCCAAACAGAAAATCAACAAGAAAACAGAGGCTTTGAAAGACACACTGGACCAGATGACTTTAACATGCTCAGAACAGTCCACCCTGAAACAACAGGATATACACTGTGCACATGGTACAATCTCCAGAGCAGATCACACATTAGGCCACAAGTCTCAACAAATTAAAACAAAATCAAAGGCCTACCATGCACCTTTTCTGACCACAATACTATGAAATTAGAAATCGAACACAAGAAAAAATCTGGAAAGACTACAAATACGTGGAGATTAAATAATATGCTACTAATCAATGAATGGATCAACCAAGAAATCAAAGATAAAAAATTACATGGAAGTAAATAAAAATGAAAACAACAATCCAAGGGGCAGCTGGGTGGCTCAGTCGTTAAGCATCTGCCTTCAATTCAGGTCATGATTCCAGAGTCCTGGAATCAGGCTGGCATTGGGCTCCCTGCTCAGCAGGAAGCCTGCTTCTCCCTTTCCCATTCCCCAACTTGTGTTCCCTCTCTCGCTGTGTCTCTCTGTCAAATAAATAAAATCTTAAAAAAAAGAGAGAGAAGAAAAGAAAACAACAGTCCAAAATCTTTGGTATACAGCAAAAGTAGTTCTAAGAGGGAAGTTTATAGCAATATAGGCCTACATCAAGAAGCAAGAAAAATCTCAAACAACCTAACTGCACACCTAAAAGAG
This sequence comes from Mustela erminea, assembly GCF_009829155.1. Taxonomy (NCBI): domain Eukaryota; kingdom Metazoa; phylum Chordata; class Mammalia; order Carnivora; family Mustelidae; genus Mustela; species Mustela erminea. Next base: position 72,246,904 of record NC_045622.1, read on the forward strand.
TTAGAAAAAGAAGGATAAAACCCAAACCAAGCAAAAGGAAGGAAATAATTAAGATTAGGGCAGAAGAAAATGACATAGGAACTAAAAAAAATACAATAGATCAGTGAAACCAGGAGCTGGTTCTCTGAAAAGATCAACAAAATAGATAAACATATAGCCACACTCACTTAAAACAAACAAACAAACAAATAAAAACAGAGAGAGGACCCAAATAAAGGAAATCACTAATCAGAGAGGAGAAATAACATCACAGAAATAAATTATAAAAGAGTACTTATGAAAACCTATATGCCAACACATTGAACAACTTAAAAGAAATGGGTAAGTTCCTAGAGATAGAATCTCCCAAAACTAAACCAGGAAAAAAAAATAGAAAATTTGAACAGACCAATTAACAGCAATGAAAACTGAAACAGTAATCAAAAAACTCCCAACAAACAGAGGTCCAGGGCGAGATGCCTTCACATCTTTAAATGTGAAACACTTAAAGAAGAGTTACGGGCGCCTGGGTGGCTTCAGCTCAGGTCATGATCTCAGGGTCCTGGGATCGAGTCCCGCATCAGGGCTCTCTGTTAGCGGGGAGCCTGTTCCCCACCCCCCCACCCCGCTCTCTGCCTACTTGTGATCTCTGCCTGTCAAATAAATAAATAAAATCTTAAAAAAAAAAAAAAAAAAGAGGGGCCGCCTGGGTGGCTCAGTGGGTTAAAGCTTCTGCCTTCAGCTCAGGTCATGATCTCAGGGTCCTGGGATCAAGTCCCACGTCGGGCTCTCTGCTCAGCAAGGAGCTTGCTTCCGCCCCCCCTCTCTGCCTGCCTCTCTGCCTACTTGTGATCTCTCTCTGTGTAAAATAAATAAATAAAATCTTAAAAAAAAAAAAAAAAGAAGAGTTACGACAAGGGTGCCTGAGTGGCTCAGTCGGTTAAGCATCTGCCTTCAGCTTGGGTTGTGATCTTGGGGTCCCAGGACTGAGCCGCACATCGGGCTCTCTGCTCAGCGGGGAGTCTGCTTCTCCCTCTCCCTCTGTGCATGTTCTCTTTCTCTCTCTCAAATAAATAAATAAAATCTTTTTAAAAAAAATTTAAAAACCCTAATTCAGAGGGATACACCACCCTATATTTACTGGAGCATTATCATAACAGCCAAACTATGGAAGTAGCCCAAGTGTCCATTGACAGATGAATGAATAAAGACGTGGTATATATCTACAACGGAGTATTATTCAGCCATAGGAAAAGAATGAAATCTTGCCATTTGCACTAACATGGATGGAGCTTGAGGGTATAATGCTAAATGAAGTAAATTAGAGAAAGATAAAATGCCATATGATCTCACTCATGTGGAATTAAGAAGCAAAACAAGCAAGCAAAGGAAAAAAAAAAAAGAGCTAGAGAAACAAACCAAGAAACAGACTCTCTCTCTCTCTCTTTTTTTTTAGAGGTGGGGGAGGGGAGCAGGGGGAAAGGGAGAGAAAACATCCCAAGCAGGCTCTACGTTCAGCATGGAGCCCAGTGGGAACCTGGATCCCACAACTCTGAAATCATGACCTGAGCCGAAATTGAGAGTGGGACGTTTAACCAACTGAGCCACCCAGGTACCCCAAGAAACAGACAATCTTAATGAGAGAGAACAAACATGGCTATCAGAGAGGAGCTGGGTGGGGGAATGGGGAAAATAGGAAATGAGGATTAAAAGTACACTCATCATGGGGCACCTGGGCGGTTAAGAGTCAGTTAAGTCTGCGTTTGGCTCCGGTCGTGATCTCAGGGTCCTGGGATTGAGCCCCACATCAGGTTCCCTGCTCAACGGGGAGCCTGCTTCTCCCTCTCTCCCCTGCTCCTGCGCTATCTCTCACTATCTCTCCCTCTCTCAAATAAATAAAATCTTAAAAAAAAAAAAAAAAACTGCTTTATGGGGTGCCTGGGTGGCTCAGTGGGTTAAAGCCTCTGCCTTCGGCTCAGGTCATGATCTCAGGGTCCTGGGATGGAGCCCCGCGTTGGGCTCTCTGCTCAGCGGCGAGCCTGCTTCCTCCTCTCTCTGCCTGCCTCTCTGCTTGCTTGTGATCTCTCTGTTAAATAAATAAATAAAATCTTAAAAAAAAAAAAAAACTGCTTTAAAAAAAGTATACTTACCATAATAAAAAAATAGTAATAAAATTTAAAAATAAAAAATCTATAATAAACTGGGGCAGTGGGGGGTGGGGGGGAGGCTTTGCCCATGGCCCCATCTTTCCTGCTTGAGATGCTAATGGAAACATCAAGACTAGAGCCTAGACACCTATCTTACAACTGTGACTAAAAACCAATATATGGATGATAGTGGAACAGGAAAGATGGGAGAGCCCGGTACCTCAGTGATATCCTTGGGCCACTACACTAAACGCAGAAACACTGACTTCCAACAGCGTTATAAACACCCTTATTGGTTAAGCCAAGCTATACCAAGTAGGACATCCTATAACTTGTGGTTAAAAAAGTCTAACTGAAATCAACCCTCACAACTGCTGCTCATTTCACTTTGCCTATTATGCTGTATTCTTTTGCTTAGAGCTGAGAAAGTAATTGGATGAGGGAGCATAAGTATAAAAATGAAATTACTTAGGAACTGATTATGAAATTTTGCTCTTCACCATGTCATTCCTGAGTTTATCAGAAGAACCCAGGGTTTGAGGGGAACACATACTTCTTCCCACAGAGCTAATAGCTTTTGCTCTGTTTCCTAAAATGGAGTACATCAAACTCCTTTTATTGGAATGAGCTTAGTGCAACTGCAATGGTTCACACTGCTTAAAATGCAACAGGGTATACTCTATACTGTTTTACTTTCAATCAAATACATTATTTTTCTGAGGGAAAAAAGTAAGATTATCGTGAAGGAAAAAAAATTCAGCAATCAGTATCATGGTTTTCAAGGATGGGAAAGAAGAATTCAAATGACAGCTCCAAAAGTAAATCTAGAAAGAGCTACGGGGGCACCTGGGTGTCTCGGTCAGTTAAGCGTCTGCCTTTGGCTCAGTTCATGGTCCCAGCGTCCTGGGACTGAGCCGAGCATCAGGCTCCCTGCTCAGTGGGGAGTCTGCTTCAGCCCCTCCCTCTGCCTCAGCCCCAGCTTGTGCTCACGCACATGCACACATGCTCTCTCGCAAATAAATAAAATCTTTAAAAAAAAAAAAGAGGGGCACCTGGGTGGCTCAGTGGGTTAAAACCTCTGCCTTCGGCTCGGGTCATGATCCCAGGGTCCTGGGATCGAGCCCCACATCGGGCTCTCTGCTCCAAGGGGAGCCTGCTTTCCCCTCTCTCTCTGCCTGCCTCGCTGCCTGCTTGTGATCTCTGTCAAATAAATAAATAAAATCTTTAAAAAAAAAATAGGTATTTAAAAAAAAAAAAGAGCTAAGAACATGATACTTGTATGTAAGATATTACTAGCATAGGGAAGAATACCCAAGATTCCAATAAATATAAAGAACTAGAGGGCAGGGAGCATATACAACAGAGCACACAAAATATATGAATATGAACATGAAATTGATAAAAGGATCAAGAAATTCACCTTTAGACGACTGGAGTCCAGCCTCAGGGCTGAAAGTAATGGATCCAGAGACTCAAACTCCGCAAGAACATGGCTGTAGGACTCCGGTATCACTGGCACAAAAGCCATTTAGCTGGAAAGTTGAAACCACCTTGAGTGCCAGGCAAAGTACTCCTGAATAAAACCTGCAAAAATAAAATTTAAGAAGTTCTTTGCTCAGTCAGCATATATTTAATGGATATAGGGAGAACAAAGAGAATCATGAGAAAGGGAGAAACGGACAAGGATCCCTACTCTGGAGGTACTTAGCATCTAAGTGGAAAGAAAGCACAGAGATAATATTATATGGAACCATCGCCTTGTACTGTATCTGCCTGATTCTGAAACTCCCAGATAATCAAGTCCAGAATGTCAAGGTCCTCCCTAATCCTACCCCACTCTGTTTATCTCACAGTGTGAGTAGGTAGGATAGGCAATGTAGGATTTAAGATGGAAACTGGTCAAGCTCCTCTTTGGTAAAATAGCAACCTCGGTTGTACTTCAAGCTGTAAGTCTTCTGCCTTTCAGAGTCTGTCATTAAAAGGCAATGTTCTCGGGGCGCGTGGGTGGCTCAGTTGGTTGAAGCCTCTGCCTTCGGCTCAGGTCGTGATTCCAGGGTCCTGGGATCGAGCCCCGCATCGGGCTCCTGCTCAGCGGGGAGCCCGCTTCCTCCTCTCTCTCTGCCTGCTTGTGATCTGTCTGTCAAATAAATAAATATTTAAAAAAAAAAAAAAGGCAATGTTCTCTAAAGGCTTCAAACTATAAACCCTATCAGCAAACTCAATAGTTACCAGCCAACAATTTGGCTTCAAAGAGTGCTTCAAAGAAAGAGACTTCTGGAACTCTTCTCCAAGCCATCAGGGGCTCAGTAAGTATCTGCTGAATGAACGAATGCATCTACTAAGTGGGAAGTAAGGTGCAGGGAATTAAAAACTCAAAGAAAAGAGATTTAAATAAGAGAACTAATACAAATGAATAGGAATAAGAATATAAAATAGCAAATTCTAAATACCCAATGAAGACATTGTAAACTAATGCAAGAGTTTACCTGTTCTGCAACTCTCAAGTGTGTATTTTTGTTAAACTGCACCAACTTCCAAAAAAGAAGTAAAATTCAAGAAAATTCTTACCCATTAATTTTAACTTTTCTAAGTCTTTTGTAAAATGCCAAATTAAGAAAAGCAAACAGTACAGAAAAATTTAGAAACAACCACTTATTTTTGTTTTTAAATTACTTATACTTTTAAATTTTCTTCCCCAGAACCACATGTATTTACTCACTCACTTATTGATGAAATATGTACATAGTGTCACCAGCTAGACCCTAGGACCTGACCTTTACTTCTCACTGGCTTTTTCCCCACTGACCTTTGTCCCACATTTTTCCTTAAGCTCTGCTTTCTAGCTTATCACTTAACTCAAGCAAAAAAACCCAGGGGCCTAACATCCCGTGATGGAAAGAAACTGAAACTACCCCTCAAGCAGTAACCATTGCCCGGACAGGAGCTCCATCTGCTCAGGCAGCCCAGACCAGTTTGAGCTTAACCCCAGAAATCAGGCCTTTTCAGAGCAACCTCAAAGTGACCCAGGGAGTGACCCACAGTCACCTTTACCTCAGTAGAACACTAAAATCTCCACCCACGGAGGAGCACAAGCCTGCTTTACGTTTAACATACAACGTATGCATAAGCATATTTCCTTAAGGAGCATGCACGACCTTATGCCAGCCTCTACATACTACAAGGCTCCCCTATCTATGTATTCATCCTAACCCTAAGTAAAAGAAACCTATTCATCCTTGCTTGGGGAGTCACAGCTTTGGAAGTTATTCCTCATGATCTCCCTATCTGCTTCAAGTAAAGTTTCCTTTGTGCAACAACTCTACCCTGTGTAGTTTCTACCTGTGACTCACAGGAGCAAACTCAGTTTGTTAGGTTACAATAGCACCCACCTGTGCACTGTTCTAGGTCCAGGAGACAAAATAAATCCTAACTTTCATGGAGCATCCTTCCCAGTGGCAAAACACACAAACTTATGATTTTTTTTTATTATATAGACATAATACAGTCTTATTTCCTATTTTTTATAATGTTCTTAACACAGCTTGATCTCTGCGAGGCGAATAGTAGTTCAAACAAAATAACAAATCTTGAGTAGTCCCATATGCAAAATATTTGAGAATTCCAGGGTGCGTGGCTGGCTCAGCCAGTGGAGTATGTGACTCTTGATCTCAGGGCTGTGAGTTCGAACCTTGCTCTGAGTGCAGAGATTAACTAAAAATAAATTCTTCAGACTGTATGGGTGGCTCAGTCAGTTAAGGGTGTGCTTTCAGCTCAGGTCAGGATCCTGGGGTCCTGGGATCAAACCCTATGTTATGCTCAGCAGGGAGTCTGCTTCTCCTTCTTCCTCTGCCCCCCCTTCCTCTCTCAATAAATAAATAAATTTTTGCACACTCTCTCAAATCAATCAATAAACTCTTTTTAAAAATAAATAAATACAATCTTTATGCTCCCCCCACAAAATTGAGAATTCCTGACCTATGAAAAATCTCTCATTCTTTTTACTCATTCATTTTATTGACTTCTTGGTGAATATGAGGCACCATGGTGGGAACAAAACAAATAATTCCAGGAATCAATCACTTTATAAATAGGGACAAACCCCTCAAAAGGGAGAGAGAAGCAAAGTGCTATGTTGGAATTAAAAGGCAGAGTGTAGTGAGTAAGAATCTTTAATAAATAAAGTGTAATAAATAAATGAACAAGTAAATAATATATAGTAAGTGCAAACCCCTACTAAATGAAAAACAGAAACAAATTGCAAACTAACCACATAGCAAGTAAGCCTAGACCATATACGTGTAGTGATAAGATTAGCGTGGAGTAAAAAGTTGTAAATATTTTTAACTTGTGTGAAATATCGTAGACCAAAACATGTTTACCACGTGTGTATGTTTTTGGTGTGTAAGCATAAGAAAAATAAGTGATGTAATATGTTTATGAAGGAGACTTAGCACAGTATATAAAGAGGCATCGGGTTGGACTGAGGTGATGCTAGTTCCTTGTCGGGAGGACATCATCGCCGTGTTACCGACGCCCCGACAGCTTCGTTGCCGACCAGTCGCTGGTTCTCAGTCTCAACTTCTGCAGTGACCTCTCTGTCTAGATTGTGAGGCGACATCTCCTTCTCTGTGACAACTTCTGCGGACCGTGACCAGACCACGATAGTGGTGCGGACCTCGTCCCAGTAAAGATCAAGTGAGTTACATCATATCCATCTGTCTATCTCTTCTTTACACGTCGCAACCTCCTGGCGGGACGCAGGGGTTTTGCTCGCGTCACAGAGGAACCAGAAAGTAATCACAGAAAACTTCCTAAGGGAATAGCACTGGAGCTGAGCAGAATTTTATCAGAAGGAAAAGGAAAACAGCAGCAATAAGCAAAAATACAGAAGATACATTCGGAGATACATTTAGTCTTTGGTTGAAACACAGGATACAAATGGAGTAATGAAAGATAAAAATAGAAGAGTAATTCAGCACAAGGTATGAAATGCTTTTGACTTTCAAACAAAGGAACCTGAAGAAATTTTGAGAGGCAAGAGAAAGGAACTGAAGGATTTGGTGTTAGGCAATCACAATTTCTGTGAAGTGTTGTGGGCACACACTAGAAAACAAAGACTTGAAAAAAATGTTGAGTGGTAAGGAAGTAAAGATAAGGCCTTCCAATTATTCAAGAAATCTGGAGGAAAAGAAAACTTTTCTTGACTTTTTTTTTAAAGACTTTTAAAGACTAATTTGCTGCTCTTCAAGCAGAGTCCCTGCTGAGTGAGGAGCCAGTGGAGGTGGGGCACGAGCCCAAACCCCTGAAGTTGTGACCTGAGCTGAAATCAAGAGTCCAACATAGGGCGCCTGGGTGGCTCAGTGGGTTAAGCCGCTGCCTTCGGCTCAGGTCATGATCTCAGGGTCCTGGGATCGAGTCCCGCATCGGGCTCTCTGCTCAGCAGGGAGCCTGCTTCCTTCTCTCTCTCTCTGCCTGCCTCTCAGTGTACTTGTAATTTCTCTCTGTCAAATAAATAAATAAAATCTTTAAAAAAAAAAAAGAGTCCAACATATAACCAACGGAGCCACCCAGGCACCCCAACCTCTCTTTACTCAGCAGGAAAGACTCAAACGATTTTTAAGTAGTAGTAGCTTAGAGTCTTTGGAATGAGAAGTACTGAAGATACAAGAAAAAAACAAAACCATAATATAAAATCCTAAAGAAGATAGAGAGGAATGACATCAGGCCCACAGTATCTATCTCTTCTGTTTGTTATCCTAAGCTCTGAGGTAGATAAGCCATTTGGCCTTGATCTCAGTGTCCTACAAGTTATAATTTAATAAGGTAAAAAAGAACCTAGTAAGTTCCTGTTTTTCTAAAAAAAAAAAAAAAAAAGATTTAATGGGAAATGAGAATGAAAAAGAAACAGTAAAAGCAATGTCAGTTCTCAAGAAAAGTTGCAGGGTGAGGGTGGTAAGCCAACTCCAAATTTATACTTCTTTGTGCTAATTTTCTCCTTTTAATATTTAAATCTTATTACTTAGAGCTTTATTAATTATTTCTGATTGTGTCTTCAACAGTTTAAGGGAGCAAATTTACTTCTTCCAAAACAACCCTTCAGTATCTGAAAAGTGTTACTAGGTCTTCCAAAAAAAAATTTTTTTTAAAAGATTTTATTTATTTATCAGAGAGAAAGAGGGGGAGAGAGCGAGCACAGGCAGACAAAATGGCAGGCAGAGGGAGAAGCAGGCTCCCTGCTGAGCAAGGAGCCCGATGTGGGACTCGATCCCAGGACGCTGGGATCATGACCTGAGCCGAAGGCAGCTGCTTAACCAACTGAGCCACCCAGGCGTCCCTAGGTCTTCTTAAAAATTTAACATTCCCAATTTTCCAATCATTTCTGGCATGACAATCTTCTACACAAGTGATAGGGTTTGCCTGAAAATATGGTACCTAGAATAGAAAATAATATTCCTTAAGTAGCTGGATAACACAGAATAAAATAGAAACAGTAACCTCCTGGATCTGGACACTAGGTTTCTATATTACAACCTAAAATACCATCTGATGTGTTTCTGAAGTGGTCATGTCACACTTTTGACTCAACTAAAACCCAAAGAAATTTTCACATAAAATGAATATAATCTTCCTACCTAGTATTTATATACAATAGAACTGAGCTCAACCTGAAATTTGCTATTAATCAAACGTGACAATGAATATAAAAAGTACTCACACATTTAAATTCTCTGTAAAAACAAAAGTACAATTGTGACGATTGTTAAATATCAGTTCTGAGTACCTGGGATTCATTTTATTATCCTATCTACTTTTGTCTGTCTGTTTGTAATTTTCCATAACAAGATTTTTTTAAGAATTTTTTTTTTTTTTACAGATTTTATTTATTAACTTGAGAGAGAGCACGAGAGCATGGGGTGGGGGGTTGTTAGAAGGAGGAGAGAATCTCAAGCTGACTCTGCGCTCAACCCAACAGGGGGCTCGATCCCGCCACCCTGAGATCATGACCTGAGCCCGCATTAACAGTCAGAAGCTCAACTGAACCACCCAGGAGCCCCTTTAAGGAAATACTTTCTTTTTTCAAGATTTTATTTATTTGAGAGCAGGAAAGTGAGAGCGGTTGGAGAGGGAGAGGGAGAAACAGAGACTCGCTGCTAAGTGGAGAGCCAGATGTGGAGCTTGATCCTAAGTCCCTAAGATCATGTCCTGAGCCACAGGAAGACGCTAAACCATCAGAGCTACCCAGGCGCCCCAAATACATACTTTTAAAAAGAAATCTCTGCACAAATCCTCAAAGGCTCCCCTTCTTACATAATCTATTGTCATCCCTACTTCTTTTTACAGCCTCATCTTCTACTTTATACCATTTCCAACTATACCAAGATTATCATTTGTCTCTCTTTCATTGTATAAACTTCCGGTGCCTCCATGGTTTAATAGATACTTTTTTTTGATCCTTCATCCATCTAACAAAACCCTTTCTGCAAAGCTGAATTTAAATATTACTTGTTAAGCCTGCACACCTCTAGCCTAGCAAAAATACGTAAACAAATAGACGGTGGCTATAAATGCTTACCAAAGTCACTGCAACAACCTTAAGGGTTGGCTTGCCCAAGGTTACAGAACTCTGCTAAGCCAGAGGAGAGACTACAATCCAGTTCTCCTGAGTTCAAATCGAATAATCATTTTTCCGGGCGCCTGGGTGGCTCAGTGGGTTAAAGCCTCTGCCTTCGGCTCAGGTCATGATCCCAGGGTCCTGGGATCGAGCCCCACATCAGGCTCTCTGCTCGGCAGGGAGCCTGCTTCCTCCCCTCTTCTCTGCCTGCCTCTCTGCCTGCTTGTGATCTCTGTCAAATAAATAAATAATCTTAAAAAAAAAAGAATAACCATTTTTCCATTTCCACGCATAACTTGATGATAACATAAACGAGTAGCAGGATTAAGAAAAGGTTTTTCTCATCACCCTAATACCTACTCTACCAATGGACCAGTGTTTGCTGCTCGCACATCAAAAGCAAACAACAGCGTTCTCTTTCCCCCTCTAGCTACGTGGGAGGAGGAGGAAGAGAGAAGGAAGCAAGCAAAAAGTAAAGATACTATGCGAAGAGTAACAGGAGATTCCACCATTCCACAACAGGATCGTTCTACCCAAGAAGTAATAATCCGAGAAATCGTCAGAGAAATGGAGACTCACTCATAAATGCATCACGCATTCGGCACGCTTTGTACCCACCGCTGCACACGGTCCCTACGCACAAGACGCTTTCTAGCGGAACCAATAACTTTCTGGCAGCGATGTCTTTAATACCATTTCCAAGTTTCTCCAGGAGAGAAGCATCGGCAACCAATTTTTCCAAAGCAAGGTTGATAGACCAGCAGCACCGCTCAGCCGCGCTTCATCTCCAGGCCGGCAGCCCCCAATTCTCATGAATCAGACCCTCTCTCACGGCCGGCCGCCGTGACACTCACCGAGCAACTAAAAGCTGTACAGACACTCCACGGGCAACTAAGAGCGACCCCTGTGAGTCTTTCTCCCCTTCCGCACTTCCAGGCCCCGGTTTACGTCATCCACAAGCGCCGAGGACGCGGGGGACAACGCTATTAACGATACTTCCTTGTCACGTGACGGATTACGCCCCCTGCTCGCGCGTGGTCCCTCCCCCTCCGGCCGCGGTCGCAATTACGCTCTCTGCGGCCTGCAGTTCACGGATTGCTGCCGGCCGAAGACGCAGCGCCAACGGGGACCAGAGGACGTTTAGGCTAAAGGGGTGAGCCAGCCAGGATCCCGGGACTTTTCACAGCTTGAGACCCGCGAAAGGAAATGAAACAGGCGGGAACCGGCGGGGGAGGGAGGAAACTAGCGGAAGGTGTCATGGCGGCCGCGCTGTGGGTCACGTGCCCGGCAGGCCCGCCTTGGTACTTCCGGTCACGTGCCCTCAGAGTCCTCGCAGCCAGCGATGGAGGCGAGACCCCCCAGTAACAGAGGCGGTGGCGACGGAGGTGGCTACTGGGTTTCAGCGTCTTCCCGGCAGCGTCTCTAAGAAGCGCAGCGGAACTCGACCCGACTCAGCCCAGTTACTTTATTCCCTGCCCAAGGCCGTAGCTTCCACCTGGTAAGTTTAGACCGAAGAATGGGGGTGGGTGGGTGGGTGAGGAGCTGACAGGCCCGGGGGCCGCAGGACGGCGTGGATTCTGCCCCTTTTTCTGTTTCCCTATTGCCGTCCCCACGACTCCTAAGCCTGGCATCTCGGTAGCCCTCTATTGTCCTGAAGTGGGGTATAGGCGACCCCTAATTTGCTGGCTTGTAGGAAGTCTTCCCCATTACTAAGAGCAAGGGACTCGAAGATTTACTGAAAGCCAGGATCAGACTGGGCTCCGGAGAATGGACGTGGAGGCCTCTTCCTGACAGAGGATCCCTTTCCGTTAGGAAATGTGCTGTTAAGTCTTTCAGTTTCTGTAGCTTTCACCGTAGTGTCCGCACACCTTTTGCTTCATCTGTCAATCCTACCGCTTCTTAAAACCTTCTTAACACGTGTGCCAATCCACTCGACCAGTTTTGGTCTGTTCCCAATCTGATTGTCTTGTAATGATGAAAAATAGAGCACCAACCCATGGAAATGTATAATTATTTTTATAAATTCCCCAATGTTCTCAGAGACAAAATTAACTAAGGGAGTATATTCAGTTGACTCTTAAACGCCCATTTTGGCGTTAAGTGGGGGGCGGGGGAGAGATATAAAAACTTACCCTTTTTTTCTATTAGAAGACCGAATTTTTAAAAACATACAAAAACTAAATGGTTTGAACTACACCTTGAAGTCAGTATTAATTCCGTGAAGGAGTGGAACAGTTTTTCCCCATGAATTCTTACTGTGAACTCCAGTATACAAAACAGCATTTCATGGTGGAATTGGATTTGGGATGGCTAAGCCCCACCCCGTCGGCTTCCTCTCTTGGAAGAGTTTGAAAACCACTTAACTGAGCTTTGGTAAATAAGCCAAAATTGCCAACCCTAAAATGGATTTTTAAGTCAAAACTACAGCAAATGAGATGGAGAAGTCACACCAGAAGGGAGGATTATCTCCAATATCAGGGCTATGGCTTACAGAAGGACCGGGCTCTGGAGAGAACTTTGTACCTTTTAGCAGACCTAAATCCCTCATTTGGGAAGGAGGGAGAGAGAATTTGAGGCCATTAAACCTGGTTTTTTTGCCCTCATTCAGCTGACATTTAGCAGTGCAGCAGATTAAAAGTGAGAGTTTCTCTTAGGTGATATTATATACGTAGGGTAGTGCAACTGTAAATTAGCCATGGAAATGCAGGGAGAGCTTTTTAAAAACACTAGGAATATTGGTGCAGAGAGGAATCTGTTTAATAAGCCAAATGATTGGCTTCCTGCATGGAGGCATTTATCTTCTGCCTGCTGGTTTATCTTTCCACCTTTTTTTAGCCTTGCTTTTCTGTGCTGCTGGGGTTTTTCCCCCCTAATATCAGACTGAGCTTTCCTAGCATTTTGACCACTATTTCTACCTTCTGGATATGGCTGCTAGAGGAGTCTTGTGCCCTTCCTCTTTTCTTTCTTAGCCTGTCTTCAGTGTGGTAGTATCAGGCATCCAACTAATAAGTAATATCTCTCCCTTCCCCACTTTGATTACCAGCTGATTGCTGTCTCAATTTTGATGTTGTACTCTTGTCGGCATGCAGTATTTATTAGTGAATATGAGCATACATTTCATTCTGTCTTGGTCTCTGTCGCATTTTCCTCCTCCTGCCTCTCCCTGCACTGCTGTAAAATGAAAAAGTGCTTGGTCTCAAAATTGCTACATCAGTTATTCCCCTTAATAGCTTCATTGTGTGTGTAACTTTCATTAAAATGGTAAATTTTGTTCGCTTTTTACATACTTCCAAGGTCTTGTTCCCTGTAATGCTGAATTGTTAAAATTTTTTTGGATTGCCTCATAGCAAGCAGCATTCCAGATCTCCATTTTGTATGCTGGCAGATACAGCAGCTCTCTCTAATATAATTCTCCTTTAGAAGCTGATATGGAGTTTATATTTCACCTGTTGTCCTTGTTTCTGCCCCATTTATCTCTGCACATTAGAAAGAGATGTAATCTAAAGGTTTCTGTTGATCAGTTTCAAATTTTTGCTATCCCTGTTTCCTTATAAGCCAATTATTGGGATCTCTGAGGAATGATACTGTGATCTCTGAGTAAAGAGTATAATGCCTCCTGGAGGTCAGCCAAGGATATATGTGTAAAGGTGTCTTACGTATCTTACTAAGCTGGTGTTCTTTTTTTTTTTTTTTTTTTTTTAAGATTTTATTTATTTATTTGACAGAGATCTCAAGTAGGCAGAGAGAGAGAGAGAGAGGAGGAAACAGGCTCCCCAGTGAGCAGAGAGCCCGATGCGGGGCTCGATCCCAGCACCCCAGGATCATGACCTGAGCTGAAGGCAGAGGCTTTAACCCACTTTAAGCCACCCAGGCACCCCCAACCTAGTGTTCTTTTAACAAGAAGGACTTTAAGTAGACATCAGAGATATTTATTGGACTCTACATGTAGGCCGAATAGGTGGCTGGGTGCTGTACTGCAGTGATTACATGCATCCTCTTCCCTTTATGAAGCTTGTAGTCTGTCAGGGGAGACAAGCATTAAAAGAATTACTTTAGAAATTAATTATAGTTGGGATAAGTGCTATCAAGAGAACAGAAAGTCTTGTCTAGTAAGTTTTAAACTTAGTACTCTAACTACCAAAAAAATGATTAAAAGCCAGTTGATAAGGAAGGAGGAGTATGTGCAAAGGCTCAGCAAGGCATGTACATTTAACTTCAAGCAAATATTTAACTGCAAATGAATTAATCCCTTTACTGGAGGATCTTGCTATTTAAAGTAGTCTTGCGGCAGATAATTTCATAAAGTAAATAATCTTTTAAGTAGGGGCACCTGGGTGGCTCATTTGATTGAATGTCCAAGTCTTGGTTTCAGCAGAGGTCATGATCTCCATCTGGATCCTGGGATCGAGACCCGCTCTGTGCTCAGTGAAGAGTCTGCTCCTCCCTGTCCTTCCCCCTCTACCACTCTGCCCCGCCCTCTAACTCCCCCCCCCCACCCCCGCACGATCTCACTCTAATAAATAAAGATAAAATCTTTAAAGTCAGTGAGAGAGGGAGAGAGCACAAGCAGGCAGAGTGGCAGGTAGAGGCAGAGAAAGAAGCAGGCTACTTGCTGAGCAGGGAGCCAGATGCGGGACTTGATCCCAGGGTCCTGGGATCATGACCTGAGCTGAAGGGAGAGGCTTAACTGACTGAAACACCCAGGTGTCTTTAAAAAAATAATCTCTTAAGTAAAGCTAGATCTTCAAGCTGATTTGTTGAGATGGAGCTAACCAATATTTTTCATAAATAATATATTCTGTGGCTCTTACAGAGCTTTACTGGGAAAAAGTTTTTGCTTCTCTCCAGAAGAGAAGGAGCCATCTTCAAGAAAAATCTGGAAATCACAGAAGACATTGTAAGATATCCCCACCAGTTTTATTAAACTTTCTAAAACTGGTCTTGTGCAATTAACAGAGGTGCTCCAAATGAACAAGGAAATTTGCCAAGCAAGTTAGCTGTGAGACAATTGGCTAGTCATCCCAATGTTGAGTTACTTATCTCTGATTTATTTTGAATGTTTTCCCAAATGTATTTTATTTTATTTGTTTTTTAAAAAGATTTTATTTATTTATTTGATAGAGATCACAAGTAGGCAGAGAGGCAGCAGGGAGAGAGGGAGAAGCAGGCTCCCCGCTGAGCAGAGAGCCCAATGCGGGGCTCAATCCCAGGATCCTGAGATCATGACTTGAGCTTAAGGCAGAGGCTTTAACTCACTGAGCTACCCTGGCACCCCACCAAATGTATTTTAATATGAATGGTTTTACATGCTAGTGACTGACTCTAATGGTTTTCTCCATCCCCTGATTTATTCTCCATTTTACAGTTTCTCTGTCTTCATTCATCTTTTCTTTCTTACCTTCTTGTCTCAAAAAAGTTTTTTCTGTTCTTTTCCAAAGCTAGCACTTTTTATCTGTGCCTGTAATCTCAGCTAATTGGAGACTTGCACTATCAGCTAGCTGTCCTTGCTCACTGCTTTTTTTTCATATGTGGACATACTTAAAATTGTCTTACAGTTGTCTGCTTTCCCCTGTCCATAAAGTTTCCCCTCCTATCTTTCAGATTTTGATTCATGTTTCTTAAAATGTGGTTTGTATAGTATACAGTGTAACTTCTGATAGTACAGACTTTTTAAACTTATTATGAATTGTATTGTAATGAATATAAAAATTAATATTAAAGTATTAAATAGTTCCATGAATGTTAAAAAATTTTCTTTATACATTAAATTTTTAAAGTAAATAAGAAACAATTGATGTGTATTACAGAAATATTCAAAATAACCTTTGTTTTCTTACACTAACGCTACTAACACTTTCCCATGTTACCTTATAAACCTCTGGTTTGATAGGGAATAAACTCTTGGAAAGACTTTCTTAAAAACTATTTTTCTCATTATAAAATATGTATTTATTATAGGGGCACCTGGGCGGCTCAGTGGGTTAAAGTCTCTGCCTTCAACTCGGGTCATGATCCCATGTCCTGGGATCTAGCCCCGCATTGGGCTGTCTGCTCGGTGGGGAGCCTGCTTCCCCCTCTCTCTCTGCCTGCCTCTCTGCCTACTGGTGATCTCTGTCAGTAAATAAATAAAATCTTTGAAAAAGAAAAAAAAATGTATTATTAAAGATAATCCAGAAAACAAAAAGAACATTCAAGTCATCTGTAATTCCATCACCAGTAGGTAACCACTATGAAGTTGGGTGTATATCCCTCCAGTTACATATATTTGCAGAATAGCATGGTGGAACTCCAAGGTCAGGCTGACCCAGATTCAAACCTGCTACTTCCTTGATGCATTGGGAAAGCATCTTGATTTTTTTTAGACCCAGTTTGCTTTATCTTCAGAATAGAACTAATAATAGAACCTACCTCAGGATTGTTAACTGGGGACTGAATGAGATAATACCTATAAAGAACTTAGCCCAGTGCCTGGCACATGTTAGTAAGCATTCAGTACTTTTTTTTTCTTTTAATGTAAGCTCTGCACCTAGCGTGGGACTCGAACTCATGATTTATTTAAGACGCAACTCATGATTAACATAGGTATAAGAAAGAACAAACTACTGATACATGAAGTAATGTAGTGCATTTCAAAAAACAGGTTAGGTGAAAGGTCAGAGACAGTACATGGTGCATGGTTCCATTTATATGAAAACTTAGAAGAGACAGAAACTAACCTGTGGTGATAGTAATCAGAAAGTAGTTGGGGCGCCTGGGTGGCTCAGTGGGTTAAGCTGCTGCCTTCAGCTCAGGTCATGATCTCAGGGTCCTGGGATCGAGTCCCGCATCGGGCTCTCTGCTCAGCAGGGAGCCTGCTTCCTTCTCTCTCTCTCTGCCTGCCTCTCAGTGTACTTGTAATTTCTCTCTGTCAAATAAATAAATAAAATCTTTTAAAAAAAGAAAAAGAAAAAAAAATAGTTGTTGGAGGGTGAGAGAAAGAGAATTGAATGGAAAGGAACATGAGAGAATTTTGGGGGGTGGCAGAAATGTTCTCTGTCTTGTGAGTAAAGGTACATGCATGTATACAATTGTTGAAATACATCAAACAGACCACCTAAAATGCACACATTTTGGTGATTTGATAATATACCTGAAATTTTTTAAATAAATTTTTTATTTTTTTATTAACATATAATGTATTATTTGCCCCAGGGGTACAGGTCTGTGAATCACCAAGTTTATACACTTCATAGCACTCACCATAGCACATACCTTCCCCAGTGTCCATAACCCAGTCACCCTCTCCCTACCCGCCTCCCCCCCCCGGCAACCCTCAGTTTGTTTTGTGAGATTAAGAGTCTCTTATGGTTTGTCTCCCTCCCGATCCCATCTTGTTTCATTTATTCCTTTCCTACCTCCCAAACTCCTGAAGTTGCCTCTCAACTTCCTCATATCAGTGAGATTATATGATAATTGTCTTTCTCTGACTGACTTATTTTGCTCAGCATAATACCCTCTAGTTCCATCCACGTTGTTCCAAATGGCAAGATTTCATTTCTTTTGATGGCTGCATAGTATTCCTGTGTGTGTGTGTGTTTGTGTGTGTATGTTTATGTATACCACATCTTCTTTATCCGTTCATCTGTTGATGGACATCTAGGTTCTTTCCGTAGTTTGACTGTTGTGGACATTGCTGCTATAAACATTTGGGTGCACGTGCCCCTTTGGATCACTACATTTGTATCTTTTTTTTTTCTTCTTTTTTAAAGATTCTATTTTTTATTTGATAGAGGTCACAAGTAGGCAGAGAGAGAGGAGGAAGCAGGCTCCCTGCAGAGCAGAGAGCCCGATGTGGGGCTCGATCCCAGGACCCTGGGATCATGACCTGAGCCGAAGGCAGAGGCTTTAACCCACTGAGCCACCCACGTGCCCCCATTTGTATCTTTATACCTGAATTTTTTAATCGCACTAAAAAAAAAATCTATGACAGGGGCACCTGGGTGGCTCAGTGGGTTAAGCCTCTGCCTTCGGCTCAGGTCATGATCCCAGGGTCCTGGGATCGAGCCCCACATCGGGCTCTCTGCTCTGCAGGGAGCCTGCTTCCTCCTCTCTCTCTGCCTGCCCCTCTGCCTACTTGTGATCTCTGTCAGATAAATAAAAAATCTTTAAAAAAAAAAAAATCTATGACAAACCTTTGGCAAAACCTCCTCTATGAGGAAATGGCCTCTGAGTCCTAATTCAGAACACTTTTTTTTTTATCTCCCTTTAGGAACTTCACACATTCTAATTTGTATACATTGGTACATATCTTACTCACTAACTGGAAGCTCTTTAAAAGCAAAAATCATGGGATACCTGGGTGGCTCAGTGGGTTAAGCCTCTGCCTTCAGCTCGGGTCATGATCTCAGGGTCCTGGGATCGAGCCCCACGTCGGGCTCTCTGCTCGAGAGTGTGCTTCCTCCTCTCTCTGCCTGCCTCTCTGCCTACTTGTGATCTCTGTCAAGTAAATAAATTAAATCTTAAAAAAAAAAAAAACACACAGAAATCATTATTGTCACACATTCATCTTTGGATAACCCTAAACTTGTTGGATCAGAACAAATTTATTGAATGATAAGTATTCACATTGACCCTTTTTTCTTCCTATTTTTCAGGTAGAGTAGCCTGGTAATTGGCTACTCAAAATTCAGAAAATTAACTTCAGAGAAATTAAGATTTCACTTTTCACTTTTATTTTTTATTTCTAAATTACTGCTTGAGTGAATTTTTTGATTGTAGCTACAGTTGTGGGCATAACTTTCCAGATTACTATATTATACGTATGTGTGAAACTAATGTAATATCATGTGTCAACCACAATTAAAGTGTTTTTATTCCCGTCATATTTTTCATTGATCCTAAGAGGTAATGGAAGAATCGATGATTTCCGTTATTTTTTTTTCCTTTTTTTTTTTTAAAGCCTGCTACTCTTCCTGATGCTTCCTTTCCCACTATGTCCCAATAGAAGTGTTCCTCAATTACTTGAATAACTAATAGCAGATTCAGTATTTCATTGTTTCTAATTGTTTTAACTTCCAGGACAAGGGTTTCTTTAAAGTTTCACTTGTTTGCTCATGGCAAATTTAATTTTTAGACCTAGATACGTTAATTTCTCTAAAATTGTATTTTAAGCTATCCCTGAAGAAGTAACTTTAAATTATTTCTTTGGAAATTAAAACTTAAAGTCATAACTTCACCAGAAATGACATATATGGGGCATTTGTACTATCACTTTCCCCATCCCAGCCCATGAGAGACATTGCCATCGATCATGACTTCTTTCCTGTTAAGCCGATACAGCCTTACATTCCTTTCCAGCCTCATATTCCAGATAGCTACACCCAAGCCGCTAGGATTTGGGTTGAATCTTTAAGATTCCCAGGACTGGGAAGGAAGGGTAGAGGTAGGGAGACTAAAAGCTGTTTCCTAGGTAATGAATTAGCTATATACAAGTGAATTTTCAGCCCAAGCCTGGAGAATAGTTGAAGACATTTGCTTGTTAAAAGATGGGTGAAATAGCATATGAAATGTTAAGGGTTAAAAATTTTGTTTTAAAGCACGCAGGAAGAAACTTAGACCAGGAATCAGGAAATGTGGGTGTGCTGTCAGCTCTGAGAGTGGTTCTGGGAAGATCACACAAACCCTATGGCACTTAGTTGTTTGAACTGAAACAAAATTGAACTAAAGTTCAGTAGGGTTCTAATTCTAGATATAGATTAGATAAAAGACCAGCATACCTGTATTCAAATCATACATTTAAAACTTAGGAATATTATGGGGGAACTAAAAGTAAAGTAGAAAATAGTCTGAATAGAATATGTAGAAATGGTTTAAGAACTTCCAAGTGTCATAAACTGTGTTGTGTAAATTCACACCTGTGATATCAGTGGTTAAATTTGATTTTAATGAATAATGCCATACAACTTTATCTTTAACTTTCAATCAGGGACTTTTTTCCTCCTCATTATTAGTTTAGGTTTAGATTTGGAAAGGACTCCAGAAGTCAACAGATCTAATCTTAATTGAGATGTGAAATCTTTTGTCTCAGTTAGCACTTTCTAGGCATCATGGCAACTTCATCTGAAGAAGTTTTGCTGATTGTGAAGAAGGTGCGTCAGAAGAAGCAGGATGGAGCTTTATACCTCATGGCAGAAAGAATCGCTTGGGCACCTGAAGGCAAAGATAGATTTACAATCAGCCATATGTATGCAGATATTAAATGTAAGTCAGCTATACTAAAGTCTGATGGAAGATTTGTTAGTCATTTTATAAAAAGATTGCTCATACTGTCTTTGTGGGGTTTTTTATTATAGTTTCCCAAAAAAACATATTGAAGGAAATATAAAGTGGGTTCCCTGAATATATGTTATTCTGTAACCTGTGATTAATAATGGAGTTTGTATAGTTTCATGTATGTAAATCTATGTCATGTAAAGATCCCCACATGAACCTTCCTTTAGGAGTTGCATAATAGCCCACTAAATGGATATATAGTCATATATTTCATTAATTTTCTGTTGAAGGACTGTTAGGATGTTTCCACGATTCTTTTAATGCAAGCAGTACTGCAGTAAGTTCTGTGGGCTAATATCTTTGTGAAGTTGTATGTGTGAGGTATATTGTGAGGTAGATTTACTGGTTCGGATGGTTCATGCATTTAAATGCGTTAAAATGATGGATTATGGCAGATTGCCCTTTAATAAAATTGTATCATTTAAGCAAGTTGTCTAATTAATCTTTGGTTATGTGGCCACTATCTGTTGAGGAGATAGACTCACTTTTTTTTTTTTTAACTCATTTTTTTATTGGACATAGATAGGAGATATTCAGAGAGTATCCTTAGCAAATTGTGGTATCTGAACTATAACAATTAATGCAAATTCATTTATTTTCCTGGATATAAAATTCTTCCCCTAGATAAAATCCTGTGTAGATTTCAAGGAACATGACACCTCAAAAAATAGTCAACCTTACACATTCAAGGGCTCAATTTATAAATGTTCTTTGTGTGTGAACAGTGACCCTAAGAACTTACCTCTACTTGCTGCTGGAAATGACCAAGATTTTCTCCTGTCTCCACTGAAACGACTTAGATTTTTAACTTTCAAAAGGAAATACTGTTTAAAATTCATCATAGTTAGGTACTGCCTAAGCTAGCTGGTGTTTTGTCCACTATTCTGGTAATACTACCTCCTTTCAAAATTCTGTGGAAAAGTGCCTCACCAAGTTCCTCCTAGTATTCTTACAAACTAAAATTTGTACCAGAAGAAACTCATAAATTAGGAACTGCCTCTATTAGCATTTCTCTTAAACAGGAAGCAGATCCTGTAGCTCTGCAAAACACACACTCATTGTGATACCCACAACATACAATAAAGAATATATACTTTTCCTATTTCTCAACAATTTTTCTGTTATTGAGAATGAGAGCACAGACCCAAATCTACATCTGCCCCAGATCAGTTTTTGTTTTAAGTTGAATATTTGAAATAATACCCATTTCTGAAAGAATCCACTGAAAGTTACCAGTAGTAAATTACTGAGGTGAAAATCAGCAGTTAAGTAACCTAATTAAAAAACTTAAGGGGGCACCCGGGTGGCTCAGTCAGTTAAGCTGCCTTCAGCTCAGATCTTGATCCTGGGTCCTGGGATCAAGCCCCACACTGGTTTCCCTGCTTGGCAGGAAGTCTGCTGCTCCCTCTCCCTCTGCCTGCTGCTCCCCCTACATGTGTTCTCTCTTTTTCTCTTTCAAATAAATAAAATCTTAAACAAACAAACAAAAAAAGCCATTTCAGAAGTACGCCTTTCAGAGGCAAAGTCTAAGATGGTGGAAGGATAAAGCAATGACTGAGAAAAGATGCCTAGAAAGGGGTGGTAGTTTTGGAGAAACAGAATAGAACACCGGAGTAGGCTGGCTGACAGTGTAAATTGCCCTGTATTGCTGGTTTTGGTTTTAAGATATTTTATTCAAACTCTTGGTCTGGAAGCTGCATCTTTATTGAAAAAGTTTGTTTAGGAGATAGGTGGTTTGGGTTGTGAGCTCTAGGGAGCTTGTTTCACACTTCCAAGAGTCCCTGATTTCATGGGACCAAGCCCCTCTATCTCTCTCTCTTCCTCTGACAGAGACAAGCTCTACTATTGCCATGAGGCCCACTAGTTCAGAAGTACAATTTCTCCATTATGTTGGTGTATTTTGACATTCCCAACCTCAGCTTATTATGAAAAGTTTCAAAGTTAAAGAAAAATTTTAAGAATGGCACAGTGCATACCTATACGGTATGTCCCACTTAAGATTCCATGTGCATACACTTTGCTCGGTAATATTTTCACACCAAGAATTTTTAATCATAGAATATCCAGAACACTGCTACATTTCCCTAGTTGTCCCAATGTTTTCTGTAGTATTGATTTTTTTTTTAACCACTCTTCACAGAGGGAGTTGTAGTCTCTTCAGTCTTTATAGGCTTGTCACATATGTTCTGATTGTTTGCTTGTCTCAAGGTTTTCTTTAATTTATTTGTGTAGGCCTGTATTTCTCAGAATCTGAAAATCACGTCTACAGGCTTGATTGTACTCAGATTAAACCCTCACAGCAAGAACAACACGTGGGTGGTGGTGTTTACTTACTGTTCTATCCCCTCAGAAAGCCCATAGTGTGAGGTTGTGACACCCACTTTGGATGAGACTAAGTTTCATCACTTGGTTGAAGTGGTGACACCACATCTCTCAAATATAAAATTATGTATTCTTCTTGGCAGTGAGGAAGACAGGGGTGTGTTTTGGAGTTTTTTGAATTATGACAGATCATTTTTATTAATGATAATGTTTTTTGGTGTCAGATGTTCAGGGTGGGTTCAGGACTCCGAGTTGGCTATTTAGAGATCTGCCCCGGTTGAATGGAAACAAAAGCCCTATAGTATCTTGAGGTGGAGGCAGTGGGTGAAAAGTGCCACACAAAGAGGATACTGAAGAAGGAAGCTGAGTGTTAGCAGGGCAGTTGTTAAACTGTGCTCTGATTATATGGGATTATTTGAGAAGAGGGTATTTCTGCAAAAGCATTAAGATTGGAACAGGGCAGCTGAAGCCCAAAGGAATTCTGAATCTTTTGGGGAGGAGAAGTAGCGTATTGTAGGACAGTTTCCAGTGTGGGTATCCTCATCTAATTTATCTCATGGTTCTTTTTAGGCCAGAAAATCAGTCCAGAAGGAAAAGCTAAAATTCAGCTTCAGCTGGTGTTGCATGCAGGGGACACAACTAACTTCCATTTTTCCAATGAAAGCACAGCCGTGAAAGAGCGAGATGCAGTAAAAGACCTTCTTCAGCAGCTGCTGCCCAAATTCAAGAGGAAAGCAAATAAAGAGCTGGAAGAGAAAAACAGGTGAAGGGGGAAAAGAATAAAGACATGTAACAGCTTGTTATTTCTTATCCCTTGTGCTGCATTAAGTAATTTAACTGCCTCAAGGCTAACATCTGACAGGGAACACAACTGAGACTCAAAGGTGATAAGGTCCTTTCATTCCTTCTCCCAGTTCTCTGTCACAAAGATGACATGAAACCATTAGAAGTGTGTTTGTGAATGAGAAACCTGAGAGAAATCACATTGTAAAAAAGTTGAAAATGCATATAAAATAATGAGTTTCTGATAAGACAAATGATTCCATCGCCAGTATCTTGCAGGCCATCCATGCTGAAGTCTCCAAGTGCTTATTCATGAGAAATTGGTAGCCGGAAAATCTCAACCATACCTCGTCTCTCCCCTTTTACCTTCTTTTGTGAAAGAATACAGTACGGGCAAATATCTGGTGATCTTGCTGTCATTAGATAGATGAATAACACCAAATTTCTACTCTCAAAGAGTTTAGTCTTTGCTTCTTCAGACTTCCATTTATCTTCATTTGTTCCTCCAAAAATGTTTTTTGTTTTAATTACTAACAAATTAACTAAATGACCTCTGCTGTTCTAGCCTCATAAAATGAAGGTTGAGTGTCTCGGGGTTTCATGTTCTTAAGGTCTTTTTAAAGTGTTACATAAATAGCGTTTTATTCTAGAAGTTCAATATATTCAATATATTCTATCACCAGAATGCTGCAAGAAGATCCTGTTTTGTTTCAGCTTTATAAAGACCTTGTTGTGAGTCAAGTGATCAGTGCTGAGGAATTCTGGGCCAATCGTTTAAATGTGAATGCAGCAGAGAGTTCTACATCCAATCATAAGCAAGATGTTGGCATTTCTGCAGCATTTCTGGTATGTTACCCTTCCAGATTTCTGAAGGGAAAAGAAAAAAGAAAAGAAAATCCTGGTATATGTGTTAACAATGCCATTTCTTTTGTAAAACTTAGCATTTCCTTAAAGTAAATCAGTGGCTACTTTGCTATCTATGGTATTCTTCTAAAGTATTTTAAAAATATATGCAATATTGGGACCCTTGGGTGGCTTAGTCAGTTAAGTGGCTACCTTCAGCTCAGGTCATAATCTCAGGATCCTGGGATGGAGTCTCACCTTGGGCTCACTGCTTGGCAGGAAGTCTGCTTCTCCCTCTCCGTCTACTATTCCCCTGCTTGTGCTCTCTCTCATTCTCTCTCTCTCAAATAAATGAATAAAAATTTAAAAATACATATAAATGCAGTATTTTTTAAATACTTTTTGCTAGCTGTACTTTTTTGGTTTGGGGACTTCACCCTAACATGCTGGAAATTAAATGGACTTTAATTAAAGAGAATCTTTTAGCAACTGGACTAATACTTGTTTCCCCTAATTCTTTTAAATTTAGAACTTTCTGATAAGTGTCTTTACAATTGCTGTATTTGTAATGCAGAGTTAAATGTATTACAGAAGAAATAAGATTTATAAAATGTATTTTAGTGAAAAATTGGGAATACCTTACCTGTAGAATTAGAAAGTAGCATTCATTTAGTTTATACCCTGGTGGAACCAAAGCAGTATTTATGCATTTAACAAAAACTTGAGTACCAGTTATATATTTAGTATCTTCCTGGTTGCTTAGTACTGAATTGAATTAATAAGCCCTTTCCTAAAGAAACCAGTCAGATAATAATTGATTTAGTAACCAAGGTTTATAGTTGTTTTGGTAACTGCAAGTTTTATGGTAAAGCTCCACTAGCTGTCTGCCTTTGGCCACACTTAAAAATACCTGTTTGACCATGTTGAATTTTCAAGGAAGCAGATTTTACACATCAGTAATATTGTGCGAAACCAAGCCAGGTTTCTTTGAACCCTCTCCCAGTGCCAACAGTTAAGTTCCTCAATTTCTGTCTCTAGTTTATTCAGAAAGTCTGTTTTGCCACCTTTGTCCAGTGTCTATTATGAGCTTACACATCTTCCCTCATTATTCTAATGAACATATATGTGTGGTCTTTATTTTAGGCTGATGTCCGGCCCCAAACGGATGGATGCAATGGTCTGAGATACAATTTAACTTCTGATATCATTGAGTCCATATTTAGGACCTATCCAGCAGGTAAAAAGAATCCATTTTTCCATATAGTTGAAATATTTTGGGCACCTGGGTGGCTCAGTGGGTTAAGCCTCTACCTTCGGCTTAGGTCATGATCTCAGGGTCCTGCGATCAAGTCCCTCGTCAGGCTCTCTGCTCAGCAGGGAGCCTGCTTCCTCCTCTCTCTCTGCCTGCCTCTCCGCCTACTTGTGATCTCTGTCTGTCAAATAAATGAATAAAATCTTTAAAAAGAAAGAAAGAAATATTTCTTTGGATGAATTCAGTAATACATCAGTGAAAAACAAAAAGCTTTACCTTTTATTCCTGATGAAGTGCAATAAGATACGTGAATACATATGGTAGTTACTAATGGGTCAGTATATGATGTGCTGTCATCAGTTATATTGGTATGATGACTTTCCCATTCTTCCATCAGCGGCTCTTAAACTTTATTTACCCTTTAGTATACCTGCACAAAATGATCTGGTCCAGAGGCATCAATAAATGACTTTCTCGGGCGCCTGGGTGGCTCAGTGGGTTAAGCTGCTGCCTTCGGCTTAGGTCATGATCTCAGGGTCCTGGGATCGAGTCCTGCATCAGGCTCTCTGCTCAGCAGTGAACCTGCTTCCCTCTCTTTCTCTGCCTGCCTCTCTGTCTACGTGTGATCTCTGTCAAATAAATAAATAAAATCTTTAAATAAATAAATAAATGAGTTTCTCCTGCTGTAATTCAGATCATCCTTCAGGCTGCCTCCAGAGTGACCTTTCTAACACACCAATCCTAACCCTTGCAGAAACCATCCTAAAAGGATAAATGACTTGATCCCAGCCTTATTCATTTATGCTATGCAGCCAAGGTTGAGAGTCACCACTTCAGTTATTCTGCTGACTAAACAGTTTTCTCTCCACACTTCCTCACTCCTGATCTCTGTTAGTTCTTTGGAAATATATATCGAGAAACTTAGGGCTTAAGTATTTGCCCCACTGCCATCTCTGTAAAATCCTGACTTCTTTGGGCAGGTACAAGCCTCCCCTTTGCTTCTGTAGGAACTTGTGTCTGCTTCAAAAAGTTACTAAATTGTAATTATTTTCATATTTTTCTGATAGTAATAATTATATAGTATTTATTACATATCAGACACCATTCTAAGATCTTTATATTAACTCATTAAGTCATTACAAATAACCCTATGAAGTGGGTGCTCTTACTAACCTTCACATGACAGAAGAGGAAATAAAAATACAGAGAGATTATGTAATTTGCACAAGATCATACAGATGATAAGTGGCAGGCCTAGAATTTTAAATTCGGGCTCTCTGGCTCAAGAGACTCATTCTCTTAACTTCTTTGCTGATTAGACTGTGAGCTTCTGGAATGTGCTGAACTGATAGTCTGTTGGGTATTGATTCTTGGTATTTCTGCTAAAACTTTGAAACTTTTAATTCTCTTGGAGCAAGATAAGGTTTTGTTTGTAATTTGTTAAAATTCATAAAGGTAGTATACACCTAATCTCTCAAGTTACATATTTTATTTACAGTAGGATTATTATATACAGTATATGAAGTTGAGCAGTTTAATCTAGTTCTTGCTGTTAGTCTATATTTCAATTAATTTTTTTTTTTTAAAGATTTTATTTATTTATTTGTCAGAGAGAGAGAGAGCGAGAGCAAGCACAGGCAGACAGAGTGGAAGGCAGAGTCAGAGGGAGAAGCAGGCTCCCTGTGGAGCAAGGAGCCCGATGTGGGACTCGATCCCAGGACGCTGGGATCATGACCTGAACCGAAGGCAGCTGCTTAACCAACTGAGCCACCCAGGCGTCCCATATATTTCAATTAATTTGAGAGATTTTAAGAAGTGGAAATGCCGTATGTTACTATTTTGGTTTTTTTCTACAGTAAAAATGAAATATGCCGAAAATGTTCCCCACAACATGACAGAAAAGGAATTTTGGACACGTTTCTTTCAGTCCCACTATTTTCACAGGGACCGGCTGAATACAGGGTCAAAGGACCTCTTTGCAGAATGTGCCAAAATAGATGAAAAAGGTAACTGTTCATCCCTGACACACATTAAATTTAATTTGCTGCTCTCTAGTCATAATGTTGTTAGTGAATTTTTTACTCCTAAAATAGGTCGGACTTGACCAACTTTTTATTTCATTCATTTTCTAGGGTTAAAAACAATGGTTTCATTAGGAGTAAAAAACCCATTACTTGATTTGACAGCTTTGGAAGATAAATCATTAGATGAGGTAAGTGGTATTAAAAGAATTTCTGAGAGGGGTGCCTGGCTGGCTCAGTTGGTAGAGCATGCGACTTTTGATCTAGGGTTTGTGAGTTTGAGCCCCATGCTGGGCATAGAGCCTATTAAAAACAGAAAACATAAATATTTCTTAAGGTTTTATTTATTTGAGTGAGAGGCAGAGAGAGCATGAGTTGGGGGAGGGGCAGAAGAAGAGGGAGAAGGACAAGCAGCCTCCCTGTTAAAGCACAGAGCCTGATGCAGGGCTCCATCTGAGGACCCTGAGATCACGACCTGAACCAAAATCAGATACTTAACCAGCCAAGCCACCCAGACATCCCACAAAAAAACAAATTTTAATTAAAAAGAACTTATGAGAGAAAACAGTCTTTATTAGAAGTGCTTGTCAGTAGCACTGTTTACTGTTAAAATTGCCTTGAAAAATTGAAATCCCTGTATGAATTGCTCAAACTTTTTTAAAAGAATTTTTCCCCCATGGATACATATCTAGGTAATGTGAGGGCTTAACATACTTGTGAGTCCAGCTTTATTCTCTGGTGTTAATCTAAAGAAATGTGGATAAATATCAGTAGGCCAAGGAAAGATAATCATTTTTCTGTAGCCCACTGAGCACACCCATGACCCTTAACCCTTGAGCACACCTGTGACCCTTGGCTGCACACTAGTTCCATTAAGTTTCAACAGGTAGACCACGAAGTATGTACCACCTACCTCTGCATCTTGACCGTAGACATACAAATGTATCCAGTCATGGGGAAAGATGGGATCCCTTTTGATTGAGGCAAGTTCCATCCCTGTGCCTACTTAAAAACTAGGAGCCTGCCTTCCTCAGTTAATCTCTTCACACTCAGATTTTCGTTTTCTTACCTTTCTTTTGGCTCCTCTTCTGCTGGCCATATACACATGCTTAAACCTTCCTGTCTTCTTTTTCTAAACTTTTTCCTTTATTGTAGTGTATGGTACTCACAAGGTAAGGAAACCAATGTTAAACTTTTGACCTACAGTCTCTAGCGGAAAATAATCCTTGGTGCCAAAATGAGTCGTTTCCTTAATGAAATTGAGTTTTCTTGGTAATTCTCCACATTCAGGCACTTCCTTGGTGAATTTCAACATATTAAAACATGGCCTTCCTAAATCATCCTGAAAAAAAATGAAGCTTTGTGAAGCTTAGAGGTATAGCTTAATATGGGGAAAAGATTTTAGTGCCTTTTTTTTTTTTTTAAGATTTTGTTTGTTTATTTGAAAAAGAGAGCAGAGATTACAAGCAGGCAGAGAGAGAAGCAGACTTCCCACTGAGCAGGGAGCCTGTTGCAGGACTTGATCCCAGCTCCCTGGGATCATGAACTGAGCAAGGCAGACACTTAACTGACTGAGCCACCCAGGCACACCATTAGTCCTTTTTAAAAATAAAAATGAAAATGATGGTATATTGGGGTGCCTGGCTTAGTTGGAAGAGTTTGAGACTCTTGATCGTGGGATCGAGATCGAGCCCCACTTTGGGTGTAGATTACTCAAATAAATTTTTTAACTTTAAAAAAATTATATATTGGGGTGCCTGGGTGGCTCAGAGGGTTAAGCCTTTGCCTTCGGCTCGGGTCATGATCTCAGGGTCCTGGGATCAAGCCCCCCATCTGGCTCTCTGCTCAGCGAGGAGCCTGCTTCCCCCTCTCTCTCTGTCTGCCTCTCTGCCTACTTGTAATCTGTCTGTCAAATAAATAAATAAAATCTTTAAAAAAAATTATATATTACACATATTTATGTGTGATTTTGTTCTTCACTTTGCCTGTTATTACTATCAGTTCCAGCTAAATCATAGTCGTTAAGTAGATAAACTATAAAACCAAACTACCTGGCTTAGATGCTCCCTTTTTTTTTTTTTTTTAACATTTTTAAGCCCAGTTTTCTTATAAAAATGAGGTTAATAGTACTGACCTTAGCAGGGGGTAGGAAAATTGAGGAGATGTTCGTTATGGGTACCAACTTGCCACTAGCAAGGTAGATAAGTTCTAGAGATATAATGCATAGCATATAGTTAACAGTGCTGTATTATAAACTTCAGAGTTGCCACATCTTAGTTGTCTCTCCACAAAACATGAAATGATAATTACATGACATGATAGATGTCAGCTTTAGGGTAGTTCTATTACAATATATAAATAGCAAGTTAATACCTTTTTTCCTTTTTTTTTTTTTTTTTTAAGATTTTATTTATTTATTTGACAGAGAGAGAGATAATCACAAGTAGGCAGAGGGTGGGGGGGGCCCCAAACAGGCTCCCTGTAGATGGGTTCCCTGCTGAGCGTAGTGCCTGATGTGGGGCTCAATCCCATGACCCTGGGATCGTGACCTGAGCCCAAGGCAGAGGCTTAACCCACTGAGCCACCCAGGCACCCCAAGTTAATACTTTTAACTTATACAGTGTTAATATGTCAATTGTACCTCAATTGAAAAAATCCCATACGAAGAATGTGTTGACTTTATAGGATTGCTACAAGAGAAGAGTGTGTTTGTTACACAGTGAGTGCTCAGCAAATAATAGGTGTTACTGTCATTTATGTTTTTTAGTGCCTGGTATTCCCTTTTATGGAAATGTAAACATTTACATAACCAATCCCCGTAATAGAAATGTTAGGTGATTCGGTTTTTCCTTTGGTGCCTCTTTTTCCTCTGCTATCCTCTAGGTGTTGTAATTCTCCCTTGATAAGACTTTGGTCCATGTTCTGAATACATTGTCTTCATTCCATTGCTTTAAATACTAATATGTAATGATGAATCCAGGTAACCCTGTCTCTCTGACCCCAGAATTCCAAAATTATACATCCACTTGCTTACTTGCAATCTTCACTTAGGTACTTCACAGACACCTCAGCATAGATGTAAAATGGAGCCTTCTATTCCTCTCTTAAACCTTTTTGTTCCTGGGTCTTCTCTGTGTTACACACACACAAAAACATTACCATCAGAACTCCTTAGTGGTTCAGTCGTTTAAGTGTCTGCCTCTGGCTCAGGTCATGATCTCGGGGTCCTGGACTAAAGCCCCACGTTGGACTCCCTGCTCTGTGGGGAATCTGCTTCTCCTCCCTCTGCCTGACCCCAGCCCCTGCCACTTACGCACATGCACCCATGCTCACATTTTGTCTCTCTCTAAAATAAATAAAATCTTAAAAAAAAAAAAAATTACCATGGACTAAGTTGCTCAAGCGGAAACCTGGGAACCTCCTTGATTCCTCCTCTTCCTTCACCTCCAACATTCAGTTCATTAGCAAGTCCTGTATAATACATCTCCAGTTTGTCTACATCTGTCCATCTCTGCACTTACATCCTCTCACTGTTATTAGGCTACCGCCATTTTTGTCTTGATTGCTTTCATTAGCTTCTTAATTGAGACTCCTGTTTCCACTTTTGTTCCCTGTAGTTACTTTCCTCTAACAGTAAAAGTTATAAATCAGATCATAATACTTTTCTGTGTAAAACTCTTTGGTGGATTCTCATTGAATTTAAAACTCCTACAAGGCTCTTCTTGATTTGGCCTCTGCCTACTTCTACCTCAGTACCGGCCACTTACACTCCTTTATGCTCTAGATACCTTCTTTCAAGTCCATTCCAAGTTTTCTCTACTACCTCATGGTCTTTGCACTTGCTGTTCCTCTTTCTTGCTCTTCTCCCTAACCAGCTTCTTTTTTTCTTTTTAATTTTATTTATTTATTTATTTGTCAGAGAGAGAGAGAGCGCACGCACGCACAAGCAAGCAGAGGCAGAGAGAGAAACAGGCTCCCTGCTGAGCAAGGAGCCTGATGTGGGACTTGATTCCAGGACCCTGGGATCATGACCTGAGCCAAAGGCAGCGGCTTAACCAACTGAGCCACCCAGGCGTCCCTCCCTAACCAGCTTCTACCATCTTTAAGACAGCTGTTTGGACTGGTTCAGGAGAGACTTTCCCTAACCACTGTGTGAAGTAGCTCGTCCTCTCCATCCAGATGCTGTATCATGCCCCCCTTCTTTATTTTCTTGATGCCATTTGTCATTTTCAAAAGCAGTCTTCTCTTAGTAGAGTATAAGGTGAGGAGACTTCACCTTTTGTGAGGGTACCTCTTATTTACTGACCTGTCCCCTCCACGTGGCATAGAAAAGGCATCAGTAATTATGTGATAAATGGATGAATGCTGTGAGTCTTTTCATAATCATTCATTTAACCGTTGTAGCCTTATGTCTCACCAATCCCTGACCCACTCTTCATTCCAGATGTGACTGCAGTACAGAAAAACCTGGTGACACAATATGCATTATGATGTTTTTACACCTATATTTAAGCAGTTTCCTCTCCCTGAAATGTTATTTATTTAAACGTTATTGTCTTCATGTCTGGATCAAGTTATGGTGCTCCCTGAAGCTTTTTTGAACCTACCTCTGCTCTCTTCCAGTGGGATTAGCTAGTTCCTCTCTTTTAGCACATAGAAGCCTTAACTATATGTACTGGCTTACAGCCCAGGACCCTACTAACTGGCTCCTTTGACACAAAATATTAACTTTCTGTCTGTAAGGCCTAGCACAAACTCAGTACATATTTGAAAATATTTGAGTTATTTAAAAATACATATATACATTTGAGTTATTTTACAGAGCTTGGAAAAATTACTGTCTTTGCTTAAATAATACTTGAAAAATTATACAGCTACAATTTGAATCCCTATTTATATGATTCCAGAGTCCATGCCTTTTTTTTCCACTGTATTCTATTTCTTCATTTAATATTTCGCTAACTCTATCCAAAACTCTTTATTTTTTTTTTTTTTTTTTTTTTTTTTTTTTTTTTTTTTTTTTTTTTTTTAAGATTTTATTTATTTGACAGAGAGAGATCACAAGTAGGCAGAAAGGCAGGCAGAGAGAGAGGAGGAAGCAGGCACCCTGCTGAGCAGAGAGCCCGATGTGGGACTCGATCCCAGGACCCTGAGATCATGACCTGAGCCGAAGGCAGCGGCTTAACCCACTGAGCCACCCAGGCGCCCCTATCCAAAACTCTTTAAAAAAATTTTACGATTTGGGGCATTCAGTAGAACATGCAACTCTTAATCTCAGGGTTGTTAAGTTTGAACCCCACATTGGGTATAGAGATGACTTAACTCTTTTTTAAAAAAAATACGCAGTTTAAATTTGTTTTTAAGATTTTATGTATTTGAGAGAGGAAAAAAGAGCACAAGCAGGGGGCAGAGGCAGAGGGTTCAGAAGCAGATTCCTTGCGAGCAGGGAGCCCAATGTGGGGTCAACTCCCAAGACCCTGGGATCATGACCTGAAATGCTGGTGCCCCAAAATGCATTGTTTTAGATTAAGATTTTTTTTTGATGCCAGAAGGAGAATATTGTATTTTTTGTGTACATAACTTTTAAAAATGTTTATCTGTAAAAATTGAGTAATGCTCAGAATTAATACAGTCCCATACTCCAGAAAATATTTTCAGCTAAGTGTGTCTCTCATAATGGAGAAGAAAACCAGAACTTTATTTTGATTTTTAATCTTCCAAATTGTTTCTTTTAGGGCTATGGCATTTCTTCCATGCCATCTACTTCTAATTCTAAGTCCATAAAGGAGAATAGTAATGCTGCCATCATCAAGAGGTTTAACCATCATAGTGCCATGGTCCTGGCAGCAGGTCTCAGGAAACAGTTAAGTATACATGCAAAAGTGCAATGACTGGGCTTTTCAAGGTAGCCAGATGGAATTTTCTCATTGTTCTGCTTGTGATTTTTAACATTTCCCCCTTTGTTTTAAGAGAAGCACAAAATGAACAAAATGGTGAGCCCAGCAGCATCGATGGAAATTCTGGAGATGCAGATTGCTTCCAGCCAGCAGTCAAAAGGGTACGGGTAAAAAGTTCAGGTTTAGAGCTAAGGTTTCTTCTGACAGCCTGTATAACTGCTAGAATTTTATGTAAATCCTCGATTACCTCAGATGACTCCGTTCTTCTGACCAAGACATTAAGCATTTGGCATAAATTGTTGAACATTTTAAAGAGTACTTCCTCAGTTTTAACTTGCCAACCAGCTTTCCATGCACTCCTGTCTGTTAACTGTTCTTACTGGTTTTGTTCTCTTTTTTCCTTCACATGTACACATACACACATATTGTCATACAGTTTGTGTTCTGGGCAAGAGTATTCAACAAAGGCACTATAACAGGAAGAAAACCTAAAGGTTTGTGTATATGATTTTAAAAGATAGGATTGGGGCCTCATATTAAATCTAGCATTTCAGAGTTAGAAATGTGTTCTTACTAAATATTGAAGAAATCATTTGGGGCTGTGTGGGAATATGGACAGAATTATCTACTTCCATATTTCCTTCCTTGCTATTTTGCCAAGCTACTCTACCTCTCTGTGTTCTCAAATTCCTCCCCAATTATAAAAATAAGTACAATAAAGGTTTCTTAGAGGGCAGTCAGGCAATATGTATTAAAATTTTTGTCTTGCCCTTATTCCATTTTTGGGACAGCATTTCATTTTGGAGAGTTATTTGAAGAGGAAAAGATGTGCATATATTTAGATACAAATACTTATTTCAGTATTATAATTGCAAACATTCCAGTAGTAATATCATTGGTATATCCATATAGTAGAGACTGATGTGGTCATGAATAACTTCAAAAGGATTAATGACATTCTGAATTTAAAAAAGAGTTCACATAAGTTTAATTCATAAAAAATTAAATTCCAATAAATTAGGGGCCACCTGGGTGGCTCAGTTGGTTGCACATCTGCCTTAGGCTCTGGTCCTGATCTCCCGGGGTCTTGGAATTGAGCCCCACATCAGGCGCTCCTCTCGGTGGGGAGCCTGCTTCTCTTCCTCCTTCTCCCTGCTTCTCCTTCTCCTTCTGCCTACTTCTCTGCCAATTTGTGCTCTCTCTTCCTGTCAAATAAAAATCTAAGGAAAAAAAATAAATTCAAGAAACGATTTTGGAGTTGCTCCAAGTATTAAGGGGTGGGAAACAAAAATGAGTAAGAGTTCTTCTCCTCAGAGAGTTTAGTGTCTATAGGGAAGATGAAATCAAAAGTCTTTCAAAATAAAACTTGTAGTTTTTGTGTTATTTACACTAGGAATCAAAGAAAATAAAAATTCGTAAATGAGAAGTTCACAGAACAGACTATGTGATACAATTTCACTTGTAAAAAAAAACTTTATGAACTTTTTAAAAACACCTTCAAAAGAATACGTTAAATGGTTATCTTTCTATAAAGGAATTACAGATGGTTCATGCTTCAGTAACTTAACGTTTCTACAGGCTTATACACTTTTATTTATTTTTAAGCCAGAATTTATTTATTTATTTGACAGAGAGAGACATAGGAACACAACCAGGAGGAGTGAGAGAGGGTGAAGCAGGCTTCCCGCTGAGCAGGGAGCCTTAGGTGGGCTCAATCCCAGGATCCTGGGATCATGACCTGAGCCGAAGGCAGACACCCAACAACTGAGCCACCCTGGCACCCCGCATATACACTTTTTTTTTTTTTTTAAGATTTATTTATTTATTTGAATGATAGAGATCACAAGTAGGCAGAGAGGCAGGCAGAGAGAGAGGAGGAAGCAGGTTCCCTGCTGAACAGAGAGCTGAAGGTGGGGCTCAGTCCCAGCACCCTAGGATCATGACCCAAGCCTAAGGCAGAGGCATTAACCCACTGAGCCACCCAGGCATCCCCTGCATATACACTTTTACAACTAAGCCACAGGCACCTGGATGGCTCAGGCAGTTAAGCATCTTCCTTCAGCTCAGGTGTGATCCTGAGGTCCTAGGTTGGGCCCCACATTGGGCTCCCCACTCAGTGGCGTGTCTGCTTCTCTCTGTCCCTCTGAACCTTCCCCTTTTCTCATGCTATCACTTTCTCTCTCACTCTCGAACAAATATTTAACAAAGCCAATAAGATTTTTTTTTTAAGTTTTTATTTGAATTCCAGTTAGTTAGCATGTGGTGTAATACTTGTTTTCAGGTATACAGTTTATTCTTTTTGAAGGTTTTATGTATTTGAGAGAGAGCATGAGCAGGGGTCGGGAGGAGGAGAGGGAGAAGCAGACTCCCCGCTGAGCAGGGAGCCCAACATGGGACTCAGTCCCAGGACCCTGAGATCATGACCTGAGCCAGAGGCAGCCACTTAACTGACTGAGCCACCTGGGCATCCTTACAACTTAATGGTTCAGTGCTTACATACTACATTACCGGGTGATCATCACAAGTACACTCCTTTAAAAAATATTTGTGAGTTGAATAAATATTTTTTTTCTAAGGAAAGTGAAATTAAAATGAAAGAGGAGTTTAAGATGAAATCTAGGTAATGATGCTTTGCGATACTGTGGCGCTAAGTACATTTGATTTTTGGTCATTAAAGATTTGTCAAAAATCATGGTTTATGTGAATTTTCACTATGTTCAATAATAAATGCTGACTCTAGATGTTCTTTCAAATCAATAGTTTGAAATAGTCTGATGTGTGTTCTACAGAAGGGTTTTATAGAATGGGAGATTCAAAAGTAGTAATAGAGTCCTTACTTTAATGGAGTTTCCAGTTAAGTAGAAGAGTCAGGTCACCCAGTGAGGCTTTAGCACAAGTGTAGGATTTGGGTTATCATGGGAGGTTAGGTTAGAGACATGACTTAGGTAGGGAGCAGCAGGGATAGAAATGAGCTTGATATTCTGTGAAAAGTAATGAAGATTAGATTTCGGTATGCCTTGAAGTTGGTGGAAAGGTGGAGAGTTGGGAAAGTAGTAAAAAAAAGCTAAGTTTTCAGGCTGACCGTTTTTGAGAGAGATTTAATAACTGAAATGTTTTGATTCTGCTCTTGGTAGCTACAGATGAGGGTTTATCGGGTGAATTTCATAGCTATATAAGGGATGAAATTGTAGAATTAATTTCACAAATGGCCATGTAGATTGCTTTCCTATATCTTTTTTAATTAACATGGGCTGTAGAAATTTAGCAGTCTTTTACTAGCACAGGAGAAAACAGATTAGTAAAACCAAAATAAAGAGCACAGAAGTAAACCCAAATATGTGGAGAAATTAAATAACATATAATAAACATGGTATTTCAGGATCCACAAGAAACGAAACATTATTTTACAAATGGTGTTGGGAG
The DNA here is from genome assembly GCF_009829155.1 of Mustela erminea. Lineage (NCBI taxonomy): Eukaryota > Metazoa > Chordata > Mammalia > Carnivora > Mustelidae > Mustela > Mustela erminea. The sequence goes on from NC_045622.1 coordinate 72,283,494, forward strand.
AACTGATGAGTAAAAAGAATTTCAGATTGCTTATTCCAAAATAAATACTAAATGGATCAAAGATTTAAGCAAAAAATTAATCCACAGAAGAATAAGCAGTAAGGGAATAATTAAAACCAAACAACACCAAATGAGAAGAAAAAGTATTTACAACACATAATAGATTAGTCCTGCTTATTTAGTGGAAAAATAGGAAAACACACCATTTTCACCTGCCAGATTGTAGGAAAGCAGGTACTGTAAGAGGTTGGTGAGAAAATGAGTTCAACCAGTTGTTAGAATAGTCATCTCTAGGAATTGAAGTTCATAGTGGGAAAACGTCATGTTTTACCCTGTGTATAGTTGTACTTTTTCAATCATGTTCATTACTTTTATAAGGAAAAGTACCATAAAAAGTGCTATGTTGATAATTGTAGGCAAAGTTGCAAGAGTCTATTGAATATGAAGACTTGGGGAAAAATAATTCCATAAAAACGATTGCACTAAACCTCAAGAAGTCAGATAGGTAAGTTTGGTCAATATTAACTTGGGGCACAACAGTTATGTAACACAAATCACTGCAGAGTATATTCTGCAAGTATAGCACTCAAGTTTTAAGTCTCTTTGTTACCATAAGAATAAACTATCTTTTTTCCTTGAAAACTTAATTTGTGCATTTCAGAAAAGGATGCTTAAATGATCAAAGCCAAGATAAAAATGTGGTTCTCTGTGCAATTTTCTTACTGCCCTTATGGGAATTAAGTTATTTTACTCAGATCTGTTTAAATATATTATTTTTTGCTTTGGAGACATGGGGACTGCTAAAATATTTGAAGGACAGATGTTTATTCTGTGTGATTAGTAATTTCTTTCTTCTTTGCTAATCTTCAGGTATTATCACGGTCCAACTCCAATCCAGTCACTACAGTATGCAACAAGTCAGGACATTATTAATTCTTTTCAAAGTATTAGGCAAGAAATGGAAGCTTATACACCCAAATTAACTCAGGTAGGTGACTTGTACTGTTTGAAAACCAGAATTCCCATAGTTCTTTCCTTAGTTTATGAGCATAGCCAAATTGAACTATATAAACTGTTTTAATTGGGTTTAAAGACATATTTCTACAAATAAATTGAAAAAAAATTTTGGCACATTCCAGAAGTATCTAAAGTTAAGATGATAATGAAAAACAGATGAGTTTTGTGATTGCTAATTATTTTCCTCCCACATACACAGTGTTATTGGGGAAATGTCCCAGATTTCCAAAAAACTGGACATCAATGTCTAGATATTCTATATGACCTCAAACTAGAATACATAAAATTGAGCTTATTATCTATAGCTCTTATTCATACTTTTCTTTTTTTTAAGGATTTTATTTATTTATTTGTCCAAGAGAGATCACGCACAAGCAGGGGGAGCAGCAAGCAGAGGGAGAAGCAGACTCCCCCTGAGCAGGGAGCCTGATACGGCATAATCCCAGGACCCTGGGATTATGACCTGAGCCAAAGGCAGATGCTTAACCCACAGAGCCACCCAGGCATCCCTCTTATTCATACTTAAGTTGATTTGGAAGTCCTGTCCATTCTTCAGTATTTCTTGACTCCTTGGTTTAGGCAGACATGATCAATTTTATTTAATCTTACCACTCCGCAGCTTAAAACTTCACTGCTTCCTTTCATTGGCATAGCAGTTGTCTGAATGCCTTTGTCTGGTGCATAAAGCCTTTACAGTCCGGCCCTAATCCACGTCTCCAGTTTCAGTTCCAGCTGTATCTCTACCGTTCCCTTCCACACACAACCAAGAGTCTTCTCTCCAGCCTAATACACTGAACTACCTAGAAAAGAGAGAAAGCTCAGGCTTTCTCTCTTCTTAGAATACCTTTAACCTGTCTCTGCCTCTGCGACCTAATAATTACCCGAAACTCAGGTCAGATTTCATTGTCTCTGTAAAGCAATCTTCAACATGCCCAGTAACAAGTTCGGGGCAGAGGCAGGGAGGGTGTCTGTTTTCATAAACCCTGAGGCAGAGTTCGTACATGTCTTGTAGTGCTTGTCACATATTGGAAGTTATTTTTTTACTTTTTATTTTGAAGTGATTTCAGATTTATAGAAAGTTGGGGGAAAAAAAAGTTTTCTGGCCCATTTTGAGAGTAGAAACTCTGAAATACTTCAGTTTGTATTTACTAAAGATACTCTCATAAATAATAACAGTTAGAGAAATGATGACTTAACATTGATAAAGCATTATTATCATTCTTATCCAACCTTTTAGGTCTTACAAAAATTTTACCAGTTGTACCACCAATGTTCCTTACAGCAAAGAAAAATTTTTGGTCCAGCATCCAAGTCAGGTTCATAAGTTGCATTTAGTTCTCATGTCTTTTTAGTCTCCTTTCAGATGGAACCATTTTTCAGTCTTTCTTTGTATTTTCATGATCTTGATATTTTATTTATTTATTTTTAAAGATTTTATTTATTTATTTGACAGAGAGATCACAAGTAGGCAGGGAAGCAGGCAGAGAGAGAGGAGGAAGCAGGGTCCCTGCCGAGCAGAGAGCCCAACGTGGGGCTCGATCCCAGGACCCTGGGACCATGACCCAAGCCGCAGGCAGAGGCCCCAACCCACTGAACCACCCAGGCGCCCCTGAGCTTGATATTTTAGTAAAAGCTAGTTTTTTTGCAAAATTTCCTCAATTTGAGTTTCTCTAGTGTTTCCTCACGATTGGATTCACATTATGCGTTTTTGGCAGGAATATCACAGAAGTGAGGTGTCGTCCTTAGTGTATCCTATCAGGAGGCATGTATTTATTTTTCCTAACTTCCAATCACTCGGGTAAGGTAGTATCTACTTGGTTTCTCAACCAAAACGTTACTGTTTTTCCCTTTGTAATGAGTTATTTTGAGAGATACTTTGAGGCTATATAAATACTGTATTTTGTATCAAACTCTTAGCTGTGAATTTTGTAGACTCCATTGGTGATTTCTTACCAGAAACAGTGCTGTAGTGGTGGTTAAATGGGATAAGAGTGAGCAAGTGCACAAGCAGTGGGAGGGGCAGAGGAAGAGCATCTTAAACAGGCTCCACACTGAACGTAGAGTCTGACGCAGGACTCAGTCTCACGACCCAGAAAGCATGATCTGAGCTGAAGTCAAGAGTTGGACGCCCAACTGACTAAGCTGCCCTGGTGCCCCAAATGGTGATTTTCTAATTCCATCATCCCTTCTACATGTGGTGACACTTTGCTAAGACAAAGAGCTTCCTTTCTTGCATATTTATTTATATCACAGAAGAGTCATGGTTTCTTAGGTTATTCTTTGGGTTATGAACTGTTGCTGTTTTTTGGTTTTTTGTTAAACCAAAGTATGATTTACATACAGTAAAATTACCTTTTTTTAGTCTCCTGGAAATTTGAATAAACATAAACAGTTGTGTAAGCACTTACACAATAAGTAAAAAAGCAGTTTTTTCACCTCCAGAAATGTACCCATGCTTCTTTATAAACATCAACATTCTGACAGTGTCTTCATCAATTTTTGAGTACCTCCTTTTTGAGTACCTTACTTTATAGAACAATGAGATAGATATTCTAGGTTTGTCTTAAGCTTTCCCCACTCCAGCCACAAAATCTTCTTTAGTACTGAGTAGATTTAGATACCAAGATTTGGGGGCGCCTGGGTGGCTCAGTTGGTCAAGCATCCCACTCTTGATTTCAGCTGAGGTCATGGTATCAGGGTCATGGGGTTGAACCCCGCATCAGACTCTGTACTCAGCATGGAGTCTGCTTGAGATTCTCTTTCTGTAGAATAAATAAATAAATCCTTAAAAAAAAAGAAAGAAAGAAAGAAAAGAAACTACAACCTGGGTACAGTGTCCTCACTGCTGTTGGGGTATCATTTGCTGCCAGTGTTACCGTCCCTTCCACGGGCAGAGCTGAGAAATATATGTATATGCATATATATGCACACATAATAAATTTGGCATTACTTGACGACTTTTTCTTTCTGGAATACAATTGTCCAACATCTGGCCCTTGGGCCCAAGTAGACCATCCTAACTTTTTTAAGCTGTGGTCCATCTTAGATATTTAAATTCTTCCCCACACCTATTCTGCATCCCAGAAATAATGCTGTATCTGAGATGCATGGATTGAGACAGAAAGGCCCAAGAAGTTCTCTGTCCTTGGGTGTGTATATCTGAGTGCAGCCCAGGGCTAGTCATCAATCACTGAAGCTTCTGGTTCTGACACGTCATAACATTTCTGACAAAAGGAAGTAGGAATGGCATGAACGCCCAAGTTCCCTTGACTCATGGTTGTCATGTTCTGTACGCCTACTCCAAGCTGAAATTTTGTTTTCATCCAGTCCATATACACATGGATTTCAGCTTACAAAAACATCATTGAAAAGCCTTAGAAAGGGGCGCCTGGATGGCTCAGTCATTAAGCATCTGCATCTGGCTCGCCTGGATGGCTCAGTCATTAAGCATCTGCATCTGGCTCGTGTTGTGGTCCCAGGGTCCTGGGATCGAGCCTCCACATCAGGCTCCCTGCTCCGCAGAGAGCCTGTTTCTCCCTCTCCCACTGCCCCTGCTTGTGTTCCTTCCCTTGCTGTCTCTCTTAAAAAATAAAAAAAAGAAAGAAAGAAAGAAAGAAAGAAAAGCGTTAGACATACTAACCCTGCACTTGAGCTATTCACGGAATGATTTGTTCCTCAATGCCTGGCACTTGTTAGTCAGTCACTGAATAGATAGGCCAATTACTTCCCTAACTGTTGATACTGATAGAGTGGGGAGTATGTTTTTCCCCTTTGGCTAGTTGTATTCACTTCCTTGGAAAATAATAGATGATCTATTTCTGCTCTGTTGAGGTTTTTGTTTCCCCAGCTGCCAGCAAGTATATGTTAATGTGTTGTTTTACTTCACAAATAGAGTTGGTGCTTAAGAAAGGGCTTTTACTCAGCAAAAAGGTGAGTTTTGAGGCCTAGAGTCTTGCCCAGTATTGCTGGAAGTCTGGTAGATACTCTCTTTCTGTGCACACTGTGTTTCTGGCCTCAAGCGAAGTCCTTCACTCTGGCTGCTATAAATTATGTATTGTGATACAGGAATAAAGATGTATGCTGTAAAACTGAAATGGGAAGTAAGGAAGATGGCAGGAAGAGGAAACCCACTTTGTGTGTCCGTTTCTTTCAGGTTCTCTCAAGTAGCGCTGCCAGTAGTACGATCACAACGCTGTCACCTGGAGGAGCACTTATGCAGGGAGGGACCCAGCAAGCCATAAACCGTACGTGCAGAGCCACTTTCTCACTGATTAAAGCTCTAAAGAGCGAGTTGGGAGGAATGCTAAAGTAATTAGATTGGATTTTCTTTGGGGCATTTCTGACACTTCTGTTTTTATGCATATAGATCCTGAGATCTATTTAGAAAAGAACTTAGGTTTCATAATTATCTTAATATTACGAACAGTGGTACATTGTTAGTCTCCCTATATTATATGAAAAGCTTTCTTTTTTGCTTTCTAACCTCTTAGAATAAAGGGAAACCTGAAAATTGCTCCAGAATCTCAGGGAATTTGAATTCTAACATAGCAACAAAATCATTACCTCACCTCAGGTTAGCACATCCTGGCTTGCCATTGGCTAAGTGCACATGTGCAGATTTATTCTGTTAGTGGTCCTTCTTTCAGAGAGTGTCCATATGTGGAAATAACTTTTATCCTATTCTTTTTTCTACAGAGATGGTGCCAAATGATATTCAGTCTGAATTGAAACACCTTTATGTGGCTGTTGGGGAACTTCTACGGCACTTCTGGTCCTGCTTCCCTGTTAATACGCCATTCCTAGAAGAAAAGGTCAGAATTGATTCCAAACACAGCCAGCTATGTGGTAGTATGACTTAGCGACATGTTATTTTGAAATCAGAAAATTGTATTGTGTGTTTACCATGTGCTAGCCACTCGGATAGCTACTTGCATACGTTAATTTAAGCCTGCAGCATCTTAATGGAGTAGGTATTCAGACCCATTTTATAGATGAAGAAACTTGAAATTCAGACAAGCTTATAACTTAAGATTGTACATCTTAAAACTTGTGTCAAGCTGTAAGCCACTGGGAGCAAATAAAGAATGGAGACCCAAACAAGTTACATCAATAAAATTACTTATTTGGTATATTTTGTAGAGATAATGAAATTCAGACTGAGATTGACAACAAATATAGCACTAGCTATTTAACACTAATACCCTTTAACCAATTAAAGGACAGTTGACAAATGGGAAAATATTTATAGTATTAATATTAATAGTTTAACTATATAGATTACTCTTTTAAACAACTCTTAAGAGAAAAGGTTAAATACACCATTAAAAATAATAGGCAAGTCTGGGGATAAAAATACATGTTTATAAAAAATAAAAAATTTTAAAAAAAAAATAATAGGCAAGAGACTTTCAGCAGGCATCTCACTAAAGAATGAGATGAAGAAAGAAATTTTCATACTCATTAGTAGTCAGATAAATTTATCTTTAAAGCTACAGTGAAAGAGCGTTTTTTTAATCTGTGGTTTTAAAAATAACAAAAAATTTAAAATTATCAGTGATGGCCAGTTTGCTAAGAGTCCTTTCTTCCATTACTCATACTACCTTTTTAAAAAATGCTTTGACCCAGAAATTCAATGTTTAGGAATTTAAGGTAAGGAAATAATTAAGAATATTTAGCAGTAGAGATGTTCCTCTACCACTGTCTCTGAAAGCAAATGTGGAAGTGGCCTAATTAGCTACCATAAGGGATTTAATTAAGAAGCATTTGCTGTGCATACTTTGAAATACAATGCATCCATTTTAAATGATGACTTAAGTGAGTATTTAATGACTGAAAGATGTTCATGTTAAGTAAAATTTTAAAACAGTATAATAAATGTGTTTTTACACATACATAAAAAATATTGAGAGGGGTATGAATTATAAACCACAGTGTTTATGAACTGCTGAGTGGTGGTAGATACTGTTTCTTTGCCTGAAGCCAGTTAACCTAGTTTTAAAAAAATAAGTAACCTTCCTATGTGTGTTTTTCTCTTGTTCCCTATAGGTTCTTTGAGATTTCTGTATAATTTATTATTTTTGTCATCTTTTGTAGGTAGTAAAAATGAAAAGTAATTTGGAACGATTTCAAGTTACGAAACTCTGCCCATTCCAAGAAAAAATTCGGAGACAGTATTTAAGCACAAATGTAAGGCAACAATATGGTTTTGGCCTGATTTTCTTTCTCTGTGTTGCAAAAAGGTGAAATTAACTTTGTTTTCATGTGAATGAGTAGATACATTTGGGGTTTCTTTTTTTTTTTTTCCTGTTGCTCAGAGTGTGTTTTTTTGTTGTTGGGGGTTTTTTGCCTTCTTTTTTTTTTTTAATCTTTGTACCCAGTGTGGGGTTCTTAAGAGTGGCATGCTTTTCCAACTGAGCCAGACAGGTGCCCCTCTTGAGTACTAGTTTTGTTTTGTTTTGTTTTTGTTTTTTAAGATTTTATTTATTTATTTATTTATTTGACAGACAGAGATCACAAGTAGGCAGAGAGGCAGGCAGAGAGAGAGGAGGAGGCAGGCTTCCGGCTGAGCAGAGAGCCCGATGCGGGGCTCAATCCCAGGACCCTGAGATCATGACCTGAGCTGAAGGCAGAGGCTTTAACCCACTGAGCCACCCAGGCACCCCTTTTTTTTCTTATTTAAATAAAGATTTCATTCACCTATTTGACAGAGAGAGAGATCACAGTAGGCAGAGAGGCAGGCGGGGGGGGGGGGGAAAGCAGGGTCCCCGCTGAGCAAAGAGCCCTACTCGGGGCTCAATCCCAGGACCCCGAGATCATGACCTGAGCCGAAGGCAGAGGTTCAACCCACTGAGCCACCCAGGCGCCCCATGAGTACTAGTTTTTAAATACAAAATGTATCATACATTCAGAAGAGTGTATAAAATACCTAATACTTTTTAAAACAATAAAACAAGTATTTACCCACAAACCATCATAAATGAAGCAATGCCAATACCGATAGATATTCCCTATCTAGTTGCCTACCCCTCCCTCTTCAGTCTTCCAAGGCCACCACTAACCCCAGCATTTGTAATAACTCCATGAGGTTGGTTGGTTGGTTGGTTGGTTTACTTAAAACACTCTGTCTCCATGGTGGGGCTTGAACTCAACCCCACGTCAAGAGTTGTATCCTCTACCAGCTGAGCCTGCCAAATGCCCCAATCGTCTCTACATTTTGTTCTGTAGATTTAGAACCTATGTGTATGTCCCTAAAAAATTATTATTTTGAAAACCTGAGGAGCAAGCACAAATCTAACCCTGCAAAAGAAGGACAGAATTGCTACTCTTTAACAGGAGACCTCAGAGTGCCTGCCTTATGGTCTGCCTTCTGCTTCCCTGACTGCTTACAGTAGGTGAGGGAGCAAGTGCAAAGTGTCATTTTGTGCCCAGGAATTTTAACTTTGTTTTGTTTTTGGGGGGGAGGGGTTGTTGTTGTTTTAAGATTTTATTTATTCATTTGACAGAGATCACAAGTAGGCAGAGAGGCAGGCAGAGAGAGAGAGGAGGAAGCAGGCTCCCCGCGGAGCAGAGAGTCCAATGTGGGGCTCGATCCCAGGACCCTGGGATCATGACCCGAGCCGAAGGCAGAGGCTTTAACCCACTGAGCCACCCAGGCGCCCCTTAACATTGTTTTTACTGCAAGGCTAGAGCAACCTGCAGGAGACAATTTTTTGTATCTGTTATGCGGTCTTCTCTGAGATAAAGGGGAATGAAGAGTATATACAAATTTAGTATTTCAATAAGTAGGTTAATCAAAAGGTGTTTTACAATTGAAAGCTGAAAATTCTTCATCAGTAAAGTTTTTGGTGTTTATTCCCTAAATGTTCTAAGTGGTTTTTCTCAAAATGATAGTACTACTTACAATCAGGAAAGAAGTTTGAAATACCTTCCTACAAGAGAGCAAGGACAGACAACACATAAGTTTTAGTTCACGTGCCCTTCTTGATTGTAACTGCCTGGAATACTGTGGTAAAAAGGACTCTGAGACCATGTACATGTATTACCTCAAAGACGTTGCAGATTTGGTTCCAGACCACTGCAATTAAGTGATGTAAATTATTTTTTCTGTTTTCCAGTGCATGTAAAAGTTAGGTTTACACTTTCCTGTAGTCTATTAAGTGTGCAGTAACATTACATCTTAAAAAAAACCATTTTATATCCCTTTTTTTTTTTTCTTAAAATTTTATTTACTTACTTGAGAGAGCACAAGCAGGGAGGAGAGAGAGAAGCAGGGAGCCTCATATGGGGCTTGATCCCAGGACCTCGAGATCACAACCTGAGCCAAAGGCAGACGCACAACCAACTGAGGCACTGCAGTACATCCCTTAATTAAAAATGGCTAAAACTTCTATCCTCCTGAACTTTCAGAGAGTCATAATCTTTTTGCTGGTGGAGGGTCTTACCTCTGTGTTGGTGGCTGCTGAAGGTTGGGGTGGCTGTGGCAATTTCTTAAAATAAGACAGCAGTGAAATATGCTGCATCAATGGGCTATTCCTTTCACAAACAGTTTCTCTGTAGCATGGGGTGCTGTGGGAGCATTTCACCCATATTAGAGCTTCTTCAGAGTCAGTCCTCTCAAATCTTGCTGCTGCTCTATCAGTTAAGTTTATGTAATATTCTAAACCCCCTGTTGTCATTTCACAACATCTTCACCAGAAATAGATTCCATCTCAAGAAACCACTTTCTTTGCTCATCCCTGAGAAGCAACTCCTTAGATGCCCGTCATTCAGTCACATGTTCAGGCTCCACTTCTAATTCTAGTTCTCTTACTGTTTCCACCACCTTGCAGTTCCTTCCTCCATTGAAGTCTTGAACCATTCAGAATTAACCATGAGGGTTGGAATCAGCTTCTTTCAAATTCCTGTTAATGTTGATATTTGACCTCTTACCATGAATCACGACCATTCTTAATGGCATCTAGAATGGTGAATCCTTTCTTTTTTTCTTTTTTAAATTTTATTTATTTATTTATTTATTTGAGAGAGGGAGAGAGAGTACACAAAAGCAGGGGGAGAGGCAGAGGGAGGGAGAGAAGCAGACTCCCCGCTGAGCAGGGAGCCCCTCAACTCCAGGCTCCGGGATCATGACCTGAGCTGAAGGCAGTCACTTAACCACTTGAGCCACCCAGGTGCCAATAGAAATGTGAATCCTTTCCAGAAGGTTTTCATTTTACTTTGATAGATCCCTCAGGAATCCCTATGTATGGCATCTAAAGCCTTATGAATTGTATTTCTTAAATAGTAAGACTTAGAAGTCAAAATTACTACTCAAATTCATGGGCTACAGAATTATGTTGGGTTAGCAGGTATGAAAGCAACATTCATTTGTACATCTCCCATCAGAGCTCCAGGGTGACCAGGTGCATTGTCAATGAACAGTAATATTTCAAAAGGAATCTTTTTCTGAGTAGGTCTCGACAGTGGACTTAATATTCACTAAACCATGTTATAAATAGATGTGCTATCATCCAGGCTTTGTTCTGTGTATAGAGCACAGGCAGAAGAGATTTATTATAATTCTTAACAGCCTTAGGGTAATCGAATGGTAAGTGAGCATTGGCTAAAACTTAAAGTCACCAACTGCATTAGTTCCTAATAAGGGGATCAGCCTGTCCTTGGAACTTTTGAAGCCTGGCATTGACTTCTCTAGAGCTTTGAAAGTCCTAGATGGCATCTTCCAGTAGAAGGCTGTTTTGTCTCTATTCAAAATCTATTGGTTAGTGTAGCTACCTTCATTAGTTAACTTAGCTCGATCTTCTGGAGAACTCTGCAGCTTCTGCATCAGCACTTGCCGCTTCACCTTGCACTTTCCTGTTACAGAGTCTGCTTTTTTCCTTAAATTCATGACTCAGCTTCTGCTGGCTTCGGACTTTCCTTCTGCAGCTTCTTCACTTCTCTCAGCCTTCATAGAACTGAAGAGAATTAGGGCCTTCCTCTTCATTACCAGATCACTAAAACTTCATATCAGCAATAAGTCTGTTTTGCTTTCTTACCATCCATTCATATGTTCACTGGAATAACACTTAATTTTTTTGAAGAACTTTTCCTTTGCATTCACAACTTGGCTAACAGGCACAGTGAGACTTAGCTTTCAGCCTGTCTCAGCTTTCAACACACCTTCCTCACTAACCTAAATCATTTCTACCTTTTGATTTTAAAGTGGGTGATGTGTGACTCTTCCTTTCACTTGAACACTTGGAGGCCATTATAGGGTTATTAATTGGCTTCATTTCAGTGTTACGTGTTAGTGAATAGGGTGTCCTGGGGTGGGGTAGGGAACAGCCATTCAGTGGAAGTCAGAACACAACATTTATCTATTAAGTTTGCCATCTTATAGGCATGGTTCAAGGTGCCCCCAAACAATTGCAGAAACAGCAAAGTCACACTGGCTCCAGATTACCATAACAATATAATGATGAAAAACTTTGAAATGTTGCTAGAACTACCAAAATTGAGAGACATTGAGTGAGCAAATGCTACTGAGAAGATGGTACTGACAGACTTAATCAGTGCAGTGCTGTTGCAGACCTTCAGTTTGTTAAAAAAAAAAAAAAAGTACGTAAGCATAAAATGTTGCATAAGGTTTGCCTGTACAGCCTTACATGAGGGTATGGCATTCATCTCCTAATTGGCATTGTGGAACCACTGGTGCCCATCAAGCAAATTAAATTATTTTTATGTATTTTCCAGACAGAACTAAATAGCCTAATACCTCATCGCCTCCCCCACCATAATGACAGCAGATGGGGTAAATAAGAGTGTTTTGTTTTGTTAATTCTTTTTTTTCACCAAAGATTTTATTTATTTATTAGACAGAGATTACAGGTAGGTTGAGAGGCAGGCAGAGAGAGAGGAGGAAGCAGGCTCCCTACTGAGCAGAGAGTCTGACGCAGGGCTTGATCCCAGGACCCTGGGATCATGACTGAGCAGAAGGCAGAGGCTTTAACCCACTGAGCCACCCAGGTGCCCCTTGTTCTTTTAATTCTGCCTCAGACTGAATCTAATTCATTGCCATACTACAAGGATTTAGGACTTCCTGTCCCTATCCACATACTGCCAGAACTGATTTACAGGTTTTATAAGACTGTTAACTTCCAACCACATAAACACTGTCCATCTCCACAAAGAAATGTTCTGAAGACATTTTCCTTCAGGAGTCTTTAACAGCTTAGATCAGTGTGGTCCTGTTGACTGCTAGTTATATCCATGACAAGGGTAAAATCCTTTTCTACTCGAGATACATAGTCCTGACCTAAGGTATGACAATAGTACCTAGTGAAGCATTGACACCATTTATATTTTCTTTAATCTACTGAGTTATATTGAAATTCTGTAACATTGGAGCTGGAAAAGACCATTAAAAACTTGGAAAAGTGCTTCACAAGATTGGCTGTGTAGCAAAATTAGCTACAGGAGCTTTTGAACATCAAAGATCTCATCCCACACCTGCTACATCAGAATCTTCAGGAGAGCAAGGCATTTTTTTCCACCTGTTCTATAAAATAATGTTGGCTTTAGCCCACAGACTAGTGTTTAATCTAGAAATCATCATATTAGTACACCACCTTCACTTGACAAAAGAAACAGCCTATGTTGTCTTATAGCTGGTTAATGACAAGCCAGACACTGCAATCCAGTGTGAACTCCAGCTTCTATCCCACCATCTCTTAACCTTTTATACCCTCACCGAGGGCTTGCAAGTTGCCTCATTGGGGTAATACAAATGAGCTTGGAAACTACACTCCGAAGTATGTGCCAGATCTGGATCAGAGGCATTCACTTCCCCAGCCTTTGCCCAGTTATTGCCTAAGTGTCTTGCTGTGTTTTTCAGCTGGTAAGTCACATAGAAGAGATGCTGCAGACCGCCTACAACAAGCTCCACAAGTGGCAGTCACGGCGTCTCATGAAGAAAACGTGAAGGATCTGTGGCTCTCGCAAGTTTTTGTGAAATTGAGAGAACTGTGACCTGCAGTGACTCTGGAAACCTGGCCTGAGACATGCCAGTGATCACACAGAAGTGACGAACGTCTGAACCACGCCAACTCTTGGAGCTGATGTTGTTGTACTTGCACATTGTGACCTGAAAGGAAAGGAGCTGTGACTAAACTCAAAGCTGGGGAGGTAAATTAAGGCAGAACCAAAATGAGCTAAGTTGCAGATACGTGTGTGTGTGTGTGTGTGTGCGCGCGCGCGCGCACACACACACACACATTTATCTTAAAGAGACACTGTTTACTGCAGTTACTCAGGAACTGCTTTTGATTCACATTAAGCTGCTTTCAGAAATTTAAAAAAAAAAAACTTTTTAAAAGGGTGCATTGATAAAATCTGAGGTGTTTTTTTTTTTCCTTTGTAAATTTTTTTCCTAAGTTTATGGCACAGGGTACACCTTAAGTATTTCTCCTCCATCCTCCACTTGGATCCTCAAGCTGTACTGAATTCTAGTTGTCCCTTACATCAGCAGGTTAAGAGAGTACTTTTAAGTAAAGCAGAAGGAGACTGTTGCTCAACCATCAGGAAACAGTTATAGTCAGAAGACATCATTGGTCCTGTGTTTCCTACGGAAATAAGAAACAATAAATGTTGCACTGAATGTTTGTGGTTTGGAGTCCCTAAATGATTAAGAGGGAACATATTTGCAGAAAGTTGCGTGGGGGGTTTTTATGCAGAATTTTGTCAGAAGACAATGGCGCTGCATGTTTTTCTTTGAGTGCAAATGTACATTGCTAAGATTTTTTTTTAAGATGGCATGTGCTTTGAAAAGAGGAAATTGCATTTTTAAGAGTTTAAAAATCTTATGAGTGAGAAATATAAGAAATCTTACTTATTTTCACCTCTTTAGAAAAAAATAAAAGATGTTTCTCATACCTCCTTTTCTCCAGTATCTGTTACTGTCCTTGGCGAACCGATAATCATTGCATAGTGATTGAAAAGACTAAATGCAAAAAAAAAAAAAAAAATTCTTGTTTCTGAAATCATGCCATATTTTGTTCCTAAAAGGATCAACTCCCTGTTTAAGACTTTATAGATGTCTTACATCTTAAAAGTAAAACTTTTTATAGATAACTCTTTTAGCAGTTAAGACATCTTGTGGTTTCCCATGTGTTATATTTACTTGGGTGGGCCACTCATTCTTTTTTAAAGCCATTGTACAAGCTGGTTGTCTTTCCTTTTTTTTCTTTTTAAAAAAAAATTTTGTTTTATTGGAGTATGGTTGAAATACAGTGTTATCTGGGTTTCAGGTGTATCACATAGTAATTCAGCAACTCTCCATGTTATGCTCTGTGTTCACAAGCATAGCAACCATCCGTCACCATTTATTGCAGTACCATTGTCTATATTCTGTATGCTGTACCTTCCATCCTTGTGACTGATTCCGTAAGTGGAAACCCTGATCATCTTTCATATAATGGCTACAACAGGCTGAAAACCTGAACTTTGAACTGGTAAAAGAGAAGGGACAACCTCCCTTTTGGCTTCAGTCTTCCCATTTCTCCTTCAGATCCGTATAGTAGCGGTAATCTCTTACACCTTACAGTTTTACAGGGTGCTTTTCAAATGTCTTATCTTGACAATTACTCTAAGCAATAGCAATGGGGCAGGTAGAAGAATGTTGGAAATAGAAGAGTTTGTTTGTTGGGAAAGGCAGTTGTAAACAAATGCTCTCTTGAGTGCTCTGTTAAAGATTAAGTGATCAATGTAATGGAGACTGAAAAAAGAAACCATTTTGGGGAACTGGGTTACCTCTTTACTAAAGAGGTAATATTTTAGCTAAGCCTTGCAGGTTGAAGAGGGCAAAGGATGATGAAGGTAGGAGAGCTTGGAAAAAGACCTTAATGTGTTAGATTGGAGGATTGGGAATGACAAGTAAATGACTGGGAAAATCAGTGTAATTCAGGTTGTGAATGGTTTTGCATGCCAAAGTAGGAAATTCAGACCTTATCCTTTAGGCATGGGTTATGTCAGAGAAAATTTTGAGTAAGTTGTTTTTATGAGGATGGGATGGTTGGTTGTAGATTAAAAGTCTGATAGTTAGGAAGGCCAAACCCCTAAAAGGCTTTTGGATCAGACTGGAAACTAGGTCCAGTCTAGTGGAGTTCTAGAAATTAGGAGGGGATGAGTAAAGACATTCTTAAGGTATGTGACCAGCTCTCATAGGAAATGAAGGATTTAAGGGTGATTTCACCGGAAATAGCTCTCAATTTCATGTCTAGCTTGTGTTTAAAGTATTTGATCCTTGGTGTCTTTTTAAAGTGAACGTTGGCTGCCGTTTAGACCTATTACTTTTCCTACCTTTCCACTGTGGAAAATGATAGCGCTTTTCTGGCTGTATGTCAGCTTCATTCTCACAATAACAGTGAAGTGGGTAGGTTAAACATTATTTTACAAATTAGAATTTTTTTTCCCCCTAAGGACTTTATTTATTTGACAGGGAGAGAGAGACAGTGAGAGAGGGAACACAAGCACGGGGAGAGGGAGAGGAAGAAGCAGCTTCCCACAGAGCAGAGAGCCTGATATGCGGGGCTGCATCCCAGGACCCTGGGAACGTGACCTGAGCTGAAGGCAGACGCTTAATGACTGAGCCACCCAGGAACCCAAGAAATGGTTTAGATGTTAAGTGATTTCACAGACCCAGTAAGTGCCAGAGCTAGGATTTACCCCGAACTTCTAAGCTGTGCAGTCCCTTAGGAATAAGATCCTTGGGTAGTGGGAAGCTTTTATTCCCCAACTCATGCCTCCTTTGGCTAGTTTTTCTTTTGACTGCCCTTTTATTACTACCTCTAATTCTATTCTGTATTGCTTTCTTTTAGAGAGCTCACAAGTAGGCAGAGAGGGGCATGGGAAAGCAGGCTCCCCACTGAGCAGAGAGCCCAACTCGGGGCTCGATCCCAGGACCCTGAGATCATGACCCGAGCCAAAGGCAATAAATAGCTCAACCCACTGAGCCACCCAGGTGCCCCCTGTATTGCTTTTATATCAAATCACAGTATAGAGTTAGTCTGCCTAATGGGTCCCATTAGCCCAGTGGGCTGCAGAATATAATGAAAGTGCATCCTGCCTTAGGAGAATGAGTTTCCCCTGGAAAGAAGAAAGTCCGTAGTGCTAGTCTGCTTTGGACTTAACACTACAAAATGAATAGCTGTGTTGTGATGCCCACTTCAGTCTGGAAAACTAAAGAATTCTTTTACACCTGTACCTAGAAATAGATAGGTAACCTACTCTTCCGGGGGGTGCAGTTTAATGCAGAAATTGATGTCCAGTTGCTATATATACCATCTGGAGCCAACAGCGGCCCTGGGATGGAAAGCTGCCCGTTTTAAACTTAGATTTGCTGTCTCCAGTTTCAGGACTTGCACGGGATTCCTCAGTGTGTTACCTCTGCCCTTTCCCAGTTTAGCTTCTTGAAGACTCAGCTGTTCTCCCAGTTCCTGAGGCCAGGGGAATCTCAGTTATTTTCAGTGCTTAAACTGTCCAGAGTTAGAGCATTGTCTAGAACTGGGTTCAGGGGTGGTCAGCCCTCAGTTTGCAGTCTGTGTTCTTGCTTGAGGGTATTCAAGTCACTGAAAGGACTTTAGAATTCCAGCTTTGGAACCACAGAATCCAGTTTCCATCATCTTTTATAGAGTTCCTAATACATACGACAAATGTAGATTTGGACCTGTTGAGGTAGAGACTCATTCCAATTCCTCTCACTGTTCCCCCACCCCATTCCAACAATGCACTGAGAATACAACCTGAGAAACAGACTCTCTCTGGCTGCCTAGCAGCTTGGTCTGTGTATTGTGATGGCTGATATTAGAAATAGACTGAAGTCAAAGATAAATTCTGGCTTAAATTTAAATTATACTTTTCTGTAGTCATAGAAATAAATAACATAATGGTATTTAAACCCAACCTGTTAACAATTATATTAAATGTAAACACAATGAACACTTCAAAAAACAAAATTTGGTCAGTTTGGATTAAAAAATAACACTCAGTTATACACTAGTTATAATTACAAAAATGTCCACATTTACCTCACTGGACTTGCCCTCCCAGCAGGTGTCAAGTTCAAGTTCACTAGGTGTTAGAGCTCAAAGTTCTTTATTACTCAGATTCATTTTTCTCCTTCTAGTAGCTAACTGTAATGAACAGATCTGTGAAAATGAATGACTTACACGATCATTACCATTGGTGTCATTTTAAAAATTACTATGAAAGTACAAGTTTTTTTTTAAGATTTTATTTATTTATTTGACAGAGAGAGATCACAAGTAGGCAGAGAGGCAGGCAGAGAGAGAGGGGGAAGCAGGCTTCCCGCTGAGGAGAGAGCCCGATGTGGGGCTCAATCCCAGGACCCTGAGATCATGACCTGAGCTGAAGGCAGAGGCTTTAACCCACTGAGCCACCCAGGCACCCCGAAAGTACAATTTTTTTAAGGGTCGAACAGTATTGAAGTATATAAACTAGAAGGTGCTTCTGTACCCTTATCACCGAATCTGTGCATTTTCTTTTCTTTTTTTTTCTTTGCAGATTTTATTTATTTATTTGGCAGCATGAGCAGGGGGAGAGGAAGAAGCAGACTTCCCAATGATCAGGGAATCCGATGTGGGGCTTGATCCCAAGACCCTGGGATCCTGACCTCAGCTGAAGGCAAACACTTAACCGACTGAACCACCCAGCACCTCTCTTTCTTAATTTTCAGATTTTATGTTTTTATTAGAGAGCATGGGCAGGGTCGGGGTGGGGAGAGACAGAGGAACAAGGAAGACTCCACACTGAGCAGGGAGCCTGATACAGGGCTTGATCCCAGAACCCTGAGATCATGACCTGAGCTAAAGTCACACTTAACCAACTGAGCCACCCAGGCGCCCCTCAGTGCATTTTCTCATGGATATTTTTCTCTCCACTCGAAATTAATTTTTTTTTCTGGGGCACCTGGGTGGCTCAGTTGGTTAAGCATCTGACTTGTGATTTCAGCTCAGGTCATGATCTCAGGGTCGTGAGATCAAGCCCCATTCGAGCTCCATACTCAATGCAGAATTTGCTTGAGAGTCTATCTCTCCTTCTTCTGCCCCTTCCCCTCTCGTGTGCATGTGTGTACTCTCTCTCAAATAAATAAATCTAAAAAAACATTATTTTTCTAGTTTACAACCTGAGATTTTTCTGGCAAGAGATGTCTGTGCATACATTCATGATCTTTAAGATAAACCTTGATAATGGGTCTCTTTAGAGAATCCATTTAGGGTCCTACTTCTGCAAGCCAAATTTTTGTAAATTTTGGTCCTATCCAGTAGTGTACTGTTCTGGCACCTGGTTATCCATAAGAACAGGCTATTCCTGGCCTGAATACAAAAATTGCTTGGCCTTACATGTACAATCAGATCCTATCACCAAGAACATTTGCATCCACAGATATAAGGAGTAGAGAAAAACAGTGTGCCCAGTTGGGAGTGGTTGCATCCTCGTGAGCAGTAGAGACATGTTCTAGCAGTGCTGTTTGGATTCGTGAGCAGTAGAGACATGTTCTAGCAGTGCTGTTTGGATTCGTGAGCAGTAGAGACATGTTCTAGCAGTGCTGTTTGGATTCGAATTGCAACTCCATAGCTCACTAGCTATGTGACCTTAGACAATTTAATCTGTGCCTCCATTTTTTTCATCTATAAAATAGGCATTTTAATAGTACTTTATTGATAAGGTGGTTGTGATAGAATATCATAACATTGTGATAAAGCCTTTAAGACACTTGGAGCAGAGTCCAGCACATGTGAGAGCTGTGTGAGTATTTGCTGTCCTTAAAGTTGATACTGGTTTTTGGGGCGCCTGGGTAGCTCAGTGGGTTAAAATCTCTGCCTTCAGCTCAGGTCATGATCTTAGGGTCCTGGGATCGAGTCCCGCACCAGGCTCTCTGCTCATCGGGGAGCCTGCTTCCTCCTCTCTCTCTCTCTGCCTGACTCTCTGCCTACTTGTGACCTCTGTCTGTCATATAAATAAAATCTTTAAAAAAAAATAATAAGCTGATACCAATTTTCACTGAGCCTCACAGTGGCTTGACTTCATTGTTGAAAACCTAAAAGGAAGAAAATTTCCCCAAAGAACAGTAAAGGTGCTTTCTTCTGTACTTTAATCCCCCAAAGTACTGCCTGAGTCTTAGTTTCATGGCTCACCTTCCAAAGTCATTTTGTGTGGTACCCTGCATTCTCCAAATTAGGAACTTTTTTTTTTTAAGATTATTAATTAATTTATTTGACAGAGAGAGAAATCACAAGTAGGCAGAAGTAGGCAGAGAGGCAGGCAGAGAAGGAGAAGCAGGCTCCCTGCTGAGCAGAGAGCCTGTTGTGGGGCTCGATCCCAGGACCCTGGGATCATGACCTGAGCCAAAGACAGAGGCTTAACCCACTGAGCCACCCAGGTGCCCCAGGAACTTTTTTATGTATAAATTGCTTATGACTTATTTCACACCTCAGTCGCAGTATTTATAAAATAAACTCTTTTAGTTGTGAAACAAAGAGACTTCTGTGTTCTTGCCTGAGGTGTAACATGTAAATACAAGTCAAAGAACAGCTGCAAACCAAAGGATACTATAAACTAGAATCCAAAATGCATTCCAAATTAATGTTGCACTTCATACTGCATGATATTTAGAGGAAAAAAGATTTGCATTTATGAGTGTTAGGAAAGCACATACTAGCACATACTATTTTTTTTTTTTTTAAGATTTTATTTTTTTGCAGAGAACGCAAGTAGGCAGAGAGGCAGGCAGAGAGAGAGGGGGAAGCAGGCTCCCTGCTAAGCAGAGAGCCCGATGCGGGGCTCGATCCCAGGACCCTGGGATCATGACCTGAGCTAAAGACAGAGGCTTTAACCCACTGAGCTACCCAGGCACCCCGATACTATTATCTTTTAACTACTTGCTGAGACTTTCTTTTTTCTTTTTAAGATTTTATTTATTTATTTGACAGAGAGAGATCACAAGTAGGCAGAGAGGCAGGCAGAGAGAGAGGAAGGGAAGCAGGCCCCCTGCTGAGCAGAGAGCCCGATGTGGGACTCGATCCCAGGACCCTGAGATCATGACCTGAGCCGAAGGCAGCGGCCTAACCCACTGAGCCACCCAGGCGCCCCAACTTTCTTTAAAATAGTAGTGGGATTGAGGCATGGGCAGGTCCCAACCTGTCCATGGTTTGGGATTGCCATTTGCCTCTTAAAGTAGAGGATTTGTCTGCTAGGAAGACAAAGTCGTCTTCTCCACTGAAAAAGCCTCCTACATAGTTGATTTTGGCATCTTCCAGGAGTAGGGAGTCAGAATTTGAGGCCTCATGAGCCTGGGTTTTCTTTTCTTTTTCTTTTTTCTTTTTTTTAAGGTTTTATTTATTTGACAGAGAGGGAACACAAGGGGGGGGGGGGGAGTGTGAGAGGGAAAAGCAGGCTTCCTGCTGATCAGAGAGCCCAGTGCAGGGCTCGATCCCAGGACCCTCGGATCGTGACCTGAGCCGAAAGCAGATGCTTAACAGCTGAGCCACCCAGGTGCCCCTGAGCCTGGGTTTTCAGCTGAGATGGAGAGCAGACAGTGGTATAACCAGAAAGCCCAGAGCAGGGTGTACCTGCCTGTAGGACCCACTAGGACCCAGCCTGGGCTTCGTGACAGTGATATAAGTGGACTCCTTAACAATACATACTAACAATCATAAAATGAAAATAAAAAGATAGAGGTTGGGCCCAAACTTGAGGGAAAGGAAAAAGTTGCCTGGAGAGCAACCCTGAAACTTGATTCAATAGGTGCAAAGGGTTTCTTTTCAAAACAAGGTCATGAACAGGCTTCAGTGAACATGTCCACAGACCTCAGTATGGTGATTTGATATCTACAATTGTAGCTTAGGCAAGAAGGAATTTCTTTTTTAATTTCCTTTAAAGATTTATATAATTGAGAGAGTGAGCAAGAGAGAGAGCATAAATGGGGTGAGGGGCAGAGGGAGAAGCAGACAGCCCGCTGAGCAGGGAGCCTGATGCGGGCCTCCATTCCAGGACTCCAGGATCACGATCTGAGCCAAAGGCAGATGCTTAACCGACTGAGCCACCCAGGGACCCCGCAAGAAGGAATTTCTTTAAAAACATGATAGTGATCCATTTTCTGTGTTACATGAATAGACTGGTAAAAAACCTAATGTGATTAAGCAGTCAAGCTCTACAGTTTAGCTGCCTGGGTTCAAATTTCAGCCCTGCCACTTACTAGTGGTGTGAGTACTTAGTGTCTTCATGCCTGTTTTCTCATTTGTAAAATAGGCATACTAATAGTACTTGTAGATTTATTGTAGTTAAATGAGCTAATAAATGTAAGTGCTTAGAATACTGCTTGGCACAAATTAAGCAATAAATGCTCTGCCTGTCATTTATTATCATCATCTTCATCATCATCATCATTTTCAGCTCAAATCTTATTAACTCCGGCGAGTATATAATATCAACATTGATAGGCATCTGAGGCAGAGAATGAAAGAAAGATATTGGTATCTGTTAGGTCTATTTGCCAGATATATGCCATGCATAAGTATATTCTTATTTAATGCTCAGGATTCTTTCAGCAGTGATTTACCAAGCCCCTACTATGGGTCAGTCCGCAGTGCCCACCTTATAAAGTCTCCACTTGTGAAAAGGCACTGTCCTAGATGATGGGTGAAATCGACCGTGCCCTCAGCAGGCTCACTTAAGAATAAAGCGAGGCTTGAGAAGGTCAAACAACTCTCCTAAAGCCCCTGACTCCGAACTTGGGAGCAGAGAGCTGACTCGAATGCCGCTCTTGAATGTAAGATCTGTGCAGCTGCAAACGATTGGGCTCTGTCTCCCCACCCTGCTCAGGCAGGCTGGAACTTTCTCTCCTACCTGCTATAAATAATGGAGCGAGGGAGAGCTATTTTATTTCTGTCAGGCCACACACTGACAAGCACAGATGGCTCTGAAGCCGACAGACTGCTTCATTCTCCTGATGTGCAATGAAGGGGACAGATTCTTGGAGCTGAAGCTGCCAGGGAGGGGCGCCTGGGTGGCTCACTGTGCTAAGTGTCTGCCTTCAGCTTGGGTCATGATCCCAGGGGCCTGCATCAAGTCCTGCATTAGGTCCACATCGGGCTCCCTGCTCAGCGGAGAGCCTGCTTTTCACTCTCTCTGCCTGCTGCTCCTCCTGCTTGTGCGCTTTTTCTCTCTCTCAAATAATTAAATAAACTTTTTTTTTAAAGGGAGGGGTGCCTGGGTGGCTCAGTCGTTAAGCGTCTGCCTTTGGCTCAGGACATGATCTCAGGGTTCTGGGATCGAGCCCCACGTTGGGCTCCCTGCTCAGCAGGAAACCTGCTTCTCCCTCTCCCACTCCCCCTGCTTATAGTCCCTCTCTCACTGTCTTTCTCTCTGTGTCAAATAAATAAAATCTTTAAAAATAATAATAATAATAATAAATAAAGCTGGTAGAGAGAGCCACACAGGCTTAAACTCTTCTGTTGCATATAATGGATGCCACTAAGCATCTATTATATACTAGGTCCTCAAAAGAATAAAAGGACCTTCACTGTCCTGTTTTCTCCAGACATTGGACCTTTTAAAAATTGTGTTCTCTAGAGGCACCTGGGTGGCTCAGTGGGTTAAGCTGCTGCCTTCGGCTCAGGTCATGATCCCAGGGTCTGCTCAGTAGGGAGCCTGCTTCCCCCTCTCTCTCTGCCTGCCTCTCTGCCTACTTGTGATCTCTGTCTGTAAAATAAATAAATAAAATCTTTAAAAAAAAGAAGCACTACAAGGCACATACCAAAAACATGTCTACCAACCCACTGCTCCCTGCTCTGTATTCCCTCTTCACAGAATCAATCACTTTCAACTCCTTTCACTTACATACAATTTTTTCTTAATGTATCAATTTTGTTATTATCTGCTGACTTTCTATTTTGGTAGTAGAGGATTTAGTGTTCTTGTATCATTATTCCCATTTCCCTCTCTCCATCCCAATATAATTATTTCACAGCCTTTTTTTTTTTTTTTTTTAAGATTTTATGTATTTATTTGAAAGAGAGAGTGGGAGAGAGAGAGCAGGGGGAGAGGGAAAAAAGGAGAGGCAGACTCCCGGGCTGAGCAGGGAGCCCATTGTGGGGCTGGATCCCAGGACTCTCAGATCATGACCGAAGCCAAAGGCAGACACCTAACTGACTGAGCCACCCAGGCTCCCCCTATTTCACAGCTTTTTGATAATCAATAGTCAGGGTTTACATTTTGATTATGTAAATATTGTTCCATGCCACAGTCATGGTCCTGGCAGGAAACAAAGGGCACCCTCAAATTGGGGAATTTGCGAAGGTTAATGAAGGGACTGTTTACAAAGGTGTGGGCAGAGTATAGAGAAACTGTAGGAATAGGGTAGTACCCCAACCTACCAGGCCTAGGCCTGATGCAGTGATGGAAAGGTGTGGTTCCCAGAAGAGAAGGCAGGAGTAGAGCGACATAGCCCACCCATGGTCCCATGGGGAGAAGGTCTGCCTCTCCCTTTCTCCCAGTCTCCTCCAGGGAAGGCAGAGGCAGAGGGCATGGGGCACTGCTGCTGTGTGGTTCATTCAGGTCCGTTCCCAGGGCCCAGAGCAGGGTTGGGGAAGAGGAGAGTGACTCGGCAGGACAAACAGAAGACCAACATTGCAGCCAGGCAGGGGGCTAGATCCAACCTGTGTTTTCTTTTTTTTTTTTTTTTTTAAGTTTTTAATTAGTTGGCATACAGTGCTAGATTAGTTTCAGATGTACAGCGTAGTGATGCAACAGTTCTGTCACCCTGTGCTCACCAGGACAAGTACGCTCCTTAATCCCCATCACCTACTTCCCCCATCTCCCCATCCCCCCCCACACCCTCCTCCCCTCTGGTGACCATCAGTTTGCTTTCTATAGTTAAGAGTCTGCTCTTGGTTTTTCTCTCTCTCTCTTTTTTCCCTTTGCTTGTTTTTTTTTTTAATTCCATATGTGAGTGAATCATATGGTATTTGTCTTTCTCTGACTGACTTCGCTTAGCATTGACCAACATTTTTGTCTTTCCTGGGAAAACCTCATCATAGTCTGCAGCTTGGTTGATCTTCTGACACTGCTGTGGCTACTTCTCCAAACAGTGAAAAAACTATAAAACCTCTCAGCTAGCTCTTGTATTTGAGTGAGATACTTGAAAGCAGCTTCAAAGCTCAATGTGCAGAGGCAAGCCTGTCAGGTAGAGGGCTTCCTGGGGGTCACTGCAGAGGGAAGCCTGCTTTCCACCCATGACTCTTCAAATGTCGGTATTGGGGGACTTCTCTCTGGGGCCCTTTAGTCTCTCTGGGGAAGGTGCCTCCATGTATCTACCTGGGAATGTTTTAGCCTAGACGCTTTCTGGGAATTGCCTCAGGAATTCTGTTCAGCATATAGACATTCTTTTCTGTTCCTGTATTTAGGGCCACTCACCATACCTCTCACTGTGCCTGGGTCCTGATTCATCTTCCCAAAGACTAAACCTCCCATTTTCAGTGAGGGTAGACCCGGGAAAAAGTTCTTCCGTTTCACAGGGTGGCGGTAGGCATGTAGGAGTCCCAACAGTCCCTCGTATCCCTTGTTCCAGCCCCGCACTTTACTTCTACCTTCCACAGGAGCTGCTACCTCCAATTCCTAGTTGCAGGGGAAATCAGCTTCTACCTCTTTACCATGTCCTGGGGAGGCTTGGCTTTCACTCTGGCATGAGTCATGCTGATTTCAATTTTGTAAAACCATGTCAGCAAACATCACCTGTGGTGGTCTCCTTTCCCAATCTCTTCCATCTTTGTGTGATTATACCTTTGTGTGTTCTTTTCCCATCAGTACAGTTTAGCTAAGATAAACATATGAATTCAATCCACCATGTTTAACCAAAGATCCACTAGTGATGAATTTCGGAGATGTTTTACTTTATTTAGTAGGTCTAGGTGAATGGTCATCAGTTCATGACTAGAGGCCCCATAAGGTGATTGCTCTAAATCAGTATTACCCACACTGCTATTAGCTGGCCTCAGTTCCTTGTGATACAGTAGGCCAAAGTTCTTCTTTTTTTTTTTTTTTAAGATTTTATTTATTTGACAGAGAGAGACACAGCGAGAAAGGGAACACAAGCAGGGGGGAATGCAAGAGGGAGAAGCAGGCTCCCCATGGAGCAGGGAGCCCAATGCGGGGCCCGATCCCAGGACCCTGGGATCATGACCTGAGCCTAAGGCAGACGTCCAATAACTGAGCCACCCAGGCACCCCTAGGTCAAAGTTCTTAACATGTTCCTAAGTATTCTCTTACTAAGTTCTTCACTAGCCCAGTGTTTTCTAAGTCATGGTTAGCATACCTCCAAGGGCTTGATTAAGTATCAGATGAAAGAGCACTTCACAATTGTAATAGCTGTGTATTTTACTCTGTGTGTGTATATAACTAGTATATCAGGCCCACATTTTGCTAAGAATGAATTAAAAAACAGTGAATTGATTTAAAGGAAAGTGTTCAGGGGCACCTGGGTGGCTCAGTCAGTTAAGCATGTGACTCTTGATCTCAGCACAGGTCTTTTTTTCTTTTTTTAAAGATTTTTATTTATTTATTTGACAGATAGTGATCACAAGTAGGCAGAGAGAGAGAGGAGGAAGCAGGCTCCCTGCTGAGCAGAGAGCCCGATGTGGGGCTCGATCCCAGGACCCTGGGACCATGACCTGAGCTGAAGGCAGAGGCTTTAACCCACTGAGCCACCCAGGCGCCCCTCAGCACATGTCTTGATCTCAGGGTCCTGAGTTTGAGCCCAGCTTGGGGCACGGAGCCTACTTGAAAGAAAAAGAAAAGAAAAGAGGGAGGGAGGATGGCAGGGGGAAATTGTTGAATAAATTTTAGTATAGGTGCTGTTCAGGCATGGTAAGCTTCGTGGAGATGACTAAAATTTGGTAAACACTAATCCTGAGTTGCAACGAGCTAGTGCTGCATGATCCAGAAAGGAGACTTATGCACATCGCTTTCCAAAATAGCCCTGGATGTATGCTCTTCTCCTCCTGCTGGTCCACAAACTGGAATAGAAACTAAGGACTGCCCTTACAGGAACCAAAAATAATCTTAAAATAAAAGAGGAACGCCTTATTACTTAGTATTATAGTTAGTTATATATCTATATAGTTATATCTCTATAGTTATATATATAGTTAGTTTTATATATATATATGAGCTGGGCTGGGCTGGGCTGGCCAGGGAGGGGCCAAACCAAAATCAATTTGTTTCTGTGGAATGAGTGTTAGAAATGCTTCTGCCCTGGTTTGAGTTAGCTGATTCTGAATGGCCAGAGGCTATCAGCAGGGGATCAGAGCTTCTAGAAGGTCCATTTTAGGGCTGTATTTCTGCTGCCAGGAACCTCCCTTCTTTTGCACCTTTGCTCCTGCTGCCCTGAGCTTCCAGGTGAGCATATGGGAGGAATTGTAATTGACAGTTTTCTGGTGTGTTTAGTTCTTAGCCCCAGGGAAGGCAACTGGCTCGGTGCCTGTCTTAGAACTGCCCCTGGCATATCTCCAGCCCAACAAGACAGTGCCAGTTGGGAAGCATGTGGGATCAGAGATCTTTCCTGGCTCCTGCGGGTTGTCCCCCTTATTAGATGGAGCTCTTGAGAGCTTCCCAGAAAGTGTCCCAGAGTGCAACGTTCCAGATCTCCCCAAAGGAAGAGAAAAGGGAACTAATATTTCTTGAGCATCATTTATTTTATCGTATTTTATTTTATTTATTTTGTTTTATTAGGTTTTTTTAAAAGATTTTATTTATTTGAGAGAGAGAGAACACAAGAAGGGGGAGACTCAGAGGGAGAAGCAGACTCCTTGCTGAGCTGGGAACCCCATGCGGGACTTGATCATGAGACTCCAGGATCATGTCCTGAGCCGAAGGCAGTCGCTTAACCAACCAACTGAGCCACCCAGGCACCCCTTATTTATTTATTTATTTATTTTTAAAGATTTTATTTATTTATTTGTCCGAGAAAGAGAGCGAGAGCACACAAACAGAGGGAGAAGCAGGCTCCCCGCTGAGCAGGGAGCCCGATGAGGGACTTGATCCCAGGACCCCAGGACCATGACCCGAGCCCAAGGCAGACACTTAACCAACTGTGCCATCTAGGCATCCCTTGAGCACCATTTATTATGCCCAGAGCTTTGCATTTAAACCTCACAACAATCTGTGAAAATGGTATTATCTCGATTCTACAGAGGCTCCATGAGGTCAAATAACTTGCCCATGTTCTCACGGTAAGTGGCAGAGCTAGGAGTCAAACCCAGAGTAGTATGAGGCCAAAGCAAAGAGCCATATTTGGGGAAAGACACTGAGCAGAACCTGTCTCCTGGAGATGTGGGCAGCCCTTAGTGGCTGTCTGGACATTGCATGGCTGTTTGTCTTTTTAACCGATGAGAAAAAAACTGAGGAAGGCCGGCCCTGCCAGGCAGAGGCTGCCTTTCTGAATCCATGCAAGAGGCAGAAACTGGCCTGAGTTTGGCAATGGCCAGGCAGCATGGCCAGCTTAGGGTAGCGAGGAACACCCATGTATTTTATACCCTGGACTAGAGGCACCATAAGAAACTAGGAACAGGTAGCCCCTCCCTGGCCAGCCCAGCTCATATATATATATATATATATATATATAACTAACTAACTAACTATATAACTATAGAGATATAACTATATAGATATATAACTAATTATAATACTAAGTAATAAGGCGTTCCTCTTTTTTTTTTAACATTATTTTTATTTTGGGGGGTGTACCTGGGTGGCTCAGTGGGTTAAGCCTCTGGCTTTGGCTCAGGTCATGATCTCAGGGTCCTGGAATCAACCCCCCCATCTGGCTCTCTGCTCAGCAGGGAGCCTGCTTCTCCTTCTCTCTCTGCCTGCCTCTTTGCCTACTTGTGATCTCTGTCTGTCAAATAAATAAATAAAATCTTTTTTAAAAAAAGATTATTTTTATTTCTTAACAATTTTTTAAAGGATTTTATTTATTTACTGAGACAGAGAGATAGAAAGAGACCATGAGCAGGGGGAGAGGCAGAGGGAGAGGGAGAAGCAGACTCCCTGCTGAGCTAGGAGCCCGATGTGGGGCTCTATCCTAGGACTCTGGGATCATGACTTGAGCCAAAGACAGACACTTAACCAACTGAGCCTCCCAGGCACCCCAAGGCGTCTACCTTTAAAAAAAAAAAAAAAAAAAAAAAAAAAGCCAAAACACCACCTCCCCCAAGAAAACCAACCAGAAGAAACTTGAATAAGGGAGGCATTATATGCAGGTCCTGGGGCAGCCCTCACCTGAGGAAGAGGTTAGGCCAGGTCTCGGTGCAGGGCCAAGAATAAGTCTGTGAACCAAAATAAATGACAAACTGTCAGAACAGAGACCACAAACCCAACCCTCTCCTCAGCTCATTTCCTGAGATAAGGAAATGGCTTATTGAGCAAGTGCCTTGTGCCAAGTCCTTCTTGCATTAAAACTATCAGATGGGTTCTGTTATTTTTTTCTCTCTCACAGCTGCATAAGGCTCAGAGGGGTGAAGTGACTTGCCCAGAAACATACGGGCAGTAGAAGCAGAGTCAGGGCTAGAACCCAAGTCTTGTCTGGCGCCCAAAGCAGAGGCTGAGACTGTCTTTCTGAAGGGTAAGGAGTTTGATGCAGCCTAGAGGAGCCCCACGTAGATGGAGGCCCTGCTGTGCATCCCTCTCCTGGAGAGGAGAAAACATCTCTCTGTGTGGCAGGGGCAGGAGGGAGACGCCTGGGTTCTGAATGGCCAGGACAGAGAGACACACAGGGCCTCCTCCGAGGGGCCCACTTGGGCTGTGAGTTCCCCAGCCCCTCCACCCTCAGGTCTTAGCAAAATGGCCCACAAACAGGTTGGCGGGAGCTGCCCCAGGGAAAATCACTTTGCAGCTCAGTGCATTCCTGCTGCTCACATCAGTGAGGGAGACCTCATCCATTTTCTGCTTCATTAGCTCAGTGAGAGTCTGCCGCTCTGGAGAGAGTCCTCTTCAGGATGGCCTGGCAATGCCCTTGGGAGGCTGCTGAGTGGACCTCTTCATTGTTCCTGCTGCTAGAGGCGGGGGCTCCTGATCTCCACACTGGAGGCTGCCCCACGTGTCTCAGATTGCAGGCCTCTGCAGCCCAGCTGCTGCACATCTGGCCATGGGACTGGGGGCAAGCTCCTTCACCTGGCTCAGACTCAGTTCCTGTTTCTATTTTTTTTTTTTAAGATTTATTTATTTATTTATTTGACAGAGAGATCACAAGTAGGCAGAGAGGCAGGCAGAGAGAGAGGAGGAAACAGGCTCCCTGCTGAGCAGAGAGCCCGCTGCTGCGGGGGTTTGATCCCAGGATCCTGAGATCATGAACTGAGCCAAAGGCAGAGAGTCTCAACCCACTGAGCCACCCAGGCGCCCTTCAGTTCCTGTTTCTAAAACGAACTCGATGATGTTCCCTACTCTTCGGGGCAGTCGTGAGGATTAAATCAGAGAACGCACCTAAAGCACTTGGTAGGAGGGCTAGGGACATATTAAATGTTCGGGAAACATGGGAGTGATTATTCTGGCAATTCTCTCAAAGTCTGGACCTACGGGGTTTGGGCTCCTGACACTAAGAAGCCCCCTTCTGTGGTCACAGGGAATTTCAAAATAGCTCAGATGCTTGGCTGGTCCTTCAGCAAAGCGGGAGTGCAGCTCACAGTGAGGACTGCAGTTGCACAAAGTGAGAATCCGCCTTCCTCTGCAGCCCACCTCCAGCCAGCCGCAGAGTTAGGGCATATCTTCTTAAACCTCCCCCCACACTCCCCTCCACAATTACCTTGAGATGTTTTCTCTGCTTCTTTATCATGTGTATTAACAGCCCGTAAACCCAAAGCTCCCCTCTACCATCCTATATAGTCTTAGGCCAACTGAGGTTCTTGATTCTGCATCACAAAAGCTTGAAGCATGCAAAGATGGACTCCCCTCTAAGACGGGTGTGTGTGTGTGTGTGTGTGTGTGTGTGTGTGTAAAAGGGGGGTGCTCCAGGGAGCAGGGAAGGCTGTGAACACTGGCCTGGTGCTGTATACATACAGCCAAATTTCAGGCCCGCTCCTCTCCCCTACCAGGAGTGCTGTCATTGAAAGCAGAGAAGTGCGTATCTCTGAGCTGAGAAGAGAAGTATGGCAACCAGATGCAGTTCCACTTGGCATTCCGATTTCTTTTTCCCCTGGGAACAGAACCTCTGTGAAGACACCTCCCCAGTCCTGGGGATCCTGGCAGTGAGGTCAGCGCCGTCCCTGCCCCTGGGTGCCCCGCGAGCGCCCCTCCTCCTCTCCATCAGGAGAGCTGACAAGGGGGCAGGTCTGCCCATCCTCTCATTCTCACCGGGACAGAGGTTTCCACAGTCTCACCAGTAAAATGCAGTCTTTAACTTCTCATCCATAACCCCCTTCCCCGGTTGGGAGTCTGCCAGCGCCTCAACTGCCCCAGGAGCCATCTTGTGGGGTGGGAGATGGCCAGGACCCGGGATCATTGCCTAATCCATTGCACTTTCTCTCCTGTACCGCCACTGCCCCCTCTGCCAGGAAGAGCAAAGTCTAAAGCCAACCAACATGTTGTGGAATTTTTAACTTTCACCCATTGCCCTGAAAAGGGTTTAACCCCAGTGCCCCACTACCTGCCTTGAAGAATCAGTTCCACTTGGGGGAGAGGGAGTGGGCTTCCCAGCCTGCCCCCATTTCAGAGCCTTTCTCAAAAAACTAATGGGTTTAAAGGGATGCCTAGCCCGGCTACCTCCCTAGGCTGTTGTTCCCAGGGCTGACACTAAGGGGTGATGGGCCTGCAGCGACAGTCAGCCTTCCTGGCATCTGCAGAGGAGTTCTGCCAATGGTGCTGGCTCTGGATTGTGGCCCAAGGCAGGAAGCTGAAGGCCCCGGTTACTATGGAGATGCCGGCACAGCCTGTGCCCATCTGTGGCTGATGAAGAAGGAGGAGAAATGTGGTTGCTGCAGAAGGAGCTGAGACTCAGGGGAGGACCTGTGACATCATGAACCTGCTGCTCAGGGGCCTGGAGAGCAGGCTGAGGCTGAGGTGGCCTCGTGCCAATACTGTAGCATTAATGGCTGGGTGTGGCCGCCTGCACAGTGAGGCCTCTTTGCCAAGCTGCCAACCTCAGTAGGGGCTGTTGGAAGAGGCTCCGGGACAGTGGAAAAAAACCAGGATTCGGAGACTGGAGTGAGAGCCACACCCACAGTGCCAGGCTGGAGCCCAGGCTGGCTGAGAAGACCACATGTCTGGTGCAGTGAGAAAGTACTAGACTCGTTGGGAGGCTCCAGCACCGTGGTCACCAACACTGAAACGCTATGGGAGCCAAGAGCACTTCCCTTCCCTTCCCTGAGCCCTGAGCCCTGAGCCCTCGTGTACCACAGTGAGTGCTTGCTCTGTGGGCCTGAAGAGATAGTGGAGAGGCCCGCAGTGTCAGCAACGCAGGAGCAGGCCTGAGGGGCTGGTCTCCTTCTGATTCAGTGGCTAAAGAATGGCCAAGGCTGGGAGGGCCTCCCTTAGGCTTTCCTCCCTTCTGTGGCTAAAACTGGAGGATGAGCTAAGTTGGAATGTCCTTTGACGGGGCCTGACATGGCAAGTGTGTTTGTACAAAGGGCAGAGTTTGGCTCTGCACACAGGCACGCCGTGCAAGGTAATGGAGTGCCAGGGGGAGGGAGGCTGATTAGATAAAGCCCTGGAGCAGCCCTGTGGACAGATGAGCCGCCTGAACCTTTCTGCAGCCCTGTCACATTTGCCCTTTGAGACCCCGGGAGCAGAGGGCTGGCTAAGCGCTTTCCAGGCCGTGGAGCACCACGGGAAAAGGCAGAGGGGCAGAGCAGGCCCTGGGAAAGAAAGCTAGTCTGGGAGTATGCATCTGCCTGGCTGTTTTCCAGCTGTGTGGCCTGGGGCAATTCCATTTTTTGAGGTTTCCACAGTCTCACCAGTAAAATGGAGGTAAAAAAATTCCTGCTCTGCTTTCTTCTCCTGGCTGAAGTGAAAGTAGCAATGAACATGACAGCCACCCTAGGCTATGCACGTGTGAGGGACCCAGTGAGTTTTATCTAGCTGCAGGGGAAGCCTTCTCCTCCTCTGCACCAGACCCACCACAGCCTGGGATACTTCCTGCGGTACCTAGGAAGCTCTCCTTTGCTTCTCTTAACAGACTCCCAGGTCAGAACCTCTTCTAGTATCCAAAAAATATGAGGTGGGACAGCCTTTTCAGGCCAGGGCGGCCCTTTGAACAGGCTCAAAGTACAGGCAGATGAATGGGGTACAGGTAGATGAATGGCTGTGAATAGCAGTTTAAACAAAATCCCAGGGCCCACAGGCCCAAATTTCAGTGAGGGGGCTCTGCCAGTCAGCGGCTACACAAATAAGGAGACCTCCATTCCTTCCCCACACCGTAGCCCCAGGAAATTACAAATAGAGTAGTCGAGCTTTATTCACAACTATACTTGCTTTGATCCTCTTGGAATTTTATAGACTTCTTCTTTACACTAGAGCTTGGAAGGTAATTCCTCATTTGGTAAGGTTTCAAGAATTCCTTGAAGAATCAGAGAGAGATGGGTTCCTGTTAACAGTAATTTGGTAATTTGGTTCCAAAGCCCAGTGAGATTTTTCATTCACATATTCGACACCCAACCAGTTTTGGGGAATTTTGGACCCAGTTTTGGAAGTAATATTGGGGATAAGAGAATGCTAAGCGTGGGATTCTTGTTGCCATGGATGCAGCCAGGCGCCTCGAATGTCTGCCTCCACCCCAGGAGCAGCCCAAATCACTTCCCAAAACGGAGGACAGCTTTGCCTCTGCGTTCTGAGCAATCCTAAAAATGAAGGTGTGCATGGAGGCTTGATTCACGAACTCAGATCCTACCTGGGTGTTAGAACTGGAAGAGATCCTCTTAGGTTTACACAGGGATGTTGAGGCTACTGAAGGAATGGGACTGCCACAATGTCACTCAGAGGTCCATGACCAAGCCAGGCAAGAACCCAGGTCTCCTGTCCCCTCAGGTCAATGTCACTTCTCCACCAGGCTGCCCACTCTTCTTTGATAAGCCATGCCCATCACTGTCCTTGCCACCCAAGATGTCAGAGGGAAAGGCTGTCACAACTTCCCACAGTCCCCCCCTGTGGTGATTAGATAAGGGACACTCTATATGCTGGGGATTGTCTAGCTTGGAGAGGCTTAGGACATCCTCTTAGCACTGATTTTGAGGCCTCTCAATTTGGAAGCCCTTATATTCTGGTGACAGTCTTTTCCTTGGAACCTGTCAACGTGATGGAAAGCGTGAGGCCTCACTCTCTGCCAGGGTAAGACGGATAGGAAAGGGCACAGATCTCATTTCTTTTCCTAGGGTGGGAAGTGGCTGGAAGGTGCTTTAGTCCATTCAGGCTGCTGTAACAAAACACCACAGACTGGGTGACTTCCCAACAACAGAAACTTATTTTTCACAGTTCTGGAGTCTAGGAAGTCCAAGACCCAGGCTATAGCAGGTGTCTGGTGAGGGCCCGCTTCCAAGTTCATAGACAGCTGTCTTTTCACGGTGTCTTCACATGATAGGACGGACAAGGAAGCCCCTCTTTTTTAAGGGCACTAATCCTGTTCATGAAGGCTTCACCCTCATGATCTAATCTCTTCCTAATGGCTCCACCTCCCAATACTATCACATTAGGAATTAGGTTTCAACATATGACTGGGTGACATGGCGGGAGGGGGGGGCGGTGGTGATCACAAACATTCAGCCTACAGAAAAAAGAATACAGAGGTTTTTTTTTTTTTTTTTTTTAAGATTTTATTTATTTATTTGACAGACAGAGATCACAAGTAGGCAGAGACGCAGAGAGAGAGGAGGAAGCAGGCTCCCTGCTGAGCAGAAAGACTGATGCGGGGCTCGATCCCAGGAACCTGGGATCATGACCTGAGCTGAAAGCAGAGGCTTTAACCCACTGAGCCACCCAGGCGCCCCAAGAATCCAGAGTTTTTGAGGTGAATTTTATTAGGTGATCATGTGAGGAATGAACTCCGGAGGGAATAACTATCCAAGTCAAAAAGAGAAACAGAGGCAGCTTCTAGTACCTGACGATGAGGGCAACCGGGAAGGGGGCTGGGGGGAGGCACCCAGGATGGAGTAATCAGGGTGGAGTCTTTGGCTTCCACTCCCACCATGTGAGAGGTGGATGGGGTTGGGGGGACGACAGGAAGCAGTCTTCCAGGGGCAGGCACCTGCTCTCTTGCCAGAGAGAGGAGCCTCTGCTTTGGCTCATCCTCAGCAGGGCCTGGCCTGTCACGGACAGAAACCGATGAGACCCTCTGTGTCTGGGGCCCTGCAACTCAGGAAAGCCATCAGCTTTGCAAACATGGAAACGGTGAAAAAAAGAGGGGCTGCGGGGCTGTGTAGGGTGTGTCAGGGAAGCAAATGTTCTGTACAGTTGCAGGTTGGAGCTGTATGAGTTCTGAGCTTCTTGTGTATTATTACAAAAGAAGGTGTGTTGCCCCACCCTGCCCCGCTTTCCATGACCTTGCAACTACCTTGCTTGCTTTCCCTCTAACTCTCTCATTCTCCCAAAACATCTATGACTCCCACTGACCACCACCAAAAAAAAAAAAAAAAAAGGCAAAAACACCCATATTTCATAGCTTTCAAAGCTTAAGCATTTAAAGCTTAAGATTCACAAGACACATTTTGCGTTTCCTGCCTCCATGCGTTTGCTCACACTGCATTCTCTGTTTCTCAACACCTGATCTTCAGCAACTGAAGTCTTTTTCTAGGTTAAGCTCAGATGCTGCCTCTGCCAGGAAGCCTTCTATGATACTCCTGTACCCAAAGGAAATTTCTCTCTTCTGAATGCTGGAGCAATTTTTTTGTACCTCTTTTGAGGTAGTGTTATATTCTATCTTACATTTTCGCCATAGGAGAGAAGGCTGTTGCTCTCCCCCATTAAATGGTATAGTCTTTGAAGACTTACGCATCTGTCTCATTCATCGTTATATCCCCAGCACCTAGCACAGTGCCCTTTGCATAGTGAGCATATAATTCAAAATATATTTGTAAAACAAATTAACATATAGGCTGGGAGTATGGAGATAAGGGAGAAAGTTTCTGCCCAGGAGGAGCTCACAGGCTAGTGAGAAAAAGAGAGGAGCAGCAATAAGGATTAGTTTGGGGTGCCTGGGTGGCTCAGTGGGGATGTGGGCACTGCATCATAGGAGGCCTAGAGTGACTGCCAAGGAATTTGGATTTTATTACTTGGATTTTTTTTTTTAGAAGATTTTATTTATTTATTTGAGAGAGAGAGAGAGAGATAAAGCACGAGCAGAGTAGGGGTAGGTAGAGGGAGAAGCAGGCTCCCTGCTGAACAGGGAGCCCAGTGCGGGGCTCGATACCAGGACTCCCGGGATCACACCAAGCAGAAGGCAGACGCTCCACCAAATGAGCCACCCAGGCGCCCCTGGATTTCATTCTTGAGGCTCTCGAGTGAGGAGCCATTGAACTTTCTTGAGGAGGAGTAACAAATACTGAATGAAGGAGTGACTCAGTCCTGTGTTTTGGGTGGACACCATTCTTTGGCCAGGTCCTTTTTAGAAAAATCATTTTTCTTTTTTTTTCTCATTTTAGGAAAATCTTATATGGGTTGCTTAGCACCACCCATTCTCTGAGGCCAGCCTGTCGCCTGGTCAAGCCACCTCTTTGTGAAATGTTCCCTTTTAAAGGGGCCATCCTTGAAGAATGCTTGGTTAGGTTTGGAGAAGTCTGGTCTGCCCTCTGAAACAGTGTTTTTCTAGCCCATCTCATGGGTCCCACATTCTGCCTGGACTTGAGTACAGAAATTCTTCTCTATTGGACTGTATTAGGGTTCTCCAGAAAAACAGAATCAATAGGAATTATAATGAGATCTATTACAAGGAATTGGCTCAGGCAGTTATGGAGTCTGAGAAATCCTAAGATCAGCCACTTGTAAGCTGGAGACCCAGGACAGCAGGTGGTGTAAACTCTGGTCCAAGACTAAAGGCTTGAAAAGCGGGAGCATGAATGGAATAAGTACCAGTCTGAGGGCCGGAGAAGACTGATGTCTCAGCTCAACCAACAGGTGGGGACTTCCAGTGATATCTACTATCTGTCACTGAAAATGCAACTTTCTGAGCCTAGGACTGGCTGGGCTCCCTCCATAATTTCACTTTTGTGGAGTTGAAGGTGAAGGGTAGAGATGGGACAACGTCCTATATAGGAAAAAAATCATGGGCTTTGAAGGCAGTCCTGAAGAATCAGCTGCAATCACTTACTAGTTGTATGACCTTGGCAAAGTCACGAATCTCTCTGAGCCTTGGCTTCTTATCCACAAAATGGGGATAATTATGCCTACTCCAAAGAATTACCGTGAAGATGAGTATAAATATTACCTAGCTTGCTGCCTGGCACATAGGAGGTGCTCAGTAAATTTGGTACTTGTTTTAATTCATATTTGTAAGGTTGAGTAGAGACTACTGTTCTTCAAAGAAGGAAGCTGTGCTTAGAGGGAGGTAGGTGCCTTGATTTAGGGGGCTGAAAACTTTTGCCTAGATTACCTTTAGAGGTAATTCCAGAGTCCTGGTGAGAGTTCTTACCTGTCTTCCCAGCCTACCTTCTATTTTCTGAGCTCTGCCCTCCTGCCAGTAGTTGTGGTCACATCTGACAAATAGGCAGGCGCCCAGCCCTGACTGAACAAGGACATTGTTGCAAAAAGTGAGTAACCACAGGCAGTATTGCATAGATAGGCCCTGCCCTGAGAACCTGCCCTGAGAAACTACCAATAATCTGTGGTTGGCCTTCAGCTGGTCCAGCTGCGTGTTTGAGGTGAGAGCCTAGGTGGCTGGGCCTCCTAGAGTGAAGAGAAAACTGTTAGGACATGCTAGAGAGATGCACTGTTTTTCTGGAACTGAGATTAGCATGTTCTCTTCAAAACTAAGAAACCCGTAATTACGGATCTTTCTCCCAACTGGACTCTAAGTTGGTCCCCAGTGCAAAGGAGGAAGTAGACTGATCCATGGCCTTGAGAGAATCACGGACAGGGAAGAGCAGAGTGACAAACATCACCAAGGCAAACCGGTCTGAAGGAGACACAGCTTCGCAGATGCAGAAACAAGAGAGACACCAATTTTGCGCGCGCCCCCGCCCCCACCCCCCCGCGCGTGTGTGTTACTAGATGGGTAAGGTTTAAAGAAGATATCGGGAAGGAAGGCAGGCCAGGCAAAGGAAACCAGCACCAACGAAGGCTAGAGCTGAGACCTCACTACGAGCTGGGGGATTTGGAATGTTTAGCAGCAGGTGGAGGACAGCGAGTTTTGGCGATCACACGACCTGGGTAGGGTCAGAATGATGCTGTGCTAGGCATTCCCTCCTTTCCAACAAGCTGTTGAAAGTCTACGTGCCAGAAGCTGTTCTGGGCAATGAGAAACAGCGGTGAAGATTCCTATTAAGCTTTTCCTGAGGGTCCGCTTGACTGGCTTGGGCTTTTGTGGCGGGTGGTAGCGTGGCTCTAGCAGCCCCTCAGATCTCCGGACGCACATGGGTCTGTCGGCAGGTTGGCGGTCCCGCTGCGCGCGCCGCCTAAGCTGCTCCACTGCCCCGCCCGGCTCGGAGCCCGCCCCTAGTCCGACCCACACGTGGGTTCCCGCACGTCCGCCCGGCTCCCCCTTGACGTCAGCCTCGCGGTTCCATTTAAGGCCCCTCCCGCGCTCAGCTCCGAGTGTCGGAGCCGCTGCCGCCAAGTCCGGATTCAGTCTCGCGCGCCGCTGACGCTCGCCCTCCCGACGTGCACTCCCGGTACGGTCTGGCCCCAAGTGCACGGAGCTGGAGGGCCAGGAGAGCGAGCAGCTTCTGGTTTGCTAACTCGACGCTGCCCGCAAAGGGGTCTCCGCTTCCGGGGCGTGGGGGTGGCGGGGTGGAGGCAGAGTTCGCAGGCCATACCTGGGCGGTGGCCCACGCCATGCGTGGGCTCGGGAGCCCGCCGCACTCTGCTTTTGCTCTAAGCGGGCACCGCGATCTCCGGTCGGGCTGGGAAATCCTGTGGTGGAAAGGCCAAGTGGATGCAGAAGGACGAGAATAGGACAGATAACGAAGGGTGGGGCATACCTCCGGGCTTAAAAGAGGCAAACGGCGCAGAACTCGAGGTCCGGTTTCCAGAACCCAGAGAGCCGAAAAAGCCTCAGCAGTCGGGCGGTGGGGCTGGGGGAGGAGGTATGAAAGCCGCGGAGCGCTGCTCGGGTCGCTTTTTAACCCTGGGGCTCGCGAGAGGTGGACTCCACGGAGCTGCTGCTGTCCCTGTTACAGGGCGGTCTCTGCGCAAATTAGCACTTAATAAGCGACTGCTGATGTATCAGGTGCTGCCCTAGGCACGGTGCATGCAAAGATGAAGCCGGAAGAGAATTCAGCCCTCCTGCGTCGCAGATGGTATTTTGCGAGTAGAATATCTGGTACCATCTACTCCTTTTGAAAAAGGGGGGGGGGGGACCTAAAGCTGGGAGAAGGTTAGGGCAACTCTGAGGTAACAAAGTGGGTGGCAGATTTGGGGAATAGACCCTCTTTCTGCAGGGCTCCTCCGTCACCCGTCCCCACATTAAAGGGAACGCTGGATCCTTAGGTTTTCGGTGAAGCCAGGTCTAGAAATAGCAGTGATTTGTAAGGAGAGATCCGATTCCAGCTTGGTGACTCTGGGCAGCCTGCCTGGAAGTCCTCGGATATTTTTTCCCATTTGGAACTCAAGACTAGACGTGGGGCTTTGGGATGCAGCCTGTGATAACCTTTCCAGTGAATGCAGTGCGGGGTTGCATTAGCAGAGCGAAGGCCTCCTCCCCGGCTCTGGAAATGGAGGATTACACCCAGTATCATGTTAACCTCAGGGCTTTGGGCCTCTACAGCTATTTTTGCACTTCCTGTACTGACAATTTCCTCCTACCGGGCCTCACGCCTTTGCAGCATGGATCGCAGCAGAAGCCACACGAGACGAGGCGCCTCCCTCCCGGTTTGTTAACAGCAACCAAGTATTTAAGATTTAAAGTCTGGCCGTGGCCGCGCGCGTGGCCAGGGAGGCAGCCAGCTGGGGCACTACTTAGGTCTAAAGTCCGCCGCGTGCGCGCTCTCCGTCTGACCCGAAGAGCACGGTAATTTCCAGTCATTTCCGCCCGTGGGCGGGGCTACCCCGGCCGTCGCCGTCGGGGGCAGTGCCCAACTCTGGAAAGCTTGGGGTTCCTACTCTACTCTTGTCCCCGCCCACTGCTTGGAAATGAGCATGCGCGCGAGTCTCGCGCAGGCAAGGCTGGGGGAGGGGCGGTAAACCCCACGAGCTCTGGCTGGGCTGTTGGCGTTCTTCTGGGGCTGGAGGAGGGAGTGATTGCGCATGAGCAGAGCTTTTCGCATGCCCTAAGACGACTGGGTCATTTCAGGAGGCAGTTACAGGAGATTTTTCCACGTTCCTCGGGTCCTTTCTTGAGGGTTTGGCGGGAACCCGGGTGACTGGAGTAGAGTGGGCAGGCAGCTCATAGCGATTTTGTGTGAGGAAAGGCGGCCCCGCTTGGGGTTAATACGTCAAGATGAGGGAGGCCTCAGGAAGCTATACTTACACTCAAACGTCAATGCTATTCTTCCACGCCAAGGTGAGATCCTTTACACCAAGATCCTAGAGAGACCAGACCCTGGCATTCGGTCTATCAACATTCCTGTGGCCAGCTTTAGGTTTTTTCCTTCCCCCTTTTTAGTGGCAAGTACCCCCAAAAGAAGTAAAACGAACTCCTTTGGAACAGCTTTAGGTTAATAGCGTTAAAGAAGATGCAGTGACTGTGCGTGTTTTTTCCCCTTTAGATTCCTTTTGGTTCTAAGTCCAAAATGGCAACTCTCAAAGACCAGCTGATACAGAATCTTCTTAAGGAAGAACATGTCCCCCAAAATAAGATTACAGTTGTTGGGGTTGGTGCTGTTGGCATGGCTTGTGCCATCAGTATCTTAATGAAGGTAAGTGAGAGCCCATCTTTCTTGGAGACACCCATCCCCCCACTCCCCCAAGAATTGGATTATCACATTGTATATACAAAGATTCAGGTTCATGCACTCAGAGAGCGTTTTATGGAACAAACTTTAGAAATGTGATGCCAGGGGCGCCTGGGTGGCACAGTGGGTTAAAGCCTCTGCCTTCGGCTCAGGTCATGATCCCAGGGTCCTGGGCTCGAGCCCCACATCGGGCTCTGCTCTGCAGGGAGCCTGCTTCCTCCTCTCCTCTCCTCTCTGCCTACTTGTGATCTCTGTCTGTCAAATAAATAAATAAAATCATATTTAAAAAAAAAGAAAAATGTGATGCCATACCAAAAGCGTATCTGAACTAAAAAAAAAAGTTGTCAGGCAAGTGGTGACACAGTTCCTTTTTTTTTTTTTTAAAGAGATTCTAAAAATTTATTTGACACACAGCGAGAAAGGGAACACAAGCAGGGGGGCTGGCAGAGGCAGAGGAGGGCTTCCCGCTGAACAGGGAGGTGAGGGGCTCAATTCCAGGACCTGACCCGAAGGCTAACACTTAAGGACTGAGCCACCCAGGCACCCTAGGGTGACCCTTCCTTAAATTCACTTTGCCCTATTAACATGGATGAATTGCCTACAAATGAAAAAGAGCCCATGCCTTTAAACAAGCTAAAGTTATTTTAAAATAATTTTTGAATTGAAAATCATACATTGGTAAAATTAAAATCACGCTAAATGTGGGAAATCCTAAGCATTTCTTACACAAAAATTGCCCCCTTGAATAGTAATTTTGGTATCAGTTATGGGGCGAACACTTAGTTAGAATTTGTGAATGAATAAACACATTTTAAGTAGTCAGGCCCGGTTTATGTATAAAAATAATCGCAACTTACCATAAAATATCTTAAATTTAGATTTGGAGTTCAAATAAGAGAGTGAAATGATTAATTCTGGCTTTTGAACAGGAAAGGATTGAAATAAGGAACTGAAGCAATGAGCTATGTATGGTTACAACATGTTGCTTCATATGTGTACTTACGAGGAGCCACATAGTGTAAAGGTTTCCCCCACCATCCTACAGGAGACCATTGCTGTGAAACCCTTCCGAAGCCAAAATGGTGTAAAGTGAAGACAGTCCGATTGATTAATACGGAAAATTTTTTTGAGCGTTCCCAGACCCAAGAAATAACCTTGGGCTTTTCTGAACCTTAGGACACAACTTGCTGACAGATACCCAAAATAGAGGTGAAGTACAGATGTTCACGCAGTTCAAAGCTATGACAGCTTGATACTGAGATGCATAAAGTTTCCTAGGGAAGGAGCTTGTTGGTACTTGGGATGTGTACTACTACTCTCAGGGCTCACTGCAGAACGAACAACTGAATGCCATTATTGCTTTTTGCCTTTTTCATAAAAGCGCAAATCCTCTTTGGATTTCTTTCAGTAAAAACAGGTACAATGTTAGGTCTTATATAAAAATGAATTGGCATAATGCAGACTTCTGAAAACGAAGGGGTGCCTGTACCAATTCTTACAGCTTTCCCGCTGGATCAGAAATTGATGCCATCTGTTTTCTTATACCTGTGAGTCACCTGTGGTCTTTTCCTATGATGCTCTCTAACTTGGGTGTGCATAAGCATAGTGCAAGGTTATCATAGATGACTTGGGGTAGTTCTGTAGCTCAGCTAGTATAACTTAACTTGGTTATAACAGTTCACAACTCATGTCTGTTAAATCTGTTACTGATGCTCCTGGTCTGAGATGGCACCTGTGAATATTTGCTGCTTCAGTTGAAAGGATATTTTTCACCAATACTATATTGCAGTGCACAAATCTATCTACATGTGACACTGTTAGTATTGGTTAATATATAGACAAAGAATGATCCAGAATACCACTTTTTTTTAAACTTCCAAGTCGTGATACTAGTCAGACTCACTTATGTAATGAATAATGACCTAAAATCAATTTAAAAAACTGAATTTGACAGTATAAATAAAGCAGCTTTATGTAATTGGGTGATATTCCATCCATTGCCAGTCCAGGGTTCTGCTTCCATACAGTGGCTGGTGGAGCCCCTGCAAAGCTTGCTCTAATGAGGAGAGAAGATCAGTACTTCTTCCTATGGAAGGGTCATCTGAGAGTCAGTTTTTAAATGGGGGCCTACCTTTATTTTGACGTATGTCCCGATACTAATAAAGTAGCAGAACTCTTTCTGTCCTAGAAATACAGAAATTTTTGCATGCCTTTCTATTTGACTAAATAATGTATGCTTTCCATTTGACTACAATTGTTAACATCTCTTAGGACTTGGCAGATGAACTTGCTCTTGTTGATGTCATGGAAGACAAACTGAAGGGAGAGATGATGGATCTCCAGCATGGAAGCCTTTTCCTTAGAACACCAAAAATTGTCTCTGGCAAAGGTGAATTACAACAAACTTACATTGTGGTCTATGCTAAACTTAATTCTCTATCAGGCTTGAAATTCTGATTGGCTTTTTATATAGGATCAGAGAGCCTTTGAACAATTTTGCATTGGTAACCTTTTTTATGAAAGTTGTAATTTCTAGTAAGTGAGTTTTTTTTTTTTTAACATTTTATTTATTCATTTGATGGATCACAAGTAGGCAGAGCAGCAGGCAGAGAGAACGGGGAAGCAGGCCCAATGCGGGGCTCAATCCCAGGACTCTGAGATCATGACTGACCTGAGCCAAAGGCAGAGGCTTAACCCACTGAGCCACCCAGGCACCCCTCTAGTAAATGGTTTTAAATGGAAATCCAGTATGTCTGTAATGTGGAAAGCATCTGAGTTAGCATGTAATTAGTAAAGCTCCTCAGGTTTGTATGTAACCACATTGTTTCTAATATTTAAATTTAATATACTTGCCCTACTTCCTTTCACACACTAACAGAAGGTTGAGAATAGGATAAATGAGCCTGTTCGGATATTCTTGGGCCTTTTACACTTAAGAGCCCTGGTCAAGAAACCTGGACATGTGTACAAATGGTGTTTCTTTTGACACTTGAAAATCAGTGACCACTAACCTACGGGCTGGGTTGACTATCCTGTACCATAGGGTATCTAGAAGCAAGACATACTTGATAAGTATGTGGCTTTTGCTTAAAAAACAAAACAGCCTGTCTCTGGACTGGTGTGATCATAGTGAAGTAGTTAAGTAGAAACAGGAGTATCGGGGTGCCTGGGTGACTCAGTTGGACATCTGCCTTCAGCTCAGGTCATGATCCCGGGGTCCTGGGATTGAGCCCCACGTTGGGCTCCCTGCCTAGCCAGGAGCCTGCTTCTCCCTCTGCCCCTCACACCACTTGTGCTCTCTCTCCCTCCATCTCTCTCAAATAAGTAAATCTTTAAAAAAGAAAAAAAGAAAGAGTGTGGGAGAGTGTGAGCATGAGCTCAGGTGGCAAAAAAATTGAGGGATGACAACCTCATTCGATGGTTTCCAGCTCCTCTGAGCTGTCACTAAAGTCACAGTCTAAAACCAGAACACAAGGAAGGTGGTGATTTACTCATCCTCCCAAGTTAAGTGGCCAAAAACTAAAGAAGATGGGGGTGGGAAGGTAGCAGTACAAGCATTTATCTGTATTTACCTATGTATGAAAGGAAGTAGGGGAGGTAACACAGTTGTTCAAACTGTCCATTAGAGAAGGTTATAGGGACGCCTGGGTGGCTCAGTTGGTTAAGCAGCTGCCTTCTGCTCAGGTCATGATCCCAGCGTCCTGGGATCGAGTCCCACATCGGGCTCCTTACTCTGCAGGGAGCCTGCTTCTTCCTCTGACTCTGCCTTCCACTCTGTCTGCCTGTGCTTGCTCTCTCGCTTGCTCTCTCTCTGACAAATAAATAAATAAAATCTTTAAAAAAAAAAAAAAAAAAAGAGAAGGTTATAGAACAGCTTTCTGCCGGCTAGGTATTAGAGTTCTCTTAAAGGCTGTAATCTGGTTTTTGTTCCCTTTTGTCTAGACTATAATGTGACCGCAAACTCCAAGTTGGTTATTATCACAGCTGGGGCACGTCAGCAAGAGGGAGAAAGCCGTCTTAATTTGGTCCAGCGTAACGTGAACATCTTTAAGTTCATCATTCCTAATGTTGTCAAATACAGCCCAAACTGCAAGTTGCTTGTTGTTTCCAATCCAGGTGAGACCTTTAATTGTACAAATAGATGAACTCGAGTGAAACTGAGGGTATATGTCATGTTCTGTATACACACATCTATTGCTCATATTTTTCATTTTCCTCTTGTGAACGGATTTGCTAAAATCATTAAGTTTAAAATAGTAAGGGGGATACAGTGCCCCTAAATGTAGTTAGAACTTAGAAATTAGTTACTTGCCCAAGAAGAGCTTAGATAAATTATGAATAAGATGTTGTTAATGCACAATTTATTTTCATTAAACTACACTTCTTGAGGACTTCATGAATTTGCCATGTTACGAATAAAGGTTTAAAAATTTAACAAAAATGTTGGGTCATAAGCACGATCAAGATTCATACAGAGCCATGTATCTTGACTAGCTAAACATTATCTAATAATTGACCTAGTATCTGCCTAAACGTTTTTTTCATAGTGGATATCTTGACCTATGTGGCTTGGAAGATAAGTGGCTTTCCCAAAAACCGTGTTATTGGAAGTGGTTGCAATCTGGATTCAGCCCGGTTCCGTTATCTAATGGGGGAAAGGCTGGGAGTTCACCCGTTAAGCTGTCACGGGTGGATCCTGGGGGAGCATGGAGACTCCAGTGGTAAGCATAACTATTTTCTCTTGTTTTAAAAAAAAAATTGTTTTAAAATATTTACAGAAGTTTCATTATTAAACCAGAGCTGAAATCAGATACCCATTCATTGGAGTAGGATGGTTTC
Organism: Mustela erminea; assembly: GCF_009829155.1. Lineage (NCBI taxonomy): Eukaryota > Metazoa > Chordata > Mammalia > Carnivora > Mustelidae > Mustela > Mustela erminea. The sequence goes on from NC_045622.1 coordinate 72,328,421, forward strand.
TAGAAATCTATCTTTTGACATAATTTTTATTTAAGAATGGTTAAGATTTTAACTTTCATGTAACATTTTATGGCATCCCTATGTCATGGATGGGGAATGAAATTCCTTTTACTTAATACAGTGGACATATTGGGCGCCTGGGTGGCTCAGTGGGTTAAGCTGCTGCCTTCGGCTCAGGTCATGATCTCAGGGTCCTGGGATTGAGTCCCACATCGGGCTCTCTGCTCAGCAGGGAGCCTGCTTCCTTCTCTCTCTCTCTCTGCCTGCCTCTCAGTGTACTTGTAATTTCTCTCTGTCAAATAAATAAATAAAATCTTTAAAAAAAAAAAAATACAGTGGACATATTAAAATAGAGAATAGTTCTAAGGATGACCTCAGTCATTTGATATCACAGCTGTGTCTAGACTTGAACTTTGTGGGCTCAGATAAGGTCAGCCAATCCAAATGAAGGAGATGAAAAAGTCTACACAGCTAAGAGATGTTTTAATTTTGTGCAGAGTTCTCAGTTACTTATGCCAAGAAAATTCCTTTTATGATTTCATAATGTCTTTATTTTTCAAATACACACAGATTAAACATCGCGGTAGAGTAGGAAAACAAGTTAGAATATGGTGAAAATTCTTAGTCTTACATAAATCAGTCAATGAAAGTTTAAGAGTAAGGGTGGTTGTAGTCTTGACCATCTACCAAAAGCAGGTAATCCTCCCCAGATAAGAAGTGAGAATTAGAGAAAAGGGTCAAAATTACTAGTCTTGGGTTAGGCCTCTGCCTTCAGCTCGGGTCATGATCCCAGGGTCCCGGGATCGAGCCCCGCATCGGGCCCTCTGCTCAGCAGGGAGCCTGCTTCCTCCTCTCTCTCTGCCTGCCTCTCTGCCTACTTGTGATCTCTGTCAAATAAATAAATAAAATCTTTTAAAAAAAAATTACTATTGTTTCCAGAACCCAAGTTTGGCTCCCCATTGCTCAAGGCCAGTAGTCAAGAGGCAAGTTTTGACTGGAAGGGAATATGAGCTTTATTCAGGAGGCTGGCAGCCTGGGGAAGAAGGTAGACTCTTGTCCAAAAGCCCAACTCTGAAGTTCCTTCCTGGCCCAGAGATTGATTTTTTTTAAGATCTTATTAATTGGGGCACCTGGGTGTCTCAGTTGTTAAGCGTCTGCCTTCAGCTCAGGTCACGATCCCAGGGAACTGGGATCGAGCCCCATATTGGGCTCCCTGCTCAGCAGGAAGCCTGCTTCTCCCTTTCCCACTCCCCCTGCTTGTGTTCCTCTCTTAACTATCTGTCTCTCTCAAATAAATTTTTAAAATCTTCAAAAAAAAAGATTTCATTTACTTATTTGACAGATACAAAGAGAACACAAGAAGGCAGAGCAGCAAGCAGAGGGAGAGGGAGAAGCAGGCTTTCTGCTAAGCTGGAAGCCGGATGGGGGGCTTGATCCCAGGACCCTGGGATCATGACCTGAGCCAAAGGCAGACACTCAACCCACTGAGCCACCCAGGTGCCCCTAACCCAGAGACTTTTGAAGGGGTTTAATCAGTTAAGGGAACACAGTGGTCTGTGACATTTCTTGATTGCATGCAGATTTGATGATGCCAGTTACTCAGTGCTCAGAGATTGTGCAAGAAGTTCTAGTTCTTCTAGTGTGCAAGAAGGTCTGGTTCCTTAGTACCAAGGAGTTGTGCAAAAGTACTCTGTTCTTTCTGTGAAGGAGGGCAAGGTTTACAGATACTCAAAGGGAGGTCAGTAAAATCATTCATGTGATCTTAAGAAAGGATACATTTTGCTGAAAGATGGCTGGGCTAATCAGAAAGGTGAGGCAGCTTCGAACAGACTTGCTGGCCTCTGTGGCCTGGGAACGTTTTGGTTCTTTATTCCCCCAGACCAGTGGTCTACAAATCTCAGGGAAAGTGATTTATTTCTGTTACAGATCAAGGGTCTTAAGTCAACAAGCAAGGAGTATGTTGACTTAGAGCAGATTAGCCCGGAAGACTGGTTAGGGTGCTCTGTGGTCTGCTAGATGACATGTGGAAGTAAATGTATGCTGTACTGTTCTTCTAGTGCCTGTATGGAGTGGAGTAAACATTGCTGGTGTGTCTCTGAAGAATCTGCACCCTGACTTAGGCACTGATGCAGATAAGGAACAGTGGAAAGAGGTTCACAAACAGGTGGTTGACAGGTAATGGATCCCATAATTTGGCAATACAGAAGATTAAAACTTACATTTTTATTTTATTTTATTTTTTAAAGATTTATTTATTTGACAGAGATCACAAGCAGGCAGAGAGGCAGGCAGAGAGAAAGAGGAAGGGAAGCAGGCTCCCTGCTGAGCAGAGAGCTCGATGCAGGGCTTGATCCCAGGACCCTGAGATCATGACCCGAGACGAAGGCAGGTGCTTTAACCTACTGAACCACCCAGGCACCCCTAAGACTTATATTTTTATTTTATTTTATTTTATTTTATTTTTTTTTTTTTTTTAAGATTTTATTTATTTTATTTGATAGAGATTGCAACTAGTCAGAGAGGAGGAAAAGAGAAAGAGAGGAGGAAGCAGGTTCTCTGCTGAGCAGAGAGCCTGATGCGGGCCTCGATCCCAGGACCTTGGGATGATGACCTGAGCCGAAGGCAGAGGCTTGAACCCACTGAGCCCCTATATTTTTATTTTGAAGTTTGAAAGTTTAATAGCATTTGAGTACTTGTCAGAAAGCATTTTTCTAAGGACGCCTGGCTATAGCTGGCTCAGTTGGTAGAGCATGTGACTCTTGATCTCAGGCTTGTGAGTTCGAGTCCCATGTTGGGTGTAGAGATTACTTAAAAATTAAAAAAAAAAGTAAGATTTTTCCTGATGTTTTGTTAAAGAACATACTATAAAACAGAAGTAAAGAACTAAAAATGGCTAATGCAACAGTCTTTGCTGTATTACTCTATAGTAGTATAAATCTTTTAGTGCTTAGAAGTTGTATTTCAGATTAAGTCTTTACTTCAATAGCATATATGGGTGATTCAGTTAGGAATAAGAATTTTTATTGATTTATTGATAAGAGTTTTATTTATTTAAGTTACCTTTACACCCTGTGTGGGACTTGAACTCAGAACCCCCCAGAGATCAAGAGTCACATCCTACATGGACTGAGCCAGCCAGGTGCCGCAGAAATAAGAACTTTTATTTCTTTATTTTTTAAGAAAAGATTGATTGATTTATTTGAGAGGGAGCATGTGCGTGCGTGCAGGGGAAGGGGAGAGGGGAGAGAATCTCAAGCGGACCTCCCCCCGCTGAGCATGGAGCTTGACATGGGGCCAATCCCATGACGCAGAGATGACGATCTGAGCCAAAAACAAGAGTCACATTCTCAACTGACTGAACCACTCAGGAGCCCCAAGAATTTTTAAATCCAATTTCTTGTTACAGGCTTTATGATTAGAAATAGCAAACTTGTTTATTCAGATGATTATAAAGTTTCAGGCAATGTGTAGATTCATAATTGTACTAAAAATGTGAATATTGTATGAAATTATGTAAATACAGAAGTTTTCAACTTGGTCTTACTATTTATTTCGTGTGTGTGTGTGTGTATATATATATATATATGATATTTTAAAGATTTTTATCACCGAGAGAGTGCATGCATAGGCACTGGGAGCAGCAGGCAGAGGGAGAAGCAGGCTCCCCACTGAGCAAGGAACCAGGTATGGGACTTGATCCAGCACCCTGGGATCATGACCTGAGCTGAAGGCAGATGCTTACCATCCCGTTATTTACTTAACTACAAACCACGTGTGGGCCTTAGTCTGTAGAACTGAGTAATGAATCAGGATTGATTTAGGCAAGGCCCTCTTTAAAAAAACCTGTGAACCGGGACACCTGGGTGGCTCAGTGGGTTAAAGCCTCTGCCTTTGGCTCCGGTAATGATCGCAGGGTCCTGGGATGGAGCCCCGCGTTGGGCTCTCTGCTCGGCGGGGAGCCTGCTCCCCCCCCCCCCCCGCCCCCGCTCTGCCTGCCTCTCTGCCTACTTGTGAACTCTTGTCTGTCAAATAAATAAATAAAAACTTCAAAAAAAACCAAAAAATATAAACAAAAACCTGTGAACCCACCACCCAACCCAAGAAACATTGATAATAGCTGTCAACTAAGTGTAGTGTTTTGTTGGGTTAGAATCACTAGTCTGCTGGTACTTGAGTAGGAGTTCTGAGCTCCTCCTCCCACTCATCTTCTATCCTACTGCCCATCCCTTGCTTTGAGTCAAAGATGTAATCTAATCTTGGAGTTATTTTTTAAGATTCAGTATTACGTCTTAATCCTTTATTTTGTTGCATGTAGATGTAGTTACTTGTTTTGACAGTTGTAATATTCTGTGGTATTGAATATACATTGTACTGTTGTGAACATCCCTATACATAATATCTTGGTATGCATGCAAGCATTACTGAGGTCTGTAATGTAACTTCATGGCATTATTTGCTGTAAAGCATGTGTTTGTTCGTTCTTTGCTTTCTCTTACCCTACTTTTTCCTAACTTTCTCTGTTCTTCCCTACCCTACAGTGCCTATGAGGTGATCAAACTGAAAGGCTACACTTCCTGGGCCATTGGACTGTCTGTGGCAGATTTGGCAGAAAGTATAATGAAGAATCTTAGGCGGGTGCATCCAATTTCCACCATGATTAAGGTAGGTGTATGTAGTGGTACATTGTATTTGAATGTGATTATTTTCTGGTTTTTAAAAAAGATTCTTCTGGAATAAATGAAACAAGATGGGATTGGGAGGGAGACAAACCATAAGTGACTCTTAATCTCACAAAACAAACTGAGGGTTGCTGGGGGTCGGGGGGGTTGGGAGAAGGGGGGTGGAGTTATGGACATTGGGGAGGGTATGTGCTATGGTGAGTGCTGCGAAGTGTGTAAACCTGGTGATTCACATACCTGTACCCCGGGGGATAAAAATATATAGTTTATAAAAAATTAAAAATTAAAAAAAAAATTTTCTGTGAAAACAGACTTAGTCATCAGTCTTTGATTTAAGTGACATAAATCTAAGTGACATAAATTTGATTTAAGTGACATAATAAATGCAGTCACAACTTTTTTGGAGAGAAATCGTTGAACTTTGGGATTAATGTTTAGTGGTACTATGTTCACATAGATAACTTGATAACGTACAATAAGTTGAGGTGAGTGGAAGACCATAAAAGAAAAGCTTTTTCCTTTGAAGGAAAAAAGAAGTCACTCAAAGTAGAGTTGCCAAAATGTTGTCATTAAAAATTGAACAGTAATATGGATAATGGCAATAATTTAGATTGTCTTTTAGAACAGAAATCTTGCTGGAATTTTGATGACTTGCACTGTTCATAACATCCTAACCGAAAACGTGGACAGGAGTTCCTACTTCTCAAGTTGTATTAAATAAGCTTCATAATTTTAAAGAATGAAAGTCTTGGGAGACCCCAGAATGTGTGCTCAAAACATAAAATACTTTTCCTTTTGTCTTCAGGGTCTCTATGGAATTAAAGATGATGTCTTCCTTAGTGTTCCTTGCATCTTGGGACAGAATGGAATTTCAGATGTTGTGAAGGTGACTCTAACTACTGAGGAAGAGGCCCGTTTGAAGAAGAGTGCAGATACACTCTGGGGGATCCAAAAGGAGCTGCAGTTTTAAAGTTTTCTAATGTACTACTTCACTGTCTAGACTACGACAGGGTTTTAGTTGGAGGTTGTGTACATTGTCCTTATTATCTGATCTGTTACTTAAATAATATCAAAATGGCCTAAAGAAAAAACATCAGTTTCCTAAATTCCTAAATACGAATGGTTCAGTAAACCCTGCAGCTATACCCTGATGCTGGATGATACCTGCCTTTATAGTCCTAAATGGGTTCATCTCAGAGGCACCACTGCCAATATTGCATATGCAGCAGGTGCTCTTCAAACCAGATGAGTATTTCCTGTGTGTTCTAGGACTTCAGGTTCCTTCACCCAACATGCCTAGTCCATCTTTTCCAGTCAGTCACATCCTGGGCTCCAACGTATAAATTCATTATTGCATGTATTGTGCGTAACTGTTCGAAAGGATCTTACTTCGTGTACCATGTATGTCAGAATATAGTGTACATTGCCATATAATGTAAAAAGACCATACAACCAACTAAGTGTTGTACCAACTAAAATACCAAATAAAATTTGAACAGTGACTTTTTTTTGAACAGTGACTGTCCATTCATTACATTAGGTGAAGCTGCTACTTACTCTTATTATTGGGACCCATTAGGGTATTCTTAGGCAACACTGCGATGAAATTTATTATTATTATTATTTTTTAAGATTTTATTTATTCACCTGTCAGAGCAGAAGCAGGGGGAGAGGTAGGCTCCCCATTGAGCAAGCAGCCTGATGCGGGACTTCATCCCAGGACCCTGGGATCATGACCTGAGCCAAAGGCAGACACTTAATGGAGGGAGCCACACAGTTGTTTCTGCGATGACTTTTTTATTTTAAAGATTTTATTTATTTGACAGACACTGAGAGAGGGAACACAGAGGGAGAGGAAGAAGCAGGCTTTCTGCTGAGCAGGGAGCCCGGTGGGGGCTGCTGACCTGAGCCAATGGCAGACAGTAAGAAACTGAACCACCCAGGTACACCTACAATGATTTTTTTTATGGTGTATTATTTACTAATGATCAAACATCAATGTGACTTAATAAATCAAGGATGTGGCTAGGTTACGTTTTGGTACCATTTTCATTATAATCGTTTTAATATACTAAGCTACAAAGTATTAGGAGGTAACTATCTGATAATAGTGCTAATCATAATTGGTACCTGTAGTTCTGTAGATGACATATACATGAATGTAAAAATATCATTTGCCACAGCATAAGCAGTGGTACTTAAAAAAAATGCAGTTTTTTTTTTTTTAATATTTGTTTAAAGGTTTTATTTGTCAGAGAAAAAGCATAAGCAAGGAGAGCTGTAGGCAGAGGGAGAAGCAGGTTCACTGCTGAGCCTGCCCACCGCTGGCTCCGCCCTCTGTCGGATGTAGAACTGGGTCTCCGGACCTCGAGATTATGACCTGAGCTGAAGGCAGAAGCTTAACTAAAGTCTCTCAGGCATCTTGGGAAACATTTTTAAGAACATTTGCTCTCCAGAGGCCAGTAACACAATGGCACTTAACAATTTCAGACCAAATAGTCCTGATGGTTGTCCACTCAAAAATCATCTTCAGATTTTCCTCAAAATGTAGCTGCAACTATGACCCTTATCCAGGCCTGAATACTAAGAGAGGTTAACTAGAACAACTTTACTGCCATCACTTTCCAGATCTTTGACCAGTTTACTTCTTGAGAATAAAGAGAATTAGGCTTTTTTTTCAAGTGTGTCTCAAATGTAAAAGGACAAGACTGAGCTATGTAGTCTTTTTAAAAGACTTATTTGAGGGGGCGCCTGGGTGGCTCAGTGGGTTAAGCCCCTGCCTTCGGCTCAGTCATGATCTCAGGGTCCTGGGATCGAGTCCAGCATCGGGCTCTCTGCTCAGCAGGGAGCCTGCTTCCCTCTCTCTCTCTCTCTCTCTTTCTCTCCCCGCCTGCCTCTCCATCTACTTGTGATTTCTCTCTGTCAAATAAATAAATAAAATCTTAAAAAAAAAAATAAAAAGACTTATTTGAGAGAGGGAGGCGAGAAACAGGATCTTCAAGCAGACTCCGTGTCCAGCGTGGAACCAGACGCACAGCTAGATCTCAGGACCCATTAGATCATGACTTTAGCCCCAACTGCGGAGCTCTGTCTCCACGACCTAGGCAATCACGACCTGAGACAAAACCAAGTTGGAGGCTTAACTGACTGAGGGAACCAGTCACCCCTGCAAATTATGTAGTCTTGACAAGGAGTATAATAGGATTTGCTTTTCTATAGGTTTTTTTTTTTTAAGCCTTAGGATATAATTTACACATAAAGTTCTCCTTATATTTTTAAAAGATTGTATTTATTCGACAGACATGGAGAGGGATTACAAGCAGGAAGTGGGGCTCAATCTTTCCCATGACTGAGCTACCCAGGAGCCCCTAAAATTCACCTTTTGAAGTTTAATTCTGTGGATTTTCATAGTTGGACAACCTTCACCACTATCAAATCTTTGAACTTCTTAATTATTCCAAGTAGAAACCTGTACTTATGCCTGGCCTCTAGTAAACTTTGAGGCAACTTGTTTTTTTTAAAAAATTATTTACACTTTTTTTTTTTTAAGATTTTATTTATTTATTTGACAGAGATCACAAGTAGGCAGAGAGGCAGGCAGAGAGAGAGAGAGGAGGAAGCAGGCTCCCTGCAGAGCAGAGAGCCCAATGCGGGACGATCCCAGGACCCTGAGATCATGACCCGTGCCGAAGGCAGCAGCTTAACCCACTGAGTCGCCCAGTTGCCCGATTTACACTTATTAATTTCATATCTGATATAATAAATTAGTACCAACATGACTAGAAATAATACTTAAAGATTTATTAACCTAATCTTTCGTGAATTTTTTAGATTTAATCTTGTAAAGCTTCCTCACTTTCTGACACACAAAGTCTTCCAAGATCACCTTGTATCTTCTTGCCCCAGGCAAGGAATAGACCAGCTCTGCAAGAAGCCCTGATTCTTTTAAATTAATATCTCATTTTATGCAGTAACAGGGAGGCTCAGTCAGTTAAGCATCTGTCTTCTGCTCAGGTCATGATCCCAAAGTCCTGGGATGGAGCCCTGTATCCGGCTCCCTGCTTGGCAGGAAGCCTGCTTCTTCCTCTCCCCTTCCCCCTCCTTGTGTTCCTCTCTTGCTGTGCCTCTCTGTCAAATAAATAAATAAATAAAATATTTAAAATAAATAAGTATGATCTCGTTTTAGTCTTAACCTTGGGAAGTGGATTAAATATGCCTTAGTGGGGGAAGCAAATGGAATGTTCAGAATATAGTTCCCCTATATATATATATCTCTCTCCATATATATGCATGTAGATGGATGAACATTTTTTTCCACTAAAGCCCATGTTGTCAAAGCATCAGGACTTCAAAGCCTGTTCTTTCAGAATTCTTCACTGCATTCCTACTGCACTTTGGCAGTTGTTGGGATGTATACATCTTGGCCCTCCTGTATTTAGATTGCTGCCATCAAGCAAAATGATTAAGTTAGCTTGGATTATAGCCACCCAGAGAGCCCACTCAGGCAGTAGACCTCAGTGGCCTGTCCTGCACCTATGGTAGGTATGAATGAAGAGGCTTTTTCTTCACCTAGATCAAGAGTTTGGTCACTACCAAGATGACACCTCCTTTTGCCACCAGATACCTCTTGGTCATCCTGGCCAGCAGGGCTGACCTCTCAACTGAGTGGTAAATGAGGTACAAGTACCAGAGTTGCTGTGGAAGTAAGCACACAAGCAAGTGGTAGTACAGGACCAACAGTGACTGCTGCTGCTTTTTTTTTTTTTTAATATTTTATTTATTTATTTGACAGACAGAGATCACAAGTAGGCAGAGAGGCGGGCAGAGAGAGAGGAGGAAGCAGGCTCCCCGCTGAGCAGAGAGCCTGATGTGGGGCTCGATCCCAGGACCCTGGGATCATGACCTGAGCCGAAAGCAGAGGCTTTAACCCACTGAGCCACCCAGGCGCCCCTGACTGCTGCTTCTGTCTGCTATAGGTAACCTGTTTCTCGGAGCTTGTTGGGTCCCCCCAAAATTGGGTACCCCAATAATGGGTCCGTGATTAAAGGAGCGAGACTGATATAATGCGAAAGTCAAGCAAAGCTTTATTCCGCGCCAAACATCAAGAATCAAACCGACGGTCAAACAGACCGGTCAGGGGTTGCCCCTTACAGAGGACGACCCCTCCCTGCTTTCCAGACTAATTTTTATAGAGCAAAGGCCACACCCAGGTGGCTAATTGAATTACAATTCACCCCACAGTAGCCATGGAAACTAGCCTATCACCTTGGTAGCTAGGAGACAGTTATGAGCCCCCACTGACTGAATACCTCCACCTGGCCTGACGCACCCTTGGACTTGGACTTTGTTACCTGGGACTGGTTTCTGGGACTTGTTTCTAAGTAAGTTCCCCTGGGGAGGGGGGCAAAGTCAATTTAAGTTTTATAACAAAATGGCAGTTCAACCGAGGTGGGGCTGCTCTGGCTGAATAGGCCCTTACAAGCTGATAGTTTGTGAAAAGTGCCCTAAGAGAAATAGGACAGATGTGGGGAGGTGGTGGTAATTGACATTGCTCCAGGAAAGCTAGAGGAAGTACCATGTATACTCAGGACTGCAAATGAGGAATCTACTTTGAGAATGGTTGGAGAATTTTCCAGAAATAGGGAACAGCAAAAAGTCCTGAGCCAAGTAAAAGCTGTTGAAAAGCTGGAGTGGAGTGAGGTGAGAGTGTCTGGAGATGAAGTTGGAGGGCTAGAAGGAGGCTGGATCGTGAATGTCTTTTAGGTTGTGGTAAAAATTAGTTACTTTACTGATGAATCACTAAATTTTACCTCTGAAATTAATTTAAAAATTAACTTAAAAAATTGGTTAAGTGTAATGAAAAGTTGTGGTCTGGTTTTAAGCAGGGTGACTGCATGGTGTGAACTACATTAAAACCAAATTATAGGCTTTGTAATTTTTATTTTTTTTAAGATTTTTATTTATTTACTTATTTGGCAGAGATACAGTGAGAGAGGGAACACAAGCAGGGGGAGTGGAAGAGAGAGAAACAGGCCTTCCTCCCACCCAACCCTACCCCAAGCAGGGAGCCTGATGTAGGGCTGGATCCCAGGACCCTGGGATCATGCTGAGCTGAAGGTAGAAGCTAAATGACTGAGCCACCCAGGCACCCCAAACTGTAAAGTTTTTTCCGGCGAGATAAACACAACACCAGGCAAAGTGGGTGCAAGGTAAGATTTATTAAAAACGCTCTCTGGCGAAGTTTCAGGGCTCAGGAGAAGGGGAACCAGGAAAGTTGTGCCGGGAGGAGGTGGGCACCCTCGGGCGAGGTTCTGCGACTCTGGAAAGCAGAGTGGCGGAAGTCGCGCCCAAGGCAGGGAGGAGGGGGCTTTTAAGGGGTCTTGGGGAAAGCTCAGGGGTCTTTTGGCAAGTTTCCCTTATTTGGATATCCCGCCGCTCATCGGGATCCCATTGGTCCACAGGAGACCAGGGCGGGGGTCTCAGATTCCTGCTTGGGCCTTTGTTCTCCTGTCTGAGCTCAGGTCTTGTGGTGGGAACTTTCACCATCTTTAGTAGCCCTTCCTGCCAGCCCAACACAAACCACGTGATGAAGTTCTAGAACCTAGGTGAGGTTCAGTGGGCTGAGGTCCGGAGCTGATGACTGAAAGACCCGCGGATCCCCTTACCCAAGAATCCAACACTGCCACTGGATGCAAACAGCAAGAGGTTTATTGGGACGCAGGTACCGGCGGGTGGTCGGCAGCTCCAGCTAACCGAGCACACCGACCGAGGGGAAAGCGGGGTTTTTATAGACAGGTACAAACAAGTTTTGGGTGGGGACGGCGCTGATTGATTGATCCTTTGAACAGGCATACTTGGCGTCAGTGGATTGGGTCAGGGGACCCCGCGCGAAAAAGCAGACAAAGCAATCTTACAGAAGCAGAACTGGCCGGTTAGCCCACGCATGCGAAAAAAGCACTACCAGGATATTGAAGGCCTGGTTACTTATCAAGTAAAGACAATTGGGAGTCTCCTGGTGGAATGTCACACTCCTGCCATCAAGCATCCTTGTTAATGAGATTTAGGTTTAGAAGAAATTGAACTTTATTTACTTTTCCTTCCACTTCCACCTCCTTCGGTTTTTATGGAGGGGAGGGTGACATTAGGGCTATTGATAAGGTAACTTCTTTGTTGTAAATCTCAAGGAAATTTGCAAACCAAGGGAGACTCCTGTCTTGCAGGATTGCGATCTCAGCAAGTTCACTATTTATCGTTTTATGGCAGTCAGGGGTGCCTGAGGAATGCTACACATATGGAGGGGAGCGGATGAAAGGGGGGGGTGCAAGGCGCCAGCTTTTGCTTAGTCCTCAGGCAGCCTCCTGCTCCCTCATCATTCCCCCCCCCGAACAATTTTGACCCTTAAATCTTTAAGGTGGTTGAAGGTGGAAGGTCTCATCTTCTGTAACTTCTTCGTGCTGAATAGGGGCGTAGAGCTGTCCCTACCTACTGGGGTCGATATTGATCAGGGTAGGAATGTATAAGGGAGTTACGAAAGGTGGAGGCAGCTGAATCCAGCGCTGATAGTGAAGAGGTGTCCTCGCGCGCGACAAGGATCGTCTGTCGTGGTGTAGTCATTGTAGCAATGGAGTCTCGGCACCAAGTAGAGAAACATGGAACAAAGCAACATATTAAGATTAATAAGGCGATAAGAATGAGAAGCCTGAAAAGGAGATTCGGCCATAGTCCTCCTTCAAACCAGGAACTTAACCAATCACTAAAAGAGAGAGAGAGAGACCTTGTAGAGCCTTAATCTGGGCATTCGTATCCTTTATTAGTCCTGTGATAGTCTGGGATGTACACACAACATTCTGTCTTGATAATTGCACATGTGCCACCCTGGGCTGCTGTCAGGACATCTAAAGCCATCCTATTTATCTCTTAAGGGAGGGGACTTTCCAGGGCAGGGGTCTTTCAATGACCAAGAAAGAATTCTTGGGCGCCTGCGTGGCTCAGTGGGTTAAGCCGCTGCCTTCGGCTCAGGTCATGATCTCAGGGTCCTGGGATCGAGTCCCGCGTCGGGCTCTCTGCTCGGCAGGGAGCCTGCTTCCTCCTCTCTCTCTGCCTGCCTCTCTGCCTACTTGTGTTCTCTGTCAAATAAATAAATAAAATCTTTAAAAAAAAAAAAAGAAAGAATTCTTGAGACAAATAAATAAATAAAATCTTTAAAAAAAAAAAAAAAGAAAGAATTCTTGAGACATCTTTGGTGCAAAATGGTGGTTTATTAAAGCACGGGGACAGGACCCGTGGGCAGGAAGAGCTGCTGCCCCGGGTTGTGAGGGATGGCAGGTTATGTACCCTGCGGTTAGGGGAAGGTGAGGGGAATGTAGGTTTCAGTGGAATTTTCATATGCTAAAAGAAGACCAAGGTTGTCTTTTAGCAAGCCATTAACATCAAGATAGTTGGGAGACTCCTGTCTTGCAGGATTGTGATCTCTGCAAGTTAACTATTTGCTTATTGTTCATGGCAGTCAGGGCTGCCTGAGGGATGCTACACATATTACCGAGGGGGAGCGGATGGAGGGGGGGTGCAAGGTGCCAGCTTTTGCTTTGTCTTCAGCCAGCCTCGTGCTCCTTCATCACACAGGCTTCGAAACAGAAAATGGAAAAGGATTAAAATGCAAATACTCAAAAAAAAGATGACTTGAGGAGGTTGTGCCCACCTCTGTGGGTCATAAATTCTTGGTATAAAGTTAAAACCACCCTTAGGTGGTTTTAAAGGAAAGTGGCCTTTCCTTTTCATTGTTGTTATGCCCCCCCCCACCCCGCAGTGGGTCTGTGATTAAAGGAGCAAGACTGATATAAAGCGAAGGTCAAGCAAAGCTTTATTTTGCGCCAAGCATCAAGAATCTAACCAAACGTTCAGACCGCGCCTCTTACAAGAGAGAGCGACCCTTCTCTGTTTCCCGGAATAGCTTTTAAGGGCAAAGGCCATGCGGTTGGGACTGGCCATGCACAGGTGGCCAATGAGATTGTAACACACAGAGAAAGCGGCACTGTCCTGCTAGGTGACCAATTGAATTACAATTTACCCTAGTAGACATTTGAACCAGCCTATCACCTTGGTCAGAACTGGCGCCCAAAATGTGCCCAAAGGGCGGGGCCCATACTCCTTGGTAGCTAAGGAGACAGTATGCATCCCCCTAATAGGATGTCTCCACCTGGCCTGACCCACCCTTATATTTGAGCTTTGTTACCTGGAGCTGGTTTCGGGATTTGTTTTTAAGTAAATCCCCTGGGGGAAGGGGAGCAGGGATAGTTTAAGGGTTAAACAAGGTTATTGTTTTAACTTTGATGGAAGCCTCTAGCTAAATAGGTCCTCACAATTGCTGCTTTAATTCAATCTCTATTTCAGCACTCCATTCTGAAGTTACAGAGCTCAATAATAATGTTTTAAATTCCGGCAGATAAATGTGTAGACAAGGGTATGGTAAGTACATTGAAAAGTACATTCCTCAAATTCAGGTTGGTCATTCCCACGCCCACCCTTTACTTAAATCATCGCTGGGGCTCAGGTCCCTCCAGCATGTCCTCTCAGAAAGAGGCAAGTTATCTGGAAGAACAGGAGATGCTCGAAGGAGAACTTTCTCCCACTGGGGCCTCGAGCCTGACCCTCATCAGCCTGTAGTCATGATGGTTTCCAAAAATTCAACACTATAATCAGTCCCAGGCTTAGGCTTGTTGAGGGAAATGAAACTATACTCCCCAAATCCCTGTTTCCAAGTTCTTAAAGATAGCCTAGAACTCTTCACAGGGGCACCGAGGACGCCAATGCACTCACTCCGACACCGCCCCCCTTGCAGAACGAAGGGCCGCTAAATGCCTGCGAATGCGCCTGCGCCTGGGCTAGCGGTGGGCGGGGCTTGCGTACTGAAGACAGAGTCTTGCATGGGAGCATCTTGGCGTTGCAGTCGGTAGAGCAACTGTCGCAGGGCTTCGCACTTAAGTGCCGTTGGTGGCTTCCTTTTGGTGTAACTTTTTTCTTCTTCTTCTTTTTAAGCTTCCTTAAAGGCAGTGAGTTCTGTGTTCCGGCTGTCTGTACTGAGTTGGGGCAGGCAAGTACTTTTGAGTGTCTAGTACTGGGGTGAAAATGATAGCTTGAGGGCTGGGAGAAATAAAAAGCTCATTGGTGCCCCAACACCTAGGCAGACTGGTTCTCCTCTGCCTCTCCATACCCCTTTTTTCGCTTTCCCGCCACACGCGGCTCCAACATTCTGCAAACTCAGTAGGTAAGCCCCTAGATGTTCAGTGTGACTAGTATGTTGATACCTGTGAGCGTGATCAATTTAGGGGATTTGATTCCACTGAAATTTCATTATCCCTATCAGGTTCTCAAAATGTCAACTATCAAGGAGAAGCTTATTGAGAGTCTAATTGAGGAAGATGAAGCCTCGCAGAGTAAGATCACCATTGTTGGCACTGGTGCTGTAGGCATGGCTTGTGCTATTTGTATCTTATTGAAGGTAAGTTAGAAGCCTATCCGGTAGGGGAAAATCAAGAACTTTGAGGTCTTGTAGATGTTGATGAGTTCAGGGTTGTGGGGCCAACCTTCTGACAGCAAATATGTGTTCACTTATCTGATTTTGACCTAATTTAAGAAACGTTTATTTGGAATTTATCTTGAGTCTGGTATTGCTAGACTATTTAAGCTGATTCATAGGAGGCACATTGATGGCATTAATTTGTTAATATTCTGTTTAAATGATCCCATACCTTGCTTTCCTGGAAGAATAATGGGTGAAAGTCATACTTTCTAGAAGCTTATACTTAAAAAGAATTTTTTTAGGGGCACCTGGCTGGTTCAGTCAGAAAAGTATGAGACTCTTGATCTCAAAGTTGTGAGTTCAAAACCCACATGGGTATAGAGATTACTTAAAAACAAAAAAAAACTTTAATTGTTTTTTAAACTATAAGTATTACACGCTCATTATAAAACAAAAAGTACCAAAGTTGATAAAGTAACAGTGGAAGTTCTTTAATTTTACTTTTTGTTTCTACAGCATCTTTTCATGTGGCTTTTGGCAATTTGTATATCTTCTTTGGAAAAGTCTCTGTTCAAATCCTTTGCCATATATATATATATATTTATTTTTTTACTGCCTTCTAAATACCTATATATTTAGAGAGAGCACACATGTGGAGGTGGGGAGAGGGAGGAGAGTGAGAGAAGTTTTTTTCAATTTTAATTTTAATTAATTAATTTTAAAAGATTTTATTTAATTTATTTGAGAGAGAGAGAGAGAACACAAAAGAGAGAGAGCAAGCGTGAATGGCGGGGAGGGGCAGATGAAGAGGGAGAAGCAGATTCCCCACTGAGCAGGGAGCCCAATTGTAAGGCTCGATCCCAGGGCCCTGGGATCATGACCTGAACTGAAGGTAGAGGCTTAACCAACTGAGCCACCCCGGCACCCCCTTTTTTTTTTTTTTTTTTGAAGATTTTATTTATTTATTTGACAGAGAAAGATCACAGAGAGGCAAAGAGGCAGGCAGAGAGAGAGAGAAGCAGGCTCCCCGCTGAGCAAAGAGCCTGATATGGGGCTCCATCCCAGAACCCTGAGATCATGACCTGAGCAGAAGGCAGTGGCCCAACCCCCTGAGCCACCCAGGCGCCCCTCCCCTTTATTTTTTAAAAAGACTTGTTTATTTATTTCAGGTACAGAGTGTGTGAGCAGGGGAGGGGCAGAGGGAGAGGGATACAAATTTTCAGTGTGACTCCCTGCTGAGCGTGGAGCCTGTCATCAATTCCAGGACCCTGAGATCATGACCTGAACTGAAATCAAGAGTCTCCTGCTTAACCAGCTGAGCCACCCAGGTGCCCCAAGGATTTTTTTTTTTCTTAAGATTTTATTTATTTTTAGAGAGAGGGAGAGTGGATGGGGGTGGTGAGGGTGGGGAAGAACAAAAAGAGAGAGGGAGAGAGAATCTCAAGCAGACTCCATGCTGAGTGCAGAGCCCAGTGCAGGGCTTGACTCCAGGGTCTTGAGATCATGACCTGAGCTGAAATCAAGAGTGAGGCACTTAAACAACTGAACCACCCAGATACCCTTTGTCTGTTTTTAAATTGGGTTATTTGTTGTTGACTTGTAGGGGTTCTTTTTATAGTCTAGATATTAATCTCTTGCCAGATTTGTGTATTTGAGTATTTTCTCCCATTCCATGGTTTTCTTTTCACTCTGCTGTTTTTGTTGTGTTGTTGTTTTTGATTCACAGATATTTTTAATGTTAATGTAATTCAGTTTAAGTTTTAAAAGAGCAAGTGAGCAATTGGGAGGTGATGCCCTGGAGGGTTGGAGAGTGAGAGAGAGAGAGAAACAGGCTCCATGCCTATTGCAGACCCTGACATGGGGTTCAGTCTCATGACCATGAGATCATGACCTGAGCTGAAATCAAGAGTTAGATGCTTAACCAGCTGAGCCACCCAGGTGCCCCTCAATTAATCTATTTTTATTTTTGTTTTATGTGTTTTGGTGTCATATCCAAAAACCACTGTCAAGTCCAATGTCATGAATCTTTTATATTTTCTCCCAAGAGTTTCATACAGTTTTAGGTCTTATATTTAGATCTTTGATCTATTTTTAATTATTTACATGATGTAAGGTATAAGTCTAATTTCATTCTTTTGCTTGTAAGTATCCACTTACCCCAGTATGATTTGTTGAAAAGACTCTCTTTTCCCCCATTAAATGGCCTTGGCATTCCTGTCAAAAATCATTTGGTCATAGGGCACCTGGGCGGCTCAGTCAGTTAAGCGTCTGCCTGCAGCTCAGGTCATGATCCCTGGGTCCTGGGATCAAGTTCCACATAGGGCTCCTTGCTCAGCAGGGATCCTACTTTTCCCTCACCCTCTGTCTGCACCTCCCCTTGCTTGTGTTCTCTCTTTCTGTTGAGTAAATAAATAAAGTCTTAAGAAAAAAAAAAAAAGTAGAGTCCAAAAGATTTTGAAAATACCATTTGCCATAAATGTGAGAGTTTATTTCTGGGCTCTCTATTCCATTGATTTATATGTCTTTATGACAATATCATGCTATTTTGATGTAGCTTTGTAATAAGTTTTGAATTCAGGAAGCATTAGACTTCAAAATTTATTCTTTTTCAAGATTGTTTTGCCATTTAGAGTCCCTTAAGATCCTTTAGAATGGATTTTGTTCTGTTCCTTTAAAAAATGTCACTGGGATTCTGTAAGGGTTTGTATTAAATCTGTAGATGATTTTGAGTATGTTGACAACTTAACAGTATTAAGTGTTCTAATCTAGGATCATGTGATGTCTTTCCACTTATCTGAGTCTTCTTTAATTTGTTTCAGCAATGTTTGTAGTTTTCAGTGTACAGCCTGGGTAGCTTCTCAGGACACCTGGGTAGCTTCTCAGGACACCTGGGTAGCTCAGTCAGTTAGGTGTCTGCCTTTGGTTCATGTTATGATCTCAGGGTCCTGGGATTGAGCTGCATGTTGGGCTCCCTGCTCACCGGGGAGTCTGCTTCTCCCTCTCCCTCTGCCCCTCTGCTCATGCTCTCTCTCGCTGTCTTTCTCTGAAATAAATAAAATCTAAAACAAAAAATAAACAAAAAACACAAACGCTTTGCTTTTTAAAATGTTTTCAGGGGCACCTAGGTGGCTCAGTGGGTTAAAACCTCTGCCTTCAGCTCAGGTCATGATCCCAGGGTTCTGGGATCAAGCCTCAAACTGGGCTCTCTGCTCAACAGGGAGCCTGCTTCCCCCTCTCCGTCTGCCTGCCTCTCTACCTACTTGTGATATCTGTCTCTCTGTGAAATAAATAAATAAAATCTTTAAAAAAATGTTTTCAAAGATATTTCTATCTCTGGGTTACCTCAAATGTTCCCTTTTTGTCCTTTCAGCCCTCCAACAGCTGTCTCACCAATTCCCTATATTAATTACCTCCTGCTGAAATGCTTAGAGTGGTTTCTGTTTTCCTGTACAGATCCAAAGACATAGACTAATAGAAAAATGGATCTATAAACATTATCTGGTTTTCTTACCAATTAGCTTAGAAGTGATATGTGATCCTTCTGGGTGAACCTCCTTATCTTCCTTATGTTCCTGATATATAACACATAATTTAGTACATTTTAGAAGCTACAGTTTTCCAGAAAGTTCAGATGGCATCTGATCTGAGAAAAAAGGGTAGCAAATAGGGACTCTGATCCCTTGCCCTTACTTCTCATCTTTAGAATCTGGCCACTGGATATGAGGGAAAACTCTTCTTCTATGTAGTTCTGTATTCTGTTTCATTTGGTAAACTCAATTCAAATCAGAGTAAGCAAAAAAGAGACTATACAGATTTTCCTGGACTTATGATGAGGTTACATCTCAATAAACTCATCATGAGTTCAGAATGTATTTAGTACACGTATTCCACCTGTCATATCTTAGCCTAGCCTGCCTTAAGCATGCTCAGAACAATTACACAATTACATTACATTATTGTGGATGTAACTACACTCTAAGCTAATGTAATGTGATAATGTATGTAATGTAATATTATAAAATGTAATAATGTAAGCTAAATAATGTTATAAGCTAATTACATTAGCTTAGAGTTGGGCAAAACCATAAAATTGATTATTTTATAATCAATTGTTGAATATCTTGTGAAATATATTGGTTCTGAAAGTAAAAAACAGAATAATTGATAAGTGTATCCATTGTTTGCCTCATGATTGTGTGGCTGACTGGGAGCTATGGTCTGGTTGTATGCCCATCTACCCCTAGGTTGGAGATCCAATGTTAAATGTACTGTGCGTGAAATGGGTTCCCAGAGGTGGCCACCTTTTTATTTTAGTCATAAGGATGCATACTAAAAACTTCAGCCAATTCAGAAATTGGGCATAAAGGTTAAATGTAATAAAATCCTTTGAAGGAACTTAATAGCTTTTCATCATTATTAAATATCTGAAGTGGAAAAAAAGCCACTTATAAAAAAATTATCAATTAGTTTTGAAGACAAAGCAATTAGTAATTTTTGCTACATTCTGTTGCTTACTTTGACTTCTTTCTGGTCACTCTAGACACACTCACACACTCACTTTTATAGCATTTTTTTCTATTAAAATATAACTATACTTCGATTATAAAGTAGCCACACACAAATTTTTCTTTTTATTTTTTAAATACTGAAGTAAGAACATTCTTCAAAATATGTTATTCAAAACTTTCATGTATTTTAGGATTTGGCCGATGAACTCGCCCTCATTGATGTCTCAGTGGACAAATTGAAGGGAGAAATGATGGATCTTCAGCATGGCAGTCTTTTCTTTAATACTTCAAAGATTACCTCTGGAAAAGGTTAATTTTAATTTAAAGAGTTCTTTTCAGAGTTTTAAAAAAGTGTAATGAACTTTACCAAACTGGTCTCCGTAAATATAAAATTAAAAAGTATCACCAATCTCATTAGGACATACAGTTTAAAAGGTTAATTTTTTATTCTAAAATAATTTTAAAAATGATTTTATTCATTTATTTGTGAGCAAGCACAAGCAGGGGGATAATAGGGGTGCCTGGGTGGCTCAGTTGGTTAAGCTTCTGACTTTGGCTGAGGTCATAATCTCAAGGAACTGGGATCAAGCCCCACACTGGGTTCCCCACTCAGTGGGGAGTCTGCTTCTCTGTTTTCCTCTGCCCCTCCCCCTGCTCATGTTCTCTTGAGTAAATAAAATCTTTTAAAAAAGAAACAATCATTAAAAAATTATGAAATTCTTGACATATAAAAAGAGTTTAAGTATAACAAACATCAATGTATCCAACACCCAGGAAAAAAAATAAAACATTACTAATTTAGTTGATATGTTCTGTGTTACATCTATTCATGTCTCAATCCTGAATATACTGGTTATCTTTACCATGCATTTCTTTTACACTTGTATTTTAGTGACTTACCTCATATTATATAATTAATAGATACAATTGGCATAAATACATTTGGATATAAACATGATTAAACATGATAAACATCTTTTTTTAATTACCAAATAATATATTATTTGCCCCAGGGGTGCAGGTCTGTGAATCATCAGTCTTACACATTTCACAGCACTCACCATAGCACATATCCTCCCCAGTGCCCATCACCAGCTACTATATCCCTATCCCCCACCCTGAGCAACCCTCAATTTGTTTTGTGAGATTATGAGTCTGTATGGTTTGTCTCCCTCCTGATCCCATCTTGTTTCATTTTTTTTCCCTCCCTACCCCCATGACTCCCCACCCTGCCTCAAATTCCTCATATCAGAGGGATCATATGATAATTGTCTTTCTCTGATCGACTTACTTCGCTTAGCATAATACCCTCTAGTTCCATCCACACCATTGGAAATGGCAAAATTTCATTTTTTTGTTGGCTGTGTGTGTGTATATAGTATTCCTGTGTGTGTGTGTGTATGTGTGTGTGTGTGTGTGTGTGTGTGTGTACCACATCTTCACCCATTCATCTGTTTATGGACATCTGGGCTCTTTCCATAGTTTGGCTATCGTGGACATTGCTGCCATAAACATTCAGGTACATGTGCCCCTTCTGATCACTACATTTGTATCTTTAGGGTAAATACCCAGTAGTGCGATTGCTGGGTCATAGAGTAGCTCTATTTTCAGCTTTTTTTTTTTTTTAAAGATTTTTATTTATTTATTTGACAGAGAGAAATCACAAGTAGATGGAGAGGCAGGCAGAGAGAGAGAAAGGAAAGCAGGCTCTCCGCTGAGCAGAGAGCCCGATGCGGGACTCGATCCCAGGATTCCGAGATCATGACCTGAGCCGAAGGCAGCGGCTTAACCCACTGAGCCACCCAGGCGCCCTATTTTCAGCTTTTTGAGGACACACCATACTGTTTTCCAGAGTGGCTGCACCAGCTTGCATTCCCTGCCTCATCGGTCTCCCTGCTCAGCGGGGAGTCTACTTCTCCTTCTCCCTCTGACCCTCCCCCTGCTTGTGCTCTCTCTGCTTCTCTCTAAAAAATGGGAAGAAAAAGTACACAGACCTTCCCTATGAAAGTCTACTAATTGGGAGTATTCAGTTGCCTTAGATATCAGTATGTTTTATATCCCTTAATGTACTGAATCAGTTCAGTGGAGTCAGGTTAAAAGAGCTCCTACTGTATTAAAATACTTAAAAAAAAATCATTCAGCATTTACTTTCTGGTAATGTGGCAGGATAAACACCTGGATCAGTCTTTTTGCTGTAAATCACAAAACTCCTGCATAAAATATAAAAGAAAGATTTTCTCAATCCTTAAAGAATTCATTTACAATTGATATGTTCTTAATAAAGACATTTTCAGAATAGGCATTGGGTGAAGTCAGGAAACTAGAGAGTTAAGCAGAGCATTATAGCTCGTTTTTACTAGCTAGCATTAGTCGGACTTTGTGAACTTCAGTTTTGGTTTCCACTGCCTCACAGGATTTAGGAGACTGGAGACAGGGCTTAATTTGGGGAGTTCTATAGGAGTTAACTTCATAAAGCTGGAACTCCAACGGGGTTAGTAAACTCTGTTTTGTAAAGGGTCAGATATGTTAGGCTTTGTGGGATCTATAGCCTCTGTCAAAACTACTCAACTCTCCTCTTGTTCTAAAGCAGTGATCAACTGTATGTAAAATGGGTCTGGCTATGTTCCAGTGAGGTTTTTTTTTTTTTTTTTAAGATTTCATTCATTTATTTGACAGACCGAAATCACAAGTAAGCAGAGAAGCAGGCAGAGAGAGAGGGAGGAGGAAGCAGGCTCCCTGCTGAGCAGAGAGCCTGATGCCTGGCTCCATCCCAGGATCCTGGAATCATGACCTGAGCCGAAGGCAGAGGCCTTAGCCCACTGAGCCACCCAGGTGCCCCTTCCAGTGAGATTTTAATTCCTAAACCAGGCGGTGGGCCAGATGTGGCTTGCCAGCCCTCATTTGGCAATTCCTTAATGTAAGGATGATCTTGAAGTAATTCATTTCTCCCTATCTCTGGGGACTGACAGTAAAATCAAGCGTCTCAGCTGCTTGAGTAAAGGAAGGAAATGGTCGCCAAGATTGTAGATACCAGCTGGCCCTTATTTGAAATCCCCCCAAAAATCTCAAGCAGTCTTAAGACTTAAGATAATCTTGGGGCACCTGGGTGGCTTAGTTGGTTAAATGTCTGACTCTTGGTTTCTGCTCAGGTCAGGAATTCATGGGTCAGTGGGTCAAGAGGCTCCGAGTTCAGTGGGGAGGCTGCTTGAAGGTTTTCTCCCTTTGCCCTTTCCCCCACTTTCTCTTCCTCCCTCAAATAAATAAACACATTGTTTTTTTTAAAAAAAAAAAGATTTATTTATTTGACAGAGATCACAAGTAGGCAGAGAGGCAGGGAGGGGAAGCAGGCTCCCTGCTGAGCAGAGAGCACGATGTGGGGCTCCATTCCCATGACCCTGGGATCATGACCTGAGCCGAAGGCAGAGGCTTGAACCCACTGAGCCACCCAGGCACCCCAATAAATACATCTTTAAAAAAAAGACTTAAGGGAGTCTCTAGAAGAAACCCACTTTATTTCAGGGCCCAAAGAAGTTCCACAAATAATATTCCAAAAAAAAATGAACATCTCACAGTAGGACTAATTAAATCTACCAAGAAAATGCATGAGCAAGAACCAGCCGAGGTAACAGAAAAGGCTACCATAGATTTCAGATGTTGAAATTCTGAAACACAAATAGAAATTAACTATAATTATTCCACATAAAGAAATAAAGGACCAACTTGAAAATATCAGTATAAGACAGGAAAACCTATATTTTTAAAATAGCCAAATATAAGGGTGCCTGGGTGGCTCAGTTAAGTGTCCAACCCTTGATTTCAGCTTGGGTCATGATCTCAGGGTCATGGAATTGAGACCTATGCTGGGCTTTGTGCTCAGTGCAGAATCTGCTTGAGATTCTCTCTCTCTGCCTTTCCCCCCAACTCACTCCTTCTTTCTCAAATAAATAAGTAAATAAATAAAATCTTTAAAAAGAAAAGTAAAATAGTCAAATATAACTTCTAAATAGAATGAAATAAAAAAATTAATGGATTTAATAATAGAGCAGACACACTGAAGAGGGAAATGATGAACCTAAGGCAATTACAAAGAAGACAGTAAGAGGGGCACCTGGGTGGCTCAGTGGGTTAAAGCCTCTGCCTTTGGCTCAGGTCATGATCCCAGGGTCCTGGGATCAAGCCCCGAATCTGGCTCCCTGCTCAGCAGGGAGCCTGCTTCCCCTCCTCTCTCTCTTTCTCTTTGCCTGCCTCTCTGCCTACTTGTGATCTCTATCTGTCAAATAAATAAATAAATAAAATCTTAAAAAAAAAAAGACAGCAAGAAGTAGAAAATAGGACAGGCTAAGAATCATAGAGGATAAAGTGATATCATGTACATATAATTAGAAAAGTGAACGGAGAGGACGAAATATTGGAAGATTTATAATTGAGCATTTTTGAGAACTAATGAAAAATAACACACATACTCAAGTCAAATAATCTCAAGGATAAATACAAAATCCTATCTAACACATTCTTGTGAAATTACAGAACACTGGGACGCCTGGGTGGCTCAGTTGGTTAAGCAGCTGCCTTCGGCTCAGGTCGTGATCCCAGCGTCCTGGGATCGAGTCCCACATCGGGCTCCTTGCTCGGCGGGGAGCCTGCTTCTCCCTCTGCCTCTGCCTGCCATTCTGTCTGCCTGTGCTTGCTCTCTCTCTCTGATAAATAAATAAAATATAAAAAAAAAAAAAAAAAAACACTAAAGGCAAAGAGAAAAAAAAATGTCACTAGACAAATTATAGAAAAAGGAAAGAATAACTGACTTATCAACAGCACAGTGAAACCAGAATATAATGAAATGATATCGTTTTAATGTGCTGAGAAAGAGTAAATGTCAATCCAGAATCTCTACCCAGCAAAAATATCTTCCAAGAATAAGGTTATAGGACGTGTGAGTGGCTCAGTGTGTTAAGCCTCTATCTTCAGGTCAGGTCATGATCTCAGGGTCCTGGGATCAAGCTTCCCTTTCTCTCTGCCTGCCTCTCTGCCTACTCTTGATCTCTCTCTGTCAAATAAATAAGTAAAATATATTTTTTTTTAAAAAGAGAGAATAAGGTTATAATACATTTTCAGACAGACTAATCAGACCCTTGCTAATAATGCAAAGCCAAAATATGGAAAGAGCACAAATGTCCATCTACTGATGAGTGGATAAAGAAGAGAGATAAATATATGTACATAGGAATATTACTCAGCCATCAAAAAGAATGAAATCTTGTCATTTGCAATGATATGGATGGAACTAGAGGGTATTATGCTGAGCAATATAGTTGATCAGAGAAAAACAAGTACCATATGATTTCACTCATGTGGGATTTAAGAAACAAAACAGATGAACATAAGGGAAGGGAAGGAAAAATAAAATAAGTCAAAAACAGAAAGGAAGGCAAGCCATAAGAGACTTGGTAATTATGGGAAACAAACTAAGGATTGCTGGAGGGGAGGTGGGTGGGGGAATGGGGTAATTTGGTGATGGGCATTAAGGAGGGCACTTGAGGTAATGAGCACTGGGTGTTGTATGCAACTGATGAATCACCAGATTCTGCCTCTGAAACTGATAATACAGTATATATTAATTAAATTGAACTTAAATAAAAAAACTTTAATTAAAAATTTAAAAAATTAAAAATGCAAAAATATATACATAAGGCAAAAGAAGAGTGACCTTAGATACAAGTTCTGAAATGCAAAAAAAATATGTGAAGATCACAGAAAATGGTAAAATTGAGGACAAATCTAAATAAATACAAATTGCATAAGACCATATAATATAGGATTAAAAAATTTTAAAATATAGCATATAAATCTGGGTGTGAAATGTGGTAATGGGGAATGAAGTAGTGTTCTGAGTTCCTCAGTTATTAGGGAAGATGGAAAAGTGATGATTACCTTGGGACTTTGATAACTTAAATATGCATAGTGTAACTGCTGTGATAATCTTTAAAAGAATAGAAACAGTGTAACCTCTAAATTAGTAAGAGGGAAGTAATAAAATTAGAAGAACATATCTAGTGAATCAAAAAGAAGGTAGGGCGCCTGGGTGGCTCAGTGGGTTAAAGTCTCTGCCTTCAGCTCAGGTCATGATCTCAGGGTCCTGGGATTGAGTCCCACATCGGGCTCTCTGCTCAGCAGGTAGCCTGCTTCCTTCTCTCTCTCTCTCTCTCTCGCTCTCTGCCTGTCTCTCTGCCTACTTGTAAAATAAATAAAATATTTAAAAAAAAACACAAACAAAAAGAAGGTAAAGGAAAAAAAATAATAAAAGAGACCACATTTAGGGGCGCCTGGGTGGCTCAGTGGGTTAAGCCGCTGCCTTCGGCTCAGGTCATGATCTCAGGGTCCTGGGATCGAGTCCCGCATCGGGCTCTCTGCTCAGCAGGGAGCCTACTTCCTCCTCTCTCTGCCTGCCTCTCTGCCTCCTTGTGATCTCTCTCTGTCAAATAAATAAATAAAATCTTTAAAAAAAAAAAGAGACCACATATAGAGCTAAAAGTTTAGTGAGGATGGTTGACATAAAGTTATTAATAAAAACTTAATTGTAAGTATATATGTCAAAAACAAGGAGAAGAATTTAAACCTATTATTTACATTATCAAAAATAGGAAGTACGTGAAATAAATCTAACAAGATCTCTATAGAGCTTTTATTTAGAAAAGAAGACAACCTCGTTGAATGATATTAAATACATAAATAGATAGACCTTGCATATGGAAGTCTATTTGTAAGATGTCCATTCTTCTCTTGATTATAGATGATATGCAACCATAGTCAAAATCTCAAAATGCTTTATGTTCTATAGACACTAAATTCATTCTAAAATTCATTTAGAAATTGAAAGGTCCCAAAATAGACATTTTTAAAGATTATTAAAAACACCTATTTGAGGGGTGCCTGGGTGGCTCCGTGGGTTAAAGCCCCTGCTTTCGGCTCAGCTCGTGATCCCAGAGTCCTGGGATTGAGCCCCACATTGGGCTCTCTGCTCAGCGGGGAGCCTACTTCCTCCTCTCTGCCTGCCTCTCTGCCTACTTGTGATCTCTATCTGTCAAATAAATAAATAAAATCTTTAAAAAAAAAAAAACACCTATTTGATGCAGCCTTTCATAAATAATTCCGTAGAAGTTCCACTCTGCCACAGATGGATCTATGTGGTAAGAAGCCTGTTCCATCCAACAGGTGAATGGCTGAATGAGGTCCTATCTTTTATCCCAGCTAGTGTGCATGCCTTTCATGTTGCTCCTGTCTATTGCTTACTTCCAAATCCAGATAACTGAATAGTCCTTTATCCCCAAAGTAGGTTCAAAGCAGTTGGTTCAGGCTTTCCAGGATCTGTACATCTCTAAAATCCCTGGTAAATCATGGGAGGACCAAAGTCCCAGTGGGTGGCATATTGGTCATCTTTGAGGAGCTGCCCCAGCCTCTGTTTGCTTGGCCTCTTTGCTCAGCTTCACCATGGTGATGGCCTGATTGCCCAGTAAAATGTATTTGAGAGAGAGAGAGAAAGCACAAGCAGGGGGAGAGGCATAGGGAGAATCAGGCTCCCCGCTGAACAAGGAGCCCCGTGTGGGACTCGATCCTAGGATCTCAGGATCATGACCTGAGTTGAGGGCAGACACTTAACGACTGAACCACCCAGGCGCCCCTCTTTATTTTTTTTTTTTAAAGATTTTATTTATTTATTTGACAGAGAGACCCAGCAAGAGAGGGACCACAAGCAGGGGGAGTGCGAGAGGGAGAAGCAGGCTTCCTGCTGAGCAGGGAGCCCGATTCGGGGCTCTATCTCAGGACCCTGGGATCGTGCCCTGAGCCAAAAGCAGATGCTTAATGACTAAGCCACTCAGGCGCTGCAATGCTGAATCGTTTTTTAAGAACCATATAAAGAAAAAACTGTTTTTAGCTCAGTCTGGCAGATGAGGATATAAGGATCAGAGGAGCAGGCAAAGTACTTGTTCAGGGTCAGTCACATCGCAAGAAGTGGCAGAGTCAGGCAGTTGGACCTTAGAGCCTTCGCTCCAGATCATTATGGTTTGCTGTATCTTGGAGGTTTGAGTTATATTTACAAAGGAAAATAACAGGTGAAGAGATGATGGCATTAAGAGAATCAGGGGACCTGGAAAATCCGACATAAAATTAAGACACAAAGCTAGTAATATAATTTGGAGGCAGATGATGAAAAGACTTTTCTTTTACTTTGGTAGAAAGTTTAATTGTATTTGTTGGACATTGTAATATTTCAAATAATCTGAACTGCGGAGAAATGACTCCGCAGAGTTGAGGGGGTAGGAGGAGGGGAAAGAGGTGTGGGGAAAGAGAGAGACTGAGAGATTACTTTGGATTTCTATGGTTAGATAAGACTTTATAGAAGGTGAATGTCAAGCATGGTCTTTGAACAAGAATTAGTAAACTGTGCAGAGAGAAAAGGACTTCCTCCTATAGGTCTTTTACTTGATCCAAAAGGGAGATAATTTCCTAGAGAATGTTTGAAACATGTTAGGCTAAGACATGCCATCTTTCTAAGTTTATCTTTCTAGTTAAAATCTTTGCTGAGACAGGGAAAACATTAAAATGTTTATCTCCTGTTTTGGATTTTGGATTAGAAAAATATGAAATGGCCATAAATGGAGATACAATAATGTCTTTAAAATTCAGCAGATTTCCTTTTTTAAAAGGAGCCTGGGGACACCTGCCTGGCTCAGTTTGAAGGGCATACAACTTTGACATCAGGACCATGAGTTCAAGGTATATAATGCTTTTTTTAAAGTCCACTATGGGATAGTGAGCATCATATCATATTATCATTGGATTTAATAGGTGAAACAGTTGTATGACTGGTGATTAGACTTAGAAAGTAGTTTATACCTTCCTGTGAGGATCAAGAACTACTTTATGATCTCAAATCTAGTCCCTTATCATAGAAGTAAATACATGCTCATTCTTAGAATCTTGAAACAGACATAAATTCTCAGAGTTCTAAGCTTCATAAGGTGTTTCTAAGAGGCCAGAGCATGCTGACTTGCATTGCCTCAGGCCTTAAAAAGAAATGAGAATGTGGGCTAAAAGGATATGTTATTATTAAAAAAAAAAAATGTGAGAACTGGTAAGTCATAGTAACAAGGCCTCCTTCAGGTTATGTGATGTAACATTGCTACGTGGAAAGTCTTTCATCTGTAAATGCCAGTATAAAGGTAGATGTGTACCTTATTTGTTTATTTATTTATGATAGATGAGTACTTTATTTTTTTTAAGATTTTTTATTTATTTGAGAGACAGAGTGTGACTGTGGGGGAGGGCAGAAGGAGAGGGTGAAATAGACTCCCTGCTGAGCAGGAAGCTGAAGCAGGGCTCAATCCTAGGGACCTGGGATCATGACCTGAGCTGCAGACACTTAACCGACTGAGCCACCCAGGCACCCTGATAGATGAGTACTTTAGTACCAGGGTCTTACAATAGACTTTTAAAGAAGTAAGGCACAGTAATTATGGCATTCTTGAACCAAGTATTGCCTTCTGTTTCTTTTTAGATTACATAGTATCTGCAAACTCCAAATTAGTTATTGTGACAGCAGGTGCACGGCAACAGGAGGGAGAAAGTCGCCTTGCCCTGGTGCAACGGAATGTGAACATCATGAAATCAATCATTCCTACCATAGTCCAGCATAGTCCTGACTGTAAGATGCTTATTATTTCAAATCCAGGTAAGTCTTTTATCCTCCCTTTAACTGAATAAGATGATCTTTCCATACTATTTTTAAAAAACAACTTCACTGAAGTAATGTTTCTGTACAATAAAAAACTGTACCCATTCAAAGTATATAATGATTTTTCCAGCTTTATTGAGATACAATTGACATAATGGGTAAGGTGTATAATACAATGATTTGATAGACTTGTATATTGCAGAATGATTACCACAGTAATTAATTAATACTTCCAATACCTCACATAATTACCATTTCCTTTTTATGGTGAAAACATTTAAGATTTACTCTCTTTGCAGGTTTTAGTTATATAATACAGTATTGTCAACTATAGTCACCATGCTGTACCTTAGATACTCAGATAAAATGAGCTTACTCATTTTATAACCGTAACTATAAACATCTCTCCATTTCCCCCCTTCCCCAGCCCCTGGCCACCACCTCTTTGTTTTTATGAGTTTGACCATTTTAGAAGCCACATGTAAGTGACATCATACAGTATTTGTCTTTCTCTGTCAGACTTAACTTCACTTAACATAATGCCTTCAAGATTCGTCCATGCTGTAACAAATGACGGGATTTCCTTCTCTCTCATATCTGAATATTAAATTGTAGTTATATAATTTATACAATATAAATTTTAATTATATAATTTATATAATAAATATGTATGGATGAATATTAAATTGTATATATAAAATATTAAATTGTATACATATGTCTATATATATATATATATATATCTTACAGTTTTTTTCTTCTTGTGCAGCTTTTATTCCCATGACACATTCATTCCATAACTAGAAGCCTGAATCTCCTTCTCCCCCTGAACCCATTTTGCCCAACCTCCTCACTCCACTCCCCTTGGGCAACCATCAGTTTGTTCTCTGTATTTATAGGTCTGATTCTGCTTTTTGTTTGTTTATTCTTTATTTTTTTTTTTTTGGATTCCACTCATGAGTGGAGTCATATGGTATTTCTCTTTCTCAGTCTGATTTATTTCAATTAGCATAAATACCCTTTAGGTCTATCCATGTTTTCTCAAATGGCACAATTTCATTTTTATGGTTGCATAATATTCCATTATGTACTACATTTTCCTTATCCATTTGTCTGTTGATGGACACTTACATTGCTTCCATATCTTGACTATTGTAAGTAATGCTGCAAAAAATACAGGGGTGCACATATCTTTTTAAATTAGTGTTTTCTTTTTTTCAGGTAAATACCCAGGAGTAGAATATTTGAATCATATGGCATTTCTGTTTTTAATGTTTGAGGAACCTTCATACTGTTTTCCACAGTGGCTGCAACAGATCGCATTCTTTTTTTTTTTTTTAAAGATTTTTATTTATTTATTTGAGAGACAATGAGAGAGAGTATGAGAGGCGAGAAGGTCAGAGGGAGAAGCAGACTCCCCATGGAGCTGGGAGCCTGATGCGGGACTCAATCCCAGGACTCCGGGACGGTGACCTGAGCCAAAGGCGGTTGCTTAACCAACTAAGCCACCCAGGTGCCCCAACAGATCGCATTCTCACCAACAGTGCACAAATGTTCTTTTTTCTCCACATCTTTGCCAACACTTGATGTTTCTTATGTTTTTGATTTTAGCCTTTCTGACAGGTGTGAGGTGATAACTTGTGGTTCTGATTTGCATTTCCATGATGATGAATAATGAGCATGTTTCCATGTATCTGTTGGCCATGTATATCTTCTTTGGAAAAATGTCTATTCATGTCTTTTGCCCATTTTTTAATTGGGTTATTCATTTGGAGAGGGTTAAATTTTATAAGTTCTTTGTATATTTTGGATACTAACCCTTTATCAGATACATCATTTGCAAATATCTTCTCACACTCCATAGGTTGCCTTTTAGTTTTGTTGATAATTTCCTTTGCTGTGTAGAAGCTTTTTATTTAGATGTAGTCCCAATAATTTATTTTTGATTTGGTTTCCTTTGCCTTAGGAGACATACCTAGAAAGAAGTTGCTATGGCTCATGTCAGAGAGGTTACTGCCTGTGTACTCTTCTTGGACTTCAATGGTTTCCTGTCTCATATTTAGGTCTTTCATCTATTTTGAATTTATTTTTGTGTGTGGTGTAAGAAAGTGGTTCAGTTCATTCTTTTGCATGTGACTGTCCAGTTTTCACATATTATTGAAGAGACTGTCTTTTTCCCATTGGATATTCTTACAGTTGTGGGTTTATCTCTGGGTTTTCTATTTGATTCCATTGATCTATGTGTTTTTTTCTTGTGCCAATAACATACTGTTTTGAATACTATGGTTTTGTAATATAACTTGAAGTCCAGAACTGTGAGGTTTCCAGGGTTGCTTTTATTTTTCAAGGTTGCTTTGGCTATTTGGGGTCTTTGTGGTTCTATACGAATTTCAGGATTATTTGTTCTAGCTCTGTGAAAATGCTGTTGGTATTTTGAAAGGGATTGCATTAAATATTTAAATTGCTTTGGGTAGCACGGACATTTTAGCAGTGTTTGCTTTTCCAATCTGTGAGTATGTCTTTCCATTTCTCTGTGTCATCTTGCGTGTCTTTCATCAGTGCCTTACAGTTTTCAGAGTACTGATCTTTCACTTCTTTGGTTAGATTTATTCCTAGCTATCTTACTGTTTTTATTGCAATTGTAAATGGGACTAATTCCTAAATTTCTCTTTCTGCTGCTTCATTATTAGTGTATAGAAATGTAACAGATTTCTGTATGTTGATTTTATATCCTGCAACTTTACTGAATTCATTGATCAGTTCCAGCAGGTTTTTGTGGATTCTTTTGGGTTTTCTATATATAGTATCATGTTATGTGCAAATACTGAAAGTTTCTCTTTTTCTTTGCTGATTTGGATGTCTTTTGTTTCTTTCTGAGGTCTGATTGCTGTGGTTAAGACTTTCAGTACTATGTTGAATAAAAGTGGTGAGAATGGATATACCTGTCTTGTTCCTGACCGTAGAGAAAAGCTCTCTGGTTTTCCCCATTGAGGATGATAGTAGCTATGGGGTTTTTCATATATGGTCTTTATTATCTTGAGGTATGTTCTTTCTACACCTACATTGTTGAGGGTTTTTATCATGAATGGATGTCATGCTTTGTGAAATGCTTTTTCTGCATCTATTGAAAGAATCATATGGCTCCTACCCTTTCTTTTATTAATGTGGTATGTCACATTGATTGATTTGAGAATATTAAACCATTCTTGCAACCCAGGAATAAATCCCACTTGATTGTGGTGAATTATTTTTTTAATGTATTGTTGGATTTGGTTTGCTAGGATTTTGTTGAGAATTTTTGCATCTATGTCCATCAGAGATATTGGCCTATAGTTCTCCTTTTTAGTGGTGTCTTTATCTGGTTTTGTTATCAGGGTAACGCTGGTCTCAGACTGAATTTGGAAATTTTCCTTCCTTTTCTGTTTTTTGGAATAATTTAAGAAGAATAGGTATTAACTCTTTAAGTTTGGTAGAATTTGCCTGTGAAGCCATACGGTCACGGACTTTTGTTTGCTGGGAGTTTTTTGATTAGTGATTCAGTTTCTTTGCTGGTTATCAATCTGTTCAAGTTTTCTAGTTTTTCTTGCAGTTTAGGTAATTTCTATGTTTCTAGGAATTTATCCTTTGCTTCTATGTTGTCCAATTTGTTGGCATGTAGTTTTTCATAATATTCTGTTATAATTGTTTATATTTCTGTGGTGTTGGTTGTTATTTCTCCTCTCTCATTTGATTTTATTTTCTTGTTTTTTTTCTCTTTTCTTTCTTCTTTTTTTTAAGATTTAATTTGTTGGAGAGAGGGAGGGAGGGAGAAGGCACAACCAGGGGAATCAGGAGGCAGAAGGAGAAACAGGCTCCCTGCTGAGTAGGGAGCCTCATGTGGGACTTGATCCCAGGACCCTGGGCTCACGACCTGAGCAGAAGGCAGATGCTTAACCAACTGACCACCCAGGCATCCCTTCTCTTTTCTTTTTGATGTTTGGCTAGAGATTTATCAGTTTTATTAATCGTTTCAAAGAACCAGCTCCTGGTTGCATTGATCTGTTCTATTGTTTTTTTAGTTTCTATATCATTTATTTCTGCTCTAATCTTTTTTATTTCCTTCCTTCTGCTGGCTTTATGCTTTTTCTTTTTCTGGATCCTTTAGGTGTAAGGTGAGGTGGTTTATTTGAGATTTTCCTTGCTTCTTGAGGTGGGCATCTCTTGCTATATAGTTCCTTCTTAGGACTACTTTCACTACATCCCAAAGGTTTTGGGTATTGCGTTTTCATTTTCATTTGTTTCCATGTATGTTTTAAAATTTCTTCTTTGATTTCCTGGTTGACCCATTCATCGTTTAGTAGCATGTTGTTTAACCTCCATGTATTTGTGGTATTTCCAAATTTTTTCTTGTGGTTGACTTTAGTTTCACAGTGTTGTGGTCAGAAAAGGTGCATGGCTTGACTTCAGTCTTTTTGTATTTGTTGAGGCTTGTTTTTGACCTGATATACGATCTATTCTGGTGAATGTTCCATGTGCACTTGAAAAGAATGTGTGTTCTGATGTTTGAGGGTGGAATATTCTGAAAATATCTGTTAAGTTCAACAGATTCTTTCTTTTTTTTTTATTTTCATTTTAATTTTTTTTAAGATTTTATTTATTTATTTGACAGACAGAGATCACAAGTAGGCAGAGAGGCAGGCAGAGAGAGAGAGAGAGGAGGAAGCAGACTCCTTGCACAGCAGAGAGCCCGACATGGAGCTCGATTCCAGGACCCTGAGATCATGACCCGAGCCAAAGACAGAGGCTTTAACCCACTGAGCCACCCAGTTGCCCCGTCTTTCTTCTTTTTTTAAAAAAATATTTTATTTATTTGACATTCAGAGAGAGTGAGAGAGTGAGAGCATAAGCATACAAGGCAGAGAGAGGGAGAAACAGGCTTCCTACTGAGCACGGAGCCCGATGTGGAGCTCCATCCTATGACCCTACCATCAGGGCCTGAGCACAAGGCAGATGTTTAACCGACTGAGCCACCCAGGTGTCATGAGCAAACTGTTCACTGCCCAAGTGGGGATAGGAATAACACCCTCTAGGAGCTGTGCTGTGTGGTGGTCCTCTTCTCTAATGACCTGAGCCAAAGGTAGCACTTAACCCACTGAGACACCCAGGCACCCAAATTCTTTCTTCTTCTTTTTTTTTTTTTAATTTTATTTATTTATTCATGAGAGACGGAGAGAGAGAGAGAGAGAGGCAGAGGGAAAAGCAGGACCCTGGGATCATGACCTGAGCCGAAGGCAGAGGCTTAATATCTGAGCCACCCAGGCACCCCATATTCTTTCTTCTTGATCCATTCTGTTGTTGATGCTATCTAGTGCAGTTTTCATTTCACTCATTACAATCTTCAAATCTAGAATTTTGTTCTTTTTTTAATGATTTCTATCTCTTCATTAAATTTCTCATTTTTGTTTTCCTGATTTCCCTGAACTATTTCTGTGTTTTCTTGTAGCCCATTTACTGCCTTAAACCAGATATTTTGAACTCTTTGTTTGCTAAATCACAGATCTCCATGTCTTTGGGGTTGGTTCCTGGAAGATGATTGAGATCTTTGGTAGTGTCATGTTTCCCTGATATTTTTTTGTTCCTTGAAGTCCTGTGTCACTGTCTTTGCACTTGAAGTAGTTGTAACCTCCTCTAGTCTTTACCAACTTAGTTCAGGGCAGAAATGTCTTCTGTCAGCCCTGCTAGGAATTCTGAGGCTTTCTCAGACCTATGTGTATGCCTGCTTCACACATCTTACACCCTGTTGTGGCAGAATTCTTAAGCTTCTGTGCCTTATTTTGACCCTCATTGCAGTAGACCAGATGCTGACAGCCTCTCTTTTGCTTTCCCAAGGATGTGGCTTAAGTTGTAGTTTGCAGTCTCTTTCTGACCCACAGTTTTGGTCCAGCTTTCTGCCTGTGTTCACTAGCTATTTGCTAATGCCCCCTCTTGCCATTGGAGTAGTACATACCGGGAGCCAACCACATAGTACATACTGGGAGCTGATCCACTGCCAAGGCATCCCCAGTGGCTTAAGGGCACACTTCTTGATGGAGTCCACAGCACATTTAGTAGGATCTGTATCTCGTATTGCCCCTTTGAGAGTCCTGTCTGCCACTGTCTTAGCTTCTCCTCATTCCCCAGTCATGCAGCACAGGACTCAATACTTTGGATGGGGTGAGAAAGAAGTGGGCTTCTTTGGCAGCAGTTTGCGTAGCTTACTCACACACTCAGACTTTCCTTTGTGGGAGAAATCACGAGCTAAGAACATCTCTTGGCACTGAGCTCTTCCACCTTGGGGGAGGAGTGATGTATGTAAAGTCAGACTGTTCCTCTCACCCTCTACAATGCACCCAAGCTCATTGTTTTGCCCCAGTGGTGTGCTGGGTCCTCTCTGCTGGAAACTGAAAGACCAAAAGAACACCCCCCCCCCCCCCCCCCCCCCCGCCCAGCTAGAAGTGCATTTTTAACCAGCTAGTTTCGCTTCACGACCCTTGCTGCTTGGCTTTGACTCACGTCTCTGGTGGTCTTTTAAGATGGGAGTAATACTCAGTTGGTATTTCAAAACCTGAACTTCCAGAAAGGCTGTCCTATCCCTGGGTGGATTGTCTTAAGATGGTATTTTCCAGGGGCTCCTGGACTGCAGTAAAGTGGGGCTGGAATTGGCTCATGGCCCATTGCAGAGTCCATAGCTGGGACTGAAGCCTCTGTGCCTATTACATGTCTGACACATGGGTGTGTGAGTCTCCTGCTGGGTTCCTTGGCGTATAGTGCTGAATCCTACTGATCTAACAAAAGCACTTTTGTCCATGGGTGGATGCCGGATTGTTGGTTTTGAGGAGTGGGTGGTAAGAAGGTTTGTTTTATTTGGCTGTGTTGCTGATGTCATTCCACAGTGGGTATTGATAGATGTAATCACTCATGAAACCACCACCATAATCAAGATAAGTATATTTCCATTACCTCTGAAACTTTTCTTGTGCCTTTTTGCAGTCTGTTGCTTATTCTACCTCTGGCTCCGTTTTTTGGAATCTCATATAATGGCATCATACATTCATTAGTGAATATAATCCTTTTTGTTGGGTTTCCTTCACCTAGCATGATTACTTTGGGATTCATCCATGTTGCTCAGTGTATCAATGATCTATTCCTTTTTTTTACTGCTGAAGAGTAATTAATCTTTCAAATAATTTAAGTTTTTTTGTTTATCCATTCATATCCATTTATCCATTGGTAGATATTAGGTTATTTCCAGTTTTTGGCTATTATGAATAAAGCTGCTATAAACATTTGTGAACAAGTATTTTCATGGGTGTATGTCATTATTTCTCTGGGTAAATACCAGGATGGCTTACATGGTATGTGTATGTTTAACTCTGTGAGAAGCTGCCAAACAGTTTTTCAAAGTGATTGTTCATTTCACATTCCCATTAGCACTAGAAGAGAGCTCTACTTGCTCCACATCCTTGACAACATTTGGTATTGTCAGTCTTTTCAGTTTTAGTCATTCTAATATCCTTATGGTTTTAATTAACTGTATTCCCTTCATGATCAAAGATGTTGAGCATTTTTCTTGTGTTCCTTAGCTATTAGTGTATTTTCTTTTGTGAATGCTCTGTGCATCTCTTTTGTTAATATTTAAAAATTATATCTTTTGACTTTTAATTCTTTTGATCTATAACTCAACCTTTAATTGTTGAATTATAAGAGTTCTTATATACATTGTATACAAGTCCTTTTGTCAGATATAGGTATTACATAAGTTTCTTTCAGTCTGTAGTTTGCCTTTTTGTGTTCCTAATGGTATTTTTCAAAGAGTAGAGTATGTCTTTTGGTGAAGTCCAGTTTATCAGTTTCTTATCTATGTTTTATGCTCTTTTGCCTTTAATTTTTTTATTATTATTTTTCAAAGATTTGTTTATTTATTTGAGAGAGGGAGAGTGAGAATGAGCAGGGAGAGGGGTGTAGAGGAAAAGCTCTCAAGCAAACTCAGCACTGAGTACAGAGCCTGACGAAGGGCTCCCTCTCACAGCTCTGAGATTGTGACCTGAGCCAAAATCAGGAGCTGGCCAACTGAGACACCCAGGCGCCCCTGTGCTCTTTTGACTTTTACTTAAGAAGTCTTTAGCCTACCCTAAATCTGAAGATTTTCTCCTTTATTATTTCCTATAAGTTTTATCATTTTATCTTTTATATTTAAGACTGCAGCTCATTTCATATTAATTTTAGTGTTTGATGTAAGGTGTCATTCATTTTTTTCAAAAATGATACCTAGTTTTTTCTAGCAACATTTATTAAGAATAATTCTTTAACTTGAATTGCTTTGATAACTTTTTTGAAAATTATCATTTATGTGAGTCTATTTCTAGATTCTCTATTTTTTTCATTGATCTTCATATTTTTTGTTATTATCACACTATCTTGATTACTAGTGTAATCTTCAAATCAGTTAATGTAAATTGTCTTTGCTCTTCTTTTCTTTTTTTTCCCTCTTATGCTTTTCTAAAATTACTTTGGGTATTACATATTGTTATCATTTTCACATAAATTTTATAATTAGATCATCCATTTCTATAAAAAACACATGCTGGGATGTTAATTGGGATTGTTAAATCTATAGATTAATTTGGAGATTGTATCTGAACACTGTTGAGTCTTCCCAGTCCACAAATATGGAGTATCTCTTCATGTATGTATGTCTTCTTTATTCTCTTTTAGCAGTGTTTTGTAGTTTTAAGGATATAGGTCTTAAACAAATTGTATTAAATTATCCCTAAGGATTTCATATTTTTGATGCTATTAAAAAAATCGTCTTTACATTTCATTTTCCCATTGCTTATTGCTAGTATGTAGAAATACTACTGTTTTTTTCATATTGACTTTGTATCTTGAAAACATTGCTAAGATCACTTACTAATTCTAGTAATTTTGTTCAAATTCTTAAGATATTTTGTCTATATTATCTTGTCATCTGTACACAGTTTTATTAAGTTTAATTCTTTTTTTCCAATGTAAAGACCTATTTATTTCCTTGCCTCGTTCTACTGGTTAGGACCCCCCAGCACAAAGGTCAATGTAAGTAGTAATGAGATCTAAATCTGCTGACTCTGGAGGCTTGTTTCCTTCCTCCTTTTGGTAGCTTATCAGAGAGCTGTTGATAGCTCAGAGAACTGAGCCAGCTTATGGAGAGACAGCAAGGCCTTAAGCCGATAATCTGCATTACTGGCATCTGTGTCCCTTGGTCCTGGAAATACATATTCCTTATTATTGCTAGACCCAGATACTCCTTGATAAATTTCTTGTTACTTAAAGAAACTAAGCGTTCCTTCCCCACTCCAAAGCTAACTTATAGATATATAACAGTGTGGTGGTGGGACTTGACTTGTTCTTGCTCTTGGAGGAGTTTCTAGAGAACACCCAGCTTGCTAGCCAAAAGAGGCTCCTCTGCACTTGGCTGTATTGTGTACAGAAGATCCCTGCCTAACTTGTGGTGTGGGATAATGAGAATTCAGTGCACACTGTGTGATTCCTTATTTCTCTGCTTCTAACATTTTCTCCAGTAAATACTATTTATATCTCCATCCTCTGGTGTTGGAGGCTTGTGTCACCCTTGCCCAAATATCGAGAGGGAACATACCTCCCTGATTGTTTTTCTTGTGGGAAAGCATTCAGTCTTTCATCATGGAGTATGATGTTTAATGTCAGTTTTCTTATGAAATTCCCTTCGTTTTACAGTTGTAGAAAGTTGTTTTTTTTTTTTTAAAGATTTTATTTAGAGAGAAAGAGCCCACTCGAGCAGGGGGTGGGGCATAGGGAGAGGGAGAAAGAAAATCTTGAACAGACTTGCTCAGCAGGAAGCCTGAAGTGGGGCTCAACATAGCACTCAGTCCCAGGGCCCTGAGACCAAGACCTGAGCTGAAATCAAGAGTCCAGCACAGCTGGCTGAGCCACCTAGGCACCCCAGAAAGTTTTTTTTTTTTCATGAACAAATGTTGAATTTTGTCGTTCACATCTGCATATGGCCCTGATCATGCATATGGCCTTATTCTAGGTAGGAGATGCTGATAGATTAGATGAGGTTGTGGTGAGGGAGAGGCGAAATCTAGGTGTGCTTAAGAAGGTAGAATTAATTGACTGCTTATTTAATACAGATACATCATCTCAAAAGAGGTTTTTTTTAATTTAAAATTCTTATCATGAATAATTTTTTTTAAAGCTTTTATTTTTTTGACAGCGAGAGCAGGAACACAAGCAGGGGGAGTGGGAGAGGGAAAGCATGCTTCCCACCAAACAGGGAGCCCAATGTGGGGCTCCATCCCTGGACCCTGGGATCATGACCTGACCATAGGCAGACACTTAATGACTGAGCCACCTAGGTGCCCCATCATGAATAATTTAAACTTTTTAACACCTTTGTGAGAGATAATCCTTATTTGTTTGTTGATTTGCTTCACTTTAGACTTTGTAATGAATCTGTATTTGATTTTAAGACAGTTTATCTAGAAGTGCCTGGGAGGCTCAGTTGGTTAAGCATCCAACTCTTGATCTCAGCTCAAGTCTTGACCTCAAGGTCATGAGTTCAAGCCCCACGTTAGATTCCATGCTAGGCGTGGAGCCTACTTAAGAAAAATAATAAAATAAAAGTTTAAAAAGAAAATTTATCTATTTAGAAAAGAAAATTTTAGAAGGAAGTTACCATTAATTTTTTTCTAACAAATTGTTTCTTCCAGTGGATATTTTGACATATGTGGTCTGGAAGCTAAGTGGCTTACCTGCAACTCGTATAATTGGAAGTGGTTGTAATCTAGACTCTGCCCGTTTCCGTTACCTAATTGGAGAGAAGTTGGGTGTCCATCCCACAAGCTGCCATGGTTGGATTATTGGAGAACATGGTGATTCTAGTGGTAAGTATAAACCTATTATCATTACGTAATCATACTTATCTGTAATCATGCTTATTTTCTTTAAAGTCCATTTTTCCCCCGATTTTAATATAGCTACATAACTTTCATTTTGTTGGTACTGCCCTGGTTTATCTTTTTCTATTCCTATATTTG
Organism: Mustela erminea; assembly: GCF_009829155.1. Classification (NCBI taxonomy): domain Eukaryota; kingdom Metazoa; phylum Chordata; class Mammalia; order Carnivora; family Mustelidae; genus Mustela; species Mustela erminea. Next base: position 72,368,929 of record NC_045622.1, read on the forward strand.
TCTTCTGTTCATGGATTTAGCTACTTCTCATAAAATAGTGCACATAGCGTATAGCTATTTTATAAGAGTTTCTCATATCTGGAGAACTTTACTTTGATTTTTTAACAAGATTATTAAGATATAATTCACATATTATAAAATTCATCCATTTAAAGTGTATGGGTTTTAGTATATTCAAAGAGTTGTGCAACCATTACTACAAGATAATGATAATACATTTTCATCACCCCAAAAAGAAACTCCCATTACTGTGCTCACATGAAACCTAGCCTCAGGCAACCACTAATCTACTTTCTGATTCATTTATTTCAGATTTTTCATGTAAGTAATATTATATAATATGTGGTTTAAACTATTACTTAGGCCACACCGACCTTTTTCTTTTCTGAACTTAAATATCTAATATCTGCTGCACAGTTAGAACTTTCTACTTCTTACAGTGTTCTCTAATTTGGCATACATGCAAATCTTTCCATAATGTCAATAAACCCATTTTATAGGGAATAGGGAGCATTTGTTCATTCAATCATTCATTAATTCAAAACATTTAGTGAGCCTTTCTATTGTCCTTTTACTTCAAGGGTCATAATATAATAGATATTCTTAAAATCATGATAAAATTTATCATATACTTTAAAACTTTTTTCACTTAAGTATATATAAAACATGCTGAAAAATTGTACAGAATATAAATTTATAGCTCAGTAAATCATCAAATAGTGAACATATCTGTGTAATTACCATTCTGGTAAATGCACCAGAAAACACTTTCATGACGTTTCTCAATTACTGTCCTTCCTTTTCCCAAGCTGAACTTCTCATACCATGGTGTTTTACTTTAGAAAACAAATGTTTTGTTTTGTTTTGTTTTTGTTTTTGTTTTAAAGATTTTATTTATTTATTTAAAAAAAATTTTTTTAAAGATTTTATTTATTTATTTGACAGACAGAGATCACAAGTAGGCAGAGAGGCAGGCAGAGAGAGAGGAGGAAGCAGGCTCCCTGCTGAGCAGAGAGCCCGATGCAGGGCTCGATCTCAGGACACTGGGATCATGACCTGAGCCAGAGGCTTTAACCCACTGAGCCACCCAGGCGCCCCGAAAACAAATGTTTTTGATTTGACTTAGATAAATATTTGTTTCACCAAGTGCCTTAATTTGACCCTTTTTGCTTGTGTTATTTTCTTAACTCAGTTCTTCCTCCTCAAAGTCCTTAAAATTGATTTTCCTAGGTATGTTTTAATGTCTCACATTTAATATTCCATAATTTTATTTTTTATAAAGTAGTATATTCTGATTAGTATTGATTTGAATATATTTATTATTTAATTTAGTGAGATTTTCTTTTGTTTCTTTTCTCTTTACTGCTTTCTACTTGATCAGTTAAACTTTCTTTAATTTCTTTTACTACTTTGGATTATACAATCACTTTGTAAGTGGTTATCTATATTCATACTTGTCCTCAAAATAATTAGTCTGTTTATTCTTCTTTGGAATAGACCTTACAATGTATTAAGTTTGACTGACCTTGTTTTCTCACATATGTAATTACAGTTGACCCTTGAACAACATGGAGGTTAGGGGTTCCAATCCCCACACAGTTGAAAATCTGCATATAACTTTTGACTCCCCCCAGATTTAATTACTGATAGCTTACCATTGACTGGAAGCCGTAGTGGTAACATAAGCAGTTAATTCAATCAAAGTATGTTACACATATTATATGCTCTTTTCTTTAGAGTAATACCTTGTTCATCTGCAAGTTTTTTTCAGATTGTTGCACATCTCCAAAACATTTTCCAATATACTTACTAGAAAAAATTCGTGTATATGGAGACTTACACAGTTCTACCTGTGTTGTTCAAGGGACAACAGTATTAACTACTTTTGGGGTTCCATTCTGTTTTCATCTCTCCAAACTAGTTATTACTATTTAAGTGTAACACCTGTCTGGATTTGTGTACCTGTTTGCCAGTTGTATTGCTTATCTTTATTTCCTGTATCTGTCTCCTTCCCCTGGATTCAGTTCTTTCTTCCTGAAGTAGATCTTCAGGAAGTATATCTTGTCAGTTTTGTTCATGTGGAAGTGTTTTAGACTCACCTCATTCTTGAATGAGAGTTCCGGGTTGACAGTTACTCCCCATCAGCTCTTTGTTACTGTTGTGTAGTGTTTGCTGCTCTTTTCCCTCGAGCTCCTTCTGATGTTTTAATCTCATCCTTTTCTTTGTGGATCCTGCAGATGCATCTTCCTTTAAATGCCTCCTATACCACAAAATTACAAATGACTTCTACTACATATTTTTCTAATACTTTATAATTTTGGTTTTTGTTTCTTTCTTTTGTCCATTTAAAACTTATTTTTATATATGTGTAAGATAGTTACCTAACTTTATAATAGAAACCCACTGAACTCAAAGAACTGATGCAGTACTAGAAAGAAGAATTTATTCTGAGATGTGTTTCTTTCAGTGCCTTTATGGAGTGGGGTGAATGTTGCTGGTGTTGCTCTGAAGACTCTAGACCCTAAATTAGGAACTGATTCAGACAAAGAGCAGTGGAAAAATATCCATAAACAAGTTGTTGAAAGGTAACAGTACTTAGTCAATGTCTCAGTGCCTTAATAATCAGTCTTGAGAATTAGTTTCACAAACAAAAAGTATGCACTTGATCTTTGCCCTTTTTGTGATAAATAATTCTAACCTTCTGAAAATCTCCAAATTCAGAATTATATTATGCATAGCTTTCTTTGGGGGTCATTTTTAAAAAATTTATTTGACAGACAGAGATCAGAAGTAGGCAGACAGGCAAGCAGAGAGGGAGAGAGAGGAGGGGGAAGCAGGCTCCCTGCCGAGCAGAGAGCCTGATGCAGGGCTCGATCCCAGGACCCTGAGACCATGACCTGAGCTGAAGGCAGAGGCCTAACCCACTGAGCCACCAAGACACCCCTTTGGGGGTCATTTTTTAAAGGAAAATCTGCTTATACTTTCACAAGAACTCATATGTGTTTGGAGGGAATATAGCATAGTGATTATGATCATGGATTTCGGAACCAGATTGCGGAGGCTTGAAACCTGCTCACCATTTGCTAGTGGTATGATATTGAGAACTTATTTAAAATATTAGAAGTACAGTTTCTTCATCTTTTTTTCTATTGAAGTATAATTAACATAAGGTGTTATACTAGTTTAAGGTATACAACATAGGATATTGATTGATGTATAATTCTGTACATTAATCAGTGCTCACCACAATAAGTGTCGTCACCACCTGTCATCATACAACATTATAACAATATTATTGGCTACATTCTTTAAGCTGTACTTTTCATCTTCATCACTTATTTATTTCATAACTGGAAATTTGTATCTATTAATCTCTTTTATCTATTTTGTCCATCCCTCCACCACCTCCCCTCTGGCAACTACTAATTTCTTTTCTGTATTTAAGAGTCTGTTTTTTTTTTTTTAAAATATTCCACATATAAGTGAAATTGTATGGTATTGGTATTTCTCTGTCTTACTTCACTTAGCATAATGCCCTCCAAGTTTTCCATTTTGTTGCAAATGGTAAGATTTCACTCTTTTCTATGGGTGAGTAATATTCCACCACATCATCTTTATCCATTCATCTATTGATAGGCACTTGGGTGGTTTCCATATTTTGGCTCTTGTAAATAATGCTGCACATCCTTTTCCTCTAATAATAGAGCCTGTGAAGGTTATTTTGAACAGTAAATGAGTTAGTACATGTAAAATGCTTAGAATAGTACCTAGAAATTATTAAGTGTTCATCAAATGATTTGATGAAAAGAAATATGAAATTGATCAGACGATCAGAAGTTAACTAGGTTTATTTATAAGTTAAATAAGTGTCCCAACTCTATACATCAACATTAAGAGCACACATGATTCTCCTTCATGCTTTAGTCAAGCATATGAGTAGAAGTTATAGAACTTAGAAATCACTGTTGGGTATTCAAAACTGGAATATTAAACCTACAAAAAAATACATCTAGATGTATGGGGGGAGGGACAGAGGGAGAGAATCTTCAACCAGACTTCCTGCTTAGTGCAGGGCCCTATGTAGGCACTTGACCTCATGACACAAATCATGACCTGAGCTGAAACCGGCGGTTGGACGCTCAACTGACTAAACCACCCAGGCCCTCGATAGTATCTTTTGATGTACAAAATTTAAAAAGTTTTTATGAAATCCAATTTGCCTTTTTATTCCTTATGTTGCTTTTGTCATCATATCAAAGAAAGCAATGCCGAATGCAATGTTGTGAAGGTTTTCCCCTATGTTTTCATGTAAAAAAGTGTCATGGTTTTAGGTCTTTTATTTATATCCTATCCATCTTGAGTTAATTTTTGTATTTGGTCTTAGGTAAGGGTCCAACTTCATTCTTCTTCATGTGGATATCTAGTTTTCTCAGCATCTTTTGTTGAAAAGACCGTCCTTTCCCCATTCAGTGGTTTTGGCACCCTTGTTGAAAATCAATTGACCATAGATATGGAAATCTATTTTTGGATCTCTGTTCTATTTCATTGGCCTATATGTTTATCTTGGTGCCAGTACTACACTGTTTTGTTTACTGTAGCTTTGTAGTAAGTTTGGAAATTAGGCAAACTGAGTCCTTCAGTTTTGTTCTTCCCTTTCAAGATTGTTTTGGCTATTCAGGGTCCCTGAAATTCCCTGAAATTTTCACTTTAGGTTTATTTATGTCATCTTTAATTTCTTTCAACAATATTTTGTAGTTTTTTTTGGATAATTCTTTCACTTCCTTTGTTAATTCCTAAGTATTATATTCTTTTTGATGTTGTTGTAAGTGGAATTGTTTTCTTAATTTTCTTTTCATATTGTTCATTGTTAGTGTATATAAATGCAATTTTTGTATGTTGACTTTATATCCTGTTACTTTGCTGAGTTCATTTATTCTAACAGTGTGTGTGTGTGTGTGTGTGTGTTGTGTGTGTGAGAGAGTGTGATCTTTAGAGTTATCTATATATGAGATCACATTGTCTGAGCAGAGATAGTTTTACTTCTTTCCAATTTGAATGTCCTTTATTTCTCTCTCTTGTCTAACTGCTCTGGATAGATTTTCCAATTCTGTGTTGAATAGAAGTGGCAAACTGGGCATTTTTGCCTTGTTCCTGATCTTTTTCTCCCCCTAAGATTTTACTTATTTATTTATTTGACAGAGACACAGTGAGAGAAGGAACACAAGCAGGGAGAGTAGGAGAGGGAGAAGCAGGCTTCCTGCTGAGCAGGGAGCCCAATGCAGGGCTCGATCCCAGGACCCTGGGATCAAGAACTGAGCTGAAGGCAGATGCTTAATGACTGAGCCACCCAGGCACCCCTTCCTTGTTCCTGATCTTAAAGGAAAAACTTTCAGTCTTTCACCATTGACTGTGATCGTGTAGGTTTTTCATATATGGCTTTTATTATGTCGAAGTAGTTTCCTTAATTCCTGGTTTCTTAAATGTTCTTGTTATGAAAAGGTGTTGAATTTTGTCAGATGATTTTTTTGTATCAAATGGGATGATAATGTGTTTTTTTTTCTCATTATGTTAATGTGTCAAATTATGTTGATGAATTTTGGTGTATCAAACCATTCTTACATTCCATTCCAGGAATAAATCTCACTTGGTTATAGTGTATAATTCTTTGAAAATGCCCCGAATTTGGCTTGCTAGTAATTTGTTGAGGTGTTTTGCATCAGTATTCATAAGAAACATTGATCTGAAGTTTTCTTTTCTTATGGTGACTTCATCTGGCTGTGGAATCAGGGTGATGCTGGCTTCATTGAATCAGTTAGGAAGAACTCCCTCCTCTTCAATTTTTTTGGAAAAGTTTGAAAAGGATTGGTCCAGGGCTTTTCTTTTTGGGGAGATTTTTGATTACAGACAAACATTCTTATTTTATATAGGTCTTAATCTGTTCTTCTGTTTATATATGATTTAGTCTTGCTAGGTTAGATTTAAGTTTGTGTTTCTAAGAATTTGTCTATCCATTTCATCCAGGTTATCTAATTCATTGGCATACAGTTTTTGTAGTGATCTATTATTTGATGCATAAATGTTTATAATTGTTATGTTTTCTTGCTGTTTTGAATCTTTTATGAATATATACTGTCCCTCTTTGGCTATTGTAAACTTTCTTGATTTCTATTTTGTATGATATTCAACCACCTCTGCTTTCTTTTGGCTACTATTTGCATAAAATATCTTTTCTATCCTTTTACTTTCAAACTATTTGTCTTGGATCTCAAATGAGTCTCTTATAGGCAGTGTATACTTAGATATGTAATTTTATCCATTCTGCCAATCTGCATGCCTTAGAGCTTTCTGTTCCTCATTTCCTGTATTATTGTCTTCTTTTGTGTTCTGTTGATTGTTTTGGTAGTGATATATTTAAAATTTCTTCTGTATATATTCTGTAACTCTTATAGTTATTTTCTTTTGGGTCACCATGGGTATTACACTTAGCATCCTAAAATTATAACACACTTATTTGAATTTATACCAGCTTAACTTCAGTAACATACAAAAGCTCTGCTCCTTTACAGCTCCATCCTCATCCTTTTTGATTATTGATATAAAAAAAGTACATGTCTATACATTGTATGCCTTCTAAATAAGCTAATAACTCTTAACGGCATTAGTCTTTTAGCTTTGAAAACAAGAATTACAAACTAAAGTAACAATAATATTATCTTTTTGATTGTTTTTAAAAAATGTATTGGTCTATTAAATTATTTTTTAAAAAGTAGAATTATAACCATTGTTACAATATTACTAGCTTTTTATAATTGCCCATGCATTTTCCTTTATTGAGACCTTTCTGCTTTTATATGGCTTTGAGTTACTGTTCATTTTACCCTACAGAACTCTAGTGAGTATTTCTTACAGGTCAGGTCTAATGGTGATAACTCCCTCAACTGTGGTTTCTTTGGGGATATCTTAATTTCTCCCTCATTTTAGAAGGACAGTTTTTCCAAATATAAATTGTAAGATCCTTTGTTGACAGGTCTTTTTGCAATGATCGGGGGGAGTTGCAACAACAATGGCTGCCTTTCTTTTTCTACACATCTGTCATCAGAAGCAACCCATCAGCCAATAGAGCACAGATCCTTGATATTTAGAGGACGGTGTCCTCCTTGCAGGCCGTGCCCAAGCTGCTTGGTGAACATGTGAACAGCTGCCTGCTGAAGTTCGGGGATGAGTAGCTTCTACTGTGCTAAGCGCGGAAACTGGCCAAAATTAACTACAAATCACCGTTGGAACCTTTCCCTGAAAGTTTCAAACCTTTAATAGACTCCACAGTTCCAGAATAGTTATATCAGACAGATTTTGACAAAACAGTTATTGTCTAGGTGAGGAGATAGAATCCTGGTGCTTCCTACTTCATCATCTTTTCAGAATTGTCCAGTGCTTAAACCAATTTTTTTTTTAATCTAGAAAACTGTTTCATGCAAAAGCATACCCAAAGTCATCTTCCTAGATAGTCCTGCCTTTTTGGAAAGGATCCATACCTACTGTTAACCATCTACCCATGATACCTCTCCATGATCTTGGGTGATCCTCTTTGTATCATATATTCCTCAGAGTTCCTTTGACAAACATGTCTTCAATATTTTATATATAAGAAAAAAGACAAGCTGGTATACCTATAACCACCAGGATCTATAAAACAGGTAACCAAAATCACTTACTGGTGTTTTGGTAATCCTTAGTTAATCGGACTATCCTAGCTTCCACTTTTATTTATTATCACTGTACCTTATTAAATGTATTGACAGAATCATTTAATTGTGTGTTTGATATTTCTAAAACAAATTTATTTCCTCCTCTGGCCTAATTATTTCTAGAGAGATCACATCAGTTGGAAGTTTTAGGTCAACTATCTTTTCATTTTGGTTATTTTTATCAGTATGTTTCATTTTCTTTCTTTTCCCATTTTCTTTTTTTTTTTTTCTTAGAAAAAAAGGGATAGAGAAAGCATACACACAGAGGAGGAGGGGCTGAGGGAGAGTGAGAGACTCTTAAGCAGACTTCACACCCAGCATGGAGTCTGACTCGGGGCTTGATCTCACAACCCTGAAATCAAATTCTTAAATTTCCTTACAGAAACCTACTAACCTTTGTTATACCAAATAGCTTTGGCTAAGAGATCAAGTTAGCGCCTAGCAAAAAAACCTGTTAATATTATAGTATCATTTTCTATTCTTCTTAACACAAGTGTCCTTTACCCATATACCACATATTTCCAGATACAGGGGCCATTACAGGCCATTTCCTAGTACATGCAGAAATGACCTGATCTGGAGGCAGAAACACAACTCAACCACTAAGGAACCTGTTTTAGCCAATACTAGTTTGCAAATGTGAGCAGAGCCACTGGTCTAGTTCTTGCAGGAATGTTACAACATTGGTCTCTGTCTATCCAATTTCTAATAATTGTATCACAGGGAATGTTATAGTTTCTTTCTAATTTAAAATGCTGTTGCTATATGGGAATAATGATTAAGACTACATTTTCCACTGAAGTTCTGTGTGATTTAAATACCAAATACTGTGGGGTGCCTGATTGGCTCAGTTGTTAGACATCCGCCTTCAGCTTGGGTCATGATCCTGGGGTTCTCGGATCAAGCCCCACACTGGCTTCCTGCTGAGTGGGAAGCCAGCTTCTCCCTTCCCTACTCCCCCTGCTTGTGTTCCTTCTCTTGCTGTCTCTGTCAAATGAATAAATAAATTAATTAAATCTTTTAAAAAAAGAACTTTCTTTAAAAATAAATACCAAAGGGCACCTGGGTGGCTCAGTGGGTTACGCCTCTGCCTTCAGTTCAGGTCATGATCCCAGGGTCCTGGGATCCAGCCCCGCATCAGGCTCTCTGCTCAGCAAGGAGCCTGTTTCCCCTCCCCTCTGCCTGTCTCTGCCTACGTGTGATCTCTCTCTCTGTCAAATAAATAAAATCTTTAAAATATATATATATATATATATATATAAACTGATTGCTCTGATAAAAATGTGGAAGTATATCCTATTAAATCATGATGTCACTGCCCTGCAATTGTTGGTTAGCCACTGGAAAATCTGAGGCTATAATAGAAAATAGTTGGGTTGTTTTAGATAAAAACTAGCAGTCTCATGAGGATCCTTTATAATTAGAGATCCTCTGCTAAATGACCAAGGTGCAAATAATTTAATTTGAACACTGCATTGTCGGGAAGACTAACTGGAATGTGTACTGATCTGTAATATGTTGCTGTATTTGTTTTGTTTTTTTTTTTTTTGAAAGATTTTATTTATTTGTTTGACAGAGAGATCACAAGTAGGCAGAGAAGCAGGGTAGGAGGAAGAAGCAGGCTCCCCGCTGAGCAGAGAGCCCCGAACAATCCGGTTTTGTGTTCAGATAGTAGCGTTAAAACCGCTTGTTATATTTGCTTCCTTTACCTTTTTCTTTACAGCAGCACTTTTATTTTCATTAGGATGGTTCAAAATTAAAGGATTATATTTTTAGCCATTTTTTTCTCAACCGTTTTCTCTTTGTCAATCTATTTTGTTAGTTCCTGAGAGGGTGGATCTGTCACCCAGATAGCACCGGTAAGTTTTTTTTCCCCAGTTATCTACTGCAGAGCTTTCTTCAACTCATATATAATCAATCAGCCATTAGAGTCTCCCTCTCTTTCCTTTTACTTACCCCACAGAGTCTTGGTCATATTGAATTGAGAGTCTGAAAGTTAATCCTACATTTGGTAGCAATCTGCATGCCTTCTAACTATGGCCCTAGTTTTAGATTCAGCTGAGCCCACAGTCAAATGAGTATAGTCCAGTCTTAACTTTCCTGTGCTGAGGTGGTCCATACACACATCGGTCTTATCTTTTGCTACCAAGGGTACTGTGTACAGTCCTGGGGCCTTGAAACTGTGCCCACGTGGTTGTAAGACCACCCGATATGAATACTGATGCCAAACATTCCTTTTACTATTTTGGATCCTTTCTCAGAACTAAACAAACTTAGTTCTTTGTTCTTTGCTTTTGACCATCCAAATCTTTGGGTGGCAATGCAGAAATAGAATACATATTTATTATAGAAACTGGGAAAATTCAGAAAAGTGTAAAGAAGATCATATCACTTGTGGGGCACCTGGGTGGCTCAGTGGGTTAAGCCTCTTCCTTCAGCTCGGGTCATGATCTCAGGGTCCTGGGATGGAGCCCCGCATCGGGCTATCTGCTCGGTGGAGAGCCTGCTTCCCCTCCTCTCTGCCTACTTGTGATCTCTCTGTCTCTCTATGTTAAATAAACAATAAAATATTTTTTAAAAAAGATCATATCACTTGTAATATCACTTAAAAATAATCACTGTGAAAAACTTTGTGTATTGATGCAATTCTAAAGTTTTTATAGATATGAATGATGTTTGTTATGAGCCTGAGATAAGAAATTGCATAATGTTTAGGACTGTGTCTTTTTTTCTATTTATTTATTTACTTATTTATTTATTATTTTTATTAACATACAAAAAATAATGTATTATTTGCCCCCGAGGTACAGGTCTGTGAATTGTCAGACTTAACACACTTCATAGCACTCACCACAGCACACACCCTCCCCAATGTCCATAACCCAACCACCCTCTCCATACCCCCCTCCCAGCAACCCTCAGTTTGTTTTGTGAGATTGAAAGTTTGCCTCCCTCCCGATCCCATCTTGTTTAATTTTTTCCTTCTCTCCCCCCAAGTCCCCCACTTTGTCTCAAATTCCTCATATCAGGAAGATTATATGATAATTGTTTTTCTCTGAATGACTTATTTCACTCCGCATAATACCCTCTAGTTCCATCCACATCGTTGCAAATGGCAAGATTTTATTTCTTTTGATGGCTTCATAGTATTCCATTGTAGATATATACCACATCTTCTTTATCCATTCATCTGTTGATGGATATCTAGGTTCGTTAGGACTGTGCTTTTTTCTTTGAAAATGTATCATGAACATATTCCAGTATTTTCATATATTATTGATTTAATAATTTATTTTTTTTCTTAAGATTTTATTTATTTATCAGAGACAGAGGGAGAGAGCGAGCACAGGCAGACAGAATGGCAGGCAGAGGCTGAGGGAGAAGCAGGCTCCCTGCTGAGCAAGGAGCCCGATGTGGGACTCGATCCCAGGATGCTGGGATCATGACCTGAGCCGAAGGCAGCTGCTCAACCAACTGAGCCACCCAGGCGTCCCTAATAATTTATTCTTATGAACAATATGTACACATAGCTTTTACTTACATAAAGTTACATTGGCACTCTAGTAACAGCTTTAAGTGGTCAGCAAGATGTATATGCTAACCTTCAAGATGATCAGATTCTGTTTGCATACTTAAGCAACAATAAAAAAATTTCCAAAAAAGTTTCATCTTTAGTGCATATGAGCATATGCCCTAGGATTCTGCTTTTATGATAAGAGAAGGGTAGGTTAGTTATTACTTAAATTGAACAATGAAGTTTATGAAAATAGTATAGAAACTTCTATTGCCTGTTCATAAATAATTTCTAGAAAAAATCTCTGGGAGTGGCATTGACATATAGGTTACTTCAAATTGGATTTTTGAAAAATAATGTTTTCTCTGAGTTGATTTGCCATTAATTTGATTTTCTTACTTTCTATAACAATAGTGCCTATGAGATTATCAAACTTAAAGGGTATACCTCTTGGGCTATTGGACTGTCTGTGACAGATCTGGCAGGATCAATTTTGAAAAATCTTAGGAGAGTGCATCCAGTTTCGACTATGGTTAAGGTAGGCTTAAATTGACTCTTCATTCATCATCTTCTTTAATATTTGTTGATTCTCTACTGTGTGCCGGGCATCATACAAGACGTTGAGGATATAATGGTGAACAAAAAAGGCCCTGACCTTATAAAGTTCAAGAAAAAATGGACTTAATAAAACAATTATAGTAAATATATAATAACAAATTACGGTAAGTGAAATGATGGAAAACTACCAAGTATTTAAGAGTATACAAGAAGAGAATTTAAGTACCCTGGGTAGAAGCATGGGTAATAGTAAGGGAAGACTTCCTAAGGAAGTCAAATGTGACCTATTCTGAATAATGAGTAGGAGTTAATTTGGAAGGCTGGACTAAAAGTCTAAGCAGAGGGAACACACATACAGAGGAACAGAGGTCAATATAAATAGAGGGCACTTGTGGAGCTGAAAAAAGGGGAGTTTCTGGAATGTAGAGAATGAAGGGAAGTACATGGTGAGGCTGGAGAAGCAAGCAGGGTTTGGTACTGAAAGCTTTATAAAAGGATTTGGATCCTTATCATAAAGGCTATGGGAAGCCACCAAAAGAATTTAAGTGAGGGGCGCCTGGGTGGCTCAGTGGGTTAAAGCCTCTGCCTTCGGCTCAGGTCATGATCCCAGGGTCCTGGGATCAAGCCCTGCATCGGGCTCTCTGCTCAGCAGGGAGCCTGTTTCCTCCTCTCTCTCTCTCTCTCTGCCTGCCTGCCTACTTGTGATCTCTGTCGGTCAAATAAATAAATAAAATCTTTAAAAAAAAAAAAAAGAAATGGAATTTGACTCCCCCCCCAAAAGCAGAATTACTGTTAGGTGGATGCTTATTTGAGGTTGGTATGCATTAATTAATTTAGTTAAAGACTGACTTTACTGTGTAGTTTTCTACAGGGATGTGTGCATAGGAATGGGGAGGGAAGGTAGCTGAATTCATGTGGGTGTAGGTTTTACTTGCTGGAGCATGAAACAGAGGGTGGGGGAGAAAGTAGAAGGGAGGGATGGGGTAAGTGTAGCTTTTGGCTTATACACTTGTTAGTAATGGGTTTGACTTTCTGCTGAAGGGTCACAGACAAAACTCAAGACCTTTGTCCTTGAATGTGATCTACATACAAATGAATAAATTATAAAAAGAAAATGAATAATAAGGACTTTAAGAAATATTCATAAACTGAAAATTAAAATAGGGCAGAAGGTCTTAGTATATGGTGAAAGAGTTACAGGATAAGTCATGGATATGGAGGGGTGCTCTAACAAGGTCCACAGTAGGATACTTGGGATGGGGGAGAAGGGGTCTATGAGCTGACGAAGTCAAGAAACTGGAAAGAAAGGGGCTTGGTTATGGTTAGTTTATCCACATGGACAGTGAAGTCACCAAGGTTAATCGCAGAAATCAGAGCCGAGAGGAAAAACTGTGAGCGAGGTTTCAGTCTTTTATGAATGAGATGGAGTAACCAAGAGGTTAGTAAATGGTCATTAGTAGATGAGCCTCAAAAAATAGGGGGAATGTTAAGAGAGTAGGGGCTAATGATTTGAAAGAGACAATGAGTACACAACGGATACCACACACCCCTCCTCTTTTGAGGGTGTGCAGAAGATTACGGGAGAATAAGCAATGACCCCTAGGGCACTCCTGAGGCAAGGTCAGGGAGATGTCAAATGCTCTGAGGAGAGACTGAGATTGAGTAATATGGGAATTTCATAGTTCTTATTGAACAAATCAATGGACAAGTTATATTCTAAAAGAAAATTTTGATAAAACATTTGACATTAAGAACATAATCAATCCTGTACTCTTTTTTTATCCCAGTTACTTCAATTTTATTACTTCACATTTTCAGAAAATAAATAAGGGTATACAAACAGTTTATTTCATATTAATATATTGACTGGATTTTTTTCCCCAAATATATAGGGAATTGTTTTTAAATAGCCATTTCCTCATTTCATGGCCAGTCCAGGAACAAATGAGAGCCAATTTTAGTGTATTCAAGAGTCATATTGTCATATAGTCAATGAGGCATGAAGCCTAAAGAGAAGAAGGGACTAGTAACAGTCATGGTCAGCACATAGGACCAGGCAGGGCCAGGCCCCAGGGGCCAGTGGGATTTCCATTCCACTCAGCAGCCTGCAAATGGCACGATGGGATGGATATACATTCTTCAGTTCTAGTCTGAGAAGCCCCTTCTAGAATAAAGAGAAAGCAGACGGGAAACAAATCCCCAAATCACTAACAGGAAAGCGGAGGGGCTTCCTCCTCAGCCACAGTGGCCTTGTTTCTGATGCCACCCAATCCCCAGCAACTCAAGCTGAAACTCCCAAAAGTTACACAGAGGTGGCAACAGAATGACCAAGGGCAGGGAAGGCAAGGCAAGGTGAGTGTAACTGGAGCTGGAGCCCGGCTGGGAATGGACTGTGGGCTGATGGTCTGGTGGGGCGGTGGCCTTCCATGGCTAGGCACAGACCAGAGAGGAGGGAATGTGAGAACAGCCTGGCAGGGGCCCTCAGAGGAAGACATGTGGCTGGTGTGATGGAGCTTTTGAGGTTGAGTATAAAGTGCCTACCAAAGTGAGGGAACCGCGCTGGGGTGGGGGAGGTAGCCAGAGTCCCTTTGTGGGAGACTAGAATGAAACAGGAGCAAGGGCCACACCCTGAGATCCTCAGAGACGGTGGGAGGGAAGCTTGGCTGAGTAGCACCTGCGGGCTCTGAGCTGCTGTGGGACACTGGAAGGTACCACTCCAGAGTCAAGGAGCCTCTTCTTTCCCTCTGTGCTAGTTCCCGGTAACTGTTTAATTTTAAGGAAGGAAGGAGGGAGAACGAGACCTTCCCATTGCTGCCTCCAACCCTCGACTGAACCCCAAGGGTGGATAGGAAAGAACAATGAGTGGTGGAAGGCGGAGGTGTGAGGGGGTCTCTTGGGTCTTCTCTTCCAGGGGGTGGTAGGAGGGTGGCAGAAACAGGTTTGTGGGCATGTAGGCCTGTAAGTTTGTTGCCCAGGTTTGCAATCACCTCCGGAAGCTGCTTCTGCAACCTTGGCTCTGGCTGCAGGAGTGGAGGGAACATCAGGGCTGCTAGCTGGAGGTTCCAGGAGCGATAAGGTGGTGGCCATGGTTGCAACTATTCCATGTTCATCACACGAGGTCCTAGATAGAAGTCAAATGGAGTGGTGGATAGAAGTAGCCAGAATGACAGGGGTACATTCCATTGGTAACTGGCAGGGGAAAGACAAGGGCCCTGCGAGGCACATGAGAGTACCTGTAGGCTGCATTGGAGGCTTCAGCTTTGGAGAATGGAGCTGTCACCTGTAGCATCTGGTGTCTGACTCAGCGGTGGCTCTTGGTGTAAAGGTCTGCTTAAACAAAGCTGTCACTTTCCCAGCCACTTCAGCCTTCACTGTTCTCTTGATGTAGTTTACATCCAACACAGGTCGCTTGGTTTTGCAGTCCGTTATCAGATAAAATGGCATCATGAAGGATTGGATGGCATCTTTTCTTTGGACAGAGAAGTGGAACTGGGAAGGGGTAATAGTAGATGGTGCCTCTCTTGGTGCCTTTGAAGACCTCTGGCATGTTCTTCATGTCCTTGAACACAAACTCTGCAGTCATAGGACGTTAGGGTCAGTATTAATTACTCTGCCCACCTCTGATTCTAGTGAGCTCTGTGGTGTCTCTGGTATCCTCTTGTTCTGAAGCTATCTTGCAGAATTGCTTTTCCATATCAGGTTACTGAACAATAATCTAATTTTGCCTTTTAGGGCTTATATGGAATAAATGAAGAAATCTTTCTCAGTATCCCTTGTATCTTGGGGCAAAATGGTGTCTCAGATGTTGTGAAAGTTAACTTGAATTCAGAGGAGGAGGCCCTTTTTAAGAAGAGTGCAGACACAATCTGGAATATCCAAAAAGACCTGGTATTTTAAAGCCTCTTAATGTTTCACCGTTCCATAGAACAGAAGATGTCAGACTGTGTATTTTACATTTTGAAAGTATTTTATTTTTTTGTTTTTTTTTGGAAAGTATTTTAATCTGATCTGTAAAAAATAAAAAAACACTGGAGACCCATGATGTAAGTTCAGTCCCGCAAGGTTTGGAAAAGGAAATGGTAGATTTCTCTCTCTGAGTCTCTTATAGCTCAGTTCTAATGATACCCAACCTATACAGATGCAAGTTTTACTTCTGAGGTATGTCATATATGAGTTGCCTTCAGATTTAGTAGAATATGTATAACAACCCAGTATAATATAAAATGATTTTTCCCACAAAACAACCAGCACTTTTTTCTTGTGTCAAAATTTAATTCTTTATTTTTCTTTATTTCTTTATTTAAATTTCTTTATTTACTTTACTGCTTCATTGGCTTCATATGTATGATCTTTACTAAGTAAGCACTTAATCCTTAAGACCATGTGTATCAGAAGGAAACAAATAAAATTTTATGGTATAAAAAATTAAACAAAATGTCTTTGAACCTTGTAATATTATTCCAATTCATATAAACCCAAGTAGGGGCACCTGGGTGGCTCAGTGGGTTAAGACTGCCTTCAGCTCAGGTTGTGATCCCAGGGTCCTGAGATGGAGCCCTGTATCAGGCTTTCTGCTCAGCAGGGAGCCTGCTTCCCCCCACTCTCTCTGCCTGCCTCTCTGCCTATTTGTGATCTGTGTCTGTCAAATAAATAAATAAAAATCATTAAAAAAACACATATAAACCCAAGTAATTGATTTGGTGTCTCTGTTGAAACGCCACACCGGAAGTTCAGACTATTTGCTTGTCATTTGTTGAGCTTGTCATTTGCTACGCTTGCTGTGTTATGGTTATGAGGTCAGTATGGCCTGATTGATGTCCTCAAGTATCTCACAGTACTTAGGGTGCCTTAATTAATTGATTGTTGACATACATGTATATGCATGCATACATGTACTTCTGATGTATGTATACACATACACAGAACACATATATATGAAATATTCCTTTCATTTACAACTTAAGGCAGTTATAGAAAATACACAATTAAACAAAAATAAGAAATCAGGACCAAAATAATTTAGAATAGGCTAGGACAGGACCAGTGGGAAAAATTAGAAGACGGGTATGCAGGGAAGAGAATCACAGTTCATACTCTTATTCTTGCAATCTGAATAGTTTTCATTCTAGTCCTCTGCTGCTGAACGTGATTGGTTTCCTATTATTCTCTTCTTTTCCCTTGTTTCAGCTCTTCCCTCGAATGCACAAATAGGGTCAAGAGAGAGTTTAGTTAGGATAGGGATACTGGAGTCTAATGTGGATTTTGCCTTTTTTTTTTTTAAGCTATTCTTTGTACGACAAATTAAAAATTTCATTTTAGGAAATTTTTACAGATATTGGAAGGGCACCAACTATAGTTTCTACAAGAAATATTCTAGGAACTAGGGGCACCTGGGTGGCTCAGTGGGTTGGGCTGCTGCCTTCGGCTCGGGTCATGATCTCAGGGTCCTGGGATCGAGTCCCGCATGGGGCTCTCTGCTCAGCGGGGAGCCTGCTTCCCTCTCTCTCTCCCTCTCTGCCTGCCCCTCTGCCTACTTGTGATCTCTGCCTGTCAAATAAATAAATAAATAAATATTCTAGGAACTAAAATTGTTGTACATTGTGTATTCTCCACGGGGGGAAATATCACCCCCAGGAGTGTAAAATTGGTTATGGGGGTCGGTTGGGGGAAAAATATTAGATACTACAAGGGTTTCACTCCCTAAAGTTCAACCCTACCAGACAAAATCTTATTCTTCATGTTTTTTCACATTTTATTTTTAAGTCATCTCTACACCCAATATGGGGCCCGAACTCCCAATCCTGAGATGAAGACCACTTGCTCCATGGACTGAGCCAGCCAGCCACCCCTCTTATTCTTTAATATTTAATTTCATTTTGGGGGTGGGTGGAGCTGAGCGATTGGTCAAGAAATTCCAAAAAGGCCCTTGAGGGAGAGATAATGAAAAAAAAAGTTTGAGAAACACTGCTCTGTTTCTTCTAAAAGAATTTGTCAGAGGTGTGTTATGTATTATGATTCACAAACGAGTTAGAAAACAATTAGGTAGAACGCGGTGGAACAAGAGAACTAGAAGCCTTGGTGTATCCCCGACAAAGAGGGGAATTTGGGATTCTGCATTTAACTACTTCATAAATAATGAGTTGAGCTTTCCCATCCACTAGTGGAAATGGTTATCAATTAGCTTTGCCCTGATCAAATTCTTAGGGTTTCATACCTTCTTTAAAAATCCCCTTTGCACAGAGGGTTTTAAAACTTTGCCTCTCTCCGCTTTAGCTCACATTTGTGGGTGGTTAAAAGTAGGACACAGCTCTCTTTCTGCAGGAGCTCTGGGGGAAGTTCCCAGTGGAGGGTCAAAAAGCCCTTACTGAACACATCCAGACAAGGTTTGGTTAGAAATAAATTTATTCGAGCTCTCCAGCAGATGAGTTCTAGGTGCGCAGTTCTCTGTTTGATAACTGAGGCTCTCTAGTTCATTGTTATCTTTTGCACCTCGTACCCTTAGAGCCCAGGAGCCTCCCGGAAGCCCGTCAGCCCTCCCCTGCGCAGGTGACAGGCGCAGGTGCTGTACATCTGAGCCTGCCTCCTGGCCTCACCCAGCTTCTTTGCCAGCTACTTTTGTTGTTTCCTTTGGGTCTACAGCACCTCTTTCCCCACTGGGACCCAGGAGTTCTCTATAAGGTCTCTCTCACGGTAGGCCAGTTCCGATTCTGGAAGTGGCTTTGCAGTTTCTCCTCACTCTTAAGTTTCCAAGATGGTGACCATCAAAGGGGACCTACCAAGAATTTCACTTCGGAGGAGGCTGCTCACAGTAGAATCCATTATAGCAACTGGAGTCGTTGGTATGGGCTGTGCAATCAGCATCTTAGTAAAAGTAAGTTATATGCCCTATGCCATAGGGTTAGCAAAGTTTCGTCCTTTGGATATAAGGCTACTGCATATGGTTGTGAAGGTTTTAACCAGTTAAAGGGGGTGAGTGGGGGCCCTATCCAGTCCCTGCTGGTTTAGTCCAGAGGAAAAGATGCACTTTTCTAATTGTTTCACCCAGAGGGGGTTGCTTTTTCTAGTTTTTCTAGTTTTATTCTGTGTTAGAATGTTGACATTTCACTTTTGCTCATGTGATAACAGTATGAAGTACCCCTTCGCTTGACAGGTAAACAGCTCACACACACACACACACACACACACACACACACACACACACAATGAAGAAATAGATGGCAGGAAAAAAGTGTACAACCTCTCTGTTGTGGTGGGTGTCCTACTAGTACCAAACCCAATAGTCCTTTTCCTTTAAAAATCTCCTGCTTCTTAGTCTCAATATTTCCCTTCTTCCTTATCCATCTAAGGTGAGTTTTAGTGTTTAGTTCTTAGTATTGATGTGGCAGATAAAGTTAGCTTCCGGTTAAATGTCTAGACACAGGACTAAAAAGATTCTGACCCCTTTCTAAGAACATCAAACCCTGGTTTGACTCCGTAATGTTTTAGTGAATAGTAATAAACCCTTGAAGCTATGCTTTGTTTTTATTAATGGAATATCTATAAATTTTCCTTAAGCTACCTTTCTATAGCCTTTAATCCTGGGATGATTACTGAATTTAAAGGATTGGCTCCAGGTTTCATCTAGATGACATAAGTATCCTTAAGGCACTAAAAACGTCAGCCTCTGTCAGCTGCAGCTCCTAGCAATCATGAATTCCCAGTGATTCGTTTTGTCCTATCAACTATAATGCCTTTATCAGCGATGTTGTCATTGCTAATGAAAAATCAACATACATGAAAACCAATACATTTGTTGTCAACATCAATATTAATGAAAACAGTGTTCTTTATATATGTTATCTTAAAAAAATCGCAAAAAGTAATTATTAGTTCTGTTTTACAAAGGGGGACAAAAGGCAGGTTGCATGAATAGATAAGTATACAGATAATATGTACAGAAAAACTTGAAGTAAAAGATTTATTTACTATCTCACTTTGAAGGTCCTTTTCGGGAGGAATTGGGCCCTATCCATAAGAAAAAGGTAACAGTCACAATCTCCGAAGAGCTTGAATTCTACAATGCTGACAGCTGTAGCATTTGTAGGTCTTAGAAAATGTGGAGCACGATACCCTACAAAGTCTTGGGTTAAGGCTCACTTTAAACTCGTCCTCTCCTGGCCCTAGCCTTGGCAACTTCTTTCGTTCAAGGAGGTGGTGATACTTTTTATTTTTTTTTTTTTAAGATTTATTTATTTGTTAGAGACAGTGTCAAGAGTGTGAGCAGGGGGAGGGGCAGAAGCAGAGGGAGAGAAAGAATCCCAATGCTAAGGGTAGAGCCCGACCCAGAGCTCCATCCCAAGACACTGAGATCATGACCAGAGCCTAAATCAAGAGTCAGGTGCTTGACCAACGAGTTACCAGAAGCCCCACAGTGGTGGTGATATCTTAAATAGCTCCTTGCTGATAAGGAAGAATTGTCAGTAGGAATTATTACTTTATCATCAGAAATGTATGATACAAACCTATGATCCCAGGGTCCTGGCCCCACAGCAGGCGCTCTGCTCAGCGGGGAGTCTGCTTCACCACCCCCCCCACCACCGCCCACCTGCCTCTCTGCCTACTTGTGATCTTTGTCAAGTAAATAAATCTTTAAAAAAAAAAAAAAGGAGAAAGTACTGGATAGCATAGAGTGTGGATATTCTACCCACCTTCATTTTTATAAATATGGGAAGTGTCCAGAGAGATTAAATTAAAATACTTTTTTTGTTGACTTTATTTTCTTAGACCTTATTTTTTAAGGAAGTTTTAGATTTACAGTAAAATTGAAAACATAGTACAGAGTTCTATCTTTACCTCACACCATGTTATTAACATCCCATGGTACATTTGCCATAATTGATGAGCCAACACCTGTACATTGTCATTAATTAAAATGATGGGTAATGTATTACCCAGATTTCCTTAGTTTTTACCGGATGCCCTTTTTTCTGTTCTAGGATCCTATCAAGAATACCACATTAAATTTAGTCATCATGTCTCCTTAGGCTCCCCTACACTGACAGTTTCTTGGACTTTGTTTTTGATGACTGGCAATTTTGCGGATTACTAGTCAGATATTTTGTAGAATGCCTCTCTGTGGTATTTGGTATTTTTCTCATGGTTAGATGGGTTATGGATTTTGGGGAGGAAGACACAGATTTAAAGTGGCATTTTCACCACATTGTAACCAGAGTACATACTTGTACTCCGGTTTATTATGGTTGATGTTGACCTCAGTCACTGGCTGAGGTAGTATTAGGTTTCTGTACTTAAAGTTACTCTACTCTTTTTTCTCCCTTTCCACACTCTGCTCTTTGGAAGGAAGTCTCCAAGTGCAGCCCGCACTTCAAGGGCAGGGAGTTACTGAGAGTGGAATGTCTGCATAAATTATTCGGAATTCTGCATGGGAGATTTGTTTCTCCCACCCTATTGATTCATTTGTAAATATCACTATGGATTCATGGATTTTATTTTATGTTTTGGGTTATAATCCAATCGTCTTCATTGATTTTGTCTCTCAAATTTTTGCATCTGTGGCCACTGGAAGCTTATTCAGTTCACTACTGTATGCCTCTGACATACCCGTATCATCGACACTGGGCTTCTGTTTTGAGCACTTCCTTACTTTCTGACACTATGTTTTAGCTTCTTCATCTTGTATATTTTCTGGTCCAGGCCCAAATCAGCCTGTTTTCCAAGGATGCCTAGTTCCTGTTATTGGAGAATGGTATTATATAAACCAGGATCTGGGTGCTTGGTGTGCTTATTCCTACTGGGGTAACAGTACATTTTAAAAAATTAGCTTTTCAGGGGCACCTGGGTGGCTCAATGGGTTAAAGCCTCTGCCTTCAGCTCAGATCATGATCCCGGGGTCCTGGGATCAAGCCCCGTGTGGAGCTCTCTGCTCATTGGGAAACCTGCTTCCTCTTCTCTCTCTCTGCCTGCCTCTCTGCCTACTTGTGATCTCTGTGTGAAATTAAAAAAAAATTTTTTTTTAATAAAAAAATAAAAATTGTCTTTTCAAAGATAATTTTATTGAAACTATATAAATCTGCTACATACTACTACAATCACTGAATAATTCAGAGTATTCAGAAAGCACTGACATTAAGTAGCAACATTTCCCTTGTGATAGTTTAGACTTCTAAGCTAATCAGGTATGGTGTAGTTTTTTTTCTTTTTTTTTTTATTGTGTTATGATATAGTTTAAAATTTGAAGTGCTTGCCTTTGGATTTCCATTAATTAGAATAAGTAAAATATCCAACAGTATAAGTTAGACTTATATGCTTAAATACTTATGTACTTACATACTTACACTTTATATTTATATACTTAAATCATAGATGTGTGATTACTTCTAAGTACTAGAACAGTCATTTTATTTTCAGTGAAAATTTTAGTTATTTAAAATTCATAAAAATTTGTAGTTATTTAAAACATTTTCTCAAAAAATAATATATTTGCAGGATTACAAAATAAAAATAACATAAATAGATAGACCTGGCGAAGTATATATTTCATCTAGTTTCCTTCCAGCCTTTCCCCCAACATCTGCTATAGGCACCTATTTAAATTAGTTTCTTGTATATCTTCAGGTGTTTCTTTTGCAAATACAAATACCTTATTTTCCCTCTTTCTTACATATAAAGTAGCAGGCTAGAAATATATAGGACTGATGAGTTTTTGCAGATAATATTGCCTGATTATAGAACCATAAAATTTTATTAGAGTTGGAAGGGGCCTTATATTTTCCTCCATTTATTTAAAAAACAAACTGTTGCTGAGCTGCTTTGTGTTAGGTGGGTGCTAAGCACCACAGTGGAGATGAGTGAACATTTCCTGCTCTCAGGAGCTCAGAGACTGATGAGAAGCTCCTTCTACAGAAGTCCTGCTTTGTCACTGTGCAGCCTCAGCTTCGATTAAAGAGGTGTTCCCTACCTTCAGAGACTCTCCTATTTATTAAACCGTTTCTGTTGCTTTCCTAATTGTGCACTAAAACTTCGTTTGTAACTTGTATTTCATCTGGTTTGGATTTTTATATCATGACATGTTGAACATACTATGTCTCCTCTAAGTCTAATAACTCATAAGACATACATAGATAGCTGGTATAAGAATTTTCTTTCATTCTCCACTTAATTAAGAGGTTTACTCCCTCCCCCTGCTTTTGACTAATTCTTTTATGGCTTGAGTGGTGAAGTTGCCTTTGTGGACGTTGATGAAGGCAAGTTGACTGGCGAGACAATGGCTCTTCAATATGGCAGCCCTTTCAGGAAAATGCCCAACATTGTTTCTAGCAAAGGCTAATGTCATAGTTAAGTACTATAAATATTCTAATGCTACATGAATAAATAAAATCATTCCTTTATCTCCCTTTATAAAGACTTGGTTCTTTTTTTCTTTTAAAGATTTATTTGAGAAAGAGAGAGAGCACCTGCATGTAAGCATGAGCAGGGACTGAGGGAAAGAGAGAGAGCAAGCGAGCAAGAAGAGAGAGGAGAGAGGCTCCTTGCTGAGCATGGAGCCTGATGTGGGGCTTGATCTCACAACTCTAAGAACATGACCTGAGCTGAAATCAAGAGTCAGATGCTCAGCTGGTTGTTCCCCACTCTGTATACTCATAATATCATTAGGTTTTACTTCCATTTGTTTTCAGGGTTTCCTAGAGCACCAGACTGATTTCCTGTGAGCAGCAGTAATAGTAGTTAAGCAGCTAAGCACTTTATGTACATTATTTAACCCTTCACTCAACTTTGAGAGGGTTTACAGATGGTGCGTCTATGAACTGAAGTTAAAGTGAAGTAAGGATTTGAACCCAGTTCTATTTGACTCAAAAGCCTATGTTCTATTTTTTTTTTTTTAAAGGATTTTATCTGAGAGCAAGTGAGCAAGTGAGTATTCATGGGGGGAGAGGCAGGGGCGGAGGGAGAAGCAGCCACCCACTTGAGCAGGGAGCCCCGTGCAGGCTCGATGCAGGACTCCATCCCAGGATTCTGGGATCATGACCTGAGCTAAAGGCAGACGATTAACTAACTGAGCAACAGGCAACCCTGTTAGGAGGTTTTTAAAAAATGTACAGAGGGATGGGTCGGTGGCTCACTTGGTTGAGCATCTGCCTTCGACTCAGGTCATAATCCCAGAGTCCTGGGATGGAGTCCACACTGGGGGCTCCTTGCTCAGTGGGGAGTTTGCTTCTCCCTCTACCTGCTTCTTGGTCTCTCTTGCGCTTGCTCACTCTCTCTAACAGATAAATAAAATCTTTTTTAAAAATGTGCAAGGAAAACTTCAGTAATTTTAGTAAAACTTAGTGACATTTCTTGAATCTAAAAGGGTGCTATGGCATAGTAGATCTAAGGAAGCCAACTATTCAATAAACAGTGTGGTGATGGAGCCTAACAGAAAAGGTGTTAAGGGTGCCCGGGTGGCTCAGTCATTAAGCAACTGCCTTCGGCTCAGGTCACGATCCCAGGGTCCTGTGATCAAGGCCCACATTGGGCTCCCTGTTCGACAGGAAGCCTGCTTTTCCCTCTCCCACTCCTTTTGCTTCTGTTCCCTCTCTTGCTGTATCTCTCTCTCTGTGTCAAATAAATAAATAAAATCTTAAAAAAAGAAGAAAAAGAGAAAAGGTTAAATGTCAGATGTTTTCTTCTATAATGTATTTTCTATTCAAATCTTTCCCCAGTTTACCTTGTCACTGCAAACTCCAACATAGTGATTATCACAGATGCATGCCAGAGAAAAAGAGAAACATGCCTTGATTTAGTCCAGCGAAATGTGTCCATGTTTAAATTAATGATTCCTAGTATTATCTAAAGAGTCCGTGCTGTAAACGGATTATTGTTTCTAATCCAGGTCAGCTTTGTTTTGATTGTTCACTGAAGAATTTTTGTGGGTTGGGTTTAACTTGGTAGAAGAAAATATTTTTTAAAATATTTTTTTTAATTTAAAAAATTTACTTATTAACATATAATGTATTATTAGCCCCAGGAGTACATGTCTGTGAATCGCCAGGTTTACACACTTCACAGCACTCACCATATCACATACCCTCCCCAGTGTCCGTAACCCCACCACCCTCTCCCTACCCCTCTCCCACCATCAACCCTCAGTTTGTTTCATGAGATTAAGAGTCTTTTATGGTTTGTCTCCCTCCCAATCTCATCTTGTTTCATTTTTTTCCTTCTCTGCCCCTCAAACCCCCCATGTTGCATCTTAGCTTCCTCACATCAGGGAGATCATATGACAGTTGTCTTTCTCTGATTGACTTATTTCGCTCAGCATAATACCCTCTAGTTCCGGGGCGCCTGGGTGGCTCAGTGGATTAAGCCTCTGCCTTTGGCCCAGGTCATGATCTTAGGGTCCTGGGATCGAGCCCCGCATCAGGCTCTCTGCTCCTCGGAGAGCCTGCTTCTCCCTCTCTCTCTGCCTGCCTCTCTGCCTACTTGTGATCTCTGTCTGTCAAATAAATAAATAAAATCTTTTAAAAAAAAATACTCTCTAGTTCCAGCCATGCATTGCAAATGTCAAGATTTCGTTTCTTTTTTTTTTTTTTTTTTTAAGATTTTATTTATTTATCCGACAGAGATCACAAGTAGGCAGAGCGGCAGGCAGAGAGAGAGAGGAGGAAGCAGGCTCCCTGCTGAGCAGAGAGCCCGATGCGGAGCTCGATCCCAGGACCCTGAGATCATGACCTGAGCCGAAGGCAGCGGCCTAACCCACTGAGCCACCCAGGCGCCCCGATTTCGTTTCTTTTGATGGCTGCATAGTATTCCATTGTGTGGATGTACCACATCTTCTTTATCCATTCATCTGTTGATGGACATCTAGGCTCTTTCCATAGTTTGGCTATTGTGGACATTGCTGCTATAAACATTTGGGTGCATGTGCCCCTTTGGTTCATTACGTTTGTATATTTAGGGTAAATACCCAGTAGTGCAATTGCTGGGTCATAGGGTAGCTCTATTTTCAACTTTTTGAGGAACCTCCATGCTGTTTTCCAGAGTGGTTGCACCAGCTTGCTCTCCCACCAACAGTGTAGGAGGGTTCCTCTTTCTCCGCATAAAAGATAATTTGTTTTTTGGTGAGAGGGAGAGAGCATGAGCTAGGGGTGTGACAGAGGGAGAGGGAGATAGTGAATTCTTGAGCAGACTTCCCACTGAGCACAGAGCCTGACCCACAGGTGGATCCCAGGACCCTGAGATCATGACCTGAGAGGAAATCAAGAGTCAGCCGCTTAACTGACTGAGCCACCCAGGGACCCTGAGAAAAATATTTAAATTCTAAACCTAAATAATAACCAGAATATGTTCTGATTTTGTTAAAGTAACATGTATTTTGCACAGTTGTAATCAATGTGTATGTACTATAATGATTTCTTTAAACACTAGCACTTATGAAAGCATAATTTGCTTAACCATACAACTTCTGAAGTTTATGTTCCAAAGGCTTTCAAAGGGCTGTTTTCCAGATTATTGAGGGTGCAGAAGTGAACGTAGCCCTCTAGTTTACTGCCTGACTTTCCAGAATTGTACAACTCCTCACTGGTGCAGGATGAAAGTGGACAAATGCAAGATCCATTTTGGAGATAAAATGTGCAGGACTGCTGATTGTATGTAGTGAGGGACAGGAAGGAACAAAACATGACTTCTAGATTTTTTCCTTAAGCAGTTTATCGGGTGGTGGCTCCATTACCAGAGTTGGATGCTTTCAAGGGGTCAGAGTCAGTGAGAGAAGTAGGAGAGGGTGTTGGGTTTAGGAGAGAAAAATCAAGACTCCCAGTTAAGACATGTTGAATTTGAGATATCTGAAGACAACCAGGAAGAAATATCAAACAGGTAGCTGATTGAGTCTGGGGCTCAGGAAATATGGGCTGGGATATTCAGTCAAATTACTGTATTTTAAAGTCATTTGGAGTAGGTTTTGTCTGCAGGTACAACAAAACTGAGTACATGATAATGTTTATTCATTTCAGTTTTGATATCGAGGAACTGATATTTATTTATTAAAGATTTTTATTTGAGAGAGCGAGAGCATGAGAGTACCCATGAGCAGTGGGAGGTGCAGAGAGAGAGGGAGAAGCAGGCTCCCCGCTGAGCAGGAAGCCTGATGCAGGGCTCCATCCCAGGACCCCGACTGAGATCATAACCTGAGCTGAAGGCAAACACTTGACTCACTGAGCCACCCAGGTGCCCTGAGGAACTGCTATTTAAATTTTGTTTGATAATTTTTTGTTTGATAATTTTATTAAATATTTATATGACTACAAGAAGTCTAGCTTCTATCTCTGTCCTCTTTTCCCTTAGCCTCCATTTTAAAAATAAGTAGCCATTAAAAATTTTTATTGTTTAAAAAACATTTTTTGTTTCTATGTACAATTTTCTCCATCCTCTTTTTTTTTTTTTTTAAATAAATTTTATTTATATACTCTCCAAACCCAATGTGGAGCTCAAACACACAACCTCGAGGTAAAGAGTTGCACGCTCCGCCAACTGAGCAAGCCAGGAGCCCCTCCAACACCTTTTTAGTTTAATAACATGTCATAAAGATCAGTCCATAGTATTTAGAAATGTATCAGTTGCTGTGGCTTTGTGGTAAGTTTTGAAATCAGAAGGTGTTAACTCCTCCAACTTTGTTTTTTTTTTTCAAGATTATTTTGGTTTTTCTGAGCTTTTTGCATTTCCACATGAATTTTAGAGGCAGTTTGTCAATTTCTGCAAAAAAGCCTGCAGAGACTCTGTGGTTTTGGTAGTATTTCCAGCTTGACAATCATAAGGCTTCTGATTGATGTCTTCCCATTTATTTATTTAGGACTTCTCTAATTACTTCCAGCAATGTTTTATAGTTTTCAGTCTACAAATCTCCCACTTTTTTAGATGTTTAGATTAGTAGGTTTTAGATAATAGGTTCTTAGGATTTTCTATATATACATCAACATGTCTGTGAATATATTTTTTTATTTTTCCTTTCTAATCTGAATGGCTTTTCTTTCTTTTTCGCATAACTGCCTCGATAGAACATCTAATACAGTACTGCATAAGAGTGGTGAGAATGGGCAACCTTTTCTTAGTTCCCAATTTAAGGATAATGTTTTTCATAAATGCTCCTTAGGGACATTCCCTTCTATTCCTAGTAAGGGTTTTTACCATGAATGGGTATGGGATTTTGTCAAAGACTTTTTTTTTTTTTTTAAAGATTTAATTTATTTACTTGAGAGAAAATGAATCAGCTGGGGTGGGGAGGGGCAGAGGGAGAGGGAGAGGGATAAGCAGATGCCCCACTGAGCAGGGAGCCTGATGCGGGGCTCGATCCCTGGACCCTGGCATCATGACCTGAGCCAAAAGCAGATGCTTAACGTAGCCACCCAGGCACCCCTGTCAAATGCTTTTTGTCTCTTGAGACACTCTTTTTGTTTATATTATGTATTATAATACATAATAATACATTATAATGTATTATGCCACTTGATTTTTGGATGTTAAGCCATAACTTAGTCTTTATGTATAATGCATTTTAATGCTGTTGGATTTGGTTTGCTAACATTTTGTTGGTGTCCATATTTATATATTTTTTAAAGATTTTATTTATTTATTTGACAGAGAGAGAGATCACAAGTAGGCAGAGAGGCAGGAGAGAGAGAGGAGGAAGCAGGCTCCCTGCTGAGCAGAGAGCCCAATGTGGGACTCGATCCCAGGACCCTGAGATCATGACCTGAGCCGAAGGCAGCGGCTTAACCCACTGAGCCACCCAGGTGCCCCAAGACTTGTTTATTCTTAAGACATTTGTCTTTTTCCTGTCCTATTGCATTAGCTAAGAGAATCTCCACTATGGTGTTAAATAGGAACACTGGTAGTGGGTATCCTTGTCTTGTTCCTGACCTTTAATGAAAATGCTTCTAATTTTTCTTCGTTATGGTTAATGTTTGTTTTGGATTTTCACAAATACCTTTTTGAGGCTAAAGACGTTTCCTGCTTTTCCTAGGTTGTTGAGTTTTATTTTTTTAAATCCTAAATGGGCTTAGCATTTCATAATCTTTTCTATAATTCAAATAATCATATGTTTTTTCCTTTAAAGATATTTATTTATTTATTTATTTGACAGAGAGAAATCACAAGTAGATGGAGAGGCAGGCAGAGAGAGAGAGAGAGAGGGGGAAGCAGGCTCCCTGCCAAGCAGAGAGCCCGACGCGGGACTCGATCCCAGAACCCTGAGATCACGACCTGAGCCAAAGGCAGCGGCTTAACCCACTGAGCCACCCAGGCGCCCCTGTTTTTTCCTTTAAATCTCATGTGGTATATTAATATATTTTCTGATACTGAACTGTCTTTGCATTTCTGGGATAAACTCTACTTGGTCCTGAAGTATTTTCAAAGACCCCACTTAATTATATTTGTTAATATTTTATTTAGTACTTGTTGGCATCTATGTAAATAAGTGATTTGGGTTTATTATTTTTCTTGTGGTCTTTTCTTAGTTTTGATGTCAGGGTTTTACTGTTTCTCCCAAAACCTTTTTTGTTATCAAACAGGTTGCATGAAAGAGGAATGAGCTGTTCCGTGAAGTTTTGATAAAATTCATCTGTAAAACAATTTGAAATGGCATGGGGATAGATTTTTGATTTTTTGATAGTTCATTAATGTATATTCGTTTATTCAAATTTTCAATTTCTTTAGTCATTTTAGGAAGTTTTCTAGACCTGATCATTTCATCCAAGCTTTTAAATGTACTGGCATGTATTTCATATTTTATGAGAAGTTGTATCCTGCTCCCCTCACCGCAATCATGGCTCCCAGCCTCAAGGTCATATGTTAGGACATTTTTAACTTCTCTATCTGTGGTTACTTCTGTTTCTTAATATTATTTGTTTGAGATATTGCCCTTTCCCCTTCTAGTTTGGCTAAATATTTTTCTAATTTGAAGCTCCCTCCCCAACAACTAGCTATTTTATTGGTAGATTATTTTTTTAATCCTAGTATGGTCTGTTCTTTACTTCCTTTTACTTTATGATTAATAACTCTTGTCACTGATTTTATATTTGTTTTAAAGATGCATATGAGAATATAAATTTACTAGAAGGTACTTTTTTGGGAGGTTTCTGTGATATTTTTAGGGTTAACATCACCTCTTTGAAATCTAGTAAGGCTTAGTTTGCTATCTAGTTAACTGATGGTGTTTGTAAATGTTCCCTATGTATTTAAGAGAAAAAAATAACTTTATTGGGGATGATGATTTTTCTGTAGTCACAGTTCATTTTATTTATTTTTACTAAGTTACTACTAATTCCTCCTTGTTTTTAATGATTACTGATTTAGGCATATTAAAAATTTCCACTGATTATGAATCAGATTCACCTTGGAATTCCTAATTTTTCTTCATATAATCTAAGGCCATTTTATTAATTGCTTCTAAGTTCATGGTTATTATATGTTGTTGGATTGTTTCATATGCCATGGAGTATCTCTATCCCTATTAATGCTTTTTTGTTAAAAATTCCATTTTTGCTATTACTACAGCTATACTGACCTTTTGGCTTATCATTACCACTTTTTAAATTCATTAAGGAAGAAATTCTGATAAAGCTTATAGTTTAAAATAGTTCACACACCCAAACCATCAGGCTTTACCAGAAGTTTTTCTTTTTCCTACTGGGACTAAGGCCTGATTATGTTTTGCTCAACCGTGATATTCTAAGATCTACGCTTCTCTCTGTTCCCACCTTAACTGACCTTTTTGCTCTAAATGCGTTATTCTCTGAGGAAAACTATCATTTAAAAACTTGATAAGGGAGCATTTGTTTACTGATGTTTGATTTTTTAAGGGTGGGGGCCAGAGGGAGTGAGCGAGCAAGAATCTCAAGCAGGCAACACGTCCAGTGTGGACCCTGACTTGGGGCTCGATCCTTATCGCCCTGAGATCGTGACCTGAGCTGGAATCAAGAGTCAGATGCTGGGGTGCCTATGTGGCTCTGTTGGTTAAGTGGCCTCCAGCTCAGGTTCGTGAACTCAGGATCCTGGGAATGAGCCCGTCGGTCTGTCTGCTCAGCGGAGAGCCTGCTATTCCCTCTCCCTCTGCCTGCTGGTGCTGTCAAATAAATAAAATCTTATTAAAAAAAAAAAAGATGCTTAATCAACTGAGCCACCTAGGCACCCATTTCTCAAAATTTTTTATGGAGTGAACCTACTACTGTGTTTTTTGCACAAAGACTATGTAAGGCAGCAACAAAAAGCTTTTATTTAATTTATTTATATTGGGTATTGTTGGAATTGTGGTATAGTTGGAATTGATAAAGAACTCTGTTTTTTTAGATTTACCAGTTTTAGATAAACCTAAAAAATGTATCATGTTAGAGAAAAACATTTTCTGACATGAACTCATTTTCTCTTAAGAACTTTTTCTTCTCCATGGATACCTTAACCTATGTAGCCTGAAAGTTGAGTGGGTTTTCCAAAACCCGTGTTAGTGGCAGTGGCTGTAATCTGGACAGACACTGCCTGTTTCTGTTTTCTGGGCAGAGGCTTGGTATGCATTCTGGAAGCTGTCATGGGTTGGTCCTGGGAGAGCACAGAGACTCAAGTGGTAAGCCTGAAAGCACCACTGAGCTGTGCATTCTCCAAAGATATTTAGACAATATTGATCGTATAGTTAGTTCATCATGAAATAACATAGTTTGAGTGGGGGGAAAAGGACTTACTCCCCTCTAGGCCCTTTTACACTTAAACACTGTTTTAATAATAATCTACCAGAAAAACCAATAGATTTGAAAAAAGTAAGAATGTTACTATAATCCTACCTTTGGATTAAAAGACTTTCTTAATGCAGCGCTGAATAACATGATACAGTTTATATTTAACTTGGCACACTCTAGAAAGGTCAGTGCAGTAAACCAAGTAACGCAAATTCTTAAAGAATATTTATTTATTATAGAGCGAGTGAGAGCTTAAGCTCAGGGGGATAGGGCAGAGGGAGAAAGACAGAGAAACCCGAGTGGGCTCGTGCTGAGTGCAGAGCTCGACACAGGGCTGGATCTCACAACCCCGGGATCATGACCTGAGCTGAAACCAAGAGTAGGACACTTAACCGACAGTGACACCCAGGTGCCCCGTGAATTCTTCATATTAACTGAAGAACATTATAGGGAAGAGGAATGGTGCTGTGGTGATGGTAGTACTTTTTTTTCAGTTTTTCCTAAGAACCCTTGAAATCCATTCAGATAAAGCTTAAAACTTATCTACAGTTGGAAGTTTAAAACTAACTTTCTTGTGTGGAGAATCTCTGGCAAGATGATAGAATTATGGGCCCTATCCCTAGAGAGATCTTAGTTTAGCCTATTTTGGGCACGACATAGACATCCGAATTTGGTAATTCCGTTGAACATTCCTATTTGAAAGCCACTCATCACAACTGTAACAGATCTGCTAAGGCTTAAAAAAAATGCCGTTTACACAATACCATGTAGTAAAAATACTTCGGTGCCTTTTTCTTAGTTCCTGTGTAGAGTGGAGTGAACATTGCTGGGGTCTCTCTGAAGGATCTGAACTTAGACACAGGAACTGACGAAGATCCCGAGCAGTGGGAAAATGTCCAAACAGTTGCCAGGTAATATGCTCGTTTTGCATTTTCAGTCCCTGGAGTTAGATGTGAGCCTGAATTCTACCAGGGAGATGAGACTAGCTCCCCTAGGTATACATTGTTTTATTTCCCACACTTTTCATTGGCTCACCAGATTATAAATTCTTAAGCAGTCAGGGACCGAGTCTGTCTTTTTCTGAGCCTAATCCTAAACACAGCAGGTACTCACTTGTTGA
This sequence comes from Mustela erminea, assembly GCF_009829155.1. Classification (NCBI taxonomy): domain Eukaryota; kingdom Metazoa; phylum Chordata; class Mammalia; order Carnivora; family Mustelidae; genus Mustela; species Mustela erminea. Next base: position 72,401,566 of record NC_045622.1, read on the forward strand.
CAATATATTATTTTAAACTTTATAGTCTGTACTGTTACTGGTAAAATTGATACCCGTTATTAATTTCTGTATCTCTATACTTACCCTCATAACTGTTTAAATGACCAACTGCTGTAAGAAAATTTTTTTTTTAAAGATTTATTTGACAGACAGAGATCACAAGTAGGCAGAGACACAGGCAGAAGAGGAGGCAGAGAGGAGGAAGCAGGCCCCCTGCCGAGCAGAGAGTCCAATGCAGGGCTCGATTCCAGGACTCTGAGATCATGACCTGAGCTGAAGGCAGAGGATTAACCCACCGAGCCACCCAGGCGCCCCTGTAAGAAATTTCTAGGGGAAATTATTGATGGAAACACTTCAGTTCTGTGACATTGTCAAGATAGGTTGCCAGACATGGATGTTCAATGACATTTCTTCTGAAGTTAACTTCTTATGTTCATGATTTCTTTTAACTCCAGAGTGGTTCCGAGATGATTAAAAAGAAAGGATATACTTCTTGGGGGGTTTCCCTATCTGTAGGGGATTTAATGGAAAGTATTTTGAAGACTCTTAGGAGACTATATCCAGTTTCCACCATGAGTTAGGCAGGATGTTCATATTTGAAAAATTATTTAACGTTACCACAAAACAGGGGTAAAAGAGGATCTGTGAGGAACAACTTTTTTTTATAAATATTTTATTTATTTGGCAGAGAGAGATCACAGGTAGGTAGAGAGGCTGGCAGAGAGAGAGAGAGGGAAGCAGGCTCCCCGCTGAGCAGAGAGCCTGACGCGGGACTCAATCCCAGGACCCCGAGACCATGACCCGAGCCAAAGGCAGCAGCTTAACCCACTGAGCCACCCAGGCGCCCCAGGAACAATTAATTTTTGAGGTTGATCTTGTACAAGCATCTCTCTTTCTGAAGTCTATTTGCTGCTGAAGAGACTGAGAAAGGGGTGGTGTTGGTGGTAGAGGAACTTACCTTTGTAGACCTTTGTCCTGGTATTTATTATTCAATTACATAAAACTAAGTTTCTTTGCATGTTTATCTATACAAATATCTGGTAACATTGTGAAACACTGTGGGTAGGTCTTGCACCATTTTGAGTTATTCTCTAAAAGTTCCAATTTTGTCCAATGAAGAGAAAAAAGAAGCACTAGTGGGCGCTTGGGTGGCTCAGCGGGTTAAGGCCTCTAACTTTGGCTCAGGTCATGATCCCAGGGTCCTGGGATAGAGTCCTGCATTGGGCTCCTGGCTCTGTGGGGAGTCTGCTTCTGCCTGACTTTCTCCCCTCTCATGCATTCTCTCACTCTCGAATAAATAAATAGATAAATAAAACCTTAAAAAAAAAAAAAACAACCAAAACACTAGTAACAGAAGTGTTAGCAGTTAGTCTCCTGGAGAAGGTAAGTTGAGGCCTGGGTAAAACTCCCCCGCTAGTCTGAATATGACAGGCTAAAGCAAAATGGAATAAAATGACTGGGAATAAACTAATAGGAATTTTGAAGGGATTCCCTGCTAGGAAGTGATATGGGGTAAGGAGACGGCTAAAGGAGAGTGGTTCCCAGCAAGCATGACCAGAGCCTGGGGCCCGTGTGGAAAGATGGCTGGTGTATTAAATAGTAAATATGTCTAACCATCTGTTTTACATTTTTCTCTGTCCTGTTGGTCTATTTTTCTGCCATAATTCATACCACAAGTCTCTTAAATACTCATTCACTCAGCAACTGCTGTTTTTGATGTTACAGACCTTTGTAGAAAGAGGAGGGAATGGAGGGAAGGGCAGGGGTAGGAAAGAAGGGGAGGAAAGGAAGAAATTATTATTTTTTAATATTTTATTTATTTATTTGACAGACAGAGATTACAAGTAGGCAGAGAGGCAGGCAGAGAGAGGAAGAAGCAGGCTCCCTGCTGAGCAGAGAGCCCGATGTGGGACTCGATCCCAGGACCCTGGGATCATGACCTGAGCCGAAGGCAGAGGCTTTAACCCACTGAGCCACCCAGGCGCCCTGGAAGAAATAATTAAGCCTTTACTTTCAGGTCCTCTATGGATAAAAGAAGTATTCCTTAGTGCTTCTTTGTGTCCTGCTCATAAAGGTAAAGCTAACCCCTGAAGAGGAGGCTTGTTTGAAAAAAAAAGTGTAGAAACTCTGGGAAATTCAGAAGCTCAAGCTTTAAAGTTGCTTAAAGCTTCCATTCTGAAGTTAAGGAAGGAAAGATGGTAGTTATAGGATTAGATATGTCAAAATTTTGAATAAACCTGAATTCCTTAATGTGGAAAAAGGGGGCAACACTGAGTTCTCTATTTAGCTCTCCAGCTGTTTGACCATCCAAATGTTGGATGATACTTCGTGTTTCCAGTTCCTGTATGACTGCAGTTCGTGCCTAGGTGTAGGTGTTAGACACACACACCCCATTTGGTTCAAAAGAATGATGTGTGTATACTGTGTTCAGAGATTCTGATCCTTGTGTTCTGGCTGGCTGATATGTTCACTGATACACTATAAAAAAGTTGCAACCAGCTGGTGCAACCACTCTGGAAAACAGCATGGAGGTTCCTCAAAAAGATGAAAATGGAGCTATCCTATGACCCAGCAATTACACTACTGGGTATTTACCCTAAAGATACAAACGTAATGATCCAAAGGGGCACGTGCACCCAAATGTTTAATAGCAGCAATGTCCACAATAGCTAAACTATGGAAAGAACCTAGATGTCCATCAACAGATGAATGGATAAAGAAGATGTGAGATATATATAATGGAATACTATGCAGTCATCAAAAGAAATGAAATCTTGCCATTTGTGACGACATGGATGGAACTAGAGGGTATTATGCTGAGCGAAATAAGTCAATCGGAGAAAGACAACTATCATGTGATCCCCCTGATATGAGGAAGCTGAGATGCAACGTGAGCAGTTTGGGAGGTAGGAAAAGAATAAATGAAACAAGATGGGATTGGGAGGGAGACAAACCATAAGAGACTCTTAATCTCACAAAACAAACTGAGGGTTGCTGTGGGGCAGGGGGGTCGGAAAAGGGTGGCGGGGTTATGGACACTGGGGAGGGTATGTGCTATGGTGAATGCTGTGAAGTGTGTAAACCTGGTGATTCACAGACCTGTACCTCAGGGGCTAAAAATACATTATATGTTTATAAAAAAAAAAAAAAGTTGCAACTTTATCTACAAGGTAAAAATGGATGTATATACAAAAGTTACTAAATGGTAGTTCCAATCCTAAATTAAGCCTTGATTTGACCTTGCTGGCTTTTATTCTGATAATTTTTTTAAAGTAATCTCTACACCCAACATGGGGCCTGAATTCACAACCCAAGATCAAGAGTTACATTCTCCATCAACTTAGCCAGGTACCGCTGTTCTGATAATCTCTATAGACGATCTAAACTGTATAAATCCTTCAGTGATGACGGAGACCAAGGTGGGCATTCTTTTCTTGGAAGAAGTATAGAGTAGGCTGTCTGGCTTCCTAAATATCTTGCAATATCTTAAGTAGTTCTTTTCTTTTCTTTGTAACCTCATGAATTTTCTATCTCATTATGACAGAAAATTCTGTTCTACTTAGCTGAGCTCTGCATGAAACAGAGCTCACGGGGTGGTCACAAACTCACCAGGAAGACTGGCTCCAAGTGCCCCTAAACGCGGGGAGGCACTCTACCCCTCCTACTTAGCTGTGGCCAGACCGTCTTGCCCAATTAACGTAAATTCTCTGGTGTATAGCTTGACAATTGTCACTCTGTTCCTTCCATCTTGATGGAAACAGTTGTGATTCGGTGAAGCCTAGAAAGGTAACAAATCTTGGCAAGGGCTGGTAGAGGAGGGCCCCACGCAGGGCCTGCCACAGAACGTCACTCAGGTATTTAGATATCCATGTGGTATGCCCCATACTAAACAGAGTTTACTTTATATGTTGCAGAACAAATAATGCGAATTTTTAACCTGATATTATGCTTTGTTTGCAAAATCAAAAACCGGGCTTCTTAATAAGATTTAATGTTTCCTAAATGTTCAATAAAGAGAAAAGTTATGCAACAAATTTTATTTAGCATAGTCAGTCCCAACATTCAGCACAAAAAGTTTACAGAGGATAGAAAGTGCATTAATAAAAGCCAGTCTTTACCAAAAGAAAACAGAAAATATATTATTGATTCAAAATATTTTACACTTGAATGATAAACTGCAATAACTTATTCTGGGCACCTACTGATAAGAGAAAGAAAGAGAAGAAAAGAACGCTTTAAGAAGAGCTCAATCTCCAGCTGATATCAGAGAAGTCAGTAGAGGTCACTGAGACCGGCAGTCTTTCTTGCTTTTTGCATTAGTGCCCTCAGCTGGAACTGTTTACGGGACAGAAGACGTACATGCTGGGAGGGGGAAAAAAGTTTCAACAGTTTAGAATGGATTTGACCCACACATGAAGTATCATACAGTTTGTAACCTAGATGGGATCTAATTAGCAATCTTCCTTTGGAACCAGTACTTCATTATATGGGGGTTTTTAAACTCACTAGATTGATGCTGGCAGGCTGTGTTAAGGAAAGTGACCTTCTGAGATCCTATAAAGATTACGTTACAGGGAACAGCATGACCTTATAGGATCTGGCTCAGGAGTTTGAACTACATCTTAAGATAAACCAAGACACAAGGAGAACTTGACCTACGATCCTATCAAAAGTTCATAAAATGTTGATAACTACGATTATCCCCAGTTGTCAAAAAGCTGGGGAGTGAGCAGCATAAGCCAGCTTTCGTCCCATGCCTAGCAATAGCTCCTCTCTCTGCCCTCTCTGGGTGCACCTTTCCCTAAGCTATGGCACCCAAGCAGGGGACAGTGTACAGAAGGGGAGTCTGGGGTCTTACACCCAGACATTCATGTGTGTGCAGCAGGTGACCAGCCTTGCACGTTTACTGAAGCAGCAGCAGCAGCAGGATCAAATAGCCAAAGGGCTGCCACCATTAGTCCTAAAACCACTGTTCATGACCCAACAGACAGTACTGGCTCTCTGGATCTTCACGTCTCTGTGACAGTAATAAGCCTCAACAACCTTCATGCAGAAGGACTCTGGTGCGACCAGGGCAGCCTGATACTTTGCAGGGCTGTTTGATCTAGGAAAACGGATCTAAAATTATGCAATTCTAACAAAATAGGAAAAAACCACACTCTCAAATGGGGGTGGCAGTCAGCAATCTTAACTGAGGTGGTGTGTCTGACCAGAAAGAACCAATGGAAATCTGACTGTTCCTCCAGACCCAGCCAGGTACAGCAGTACGAGAGAAGAACCACGTTCCACTTCCTGCTGCCTGGGGGGTGGGGACTGCGGCCACTAATCTACCTTTCTTCCTCTCCCAGATGGATCCGCAGCCCTGGGTAGGTAAGATGACGCTGCTCACAGCCACAGATTTCACTGGCTCTCTTTGGGAACACAAGGAATTTTAACTTCCCCTACAGAGAAACCCTCCTGGTCTGTGGCTTTCAAGGTCAGTGCCTCTTTTAAAACATGAGTTCTGAGATCCTGGAAAGCAGACTGAGGAAGACATACCTTTAGGAAAACATCCAGATCTATTACTCCCCGCCTCAAGGCTTCTCCCAGGTAAAAGATAGTGTCTTCAATAGCATTTTCCTCTGCATACAAATTTAGGATCTGTTTGTATAGTGGGGCTGTGGGAATGATAACTTCATCAATATCATTGTTTTCAGACTGATTTTCCATTTTCTCCAGAGCAGAACTGAGTTCTTCATCCTTCTTTCTCAAAAGTTCTATGTTTTTGTCAACCTCAGCCTGAAAACGAAATAGTCCAAGCATGATGATTTCATATTAACTGTACATAACTCTCTGGTCTCAACTCTGTAACTCCACTTTATAGAAACAGACCCGCAAAATAACAAAGCAATACTTAACTCACGGTAGAGGTGAATGTTTGAAATAACATACTGGCCAAAGGTAGAGGAAAAGGGTGATGGAAGATGCTGAGTAAGAACAGAATAATGTTGAAAACACCCTGAGCTAAGCACTTCCAGGGGCAGTGATCAGTTTGTCACTTCTCAGTGACAAATGATCTTGCAAACCAAGCCATCAGACAAGATACCTTCCAGCAGGAGGTTCCTCACATGAAAATTATAAAAGCGGTCTTTCTTCCAAGCCAGTGGGCCATGCTACAGAGGGCTAACTTTCCCCTGTCTAAGCAGCTCAAGCCACAGAACCCCAAACGGCTGAAATTCAGTTATGAGCTACTGTAGGTGGCAGGTGCAGGCTGGGAATTGTAGTGGTGTCACTTTGCTGCACTTTTTTTTTTTTTTAAGATTTTATTTGACAGACAGAGATCACAAGTAGGCAGAGAAGCAGGCAGAGAGAGAGGAGGAAGCAGGTTCCCTGCTGAGCAGAGAGCCCTGATGTGGGGCTCGATCCCAGGACTCTGGGATCATGACCTGAGCCAAAGACGGAGGCTTTAACCCACTGAGCCACTGAGGCGCCCCACTTTCCTGAACTTTTAAAAGTCTCAGGCTACTACTGTGAGGCTGACTTTACACACTAGAACCATTTTGCAGAACTCACGCGCACACACAAACCACTGTCCCCAGAGCCCTCAGACACATCTGCTGGAATAAATTCTCCCTTCGTGGGACTGAAAGTGGCGAGGGAAGCTGGCACTTCTGTCATGCCAGAAGGCCTCTACTTCATCACTGAACAAACAAGTCACATGGCACAGCAGTCTGATAAAAGTTCGAGGAAGCTGAAGAGCGAAAGGCTGCATATACCCTAGATGATGGAGGTAGGAGGGCTCGCTGAAGATGCTTTCAATATAGTTCAAACATCTGGAAACAAAAAAGAACTGACCCCTAAGTCTATAGCCACGGTCTGCAGACCTTCATCAGGGCGCGGAAGTCTCTCAAATTGTTATCTCCTGGCTACTGTCTGGTGACATCAAGCATGAAACAACGCTCCTTTGAGTCAAGCCGCAGCCCTCAGAGTGAAGCTGGCAAACAGAGAGATGTTCTAAATACCCTCCACCTCCTAAAGACCAAGCTGCAAACACAGGCTCCTCTTCTAACGAAGCCACAGAGAAGCTATATTCAAAAGCTTAAAGGCACGTATAATTTTCTGAACTCTTACGAAACCCACAATGTGCAGGGTAAACGAGGTGCAGACATCTAAAATTCGCAACTATTCAATGAGCTACTTACTACTTCTTGATCTAAACGGGTAACCATCTCTTCCAGTTTCTGATGACCTTTTTTCAGATCTTCCTCTGTTCGTTTCAAGGCATTGAGCTCTGCCTGGGCACGATCCATTTCCTCCTTCATCCGCCATCTCAGCTTGTCACTGACCGCTGAGATGAGAGAGGCTCGGATGGTGTCCTCGCTGATGGTGCCGTCCCGACTGGGACCTGCAGGGGAAATGGCAGAAACCACTGGCTTAATTTCCCAAGCACTTTCTATTCCTTTCACAGGAGCCTTCAGAAAACAGGACAAAATGAGCTGACACTTTCAAAGTGGGAGGAAAGAGAAATTTTCCAGTAAATGTTATAATTCATCAAAAAAAAAAAAACCACATTAAAATCTGAGTTGATTCAGAAATACTTTCCCTGTGAGAGATTACTATGAATCCATATTTACCCGCCTTCTCTGACAGCTGAAATAATCTGAATAAGCTGAAATAAAAGACAGGGGCTACAGATTATAACTATTCCCTGATCTCCAACAAATGGGACAAATTTATACCAAAGAAAAACATCTAATTCACGTCAAGTGCATTCTCTGGTTGGCTAAGCTAAGGGAGACGGGAACCTACTGCAGAGGCTGACAAGAGGACTGAGCACAGGCAGTTTCCTCGGTGTAAGGTTAATACAGCTTCCCTTGTACAAGACTTTTACTCCATTACCCTTAACCAAAAGAACAGGAATGAACAGATGAGCAAGAGAGTGATGTATATCACTCTCAGTTCTGTGTATTCTCAGATTCTTTACTATTCTCTTCAAAACATCCCTTCTTCATCAGTGTCTTACAGAATTTCCTTGCATATTTCAGATCAAATAAACTTATCGCTCCGATATTTTAATATTTTATTTATTTGACAGAGAGAAATCACAACTAGGCAGAGAGGCAAGCAGAGAGAGAGGAGGAAGCAGGCTCCCTGCTGAGCAGAGAGCCTGATGCAGGGCTCGATCCCAGGACCCCGGGATCATGACCTGAGCTGAAGGCAGAGGCTTTAACCCACTGAGCCACCCAGGTGCCCCAATCCCTCCGATACTTTCTTCAAAAGGTCCTCCCAGAGAGAGGGATGGATACTCTTTATGACGATGAGTGTTCTTCAGTTAGAGTCCTAATTCAGCAAATGCATACATGGTATTTTGATTTTCAATTATGCCTGATGATAGAATACCATGTGAGGAATTATATTTATCTGTCACTGCCTAAAATGATTAAAAAATGAATACAGACTTACAGAGTATCATGTCCACTTTGTACTGAAAATTTTATCCCAGTGACACAGAGTTATACGCCACAGGATGAAACAACCCCAAAACAACCCCTTAGTCTAATGTATCCAAACTCTTACCTCCACGTTCCCATCCACCACAGGCCTGGTCCCTGTATCAAAAAAGCACACCGCTTCTCGAATGCAATCGAGCTTTCCCAACAATAGGCAGCCAGCCCCACACCTGCTCTTCGGTGTCCTGTGTGCTCCCAGTTCTTGCCATTACTAATTAAAAACTCCACTTTTTAGTTAGTAAAGTTGTCTTCTTGCAGAAGCTCGTTTATACCAGGTTACCCTGAATGCTTTTCTGGCTTTCTGTAAATGACAGCGGGACACACTGGCATTCTCTCTGGTTTCATAGGTTTGAAAGGAAGAGTCTAAGTCCAAACAGTTTGGCTTTTTTCTTTCTTTCTTCTCTCTTATTTCCACCACAGAAGAACTTTTTTCTTCCCCCTGACTTAGGTTTTCTCCTTGCAAGTGAAAATGAGTGCAGACAGTGTCTCCTGCGACCAGATTTTCCTGAAGGGAGTCCTTCATCCAGCTGTCCTGAGGACACCGCATGCACACAGTGACAGCCCAGAGTCAGACCTCCTGTGTGCACTAATTTCTCCCTACGAGGGCCTCCCTCTTTCCTGCTAGAAAACTTCTGCCAAAGAGAGCTCAGATAGTATTCATCCTACACGGTTCACAGAGAAGTAACTGATACCTCCTATTTTATTATTAACAACCAAATCTACAAGGTATGTTCTTTCTCGAATTCATTTCTGATTTTACAAAGTATTTCAGCTTATTTCGTATTTCTGAAAAGCAGAAGTATTAACTCTTTCAGGTTAACTTGTGCTTTGGAATTCAGAATGCTAAAGCCAGAGGGCAACCACATTTCCCCTATGAAAACTGAGGTCTTATTTTTCACATCTTTGGCCTCTTAATATCTAACCTTTCTGAAGTGTTCTCATCAATTTCCCAACTACTGCACCATCTCCAGGCTCATGATCCTAATTTTTCTTGCGGTTTTCCTGTCTGACCACCTCTTTACTAACATCCTCCCCTACAGAGACCAGGATGATCCTAGAAACCTTCCCCAATTACCAAGATCTCCTTTCATTCCTTCTCGTCCCCTTGACCTCCCTTTCTCCCACTCCTGTTTCCTGGGAATACCTGGCCGCGGCCTGGACTTCTCGCCATCTCTTAAGAGCGTACAGGTGGTCCACCAAGGTGGCCTCTCTCACATTCTATCAGACCACCAGGCCTCCTACCTCCAAAGGCCTCACCTTACCCAAGGCCTCAATCCTTCTGACTCTTTCTTAAAACTCTAGCCTCCTTTTACCTTCTACCCACAAGGCAAAACCCCTCAGGACATCTTTGAAGGACTGAAACCACCAGATGGGAGTTTTCCACTCTTTTCTCCCAATCTCCTTTGGAACAAGAATCCTAATTCCTTTAACTATGGTCTGACTCCTCACCGTTCAAAAGCATTACCCTCCCTTTCTCAGGAAGACAACCTGCATTCCTCTAGATCCTTCTGAAAGACCAGCTGCTTTTAAGCTTCCATCTGTTCTTCCTACTCTGATTAGTCTAAACACAGGGTCTTGGCTTTTTCTACTCTGCTCTTGGCTTGCTTGCTTTCATCTCTCTTCCTAGCCCCAAACCTTGGATAATCTTTGAAACTCTATTCTCTCTAGTTCTTTCTTCCTGAGTTCAAGGCCAGTCTTATCCAACATTACTCTATGCACATTCTCAAGGAGGATAATACTGCTTCTCTCAGGGGATGGAAACTTGCTCTTAGGAAGTGAAAAAATCTTGTTCTTTTTATGTACAGAGTGGAAATATATGTAAACAGATATATAGTATAATTTATGGTATTAACAGCAGATATACAGTATAATCTACGGTATTAACAGTTCATGGAAGGGAAAGAAAAAAAATGTCTAAAAAGGCTCCTGAGGAGGAAGATGAAGAAAGAAAGGTTAAGAAACACTGCTGTAATCCATCTGTGACCTTGCTTTTCTACTAGCTACTGTAAACTTCTACCTGCTGGCCTTGTTCCCACACCCAACCGCACCCCCAAAATTATGGTATACATTTGCTGCAACACTTCAATTATACTAATTACAACCTATGCAATGCAAAAACTTCCTGAAGGCCTTATAAATGACCAGGGTGGGCTAACTACCTGCCAGATGATTGTGCTTTTCTCCACAGCCAGCTCTAGCTCTTAACAAATTCTTGTCATTCTAACAAACAAAAACAGTTTAATATTCTTAAATATCAGATTTCCATCTTCTCTCTACCATCAAATATGGTTAAGGCTAATCTCCACTAGTGATCTTTCCTCTATTAACCCTAATTTCCACTAATAATTCTTACTAAATTTATCAGTTTAAAAACATACTTTGAACTTTAAAAAAATACCCGAGTACAAAAAAGACAAAGGTGTATTTTTAAAAGATTCGGGTCTGCCAAAAACTTCCGGCCTGATACCAGTTTTCAGATCAGGGCAACTTGGATCACTGGAAAAGGAGGCCAGCACTTACCAAAACCTGGGCGGGGCCACTGCTTGGGTTACAAACCAGGAACTAGGGATTCCTACACTCTGAGTTTTTGTTTTCCTAGCAGCAGAGAATAGGTTAGAAACTTTGGTTTGCTTATCAAAAGGGGTAGGGTGTTACAGAAACAATTTAATGTTTATTGCACTTGTATTAAGTTGTTTCAATGACATTTTTTTCAGATTTGAATACAATTAGCCTTTTCCCTACATTTTTTAATTTGTTGTGCCTCCTTGGCAAAAATGGCAAACCAAACCAAGTCAAAGAGACTGAACTCTTGGTAACATTTCCTGGTAAAAATGTGGCTGTCTTTTTGCAGACAGGAACAGTTATCTGTAAAGAATTTGACTTCTGAAGGGCTTGGCACTGAACTGTGATAGCTGTTCAGGCAGAATTATTTGAGTTAATGGAAGCAGTGAGTGTTAAAATCTGCAATGTTAAGTATTTTACTCATTTTTTGTTTCTCAACACTCTTTCAAACACCTGTCCCTTCAAGGCAGTAGAGTTCTGTGGTTAATCATATGCAGCAATTAAAGTGTTCCATTTATCTGTTTAGAAGTTATCTGAAATAATAAAGGATTAAGCATATTCTTTTTTTTTTTTTTTAAAGATTTTATTTATTTATCAGAGGGAGAGAGGGGGAGAGAGCGAGCACAGGCAGACAGAATGGCAGGCAGAGGCAGAGGGAGAAGCAGGCTCCCTGCTGAGCAAGGAGCCCGATGTGGGACTCGATCCCAGGACGCTGGGATCATGACCTGAGCCGAAGGCAGCTGCTTAACCAACTAAGCCACCCAGGCGTCCCAAGTATTAAGCCATATTCTTATAATTAGTCTGGATTTTTCACACACAAACACATTGTTTTGTTAAAATTATTACCTTAAAATGGATCAACTTACACTGATGTGAAGTTTTCAAATTTCTTTTAAAAAACACATATTTGGGCGCCTGGGTGGCTCAGTGGGTTAAGCCGCTGCCTTCGGCTCAGGTCATGATCTCAGGGTCCTGGGATCGAGTCCCGCATCGGGCTCTCTGCTCACAGGGAGCCTGCTTCCCTCTCTCTCTGCCTGCCTCTCCGTCTACTTGTGATTTCTCTCTGTCAAAATAAATAAATAAAAAATCTTTAAAAAAAAAAAAAATAAAAAAAAAAAAAATAAAAAACACATATTTAATTCTGGAATTTATATTGTTAGGAAATATGTTAAAGCAAACACTATCATACAGCACCAAATAAGGTCTTCCAAATAAATCTCCAGCTAAAGCCACTAACACTCAAAATGGGAACCAAGCTGACCCGCAGCTGTTGCCTGGCTTTCCATAAAGGTCACAGTTCACCTGAGGAGGGTGGGAGTGCCAAGATTAGACCTTGTCCTTTCCTCTGCCACACAAAGACCTTACTAAGCGGTGTATTTAAACATATTAGGTTCACCTACTTTGTAAAAAGAAGAAAATTTTAGTTAAGATCTGGAATATGAATGCCAAAAAAGAAAACCTATTAAAATTCAAAATTCGATGAACCTTGACACTTTAAGGGATTGTTTAACACAAATAAGAAAAATGATTGGTGGGAGATTCTCATCTCCTTGATCACCTTTCAAACAAAAAACATTTTCTTGCCCTCAAAGAGAAATTTTAATTTTCTTTATACCCACTATAACAAGCCTTGGATTAAGTAGTTTGTGGCAAACGGCCATACCTCAAGTCCCCACACACTGACCTTTACCCATGCAGAGTCAGATTTCAGACGTGCCCTTCTACAATTCCAGATGAGCAGCAATGAAAGGGTAACAAAGATTTTGAGAAACAGTCCTAAGCAAGACCTCACTGAAATGTTAGGTAGGATCCAGTTACTGAACTTGAGCCTTAGGAACTAAAACATAATTAAAAAAAAAAAAAAAAAAAAATTTTTTCTGTTATGAAGAAACCAACATACTACCCAATGGACCTGATAATTCAACAAATAATTTAGGCCCATGTCTTCAAAATGCACCAGTACAGACCACCTACCTGATTTAAAACTAAACACTTAAGACAAACAGTTTTATTTATCTCCTAAGAGTACTTATTGAATGATCAGTTTCATTAACTCAAAAAGTTCATTTATATTAGAGAATCCAGGGTAGTCCCAAAGTACAAGATAACTGAACAGTGACCTTTAAAAACTATTTAAACCAAAAACGAGGGGTGCCTGAATGTCTCAGTGGGTTAAAGCCTCTGCCTTCAGCTCAGGTCATGATCTCAGGGTCCTGGCATCGAGCCCCGCATTGGGCTCTGCTCAGTGGGGAGCCTGCTTCCCTCTCTCTCTCTCTCTCTCTGCCTGCCTCTCTGCCTACTTGTGATATTCTCTGTCAAATAAATAAATAAAATCTTTAAAAAAAATAAATAAAATCTTAGAACAAACAAACAACAAAAAACCAGACTGTGGAGAAGAAGCGCAAAAGCAAAAAAAAAAAAAGAAAAGAAAAATTCCGATTTGGAAAGTGGAAGTGGGTTTCCATTTGAATACAGTAAATGTTAATGATATACAATTGCAAAGACACACCTACCCCTTCAGTTTATTCGATTTCAAGGAACCCTTTTGCAAAATGTGAATTAGCTACGTGATTCCTTTCAAGGATGAGAATTTTTTAAAGATTTTATTTATTTGAGAAAGAGAGAGACAAACGCACAAGCAGGCAGAGGGGGAGAGGAAGAAAAAGACTCACCACTGAGCAGGGAGCCTGACTTGGGGCTCCACCCCAGGACCTTGGGATCATGACCTGAGCTGAAGGCAGACACATAACTAACTGAGCCACCCAGACACTCCTCAAGGATGAAAATCTTAACAACAGATCCAAAGTGTCCAAAGAAGAGATTCTATTCTGGGTCAAGCATTAGGTTAGAAGCACCTCATTTTGTTAATTTGTCTCCTCAAAGTTTCAAAACACTAAGTAAACCAGGGTTGAAGATGTCTGTAATCACTCTCTGATAAAAGGACTCCACTGAGATGAAATAAACCTGGAGATTCTGGCACAAAGGAAGTAGGGCTGATAGTACACCCTCTGATAAACTTCATGAAGGAGCCAATTAGCTCACTGACTTCACATGCAAATTCATAACATGGGAAGGTTTCACTGAGTGGCATCACACTCTTCAGAGGACTACAGTGGACCAACTATAATAACATTCTTGAACATCTGCTTGATAGCCTTCAATCCTTTTTTTTTTTTTTTAAAGATTTTATTTATTTATTTGACAGACACAGATCACAAGTAGGCAGAGACAGGCAGAGAAAGCGTGGGGGTGGGGTGGGGAAGCAGGCTCCCCGCAGAGCAGAGAGCCCTATGTGAAACTCGATCCCAGGACCCTAGGATCATGACCTGAGCCCAAGGCAGAGGCTTTAACCAGCTGAGCCACCCAGGCACCCCAGCCTTCAATCCTTCTTAATCCAGATTATAATATCCAACAACTTTATCTCCAAATCAATGCCACCCAGATGCACCACAGGCAGCAGCTGGCAGATGGCGCCATGCATGAATCCAGTGGGTCTCAGCGGATCCCACAACATGCTACCCTTCCCTTTCCAGTGGAGTCTGGCATTGTCCACTGAAATGCCCAGTTGTGGACTAAAGGTTCTCTTGAGTACCCATCTGTCAGCCCATAACACATACAAATGACCACACATCCATACCTACTTCGGCTTTCTTCTGGCATCTGCTATTAAGAAAATGTGAACAAGTATTAATACTGTCCTCAACTTGGCGGCAGTCAAGTCATTTTAAACCTTTAAAATCAGAGTCCAGGTTCTCTTATAGTTTTGGCAATGCCAACTTGGTGAAAATTACATGCCTTGTTCTAACAAAAGTGTTTCACTCTTAAGGAATATATTCTAATCCAAAGAAACAGAAATTTAAGTTTTTAAAAAATTTAACTTTTACCCTGTTATCAAGAAAGTTTATCTTCCTTCTGATGCCTTTGTTGACAAATAATGCTTAGGAGGGACAGAAAATCTACGGAATGTTTCCAAATTCCACATCTTTTCCCAGTGATTTTCTAGTAGAAAATGTTTTTGATAGTTACAAAGATGATACACAAAAAATACACCTGGTCCTACAATGACTTCTAGGAAAAATCTGAGTTACAGACCACAGCCACAGCTTTTTCTTCCCTTACATAAAACAAATACTATTAAGATATCACTACATTTGCCCAGACCTGATGAAGCACCATCGACAGGTTTTTCATTATTTCACAGCTGTCCCTAGGTGAGCTCCCATACTGCCCTCAGTGAGCTCCAATCTCGCAAGACTGACTTTAGGTCCAGTTAGGTGGGAAGCTAGCTAATAAAAAAGCTATAAAATGAAATGACAAAACAAATTCTGGTTTTCTTTTAAATGTCGTTTAAACCCTTGGGGCACCTAGGTGGCTCAGTCGTTAAGTGTCTGTCTTTGGCTCAGGTAATGGTCCCAGGGTCCTGGGATTAAGGCCCACACTGGATCCCTGCTCAGCAAGAAGCCTGGCTTCTCCCTCTCCCGCTCCCTCTGCCTGTGTTCCCTCTCTCGCTCTGTCTCTGTCAAATAAGTAAATAAAATCTTTAAAAAAAATAAAAAGAAATAAAACCTGCACTAACTGGAATCAGAAAGAGCTATTTTAAGTTCCAGGAGCTGCATCCATGCCCCTCCTCCTTCAATACTTTGTCAGAAGAGGTTGCTATAAAGAATGCAATCTCCAGGGGTGTTTGGGTGGCTCAGTGGGTTAAGGCCTCTGCCTTTGGCTCAGGTCATGATCCCAGGGTCATGAAATCAAGCCCCCCATTGGGCTCTCCACTCAGTGGGGAGCCTGCTTCTTTCTCTTTCTGCCTGCCTCTCTGCCTACTTGTGATCTCTGTCAAATAAATAAATAAAATCTTAAAAAAAAAATGCAATCTCCATTCGTTTATTTTTAAAGATTTATTTTTTGAGAGAGAGCACACACTTGTGTGAGTGGGGGGGAGGGGCAGAGGGAGAGAATCTTCAGGCAGACTCCCCGCTGAGTAAGGAGCCTACTGCAGAGCTCTCAAGAACCATGAGACCCTGACCTGAGCCAAAAACCAAGAGCCAGATGCTCAAGCAGCTAAGCTACCCATGAGCCCCTCTATTAATTCATTTTTAAACAGTTCTTTTATTTCCGTGCTGTTGGGATGGTTAAATACCAACATTTGAACAGATATCCAAGCCCATAATAAAAAGACCTGTGTTGGGACGCCTGGGTGGCTCAGTCAGTTAAGCCGCTGCCTTCAATTCAGGCCATGATCTAGGGTCCTGGGAAAGTGTACCTCATTGGGCTCCTTGCTCCGCAGGGAACCTGCTTCCCTCTCCGCCTCTGCCTGCCACTCTACCTGCCTGTGCATTCTCTCTCTCTCTGACAAATAAATAAATAATTAAATAAATAAATAAAATCTTAAAAAAAAAAAAAAAGGCCTATGTTAATGATGCTTTCAGTCAGGTGCTTGTTTTATACAATAAAATCAAAATCTATGCAATGAAACTATCAAGTTATATAAAGCACAAAGAGATTAATACAGTCTCTCTCATGGCCTCAGTAGTACACAGACTAGTATAAATTCTGGTTACCACAGATATATTGAGGAAACACTGACCAGTTGTGAACTCTAACATCCAATACTTTTATGGTTTTTTCCTGTATGAGTTTTGAAGTCCAACAGCACTGTGCACAATGTACTACCAGAACGATGAAAAAAATCAAGCAGGCAAACAATGAAGAGAACAATACATATTAAAGGATAGCCAAGATTATCATAAAATGTTTCTAGCCTAAGAAAGTACTCTTTTTTTAAAAATTTAATTTTATTTTTTTAAAAGATATTTATTTATTTATTTATTTGACAGAGAGAGAGAGAGAGAGAGAGAGAGAGATCACAAGCAGGCAGAGAGGCAGGCAGAGAGAGAGAGAAGGAAGCAGGCTCCCCGCCGAGCAGAGAGCTCCATGCGGGGCTCCATCCCCGGACCCTGAGATCATGACCTGAGCCGAAGGCAGTGGTTCAACCCACTGAGCCACCCAGGCGCCGCCTAAGAAAGTACTCTTGAAAAAATATATAAATTTCTTTGGTAATCTGTTTGAAAAACATAAACATTAGATGTGATTTTAAGTACACCATTTTCCCTACATCCCTGTTTTCTGGATATGTGGAAATAATCTAGTTTCAGCTATAAAATGCTTCACACCTGTGGTTTAAAATGAGTTAATATATAAAAGATTGTTACAAACTGAGGTTCCCTAGAAATCAAAGGGATTATACCATTATCTCAATGAAAAACAGTGACAAACAGTACTATTCTCATTTTGTTGATGATGCCTAAACCAAAATGGAGAGCTTAACAAGACAGTGTGCTTTGCTTACGGATGAAAGATCTCCCATCATTAGGTTTCTAATGCAAATCCTTTAAATTATATTGTAGAAAAAGAGCTACATTATAGTAACTTTGAGAACACTTTAATAAATTAAAACCATGCCACTAGGGCTTCAATAACTAGGCTGTATCAATGGCAAGAACAGCATTAGAAAATTCTTTTAGGGGGGACGGTACTTACATCAGATCTTGGGACGGTTATAATTTATCAGGAAATATAACAAAGATGAACTTCTCAAGCTCCTACATTCATTTAGGCACTCAGCAAAATATTTATTGAGGAACTTCTATATATAAAGCACTATTCTGCATGTTAGCAGGTTGGGGGCAGGGGTTGGTGGTGGTAGCTGATTGGTCAGGTAGGCATACCTACTGCTTGCAAAGGAAACAGGAAGTGGATTTCTTAAGACAGAAGAGTAGTAGAGAATGAGGTTAGAGAAATAACAGGGGAAGAAAGCAGGATCACGCAGGGCCTTCCAGGCCTAAGAACTATGGATTGAATTCTGAGTGAAATGGGGACACTGCCAGGTTCTGAGCACAAGAGTAACATTATTTATGCTTTTTTTTTTTTTAAGTTTTTATTTATTTATTTGACAGAAAGAGAGCACAAGCAGGGGGAGCAGCAGGTAGAGGGAGAGGGAAAAGCAGGCTCAGCAGGGAACCTGATACAGAGCTCCATTCCAGGACCATGGGATCTTGACCTCAGCTGAAGGCAGATATTCAATGACTAAGCCACCCAGGCACCCCTATTTATGTTTTTTTTTTGGTTTGTTTTTTGTTTTTTTTTAAAGATTTTATTTATTTATTTGAGAGAGAGACAGTGAGAGAGAAAAGGAGCGAGGAGAAGGTCAGAGGGAGAAGCAGACTCCCCATGGAGCTGGGAGCCCGATGCGGGACTCGATCCCGGGACTCCGGGATCATGACCTGAGCCGAAGGCAGTCGTCCAACCAACTGAGCCACCCAGGCGTCCCGTCCCCTATTTATGTTTTAATAGGATTACTTGGGAGGCTGTGTTTAAAACAGAGTATATTAAAAAAAATAATAATAAATAAAACAGAGTATAGGGGCAAAGGAAAGACACAGAAACCTTTTGGGAGGCTTCTGGAATAAATCAGATGAGAGACAATGTAATGACTTGGATTCACACTGGTTATGATCAGATTCTAGATCTATTTTGATGATAATAGGCTCCTGATGAGGAATCAAGGACGATGCCAAAGTTCAGAGTACTGATGAGTAGTTATCAGTGGAGATGGGGAAGCTGTGTAGAAAGATTCAGCGTTTAATTCTGGTCATGTTGGGCTTAAGATGTCTATTAAATATCCACGTGGAGATATTAAGGCAGGTGCTCTAAGGATTTGGAGCTCAGGAGAAAAGTATAGGCTGGAAGTATAAATTTGAGAACTGTGGGCATAGAAATGGTATTTAAAGCTAAGATTGGTGGAAATCACCAGGAGAATGAGTACAGAGAATGCTAAGGACTAATAACTGTGTCAAATGCTACTGACGGGCCAAGTAAGTGGAGAAGAGTAATTACCTGTTGGATTTAACCTTGTAAAAATCATTAGTGACCTTGACAGAAGCAGTTTTAATACCAGTGGGCTGGTATGAAGGAAATCCCAAATGGAGGACTTCATAAGAGAAAGAGAGAAGAGGAATTGAAGATGGAGTATGGATAATTTGTCAAGGAGTTCTGCTTGCAGACAGGAATGAAGAAATGGAACAGCGGTGAGAAAGTGGAATTGAGAGGAGGAATTTTTAAGGTTAGTTTAGGGCATATTTTTTTGTGTGTCGATGAGAAGTAATCCAGTAGAGAACAGAAACTGATGATGGGAGGGAAGAAATGGTGAAACGACTGGCCCCCAACTGAGGGAGAGAGGATGAGGTCTTGTAGACAAAAGCAAAGATAACTGGCCTGTGGGAGAAGACAGGTGTGATGGTACAGTGGTGGCAGACAGGCATGCAGCGGGGGGTGGGGGGTTGGGGGGGGTGGAAACCTGTACAAATTCTTGTATTGCTTAAATTTTCTCAGCTGAAGAAAATGATACTTCAGGCACTCTAATAAGCAACACTAAACAGCAACAACTACTGGCCCATGATTATGTGCAGCAGACCCCGTAGTCGTGCTTTCTTTCTCCCTAAGACGTTCACGTGTTTTTACATATAACCAGGCTATGGAAATCTAAGTGCCTGTTAACAGTTCAACACAGACAGAGTTCATCAATAAAAATATGTGACCCAGGAAAGACTGAAGAATCAATCATTTCTTTGTATGCCCTGATAGAAGGCTCATTTATATAATGATAAATCACCTACTTCAAGTTTTGGATTATAGGACATTGACCATTAAGAGTTCTCCATAACAAGGAAGAATATTCTAACATCTCACGTGTGAAAATGAAAGGCACTTTTCACAACAGGAGCCTCTGACTTTCCTTATGGGAGAAAGACAGTTTTGAAGGGTACTTACCGACAGTGGCCACAGGAGGCTGGGAAGGGTACTGAGAACTTGTTGTGGCAGGATACTGACCACCAGGTGGGAAAGGGCAGCCTGGGTAACCGCTGAAAAAAGAACAAAACCCATTCAATGTTGAGACGACTCAGTACTATAGCATCTTCAAGAACCCCATTCAGGAAGTTAACCTGACCTGCTGTTTTATCAGTTAAGGACTTTTAGAGCTCCAGGTGTCTATTCAAGCAAAGTTCTGTAAGAAGTTCCATTAATGACACTGGATTCACTCTTAAGTAAGTGGTCAAAATACTCTTGCTTGGCCCTGTTTATTTGATGGTTGTCTTCACTGGGAGAAGAGAAAAACAACTAGTGTATTTCTAAGGGCAGCCAAACAGCATCAGAACTGGAAGCAACCACAATTTGTGAGAGAACTTTCCCATTCTGGTTAATGAACATATCAGGAAATTATGTTATTCAATTTTTACCTATGGTTCACTGACATCCTTTGAGAGCACCTGATTTGAAAATTCTCCCCTTTAAATAGTTTTAAAAATTTTCTTCTCACTTTATGGGTAGTCTCACTCATGTATTCTTATCAGAGTCAAAAGGAATTTTCCTTATAAGTATTCTCCTCCAATCTGTTATCCGACAGTTTTATAAACATCATTAACAATATCCCTGACAAATGATCATCTTTCTCTATTGAACACTAAATAGCATTTTGACTGAACTTCCACCTAATGGTCCTAAGTTTGCATTCTGGAAAACCACTTGAATAGCAGAAGACTTCTAACATCAGTCTTCTAATCTCTTCTTTAGGTGAACTCTTTTAAATTCTTTCAACCATTATTGACAGGACATGATTTCCAGGTTTAACAACTTTCCTCTGAATGCTCACTAGTTTGAAGTATTTCCCTTACAATGGAGAAGAAAAGTAAAACAAGATGATCACTAGTTACCTGTTAGTTGAACAATAAATCTGGATTAGTTGTCAGGTCTATGACATTGGCAATTCTGATCAATATGCCTGCACAAGTCCATTAAAATTACTGAAACCTGGGCGCCTGGGTAGGGCTCAGTGGGTTAAGGCCACTGCTTTCAGCTCAGGTCATGGTCCCAGCGTCCTGGCTTCCTGCTCAGCTGGCTTCCTGCTCAGCGTCAATATGTGTAATAGCCTGCTTTCTCCTCTATCTCTGCCTGCCTCTCTGCCTACTTGTGATCTCTGCCTGTCAAATAAATAAATAAAATCTTAAAAAAAAAAAAAAATTACTGAAACCCAGCCAGTTCAGAGTCTTGGGGCAAGAGCTCTGAACTGTGAGTCAGTAATGTCTTTCCACTGTAGTGACTCAAAGACTCTACTATTTGTACTAGCAGCTCACACTTTACCACTTGTCCCCAACAAAAAAATTTTGTAGAGCTTGTTGAAATCACAATACTCTCTCATCTTCAGTAAAGGCAAAATCAAAGAAAACAGCAGGCATTTCTGTTCTTAGCAGATACATGCCAAAAGCTACCAAATGCTGCTTTTGTTTCTGGTCTCTTTGGTAACCCTGCTACCACGGTGCCAGGAAACAGTGCCAATCTTACTGAAATTTCTGAATCTGTGGTTTTGAAACTGGGATAAATGTGCTCTTTTTTCCTGGGGTTATTCCCATTTTGCATACCCCTTTAAAGATAATGTATGATCATATTGCTGTATTTTTCAGTAACCTAGTATAAACCTTTTCTAGGCCTATAGACATTAACTTCCAAGAACTCCCTTGGCTCTAGTTTGCTCAATTTCTTCTTCATAGTTATTCTCTAGGTTCAGGGTTAATAATTTTTCTTGAGTAAAGAACTGAGTGGTACTATTTTCTATCTTTGCGTACTATTAAACAACTTGTTCTATGTAGCACATCTTTTTCATACTGAAGAGTCCTTTGAAAATGACGTATTTAAAAAGAATTTTCCAACACTCGTATGTTTCTTTTTCCTTATGTACTCCTTCAAATGTAATAATTATTATATTTAAGGCACTGTTTCTAAGTGCTTGAGGTAGGAGCCTTTAAGGTATGATGAATCCGTTTCTTCCTCAAGATGCTATCAAAACGTCAAGATCCCAGTAAACAATCCTGATAGGACCAAGGAAATAAGAAATGCTAAGTAAAAATTCAGAAGATACAGAATGGAAAATCGCTATCAGCTAGAGGAGATGAGGGAAAGTTCTGGGAGATGTGTAATATCCATGAAGTTGCACCTTTACTCTCTTTAATTCCTTTACTCGTAACCCCACATTCTTCAAGCGCATTAGAGTGTTTCCTTATTCTTCCTGGGGCTTTTGGGGGCTTTCACACTTTGCTTACATACAATGAGGCGGCTGGACTTGAGAACTGGAAAGTATCCCCTCCGTCACAGGATGTTATAACTCTTTGCTGCTCCCTCCATCTCTAAACACTGAATTTCCTTCTTCAAGGTCCTCCACATAAACCCGTTCTTTCATTTATGAAGCTATCGCTGAACTCCCGCCACCACAGCAGAAGTCACCTCCCTTCTGAAGTTCTATTTATCATAGCACTTACCATTGTCTGTCTTTTCTGATACCAGGAACTGGTTTCTAGTATCTTACTACATGCATGCTAGTACACAGACCCAACTGGAACAACCATTCTTGACATACCTTTTAGCTTCCTTGTATACACGCTGCAGGTGCTAAATTAAACTTTCAAAAGATCTTAAGATTTGGAAGAGAACTTAAAGATCATCTAGTCCAACTTTCTAGAGCAAGAATAAAGACTCTCATATTCATTGTTTTAAGATAAAGATTCTTCTTGAGTCACTGATTTATTAATTCTCCTTTAGGACAAAGGGAGAAGAGAAAGAGGTTCTGAAGCTCTTCTGCCAAAACCTTTTATATACAGAAAGATACAGATAGCAGTTTGAATACAGTTAACCTTAACAACTCACTGGCATATTACTTATATTTTGATATTTAAAGTTACATTTCAAAGGAAAAAAAGACATCAGATTCTGGAAAATATCTGTCTCAAAAAGGAACTTCTTACAAATAACCTCATAAAAGACACTTTTACGGTTACCTAAGTGAATAAGGTTTAGAGTTTTGTCAATATTTTTCAGCTTCATTTTATCTACGAGTTTCTCTGAAAGGGCTTTATTGTTGAGAAGTCCATTTCCTTACTGTACTTCCAACAACTATTTCCTATGTCCAAAGTTCCTTCTTACTACCAACTACTCATTGTAAAGGCTTGTAATTTCAAGGCTTCAGACAAGAAGATTCCATTTCTAGAACTTAGCAGAAAAACAAGTGCCTCAAGAAATCGAAAACTTATAGCCTGTTTATAAATTACAATCATATAGGAGTCTTTCTTTATCGTCTCTGACAGATATTCATCTAGTCTATGCTTACCTAACATGACAGAATGCTTCTTATACAGCAAGTCTCTACAATTAAGAAAGATCCAGAAATAAGTAAGACTGCTAAATTTAACTTATAGGATCGTGTATATTACACATGTACATATATCAGGTGTTTGAGAAATCTGGCTATATTTATCTGTGAGGGTTATATGAAGCTATAATGAGTCAACAGGGTGAAAAAATTTATTGTTAATAGTTAAAGGAGCCAGAAATCTCATCTGGACACTGGTACATGCCATCTTGCATTTTAAGTCAACCAGTAGCTCTAGATTACCACTGAAACTACACAATTGAAACATAGGTCAATAATTATTTCTCATTGATTTTCTAATATGTCTTACTCATAGACTGATCTCATGATTAATTTAACCTACCTGAGTTATGGTATTATCAAATGATTGACAGAGGTTGGTAGTATATGCCGTCTATGAACTATATGAATAAATAAGACTGACCCCATCATGTGAGCCATTAATCCATTCCTTGTAATTTATGAAAAAATTAAGTTTTTTTTAAAGGGTATTAAAATATAGGGGCACGTGGGTGGCTGAGTTGGTTGAGCGTCCAACTCTTGATTTTGGCTCAGGTCATGATCTCAGGGTTATGAGATCAAACCCCACATTGGACTCTGTGCTGGGCGTGAAGCCTGCTTAAGATTCTCTCCCTCTCCAAGAAAGAAAAAGGTATTAAATTATTTTTCTTCTTGGTCAAATTCATTTTGATTAGTATTCTATTAGCCTTTCAGCTATCTACACTAAATATAAAAAGTTATTAAAAGGGAAGCAGAGCAAGGAAGGATTTCAAAGTCCAAAACCAATCAAGATCATTGTCATTATCTCACTCCTTCCTTCTCTGTAAACAGAATGAAGCTACCTGTACCCCTAAAACAAATAATCATTATATGTTAATTTAAAAAAAAAAAAAAGAATGAAGCTACATTTCTCTAAAATGGAAAAAATTCCTTTGGAATTATATACATACTATAAAATTTCACCAATAAACCAAGTCTTACCTTCCATTAAATTGCAACTACGTTTACTTTAATGCTCTAGTTAGCACCCATTATTTCAATTCTAGATCTAACTGAATTTCTAATACAATTATTCAAAAGATTTTTCATTACCTGGGATTGGGAGGATATCCAGATGGATATGCAGAGATTCCACTTGGCATGCCTGGGATATAGGAAGCTAAAAATAATTTTTAACATTTTAAAATAGTATGCATAGTCCTGGATATATAGGCTATCCAGTAAGACATTTATCATTGTCAAACCACGGCAAAATTTCATACAGGTAAAGAATTCAAATCTCAGCACCAAAACAAAACAAACACTGCATCCATATTAGTTCTTCACTACAAGCAGTATCTTCAAATCAGAAAATTCTCAAAGCATTAACTATGAGGCATGACAATACACAAGGAATAACCGGCAAACAGGTCCACCTGGTCAGCTCTCTGCACTCTGAGTCTGTAACCTGATACAGCAGCTGGTTCAAATGGAATTTAGAGGAAGGTAATTCTGCCCTCCTCTGGTCTAAGGTCAGCTTCTTAGAAAGCGCCCTCTTTATTCTATCTACAAAATCTTTTGATATTTCTTGTTGACCCATCGTTGACCAGTTTGCACAGGTGGTTTTGTTGGCTTGAATGAGGACTTTAACAGACTTCAAATTGCTACAGGAAATCCTTTCAAAACATGTTCAGCTAGGCTGGTTAAAAACAAAGCTTGGAAGTAAGAGGGGAAAAAAGTTCAAATCAAGCAAGCTTAAAGAATGGTTTATATATTTTTTAGAACACTAAAGACCTTGAACTGGTCAGTGGTGCCAAAAGGCTAATCAACAGAGGAAGAAAAAGAGAGTTTTGACTTTAATTGGAAATGACTTGTCTGAGAATCAGTTTATTCTCAGTGAAATTTTTCTCACTGAATATAATGATGAATTAGCTCCTAATCCAATCAATAAATATTCCAGTGCTTCAACGTAGCCAGCACCAGGAATCTGATTAAAAAAAGAAAGAATTGGGGCGCCTGGGTGGCTCAGTGGGTTAAGCCGCTGCCTTCAGCTCAGGTCATGATCTCAGGGTCCTGGGATCAAGTCCCGTATCAGGCTTTCTGCTCGGCAGGGAGCCTGCTTCCCTCTCTCTCTGCCTGCCTCTCTGTCTACTTGTGATCTCTCTCTGTCAAATAAATAAATAAAATCTTAAAAAAAAAAAAGAAGAAAGAAAGAATTCCTGGCTTCAAGTTGCTCATGGTCTGGTGGAGGAGAAAAGCAAGGAAGAGTAATAATACAGAGTACTATGTGTTATGACACGAGAAGTACAGAGTAACACATAAATAAATAAATAAACACACACACACACACACACTCATATAGGAGGCAACCAATCTAAACCTAGGAGGTGGGGGTAAATAAAAATGATCTAGTCGAGGTATGGTATATAAAGGCTTAGATGGCAAGAGAGGTGGAGCCTTCAAGAAATGAATTTTTAAAGCACAGAATGTAAGTGGGTAGAAGAAATACACCCTGGGATCTGACCGAGGGCATCAGAAATATTTACCAGAGTGGCTGAGCATACATCTCTAAGTATCAGGGTTTACAGTCTCCCTGTTAAGATAACTACAGATGTTATAAGTAAACTTTTTCTTAAGTAAAATGAAGCTAAGATGATGTTCAATGCTATTTCAGAAAGGGAAAAAAATCCCCAAATGTCTAAATTACTGAATCCATAAGACATTTTTTTCCTCCTGGGCAAAGCACAGTTGATCTTTAAGAACATCAAAAACACAAGGCTACTATTAAGTGTTAGCAACATACATGGTCAGTTACTACCCCTCCCTCCCACGTTAGTTTTTCACTGTACACATAAACTACCACTTCATGTTTACGAGCAATCATAACCATGCACCAAATTTTTGTAATCAGACGCAATGTTCTTTTCTAAGGTTCTGAAAAGATACTAATTCCACCAAAGCCTTCAAATTTTAATCCTTATAAACAACAAATGTTATTTGGATCCAAGACTATCAAGGAAGAAGAAAATGAGGTAAAGTAATTTTAGAGCCAGAATAAAATGGGATACAAATACATGCAACACATGGGGCTATTAATAAGGATCAAATAAGAATGAATATCAAGTGCTTAGCTGTATCTCACAGTTACAAATCAATAAATGTTGACCATTACTGTCAGTTGTCAAAAAATGAGGTCTGGCCATTACATTTTTAATATGATGCACTGCTAGCTCAAAGTCATGCTAAAACAGATCAAGAAGTGTCTTGAGTAATGATAAAAATAACAATAGTAGTATATAATTTCTGAACTAGAAGATAATCTTCATATAAGTATATATACTGGGGCGCCTGGGTGACTCAGCCATTAAGTGACTGACTTTGGCTCAGGTCATGATCCCGGGGTCCTGGGGTTGAGCCCCACATCAGCTCCCTGCTCAGTGGGAAGCCTGCTTCTCCCTCTCCCACTCCCCCTACTTGTGTTCCCTCTCTCACTGTGTCTCTCTCTGCCAAATAAATAAAATCTTAAAAAAAAAAAAAGTATATATACAAATTTCTGGGCTATTCCTTGGTTATGTGTGTGGGCGAATGCAATTTAGACTTCTATCTCTTTATACTCATACCTACTGGTAATTGACATTGTTTAAATGTATAAAACATTAAAACTGGAATTGAAGGATAATAAATTGGTCTCATAGTAATTTACTTAAATCAGCTATAGACTGTTTAATGTGATTAAACAGCGAGTACAAAATTGAACTGCAAAAATAATCTCTTTACTGTGGTCTCTTTCTGGAATGCTGCCCTTCAAGTGTCAATATAAAACTGGAAGAAATTTAGGAAAAAAAATATTGCTTAGGAGACTGCCTAAATTTCTTAAAAGGTTATCTTTGGTTATTGGAGCAAATAAACATGAATGGCAAACTAGGAAATATTTGGTATTTCAAACTTAAAAGAGAGGTTGTTAAGTACTAGAGTCAACAGAATTTATGAGAATTCATCAAAAGATGAAAATGAATTTCTGGCCCAAAAGAATCACTAGAACTTTTAATGAAACACCTACTGATTCCTAAAACCGAATTTACTCTGTGAAGGCAGGGAAGGAAAAGGAAATAGGTTCAGAAAGTTCTTTCTGTTAAATTTCCATTCAGCTTGTGAGTCAGAATGTTCCTCAAGACAGAATAGATTAAAAAGGAAGAGGATAACTCTCAACAGGAGAAAAATGAAAGCTCACATAATCTAACTTAAATTTTGCTTAATTATAACCTTGAACAAATTTGTTAAAAAAAAATTAGGGGAGCCTGGGTGGCTCAGTGAGTTGAGCCTCTGCCTTCGGCTCAGGTCATGATCCCAGGGTCCTGGGATCGAGCCCTGCATCGGGCTCTCTGCTCAGTAGGGAGCCTGCTTCCCCCTCTCTCTCTGCCCACTTGTGATCTCTGTCAAATAAATAAAATTTAAAAAAAAATCTTTAAAAAAAATTATAGCTCAAAACAGAATGAAATCAATACAGGTTTAGTAAAGTCAAAACAAGTATAACCAACTCTCAATTATGCAGGGTTATTTGAAAGTTATCAATAGGAATTACTGGGGGGAAAAAAGAGAAAGAATAGAGATAACATTTAGCAACCAGGGAGAATACTGACTTCATGCTTTCACCCTCTTCACACCAGGGAAAATCATGAATTGGCTGTACTAAAGAGAAGGAAGCTGGGAGCTAGAGGTTCGGCTGTGCTACAGCCCGACCAGCAGAACGTGAATGGTTTAGTTGACTCTAACTGATTCTCATTTACAACCCCAGTACAAAGAAAAGCAGGCTACCTTTCGAGTTATATCTGTTTCCAAACTGATGATATAAGGCTATTCCATGGCATGTATAATTAAAAATTTAAAACAAAAATTCTAGCTCTATTCCAGCATCTTTCTCTTCCATTTTGGAATCTAGCACACCCATAGTTAGATTTCTACCCACAAACGAAAGCCCAAATGCCAGTCTTTGGTTGGAATCTGTACATGCAGATGTGTGGCCTCAGAATACCTCCAAAAACTCCGCTAACCGGGTAAGCTAAAAAGTAAAGTCATGAAAAAAAATTTCTTTACAAGGTTTTGTGTTTTGTTTAGGAGTTTAAAAATCAAACTTAATTATACTTACTATTTGGTGGCCCAGTTGCCTGGTATGGTGGATAAGATGCCGAAATAGTAGGACGAGAGAAGACTGGAGGTTCATCTCCAAACACCACGATCATGACCTGAATAAGCCCCAATAAGTCAGACTGTGGCTAAAAACAGAAAACAAATTAAGTCAGCTATAGATTTTGCATTTTAAAGATTGGTCAGAGAGAGCAAGAACATGCATGCACAAGCAGGGGGAGGGGCGGGAAAAGAAGCAGGCTCCCTGCTGAGCAAGGAGACTGATGCAGGATTCGGGGATCCCAGGACCCTGTGATCATGACCTAAGCCAAAGGCAGACGCTTAACCAACTGAGCCACCCGGGCACCCCTCCCACTGGACTATTACGTGGGCAAGAAACTTCTAGTGTTAAGCCTCTCAGCACTTTGGGGTTTAGGTTTTAAAGCAGTTAGTGATTGTTAGAGAGCTAATGAGTGTATTCATCTAGTATACTTCAGACATTATACCAAATAATCACTGCTTTTAATACCCTAATCTTGTTCAAAAGTCTAAAATGACTCCCATCTGTCTACTGAAGGACAAAGTCCTTAGCTACCAATCAGGATCCTTCATGGCACAGCCTCAAATACCATAATACAGTTAGCCACCATTCTGTCTTATCTGTTAGGTCTGTGAAATCTGCCGTACCTACAGAAATGTATGACCTATGTAACTTTGAAGAGTAACAACAAAGAAAAGACCTGGCAGCCACTGTCCAAGTTAAGAAACAGAAGACCAACAGTAACTTAGAAGTTCCAGACTCTATCCCCCTCTATCTCCTCATAACATAGACCACTTCTCTGATTTAAGGTCTTCTGCTTGACTTTAAACACACCACCTTATGAATGATTTCCTAAACTGTGTGTTTAATGTGACTTTTTTTGAACTTCAAGTGAATTTAATCAAACTGTATAATCTGAGCTTTGCTGCTTTTGTTCAATGTTTGAAAGATACATTCCTGTTAAAGAGTACAGCTATATTTAACTCCTTTTCACTGCTGTGTAGTGTTCCATCAAATGAATATACTACAACTTCTTTATTCATTTTCCTGTTAAGTGTCAGCTAGGTTGTATCCAGTCTTCGGCAATGTATGCGGAATACATTCTTGCTGTATTTTCGAGTACATATGTGCAAGGGTTACTCTTGTACAGTAGTTCTCAACTGGGGATGATATATTTGCCTCCCAGGGATATTTAGAAATGCCAAGAGATACTTTTGGTTGTCACATTGGGTGTTATGCTACTGGCATCTCCTGAATAAAGGCCAGAGATTCTACATCCTTCAGTGGACATGACAGCCCTCCCACAATAAAGAATTACCCGACCTACAATATCCTTAGTACTGAGCTATATACTTAGGTGTAGAACTACTAGGTCACAGGACACGTTCTCACAATTACTAAGGCTAAACTAGTTTTCAAAGTAGTTGATGTCAAAGAGTTCTCTTTCTCAGCTTCCTCACTAACCTGCATTGTCCACTGGTAGCACAAATTTGATGGTATGTAGTGGTAACTGTGGTTTTAATGTACACTTCCCTCACTACTAGCAGAGTTAAACATCTTTCCATATGTTTATTGGCCACCAGAATTTCTCTTTTGTGAAGTACTTGTTAAAGAGTTTAATCTGTTTTTCTACTGGTTTTCTTTCTGATTCCCAAGTTATTTTAATGTTCTGGATATTATTCTGAGGGTATTAAGTACTACAAATATCACTTCCAGTTTGTGGTCTTTCCATACTCTTTAATGTCTTTAATAAATAGAAGTTTTCAATTTGTACAAATTCAAGGTAAAATTTATTACTTTTCCTTTCTAATAAATACTGTTTTGTTAAAAAAAACCTATTCTAAGATCACAAAGGCAGTCTTGTTTTTTTTCCTTTTGCCTTTTATAATCTACCTGAAATTTCTGTATATTATATGAATAGGAATCCAACTGTCTCAGCTCCATTACTGAAAAATTGATCATTCTCTCCAAATGATCTGCTATAATACCACTGTCATATATCAAGTGTTTATATATAGTGGATCTTTTTTTGAGTTTTTTTTTTTTTTTTTTAAGATTTCATTTATATGAGGACAAGCAAGTGCACACGAGCAGGGGGAGGGGAGAGGAAAAGAAGCAGATTCCCTGTTGAGCATGGACACGATACAGGGCTTGATCCCAGGACCCTGAGATCATGAACTTGAGCCAAAGACCGACACTTAACCAAAGACCGACACTTAACCAAAGACCGATACTTAACCAAATGAGCCGCCCAGGCACCCTTCTGGGTTATGATGTTCTATCTATCCATCTGAATATTTCTGTGACAATTCCGTACTTCCCTTGTTTTTATAATACATTTTGACATGTGTAGGACAAGCCCTGTCTACCTTATTCTTGGAGAGGGCCTTAGCTATACTCAAACTTTTTTTTTTTAAAGATTTTATTTAGCTATACTCAAACTTTTGCATGTCCATATAAATTTTAGATTCAGCTTATCAAGTTCATAAAATTAACAAATATACAAAGAAATAAAAACTGTTAGGACAAAGATCAATTTGTAAAGAACCATGAATAAGTTCTCTCTCCTTTAAGTCTTCTTTAACATCTTTCAATAAAATTTACAATTTTTTCCACAATGGACTTGTAGATCTTTTGTAAAGTTTATTTGTAAGGTAATGGAACTGAAAAATACATTCATTTACCAGTTCTTTAATTCTCTACTCTGCTGAGTCTAATCTGCTACTAAACCAGGCTACTGAGTTCTTAATTTCTATTATCCTATTTTCCAGTTCTAAGATTTTCCACTTGGTTCCTTTTTAATACAATTCTCCATCTTGAACATATTAGTCCCAATCATTTCAAGTCTGGATCTGTTAACTGGGTTACCTGGGAGTTGTGGTGTCCTATTTCCACTGTCTTCCCCCCTGCCCTTGTCCTCTTTTTTGATGTATTTGGTAATTTTAAATTGTATGTTGGACACTGAAAAATTATAGAGGTGCTATACACTATTCTTCCTCCAGGAAGGGCTCACCCTATCCTATGGCAGGCAGATACTGTGAGAATCACCTTAATACAACCAGGACTGAGTTGATTCAAGGCTCCTGAGGTGTGCTCCTCCAGTGGCATCATCTAAGAGTCTGGTATGTTTACTTATACATCTCCTCCTTGATAAGGTTCCAAGCTCCTACTATCTCCTCAACCTGGGGCTGCAGAGAACCTGGCTGGGTTTTTCAGAGGCTTCTGCTTAGTTTTTGTTTTTTTAAAGATTTTATTTATTTGTCAGAGAGAGAGAGAGAGCGAGCGAGAGAGCACACAAGCAGGGCGAGCAGCAGGCAGAGGGAGAAGCAGACTTCCTGCTGAATAAGGGCCTAATGTGGGACTCCGAAGGCAGGTGTTTAACTGACTGAGCCACCAGGCGTCCCTCTGCTTAGTTTTTTAAACACTGTCTTTGAAGCTTGGAATTCAGTTTATCCCTTGAAGGAAAAACTCAGATTATCTGCTTTGCTTCTTGATAGGAATGCTAAGTAATGAGATTTGAATAGTTTCACAAATATATGTCAGCAGTACACTACTTTTTAAAATGTATTTCCCATTATATGAATCCTATCTATTCTTAAAGGTTCAACTCAAGCAAATAAAACAGTACCAAGCTCTATGCAAATATATTTCTTTTGGAGAAACTTTTCCAATTACCCAGCTCAATGATTAGGATCTTATGTGAACTTATCTCTCCTCCTGGGAATCCTCTTTGAATATTAACAGAAAGTAAATGCTAGGGAGCAAAACATATAAAATGCAAAGAATTCACACAACACTGTTAATACTTACATGTTTCCATTCATGTAGATAAGGAAGATAGATCTTCCCATTTGCATCCACATGCTTTCCTGTTTTAATAGTCATTGAACTAGTAGGCTTAACAAAACAGATAGGGGGATTATATGGGTATGTGTCCAGCAGCCACAGGCATATTGGAATATTATATGTATTACCTGAAAGAGAAAGATAAACCTCAGTTACTCTATTTTTATTATTTTTAAATAATGGCTTAGTAGTTAAGCAAGAGAGAGCTACAACTAAGCAACACTTAAAAGAAAAATCTCAAACAAGTATTTTGTTTCAAAGTTCTGTTTTAGATGTTTCTCAAATTTTCAGTTTTTAAATGACACCAGCAGGATTAAGGAGCTAATTGATCACTGCTCTGCCAGCATCTGCTTGGTGCTATAAAACCTTTTTACAAGTTATGCTTCAATCCACTTATTTTTTTATTTTTTAAAGATTTTATTTATTTATGAGAGAGAGAGAGAGAGAGCAAGCAAGCACACAAGCAGGGGAGCAGCAGGCAAAGGGAGAGGGAGAAGCAGGCTCCCGACTGAGCAGAGAGCCCAATGCAGGGCTCAATCCCAGGACCCTGAGATCACGACCTGAGCCAAAGGCAGACGCTCAACCAACTGAGCACCGCAACCAGACTCTTGTCATTTCGGTTCACAAGGTTCACTGGGAAGGGATATAAAAGGAAGACTATGGATTTTGGTGTCTTATGAGAAAGTGGTATGATCAGTTACACCTGAAATTCCCTTGCCAAAAGCTAGACTGTAAGACCTAATCCAAATGCCAAACAGATGCTGCGTGGTGACCACAGTTTGACCAATCCATATGGTATTTTCAGTGGTAGTTACTCAGAATCAATGATATTATTTCCTTTTTTTGCTTAAGGTAATAGAATCTTTCTCAGTTGAGAATCTGACTAAATATAGTCAAACTGAACAGTGTTTCAAAGGATTCAGTAGTTAACATACTGAACATAAAGCATCTCCTTCTCCAACTAAGCTCAAAGCCCTATGTCCCAAGTAATCATTTGAATCACCTAATGTAATTCAGATACATTTCTTCCCCCTAGAAACAGTTTCATTTCATGTAAGTATATATACCTAAACTGCACTTAAAGGATATCAGCTGTGGGACTCGATTTACTTTTTACCCAAAATTTCATCTATAATGGAAAAAAAACCCAAAAAACACAACTCCAATAGAATATATCTGAACACATAAAATGTTAACTGTATTTCCATCACCCAGAATTCTTTGTTTTATGAAAATAAAGAATTCTACAGAATTACTTGGGCTTAGAACTATGCCATGTAAGCAATGGTGAAGGAAGAGAAAAGGTTTAGGTATTTAATTAGTTAAATGTCTTTAATTATGCCATAGTTCCTGCTTCCCTCTCCATACCAACTATTTCTCCACCCAAGTTTATTTCCTGAGGACAATGGCAAAGTCAGTAATCTTGAATTTTACTCAGTCCACCCTAAATACATCATAGCCGCTCTATTTATTTTATTTTTTTTAAAGATTTATTTGTTTGACAGAGAGAGAAATCACAAGTAGGCAGAGAGGCAGGCAGAGAGAGGGAAGCAGGCTCCCCGCTGAGCAGAGAGCCCGATTCTGGGCTCGATCCCAAGACCCTGGGATCATGACTGAGCTGAAGGCAGAGGCTTAACCCACTGAGCCACCCAGGCACCCCTCATCATAGCTGCTTTATATGATGCTGATGCTCAACTGTTTTCACCCTCAGCCTGGAATGCCCATTCTGATATAAATGGTCAACTCATCCTTCAATACCAAATTCACAAGTCATTTCCTGCATGATCTTCCTACATGGTCTTATTCTCCTCTGTAATCTCATAGCACTTTTATATTTTATCATTCTACAGCAGTTATAGGAAAGTGTAAATAACTACTTATCCCCTCTGTTTTCCCATTTATGTAAATTCTTCCAGAGAAGGTACATCCTTTATTTACTTTTTAAAAAAGATTTTATTTAGTCACTGGGAGAAGATATTTATTCACTGGGAGAAGATACCTGCAAACGACATATCAGATAAAGGGTAGTATCCAAAATCTAGAAAGAACTTATCAAACTCAACACCCAAAGAATAATCCAATCAAGAAATGGGCAGAGGGGACGCCTGGGTGGCTCAGTTGGTTAAGCGGCTGCCTTCGGCTCCGGTCATGATCCCAGCGTTCTGGGATCGAGTCCCACATCGGGCTCCTTGCTCGGCAGGGAGCCTGCTTCTCCCTCTGCCTCTAGCCTGCCACTCTGTCTGCCTGTGCTTGTGCTCTGTATCTCTCTCTCTAACAAATAAATAAAATCTTAAAAAAAAAAAAAAAAAAAGAAATGGGCAGAGGACATGAACAGACATTTCTGCAAAGAAGACATCCAGATGGCCAACAGACACATGAAAAAGTGCTCCACATCACTCGACATCAGGGAAATACAAATCAAAACCACAATGAGATACCACCTCACAGCAGTCAGTATGGCTAAAATTAACAAGTCAGGAAACGACAGATGCTGGCGAGGATGCGGAGAAAGAGGAACCTTCCTATACTGTTGGTGGGAATGCAACCTGGTGCAACCACTCTGGAAAACAGTACAGAGGTTCCTCAAGAAGTTGAAAATAGAGCTACCCTACAAACCAGCAATTGTAGTACTGGGTATTTACCATAAAGATACAAATGTAGTGATCTGAAGGGGCACGTGCACCTGAATGTTTATAGCAGCAATGTCCACAATAGCCAAACTATGGAAAGAACCTAGATGTCCATCAACTGATGAATGGATAAAGAAGATGTGGTGTGTATGTACACACACACACACACACACACACACACACACACGGAATACTATGCAGCCATCAAAAGAAATGAAATCTTGACATTTGCAGTGACATGGATGGAACTAGAGGGTATTATGCTGAGCAAAGTAAGTCAATCAGAGAAAGACAATTATCATATGATCTCCCTGATATGAGGAATTTGAGAGGCAAAGTTGGGGGTTTGGGGGTTAGGGAAGGGAAAAATGAAACAAGATGGGATCAGGAAGGAGACAAACCATTAGAGACTCTTTATCTCACAAAACAAACTGAGGGTTGCTGGGGCGGTGCGGGGAGAGGGAAATGGACAGGGTGGTTGAGTTATGGACATTGGGGAGGGTATGGGCTATGGTGAGTGCTGTGAAGTGTGTAAGCCTGACGATTCAGACCTGTACACCTGGGGCTAATAATACATTTTTATGTTAATAAAAAATAAAAATTAAAAAAAAACCTAGAAAACTTTGTTGAGTGAACAAAGCAATAATCACGAATGGACCTTGAGTATGATAACACTTATGTAAATTCTCAGAACATACAAAGTAAGATTGCCTATTGTTTATGGAAATGTGTGTACTAAAAGCACAGGAAAGATATATAAGCAGCTTGGGGTAAGAGTTCTATCTGGGACTGGAAAAGGAGAGCTGGTTAGGAAAGGTTACCTTCCCATCCATTTTATGTAAAACAAAAGCTCTGGAGTAATTATGACAAAGTGTTTTTGTTAAATCTAAGTAGTGGATACAAAAGAGCCTGAAAAACTGTTCTGTGGGCTTTTTTTCATGTCTGAAATATATCAAAATTAAAGTTTAAAAAAGGTAAAATGACAGAGAGAGAGAGTACGTGAGCAAGCACCAGAAGGAGAGGGAGAAGCAAGCCCAATGTGGGGCTTGATCCCAGGACCTCGAAATCAAGAGCTGAGCCTCAGGCAGACTCCCAACCGAATGAAACACCCAGGCACCCCCTTTATTCACCTTTGTATACACAGCCCCATTCCCTATGCCTCATGCACAGCAAGTACTATATAAATCAATGGGTGTGTTACAGAGACAAAGGTCTTAGGTAGTCACAAGGAATAATTAAGAAACAGAACTGTCCAAAAAGAGAATAGTCATTCATGAAGCTGAATGCTCCCTTATCACTGTAAGTACTCCAGGAGAGGATGGATCACTGGCTAAAAGAAACATTATCCATCATCAGCATTATCACTGACATCAAAACTACAATAGCAGCTACTTTAAAAAAAAAAAGGTTTTATTTATTTATTTGTCAGACAAAGAGAGACAGCAAGAGAAGGAATACAAACAGGGGGAGTGGGAGAGGGAGAAGAAGGCTTCATGCTGAGCAGGGAGCCCGATGCGGGGCTATATCCCAGGACCCTAGGATCATGACCTGAGCCGAGGGCAGACACCTGAGTGACTGAGCCACCTAGGTGATCCATAACAGCTACTTTTGATATCTGTTTATTACACACCAGGCTCTGTGCTAAGTCCTTTACATTATCACAATGAATACTTTTATTTTTTTAAAGATTTTATTTATTTATTTGACACACAGAGATCACAAGTAGGCAGAGAGGCAGGCAGAGAGAGAGGAGGAAGCAGTCTCCCTGCTGAGCAGAGAGCCCGATGTGAAGCTCGATCCCAGGACACTGGGATCATGACCTGAGCCGAAGGCAGAGGCTTTAACCCACTGAGCCACCCAGGAGCCCCATGAATACTTTTTTAAAAATTAGTTCTATTACCCAATTGTTCTAGATATCCATTGTCACAAAACTGACAGATTACGGAGAACTGAAACCTTACTTTGCCTTGACTTTAAAGCCTCTACCTTAGCCTTTATACTATACAGCTTCCCATTGTTGGGAATGTTTGGATGGGGTGGAGGGCTGAACTATAAGGTATTTTTTACAATCCCTCTCTAGGGGTACCCGGCTGGTTTGGCAGGTAGACCATGAAACTCTAGCTCTTGAGGTTGGGTTGTGAATTCAAGCCTCATGTTGGGTGTAGAGACTGCTTAAAAATAAAACCTTTATTAAAAAAACAACAACAACAGGGTGCCTGGGTGGCTCAGTTGGTTAAGCAACTGCCTTATGAGCATGAGGATCATGCTCAGGTCATGATCCTGGAGTCCTGGGATCGAGTCCCACATCAGGCTCCCAGCTCCACGGGTAGTCTGCTTCTCCCTGTGACCTTTTCCCCTCTCATGGTCTCACTCACTGTCTCTCTCTCTCTCTCAAATAAATAAATAAAATCTTTAAAAAACAAAAACAAAAACAAAAACAAAACCGTTCCTAGTTCTAAGATTCCCTGATTCCATGAAACATCAAACTTTTCCAGTACATTGAGGCATTTATTTGTTGATATGCTTTAGCAAAGAAGGGGAAAAACTGAAAATATTAGGTGCTGCTGCCAAATGAAGTTCAATTAGAATAAGTTAAAATCTCTATATCATCATTTAAGTCAGGAGAAAGTAGGTTTAATTTACTTAGAACTCTTTGGCAATCGCAATGCATCTATATTGGAAACATAAATTACATAAGATGTTTACCTTTATAAGGCACAGGAATTGTTCCAGTGAGGTTCATTAGTTCCCTCGAACTGCCATCATTAAAAACTGAAAAGAAAGAATAATGATTCAATCATGAGCATTTTCACAAATACTCCCATATGAATTAATGTTTCAGAAACACTGGTTAGAACTCATTATTACCCTTGAAAGGAGCTAACTTGTTAATATCTCATCCACTGTGTCCAGTAACAAAATATCCTTTGTTGATTGACTCAATGGGATCGGTTTTTAAATGAATAAAGAAAAGATGCTTTGAATTACTTGGACAAATGAGTGTGAGTGCTATAGTCCCAGCATATATAAGCTTTAGTCCCCAACTAATATGATTATAAAGTCACTCAAAAATCACTATCAGCTGATACCACATTAAATGTTAATTCAGAATCATTAAATT
Source organism: Mustela erminea (assembly GCF_009829155.1). Taxonomy (NCBI): domain Eukaryota; kingdom Metazoa; phylum Chordata; class Mammalia; order Carnivora; family Mustelidae; genus Mustela; species Mustela erminea. Next base: position 72,439,610 of record NC_045622.1, read on the forward strand.
TTAGACTGCCCAGATGTTTATCCCTATTCAATGTCATTCTCAATCCCAGTGTAGTAGCAAACCACAGTATTAAAGTTTTCAGTCAAATAGACATCTTTCAATACAAGTACTTCTCATATCACATTAAGTTTTTCTATTTGTAATTGATTATAATTAGGCCACATGACTTATATCATATGGACTGCTATTATTATTGTTATTTTTTTTAAGAATTTATTTATTTGACAGAGAGATCACAAGTAGGCAGAGAGGCAGGCAGAGAGAGAGAGAGGGAAGCAGGCTTCCCGTTGAGCAGAGAGCCTAATGCGGGGCTCGATCCCAGGACCCTGAGATCATGACCTGAGCTGAAGGCAGAGGCTTAACCCATTGAGTCACCCAGGTGCCCCTGGACTATTATTTTTTGTAATAATGATTTGGAATTAACACTGTATCGCACAGAAAAGCTGTAATGTGCAGTACAGAAACACAGAACTGTATTGTTTACCTCTGTTCTTTCACTTAGCACTGACAATTATAATCTGTGCTATAATTCATTCTGATTTTGTGCTTTTTTTAAAAAAAATCATCTTATGTAAATTTAGGGTTTTTAAAGGTTTTTTTTTTTTTTAATTTATTTATTTGACAGACAGAAATCACAAGTAGGCAGAGAGGCAGGCAGAGAGAGAAGGGGAGGCAGGCTTCCTGCTGAGCAGAGAGCCCGATGCGGGGCTCGATCCCAGGACCCTGAAATCATGACCTGAGCTGAAGGCAGAGGCTTTAACCCACTGAGCCACCCAGGCGCCCCTAAATTTAGGGTTTTAATTACTCTAAAAACATGGTGATAACAATGGTCTAGACTTGGTCCAGCCATATAAAGCTATATAAAATTTATTCAGTGATACTGGAGTCTGCCAGTTTATAAAGATTTCATTTATAAGGATTTTCATTTATTTTGAGAGAGAGAGTGTGCATGTGTGCTTTTGCAGGGGGTGGACCAAGCGAGAGGAAGAGAGAAACCTAAGCAGACTCTGTGCTGAGCATGGAGCCCAACAATAGGACACTCGGCTCAATCCCACAATCCATGAGATCATGAACCTGAGTTAAAACCAAAAGACTGACACTTAACTGACTGCCCCTCTTTGTCAGTTTAGATAAACATATTTATTCTTTGAGCCTGCAGTAAAAACTAAACACTTTACAGTAAAGTTCTAGCCCCAGTCACTTTTTTTCCCCCTCACTAAAGCCATTTTTAAGTTAACTCTAATTTTGGTAACATGAGGTTTTCCCCAGATCTAAGTACTACAATATGTGGACAGGAAGGAAAATTGTGCCCTAGGTTTGGGAGAGAAATTCTGGTTCATGTCTTTGTTGTTCTAAAAATACAGAACTGCTTCTCCCTCTGTTAACTCTCATCTTTTGTCACCAAGCTCCTAATGTTTTCAAAGCCCTAGGAGTGAGTGGAGTTTAGAATGACAGCCTTACGACAAAACTTAGCTCGTAGCCCTCAGTGCCAAGAGCCTCATGATGGACAGGAGGCAGCAGGGGTTTTCCCTTGGCCCTGGCACATTAGGGGTTTATAAGGACATCGAGTTGGAAAGATGACAGGATTGGTGGGGACAAAAAGACCTTAAAAAAAAAAAAAAAGAACAACTCTAGAGAGTGCCTGGATGGCACAGTCTGTTAAGAGTCTGACTCTTTGTTTCAGCTCAGGTCATGATCTCAGGGTGGTGAGATCCAGTCCCATGTCGGGCTTTAGCAAGGAATCTGCTTTTTTTCTCCATCTCCCTCTGCCACCCTGTCCTTACCCCCACTGGCTCTCTCTCGCTAAAATAAACAAATCTTAAAAACAAAACAAGACAAAAACAAAAACAAAAAACAAATCTACGAATTGTCAGGTTTTTCCTTAACTCTCAATTTTATTTCATCTCAACAGAAAGTAGACACACACTGTACCTACCTACTCTATAGAATTAAGGACCATATTAAAAAAATGTTTTCCTCATCTATAAAATGAAAGAGATATTCCAGAATATTATTTTGCAAAATGTGTTCCTGAGAATATAAAGAGATGTTCTGGGGAGAAAAAAAAAGTTCAGTAGTTAATTAACTTTAGGATATACTGTATAGCAGAGTCTCTTCTCTCCCCTCTTGTGAGGCATAACATACTAGCATATTAAAGGCTCTGAGATATCTTGCTGCAAAGAAACCCATTTAATTTTAATTTATAATTGCTCAAACTTATCCCTTCATCCCAAGAAACATTCTTCATAACTATGGATAAAATTTGGGGAAATGATAAACTAAATTATTTTTAAGATCCCCTCTAGGTCTAAATTTGCACAGTTGTTATTTTTTTTACAACTTAAAGTAACTAAACAAATCTGTTATTACTAGATTGTGTCATTTCCTATACCCCCAACACTTTCATTAGGTGGAAGCTCAACCATTATAAAGGAAAAACCAACAAACTTAGAAGAAAATGGGAAACCTACAATCATTAACAGAGTAAATTCAAAGTACAGTAATTGATATTTTTATTATAGAGACTCACCATAAGAATCCAATACAGGTTTGAGATCTTTGTATAAAGTAATAACATTGACAGTTTCACGTACAGTTAGGTCTCTGTATTTGTACTGAAAAGCAAAATCACACAGGAATTTAGTTTTAAAACCAATGCACATATTTTACTGTTAGGCTTACCACCTTAAAATCTTATTTTCTTAATAGCACTCTTCTTGAAAGTATAATGGTTTTTGCTGATCATTAACATTGATTAAAGCCTAAAAGAACCTTGATAGCTTTCTCTCTGGCTACCTATTCAAATCATTTACTCACCTCCATTTTTAGCTCTTCTTTCCAATTGGAAAGACCCATTCACTAAATCAAATCGCAATCTTTTTCAAAGATCTAGCTTTCACCTCTCTCCCCCTTCTTAATGAATCCTTTTCCAGACTTCCTTTAAGCCCAATGTGATCTGTCCCTTTTCTCCAAACTCTAGCATCTACTGTCAATACCAACTATTTTGCAATTTATCATTTAAATATTGTATTTTTACACCCCACGTTGTACTACTGCACTCCAGGAAAATGAGGAACCTGGCTTACACATTCTTGGCAGATGAGGAGCTCAGGAGACAGGGACCCCCATCTTATTACAATACATCAAAGCTCACCAGTTAATTAGCTCCATCCATGTACACAAAGCTTTTAGTCAGCTTTTAGTGTTTCTCTCTCATAAAGAAATAATCAGCTATTCCAGAAAGACAGACTCCAAGAAGCAGGACAGAGACCAAAACAAACAGAAATGAAGGAATTAAGAAATTAAAAAAAAAAAAAATGCAAGGAACAGAAGAAACCTTCAAAAAAGAATTAGCATTAATACCTTCAAAGAAGAAATGACGTTATATTCATGAGACAAGGACACTAAGAGAAGAAAGGACTCTTGAACATAAAAATTTAATAGCTGGGAAATGAGCATTCAACAGGAGGATCAGAAAAGAAGTCAGAAAAATCTCACAGAGCCTAGTGAAGACAAAGTGGTAGACAATAAAGGAAAAATACAAGAAAAATTAGGGAAGAAATCCAGAAGGTCTACTGAAAGGGCTCTCTTCAGAATTTCTTGCCCTCTTACGACCTGAGGCGCCACTTTTCCCCTGCTACGGGATCAGTACTATTAGCACACAAACCTGCTCCCATTTCTCCCATTTTATTCCCTCTCTCTCTCTCTCTCTCTCTCTCTCACACACACACACACACACACACACACACACACTCCTGACCTCCCATCCCTTCCAGTTAGGACCACACTTCTCACAGTTCTCCTTTACAGCAACTCTTGCAAGGAACTCCCTACATTTGCTGTGACGGCTTTTTTCCTATTCTCTCTTTAGAACTTTTTATTAATGAATATTTCAACACATACCCAGATACAGGCAGAATAGTACAGTGAGTGCCCTATATCCTATACCCAGCTTCGATGATAATCAACTCATAGCCAATCATAATTCATAACTTAATTCACCTTTCCCTCCTCCTGTAATATTCTGCAGCAAAGTCATATCCTATGGTCCACAAGTATTCGTGTATATCTTTAAAAGATAAAAACTTAAAAAACCCCACATATTATCATACTAAACTAACCCATTTCCTTATTATCAAATATGCAGTTGCATGTCATATCTTGTTTGAACAGAGATCCAAATAAAGTCCATACATTATCATTTGTTTAAATGTCTTTTAGGTCTCTTAATCCATAGTTTCTCTCTTTCATCCCTCTCCAACAATAGCTTTACTGTGATAACTAATAATTCATATGCCATATAATTCATTTAAGATGAATGATATAAGTTCAATGGTTTTCAGTACTGAGTTATGCAACCACAATTTTAGAACACTTTCATCAACCCCAAAACAAATTTGTACCCCTTAGCAATCGTTCCCTTATAACACCAACCTCCATTTACCCCAGACAATTGCTATTTTGTTTCTATCAATCTGCCTACTTTAGACACTTCACAGGAATGGAATCATATAATCTGTGGTCATATACGACTAACTTCTTCCACTTAGCATGTTTTTAAGTTACATCCACCTTGTAGCATGTAGTACTCCTTTTCATTGCTGAAGAATATTCCATTATAGGGATATAGAACATTTTATTTTTCTATTCCTCATCAGTGGGCTCATTTCTATTTCTGCCCCTTGGAATTTATTTGTTGAAAACACTGGTCAATTAGTCCTACAGAGATTCTTATGCTTTGGATTTAGCTAACTGCATCCCCTTGTTGTAGTTTAATACATATGTTCCTATGTCCTTCGGATTTCCTGTGAATTACTAGTTGGATCTGAAAGTTATCTTTTTCAGGATTTTTTCTGAATTTCACTTCTTTGCCACTTCTTCTCTACCTACCCCGCCCCCACAACATTATTTCACAGGTAACATATATTATCTGGGTATCTCTCTGTGATGTTAGCAACCACTGGTGCTCAAAGACTACACCCATTCTCTTCAAACCCACTTCAATCAGGCTTCCGCACTTCCACTGAAATTGACTGTCAAAGTCCTCAGTAACTGCTCCATGGCTGTATGCAAGGGCCAATTCTCAGTCCTTATCTTACTCAACCTATCAGCAGCACCTGACCAAGCTGATACCTTCTTAAGACATTTTTTCCACTTGATTTTGAGGACACCACCGCTTATTTTTCTCCTCTCTGTGTCTTTGCTGGTTCTTTCTCTTCCCCTAACCTCTAAATATTACTGAACCCTACAGCCCAGTCTTTGGTCTTCTTTATCTAAACTCACTCCTTTGGTGATCTCTCATGGCTTTAAATTTATGGCATAAATTTAACATTTATGTGATGTTAACTCCCAACTTAAAAAAAAATTCCAGTCTGAATCTCTTTTCTAACCTCTAGGTATGTATAACCAATTGCCAGTTTGATAATCCCCACTTGGATATTTCATGAATGTCAAATTTAACATGATCAAAACTGAACTGCTTATCCCCTCAACCCCCCGGGCCAAATCTCTTCCTCGTACATTCTTCCAATCTACATCCAGCTGCTCAGGACAAAAACCTTGAAACTATCCTTGATGCCCCTCTTCACATCCACAGCGAACCTGTGAGACAATCATATTAACTCTACCTTCAAAGATAAGCAGCATCTTATCACTTCTCACTACTTCTGTGGCTACACTCCTCGTTTTAAGCCACCATCACCTCTCAGCTAGGTTACTGCCAACAGCCTCCTTATAGGTTGACTCTGTCTCCACGTTTAACCTCTACAGTCTAGTCTCAACACAGTAGCCAGAGCAAAACTGTTAAAAGTTAAAACAGATGGATGGCTTCCCATCCATATTCCAAGTGCCAAAATCCTTACACTGGCCTACAAGACCCTCCAAAATCTACCACTTTTATTCCCACTACTTTCCCCCTTGCTCATGCTACTCCAGTCACCTTAGTTTCCTCTGCTGTTCCCTTATCGCGCACGACAAGCTTCCGTCTCAAGGCTTTCACACTTATTTTCCTTCTTCCTGGAATGTTTGCTTCCTCATCTCTTTCAGGTCCCTGCTTAAATACATCTTCTGAGAAAGGTGTTCCTTTACGATTTCACACAAGTGCACTCCATCCCATCCCCTGCCCTGAGCATTCTGTATTACCCTTTGCTGCTTTACTTTTTTCCAAAGCATTTATCACTTTTTAGCATACTACTTAATGTAGTTACTGAGTTTTTATTGCCTTTTATGAGAATTTAAATTCCAGAAGAGTATTTTGTCTGACTGTTCACTGCTGTATCCTTAGAACTTAAAACAGTGTGAGGCATGGCAATCTTCAATGAGTCAGTTCTCTTCTACCTATTTAGTGGTGACTCCCCCTCTAGGAATGCTGTAAGAATACAGGTAGTTGTCTACATGAAAAATCCAAAGTATGAAATTATATGTGTGAAACAAGATGGACTAGAAGTAAAACTGTATCACTGTTAATTGCTAAAATGATGACAGAGAAGGGTATTAACTAAGAGTTAAACTGGGAGCCAAGATAATACTCAAAGGTAAAAATTATAATAATACATAAAAAGATCATTTAATGTATGTCAATTATACCTCTAAATAAAAAGACATGAAGTCAAAACACGTGGCCCAAAGTACTATGATGGGTATGGAGGTCCCACAATCAGATAAGGAGTAAAGGACCGTCACCCTTGCAATGTGCCCAGGGTCCTGGCTAATGATTCCTTCATCACACCAAACTCAACTGAAAGGTTAACCCCTGAAGGCAGCCCTCTACCAGAAAGAAGGAACTCAGGGAGCTTCTTTTATTATCCTACTTTCTAGTCCTACCTATCTATTCATAGGCTGGATAGAGAATATGTTAATACTCAGAACTGACATCACTTGTAGGAGACTCAGTTTTTCAGATATTAAGCCAAGAACCAAAAGTTAGGTAGAATGTCCTCTCCCACCTCTTCTTTGTATCTTTTTTTGTTGTTGTTCTTAGGGTAAAAAGAGGTTGGCGGTTGGGGGAGGCAGTGAAGATATAAAAAAATTCTTCTAAAGGTGTTCTGCATCTGTCTTTGAAGGCAGGTTTCGCTACAGTAAGTTTGGGAAACTTAATCATGGTTTTTTAAAATTCAGAACCATTATTTGATTATTCTTGTCCCTCGACAGGAAGACTAAGGCAAAAACCTTAATACTAATGTGATCAATTTACACATAAAAATGGCATGGAAAAGATACTTTTCAGTTACATCGTATGTAAAATAATGTACTGTTTTTTAAAGTGATACATAAATGTTTGAACAAGGACCTGGGCCACCATCTAATAGGGCGCCCCCAATCTTCCTCTACAATCAAGAATGACTACTTTAACAAAAGAAAATTAAGAAGCCCAGAAGATATTAGACAATCAAGAGAAGTTTTATTTTGAAAACTGCCACTTCCTCTTTAGAGGTCATTTGCTTTTCAACCAAAGACTAGAGGCACGATTTTACTGGGGGGCAGAGGGGGGTGGTGGTAGAGGGGCTGGATATTTTTCAAAGAACTAAGTTTATACACAGTGTGTGTTTTGTTAATAGTGAAAACTGCTTAAACTACTTTGATTCCTACCATTCTTGCTTTGACAAAAGTATCCAAAGCCAACCCACTGACCTGGAGAAGATTCAACTCTCAACCACTTCACACGCATCTAATTCCTAATTGATAAACTGAAAAGAAAAAACGCCCACTATCACCCAGTTCACTCTGTTACCAGGTACCACATTTAAAGTAACGATCAAAATAATTCATGGCTTTAAAATGTAAAACGCCTCTCTACTTTTTAAGAATTAAAAAAATACACTGGTCTTGAACTTTGAAGATTATAAATTAGGTTCAAAGCAAACAAGTTCGCGTTGTAAGAGCCAAACAATTAAAAGTGGTTATAAATCAAAGACCCTGAAATTCTCATGGAATTCTATTTATCCCACCGAGGTAGTGACGCACAGATACTTAGGCTTACCTGAACGTCTTTACTTATAATTGAACCAATTCAACCAACAGTTAACTGACCTCCGCGGGTCGGGTATTGAGCTGTGTGAGAAACATAAAACTGAAAAGGACACAATCTCCGGGGGCCGGGACGGAAGAGCGAAGACGGACGGATCCCTACACTGGACACCGGTGGAGGGCTATCTCAGATGGAGAATTAAGTCCACCCCCCTCTCTGTGTTTATAAAAACCAGGACGAAAACTACACTGCCCCACACAGACTGTTCCAAACTCTACCCGCAGAGAGGGGGGCGGGCGGCAGGTGGCAGGCGGCCTCAGCTCCGCGCCTTTGTTGACCGTCGCCGCCCCCCGCCTCCGTCTTCCCCGGCTGTGGAGCGGGGATTCCGGCACAAGGCGACAGGCATCGCGGGGCTGGGGCCGCAAAGGCGGCTGAGGACTGCACTGGGCCTCCGGCCGGCCGAGGAGGCGCGCTGGTCTGAGTCCGGCCAGGCCCCGCCGGCGCCAAGGGGAGTGGTGGGCGCGCGCCGGGTGGCCAGTGCGCCGAGGACTCACCTTGGACACCATTTTCTTGAGCTGGCTCTCCGACACCGCCATGGCGGCCGCCTCGCGACTCCCGTCCCCGCAGGCAGAGGGTCAGCCGCTCCGGGGCCGCCCCAGGCCGCCCCACACAATCACACACCTAGTAACCAGCCCCCCACCCCCCCCCCGGCCTCCAACAACAGGAAGTCGGCCACCAGGCCAGCTCTTCCGCTTCCTTTACGTCACTTCCGGGGCAAGCAACTGAGGCTGGGAGCGGTGTAGGTTCCGACCTACCTGGTGAGCTGTTCTCCCCAAGCTAAGTGAGGTCCTAGTGATGAGGACAATCTTGTGAGGATCGAAACTTTGCAATGGGGTAGGATCAGCAGGTGTTTCACGGTTGCCTCAGGCGAAGGGAGCAGGTGCAGGGAGGGGAATAGGAAGGTTTCGCGAGTGAGATTTAATGACCGATTCAGCACTTGGGCTGGGAGTCAGAAAACTGTTGTGCGACTAATTTGCCCTTGTGATAATTGAAGGCAAGCGCAGTGTAGCTGGGACTTAGTTTTTCCCAACTCTGAGATGGGAGGCTTGCGTTAGATGATGCCTCGGGTCTCTCTGATGATCAGGTTTTGTTTTTGTGTTTTTAAGCATAAAAGTTCTTCATACTACATCCACAAAGGCGAAGTGCAGAGCCCTGGTTTCACAGGAATCCAGGCGGTGATTTCTTCTCTGGGAAACCATTCCCCTAAGCAAGAACGCTTTTCCTAGCCAGAATCACAATACCCTGCATTCTACCTTGCAGTACAGTGCATATTAGCCTGCCCAGTATCAAAGTCCAAATCTTTGAGGGCAGGCTCATCTTCAGATCCCCTTGAACAGAGCAAGAGTAGGGGCTTGATCTTAATTGAATTTCGACTACTCAAGTTCTTCATGGTCATTTATGAGTCATTACTGCACTCACCACGGTGAGTGTACACGGTGCATGCAAGGTATTGTAAAACTTGGGTTTGATAATCTGTACTATGTTCATTTGGATGATGTTAGCTTAGTGCTGGTGAGGAACAGGCTGTGGTATTAATTCTTTTCTGAGTTGGCATCTAGGTGAGGTCACAAACATAGAGGGCTTAATTGAAATCATGTAGAAGTATCTTAAATTACTGCCAACACAAGGTACAGGCTGTCCCAATAGGTATCATTTTTTTGGATATGGACATCCTGTGTTAATCATACAGTTCCAGTCAAACCAAACTATTGGGCAGTCTGTCTTTCCACTGCACCTCTTTTTTCTTTTTTTTAATTTTATTTATTTGAGAGACCGCAAGAGCAGGACGATCACGGAGGGAGGGGAGAAGCAGACTCCGCACTGAGCAGATTGCCCCACACAGAGTCAATCCCAGCACCCCAAGATACACAACCTGAACCACCCATGAGTCCCATAAAAGAACTACCTCTTTTATGTCTTTTAACTACTTAAAAGCAAAGTAGTTTTCAAACTGGTCTTAGAACCACAACTTATTCAGAAGTACCCTCAGAGCAACTGTACTTTATCAGTTGGGAGAGTGCAGGTAATATATTGCTTAAAAAGTTTTCTTGCTAGAAGTAATTTTTAAAAGCTTGAAAACAATTAACAGAAGCCACTCTCTTAATTTTGCACTTAAGTTACTTAAAATGAAATAAATAGCCTGGGTACTGTATCAATTACATGAAAGAACCTTTCTCTTCAATCTGAATAAATTTCCTATCACTCTTTCAATAAATTAGGCATCTTCTGGTGATTTTAAAGTCAAAATTTATTTTACTCATTGCTCTTGGTACTTAAGCTACAACATAAATTGGAAAATCAAATATTTATCTCTGCACTACAAAATCAAAGCATTTTAATCCACGCCCCACTAAAAATAATTAACAACAAGAGATACTGCATGATTTTGGAAAAATGAAACCGTGAAAGTTAAAAGAATAGTGAATGGCAATTACCACCAAATCATAGTGAGGTAGTGGTGGTACTGCTTCTTGACTTACATATGCAACCTACATGATTGAGAATACTCAGCACTTGAGGAAATAACTGACAGAACTATTTCTATAGGGTGGGCTTCTGCAGAGCAAGGACTATTTCTCAACTTTGAATACTTAAATTCTAACACAGTATTTGGAGTAACAGTAGATGCTAAATAAGTATTTGTTGTATTGCATTCATTGACCTACATTTATAATTAATATAGTGAACTCTTGGTAATGAACTCTTGGTAATTCATCTTTTACACAATGTCTTGCAATTAGGTTATTCAATTAGATTCATATTAGAAATTAGATAGTAGAAGTTACCTAATTTCTAATTAGATCATAGATATTAGAAAAATCTCATTTAAAAAATACAAGAAATGGTTCTTTCAGTTTTACTTCCCTATTTCATGCAACAGGACAGTGAGGATACATTGTTAAGAGTAACACCAAAATAATCTACCCAATGTAGTGAACTTACACAGAACTAATGCTTATCTCCTCAAACGTCCAAGGTTTTTAGCTCAGGTAATTCTCACAGGAATCTTTCCAAACGTATTACATACTTTTCTACTTTCTTAAACATGGGACACTGAATTTAATATTACTTTATGATTTAAGCTCATTGTAAGCATCCATTATTCAACTAAACCAGCATTAGTTTTACTGTTTCTAACCAGGATGTGTCTGCCCTTATAAACCACCTGGCTCCTATCTCTCTGACCAGGTTTGGATTTGCCTGTTATGTGCTTTCAAGGCACCTGGGACTTCTTCACAGCACTTAACTATTCTTGCAATTGTACATCTGTTCATGAGATTTGATTACAATGTCTCCTATACTAGATTGTATGGACCGTGAAGGCTGTGCCTAGTCCCGGTTGGCCTACCACTGTATCTGCAGCGCCCCGTACGTGTCTGGTGTACTGTAGGCTTCCACTCAGTACCCTATGAATGAAAAACAAATAAACACCTATCTCAGTGCATATTCCTTTTTGCTATTTGCTGAGGGCAAGTCTGCAAAGTCAGGGAATCCATCTTTCAAAAACTATATTGGGATAATAAAGAAAGTCGGCCCCTACATGAGAATAGAAGTAATCCTTCTATAGCGTACAGAACCCTAGCTTTAAGGACTTGTGCTCACTGTTTTGGCTGTCAGGCTTTTTCTTCCTTCTACTGCTTAGAAAAAGAAGAGGTGGTGTGGCCAAGTGCCCCTGGGATGTGACACCTGGGTACTAACCCTCAATCTTCTCCTCTATAAAATGATAGAACCTACCACAGCAGATGATTTTCAAGATTCAATAAGATAATAAAGTGCTCATCCCCCTGCCTGAAACAGCAGTGTCAGTGTTGGGTATTATTACTAGTTGTGTCACATCTGTAACAATACACTGTCTTTCACACACAATGTACTGTTATTGACGCATAAGGCATATATATGCTCAATCACTCCTTCAGGAGTGGCTAGAGGGTTTGTTCAGAACAGCCAATGCATCCAAGACTTATAGTTTTTATAAGTCTTTTATAAGTTTTAAGACTAATAGTTTTTATGAAATCCTCCTGTTTTAGCTCTAAAGTAAATAGCTTGGCTATTTTTCATAACCTATTTCCACTAAAAATATACCTTTCTCTATGGTACTACTAGTGTAATGGGCTTTTGAGGTGCTGGAGATCTACGATATAGCCCAAGAAGGGGTTATAAAAAGTTTCAGAAAGGACAGTCTCACTGGAAATTTAACTACACTTTTTCTTCAACTATTAAAAAATTTCACTTTCACTACTTGAAAGTGCACATAAAATTTGTTTTTTTAAATTTTTGGTAGCTAATTGATTTGAAGAGGGAAAACAAAATGCTTTCTCATTTTTCTCAGTTATATTTTAAAGAAGAAACAGTACCTTAGGCTGGGGATCTTTTGAAAGTACACCTAGCACAGATTCTGTAAATCAATATTGGGCCTTCAGCTTATCATGTTTAATAGTCAAGGAGTCACTTTTTCTTTTAAAAAACATAGTACTTTCAAAATACTCCCAAAGTGCTAAATGTGCTTTTAGTTGAGGATCCATAAATTTAAATGATGCATATTGTTGATGAATGTCTACTTCTGCTGGAGGTTGGAAGAACAGTTTTAGAGAGCTCAAGAGCAACAAAGAAAATTAGATCTCTTCCCCCTCCCTATCTTAACTTCCTAAGGATTCAAATTACAAAGCTAATCAGAAACCATCTACCTTAACCAAGCAGTTTGTAAGGGTAAGTAGTAAGATACAGAAATTCTCAACCCTATGTATGTTGGCAAAATTAAATGACCTTTCCTTTCTGGTAACTGAACTTTAGAATCAAAGTTTTAACTGTTGCTGGAGACCATGGATTGATGACGCACTGCTTTGGAGTTTCTCAGTCACCACATCTTCCTTCACTGTGCTTTGGATGACTTCAGATACCCCACTGCTTCCAATGATGCAAGGCAAACTTAAAAACACTTCACTATTTATGTCATAATATCCCTGAAATGAAAAAAAAACAAAATAGGGATTACAAGAGAACTAAATCACCGCAAAAAATTAGTATCATAAATATGTATGCTTCCTTGCTTTTCTAGTTATAAACAGGTAAGAGATGAACTTAAAAAAAAAATGGTCTTCATTTAATTTCCAAACCTGTGACTGTTTTGGAAAATGCGTGTGATAGGAGGCATGTGGTTAGGGACAGCCACTTGGTGGGGAGGCGAGCTGGCCTGCTGCTACACAGTGAGCAGATGGGGGCTGAGAAAAGCTGGTGAGAGTGAGCTCCCAGTGGAGGGGTCTAGTCACATACAGTAACCTGTTTTGAGTTTTTCTTTCTGTTTTTTTTTTTTTTTTAATATTTTATTTATTTATTTGGCAGACAGAGATCACAAGTAGGCAGAGAGAGAGGAAGGGAAGCAGGCTCCCCACTGAGCAGAGAGCCTGATGTGGGGCTCGATCCCAGGACCCTGAGCTCACGACTTGAGCTCACGACCTGAGGTGAAGGTGGAGGCTTAACACACTGAGCCACCCAGGCGCCCCCCACTTTCTGTGTTTTATTTCCCTTCTGATATTCCAAAGTTTTCATGAAAATGACTTAAGCATGTGTGCCTTGTCTTAGCTGTGCTTTAGGGACTCTAGACTTGGGATAAAGCAGGGAAGGACAGAGTGAGCTGGAGAGGCACCTGGATGCGCAGCTGGGACGAGCTGGCATGTCAGTCTGGGGTGATGGGACTGGCTGAGGTGGTAAATGACAACCAGAGCTTAATGGAATACACAAATGTTTCTTGAGACTTCCCCAAAATTACATGGGGCGGGGGGCGTAGCGGGGCAACCTGGAAGAAGTCCAGGCTTCCCAGAACCAAGCAGGACAGGGCTTCGCCCGAACTGTCTCCTCCCATGTGTTACTCTCGAAACCAGTAAATACTGAAGACACCTGAGGTACAGTCGAAGCAGCACTTTTTCTGGATTTATATGAATAATTTAAAAGTTAAAAAACATGATGAAAGTATGAAAACAGCAATTACCTTTGCTAAAATTGATACAGAATGTATCTTCTTTTTATTGTTTACAATACTGTCAACCAGGTCAGCCACTGATAGTCCAACAGACCAGGATCTTTGACCTTTTACCCGTAACAGTTCCATGGCTCTAGATTACAAAAAAAAAAATAAAAATAAAAATAAATTTAGAAAAAATAATAAATCTGCGTAACAGTATTGTTTTTGCACCACACCCAGTGCTCCATGCAATACATGCCCTCCTTAATACAATGAATACTGTTACGCTGAAATTAAAAGTCTAATTCTGTTTATAAACATGGTAATATGTTAATGATATACTATCAGCAAATAATTATAGTTATATATAAGTCCTTTCTGTGTATATATACATTAGCACAGAATAAATTTGGAAAGATGCTCATCAGATTATTGCTTGATAATCTCTAGGTGGGGGTGCCTGGGTGGCTCAGTGGGTTAAGCCTCTGCCTTCGGCTCAGGTCATGATCCCGGGGTCCTGGGATTGAGCCCCACATTGGGCTCTCTGCTCAGGAGGGAGCCTGCTTCTTCCTCTCTCTCTGCCTGCCTCTCTGCCTACTTGTGATCTCTCTGTCAAATAATAATAATAATAAAAAAGGATAATCTCTAGGTGGTAGAAATAAGGATATTTATGTATTTTTGTCTTTCTTTTCTTTTTTAATTTACTGAGTTGAGAATGAAGAGAGGACAGGAGGGAGTATGCAAGCAGGAGGAGGGGCAGAGGGAGAGAGAGAAATCCAAGCAAATTCTGGCTAAGAGCAGAGCTGATACAGGACTTGATCCTGTGACCCTGAGATCATGACCTTAGCCAAAATCAAGAGTCGGATTACTCAACTAACTGAGCCACCCAGGTGCCCACTGAAAACACTGATAGCTACTTTTCAAAATACTCTCGAAAGAAGTGTTACTTATTTACATCCTCACTATCTTGTATGAGAATGCTAGTCTCATTGAATCAATGCCAACAATTACTTACAGATGGAAATAGTAACTTGTCTTGCTTGCTCTTGATTTAATGATGACCAGTGTGATCTCTGGATTTTTTATACCTGATTCTGAGAACTGCCTGTTAATTTTCCATTCCTCCATTTTACATTGTATTTTTTTCTAAGAGTTCGTCCAGCAATGGTTAATGAGTTAACAGATGATAATAAAACATTATCTCAAAATTTAAAAAAATAAATAATAATAAATCTCAGAAAATTCACAAAGTATGCACATTTTGTTTTACACTGTTTAAGGTATTAATTAGATATTTTTGGATTTGGAAGTAAGTGTTATATAGCAATTGTTAGGGAAGCCTACAGATAATCTACTGGCAAAGTTTTTCTTAAAATGTCAGGCAGGTAGTTCACAGAGAAAATACACATGGCTTAATAACGTAAAAGAAGCTCACCTCCCCTAATATTTAAATGTGAGTTAAAACAATACACCAGTCTTGCCTATCAAAATCAGCAAATTTAAAGAGACTGATAACTATTTCTGGAGAAGCTACAGAGAACCAGGCCTGCCCATAACCGCTGTTGAGAGTGGAAAGTGATATCATCTTTTAGGAAAAAGATTTAGCAACATCTGATCTAGAAATTCCTCCTCAGGGATTTTATTCCACTGCAATATGCTCAAGTATGCAAATATATACATATGTTCGCCTTGTGTGAGACAGCAAATATTCTGGAAACAACTCCTCAAAAGAGGACTGCTTCAGTAAATCACTATCCAAATGTTGTACTGTATCGCTCCAGAGAGAAATAAGGTAGATTTGTATGTACCACATGGGAAAATGTCCAAGATTTATTATTAAGGAAACAAAGTTGCAGGTAATACGAATAGCATACATCTATTGTGCAAATAACAAAAATAGTAATGATAATGTTTGCATAAGCATGGGAAAAATGTTTGGATATATGGATACTAAGCTGTTAATAGTAGTGGTCTCTGGAGAGTGGGATTACCCCATTTTTCACTTTATACTTTATAGATATCTGCGGAATATGAAGTTTTATAACAGCATACATTCTCTTTGTAAATAATAAAAATGATATAAATTAAATAAACATGTTTGAATTTCTTCCTTTTATAGTTTCTTCCTTATAAATGCAGGATTATGTAGAGAATCAGATTAGAATGGATTATACAACACTTCTCAGTAAGAATTTTTTTTTTTAAGATTTCATTTATTTATTTATTTATTTATTTATTTATTTAATAGAGACAGCGAGAGCAGGAACACAGCAGGGGGAGTGGGAGAGGAAGAAGCAGGCTTCCTGCCAAGCAGGGAGCCCGATGTGGGGCTCATTCCCAGGACCCTGGTATCATGAACTGAGCCGAAGGTAGATGCTTAACAACTGAGCCACCCAAGCGCCCCCAATAAGAGAATATTCTTTCCAGTTTTTATAGGCTAAGAGTCTTAAACTGAAGGTTTATAAAGCTAAAAGTCTCCACCAAATTGCAGAAACATATGTTATTATGTGATGGTGAGACAACAGATGGCCTGAAAACACACAGTGCACAGAGTACAAACTGTAGGGTATGGGCCTTGGAAGGTGTGTGACCACAGGCAACAGACACAGGATCTGTGCAGTATACTTTATTTTTGCTTGAACTTATATAGCTTATCCATTCATATTATATTAGTTTCCAAATGTATTTATGCATGATCAATAAGTACATTATTATTTTTTAAGATGTATTTATTTTAGAGACAGTATGCATGTGGGGCAGGGGCAGAGGGAGAGGAAGAGAGAGGATCTCCAGCAGGGAGCCTAACATGGGGCTCAATCTCATGACCCTGAGATCACGACCTGAGCCAAAACCAAGAGTCAGACACTCAACCAACTGAGCACCCCAGGCACCCCTGTATTAATTTTAAGTGATACGGATAAATTCTCTCTACATTTAGAAAATTGTCAATATCCTCAGATGTTGACCTCTCAGAGCAGGAAGTCAAGAACTACAAATAAGAAACCTGTTCTCCCCTTTACGCATCCACTGCGTATCTGAAATAAAGTTTGCAAGGCCCTCCTAGATCTTTCAGATAAGAAATCAAAGACTAAAACTGACCTCTTACACTCTGATCTTGTCCATACTAGCTAGTTTTGTTTGCAGAAGCCTGGTAAGGGCGTGCTGTGTAAACAGTTGCTATGGTACCACGAAGTACATGATTTTCAACTGGGTACATGCAAATCGACACTCAGTGTTACCTGTTGGACAACTGCACCCGAGAGTTAGGACTCATTACTTCTTCTTGGCCACCCCATGTGGGCACTAAAAATTAAAGGAAAAATTAATTATATGTTGGCAACAACTTCCTTAGGATTTGCATGTGATAAATGATCACCTGCAGTCAAGGGTATCTGTATGAAACTTTAAACACTTTCTCCCCTTTCTAGAAACAGCATTGGGTATGCTGTGCCAACTGCCTGGGAGCTACACTCACCCCCAAAACATGATCCCCAGAGCCTATCTGCAGCCTCCTTCCCTGTGCTCTCTCATCAACACTAGTTCTATAAGAGCCGTCTTGCTGTCCAAGTTGAAAGCCTTCCTTCCTCAGCAGCAAACACTTGGCATTTGCTGAGATTACGTTCTTTCATCAGGTGAGGTATAATTTGGTCACCATTTTGGCTAGATTTGCACAGCTGTTAGAGAGGCAGAGTCCTGTTTGCTAAGAGGATCTTTTGGGTTACCATTTCGCCCCAGTACATCATTTACAAAAAAAAAAAAAATCAAAAAATCAAAAAATCAAAAATTCAAGCTCTATGTGTGAACTGGATATTTACACCACATTCTAATATTAAATAGAAATTGCCAGAAACATTTTGAAACCTTTCTAATGTTCATCTATTTCTCACCTGTGTGAAGGCATTCTTTAATACAGATGTGTATTGGGGTAGGCAAAACAAAAATACATTTGGATATTTAAGGCCGTTTTTAAGGTATAAGTCTTTTAAAAAAGATTTATTTATTAGAGAGAGAGAGAGCAAGAGTGCAAGTGAGCGAGTGAGAGTGCACAGGGGCAGGCACAGAGGGAGAGGGAGGAAGACAATTTCAAGCAGATTCCCTGCTGAGTCCAGAGCCATGACCCTGAGATCATGACCTGAGCCAAAATCAAGGGTTGGTCACTTAACTAAGTCACACAGGCACCCCTACATTTCTCTTCTCCCTCTCTCTCTGCCCCTCCCCCCACTGGCATGCTCTTTCTCTCTCTCTCTCAAATAAATAAATCTTTAAAAGCTTTGATCTCAAATAAAAAAATTGTTATATGAGCAATACAAATATATGTGAATAGATTAAGAGATTAAAAAATATTTTACATGGACAGAATGGTTATATATTAATTTTTTCTAAAAAATTTCTGTACAGGGGCGCCTGGGTGGCTCAGTGGGTTAAAGCCTCTGCCTTCAGCTCAGGTCATGATCCCAGGGTCCTGGGATGGAGCCCCGCATCAGGTTCTCTGCTCAGCAGGGAGCCTGCTTCCTCCTCTCTCTCTGCCTGCTTCTCTGCCTACTTGTGATCTCTGTCTGTCAAATAAATAAATAAAATCTTTAAAAAAATAAAAAAATAATAAAAAATAAAACATTTCTGTACATTGGGGGACCCTGGGTGGCTCAGATGGTTGGGCATCTGCCTTTGCCTCAGGTCATGATCTTCAGATCCTGGGATCGAGCCCTATGTCAAGCTCTGAGCTTGGCAAGGAGTCTGCTTCTCCCTCTTCTGCCTCTCCCCTGCTTGTGCTCTCTCTGTTCTCTCTTTCTCTCAAATGAATAAATAAAATCTTTTAAAAATTTTTCTGTACATTACTGGTAAATTCACAGTAGAAAATTGGGGGAAATGTCTGCTAAATGAAATACAGCATTTATTGACCTTGGAAGAGTGAATAAAAAGGGGCAAGGGAGGAATGAGAATACTCAGGGCACAAAAAATATGAATAAATTATTAATGTGTGTGCACATATATAATAATCATTAAATTATTTTAAATTATGTTATTATATTATTATATATTGTGTTATATATTAAATTACTTAAATTATATATTAAATTATTATTTGTGTGTGTGTGTGTGTGTATCACACTCATTCTTTCTTCTCTGAGTCCTGACTTCGAAGAGCCGTGGGGAAAGAATGGAGAGAGGGAGAAAGCTTCACTATGTTCAACTTTTCTTGTGAGAATGTCATTAGAATTTTCAATTAGGTTTAGATGGACTTATTTTTTTGTTCATTTACTGCCCAACCCTTCAAAATTCCTAAATATATGTCCAACCTATTTTAGGGAGTCCTTTCAAATACTGTAACTAATCAATCCTAATCTTTTTGGCCCCAATCCTCAGGAAAGCAATCCTTGGGCCCCAAATTTTAATGAACAGTGACCATGGTGAAAGTCTTTTCCATTGTATATACTTTCCCTTGCGTAAGACTGATGCCCAATGCAGATGACCTAACAGTCTGTTCTGACATCCAACCATTAGATTTCTAAACCATGGTTTGAAGGAGTTACCTGCAGTTTACATAGAATATTAATATCAGAGCTGAAAACAGCAGCTCCAAAGCATATGTTCTGCTATCTAATTGGGTGGGGGCATAATATAAATGACCTTTGCTCACAAGATAGTATCAGCATCATTTCAAAACACATTTACTGAAGCCAATCCAAAGTCAAGGAGCTTGCAGTTTGGTGGGGTAAACACATAGGTAAATATGCAACTCTAACACAGTGTGATAATGGTTATGTTAGAGGCATGAATTCCCTTGACCTGGAGAATTAGGAAAGGCTTTCTGGGAGACATGGTACTCAAGCCCAGTCTTGAAGGGTAAGCAGGAGTTAGCCAAGTGAATGAACGTTCAGGGAAAGGAAGAATCAGGTGCAAAAGCAAGGAGGCCTGAGAGACATGAATCATTCAGGAAACTGCAGGCTGACCACATGACTAGCACAGAATGCCTGGCAGGATAGCAGA
Source organism: Mustela erminea (assembly GCF_009829155.1). Taxonomy (NCBI): domain Eukaryota; kingdom Metazoa; phylum Chordata; class Mammalia; order Carnivora; family Mustelidae; genus Mustela; species Mustela erminea. The sequence continues at coordinate 72,459,583 of NC_045622.1, forward strand.
AGAGGAAGCTGGCGAGGGGAGGGAAGCAGGAAACTAATCTTAAAGGGTCTTGTACGTCAGTATTCCTCCCCCAGGTTGTAGCTGTCATTTGTCTCTGAAATACTTGACGAGAATTAATTTTATTTGCACACCTGCTATTCTTAGTACAGTTTCCAAATCCTAATGTTGCTTTACGTCAAAGTGTAGTTTTACATGTCCTTTCGCTAATTTTCTATTCATCGCTGCCTTACTGATTGCTGTAATAGAAACTACTATTTACTGGATATTAAAGCTGTGTTAGACACTGTACTAAATGCTTTCAATGAACTGTCTCATTAAGTCAAAGCAAGAGAAAGCACAGCTTTGGAGTCAGAGCAGGATTTAAATCTTCCTAGATATGTAATCTTGGGCAAATCACTTAACCTGATAGTCTTAAGCTTCCCCATCTGTTAATTTGGAAAACCACCATCTCCTTCAGAGGGTGTTTACACATTTTAAGTGAGATATGCAACACATTTAAAACACAGAGTAGGCTCTCAATGAAAAGTTATTATAATTGCTATTACTGCACTGACGGCACTTATGCAAAAATATAACCAGTTGATGTTTAAGGATGTAACCAGCAGAGGGAGCCTCTGTCCATTTCTGGCTTCAGGGCCAAGGTAAGTTATACCTATTGTGAATATAACTATCTCTGAAACAAAGTACTAGACAGGATAAAAAGCGATCTGATGGTGGGGTCTAGATGGGACACAGGGAGGTGGGTTGGGGAGAGCATCAGTAGTTTCAGTGCTATCGGTAATGCTCTTAACTGACTGTAGATTCATGAATGTTTGTACTATTATGCTTCAAAACATCTATTATACATTATATGTATTCTTTTATGTAGGTCAGATAGTACATAATATTACATTTAAGTGACCCCAGTTCACATCTACCTACATCCTTCTATTTCTAGTTCCCATGTGAGAGCTCAAGACAGAATTACCATATCCTTCCCTTGTGTTTTTATCCTACTTCCGGTGGCCCTCTCTCTTAGCAAGTCAACGTTGCCTTCCCATTACAGTCATTTCCGGTGTTAGAGCTAAGCCTCCTAGAGACATGGTTGGGTTCTCACACATGTACATACCTCCATCGGCAGTCAGCACAGTGCTGGACGCTGGTTTATCAATTTCACTATCCTTTATTTTCTCTCTACAATTTGGGATATTTATGTAAGGACCTATTTAGCCAGAGAGCTTCCATCCAGTTAAACAATAACTTTGTTGTTTAAAACTTAAATTGTCCCTGGCCTCCTTCCCCCGGGGGACTTACTTAAAAACAAGTCTGGAAACCAGTCCCAGGTAACAAAGCCCAAACACAAGGGTGGGTCAGGCCAGGTGAAGACATCCAATGGGGGGGCAGTGCGCATACTGTCTCCCTAGTTACCAAGGAGAACAGGCCCTCTCCTTTGGGCACCTTTTGGGTGCCAATTTTGATCAAGGTTATAGAGGGTTCAAACATCTACTAGGGTAAACTGTAGTTCAATTGGTCACTTATGTGTGACCTAACATGACTGTGCAGCTTTTTCTGTGTGTTACAATTTCATAGGCCACCTGTGCGTGGCCAGGCCCAACCACATGGCCTTTGCTCTTAAAAGCTAGTCTGTGAAGCAGAGAGAGGTCGCCCTCTCTGTAAGAGGCGCGGCCCCAAACGTTGCGTTTGACTCTTGATGCTCAGCTTGAAATAAAGCTTTGCTTGACCTACGCTTTGTATCAGTCTCGCTCCTTTAATCACAGATCCATTACTGGGGAACCTAACAATTAATACAACCATACTGTGAAATGTTTTTATTCATTCAAGAACTGTAACTTACTGTTGGGACTGGTTAAATAAATTTTGATATATCCAGTAGTTTAAAAGGATGAGTGAAATCTATATATGTTACTATGCAATTATTTCCCCATTGTATCAGTAAAATGTCAATAATGTATATACCGACTACCTAGGAAATATTTCATATATGTGCTTATCTACCCACAGAACATTGCCAGAAGATTACACAGAGCCTGTTAACTGTGACAGAATCTAGGGAGGAAAAACTGGGAATCTGGCATAGAAGAGAGACTTATTTTTTACTGCATATACCTTTTTGTACCATTTAATTTTTTGCAATATGAATGAATGACTTTTTCAACTAAAAGAGAACAGCTTAATAATTTACACTTTCACTAAAGAGAAGGTAAACACACTAAATATTCAAATAAATAAACAGCAGCTTAACAAAGAATAAGGATCATATTTCCTGGTTATATGGATAATTACCATACAGTTAACAAAAGCTTTTAGCTCAAAAGGGTGAAGGAGTCACTGTGGAGTGATGTGATCAGGAAAAGCTTCACAATGTAAGTGAGGGCTTGACCTTGACCTCAAAGGATGAGATTCGAGGGCACCTGGGTGGCTCAGTGGGTTAAGCCGCTGCCTTCGGCTCAGGTCATGATCTCAGGGTCCTGGGATCGAGTCCCACATCGGGCTCTCTGCTCAGTGGGGAGTCTGCTTCCTCCTCTCTCCCTGCCTGCCTCTCTGCCTACTTGTGATCTCTCTCTGTCAAATAAATAAATAAAAATCTTAAAAAAAAAAAAAGGATGAGATTCGAGTATGTGGAGAGAGAGGAAGAAGTGCAAAGTTCCCTGTGGCTGAAGCAAAACTGTGGGGGCACAAGATCCCACAAGAACTGTGGGGGTTATAGTCCTTCTAGTCCTTTTAGTCCTTCTTTGACCCTAAAAACTACAGTTTCTTTATTTATTTTATTTATTTTTTATTTGACAGAGAGATCACAAGTAGGCAGAGAAGCAGGCAGAGAGAGACAGGAGGAGGAGAAGGCAGGCTCCCCGCTGAGCAGAGAGCCCGATGCGGGACTTGATCCCAGGACCCTGAGATCACAACCCGAGCCGAAGGCAGAGGCTTTAACCACTGAGCCACCCAGGCGCCCCAAAACTACAGTTTCTTGTGCAGATCACTCTTCTGGTGCAGATAACTCTTACCATCTCTTTATCCATTGCTGACTCCCTACAACAAAACGTAATTGATCCCTTGGGTCACTTCCAGCTCTCAAATAGTATTACTACCTCCTTAATCAGAATGAGGAAGGAAGATTAGGGCTGTATTTTGGGATTTCTTGAATGCCAAGCAAAAGAACTTCATATTTTCATTAGAGGAAGTCAGTGAAGTCTTTTGAAAAGAGGAATATGATTTAGGAAGACTGGATTTATACAGGAAAGCACACAGTAAAGGTCTGGCTAACATCATTATTAATTTGGTATCATTTACAGGGTAGATAAGAGGGGAAACAGTAAACTAATTGTAAGAGCTGCAAGAAATCAGAGAAGCAGGAGATCAACATGGACCAGAACTCAAATAGTACTAGTGAGTAAAATATGGGGTCTCAGGTGTGTTTGCAACCCTAGGCATGCATTACTCTAATACATCTGCTCTAAGTTCTTTGCCACCCATTTCCAGGGTCCTGTTGATCAGGGTCTAGTGTCAAGGAGCATTCTGAGCCTGAAAAGTCATCCTGCTCAATCACAAAATCAGGTTTTGTAAAGGTTTCTTCGACAGTCTGACTCTAGCACTGAATTATCTAGGTAGCCAATACTAATTTACACAGATTTAAATACTGCTATATTTTATTAAAAATTTCTTTAAAATTATATAAATACTAAATATCCATAATGACAAAATTAGAAAATAGTGACAAATACACATTTTTTAAAGTTTCCTTTAACCCAGATACAACTACTGTTAATATGTGCCTTTACCCACTTCTGATTTCCCATTCCTAGAGTATCTTTCCCACTCTGCTCTCTATTCAAATCCTATTCATTCTTCCAACATCTACTTCAATGATGCCTATACAGAATTTTCTCCAGTCATTTCAACTCATGTTAAATGCTCACTCAGAAGCTAAGTACTCTAAGTCTATAATACCCATTCTGGCAGTTAATCAAATAGTTTCTTATACTTTCACTGTTAGCTAAAGTATCATGTACATATTCTTATTCCTATTCTAAAATAACTTTTAAGTATGGTGAAGGAAGATACCATGCTCTATGCCTCTCTCATTTTTTAAAAGATTTATTTCCTTATTTTGAGAAAGAGCAAGTGAGTGGGGGAAGAAGGAAAGGGAGAGAGAGAATCTCAGGCAGATTCCCCACTAAGCAGGGAGCCTGGGGCTTGATCTCATGACCCTAAGATCACCCCTGAGCCGAAACCAAGAGTTGGACATTTAACTGATGGAGTGGCCCAGGTGCCCCGTGCCTCCTTCAGATCATACTAACACCTTTGGCAGTAGTGAGGAAAGAGTAGGCACTTACATAGAAAATGAGGACAAACAGCACTTCTGTCCCCTTACTAACTTGACTTGAAAACACGAGGGAAACAGTAAAGGAAGAAAGGAAGAGATACTCAAGTTGGATAGGGAAGTATTCTTTTTGGGTAGGAAAAGGGGCTTTCCAGTCTGGGGAACTCAATGCTTTTTGTGGTAGGAAGAGAGCAAGTGGGCTACTGGAAAAGATCATAGGGATACACAAAGAGTGAAAATTCTGTTTAAAAGGTGAGAAAGGGACAGGAGGTACGGCCCTAGGAAGAAGGTCTGAACTTAGGAAAGGTAAGCAGGTGGAGTGAGGGGAGAGGAAAGGAAGGAGTTCTGTATATGTGTCAAGGTTTATTTAAATGGGGCTCTCTAGAGAATTAAGCTTTCAAATTAATCCTGGACTCTGAAATTCAATTAGAAAAATAGAAAACTAAGCGCTCTTGCCTAGTGTTAAACTTATGGAAAAGTAAATAAATGAGAATGCCACACTTGAAGAGTCCCTTCACAATACCGGGCCCATTACATACAAGGTCCTGAAATGTGAAACAGAAGCCAAGCGAGCTCCGCTGCTCCAGAATCTCCAGATGTGTCTGAATAGCATGGCCACTGATGACTTAGGTTAGCAATATAGCTAACACAAGCGTCCTTCTTACCTTTGTCTTCTCCCTGTTCACCGATAACCCATACTTGTTTTCCTGACGGCTGTGCCTTCAAAACATTTGTAATAATATACTGTAATCTCTGTGAGTCCAGATTACATCCAATCCCGATCACTCGATTTACAGGAAATGCACTCAGTTTCCAAGTCACGTATGTCATGATTTCCACTAAATATCGCACACAAGGTGAAAACATAAAGATTTAAAAAAAATATACTTCTAGCCTAGTTCATAAACAAAATACTTATTATGTTAATAAGTATAGTAGAGCATCTATATATTCTTCCTAGGTTCTAAATACACTATGAGGCAGGCCATATTTTTAATGTATATTAAAAACATTAACCACGCTTCAGCATGATTTTACATAACTTTGTTGTTAAATATAAATTAAAAGTGGAAAATAGATATTTTCCTAGTTAAGTAAGAAAGATACAAACTGGGATGGAAAACCAGAAAATAATCATTGTTTCTCATTGATCAAGCTCTCTTTTATAGCTTTAGATAAATTTCTCTTTAAATTAAGAATCACATACACCACTACGCAGTACAACACTACGAATAAAAACAACCCCTTTTTTCTGCCATGCCGAAAGGATGTCAGGAATTAGAGACGTGTCCCTCAACCAATTACTACAGGCAAACATGTAAAATGCATACCCTTAGACTGGGAACATTAAGAAAGTCTGTTTCTGTTCACCAATTTGAGTCCAATACCACCTAATCATTTGAAAATATTTCTTTTTTAAGGAAAACAGTTCTAAAAACAATTTATAATACATGAAAAGTTAACAACGCACACTGGCATGCTCACTAATATCTTACGACACTTTAGAATTAACAAAGGATCTTTCACATAAGCCCCTGTATTTTTCTCTTGGTTGTCCAACAATTTTTGCACTGAGGAAGACACGGCTAAAAACCTGGACTAGAATGATAGTGATATTACATAAAAAATTTTAAGTTGTAACCTTCTAGTTCATGCCAGTCAGTAAGAAGTGGCTGCTTGACAGATGGAAATACTGCATTGTTCAGTATAAAAGCAATTTGGATAGCCTAGCTGTTCCTTTATAATCTAGTTTTAGGACCTTCATCAGTAAATGGCAATTCTGTTGATGCACTGGGCTGCCAGATGAATTTAAAACAAAACCTTTTACCTGGTTGAGATGCGACGAGCAGGACACCATGTTGACTATAGTGTCCCAGAGCTGGGACAAGGGCTCTGAACATATCCACATTGCTTTGTACCACATCCAGGTAGGACTGAGAACTACCCAAAGAGTTGACTGTGAAGATCACCACCTTGGAATGAGCAGAGGCAGACAAATCTAATGAATAAAAAGAAACAGTCTGAGCTCGAGGTCTAGGTTTTTTTTTTTTTTTTCCAAAGATTTTATTTATTTATTTGATAGACAGAGATTACAAGTAGTCCGAGAAGCAGGCAGAAAGAGAGGAGGAAGCAAGTTCCCCGCTAAGCAGAGAGCCTGATGCTGGGTTTGATCCCAGGACCCTGAGACCATGACCTGAGCTGAAGGCAGAGGCTTTAACCCACTGAGCCACCCAGGCACCCTAAGGTCTAGGTTTTAATCAAGTTTTTGTTCTTGTTTTTCTTTTTCTTTTCTACAAGTGGAGAGCTTTCAGGCATATTTGCCTCCAGATCAATCCTGTATCCACGGAAGTATACAAAGGGCTGAGATCTGCTTCCAGAAAGATGATTAGGAGGTAGAGTGTATCCCCAGGGGAGAAAGAGAGCAATAAAGATAAAGAAAATAAAGCACAGGACCCAGAGACTTTGTTTTTTCCTGTAACATGTAACTTTCCTAGGAAGAGTAAGTAATATGCTATAGGCAAAATGAACCTATAATCAACTGCATCGCTGATTCTTAAACTGTAAGTTTAGGAATCCTAGAGTTCCTTGAAAGTGAACTTCCATGTGGAAGGACTGGGAATAAGCGGAAAGAAGCCTGGTGGGCACAGCTCCATGCTCTTAACTTTTACCTCTCCCAGCACAGTAGCTCTGATTGTATCTGTTTTGCTTACTAAGGATTCTGCTCCAAAGAGGAAAAAAAATGATTGGAAAATCTTTAAATCAAGATAAAATGTCTTGGCTCATTTTTTACAGACTTTTCCTTATACCGAAGCCCAGTACCCTTGGTTTTAGGTTCTTCTTACCACGTGACCTACAGGTAAGCAACTGCTATGACTTAGACAAGCTGTGTTTTGGAGTTCATGCCTCTGATCCTGAAGCATACATATACTGTTTTACAACTCTATTGCTCTCTATTACACAATGTGTTCTATGAATAAGTGCATGTCAAAAAAGTGGCCAGACTTTGCCAGCAGCACAGACAACAGAAAAACAATACAGTAGATGGCAGCAGTCCAGTCAACATTTATAAAGTAGTATTAGCATCCCAAAGAGATAATGAGCAGATTCCAGGTTTATATTCTTAATGAAGTGTCTAAGGCCATCTCTCTAAACAAGTTTCAGAAGGAAACACCTGTGCAATGTGTCCTCTGGGGAATACACTTTCTAAATTTAGCTCATATTTTAACACAGTTGTGGGGCTCATAGGTCCTGGATTTTAATTATGGTTTTTCATGAGTTTTCTTAAATAATTCCTGTGTTCTAGTGTTCAGACTGGATACTTGGTAACGAGTCAAGACCTCAAGAACTGGAAGGTATACAGTTAACACTTCTATATGCCAAGTACTATTCTAAGAACTTTCCGTACAGTTGCTCATTTAATCTAATCTACAGCACACTATGGGGTCACGTCATCCCTCATTTTACAGATGAGGAATCTGAGGCACGGTTAAGTTAAGTAACTTGCTCAGTCACAGAGCTTGTAAGCGGTGGAGCCAGAATTCAAGCCTGGCTGCAGAATACTGTTAAGCACTGTGCTATATTAGAAACAGAGTCCAAAACCTTCATAGAGATGACGAAAATGTTATTTAGATAGATTAGGTGACTTGTCCATATTACCAAACATCAGTGAACAATTCATGACCTTACAATTTGGTCCCAACCTATCTTGCCAGAATCATTTCATTTTTTCCCCCTTTTTAATTTTCTTTACTATGAATGTTGCAAGTGCCCTTGCCCTCAAGGTTGCCCCATGAATAGGGTAGCAGCTGTCAGATATGATTTCAAAAGTGCAAGAAAGGCTTCCTACTCCGTAAGATTCCCCAAGCTCCCAAACCTTTTCACTCTCTTCCTTTGAGCCTAGAAGCTAGTATTTCTTATACTCCCCTGTATAAACCTTTGGCTCAAGTTGAATTGGTCCCTGTTCTAACCCAGTATATTTCTCTCACTTTCCTGATATGGGCTCTACTTGAATTCTTTCTATCTGGAATGTTTCTCACTACGCTCACCACATTAGATAGGTATCTGTTTAACTGTCTACCACATTCAGCATGTTATGAGCTCTGCGACAGCAGGGATTGTTTGTGTCTTACTCATCTGTCCATTTCCAGTCTTACTCATCTGTCCATAGTCACTTAGCAATAGCTCCATTGCCCCACCCCACCCCATGGCAGTTCAAATCTCTCTTATTCTGGTAGATCTGGGACACATCTCCCTCCACTCAGCTCCAACAAGAATGCTCACTGTCTATACCATTCTCTTGGCAATTAATCATATATTGCCTCATTAATCTCTTGTCATGAATTACAGTCATTACAGTCAGAAGCAGCTTGAAGTTAGATGGAAAGATACACATATTACTGTTTACATCTTGCATGTGTATCTTTCCATCTAACTTCAAGCTGCCTCTGACTAAGCAGAGAGTCTTCCATTCCTATCAATCCCCTGCAACAATTCCTAAAAGCTAGGCTGGGTACTCAGGAATAACTTGAGTTATTCCAGGTACTGAGGAATAACTTGGGAAGTGCAATAAAATGACAGATTATCCCATGTTCTGAAGATTTAGTTACATACATAAAGGGAAATACTGCTTAGGAATGCCATTCCCCATGTGATTCTCATGTACAACTAGGTTTGGTAAATACTGTCTCAAGGCAACTAGATTCTTTGCACCTCGTAGGCACTCAGAATATTTTTCTTGGACTCTTCCTTCTCAGGTCTTCCCTTAGAAGTTGATGATTTTACAAAAGATCCCAAATAGCCAAAGCAATCTTGAAAAAGAAGAACAAAGCTGGGAGGTATCGCAATCCCAGATTTCAAGATGTACTACAAAGCTGTGGTAATAAAAACAGTATAGCACTGACACAAAAGTAGACACACAGATCAAGGATAGAAAACAGTCTAGAAATAAACCCATGCTTTTATGGTCAATTAATCTATGAAAAGGGGCAAGTATATACGATGGGGAAAAGACAGTCTCTTCAACAAATGGTGTTAGGAAAACTGGACAGCTACAGGTAAGAGAATGAAACTGGACCTTTTTCTTATATCATACACAAAAATAAACTTGAAATGGATTAAAGACCTAAATGCGAAGATATTAAGCCATAACATTCATAGAAGATTGTGGAGAGCCATGTTGCAAGAACTGTGGAACACGTAGACGGCTATGCCTGAGAGGCTCAGCTGTAAATGTTTAACCCATGAAATATGGGTGCATTTGAATGACGTATAGGCCATTCTAAGAGTCATGGGGAAGGTATATGATTAACCAAGAGTCATGGGGAAGGCACAAGTTCTATAGAACAATAGAGTCACGTAGATGCTCACGAGCACTTCACATGCTTAGGGATAAGGTCACAGGTAGCACTTCTGATTGGTGAATAGACTCGTCGTGTGATCTATTGATTGGTTGCCTGTAATTCATGTTAACTATATCAAGGGGCTACAATTGTGGTGCGGGGTTCCCGAATCAAGATATGTAGAAGATTGTCAATAAAGAAGTTTGCCACTCAGCCTCGACTGCGGGTCGTTCTTGCCAGCGAAGAGCGACAGAAGATAAATAAGCAGTAATTTCTTTGACATTAGCCATGGAAACATTTTTCTAGATAGGTTATCTCTGGCAAGGGAAACAAAAGCAAAATTAAGCTATTGAGACTACACCAAAATAAAAAGGTTTTGCACAGCAAAGAAAACCATCAACAGAGCAAAAAGGCAAGCTACTGAATGGGAGAAGATATGTGTAAGTGATATATTTGATAAAGCATTATTTTCCAAAATATACAAGGAACTTATGCAACTTAACACCAAAAAAAACCAAACAATCCAATTAAAAATGGGCAGAGGATGTGAACAGACATTTTTCCAAAGAAGACATACAGATGGCCAACAGACACATGAAAAGATGCTCAACATCACTAATCATCAAGGGAAATGCAGATTAAAATGACAATGAGATATTACTTTACACCTGTCAGAATGGTTAAAATAAAAAAGACAACAAATAACAAGTGCTGGCAAGAATGTGGAGAAAAAGGAATCCTCGTTCCAAACCTGTTGCTGGGAATGTGAACTGGTGCAGCCACTGTGGAAAACAGTATGGAGACTGCTCAAAAAAAATTAACAATAAACTTACCATGTGATCTAGCAATTCCACTACTAGATATTTACCCAAAGAAAAAGAAAACACTATTAAAAAAGATCTATTCACCGCATATTTATTGTAGCATTTCTTAGAAAAGTCAAGATATGGAAGCAACTCAAGTGTCCATCAATAAATATATGGATAAGGAACATGTGGTATCTATCTATCTATATCTACCTACCTACCTACCTGCTACAGTGGAATATGACTCAGCCATAAAAAGAATGAAATCTTGCCATTTGCAACAACATGGATGGACCTAGAGGTTACAGTGCAAGGTGAAGTAAGTCAGAGAAAGACACATACCATACAATTTCACTCATATGTGGAATTTAATAAACAAAACAAATGAACAACAACAAAAAAAGGGAAGATAGACAAACGAGAAACCAGACTCTTAAATATGGAGAACAGAGGGCTGTCAGAGGAGAGATGAGGAGGGGCATGGGTGAAACAGGTGAAGAGGGCTAAGAGTAAGCTTATGTTGATGAGCACTGAGAAATGAACAGAACTGTTGAACCACTCTATTGTACACCGTTAATTATACTGGAATAAAAAATCAAGTTAAAAAAAGAAGTTGGTGATTTAATATGGTGGAAGAGATTTTATAGTTATAGAGAGAATTAGGAAGGGCTTTAAGCATGATTATGTAAAGATATGATCCTAATATAAGTTCAATTCAATAATAATTAATGCAATAAACCTCTACTATGTTTCCTCTTATATTACAGGTTAATTATATGAGGCCCTAAGAACCCAAAGTGAATGACATATTGTCTTTGCCCTAGATTGCCTGATCCAAATTCTAATGTTACCACTTACTTATTAGCAGAGTGACAAGGTTCCTCCTAGGTCAGAGATGTCAATCACCATCCGGACTCCCAGGATACAAACCTCGTATCTCTATCCTAGCTATACAGGTAGCCCAGAAAAACAACATTCTTCCTGCCAAGCCACTGGTTCCCAAACACCATAGGCCCTAAACCCGTGGCTGCTTATAGTCAGACTAGGGGATATCAATCCAATATCCAGTATGTCAAAAGACCCAGAAAATAATAATTCATGCTCTGATATACTACTGTTCTCAGATTATGAGGATGATGTTGTGATAAAGGAAACACACATTCATTTTAAATCATTAAATTTTTACTCAAAACGACTGGAAAATTAGGCAATCAAATTATAATGTCCGAATGCTATGGAGACCTCACTGAAGTATTCTAGCTAGTGTATCAGTCTGAATATACTGGAGACCTCAAGTTTTTCATTTCTCTGGTATAGTGCTAAACTGTTCTAACTATAACAAAAAAATCACATAAAAATATGTTCTTTTCAAATTATTCTTCACTGTGGTGCAAAATTCTAGAAATGATGATGACCCTTAATTTAGAAATTGTGTTAAGATTATAGCTATTAAAAGTCTTCCTATGTTGGTTGGGGGAGAACACCACCAAAGAATGATGTCCCAGTAGCTTTAGGCATTATTTCAGTCAATGACTAGAAGGGGTATTTTTGTCTGACAAATAGAGGTAGACTTTTTTTTTTTTAATGTTAAACAAAAACACCCATATTAAAAGATAAGGTAGGGAATCTGCTCAGTTCAAACGAGTGCCTTTAATGGTTACTGCCACAGTGATCTGGGTTTTGGAACTGTATAAACAACACTGAGACTTTCTAAGATTCACCATTTGTGGCAAACTAAGGCCATGACTTGAGTATGTTATGCTGTATCTCTATCTTTAGAGAGGATCATCTTTTTTTTTTTTTTTTAAGATTTTGTTTTTATTTATTTGAGAGAGAGAAAGAGAGAGAGATCACAAGTAGGCAGAGAGTCAGGCAGAGGGGGAAGCAGGCTCCCCACCGAGCAGAGAGCCCGATGCGGGGCTCGATACCAGGACCCTGAGATCATGACCTGAGCCAAAGGCAGAGGCTTAACCCACTGAGCCACCCAGGCACCCTTAGAGAGGATCATCTTAAGAATAAAAGGTTTATCTATTGATAAAATGTCCCAGTAATAGAAAAAAAATGATCCAACATAAATTTCACATACCAATACTAGAATCATGAAGAGTAATGAGTGATTTGGCAAAAGGGTTACTCTGGAAGATTTCCTAGAGAGAAGGTGACTCGAGTTTCAAGTATGAAGGGCATGTTGAGGCTAATGAAGGATTATTTACCTGGGGTAAGTGTAGAGTGGGAAAGGAGGTTTAAAAAAAGGGGGGGCTTAAATCAATGATTTTCAGCTTCAATACAGTCAATTTCAAAATTTTTATCACAACCCATGCCATGAGATAGGCATACCATGAAATACATTTTCTATTGCAACCCAAGACACAAAATATATGTATGTGTATATAAACAAAACCAAAAACATTACAGAAAATACCCTTAATGCTATTCTGATATACACTATTGTTCTAGTTCATTTTTATAAAATGCTGGTCATACTCCTCTATGTTGATTCCACAATCTGCAATTATGTCACTATTTACAATTTTTAGAATACTGCCTTTAATGGGTATAAGAATCACCTGAGCTACTTATCTAAAATGTAGATTCCCAGGCTCCACCCCTAGAAATTCAGGATCCATAGGTCTAGGATGAACCCCAGGCATCTGCAATTGTAAGGTGATTCTGATATAAGCGATTAATCCACAACTCATGTTTTAAGAACCACTGGCTATTGAGCATATTTTGCTCTACTCCATAGGTCAACAATACGCTATTTTCAAATTCACAACTACTGAAAACTTTTTTCTCCATGCACACATATGCGAAGACCCCCCCCCACACAAACATTTATGCCTGCATATGCAAAGACTATTTCTAGAGTGCATCATGTAAAATTGGTAACGAACTTATGTTTGAAATCCTAGTTTAGCCTCTAACTAACTGCATGTCCTAAACCACAACCTCTCTGAGCCATCTATAAAAGGAACAGTGAGTGAATATATGTGAAGTGCCTAGCATATATTACTGATTCCTTAGAAAAATGTCAAGTGCTATTGTTGTTATTTAGGGACAAAAGATAAACATAATAGTAAACATGATAACATAATAAACATAATAACTATGATCAAAATGTCATAGGACAATGATCTCATTAGCTAAGCTTAATACAGAATAAAAGTAATTAAAAAAAAGAATGAAAGTAACCAAGAGAGAGCAAACAGGAACACTTATGTACTATTAGAGAGTACAAATTGGTTCAACTTTTTTGGGAACAATTTACCAATATAAATTTTGAAAACACCTATTTTTGACCCAGTAATTCTACCTTATCTTGCCAATTAGAGAAGTACATGAAAATTTTTGTATAACAGCGTTCTCTCCACTATTATTTGTAAACAAAAAAAAACCCCAAAACAACCTAAATGTCTTCCAACAGGAGACAGACATCCATATGACAAAATATTATGAAGCTGTTCAAAGAAGTAGAGCTATTTAGATCTATCTATGCTGTTAAAAAAGATATTCAAAAGCACTATTAATTCACCAACAATTTCAACACAGAATTCCCATATAAGCCAGAAGTTCTACTTCTGAGTATATACCTAAAAGAAGTAAAAACAGTTTTTCAAACAAAAACTTGTACATGACTGTTCATAGTAGCACTATTCACAATAGCAAAAAGATACACCCCAAAGGTCTATCGACTGATGGATGAATAAAATGTGGAATATGGAATATTACTCAGCCATAAAAAGAATGATGTACTGATACATGCTATAATATGGATAAATGTTGAAAACATGATGCTAAGTGAAAGAAGCCAGACATGAAAGGACACATATTGTATGATTCCATTTATACAACATTTCTACAATAGGCAAGTCCACAGGGCAGATTAGTGGTTGCCAGGACATGGGGAGAGGGGAAATGGGGAGTGATTACTTATTGTGTATATGGTTTCCTTTTGGGGGGACAAAATATTCTAGAACTAGGTAGTGGTGATGGCTGCAGAACACTGTGAATGCCCTAAATGTCACTAAATGTCACTATTGTTTTACGTTATATGTGTTTTTTTTTTTCCATTAGCAAAAATCTGTTTTTATCCTCTACAGGGAACATTCTTTCCCCTTCTTATTCTCCTCTGACAGTTCTCTAGTCCATTCTGTTTCTTCTTTTTTTAAAAAAAAATTTTTATTTCTATTCAGCGTTAACAGTATTCATTGGTTTTGCACCACAGCCAGTGCTCCATGCAATATGTGCCCTCTCCAATACCCACCACCCGGTTCCCCCAACCTCCCACCCCCCGCCCCTTCAAAACCCTCAGATTGTTTTTCAGAGTCCATAGTCTCTCATGGTTCACCTCCCCTTCCAATTTCCCCCAACTCCCTTCTCCTCTCTAACTCCCCTTGTCCTCCATGCTATTTGTTATGCTCCACAAGTAAGTGAAACCATATGATAATTGACTCTCTCTGCTTGACTTAATTCACTCAGCATAATCTCTTCCAGTCCCATCCATGAATTTTTTTATTTCATTTTATTTTATTTATTTTTGGTTAAAGGTTTTATTTATTTATTCATTTGACTGGGGGAGAGAGAGAGAGAAAGAGAGGGCACAAGCAGCATGACCCTGGGATCATGATCTGAGCCGAAGGCAGATACTTAACTGACTGAGCCACCCAAGTGCACAAAATAAATGTATTTTAGCACAAAATAAAAATAAAGGAATAAAAACATTAACTTCAAAAAACAAGTGTAAAACCAGTTTCTCCAATCTGACTCCTGAAGCAACTACCTTTTTTTTTTTTTTAAAGATTTTATTTATTTTTTTGACAGAGAGAGAAAGAGAGCACAAATGGGGGGAATGGCAGGCAGAGGGAGAGGGAGAAGTAGGCTCCACACTGAGCCAGAGCCTGATCCCAGGATCCTGGGATCATGACCTGAGCTGAAGGCAGATGCTTAACCGACTGAGCCACCCAGGTGTCCCTTAAGCAACTATTCTTAATAATTCCTTTGTATTTCTCCAGATTTAGTCTATACTTACACAAGCATAACTGTGGGCATATGTGTATATTCACGTGCTCACCTGTATATATGGTTAACCTTCCCCAAAATGTTTTTGTTTTTAAGATTTTATTTATTTTTGAGAGAGAGGAGGAACACAAGCAGGGAGGAGAGGCAGAGAGAGAAGCAGACTCCCTGCTGAGCAGGGAGCCAATGTGGAGCTCCATCCCAGGACCCTGGGAGCATGACCTGAGCCAAAGGCAGAGGCTTAACTGAGCCACCCAGGCATCTCCCAACCCCCCACAAATGTTTCAATAACTATTTTGAAAAAGTCCAAGTGGAGCCAAAGCATAACTCTAGGATGGTTAGTCGCAGTCATCAATGCCTGTCATGATGGAACATTACTCAAATTTCTGAAACCACTGATCCTAATTTCCCAAAATTACTAATGCACTTCTCCGTATTATGGAATATACTTATGAGATACTTGTTAACATTACATTTAAAATTGTTCATGTAGTAGTAATTAAACTCTGTGTTAGCAGGAACACAATAACCAAATTAACAAGTGGGACATGAAAGTTGCCCCAAGACGGTGTAGACTCACTCAACATTCCCTACGCGGTGGCAAGCACCACACACTATACGTCTACTCCAAGGGTTCTATTCTTTCAATTATATGAAACAATAGTTATTGATGGTTAATGAGTTACACAGGCAGAAATTTCTTCAGATCCTAAAAGGCCTCACAGTCTCTGGGGTCCATACACTAAAGTCTCCTAAAGTGATTTGGAAGAGTTAAAAGGTCCCTTAAGAATTTCAGTACTTGGAAATGATAGGCACAAGAGAATACCCAGCTCTCTAAAGGATCCTCTGTATGAGGCCTACAAAAGGATCATTAAAGCAAATACTGTATTCTTTCCAGACAACAAAAATGAACTTGTTGTATCCTACAGGGATCCAGAGGCTTACTTTAACTATTATACCTAATTTTTACAACCTGCAGGTATAACCAATTTTTCTCACCCACTGTTGTTCTTAGTACATTTAGGTTTGTGTCACCATTTTAATTTTTCGGGGAAAATATAGTCAAGGAGTACAGGGGACCTAAGTAAGGAAAGCCAAACAACTATAACATATTATAACCTGACTTCAGCTATAACCTGGTCTTCCAATTTTTTTGATCATGCATCTCTAGTAATAAAATATTTTCAAGCCCACATCCCCAAATATGATATCAACTTATATTTATGTCCATGCTAATACATTATGTACATTATAAAAATATCTGGACATTTTTAAATTAAAAAGATGAGATAAGGGCGCCTGGGTGGTTCAGTGGGTTAAAGCCTCTCCCTTCAGCTCAGGTCATGGTCCCAGGGTCCTGGGATCGAGCCCCACATCAGGCTCTCTGCTCCGCAGGGAGCCTGCTTCCTCCCCTCTCTCTCTGCCTGCCTCTCTGCCTACTTGTGATCTCTCTCTGTCAAATAAATAAATAAAATCTTAAAAAAAAAAGATGAGATAAAAAACTACTTTCCCAACATTAAAAATTTTATTTATTAATGATAAGAAATCCTTTTGTTCTTATTAAAACTTATCTTAACAATAAACTTCTAGTGAAAGAGATAGGCATTTTTTGTAAAAAATCTTAACACTCTGCCATATACCAAGAGGTAGGTATTATTCCCACTTTATAGATGATAAAACTAAATTTTGAGAGATTTTTTTTAAGATTTTATTTATTTGTCAGAGAGAGAGAGAACACAAGCAGGGGGAGCAGCAGGAAGAACAGGCAGAGGGAGAAGCAGGCCTCCCGCTGAGCAAGGAGCCAGATGCAGGACTCAATCCCAGGACCCTGGGATCATGACCCTGAGCTGAAGGCAACCGCTTAACCGGCTGAGCCACCCAGGCACCCCTAAACTTTGAGAGGTTATATAACCTGACAAGTGGCGAAGCTATAACGTGGCAGAGCTGGGATGCAACCCCCTATCTAACTCTAAAACCAGTGCTCTTAACCAATATATTATGGGAATGAAAGCAATCAAAGAAAACAAATTTATATTCAGTATAAGTCAAAGACAGACTAAATCCTTCTGACCAATCAGCTCATCTGACTCTTGTTAATGTAATCAATTACAATCTCTGTATCACCTTGGGTTAAGTCACTTAATTTATTTTAATCTAATTTCCCAATATGTAAAATGAGGAACTTAGACTAGGTGATCTTTAATGTGCTTTCTAACTTAAAATTCCATGACTCAAGGAAGAGCACAGAGGATTTTTGGAGTAATGAAAGACACTACAGTGGTAAATACATGTCATTACAGATTTGTCCACACCCAAAGGGTGTACAACACCAAGAGTAAACCGTAATGTAAAGTATGGATTTTGGATAACAGTGATGTGTTATAACTGTGCCACTCTGGTGGGGAATGTTGGCAATGGGGGAGACTGTCCATGTGCAATGATAAGGGATATATATGGGAAATCTGCCCAATGTTGCTGTGAACTTAAAACTGTTCTAAAAGAAAAGTGCATTAAAAAAATTCTAGGACTCAAATACAAGAACAAATGAGGCAAACATCTTTTAAACAGAATAACCAGACCTCTGCTGATCTCCACATTAGGCAGGCTAAAGATGTCAAGGTCCATCACCCCTCCTTTTGTCTCTTCTGAGAGGTCCAAGAGGACCAGTCTGTCTGCAATGCCCTGTATAGTACAAGAAGAAGAAGAAGAACATACAGCATTATGCAAACACAGCCAGTTCTCAGTTTAAATTTATTCAGAAGTGAAGCTAAAGGAAAATGCACAGGACTTATGGAGGAAAAGTAACACAACAGTAATAAAAGGACATGCAAACAAGAAACTACCATGAATTTGAGCAATGTGATCCTTTACACTTGACTGAAAATTGGGACCTAGCAGGACTTAACTCAGAAGTCTCAGGACTTAACTCAGAAGTCGCAGACTGCAGATTTCCTTTGATGGGACAATGAGTAATAAGGATGAGCTGGTGGACTCAATACACTTGCTGTTGTTCTTGAGCTTATGTTTTCAATTTAATGTCATAATTTCATTATATGAATGTCATTCTGTATATATGTCATAATGTCATTCTGAAAGTACTTAAGAGTAATTTTTGCTCTGTTTTAGTGTCTCATTGTCAATACCAATGCCAAGTTTCTCTTTTAAAAAAAGGATTATGGGGCACCTGGGTGGCGTCTGCCTTCGGCCCAGGTCATGATCCCAGGGTCCTGGGAGAGAGCCTGCTTCTCCCTCCTCCTCTGTTCCTGTGCCTCCCCCTGTTTATGCTCTTTCTCTCTCTCACTCCTGTTCTCTCTTGCTACTGCTCTCTCTCTCGCTCATGCTGTCTCTCTAAATAGATCCTTAAAAAAAAAATAAAATAAGGATAGTAGCCATAAATCTAAAATAAAATGCTATTATCATGGAGAACCCTCCTCAGAGATCTCATGGAAAACACTCCGCATGCCTGTAGATGGCTCCGAGTGCCCCGGTAGGCTAACAGTAAATAGCGGCACAGAAACTCCTCCGAGTCAAATTACCTTTGTGGAAGGTCTTTTTCTAAAGTGCTAAGCAGTGTGAAGATCTTTCCTATATTAGAGTGCAGAGGCAAGAGTACCCAGAGGTCTACCAGACCATCAGGTAGAAAGTACAAAACAAAACAACCCAGCTACACTATTTATTAGCTCTGTGATGCTGGGCAAGTTTCTGAACTTGGCCTTACTTCATGGGGTTATGAGGATTAATATGTGATCCAGAGCTGGCAATTTTACCTATTAATTTTATTATTGTCAACTATGCTCCAAAGAAAAATGCAAAGAAAACGATGAGTAACCATTTTTATTTATGAGACACACACAGATCCAAAAGTTAAACAGCAGTAGTGTGGGAAAATGGATATCCTTACACACTATGGGTATGACAATAAACTGGTACAACTGATATGGGGGATAATTTCACAAGTTCTATCAGAATTTCAAAACACAGTAATTCCTTTAATCCGCTTATCTCACTTATAGAAATTATCTACAAGTTTATTAGTAAATGTGTAGCGTGATGCATATAAAGAAATTCAAAAGACGAGAAATGTCTGTCTGTAAGGACAACAGCAATAATGTGGAAGTATAACGTAACGGTTTAGAGCAGAACCTCCCAAGGTTTAAGTGATCACCACTTAATAGATCAGGACAACACATGGAACACCAGGGATTGTGTTAAAATGCAGGTTTGCTTCCATAGGTCTGGGGTAGGGCCTTAGATAACACAATTCTAATAAGATCTCAGATATTGCTTGTGCTTCCGGTCTAAAAGCCACACACTGATCAGTAAAGATCTAGAATACAGGCTCTGTAAACAGGCTGCCTCACTTCAAATCCTTCCTCCATTTATTAATAGTGTGACTTTAGGCGAGTTGCATAACCTCCCTCTGTCTTGATTTCTTCATTTGTAAAATGCCAGTAATGACAGTACCTAACATACAGGGTTAGGTAAAGTTTAGTAAAAATTAGTAAGTGTTTCACTGAGTGCCTAGCACCTAGTAAGCATTCAGCAAAGGTTAGTTCCTACTGCTACCTGCACCACTACTATGGACACCATTATGACTACTACTGTATCATAATACTTGATAGGTTGTATCTTGCATCAAAATATCAATGTTCACAAGACACATGGAAAAATTTCCATTTAGAACGTTTACAGACAAAAGAATACTGATAGTGAGACTCTTCCAACAGTTAAAGAAACATGACTTTAAGGGGCATTCTGGTACTTAACCAAAACCCAACAAAATTGATAAAACTCAGTACTGTTAGGGATGTAAAAAATCAGACTGATGATCATACTATTATTAGCAGCATGGATTAGTTCTGATATCCTGAAGCACTATCTAGAAATATATAGTAAGTACTATAAAGGCCATTCATGCCCTCTGATTGACCAGTGCTGTTTTTTAGTGTGTGTGTGTGAATGTGTGTGTTAAGGTTTTATTTATTTATTTGGCAGAGAGAGACACAGTGAGAGAGGAAACACAAGAAAGGGAATGGGAGAGGGAGAAGCAGGCTTTCTGCTGAGCAAGGAGCCAGATGTGGGGCTTGATCCCCATGACCTGAGCTGAAGGCAGATGCTTAATGACTGAGCCACCCAGGCGCCCTGTTTTGTTTTTAAAGATTTTCTTTATTGGGGCACCTGGATGGCCCAGTGGTTTAAGACTCTGCCTTTGGCTCAGGTCATGGTCTCAGGGTCCTGGGATCAAGCCCCACATCGGGCTGTCTGCTCAGCGGGGAGCCTGCTTCCCCCTTTCTCTCTGCCTGCCTCTCTGCCTACTTGTGATCTCTCTCTTGCTCGCTCTCTGTCAAATAAATAAATAAATAAATAAAATCATTTTTAAAAAAAGATTTTATTTATTTATTTGACAGAGATTGCAAGTAGACAGAGAGGCAGGCAGAGATAGGGGAAGGGAAACAGGCTCCCCGCTAAGCAGAGAGCCTGATGCGGGGCTCGATCCCAGGACCATGGGATCATGACCCGAGCCAAAGTCAGAGGCTTTAACCCACGGAGCCACATAGGCGCCCCAATAAATAAAATATTAAAAAAAAAAGATTTTCTTTATTAGAGAAAGAGAGAGCACAAGCAGAGGGAGTGGCAGGTAGAGGGAGAGGGAGAAGCAGGCTCTACCTAGAGCAGGGAGCCTGATGTGGGGCTCTATCCCAGGACCCTGAGATCATGACCTGAGCCGAAGGCAGATGTTCAACTGACAGAGCCACCCAGGCATCCCCAAACACACTAGTACCGTTTTTGAGATTATGTACAACTAAAAGAAAATTCAGAGGAGAAAATAAGCAACTTTTAAAGCAATGTTTATGGAAGCATTCTGTTTAGTAACAAAGGAACTGAAAACAGTTCAAACTCCAATTAAGTGGAACTAATATATTTACACGGAGAGGGGAGGAAAGGAAACAAAGTCAAAAGTTAGCGTATGTTGGGGTGCCTGGGTGGCTCAGTTGGTTAAACCTCTGCTTTAGGATCAGGTCATGATCCCCAGGTTCTGGGATCGAGCCCTGCATTGGGCTTCCATGTTCTGCGGGGAGTCTGCTTTCCCCTCTGCTCCTCCCCTTGCTCCTGCTCTCTCTCATTCTCTCATTCAGGCCCTCTCTCTCTCTCATGAAATAAAATCTTTTTAAAAAGTTAGACTAGGGGCGCCTGGGTGGCTCAGTGGGTTAAGCCTCTGCCTTCGGCTCAGGTCATGATCTCAGGGTCCTGGGATCGAGGCCCACATGGGGCTCTCTGCTCAGCGGGGAGCCTGCTTCTCCCTCTCTCTCTGCCTGCCTCTCTGCCTACTTGTGATGTCTCTCTCTGTGTCAAATAAATAAATAAAATTAAAAAAAAAAAAAAAGTTAGACTAGGGGCGCCTTGGTGGCTCAGTGGGTTAGGCCTCTGTCTTCGGCTTGGGTCATGATCTCGGGGTCCTGGGATCGAGCCCCGCATCGGGCTCTCTGCTCAGCGGGGAGCCTGCTTCCCTTCCTCTCTCTCTGTCTGCCTCTCTGCCTACTTGTGATCTCTCAAATAAATAAATAAAATCCTTTAAAAAAAAAAAGTTAAACTATATTGTTCTGCGCAGCCGGCATTTAAAATTTTCTAGCTCCCTGCATACAATTTAATTATTTATTAAAGTACAATTTATCTCTAAGACACACGTGAGTCTGAAATAAAAAGGGAAGAATCTAGATGACAAACAATCAAAATTTTTGAAAGACTTAATTTATTTATTTGAGAGAGAGAGAGAGCATAAGCACACTGAGGGACAGAAGGAGAAGTAGACTCCCCACTAAGCAGGGGGTCCGATGTGGGGCTCGATCACAGGACTCCTGGATCATGACCTGAGCCCGAAGGTAGACACTTAACTGACTGAGACACGTCTCCAGGTGCCTGACAATCAAATTTTAATAGAAAGAAAAAACAAAACACCAGCTACCAAATAAACAGAGAGGAACAGCTATTCCACTCTGGACTGTATCCCTGAAAAGATAGACATGCTGTTATCCTGATACCAAGACCTTGGAAGGGCTTTTGAACCTGTCTGGAAGGGAATTTAAGCCTTTCTCAAAATAATTTACATACAAAAGATCCAGTAAAAAGGACTGATGGAAAAATAAACAAATTTCAAACTAGTATACAATCTCAATTTAGAAACTATGATCGTAAGAGAAAGTGGAGTAATTACACAAGAAAAGGCAATTTTTAAGGAAAAAAATGTTAATTTTAGAAAGAGCTAAAATTAAGTATTATATTAAATAAGAGCTTAATTAAAGCAGCATGACTCAAAAAACACAAAGGAATTGGTGACTAAGTCAGATGAATGTCATGTTGAGGTTTCCCTTGGAATAGGATGATGAGCCCATTGTTCAAATCACTTTTTTAAAGCCTATTCCATGACTAAGTACTAATTAAGAAGCAGTATCCCTGATGAGAGCTTTCAACTTTTTTTTTTGCCAACTTACTAAATATATTTTAAGGCAAAATGAGGTTTTTCCACATGACAAAAATGAAGCCATTATTTCCTGTGTGTTAAGCATAAACTGCCTAAAAGTATAGCAATATGACAGATGGATTTATAACCACCAGGCTTACATACCTTTGCTGAGATTGCTAATGTGCAGGCAATACCCAGCTCTCCACCTCCAACCACGGTAATTTTATTGACTGTTTTATGCTCGTGATTTACCCAGTTCTTTGAATCTATGTCTGAGACACCTAGAAATAAAAGTGGATTATCATGAAATTCTTGAAATAATATCAAAAATCTTTTTTAGGGTCTTAAAGCAATATACCAACTTTTAGTAACTTGGATAGAAAACATGGTGTTAGCCCATAAGAAGCACTCGAAAATATCTGAACAAGTGAAATGCAAGACAGATAGAAATCTCAGTAAATATTCTAATAAACAGAGACTACCCCTTTAAAAAGAAAATACCTTTCTAAACATTCAAAACATTATATAAGACTGAAAAATAGAATTTCCATCATTCTGAATGACATTCTGATTCTTACTGCTCTTGTCTATAATGCAAAAATGTTTAACGCCTCACTGAATTTTATAAGCATGGATATTTTGCTTTATCCTCAATGAGAAACATTGAGAATCATAAATTTTCTGATCCAATCTATTTATTGAATGAGGCAAAAAGCCACAAAAATATAATGAAAATGGTTCATATGATGAAAAAGGTTTGGGATTGTCGTATCAAGTGATTTTGAATAAAACACAGAATTATTTTATCTGTCAGTGTAAGAGCAATCTTTTACATTTTAAGAAACTATAATTATTGGAACTGTAGGGTAACACCCTATAATAGATGTACAGGAATTTTTGATTCAACAGAGATATATGTAAGATACACGAATATATTTATTTACAGAAATCCAGTAGCAGAAGTAAAGGATATTAGTGAGAAATTATAAATTCACAACTTTCTCATTAACAAAAATACAAACCTTCAGTGATTTTTGCAATATAGGCTAGCAAGTCTACCTGCCGTGCCTCATCAGATGATGGTAGAGAATACAGGGGAAGTTCCTCTTGAAACTTGGCAATCATTTCTTTAATTAGCCCAACAATGACAGATTTAGGCTGCAGAATACAAAGGGAAAAGTTATGTAAAAATTTTCCTAAAGAATATTACCTTGTTAACCTATATATTCTTATGAAGTTAATGAACAGAAAGTTTTGTATTATGCTCTTAGTTTTTAAAAACTACCATACAGGGGCGCCTGGGTGGCTCAGTGGGTTAAAGCCTCTGCTTTCGGCTCAGGTCATGGTCTCAGGATCCTGGGATTGAGCCCTGCATCCGGCTCTCTGCTCAGCGGGGAGCCTGCTTCCCTCTCTCTCTCACTCTCTCTCTCTCTGCCTGCCTCTCTGCTTACTTGTGATCTCTGACTGTCAAATAAATAAATAAATAAATAAATAAATATCTTTTTAAAAAAAATAAATGAAAATAAAAACTACCATACAAATTACATAAGACTTTCAACTGAAAAATTATTTAATTCTTTAAACTGAAAATTAGAGAAATGCTAATCCATATCACCAAAAGATGGGAAAATAACATGAATGTGCTTATAGCAAAGTACCTATGTTCAGGAATTGTCTGTATTTTTTATTTTAAAATAATTGCAGACTTACAGAAAAGTTACAAAAACAAGTACAAAAAATTTTCATATACTCTTCACCCAACTCACTCAAATGTTAACTTTTTAGCACATATATTTTCTATCTCCTTCTCTCTCTATATTTTTCTGAACCAGCTGAGAATAAATTGCAAATTAATACCTTTTCACCCCTAAATACTTTAGTGTGTATTTCCTAAAAGAAAAAACAAAACAGGGGCACCTGGGTGGCTCAGTGGCTCAGTTGGGTTGAGTGTCTGACTCTTGGTTTCAGCTCAGGTCGTGATCTCAGGGACATGAGATCAAGCCCCAGGCTGGGCACCACACCTGGTGTGGAATCTGAGATTCTCTATCTCCCTCTGCCTCTGCCCCTCCTCCCACTCCACGTGTGCATACACTCTCTCTATCAAAAAAGTAAAAGTAAAATCTGTTAAAAACAACAACCAAAAAACCCCTCAAAAAAATTTCTCCTATATAAGTATTATCAAATCAATAAACTAACACTGATAAAATATTATCTAACCCAGTACTGTTTCTATTAATTTATTAAGCAACCATAGTAAAATCCACTTAAACTCTCTGACCTTTAGTTTATCAGCAGTATAATATGAAAAATAAATCTCAAGTGGCTGTTATGAGAAACAAATGCATGTAACCTATAAGCTGTAAGTGTAAAAATTTATTATTATTAAAAATATTCATTAGTTTGCTTATTTTAAAAAATGCTTACTTTATCAGAGTCTGAGTTTCACTATTTATAAATCAAGAGGATGAAGTTATTAGGATCAAAAACTCAAACACTTTTAAAGACCAAGCAGATAATAATGTGTTAAGTTGTCAAGTATGAGAAAATTTAGGGAGATGGTTACTGTGGCAAATTGGAAAGAGTATACACATAGGCATTCAAATTCATATTAAGAACAAAACAAAACCACTTTTGCTGTTCAACAAAATTCTGTAGGCCTAACACAGCACACTGAATCTCTCAGGGAAAACGCCTGCAATCCTTGGCCTAGACAGCCTCTAGATTTCTTCCAGCTCCAAAATTCTATGTAATTCTACTACATAATTAAAATTCCATCCGCATGTACAACTTAAAAGTTACTGTAGTACTTTTAAATAGGGCAATTTAAATAATGTATTGTCTTCTTAAGACTAGTTTAAGTTAAAAAAAACAACTTGTTTTAGCTATAATAAAGAGGTTCAAACAGTAAAACGGAATCAATACTGTTTGAACTGAAATCAAGCACAACCTCAACTAGACTATGGGACTATCTCTGAATATTTACTATATGAACAAAACTATGAAAAGAGATCCCAATGAAAACCAGAAATAGGAAACAGGAAATAGGAATTCCCAAAACAGGGCACAGATGTCAGAATACTGTTTGAGGATAGCTTACAAAAAAAAATAAAAAAGAAGGGTAAAAATGGATGAAGAAGATAAACAGACAATTCAAAAAAGAAGGAGCATATATAATCGACTGATATATGAAAAAGATTTCAACTTCGGTCATGAAACTAAACATTAAGATAACATTTTTGTACACAACCTAACCCTAAACCTAAAGGAGCTGGAGAAAGAACAACAAAGAAAGCCTAAACCCAGCAGGAGAAGAGAAATAATAAAGATCAGAGCAGAAATCAGTGAAATAGAAACCAAAAAAACCCAGTAGAACATTTAATGAAACTAGGAGCTGGTTCTTTGAAAGAATTAATAATATTGATAAACCCCTGGCAAGACTTATCAAAAAGAAAAGAGAAAGGACCCAAATAAATAAAGTCATGAATGAAAGAGGAAAGATCACAACCAACACCAAAGAAATACAAACAATTATAAGAACATATTATGAGCAACTATACACCAGCAAATTTGACAATCTGGAAGAAATGGATGGATTCCTAGAGACATATAAACTACCACAACTGAACCAGGAAGAAACAGAAAACCTGAACAGACCTAAGCAGTAAGGAGACTGAAGCAGTTATCAAAAATCTCCCAACAAACAAGAGCCCAGAGCCAGACGTCTTCCCAGGGGAATTCTACCAAACATTTAAAGAATTAATTCCTATTCTCCTGAAACTGCTCCAAAAAATAGAAATGGAAGGAAAACTTCCAAACTCATTTTATGAGGCTAGCATTACCTTGATCCCAAAACCAGACAAAGATCTCATCAAAAAAAGAGAATTACAGACCAAAATCCTTGATGAACACAGATGCAAAAATTCTCACCAAAATACTAGCCAATAGGATCCAACAGTACATTAAAGGGATAATTCACCACAACCAAGTGGGATTTATTCCAGGGTGGCAAGGTTGGTTCAACATCTGCAAATCAATCAATGTGATACAATAAAACACTAATAAAAGAAAGAACAAGAGCCACATAATACTCTCAATAGATGCTGAAAAAGCTTTTGACAAAGTACAGCATCCTTTCTTGATCAAAACTCTTCACAGTGTAGGGAGAAAGGATACATGCCTCAATATCATCAAAGCTATCTATGAAAAACCCACAGCAAATATCATTCTTAATGGAGAAAAACTGAGAGCTTTTCCTCTGAGGTAAGGAACACAGCAGGGATGTCCGTTATCACCACTGCTATTCAACACAGTACTAGAAGTCCTAGCCTCAGCAATCAGACAACAAAAAGAAATTAAAGGCATCCAAATCGGCAAAGAAGAAGTCAAACCATCATTCTTTGCAGATGATATGATACTATATGTAGAAAACCCAAAAGACTCTACTCCAAATCTGCTAGAACTTGAACGGGAATTCAGTAAAGTGTCAGAGTATAAAATCAATGCACAGAAATCAGCTGCATTTCTATACACCGACAAGAAGACAGAAGGAAGAGAAATTAAGGAGTCAATCCCATTTACAGTTGCACCCAAAACCATAATATACCTAGGAATAAATCTAACCAAAGAGGCAAAGAATCTGTACTCAGAAAACTATAAAGTACTCATGAAAGAAATTGAGGAAGACAAAAAGAAATAGAAAAATGTTCCATGCTCATGGATTGGAAGAACAAATATTGTGAAAATGTCTACGCTATCTAAGGCAATCTACACATTTAATGCAATTCCTATCAAAATCACATCCTTTTTTTCCCAAAGAAATAGAAAAAATAATCCTAAAATTTATATGGAACCAGAAAAGACCTCGAATAGCCAGAGGAATGCTGAAAAAGAAAGCCAAAGTTGGTGGCATCACAATTCCAGACTTCAAGCTCTATTACAAAGCTGTCATCATCAAGACAGTATGGTACTGGCACAAAAACAGACACATAGATCAATGGAACAGAACAGAAAGCCCAGAAGTAGACCCTCAACTCTATGGTCAACTAATCTTTGACAAAGCAGGAAAGGATGTCCAATGGAAAAAAGAGAGTCTCTTCAACAAATGGTGTTGGGAAAACTGGACAGCCACATGCAGAAAAGTGAAACTGGATCATTTCCTTACACCACACATGAAAACAGACTCAAAATGGATGAAGGACCTCATTGTGAGAAAGGAATACATCAAAATCCTTGAGGAGAACACGGGCAGCAACCTCTTTGACCTCAGCCGCAGCAACGTCTTCCTAGGAACATCGCCAAAGGCAAGAGAAGCAAGGGCAAAAATAAACTATTGGGACTTCACCAAGATCAAAAGCTTTTGCACAGCAAAGGAAACAGTTAACAAAACCAAAAGACAACTGACAGAATAGGAGAAGGTATTTGCAAACAACATATCAGATAAAGGGTTAGCATCCAAAATCTATAAAGAACTTATCAAACTCAACACCCAAAGAACAAATAATCCAATCAAGAAATGGGCAGAGGACATGAACAGACATTTCTGTAAAGAAGACATCCAGATGGCCAACAGACACATGAAAAAGTGCTCGACATCACTTGGCATCAAAACCACAATGAGATACCACCTCACACCAGTCAGAATGGCTCAAATTAACAAGTCAGGGAATGATAGATGCTGGCAAGGATGTGGAGAAAGGGGAACCCTCCTACACTATTGGTGGGAATGTGAGCTGGTGCAACCACTCTGGAAAACAGCATGGAGGTCCCTCAAAAAGTTGAAAATAGAGCTATCCTATGACCCAGCAATCGCACTACTGGGTATTTACCCTAAAGAAACAAATGTAGTGATCCGAAGGGGCACGTGCACCTGAATGTTTAATAGCAGCAATGTCCACAATAGCCAAACTATGGAAAGAACCTAGATGTCCATCAACAGATGAATGGATAAAGAAGATGTGGTATACATATATACAATGGAATACTATGCAGCCATCAAAAGAAATGAAAACTTGCCATTTGCAACGACATGGATAGAACTAGAGGGCATTATGCTTACTGAAATAAGTCAATCAGAGAAAGACAATTATCATATGATCTTCCTAATATGAGGAAGTTGAGAGGCAATGTGGGAGGTTTGGGAGGTAGGAAAGGAATAAATGAAACAAGATGGGATCGGGAGGGAGACAAACCATAAGAGACTCTTAATCTCACAAAACAAACTGAGGGTTGTGGGGGTAGGGGGGTAGGGAGGGTGGTTGGGTTATGGACAGTAGGGAGGGTATGTGTTATGGTGAGTGCTGTGAAGTGTGTAAGCCTGGTGATTCACAGACATGTATCCCTGGGGCTAATAATACATTGTATGTTAATAAAAAAATTAAAATTTTTTTTAAAAAGATAACATTTTTGTCCCTCCAAATGACAAATTTTTATTATGCCCTATTTATCACATTTAACTGGCAATCTTATTTATTAAAATCACCAAATAAAGCAAATCATGTACAGATTCACAAAGTAAAAGGTCAGTGTTCCTCCACCTAATCTCTACCAGCCACCTGGTATGCATCCCTTCTTTTGGCATTTCTTCTTTTCTTCTTTTTATTGGTTTTATATATATGAAATATATGGAAAAGTATAAAGACAAAGTAACTGCACACCTTTTTCTAGGATATATATATATTTTAAAAAGTTGTAATGCTAACACCATTCTCTACTCCAACTTCACCTGACTCTTGACATATCCTTGGTCTCATTCAGGGGTTCCCAGTGCTCCTGTCCTACAACTTCCTGGACACAAAGAAATATATTCTAAATTATCTTTTCATAAAAATCGAAATTACTTACAAAAAGGAGAACATACTCTATATCCTTCTAAGTAAATATATAGAGAGAAGCAAAGGTTTGTTTTGCTTTAATGATAGTACCTTCTATTAGAATGAAGGTACTACAAAACAGGGATTCTACGCTGATTTCAAGTGATGGCTGACATACATATTGTCTACCTTTTGGAGACGAATTTGGCAATATATAAGAATAGCCTTCAAAATATTTATAAACTTTGATCCAACAATACTGCTCTGAGAGATTTTTCAATGGGAAATTATTAAAGATTTATAATATATACACATTTATATGTATATATTAAAGATGCTCATCATTAAATTTCTAACAATCGATCAATCTGTAAATACATTATGCCAATATTTTTTATGTGAGATCATCAGGCAACCAATTTAAAGACGATGTATTTTTAAAATACTGTTTAAAATGAGAAAAGCTCAATGTAATGGTAGATGAAAAGTCCAGAAAACAGAACTGTGTGTGAGAACTTGTAAAGCAAGTAAACTGGTTAAAACTTAATGCTCAGTTAAAACATAACATGTAACAGAAGATTATATACAGTGTGGTTCAATTTACATAAAGGTTAAAACTGGGCAAAACTACAAATAATTACATAAATTACATAAGAATCTTTAAGAAGGAGGGACTAGGAACTAATGTCCAATATCTTACTAGTAACTTTTCACATGTTTTATCAAGTAGTGCGCAGCTATCAGAAGAGGGAGCAAATAAAAGTTGGCTCCAAACCTGGAGAGAGCACTTCATACAGGTCGTGGTCTGTCACTGGGGTTCTGGAACTTGAGTGACTCCAAGGAGCTCAGTTTCAAAATATTTTTCAAGTCCATAGAAGGAATACCATTGAAAGAAAATTCAGTACCTTATCTGTACCCTTAGGATAGAGACAGATACTCAGAAAAACAAAAACTTGTAAAAGAAAATCCAAAGAATCTTACATGGCTCCAGTTCTGAAGATAGGGCAAGTATATTCTGCCTTGAGCATCCACATGTTTTCCAACTGAGATTCCCATATTTGCAGTTGGCTTTAAGAAGCAAATGGGGGGAGCAAAAGGGTAGGAATCCAAAATCCACAAACGAATTGGTATATTATACGTATTACCTATTTGAGACAAAATAAACACTTTTTCAAACAATGATGAAGCACACACCTCATATTTATGGTACAGCTAGGTGACATTTGAAGATGTGTAGTCTAGTCAAGTGTATATATAAAGGATATATATAAATCAAGGCCTACCTCTCCATTTTCACGTTCCCATTAAAGCACCAGCATAACACTTGAAGAAATTAAATTAAGACAGCAACCAGCTCATGCAATTCAGTAAATATTTATAAGACCTGCTGTGCCAGGAATGTGGGATGCAGCATCTTATCCATGCAACCTTCTTTGTTCCACCCAAGCAGCGCTATTCCACCTTTCTTGAAAGGTAGCGGATACTTTCTATTTTTATACTTATACTGCGTTGAAGTTATTTGCCTACAGGGTCTGTGTTTCCTTTCACAATGTAAATTCCCAGAGGATGATGTATTATTCATTTCTATATCCCCTGCACCAAGTACAGTGCCTAACATACTGCTGAGAAAAAGGTTTCTTATATAAGTAAGAGTGAGTGAATGAAGAAACAAATGAAAAATGAATGAATCAACAAAGACAAAGTCAACACTTTTGATACCGACCCTCAAGTTGCTCCTTAAGTGCAAAGGAGCTGGGTTAGACACATCGAACAGACACATCGAACTCGGAGCTGAAAATAACCTTCAGAGTGACCTTGTCCAGTGGTTCTTAGAATGGAGCGTACAGAGAGACAGGAACTTGAGTTCAGGCCCTTTCAGTGTTAACCAGTTACTACGTACATACCTCAAGCCTACCGAGAGCAAAAATCTCTCACTGCTCTAGATGCCAGCAAGCCCAAAGCTAAGCCTAAGAAAAAAGTAAAAAACTAAACTTAAACTAGAAATCTGATCAATTACATTAGCTGTTCTGTTCTATCTCCTGACAGTCTTACTGCATGTCTTTCACTGTACTTGTGACCAGGGCAGCTCAGGAGCAAGAATGCCCAGGTTCAAATCCTAGTTTCACCCATGACTAGCTTTATGATTTTTAGGCAAGTTCCTTAACTTCCCTGTGCCTCAATTCCTTCCCCTATAAAATGGAAATAATAATACCTCTGACCCCATTGGGTTGTTTTGAGGATGAAGTTAGTTAAGGTATGTAATTCTTAGAACGGTGTATGACATGGGGAATACCATGAAGGGTTGGCAATTTTTGTAATTTACCTCAAACCCATTTTGGAAATAGGCCAGGTCTAAATAAAAAGTTTTATTTTCCACTACAATCCTTTTTTACTAAGGAGATCTTCCTTCCACTGACAGCTACTTTTCTCATCTTGGTTCCTCCTCTAAAAATACAAGGATAGTCAGCCCTGTCTTCACATTAAAAGCACTTAAGGAACTTGGAAACATACCAGTATCTGGGCCACTCCCCCAAAGTTTCTGATTCAATGGGACGGGGTGTGGATAACATTTTTTAAAAGCTTTCCATGTGAATTAGTTCTCAGGACCACACTCCTCTTCTACTTTTGTCTAAGTCTTAAAACAATTTTTTAAATTGGGATACAACTGACATATAACATATTAGTTTCACTGTATAATGTAATGACTTGATATTTGTATATACTGCAAAATGATCACTACAATAAGTATAGTCAACATTCGTCACCTTAGTGTCTAAATATTTACAATTTGGGTATAGGCATAATATAACAATTGATCCATAGATAATTCTATAATTATAAAGTCATGTGATCAAAGCACTACAAAGTGACTGACGGGTACTGAGACACACCATCAGATTCCTCCAGAAGTAGTTGCTCTGTCGAATATTATATATTTTCTAGAGTAGTGTTTTCAAATTGTGGTCATGATAATTTGGTCACAAAATTAATTTAGCAGGCTGCAAACAATATCTTAAAATGGAATTGAAAATAAAATAAATGACAGGTAGTATGGTGTTTAAGATATGTATGTATATAGTGTGTGCACACCCATGTGTACACTATGTATATAAAAGTATTCCTTACTGTGCATCACAATCGAAACATTTGAAAGCCATCGTTCTAGGCCATGCAAATTTTTTTGTTTCATAATATAGTTATAGCAGGCCAAATCCTGATGGTTCCACTTTCTGTGTTAATCATTACACATTAAAGAAAAGGAAAGAAATGTCTATTGATGGTACCTTCCTAATTGATCAAGGATCTACTGCATCTCTCAATGCCCCTCCCCAGAAGCGTCCATGCATTTTCATAGCCCATGCTTGGCAAAGCAACTGGTGAGCCTGACTCCCATGTCTAACTGGTAAGATTCACTACTCGTGTTCTGTTCTCTTCCTCCTTCCTTCTTCTCCATGCTTTTCTGTCAGCAAATGCCCTGCCTCCTACCCTGCCCATTTAGCTTTCAATAATTCCTTGCCAAAGAGTCAGAACTCCTGGTAAAGTCCTCAGATCTTAAGTAATTATATCATAAAGGTATAATTTAAGTTAGCTGTAAATAAAGTTCAGATGCATATCATCTTATTAAGATGAATACACATCTCTAAAGAATGAGTGGATCAAGAAAAAGTGTCATCACAACCTTGATACAATCTTGAAGAGATAATAAGAAATAACCGAGAAATGTCTGCAGGTATGTATAAGGAAGTATCAGTGGAAGATTCATCAAGGGAATAGGAGTGGGTAGGAAGTTAGTTACAAGCTTAACCTCATCCTTTCTCAATTGTTTAAATTTTCAGCATGAGTATACATTATTATTATACTAATAAAACTAGTAACTGAAAGATATATAAGCAGACAAATAATCACGGTCAACATTTATTAAGCATCTATTACGTGCCAGGCATTATGCTAAGAGCTTTACTTACAGTAATTCATTTAATCCTCATAGTCCTAGAGCGAGGCTGTACTATTGTGCCATTTTATAGACAATAAAGATAATACATTCTGACCGTCTGATCGGCAGGAAATAACTAGTGTGGATCACACTGAGTTGATATAATTCTACTCAAAAGCAGAGGGGAAAAAAAGAGTGTACTGCAAAAATAAAGGTACTGCAGGTACCATTATCACCTTGGAAGACCCAGTGTAAGAATCAATGAAATAACTCCTTGGCTCTTGGAAAGGAAGAATGCCAATGAGGGGCATCATAGTAAGTTTTACACCCTCCTGTTACTTCCCCACACTGTCCTTGAAACTGAAATGCTACTCATTTCAGTGATTCATTTAAATTCATGAGCTCCTCTTTTAATATATAATTACCCTTGACATCACTGGGGTGGGTAAGAATTGGGAATGAAATCCATCAACCAATCAGTCATTAGCGTGGGCAATAATTCTCTCTCTCTCTTTCTAATATCTAATCATAATAAATGCAGAACACAAGCAATGGGAAACAGGTCTGAGAAAGATTCTCTAGGCAGCCTGGAAACAGTCTGAGAGCTTGGCAGGAAAGTAGCAAGGAGGAAAATGAAAATCAATTCTGCAGTTTCTGCAGAGCTCAGTGCTAGCAACTTTCATCTGCAACCACATTGCTATGTATAAAAACCAAACTGAATTTCTATGCATTTCTTGTGCCAAAGCAGGTGTCATGGTGGGACATGAATAAAAGATGAGTACACCCCTGGCAATGATGATTACGGATGGGAAGAAATTAGGGAGGGCTTATAACAGTCTGGGGACTACTGAAATGAAGCACCTGCTTTGAAAAAAGTCCCCTGAAATATAGCTTCTTGGTGCCTTTTGAGTAGTGTATTCCCACAGTACAGAGCTGAACCTTTGGTAAAGGAGCAAACTCCACTGTTCTCTCCCCATTTGTTTTCAAATACTCCTCAGCCCTTTTTTCAGGGTACCTCCTCTCTCACATGCCCAGCAAATTCATTTATTAGTCAGTAACCAAATAAACAAACACAACCATTCAATAAATATTTATTAAGCATTTTCTATAAACACAGCACTGTGTATTAGTGATTTTGGATAATATCCTTCCTGGGATTATTTGCATTTTAAAAGAGGAATAAATTTTTAGTTGTGGCATTTCAGGCACCCCTTCAGAGAAATATATTAGAACCAATGCTTCCCTGGTGTTCTTTATATCATACTATAGAAGCAATCACCTATACCTATGTGAAAGGCTAGTCCTGTTGAACATCGACAGAAGTAGGTCTGGAAAACTAGGAAGAGTTAAGTATAGAGGAGCTAGTGATTTTTTGTTTGTTCTTTTTGGCACTTAATTATTTTAACCTGTCAGGCCACCTGAAAATATGTTGCTTTCTTTGAGCTCTAATGGCCTCAAATTTCCTGTTGGAGTTTCAAGTTATAGCCTGATACCACTATGTGGTCTTAGGTAAATCACTTGACAAGGCTAAGATTCAGTTTCACCCACAGAATGGGGACATCATACAGATGGAAAGGGAGAGGAATAAAACACTGATGTAATGGAGAAAAAGGTGTGATCCTTGCATTTTGCTATGGAAAGCAACAAGAACGCTCCCTAAGAGCAGGCCTATATCTGTGTAGGGGCCCAGGGCAGGCAGTCCAAGACAGGCCACTTTGGCATAAAGATTATTTTGAGTTAAAAATAATCGAAACCCAGCAGATGCAGGAAATGCTCTCTGCCTCCCTCTCAAATGCCGAAATTTATGCCAGAAAGACAAGCCTGTACCAGGAAAAAAGAGTTCCTTACAGAGACTCCCCTTTACCTAAAAAACTTAATACATGACAGGGCAACCTTTGTTTTTCCAAGCATCTCCTTTCCCTTCTTACTGTTTCCCTTTTGTGTCCACAGGCCCCTCTCCTTTCCTTAGCTCACATAAGCTTCATGTTACCGCATTGCCTTTGGAATCTCACGTCTGGTGCATCCCCCATACACACACCTATTTAGTTGGAATTTCTCCTTTTTATCCATCTCATGTCAGTTTGATTCTCAGTCCAGCTAAGAGCAGAGGAAGATCTTCTTCCCCCACACCTGTCTTATCCTCCTCTGTACACTAGCCCCTAGCAGAGTAGTCGCACATAGTCGACACTCAGTAAGTACTTGTTGAACTGAACTGGATTAATTGATATTAATCTAGGCCACTGACTAGATGGGACAGCATTCTACTATGTCCAACAAGGTTCTGTATAGATTATATATATATATGCACAATACACACACACACACACACACATATACATGAAAAAATATATGTGAAAATACTTTCAGAATGCTACGGAACTAAACAAATGTAAGTTCTTGTTTAGTGGCTCTTTTACAAAACTCCCACATTTTCTCAATTGCCACACTTACCCTGATACATCACAGGAATAGTGCCAGTGAAATTCAGCAGGTCTTTCTGGGAACTATCTTTGAACACTGGAAGAAAAAAAGCCCCAAAATGTGCACTCAAAAGTAGAAAAAACAGTTTTAAGTTTGTAGCATGCATATACACACGAAAAGAAGCACACATAATTTCTAAAGTTCATCATCTTTGAATCTGTAAATATGCTGACAAGGGGGAAATTACTAGATACTGTTTTCTTAGAAAGTCAAGAGGACAGCTGAAAACACACAGGGCTTTGATACAGAAATCCCAGGTTCTAGGCCTACTTTCCCCATTCAGACACCGGCAACTTTAGGCTACTTCAATCTCTTTGACCTTTAGTTCCATCATCTATACAATAAAGATAGTAAGACTGCATCATAAGGTTGTCGTAAGGATCAAATGAGTTCATGTGAAAACACACCTAAGAAGTTTAGGATTCGCAAATGTGGGGACATTATCAAATAATTGTCACATGTAACAAATCAGTTATAATCACTTTCAGATACCAGACTATAATTTTATAAGAAAAAAAGTGTTAGCTTTATTTTTTTAAATTGACCTTTTTGAAAGATCACTAATTGGGCGCCTGGGTGGCTCAGTGGATTAAAGCCTCTGCCTTTGGCTCAGGTCATGATCTCAGGGTCCTGGGATCAAGCCCCGCATCTGGGCTCTCTGCTCAGTGGGGAGCCTGCTTCCACCTCTCTCTCTGCCTGCCTCTCTACCTACTTGTGATCTGTCAAATAAATAAATAAAATCTTAAAAAAAAAAAAAAGAATGATCACTAATTATCTTCCTCGATTTCTTTAACTCCATTATTTTCAATCTTTTTTCCACCTTCATGTGTCTGTAACTTCAACTCAACCCATCAATGACTGTGTATATAGTGGCAGAAAATTAATGCTCTCAACTCTGAACTGAATACAGAAACCACTACCTCTGGTTTCAAACTACTCAACTGCCTGAGAAGGTAGTTCTCTTAGTACTTAGTAACCATCCTATTTAGGCAGTAGGAGGAAAAATTCCAACTAAATTTGATGACCTATTAGAAAGCAAAAAGAGGAAACTAGGCTGATATAAAATTCAAGGCTGAGAGGGTACATAAACACAAATGTTTACCTTGAACTATATAAGTAAAAGGTAGCAATGGGTAAAGGGATCTCATTCCATGGCAGAAACGAAAATGAAAAAGAGCAGTGGAAAAGGGATTGTTACTCATGAAAACAGAATAACCTAGAAATGTGGTAGAAAAGATGTAGGTGTAAATATATATAATCTAATAATGCAAGATAGAAGTGATTATGACACATGACTATCACTGTTTTCAAAAATGAAATGTACACTGACAATATTAATCCTATAGCTTGAGAGTTTAATGGCATGGCTAGCTTGCTCTAAATGGAGAAAATGAGACTAAGAATTAACTGGTATAATGACATTTTAAGTTTCTATGATGAAGAAAGACCTTTAAAAGAACAAGCTAGGGGCGCCTGGGTGGCTCAGTCATTAAGAGTCTGTCTTTGGCTCAGGTCATGATCCCAGGGTCCTGGAATCGAGCCCCACATTGGGCTCTCTGCTCAGCGGAAAGCCTGCTTCTCCCTCTCACACTCACCCTGTTTGTGTTCCCTCTCTCCCTGTCTATCTCTCTCTCCGGCAAATAAATAAATAAAATCTTAAAAAAAAAAAAAGATAAAAAAATAAAAGAACAAGCTGTGTGTGAGCAGAGGGCAAGACAGACACATGTACAAACCCGACTCCATCCCTAACTTCCTGTGTACTTGAGCGAGCTATTTAAACTCTTTGAGCCTCAGGTTCTTTATCTGAAAAACGAAGATGGTAACAGTTACCTCACAGCTTTGGTTGTAAAAAATATGTAAGATAATGTAGCTAAAACATCCAGGCATTCAATAAATCCCAGAATCTTGGGATAGAGTCCCACATCGGGCTCCCTGCTCATCGGGAGGGAGTTTCCTTCTCCCTCTACCTCTCCCTGATGCTTGTGTGCACTCTCTCTCTCATGCTCTCTCTCAAATAAACAAATGAAATCTTTTTTTTTTTTTTAAGATTTCATTTATTTATTTGACAAAGAGACAGAGATCAGAAATAGGCAGAGAGGCAGGCAGAGAGAGAGGGGGAGGCAGGCTCTAGAGAGCCTGATGCGGTGCTCGATCCCAGGACCCTGAGATCATGACCTGAGCCAAAGGCAGCAGCTTAACCCACTGAACCACCCAGGCGCCCCAACAAATGAAATCTTTAAAAAGAAATGTATCTCCATGAATGGCTTATGGTCAGAAATTTGGAAAGATAGTAACGTAAAATCTTTTTTAGGCAACTATAAGTGAACAAGATAACTAAAACTTTTGTTATTAATAATTCAGAATCAACCATATGGTAGGCAGAATAATGGCCTCCAAAGATGCCCAAAACCCTAACCCTTGGAACTTGTGAATATGTTAACTTATTTAGCAAAGAGACATTTCAGATGCAATTAAGTTAAGAACCTTGGGGTGGGGAAATTATCCTATGTTATTGGAGTGAGCCTAATCTAATCACATTGGTTCTTAAAAAACAAAGATATGGCTATAGAAGGATGGTCTGAGAGATGCAACATTGCTACCTTTGAAGATGGAGGAAAAGAGATCAGGAGCTAAAGAATGTGGGTCACCATTAGAAATTTTAAAAGGCAAGGAGGGGCGCCTAGCTGGCTCAGTCAGTGAAGCATGCAACTCTTGATCTCAGGGTCACGAGTTTCAGCCCCACCTTGTATGTAGAGATTACTAAAAGAAATAAATAAACTTAAAAAAAATAAAAGTAATAAAAAGGCAAGGAAACAGACTCTTTGCCAGAGCCTCCATAAAAGAACTAAGACTTTCCAACACTTTGATTTTAGTCCAAACATGTGTTGCACTTCTAGGTTACAGAACTGTAAGACAGTAACCTTGAGTTTTGCTTTTTGTTGTTGTTGTTTTTTTTTATTTTAAAGATTTTATTTATTTGTTTGAGAGAGAGCAGCAGCAGAGGTCGGGGGAGAAGCAGGCTCCCACTGAGCAGGGAGCTCAATGTAAGACTCGATCCTAGGACCACAGGATCACGACCTGAGCTGAAGGCAGATGCTTAACAGACTGAGCCACCCACGTGCCCCTAAACTTCAGTTTTTTTAAGCTACTAAATTTGTGCTGATTGGTTGTCATTGTTTGCTTTTTATTTACTTATTTATTTATATTCAAGCATAATAACACAGTGTTCTATTAGTTTCAGATGTACAATATTATGATTCAACAATTCTATATACTTGTCAGTGCTTATCAAGTTAAGTGTACTCTTAATCGCCTTTCTTTCACCCATGCACCCCATCACCACAACACCTCTGGCAACCAAAATCTGTTTTCTGTATTTAAGCCTGTAACATTTTTGCTAATTTGTTCTGGCAGCAACAGAAAACCAACACAATACATTGT
Source organism: Mustela erminea (assembly GCF_009829155.1). Taxonomy (NCBI): domain Eukaryota; kingdom Metazoa; phylum Chordata; class Mammalia; order Carnivora; family Mustelidae; genus Mustela; species Mustela erminea. The sequence continues at coordinate 72,499,189 of NC_045622.1, forward strand.
ATTCACTTAAAATTCCTCCTAAACCACAGGTTGCAAAGTGTAGTTCAAAATCAAGGGACAGAAGAGAGAAATGAGAAATTACAACTTTGTAGCTCTCTGTGAATAATTAACAATTTAATGTAGCTAAAACTAGGGGTTATGATTCTTACCATAGGTGTCCATAGAATATCTGAAATGTGGGAAAAACACATTTACATTCTTTAGTTCTTCCACAGTTAGATCTCTGAACTTGTACTGGAAAGAGAAAAATGAGAATGGAATAAGAATAAAGCTTTAAGCAGCAGAACAATTACAGTGAACTTTTAATAGAACACTATGTGCTAAGCCCTAGACTCTGAGTTTTAGGAACATGGATAGTATGTGATTTAATATTCTTAATAAGGACCCCATAAAGGTTAATAGGGCTGATAACTGCTCTACTCTAAGGAGGATGGAAATGAAAGAGAATCAAAATGACTTGCTGAATTAGGTAGCAAATTAAGGAGTGAAGTCAGAGCTCAAACTCTGCCTGGTCTTACTATTATTTTTTAAGATTTATTTATTTATTTTACAGAGAGAGAGAGAACGAGCGAGCATGCGCACAAATAGGCAGACAGGCTGGCAGAGAGAGAAGGGGAAGCAGGCTCCCTGCTGAGCAGTGAGCCCAACACAGGGCTCAATCCCAGGTCCCTGAGATCATGACCTGAGCCGAAGGCAGAGGCTTAATCTCCTGAGCCACCCAGGCACCCATGGGCCTGGGCTTTTCATCACTGACTCAAATGGCCTCCCAACACACCTTGAAGGCTTAAGGAATAGGGCAAGAGCACCCACATCACCATGTTCTAGATGCAAGTCTCATTCTTGAATACCTCATTGACTTGAGACCTCCTTGATCCCTTCCAACACTCCTGGTACTGCATCCTGGGTTTCAAAGGAAGGACAGACAGCATTCAATGGTCTGCCATCAAGGTGAGCAAACTGCCTCCTCACTCATCCAGATATATTCCCTGAAATACTACCTTGACAAAATCATTTAACTTCTTTAAATCTTTTTCCTCATTTGCAAAGAGAAATAATACTTACCTCTAGACTTGTGCTGGGGATTAGATGAAAGAAAAAAAAAGTATGTTCAGAATTTTTTCTCGGGGTGCCTAGGTGACTCAGCTGGTTAACCGTCTGCCTTTGGCTCTCAGGTCCTGATCCCAGGGTCTGGGGATTGAGCCCCGAATGGGGTTCCCTGCTCACGGGGGTATCTACTTCTCCCTCTTCCTCTGCCCCTACCCCTGCTAATGCTCTCTCTCTAAATAATCTTTAGGGGAAAAAAATAATCTTTTCTCAATCTGAAAACGAATTTGAGAAAACAATTGCTTTTGCAATAGTATCAAAAAGAAAAAAACCACTTAGGAATAAATTTAACAACAAGATATAAAACTCAGCGTAAAAACTACAAAACTGGGATGCCTGGGTGGCTCAGTTGGTTGGACGACTGCCTTCGGCTCAGGTCATGATCCTGGAGTTCCCAGATCGAGTCCCGCATTGGGCTCCCAGCTCCACAGGGAGTCTGCTTCTCCCTCTGACCTTCTCCTCTCTCATGCTCTCTCTCATTGTTTCTTTCTCAAATAAATAAATCAAAAAAAAAAAAAAACTACAAAACTTTCTTGTTGAAAGAAATTGAAGTATATCTAAGTAAAAGAAAGCCATCCCTTGTTAATACATCGGAAAACTTACCATTGTTAAGATGGCAATATTCCCCAACAGAATCAATAAACAACAATCCTTATCAAAATCCCAAATGGCTTTTTTTTTAATTTGCAAAAATTTACAGACTGATCTTAAAATTCATATTGAAATGGAGGAGACCTAGAATAGCCAAAAACAATCTTGTAAAAGAACACAAAAGTTGGAGGATTCATACTATAACTAAAAGACAGGCTGGGGCGCCTGGTGGCTCATCTGGTTGAACGTCCCACTCTTGGTTTCAGTTCAGGTCTTCAGCTCATGATCTCATGGGTAGTGGGGTCGAGCCCCACATCAGGCTCCATGCTCAGCGGGGAGTCAGCTTGAAGATTCTCTCCCTCTGCCACTCCCCCAACTCAACCTTTTTCTCTCTCAAATAAATAAATCAGGCCATAATAAAAAAGACAACAACAAGTATGGGAGAGGATGTGGAGAATCAGAACCCCAGTATATATAAACCACTGCTGGTAAGAAAATGGTGCAGCTGCTTTGAAAAAGTCTGGCAGTCAGGAATTCCACTCTGAGGTATATAACCAAAAAAAGTAGAAACATATGTCCATACAAAAAAAGTGTGCAGAATTGTTCAAAGCAGCATTATTCATAAAAGCCAACAATAACAACAAAAAAAACAAGCTAAATGTCCACCAACTGATGAATGGATAAATAAGATTAAAATGTGATAAATCCATAAAATGGAATATTCAGCCATAAAAAGAATAAAGAACTGATATATACTACCACATGAATGAACCTTGAAAACTGTTAGGCTAAGCGAAAGAAAGCAGACACAAAAGGCTACAGATTGTAAGATTTGTTTTTTTTTTTTTTTAAAGATATTTTTTATTTATTTGACAGACAGAGAGAGAGAGAGGTCACAAGTAGGCAGAGAGGCAGGAGGAAGCAGGCTTCCCGCTGAGTAGAGAGCCCGATGTGGGGCTCGATCCCAGGACTCTGGGATCATGACCTGAGCCAAAGGCAGAGGCTTTAACCCACGGAGCCACCCAGGTGCCCCAAGTTGTAAGATTTGTATATGAAATACCAGAATAGGCAAATCCATGAAGCAGAAAGGAGACCAGTAGGTGCCTAGGATTATGGGAGATTGGGAAGAAATGGGGAATAACTGCTAAAAATTCTGTTCCCTCTCTCTGAGCCTTAAGCTTTTCATTTGCAAAGGAAATACAGCTCCCCTACTACCTAGCACCTTCACAGGTATGCCTTATGATTAACACATGTAAAAGTGAGATATTAAACAAAAACATATGTAATAGTAAGTACAGGCAAGAAATGAAGAACCCACACGAAGCATATCTAAGTTAGAGAAAGGCCTCAAAGAAGAGCTGTCTACAATCTACATTAGAGTCTAGAATGGTACAGAAAATTAGAGGGAACGGAGAAGATCATTTTAACATGGGAAATAATTTGGCAGGAGAAAAAGTGTATTATTAACCACTTGAGAGCAGGAATCATGTCTTATTCATCTCTGTATCTCCCCACAGCACTCAGCACAGGGTATGCCTCTGATAAATGTAGGCTGATTGGATGGGAATTAGCAAAGAGGCAGATGTATATGAGAAGAGTGGATACAGAAAGAAATTATGATCGACAGGACTGGGCATCAAAACTAAGAACTGATCAGATTAACTGCAGCAGAGTGAAATGAGGCCCAGATTCAGGGTCCCTGACTCAGTGTAAACAATGTGAATGAAATCATCCCACAAATGTACAAAAGCCTGCACTGTTGTCACCTGCAATATTTAATTATGAATGAGAACTTTTGTTTTTTCTAATCCCGTGAGAATGTGATTAATCACCTAGGGATATATATCAGAATGGATTTAATTGCAAAATTGCTATAGAAGTTGGTCAAAAGGGGGCAAAAGCAGTCTTCTTCAGGGCTTGAATACCCAAATGTCACTACCAGTCAAATACGTGATTTGCCTTTTTGACATCTAAAAAAAGACCTATTTCATCTTTCCTAAAAAAAATGTTCACCTCATTTTCACTATATGTGAAACAGAATATCTTCTTAGTGCAATATTAAGGCATATATTCCCTTACTGTTCCATACCACCTAAGAGAAGTCTACATAACATTCTCTAAGGAAATGTGCCTCAGGCTATAGATGTACTTAAAGGGAGCAGGCATGTCACTAAAGAGAAAACACGTGGCCTGGGAGATTCTAAAATTAAAGCAATTATAGTGTCACAAGAGTTAGTAACACTTGGGGCACCTGGGTGGCTCAGTCAGCTAAGCCTCCAACTCTTGATCTCAGCTCAGGTCTTGACCTCAGGGTTGTGAGTTCCAGCCCCACACTGAGCCCCACACCCGCTCGGCTCCGTGCCCCATACTCAGCTCCGTGCCCCATACCCAGCTCCGTGCTCCACTCCGAGCCTACTTTAAAAACAAAAAAAGTCCGTAAACAAGATGGGATCAGGAGGGAGACAAACCATGAGAGATAAGAGACTCTTAATCTCACAAAACAGAGGGTTCCTGCGGGGAGGGGAGGAGGGAGTGGGTGGTGGGGTTATGGACACTGGGGAGGTATGTGCTATGGTGAGTGCTGTGAAGTGTGTAAACCTGGTGATTCACAGACCTGTACCCCTGGGGCTAATAATATATTATATGTTAATAAAAAATTAATTTAAAAAAAGTCAATAACACTGAAAAATTGAGAAGTTACTAAAATTTTAACTTTATCTGCTATATTATGTTTATTTAGTGGGGACTTATATTTAGGAAGATGTATAAGAGTACTCTTATTATGACATCCTCAAATGTAGGATACACTGAGGAATACTTTGTGGCATCATTTTGTTAAAAAATGTTAACTGGCACACATCTTACAGATCAAGTCCAATCTTACATTCTATGAGGGAGCAAAGGTAGGTTAAGCTACTTGTCCAAAATAACTAGTGATGTGGGAACCACAAAATTCTGAAATACCAATGAGGAAACCAGATTAATTTTTCTAAACTTAATATTTGTTTCTTAAAATATTTATTTATTTGATGGAGAGAGAGAGTGCACATGTGCACATGCAAGCTGGGTGGGGGGCAGTTAGGGGCAGAGGGAGAGGGAGGGAGAGAGGGAGAATCCCAAGCAAACTCCCCACTGAGCATGAAGGCTGAATGTGGAGCCTGATTCGGGTCTCCCCATATACCACTCCCTGAGATCATGACCTGAGCTGAAATCAGTCGGACGCTTAACCGAGCCACCCAGGCACCCCTAAACTTAGTATTTAATACAAACTAAAGAATATATACATATGTGTACACACACGTGCGCGCACGCACACACACAAACATATACACTAATTTGGAAGAATAAATAATTTTGAAGAATAAATTAATATAATTTAATATATAATTAAATAAATTAAAAATATTATAAATTAATATAATGATTTGGAAGAATAAATACCCATGCACCAACCTGCTCACATAAGATCCAGAATAGTAATGTCCAACAAAACTTTCTGCCATGATGGAAAAGATCTATACGTGAGGACCTAATATAGGAGCCACAGGACACATGTGGCTGTTGACAATTAAAATGTGGCTGGTGTGACTCAGAAACTCAATTTTTAATTTTATCTAATTCTGACAAATAGCCACTTGTGGCTACTGGATACTATATTAAGACAGCACAGACCCCTCCAAAACCACTGTATCTGTCTGAGTGCTCCTCTTACCCATTCAACTGCCTCCCTTTAACATATATTTACATTTCTCTGCCTTTATCTGCTTTTATCATGCATATGTATGTATCCCTAAACAACACGCTATTGATTTAGTTTTGTTTAATTTTAATTTTGTTGGCTTTACCAAATTATAACTTTGCATGTAATTTCCAATTTTTTTCACTCAATATAATGTTTCTAAGATTCATTTGTATTGTTGCACATTGCAGTTAATTTTCACTGCCACACAGTAATGTTTTCCATTGTGTGAATATACAACAAATTATTCCTCTTCTGTCAATGCACATTTGGGTTGTTTCTAATTTTTAGTTATAGATAATTCTGCAAATGTCTGTTGCTTCATATACTATGAATTCTCTGTGGTATCTACCTAAATGCAGAAGGGATATAAATCACACATAATCAAATTAACAAGGCCAAGGTTCTCCAAAATGGTTAAATAGTCATTTAGCCACTAGCATCCTCCAAATAATTTCAAATTAGCTAAATTCATGCTAATCTAATTTAGGAAAAATTATAAATATTGCATCCTCCAAAATCATTTCAAATTATCTTAATTCGTGCAAATCTAATGAAGGAAAAATTATGAACTTCTTATTCTACTCTCAACTTTAACATTTATTTCCACTGAACAATAATTTGTCATGCTCCCCTCATTTAAAAACTTGATACATTCTGTGAAGAGAAGGCACAAAGGGCGTAGTCATAAGCATGATACTTTTCTTCCTACAAAATCTATACCCACCTGTCCCCGCAGATAAAATCATTCAAATCAATTAAATAAACACTTTCAGTCATGAGGCTTCACAATCTCGCACAGATGTGCAAACTGCCCCAACTAAGGCAAATCCCTTCTCCCCAAATGGCATGCATGTATGATTTCTGCAAAGAGAAGTCTTAAGAAAATTAAGAATCACTTAACTAGAAAATTGGGAAAGGAGGGTTGCCTCAGAGTATACACTGGTGGGAAATCAAAGAGCCTGGACCAATGGCCTGGACTAAACTGGACACTGGTACTAGTCATGCCCCAGAAATGTAGGTTAGATTTCTGGGTCAGGCCTCTCACTCAAGTCTTTCATTCACTGCAGTTATGTCGCACCTCCGCAGTGGTCAGGCACAGGGCTAGGGAAGGGAATACAACAGCACCGTCCCTGCGGTGAGTACACCGCATGAATAAATAAATAATTGTAAATAAGTAATTACTCCACAACGTGATAATCCCGACTTCCGAAAGCAAGCAGGGAGAAGGGAGCGATTCGGAATCCTGCGGGGAGTGAGATCTCAGTAGAGTTTCAGAGAGAGGAGACGACAAGTCCAGAAAAAAGGGGCAGGCCCTATCAGCAGAGAGAAAGGCGTGGTTAAAGGGACAGGCGAGTGCGGGGAGCAGTTTGAGAACCAGAGACGCTGGTGGCGTGAGAAAGTCTCCCACCCGGTGGAGGCCCGGAATCGTGGGCGGAGCCACAGCCCCCACCCCGGGACTCGAGAGGGAGAGACTGCAGCCTCCCGGGGGACACTCCCCGCAGCCGGCTTCAGGCCAGCCCGCCTCCGCTCCAAACCCCGAGATGAGTCGGGGAAACGTCTCGACGAGGCAGCCCGGCCCGGACACCCCGAGGCCCCTGACCCGGCCCGAAGGGCTGCCCGCACCTTGCCCAGTAGCCGTCTGAGACCCTCGCAGTCGAACTCCATCTCCATCCACGTCCCGGAGCCCGGTTCCGCGACTCCGGCCCGCGAAATTCCTTCCGTGCCCACCCTTGGACGGAGGCCGCCGAGGCCCAAGTCTCCCGAGCGGTCCAAGGCCACGCCCCTTCCCAAGCTGGAAAGTCCGCCCGCGTCCAACGCCCTGGCTAAGCGGCCGCTCCGCCCGGGAGTCGGACCAGCGCCCCAGCGCGGATCCTGAGCGCGGTCGGAAAGACGTTAGCGCCCCGGGGCCACGACCCGCCTTGCTGGAAGGAAACTTGGGGACATCTGTAAGGAGAGGAATAGGAAGGACCCGAGGAGATGCAGTAAAGGAGGTAGAAGCAACTCGCGCTGTTTTGAAAGAGTTTCTAGAAGGGTGTGTTAAATTCAGCAGAGTATCAAGAAAGATCAAGACCAAAAATTATAGTTAGATTTAGGACGGAAGAGGTAACGGAACTTCAGAAGCAAATTTTCAGGGAGCTAGAAAGGGAAAATGGAGTCAGAAGAAGCATTGTGGAAAAACTGGGAGATGGTGAGGGTTGGTGCAGCATTCGGGGAGGAGTTGCCTTTTTTTTTTTTTTTTTTTTTTTTTTTTTTTTAGGGAGGGGCGCCATAACTGTTGGTGGCAGGGAGAGGAAAAAGCTAGTCAGAAAAAGAGTTTCAGAACAAGAGAGAAGGTAGACTGGTGGATAAGGTCATCCACATAGAGAGGAGGAAGGGATGGAGTTTGCTGGCTTTGTGTGGTCTCCTTGACTTGTGATTTACTTACCTGCTTTATCCCTGATATGAGCCGCTGGCCTTAAAAAGAAGATGGATATTGTAACTGTCAGGAGGATGGGTAAGCAGGACCGAGGTTGTACTTACACCGTGAGCCAGAGGCAGGAATGCTGTAACTCTCTTAGAAGAAAATAAAGGCCGGAAAGGGTATTATTCATTCAACAAACTTTTGTTGAGCATTGACTATTTGCTAGATCTTTTTCTAGGCCTGAGGATACAGCAGTGAACAAAATGGGAAAAAAATATCGGTTGTCCTAAGGCTGTCATTCTTTTATTAGGAGGAGAGCAAAACAATGCATATAATAAGTAAACGAGACCATATGCTGGAAGGTAATTAAGTGTTGTGGGAAATAAATTTTTAAAAAGACAGGGTAAGGAGATCAGGGTAGGTCTCCTTGAAAGGTGAGCGAGTAAGTGTTCTCTATTAGAGGGCATTCAAAGCAAAGTCCTACAACAGGTGTGAGCTCAAAAGAGCAAGATGGCCGGTGTGGCTGGAGTAGAATGAAGTAAGGGGAGGAGACAGATGTAGGCTAAATCAGGGAAATAAAGGGGAAGCCACAAATGGTTTAGGGCAGTGATTCTTCCTGTGTGGCCCCAGACTCAACAGCCTTAGCATCACCTGGAACTTGTGAGGAATACAGATTCTAAGACCCCATCCCCAGACTTACAGAATCAGAAACTCTGGGGGAGGTGTGGTTCAAGTCATCATTTTTGACAAATGTGTTGATTCTAATGCCTGTGGGGCCTTTGTAGACATTTGTGATTCTGGCTTGTCATACTCTATAGCCAGAAGAGCATCAGGAACACACCCACACTTAAGCATGTGGGGCTGATTATTCTTCGCGGTGAGGGAGCAGATACTGTGGAGATCCATTGGGACTGCTCACTGCGGGAGTGTGAGAAAGACCTATTATAGGACTGGGGCTTTGGGTGACTTGCGGGAGGGTTTAATGAAGTGAACCTTCACTCTAGACTGGGAGCTTTGAGAAAGCAGAGACAGTTCTGTGATTGGATTTCTCAGTAAATATCCATACAACAGGCAAACTGGAGCAAGGAGAAAGCAGTAATTGGTAAAGAAGAAGCAGTCACTCATATGCATTAGCAGCAAGAAGAGGATGTTTGGTATCTCATGGGCTACACAGTGACCTGGGTTTGTCTCTGCTTAGACAAAATTATGAAGTGGCCTTATTTGGTCTCATTTTATCATGGTCTGAGTGACCCTGTCTGATGTTTGCGTCTGTGAGGTTGTTTTATCCAACAGGAGCATAACATAGCCTCGCCTGAGTGCCACGTCAACTTCTAACAACAGGGAGACCTTCCTGGCTGGGTCAGACCAGTTCCCAGGTGTCAGGGGCTGCATTTTTCTTTCTTAGGCTTTTACTCTGAGAGAAAGAGGAAGCCGCTGGAGGGTTTTGAACTGAGAAGTGATGTGACCCAGTCTTAAAGGAGTAGGTCTGACTGCTGCCGTGTGAAGAGACTGCCTCTGAGGCCAGAGAGGAAGACCGGAGAGAAGGGAGGAGGGGAGAAGATTGAAAGATAAGAGGCCTCTGAGAGCACCTCAGGCAGATCTACCAAACCTAGGAACCAATGGGACTTCCAGGGCCTCTAAGATCTAACAGACCCTGTCAGAAATCCTTTAATCAAGGAAATTATACCAGGTTAAAAGTGAGGCCTGAGCAAGGGTCTTCAATCTTTGAGGAAAGAACTGTTTATGGAAGACGACTTTCATCCAAACAGCTCATTCTCTTCTGGTTTAGTCACGAATGACTTACAGGTCCTGTGAACACTTTATGCCATCATTTCCTGTGTGGAAGGTTCTTTGCTAAGAATTTTACGTGCTTACCACAGTTAATCTTCTCAGAACCAATGACCTACATAGAATTATCTCAATTTTGCTGGTGAGGAAACTGAGGTTTAGGATTGTATTACCTATTTTCTCGTTTCTGAGATCCTGTTGAGTAAGAGATGTATTACTGATGAAGTCCCAGAACCTAAGTCAGGTTCGGTGGGGTGAGGAGGTTCGGAGCCGACGACTAAAGAAAGAATTCTTAAGACGTCATTGGTGCAAAATGGTGGTTTATTAAAGCACGGGGACAGGGCCCGTGGGCAGGCAGAGATGCGGCCGCCCCGGGTTGTGAAGGTGGGCATGTTATATACCCCACGGTTGGGTAGGTGAGGACAAAGGGGTGTTCAGAAGGGCTATTGGGGCAAAGAATACTATCAGGATATTGAAGGCTTAGTTGCTATCGAGTAAAGACAATTGGGAGTCTGGTGGAATGTTCCATTCCTGCTATTAAGCATCCTTGTTAATAAGATTTAGGTTTAGAAGAAATTTAACTTTATTTACTTTTCCTTCTACTTCCACCTCCTTCGGTTTTTATGGAGGGGAGGGTAACATTAGGCTTGAGGAACTGAGTTCTGTGTCTTTGGAGATTGGGCTATTGATAAGGTAACTTCTTTGTTGTAAATCTCAAGGATATTTGCAAACCAAGGGAGACTCCTACCTTGCAGGACTGTGATCTCTGCAAGTTAACTATTTATCGTTTTATGGCGGTCAGGGGTCCTGAGGAATGCCACACGTATGGAGGGGAGCGGATGAAAGGTGGGGGGTGCAAGGCGCCAGCTTTTGCTTTGTCTTCAGCCAGCCTCTTGCTCCCTCATCATTACTGACAAGGTTTTGGGAGAAAAAAGGGTACAAAATTAAATATAAATACCAATTTTAACACACCTATTTGAAAAGAACTAAAATGTGAAAAAGTATGTACCTTAAAATAGAGGATTTATGATATAATTGGCTCCATTTTATGGATGGGGAAACCAAGACTCAGGAAGGTTAAATTATTGCAGAAAGTGGTGTCAGAGACCATGTTCCTTTTCTGTGCATTTTGCTGCCTTCCTGTGTGTGAATTGTGATGAAAATTCATGATTAATAATCTCTACGAAGCTAGAGTTCTGTGCCTGTTGGTATTTACTCATAAGAGGAAGATTGTGGAGTACAAACACTGGCTGACTTTGGTATGACCCTGGCCCCCCACGTCCGGAAATTGGCACTATTACAGCCTGTAATGTAGTCAGGCTGAAATATTCACTTTTCCCCCAAACATGTTGTGTCTTCTATGCTTTAACCTTTAATGCCCTGCCTGGGTTTTTTTTTTTTTTTTTAATTGTACTGAACTACTTCATCTCTTCCCCTCTTTCTGTCCCCAAGGACTGTAAGGTCCTGACAGGTGTCAGATCTCACTTGTCTCTGTATTCCCAGTGCCTCACATACTTGAGTTTATGCATGTCTTCATTCTTCTGATAGTTGTTAAGTTTGCTGAATGAATATAAGTGTAGGGTGACCAAAGCCATAAGGAGAAGATGGTATAGTGTACTAGTTCTCAGCCTTATTAGCATTTCAGACTTCAAAAAAAAAAAAAATCTGTTGGAAGATACAGATCTGTCCCAGAAAAATGTACATGCCAACATATGCAGTCCGTTTTGTCTCCAGTTCTGGGAATGTTCAGAGATCCACTGAAGCCCATCCTTGCACCCTGGTTTAAAAAACTCAAATGTAGTCAGTGGGAGCATAATTTGCTACAATCTTTGGGCAAAGTAATCTGACATACCTTTGACACTATAAGAAAAATTTTGGAAATTTGTCTTACTGGAATTAAGGTACCCAAGACACAGGTACAAAGTTGTTAATTATATTAAAAGGAAAAAAAAATCCCCAAACTAAGAAATGGGAACAGTGTATATTTCGCATCTTTGTTTGTAGCTTGAGAAAAGTTACAAGAATGGCTTGTTTAAAATTAGAATTTTTTTCTTGGTGTTCTGCTTCTGATCTCTGTTTATACTCTTTGCTTTCATAGTTATTTGTCCTATCAGACATTGTTCAGGGATGAAATCCTGGTATTCCAAATATCAGACACATGTATCCTTATCATTTACTTCTCTTTCCCCTCATTTTTTTCATTGTGGTAAAACACACATAACGTGGGGCGCCTAGGTGGCTCAGTGGGATGGAGCCTCTGCCTTCAGCACGGGTCATGGTCCCGGGGTCCTGGGAGCGAGCCCCACGTCGGGCTCTCTGCTCAGGGGGAGCCTGCTTCCTCCTCTCTCTCTCTGCCTGCCTCTCTGCCTACTTGTGATCTCTGTCTGTCAAATAAATGGATAAAATCTTAAAAAAAAAAACACATAACATATAATCTACCATCTTAACCATTTTTTTTTAATTTTTAAAAATATTTATTTATTTGACAGACAGAGGTCACAAGTAGAGGTCACAAGTAGGCAGAGAGGCAGGCAGAGAGGCAGGCAGAGAGGAGGAAGCATGCTCCCCGCTGAGCAGAGAGCCCGATGCAGGGCTCGATCCCAGGACCCTGGGATCATGACCCGAGCCGAAGGCAGAGGCTTTAATCCACTGAGCCACCCAGGCGCCTATCTTAACCATTTTTAAGTATACAGTTCACTGTTATTAAATACATTTGTAATGTTGCCCATCCATTTCTACCACCCATCTCCATAATGCTTTTCCTCTTCTAAAACTGAAACCCTATATCTATTAAATAATATTTTCCTACTCTTCCATCTTCCCAGCCTCTGGCAACTCAGAATTCTATGATTTTGACATCTTTAAGTACCTCACCAATGGAATAGAATAGATAGCCCAGAAATAAATCCTTGCATACATGGTCAAATGGTTTTTGACAAGAGTGCCAAGACCATTCAATGGGGAAATCCAGTCTTTTCAACAGATGGTGCTGGGAACACTGGATATCCATATACAAGGATGAATTAGACTCTTACCTAACACCATATATAAAAATTAAAATAGATCAGAGACCTCAATGTAAGAACTAAAACAATATAACTTTTAGAAGGAAACATAGGAAGAAAATGTCATGGCAGTCATTGGCAGTGATTTCTTGAATAGGACTCCAAGGCATAGGCAACGAAAAAAAAAAGTAAATGAGACTGCATGAAAATTTTAAAAAACGTGTGCATCAGAACCCAGTATCCTTCACTTAGATGTATGGAGCCTGTGTTGCTGTTCATTGACCAATAGTGTATGCTGCACCCCAGGCAGTCCCACCACAGGCATCCTTTGTCCTTGGAAAGATATCTTTTGTCCTTATGAAATGAAATTACAATCTTTCTTTTCTTCTCTTAAGTTCTTTTTTTGGAAGGATTTTATATAGCCTCTCCATTGTTATGCTGTATTGGAACTGGCATACTCTCTCATCTTCCTGCTTTCCTGGTTATCAAGTAAAAACTTGGCACTACTCAGAAGAAATTGTCTAAGAAATGTGTAACAATTGCAACATTATGTACGGTGGTAAAAAGTGGGAGAAAACCTAAATGCACATTGTGCGGTTTATGAACTCACTGCCCTTCAGCTCCGAATCCACCATTCACCGCTTACTCTGCTGTAATGAACTTGAACCTTGTAAAACCCTTTTTCTTTTTTATTTATTTTTTTTTTTTTAAAAGATTTTATTTATTTATTTGACAGAAATCACAAGTAGATGGAGAGGCAGGCAGAGAGAGAGAGAGGGAAGCAGGCTCCCTGCCGAGCAGAGAGCCCGATGCGGGACCCGATCCCAGGACCCTGAGATCATGACCTGAGCCGAAGGCAGCGGCTTAAACCACTGAGCCACCCAGGCGCCCCTGTAAAACCCTTTTTCCTTGCTCATGGGGATGATAAGTTTTATCAGTGGAGTGCCTTGGGGAGCTACTAGAGGAGGAAGAAACTTCTCTTCCTGGTTCCAGGATGCCTTTGTTTCTCTTTGTTCTGCTGTGTGGCTGGCACGTGGGGACTATCCAGTGGTCCTTGACTTCCCATGGCCTCTCTATGGACTGTTTTCCATTGAGTTTCAATGGCGTCCCTGCCACTGAATAGCTTGTCTTGAGTTCTACCACCTACACCCCGTAGAGAACTCCTTGAGTTCTACCACCAGCATCCTGGTATATTCTGTTGGCAGATTCTCAGCAGTGATCAGTGAGCCTCCCAGAACCCCCCTGGAGACTTCCTGGCAAATTTCACCAGCATTTAGTGATTCTCTCATTATGAGGTCTGGCTTGCAGCTGATTGGATTTTTCTACCATCCAGTCAGGGATGGCCACCACTTTTTCACCAAGTGTTGGATCTCAGATCTGAAGCGCGGGGGGCACTTTTTTTTTTTTTTTTAATTTATTTGACATACAGAGATCAGAAGTAGAGAGGCAGGCACAGAGAGAGAGAGGAGGAAGCAGGCTCCCTGCTGAACAGAGAGCCTGATGCGGGGCTGGAACCCAGGACTCTGGGATCATGACCTTAGCTGAAGGCAGAGGCTTTAACCCACTGAGCCACCCAGGTGCCCCGGCGGGGGGCACTCTTACAAGTATGTTTCTCCCTTGGGTGCTTTGCCTCAGCCTTAGGGGTGGTGGCTGCTCCCTATATATGCTTTGTCTGTGTAGGTAGAATAGTTAATAATTCTCTTTATTAAACTTTCTCTGTTAAAATTACTGTGTGGTTTCCATCTCTTGACTGATAGATTCATCATTAGGAGAAAAAGGAAATAAATGTGGACTATATTATTCAGAAATTTAAAAAAGAATAAATGGATTCCTGTGTCTACCTAGAAGGATCAACTGCTACAGAGTTGCCTTCTCTCCATAAACAAAGAGAAGATTGCACGAAATATATGAAGTAATTGTTTTCAGATCTTGCGCAAGAAGCAGCAAGCACAGGCCTGTGAACTTTGAGAGACAGTAAATAAAGGAGATGAGCCTTGCAATTGCCCCAGCCTAGTGCCTAGAAGTGATTTTCAGACTGCTGCACAGTGGGGTTCCCCAAACCAAGATTAGTCTTGCTAGGTTGTAAAGAAAGAGCCGAGTACAAAGGAGGCCAGAGTGCCAGGAAGCTGCAGGTTGGTGTCCTGGCAAAGAAGATTCCACAGAGAGAGAACTCTGGAGATCTCAGTAGGAGTCTGTGTGAGTGTTTGGCTGAGTTTGGCCAGGATAAGAGTCACCCACAAACAGCAGGCCAAACACTTCCTGGAGCTCCAAAAAGGGCCAGGAGTTGTGGAAAATTCCACAGATTTGAAAGACTGAACACAATAGGCATCAGAGAGAGTGCCCAGTGGGCATGAAAAGGGTCATAGCTGAGTAATGGGGATAATTATCCTCAGAGTAAAAGCTGCTCTTTGCTCACTTAACAAATACCAAAACAAGCCTTGAAAGAATCAAACTGATCCAAACATCCTCGAAAAACAACAACAACAAAATACCCCACACTACTGAAAGGAATATAACCAAGTCCAGTAGACAACCTTGTAAAATTCACCATATGAACATCGAACCAAAACTTTCCAGGCATTCAAAGAAATAGGAAAATATCACCTATAACAAAAAAAAAAAATCAACCATCAAACATCTCCAGAAATGACAGAGATGGTAGATTTGCAGATGGATCCTTAAAATGTTTATCATCAATCTTACAAAAATGCTCAAGGATACAAAGGGAAGCATGAACCTGACGTGGAAAAAAAAGAAAATGAAAGAATTTTTTAAAAGACAAATTGAGCTTGAAGGGATGAGAAATAAAACATCAAATGAAAAATGCACTGTATGGGATTCATAGAAGATTAGACACCGTTGGGGAAAGACGAGTGAACTTGAAAAAGAAAACAATGAGGGGCGCCTGGGTGGCTCAGTGGGTTAGGCCGCTGCCTTCGGCTCGGGTCATGATCTCAGGGTCCTGGGATCGAGCCCCGCATCGGGCTCTCTGCTCAGCGGGGAGCCTGCTTCCTCCTCTCTCTCTGCCTACTTGTGATCTCTCTTTCTGTCCAATAAATAAATAAAATCTTTAAAAAAAGAAAACAATGAAAACTATCCAAAATGAAACAAAGAGAGTCAAAAGACTTAGGAATGAACAGAACCACCAGCAAGCTTTGGGACACATTCACATTGGTTACTGGACTCGCATGTAATGGAGATCACAGAGGGGAACTGGGAGGCAGAAAAATATTTGAAGAAATATTAGTCAAGTATTTTCCCAATTTGAGGAAAACCATAAACCCCAGTTCTAAGATGCTCACTGAACCCCAAATAGAAGAAACATGCAGAAAATTACGTAGTCACAGCAAAGTAAAATTGCTGAGAATAGTGATAAAAGGTTTTTTTAACAGGCACTTACCATAAGATTCAAATACCCCTGCTGGGTTTTACCCTAGAGAAACTAAAACTTAACGTTCACACAGGAAACTACCCACAGATTTATAATAATCCAAACTCTGCTCATAATAACCCAAACTGGAAACAACCCAAATGTTCTCTGAAAGGTAAATTGATAAACTGTGCTGTCCATGCAGTGGGCCATGCGTTCATCCAATAAAACAGGACAAGCTATTGGACAACATGGATGAATCTTCAGAGCTTTATGTTAAGCGAAAGAAGCCAGTGAATGAGCCTGTCACTCTCTTTATGTGAAGTTCTGGAAAATGCAAAAGCAGATAAATGGTTTCCAGGGGGCAAGGAGTCCAAGGGAGGAGACTTACTGCAACGGAGCACAGGGATCTTTTTGAGATAATTGAGATTTCTTCTCTCCTGATGGTGGTGGTAGTTATGAGATTGACACATTTTTCAAAACTCATCAACTGCACGCTAAAAGGGAGTGGATTTTATCATATGTGATTTATACCTCAATAAAACTTCTTATTAAAAAAAGGAATGTGTTTAAATTTTTTTTATCCATTGACCCAGGAGGATGTCCATGATGTATTATTGTTAACAGAAGAAAAGCGAGGTTCTTAGTAGTGTGAGTAATCTGATCACCTTTAGTAAAGCAACACTGGAAAGAAATCCTCTATATCCCTCTATATGTGTACTGATGTTTGCAGGTTCATGGAGGATCCTTTGGTAGAAGGGTACACAACAGGATTGAGTACATCATGAGGGTGGGAATTGAGAGGGAAAAGAGGAGAGATTGTTAAATTTTTCTTATATGTCTGCAGGTGGTTTCATGTTTTACCATGAGCACCTATTTTCATCATTCAAAAATGTAAAGCAAATAAAGGGCATATCAAAATAAGACAGGGACGTGTGTCTGTAGAAAGAATTCTGGTGGAGAGAAGGGTCCATTGTGACAGTGCATGGAGGTCAAAGGGATGAAGATGAGGTCATTAGACTTGACCAAAAGGAGGTCTTTGGTAACCTCTGAGAGCATCTAAGTAGTGGTGTGGGACCAGAAGTTGGAATGTGATATATGGAAGAAAGGTAGAGATTGGGAAGAAAGGCTTTGAGTGTGGACCACTTGTTTAAGAAGTTTGTGGTCATAAAAGGAAATTAGGAAACAGGTTAGGAAGGGAGCCACAGCATGAGTTGGAGGTTTCTGTGAGGAAAGGACTTCTTGTGGCTTCTTGAAGGCCAAGTGAGGAGAACCAGCAGAGAGTTACTGACCAAAGATATTGAAGAATGGTATAAAATGATGGTGACAGAGCCCTTGGGATGATGAGAGAGTTGCAAGGACAGAAATAAGAGATGTCTCACTTTTCCCTAGAATTCAGTTTATTCCATTCACACACTTCCCAATCGCTGTCTTCCCTGTTTTAGCCTAAGGAGCCCAGCTTCCTAACGGGTAGCTGGGCCTGAGTCCTGGCCCTGGTCTGGAGCACCAGCCTTGTGACCTGGTGCAAGTCACTTAGGCTCTCTAGGCTTCAGTCTTCTTAGTAAATGGGCTTGATAATAGCACCTACTTCATATTGTTGCTATGAGAGAATGCATATAAAAAGCTTAGTTTGCCACGCAGCTACTGGTCTCGGGGCAGTCTCTCTGACCTGTTGTGAGCCTGGGCCATGTGACCGATGATGTCACAAAGCACTACTAGACTCCTAACTTCTCCACTAGGGCCGTGTGGATCCTTTGGAACCAAGGACTGGAACTGACATGCAAGACCTCCAACTGAGGGTTTCATGAGCACACTCCTTTGCCAAGATCTTGGTGAATAGTCTTTAACTGCGCAGTTGTGTCTTAGACATTGTTTTACTTGTTATCATGATTGTACTTGGCTGGATGCTTTTTGTTGGACTTGCATGTTACATGGGCACATTTCCGGAGTTCATGGTAAGTAATGACCCTGCCTGTGAACCCCTGGTAGTGGGCAGTTCTGGCTCTGGCTCCCCCTCCCAGCTAGGATTTCTGACCGAAGGGGAAGGATAGTTGAGGTCTGGCCACTAATTAGAGGTCAGGATGCAGTGGGAACAGAGTTCGTTTCCCAGGCTACTTTTCATCCCCTTGGGATATCTTCAAGTTCCACCTGCCTCTTGGATACATAATAGCATTTATCTCAAAGCATTATGGAATTTATAAGGGGTCTGCTGGAGACAGGGTTTCAGGCCAAGCAGATGAGAGGTCACTGGTCGGGAAGGGAATGTGAGCATTGGGGGAACCTCCAAACGGCCCTTGCGTCATACAGAGGCGGTTACCTACTTGGCCAACAAGTAGAACCACTTCTGCCTTTACATTTCTTTCTGACTCAGCCTCCAACTCTGAAGTGGAAAGAGAAGTGGTCTGTTCAGGAGGACAAGACACGACTGAGGAGCCAGACCTTGGAAGACCCGCAGCTCTGAGTGAGTGGTCAGGTCTAATGGACTCAACTTCTCCCTTTCCAGAGTACGCCACAACGCTCTGAAATCTCAGTGGGGAGTTTATGTCCCCCTGGGAAACAATCAGCTGGCAAAGGGGAGGTGGTTTGAGGTATGCGGTGGGGAAAAAAGACAGCAAGCCCTGCTTTGGGCAGCAGGCCAAGGTTCCAAGATTGGTTCAGCACATCTCCTAAGTATTCTTTTCAAAGACTGTGAGAAAAGATATTAATAGACAGGAACAGGGGATGGGGATGTGGACAGCGGCACTGGGCACCAGCTTAGCTGAGCTGCCTGATCCTGACCAAACCACCGAAACTGTTCTGCTCCTCAGCTTTCTCCTGCTGTGAAATGAGCATAACAGCCCATCTTCCTTCCCTTCCCTTTCCAGCGAGACAGAGAGGGGGGCATACCCTGCATAATGAGGGTTTACCTGTGGTGTTTCACAAAATGCAAGATTGTTCTCTTTCAAATAGCCTAGCAATAGTATAGAAAGTAAATTGCTCACAGCATGCCTAGACAATCCTCCCATTTAATCCAGGATATTTTGTCTTGTTTTGTTTTGTTTGCATAGCAATGCTTTTTTGCATCTGATTGCATAAAACCAGTAGTTAATATTTTGATGGGAGAGGAGTTAATAAAGAAGTGATGCCAGTTAGATCTTAACCACGTAGGATCACCAGTGAACAGCGCCGTTTATTTTTTTTATTTTTTATTTTTTTAAAGATTTTATTTATTATTTATTTGACAGAGAGCACAAGTAGACGGAGAGGCAGGCAGAGAGAGAGAGAGAGAGAGAGGGAAGCAGGCTCCCTGCTGAGCAGAGAGCCTGATGCGGGACTCGATCCCAGGACCCTGAGATCATGACCTGAGCCAAAGGCAGCGGCTTAACCCACTGAGCCACCCAGGCGCCCCGAACAGTGCCCTTTATTAAGGGTTCTTTGGCCCCAACATGCCAGGCACGCTGTCCGATAGTTGCTTACTCTGACTGGTCCCCCCTCAAGGTCATAGGAGCTGATGTCACAATTGGTGTCTGAGCTCTGGCTCCCAAAATGGCCATGGCAAGCCACTGCAGTTCAGACTAGACCACAAAACTCTCCAGCCAGGAGCTATCATGCTGGGCTATCCACCATCTGGTCTTGAATGAAGACAGCCCAGTTCCCAGGACTCAAGGAACTGAACACCTTTCAGAACCACTCATTTTCCCCAGCACACACCGCCAGCTGAGCAAGAAACTCCACGATGATTGTTGTCTTATGGTTGGTTCTCATTGCAGGAACCATGTGGAAGGGGTATAAGTATCCCCCAGGAGGGGTAAGTGTGCTTTCAACTTTGGTCTCTATTCCTACTTTGAAATGTATTCCCCCAGATCAATGAGCTAAGCATCAAGATCCAACTCTAGGAACTTTAGAACAAAGAGTCTTTTCTTTTCTTTTTAAGAGTCTTTTCTTTATTAAGGAAGTCCTTGCAGCTTATGTACTTCTACTTTCGTTCACTGAAGGTTCCCTCTCTTTCATGTCTTTTATACGTATTTTCTTAAGAGTCTTTAGTCTTAGATTCGTCAGTTTCAAAGAACCTGGAGATATAGAGGTAAAGACATCTCAGGCCCAGAGTCACAGCTGTCTGACGTAGGTCACCTCGTTTTGTGCTCAGGGGGCCATTTTGTGCGCTCTGGCTTCAGTAGCATTTCTTAAATCAGCTCACACCAGAAACCCAGACCTCCCTCCTTCTCCTCGAGTAAATGGTGGTCGATAAAGTGGTTCTGGTGCTAGAGATCTTCTCTCTTCCTGGTAGACCTTGGATATTTGTCCCTTTTTGGCCTCCTCCTCCGTGGCTATGTCCCTCTGGCAACTGGGATCAAAGGCATTAAGACACAGAACTGGACAAAACTACTTGTGCCTGTCCTCAGCAGGGAGGGCAACTGCCTCATGCCCACACTCCAGCAGACACTAGGTAAGGCCCACCTGACATACTTTTCTCCCCCCCAGACTCCGGTGGAAATGAGCAAAGATGATCCTGGCGAAGTAATGCAGCTCTGAAGCTCACCTGGCTGGCTACACAGCTCCTGTTGTTGGTTTTGCATAAAGTAATTGCACATTATTTTGTCACATTTTATGTAAAAAGTTACCGTACTTTTTAAGATGAAGACTTGGTATTCTGTTAGCTCGCAACAGGGGGATGCAGGGTGGGGAGGTAGTTAGATGAAATGTGATTGGGTCCCTTGTTTTAAGACTGGCAGTAAGACTAAAATACCTCATTCAATTTGCCCCCTCTTCTGTATCCTTAAGGATAGAAATTCTCCAAAGCTCCTTAGACCCAGTTCCCAAGTATAGGCTATCTCCTGCGTCCAGGTTCAGGGTTGAAAAAAACGTTACAGAAAATGCTGTTGGGGTAACTTCAAGCCTATCCTTTGGGGATAAGTCTCTGTGGCCTTTTCACAGCTATTACCAAGAACTTAAGGCTTACACTGTATGGGGAAAGGACTGCATTTTTGTACATTATTTTTACCCTTGCAATAACCTGGGTTGGGCCCTGGCCTCATTTAACAAAAAGGCAAAAATGAAGTTGAGAGGTTCAAGGATCTTACCAGCCCCACAGCTCTGGATTGCAGAATCAAGATTAAGATCCAGACCTTCTCCTTGGTTTTTATGTGCCAAGGAAAAGACCCAAACAAGAGCCTGGAATATCCAAGATCTTGGCTGTCTCTTGGCTCAAATGCCTCCCTCACCTGAATAGCCAAGAATAAAAGCATAGCATAGAATAAAAGCCAACTAACTGCTCAGTCCTCGGTAGGATGAAGTTTGAGTTTGAGACCAAGGATGGAAACCTAAGTATAAGACCCATGCTATTATTCTGGACGCTTGAGCCCTAATTCTTTGTAAGCTCTCTAGAGGTGGTTTGGGATTTTCTAACCTTGAGGGGAGTTGGGGGGTGGGGCGGGGGAAGAACCTGAGAGCAAGTACTTTTGAAGCAAACTGTATGGAACTTTTCCCATCCTGTGGCTACGTGGGGTGACTGATAGTTCCATTGTTCAAAAGGGCAATGTTACCACCAAAGTAGATCTTTTGGTTATGCAGGTAACATTTTGTCGATGACTGTTTGGTTTGTTTGCTAAACTCTCTTTAAGTGGCCCTGGGCACTGAATGGATTGCCCTTATTTTTTATGTTAAGAAAATAGAACTCAAAAGCCATAAGCAACACTGTGTAATCCTGACTCTAGGATATTACCATCTCTTATACCTCTTATGTGACCAAGACTATATCTCATCCAGTTAAGTGCCTGCATTCTCTGGCTGCACAGCTGTGCCCATTTGCCTCCTACATATCCCAAAGGACTCATCTCAAGTTATTTCAGGCTCTTTCTATAAGGGATCAGAACCTGCTCATTTTCTTGACAAGAACTATATACCCAGTTCTTCTTCCTTCCAGTTTCCTGAGTATACCTCCAAACAATTCTCCTAACCTGGGTATCTGGTAGCAGACCAGCTCTTAAGCTGGTGGGGGTGGGAGAGGTGTCAGTTGTGAGCGGACACGAATGTGTCAGGGGGAAAGAACAGTTGTGTGTGTATAAGGAGGCAAATCCCACCTTAAGTCTGATGAGCCTACTGGGGGTTCTAGCTGAGAAAATGTTCAGGGCAATGGGAGAAGGAATATCTGAGTTTTGGTAAATAAAGGCAAACCAGTGAAAATATCAATAAAATATTTTTAATGCCTACAATTTCTTTTATACATAAATTGCAAAACTTTCACCTGTATATGCAAAAGTAGATTCTCTTGCAGGTCAACAGCACCAGAAAACAAGCTAAGCTAGGTAAATGTTTTCTTTTTTAAAACTTGATTTGTCCATTATGTAAAAGACATGATGGATTTAATAACTCCAAAGAAATCTATATCTCACTCTTAAGCATACACTGAACACCTGAATATTTATTTTATCACATCCACTCACAAAATAAATAGTAGTCTAATATATTCAGCACATTGAAAATAAACCAACCAGTCTCTCTTCATATATTTATTCTCTTTCCAAACATGTTTTGGTCTCGTGCTATATCTCAGAAATGTACTAATAGCTGCTTTTAAGTTACAAAATACAAAACAGTAATTTCTTGGAGAGAATCTTGGGGTAACATTAAAAAAATGAAATTTCGAGTTCCCATATACTTTCTTTTTTGTTAACAGTCTTTGAACCCTCTCCTGGTGCACATGTAAGGCTGTCTGTGACATGTGGTACCCTGGCCTCCAAGGGACATAACTGCATTTACAGTTTAGAGAAAATACAAAGACAAGTTCTGAAAGTAGCTTGAAAAGAAAGTGCCCCTTGCTTTGACATAACAACATCAAAAGCAAGTGGGACTGTGCAATCAGAGCCATATGAGTTTTATGAAAACTACTTTCCTTTCACATCATCTGTAGAGAATGCCACACCCATGATCATGTAACATTACAATCGTGAAATAACATTACTACATTCGTGAATTAACATTACCCAATAAAAGGCACATCTTCAGATATTGAATTAATAAAATCTGAAAACCAAAATGGTAGAGGATACGTTAAAAACCAAGCACTTAATTTGTAAACCTTGATAAAATAACAGCTTATTCCAGTTTCTTCAAAGATTTGTGGGCTTTTCGAAAGAGCGGTCAGAAACTGCAGAACAAAATGGAAGACAGGATTTGGAAACAAGGCCAAGACTAATCTAAAAGACTTTCTCAGGACTTTCTTTTTAACTGAGCTACAGAAGTGCCCTTTTATAATGCTGATGCTGAAGAATAACATCCGTAGAAGAAATGCATTCAAAAGTGATACCTAAGGACACAACCTTTTCAAGGTCTGGAACTTTTATTATCTAGCACAGTGGTGCCTTTAAGTACAAATAACTGCATATTGAATAAAGTGCTAGTAAAATTTAAGCCACGAGAAATCTTTTGGCTATGATAAGCACTTGATTGTAATAGATTTTCAAAGTCTGCATATTGAAAAATACATCCAAGAAAAAATCCTTTGAAGGGGGGCAGGGGGGGGAGCACAAGAGTGACAGCAAAGGAAATAATGTTCCAAACCTGTTTCATTACATGGAACAGCACACTACCTTTCACTGAAGGTATTTGAAATGGGTGAGAGGCAGCTGATAGGATTTTCTGCCAGTGTAACAGTTCTGTGTGGATGTTAGAAAGGGTGTTATTCCTAGTGATAAATACATCTTTCACAGGATTCAGCTTCTAAGTTAAATCCTTAAACTTTTGAAATTTGAAACTCAATTCAAAATGAGAGAGTCTTAAGGGCCTGGGTCACATGGCTATCCCGTTAAGGGAGGCTAACAACAGTCATCTCTACAACCAAACTAGAATAAAGCTTTATGGATAAAAAGGAATACATGAAAGCAACCTGGAACTGTTTTACAAGCTTATGTCCCACTGCCCCCAACCCTCCACATTTAGAACCTAGGACAAATACTCTCTAGCATCGTATCTCATTTTCTGTTGTTGACTTTCCTTGAGACTTGGCTTCTCTCCAGCCAGAATCTATGTCAGCCTGACTGGAATTGCCAGGATTTGAGACTTAAGAGATATCAGTCTATAAATATGACTTGAAAAAAGTGAGAATGAAGAAAGTTCCACAGCCCAGTGAAACACTAGTAACAGGGAACATCCTTTCCAACTTGGGAAAAACATCTCTTCACAGTGCATAGTTTGAAATAAAAGTGCAATATGGGCAAAAGAGAAGGTGGTGCTCTTGATACACATGAATTTAGTTTTTGGTTTTTGCCATTAATTGCTAAAGAATTTAAGATAAAATGCAGTCATTATATCAAGAGGTACAGGGGTACCTTTTCCAAAATATTTTTATAATGAAGGAAGAGAATAAAAGGGAGGCTCCCATGTTACTTCCTCAGTTTTTAAACTATTACTCTTCCAAATCTAATGTTTGAATAAAATAAGCATTTTTCTTCAATATAAAAATGAATTTTGTAGATAAAAATCAATCAGCACAGTGACCTTGTCTATTTTATACTAAAGCCAACATAACAGTATATCTGAAAGGAAAACTTGGAAACATATTTTTAAAACTAAATGGCATAACTTGTATTTTAACTTGAAAAAAAAAATTTTAATTGCCTTATCACCTAAATTAGTGAATAAGAATGCTCAGCATCCAATCCACAAATAATGCAGAATACAGTATAATTTATTCTACTTTTTACTTCAGTCACAGAGATGATATCCATATGATAATTATAAAGCCTACTCTACATTTTCAAGTTCTCAATCCAAACATATAGATTAGGACAGGTCACTTTATTGCTGGCAACATTCATGGAAGGGGCCAGGTTCCTCATTGAAAGACAAAGTTAATTGGGAGCCGGGCAGTGCCCTACTCACACATCAGCAGAATTATGAAGTCATGAGGCAATCCTTTTTGTTTCCTTTTCGAAGTAGCAAAGGAACAATGTTAAGATTGGCTGGCTGGTGAGTGGCCCCACCTTAAGAGTGCATAGCTCATCAGGATCAAGGCTGGCACCTGTGAACAGTTAACTTCCTAAGAGCACTCAACTGGGCATTCTATCATCTGCATTACAGATTTAACCCTGGAAAGTATTTGAAAATACTTTATGCTCCAATGACAGCCTGCAAATGACAGTATGCATTCCTTCTCCTTGAGTACCCAAGTATAAATCTATAATCATAAAGGGGATTCTTCATTCTGAAGGCAGGACCTCCTTGCAACAGAGTCTCCAGAATTTCACAAAAATAAATACAAGCAACAGCTAACGCTTCTTCAGCTTCTTGGCCTTTCGACGCTTCATTTCTTCTTCTTCACGTCTCATTTCCTCTAAGTCCTCCTGCATACCTAGTCTTAGACTGTCAAAAAAAAAAAAAAGTAATTGTCAATATACATGAAATTAACACTCTTTAAAAATTAAAAGCAGGGGCGGCTGGGTGGCTCAGTGGGTTAAGCCGCTGCCTTCGGCTCAGGTCATGATCTCAGGGTCCTGGGATCGAGCCCCGCGTCGGACTCTCTGCTCAGCAGGGAGCCTGCTTCCTCCTCTCTCTCTCTCTCTGCCTGCCTCTCTGCCTGCTTGTGATCTCTCTCTGTCAAATAAATAAATAAAATCTTTAAAAAAAAAAATAAAAATAAAAATTAAAAGCAAAAAAATTTTTTTTTAAATTTTATTTATTTATTTGACAGACAGAGATCACAGGCAGAGAGGCAGGCAGAGAGAGAGAGGGAAGCAGGCTCCCTGCCGAGCAGAGAGCCTGATGTGGGGCTCGATCCCAGGACCCTGGGATCACGACCTGAGCCGAAGGCAGAGGCTTTAACCCACTGAGCCACCCAGGCGCCCCAAAAGCGAAATTTAAACTGAGAGCTCACATGGAACGTGCTGATGCATTAAAAATGCCTCAAAGCTTTACCACTGAAAACAAACTAGCAGGTGTACTTTTTACTAGGAGCCTCTGCCACTGACTTCACTTACAGTAGAAAAAAGACCTCAAATAAAACCTCAACACAAAATATCTTAATGTTCCCAATAAAGTAGTAAAATATAAATTACTTATGATTAACAGCTTTTAAAAATAAGAAAATTTAGTCAATAAATAAAATAACATTCTATATTTATCCCCTCCCTCCATTCATATCACTTCTCAGATCCCTAATGCCAGTAGTTGTATAGTTTAGCAAGACAGAGATGTGTCTGATATAGAAAGGGAATTAAGGATGGGGAAAGAAGGGTGTCTGCCTTTGGCTCATGTCATGATCCCAGGGTCCTGGGAGCGAGCGTGGCATCAGGCTCCTGCTCAGTGGGGAATCTATTTCCCCCTCTGCCTCTGCTCCCACTCTCTCTTGCTGTCAAATAAATAAATGAAATCTTTTAAAAAAAAAAAAAAAAAAAAAAAAGGGCGCCTGGATGGGTCAGTGGGTTAAGCCTCTACCTTCAGCTCAGATCACGATCCCAGCTCAGATCATCTGATCCCAGCTCAGATCGAGCCCCACATTGGGCGCTCTGCTCAGCAGGGAGCCTGCTTCCCCCCACCCCTTCTCTCTGCCTGCCTCTCTGCCTGCTTGTGATCTCTGTCTGTCAAATAAATAACAAGAACACATTGCAATGAGATGAGAGGCGGCTTCCAGCACTTACTGCGTGCCCATATGGGTGAGGCACTGCACTAGGCAACTTGGTACACATTATTTTAATACGGTACCTCAGTAAGTAAAAACAGTAAATTCTCATTTTACAAACAAGACAACAGATTTGAAAACGCACAGCAAGTAAGCAGGATTTTAATTCAGAACTATGTGGCTCAAAGCTGCTGCTCCCAATGGTGCATGCAACTGAAGCAGGAAACAGAACGTTCAGGACATTTCTACACAAATGTGTTAAGTTTTGTGCTTACCTCTTTGCTTCTTCCTTCTGCTGTTCTTTCCAACTACTCTCCATGTAACGTAAGGCATAATCACTTTCATCTTTGTATCTGATAAGAGGAAATCAACGTTATTAAAAAAGTCCCAACTTCCCAGTTTTAAAAAGGAACTGCCAACCTCCTGGTTTAAAAAATCAGGATCTTTAGAACAGAAACACACACAGAATTACTCTTTCTCGCTTGTCAAGGAGTGAGGGGGGTAGAGGATGGGTTGAGGGGAGTTTCTGAAAGCAACTATTCCTGAATTTCATGTTGATCGCGATACCAATCCAAAGATGTTCACCTCTTTCACCTCTAGTTACAGGATAGTTTATATTAAAATTCTGAAAGTACAATATCCATGAAATTATATACATATTAATCTCATTTGAGCT
This sequence comes from Mustela erminea, assembly GCF_009829155.1. Classification (NCBI taxonomy): domain Eukaryota; kingdom Metazoa; phylum Chordata; class Mammalia; order Carnivora; family Mustelidae; genus Mustela; species Mustela erminea. The sequence continues at coordinate 72,526,460 of NC_045622.1, forward strand.
TCATGAGAAAGGGAAGGACTTTAGAACAGAGACTGAAGGAGCGCCTGGGTGGCTCTGTCAGTTAAGCATCTGCTTTCGGCTCAGGTCATGATTCCAGGTTCCTGCGAATGAGCTCTTCATCGGGCTCCCTGCTCAGTGGAAAGCCTGTTTCTCCATCCCCCTACTACTCCCCCTGCTTTTGTGCTGTCAAATAAATAAATATCTTAAAAAAAAAAAAAAAAAAAAAGAATAGGCACTTAAGCAGGCAGAATAGTGGCTTGATCAAGAGAATGTAACTAGCTAATGACATTACTAATATTAGATATTTAAATCTGATTTTTCTTCCAGTTCTTTTTACTACTAAATACCTTTTTTTTTTTTTTTTTTTTGGACATAGAGATTTTTTTTATTTGACACAGAGAGGGAGAGCACAAGCAGGGAGAGCAGCAAAGAGAGAGAGAGAAGCAGGATGTCTGCTGAGCAGGAAGCCTGATGCAGGAATCAATCCCAGGACCCGTGACCTGAGCTGAAGGCAGACGCTTAACAGACTGAGCCACCTAGGTTCCCTAAACATTTATTTATTTAATTTATTTAAAATATCTTAAAACAAAACAAAACAAAAAAAACACCTTTTCTTAGGATTGCCTTCTAACTTCTCATATTTGATGGCTTTAAAGAGGATGGCAAATGTCGAGCGATAGGCACTGAGATAAGTCCCTTCTGTTTTACACATATACTATATTTAATCCTTCTAGATGTCATTTTTTTTTAGATGTCATTTTTAATTTATTTGAGAGGGAAAAGAGAGAGTGAGCAGAGGGAGGGGCAGAGACAGCGTCTCAAATGGACTCCACACAAGCTCAGAAGTTAATGTGGGGCTCGATCTCACGACCCTAGGATCACCACCTGAGCTGAAACCAAGTGTCTGCTCAACTGACTTTGTCACCCTGGTGTCCCCTTCTGGATGTCATTCTAAAAATAATTCACTCAAGGGGTGCCTGGGTGGCTCAGTGGGTTGAAGCCTCTGCCTTAGGCTCAGGTCATGATCTCAAGGTCCTGGGATAGAGCCCCGCACCAGGCTCTCTGCTCAGCAGGGAGCCTGCTTCCTCCCCACCTCTGCCTGCCTCTCTGCCTACTTGTGATCTCTGTCAAATAAATAAATAAAATCTTAAAAAAAAAAAAAAAAAAAACTTCACTCAATTTTTTTCAGCTAGTAAGTGGCAGAACTTATATTCAAACCCTGAACTGTCCTCTATACAAGGCTTCTCAAACTTTAACGTGCATATGAATTACCTGGGAGCCTTATAAAGGTGATTTAGATTTGGCAGCTCTGAAATGGGGCCTGAGCCTGCTGGGGCCTTTCTGATTCTGTTGTCATATGTTATCAGTGATTTTGGTCCCATACTGACCACTGTCCAGGGACCACACTTTTGAGCAGCACAGCTTTTTACATCAAATGAAAAGCAGATGTCAGATCAGACCAGCTTTCAACGTAGCTCTGTGGATGGCGAGTTAAAAGCCAATCTAGTGCTCCAACAGTAAACTGCTTCACTCTCATTAAATATACATCCTATAAAGAGTTTAAAAAGGTATTTTTGGGGGGCACCTGGGTGGCTCAGTGGGTTAAGCCTCTGCCTTCGGCTCAGGTCATGATCTCAGGGTCCTGGGATCAAGCCCCGCATGGGACTCTCTGCTCAGCAGGGAGCCTGCTTCCCCCTCTCTCTCTGCCTCCTCTCTGCCTACTTGTGCTCTCTCTGTCAAATAAATAATAAAATCTTAAAAAAAAAAGGTATTCTTGGCATGCAACTACACAAAAATTTCTGACTTAATTCTTAAATATTAAATGCCAAAAGAGTACATCTAAAGAATAATCCTATAGTTCCTAATAAAGAATTGTGTTCAATGCCTCTACTACTATTGTTTGCTTTGACTTCACAGCCTGAGTCATTCAAAACAAGTGTATCATTTGTCTAAATCTTCTTTAGTCTTACTTTTTTCGGTCATAGCCAAAGATCTCTCGAATGTGCTTGGATATTTCTTCCTGAGGTTCTCCTTCATCTTCAATAAAATCTTCCATTTCCGAGTCATATTCATCATCATCTTCCTCCTCTTCATATTCTCGCTGCCTTTTGTAACCACTAGGGAAGGGAGGTCTTTGAGAAACTTAAGAAGAGAAAAGCCATTATTTATGTGAGTATTAAAACTGAAAGTAGTCCCAACAAAGTTCACATAAACTGAGATTTTGAGAACTCATTAAGACAGTATCCTGGGGCGCCTGGGTGGCTCAGTGGGTTAAGCCACTGCCTTCCGCTCAGGTCATGATCTCAGGGTCCTGGGATCGAGTCCCGCATCCGGTTCTCTGCTCAGCAGGGAGCCTGCTTCCCTCTCTCTCTCTGCCTGCCTCTCCATCTACTTGTGATTTCTCTCTGTCAAATAAATACATAAAATCTTTAAAATGCAAACTATTAAAAAAAAAAAAAAAAAAGACAGTATCCTCAAGAACCAGAGTCAGCGTGCTGGCCGGTAGCAGGGAGTCATTATTACATCATCCCCGCTGCTTCGTGTTGTTTATAAATGGCTTACTGGAAGCATCTGTTACATTTTCTAGCCTAGCAATTCCCTTCCTTCTGGATTTAAAAAACTGGTAAAATTAAAAAAACAAAATAGCTTACAGGATCATTAACTTTTAGTTTTACCAAGAAAAGACATTCAAAGCTAACAACCTACCATCTACTATCACCAAAACTTAGGCACATTTTTTAGAAGTTCAACAAGATAAGAAAGATTCCCAGAATTATGGATAAATTGTTCAAAATGAGTAAGGCTAACTTTAAAAAAACTCACTATATTATCCTTATTTTGTCATTTTGCCAAAAGACTGATTAAAGCTTTGCAGAAGACAGACACTGATCAGTGGATTAGCACTGGGAACAACTGCTTTCTAGTCCTTGATTAGAGTTCCTCCTTCTGTTGTTCTCGAGTTATTGTTAATATGCATGGCCTATCTCCTCAGAGCAGGGTTTCCTTCTCAACCGCTGCACTACTGACATTTGGGGCCAGATCATTTTTTGTTGTGAGGAGACTGTACTGTGCATTGTAGGGTGACAGCGGCATCTCTGGCCTCTATCTCAAAGATGCCAGGAGCATCCCTACCCCCAACTGTGTCAGACAAAAAGGTCTCCAGACACTGCCAAATGTTCACGGAGCATCAGAATCATCCTTGGTTGAGAACCAAGGTTCTAGATGAATTAAGAAGTTTAAAGCATGGATCTCATGTTTTGTTTCTTTTTATATTCTCATGGCACCCAACAAGTAGTTTAACAAATGCTTATCACCATGAAGAAAAGCAGAAACACAAGGGCAATCAGAAACAGTTCCTGGTAGATGGTGGGTACTTAACAGATGTCTGATGAATAAACAATGCACCAAAAGGCTTCAACTGTACAAATATGGTCCAGCTTTTGAAGAAGAGTCTCTCTAGCCCTCGTGAAAAGGTAAAGATGAATTAACTCACTGAACCACATAAGGCATATACACTCACCCTGTCTTACAAATCACAGAGCCAAGTTTACTGCACTTGGAGATGTTACAGGGGTGAACACAGAGGGTCCTAGATAACTCTTTCTGAAGCCCTTTCCAAGTTATGATCACTCAAGGGACTCTTAACACAACATCAGGATTTTATCAACACAAGAGTATGTGGAAGGGTTCACAAGGCCTCTGGTTATCTAAAACAAAGTATTCTTTCCAATTTCCTGGTAACAAATAAATATTCTTAGGGTAAGGGACAATTTACCTTGAGCAGATCTGTAGCCAGATAAGGAAGGCTTCATTCCATTCATCTGTCCATTGCTGGATCGGCTAATTATATTCTTGGAAGAAATTGTTTCTGAGACAACGGTGCACTTGGGCTTTAGGGGGAGACTAGAGCTACCAACTGGTCGCCCAGGTCCCAAGCTGCTCACTGGTCTTCCGGGCCCTGAACTACTGACAGTCCGTCCAGCCAGAACTGAGCCACTTACTGATTGACCAGGGCCACTGACTGGCCGCCCAGGGCCACTGACTGGCCGCCCAGGGCCACTGACTGGTCGCCCAGCGCCACTGACTGGCTGCCCAGGGCCACTAATTGGCCGCCCAGGGGGGCCAGAGCCACTCACTGGTCGTCGAAGGTCATGTGGACTGCGCATAGGTCGTCCAGGGCCACCAGAGCTGCCCATAGCTCTCCCAGAACCACCTGAGCCACTGGTGGGTCGCCCAGGGCCACTTGAGCTGCCTGCAGGGTGCCCAGGGCCACCTGTACCACTGAGCGTCCGTCCGGAGAGACTTAAGTCACTGGCTGGCCTCTTGGTCCCACTGACCGATCGCTCAGGTCCTGAGCTGGAGGAGCTGCCATTCTGGCGCCTGGGCACAGGGCCAGAACTAACTGTAGGCCGAGCAGTCCCTGTCCCAGGCCGTCCAGAAGCTGCGCTGGAGCTACTGCTTGGCTGCCTGGTACCTGGACTCTTAGCTTTATTGTGTGGGGTAATCATGAGCCCAGGCTTGGAATGGCTAAGATGGGGAGGAGATTTTTTGGCTTTGTGCTCAGTAGCAGATTTCTGAGTCCCTTTAGCAGAAGTCTTTGGGACACTTGGTGAATAGGTACTGGAGTGGGGCTTTCCAGCCCCATTGAAGACAGGTCTGTCATGGCTCTCACGAAGTAAGGGTTGAGAACAATTGACAGATCCTGCTTTGGTCCTCTCTCCTGGCATGGATTTGGATGAAGACACACCTAAGTGTTTCTCAATGGCTGTGCTGGGTCTGGATTTCTTCTCAGCATGAGGAAGGGGAGTACCCTTGGAAGAAGGATGCTTGCTAAGTTTTGTGCCCACACTTTCTTTCTGAGAGGGTGCCTTTTTGGTTGGAGGTAGTCTTGCATCTGTCTCAAGTCTCCTTTTCCTCTGCTTTCTTTCAAGAAATTCTCGCTCCCTAAGTTCTTCTGCAGTCATAGGCCGCTCTTCTGTTTTCTTCACTGCCTTGATCTCCACTGGCTCGTACTGCTTTTTCTCAGCCAGCCTGAGTAGATCAGTGAAGTTCATGAGCGGTGGGGCACTTTTAAGGGGGACCTTTGGTTTGCTTTCAACTTTGGGAGGTTCTTGCTCTTCCTCATACTCCTGCTCTGACTCTGCTTGATTGTATTCTAAGAATTCATCTTCTTCTTCCATCTCATACTCTTGTTCTGTTCCCTGGCTAGTGTGGCGCTCCACTGCCTGCCTCTTCTTTGACTTTTCCTCAACGGGAATCCCGTTGTAACCATGGAAATTATCCTTTGTCCTTTTGGCCATAGCTCTTGCTTTCTTGTCATGTTTTAGCTCAATTCTCTTTTTCACTAGTTCTTCTTTTCTCCTTTTCTCCTCTAAAGCTAAAAGAGACAAAACAAGAACAAAGTATTTCAAGGTCTGGAAGTCTCAAGCATTTCATCTGAAATCAATAGGGGACCAAAATACAAGCAAGACTCAAGTTTCAGTTTGAAGACATCTAGGAATGAAATGAGGAAGTCCTTTGAACAAGTATCTGTTGAGTCATCTTTACATAGTGAGTGGGTCACATATGGGTCTTTCAATATGACAAAGCAGGTGAGAAATTGGGCTTTTAGTTTTAAATATAGGAAGTAACTCATACCAAATATATATCAAGTTAAAGAAACAGTAGGACCCATTTCACAGGCATTATTAATTATGAATAAATGAATACTTACATGTATTAAATCAGTTTCCTTGTCATTTGCCTGAGGTAAAACTACTGCTTGAGTTTACTGGTCTTCAAAAACTGTCCCTATTTTAACCTTTTAAGATAGCATTCTTGATAATAATAATAAAAATTAAAAAACAAAATACGTAGAAACAGTTTCAAAATGAAGGTCCAAGAGTGGAATTCCTATTGGATCTACTATGGCCAAGTGGAAGATATGGTCACTACCCCAAAAGCTCTTCAGAGGAAATAACATATGTAATCCTCTAAATACAGCTGATTTAGACACATGCACAAATCCATTAGCCTATTATGTTATAACAAGCATCCACTAGTTAAGTACAAGCTAGTTGTGAAGGTGGAAGACTTTAAAATTGAGAATAAGATTACAAATGCATACCTTTTTGCCTGAGCTCCTCTTCTTTTCTTCTGAGAAAAGCCTGAACGGCTGCAGACTGGACACCCTTAACTTTCGGGTCTTTTTTGGGAGGCCCCACTGCCAAACTATACCTTTTCTAAAAAGAAAAGGAGTAAGAGTTACAATCATTTCAACTTTTTAAAAATGTATTTGCTATTAGGTGTAAGGCACCATGCCAAACAATCAAGAGGCTTAATTATTGACTGAAAAACTGATTCTGAATAATTAAGACATCATATAACCCATATGAAAGCTTAACTATAAAATTTTGGTCTGAACAGAATTATGCATGACAGGTTTTAGGCATAGAATTTCTTTGTAACATCCTAAATAATGCATAAGTGAACAATTCAGAGAAATAACATTTTTGGGTTATTTTACCAAGAAGGTATTTGGACTGGGAGACTTTTGAAAAGAAATCACCACTTAGAACATTTTTTTTTCCCCCAGATTTTATTTATTTATTTGACAGAGATTACAAGTAGGCAGAAAGGCAGGCAGAGAGAGGAAGGGAAGCAGGTTTCCTGCTGAGCAGAAAGCCCAATGAAGGGCTCAATCCCAGGACCCTGAGATCATGACCTAAGCTGAAGGCAGAGGCTTAACCCACTGAGCCACCCAGGCACCCCTAGAACCGACTGTTTAAAGAAAAATTTTTTAAAGATTTTATTTATTTGAGAGAGGGAGAGAGAGAGAGGAAAAGCACGCGAGCTCGCGCAAAGGACAAGGTAGGGAGGGGCAAAGGGAGAGAGAGTGAAGCAGACTCCCAACAGAGCAAGAATGCAGGGGCAAGGAGTGGGGGGCAGGAGTGGAGGGTTGGCTCTATTCCAGGACTTTGGGATGGTGGCCTGAGCCAAAAGCAGAAGCTTAACCAACTGAGCCACCCAGGCACTCCTGGGTTGTTTTAAAATTCTGATTTAAAAACAAAACAAAACAAAACAAAACAAAAAAACGGGGTGCCTGGATGGCTCAGTGGATTAGGCCGCTGCCTTCAGCTCAGGTCATGGTCTCGGAGTCCTGGGATTGAAACCCGCATCGGGCTCTCTGCTTGGCAGGGAGCCTGCTTCCCCCCCTCTCTCTGCCTGACTCTCTGCCTACTTGTGATCTCTCTGTCAAATAAATAAATAAAATTAAAAAAAAACAAAAAACCCTTCCTTAGAACTAAGCCTTTCAAAGTCTAACTTTTCAAGCAAATAGAAAAAACTACTCATAAGTTTCTCCCTTGAGTACCTTATTCCACGTTTTCTAGTAGAGACTCACGGCTACATAGGTTATTCTGTTTATAACATCAAACACTGAGATTTTACTTTGACCCTAGGCAAAGCAGATGGCAAACCACAGCTAAAAAGTATTTCAAAGAAATCTAAGCAGCAAGAAGTACCCAATTCTCTTATAACCTTTAACCATAGCTCTTATGTTCATTAAATATATATATATATTTTAAGATTATTTATTTATTTATTTGACAGACAGAGATCACAAGCAGGCAGAGGGAGAGAGGGGGAGGCAGGCTCCCGCTCAGGAGAGAACCCGATGTGGGGCTCGATCCCAGGACCCTGGGATCATGACCTGGGCTGAAGGCAGAGGCTTAACCCACTGAGCCACCCAGGTGCCCCTATGTTCATTAAATATTAATATGCCACATAAACCATTTAGACAGGTTTCTACATCACCCAAAAAGTACTAACATTATCCTGGCACAGGTGGTATTTCTCTGTGCTTTGATTTTTATGTAATGACATTGGGAAATGACTACCACTATAGGTGTGTTAATCTGAACTATGATAGGAAAAAAATTTCCATTTTATGAGTGCATCATTAGAGGAGTAACTCAGAATACAGAAAACAGAATAACTCAGATTAGGATGATTCAGCTCTAGGACCACTGCACATTAAATATATGGGTAAATAAGTTTTTAAATACCCTCCCTTATTAGTTAGATGACATTCTTATCTACGGTACCTGTTGTGCTAGTTAAAAAGGAAACACTAACCTCTGAACACAAATTGAGCTACTTAAGAACCAAAAATCTGATTCCCAAAATGTGCATGAAATTCCTAGAGGAAACCCAAAGGATCCATGCTTACTATGTGGCTGGCAAATATAAGGCATCCTGAAACAGGCTGGAAGTTCCAGCTACATTATTCACTGACAAAGCTGGCCACGGAAGCAGGCCCTAATCCAACCTGAAAATCCTGCATTATAGTGATGCTGCAACCTGATACACCCCCTGACCGAAATCCCAGATTCCTTTCCCGGTCACTTTGGCTGAGTCACAATAAAATCCAGTAGTAAGTCTCTATGTTTGTAAATTCAATAGTAGGCCCTTTCCATTGTGGACTGGGGCCCCATATTTAAAGGAGAAAAGGAGAGGGAAAGGAACACTTAGAGAAGAATACTGCTTTACCTAACTAGCCAAATAAAATTGTCCTGATTTACAAGAACCTCAAACATAGACCTTATCTACAAGAAGTTCACCTTTTTCTAATGGAAGAGCCATCATGAATATGATTTAAGTTGCATAAGACATAATACAGACTCATAAGGAGACACATACACACACTTCACCCTATCCCATTAGGTAGATTTGTAAGATGAAAGATGGATTCTTGTGTCTGCAACTACTTGGTCCATAGATTCACCTGCCAAATCGAAGCTTATACAAGGTTTCTCCCACAAAATATCAATATACATGTAGTGTTACCTTAAACAGCATTGGTTCATTATCTTGCTGTTACAGCAATGAGCACTTCCTAATTTGATTTCAGGATAGAAATCTTTCTTCCTAATCTGGGATTTCAAAAGATAGGTAATGGGATAGGACTAGCTGAAAAGCTACTCACGACTAAATACAAGCATCCAGGGAGAAAACAACAGTATCAATGGGGGCAGAGTTGACTAAGCTTCAGTCATTTGCATAACACCTTCAATAATTTTTGCCCTTTTAGTATGCCACCTGTATTTTTACTAATTTTAAGAGACCTAACACCATGACATTATTATAGTTTTACTTCAAACAATAATATCCATGAAATGACTGGTTTGAAAGGCCACATTTTTCCAAGTCATACTAAAATACAACCATTTTATATATATATTTATATATATATGTAACACACACACATATATATACACATATATATGCATATATATATACACATATATATGCATATATATATATAAAAACTATGAGAACTAAGAGCATTTATGTATCACCTAAAATCACTGTACAGCCAGAGCTATATGCACTGCACTTTGGGAAACACCAAAAAGGAACTTAAAAATACAGGAAAGCCAGAACCCAAAGGAGAGGGTATTCAGGATCTCAGATTCACTCAAAAAAGAATTCCAAAAAGTATCCACCTATTTCCATCCATTCACACTGCCAATTTTAAATTCAGCTTTTCTGTTCTAACACTCCGAATCCTCTAGCGTACTTATTAAGCTGGCTTTACATTTAACCCAATAATTTTGCAGTACTTTTTGTCCTGTCCTGTGATGTAGAAGGAATTCAATGAATCTATAAAAAGTCTTATTTCATGGGTCTGCTAGGAAACAAGAAGGGCAAGGTTCTAACTTGATGAGGTTTAATCTTATTCACTGACATGAGCTGAATCATAATAAATAGTTTCTTAGATCCTTTGTAGCTTGATGCACTCAAAAGCCAATACCAGGTAAATACTGAAATATTCTCTTTAAAATATTCTCTTAGGCAAAGTTTAAGTCAAAACCTAGAAATCTGGGGTTAAAAAAAGGGGGGCTGGGTCTTCACAGGTGATTTTCTTAACAGTTGTATTGAGATATAACTCACATACCATAAAATCTACCCACTTAATGTGTACAGTTCATTGGTTTTTAGTATGTGTACAGTTCAGAGAGTTGAACAATCATTAGCATTACTGGATTCAAGACATTATCCCCCAAAAAAAATCTCTTACCTTTTAGCAGTCATCCCCACTTCCTTTTGCCCCTCTGCCCCTGGCAACCACTCACCTACTTTCTGGCAACCACTAACCTACCTTCCTTTGCCAATTCTGGACATTTCATATAAATGAAATCATGTACCCGGTGTACATTATATAGTGATATGTATCACAATATAAGGTAAACTTTATAGGCCATAGACAAATGCTTATATATATGAGTGCTTATATAACATATGTAAGATTTTTCAATTTTAAAAACCCTTATTGTTAATTTTCACTTGACTCTACTATTAAGTTTGAAAATAGATGCCTTCCAAGGCCAAGAAAGTATCTTTGCGAGAATGCTCTATAAGTTAATTCTTAACATCCCTGAACTGAGAAATTGTAATTATTTCTCTGCCTTAACTAAAATTAAGAAATTATTAGTTTCTATGACCATTAAATGTTTCAGTAAGGATATCATTTTAATTCTTTTGGAGGAAAAACAGAATATATCTAAAACTTTATTTTTATTTTAAACCTAGAATGTTAAAATGACAATTATTTGAGTAATACCTGAGTAAATTTAAATTTAAATGGTGATAATGTAATTTTACTATTGTCAGTGTTGACTTCTCATAATTTTTTTTTTTTTTTTGCTCAAATAAAAACTGAAAGAAAAAAAAAATGAAATCATACACTATATGGCTTCCATGGTCAATTTTATGTGTCAACTTGGCTAGGCTACAGCACTCGTTATTTAGTCCAACACTAATCTAGGTGTTGCTGTGAAGGTATTCTGCAGGGATGGTTAACATCTGCAATCAGGTAACTTTAGGTAAAGCAGTTTACCCTCCATAATGGGGGTGGTACACATCTAATCAGCTGAAGGCCTTCAGAGCAGAAACTGATGTCTCAGAGAAGAAGGTATTTGCCCTACAAATTTCAGACTTGCCAGCCCCCATAATTACATGAACCGATTTCCTAAAATAAATCCTATTGGTTCTGTTTCTCTGGAGAGCCCCGAGTGATACAGGGGCCTTTTGTATTTTGGTATTTTCACTTAGTACAATGTTCTCCAGGTTCATGTTGTAAGATATAACAGTACTTCTTTTTATGGCTGAATATTTCACTGTGCTGATATACCACATTTTATCCATCATAAGTTGATGGGTATTTGTATTTACGTCTTGGCTACTATGAATATTGCTGCCATGAACACATATGTACAGTTTTTTCTGTGTGAGCACCATTTCTCTTGGGTATATCACTAGAGATCTTCCTAATATTGAGCTAGCCAGACCTTTCAAAATGGGAGACTCTGATACCAAAAGATTTAAGATTTGTTGTAATAAAATATATTAGATAATCCCCTAGCCCTACAGTGGTAGCCCAGTAGAGAACCATGTTTTAAAAAGCCTCAGGCTGGGATTCTATTCTATTCTATTTAATAAAGCAGATCTATTTGGCACTTTTTCCTGCATCAGATGGTCACATTTAGCTCTAGCAGCAGCACATCAAGATGCACCCACCAATTCTGAATTGGATTCAAGGCACCAGGCTGCTTCATTGTTTGAGCTTCATGAAAAGCAGCTGGACAAGAGTTTCTTTTATCCTGTGTATCCATTTTATTACACTGCAAGCCAACTCAGTCATTCTGCTGGACCCCAATGAATGATCCACAGCAGTGAAGCTTATGCCATTTAAATACAGTATGAGAGATTTTGCCAAGATTTGTAATTCTGAAGCCAACAGACCTAAAAAACATTAACTCATTTTAAGACATATGTGTTCCTTGCATTGAAATTATACTGCCATGGTCAGATTAAGAAAATAAGGAGTTTTCTGTCTGGAAACCTGTGTTAACCAAATACATTATGCTGGAATCAATAGTCAATCCCTTCTTGAAAGTTGTTCTATACTCAGGAGATAACATATAGTTGTAATAGTAGGAAACATAAATTTCCTGACAGCTTTACATATACTAGAGATTTAGTATTGGTTAGAATTAGGAGTTAGGAATATTCAAAGAGTACTATCCTTGAATTTAATAATCATTACAGAATTTCTGATATGTTCTCAAAACACCATAGTCAGGTCTGGAAAATTAATGGTTTGCATTAGGCTTGCTTAGCTGGGTGGCTAAGAGGATAAAAATAAAACAAGTATGTTGGGGCACCTGGGCGGCTCAGTGGGTTAAGCCTCTGCCTTCAGCTCAGGTCATGATTCCAGGGTCCTGGGATCGAGCCCAGCATCGGGCTCTCTGCTCCGCAGGGAACCTGCTTCCCCCTCTCCCTCTCTGCCTGCCTCTCTGCCTACTTGTGATCTCTCTCTGTCAAATGGATAAATAAAATCTTAAAAAACAAAACAAAACAAAAAAAACAAGTATGTTATTCAGGATCGCTACAGGATCAAATGTAAAATTTACTATTACTGTGTCTATAAAAATATACCTGATTATAAAATGTAGTATTAGATAGGTACCTCAGAGCCTCTAGTCCAACCTCTATGTTAGAAGTGGCCCCAAAGGGGCGCCTGGGTGGCTCAGTGGGTTAGGGCCTCTGCCTTCGGCTCACGTCATGATCTCGGGGTTCTGGGATTGAGCCCCAATCGGGCTCTCTGCTCAGCGGGGAGCCTGCTTGCCCGCCCCCACCCCGCTCTTCCTGCCTCTCTGCCTACTTGTGATCTCTCTCTGTCAAATAAATAAATAAATAAATAATCTTTAAAAAAAGAAAAAAAAAAGAGAGAAGTGGCCCCAAAAGCACAACTGTGTATTTACTGGTTGTCACACAGTTTGCAACAGAGTGTGAATTAGAATCTAGGTCTCCTTGTTTCAGGTCCAAAAGTATTCCCACTACAACATGTTTGTCTCACTTCTAACATAATCCAACACTTTCATCATTTCAGCTCTAACCACAATCTTAAATGCCCCTCTTTAATCTCCATCTGCCTCTTGGATGGTGCCATGACCTCAAACAGGTCCACCACTTAATTTTCTAATCTTATCTTCCCTCACCCTCAGACTATTTCTGTTAACCATGCTGGCACTCTCCCAAACAGACTGTAAATCTCTCTCTACCCACCAGTTTCCAAATTCTGTTGGTTTGCCCTTTAAATTTCTCTCTCATCAGACTTGAGGAGAATTGCCATAAAAAAACCAAGAGTTATTGCCTAAAGCTATATTAGGCTGGAGTTAGGCTGGAATTAGGAAGCTGGATGGGTTTAGGCTTTATAGATGACAACCTTCCTCACATCCAATATACTCTTCATTTAACACAGGATCGTGATTAAGAGCAAGAACTCTGGAGCCAGGTGGCAAATTCCCTGCTCTGCCATTAGCAGCCCTGTCGCTTATTAGCTGTGTGACTTTAGGCAAGTTTCTTCATCTCTCTGGGCCTCAGTTTCCTCATCTGTAAAACAACCTTCCTTATATGGTCATTATAGTGATTAAATTAATTAATATACACAGTGCTTAGAATAGCGCATGGCACCAAGTAAGCATTATAAATATTAACTTGTTATCACTATTGTTCAGAAGGCGATTCTCTTGGGTAAGAGAGAGAAAAGAATCTCTATGGGGGTTAGATTTTCTATAGACCTTCTCCCTAAAACACTGGTTAAGAAGTACTGCTCTAGGCTAGCAATCCAAAATTACTTCAGGCACTGGCAAAGTCACCTTCAGATGCAAGCATGGAGAGCAATCCCATTATAATTGATTATAGACCAAAAGTTCTAAAGTGACTGTCCACAGAAACAACTTTGTTGGCCCATACTGTTCTTTAAAAGGAAACAGGGGCACCTGGGTGGCTCAGCTGGATAACTGTCTGCCTTTGGTTCAGATCATGATTGGAACTGAGCCGTCTTCGGATCAGGCTCCCTGCTCAGTGGGGAGCCTGCTTCTCCCTCTGCCCCTCCTCCTGCTCGTGCTCTCTTTCTCATGCTTTCTCTCTCAAATAAATAAAGAAAATCTTAAAAGAAATAAAAGGAAATACAACTACTATAACATATAGTAGGCTTCTTTTGAATACACAGAGTTTGGCCCGTATCATTTTATATCCAGACTACTTCACAAACTTACATTACCTACCTGGCCCTGCAGACATCTGAATTTCCCACCTCAGTTCAAGTCCCTAAGCTCCTTTTTCAGTACCTATATTCTTTTTGGGGGGGCAGGGGGAGAGAGAGGAAGAGAGGGAGAGAGAATCTTAAGTAGGCTCCACCCCTAGCACAAAGCCTGATTCAAGGCTCAGTCCCAGGACCCTGAGATCACGACTTCAGCTGAAATCAAGTCAGACAAAACAACTGTGCCACCCAGGCACCCCTCAGTATCAATATTCTCATCCTCAAGGGGCTATCACCCCCCAAACCCTTACATGAAGGCTGCTTCTTTACTCTTTGGTTTGAGGATCACACCGGAACTACAGTTATCTTGTCTGGGATGATTTTCAGAGTACAGCTGTAAGTAAGACCAAATAACTTGTCTCATGCACTACAAGCCATCAATTATAGTTACCTGCAACCTACAAGAATCCATATTCCAAGCTCTACTATTCTATTAAAACAAGACACTTTATTTTTCCTAGAGGAACCAGGGAGAAAAAATTTAAGTCATGATTATCAAGAAAAATTTTTCTCCTTTAAACTTAAACAGAGCTTAAGACAATAACTGGTTACATCACCTTGATCAGCTGTTTTTTAAATTCAGTTTTCCATTGGGAAATGATAGCATGCCTAATATTGCTAGGCATGATGCAATATTTCCTTTGTTTTAACTAAAACATTATTATAAAGGTAACTACTTTTCCTAGAAAAAAAAAAAAAACAGGGAAGAAAGAGGTTGCATTACAGAAATGTTCATTGCCTCTCAAACCAGATACAATAGATACCTCTAAAAAATGACACCCTGGAAAGAGTTCAAAGTGGCTGTCCAGGTGTTTTATACATTAGCCTCCCTTGGAGCTAATCAGTGCTAGTCACCCTATGCCCTCTCTATAGCAAAGGTCTGACATAGAAACTCTGAAGACTGAAATCTGAACATCAGCTCTGATAAGATCCAAATGGAAGGTGGGGAAGAAGAGGACTAAAGGGGAAATAAGAACCAAGCACTAGAGAGGGAAGGAGTTATACCTGTCAATTACTGCAAAGCCTCTGTGGTTCTCAGACCATCAATCAATCAATCAATAAAGCTTGTGTCAAACATGGATGGGGGTGTGTATGTGTGTGTGTGACCTGAAATGTTTCTTTACTTGGATGGTTGTTAAGATACCTGCTTTGCAATAATCTATTATACTGTACAATATATATTTCACAATTGATGGTGTGTGCTTTCAGAGGCTTTACTTTGAGCTGATAAAGTAACAGAATAATTAGATGAACCAAGTAAAAGCAAAATCATGGATTAAATTTAACTACTATCTTGCTCTGTTCCTCAACAGTTCCTTTTATGATATACTGCATCTGATATAAAAAGATAAGGATTATAATGGCAACTAAATCAAACTTCTCGGCCTACTAGCTTTTTGTGGGGGTTCGAGAGTAGGCTGGGGAAAGCATGTTTTCATAAAATACATGCTTACATTCCTCTATTAAATTTTAAATGACCTCACCAATTTATGTGACTTTTGTGCTTCCAATCTTTTGTTATTTCAATCACAGATCTGTTGATAATGTACGTATTCTGAAATCTTCTGCCCTAAGAATACCTGCTTTTCTCTCAGCAGCTACTGGTTTTTAGAATAAGAGATGACAAACTTGGCTCTGATCCTTCTAAAGAATATTACTGGACATCAAAGCTAGTATTATCTATGCTTTGACCTCCACTGAAATTCAGGAAGATCTAGAATATGGACTTAATTATGCAAAGATGAATGGTTACCAGCTCCAATATTGATTTGTCTAGGAAATTTACAGTATTTGCAGAAAGTGAATTCTGTTGTTTAAGTTTTCAAAGGTTTAAGCCTATAACTTCCACCTGCAGATCTTATGACTCATGATTTAGGATAATGATTATTCAGAGTATTTGGGATGGGAAATGAATATAGAGCAATTTGATAATTATTATACTGACAGATATCAGTTTTATTTATCAGTTATTTTACTATCTTCAGATTAACATTTTCAAAAGGGTAAAATTAAAAAAAAAAAAGCAAAAAAAGGGCCAGCCTCAGAAGACAAGAAAAGCACAGGAGTGGGAAAAACAAACAAAACAAAACAAAACCACTGCAAATACACAAAAATCTAAGAAATGCAGAACGCATAGTGAGAGCTCAATAAATTCCAGTTGAATTGACTTTAACGGAGAGCTGTTTGAGCTCTACACCTCAGTGCTCAAACCGCAGGTATCACAATGCAATTTGTCGGCTTACAGCTGTGCTGTGGGTACCATCTGAGGATCCAGAAATGATTAGTTTATGCAAAACAGCTACAACCCCGCAAACCAGGCACTCTCCATGACTTCAGCATGTAGATTTTAAAAGTCTTACACCGCTCTGCGAACATTAGCGAACTGGCAAATATTACCGAGCAAATGGGACCTAGATTTCAAACAAAGACAAATCTGGAAGGCCACAAGTAAACGGAAGGTGAAACTGGCTCACCCATTCTGTTGGCCAGGGACTTCGTGGAATCCGCTCAACTTCTCTTCCCAATAGAAAAGGTATTATTAACCCTTTGGGAGGATATAATTTTATCATCTCGTTGGCTGGGTGGGTGGGGCCACAAGTCAGAAAACTTGTTCGAGAAATCACACAGTGTTTAATCCCATCTTCCGCGGGAAATCAGCCAAAAAGCTGTAAGTCCCTAAAACCCCTGAAACTCCCTAACATACATGCTTTCTTCCCAACCCCTGTACTGAAGTTTACGCCGAAGCCATAAACTACTAGTGAAAGATTCCACCATGTACCAGGCACGGTTTCACTCACCAACCTTCACGCAACTCTATGATACCCGCACTGCAAAGCCCATGTTGCAGGGGTGACTAAGCCAGCGAACTTCACTCTCCGGAAGGCTACCACCTCGCACTCCAAGCCCCTTTTCACCCGGGGTCCCCAGGAGTGCATACCCGAGAAAAGGAAATAAGGAGTCCAGGTCTTCCCTCTCCCAGAGAGGACAGGCGGATGCCTGGAAGTTCCACGGGCCACAAATTCCAAACTTGAAGACTCCCTAATCCCTACAGTAGCGCCCGGCTGGTACTTACCGGCACGTTGTTGACACCCTGTCCTTTGGAGGCTATCAGGAGAATTTCCCTGAAATCCATGTTGGCTGAGGCGGAGACACTGGGCCAGGCTTTCGGAAAGAAGCGAAAGTACGCCTTACCGAAGCGCCCAGCAACAGCCAAGTGAACTGCCTGGCCCACCCCTCTCCCACCCCTCCTCAACACGACCACTTCCGGCGCCTTCCAATGCCGTCTGCCCGCCCCTTTTCCTCTTGCGGCCTATATCCTTTCAGGCCCGGCGCTCCGCTCGCGAGTCTCCGGCGTAACTTCCGCTTTCAGGCTCCAGACGCGTAGAACGTGATACGTGGCTGCTGGCGTTAGCTCGGGGGGGCGGGACAAGGCCCTTCACCGACCAAGGAGACGCGGCCTAGTAAAATGAGGGGCGTGGCTAAGGGAGAGAGCGGCTTCCCTGGAGGCCGGGGCGCGCGACCTGATTATCTCGGTGTTCCTTGTGAGCTCTGAGTAGGGTGAGCGAGGGGTGGGAGGAGTAGGAGGGCTGGGAGGGTGAGGGGTTACTTACCAGGCCTCGGCTCGTTGGGTGTCACGGGTGGGCGCTCAGGTCCGAAACGGCGGGGCCTCAACAGCTGAGCCTACAGGTCTCGAGCAGGGGGTTTCAGTTACCGGTTTCTAGACGCTCGTGAAGTTGCGCAGGCGCAGACGGTACGGACCAGTCCTCAGTGTTGGATACACATTACTCATTCGGTCCTGGCACATGGTGTGTGCTCACCTCCTACACAGATGCATGCATGTCATGTATAGATGCGCAGACTAGTGCTTTTGTCTCATCTAGATAATAAGCTTCACGTAGTGGACGAATGAATTCTTTGCATACAGACCCAGTCTAGACAAAACTTGGCGCACTGATGAAACATACATATATTTTCCATATTAATTGGGAGTCCAGTCTCGGCTTCCTTTTAAGAGTATCTGGGCCCTGTAAAGTCGTCTCCTTCAGTAAACTACACTAATTAGACCCGGGGTGGGAATAAGCCTCGACTGGCTGGTAACTAATTGGACGATCTTTTCAGTGTGATGGAAATGTTCCCAAACTGGATCGTGGTGATGATTGTGCTGTAAATTTACTAAAACTCATTGTACACTTCGGTGAGTTTTGCAGCATGTAAATTATACCTAAGTAAAGTTGTTTTAAAGTATTAGGCAAAGCTCCTTGGTCTTACTCTTTACAACTACAGTTTTAATGCTGAGCTGCGGCCCTGACTGCATGTCTCTATTTAAGGCTGCCCCAAAACAGACCCAGATGAAGACTTAGATTGATGGAAGACCTGGAATTCACAACCTTCCTATTCCCTCCAAAGAGGCCAGCGTAACCTACAGCTCAGTTATGCTATACATTCTTTTCAGATACAGGCCCACCTACTTGAAGTAGTTCTCACTTGCAGGAGGCCAACTCTACAAATATTTCTCCATCACTATCACAGATTATGAAGAAGCTTGAGTGTAATGTACTGGAAAAGCTAGCAGATCTTAGGGGCCTCAACTGTAAAAAATCAAAACTAAGATTTTTTAAATTTCCTTCAAGTGATTCTATTCAGCAGGTAGGGTCATCTTTCAGTGTCTTCTGATTGTTCTTAGGATAAAGACAAAAATCTTAATCCTAACTGTAGTTTTAAGGACTGCCATGATTTGCCCTGGCCCACTTCTGTAACCTCATCAGCTCTACATTTCATTCCCTTATTTGTGCCAAGCTCTCTTCCACTCCAGGACCTTCCCCCTTTTTTCTTCTTTGCCTGCTCTGCTCCCTCTAAACTTTGCTGGGCCAGCTGTAACTCATCCTTCATCATGGCCTTTAGTGAGTGGTTATCTGGGTTTAAGCCCCACTTCTGTTGATTTCTAGGTATTGTTTGACTTTAGTCAGGGCTTGACTGTACATCAGTTTAATCTATAAAATGAAAATAATAGTGTT
Source organism: Mustela erminea (assembly GCF_009829155.1). Lineage (NCBI taxonomy): Eukaryota > Metazoa > Chordata > Mammalia > Carnivora > Mustelidae > Mustela > Mustela erminea. The sequence continues at coordinate 72,545,624 of NC_045622.1, forward strand.
ATTAAAAGATTACTGTAAAATAATTCAAGTAAGGTTACCATGGCTGTTACAGGCTGAGTTGTCTGCCCCCAAAATTCATATGAGGTCCTAATCCTCAGGACCTTCCAAGTGTGACCATATTTGGAGATAGGGTCTTTAAAAAGATAACTAAGTTAGAATGAGGCCATTAGAGTGGACCCTAATCCAATATGATGGGTGTCCTTATAAGACAAAGAAATATAGACGTAGACAGGGACAGAGGAAGATCTTGTGAAGACACAGGGAGAAGATGGCTATAAGTCAAGGAGAACGGCCCCAGAAGAAACCAACGCTGCTTACACCTTGCTGTTAGACCTCTTAACCTCGAAAATTGTGAGAAAATAGGTTTCTGTGGTACTTTGTTGTGGGAGCCCCAGCATTCTAATACACTGGCATATGCTGAGTATTCAATAAATGTCAGGTATTATTTCTCAAGGAAGTATTTCCTGAACTAGTTCAGGACCCCTTTAGTGAATTCTTCCAGCTCCCAGTGTTTTCCTTTATGGAATCTTGCACAGTTTGTAATTACATATTTGTGCTTTTTCTTTCTAACTTCTTGGTTATCTCATGCTAGATTGTAAGGTCTATGAGAACAGAGACCACGCCTATATTACCCATTATTATTGCCATCACCAGCACAGTTCCCTGCTCATATACATAACAATGTGATGCATATTTGAAATTTGTTAAGAGAGTAGATCTTAAAAGTTCTCATCACAAGAAAAAAAGTGTAACTATGGTGACATGTTAAACTAGACTTACTGTGGTCATAATTTCACATTATATACAAATACTGAATCATTTATGTTGTATACCTGAAACTAATGTTATATGTGAATTATACCTCAATAAACAAAGGAAAAAGACCTACCATCAAAAAAACCTCCAGATTTTGGGACCAAATTAATGAATCTTTAAATGAAAAGCCTTCAACATTCAATATCATAATAGCTAACATATACTGAGACCTGACTATATACCAAATGCCTGACACCTGGATATCATCTGATTTAATCACAAGTTCCTATAGTAAGGCACTTGTTACTATTTTATGAATGAAAGAAACTGGACTAATATTACATAATTAGCCAACGGGAAGCCAAGACTATCTGTGAGACATTAGCCATCATGCTAGCTCACCTCTGTATTTCAATTATTCCATTTGAACCGGTATAAATATATACACATAAGATCATAATCTAAAAGAGCTTAAATTAGGTAACTAATAAAATAGTTACTCAAAATCATCAACAACAACAGCCAGAGATGGGAGTGAAGTAAGGAATGAGAGGGAAGGTGCCATTTTCCTGTACCCAAATAAAAGGAAATGTATTGGTCGCCTGGGTAACTCAGTGGGTTAGGCCTCTGCCTTCGGCTTGGGTCGTGATCTCGGGGTCCTGGGATCAGGCCCCACATCGGGCTCTCTGCTTGGCGGGGAGTCTGCTTACCCCTCTCTCTCTGCCTGCCACTCTGCCTACTTGTGATCTCTCTCTCTGAAGGTGGATAAATAAAATCTTTGAAAAAAAAAAAAAAGAAAATGAATTATCATTGAATTCAGCAAATACTTCCTGAGGAACTACGGTGTGCCCAGCCCTACATACAATACAAAGAAAGGAAAGACCCAGCCCTTGCCTGGTTAGAGTATTCATTCTTACACGAACACAAGTAACAATGATGTATTATTCACTGCATTAGGGTACAAAGTACTGGGGATAGGGTTGACAGATTTAGCAGTAAAACAAGATGCCCAGTTGAATTTGAATTTCAGGTAAACAGTAAAATTCACTAGAAACAATTGTTTATCTGAAATTCAAATTTAACTGGGTGTCCTGTATTTTTCCCGGTAACTGGAGAAGTGATAGAATTCCAGTTGGAACAGAAGCAAAGACAAGAGAGGCAGGAAAGCACATAAAAGGATTCAGAGAACAAGTTGTGGATGTATTTAGAAGAAAAAAATGAGGAATAGGGATAGGAAATCAGGTCAGAAAAGTAGGTGAAGCCATATTGCGAAGGTCTTGAGAGCCAGGAGGAAAGGAGGAAGGGGAGCTAGTAAAAGACCAAGCAGAAAGGCAGGTAGAGAACCAAAGGAGGAGAATGCAATGTTCTAGGAAGCAACAGAGAAGACTTCCATTGAGAAAGGGACAAGCTAATAGGTCTACGCTTCATATGTCAAATCCCGTGAGGAGGTTCAGTAGGAACAGGACTGTGAAGGTAATGAGGTGGTACTTTTTTTACCCATCAGATTAACAAACTTCAAAAAGTTTGAAAATAAGCAGTGTTGGTGAGGATCAGGAGAAATAAGACACTCCAGTGGGAATATAGATTACCTTAACCTCGTGAAGGCAATTTGACAAACTAAAGAATTAATATAAGACACTTGAGACCCATGCTATTTGTTTTTTATTGCACACCAGGTGCTCTTCTAAGCAGTTTTTGTATATTATCCAGTTTTCATATATTATCCAGTTTTCACAGCAACCCTAAGACAAAGGTACTGTGACAGATAGGGAAACTGTAGCACAGAGTGGCTAAGTGCACCTAAGTAGGAAGTCCAGAGCTGGCACTTGGCTCTAGGCTCCATTCTATTGCGATATACTGAATCGCTTCTCGGCCTTTTGGCTAAGATCAAGTGTATTAGAATATACTGGCCTTCTCAGTCAAAAGTCTAAAATACAACTACTCTAAGACACAAAGTCCCTTTCTAGGAATATGTTCTAGCAGAATATTCACACATGGGGGCAAAGACAGTTGAACAGAGTTATTCACTGCAGCATGGTTTGAAAAACAACCTGAAGGTCCGACAGTAGGAGCCTAATTAAATATAAGTACAACCTTAGCCTGGAAAACTATGCAGCTCTTAGAAAGAATGAGGCTGATCTATATGTCTGCATGTTTCTGAGGGATACAGCTATCGGTCAATATCTATCAATCTCTGAGATACATAGGTGAAAAAAGCAAGATGTAGATCAACGTGTGCTGCTAAGGGGGTTAGTAATGAATATAGAGGTACACATACACCCATCTATGCTTGCACGTAGAACGATGATCTTCGCACAGATGGGTGCCGAGATGATCTAGAAAACAGCCATCTCTGGAAGAGAGAGCTCAGTCACATGTGGGAGGGAGGGAGGCTTACCTTCACCTTCTTCCCTTTGGTGCTGTTTGAGTGTTTTCTCCTGTGCCTGCCCTGCCTTTTCAAAACAAACCAAGTTTTTTTTAGGTTCGATTTATTTTATTTATTTATTTATTTATTTATTTATTTATTTTGTTTTTTAGGTTTTAAAAAAGGGATCACAGCAGCCAGTGACTATAAAGCACTCCCCACTTTATTATGTGCCCCCACATGCATGTTGTTTTTTTCATTTAAATTCAGTTAGCCAACATCTAGTACACCATTAGTTTCAGATGTAGTGTTTAACAAATTATCAGTTGTGTACAACCCCCAGTGCTCATCACCTCACGTTCTCTCCTTCATGCCCACCACCCAGTTTTACCCCAGGGGCACCCGCACCACAGTGCTCATACCAGCGGTGTCCACGGGTAGCCACACTCTGGAGAGCGCCGAGCTGTCCATTGACAGCTGAATGGATAAACAAGACCAGATATAGATATACAATGGAATATTACTCAGCCATCATAAAGGATGGATGCTTACCATTTGCACTGACGTGACTGGAACTGGAGGGGATTATGCTGAAGGAAATAAGTCAGTCAGAGAAAGACCATTATCATATGGTTTCACTCATATGTGTAATATAAGAAAGCACATGCATGTTTTTGTTTGTTTGTTTTTTTAATCCTCAGTCTTTGAGGAAAGACTTATTTATTCCTTTCTGGAGAGTTCTTTTACGGACATGAAATACCCTTTCAGAGATGCCCTTCTGGAACAGAGTCTGGACCAGCAGGGCTACTGCAGTGGCGCTTTTGTGATTCTTAGCGAGAGCCAGAGGCCTGGGCAGGGCAGGCCTGTGGGGTTAGCGGTCTCAGCACGTGGGCTCCCCCAGTAATGAAGTCACCCTAACCTGAAAGCCAGGCTTTTTTTTCCCTCTTTTTTTAAGATTTGAGAGTGTGGATGGGGGGGAGGGATAGAAGGAGAAGCAGACTTCCTGCCGACCATGGGACTGACATGGGACTCGATCCTAGGATCCTGAGATCATGACCTGAGCTGAAGGCAGATGCTTAACGACTGAGCCACCCAGGCAACCCAGCCAGGCTTTTATAAACAGTTGCAGCAATGTGACCAGGGGAGAACAGAGCAACTAGGGGTTAATGGGCAGGAGGAAGGATGGGTGGCCATGGTCTTTAAAGGCATTTGGTAAAGAAAAGGAGAGAAACAGGTAGTCATGAGGGTGGAGGGCAGGGGCTCTTAGGAGAAAGGCAAACTCAGAGAGATTGTGTGACCAGTTAATGATGGAATGAGCTGGGTCTTTGCCAATCTCAAGTCAAGGCTTTTATCTTAGCTCTGCCATGGGAAAACCGTGCCTCCTTAGGCAAATTATTTTTTTTTTCATTTTTTAAATGTAGGTATTGCATAGTATTTGAATACAAGTCTTGACGTTAAAAAAATTCATGTAATATGAATAACATAAAAGCCCCCATCAGCCCTACTCAGTTTCATTTCTCTTACGAAAGGTAAGTACTGTACCAGATTGCTGTGGGCTCTTCAGATGCTTTTCTCTCCCACGATTATGCCTAAGGTACAATATATATGTAATACACATACATAGGGTATAACATATGTAATATCTACATAGCAGTGCAAATCTATGATACTACGTTTGGAAGCACAATTTGGCTTATGGAACTGAGATCATTCTATGTATGTGTATTTATGTACATATGTATGTGCAATTTTTTTAAGTTTAAATTATGTCTTGGAGCTATTTTCAGATAAGTACATATAGATGTACTGTTTTTTATAGCTGCTGCGTCATATTCCATAGTACACAGTTAGCACAGCTTATTTAAACACACTACTGTTAGTGAATTGTAAAGCTTCTTATACATTTTTACCAACACGAACAATACTGCAATAAATATCCTTGTACATGCTTTCATGTGCAAATATTCCTCGTGTTTTTCTATGTGTTAGATATTTAGGTACCTAGAAATTGGGTTGCTGGGATACAGAGTATGTATGCACAATTAAAATTTTGATGGCTACTACCTAACTGTCCTCCAAAATGTGCATACTCACTTAGATTTCCATCAACAGTATATTGGAGCACCCTTTTCTCTGTATAGCAGCTCTGGACACTACCAAACTTAAGTTTTTGCCAATTTGATGAGTGAAAAATAACTCGTTTTATTTTTCCTATCCTCAGTCACTAGCCAGGATCTTTTCATATGCTAATTGATAATTTGTTGTTCTTTTTCTTCTTCTGGAAATTGTTCACATCTGCAATGGATATTTCAATTATTTCACGGGCATCTGTCCCTTTCCCTCTGCCATTGTATAGCAGGAATTCCATCTGGGTAGGATAGACCCTGTTCCCAGCTCTAGAGAGTGCCATAATCTAACCAGTATAATCTCACCCCCATTTTCCATGTGATTAAGGTAAAAGCTCTGTGGATCTAGGCCTAAATCAATCAAGCGGGAACATATATCCCTCAAGTAGAATAGACACAATGCCTAGGGCTCAGTCTTTTTAAGACTTAAGAAAGTTCCTTAATTTTTGAATCAAAAGAAAAAAAAAGAACTTTTAGGTTAAAGAGGATGCTTTCTTATATGTTATGAATTGAATTGTGTTGCCTCCTCTCCCCCAAATTCATATGCTGAAATCCTAATCCCCACTGCAATAGAGTGTGACAGTATTTGAAGATAGGACTTTTAGGGAGGTAAGTAAGGTTAAATGGGGTCATAAGACTGAGACCCCGATTCCACAGGTATCCCAAGGGATACCCAAAAGTACTCTCTCCCCACGTCCACACAGAAGAACGGCCATGTGAGGACCCAGCAAGGAGGTGGCTACGTGAAAGCCAGGAAGAGAGGTCTTACCAGATGCTTAATCTAACAGCACCTCCATCCATAAACCCCTTTTCCTTTGCTTCCCTTTGCTATGCAGAAGCTTTTCATTTTGACATAGCCCAACTTTTTACTTTCGCTTTTGTTGCCTTTTGGTGTCAAATACAAAAAATCATTGCCAAGACCAATACCAAGGAACTTACCCCTGATTTTTCTTCTAGGAGTTTTACGGTTTCAGGTTTTATGTTCCAAGTCTTCAATGCATTTTGAGTTAATTATGGTGTGTGGTGCAAGGTAGCAGTCTAGTTTCAGTCTTTTACATGTGGTGGTCCAGTCTTCACAGCACTGTTTATTGAAGAGACTGTCCTTTCTGCGTTTGTATATTGTTAGTTCCTTTGCTGAAAACTGATTGAGTATATATATATATATATATATATATATATATATATATATGCTTTGAGGCCCTTACCATACTATTTTGATTACTACAGCTTTGTAATATTGTTTGAAATCGGCAAAGAGTGGGGGAGGTGAGGAGGTCTTACCAGACACTAACTCTGACAGCACTTCTTGATCTCAAGAACTGTCAGAAAATAAATTTCTGTTGTTTAAGCCACCCAGTTTGCAGTATTTTGTTATGGCAGCCTAAAATGACTAATACAATACATAGTAGTCATTACTCATTTTTACCACTAGTACAGTCTTATAATAAAAAATAATTTTAAGAAAATTTTATGGAGGAAGGGGTTCATGAACGCAGAAGTGTTTAGGGCCCACAGAAGGCAGGCCCACAATTATCCCTGCAGTCAGATCCTGGCATTTTCCTGGTGCAGGCCTTTCGAGTCGTGGCAGGGAAAGAAGACAGCTCAGGGTGGTTAGGTGTGCTAATATAAGGCCTGGCCCGGCTGAAGCCACCTTGCTGTTACAAGGGAAGCTGACGTTCAGGAGAGAGCAGGATAAAGGTCACTGAAAATGCAATCTGAGCTCTGGGCCCTCATGCCTAAAAAACTGAAGAAAAAAAATTTGGAGGGACACCTGTGTGGCTCAGTCCGTTAAGCGTCAACTCTTGGTTTCAGCTCAGTCATGATCTCATGGGTGGTGAGACTGAGCCCCGAATCAGGCTCTCCCCAACCCTCAGCTCAGAGGGGGAGTCGGCTTGGGATTCTCTCCCTCTGCCCCTCCTCTCCTCTCTCTCTCTCTCAAATAAATAAATACATTTTATTTATTTATTTGAGAGAAAAGCAGAGTGAGAGAAAAAGAAATTGAGCACAAGCTGGGGGGCAGGGAAAGGGGAGAGGGTGAAGCCGACTCTTCACTGAGCAGGGAGCCTGATGCGGGTTGGATCCCAGGAGTCTGGGACCATGACCTGAGCCAAAAGTAAACGTTTAACTGACTGAGCCATCCAGATGCCCCAACACTTTTTTTTTTAAAAGATTTTATTTAATTATTTGAGAGAGAGAGAGAGCGAGCGCACAAGCCAGGGGGAGGGGCAGAGGGAAAAGCAGGATCCCAGCTGAGCAGGGAGCCCCATGCGATGTAAAGCTCGATCCCAGACCCCTGGGATCATGACCTGAGCTGAAGACAGATATTGAACCGACTGAGCCACCCAGGCGCCCCTATAAAACTTATTTGTAATAAAAGTAGCCCTTTATCCACGTTGTGGTGGCAATCCCCCCTCGATTCTTCTGGATGCCTCCATGTGTGTCTCTTTTTTTTTTTTTTTTTTTTTTTAAGATTTTATTTGTTGGCTCAGTTGGTTAAGCAGCTGCCTTTGGCTCAGGTCATGATCCCAGCGTCCTAGGATCGAGTCCCGCATCGGGCTCCTTGCTCGGCAGGGAGCCTGCTTCTCCCTCTGCCTCTGCCTGCCATTCTGTCTGCCTGTGCTCGCTCTCTCTCCCTCTGATAAATAAATAAAATATTAAAAAAAAAAGATTTTATTTGTTTATTTGACAGAGATTACAAGTAGGCAGAGAGGCAGGCGGGAGGCAGGAGGTGTGTGTTGTGGGGGGAAACGGACTCCCTGCTGAGCAGAGAGCCGGAAGCCCTGACTCAATCCTAGGATCCTGAGATCATGACCTGAGCTGAAGGCAGAGGCTTAACCCACTGAGCCACCCAGGCACCCCCATATGTATCTTAATATCTTTATAACTGCTCTAGATTTCATGTGTCTTACTATCTTTATAATTGCTATGGATTTTTTTTATTCTAATAACAAATGACAAATGTAAACTGACAAATGCAAAGTGCCTAATAAATGGTAGCTTTGATGTTAGAAATCATCAAGGCAACCCAGTGAGGAGAATATTCTTACTGTTCTTATTCTCCCAGTGAGGAAACAGGAGCAGCAGAGAGGCTGCTCCTTTCACGAGATTTCACACCTTGTTAGTGGCTGGAGCCAGGATGCAAATCCGGGGCCACGATCTTAACCACAATGATTTATGTAACTACCTGCAATCATAATTTTGAAAACTGCTGGTCGGAATGTAGCACAGTAGGACTTGCTGAGGATAAACAAGTTAGGGCGTGGTGACCACGGGCACCCAGATTCAGCCGAAGGCCTTGGAAAAGGGTTGCCTGATAAATTTCCCAACACCTAGTTAAATTTGGGTTTCAGAGAAATCACGCTTAATTTTTTTTGTATTAACATATAATGTATTATTAGCCCCAGGGGTTATGTGAATCGTGAATCTGTGAATGTGATCTGTGAATCGCCAGGTTTACACACTTCACAGCACTCACCATAGCACATACCTTCTATCACGCATAATTTTTAGTGTAAGTATGTACCAACCAAAAAGTTATGTGTCATATGTATGAAATTCATATTTAGCTAGAGGTCCTGCGTTTTTTATTTGCTAAACGAGAATCCCAGAAACTAAGGGCGTGATTCCAGCAGCGTTTAGGCCCCGGGAAGGAGCAGGCAGTTAGAGCATCTGTGAGGGCCTGTGGTAAAGCCAACCCCTACCACTAGGCGGCAGTAGAGGACAGGGTGGGGCAGGAGCAGTGGCTGGTGGTGGGTGGAGCGCAGGCCTAGGAAAGGGCCTTGGGAACGCTGTGCAGCTCCAATCAAACCACAAAAGAAGTAATAGCTCACAGGAAAAGAACAGCTCATGCATGGCTGATAAACGTGAAAAGAGGCTCAATCCCATTCATAATTAAATGAATAAACCTAAAATAAAATGAGATCTTTTCCACCTCTCCAGTTGGCAAAAATAAAAATGTCAGTAAAAGGGTTAATAACACTCAGTGTCGTGAAAGTGTGAGGAACCCGGTGCTGTCATCGCTGGATTAATATCAAAACTAAAAATGCATGCTGCTGTGAGCCAATGACTGAACTTTTAGGGATTTATTAAGCAGATGTGCTCATGTGAAGATACTCAATGTCGTACTAACCAAAACCAAAACAAATGGCCCAAATCCTCAACCAAAGGGAACTAACAAGCAGTAACAGGTCCAGGTAACGGAATACTGGGCAGCTGTTTAAAGAATGCCGTAGATTTGCTTGTGTATAAATTTGCTGGTGAATGGCGTATCCGTGTTGATGAGGAAAGGGTTCTGCGATATTCTGCCGGGTGAGTAAAGCAAGATGCAGACCACTGTATGTAGTTTTTTCCAATCTGTTTGTAATGGAGAGAGGAGGGGTGAGACCTACTTATAAATTCATTGCACATGTTTGAGACACTATCCAAAAAACCATCCACAATGGTTCTCCTTGAGGAGGGCGGGTGGGGGTCCAGGATGGGAAGGAAAGTTACTGTGCACTGTGCAGGTTTTACTTTTCATCATCATCATTAATTTTTTTTTAAGATTTTATTTATTTATTTGACAGAGAGATCACAAGTAGGCAGAGAGGCAGGCAGAGAGAGAGAGGAGGAAGCAGGCTCCCTGCTGAGCAGAGAGCCCGATACGGGGCTCGATCCCAGGACCCTGAGATTATGACCTGAGCTGAAGGCAGAGGCTTTAACCCACTGAGCCACCCAGGCACCCCATATCATCATCATTATTAACCACAAGTAGGTACTACCTAGAAATTTAAAATAAAGAAGAACTTTGAAAAAACAAAGACTGACAAAGTCAGACTAAGAAGTAGAAGGAAAAGGGTCCAAAACGTAAGATGGGGAAAGAAATGGGTCTAGCCCCTAAGGCTGGAGTGAATCAAATGATCAAGGCAGTAGTAAGCTGCCTGGAAAAAGCCTTTGGTTTTCAGGAGGCCTGGCCTGACCTCCTTTCGTGTGAGCTGGGGGAAATGCTCAGGACTCGGGAAGCTGCTGCGGGTGGATCCCACCCACTGGCTCCTTCTTGGGCAGCTGGAGGCTAAAAGCACATCCATATGAACTGAAGGTAAGCAAGGCCAGCACGGAGCGGGACCTGAAACCTGTCTTCACTTGGGTACTTTACTTCAATGAACACAGTCTTGCGCATCATTTTTTCAATTTCACGAAGAGCTTGTGGTCAGCTTAGCCACTTAGGCTAGAAGGTTAACAGTAGCCAGGAAAGAAAGGCAGAGGAGCCCGAAGTAAGGGCTGTGCTAAGGGAGGGAAACAAAGAGAAGTTTAGAATTTAGAAGCTAGAAGTTTAGAAGTTCAGAAGCTAGAATTTAGGATAAGAACAGTGGTTCTCAAAGTGTGTACTCCAGGCAGGGCCCCAGAACATTGGAAAACATGGACTCCACCTCCTTCCACATTCGTGATTAAGAAGTAAAAAGATATGGAAATCCAGCAAAGCTCTGAATATTTCCACTCTGATGACTTTGATCTTTTAAAATACCAAACATAAAATTCTTTTCTGATATTTCTGCTTCCCTTATTTGTTGACACTCTGAACCTGTGCTTAAGTCTCTTTACTGGAGAATTCATGACTGTCTCCAGTCTACCAGTATCAAAATTACCTGGCTTTTCTTTCTTTTTTTTTTTTTTTTTTTTAAGATTTTATTTGTTTATTTAACAGAGAGAGACAGCAAGAGAGGGAACACAAACGGGGGGGAGGGAGGGGCAGATGCAGACTCTCCACCGAGCAGGGAGCCCGGTGCGGGGCTCAATCCCAGCACCCCAGGATCATGACCTGAGCCGAAGGCAGACGTTTAATGACTGAGCCACTCAGGCATCCCCAATTACCTAGCTTTTCGGTGGCTACCAAATGGGAAACTCTAGAAGTGGGTCCAGGAAACAGAATTTTAGCCAGATGAAGAAATAATAGTAATAATAAATTTAAGTAGCCAGTGTCCACTTTGGCTCCCACGACTTTTACCTCCTGATATTCACACCCTGTACAGTTTCCTCCTACATTGCCTGGGAGCAGCATATGGCGGATGTGAAGCAGCTGTGTCACTTCAGAGATTAGGTTATAAATGATTTAGGCTTCCATCTGTACTGTCCGCTTTTCCTCTTTTTCTTGGATCTGTCGCTCTGGGGAAGCAAACTTCTATGTTGTGAGCAGCTCTATGGAGAGGCCCACATGGCCAGGCTTGGAAGCCTCTGTCCAGCTAAGAACAGAAGATTGCCAGCAACTGGGTGAAAGGTTGGAAGCAGATTCTCCTACTCCAATTGAGTCTTGTGATGACTGCTGTCCCAGGTGACCAGTTGACATGTTGTCTAGGACCTCAGGAGATACCCTGACCTAGACTTATCTCTGCAAAAGCCACTTCTGGATTCCTGATCTCTAGAAACTGTGAGATAATGAATGTCTATTTTTTTAAGCTGCTAAGTTTAGGAATAACTAAGCAGAAACCGATAACTAATAGAAGTACCATTTGTTGAAAGCTTACTGTGTATCATGTTCCCTTCTAAGTGTTCAACAGGAACCCTGTAGATTTGTTATTCCACAAGAATTTCTCAGTATATTTGTGAGATGGGAATTATCCACCCCATTTGTAAGGGAAGAAACTAAAGTTCAATACAAGTGTTAGAAACCATTATTGTGCATATAAAGCTTAAAAGAGATTATCCAAAATGTTGAGTGAAAATATTACCAACCAGTTATTTAACCATAAGGTATTTTTTTTTATTAGACCCATGCTTTGGTATAATTATCAGAAAATATAATTTTATATTTCTTCCAAAAAATGCACTCCCAAGTGTATTCAGAGGAGCTGAATTAGGTGACCATTAAGCATAATGTTTTCCACCTAAATTTTGGAGAATTTCTGCCAAATCCAGCATTTTAAAATTTAGGCACAATTAACACAAAGGCAGCCTTTCTGATAATTGATTGGTTTTAAAGTAGATCCCCCCCCCCCCTTTTTTGGTCAGTTTACTTATTTGTGTCAATAAAAATCAAGCCATCAGCACAAATGACAAAAGGGAAAGATAAGGGTTAAGAGAATTTAAATGACTTACAAGCATTCTCAAAGTGGTTAGTTGACTTGCTAAGCCCGGACTGGAGCCTTGGCCTCTGGACACCTAGACTGGGGCCATTCCTATAGCGTGGCGTTTTCTCTCTCTACTTTGTGAGATCCTGTACGGTTCCCATACAGTCCAGTCATACCTGCAAGGTGCAGCTGGCTTGCAGGTTCTGAACGCACCTTGGATGTCAGGGTAGAGTGTATCAGCTGTGCCCTGTGACTTTGGGAGTCACGCAGGGAGGAGAGAGCGGAAGCTCTGGCTTAAGGAGCTGAATGTTATCTAATCCCCTTCCCCCAGCTTCCTCCTCCAACTGTGCTTATTTCTGCTGTTCCGGGAAGCAGTGGGAGAGCAAGTATGGATTTTTAGAACCATCTAGACCTGATATCAAATGCTGGCTCTGCCAGTTACTTGCTGTGTGGTCTTAGCCTAGCAACTTGGCCTCTCTGTACCCGAGCTCCTTATTTTCATTCATTCATTCATTCATTCATTCATTCGTTCGTTCGTTTGTTCACATGTTTATTTAAAAATATTTATTGAGAGCTTACTAGGCATAGAATTACCTGGTGAACAAAACAAAGTCCCTTATCTCCAAGAGCTTTCATTCTAGCAGATGTGGAGGGTTGTTGGGGAGACAGACAATAAACAGGAAAACTAATACATAATGATACATGGGGATGGCAGTAGGTGTTGTGAAGACAATGAAATAGGGTAAAGTGATAGAGTGAAGAGAGGTGCCACTTCTCCGCAAAAGGAAATGTAATTCCTACTTCACAGGGTTGATCTAAAGATTTCATAAAATGTGACGTATGGCTAGACATTGTTCCAAGTAGTACAGATACATTAACTCATGTAAATCACCTCATTTTACAGATAAGCTGAGGCACATGTAGGTTGTACTACTTGCCTAAGGTCAGGTAGTTAACAGAGGGTAGAATTGGAACATGAACTCTAACATTCTGACCTCAGAGACTATGTTTTTAATTGATTTGCTTAATGTTAGTGGCTCTCTCGGCCTTTCATAACTTGATTTATGGAAGGTGGAAGAACCCAGAGTGGGGCACATTCAATTTTGTTGGAGGTGGAGGTACGCAGATAGAGGCCAGGTGGGACTAGGGCAGCTTGTGAAGTGAAAGCAAAGGCATCTGGAAGGTGAGTAACCATGTAACCTGGTGAAGCAACTAGGTGATAAGGAAGGTGACAGTTGAGGCTAATGGGAATAATGAAATACTGGGAGGATGAGGGAGGGTGTCTTCATTCAGCTTAGGTTGCTATAACAAAATACCAGAGGCTGGGTCACTTTAACAATAGACATGTCTTTCCTCACAGTTCTGAAGGCTAGAAAGTCCGAGATCAGGGCGCCAGCATGGTCAGGTTCTGGTAGGTACCCTCCTCCTGGCTTGCAGACTTGTCTTCTAGGTGCGTCCTCAATGTGGCAGAGAGAGAGTGAGCAAACTCTCCGGTGTCTTTTCTTATGAGGGCACTAATCCCATTCTGAGAGCCTTACCCTTGTGACCTCACTCACCCTAATTACCTCCCAAAGGCCCCGTAACCAAAGACCATCACACTGGGGGTTAGGGCTTCACTCTATGAATTTGGAGAGGGACATGATTCGGCCCATGGCAGAGGGTATGGTTGGGACCTATGGCACCTACTGTCAGAATCCAAATCCACAAAGATTTCATGGGCAGGAATCTAACAGAGATCAAATGTAATGGGAAAAATTGCCAATCCCTGAATTTGATCCAAAAAATGGCAACGTCAGGGGATAGAAGAAAATATTTTGGATTTCGCTAACTATAAGCTCAGCCCAAGTGGTTGGGAAAATGCGGTCACCAAAAGAACTGACACTTCTCCTCTGGTCAGATGCAGTCATTCTTGGGACAGCGTTATACTGGTTATGAAATGATGACCAGAAACAGGCATGGGCTCACCTCTTATGGGGCTTCTAATCCAATCGGGGGAAGATAATCAAATCCACTGAGTTACACACACGATTATAAATTGAGATGTTGGCTAGCAAAGAGCAAATTGATACAGGCACCAAAAGGGCAAATATCAAAGGCAGCGGTTTGGTGCTTCCAACAAACAAGCTGAGTCACCTTTATTAATAAAGTTACATAATCAACCCCAGGAAGTCATAGGGAGACAGTTTTCACAAGTATGTGGGTGACTTCAATGTCTTATGATAAACCCAGTTTACAACTTAAGTAAACAACCCAATTTCACAACACAAACATCGTAACAAAAGTAGTTTCCTGTATGGTCTCAAGGTTATTTGTCAGCAACCCTTCAAGTATTAAAACCAACCTGTCTTGTTATAAGGAAGTCATTTGATAGTCAACAAACTTAAAATTTTATAATGACAGGATATAAATAGAGATTTAATGAAATTTTATGGTAACCTAGATGTATATTCTCTATTTATTACCCAAGATGCAAGGCCAGCTGATACTTCTTCTCCAAGCACTGCGTCAACAGTCTTATTCAAGATTCTTCAATAATTGGGGAACTAAGGCTTGTGACCTCTGGCTTCAGATATAACTTCTGGCCAAGTCCAATTAAAGAATTTGAGGCATGGTTAATAATGACCTGTTTCTTTATAGGTGCAGTAGGCCAAGTCCCTTAGTCTCTCTGAGCCTCAAGTTCCCCATCTGCAAGATGAAACAATAATAGGGCCAATATCATAAAGGTATTGTGAGAATTAAAAAAAAATACAGGTATAGCATCCAGCCTGGCATACAGCAAACACTGGAAAACATTTGTTGTTATTAATCCCAAAAGTGGAGCTTCCAGGACATTCATTGAAACAGAAATGTGATCTTTATGTCATGCTTCAGTAAAGAATTTACATGTTTATTTACCAGATGAATTAATGTTCTTTATAGCTCTCACAAAAGCAGAAATTCTTTTTGGCAATCTATCTGGAGAGCAATTTGTGAACCATAAATACAGTAATTCCCTTTGGTCTAATCATCCTACTTCCAAAAATGTTTCCTAAAAAAATAATCAAAAAGACGTAGGCAGAGATTATACAGAATATGTTCATTGCAGCATTATTGATAATAGCAAAACAATGTACATATTCAACAATTTGGGAAAATTAAATAAACTGTGGTGAATTTAGATTTTAAAACTTGAAACATGCGTGGAAAGCAACTGGAAGGAAATATACCAAAACGTTCAACTGTAATTCTCTCCAGACTGTGGCATGCTAGGCAATTCTTATTCTATAGTTTATACTTGTTCATATTTTCCAAATTTTTTGTAATGAGTACATGTTACTTTCACAAGAAAACAGGTTCTTTTTAATAGCCTCATAGACAAAATCTTTCCCCTAAGCTCTGTAAAACACCACACTGGGATGGCAGAATCCTGAAGTGGGAAAGAACTGGAGAAAAATCATCTCTCTACCCTCTACTGTTCCCAGCTTCCTCCGGGACGACTGCAACAGCTTCCTAATTGTTCTCCTTGTCCCCAGTACTGACTGTGCCATCCCATTTCGCATACTGGTTGCTGTCAAATGAAACTTATATGGTGGAAATCTGCTGGTTTGCTCCAGCTGCAAATCTTCCTGGTTCCCCATGGACTTCGTCACCAATTTTTTTTCTTAAATCTCTTCCATATATATATATATATATATATATATACACACACACACATATATATACACACACACAAATATACATATATGTGTGTGTGTATATATAAATATTGTATATTTAATTTAAATTCAACTAACATATAATGCATTATTTGTTTCTGTGATTCATCAGTCTTATTTAACACCCAGTGCTCATAACAACACATACCCTCCCCAATGCCCATCACAGCGTTACCCCTGTCCTCCAGCAACCCTCAGTGTGTTTCCTTTGAGTAAGAGTCTCTTATGGTTTGTCTCCCTCTCTGGTTTCATCTTGTTTCATTTGGTCATCAGTCTGAAATTCCTTAGACCACCACAAGCCAGTGTCCAAAGCACATGTCCTACCACTCTCCCTGGCACCCTTTGCTCCAGCCATACCTGTGCACACCCCCACTCACCATACCTATGCACACTATGCCTATATGTCTTTGGACATGTCCACACTGCTCTGCCTGGGAAACCTGGCCTGCTCTTCAAGCTGTCTGATGCCCCCCACCCCAGTCCTGGTTACCCTTTGGCTACCCTTTCTTTGGTGTCCCTTTTCATCACAAGTCCCCATGGTTACTTACTGATTTGTATGCTTGTGTCCAACACAAACGTTGTCAAACTTCAGTATGCATACGAATCCTTTGGGGAGAGCTTGTTAAAACACAGATCTCAGAGCGACTGAGGCAGAACTCCTGGGTGAAGTTCCATTACCTGTGTGTTTAATCAGCTTCCCAAGGGACTCTGAGGCACTCCCAGGTCTATGAAGGTTGAGAAGTCCCACCCATCTTCAGAAGAGACCGTGCCTAAGTGATTCCAGGCAGACAAATGCCCACTCGGAAAGTAAGCATTCTATACGGAGCACTGATTTCAGCATCAGCGTGTTACGTGACTTCTGCAGTTTTCTCATGAACCTCCCACCCAAAACTCTCTGAGGGAATTACTTATTTCCGCAAAGGAAACTGACACTCAGAAAGATTCAGACGAGTGCCTGGGAGAAAGTGGTGGAGATGGGACTCTAACCAGGAACTGCTGGCCTCTGTGAGAGCCAGTGCTCTCTGGGTGCCCCATTCTTTATAGGGCACCATGCCTGCTGCTGGCCTAGAAGAAGGGGGAAAAAAATCAAGGTCATACAACCCTTGACACTAGGTTGAAATCTATTTACAGGATTGGCCTCAATTCTGAGACTGCTTTCCATTTTAGGGTTAAAATGTTTTTTCCTTTACTAAGTGAGAGAGATGGTAGTTGATTGTTTTCCCTTTTTTAGTCTTTACGTGGCAAAATAAAAAATTGGTGGGGCACCTGGGTGGCTCAGTTGGTTAAACGACTGCCTTCAGCTCAGGTCATGATCCCAGGGTGCGTGTGGAGAGTGGGGTGGGGGGTCCCCGTTCAGCGGGGTGTCTACTTCTCCCCCTCCCATTGCCTTTCCCCCTGCTTGTGTTCTCTCTCTCTCTTAAAAAAAAAATGCAACCCCTGTTCACTGTTCTTTTTTCTTAAATTAGACTTGTTCTGGAAATCTTAAAATGTGGTCCTGCTGATTTAAATGAGTGGGAACATCTAGGGTTTTGTTTTTTTTTCCCCTCAAAAACCGTCCTCTTGCTCAAACCCCAGATAATTCTCCTTTCTTGTTTCTACTTCCTCATATTAATATCCCAACACTGAGGAAGAACAACTCAAAAGCACAACCCAAAGAGTTTAGGGTTGGATGGAAAGGGAAGATGGAGTGGGACTGAGGTTAGCAAGACAGCTGAACTTGAGTAACCCCCACAGGAGGGTTGACAAAACACTTGGACTTCACAGAGCTAGGGACTCTAGAAGCTTGGGCATTAGAGCTCATCTAATCCCACATACCCCATTGAAATCAGGGATCCCTCCTGGGGGATCTCTGGTATTGAGCCCTATTAGGAGACCCTTTGTTTTATATCTTTACAGTCAGAGAAATCTATGTAGGTCCAATGGCCTCATGATGCCCTTGTCAAAAGACAAAGGAAAGGAAAGAGCCAGGTGTATCTGGCTCCAAGCCCAGAAGTCAACCAAAGAGCCCAGAATGTCCTTAGTGACACTGACCCACATACTATCTCAAAAGAGCATTAAAATTTAGAACTGAGTGTCTGGAAAGAGGAGTCCTGCTAAAATCTCTGTCTTTTTCCTAAAGGTTCCAGGAGCAGACCCTGTATCATAGGCTACATCAGGTACTCCAGAACTCACCTGCAAGGCCCACGTGGGCTCCAGCATGACAGAGGCATTCTGGAATGGATGTCTTCAGAGGATGAGTGATACTCAGATTTCAGAACCTAGGCTGACTCCTGTAAGCAGAGAGGCACCTGTAGGAATGTCCTGTCCTGGGATGGGGGCGTTGAACCTCACAACAGACCATGAGCTGATGGAGCACACAGTCGGGAATGGAGAAGGGTCATTGTCCTCTGTCTTCAAAGTCTGACCCTACCACAATGGGGAAGCAGAACCACCATCTGTCATCTGTTCTAGGGAGGAGGCAACCAAACACAGAGACCGCAGATCATCTGTGGAAGCGTATACTTCTCTGGGTGAGTGTGCTTTCCTTGTGAGTGTGCTTGGCCCTGGGTATATTTGGGTTTAGCAAGATATATCTATTTGTCTGTGTGTTTGCTTCCTCTCTGGTTCTCCTTTTTTATCCCTCCCTCTTCAATATCATATCCCCCAGGGTTTGGTCTGGCCCCTTTTCTCTGTTCCCTCAAGACCTTTCTCTGGTTAATTTCATTCACATAGCTTTCAATATGGCTACGAATTCCAAATCTATATCCCTGTGTTCACCTTGGTCCTGAGCACCAGATTTGTATCCAAACGCCTTGATTTGTTTGACATACATCCAGCTTGCGCCTAAGAACTCACCAACTCCCCCACATTATTATCAGAATATCTGAACTTGCCACACCCTCTTGAACACCTCTTCATTAATGTCTGATTTTCTTCCCCAGATTTACAGGTGGGGCAGCGGTGAGATGGGATGTGGCAGGGTTGCTCTGAGAGTTGGTTAAAAGTGTTCTGAGAGCCCAGAACAAACATGGAGAAATTAACAGAGATCCAGCAACAGGTCAGGAATAAGGTAAGCAATTGTCTATAGCCATACCACAGTGAACACACCCGATCTCCTCTGATCTCTCAAGAATAAGGTAAAAAATTTAAAGCTGGATTACCATGCCAAGTGGAGCAAACCAGATGAGAACAAAGCATCTGGTGGCAAAACCATGGGGGTCAGAGATGGAGGAAATACTGGGTTAGATGAAGCCCCACAGGAGAAAGAGGCCCAGAATGATGGTCGGTCACTATTTCTACGTATTATCCATGTATCTGGCACGTGAGATCTGGGGACAATCAGAGAAGCTATGGAACAGAAAACACCTAGCTTACTGTCATCCATCGATCGAGACCAAACTCCTCAGCCAGAACATTCAGATCCATTCTGACCTGGATCATGCTTATTTCTACAGGGTCACTCTTCACTTTGCAGCTCACGCCGCTACTACAGGCATTTCCCTGAATTCAGCGTGTCTTTTGTGCTCCTATGTGCACATGCAATTCCCCCTGCCTAGAACATGACTGCCATTTCCATTTCCATTTCCTCAGTAAGGACCAACTCACTCCTATGGAGTTAGCCCCAGCTTCCTTAGCATCTCCAGGCACAATGAATGATTCTGACATCTTTCTGATGTCACCCGAAACATGCTTTTTTACCTCAGTTCTTTCAGTTGCTGTACTACATGATAATGGTGTACTTGCCTGCCTTAACTGAGCTCTGTGTCCCATGAGGACAGAGCCTGTATCTTACTGCAGTGTTTAAACCCCCACATCTAATATGGTAGGTAGCACATAGTTGGTGCTCAGTAAACAGTTGCTGGGTGGTTGGATGGATGGATGGACTCACATTCTTACCAGGGAGACAGACGGACAAGTAAAGAAAACAATTACAAAGCTGTGAGGAAAAGGCCGTGCTAACAGGTCATTTCGGGTACACAGAGGAAGGAATGCCTGACTTCAGGCAGCCCTACCCCCCTTTCTGCTCCCTGCAATATGCAATTCAACGTAAAAACGCTAAACAGTAAAATAAAATTTTTGAAACAAACAGGAAATCTTCTCCCTAGACATGAAATGTCATAAGCGCTTTCTTTTTGGGAAGGGGAGAACACCTCTGCTTTGTGGGTGCTTTTACCCTCAAGAATATGACAGAAGAGAAGGTCATGGCTCTTGGTAGAGACGTGGGCAGGTTAAGGAAACCAGCCAGGACTGAAGGGGTACCCACCAAAAGACAAGCGACAGCAGGAGGAAGTTGCCCTGCCTAGGCCTGGGCCACAGAAGAGCCCAGCCACTGCCAGAACTTGAGCTCAGCCCAGCGAGCTGGTGGTGGTGGTGGGGGGGGGGGGATCCCCAATCACACCCTCCTTCCACCTTCAGATCTGCCTCTGTCTCTTGTTAACCAAACTCCATCAGGAGCCAGAGGGCAAGTGAGCCCAGGTGACACAATCATAGAGGTCAGCCTCTGGGGCAGGGGAGAGAAGGGCTGAGAACGGAACTGGGTAGTGAGAGGACAGAGAATAACCAGCACTGTGGGGGGAAATGCCTCTGCTTTGCAGGTGACCTATGTCTGTGATCATTTCCTGCTGAGGATGCAAACATTGATTGAGGCCCCACAGATGACAAGTCTACATCTCGGGCTTTCTCTATTTGGATATTTGTGTAGCCAAGCTTATTAAAATCTGTGCCCCTTAATTAGTAGGTCTGGGATGGGGCGAGGGTATCTAGCTTTTTAAAAAGCTTCCCAAGAAATTCTGATAGGCCTTGCTTGTTGAGAACCACTTTTATAGCCCCATCCTTTCACTTTTGTCAACAGGGAAACTAACCTCTAGGGAAGGGAAGAAGGCCCTGACTTGTTCTCGCCCTGAGAATTATTCCTTAGGTGACATTAAAGGGTTTGGCTGGAAAACAGATTCTCCATTTCTCCATTTTTTGATGAGGAAACCCAGGCTCCAAAGATGGAGTGACGTGCCCAGTTAATAGAGCTAGTAAGTCCCAGAGAAGGAGGGACTAGCACCAAGTACAGTAGTTCTAACTTTCAATCCAGGCTTTTTTTCTAGGCAGGACACTGTAGGAAGGGGTGTATACGTGCTGGGGGCACCAAGCCCTCTAGGTAGCAATTATAGTCTCCCATTCTGGTAAGGTAGGTCTCCCCACTGCCCCTGGCTGGGAAGAGAGTGGAGCAGGCAGAGTTCCCTGCCCCCTGGGGCCCTACGCAGAAGGGGCCTGAAGGTGATGGGAGAAGGCTGTGTGTGACCCCCAATCCCAAGTCTTGATTCTCACTCTAGTGCCCCTGCCTCTGAATCTCTGCTTGTCAATTCTATCATGAAAGAGGGCTGCTCCCCACTCCACTTGGGTGTTAGGTCAGCACAGGCTTTGGGAAAGCTGGGCTGGTCCCAAAAGAAAAAGAAAGGGGCCCATTATGGGAGGGGCTCACAGAAGGCAAGCTGTAGGCTTCTCTTGGCCCAGCACCAGGTTCGGGTGCAGCAACAGTGTCAGTCCAGGATGTTTAAAACTCCTTGTTGGCTGCTAATTGAGGCCAGTTAGGGCTGGTTATCCCCTCCAACCCCAATTCCCAAAGCCTGGCACGTGGCGCCTTCCCTCCTCCTACAGAAAGACCGCAGGCCATCCTTTGAGAAGTATCTGAAATCTCTGTCTCCAGGATGCTTCCAGGATGACATCAGCATCCCACTCCTTCCCTGTCCTACACAACATGATGGCCTGGGAGAAAGCTTAGAGATTATGCATTTATCTTATATATGAGGAAATCAAGCTGAGAGAGGGCAGCTGATTCACCCAGTCGCCCAACATGGACCTGGCAAATTGGAACAGAGATCCCTGTTCACTTAACTACTTACCATGGAATTCCCACGGTTCTGATGAAGCCCAGTCGCAAATGTGTCTGTAATGTGTCGCAAATTAGTCTCTGTTATCTTGACACTCAAGCTTCTTAAGCCGGATTTTGGCAAAGCTAGTTCCCACTCGTGTGGGTCCTTAAGTATGCTCAGGTCTGCCTGAGGTCCTCAGGTCTGTCATTCCTGGTGTGTTCTTGTGTTACAGTTGTGTCTGAGCTATGAGAGGCATGTACCTAAGAGCAATTAAGTATTTGTGGTCTGGAGGTGTGCCTGTCTCTGCCTCTCTTTATGTTGAAGGACGTGTGTCCACCTGCCACTGGTGGTTTTAGGTCTACATATTTGTTTGATGCCTAAGGGTAATTGTGATTCTGTATATGTTTGTATATACGTGAGGACAATGGGTCTATGGGCTGCTCTGGACTTATTGAGGTGTCTCTTTTCATGTTGAAGGTGCTATGTACGCTGACCACTGTGTCCATTTGCATGTGTGTTTGTACACAATGAAGGCTGTGGGTCTAATTGTAACTATGTCTGTGTGTGGGGCGTGTGGCTGGCTCAGTCGGTTAAGCGGCTGCCTTGGGCTTGGGGTTGTGATCCCAGGGTCCTGGAATCGAACCCTACATCGGGCTCCTTGCTCAGCAGGAGTCTGCTTCCCCCTCTCCCACTCCCCCTGCTTCTGTGTGCGCTCCCTCTCTCTCTCAAATAAATAAAATCTTAAAAACAAACAAACCCCATGTCCGAGTAAACCGCGTGTTTAAAAGCTGAAGGGAATCAGCTTTTTATCCCCGGGTTACATCGTGGGCCCACGACAGGAATGTGTTTGACTCTCAGCCAACCTCGGTCTTCACTGGGGGTGGGGAGTGGGGGGTGGGGGGGGTGGGGGCGGTGTCACAGTCAGATTCCGGGATGCCCAGGCCCGGGCTCCAGGAGGGGCGGGGCCTCGGACGCCCCGCCTCCCGCCCCCCGCCCTCTCATTGGCGGTGAGCGCCGTGACGTCCGGGGGATCGCAGACAGAAATCCCAGCGCCGGGCGAGCGGGAGGTATTGTCCGTCACCCGGGGCTTTGTTACGTCTTCGCCTGCTCACCTGGCCGCGGGCGCGTCCTGGCCGCTGCAGCCCGGAGCGGAGTGTCAGCCGCTGCCGCCGCCGCTGCCGCCATGGTGTCCCCGGTCACTGTGGTGAGTGAGCGAGCGAGCGAGCCAGTGTCCGGCGCGGCCGGAGCCCACCGGCCTGGGGACTGGGCTGCGGCAGGCCAGGTCGTCGGAGGCCGAGGAAGGGCAGGGATCCCGCGGCGGTTGGCGTCCCCGGGCGGGGAGGCGGGCGCTGTCAAGGGCCCCGCACCCGGGACCCGCGGCGCCCTTCCTCCACGCAGCCCCCGCCCGCCCGAGGGAGGGAGGAAAACAGTGGGCACGTGACTCGGAAGCGTGACTTTGTTGATGTCTGTGTGTCCGACGCGGGTCGGCGGGGTGGCCGCCAGGGAGAGAGAGGCGACAGCAGCTGGCCGCCAGGTTCTGCGTGGGCAGACCACAGGAAGGCGTGGGAGAGGGCGGGGAAGGGCAGGAGGGTGACTGGGACCTCTTGGGAATCCTGGCCAAACTTGTTTCCTCCCGCTCCTCATCCTATAAACAAGCCTGGGGCGCGAGAGGGGACGCCCCTGAGTCCATGCAGCGTTGGTAATGCGCTGGAGGAAGAGGGCTCCTCCTCTCTTGACCACTCTTCCTATTAAGACTTCTCAACTCGAACCTCTTTCTCTTCCCCACCCTTCATCTTCTAGTGTTGGATTCTCTCTGTCAGAAGTCTCGCCAGCTGCTACTACTCTATGGCCTGTTTCTCCTTACAGGAAATATGGGGCTGGGGGAGGGGTATGGAGCAGACGTTGATGTTTCCAGGGGTTGGCAGGTTGTTGCTGGGGAGAACTGGGGACTGCGGGATTGTTCATCTGCTCCAGTTTCCTCCTCTACCCATGCCCTTACCCCAATGAGCCTGGATAGGGGAGATCTCCATAGGAAGGAACTTAGTCATCTTTTCTCCCTGCTCTCACCCGTGGCAGAGCAAGGGCAGGCTTGGACCCTGGACCTACCCATCTGCCTCTTCCCAACCTCCTCCATCACAGTCTGATCAGTCCTCAGGTAACTGGCAGTCTGGGAATCAGTGTGTTCCCAGAGCCTTGTGCTGGACAGCTCACCCAGCTAGAGGCACAATCATTTTGGGCAGAGTGTATGTATACAGGGAACCTCAGGAGTTTTGAATCGCCCACAGAGACCCTGTACCTGAAGCCCAAAAAAAGGGGGAGCTTCAGGGGATCACAGATTCAGAATATTTGCAGTAGCCCCCTCCCTCAGCTTGGAGAGTACCTGAAGTGGCCTCGGACATACCTTTCTTTAGCTGCCCTCCCCCCTAATCTGGCTGAGGCCAAGTCAGCTGCTCCAACTTCCCCCTCTCAGTTCCACATCTCCCAGCCAGTCTGCTGGCTGCAGATCAAAAGCTGGAAAGAGAACCCCTCCCCTGCTTCCTGCCTCTCTTTTTGATGAACTCTTGAATTGCTCTTGTTTTCTTGGAAATGAGACTGACCAAGAGACACCCTTCCCCTTCAACTCCCTGATCCCTGAAATCGTCCTCTAGCAAGCATCCCTATCTCCTCTCCTCGCTCTTGATGGTACCTTGAGGCTGGTACCTTTCGGGACAGTTGGAATGAAGGCTGAGGAGCAGGCTGGCCAAGGAGAGAGCCTGTGGGGGTTGAGGGCTCACCCTCACACATTCCTGGCACTCACCGGGTGTTGCCAGGGACCTAAGCCTGTGCCCGGGCCCCACTGCGGAGGATCACGAGTTGGCTAGTTGTGGCGTCTCTGTGGTTTCCTGCTGACTCCACTCCATTCCAGACAGCCGGTGGCTGATGCTGGCAGAGACGGGTTAAAGGGGCTTTGGGGAGGACAGGGAGGAGCCAGGAAGGGAGAAGCGTTGCTTGCATGAGGGGACTTTATCCCCAGTTATGTTTTTTCTGCCTAGTGAGTGACCATTCTGGTCCTGCTTTGGGCCAAGAAGGTACACGGGCAGCAGAACAGTGGAGCCCTTCCCCTTCCTAATTGGTTAAGCCCCAGGGTGATGATGGGAATGTGTGTACTCTGCTGGCTGGTTGGGACAGGCCAAACTGGGTTTTGGGGGGTCAATCCTCCCTGCTTGGGAGACAGGTCTGGCTCTGGGGTATATGTCTGGGTTGAGGGTGCTGGCTCTGAACACCTCTGTGGGCTTCCGAGTTCCAAGTGCTGAGTGCTGCCCTTGTCCTGTGTCCTCCAGGTGAAGAGTGAGGGACCCAAGCTGGTGCCCTTCTTCAAGGCCACCTGCGTGTATTTTGTGCTCTGGCTGCCCTCGTCCAGTCCATCGTGGGTCAGCGCCCTCATCAAGTGCCTGCCCATCTTCTGCCTCTGGCTCTTCCTTCTGGCCCATGGCCTAGGATTCCTGCTGACCCATCCCAGTGCCACCCGCATCTTTGCGGGGCTCGTCTTCTCTGCTCTAGGTGATGCCTTCCTCATCTGGCAGGACCAGGGTTACTTTATGCACGGTCAGTTGCCCTAGTAGCTGCTTGGGAGGAATCCTGGGGCTGGGTGCTAGCGGGTCTTAGGTGGCCAAGGACTGGGGAGAGGGAGCTTTGGAACAAGAATATGGTGAATCTGAGGGGTTCTAAGGCCAAAGACTGTGGGGCCCTTGCACTGAGGATTCCCTTGCACTGATCTGGTTATCAGTTCTAGAGTTTCTCAGGGGAAGGGAGAGTGTATCTTTACCTCTGTGCATTTCCTCCCACCCCTGAGACTTCCCAAAGCTCCTGGGTTATCCCCACACCCCCCTCTTAACCCCCCCGCCCCGTTACTCATTACTCCCCTGAGCCCGCCCTCAGCATGCCCTCATCCCCTCTCACTCCCAGGTCTGCTGATGTTTGCTGTGACCCACGTGCTCTACGCCTCAGCCTTTGGCATGCGGCCATTGGCTCTTCGGACAGGCCTGGTGATGGCAGTGCTGTCGGGCCTGTGCTATGCTCTCCTCTACCCATGCCTCTCAGGTGCCTTCACTTATCTGGTGGGGATCTATGTGGCCCTCATCGGCTTCATGGGCTGGCGGGCTGTGGCAGGACTCCGGCTGGTCGGGGCAGCCTGGCGCTGGACCGAGCTGGCAGCAGGCAGTGGTGCGCTGCTCTTTATCATCTCAGACCTGACGATCGCCCTCAGCAAGTTCTGCTTCCCGGTGCCCTACGCACGGGCACTCATCATGTCTACCTACTATGCTGCCCAGATGTTCATCGCCCTGTCTGCCGTTGAGAGCCGGGAGCCAGTGGAAGACTACAGACAGAGCAAGGCCAACTGAAGGGCCAGGGTCTGGTTACCCCTCTCTCCTTCTGGGGCAGGGGTCCAGAACCTGCAAGAACTGGGTTAGGATGGCTGTAGGCCTAAGCTGGAGGAGCAGATACCACCTGGAAAATGTACAAGTTTGAGGGGGTAAGCAGGAAAAGGATCTCTCTAGCAAAGCTCGTGGTCTGAAACAATTCTGAGAGCCAAAAAGAGCCAGCCTAATTCTCCTTGAGCCAGGGCCAGAATTAGACCTCTCCCCACCTCTTACCCCACCGGGACTGTCCAAGCCCCTCTGGAGGGTGATGGTGCTCCATGTCTTGACCTCCCCCCACTTCTACTAGATGGAAGAGTCTGACTTACACATTCCTGCTCTTTCTCATCTGTACAGAGTTGAGGGAAGAGAGAAGTCTGAGCTGAGATGACCCAAACCCAGGGCTTGAAGCCCCTTTTGCAGGCCCCTAGTTGGGAAGATTGGATGAGGATGGAGTCTCCCTTTCCTTCATCCATCCTTGTTACTTGAACAATCTCCGTTTCTAAGTGTTGGGTGGGAAGGTGTAGGGGCGTCTTGTTGAGGTAGGTGAGCCTAGGGACTTCATTGGCCTGGGAGTTTGGGTGACCAAGGATTTAAGTTGGTCCCATCTCTCTCAGGGGCTAGCCCAGAGTGCAGGCCCACCACCACCACCCTTAGACCCTGTCCCCAGGGCTAGAGTGAACCATGCCAAAGGAAGGGGCCAGCCTGTATGTGTGTACGTGAGTCTATGTGTATGTGGTCTGTCTCCCCAGCCTGTCTGTCTTACTGTGCCATCTGTCTCTGTCCTGCTGTCTAAGTCTTATAGGGAGAGGGCCTCAGGGAGTTGCTGAGAGGGTGCTGAGCCTGGCTTAGAGAGCTGGGACCCTACCCTGCCTCCATCAGTGCTTTTCTGTCTGCCCCTTCTGCACTGGGAGCCAGAGGAGGGGGCTCCAATGACATTCTAGGGTCATAAGACCTAAGGCACATTCAATGCAAAAGGAGCAAGGATGGGACAACTCCATCCTTTGCTGCTCATGTGAAAAAAAATTAAATAAAAACCAAGGGCCGTTGGCTGCCCTCTTGTCCGCCTGTGTGGCATGTGCCTGTCCTGGAGGGGAGGGGTTGGGGGGCATGGTGCCAGGGGCCCTGGATGTCCTTACAGCTTGGGTCACAGTCCTGGCCAGTGCATCTTGGCGCCAGGCGGTCTCCCTGGCTCTGGTGACACGGTGCTGGTTGGAGTGGGTCTCACTTCCCCAGTCACGTGTCCGGGTGAGGATGGTGTTCAGGAGGATGGGGGATGGGTAGTATTTACTACCATCCAAGTTTCTCCTTGATACGTTCCTCTGCGCACCGGTGCCTGGCACCTTTGGTAAGTCTTAGTTATCCCGGCCCTCTCCTGCTGCCCACCTCCTCCCAGACCTGCTTTGTGCTCCAGAATGATCCATATTCCCTTCAAGGGTCTCCTCTCTCCTTGGACTGTGGGCTCAGTTAAACAGCAGGGAGGAGGGAGATTAGATTGGTTAATTTGTACTTGAGATGGGAAGCCCCGGCCAAACAATGGAGTGGAGTCACTCCACTACAGGGGCATTTGCATCTTAATGGGCAGTGCCCTGACCCAGAAGCAGAAAGGGAAGCCTTGGGTAGTGGTGACTATGTCCTTAGTGGAGAGGTTGTGGAGTTGTGGGGCCTGGAGAGAGGAGGCTCAGTCCCATGTGGGTGGTGGGTGAATCCGTGATTTCCGAACTAGAATTTTTACAGAGACACTTGGTGGGGGACAGTGAAAGAATAAGTAGAGGAGGGAGTCTCAGAGGTCCCCCTATCCTTGTTTGAAGTCCAGTATTTATGATTTATTTCTTTTAGAGGAAGAATTCTGCTATAAAACCTAAATTTGAAAACTACTGAGCTGGATGACCAATTCCTTCTAGCTCTGAGATGCACTAAGTGTCAAATAGTGGGAACCCTGGATAGTAAAGAGGCAAGGCCCTGACCCCCTCAAATCCCAGAACTCTGATGACAGACCTACCTCGTGAAAAAATGGGAGGGAGGGACCTGGAGCAGGATGAAGTCTATCAGGTCTTGCTTTCCCCTGCCCGGAGGGGAGGGGAGGGGAGGGGAGGGTGCAGTGTGGCTGCAGAGGAGCAGGAGGCAGGCCCAGTCAGGAAGGAGCTGGTCACTCCCATTGTGACTGGGTTTGGACTAAGCTCTTGGAGCCATGTGTCCCCATCAATGCCCAAGTCCATGTCCTTGGTCCCTGCTGCACGTCACCCTCAGGAACAGGCAGGGCCGAGCTTAGTCAATTTATTGTCCCATGCCTTCGCTGACTTTTAACATCAACAAACACCAGAGAGCCAACAGGGCTGCCCTCCCTGGAGCCACACACAGGATGGGCCCGCCCCGAAACCGCACATCCCAACATCCTCCTGAAGCCTGGGCTGGACTGGAGCTCACATGAGGTACTTTGACTTCTTCTGCAGACTTTCAGTGACTGATGCTAGGATGGACTTGTCATCTTTGTCTGAAAGAGCAAAACAAGGATTTGTCAGTGTTCGTGTTGCTGGGAGGAAGGCAAACTCCAACCTGCTGGCCTTGCAGTTAAGGCCCCAGTCTCCTAAGGTCAGCTGAGCATGTGGGGCTAAGAGCTACCAGTTACTCAGCCCTTAACATTTGCCAAGCGTTGTGCCAGGCACTTCTGCGCACTATCTCACGTAAGCCTCCAAACAGCCCTGAGGAACAGATGAGAAAACAGGCTCAGCGTGGTTTGCCAAGGTCACACGGCCAGACAGAGGTGGAGCCCGGGCTCTGGGCCCACGTGCTTACAACCAGAATTAAGTTGTCAGGGATTTCTCTAGCTATGGAATGAAAGCTGGATGTCTCCCACGGTGCCTTCCCTGGCCTAGTACTGTCACACAGCTGAGCGACCCTCTGGAGGGCTTATCTCAGTGGCTAACATCTAGCTGAGTCCTTGAGGGACAGAGCACCAGGGCGTGGTACTTTCCCCAAAGAAAGGCACCTACAACAGGACACCAATGGACTGTCACAGAGAGTTCAGGGAGTGGCAAAGGATGAAGCTGGAGAAGTAGATGTGAGAGGCAGGGGACAGGGTGGAGGGCCTTGGGGTTGAGGTTTACTCAAGAGGGTTATGGAAAAGTTAGGGAGTGACAGCAAGAAGGGAGCAGCACAGGGCAGCTTTGCTTTTGGAGAATTCCTGCTACTCGCTGTGTAGTTGTGAAGACAGTGGAGTGTGTAGGAAGAAAACAAGATAGTTCCCCGTCATGTGTGCACATGAGCAGAGGTGTGGCACACCTGTGCAGAGGAAGGGTCTCCACTAGGTCCCCTTCAGTCCTTCCCCCGTTTGTACTTCCCATCTCTCCTTACCCTAGACCAGTAGTTTTTGGTCTTGGTTGTGTATATGAATCGTCAAAATTTGTGAACATAAAAATTCCTTCCAGAAACCTGTCACAGAGACTGTGACTGGTGAGTCTGGTTTAGGCCTAATCACCAGCATCTTTTTCAAAGGCATGTCTAGGCCCACCAAGGGTGGCAAACTACGATTTGCTGAGGAACTGCAAACTCCCAAGTCTGCAAGGGCCAGGCACATAACAAATGACATGCAGAGGATGGGAGAGAGAAACCATGTATGGCCAGTGGGTGAATGTTTACACCACCTGATGGCAGAGGAAATAAAAAACGGCACCAGGAGAGGACTATCTTGCGCCTTTGGAGCTGGTGGGCTGCAGGGACGCCTCCCTGCCCCCTGCCCCCTGCCGGCCAGAACGGCCCGGCGCCCTCACCGTACACCGTGAGCGTGCAGCTGCTGCGGTCCTTGCCCAGCTCATTCTCCACCAGCACGCTGTACTCGCCGCTGTCCTTGAGCGTGCAGGTGGGGATGACGATCGTGCAGACCCCGCTGGTGGAGTTGTACCAGAACTTGGAGTTGGCCGTGATGTTGACGTCGCCCTTGTAGAGGGTCACCGTGGGGCGCGGGTTCCCAAGGAAGGCGCAGGTCATGGTGCAGTCCTGGCCGCGCAGCACCATGTGCGGCTTGAGTGGGATCAGGAAGCGCGGCGCGTGTCGCCAGTCCTTCTGCTCGTATGGCTTCAGCTTGGCACTCAGGTCCTCGACTGCGCGGGCAGGACGCGGTGCACAGTGAGCGTGCTTGGGAGTCAAGCTGCCGCCTGCCCCTGAGAGCTCCCAAGGCGCCCCGGAGACCCAGCTCCCCAAGCCCGGGTGGCCTGGGCTACATTCTCATGCGCTGTCAACTCTGGGGCCCCGACCTGACACTGGTGTGCCCGAGGTTCCCCTTCCACCACCCTCCCACTCCTTGTCACTCCAGAATTCCACGATCAAAGCCAGGTGCCCGAA
Source organism: Mustela erminea (assembly GCF_009829155.1). Taxonomy (NCBI): domain Eukaryota; kingdom Metazoa; phylum Chordata; class Mammalia; order Carnivora; family Mustelidae; genus Mustela; species Mustela erminea. The sequence continues at coordinate 72,576,190 of NC_045622.1, forward strand.
TTTGGGTTTTTACGCCTTTCCAGACTGGGGAGTCCTAACTTCTTGCCAGCTGCCAGCTGCCAGCTTCCAAACCAAGCTGCTATCCGGATGTTAACTGCCCATCCAGGCTTTCCCCAGCGTCCTCTTAACCTCCACGGTCTCCCCTCGCCTCCATTTAGCTCCTCATTTCAAGCTTCCCCGACCCTATCCCCACCCTTAACCCCTTTCCTTCCTGGATGTCATCCTCGGAGACCCTCCCCAGTCCTCACCCTCATGGACCCCTCGGCTCTGAAGGTCCCTCTCAGCTCCCCACCGACTGCCCTCCCCTGTCACCCCCGCCCCCAAGGGCACCTCCCCACCCTCATGGTAGTCCCACCCCTCAGAGTATCCAGAAAGTATCCTCTTCAGGCTTCAGGATGGCTACTTCCCCTCCCAGCATCCCTGACATTAATTAGCCTTTCCACCTCAGCGGTTCTTAGATTTCACCTCAAATCTTGGGTACCCCCGGGAACGCCTATGCCATCCCTGCTATCAGGGATATAACCCAACCTCTGAGTCCCCCAACACTCACTCTTATCCTTGTTGACGAGCCAGGTGTCCTTGGAGTCGAGCGGGTCACTGTCACCGATCTCGTTCCGGGCCAGCACTCGGAAGTAGTACTTCCTGCCAGGGAGTAACCCTGTCACCGTGTACTTGTTGCTGAAGACGTGATCGGCTGCTGTGAACCAGGTGGCAGTACTGGCATCCCGCTTCAGGATGACATAGTGGGCCTCACTGTCCTCCTGCACGTCAGGGCTATGGTTCCAGGTCAGAGTCACTGTGTTGGGGACCTCCTCATACAGCTGTAGGTTTGTGGGTGGCCGCGGAAAATCTGGAACAGCCACAAGGTCCATCAGCCACCCTCGGGGGCCTGAAGAGTTGTGCCCCACCCTAGCCACCTGCCAAGCCCTGTGAAAGATGGAATGGGGGATGTCTCCTCTTGGAGTGTTTTGGAGTCAGAACTATTTCTGAGGTGTAGCAGCCCTCATGTAGCCTCTACCAGGTACCAGCCCTGTAAACTTTGGGACCCATTTCTTCATTTGCAAAATAGGGCTAACAGTAACTCCCCCAGAAACGTTGAGTAAAGTGCCTGGCACATAGGAATTGTTCAATAAAAGTTTATTCCTTCATCCCTTAGGGGTTTAAGGCTTGATTATAAAGCTTCTAGCCCTCACTATGAGGTCACTCCAAATTTTAACTGACTCGTCTCCATCTGCCCCTCCTGCCTCCCACCATTTTCTGCTTTCTCTCTCTGCTAACCATACTCTGCATATGTCCCCAAAGCTCATCAGCTATGAGTGCAGAAACTGAAACAAGGGTTTGGTCTTGGTTCAATACCTCTAGGGCTCCAGGACATTGAGACAAGGTGGAAGCGGAGCTTGAGTCTGGCGCCTTAGACCACTTGGCCATCCTGACAAGGTGGAAACTAACCTCCTCATGAAGGCAAAGGCCAGTCAGTCCTGATGTGTGGCACGAGAGAAACTTTTACTACCTTCAGCCTGACTTTATTTTGGCAGGAACTCAGGCAGCAGTGGGGAGCTCTGTTTCGGGAGTGTGTGCAAGGGTGCCTCCCCGAGGTCTCTAACCACAGTCGCACCTGCCACACGGACGTGGACGTCATAGTACGCCTCTCCAAACTCATTCTGGAGCAAGATGCGGTACACGCCTGAGTCAGAGCGCTTGGTGCTGTTGATAAGGAACTGGGAGTGGTTTTTGCCCTTGGTGATGGTTTCCCGGCCCTTGGTGGGGATGCCGTCTTTCTGCCAAATCACGTTGGGTGGTGGTGAGCCCTGCATGGTGACAGGAGATGGCACTGGGGTCACCCAGGTGATACCTGGGGGTGGGCCCTCTCCCACTCCACTGGCCAGGGGTCTCCTGCCAGGCTCTAGTGCCAGGGGTCTGGCAAGGGGCAGACACAGAGATTATGATAGCTACGGCAGCCATCTTGGCTAAGTGGTGGGTAACGGAGGGCCAGGGTCTGGAATGACTCACAGAGAAGGCAGCATGGATGCAGAGGGCTGTCCCAGCACGAACCACCATGTGACTCTTCAGCCGGGCACTGAGGTCAAACTTGGGGGCAGCTGAGTGAGATGGAGGAGACAGAGGTGGGGCCGTGGACTCAGCTTTAAATCCTCTCCAGAGCTTTTCCCAACCTCTCCTCCATGCTCCCATGACAGGTCATATAGAGAGAGCCAGCAGCCCCAACACTGTGAAGCATTTAGTTGTTCCTCCTTTGTCTTCCCCCAATAGTGTGTAAGATTCTAGGGCAGGTCCTGTTACTTGTTTCTGTATTTCTAACAGCTCCCTTGGCACACAGTAGATACTACTTGGAATACAGTGAGTAGGGTTTTTTGGGGGGCGGGTGGGACAGGTCACCTCTAGCCCCGTCCAGGCACAAGTACAGATGACTTCTTAATCATAGCATCTCCCAGTTCTCCCTGTGGGCTGAAGTCCCAGAGAGGAAAGTATGGGGCTAGGATGTTGGGCCATAAGCCCCTGCTCCCTCTGCATCCTCACCTGGGGGTGGCATGGCACGGACCCCCTCATCCAGCTCCACGGGCTCCCCAACCCCAGCCTCGTTCACAGCCCGGATTCGGAAGAAATATTTCTGCCTCTCGGTGAGGCCTCCCACTGTGTAGCAGGTGCCTGAGATGGGGATCTTTGTGCACTTGGACCACTCCTTCGTGTCCTCCGCCCGCATCTCAAGGATGTAACCGGAGGGTGGGTCTCCCTCTGCAGGCTCCCGCCAGGCCAGGGAGATGCTGGAGTTGGAGGAATCAGACACGTGCAGACCCTGCACCAGGCCTGGGGGTTCTGGGGTGGGAAGGGGGCACAGATGTCCAGTCAGCCTTCCAACTCCTCTGCACTCAATCCCATACCCACTTCCCACACTCAGTACCCCTGAGACCTAACTTCCACCACCTCTGCCTCCAGCTCCCAGGTAACACTTTCCACACCAGCCCTGCACACTCAACAACCTCCAAGTTCAGTTCTCTCACTGGATCTACCCTTTCACCCTTGAAGTCAGTACCCTCCAAATTCAACATACCCTACACCCTCAATCATCCCCCTATGGTCTAAACTCCATTAGCCTTTAGCCCAACCTTCTCCACCACATCCATTTGTGTGCAGTACCCCCATCCTACCTCCTAAACTCACCTCCCTCCCAACCATCTACCCTAGAGCCCTACCCCATCCTCAAACATGCGTCCACCACCTTACCTAACCAGAAATACTCAAGAGCTTGATAATTTTTTTCCCTCACCCTGCCTCCTTGCTGACCCTGACTCTCAATCTTAATTTGCTGGTTTTCTTTTGGGTGTGAATGCTGTCCCTCTCTTAGGCTGGAAGCTCCTGGAAAGTGGAGATTGTGCGAAGGGGTCAACCTGTTAGACTTTCCTAGAGGAGAAATCCACTGTCTACCTTGAATGGGCTAATTCTGCTATGTGATGGGGCTTCGCAGCCCCCTACTCACTGACAGGGTCCTTGGCTACCACTGAGTTGGATGCCATACTGGGCTGTCCGGGGCCTGCCTTATTCACAGCTATAACTCGGAATTCATATTCTGTGTCCTCCAGGAGACCATCCACAGTGCACTTGGTGTCTGAAATGGGAATTTGAGGGGTCATGAGGCCAGGGGTCCAGAGATGGGAGACCACAGAGTGAGAGGACATGGAAGAGGGAGTTATGGGATGCTATTAAAACTCCCAAAGGAGCTGGGGAATGGAATATGTGCAGGGCAGGCAGGGGTACATAGGTCCACCCAGCAAAGCCTCCCTTGATCCTCCTGGGCCTCTCTCCCTAGGACCTCACCTTGGATGGGGTCCTTGTTGACTGGCACCCATAGGTTACTGCCTTTCTTCCTCCGCTCCACAATGTAGCCGAGCACTGGGGCTCCCCCATCCTGAGTAGGGGCATTCCATGTGATGGTCATGGTGTCTTTGGTCACATCAGTCACTTGAGGCTGGGAGGCAAGACCCGGGGGCTCTGGGGGGAGACAGAGGTCAGAGGTTAGGATGGGGAGCATGTAGATGGTTGCCCACCCTATGCCAATCTCTGGCTTCTGCTTTGAAAAAAAAAACCCCAATGATTCTTAACTGTGCATTAAGATCAAGTGGGGAGTTAAAAAAAAAAAAAAATACCATCACCAAAAAACAATGTCTGGCTTTTACCTCCAGATAGTTTAATTTAATTGGCCTTGGGTGGAGGCCAATCATGGGCACGTTTTTCAAAACCTCAGATGATTCTACTGTGTGGCCAAGACTGAGAATCACCAACTCAAATCTTCCAAACTGTGTCATTCTCAGTGCCACAGTTCTTAATGTTCTTGACACATGGAGACATGGAGACTTGGAGACCAATTGGGAGGAGTGTAGCAAGCAGTTAATTAACATTATAATTAAAATGCTAATATTGTCAAAGGTTTTCTTTGGGAAAAGAATAGAATCAAGGTTATCTCTAAAGTAACATCAGTTCCACTTGAATTTGGGAAGATTTCTGGAATAGAGAAACAAGTGGAGTCATTTCCCTGGAATCGAATGCAGTTCTGGATATACACATGAGAGTGTGTTTTACATGAGATCTGAGTGGGAAAAGTCGAGAATTTCTGCCCAGAATGTTCTGCTCTTACTCTGGATTCCATCCGTCTCATAGGATAGCTACAGAGGTGACCCAGAATTCTGGTGACCCAGAATTCCCCCCCAGACTAGCACTCCTCACTGTCTGAAGACCCCCATCCTGACCTCTGAGTTGCCCACTGAGCAGGGGGGCTATGTCACTGACCAATGGGATTTCCTGCAAACACTTCATCTGTTTCCAGGGGGTCGCTCACTCCTTCTGAATTAACCGCCAGGATACGAAACTGGTAGGCTTTCCCCTCTTCTACTTTGTTGGTGGAGAAGTTTGTGACTTTGCTGTCCACCTCGCCTATCTTAATCCAGGACTTCTTGCCGACCATCCTCCGCTCCACTATGAACTGTGTCACAGGCCGCCCGCCGTTGTCCTTCGGGGCCTTCCACTTCATGTGCACACAGTTCCCGGAGAGTTCCAGGAACTCCACCCGGCCCTGGGGAGGCTTGGGACGGTCTGAAGACAGAAGACAGCATCAGAATGGGAGCGAAGGATCCGAAAGGCTTTATCCCACCTGCCAGAGGTCCGGCCAGACTGGGAATAGTTAGATTCGGAGCTTTCTAGAGATCCTACCCTTCTCTGTGTTTACTGCCCCTCCTTGTAACACTTGCCCAAAGAGTTGGATCCTTGGCCCCCTGAGACTCTCACTTGCCTAGCAGTGGGGAGACTGGGAACTGTGAGGGGCACCTGCCTCAGCTTATTCCCCCCTTCTCTCCTTCCAGACAAGATCTCCCCCTCCTCTCAGCTTCCAGAACTCCAGTGCTTTCTGGTATTAATAGTTTATCTTATGTTAAAATTACATGCCTGCTAGTTTTCATCCCTTTTGGGTTGAGAAACTGCTGGGACACTTCCATTGCTGTGTCCTCAGCACTGAGAACACAGAAGAGCTCAGTCATGCTGCTGAATTGAATTGAAACCCAAACTTTCTCACTCTACAGCTTGATGATGGCATGGGGTGTGTGTGTGTGTGTGTGTGTGTGTTACAGGTTCACCCTGAGCTCACTAAAGCCTGCTCCTCATCTCTTTCCTTAGCTTTATGTTTAGACCCAGTCCAGATCCCTTTCATTTTTCCAACCTCATTTTATTCCCAATCCTATCTCAGCTCCCCTCACTCCATTTCGCTTCTAGCCCCAGAATTTCCCCACCCACCTCACTTCTATCCCTAAATCCAACCTCTGACTATGATGTGTCCTGCACTCTCCTACGTGCCTTAAACTCAATTGAAATAGATACAAAAAACAACCCAACTAACAAAAAACCAAGTCATCCTGTTGCAGGATAAGAAACTGAGGCTTCAGAAGGTTCTCGCTTTCTGTCACTCGCCCAAGGTCACATAATTAGGAAATCAGAACCTGCGGGCTTCTGGCTGCAAAGCTAGCACCCCAATCCCTTTCTCAACTCCCAGCTCCAGCTCTATCCACACCCCCAGCGCCCAGCAGCTGGTGCCCTGAGCCCCTCCCAGCCAGGGTCTTGCCCTCACCCAGCACGCTGAGGTGCAGAGTGGCTGTGGCTGTGCCGTGGTCATTCTTGAGCTTCAGCAGAATGAGGCCACTGTCCTCACGCACGCACTTTGAAATGGTGAGCACCGCCTGATCTTCCCCGCGCTCCATGGACACGCGCTCCTCCTCCGTCACCTCCACGCCGTCTTTGTACCACGTCACTTTGGGCAGCGGCTTGGCCCGGAAGGGCACCTTGATGTTCGCCGTGTGACCCACCTTCACAGTCACGGGGTGTGCCGCTAGCGCCTCCAGCACCGAAGGGTCGATGGTAGGTGGATCTGTGGGGCCGCAGCACAGGCTCGCCCAGGAGGAATGGGGGCGGGGTGGCGAGGGGTGGAGGAGGGCCCCACTGGGGTCTGGGAAGAGCTCCGAGCATGTGGGAGGGCCAGGCGTGGTTGAGTTTTGCTTCTAAGGGGCAGCGACCTTACCTGCAATGAACACCGAGGCTTCACTCTCTGCACCCTTGGCCCGGAATGTGTACTTGCCCTCGTGCTCCGGACCCATGTTGGGGAAGATGAGCTTGTGCACTGCACCCTGCTTCACGATCTGCACGCCGGGCAAGTCCGTGATCTGGGCAGCGGAGCGGGGCAAGGGCGAGGGGCGAGTGTGAGTGCAAATGTGTGCCCTGTCGACCCCTATCCTCCTTGGCCCTCTTCTCTAGCCTTCGCCTCAGACCTCCTTGCCGTCCTTCAGCCACACGCCCTCCACCTTCTCGTCGTTTAGCACAACGCACAGCTCAGCCGGGCTCCCAGTGGCCGCGTGCACGTCGGACAGGCCGCTCTTCACCGTGGCCAGACGCTCTGGGGAGAAAGGGAGCAGGGCTGGTTTAGGGTGCTGGGGGCGGAAGGGACTCGCAGGAAAATGGCTGGTGGCCATGGCTAAAGGAAGGGGCTGGGGTGCCACCTCTATCAAAATAATTTATGATTAGCAGGAGGTTTGGAAATGGTCAGTGGATGATTGGGGGGAACTGGAGCAAGTAGGTGGGAAGTTGGGCAAAAGTCAGTTGCATTGGGAAATGGCCAAGGAGGGCTTATCACGGGGGGATGGTCAGTGGCGACTTGGGATGCTCAGCTGAAGAAGGGGACTAGATGGCGAGGCTGTGGGGGGGATGGAGCAGTGGGGACTGACAGGGTGGGTGTGTACCCTCCACGGTGACCATGGCAGTACTGTAGTATTCCGTGGGGTCTCCATCCTGCATGGCCACCACGGTGTACTCGCCACTGTCACTGAGCTGTGCATCCTCAATGACCAGCTCCGCTCGTTTGCCCTCATGGCTCATGCTGAACTTGGTGCTGCGTTCCAGCAGCTGCCCGTCCTTCTTCCAGTGCAGCGTCACGTCCTTGGACGTCAGCTCACACTCGAGGCATGCTCGGCCCCTCTCTTTCACACGTACATTCTTTAGAGTTCTCACAAACTTGATGGGGATGCCTGTGGACAGACAGGCCCAGATGTGCACCCAGTCTCTGACATCCCTTCTCCGTAGCTACCTGCTGCCTTGCTCCTCTTTTTGGTTCCAGAAACACAGAGACTTGTGATGTGGCATGTGTGCAGCCTGTGACCCACAGAGGTAACTGGCAGGGAGGGTTCCAGCTCTGGCCCTTCCTTGCTTGCTGACCCTATGCAATGCAATCACTCCCTGAACCTCAGTCTCCTCGTCTGTAAAATGGGGTAACAACTTTTGCCTTGTCACAGCATGGCGGGCGGTATCTCTAATGCCCTTTTGGAACTCTGGCCATAATTGCTTCGTCTTTCTGGTGTCTGGGCCTTGACACATGCTCTTCTCTCTGCTGAGAATTTCCTCTCTTCCCCATTTGCTGAAAGCTGAACTCCTTTTTGTGCTTCTTGGTAAGAAGCAGCTTGGCCATCGCCTCATAACATCCTTTCTGACCTCACCTCGTGGTGCCCCTTCTTTGGGTTCCCACAACCTCTGTACCTCCCTCCATCACAGCCATGATGATCCACATCACGCGTGTCAAGTGCCGTTCACATGTGTGGCATGCTTCTGGGTGTACCCACCACCATGTGTAACTCTCCAAACTTGCTTTCATGTAAGAATGCAAGCGGTTAAGAGAGATGTGCTAGAATATATGAGATTAGAGCCAGAAGGGCTAATCATTTCTGGACCCACACACTCTCAGCTGATAAAACCACAGCGTGTCTTGACTCCTTGCTTGAGAACTTATGTACTAATTCCATTTCACACCTGCCTCCCCAGTACACTAGAAGTTAGTGAAGAGAACCCTCTGTCTTTCTAGTACCCATCACAGGGCTTTGCAAGGAGAGATGGGCGGATGGGTGGATGGATGGATGGATGAATGACTGCTTGCACGGAGGTGGCTGTGGCATGAGGCCCACCCCGCAAGCTCTGGCCCAAGCACTCACGGTCAATATTGAGCTGGGCTTTCTGTACCAGGTCCCCTGCCTCCGCAGAGAACTCGCCGGCGTCACAGAGTCTGGCATCCTTAATCTTAAGCGTGTGGGTCAGACCATCCTCAGACACTGTGATTTCATACTTGTCATCCCTCTTCAGCTCCTTCCCATTGAACTTCCAAACAAAGTTAGGTACTTTCTTGGAGAGGCGGATCTCAAATACAGCCGTCTGCCGCTCTGTCACCTTCATTGGCTTCATCTCTCCCAAGAACTTCAGGGGCTCATCTATGGGAGAGCAAGAGGGACAGTCACTGGGTTGAAGCCCTGGTCTCTCCTGAGGGGTGGAGTGATGAAGGGGGCATGGAGCTTCAGGGGTCACTGGCCTCCTGTAGCCCACAATGGGGGAAAACATCCTTCCTTGCATTCTGCTTGTGACTCCCTCCCATGATGTTCATCTGGTCTCCTCCCCAGTAACATTAACAGAGCAATTTTATGAAGCACTTACGTAGTTCCAATATGTGCCAGGCACTCTTCTAGCCAATTTGCACATATGAATGGATTCAATTCCCATATAGGTAGATTTTACTATTATTCCCCCACTTTATAGATAGGGAAACTGAGGCAAATAGAAGTTAAATAACTTGTCCCAAATCAGAAGCTCATAGTGACAGAAGCTGGGACTTGAACCCCACTAGTCTCCATAGGAGACTGTGCACTTAACCACGATGCCACCCAGCCTCATGGTATTCACTACCTCATAGTCTTCTCCCATGTTTCCCTCCTCCATTAATGTCCATCCCCATGCAGTCTTCAACTACATAGCCCCACAAGCCTCTCTCCCATATCCCCATGGACCCCACCCCTGGCTATTCCTCCCTTAGCCCTGACTGTGTCCTCTTTGTTCCCCGATGCCCAGATCCATACCCAGAACTTTGAGCTCTGCTCTCATCTGCTTGTCACCCACGGACAGGCTGTAGGTGCCTGCGTCGTTCATGTTCACGTTGGTAATAACCAGCATGTACTTGGTGCCCATCTGCTTCACATCATACTTGCCTAGGGAGTACTGGATCCTCAGTGGTTCATTTCCCTGCCTCACGAAATGGGTAGAAAAGCTGATGAAGGATTTTGGGAGTAGACTTCCAGAGATTCAGTTCCCCAAGGCCAGCCGGAGCTGGAGGGTGCCATACCTTCCTCTCTACCATCCTCAGACACATCAGAGACCCCTGAGATCTCTTTAGCCTCATCATCTGGCTCAGTGGGATCCAGGATCCCTGCTTCCCGTGAGATCTGAACTCTAAATGTGACCTTCAGGATTACCTAACCCAGCCTTTTCAGATAGGTAGACTGAGGCATAGAGAAAGGAAGGTAACTGTGTCAAATCAAAAGGCAAAGTGATGGAACAGCTAAGAATAGAGCCCAGCTCCCAGCCAGTTTCAGTCATACCAGAAGGCGTCCTCTTGCTGGGATGGAAGAGAGGACCTGGTTGATGGGTAATGAGGGAGGTCTGTGAAGGGAGGAGGTGCAGAGAGGAAATGATATCGCCAGGGCAGGGCCTGCCTAGGGGCATTCATATCATCCCCACCTTCATCCATGTCATCTTGATATTGGGGTCCTTCAGCTCCATGATGCAGTCAAAGACCACAGTGGTGTCGATCTTGGTTTCTATGTCTTCCAGGGGCTTCAGAATCCGGATGGTCTGTGAGATTGTGACAATAAAATGGCAGGCATCGGGGACATCTGGAGTCTGAGCAGCCCGTTAACCCAATTCTGGAGGAGCCCCCTAAAGGTCTGGGGAGAAATGACTAGGCTGTTTGGATAGCTGTACTGCCCCCACTCTGTGCCACTGAAAGCCTGCAAGACTTAGGGGGAGACAGATATGATGGACAGTGAGAAATAAACCACCATTTGTGGAACAGTCACTATGTACGGGGCCCATTAAGTCCCCTAATTCCATTGTAGATGCTTAGTAAGTGCAAGCTGGTTGAGTGAATGAATGATGACAACTCAAAAAGAAGTGAAAGAGGAAAGGAGAATTTTCACTTTGCAAATGAGAAACTGAGGTTCAGAGAGATGCCCAAGTTCACATAGTGAATAAGGCAGTAGAACTGGGATCTGAACCCAGGGGTGTCTGACTCCAAAGTCCACGGAAGCCCATTAGGGGGTAGTGGAGAGAGGAGAAGTAAAAGGAAGGCAAGTTCCTTTTCTGCTCGTTGAGCATTGTGTGCAGGGTGGAGAAACCTTGCCACTGGGAGACACACAGGCACTAGCATTCCCAGACCCCGGCCTGCAGACCCTGGCCCCACTATGGGCACTGACCTCCACCTCCACTTTCTTCATCTCTTTGAGCTTCTTGAGCAGCCCCCGGAAGTCAGTGAAGCCATACTCCATGCAGACCTTCTCAAAGTCCTTCTTGGGCACCTTGGACAAAATCTCCAACATCTCTTTCTCACCTATTCCCTTCTTCTGCTTCTTCTTGGGAGCAGGAGGTGCCCTGCGAGGAGATGGGTTCCAAGCTTGGACTCAGCACCTCCCTCTGAAGACAGAGGGAGCCTCTGCTAACCTTGAGATCCCCTCCCTACTTCATGGTTCTTGGAGACTGGGCCATTAACTCAAGGCCCTACTGAAAGGCCTTCAAGAAGCTCTAGCCTTGAGGGTGGAGGGACAGCACCCCAGGTAGAGGGGCCTCCCATTCTCACCTCTTCTTCAGCATCTTCTTGAAATCCATTATCTCTTGACCTGAGGACAGAGAGATGGACAGGGTCAGACACGGGGAGTCTGGTCCCTAAGAGGAAAGGCCAGGAGGAGGGAGCTGGCTCACCTTCTGTCACCAGCAAGGACACAGTGTAGATGGCATCTGCATGGTCATTGCTTGCGATGCACTTGTAGTTGTCAGAGTCATCGGAGGTCAGTGGTTCCAGCTGTGTTAGAGTCAGGCCATTAGTGAGGGAAGGGGGGCCTCCAGGGAGTCTCTCAGGGAGAGGAGGTCCAGTAACGGGACCATAGGAGGGGAAAGAACAAAGTTCTGTCTGTGGGGGAGAGGGGAGACTCTGCCCTTCACAATGGTAAGTCCTGGCAGGACCAATTGGGACAAGTCTCTGGATGACCCATCTTTCCTTTTCCTCAATGGTTTGGAGCTAAAGGTTGCAGAAGCTAGTTAGATCTAAAGATGATCAGCCTGTAGTGGGAGCCTTCTGGAAGACTCCCCTGAAGAGCCCAGGAACCCTGACCCTTAACCCAAAGCTCTGCTCATTTCCTCCCTCTGTCCCTGTCTGCCGTGATTTAACTTGGCTCCACCCACCACGGCCCGCCCCTTCTAGCCACGCCCACAGTTTTTGCCCCACTTCCCTCTAGGCTTGCTCTCCTTCTGAACAGCTGGGTCTCTTCCCCTCCTTGGCTTTATCCCAGCCCTGCTTCACCTTGTCTGATTTTGGTTCCCCGCTCACTCTAGCAGCACCCCAGCTCCTCATTTGGTTTCTCTTATCCTGCCTCTCCTCTACGGCAATGACAGCCTCTTCTCCCACGGCCCAGTTCTCAGGTCACTGTTGTGGCTCCCTTGTCCACAAGAGGGGCTGTGGCATGACTTCGGGTCCCTGCCTCTGGCCTCATCCATAACTGGATCTCTGGCTTGGGTCCCCGCACCTTCAGCACATGCTCCTTGTTAATGCTGTCGTAGAACATCTTGGCCGACTCCTTGATGGGAATGCCGCTCTCTCTCTTCCAGGAGATGTTGGGTTTGGGGTTCCCCTGCACCTGGGCTCGGAACACGGCTTTATCCCCTGCAGTGGGCATGGGACGCAAGTTCACCTCCTAGCCTCCAGGCTGGACCTTCTGCCTGCACCCTGCCTCCCCAGGGATCACATGGCCACCCTGGCAGGGAGGGACCCTCAGCCTGTTGTGGCTGGTGTTTGCAAACTGTTGGTCTGTGGGGTGGTGGTGCTGGTTGGGGCACAGGGAGAAGAACGGGAAGCAGGTAGGGGCATGGAGAGACACGGGGAGCTACACACCCTCAGGCGCGGTGACAGGGTGAGGTTTCTCCACGAACTCTGGGACACTCTCCCCCGGAGGGATGTTAGAACTCCGAGTGACCAAGTTGAAGAACTCTACAGTGCTGGAGGACTTCCTTGTCACGACTTCCTCTGTGGTGGCAGGCGAGAGGTCAGAATGGGCTCCAGGCAGAGCTCAGTCCGGGATTGGAGGGCTGATCTTTTCTTGACGGGACAATGGAGCATTTTAGGCCAGTGCTGGGACTTGAGCCAGGAAAAGAGGGCTTAGAGTCCACGGGTTGTTGTGTTATGGCAAGTTTCAAACACTGGGGGGAGCCAACTCCTCTAACCTTCGTTGGACTACATTATTGGGTCCTAATTTTTCTTTCTTTTTCTCTTTCTTTCTTTCTTTCTTTTTTTTTTTTTTTTGTTAAAGGAGACTTATTTTGGGGGGTTTCTTTTCTTTTCTTTTCCTTTTAAAAGATTTTATTTATTTGTTTGACAGACAGAGATCACAGGTAGGCAGAGAGGCAGACAGAGAGAGGAGGAAGCAGGCTCCCCGTGGAGCAGAGAGCCCGATGTGGGACTCAATCCCAGGACCCTGGGATCATGACCTGAGCCAAAGGCAGAGGCTTTAATCCACTGAGCCACCCAGGCGCTCCCAGGGGTTTTCTTGAACTCTTGAGCTTCTCTCCTGGAAGTTCTGGTCCCCCAGCAGCCTTAAGAAGGGCCAAGGCTTTCTGCTTGGGAGGCCTCGTAGCTTAGTTAAACTCTTGCTGTAGGCCTTCTGCCTTCCCTTCTGTGGTTCAGCATTCATTGCTATGGGAGTAGTAGTGACTTTTGAGTGAGGGACAGGAAACATTCCCCCTCCAGAGGGGCTATATGTGTGAATCTCCTTATCTGAGAGCGTATTCAATGTGGTAGGGTAATTTTATATTTGGAAAATAAAAAGTTGTATTTTCAGCCTAAACTACAGAAAATCTTGTTGGCTGGTGAGCTGACAATCAAAACGAATTGCTCGGATTCACGGAGCACTTTCCTTGGGTCAGGAACGGTGCTAAGCACATCTGAGAGATTATTTTATCTAATTCTCAAATACCCCAGTGAAGAAGGTGCCTTCATTATCCCCGCTAATCTGAAGGACTGAGATGTGAAAAAATGTCTTAAGAAGCTCTGCTTTTAGATAGCAATCAGAGGTCTCAGACAAGCGGTGTGTGGGCTGCCCCTGACCTGCAGATGTATGTATTTGACCTTTTCCATGGTTAAACAAAAAGGTGCCCTAGATCTAAAAATTGAGAGATTTCACATAAAAATTCAGATTTCTGGATTCTCAACACTGAGCTCATACACCCATATGGCAACGGTCAGTGGGTGGTGAATAGGCCCCTTTAGGTGGGGCATGGCCTCTGTGGTCCACCTCAGTGTTTTTTCTGCATTTATATTCCCTGCCTAGACCCTACTGGCCAGTGGTTTTAAACTCAGGCTGCATGCTAGGATCTTTGAAGAGCTTGAAAAACAAACAAATAAACAAAAGCACACCTGATTTAGTGGTTGGGTCAGACTTAACGTATTGCTCTTTCTTCTTTTCCCTTCCTCTCTGCCTGCTACACTAAGATAATTCTAATGGGCAACCAGGGCTTTGAGTTACTGCTAGAATGACTTAAGTTTGCAACTTCTGCTCTCGAGTCCCAGCTGTTGCACTTGCCTTGCCTCACTGACCAGGAGGGGTTGCTATGGAGAGTTCATCTGGCCCTTGCCTCTGTGCACAGAGGAGTTGGAGGGCCTCTGCCCCTCCAGGACTTTGAGGGAGGGGCAGTGACTGGGAGGAGATACTGGATATCTTGGCTCCTGGCCATCTTTTAATCCCTTTCCACTAGAGACATGACTAAAACAATCTGTTCTGCTCTGAGACCATTTCTCAGCTTTCCCTTGGATCCACCCTCCCCCCAAGTCTGGTCCCCAAGGGTTGAGAGCCTGGAAGCTTAGGTCACTTGTTTATGTGTTCATCTTCTTTCTACTGGTGGCTATAAACCTGGTTCTGAAGGGTCAGCAGTACTCAGATCTAGGAAGGTAGTTACTTCCCTAACTTCCTTTGTGCCTGTAATTCTGCCATCCGAGACACATCTATCTGACCATGGTCCTGATCTCCTCAAGCAATTAAGTTTATCAGTCACTCATACACATTCACGTGATTGACTTTTCCTAAGTTGTTTTCCAGAAGATCTGATCTGTGGGTAACCATCCCACTGGCTGAAGCTTTATCAAAGCGCAGGTTAGGAGAGGGCTGCTCTCTGTATCTCGGACTCTTGATGGCCTGGCATTCACAAAGCCTGCATCCACCCAGGGGGTGGATGTGGAGGGAGAAAGGCTGCCCTTTCCCGATCCCCCCTCCCTCCCACTGTACTTGCCTCCTACGATCTTGGTTGTCTGGGAGAAGGTCTGCATGTGGGTGGTGGAGCTGGAGAACTCCATGGACACGTGCTCCTGCAGCATCTGCTGGTGGTGAATGGTCGTCATGGCGACAGCAGGCGTGGGCACTCACCTGGGAGGACCAGGGAGAGGATGAGGCCATGAAGGACAAGGAAGGGAATAGGAAAGAGATCCAAATAGGTTATTCTGCGTGTGTGTGTGTGTGTGTGTGAAGGGACAGGGCAGCTGGACAAAGGGGAGATGGCTGTGCACAGGGGAGGGTGAGGGGAAGTAGGACAGGAAGCCTCTTCTCTCTGTCCTTGCTTTTCTTCCCTTCATATCTCATCTTCCCAGGATGGTTACGAAGACCCGTGGGCCTGTCATCCCCACCAAGTAATCCCAAACCATTCCAGATCTCAGGGGGAGAGTATGTGGGGCTTAAATTTACCCAGGGAACCAAGTGAGGCCCCGGGGGGAGCTGAGGGTACATACTGATAGCTACATGGAACTAGGGAGGTGGTACTAGAT
This sequence comes from Mustela erminea, assembly GCF_009829155.1. NCBI lineage: Eukaryota > Metazoa > Chordata > Mammalia > Carnivora > Mustelidae > Mustela > Mustela erminea. The sequence goes on from NC_045622.1 coordinate 72,591,626, forward strand.
ATTTCAGCAGGAAGGAATGAAGTCAGACCTAAGAAGGAACTTCCTGACTAAGCCATACTTCAGTGGGCCTTGGAAGGAAGCGGGGATTTTCCTCCCGAGCCCTGGGGCATTGGTGGAATGCTAAGACAGAGGATAGCATGTGTCTACAGCTCTGCTTTCATTTGTGACTGGGTAAAGACAGGTTGAGTTTTCATTTCTCACACTTCTTAAAAACAATCAGTAATTCAATCTCATAGTTAATAAAACAAGAGAAGCGTCTCTTCAAAGAGGTCCCCTCCCATTCCTGAGCCCCCAACTCCCAACCCTCCCCCAACATGTAACCCCTGTGGTCTCTCAGCTCCTGGAGTTCCTTCAGCCCTTTTTTGCACTTCAGGGAGCCCCACTATATACACTCTTCAGCCCTTCCTTTTTTGCGTACTACATCTTGGAAATCTCTCCTTGCCAGTTCATAAAGACTTTCCTTTCTTGCTAACAGCTACACAGTATTTCAACGGATGGGTCAGCATGGCAGTTTTTCCATATGAGGAAACAGATGTCTGAGAGAAATCACCTGTTCAAGGTCATTCAGGCCAGAATCCTGGCCTCTTAACTCCCAGTCCAGTGCCCTTGCAAGGGACCCAAGAGCCTGGTTCTGAGCCACTTAGAGGCTAAAGTGCCATCTCCCCGCCATGGCAGATCTCTGCCTGGCCTACTTCCACCTCTGAGGTCTGGAACTGTCACCAGCTAGACCCCAAGAACTGACCTTTACTCTTCACCTGCTTGTGCCCACTGAAACTCTGTCCCACATTTTTCCTTAAGCTGCTTATCTCTTAACTCAAGCAAAAGACCCGAAGGGCCTAACATCCTGTGAAGGAAACCGAAACCAGCCCTCAAGCAGTAACCATTGCAGAACAGGAGCTCGTCTGGGGCAGGCGGCCCAGACCAGCGTGAGCTTAACCCCCAACTCACCCCTGCGCAGAGGGACTATGGAGGGACTGACAATTGCCATTTACCTTGAATACTAAAATCTCCTCAAGGAGGAGTCTCAGCCTCATTTACGTGACATACAATGTATGTCTGAGCGTGTTTCCTTAAGGCGCATGCGTGATCTTATGCCATGTCTACATGTGATGACAAGGCTCCCCTATTTAAATATTCATCCTAACCCTCTATAAAAGAAACCCATTTGCCCTTGGTCAGGGAGTCACGGCTTTGGAAGTCATTCCTGGTGGTCTTATTTGCTGGAAATCACGTTTCCGTTGTGCGACAACTCACCTGGTGTAGTTTCTACCTGGGACTCGCGTTAGTTAGGTTACTCTGGCCGTCCTGCTCTGGGCTCCAAAGGTGGTAGGCTCTGACCCTTCTTGAGGAAAGAGGGGAGTTTTACCTTTGTGTGACCAGTTCCTCCTAACCCTTGAATGCTGCGTCCACGTCTTTGGGGGTGAAGCTGTGCCTGGGCTATTGGCGGGCTGGTCTCCTCCTCCTTTTGCCCCAACAGTGGAGCCACCAGGAGTCACGGGTTCCTTATATGTCTGGCCCCTTGGGGGCGATCCCTTACTGAGGCTCCACAGCTGTCTCAGCTAGACTGGCACGCTGCTTTGTGGGGAGGGGAGTGGAGGAAGGGAGGCTGGAGCCAAGGTGGGAGGAAATGCTGGGGTCCAGGCGTGTGGGCGGGAGTCCAAGGGTGGTGGTCCAGGTTACTTTTCCTGTTCCCTTTTGGCTGAGGTGCTGGTTCTCACTGCTGGTGAGTGGGTCCTCTCTGAGCCGAGGGACTCAGGGTAGAGTGTATATGTGTTTGTGTGTGTGTATACGCACACATGCGTATACACACATGTACATGTGCCCACAGGCCAGTGGGGCCAGGGTCAAGGAAGTTGGCTATTTTGCAGAAATCCTGGGGTGACTGTTCTCCTTGTACTCTGTGACTGGTGCCTGCACAGCTTGAGTGGCCTCCCAGGGCCACCCTGGGGGAGGAGATAACACTGTTAGCTCCCCCTCCCCCAACTCCTACAGCTCAATCCTCATCTGGGTGGACCATAGGAGGCTGTTCAAGTCTTTCCCTGTTGTTTCCTCATTGTCTGTAGTGGAGCTGGGTGCTTGGACCCTCGATCAATAAACACAAAATTCTGATACCTCCTAAAGACCCACTGGTTGGTAAGCAGCCCTGCCCTGGACCCTCCTGTGCCCTGGAGTGACACCCTCCCCCCAAAGCAACCCCATCAGAGCTACTTTTGCTGCCTCCCTGAGGGCAGGGTTAAGAATAGAGCAGGAGTGTCTGGTATGGCTCAGGAGCCGGGCCTAGGGGCAGAGTGTCTGGGCCCCTCGGGAGAGGATACTCTCAGCCCCGGCCTTACAAGGGAAATTTCCAGGATGCAGCTGCTGTTGGGACAAGTCAGGCTCACGGGATAAGTGGGTGGCCAAAAGGGAGGGGCCTGGCTGTGACCTGAAAGTCTCCGCTCTAGCAGAAGTCTCTGCCAAACACTTTGCCTTCTCTGGAAGCCTCCCACCCCTGTCCTTGAGGCTCCCCATGGTCCAGGGCTCCCGGATGGGTTGGTGGGGGGGCAGGGGGAAGGTATAGGAGAATCCTGCCAAAATCAAATGGATTTGGTCTATACTTCCAGTCTTCACCGGGGGCACCAGGGAGCTTGAGAGAGAGAGAGAGAGAGAGAGAGAGAGTGTGTGTGTGTGTGTGTGTGTGTGTGTGTGTAGAGGGTGCACAAAGACCAGATTTTGGGGAGGCAGGGGAGGGAGAGGCAATCACACAGACCCAGGGGTCTAGTTTTGCTCAAAATGCTCTGTTTATTGCTCTATTCAATGACCACGAGCAAATTATAAAAAGACACCAAATGTCTCTGTCTGCCGTGGAATAAATATTTAAAGTCAGCAATAAAAACACGTGGCTCCAAGATAACACATGTTGCCAAGAGTCATGCACGCCCTGCTGCCGGGCTCTCAACACACGCATGGACACGGGAACACACGCAGAGCGACACGCAGCGGGACTGCTGGGAAGGCTTTCCCACAGGGACACAGAGAAATGTTTCACACAGATCTGGGGCCCAAACCCCACCCCGCCCTCAGAGCGCCCCCTTCTTCCACGCCCACTGGGGCCCAGGTCCTCTGGGTTCACAGCCACCCCCCTCATTCTTCCTCCCATGCCTCACAGGCTGGTCACTGCCTCCTGAGGGCATCTGACACCAGGAGGTCACCCTTGCTGTGACATTCCACCCTCCCCACCCCAACCCAGAGACCTTTCCCCCAGCTGAGATCTCTCAGTCAACTCCTCAGGAGCTCCCCATCCGGTCCCCATAAGTGGGGCAAAATGCAATCTGCTGCATGGGAAGCGGGGGTGGGGGCCCGAGGCAGGTGCCTTGGCCTGGGCTGCTTTGGGGCTGGAGCTCACGACCCCTTTCCCGGGCTGAAGACACAGTGGCCGGTATAGACAGCAGAGACGGGTAGACAGAAAGACACACTGCGGCAAGACACTTGGGAGTGCGGCACAGAAACGTTTTGGATCAAGTAGCAATGGAACCATAGTTAAAAACTGAGGCCCCAGGTCTGCATGGCGCGGGTCAGGCCCCAGGGCCCCAGGCCTGGCCTGGCATATCCCTCCCCCTCTCCGCCCCCCTCCCCAGTATGTACAGTAGGAAGAGCTATATTGGGGGGGGGGGGCCTGGGGCCAGGCCAAGGCTGATGGAGGAGGAGGAGAAGGAGGAAGGAAGGGAGCAGACTGAAGAGAAGGAAGCAGGAGGGGCAGGGATGGGGGGGGGCAGGCCAGGCCAGGCCCAAGGCAGGGCTCTGCCCGCGGCCAGGGTGGGGGCCCAGACTCAGGTTGGGTGGTGCCCAGAGGACCTCAGGGCAGGAGTGCCATCACTCTGGGGCCTGGCGGGACAGCTGCTTCTCGTAGAGGCTCATGACATGGTGCACGAACTGGTATTGCTCGCATGTCTGGATCATGCCGCCCCTGGGGGCAGAGACACATGGGGGCATGGGGTTGGACGGATGGGCTGTGGGAGGGCGCCCCCAAACCCTTGACTACCAATCACTCGCAAGGGGTCTTGTCTTTGTGTAGAGTGGAAAGTCTGATCCCTGCCAGCCACCCCCTCTGCTCCTTCCTGCCCCTCCCCACACACACAGATAGCGGGACAGGGATGGCATGCCCCTCTACCTCTCGCCCCTGCCCTTCTGCTCACCAGTGGTGTTCCTGTTCCTGTTCCCTCCCCATCCAGCCTCCAGCTGTCTGGATCCAGCTGTCCTCTCCGCTCCCTACCTACCAGGAGTCCATTTGCCGTGTGTCCTCTGGCCCCTGACCTCGTGCGTGCATCAGTTTCCCCCGACTGCCCCTGGTTCCCCGTGGGCCCCCACCCCTGCGCCTGGGCTGACCTGTCCTGGCGGAGCTGGCACGTGGTCTTAAGGATGTCCACCACTCCCTCGTGCCTCAGCTGCTGGCAGCAGATGCTGGTGGCAATGAAGCAACCCGTCCTGCCGATCCCCGCGCTGAGAGCGGAAGGATGCCGGGTAAGGGACAGAGCATCTTCAGTAGTAGGGAGGCCACCCTGCCCAGGGGGCCAGCCGCGGAGACCCACCTGCAGTGGACGATGATGGGGGCACAGCGGGGCCCCTCCTGCTGGGCTGCCTCCTCCACCTCCCGCACCAGGTGTAGGAGTGGGGGCGCCCGGTCTGGGGTTTTCTGGTCGGGCCAGGACGTGAACCAGTAATGTTTCAGGCCTCGCTCTTCAGTCCCACTCTGTCCAGGAGACAGAGACCCACCCCAGATACACGTGAACTCTTAGACCCCACAAACCAGCCCACAGAGGGGATGGGAGGAGCAGCAAGAACACAGCAAGGAGGACTCAGGGAGTGGGACTGACGGCCTCTGCCGTCTACACCGTGTACAGCTCGGTGGCATCAGAGACCTAGAGCCAGCTCGGTAGTGAAAGCTCATCAGTGATGCTGGCACTGGTCTTCACTGGCCAGTTCTGCCCCCGCAACTCCAGGATCATCCAAGAGAGGTGGAGTCCCTCTCCAATCCACTCCTGTCCTCTGGTTCTTTATCTTGACAAACCGCCTGGTCACCCATTAGTCCCTCAACTCGGAGTGCCGGGACTCTCCCTCTCCCATCACCGCTCTGCTCCGCCTGCTCTCCCCGGCAAGTCTTGTCAGTTTTCTCTCCTCTGCGCCAGCACAACTTCTGCTTTGGCCTTTATCATCTCTGCCATCTCTCACTCTTCCCTGACTACTCCATCTCCAACATGGCCAGACGTGGTCTGTGTGCAGCACCAATCTGGACAGGCCGCTATTCCGCTCAGAACCCTCCCAGGGCTCCCGCTGGTCTCCGAATAAACCCATTCTTCTCAGTCTTCAGTCTGGCAAACAGGATCCATGGTCCAGGGTCTAGACCTCCAGGCCCTTCTCCCACCCCTATATACTAGTACTCAATGCTCCTGCATTCCAGTGGTCTGTAGATAAAACCGTGCCCTCCCCCTCCCCCCACACTCTCAAGGCTAGTCTATCTTCCATGCCATTCTTTTTTACTTTTTTCTCTGCCTGGGACATTCTTCCCCCCCTGTTTGCCCCATAGTCAATTCTTATTCATCCTGCAAAAGCCCAGTCAGCACCATCACTTTCAGGAAGCCCTCTCTGAGCACCTTGGCTAACAGAGGGTCGGTCTTTTGTTTTCTCATCCATCACTAGCTTGGTACTTACCATCTGTGGGTGCTCCTCTAGGAAAGAGTACAGGCTTTGGACAGCTCTATGTTACCGAGACACAACCCAGAATGAGGCTTAGGGTGGGCGCTTGTAAAGACTCATGGACAAAAGTAAATGTCCCCAAGCTGTCCGGTGTCACCGACACAATGAGGCAGCCCTCACCTCACTTCCGCCTCTTTCCAGGAAAGCAGAAAGCTGGTTCCTTGGGCCTCTAGATTATCTGGCTATGGTGGCTACCCGAGCCTCAACCCCCACCTCCTGGTTCTCTCATGCCCTCCGGCAAGGACTAGATCTCAGAGTGTCTCAGGTAGTCACTGCCCTGCTGGGGCTGAGCGCCTTGACACCTCACCTTCTACCTTCTCCGGTGGGAGAGGGCCCATCAGAGGGACAAGTCTCAGGCCTTGAGTTTGACCCTGTGGCTGCCAGTGTCAGTAGACTTCAGACTGTTTCTGGATAGAGCACCAGATTCCTGGTGCCTGGCTCACCTCTTCCAACCCGTGGGGTTATGCCATTGGGCTCTACTTTCCCCAAACATGGGTCTTATTTCTCAAAAACAGAACCCATTAATCCTCCTGATTCCAAAGGAACAGTCTCCTCTGTTATGCCTTGCACGGAAGAAGCACAACTTCAGGGTTGGAGGGTACCCCCACCACACACACACTCTTCTGGGCTGTTCTGTATTGTTCATATAGTATATGCCTTTTTTTTTTTTTTTTTTTAAAATCTTTTTTGTGTAACCCTCATGTCCCTGTGAAACCCAAACGTAGCAAGAAGCGCCTGCCCTCTGGTGTCCAGGTTGCGTACTACAGGAGCTCAATGTGACAATGGACCTTCTGTTTTAAGTAAGGACAGTGCTGGAGGCTTATGGAGATCCCTCATCCAGGCAGTCCTGGACTTGAGCGTGTCTGAAGCAGAGCTGGAAAGCATTCAGAATGACAGTGTAGATACAGAGAATCCAAGAGCTTTAAATGCAACTGAGGTTTCCTCATGCCTCCGGTCATCCACCCCTCCCCCATCCCTGCTTATGGATATACCCTGAGAATGCACAGGCCTGGATCTCAGCTACAGCAGAGTCTTGGACCCCGTTATCTGTGGTGTCCCCCGACCCCTGTCATGGCCCTGTCCCCCATATTCCCCACCCGGCCCAGCCCAGCCCCTGGCCTCACCCTGAGGGAGATGAGTCGCAGCCGGTAATCCTCAGTGTGAATGACTTTCTGCACGATGATCTCCACACCGTCGTATACCACCTGCTCCTCCGGCCAATACTCAGTGCACTTCTGCAGGGGCCCAGACCAGCTGCTACACTCACAGTGCCCGCATCCTCCAGTCTCCCCAGTGCCCCACCAGGGCCAGCAGGGCAAGATATGAAAGGGCAATGGGTTCGCAATTCGAGAGTGCAGAGTTCAAATCTCAGCTTCGTTACTTCCCCCTTCTGAGCCTCAGGTCCCTCTGGCAAATGGGAGTAATACCTACTTCAAAGGACTCCTCTGGGGATTCGAGTAAATGGGCTGGCACTGGTACAGGAGTTGCCAGAGTGAGCCCTGGCTGGTGGGGAAGCAGCCAGGCAGCCTGTTTCCCATCACAGGCTGGCCCATCTACGTGGCCCTGAGCAAATGACCTCACCCCGCTCGGCTTCCCATGTCCCCACTTTGGCGGCAGGCTACCAACCTCCCAAGACTGTCCTCAGGAGGAATATGGAAACGAGATGCTCTGCGAAGGGCACAAAGTGGGGGACCCCTGGGAACAGCACAGGGGAGTGGGGTCGGGGTGGGGGAGGCCTACCTCGTTCATCTCCTCGATGTTGGTGATCATGACGATGATGGGCGTGTGCTCCTGCCACACCATGCGCCAGAAGTCCCCAACCGTGCTGACGATGGGTCCCTGAGTGGCGATGTACACCTTCTCCTCCCCACCATAGCCCTGCGGCCAGCCAAGTCCAGGCTGTCAGGGCCGGATGCAGTGCTCCCTGGGCCTAGTCCCCACACTCAGGCCTTTCCCTGGGGGGTAGGGGTTGCTGGTGGGAGCCACGCTGGCTTAGGGCCAAGCCTGGAAGACAGATCTTGTGGGCTCGGGCCTCCCTTTCAGGGAGAGGTCACAGGGATGGGGCTACATACCCGGATGTAGTTGGCATTGATGTAAGAACTCAGAGGGTCCTCAGGGTCTGGTGAGGTCAGACACACTCTGCTGTGGGGGTCTGGGGCGGGGGGGAGACAGGTGAGGCTGGTATTTGACAGGTGCAACAACCCCTTTAGGGCAGGGCCCCATCTTATCGGGCCCACTACAGGGCACCTGCATTTCTTTTGAGACTCTTGAAGTTTCTCCTTCCCCTGCCCACTAGCCAAACACTGGCCCATCTCTGTGGCCCTGGCTCTCTACCTCTGTGGCATCAGTGCCTGCCCCTTGTCTGTGTCCCTTAAGCTGCCCTGGTCTCCCCGTGCCTCATGTTCTGGAGAGGACAGAGTTAAGTCAAGTAAAGAACGACCTAGGAGACACATCCCTATTAGCAGTGACAAGCGTTTGGCACACACGGTCACTAATGCGCTGGGTCTACTTGAAAAGCACACAGTCTTCCTAAGCCTCAATTTTCCTATCTGTAATAAGGGGGTAAAGCTGCCTACTTCCTACAGTTGTTGGAAAGATAAATAAGAAAACAGCTGGGAAGGTGTGATGTAAACCGTAAAGTACTTTGTAAATATAAAGGACTGTTGAGGTTTGGGGGTAGAAAGCCAAGGGAGAGCCCAGGGATGGAAGGTGTGGAGCCTTCCAAGCCTGCCATCCAACAGTGGGATCTCAGCAGCCGACGCACGTGTGCACAAACAGCTTTTTTCTTTTTCTTTTTTCCAACCCATTCACACATCCAATCCCGCAGTTACAGAGTCTTACACCCTCCTGCCCCTCTCCCTGGAGTAGAATCTGTTCTGTTCCAGCTAGAGCCTCCCTGGATGGAGTCTTCTTTTGGCGGTGAGGAGATGGGACAGACACAGGGAGGCTGCGTGGGATGTTTGGGGAGGTGTTGGGGGGCCCAAGGCCTGGTTTCTGCTCTGGCTCTGTCACCAGCTGCCTGTCTTGTCCCTTCTCTGGGCTTCCCTTTCTCTCCTGAATAGGGAGGGCTGAACTAAAGATGTTGCCAGCACCCATTTCTGGGGCTCTCCAAGGCAGGACAGGGGAGCTGGAGAGCTGGGTTCGAGTCCTGATGCTATGACTTGCTAGTAGTGTGAACGTGAACCACTAACTTAGCTTCCCCTGCTCTGCCTGCAGACTGGAGACATCCCTTCCATCCTAGCCCTACTGGTCTTGTAAAGGTGAAAGGAGTGAATGGTAACTTGTCCCCAGGCCAGTAACTTAGCCCGACACGCACTATGTAGCCCAGAGCTGTTATGACTGCATTTATTACCAGCTTTCTTAGAAGTTAGCAGGTAGAAAGAATCCCAAACCAGGGAGGGGAAACAGGAGACACTCATAAGCCTCTGCTCTCCAGCCCTTTTATGCCCAGCCCCAAGGCCTGAGGTCCTGGCAGCTGATCTGGGGATGGGGCAGCAGAGGAGGAAGGGGAAGGGAAGGCAAAGCTGGGTGGTCCAGGCAGAAGAAAGGAACAGGGAGGGAGTGCTGAGGGACGGGGTCCCTTTTTGTGGATACCTGCCCAGATTAGGGGCCAGAAGTGGGCACAGCACCCTCGGGCCAGACATCAGGGCCTTTGGCATGCACTGGGGACACGATGAGCCCACTGCCTTTGTGCCTGGCACTGTGCTTGAGGGCAGGGACTCCTCCTGCCTGCCCCCAAGTACTAGGCAGGCAGGCAAGCAGTGGGTGGTCTGACAGCTCCAGGCTGGGTGTGACGGCCCAGTAGGGTCACAGTAGGGGACACCATTCTGACCGATTCCAGGGCACAGGCCAGGATGGGGCATGGAGACATGAGGTGGAGAGGAACCAGCTGATCGAGGGTCTTATAAACCACGCTTCTAAGGCTAGACTGGAACACAAGGAACACAAGGGTGACCATGACAGTGTCTAAGGAGGAGAAGGACACGACTGGATTTCTGTTTTGCACCATTTCTGTGATAATGGTAGACGACGGGCAGGAGGGCAGAGTGCAGGACTCAGGAGACCCGTCAGGAGATTACTGCCTGGCCCAAGGCCAGGGGCATTACGTCAATGCAGTCTTTGCAAATGGTGCCCCTGGAACTGGGCAAGAGAGACGCTCTAACCCACAAAAGTCACATGGCAGTGAGGATGGAGAGGGAGAGCTGATCCGAGAGACGTCCATTTGTTCGTTCGTTCATTCATTCATTCATTCATTCATTCCCTCCCTCCTTCACTCAGATAGGAGCAGAAGGTCTACTATGAGCCAAGCACCTTTTTGGTATTTGGGAAACACAGTGGCAAATGCAGAGAAATCGCTCCCTTATATCTCGTCTTCTGTGCTGCCAGCTGGGGTTACCGGTCAGTCTGTCCTATGAACTGCTCTTGGATCTGTTCCTCCCAGTAGACTGGGAATTCCCTGTGTCTCATTCATGCCTCAGTTCCCAGCTCCTGGGGCGGGGGTTCAGCCAATGTGTGCCAAATGAATGAGAAAACGAGCCTCACAGCACCCCCACGCTGGCCCAGTGTCTGAGGCCCAGGGTCAATTCTTGCTGGCTGCGGAGGATGCTCTGTGGGGGCTCCAAGGCCTGGAGGCTCAGAGCTGAAGTGGCTCAAGAGCTTTCAGGGATCCAGTGGGGACCAGGAGGAGAGATGGCCTGGATCCCGCCCACTGCCACGGGCCATTCTGAGTGAGCAGCAAGGCCCTGGGTTCTGGGGGACCTGAGCCCCTCCCTCCACAGGGGGTTGGTTGGTTGGAAGGTGATAAGATGAGGAAAGAGGTGAGCAGCCCTGAATAATGCATCCTGGCCTTAAATGGTGCTTTGTTTAACCGGAACTACCTAGAGACTGTGTAACCATAGCAACCACAAGTCGATATTTTAAAAGTTAAAAATAAGTCATGACATCTTACATGTTGTTGGAGATGCTGATGGCAAAACTGCTTTTTTAAAGCCTCGTTACTCCACAAACTGAGTGGAGTAGGTTGGTGGGGATTCACTTTCAACAAGTCACCCCCTAAGCTAGCCCTGGGGCCTGGGGCCAGAACTTGGCAAGGGTGACAGGCAGATAGGGGCTTGATGAAAGTTATCTGAAAATGACACCCCAGGGCTGAAAGAGGAGTATTAGGTCACCTGGTCTAACTGCCCTCAAAAGGGGAAAATCCTTCTCAGATCTGCCAGGGGATGGATCATGCAACGCCACTTGAATACCTCGAGTGGCGGGGAGCTCACACTCTGGCAGACAGCTCATTCCCTTGTGGGGTGGCTCTTGCTGTTAAGAGGACTCCCAGTCAGACCCAACTCGACTCAAGGTAGACAAAAGAGCTTGCTTGATTCCAGGGTCAAGGAGGTTCAGGCTGAAACTCAGTTCTGCACTTCCTAGCTATGTGACTGTGGGTGAGTCACTTAACATCTCTGAGCCTTATCTTCCCCTCTTTAAAATCTGCCCCTTCTGAAGAGATAAAGAGGCCTTTAAATTCCTGTCCGGGAGCTGCTATTATCTTCATTCTTTCTCTCCGGGTTTCCACAGCCAGGGCAAGGGTGAAGGAATGAATTCACCTCTGCCCTCACAAGGGGGGGCCTTTCTCTTCATTGGGTACCCCCAACCCTCCTCCTCTTCTCCTGGTGACTCTGGACACCTAGCTCTAGGGTTGAGGTCTTCCTCAGGGCGAGGGGCATGAGGCGAAGGTGAGCCCATCCCTACCCCCTGGGGCGCAGAGTTACTCACTGGGAAGGATGGTTTTATACCGGTTCTTCCGCACCAGCCCAGGGATGTCATACTCCTTTGGATCCACAAAGTTCATGGGGATTTCCTATGAGAGCAGGACACGGGGGTGTTACCAGCTGTGGGCTCTCACAGACGTTTGAATCCAGCACTGGTCGGCCCTTAACTTCTAGCCCAGACACTTGCTTGAAAGCATACATTCATTCAGTGAACATTTACTAGTAAACGAGTCTGCATGTAAAAAGCACTGTAAATCGTGCCTGGCACATAGGGAGTGTATAATAACAGTTATTATTACAACTGTTGATCCAGAGCCAGCCTGGCATGTAGTAGATGCTCAGTAAATGGCTGATGAACAAGAACAAGAAAAAAATGTGACCCAACCAATCCCCGCCTCCTACCACACGCCCAGAGCTGCAGTCCACCTGCGTGGCTTTGCAGATCCGAGGGCCCACCCTGGACATCCCCACCTCAGGAGCTCAGCTTGGGCAGCTTGCCTTGTGAGAACATCCACCCCGTCCTCCTCTTCCTCTGTCCTGTCCACCTTAAACGACACCTCCTCCAAGAAGCCTTCCCCAATTCTCTGGCAGGCAAGAAGCCTCCTTCTTTGATGTGTTTGAGCTTCTCAATCTTGCTTTGTGTCAAAAGCCCCAAGTCCAAAGTTCTCTGCTCCTGGGATCTGGTCTTTGTTTCTGCCGCTCCCCCAATCTCCCCATGCCGCCCCCCCTACCCCCCCCCCCCCCGCCCCGCCGACAGGGGACCTGCTCTCCAATTACATGTCTGTCTCTCTTCCCTGCTGTGAATACGCCCCTTGCCCTCCTGTCTCCAGGTCTGAGCTCCCAGCATTCCTTCTGACCTCCCTCAGGTTTGGGAGCACTGTTCTCACCTTTCTCCATCTGTCCAAACAGTTCCCAGCCTTTAAATCCCCTCTTGCGCCCTCCCCACTACTCCTGGGGTGACTCCCCAGTGCCTCTGGCTTCTTTGCTCCCCCTTCCACCTGTCCACATGGCTCAGTGTCTGACCCCAGATAGGTTCACAGTGTCCACAGTTTGAGGACATAGTAAGTATGGGCTTCAAGGATCACTACACTCAATTTCTAGGGTTACTATGAGAATCCACACCCCCCCAACCAACATGTACAAAAATGCCCATGAAGTGAGGGTAGAGGCTGTGTTCCCCTGTCTCTGGGCCAGAGTGACAATGATCTACTGAACAGGAAACACCAGAGAGGATGCAAGCCCCTTCTTCAAGGGGAGGTGAGGGTGGTGGGAACTTACAGCGAAGCTGAGGGTGGGGTAGTTGGGGAAGACTTTCTGGAAGCATCCAGTGAGGGGATGATGTGAGCAGATGCCTGAGAAGAGAAAGGCCTGGGAGTGGGGGGAGGTGGGGGTCCAGTTTGAAGTGGACAGTCCCCGTAGGCATGGGAGGCTGGCCCAACTCAGCTAGGACAGGCCATGCCCAGCCCTGGAAAATGTGGAGCTGTGGGTCAGAGGGCGGCAGAGGCTTTCTCAGAAGAAATAGCCATCAGGCCCAGGTAGGAGACAAGGTGGCCTGCGCAAGGGAAACTGAGGGAGGCACATGACTGTCCCATCCCCCTGGCTTCTCCCAGGAGGGGCTCTCTCCAAATACTCAGGGCCCCTTGCCCTTTTCTGCCCATACTGGTGGGTGAGTTCCTGGATGGGTGAGTTCGAGTGAGGAATGCACTTTTGGGCCCAAGCCCCTTCCTTCCTCCTCCTTGGGGACCCTCCTGCAGAGAAGGAAATGTAGGGGTACACCACCTGGGGTGGGTAGAAAACTTGTTAATTCCTAGGATTAAGAAGCTCGCTATTGCTCCGCACCTAAGCCTCAGTCCAAGCTGAGTTTCGTCAACAAAAATGAAGGTGATATTGTCATCTCCCACATCTCAGCTAACGACTGGCTGAGCGCTCAGGCAGGCAAAGCAGAGACGTCATTTTCTGGGCCCCTCTAAGTCCATCAGGAGGCAGCTGGAGGCCCTTGCAGGGGTCGCGGGGGCTGGAGGTGACCGGAGAGTTGTCAGAGGATGAACAGTGCTTGGAGATGTGGGGCAGCAGGAGGGAAAACAACCGAGTCAGAAGGAAGGCTTTCTATCTATCACTTTCAAAGCACAGTGCTGGGCAGTTAGGACTTGGGGATGACACTGGACACGAGTCACTGGGCTGAGGGCTCTGCACACATTAGCCATCTCTTTAACCCTCGCAACATTCGGTGATTTTTATCCCTATTTTCCAGACAAGAAAACTGAGGCTCAGCGGGAAGCAGCTTGCCCAAGACGGCAGGAGAGCTCATGGACACCCCGCTCCACTGCCTGGCTGGATGTGTGACTGATGTAAGAGGCAAGGTCTGCCCGCTGTGGGTGGCTGGCCTGGGGGGACTCACAAAGAACTCTGCCTGCAGCAGGAAGGGGTCCAGGGCCTTCTCGTGAAGCTCCTCGGCCTGCAGGACCCGGGAGGCGCTGAGCAGGTACTCCCGGGCTGACTCCTCTCGTGGGGACATGAGGTAGCCAAAGCCCTCCTCATTGCAGCCCGGTGTGCACATGTCCAGGGTCAGGGAGACGTTGGAGCCCCTCCTGGAAGGACCGGGAAAGGGGGAGCACGTCTCAGAGGTGGGGAGGTGGGAGAGATCCAGAGTGGGAGCAGGGGGCCACCCAGGAGAGGAGTGGGAGGGGCTCCGCACTCCTGTGCGAGGAGTACGAGTCTCAGCCCTGAGACTGAGGCCTGACTTCCCATCTCCTGCCTCCTGTGGCGGAGCCACTAACCAAGGGAGGCTGGGGGCCCCAGTTCCAGAGGTTCCACCCAAAGCTACCTCAGCAAAGCCCTCCCTGGGCTCTCTTCTGTCACTGCTGTCCCAGCCCTGTGTCCCCAGGCAGTCATGAGAGTGGGCACCTGCCTAGACCAGAGAAGCAGGGCTCTACTCTCTGTGTCGTGGCCTTAGGCCCACCAGTCCTGGGTAAGGCTGTCAAGGAGTCATGGACATCTCCTCCAGGAGAGGTCAGGCCCCTTGGCTGTCAGGGGAGGAGGGAGTCCCGGCGCAGAACACGGCAACACAGATGTCTGCACTAGACCAGCTCTACTATCATGTTCAGGGTCTACGGCCCAGGGCAGCTGAAAAGCCCTCATTATATAGGAAGGGAAACTGAGTCCCAGAGAGAGGACAAGAATTGCCCAAGCTCACACAGTAAGGAGATGGCAGAGCTGAAACCAAGAGAGAGGTTTTCTGACTCCTCATCCAGGGCTTCTTCCATGATGTCGTATGGGTTACGCAAACCTGGTGTGATCTGGCTTACCCAGCAGGATTCTGAAAAGAAGGTGGTGACACCTCCCAAATTATGCTCTAGGGAACTCTATGGGACACTCTATAGAAGTATAGATGTAGGGTTCACTCTATGGAAGTTGAGGAATGCCACATGCTACCCCCTTGACGATTTACAATGAACACAAGTGTTAAAGGTCCTGACAAGTCTTGTAATAAACGAACCTACCCAAACTTGCTTGAGTATGGGAGTTTACGTGTGACTGTACACATGTGTACCTGTGTATGCCTATGTGCTCCTGTGCAGTAACAGCATTTACCTTGGGTCATTCTGATCTACGTAATCAGACCTGAGAAGCATGTGTCTACACTGGTTAAACCATGAGACTGGCTCTGACCTGGCCACTGGGAGTCAGAGTCAGGCACCTGCCCTTCTGATGCACTGCTGAGACCTCAAGAGCCCATAGAGCCCACCCCTCCTCTGCCCTTCCCACCTTTCCTGTAGACCCATGGACTTGACAGTCAGTGAGGCAGGGTCGGCCTCAGGCTTGATGTCCATCACACAGTCAAACACAGGAGTCTCAGGGACGGGGTCCAAGTCCAGGAAGTCATCCTCGGCCTTCTCTTCCATCCACTCTGAGTAAGTGAAGGAGGGCTGGCGGCTCACTGACTGGCGCCTGTCCTCAGGGGGCGGTGCGGTAGGTGGCTCTGGGGGGGCCCTCAGGAGGTGCCATGCCTAGTTGGGAAGATAAAGCATCATGGACCTGGGGCCATGCTGGCTAGCCCTGGAGTGATGGGGCAGACATAAGATTGAGCCCCCTGCCCTCAGTGAGTCTAGAACAGCCCTGCTTTCCTGGGAGCGGTGTGCATGGCACTGTCCCCTAGATGGGAGCTTCTAGCCCCCACCTAACCCCCTGCCCCCTCCCCTGCCTGCCTTCAGTTTCCTGGGGATTGAGATCTTCTTGGAGGGGTGTGGGGCTCCTACACTAGTCTCCTCTGGCCTTGGTCCTTCCCTCAGCCTAGAACACCGCAAACCCATTTTCAAGAAGAAGGTACCCTTCATCCCAGGTTGGGCACACTGGTGGAAGGAGACAGATGCCCTGACCTAAAACATCTAGCTTGGAGATTAGATGGGAGCTGGTTGGAGCTGGGCCTCTGGGTCTGAGGAGGGGAGCACTGAGGTCAAGTTAGCAGGCGCCTTACCAGGGTGGTAATGAGGATCACACACAGAGTAACCAGCAGCAGACTGGGGACTTCCCAGGTCCCAACACCCAGCCAGGCCTGGGGAATGCGAAACAAATAGGTCAGGGGGTGGTGGGGACGCAGTTCTCATCCATTCTGACAGTGACAAAACCGAGGCTCTGAAAGCTGCCGACCAGGGCTGGGTGGGGAGCAGGGAGAAGGGTTTTAGGGGGTGTGGAAGTATCTTCTGAACTCAAAGAAGCCCCATCCAGGGCTTGGTGACACTGGAGGTCCCCGGTCGCTCCCTCCTACCTGGGAGCTCCCTGGAGCTTACTCACCATGGGTCCCAGCTGTTCCGGGAGTGTGAACAAGGAAGAGAGGAGGTCTGTGGCATTCTGTGACCAGATGGGGCCATAGCCGCTGAGCCAGATCACCCCGCAGGCAAGCTGGGGGAATGCACTGAGTTTGGAGCCTGGGCTTCTCGCCCTCGTATTCCCCCTGCAGAGCTCGCCTGCAGCCTCACCTAGCCCCTCAAAGTCCAGACTGTACGGCTGAGGGACGAGGCCAGGGGCTTCGTGCATGGAGAAAGCCTCAGGACGCTCCCTGCAGAAAAGCTGACTGGAGGGAGCCAAGATAAAGCCCCTCCCAGAGGGGATCTCCCCTCCCCAACCAGGTACATACATAAAAGGAAAAGTTTCCAGAGCTATCTCCCTAGACAGGAAATCCTCGGAGAGATCCCTGCAGGCCTGGCTGCTGGGGAGCCCTAAGTTCCTGCTTCTCGGCTTAGGGAAGGTAGACTGTGAGGGTCTTAGCTAGCGAGGCTATAGCTGAGAACCCCAGCCTCCTCCACACACCGGCCAGAGAGCTTCGAGTCACCGAGGGGCAGACAGAAGGCCCCTCGTCCCCCACGAGCCCCAGGCAGCCATCTTGGCGAGGACGTGGTGGGCTGTCCCTCCACCTGCCCTCTCTCCAGACCCTCGTGAGGCCCGAGGTATCCTTACCAGGAACTGCGAGGCAGCCAACAGGCACAGGCTGCTTCTGACATGGAGGGAGTGGCTCCCGGTGCCTTGAGGTGGCGGCTTCTGAGCGGGCTCCGAGGGCAGTGAAGGCGGCAGGGGCGGAGGCATCTCTCTGGGCGAGTCCATGAGCCCTTCGGCCTGGTCCAGCGCCTCCATCACTACCGGCTGGGGGAGACCTGTGGAAGGTGGACAGGCGCCTGGTGACTCGGGCCCCGGCGACCCATGGCAGGCCGCTCCTTCTGGGGTGGCTGTGGCTTCCTCTCAATCTGGGATCAGTCAGCGTGGCTCCACTTCCAGCCGTCACCCTCGATTAGCAAAGCAATATTCACCTACCTTCGTCAGAAAGAGCTAAGTGTGGGTGGACAAATTATTTCTCTTTTATTTCTCCAGTAACAGAGTTAAAATGGCAGGAGGTTTTTCAGGGAGTTAACATCGCTGTGTTTACGCAGTTTCATTCTTTTCCATTTCTCAAGGAAACAAAAAACAACCACCTCAAACTCAATTAAAAGGGAGAGAGAGAGAGAGAGGAAAAAAAAGACACAGCATAACCAGGCCGTGACCCCGAACAGCCCTCCCACGCCTGCCTTCCAGATTTTTGTCTCCTGTGGTCTGTGGCCTGACTAGGGCTGGAGGCTGGACCCTGGACAAGATCCCGGCTATGCACCCCTTCCCACCTCAAGGCCCCACACTGTGGGGGCGGTGGGGGGTGTGTGGAGGAAAATCTTGGGGTATAAAATCAATGTCTAATGTCTCGATCTAGTTCTGAGTCTGTCTCTAGTTGTGTGACCCTGGGAGAGTCACCCCTTCTCTGGGCTTCGGTTTCCATACTTGGGGGGAAACAGAGGTTCAGCTCGACCCTTGGGTTCTGTACTGCTTTATGGAGCCCTGGTGCTTTCTCAGAAGCAACGGGTATTATCAAGAGCTCTGAGTCCTTGGTATGGGAGCTCTGCTTGTCCCCATTCCATACCCTGGGTTCCTTCTCAGATTATTTCAACACAGGGTTCCATGAGTAAAAACATGTGAACACCACTGGCTTAGATCTGAGGAACTGGCCGTAGAGAGTCTCTCGGCATCTACTCTGGTTGAGTCCCCGGTGTTGGATGTCTCCATTGGAAGACACAAGGTTTATCCTACTGCCGAGAAGAGAGGGACTAGCCAAATGGATGTTTAACAGCTTGACAGTGGGATGGGGCTGTCCACACAGCACCATGTAAATGGGACAATGGACTCCTTTCCCAGCTGGGTGACAACAGAACACCCCTACCCAAGACCATGTGAGGCTAACAGTTTTTTGTCCACATGCTTGCTTGCCCACTGGACAAACATTTACTGAGCTTCTTCCGTGGCCTGGATCACTGGTGTGGTGCAATGGGCCCAGGTCCTGGGGACCGCTCTATCTGGGTCCTCCCAGGTTCCTCCTTCTAGATGTTGACCTGGTGCAGCTCCCCACGTAATGCGATCTAGCCACACTCCTCGCAGTTCCTCAGGTAAGCTCACCTACTTGCTCTGCGCACCCCCGCCCCCCATGTTTTGTACCTACTAGTCCCTCTGTTCGGAACATCCCTCCAACCTCCTGCTCCCCTCCCCTGCCCACCCCCCCACACACACTCTGCCAAGTTAACTCCTCTTCACCTTATAGAACTCACATCACATGTCACCCCTGAAGCTGGTCCTCCCCTGCCACATTTTTCCTAGCATGCCCTGCCTCTCACTACCACCAGTAGCAACAATACATCTGGAATGTGGGAGACTCTGCTCTGAGTGCTTTATGTATGTGTGACGGTCTTCCCTCTTCACAGTACTCCTATGAAGTCAGTACGTCAGTGACTGTCATTTTATAGAAGAAGATGAGGCACAGGGAGGGTATAAGACTCTGCCCCGGTCATTTAGCTCAGAAGTCATCGAGGCGTGTTCAAACCAAGGCAGATAAATGGGCTCTGGCTGGGGTTTGTAAAATTATTCACTGAATATCATCTCTCCAACTTGTCTGTAATTTCCATGAGGGCAGGAGTGGAGTCCGTCTTGTTCATCATAACTGCGTCTAGCCAAGTCCTGACAGGTAAGCCGACAATAAATATTTCTACCAAAATACTTGTGTGCAGGATGGTACGCCAGTGTTAACCACTCAGTTTTCTTACCAGATAACTGGGGATGACGATACCTTCCTCGAAAAGCGGTGATGAAGACTATAAATACTATAAATGAAACACTCAGAATGGCACCTGGCGTCTAGTAGGTGCTCAATAAATGTCAGATTGTAATAACAACGTTAGCTCCTAATTCCTGCCTTCACGAGGCTCCCAGTCTCATGGGGAAGACAAACCAGTAGATACACACCCACAATCCACTATAGTCATTGGAAAATCCAAGTGCTAGGGGAGTCACTGAGCACACAGCTCAGATCCTGGCCAGTACCATGAAAAGGAAAAACTGCTGCTAAGTATGGATCCTGCAGGAAGCCAGAACTTTCCACCGTTGAGAGGCAGAGGCTTGACTGCTCAAGAGGCGAGGTCAGAAAAAGCAGTCAAAGGGTGATGCCAAATTCAGAAGGGCGGGAGGGGTCCAGGGCCCAGAGGTCACCTGGCTTGGCTCTACAATGCATAACATGCAGACTGTGGGCTAGTCCTCCTGCTCCTTGGGATTCAGTTTCCTCCTCTGAAAAAGAGGGGCTTGAACTTGAACCTGGTGCCTCTCAGATATTTCTGCCCCCCTCAGAGGAGAGGGGACATGGGTCTTCAGGAGAATAACGGCAAGCTCTCACGGTTTTGGACCCTGCTGCTTTGTTTTAAAATTCATGGGTGCTCTGGGTTCTATGCTATGGCATATCTGTACTTGTTTTGATATTAAAATAATGGGCTTTCCCCCCCTCCCCCAAAGCTTTGAGTCAAATTTCTCCTTCAGGAAAATGCTCTACAATTTATCCCGTGGCTTTGCCCTCAGGGGTACACGCACCCCAGTCTGAGAAGCGTGGAACCTGCCGGCAATAAGACATCATGCCGCAGTTATAAAAGATTCTGTAAATGAATATTTAATATCACGGAAGGAAATTTTGATGGTATGGTGAAAGGCAAGGTGACAAAACAGTATTATCTCCTCGGCCTTAAAAATTAAGAAAATACAAATGTGCGAATAAGAAGGTGGTAAATGCCCACCATAAGATGAAAAGTTAATGTGAGATGCTGCTTGGGAAGCACACTGCATGGCAAACTTCTGGCATACAGTAAGTGCTCAATAATTGCTGGACATGGTAAATAGAAAGAATAGAAGCCAGGTGTTCACAGTGGTTCTTTGGAGGAGGGGGAGAGGAGAAGAGGGCTTTTTGTCATTGTTTATATATTGTCAGTTTCCTCCGATACATATACACATACAGTGATATGCAGATACATAAACACACGTGTGCCCAGACGCATACACACATATACACATACACATGTATTTATATATAGTGGAAGAAATATTTAGAAGAGGGATCACTGCTCTGAGTTCGGACACCATGAGGTCTTGTTAATACTCCTGAGTTCTAGGCCCTGTCATACCTGTCCCACCTAAATGCACGAGGTGGGACATGAGAGTGCGAGAGTGTACGCAGCTCTGTGACCCACCCAGCAGTGTAACAGCCACTCCCAAGACAGGCCCTCTGATGATGCGGAGTCACCACTTTTCTGTATAAAAGACGGCAGGTCGATTGCCTGGCACCTTGCGGGGGCTGAAGGGGAACGGCAGGCTGGTAGGACCCTGTACGCCCATCTCAAAGAGAAAAAGTGAAGGCTGCTCTTCTGTTTTGTTTTGTTTTGAAATCCAGAGGGCACCTGGCAGTGAATCCAACTGATGGGTATTCACTGAGCACCTGGGAGACGTTGTTACCCTTCAGAGCAGGCTTTACTGAAAAACTGTTCTGGGCAGAATGCAGACGCTTGATTCAGGAAGATGCGTTTTCAAAAACACCGTATATTATGCATGTCGTTTTGGAGGGGGTCCACAGACTCTGAGTTAAGCACCTGTGATCTCGGGTGTGGGGAGCAGACGTCTGTGAGAGAAAGCAGTAGAAGCAGGGGAGGTAAAGAACAGGCTCAGGAACTGTCTCTCTTTTAGTCTCTGTTCATTCAGGCATGAGCCCAATACACACAGATTGGGCACCAACTGTATACTTCTCCGAGCCCTGGGCCAGGGTCCCAAGACACAACAGTGAACAAAACAGTCTCTACCTGCAGGCACCACAGTGGTCCTGGCCACGTTTGTCCTTTCGGCTTCCGGTTCCGCTCCTAGAGATTATGATGTCAGCTCTCGCCCTTGCCCTGCCCACCCTGCTACTCGCTATCCTGTGGTGGGAGCGGTACCCCTCCCCGGGCAGGCTCCGCACGGTTCACAAAGTGCTGCTGCACACGCAGTTGCGTTGGCTTCCCTCGGCAGCCCCGTGAGGCAGACATTAGCATCATCAGCCCCGTTTTGTCGGTGAGAGGCGGCTGCTTGTGTCAAAGGCTGGCTTTTCAATAGTTCACAGCGAGGTAGCTGCCTTGCCACGCGTGAAGCCCTGACTCAGAGGCAGCTCGCTGACGACGCTGTTAGGCAGGGCTCCTCCCGGACTTGCCTCCTGCGCAGGGTGGAGGGGAGTTTCCAGGCTGGCAAACGGAGGCTGAGAGAGGTCAGATGGCTTGCCCAAGGAAGCCAAGACCTGGGATTCAAACCCAAGGCTTCTGGACACAGAGTGATCTTTCCAGGCTTGCCCATTTGCCATACTGTTTATCTGGAGGGGTCACTGCAGCGAAGGAGGGAGGCTGTGAGAGTCTGGGAGGGAGGGAGGAAGTCCCCGCATCTGGGGGAATCCTGAACCCTCATCGGCTGCAGGGGGTGGGGGTGGTAGTGCTGCATTTGTGCCTCACCACCCCCTCCTCCGGGGCTGATGGCTCCTCAAAGGCTACAGAGTTGTGGAGGGAGGAAGCCTGGAAGGCAGGTGTTTGGGATCCTGGCCTAAGCTCTAGGGACTCCGGGGAAGGCCTGCAAGCAAATAGCCTTCAGATTTTACCTGGGGCATGTGGAAGCACTGTGATCCCCCTCCTGTCACCTAGCACCTGAATCCCACCATTAAACTCTGCAGCTACTGTGTGCCCTGGGGCTGGCGCCGCCTGAGCTCCGGAACCGCGGCTGCTCCTGTCAGTGACTCATCCTTGGAGCTCACGGGCTGCCAGCCCACCGGAACTGGAGCAGAAGGCTGGCTCAGCCTGTTCCTGTTTACATGACAAAGGAGGTTCTGTCCCATTCAGCTTTTCTTCCTTTCCCAAACACGTCCAGGAGTGACCTCCCAGCCATGCCCACAGACTCTGGGGGTGGGGGGGGCCTGACCAATAGAGCAGCCCACTCAGTCCCAGCCTGGCCTCTGGAATCAGTGACAGTCAGAGTCTGACAGGCCCCGAGGGGCATCTAGTCTAGTCTGCTAATTTCAGGGGGAGAAACTCAGGACCAGAGAGGGGAAGGGGCTTACTTAGGTCACAGAGCTGGGAAGCAGTAGAACTGGGATCTGAACCCAGGTCTGTGGGCTTCTACTATCGAGGATCTTTCTGTTATTCCACAGAAGGATCTGGAAACCCTACAGAAGATAAGTCAGGGCAGGCCAAGCAAGCCTATCCTGAGGTTTTGCTTGGGTAAGCCCCGACTATAGAACCAAGGGAAGTAGGGGTCCCCAGGGGATTTGCGAAGGGATAGAAGAATCTAGAAGGAAGAGGCCCAATCAGCCATTTATGCCACCACAGTGATCACACTACTCAGCCATTCCCCCGGGAAAGGGACAGCCTGGCCTCAATGGGCCAGAATTCTGTCCTCCCTGGGAGGCTAGAGGGTGGCCTCCATTTTCTGCTACCTTTTGGAAGGTATGTAGCAGGCAAACTAGGAGTCAGAGGGGATGTGTTGGGGGGTAAGGAGATTCCCCAAAATAATGTTTTCATTTTTCACAAACATTCACCAAGCACCTGTTCCACGCTCTTGGGGTGTTTTGTATCTTGATACTAATGGTGACCAGCAGGACTCCTAGGTGTGAGAATAGCCCTGACATGTGCACATGCGGGCACACACCCACACCCACACACATGTGCACACACAAATCTAGCCCCACCGGGCAAAGGTAAACTGATGGTGGGTGTGGGGTTCTGGAAGTGGGCACTGGCTCCCTACAAGCCCTCTGCCTCCTCAGGCCTGCTGATCAGCAAGCGAGCAGGCTGCCACACTCACAGAAAGAGGCAGAGAGATGGCAAGAACCGGGCTGGCCTTGAATACCTGCTCTCTCATGGTAAGCTGGCTGAGGGTAAGGCCCGAGTCTTCCGAGCCGCTGCACTCCCATGGCAGGATGGCTTGCGAACAGGAGAATGACTCTGGCATACGAAGATTCTGGACTAGGACCTGGGTACCCACCATTTATCACCATTTATCAGCTACCTGACTTAGGTGGGCGGCTTACTCTCTATATAACGTGATTCTATGGTGGTTTTCCAATGTGTCTGTGAATTCCTCCACAATCTCCGTTTGCTGGGTAGTAGACCGAACGTCCCCTTTCCCTGCCCACTATCCCCAGATTGGATGATTGCCCTGAAGATGGGAATGTGGGAGGTGATGATCTCTGACCCGTGAGACTAAGTTAGAAAAGTCCATTTAGCTTCTGTGGCTTCTCTCTGGATGCCTGCTCTGGAGACCTTCAGCAGTCATAGGAAAACATCTAGCTGCCCTGAGGCTGACTTGTGAAGAGAGCAACAGAGCACGCGACTGAGAGAGAGTGAACGCATCAGACCTACTAGGTGCTCAGGAAAACTGCAGACTGAAAAGCAGCCCTCAACTCAGCACACAGGCCAATGCAGTAGGAGGGGACCCGCGCCAGAGGCCCCACGGGATAAATGAACTATCACATGTAAGGGACTTTTGTGTTTCAAGCTGATGTTCTGTGAGCGCCCCTCAAGCAAGGTGAGAATCTGTACTAAAAAAGAGGTGGGGGGCAGCTCTATTATGCTCCTTTCTGTCTGATGCAGAATTCTCCAGAACTTTCCTCAGTGACTTGCTACAAGCTAGGGACCCTGGTTCTCAGACTGCCGCAGAGTGCAAGCTCGTGGGTGTGAGGTCTGGGTCACACAAGCTCTGCTTCCTCCAAGCCAATTCTCTTAAACAGCCTACAAGACACGGCGCCAAGCACCCCCATGACTGCTTTACCAACACCAACTCATTCAGGCCTTATAACCATCACAGGAGGTAGGTAAGGGGACAGTCCTCTTTCACAGACAGGAAAACAGGAGTTTAGGAGGTTAAGTGACTTGCCCAAGGCCACCACAGCTCGTGGAAGGCCCAGCCAGGCCTCAGACCCAGGCAGCTGGGCTCCTAACCAGACCCTGTGTGGCCCATCCCTGGCTGGATCTCCAGTACTTCCTCCTCCTGCCTATCAGGGAAAGTCAGTTTGGGAAAGAGCTGCGGCCCATTCTAGAACACAGGGGACAGGGGTGACCCCGGAATGGAGGGGACAGGCCTTCTCTCATCAGCACCATCACACCCCAGCATTGTGGCAGGGTGGGGGGAGGCTCTTCTAAGGGCAGGGTGGGCAGAGAAAAGTAGGCTTGGGATGAAGATGAGAAGTCTGGGAACTCAGGTGTCCCACGCTCAGTCTGGAGAGGACGTGGTGAACGCGGGGTGGGCAGGGGGTGCTGGAGGCTGTGTACAGACCGCTGAGAGGCTGCGCTGGGGAAGGGGGCGTGGCAAGAGGCAAGAACAGAACCCACGTGTGAATGCTCTCAGTAGGCCGACTTAAGTAATAAGAAATCTCTCTAGAACCTGACTCTTGGGTGCTATCTTCCCATCTCCCAAAGTGGCTCTGTTTCCAGGAAGGTCGTTTTTTGTAGTGGGCTCTTGGCAAAAGTTTAAGAGTCACACAAAGTTCAGTTTGAGGCCAGACTCTGCTGTTCACTACTTCTGTGACCTTGGATAAGTGACTTGTTCTCTTCTCTGGATGACAGATATGTTAAGACTTGTTTGTTGGATATTGAGGATACCATAAAGTAAGACATACAAGGCGCTGGGTCTGGTGCCCGACACATGGTGAATGCTCCATAAACAGTAGCACAATTTAGAGAGGAGGAGGAAGAGGGGAAGGGAGGGAGAGCGAGGGAGAAGCAGCAGGCAGGACTTCCCTTTCATCTGCCAGGTGAGTCCCCCAGGAAAACAATGGATGCCCTGACCCCATGTGGGCAGAGGCTGTGAGCTGTAGGCTGGCAGCTGGGGTTGGAGGATGGAGTGGGCATGCGCTGAGGGTGGCAGGAAGGGGGAGAGGAGTAGTGTTGTCTCTGCCAGTTAATTAAATCCAGAATGCTAACAAGCATTCAAAACAAAACACAACTCAAGTAATCTTTGGATGGGATATAATAAAATGGTTCTATCTGAAATTGCAAACAGCTTTGTGGCTGCAAACAATGGCTTAGTTTTTCATGCCTCTCCAAAGCGGAGGTCCAGAAGTACGAGGGTGAAAAGGGTCAGTGAAACTCTGAAGGTACACCTCCCCCACCCACCCACCGTGGCTTCCCATGCTCAGAATTAAAAGAACCGACAGAGAGGCCTTAGAGTGAGGGGGTATGAGAAGTCTAAGTGCCTTATTAGACTTCAGCGCAAATGCATGGGGAGGAAAGGTCAGACTTGAGAGAGCATTTGGTCTACCGCCCATTTTACAGATGAGGAAACTGAGGTTCAAAGGCTGAGAGGCAGAACCAGGACTGGCACACATGTCTTTAACCCTCTCATTCAGTTCTTTCTCATTACGCCAGCATGGGAAGCTTCCCAGGGGCTGCCAGTGGGCATCTGAAGGGCTGAAGCCAAAGGCCTGAGTCCTGGCTTGGGGTTCTTTGGTGGGCCCTGGTCAGTGCCCCCAGAAGTGTAGGCAAGTCCAGTGGTAGGAAGGGAGCGGGAGCAACCCCAGACTCCCCAGGACAGCAGCGCCCTCCCATCTCACGCCTCCAGAGGCCGCCATCCCAGGTAGGCCCTCTGCAACTGGGGAGGATCATGATGTTGGTAAAGTGTAAGGAGACAGCAATCATAGTCCTAGGTCTGCTTCTCCTAAGCTGTGGGGCCCTGGGCCTTCTGTAAATTCAGACTGTGACCAGGGGTCTCTAAGGGCCCTTCTGGTGCTAAAGACACACCTATTTAAAAAAAAAAAACAAAACAATTAAAAAAATTTAATTCAGTGGTCTCCCCTCGTTCTTAGGATAAAAACCAAACTCTTTGTCATGATCCTCAGTGAAGACCCAGCACACGCTGGCCCCTGCTTATCTCTGTAGCCTCTGCGCACACCACCTTACTCCTATTTCTCTCTGTTCCAGCTTCTTCCAGATCCTCTGCGGGAACTGGCCTGGGAAGCAGAAATCTGGAAACCAGTGGTTCTGTACCAAGAAATTCTCACACAGTCTGTAAGGAGGTACGGAAGTCCATGCTGTCTGTGGTGGGGGTGGGAGAAGTGGGGGGATCAAAAGTACAAATTAAAATACATGCACACAAAATCTCACCACCCCTTCTGCAAGAGCTCACGGAGACGAACAAAAAACATACACTAAATACCTTAGAATCCATTAACTATGGGGAGGAGCAGTATGGCAGTGGCAGAGAAAAGAAAATGAATAAGCGAACAAACCCAGAGAGGGGCCTCTTGTAGACCAGTGGGGATAATGGGACCATGCACATGAATACCTCAAAGGATCATTACCCTGCCTCCCAAGGAAACAGGAAACAAAGCCACCAAGTTGTAAGTTTGGTCAAGACCTGATGGCGAAAGACCAACAGCCAAGGGAAGGCCTATTATCTTGTCTGGTCCCAGACCTGGGAGTGCTGGAGAGAGGGACATGGCTCTTCTGACCCTAGGGCAGGCTCTGGTGGCTTGGGAGTCAGCACCCCCTGTAGGGGGAAAGGCTCATCGTCTTGGCTGAAGCAGAGGGAGCCAACTGCCAAGGAGAACCCTCCACCCCCACCCGAATCTTCTCTTTTCTGAGCAACTTCACCAACATGATATCTGAGTCATTGTGTTGGCTTTCTCCAGGGAGTGAAGGGGATTCCAGAGCTTGGTAACTGTCTCCACAGGTGCCCTCACAGGACTAACTAACCCCATTAAGATCCTGGGGGTTGGGTGACCCTGAAATTCCGGGTCTGCCAGGATGGGCCACCCAATCTGGAGGAATGCAACTGACCCCAGAAGGCCTCCATTACCCCCAACTACCACTCTTGCCTGGCAAGGACTGATTAATATTTTAGGATGGCTAATCGTTTTTTAAATGATTTTGGAAAATATGAGGGAAAAAACCCCTCATAAAAGCATAAAGGAAACTCAAGTCATCCATAATCCTACCACACTGAGAAAGACACTGGTTTCCTTTTGACATATTTTCTGGTATTTTTTCTTCCTTTGTGGGTGGATTTTTTTCCCTCATAAATCATTCTGTGTATAGACGTATCCTTAGAATATGTCTCTCTGGATTTCAAGGGTTCAACTTTTCAGCAGCATGGCAGGTAGCCTCCAAGGTGCTCTAATGATTCCTCCTCCCCACCCCTACTCCCACCCCCTGTGGTGTTCACACTCTGCCGCCACACATGTAAGAAAAGCTTTCTTGGGCTTCCTATCCCAGCCCAGCACCAGGTGAATACAGCTAAGTGAGTGACCTCAACTGAAGCCACACGAACAGAAGAATCTCCCAGGAGAGACTTCCAGGACCCTCTGAATCATGAGCAAATAAGAGGCTGCTGTTTTCACTCCCTAAGTTTTAAAACTATTAGGTAGTGAACAGATTAACTAAAAGACAACTTGTTGGGACTTGAAAGGAAGAAATGAGCTCAAATGGAAAGATGAGATTTTTGTTTTAGTGGCTGAAATATTCTTTTTTTTAAAACTTATTCATTTATTTATTTTGAAAGGGAGCAAGAGCAGGGGTGGGGAGGGACAGAGGCAGAGGAGAGAGAATCACAAGTAGACACCGTGTCCAGCAGCTCAATGTGGGGCTTGAGCCCATAATCCCGAGATCATGACCCCAGCAGAAAACAAGAACTGGACACTTAACTGACTGAGCCACCGAGGCACCCCAAGATGAGATTTTTTTTGGAGGGTCCCTGGGCCAGGCAATGTGAAAGGGGACAGCGTCTGCCACTGCATATTTTAGGGATATGCCAGATGTCCATTTGTCTGAAAGACATTTAGCATCAACCTGTGTCAAGGTAGACAGCCTTTCTTCCCCTTGTGAAGACTCTTTGGTCACATCACACATCCAGGTAACTCCCTAGAATATCAGAACCATTTCCATCCTGGTGAGTATCAGAACCATTTCCATCCTGGTGAATATCAGGACCATTTTCACCCTGGTGCATATCAGAACCATTTCTACCCTGGTGAAGGAAAATGAATGACCCTCTTCCTGTTCCGCTGCCTGACTCAGCACGTAGACAACACTCTTGCCTGTGTCTGTGCTGGTTCTGTGAGGTGCCAGGTCTGTGGCAGGGCATCAAGAAACTATCAACTTCTAGATACTTCACAAAACTATACCCTCCACCCCACTGCTGAAGGACTGGGCTGCGACTTGATGCCTGGGCCCTTTGGAATATTTGAAGGCTTTTCTGTAGCAATCCTCACCATCACTGCTAGCTAGCATGTATGGAGCATTGTGGAAGAAGCACTTAGCTTATATCAACTCATTTAATCTTCACAAAATCTCTGTAAATATCTTATCATGGTACCACCTCATTTTAGAGTGAAGAAGGTGGAACTCAGAGCACTCAGATAAGTTACCCGAGGTCATGCTGCTGATCTGTGGCAGAGATGGGATTTGAACCCAGATCAGTCTGCCTCCTCACAGCATCCTAAGACTCAACTAAATGGGTTAATCCCTCCATATCTACCCTAGTATCTGGGAAGAGTTAACCTCTACCATCACTGATCAGTGGGTACCTGGGTTGGTACTTCTCAATACAATGGTATCATTACAGAATGCTCTCCAATTAGGGATCTTAGCACATCCAAATGGTGTTTCATTTTTCTTTAATTTACACTCTGAAGACTCAAGACAAAGACACTTCACTACACCGCTAGCTGCAATAAACTTTCCTAAATGTACTGGAAGTTTTGAATGAAAACAGAACTCCAATGATACAAAGAAAGAGAAGTCAACAGGACCTAAGCTGCTCAGTGTCAACAGGGACAAGGGACCCCCTCATCAATACAACTATATCCAGGCCATGTCTATCCTGGCTCCTGCACTTGCTCCGAGACCAGCCTGAACCAGAGCTAGGTACCAGACCCAGATCAGAGTCTTTGTGAGAATGAGGGTTAGTAGATGGGGGACAAAGTCCATTAGGAGGTTAACCTATTCCTTAAAATGCTTTGGTAGCTGGTTCCTAAAGATGACCCAGAGCCCTACTCATCCTTCAGGTCACAGGTGAAAGGCCATTTCTTCCAGGAAGTCTTCCCTGACTGCACCCAAGATAAGGCTGATTAGGGGTGCACCCTTCGCTGGTGCTCTGGCCTCCCTGAGAGCAGGCTCCAGGGTCTATACTGCTCTTCCCTGTGTCACCATAGCCTGGCCCAGCTGTGGGCACAGAGTGGATGCTCAATAAAAGTTTGTCAAATTGATAAAAGCACTTTTCAGTTGGCCCTTGCTGGCTTCTGGCCCAAGATCTTGTCTGTGTCATGAAGGGACAGCTAGGGAAGCTGTGATCTGACCCTCTGTCATGGCCAGGATTAGTTCCTGTGGGATTAGGGGAACAAAGACTTCCTCAGTAATGCATCCCCTTGGGACACCTGGGCAGCTCAGTCGGTTAAGAATCTGCTTTGGCTCAGGTCATGATCTCAGGATCCTAGGATCGAGTCCCACGTCGGGCTTCCTGCTCAATGGGGAGCCTGCCTCTCCCTCTGTCTGCTGCTTCCTCTGCCTGCACTCCTCCTGTTTGTGCACACGCTCTCTCTCTTTCTGACAAATAAATAAATAAAATCTTTAAAAAATGGCATCCCCTTTACTTCATAAAAGGCCACCCAGGATGGTCAATGGTGTCTTCCTGAGACCTAGACCTTGTCCCCCTCAAAAGAGGGTCAGCTTGATAACCATGATGATTTAGAACCTAGGGCTGGGCAGAGGGTAGCTTTGAAGGTGCTGGGACTTAGGTGGGAGTGAGTAGGGGAGTCACCAGGAGGCCAATTGCTCCTACCAAATGGGCAATGGCCTCCTCAGGCCTTCAGTAGCTTACAACCTTGCACAGAGCTGGCTAATCACGACGCTCTTACATCTCAGGGTGGCGGTGACCCTCGCGGCTCCAGGCAGCTGTTGGCTGTAGGATGCTGCAGGAGCACCTGTTCCTAAGACTCGAGTTGTCCTTACTCCAGCACCAAGCTCCTTCTCCTCTGGCCACGCCACTCCCTCCGGGGCAAGGAGACCACAGGACCAGAAGTTATGCCCATGCTCTACTTTTCAGGACACGCTCTGATGACTGGGATTCTAGAGCTCCCTTCCCAAATGTCCCAGAGCCTGCATGGGTACAGGTACACCCTTCTGAGGGTAGATGCGGCCTTCTGCTGGGGTACCTTTAGATTTGAGGGGTGGCCAAGGGGCAGAAATTGGGGTGGGATGAGGAGCACATGTGGACCCACAGACCAACGTGCCTGCATGCGTGCACACAAGGGCCCTCGAAGTGCAGGACTCAGCAGAGGGTGGCACGTCACCAGGGCCATGACGACGCGATGATGACGACTCATCATCATCGTTCACAGCCTGGCCTTGGTCCCTGCCCATGTTAGGAGTGGGCCAGCCTGTGAGCCTGCGCACTGGAGACTGTGGGAGTGACACTGATGACGTCATGCCATTCATTCCCAGCACCTCCCGGGGCCTTATCTACCTCCTTCCTCTGACCCGTACCCCAAATAAAGCTGCTGCTTCCAGGCTGGGCCTGCAGTGGTGCTGGCTGGAGAGGGAGCGGAGGCCACAGCATCAGCAGGGTTGCCTGGTTTCTTGCAAATATGAACACCTACACACAGAGGCGGGGGGAGTGTGAGTTTGAATGTATAAATGTATTTGGGTGACTGCGAGCAAGGAAATGAGCAAGCACTGGGGAGTGAAAGAGAAGAAAAGGAGAGTGACCCCGTGCACGAGGGCGAGTGCACGAGGAAGAAGGAAAATGTATGTGTGCGTGTGCACAGAGTGGGGTGCATGGAGACTGCATGCTTCTGATGGCCTGGGGAAAGGAGAGAGAATGGGAGGGAAGGAGTGTGCTCGCTGGTGTGTATGTGTACGTGAGAAGGGGCCTGGCCGCGGAAGAGAAAGAGACCTAAAGCCCGAATGATGGAGAAGGCGGATGGGCCTGGAAGATGGCACCATAAAGCAAAGCGATGCAGAGCACGCAAGCGGAAGGAGGCTTGCAGGTGCATGGGCTTCAAGTGGGTGTGCACCCGTGGGGCTGCATGAGGCAGAGAGAGACAGGGCGTGTGCCTGGGTAGCTGGGTGTGTGGGTCTGTGCATGTGCGTATGTGCGCACGGGGCTGGGACAAGTGAGAATGGAGATGAGCCTGTGAGCACAGGCGGGCGGCGCCCTGGGATACGAGTGAGCGCACCTGTCCCCTGGAGCTGGAGGCCCCCCCGGGGCTGTTGGCTGCTGGAGGCGGTTTTCACCCAGATATCTCAAGCTGGGAGGTCTACAGAACTAGACGTGCTGGTTCAGGCCCAGGTGACCGTGGCCGGGTGTGTTGGCCACACCGCCCCTGCCTGGCAGGGCGTGTGGGAATGCGTGAGTCACTCAGGCAAGGCTAGCCCTCACTCCACCTCGTCTCGCCTGGCGGGAAGACAGCTGGGAGGAAAAGACATGACTTGATGGCTGTATTTTTACACTATCCTTACGCAATTGCTTGCAGTGCCCTTGGGCTCATTCTAAAGGTCCTGCTCCCCAATTCTCTCGGCCTTTATACCCCCTTTAATGTCTAAGTTGCTGCTCAGATCGGTGGTTCTGGCTGATGAGAATTTATGGAAGTGTCCTTACCAGCTTCTAGAACCGCCCTATTTACAACACGAAACCACCTCCCTCCACACCCTCCCCCCCCTTCCTTTCTCATCCCTCCTCGGCTTTAATTTCCTCCACAGCACATACCCCATCTACCATCCTAAACATTTTATCTATTTATTTATTCATTATCTAGCTTTCTCTACAAAGCAAATGCCTACGGATCAAACTCCAGGGACTGTTCTGAGCTTCCCATCCATTCATGTGCTCCTCCAACAACTCTACGTGGTTGTAAATAGTATTCATGCTTGTCTCTTGTAACTGGGAGGCACAGAAAGGTTAAGCTGCTTGCCCGTGATCACTCCCAGGGGTAAATGGTGGAACCCAGCCCAGGTCCAGAGTCCCTGTTCTTTATCAGTGCACCACACTGCCCTGGGAAGGTGGACATTTTCTCAGTTCGGCTCACTGCTGAATCTTCAGTGCTTGCATGAGCGTCCTGCGCGGGGATTCCCTCCATGAACAGTCATCCAGGGAATAAAGAAATGAGTGAAAGACTCCCCTCGACATGCAGGACAAAATAGGCACTCGCCTTTAAAGAACGCGCGGTCCCGCAGACGAAACAGACAAAATGTGATTACGAGATCACACTGCGATGGCATCATGCGTGGGAGTCCAGTGGGGCGTCTAACTTGCCTAACCTCTGGCAGGCAGGGCTTTCTGGAGGAAGGACACAGAAGGAGACAGGCAGGGTGACATTACCCATCTCCTCCAGACCCCTCCCTGGGGCAGACACACCTTAGCGCTCTTGCCTCTGTTCACACAGTGCCAGAAACTGATAGTGGCTCCTCGGCGACAATGGGGGCAGAATGGGGAAGCGACCAGGACCATGGGCTCTGAAAAGAGACAGCACGAACGGAGTCCTCACTCTACCAAACACCAGTGAAGTGACCTTGGACAGACTCCCTCACTTCCCTGGGCCTCAGTCCTCTCATTTAGAAGATGGGGACCAGAAATCATCTCAACAGGAGTCTGTGAGAGGTACATGTGAGTATTTAGAACAGTGCCAAGCACAACGAAGGGAACGTGTCCGCGCCCCACTGGAGATAACCAATATTCCTCTTCCATTCTAAGCTGGTTGCTGGTTTTCAGGGAAGGTTGAAATTTCATATATTATTACTGTAGTCTCTCTCCTTGTGGTTCCATGCCATTTTTTCAGAAGCAGCTCAAAGCAGGGCAGGACATCTGTTTTATTTACCACTAGGTTCCTAGCACCTAGTATAATACCGAACACGTAGTAGGGACTCAAAAAGTGTTTGTGGAATGAATGTCTGTGTAATTATATCCAATCCTTGTAAGGATAAATACTCATATTGCTGTTTCAGTTTACAGATAAGGATTAGAGGCCCAGCAGGGGTAAGCGACCTGTCCACAAACACAGTGCCTCTAAGCCAGACTCTGATGCCAAAGCCAGTGCTCTTTCCTTCACACTGTGCTACTCCCCGCACTCCTATACATCATGTCCTATTTCCCGTGGGTTTTTTCTAGCCACTGGGCCATCCCCGGTCATAGAATCATCTCTGAATTCTATGACTCATATCTGAATCACGGAACGTTTAATAGTTGAAAGGGACTTTTGATGTCATTTCGACCTCCTACCCATTGTGGAAATTTCCTCTCTACTGTCTATCCAGATAATATTTGAATGCCTCCAGTGATGGAACACTCATTTTTTTCCTTTTGAATTATCCAGTACCATGACTGGACCACTTTCAGATTCAGAAAGAAAATTTCGGGGGCTCCTGGGTGGCTCAGTCAGTTAAGCATCTGCCTTTGGCTCAGGGCATGATCCCAGGGTCCTGGGGTGGAGCCCCTGTGTTTGTCGGGCTCCCTGCTAAGTGGGAGTCTGCTTCCCGCACCCTGTTCATGCTCCCTTTCTCTATGTCAAAATAAGTGGTTGCGTCCAAGCCAACCAAAGGGAAATAAATAAGTAAATAAATAAACAAACAAATAAAATCTTAAAAAAAGAAAGAAAGTTCTGGATCCCTCGCGCCAACAGTCCTCTTTTTAATTTCTATGTATCAGGTTTATGCCAGACTCTTAAGAGACACAGAACAAATCTGCTGCCCTCTCCACAGGACAGCCTTTCATGTATTCACAGACAGCTCTCACATCCCTTTGGAGAATTCTGTTCTTGAAGCTAGCTCTTTCCCGTCCCCACCAGGGACCTAAAAGATGACACCCATCCTAGACCAGCTAGACAGGCCTTCCAAAGCGTTTTTGAGCAATGGTACCCCCTACTGGATATGGCGTGAACTGCACCGAAGGGCTCCATCCCTGCCTGGAGGCGGGAGAAAGCTTCATCAGCAGCTGGAGCACTGGCTCATGGTGCAAGCCACATAACCATTTATTTTAAAGAGTCATCGCTTTAGAGTCACACCTACTTGTTTTCAATGTCTGTCTCAAAGAGTGTCCCTGCAAACGTCACTCGAAGCTTCCTTGCCAGTCATGAGGTTTCTGACAAGCTAACCTTGGGACTTTAAAGTCCGCATTCACAGGGCTGTTTCTGAACCAAAAGGATTGGAAGGAAAGAGGGAAAGGGATATTGTGTCACGGGATCACGGCAATTTTTTTCATTTGTCTTATACCTATCGTTCTGCAGTGAATATCTGTGATAAGAAAAAAAGTTTTATGAAAAGAGAATGAATACTAAGAATGTCTCCTAGCCTCCTTTCCTTTATTCCTCCGTGAGCAGGGTACCTGGTCTACAGCTGGGACACACTGCCACCCCAGGGGCAGAGGCAGAGCGGTAACATCTCCGTGGTGACTGACGGCCAGCCAGGCTCCCCATGAGCGCAACCAATCAGCCTCACGCAGTCCCATCAGACCCTCACAGCCCAGGTTCTCAACAGGCCAGGCGCTTTCTCCTCATCGCCCACCCACCCTTGGTTCCTGCCACATCTGGGTCGTCCATGTCCCCTCGCCTTACTTCCTTTTTTTTGCCCCCCTGCCTTACCTCTTAAAGTCTGCCCAACACACTGCTGGTCGCGGCCAGGGCCCCAGCATCGCCGGACTCCCCAGCTCCTCAACCCTCTCTCTATCCTCCCAGCACGCCCCCAGCTGCCCGCTCTTCCCTCCGTGGGAGCCCAGAGCAGCGTCAAATGACAACAGGTCATGAAAGATGATGAAAGACACCACGGATTAGAAAAACAAATCCTCATTTAAATGGAGACCTTGTGAGCAGCCAAGTCACCCCTCCGGAGCAAGTTCACAGCTAAGCGGGCTCGACTTCGGCTGGCGGCATCTGGGGCTTTCTCTGTGCACGGGGAACTCTGGGGACCCTGGATGCCCGGCAGACTCACCCGGCAGCCTCTCGCTGCAGCACATGTCCAGGGCCCCTCCCTCGGAGTCATCGGCTGGGGGCTTCTCTCTCTCGCTCCTGCAGATGAAAAATGCCAGATGACCCTGGGCAGCAGGGATCAAGGAAGAAAGCTGAAGAAGGATAAAAAGTCTTCTTGTTCACACTGTGTCTCTTGGAATAACCCTACCCCATGGTGGGGGGAGGGGGCGAGGAGAAGGAACAACCTAGAGGAAGGTCAAGTTGCAGAGGCAGGAGCAGGATCCTGCAAGGGTTTTCCCCATGCAATAACCACCCTGTCATCACCATCATCTCCTCTGCCAGGAGGGAGGGCTTACTATGTGCAAAGTACTTACACACTTTATCACTTTAAGACTTCACGGTGACCCCACGGATCAGGGATCAATCAACAGGAGTTAAGTAACTTGCCTAAGGTCACACAGCTCATTAGGGCAGAGCTGGGTATGAAATTACAGTCTAGGACTCCAGGCGTATGCGCTCACTGTTGTGTTATTCTGCCTCCTACTACTGGAGGGTTTGAATCATAGGTGAGCAAGAAGAGAGGTCTGGGTCACACACAGTCTGTGCCCAGCTCCTCGAGGCCTGCAAGTACCTTGTGCTTCGGGTAATAGAAAGTGGCCTACAAAACTCTTTTACCGAAATAGTTAGAAAATGTATATATATTTGTGTGTGTGTGTGTGTGTGTGTGTGTGTGTATTCTAAATGTTCTATTTCTTTCTGACATCAGAAAACCCCCTTTCTATCCAATCAGGGCACCTTCCAGGACTGGAACAGGGTCTAGCTTTTCTCCTTTACCCCGAAGCTGGAAAAAGGTTGCTGGAGATCAGCCAGACCCCAGGAAGTGTCAGCAGAATAGACACACCCTGGGAGAAACTGGGTAGCTCACAGGGGTTCCCCTACTTTGGAAATGGCCTGATGTGCAAATGTGGGTTCCAGTGGCCCTGCCTGCCCTTCACGTTCTCACTCCTGGCACAAGCTGACCGATCAAGGGCTAGACACACCAACCAGGCCACGGCAAGCAGATCCTCTCCGCTGTACTTTTCAAATGCATTCTGGAGGGCCTGCAGTCTGTGGTTGCTGGCTGTAAATCATGGTAGCCACAGTGTCCTGGAGAGAAGGTCCAAAAATATCTGCTGCTATGGGCCTTGGGGCTACTTCATTCCTGCCCATCCTGAATCTTGAGTCTGTCTATCAAAACCATGAGATGCCCCAGGATCCTGCCAATAAATTTCAACATTTTAGCTTATGCCAGTGGGATCCGATCTCTGAAATCAGTAACCCAAAGAAACTTGAATACGGCACTGCCAGCATAATACTTCCATGAAGTCTAAGAGGTCAACTACCTATTGGGTAGGTCAACCCACTATTTCTGCCATCCTGCCTCTCAGACTGGTCCTAAGGCCCTGTTAGACCCAGCTGCAGACCTGAAACAATTAAGGATAGACAAGCAGGGTTAAGGGGGACTTTTTATATCCTGACATCTTCTGCTCTCAACTGGCATTGCATTACTTTATCTTTTCCTCACGCCAACTGGCAGGGACTCTGAGGATCCCACACCCTGGAGCCCAGCTCTTGCAGAGAGAAGGCTGCTATCTTCAAGGCCCTTTAAATGTCTCCTGAATCCTTCCACTTTTCTCCCTCTCCACCACCTACATCTTGGTCCACACCAGCCTCTCCTGCCTAGATTATTCTGGCAGTCTTTTAACTGGTCTCTGGCATTCACTCAGGCTGGCCCCTAAAACATTCTCCATCTGGTTCTAACACATATGGCTTCATAGGTTGTGCAGTTTACAACTTGCACAACTGGATGGGACAGGCCTGAGCTAGAGATGATGGTTTCAAAAACTCGCCGTTTATCAAATAACTTTCTTTAAAAAAATACTTTAAGTAAAAAATACTTTAAGTGGCATCCTACTGCACTTAGAACAAAGACAGAAATGCTTTAACATGCTTTACTAGGTCTTGCATGATTTGACCCCGGTATATCCCTCCAATCTTATTTCATACCCCCTTTCCCTCTGTGCTCAGCACCCTAGCTGCAATGGACAGGCTCTTTTCTCCACAGTGCCCCTGCACATGCTTTTCTCTCTGCCTAGAGAGCCTCTCCAGCTCTACTTCCTAAGTACTTTTTACTCAGAGCACTGGACACAGTTTGAAGTTTCATTTTCATGTATGCCATTGTTTGATTAACATTAGACTACAAGCTCGATTTCTGTTTTATTCACCACTGTACCTTCAAAGCCTTACACAGTGCCTGGCTCAAAGTAGGTGTTAAATAAATGAATAAACAAATAAATACTCATTCAATCCGTTAATGTTGTCCTGACCTTCTTGAAAGAAACATCAGGAACCTCAAACATGGTCGCTCTCTGAGCTGCCCTGCGGGCAGGCCTTTGTGAAGCCCCCTGGAGCCCTCCTCCACAGCTGTTGTCTGGGGCAGGCACAAAATCACACATCTGCAAGGCCCCTCTTTTAGGAGAGGAGGGTATGTGGAGAGGGACAGAATGGAGGTCTGCCCTGCTCCAGGCACCATATTGAGCTGGTGGCCACGGGGATTGGGACGCTGGGGTTTTTCTATCATAAAGAGAAGCCCAGCTGGAGGGCAGCCCCTGAAGGCTGGCTCCTGGCTGGGTGCAGAAAGGTGACCAAGGTATCCAGGTACCTCTGGAAGGGGACCCATGTGTGACTCACAGCTGCTTTCACACCTTAAGCCTCCCAGGCCCCAAGCCGTGTTCAGAATAGCTTAGCACTGCATGTGTGCGGCAGACTCTATAAATAAGCTTCCTAGAAAATGACTAATTTCATAATCAGAAAAGCAGAAAGAGTAGCACCTCTCATCTGTAGAGGAAAATGGAGCAAGAGCCCGCCGCTCGGCCTTGTAGTTGAAGGACTCCAGGCAACCCGAGTCCAAATCTGCATGGTTGGGCTGTTCAGGGAAGGTCTTTGATGAGCTCTCCGAAGAGAAGAGATGGTCCATTCAGGCTGGCTGGAGAAGCCCAGTCTCTGGACACCACTCTCTCCTCCCCGCCAAGAGCAGAAATAGCTGTTTGCTGACAATTCCTGCAGGCTCCCTCCTTCTCCTCGATTTCTAGGAGCTGGGTGACGGGAGCAGAAAATGCAGCAACTTGCTGGGCTGGCCCCCCACTGCTATTCTTAGAACCAGAGAACCCCAGAGATGAGAAGACTTGGAGATCACCCAGCCTGTCCCCCCCTCACTGATGGAGACTATCTGGGCGGGAACAGAACCTTCCCAAAGCCACTGCCTCATTCAACAAGCGTTTGTGAGCAAGGTACCGGAGCTGTCCTAGGAATACAGTGACGAACCAGCCAGGCCCCTCCCTGCATGGCTCCCAGTTGTCTAAGGAAGACACGCGCGCACACACACATTTGCATGTGCACACGCACACACACACACACACGCACACACACATAAGGCTGCTCCCGCACCTGTTTTAATCGACGTCTTCATGCAATACCTTGGGGTTCTCAGCTCAGATTGTGGTGAGTGGGCAGGGTATGGGGGGGTCTTCTTCAAGGGGAAGATAAGAGCTGGTTCTTAAAGGGTGTTTCTAGATGGATAAGGGGTCACAAGAGAAAGACTCTCCTTCACAGGGCAGACAGAGAGAGCAATGGAGAGATCTGAGATGTATGGAACATTTGGCGCCAACTGGGGGAGCAGGCTGGTCAGTCAGTGGGAAGCGATGGGGGCTAGGCCTCACTGCCAGGAATCCTGCCTTCCCCAGTGGGGTAGTTTTCTTCCACTTGACCATGGGGCTTGCCTTGAATGGGGGTGGCACAGACCCCTCACCAGTGGCCTGGGTGGGAGAGGTCTATTTATAGGAAGGGGAGGCCAGTAGCATGTGTTTGAGGAATGGACACTAGACCTGGCCAGTGGCATGGGGTCTGGTCCCAAACTACTCCTTTTCCTAAACTGTGGTAAAATTCACCGAAGAGAAAAATCCACTATTTTAACCATCATGGGAGTGCAAAATCTTACGGTATTTAACACATTCACAACGGGGCACCACTGCCCCCACTCTCGGGTTCCAGAGCACTTTTATCGACCCAAAAGGAAGCCTCGGACCCATGAGGGAGCCCCTGCTCACTGTCCCCTCCCCTAGTCTCTGGCAGTCATTCATCTGCTTCCTGTCCACACGGATTAGCCAATTCTGGATATTTCATAGAAACGGAATCATATGCCACGTGGTCTTTGTGTCTGGCTTCTTTCACTTCAGCATGTTTTCTAGGTGCATCCGGGTTGGAGCACACATCAGGGCTCCGTTCCTTTTTATGGCTCGACAGCATTTGGCTAGGTGGATAGACTACATTTTATCCATTCATCAAGCCATGGATGTCTAGGTTGCTTCCATCTTCTGGCTATTATGAACAGAGCTGCAGCCAACCAACCTCTCTTTTAAACTCTGCCCCCAGCATTTTCATGACTGGGTAATCTTTTCTCACCCCAGGCCCCTGAAGCCTCATCTATCAAATACGGTGGTCAGACCCCTCACAGCCTGAATGGCATCTCTATCACTTGTTCACAGACATGCGTGTGTGTGTAGGTAAGGTGGACCCTACAGCTTTTCCACCATTGCTGGTTGCTGGACACTGGGCCTGGACCAGTCTGCCTCATCTTTCCAGAACTCATGGCTAGTGTTGGGTGGGGGAGGGTGTCAGAGGACAGGTATAGGCTGCAAGCTAGGTGACTCAGCATTCTAGCAGAGCCCCATCTGGGATAGACTGGGAGCACCTCACCTCTCCCTGGAGGGTGGGGGAGGGGGACAGATGGGTGCTGTGAGGAGGTGATGCCAGTTTTGTCTAGGACTAGTATAGAGAATTGGTTAAAGGTTTTGGGAGGGAGGCCAAGGAGCCTGTGCCCTCTTCCTGGGCAGGTGAGGGGCTAGGAGGGGCTAGGATGCTGAAGCCTTATTTCTGGGTGTGAGCCTGAGCCCCCAGCAACCTCCTGACCCAACCCCAGGCTGACATGTCCTCTACCTTGGGCTTCACACTCCTGGGGCTCTGAGCACCTGAGACATCTCTCCACTGTCACCATGGAGCTCCTTCTGCCCTCCCAGAGCTCTGATCCTACCAAACATCACTCTTCCCTTAATCAAACACGTATGCTCCTCTATTTCTAGGTCTTTGTTCATGCTGCTACCTCAACCTGAAATTTCCTTTCTCCCTCCTGCCAAATCTTACTCATCCAACATTTCCTCTTCCATGGAGCCCTCCATGATCTCCTGGGGAGAACCAAGCTCTCCCATCCCCGGGCTCCCCACACTCCTGGCTCACTACTTCTCTCTGCCTCTTGCTTTGTTCTGTTGCTGTAGTTAGCTGTTTAGACAACTGCCTCCCCAATCAGGTTTCCAGTCCCTTGAGAGCATCCCGGCCCTCACAGCCACCTCGGCATCCCAACTCTTCAGGACGTAATCCTGCTGTTGTGCACGTTAGAGGTCAAGTCTCAGGGTCTTGGGGTCGTGGCTCTGGGGGGCTATGGGAGAACAGACTCTAGCTGGGAACCTCCCAGCCTGGATAAGATGGCCTGGCCAGGACCAGAAAGAGGCCCATAATGTGGTCTCGATTTTCTTCCGCATGTTCAGCAGGCAGGGGCCAAGGACATGCTGGTTTCATGGAAGACAAAGGATGAAGCTGGCTACTTCATGCAAATGAGTCATGTGTCCCCACACATGCACCGGAAGAGGGCATGCCCTCCTCAATGCGGTGAGCGCCAGGGACACCCACACACACCACTTACCTGGCTTCCTCATAATTCATTCCCAAGGTGTCCAGATGGGGAAAGGCGCCATCGGGGGCCAGGGCCGGAAGCTTCTCAGCAAAAAGCACACTGGAGATGCAAATGGAGAGAGGCCAACTTTAGAACACTCAGATGGGAGACTCAGGCAAGAGAGGTCAGGTGCCTTGCCTCACATCACACAGCATGGACAGCGGTTTTCAGATAGTTAACGAAAATCCAAATTTCCTTGGGGAGTTAACTCTCTTTTTCCCCAGGTGCCCTGCTTGTCCGCTGCCACACGGAAGCCCCAAGATCAGAGGTCTATCCTGTGTTATTCCGCGTTAGACCTTTCTGCCTGAATGACTCAGTTTCTGTTGCTGGTTACCAGAGAACTCAGGCTGATGTGCGCAGCGAAGCTGGGGAACAGACAGGCTCTGAACCCCAAGCTCCCAATGCTTAGTTCACTGCTATTTCCATCTTGCCAAGCTGCCTACCCTCCCTGCCCAGCTGTCCACTGTCCGGCCATCTGTCCTCACGTCAGAGCAGACTGCAAACTTGGAGTGTTCGGGTTCCCAAACACAGGGTCTGAGTGTTCCCTGCTTGGGATGTGCCCAGATAAATGATGACTTCTCCATCCTGCTCCGTTGGTGGGAAACCAGGGCATGGGTGTGGCAAAAACCCAGTGGAAGAGAAGGTGGAAAGATCCTGGAGAGGCCCAGCCTGCAGAGGGGCTCATGCAACACAAAGTTTCCCATTTTCCATGTGAATCAGATCCAGGATTGGAATGTTCGTTTGCTCAACTAGTGTTTACTGAACAGCTCCTATGTGCAGGCCACCGTGTGAACTCTAGTTCACGGCCTTGTGGGGGAATGAATGCAGGACAGCAAAAGGCCAGTCTGATGGAGACGCTCAGGGTACTGTGGGGGCACCAGTGAGGTCCCTAATGAGGCAGAGAAGTTGGGAAACTTCCAGGGAAGGAATCTATGGTGTGCCATGAAGGAGGAGCTGAGGTCAGCAGCTACGGAATGACAGGGGCAGGTGGGTCCTTCCAGGCAGAAGGAGGGCATGTGAACGGGCCTGGAGTTAAGAGAAAGCAGGGCATGTTCAAGAGATGGGAAGAAATTCAGTCTGACAAGGGGAGAGTGAAAAGGGAACAATGCGGGACAGGGACGCTGATGGAGATGCTCATTTGTGATCCTCTTATTTCTTGTTTTCCATCTCCCTCCCCTCTCTCCCAAGGTGAAACAGACCTTCATTCTTCAAACAGCCCTAGGAGGAACATAGTTTAATTTCCTGTGTTTTCTAGATGAAAAGATGGAGATTCAGAAACGTGAAGTGACCCGCCCCAGGCCACA
Organism: Mustela erminea; assembly: GCF_009829155.1. Taxonomy (NCBI): domain Eukaryota; kingdom Metazoa; phylum Chordata; class Mammalia; order Carnivora; family Mustelidae; genus Mustela; species Mustela erminea. The sequence goes on from NC_045622.1 coordinate 72,634,022, forward strand.
CAGCTAGTAATGACAGATCTGCCCCTCACTGCCCATGTTCCTAAGCTCTCTTCTCTTCTGGCTTTCCACCTTGGTTGAAAACAGTGCTCTGAAGGTAGGAAGAGAGTGAACATGAATGAATCAGCAGACTACAGCGGCTGTGCTGTAATGGTTCTTTTTAAAAATTCCTCACTGTAGGTCTATTAGGCTGCGTCCCATTTCACAGATGAAGAAACTAAGGATTGGGGGTGAAGAGACTCTACCAGGCTCACGCAGTGGGCAGATGAGTGAAGGAGCCAGAGGCGGATTCTGGCATGCTTGTCTTCCTGCCCAGGACCTCAAAGGAGCTCCTTGCTGTAGGACCATTTGCCTTTTGTGCCCTCCCCAGGCCAGGAATGACTGGAAATCCTGCCCTGGACGATGGTCTCAGGTTCCTCCACATGAGTAATCAGCCCAGAGAGTCCTCCTTGGGAGACTGGCTTGGGTGGGGGTGTCTATGATGGCAGCTGCATTCCAATCCCGGAGCAACAAACATACTCTCTGGCCAGCAGCCCAGGACTCTTGTCCAAGGCCACCCTGTGACTTCGGGCCGGTCCTTTCCTCTAGCCCGAGTCTCAGTAGCACCAGCTAAAATCAAGAGACTTGAACTTAATGAATTTTAAGGGCCTTTCCTTAAGGTCAAGCCTCAACTTTAGGGCTGTCAATGGATTTAATGAGGCGGGGGGTGGTGGAGGAGCAGGAAACCAGCAGAGGGCGCTCCCAGCAGCAGGGCGCCAAGGCTTTGGTCATTGGGAGAGGATCCCACACCAGCCAGTCACTGACAGAGTCCATGTTCACTTCTGATGATTAGTATCTGTTGCGGATAGTCCTATTTGTATGGTGAGCCCCCAGAAAGATCAATCCAAGAGCAGGATCTCAGCGTTCATAGGTCATCTGGTTCAACCCTGTGTTCCAACACTCTGAAAACACTCATTCCGTTCCCTCTCTCAACATCTCCTGAGACCCAGGTACAGAGTCCAGTGTACAAGGAGAAAACAGACCCTCACAAACGTGAAGGCACGATCACATCTCTTGTGAGGGTCTACTGCTATCTCCATTCGGTTAATGTCCACTCCTACCTGTAACACCTTGGAATGTAATTTTCCCTTCACTGGAAAAGGCCCCTTTCGCCTTCCCAGCATGGAAAACTCTTGAAGACCCTTTAAAGCTCTTGTTCCAATGTCCCCTCTTCCTTTCTCACCTCTCTGTTCAGAAATGATCTATTGATGCCTGTATCCCCAGTTCCCACGGAGCATCTGTACACAAACCTGTGGACTGGAATTCCCACGCCTCCCCGCCCCCCGCCCCCTCCCCCGATTGAGTGCTCGCTGTGTGCTGGAGACCATGCCAACTGCTGGGCACATTCTCCATCCTTCATCTCTCGCTGTAACCCCATCAACGAAACACAGTGCTCCTCCTCCTCCCACACACGCGGAGATTGGGATTTGGAGGGACTGAGTCATTGTTCAAGGTCACACAGTTGGTAAGTGGCAGAACCAGGCTTCCAGCTCAGTTTGCCTCAACCCCAGGCCCAAGCTTTATTTAAACCATGAAGTGTGCAGCTTCTGGCACGGACTCTCCTGTTTGCCATACCTATACTCGATCTGACACCTGGCAGATAGATTCAAGACTCATTTCTTGGAAAGATCAATTAAAAGCAGGTTAGAGACTGAGTATGAATAAATGGCTCATTAAAAACCAAAAAAGCACAGGCTGTGGGATTGGGCAGCCTGAGTATGAACAAAGGATTCCCCCAGTGGTTGCTCAGTCTTGCAAAAGATACTTGGATTCTCTATGCCTCAGTTTCCTTACCTGTGAAATGGAGAAAATCATCTAGACATCAAAGGATTCTTAAGGATCTTAAGTGAGGGATGCCTGGGGGCTCAGTCTGTAAGCATCTGCCTTTGGCTCAGGTCATGATCCCAGGGCCCTAGGATCCCTGCTTTGCTGGAAGTCATCCCCAACCCCGCCCCCCCTCGCTCATGCGCATATGCTTTCTCAAATAAAATCTTAAAAAACAAAAACAAAAACAAAAAACAAAAAACAACCCTGGAGTGCCTGGGTGGCTCAGTGGATTAAGTTTCTGCCTTTGGCTCAGGTCATGATCTCAGAGCCCCGCATCAGGCTCTCTGCTCAGTGGGAGTCTTCTTCCCCCTCTCTCTCTGCCTGCCTCTCTGCCTACTTGTGATCTCTCTCTGTGTGTCAAACAAATAAGTAAAATCTTAAAAAAAAAAAACAAACACCTAAAAACGTTAGCTGTTTGTCTTGTACACATACCTTATCTTCTATGTCAGGCGCTGCCTGTTTCTCAGTGAATACAGCTCTTCTTTCCCCACACAGATGAGGTCTATGGAGACTCTAGAATGAGTCTTATGATGTGCCAGTAAATTGGTTCTCAGAAATATAAATAAATAAATAAATAAATAAATAAATGGAAAAACCATGATTAGTGGCACCTGCCGATTTCCATGGTGTAAATGGTCCCACCATTTACTGACTGACAAATGGGAGGGTCAGGCTGCCAGTTGTGGAGGAGATCAGGAGTGTTACTCCAACTCTCTGAGCCTGTTTCCTCATCTTTAACATGCCATTGTGGGGATGAGTAAACACCCAGCTCCTAGAGGAATGATGGAGAAGTTCAGGGCACAGAGCGCACTATGGACGAGTGAGCTCGCACAACGGTGGCGGACAGTGGTAACAACACTCCATCTCAGGGCTGCTTGTCCGGCTTGGACACTGGCCTAGCCTCAGCACCTGGCCCTTCACCGAAGGCCCTGGCAGAGTCTCTGTATTGGACTTCTTGGACTTCTAGGACTAAGGCCTTGTCCACTCTTGTAGCTCGCCCCAGTCCACATGCAATGAGCATTCGGACTTGGCCTATGTTGGTCACACACACACACTGACCACAAATGGTTTCAGGCAGCTGGTGTCTATGGGCCTCTGGTTGCAGCCTCAGTGTCCCTGATGCCACCCGTTGGCCTGGACTACCTGTGCCTCTGCTTTGCTCTGGATCACCCACAATGGTCCCATTTGGCCTCTGCTCTGCCTTTCACACTTATGAAACCTCTTCTCCCAGAGATTGTGTGTGCTTACAGAGTGGAGAGTTGGGGCTCAGAACCACGGTTGCTCCCCCTGCAGCCAGGGAAGGTTCTAGCTCCTGCCTCTCCACATCACGAAGTCTAGGCCTGGCCTGAGTCCCCACCCTCTGCCTCTGGTTTAGCCCTTCGGTGCTAAGGCCTGGCCCAAGCAGTGCCAGCCCGGGCTGGGAAGACCCTGGCACTTTAGGATTTGGTGAAAAGACTCAGACAAACCGAGTCAGAGGCAGAGACTGGGAGAGGAAAGGCAGAGGCTACCTTTGAAAACCTTGGTTGGGGGGCACCTGGGTGGCTCAGTGGGTTAAAGCCTCTGTCTTCAGCTCAGGTCATGATCTCAGGGTCCTGGGATCTAGCCCCGCACCAGGCTCTCTGCTCAGCAGGAAGTCTGCTTCCCCCCTCTCTCTCTGCCTGCCTCTCTGCCTACTTGTGATATCTGTCTATCAAATAAATAAATAAAATTAAAAAAAAAAAAAAGAAAACCTTGGTTGGGTCCGAGGAGAGACAAGAGTATCAATTAGAATGGGAAGGAAAAAGAAAAAAAAAACAACAACAACAGATGGGGCCAGGAATCAAAGTTCAAAAGGGTCTGACCTCCTGTATTCAGATGTACTGTAAGCTGCTTGCCTCCGATATGCCCCATGCTTTCCCATGCCTTATCTAATGAGACCCTTGCAACAACTTGTGAAAAAGACATCATAAGCTCATTTTGTCGAGGAGCTAATAGGCACTTGGAAGGGTTAGAGCTTGGCAAGAGCACAGGTTAAGTGTCACTCTAGTCCTGCTCAGGTGACCCATGGAAAAGACAGGACACAACCTGGTCCTGAGCCAAGGATGGGCGGTCTTCTCCACGCCTCATGCTACTGTACAGCTGGAGACCTGGGGCCCAGGGCAGGTTGTCAACAGAGGTCTTCAGTTATGGCACAATCCCTCAAAACATGACAGCTGACCATTCTGAGGTCACACACCTCAATGGAACTGTAGCACTCTGGAAACAGGATGGATTTAGAGGCAGAGAGACCTGGTTGAAACACTGTGCTTTGCCACCTTCTCCCCATGGGATCCCTGGTTGGTGTCTGGACCTCTCTGAACCTCAGTTTCTTCCTCTGGGCTGCAGGAGCAACAGAGCTGCCTGCAACAGAGTTGTGGTATGGGCTGTGGAAGTGACCGCAGTAAAGAAGGCACCAGGCAACCTGAGGCAGACAGCCTCCTCCTGATGACAGCTGACCAGGCTCAAAGCTTCATTTCCTGGCTCTCTCGAAGTCAGCCCCGCACCGGAGGTGCTCCTGTTCTTTGGACCAGGCAGAGCCATCAGCTCCGAAGGTCTGTTTCCTTTTTCCCTGGGCTCTGTCAGGTGTTCCTGGAGCTAACGAGAACAACACAGGGCCTCCCCAGCAGATCTGGCTCTTCTCCCTTCTGGGGAGCCTTGGGCTGTTGCCAGGTTCCCCCGTCAGACCCAGAGCCCTTGGGAAGATGGGTCAAAGAACCAGAAACGGGACATCACTGGATTCCCCAAATCTTCCTGCACCATGAACACTGCCCCACCTTCTAGCCACACTCATTTTTGATTCGCAGCCTTTGTCTCTCCTGTTCTTCCTTCCTGCAGAGGACTCTGCTCCTCCTCTCTGAGCTGTGGCTTTGGGCCATTCTGCCCTTGGAACCTCTGCCTCGGCACCATGCGTCCTCCAGGAAGCCTTTTTGGTGAGCCCAGGGCATGCTTACTGTCCCTCTGGCTAAATTATTCTCCCACCTTTTAACTTGTGACTTGGAATCTGGCAAAAGACTGCACCCCACCCGGGGCTGCTTCCTGGCTCTCTTGTTCAGAATCTGGGCTTCTGTGAGCTGCCCAGGCTGAGAAGGGATAAAGGACAGGCCTCCTGCTGTAAGGCCCATGACGGGGAGCCCAGTGCAGAGGAATGGGGATGGATAGCCAGACAATGAGCACCCAGCATTTTCCTGTATGCTCAGATTTGAAAAGAAGACAGGAAGGAGTGACTAAGTGGGAGAAAAAGAAGGAAGAGGTGAGTGAACAGAAGTGAAGGGAAAGAACATCCGTGTGAGACTCAAGAACAGGTCACAAGAGGACAGATCCCGGCTGCTTTGGATCATGCGTTAAGGCCCTCTGTGAATTGCCCCCTGATTATGTAACTCCCTGCCTTAATAGACTCCTCTTTGAAAGCATTTGGAACTTTACCTACTCCAGGCAGCCTTCCCTGATCGACTTGGATCTCTTCCTTGGCTCCCTGAGCTGTACTACTTTGTACTCATTGATGCCATTTCCCATGATGCTAGGTCCTCTGGGGAAGGGCTGGGGGGTCTCTGCTTCACTGGGGGCGAGTCTTATTCTCCATTTATCATCTGTAGTCAGAGATATTTTACACTGTCTCTTTTATTGGCTTCAGAGGGTGGGTGAGATTTATTTTGCATGGTTGGTTTTTTTTTTTTTTAAAGATTTTTAAATTTATTTGTGAGAGAGAGAGAGCGAGCGAGAGAGAGCGCACGCACCTACAAGTGGGGGAATGGCAGGCAGAGGGCAAAGCAGGCTCCTCCCTGAGTAAGGAGTTTGATGCAAGACTTGATCCCAGGACCCTGAGATCATGACCTGAGCTGAAAGCAGACGCTTAACTGACTGAGCCACCCAGGAACCCCTGCAAGGTCTCTTTAAATCCAGTTTGCCTCCAACACAATGTTGAGACAAGGCCTGTTATCTTATATTCTTATATGATTCTTTTCTGTCAGGCTCTGTTGGGCCCAAAACCCAGTGCCTGCCGTCAACCAGCATCCAGCTTAGTGCACAGAGTCAGAAATGGCCAAAATATGGAAAGAGCCCAGCTGTCCATTGACAGATGAGTGGATAAAGCAGACGTGGTACATACACACAATAGAATATTACGCATCCGGGCGCCTGGGTGGCTCAGTGGGTTAAGCCGCTGCCTTCAGCTCAGGTCATGATCTCAGGGTCCTGGGATCGAGTCCCACATCGGGCTCTCTGCTCAGCAGGGGGCCTGCTTCCCTCTCTCTCTCTCATTCTCTCTCTCTCTGCCTGCCTCTCCGTCTACTTGTGAGCTCTCTCTGTCAAATAAATAAATAAAATCTTTAAAAAAAAAAAAAAAGAATATTACGCATCCGTCAGAAAGAATGAGATCTTGCCATTTGCAACGAGGGGGATGGAACTAGAGGGTATTATGCGAAGCAAAATAAGTTAATGAGTGAAAGACAATTATCGTATGATCTCACTCATATGTGGAATTTAACACACACGCACAGGTGTGTTTCCCTGAACACGGGGGAAGGGAAGGGAAAGTAAAATAAGGTGAAAATTGAGAGGGAGGAAAACACGAGAGACAATAAACTCTAGGAAACAAAAGGGTTGCTGGAGGGGTTGTTGGGGGGATGCGGTAACTGGGTGACGGGCATTAAGGAGGGCACGTGATGTAACGAACACTGGGTGTTATATGCAACTGATGAATCACTGAACTCTACCTGTGAAACTAATACAAAAAAGAAACAAAGAATGTGTTAAATATCAACTCCCATCTTATGGGAGTGTCCAGGAGGACACGAGCAGAGGGGCTGGGAAGCTGCATGGAGCGAGGACGAGCACCTCTGGGACAAGCAGGCGTCCAGTGGGCAATGGGGAGGGCATGCCAGGTAGAGGACCGCGCTGGGGCAAAGACGTGCAGACATGCAGGAGTAGGGGAGGGGGAGAAAGACGACATGTGGGTGCAGCTGGGTGCATGCCACGGGAGAGGGGACTCCCGCGGCATGGAGGCCTGCTTGGCAGCCGGCTAAGGCATCCACACTTGAACTTGAGGCTGCTTTTTCTTGGCGGCATGAAGGCAGGTCTTGCCAGTCTAGCAGGATGTAGAAATTTGTGCCAGTGAGCTGGGGACACAACGGGGATGGATCCCCCAACTGCCTTGTGCCCCGAATGACCCCACGCGATGACGCCATTCCTATGAAGATCAAGAGCAGACAAGACATCCACGAAGGTAGAACCGGGAACACCGGTTACCTTGGAGGGCAGGTCCCTCATTCCTGGAGGTCATGGCTGAAGGTGCAGCTGGCAGTATTTACGGGATGGGGCCGGGAAGCCTTTCACAATGAAGAGTTCTCCCACTCAAAGGCCAGGAGGGTCCCTGGTAGGAAGCAGGGCTGCAGGCCATGGGCCTCACCCAGGCTTTAAGGAGCTGAGGAGACGGACTACATCTGGGTTTGGGGAAGATAGAGTTTTGGCCATGATGGAAGCCCACGAGGTCCGGGCATCTCAGGGCACCAAAGTGGCACAGAAGGTGTACACGGGACCTCCATGGACACTCCTGGGCTTTGGGTTTTGTCAATTCTGGCCCTCTGTCCTGAAGCTGCTCAGGCCCAGGAGGAGCCCTGGATGTCCCTCTGTGGCACCCCAGGATGGTCTAGAAGGAGGTCAGGCAAGGAAGCCAGAGGGAAAAGGAAATGGCCCCTGCAGGCCTCTCTGCTTATGATAAGCTCTGGGGGATGATGAATGAGCTTCTTCCTCTGATACGAGTCTCAGCGAGGCAGGGCACCCTCGGAGGTCAGAGTCCCTGGCATCAGGTCTGGAGGCTGCTCCTGCTGCTGCTACAGAAAATCATTTCCTGAAACCATGGGCGAAAGCAGAACACAGCTGACTTACACTAAAATGCCGGCCTCACCTCCTCCTGCAGGAAGCCTTCTCGGATCTCCACACCGTGCACACGTGTCTCCTGTGTTCCTGCAGCCCTCTGCCCAGCACTAGAGGATGTTACAGCCTAGGTCTGCATTCTGGCTCTGCCACCCCCCTGCTGTGTGACCTTGGCAAGTTCCTCAAGCTCTCTGAGCCTATACACTGAGGACCATAAAAGCCTTCTGTACAGAACCATCATGAGGGTCGGGTGAGATCATGTCATAAACACCCAGAAGAAGTTAGTGCTCGTTATTATTATCATTATTATCAGAGCACACGTCAGGATGGAGCACTGTTGCTGGGTTACTCGACTGGCACCCCCAAGAGACGTAAGCTCGTTGTGGGCAGGGGCCTTGTGGCCGTGTGGATTTCCTGGCACAGTAAATACTTGCATGCATGAATGAACTGTGTCCTCTAAGACCTCTCCGGAGAGCTTTCTTTTCCACCCACAAGGCTTCTAAATCACAATAATTCTTCACAAATGGAGGCTGGATTCACTTTTACTCTGTTCTCTCTTCTATTAGCTCCAAGGCCATGAAAAAGCCACAAACTACTTCTTCTTCTTCTTCTTCTTCTTTTTTTTTTGAAGATTTTATTTATTTAAGAGAGAGAGAAAGCACAGGAGCTCGGGGGAAAGGGAGAGAGAATCTGGAGCAGACTCTGTGCTGAGCGCAGAGCACAATGAGGGGCTCGATCTCATGACTGTGAGATCACAACCTGAGCCGAAACCAAGAGTTGGCCACTTAAACAACTGAGCCATCCAAGTGCCCCGAGCATCTTTTTTTTTTTTTTTTTTTTTTTTTTTTTTTTAAACTAATGGCTTGTTCCCACACTCCAAACTCCCAAGACTTCCTTCAGTGGCCTTTCTCATGCTAGGCCCACAAAAATCCTCTTAAAAGAAAGCCCCAATGGTTTCTCACAAAGTTAAACACACAGTGACCCTATGATCCAGCAATTCCATTTCTAGGTCCAAAAAAACCGAAAGCAGGGGCTCAGATACATACATCAGTATTCACTGGAACAAAGTCCACAGTAGCCCGAAGCCGGAAGCAAACCAAGAGCTCCTCAATGGACGAACGGATAAACCAAGTGTGGTCGTGCAGACAACAGAATATTACTCAGCCTTAAAAAGGAAGGAAATTCTGGCCCACTCTACAACCTGGAAGCATCCTGAAGACGCTGTGCTAAGGGAAGCAAGCCAGACACAAAAAAGGCAAGAACTGTATGATTGCACTTATGCGAGGGGCCCAGGACAGGTGAATTCATAGAGAAAGAAAGTGGAATACAGGCCACCAGAGGCTGGGTGGGAATGAGAGCTTATTGTTTAACGGATACAGAATTTCAGTTTTGCATGATGAAGAGAGTTCTCTGGGTGGGGGATGGTGATGGTAGTGGAATATTAGGAAAATATTGCGAATGTACTTAAACGCCCCCAGAAATGTACACTTTGAAATGAGTAACATAGCAAATTTCAGGTACTTCCCAATTTTAAAAAAGCACCCCCTACAGAACAAATGAAATGCTGGAGGGACCCCATCTCGAATCAGACAGAGCTGGGTACCACTCTGGCACACCCTCAGGGCTCTTTTGCCTCTGGCCTCCTGATCCGAGATCTTCCCGTCCATCCCCTCCTCGGCTCTCACTCTGGGGTCCCCCGTTCTCTTTCTGTGCCAGGACCCATGGCTACATCATTTATTTCCATGAAATCACCCTGCCCCTGTCCACAGTCACTCCTTTCCATCCCTTCGGCCCCTCTTTAACCCCTCCATGGCCCCGTCATACCCTCTTGAGGATGCTCAAAACGGAAGCCTCAAGAACCTGAGATAGAAAAGCTGCGGTTGAGGATGTTCACTATGGGATCCACCGACAAGGAAATGGTTAACCAAAATAGAGTAAAGCTACTGAGGATAAATAAAGATCAGGATGGAACATGGAAGTCATGATAAAGTGTTAAGTGAAAAACACAAGATACTAAAGCTAGGTGTGGACTGATTTCATCCATTAAAAAATACAGACCTTTAGAGACAATCAAGAAACAGACTCTTGATACAGGGAACAAATTGATGGTTACTGGAGGGGAGGTAGGTGAGGGGAGGCAGATAGGGATTAAGGAGTCCTTAATTGTGATGAGCACCTGGTGATATAGGGATGTGTTGCATCACTATATGGTACACCTGAAATTAACATTACACTCTATGTTAACTAACTGAAATTTAAATAAAAAAAATAAACTGCAGGAAGAAAAAAAGATTTTCGGAAGAAACAGAACAGGATGTTCAAGATCATGGTTCGTCTTACATTTGCTTTACAGTGCGGTCATGTTATTTTTATAATGCAATTTATTTTTTGAGGCCAGGCAACACCCTTAGGCTGATGATGAAACATACAATCTCTGCGGCTGACTCCAGACACCCACAGGCTGCCCATTGCTGAAGTCCACAAGTCCTTCTGAGCGACTTCCAGAGAGTTCTGGGGCAGGGGAACATCTGACTTGAAGCCTCTCTAATGACTTCAACAAAACACCTCACCAAGCAAAGGAAGGGCAATTTAAGGTCTTTCTTTGACCATCACACTGACCAAGAGATTTGGCCATGAACGGTTTAGCCTCTACAGTAGCCCAAAGTTAGACATTCTCACCAAGATCCTTGCTCTCCAACAAATCTACAAACTGTGGACTTTTCATACTTGAATGACATCACATTCAAATCATCTGAGCTTTATCATTTTGATCCTACTACACCTTACTCTGTCGTAATATACTTAATGGTTCATATAATTCCAAAGTATGCAGCTTCATACATAAATAGTCATTTCTAACATTCATGCATTCAACAACTATTTAGTGGCTAGTGCTGAGTATCAGGTTTGGTTTGCTAGTCACTAAAAATACAAGGAGAATAGGACTCTGGTTCTCTTGGGACTCCTTAACACTGTGATTTCTTATTCCTCAGGCCTATAAACACCTACACGATCTGGCCCTGCCCCTCTTTTCTACCTTTTTCCTTACCACCCTTCCTCTCTGCCCATCTCTTATACCCATACTTGTTGCTCCCTGAAAACACCAAGGTATTCTTACCCCAGGGCCTTAGCACTGGTGGTCTCCTCTTCTTAGAATGCTCTTCTCCCTGATTTCCTCACTTCATTCAGGTCTTTGGTCAACTCTCACCTCCTCAAGGATAGTTCTGTTTAAAGGCAAATCTCTTCCTTCACTCTTCCCTCTCCCCACCCTGTTTTATTTTTCTCCAGAGCACTTCTCACCCCTTGAAATGTCATATCTCTGCTTATGTTTTATTTTCTGTCTCCCTTGGTAGAGCTTGGGCAGGAAGTTCAACTTTTTCAGCAATGTATCCCCAGAGCCCAGAACAACCTGGCACATAACAGATGTTTAAATGTATCTGGAGATTGAATGAATGGATGAACGAATTGACTCTTGACAGTTTGGGGTGCTCAGTGAGCCAGCTTTGCAAGAGTCATGATGGCGTCCTGTCAGACCCACAGCCCCCACTGGCAGGCCTCCCTATCCTCCTTCCTACTGGGCTCTTTCTGTGAATGGCATCCTTAGCAACTCAGGCTCAAAACCCTTGCCACCACTTCTCATTCCCCCCTCCCTCTAGCACCCACATCCAAACCCCTGCCCATTTCGGTGACACTCTGGCCTCCTGCATCAACTCCTTTCTGTCTTCATTCTTACGATCACCCCCACTCCTTATCTCTCACTTAGACACTGTCATTGTGTCTTACCTGGGCCCCCTGCCAGTGGGTCTTCCCCTCCAATCTGTTCTCCACACAGCAGCCAGGATGAGATTCTTATTGGCCAGGCTGGATCAGGTCTCTCCCCTACTCAGAAACTAAAGACCAGTCTCTTAGCTTGGCATTCAATGCTCCCAGAAACTGCCTCCACCTTCCTACCCAGTCTTCCTTCTCGCAACTCCTCGGTTATGCTTTCTGCTCCAGTTGGAATGAAACACTTCCCAGTTTCTACACATGCCCGAGAAGGCCCCACTGCCTGTTCTCTGTTCATGCTCCCTGTAATACTTGAAATAATGCCCTTTCTTTCTTCTAGTGTACTAATCATGTAGACCCAACTCACATGTTACACAGCTTCTCCAAGAAGTGACTCCTGATTTTCCAGAAGAATAAAATCCATCCTTCTTCTCAACTCTTTCCCAAAGGTCATCTGTATCTCTTTTAGGGCAGGTGTTGGGAAGAGACCGGTGACATAACAGGGAAGAGTTCAGAATCTGGATTCAGATGATCTGAGCTCGAGGTACAGCTCTCTGGATGAGACTTTTAAATTATGCACCCTTAGGTAAGATCGACTCCAAGTCTTAGCTTCCCCGTTAATAAAATGGGAATGGTAATACTGTGGCTATCATGGGTGTGTTAGAGAATTAAATGTAAGGACAGTGTAAGAAAAGCTTTGACACTACATCAATTTCTAAATTCCGTCACAATTAGCTGTGAAACAACGGATGAAGAGAAGCGTTCCTTGTCCCAGGGAGGTTTCATGGATGTCTTATGCCAGCTGAGCCCTAAGTCAGGTGGGGAAGGGAATTTTGGGGAGAGAGGGACTCTGGGGCCCTAAAATCCCATGTCTTTGGGCAATGGAAGAGGGGAGATGTGGAGGGTATACCCAAAAAGCCTGGGCTCTAACGGTATTAATAGTTACCTATTCCGGAGCTCCTTCTATGCCCCAGGCACTGTGCTAAGTACCCTACATAAATTATCTCACCTCATTGTATTCCCTCATAGAGTAATAGAAGAGGAAAAGCAGGCCCACAGTAGTTATATAAATAAGTGCTCCCCTTCCCCCCACCCTTCTCCCTGGCTCAGCCCTGAAAGGTACCCTGCAAATTTCCAATCCCATGATCTTATCTTTCAGATGGAGAATCTCAGACCCAGAAAGGTTATGAGCATTCATTGAAGCTGTCCAGCCAGCGAGGAGGAGGCTGGGCCTGGAACCCAGATCTCTCCACATTCAGGGTGGGAGCCACTGCTCCACAAAAAGCCAAGGGGCACCAAGCATTAGGAAGTCTATGTAAATGGCGCTTCTGGAGTGCAATGCCATTTCTAGGGCCTACGGCCCGAGTGGTCGTCCCTGAAGTTAGGACACCTAGTCACCTTGCCAGGCTGCTCACCCCACTCAAGAAGGAAACTCTTGAGACAAGAGCCTCAGGCCCCTACAGACTGAACACTTCCCTCCTTGCCAACTATGTTGTCTACGTCTTGAGTCTCCTCAAGAGTGACTGACTTCATTCACTCACCACCCAGCTTGTACTCCTTCGACATATCTCTCGGGGCACCCTGTCTGCACCAGGCATCAGGCTCAGCTCTGGGGACACCCAGCTGCCCTTGAGGGAGCCTTGCCCTGAGCTACCACCTGAGTCTGATGAAGCTGTAACTCAAGCTTCCCCAGCAGCTTTGTCAGCAACACCAAGAGGCCATACTCAACAGACATCAAGGAGGAAGGGGCAGCCGGACGTGAAGGATTTGGGGACCTCCACAAATGATGACACAAGGGGCCTGGGTATAAGATGCAGGCCATTAAGAAGGAGGGGAGCGTGACTGGGAAGCCGTATAGTCAGGTCAAGGTGAGGGAAGGGGTTGCTTCTTGAATGCCACAGCAACTGGTCCAACTGAGGACACAGACTCAATGACTTCTGGGAGAGCCCAACATCCTAGAATCTGATCTCCTGCCCAGGGCTGCTTCATTCTTGCCAATCAAATCCCCAAACCTGGAGTGCTTGCTTGCATAAGAGAGCTCTTTCCTTTGAGGCTGACTGAAGCAAACTAAAGGCCACCCTTTTCCCCCCACAGTAAGGATGGTAGCAAATGAATGGCACCTGCCGCTCCAAGTGGGGGCAGGGCTGGAATTACAAAGACTTTGCTGGTACACTCAGATGAATTTTGGGGTTCCAGTGGCTATAGAATTGAATCATGTAGGAGAAAAATAGAAAGGAAAGCCAAAGACCCTAAATTCTAAGGCAGGCTTTGTCACTAACTCTGGTGACCTTGGTCAAGCCACCTCACTGGACCTCAGTTTCCCCATTTGTACAGTGAGAGGGTTAAGTGAGTTCCAAGGGCTCATCTGGTTCTGACCCTCTAAGCCACGTGATCCTTGGTCAGGTAAGCCCCTCAGGGCTCTGATCAGGACAATCTCCGGATTTTGCAGGAGTCTGGGCCTCATCTAGGAAAAAAGGGCATGCTGGGGGAGGGGAACGCGCTGGGCTTTTATTTTGAGGGTGGGTGGGTAGCCGGTGGTTTAAGCTACACTGTCGGTCCGGGGGAGGCGAAGCGAAGGGAAGGCTGGGAGTTCGTTTTACAGGCCAGCAGGCTAGCGGCGATCTCCTGCCTCCCTCCGGAGCTTCAGACCCCGGAGAGGCGATGAAGCCAAGAGCCGCGCACCAGCCTCGGTCGCGGAGGCTCGGACCCGGGACCACCTCCTCCATCCTTCCCCGCAACCGTGCACGAGCTTCGTGGGGAGTGGCTGCCGCTCTCTCCCCGGTACCCAGCGCCGAGCCCCCTCCCGACGCGGGTCCCCCTCCCCCAGTCCGGGGGCGCAGGGAGCCCCATGGGGGCGTGGCGGTGGCGGGCTCTGGCTTCTCGGCCCTGGGGGTTGGAGGAGGTCTCACTCGCGGGGCGGCCCCGGCAGGGACCCCGCGCCTTCCACCTCCCGGCTCCCCACACAAAGGCGCCCACAGAGGCGCCGCACTTACCGGCCAGAGCGGGCTCCGGGCGCCGGCGAGCGGGCGGGCGGGCAGGCTGGCGGGAGGATGTGCGCGCGCGAGTGTGCGTGTGTCTGCGTGTGTTCCTGTGTGTGTCTGCGCGAGTGTGTGTGTGTGACGGGGGCCGCGCTGAGCTCTGTGCGTCTGCGTGTGCGGGGGCGTCCGTCCGTCGGTCCGTCCGCCCGGCGCTCCGTCCCGCGCTCCGTGCGCGCTCCCTTGCCGGGCCGCCCCACCAAATGCGCTTGGGCTGCGGAGTCGCGGGCGCAGCGCCGGGTCGGCTGGGCACCCCCCGGCCCCGGCTCCGCCCCGCCCCCGGGCGGCCTGGCGCCGCTCGCCGGGAATTGCGCAGGGCCCGCGGGGCTGGCGGGCGGGGCGTGGGAGCTCCGGCAGCGCCCAGGGGCCCGAGTGGGGCCGGATCCCCGAGCCTTAGTCCCTGACCCTGCTCTCAGGCGCCCCCTCCCCCTACTCTGCGCGGAGTCCCCGCGCGCGCCGCCCCCGCGCGGAGGTTGCCTGGACAGCGAGGGCGGGGGAGCGGGAGAACCGCATGCATTTCATTCATGATTTTCTCTTCACGGGAGCCCCGGGCCCGGGCTGCGCCGATACGGCGACCGCCAGAGGGACCCCAGCGGGGTTGTGCGCTCCGAACCCAGTGCGGGACGTACAGGCAGACAGATGGGGGTAAAGGAGAGCAAGACAAAAGGGTCAGTCCTGGGGGCGTGGGGGGGGGGCGGAGGGTGCCTGGAGAGGGTGCTGTGCCGCTCCCCGATGTTGCCCGCAAGATGCCAACATCTGCACGGAGTGGTTGCATACCCGGGCGCACACAGTGCCGGGTGCCCAGGACCTGCTCCAGGGCTCGGAGGAGGCACCAGCCTCCCACTCTTCTTTCTTCAGTTTCTGGGGAGCAAGACCTCGCTCCGCCGGGTCTCTCCGGCCTGGTGATGCTCGCGGTGGGGCACGCACCTGTCTTGGCTTTCTCCTGGGCACCAGGGGCCGGGACGTGCAAGGAGCTGCCCATGGCCCACAATCTCACATTTTCCCAGGCTGGCACCCCGCTAGTTAGAGGTTCCTCATATTCCTGATTGGCGGGGGGGTGGGGGGTGGGTGGGAGGGGGGGGTTGGGGGAGCTTTTTGAGGTATCAGGCTGCACACAGAGCAGGGAACCTAAGCTCCATTTTTACATGGAGTAACCGAGGCGAGACACCACACAGCTATCACCCTCGTTCCAGCCACTATCCTCTTTCACCCGGAATTCTGCTATAGCCACCAGACTGGTCTTCCTGCTTCCAGCCTTGGCCCCCTGCAGTTGATTTGCCACACAGCAGTAAGAGATTCTTTTAAAACGTAAGTCTTCAATCCTACAATGGCTCTTCATTTTAGGCAAGTGAAAGCTAAAGCCCCTTAACCAGCTGCAAGGCCTCTCCTGAGCTGGCTCCCTTTGAAGTCTCTAACCTCACTTCCTAACACTCTTTTCGCAGTGGTCTCTTTTAATGCACTGGCTACATGGCAGCTATGCTGTGGCCTTAGGACCTTTGCACCGCTCTGCCTGGGAACTGCCCCCAGAGAGTCACATGTCTTGCTCCTTTACATCTTAAATGTGTCACCTCAAAGAGGTCTTCTGTGACCATCCTATTTTAAATTGGAAGTCCACTCTTCCTATTTTCTTCGTGGTAGTGATGACCTTTTTGTGTGTCTCCTGTGGCTCATTGGCCCTTCACTGTCAGCTCTCACCTCAGTCTGTGACATTCCAGTTCCCCAGGCTCCCCAAAATTTTGTTCTCTAAACAAACTATATTTTTCTGGTTTCTATCCTTCATTCATCCAGTGCTTTCAGCCTGGAAAGCCATGCCCCTCTGTTTGACCTCATTTGTAAGGTCCAGTTCAAATACATCTTTCTCCATAGGGCTTTCACTCATATCCCACCCGGAAACTAAGCACTCATTCCTTTCTGTCTGCTACGATAGCAGTTTCTTTCTTTTTTTCTTCTAAGTGCACTATAAACTCCTGGGCTAGGGATGGGTCTCTTATCTCTCCCCAGTTCCCAGCACGGAGGGACCATCATTGCATGCTTGTGGATTAAGGGCACTGATTTGGAAGGACAGGATCTTGATTAGTCTTTTTTCCCCCTAGGAGAGGCACAGAGCCCAGCTAGGTCTTCTCATTATCCTCAGGTAGTTGTCTGTGGATCCAGTCGTGCTGCTTGGTCTGTACGGAAACGTGGGTAGACATGTCAGTTACTGCTCAAGGACTTGTTCTCCCTCCCTGAGAGCATCATCTCTGTCCTTCAGCATAAGGTTGATTTTCACTAATGGCATCAGTGTAACAATAGCAGCGACCATAAATGAACGTTGAGTATGCTCCAGGCACCGTTTCGTGTATTTTCAATACATCGTTCTATTCATCTTCATGATAACTTTGGGAGGTAGGCATTTTGATATTCTCATTTTCAGAGTAGAAACCAGAAGGGAAAAGTGACTCATGTTTAAGGTCCTGCAATTGATATGTGAGGGGTGTGTGTTTCAAATTAAGATCTAGCTAAATCCAAAGCCGGAGTTCATAGAGCAGGGGTGCCTTACCGGCAAAGGCCCTGGAGGCTGATGGAGAGGAGGGGAGGGGAGGAGGAGGGCTCAGAGAGATTCGGCAAGGTCAGCCTGGCCCAGATTCTTTTGGAAGCCAGCTCAGGGAGTCACAGAGGCTTGGCACTCCAGCAGGTCTGGGGACTTGCTGGCTTCTGTCAGGGATGCCTGTGATGTCCTGTGGGGAAGGTGAGTTGTCACCCTTTGTGAAGACAATAAGGGAAGGCCAGGACTGCCTCAAAGACATTCCCAGCTGTGTGCTCTGGGTTCCAAACCCAGCCCTTGTTGTCAGATGTGATGTACAATGTCCATCTCCAGGGGTTACAGTAAGGATCTGTAATGACATACATGGTAAGACACCTGCATGATACATACCTGTGTGACTGGACCTACAATGTAGTAGAGGCTCAAAAAATGATCTGTTTCCTTTGCTTCTCGTAGGGTATTGCTGTCCCATAGGGATAGAGCTAACCTAGTCTTCTTACCCCTTTTCTGCCCTGTACATCCTCTTATTAAAGAGGTTTAAATTCCCATTGTCTGGTAAGTGTTACCATGGGGTGTAGTTAAGGAAGGAAAGTCCAACTTTTATGAAGGGCTTTAAAAACAAGCTATCCATGTTGCTTCCTTCTATTCTCCCCTTTCATCTGCATGGGTACTGTTATTACCAGTAAGGAAGCTGAGGCCCAGTACTGTGACCATGGCTTCCCGTTGGCCACAGTACTCTCTAATGAATGGCAGGAATGAGATTCTGACCGGTGTCTGACTCAGTGCCCTGAGCAGCGCCCATCTGTTTACCTCTTCAGCATGCAGAGTGAGCCCACCAATTTCCTTTCTCTTCTCTGATGGGGAAGAAGAATTCTGTGAGTCCCATGACAATGGAGTCATCCTTTGGGGGTCGGCAGGGGTTAGGCTTACTGGGCCATTTCGTGTGACTCATGTAGCCTCTTTTGAGGAAGGGAGGAAGAGGGGTTTGGGAAAGGCGGTGGGGGGGGCGGGAGGGGAGAAAGAGGACCTGACTAACCAGAGAGCAACTTGCTGGTGGTTTTTGATGGGCTTTTAGAGATTAGAGTCGATATTTCTTGCTTTTGGTCTCACTTGGAATTCACGCTACTAATAATGAAATGTTTTGCTTCAGTGAAAATGTTCCCCTATCCAGATTTTATTTATTTACTTACTTATTTATAACCCACCCCAATCCACAAAGGATTTGAGGTAGCTTGCCACAGGAACAGAAACCATAAAACAATGTTAAAATATCAATAAGGATAGAGAATCGGGACCAAGGAAGATGTAAATAAACTTTGAGAGACAAGACCAAAGCTTGATAATTACAGCTGATTTTTATCGAGTTCTTCCTGAATGCAAAGGAATTTGTATACATCACTTTATTTAATCCGTAAAAAGAGCCCTGTGAGGTAGGTGCTATTATTTTCTTCCTTTTGAGGCACAGAGAACTGAGGGCCAGAGAGATGAACCATGATGCCCAAAGTCACGTAACTGGTGAGCCATAGAACCAATATTTGGTTTGACTTTGGAACTCGTGCCCTTCACCGCTGTCCTGCCCTGCCTCCCCAGTAGAAAAAAGACTACAAATATGCAGACCACAGAGGCCTCCAGAGCACTGGGCTTGAGCCTCAAATTCAGTTCTGATCATCTTGGATGGCAAAAAGAAAGGGAAATAGCACATGGAACTAATGCCCTCACACCATACAAGCCTTTGTTCAAGGTCACTTCCTCAATGAAGCCCACCCTGACCACACCTTTAAATAGTGGAGCTTGCCTCTGCCTCCTCCTTGCTGCTGCCCAGTCCCTCTTTACCTTTTCCTTTATGATGGCACATTTTACCTTCTAACACACTGGGTAATATACAAGCTATAGTGTACATTTGTTGTAACATAAAGCACTCTTCAATATATTCTTTATTAATACATTTATTTGTAAATTTTAGATTAACTTATGTGGCTAATAGGGTCACTGTTTCAGTGTCCATCTTCTTCTGCTAGAATACAGGTTCCACACGGGCAGACATTGTCATCTGTTTGGATCACTGATATATCCCAAGCGTCATAATGCCTGGTGTGTAGTAGGTACTCAATAAATTTTTGTTGCATGATTGGATGATTATTTCAGCGAGGAAGAAACAGATCAATATGTCGAAAGTGGCAAAGTAGTTCACCTTTTTTTTTTTTTTTTTGCTAGTTTACATTATCTTCTCCTTCTTCCTCCTTTCTTTTCTTCTTTCTTTTTCTCCTGTTCATTTCCATAAAGAATTGGAGGCAGCTCTAACACTAAGCTCTCAGAGCACAGTTTCGGGAGGATTTTTCTGATGGTAGACCCTTAGGGTCCCTGTGGCCAATGACCTTAGTCTCATTGTTATAGGAAATGTATAAATGGGTTTCATGAAGCCAATTTTGGTGAGGTCTCTCAACAAAAGCTGGGCATGATCCTACACCTAAATTGGCAAAGGTAATTCATTTAGGGGTCAAGGAATAGTGTCCCAATATCTTTCCCAAGGACTTGGGATTTGGAGCAGATGCTGTGGGATGGGAGATGGGGAAATGAAAAGCAGAGCATTTGTGTGAAATAATTGACTTAAAAGGAGAGGACATCTTTGTGTTCCTAAAAGCTCACCTCCGGAGTCATATTTCCTGGCTGCAAGCCTGAAGAGTGAAAAGCCAAGGACATTAACAAGGTTTGTCAGAGGAGACGCTGAGCTGGGGTGGATGCGGGCTGGGGGTGTGATGTGATCTTTCTGTAGGAGCTGGCCTCATATCCGGGCCAAGCCTCTGAGAGCCGCAGACACCAGCCTGTCAACTCAAGGTGAAGGCCAAGGGCACCTGGCTGCCAATCCCAGGGAGAAACATCTGAAACACCATCTCAGGAGGAGTGAGAGTCGGAACTTTGATCACTCCTCTAGGATCTTATGAAGCAGATTCGCTCAAAAAAAATATTTTATAGAGGGCCTCCTCTGGGCTGGTCCCTATTCCGGAAGCTGGGTACCTATTAGAAAACAAGACACTCATCTTCCCTGCTCTCATGGAACATACATTCTAGGGGGACACACTGCCAATGAACCAGGTTAAAATAATGAATAAAAAAGATAATTTCATACAGGGATAAGTGCAGTAAAGGAAAAGAAAAGAGAACGGGGCGATGAAGCGTGAAGGTAGAGAGAGGATGTTTCTGACTGGGTGATCAGGGAGGGCCTCTCGGAGGAGATAACATCTGAACAGAACTTTGAGTTAGAAGAAAATGGCCACGCAGAGTAGGGAAGAGCTTTGTAGGTAGAACTTTCTCTTCTAGGCACAGCAGAAAGGCCAGGGACAGATGAGGTGGGAGAGGAGGCTGGGGGAGTTTGAGTTTTATTCTGGTGTGCTAGGAAGTGACAGAAAGTTCCTCTGTGGGGAGAGTGATGGGGCTTGACTCCGAATCTGGAATCGGAGAGAGTAGCAGCAGCAGAGAAGCACTGAGAATCCCAGCCCTCTGCTCCCAGAGGGCCCCCAGAAGACCTCCCATCCCGTGCTTCCCAAGTTGGTTGCATCTCAGAATCACTAGGGAGAACTATTTAAAAACTATAGATTCTCAGGCTCCCCCCACCCTCTAGAAAGTCTGACTCAGTAGGATTGGGCGAGGCTCTATCTTAAGATGCTGCCACTGATCAGCTGGGAACAAGTAGCCGGCCAAGGTCCCCCCCTTTTAGGGGGACTATATGGAGGTACAAGAAGGAGAAATGCCTTGTCTGAGGCCCCACAGGGTGTCTGCTGACCCTGGAGCACTGAGGGCCAGGGGTGTCTGGCAAAAAGCCACAGGAGTGACTACTGGCTAACATAGGCAAAGGGGAATTTATTGGAAGGCAGTGGGGGCAGCTCACGGTTGGAAGGGAAGGCTGAAGAACCATGCCTGGAAAGGTGAGAGTCAGGCTTGTAAGTTTCCAGGGTAGGGACATCTCCAGCGTCCCATCCACGTGTCCCCATAGAGATGCATGAGCACCTAACTTGGTTTTCTTCCTTCCTATCACTCAAGACTCCAACTTCTGGGAGATCCAGAGACTGATTGTCTGGGTTCTGGTTGTGGACTCCCCCCACTGGCTAAGGGAGGGCATACCCTGATTGATAGTCCTATTCAGACTTCACTCAAAACTTCTTCCAAAAGGAAACCAGGGATCTGGTACATAAAGAGCAGCCACAAATGTACACCACACGCGGAACCACACAGGGTCATAAAGATCACTAATCACTAGCATCATTCCCATCATTATAGTAACACTTACTCACTTACCACGTACTATTCAAAGCATGGTACATATATGAGCTAATTTAACTCACACTTTAAGGCTATGAGGCAGGTACTGAAGTAGGTGCTGAGCTGGGAAACTGAAGCACAGAGAAGGTAGGTAGCAACTAATGTCTAGATTCTGCTTTTAAAGGCTCCAATGGTCATTTACACCTGTTGCCTAATACGCTTCTCATTTTTAACTTGTGAGGGCAGGCATTTTTACAGTGGAGAAAGTGAGAGTGAACATGCTGTAAGATCTAGTTAGTAAGTAGGGGAGTCCTTGGATTCATACATTCACTCATTCATTCATCCACTCACCCACCCCATTGTCCGTCCGTCCGTCCGTCCATCCATCCATCCATCCATCCACCCATTCACTTGCTTATTCATTCATCAGGCAGCAAGCAGCTGTCAGGTTCTGGGAACGCACTGGTTAATAAGCTGCAGTTTCTTCTCTCCAGGAGTTCTCCAACCCCCGGTGGAGTGTTTGGGGCAGTGGTGAGAGAAGAGTCTAGAATGTGAGGCTGGCCCAGGAAAAATAAAAATGAAAACAAAACCAAGGGCCTCTTGTTAAAGGGTTTGGATTTTGTCTTGAGGGCAACCGCAGAAGGATTTGAAGCTGGGAGTATGTGTCTTATGCAGACAATTCTGACTGCAGTATGAGGAATGGACTAGAGGGTAAGAATGAAGGTAGGGAGACGGTTGTGGGGTAAGTGGGGTGAGAAAGCATGACTGCCCAGATTAGGATGTTGGCACCGGAGATGGAAGGACGTGAACAGAGTTGACAGATTAAAAAGTGGAATTTTTTTTTTTAATGTTATGAATTTTTTTTTTTAAAGATTTTATTTATTTATTTGACAGAGAGAGATCACAGGTAGGAAGAGAGGCAGGCAGAGAGAGAGAGGAGGAAGCAGGCTCCCTGCTGAGCAGAGAGCCCGATGTGGGACTCGATCCCAGGACCCTGAGATCATGACCTGAGCCGAAGGCAGCGGCTTAACCCACTGAGCCACCCAGGTGCCCTAAAAAGTGGAATTGACAGGACTTGCTGGTTGGCTGAGGCTGGGGGGTGAGGGTGGGTTTGAGGATGAGGCCAGGGTTTCTGGCTTGGGCAGCTGGGTGAGGTGTGGTGCCTTATACTGTCGGTGAGGTCCCCCTGAGGAACCGTTCGGGTGTGGGAGAGGATAAGTTGGTTTTGGACATGTGGTGTTTGAAGTTTCAGTATGACAGAGACAGGGAGGGATAGAGAAGTTTGTAGATCTTTTGCCTCCAGACCCTGTGATCCTCCCAGAAAGCCTTGCTAATGTGAGAATCTCCATCTGTGAAGAACACTCAGAAACTGAGACTGTCAGATAAACCTTGGAGATCCCCTACTTCATTTCACATGAGAAAACAGAGGCCAGAGAAACGTGGTTCCTGGAAGATCCCATAGCAAAGGGATGGTTGAACTAAAACCAGAAGGGCTTCCCGGAAGGCCTGTTCCCTATCCTCCCACAGGACCCTAGTCCAGAGGGCATGTACCAGACACTTCACAGCAGAAGCCAGACTCCAGAAGGGTTCAGTTTGGCCTGCAACTAGTTCAAACTAGTTGTCACTGTTAAGAAAAGATGAGAACATTTCAGGGGCGCCTGGGTGGCTCAGTTGTTTAGCGTCTGCCTTCAGCTCAGGTCACGATCCCGGGGTCCTGGGATCCAGTCCCACATCGGGCGGGCTCCCTGCTCCATAGGAAGCCTGCTTCTCCCTCTCCCACTTCCTCTGCTGTGTTCCCTCTCTCGATGTGTCTCTCTCTGTCAAATAAATAAATAAAATCTTAAAAAAAAAAGATTAGAACATTTCAAGTACAAATCCATATTTAAAAAAAAATAACAAGATCTGGCAACCTCAGGCTCCCATGGCTACATGACAGTGACCAATGACGCTGGGGAGCAGCGACTCCCTTGAAGCGGGACGAGTCCAGGTTGTCACAGTCCCCACTCTTTTCCCCATCACTGAGGGCATGTGCTATTTGCCACTTGTCAACAGGCCTGCTCTGTTTTTCTTAAAGAGCAAAGTCCCCTATTTTTGGTATCATAACTAAAATATCTCTTATCTGTCCCCAGCTTGCTTCATTGCCCTGGCTTCTGAAAGCATTTGAGGGATGACCCTACCCCTTCCCCTCTGTGAACCACACATTCCTCTTCTGTAAAGCGAGGTATTTGAATACGCTTCCGGGCGGGGCGGCGGGGGGGGGGGGGCGGCTCCAAGGTGCACTTCAGAAAGGAGATGTGCTATTGGCAATGTGTAATTGTTCTGCAGATGGTTTTTGAGGGATTGCTCACCCTTGACTCTTTTGTTCTTGAATTATGATTTATCTAAGCCCTTGGAAGAAAAATCCCTTTTGTTTTGGGAGTTTATCCTTCATCTTTCGATTTTGAAAAAAATGAGTACTTCAAACAATGCAGCATCGCTGCGGGGGCTCGGAAGCGAGCAGCGCCGCCGGAGGCTGTCTGGAGACGAAGGCAGCAGAAAACTCTTGTCTTTCTTCCTCTTCCCTTGCCTTCCCCTCCCCCCTTCCCTTCTTCTCCCCTCTCCTTCCCTCCCTTTCTTTCTCTTCCCTTCCTGTCTTTCCCCATCCCTTCCCCCATCCTTCCCTCTCTCCTCTCTCTTTTCTCCTTTGAGCAAAGATGTCATAATCAAAAACCTTTTCTAAAAAGACCAGTCTTATGCCCAATAGAGTTTAGGTTGGGGATGCCTGGGTGGCTCAGTAGGTTAAGCCACACTGCCTTCAGCTCAGGTCATGATCCTGGGGTCCTGGGATGGAGTCCAGAATCAGGCTCCTTGCTCGGCAGGAAGCCTGCTTCTCTCTCCGTCTCTGCCTGCCACTCTGCCTGCTTGTGATCTCTCTCTGTCAGATAAATAAATAAAATCTTAAAAAAAAAAATAGAGTTTAGGTTGCCCTTGAATCCAAAGGGTTGTTTCTAAAGACCATCCCCTCCCCAGCCAAACTATCAAATACTCAATGAAATGAACTCTTGAGTTTTAATTCTGGCTCTGTTATTAGATAGTTGGTTCATCTTGGGAAAGTAATTTACTTTTCTCTGGGCTTTGGTTTTCCCATCTATAAAATGGAAGGTTGGAGGAAATGCTTGGATGCTGTTGCATTTCCTTATGGCCCTAACATTTTAGGAGACTGCCAGAAATTTAGAGTTGTTTGTTTGTTTTTATTTAAATGATCGCTACACCCAACATGGGGCTCGAACTCACGACCCAAGATCAAGAGTCTCATGCTCCTTTGACTGAGCCAGCCAGGCACCCAACCCCAGATTTAATCAGTGGTAAAGGAAGGATTTCTATCCACCCTTCTCAGTAGATATGATGTGCTCCTAGCACCTGTCTTGCTAGGTAATCTTTCTTTTAGCATCATTTTTTTGTTGTAGGACCTAAATGTCTGTAATTAATTCTCCAAGTCCGATATAGCGCTCAGACTGCAGGTCCCAAGCCACAGGGATGATAGAAACGATTTAAGCAACAAGTGCACCCCCTGGTGACCGATGTAAAAAATCGCAGAAAGGCTCCACAGTTCAACAAATCCTGAATTTAAATCCAGCCTCTGCCTAACCCTCAAGGTAAGATTTTTAGGAAGGGCATGAAAGTCTTATAAAGTAATCTACAGCCTACAGATAGGAAAGTTACTGTTTCTGAAGGTTGTATGTCCCTCCCAGAGCCAACAGTTGCCCACGTGACATGTCCACCTTCAGTGTTCCTCAGTTCTTGACTTAACAGTTGGGGTAGTGGATGTGTTGAGTCTCGCACTGCCAACCTCCAGTTACGCCTGTTTCTTGGTGCTGTGGTGGGACTGGTTATTGTGGGACAGAATCAGGTTGGAGATGTAGAAACACAATTTACAGGAGTTCTTAGTCCTGCTAGAAAAAGGTAGGGGTAATGTTAGATTCACTTATTCAAATGATCAAATACTGAGCACCTACTATGTTCCAGAAAGTTCCCAAGTAACAGGTGTACAAGTTGTGAACAAAACGAAGACCTTCTTTTATGAGTTTACATTTTATTGGTGAGGGGTTTATATTCTTTTCTAATCAGAGATGTGAAGATTCATTGGTTGCAAGTCATAGTCATCTGCTCTGGCAAAAATTTGTGACAATGATGTGGCCAGGGACTCAGCCTAAGAAGATTTAGTGTGTCAGGCTGAAAGCAACAGAGGCCTCAGGGCATAACGCTGACAGACAGAAGCCCTACCCCAGAAGCTATTCTGGGTCCTGAAAATGGAATCTGAAGGAGGCTGGTTCAAGGTCTTCATTCTCCCAGGTATGATTAGTCCGGGGTAGCCTGTAGATGAGAGGAGAAGAGAAAGAGGAAGGTATATAAACATCAGAAGTTGCATATATTCAAAATCACCAGAGCTGGAAGACCATCTTAGAGATAATCTCTTGTAACAGGGTAACAGACCCAGAGAGGAGGGCCTTGCTTGAAATTGCAGAATTAATGACCATGATGTGAGATTAAAAATTGAATTTGTATAAATTGATAAGGAAAACAAACATATTACAACTAAGTTTAAACAGTATGATTCCAATTTTGATTAAAAATCATATATGGGGGTGCCTGGGTGGCTCAGTAGGTTAAAGCCTCTGCCTTTGGCTCAGGTAGTGGTCCCAGGATCCTGGGATCAAGCCCTGCATTGGGCTCTCTGCTTAGCAGGGAGCCTGCTTCCCCCTCTCTCTCTGCCTACTTGTGATATCTGTCAAATAAATAAATAAAAATTTTAAAAAAATCATATGTGGTTATATTTTGGAGGTGGAATTATAAGGCTTTTAATTTGGGGGGCACACATTGATGTACTTTCAAAATATTCCACAGTAGGGTGTATATTTATAAAACAAAATAAACATTATTCAAAAGAACTTGTGTTTTCAGTGATTCAAGGGAAATAAACCAAAATCTGATAGCAGTGGTGGAATATGTGTATACATATACACATACATATATGCATATATATTTTTCTACTTTCATGAATCTTCTGCATTTTGTTTAATAATAGTTGTAGATATTGCTAGTCTTCCCAATACGCAGTTCCTCTCTTATTCTGGGCATACAGCAGGATTCCCCTTTCTTGGGGATTACTCTCCTTTGGTGTACTCATCATTTTCCCAATAGGTTGTGACCCGTGTAATCAGTGGAAATGGTGACAGGTCACCTTAGGGCTTCAGCATTCGATTTCCCTGCGAGTCTCGCAGCAGCAGTGAACACTAAGCCTCGGGATGAGATGGAAGTACCTTAAGCTGGAAGTTTCCTGTGCTGCTGGAGGGCGACCTCTCTGAGGAGGTGCCCAGACAGTCTGTGGGCTTTGTACGACAAAGAGATACCCTTTTCCTCTGTGACGTCACTGACATTTGGTGGTGCATTCTCAAGTCTACAATGACCAGTACAGTGATACATGTCAGCTTATAAAGTAAAAAGAATCGTTATCATTTTGTAAAATATAGTCAATGACACATACAATATTCAGGACTATCCATGTCAAATTTCACATTATTTTTGTAGTGAATAATCATCCTAAGTTTGATTTAAAATCGAGATAATTTTTTCTTTCAGTTAAGGAATATTGATGTGTAATGACTAGTTTATGAATTGCCGACTTGGAGTATTAGGAGGGAGCTCAAACTGGCATCTGGCACATTCTATGGGTTCATAGAGAGGCATATCAAAACCATCCAGCACAAATGAATTGTCCAAACTAATGGATTCCAAAACCTTAACAACCAGTAGTACCAGGAGAACTTTACAAAAAGTGGGACTTCTCAGTCTCACCTGTGGAGTCTGGTGAAGGAGGCCTCATACAGGACCCAGCAAACGGCATTTTAAGAAATCTGCCATGTGATTTCAATCCCTGGTCAGGGAATGGTTGAGAGGCTGACTTCAAACTGCATTTGTCCGTCAATTTAAGTTTCATTTAAATTTTGTATTCATTTTGAAACTGAAATCACTTTTGTATTTCTGTGTCCGGTTCTCTCCAATTGGAATCCAAGGCGGGCATTCCCATGCACATGATGTGTAAGGCATGCTCTCCGGAAAAGCCTGTAAGGCAACGAGGAAAGTCTAACAGGGAAGAAGCAGCAGCTGAGCCAGAGGATGACGTCAGCAAAGCCTAGCCTCCCCATGAACTTGCAGGAGCTCTGGAGTGTAAACGGCTCCCCAGAGTTGCTCCACCTTGAGCCAAGGGAGTGGGCTTCTGTACCCCTCCCCACCCCAACAATGGGTAATCATTTGTCACAGGCAGCCTGGACTACAGGTAATATAAGCTGTGAGGTGGATCCAATCAGCCAAGGACAACTTGCTGATAGAGTAGCAAGTGTGAGCTGTTAGCAGGAATTCAGCTGGCAGCTGGGGGATAAGCATAGCAGATTGGGAAAAGGCATCCTGGGGGCGCCAACAGCATCTGCTCTGGTCCAGCTCTAGCACCACTTAGATCCACTGGCTTCTCATGTTGAATTCTCTCCACCTTATCTCAGCTTCTCTGGGATTCTGGATGGCCACAGTGTGAAGTGAAAGTTATAAGAGAGGAATATGGGATGAGTTGTAGCATCCAGTTCTGTGGTTGGCCCCAAGGCTGCAATGGATGCTTACCGTCTCCTTTCTGTACCCCCCATGACAGCTTCTCTTCAGCTCTGCTGGCATTTCTGCTGGTCTAGGTGGCTTGATGGTGGAATGACCTAGACACACATGTTTTTATCATGTTCTTATGAGGCCATGGTTACTATAATTTTTCCATGTACAAATAAACTTGGCATGGGAATAGGAAGGGATACTCCAATAGTCCAATGGTTGCTTTAGGATATCCAATGGTACACATATTCCTCCCTACTCCCAATATATGTTAGCAACCCTACGTCCTCATGATAAGGACTAATTATTCCTGGAAGTATGGAAGTGCCTTTCTTTGACTGGTGGTGTGCTGGCACGAAGAACATGAAATGTCTAGGAGGCAGCCAGAGTTGGTTTTAAGTTTAGTGGGCTTATTTTTATTTTTTTTTTTTGAAGATTTTATTTATTTATTTGACAGACAGAGATCACAAGTAGGCAGAGAGCAGGCAGAGAGAGAGAGAGGAGGAAGCGGGCTCTCTGCGGAGCAGACAGCCCAATGCGGGGCTTGATCCCAGGACACTGGGATCATGACCTGAGCCAAAGGCAGAGGCTTTAACCCACTGAGCCATCCAGGCGCCCGGGCTTCTTATTTTTTATTCTGTGGTGTAAGCATGCTCCTTCTGGGGACCAGGACCTCTAGACTGCCAGAGTCCAGGGGCGTGGCCATGGGAAGCACAAATTCCCTAGAGGGTCACTGGGACTAAAGCTAAGTGGGGCTGCTCTTACTTTAATCTCTTCATCCTGGACCCAAGTATTCCACCTACGGAGGACGTTCCCCCTCTAGTGGCCATTGGTTTGGGAATCCATGGCTTCTCAGCTGCGTCTTTAAGAGGGACGTTCACCACCATCAGATTGGCAGCTTTGGGATTAATGTGGTGAGAGCAATGGATTCCACATGCCCATTGTTTTTGTTTCACCATTGATAAGGTTCCTTGGCCCAGAGCCATGTTTTATTTGTGGTTTCACGTTGGTAAATGAGATACTGTACAGGGAGAGACTGGAGGGAGGCGAGTGGGGTGCCTAGGAGGCTGACTTGAAGATGACACTCACTCTTTGCTACTCCAGATGCCTCACTTGCCTCATCTTGGTCCTGGCCCTGACTCTCTGAGCCCTTGGATTGCAGCGCCGGTAGAACCATTCCAGGCAGGAAAGGGAAATGGAAATGCCAAGAATATGTGTCAGTGTTAGTCAGGATGAGTTGCTGCCATTTCCAGGGTGGACGCTTCCCATTATAGCCCATGTATCAATAGGTTCTTGTCGTCCTCCTTGTGGGTCTGAGTGTTGGTCTTTGTTGCTGATGCACTGGACATCGGGAGCAACAGTATCTAGATCAATCTTGGTGAGAAGAAATGGTGCTGCAGGACCCAGGCATAACCTCCATCTCTGTCACCATAGTTGTTCCCTTATGATCCCATTTCACCAACACTCAGGTGTCCAAGGACAGGGGCTGGCTGATATCTATTGGATCCTGTCCACTTGGTTGTTCTCACGCTGCTTCTGCAGAGGATGCCCCCTGGTGGCCATTAACATGTGATACACGGCATACAGTTCCGTGGTTCTGGGTACATTCACAGAGCTGGGCAAACACCACTACAATCCAATTTTAGAACATTTCATTACCTGAGAAAGAAACCCTGCACCCTTTAGCAATTATTCCCCATTCCTGCTCCTCTCCCCTTCTCCCCTTTCCCAGCCCCAGGCAACCACTCATCTACTTTCTGTCTCTATGGACTGGTCTCTCCTGGGCATTCCACATAAATGGAGTCATATAATGTGTGTGCTCTTTTGTGTCTGGTTTCTTTCACTGAACATAATATTTTCAAGATTCATCCATGTGGTAGCATGTGTTAGTACTTCCTGATTTTTATTGCCAAATGATAGACCATTGTATGGATATACATTTTTTTAACCATTCATCAATTGATGCATGTTTAAGTTATTTGCACTTTTTTGCTGTTATGAGTAATGCTGCTAAGAATGTTTGTGCACAGCTTTTTGAGTAGACATGGATTTTCATTTTTCTTGGGTAGAAGAGTGGAATTGCTAGGTCAGATAGTAACTCTATGCTTAGCATTTGGAGGAACTGCCTAACTCTTCCATGGCCTGTTAGAAGAAACTGCCTCCCAAAATTTTAAAGGAAGAAAAATTATATATATATATATATATATATATATATATCTAAGAACATGAGGAGGAGATGGAAAATGACTGTAAAGACGAAAATTAAAAAAGATTCCAAAAAAGGAATTGATAAATTGATAAGATAAGCAGTTGGTTGAAGAAAGAGAAAAAAAAAAAAAAGAGGAAAGAATGTGATCAGGCTGGAGACTAGAACAAAGCCATGCACTAGATTTAGGGTATATTTTGATCTGTTAGAAGAAACTGTATCCCAAAATTTTAAAGAAAGAAAAACCTATAACTTCACAAAAAATAAGCTTAAATACAACGAAGGGAGAGAATATGACTATAACAATTAAAATTTAAAAAGATTTTTAAAAAAGGTATTGATAAGCTAAAATAGTTAAAAAAGGTTAAAATAGGAAAGAGGAAAAATTTAAAGACTAGAATAAGAAAAAATAAAATTAAAAAAATTTAACTTTGAAAGACTAAAGGATCATGGGGAAAAAGCCACGAATACCATGCATTGCTTTCCCCTAGCTCTGGATTTCCGCATTTCTCATTAATCGGTGAACGTGGTCTTGGCTGGATGTTCTTGCTGATCTTCTGGGGAAGGTTCTGTTGCAGTGATTCTCAGATGTCTTTGCCCAAGGCGGAATTGCACTGCCCTTACCAGGGGTCATCCTAAGAAATCTGCCCAGTGTTCGTTCTCAGGGGCTTTTATTCCCTGAATGCTTTCCGTAGAGCTCTGGAGGACGGGAATGAAGATGGCAGCCTCCCAATCTCCAGTCTGGAGCAGCCAAGAGTGGGGGCTCCACGCCTCAGTGCACCCTCAGAGAAAAGCAGTCAATCACTCCTGCCTCCCTAGTCTCCGGCTGCATTCCATGCTCACCTGGTCTGTGTCTGAGCATTTCTGTCTCTGGTGCATGGTCCTGTTTGGAGTCTCCAAATCCAGCAGATTCCTGCCAGCGTTCCTATGCCACTTCTCTCCAGGGAGGAAGGTGAGTCTCCCCAGATCTGCCGCCTGTGGAAGAGCAGTGGCCCCATGGTGCCACAGATCACAGTTCAAGGTAACCCCCAGCTGAGAGCGCACTCCCCAGCTCTGTCTCTGCAGCAGGCTTCCCTGCTCCAATACCCAGGAGCTCCACCACACTCAGATACCCCCGGTCTTTCTGTGACCCCGTGGGTGCAGAGACCATGCTGTCCCTGTGAGGGCTTCACCCCTGCTTAGCCTCTGGAGCGACGTCCTTCATTGGAGCAGACTTCTAAAAGTTCCGAATTTGTTCTCCGTAGCTCTATCACTTGCTGGGGGCTGGCCGCTCCCCCCACGGTCTATCTTCCCATCCTTTCAGACTCACTTCTCCTCATGTCCTACCTTCTGGAAAGTGGTCACTTTTCTGTTCCTACAATTGCTGTAGGAACAGAAGTTCCTTCTTCTGCTGTAGTTCCTTCTCTTCAGTCTCCCGTTGAGTTTGTAGGTCTTCAGAATGGTTTGATAACTATCTAGCTGAACTCCTGGAACCCCACAATATTTAGGTCTCCTACTCCTCTGCCATCTTGCTCCTCCCCCAGCATCTAGCTCTTGATTTCAGCTCAGGTCATGATCTCAGGGTTGTGAGATGGAGCTCCGTGATGAGAAAGCTCCACACTGGGCATAAAGTCTGCTTAAGATATTCCCTCCCTCTGTCCCATACCCCCTCCCTCTCTTTAAAATTAAAAAAAAAGAATGTCTTTTATGCATCTGGTCCAGGATCACGTGTCATGTCTTCCTGGTCACCTTCAATCTGCAACTTTCATGATTTGTACATGGCTTTGAAGATCACAGGCTAGTTATGTTGTAGAATGTTCTTCAGCATGGTCGTGTCTGGGATTTCCTCATGATTAGCCCTGAATTATAATTTTGGTCAGAACACCACAGATGTGATGCTGTATCCTTCTCACTGCAATCCTACATGGATTTGTCCTATGACTGGTGATATTAATTTGATCACTTGACCAAAATAGTGTCTGCCATGTTTCTCCACTATAGTTACTTTTCTCCCCCTTGTAAAATAGTATGAGTTTTGTGGGGAAATACTTTGAAGCTATGTTAAGTTCCTCATCTTGGGGTGCCGGGTGGCTCAGTTGTTAGGTGTCTGCCTTCAGCTCAGTGCATAATCCCAGGGTCCTGGGATCGAGCCCCGCATTGGGCTCCCTGCTCCACGGGAAGCCTGCTTCTGCCTTTCTCACTGCCTCTGCTTGTGTTCCCTCTCTCCCTCTGTCTCTCCCTGTCAAATAAATAAATAAAATATTTAAATACATAAATAAATTCTTATTTTAGTCCTCTAGTTTTAGCATCCATTGATATTTCTTGCCTGAATTAATTATTACTTGAATGGTTGCTAAATGTTGATTTCCTAATTCCATCAATCTTCATTTGGCATTCTACTATAAGGAAACACTTTCTGTTCCCCATTTATGTTTCCACTTACACATTTTTGTCATTATGGAATCACTGATTTCTACAGTTTCATGAGTTATAATCTAGTACTACCAGGATTT
This sequence comes from Mustela erminea, assembly GCF_009829155.1. NCBI lineage: Eukaryota > Metazoa > Chordata > Mammalia > Carnivora > Mustelidae > Mustela > Mustela erminea. Next base: position 72,666,683 of record NC_045622.1, read on the forward strand.
ATTTTGGTGCTCATATTATCCCAGATATTTCCAGTAAGAGTCCCTTCAAGCTGGTTTCTGTGTTTGTTTGTTTTTAAGATTTATTTATTTATTTTAGAGTGAGAGAGAGAGAGAGAGAGAGAGAGAATGAGCACACAAGCATGAACAGGGAGAAAGGCAGAGGGAGAAAGAGAATCTGAAGCAGACTCTTCACTGATTGTGGAGTCTAACACAGGGCTCAATATCACAACCCAGAGATCATGACCTAGGCCAAAATCAGGAGTTGGACGCTTAGCTGACTGAGCCACCCAGGCACCCTTCTGTGTTTGTTTTCTACATCTCCATCATTCTTTGAGTGCTTCCTTACTTTCTCGAGTACTATAACTTTTCTAAGTCATCTTTGGTTTTTTCTTGCATCAATCCTGGGGTCAGCCATTTTTTTTCAAGTATATTTACTTTCTTTAAATGGAGAAGGCTAGCTAGAAACTAAAATCTATTGGAGTATTGCTGTTGAGAGCCCAGATCCCGCACCACCAGTTGTCAGAGCTAGAGTATATATGTGCATGTATATATGTATATGTATCTCTGTGTGTTTCCATATACAGATTAATATGGATATTTCTGTATCTACATATATATTAAAAGCCATTAACTTACACCTATACCTCCAATTCCAATTCGACACCAATCCAATGGGGTTGGGTATAACTTTCCCTGTATTTGCTTTTTCCAACTGTGAGAAATCTGGCTTCCATTATGCGCAATATATTTATTGCTGAATCCCCCCCAGTCGGACAAGTAACCTGACCACACTAGGCCAGCATCCTGCTTGGATGCCCTCCTCATGCAGGCCCTGATCCTGCTCTGATGGTCTGCCTCACCCCAGCTCTGATGTCCTCCTTGTCAGCCTCCCTTTCAGTTGATGGGTGTTAGGTCTGAGACCTGGCTCAGGTCTAAAAACTGGGTAATGCATCAAGACTGTCTGTTGGGGTGACTGACTTCAACCTTCAGTTCATTCATTCTTGATTTCTTTGATTATATGTATTAAGTGATATCTTTGATGCCTGCAAACATTTATTGCCCCGAAGAATACCGTGCCCCACTTTCCATCACCACAGACTCCTCCAGGTCAGGCCGCCTGACTGCCATTCTGATGTCGCCACCCCCTGTGAGGATTAGGGTCATCTTGTCATTGATGATTAATGCTGCCATCTGGCCTCTACTACTCCAGAATGCTATCATCCCTTCTGAAACCAGAGAACCCAGCTATGCAACAGCATCTCCTGCTGCCAGTTTCAGCCTGCAGAGGACAGCCTTGACGGGGCTTCTCCATCGTGCTGACAGCCCCCTCGTCATTCATTCCTTCTCACCTTGGTAGGGGGAGTGTCCTCTGGGCTGTTCTGGGGTGCAGAGCCTGAACAGGGAATTATGACACAAGTGATTAGATAATGGAGTATGAGAGAAACCTATGAGGGAATGAGGGAAACGGAATAGGGAAGGAACAGAGCTAAGCATGGAAATGGTTCCAGGTAAAATCAAGTGTCTTCTTGACCTTCAGTAACATGGAGTCCTTCCCATCTTGAGACAAGAAGGACAGGATTTTGAAACTTTGATCCCGCATGATTAGGCATCTCAGGGTGAGCAGGCTGTCTTTACCCAAGCACCAGCCTCTGGAGGTGGTTGTAGGTTTGAGCTATTAGCAGTGGCTCCTGCACTAGCTGGTGGATGGACAGATGGAACAAAACCAACACAGAGAGTTTCAGGGATCTGGACAGTGTCTGCTCTACCTGGACAGGCCTCAACCACAGGTAACTGAATCTGCTTATCCTCCCCAGGATTGGGGACATTTCCCCAGTCCATTCATCTCTGGTTCTCCTACATGACTGTTCCATGACCACTTCTTTCCTTAAGCCTCTGACACCTTTACCATCATCCTCACTGTCAATGGATGACCTGAATAAGGACAATGAAAACAATCAGAAGAGACAGTGCTCAATTTTCCACCTCCATATCTGTCACCTACCTGCATCTTTAACTATGTACCTCCTCCTCCTTCCTTTTGTTACTGTGGGTGAACCATCCCTTCTCTGCTGTTACTGTAGGTCAACTGTCACTATTCCTACTGAGGCCAACTGTGTGTGGTAGGAGTAGGAGGTTGGAGGGTGACACTCCACCCAGATGGCAAGGCTGGCCTGCCCGGGGTCACTCTGATCCAAGTGTGAGGGCTGTGGCAGGGTAAGACATACGCTAACCACTTTGATCTCCTGCTGGTGCCTCCTTTTGGCTGAACCAAGGAAGCCTAGGCGTTGGAGTCAGTAGGAGGTAGCCTCCTGGGGGCACAGAGGAACGTGGAGACAGGTGGAGAATTGGTTGAGGTGGGGGGACATAGACCATAACCAGCACAAAGCGATCGATATACTGATAGATTTCCGAATTTATGTCTCCACTGGAACCTCTTAATTCCAGACTTCTATAACTAGTTTCTTGTCAAATTAGTCTACCTATTGTTGCATAGCAAATTACTACTCATTTAGAGGCTTCAAGAAGCACACATATACTGTTTCAGAGTTTATGTGGGTCAAGAGTCAGGGCGTGGCTCAGCTGGGTCCTCTGCCCTGGGGTGGGAGGGCAGGATCTCACAAAGATGCCACGGAGGCACATTGGATCTTTCATATGGGATCATATTTGGCTCCTAGGGTTTCAACTGAAGACTGTGCCTGTCTGTGTTTATAAAATGATAGCGGTTTGCCCTGCCAGCGATCTAAAGGATATGTTGTTCCCCCAGGGGTGAAGCAGAGACTATGGAGAGGAGTTGTCTTGGGCGCCCGTTCCTGCTTGTTGACTGTATTCTTTAGTCTGGGATGACTCTGTGCACATCCATACTGTTCTGAGGACTGTTGTGACTGTGACTTTTGGGTAGCTCCAAGTTGTCTTCCTGTGGGGAGCATGACTAAAATAATTGATCCTATCTCCGTCAGGGTGGTTGTGTTGGTCAATATTTACAGTGAGGACCCAACACTGGGCTCTTCTGCCCTCTGCTTATGGAAGCCCCCAGAGAGCAGTGAGGAGAAGAGGATACCTCCCTGGGGTGTCATGACTGCAGTCATGTGGTTGTGGGACAAGTACAGCCATTCTTTGCACACTTGCTGTGATGCCAAGCTTCAGATTTTCCAGGAAGGGGGGCTGAGAGCATAAGTCTATGGGGACACCAGAGGAGTGCAGTGGTTATGAAAATAGGGCTGGCTGACTTTTCATTTTACTTGTTAGAGATGTAGGGGTCTCACACACTTGAATGGACAGGTCCCACAGTTTGGTGTCACCCAAATAAACAGGATTTTTTTTTTTTTTTTGGTCCCTCTGGCAACTAGGGAAAACAATGTTTAACCAACTTTCTAGACTCTCTGACATTTAACATTCTAGCTTCTACTCACCCTTCTGTCCCCATTTATTACTATTATCCCTCTCCTATTTTCTAGCAACATCCTTGAAAGCCTCGTCCATAAAAGGCATAATTAATGGATCCCAGAACACTGTCACACTGAGTGTGGTTAGAATTGGAGAATATCCCCTGAAGACAGCACTCAATAGACTCTACCAATCAATCGATGTTAACCTGAGGAGGAAACCTGCACCTTGTTCAATGCTCCCCGAGTTACTTTTGCGCTTTTCTGAAATTACCTCATGTCTTCCGGCTTTGCCTGTCACCATCTCTTCCTATCATAAATTGTCTTGTCTTAAACTTACGTACCACCCAGCACTGTGAATCAAAAGATGAAAAAGATGTAGAAAGGTCCTTCCCTGAAGCTGCACCATGTTTGCAACCTCCCCTCTGTGCTCAGCTAGCCCGGAGATGGTAGTTCCTGGTAGCCAACATGCCCGCCATCCTGAAAGCACAGCCTAGTGAAATATCTTGTCCATTCTACAGCTCCCACAGGGTCAGAGCGCTTTGCCAGTGTTGATACTTGATATTTATTTATGAATCACCTGATGACTGAACAGAAATGGCCGTCCGTCGGCAGAATGTGCACCATGGCATCAGCCCAGATTCCAAGCAAGCTGCGAATACCAAAAGGCAGTGCAGCAGAGTGGGTTGGAAAAAAGGCAGGCTGTGTTGGACACTGATTTGTGTGGCTGGCTGGATCACAAATTCTTTAGTGCCCATGTTTCATTCTACAACTTTCCCCCTTTGCTAGTGACAGATCCCACTTTCCTGAAAAGGGATGATGGATTATGAGTTAACGGGAGCCTGCTACAGCCTTGTCTGTAGCAGTTGGACCAGGTAGTCATGTGACCAGTTCTGGACCAGGGAATGTCATCCACTGAGGGTTTTTGTTGGTTTGTTTTTGTTGTTATTGTTTGCTTTATTGTTGTTGTTGTTTTCTAACTGGAGGTAGTAAGGAAATTTCCTTTTTATATGGAGCCTCTAGAGAAGATCAAGGGAGGATAGTTTATCCCCAGAGACCAAGGAGATAAGAGTTATTTCCATCTGTTGCAAGATTTTGAGGGACTTTAGAAAATGTTATGGTGAAGGGCACCTGGGTAGCTCAGGTGTTAAGTGTCTGCCTTCGGCTCAGCTTCAGGATCCCAGGGTTCTGGGATCCAGCCCTGCATTGGGCTCCCTCCTTTGCTTCTCATTCTCCTACTCCCCCTGCTCATGTTCCCTCTCTCACTGTGTCTCTCTCTGTCAAATAAATAAATAAAATCTTTAAAAAAAATTTTTTTAATGTTATGGTGAATGGGATTTGTGTTTCTGATGAGACTTCTGTGTTCACATGGTCTGTGTGTGTGCTTAGAGGGAAAATGTGAAACAGCCCCACAGCAGGACAGGAATCTTGGTCTTAATTTTAAGAGTATACCTGGCTTACCTTGGACCACACCTTTGTTCTTCTGTCTTTCTGTCTCTTGTTGAACTTTTTTTCTTTATGGGGCTGGAACTCACAACCCCAAGATCAACACCTGACCTGAGATCAAGAGTTGGACACATAACCAGCAGAGCAACCCCGGTTGCCCCCTTCTTGGTGCACTTTTAATTTCTGAGTCACAGTAGATTTTTGTTCTCATTGTCACTTCTATTCCCTGGTCCTTGCTTTCTTTTTTCATGTGATTTTTCACACCAACTCATTTGTACCAAAACTCATATACAGTCTTTCTTAGTGTAATAAACTTTAATTAAGTTTTGGTGTCCATGGGAATTCACCCCATGGTTCATCAGAACCATGTAACTAGATAATAATAATAATTACTAGCACTTGTGCATCACTAGCAGTTCTAATGACCCTATATATAAATACACTTGGTTCCCAAACAACCTTCTGAGCTAGTATCAACATGAGTTAAAAGTCTGTGCCATTATAATCTTTGTTATTCATAATGTTGGATGTAACGGCCATTTTTATCCTTTGAGTTTATCCTCTCCATATTGTTCTTTTTAAAAAGATTTATTTATTTATTTGAAAGAGAGAAAGAGAAAGAGAGGGAGAAGGAGCAGAGGGAGAGACTCTTTAAACATTCTCCCCACTGATCACGGAGCCTGATCTCACAGCCCTGAGATCATGACCTGAGCCGAAATCTAGAGTCAGATGCTCAGTCAACTGAGCCACTCTGGTACTCCATGTCCTCTCCATATTTTTCTAATCAACTTTATTGATCTAAAATTTACATATCACATTTTATAACATGTGCCCATTTTGTGTGCACAATGTATAGTTAAAGTGATTTTTGAAAAATACATACATCCTTATAACCATAACCAGCAGTCAAGATACTAAAGAGTAATTTTTCCTGATTTAGGATGGACTAGTATATTATCTCATCTTTTGTGTACTGTTTCTTTCTTTTTTAAAAAAGATTTATTTATTTGAGAGAGAGAAGGAGAACACTAGCAGGGGGAATAGCAGAGGGAGACAGAGAAGCGGATGCCCCACTGAGCGTGGAGCCTGACATGCGGCTCCATCTCACAACCCTGAGGCCGTGACCTGAGCCAAAAACCAGAGCCAGATGTTTAACCCATTGAGACACCCAGTCACCCCTGTTCTGTTTCTTTCTTGCATGGGCCAGACTTCCTTCTTTTTATTGCTGAATGTACCTCATGGCATGAATTTGCCAAAATTCATTTATCCATTCGCTTGTTGTAGAATATTTGGACTGTTTCAATCTTTAGATATCATGAATAAAGCTGCTATGAACATTCATGAACAAGTCTTTGTCTGTAAGTTCATTTTTACAACTCTTGGATAAATACCTAGGAGTGGGAGTGTAGGACCATGTGGAAAAGGATATGTTTAACTTAATAAAATCATGTCAGCCCCTTTCTCCAAAGTAGTTGTACCATGTTACATCCCCACCAATAATACATAAGGGCTCCACTTCTTCCAAATTTTAACCCTTCATGTTTCCATTCACTTTGGATAATTCTCTAACTTCCCTAGTTTTCTTCTTCTTCTCCTTCTTCTTCTTCAAGTGTGGGTTATTTTTCTTAATAGATTTTATTCATTTATTTGAGAGAGAGACAGATAGCAAGAGAAAGCATGAGCAGGGAAGAGAAGAAGAACCAGGACCCTAAGATTATGACTTGACTGAAAGCAGATGTTTAACTGACTGAGCTACCCAGACACCCTGAGCATGGGTTATTTAGAACCACATGGCTTAATACCCAAATATTGGGTACTTCCCAAATACCTTTTAGTTATTGATATTTAATTTTTTTTTCTGTTCAGAGAAAATAGACTGTATGCTTTGGATCCTTTTAAATTGATTGGGACTTAATGACAAAACCAAAAGACGACCAACAGAATGAGAGAAGATATTTGCAACTGTCTTATCAGTTAAGGGACTAGTTAGTATTCAAAACCTATAAAGATCTTATCAAACTCAACATCCAAAGAACAAATAACTCAATCAAGAACTGGGCAGAAGACACGAACAAACATTTCTCCAAAGAAGACATTAGAAGAAGTTAGAGGATGGACAACAGACACCCCCAAAATTGCTCAGCATCACTCGGCATCAGGGAACTACAAACCAAAATTACAATGAGATACCACTTCAAACCTGTCAGAATGGCTAAAATTAACAAGTCAGGAAAGGACAGATGGTGAGGATAAATGGAGAAAGGGGAACCCTCCTATGCTGTTGGTGGGAATGCAAGCTGGTGCAGCAACCCTGGAAAACAGTGTGGAGATTCCTCAGAAAGTTGAAAATAGACCAATTACTATGACCCAGCAGCAGCAATGTCCACAACAGATATCCATCAACAGATGTCCATCGACAGATGAATGGATAAAGAAGATGTGGTATATATATATATACAGTGGAGTATTACTCAGTCATTGAAAAATATGAAATCTTGCCATTTGAATGACATGGATGGAACTAGAGGGTATTATGCTAAGAGAAGTAAGTCAATCAGAGAAAGACAATCATCATACAATCTCACTCATATATGGAGTTTAAGAAATGAAACAGAGGATCATAGGGGAAGGGAAGGAAAAATAAAACGAGATGAAATCAGAGAAGGAGAGAAACTGTTGTGTCCATGGTCAAAGGAGTGAGAATGATACAAAGCAAAGGTCAAGCAGACCTTTATTTCACGACAAGCATCGAAAATCAAACTGACCGGCCAGGGCCGTCTCTTGCAAAGAGATGACCCCTCCCAGCCTCACTGACTAACTTTAATAGAGTAAAGGCCATGTGGTTGTGGTTGAGCCTGGCCACACACAGGTGGCCAATTGAATTATAATTCACCCTATAGTAGTTATTTGAACTAGCCTATCACTCTGGTCAGAATTGGTGCCCAAAAGGCAGGGCCCACATTCTTGGGTGGTTAGGAAGGTGCTCTCCTGATCGGGTGTCTCCACCTGGCTTGGCTCATCCTTGTATTTTGGGCTCTGTTACCTCCCCCTCACCTGACACGTCCTGGTATATGGATTCTGTTATCAGGGGCTGATCAGTCATATTTTTATGGTTTCCCAGAATTGTTTCTAAGTAAGTTCCTCTGGGGGGGCAGGGTCAATCTAAGTTTACTGCATAAACTTAGCTCTGGCTAAGCAGGCCCTTACAAAACCATAAGAGACTCTTAATCATAGGAAACAAACTGAGGGTTGCTGGAGGGGCTGGGGGTGGGGGTATGGGGTAACAGGGTACTGGACATTAAATGGGGCATGTGATGTAGTGAGCACTTTGTATTATACAAGAGTGATGAATCACTAAACTCGACCTCTGAAACTAGCAGTACACTATATGTTAATTAATTAAATTTAAATTAAAAAATTTACCTTGGAATGTTTGTATACTTGATTGATGGGTACATATTTTATGTAATCTTGAGGAATTTTAGACTGAAACTAATTTATGTTTTTAGCAACCTCATATGTGGTTTTCCAAATGTGTTGTTGTAAAATATGTGCTTATGCTAAATAAATTTAAACATTGCAAAAGTTACCAAAAATTTAAAAAATAAAGATAAAAATAGAAATTCAGCTATAAAAAATTTTTAAAAATAAATTGATTGGGACTCTAAGTATCATGATCCTGGATAGGGTCTAGCTTGTCGAACTTGAATGAAATTTTCTTGAACTTTGATATATTTAATTGTTAAGTCATTTTTTAAAAAGATGACAAGTAGCTTGACTTGGCTGCAACAGGAACCTCTTAAAAGGAAGACCCGGGACATAAAACTGAAAATGTTTCCTGGCGCTTGACAAACTGAAAATGTATTGCTGACAAGAATCATGAGTTGGAAGAAGTATGTGCTAAATCCCTTCTCTTTCATAAAGAAGTTAATAGACTGTGCCTGATGTAGAGAGTGTGATCTCACCCTGTAAATTTATGATTTATAATCTTAACCTATAAATTTATAATTTAAAATTATAAAGATAAAATTATAAAATTATTAAATTATAAAGATAAAAAGATAAATTTCTAAAGATACAATTAAGAATAGAAGCTCTAAACGGTGATCTGCCCTCCCCACCCCCGCCCAGGTAATGGAATGGGAGGGCTTTTATCTTTTATTTTATGCAGTCCGGTCTCATTTGAAGAAAATACTTAAAATCTGTGTGTATGTTACTCCTATGATTAAAAAGGCTTAACAAAAGAAAACAAAGGATAGGGTGGACCGGGCCATGGAGGCATTGAATGCTGAACAAAGGTCAGTGCACTTTATTCTTTAATTATAAAGCCTCCTAGTGTGGGCTCATGCTGCTTGGCAGTGGTGTCCAGACTTGCTGCCCTTGACTGTGAAGGTTCTGGAACAGTGATTTTCTGCAGGAAGAATGCTGGATGGGTGGGGATGGGCAGAGGCTGAGGTTGATTAACATCTTGTGAGGTTTTGTGTATCCGAGGAATCTGGGACTCCAGCGGCCAGCAGGCCCCTGGAAAGGAAGTCACAGGAGCTGTCTGGCATCTTGATAAGACCTCCTTGGGCACCAGTTTCCACTGGAGCTCCTGCAGTCACCCTCTGACAAGGCAAAGCGTGAACAGAAAAACTCTTCCTTTCCGCATGGTCCACCCACCCTCTCTGGTGAAAAGAATGGAGGAAAGGTAAGGATTTGCTTAAGGATTGATCTTACTTTCAAAGCCAGTGATAGTTTTTCCCACTAGTTCATATCTCTGACTCCACCTTGGGGTGGGTATGTGTGGGGCTCCCCCATGAAGAGGCAGGAGGTAGGAAATGTCCACCTGACAGCTTTGGGTGCTGGCAAAGTCAGCTGTGGGAGATCCGACTATGGTATTTGGGAGTTTTCCTCCTCTGGTCCACCTTTCCCTATTGGTTTGTTCCCTCCGAAAGTTCAAATCTGTGAAATGGGGGCAATAAATGGACAATATTTCATCCAGCAGATGGCCAACCGTCATTCATGCTCACAGGGACCTCAGAATGCTTCTGAGCATGTGTACGACACTCTCAAACTGGGTGACTAACTTCACACTCTGAAATGGAAGTGAGCAGGTCAGTCCTCCAAGGAACGACCCTGCCTTCACCGAGAGATCTCATCGCGTGCCCTTCGGTGTTTCTGCCAACTTTTGCCTCTCAGACTCTGTTCTTTCTACCCCAGTCCTCCTTCCTATGACAGTCCCTTGCCGATTGCCTCGGGGGCTACTTTTCTGGGGGAGAAAAAGAGTCCAGGCCACTTTTCCTTTCAGCAATGGCTTTCACCCACCTGTTTCTAGTTCAAGATTTTATTGACCATTCTCTTGCGGTGTTTCTGAAATTTGCCTCCTGGTAGGCTTGACATCCTTGCTCCCTATGTGGTCACCTACACTCACACATAGACACTCACATAAATATCCACTCACATGAGAACACACACTCATATGGCTTCAGGTTGTCTATTTTGTTTTATTGTGGATTAGAAATAATAACTTTTTTTCTTTACATGTCGCCCAGTGGAAACTCAGCTGGGGAAGTGGGAGAGCATAGCGTCTACAGTTGGAAATTCTGTAGACAGGTTGTCTGGGGATAAATCTGAGCTCAGAACCTAACGCTTAGTGACCTCATGCCTCCTCGAGTGGTTTGTGCCTCCATTCCTTGTCTGAGAAGAAGTGATCATGTTAGTACTCACCTCTTAAGATTATTTTGAACATCGAATGAGAAAAATGTACCCAGTGCCTGGCATCTATTGGGTTCTCCATCATATTAGCTGATACTCTTAGTCCAAGTGCCAGCTGTGTCCTTGCCCTTGGGCTCCTGGATCTACCTGCACTCATGTCTGTCACTCATACCAGCCTGGTAATAGCGCTCAATGCCTTTTCTCCTTCCGGTCTCGCATTTCTCAGAGTGCTTGTGAGGGTTCAGTGAGGCAATGCATCTCATACTTCATCTGAGTAAGTGGCAACTCTTAGTATTATCTCCCTCTAAACAAATGTATATTCCATGCTCCTCCCAGGACCTACTTCCCCTGAGAAGGGTTCTGCCCCAGGGGCCAAATCCGGCCTACAAGCAAATTTATAAATAAAGTCTTGTGGGAACCCAGGCACACCCTTTTGTTTGCTAATGTCTATGGCTGCTTTCACACTATAATGGCAGAGTTGAGTCATTTCTGTAGAGACCTATGGTCTACAAAGCCTAAAATATTTTTTATCTGGCTGTCTGCAAAAAATGTTTCTTGGCTCCTGTAGTAAAATAAAAGATGAAGGCAGATTAAATTTCATTTGAGGTAGAGATGAGGGAAGGGAATTAGATATTTTGGGTCATGGCTGAGTGGGCTGAGGTATGGATACAGGACTGGAAGCTGGGGAGACCCAACTATGGAGCCTTCCAATGGCATTCTGAGAATGATGCCTAATGGCAACCCAGCTTGACTTTGTGGGTTAAAATCTAGAACCAGGAGAACCCACCCAGAAAGAAAATTACTCTCAGTAACCAGAAGAATGAATGTATGTAGAAGGAGGGCACTGCCTAGAATTGAGTGGGAAGCAAGTGAGAGGAAATCTGATTCTTGGGGAGCAGGGAAAGGGACAGAAGGTCTAAGCTACCCAGGTATTCTAAGATCCTGCTGTCTGCCAGTCTTGAGAGTAAAGAACCATCAAATCCCTGAGTGGAAGGTGTGTGGAGGCTATGTCATCTGAACCCCTCCTTCTATGGCTGGGGATGCTGAGGCCAGAGAGGGGAAGGGTGAGCCCAAGTTTGCACAAGAAATTGGTGGATGAGGACACCATACTTGATCTTAGTGCGCTTTGCACTGAGCTAACTTTAAATCCTGTTCCTGCTTCTTTTTTAGGATGCTGTCCTGGGGCTGGGAAAAGATCCCTTCCCAGAATTTTGAGAGAATTTATCGTTCCACCATAAACAGCCAGCTACAGTTCTCAGTTAAGAGCTGAGCAGGGAGCCTGAAGTGGGACTTGATCCCAGGAACCTGAGATCATGACCTGAGCTGAAGCAGATGCTCAACCAACTGAGCCACTCAGGTGTCCCCTATGCTACCATTTCTAGTTTGAGAGCTGTTGTTAGAAGCAACCAGTGAGAGGCTGTGTAATAAAGAATTTGGCTGCCCTTTGTCCCTGGTTCTTGGGAGGTAGGACCAAACTCTTGGAATCTCCTGAATGACAGGAGAGTATTTGTTATTCATGGTGGGCCTTCTAGACCACACCTGATAGTTTATGGTAATGGCGTGACTCATGGTAGGCTCTAAACAATGGATACGACTAGATGACTGAGAATGGGGGCTATCAATGTTAGAAGGACCAATCATGTGGAGAGAGCATTGGGGCTTTGAATCCTGGGGAGGGTTGGGTCCACCAAGACCACATGGCCAATGAGTCAATAAATCATGCCTGCATAATAGATCTTCAATATAAACTCTGGATCCTGAAGCTCAAAGTAAGCTTCCCTAGTTGGCAGTCTTCTGCATATTGCCATATACCGCTGTGCCAGGGGAATGACACATTCCTGAGGGTAATGGAAACTTCATGTCCCAGACCTTGCCCTATATTCCTCTTTTTTTTGCCTGATTCTGATTTGTATTCTTTTGCTACAATAAAACTGTAATCATAAATGTATTGCTTTTCTGAGTTTTGTGAGTCATTCTAGAGAATTATGGAACCTGAGGGGATAGTGCAAACCACTGAATTAATAGCTGGCTGCTTAGAAGTGACGTTGACCGGAGGTTCAACTGGTGATGTCTGAGGTGAAGGCCGTCTCGTGAGGACTGTGCCCTTCACCTGGGATGTTTGGCTCCACTCCAGAGAGTTGGTGTCTGAAGTCATTGCAGAGGCTCATGTTTGTGTCTTCTGTCAGGGTGGACTTGAGAATGTTGAGTTATGAGAGAGTCTTGGGGGCAGAGTCCATTCTGATCTTGAGACAAACCACAATAGTGGTTCTCCTGGGCTATTGGCCTATTTATATATATCATGAATGTAGAACTGACAAGACTGTTGGAGAATGCAGGGCCCTAAGGGGTTTGCTGTTGGTCACTTCAGTCTCATTCCTGACATCATTTTGTCCCCAAGCCTGAGTGTTTTTCTTTCATTTTTTTGCCCCATGTTTAATTCATACTGTCATGGATAACCCAGATGTCATTGAGGGCCTTGCATTCTTCCTCACCTCTGTCTCCAGGATCTATTTTATACCTGAGCTCTTTTCCCTCTGATATATCGTTCCAGAAGAAAGCTCATCTAAATTGATTTACACACATTTGCACATACAACTCCTCCTCCCTTCACCAACTTACCCACGTTATTCGTAAGTGTGATGTAGACTTCACTGAAGATTTGAGGGTCATGAGAAGAGGTCATATGTATACAAATAATCTATGTATAAATATCACACATTTCTGTTTTCCCTCATGAGAGGTTTCTCACCGGCCCTTTGTCTTACCTGGTATCCAGCCAGCCATCTGCCATCTTGCTAATTCCCTTCTTCCTCTTTCTTCTCTGTTTCTTTCCTTCTTTCTCATAAACAGAAATAAATTCTTCACACTTTCTCCATTGCCTGATGTGTAGGAGTCAGTCAACTCCTTTCTGGATTTCTCTCAGAGAATTGATCCTCCATGGGAGGAGGGCGAGTCAGAAGCCTCCTATCCAGCCATCTTCCTCTTAATTGTAGATCTGTATTCTAGCAATGAGCAACCAGAAAATGAGGTAAAAAATATCATGTGCAGCAGCATTAGAAAACATAAAATACTATCTTGACAAAAGATGTGCGAGACTTATGTGCTGGAAGCTACAAAAAGTTGCTGAGAAAAATTAAGGGAGGCCTAAGTAAATAGCCAGTGATACCATGTGTATGAATTTAAAGACACTTTATTCTAAGATGTCAATTATTTCCAAATAAATGAATAGATTCAACTCAATAACGGAATGTTAGAGATGGTCAAGAGGTGCAGAGGCCACCCAAAGTATCCATTTTCCTCCTTGGTCAGGTAAGAATTCTGAGAGTTTCAGAACAGAGAAAGGACCCCATCTCCCAACCTCTTCGATGTGGGAGGTACCGTGTAACAAACTCCAGGGTTGGGGCTTCAGTAGAAGGAACATGGCTTCCCCCCACCCACAGTTCCCATCCTGGGCTGAATGGGGCTGAATGCTGATGTGGTGGGGAGCCATGTAGGATCATAAGGCCTCTAGGGGAGACAGGAGCAGCAAGTTGGAAAGGATGCTGGAGTCTGAAGGCCTTGGAGTATTCAGGTCAGGGCAAATAAACTGGGTAGCAACATTAGACAATGTGTGCTTGCCTTGTGAGGCTCTTGTGAGCTAAAGTATATCATAGAGTGATTAAAAATTCACCATGGCTTGACCCCATTTCTTTTGTGGTGTTTGTTTTCTTTATCGGAGTAGTGATGCATTCATTTGTATAACTTCTTTGCAAATGGTGGAGAAACGGTGTATAAAGTGACAGTATCCCTGAATCCCATTCTCCAGAGGCCACCAGTTATTAAAATTTCCATTCCTGTTTCTTTTACTATTATTAACTCGGAATAGTAAGCTTATATTTCTGTTTTTAGTTTATCTGCATCAACAAGTGGATCAAGTGACTTCTTTTTTAAAAAATTTTTTCTTAAAGATTTTATTTATTAATTTGATAGATGGAGATCACTAGTAGGCAGAGAGGCAGGCAGAGAGAGAGGGGGAAACAGGCTCCCCGCTGAGCAGGGATTCCCCATTCGGGTCTTAATCCCAGGACCCTGGGATCATGACCTGAGTCGAAGGCATAGGCTTAATCCACCGAGCCACCCAGGCGCCCCTCTTTTTTTTTAATTTTTAAAAAAGATTTTATTTATTTATTTGAGAGAAAGAGCAAGCAAGAGAGAGAGCATGAGCAGAGGGACAGGGGAGGAGCAGAGGGGGAAGCAGTCTTCCTCCTGAGCAGGGAGCCCAACGTGGGGACCAACCCTACAACCCTGAGATCAGGACCTGAGCTGAAAGCAGACACTTAACTGACTGAGCCACCCAGGCGCCCCTCGAGTGACTTCTCTTATAAAATGTAAAGAGTTCTCAGCACACATAACATTCTTCCTCCCCTCCATTAAATTATTTATTTATTTTTAAATATTTGGTGTAGATATTAAAAAATTTAAGTCTTATGTCCTATGATTTCTTTTCATGGGTCTCGTGCTACAGTCAAATTAAGCTACTTGTCTTTTTTTTAAAATGTCATTTGAATTAGAAACTATTTCAGATAGTCAGAAAATTTCTTCAATGGATTTGTTCAGCAAATATTGAATAAGGTTCTTGTTACAGACTGAACCGTGTCCCCCACATTGTGCCGCAGTTTGTCTTGCAGCAGGCTCCTTCCTTCCACAGACTGTGAGTTCCTTGAAGATGCGTGTGTTGCCTTTGGATCGCCAGTGCCTGGCACAGGGGCTAGAACATAGAAGATGTTCAGTTATTATTTATAGAACCAACAGAAGAATGACTGAGAGACTTTGCTATGAAAAGCCCACTCAACGATATATTCAAGCCTACACGTGGATAGTTAATTGCAAAGATCTGTTAAATGGCAATTAGAAAAAAGGGTACATTTGTATAAATATTTTATTTTTACCTAGAGTTCATTCACTAAAAATGCAGGGGAGAGAAGGACTTCCCTTTGAATACGGATTAGCAGATAGAATTCTATTCTGTCTTTCTTGCAGAAAGCACATCCATTAAGCATTGTCTGTGATTTGCAGTTGCATTTAGTAAAGTGGAGAGCATAATATCCTATGTATAGCATTCTGCATGAGGATATTTTTCACAATTGTTAGGATTTTTTCAATCTAGTAGAGTTGTCAGGCTAATTCAATAACAATGATTTTGAAACTAGCTTTTATGGCCCCTTTAAACTTTCATATTAATTTTCATTGAAATTATAATTCTCCTTTCATTCTCTTGTTACATTGATTTACATCGTATTTTGTTAAGTTAGGTAATTACATGAAAAAGTCTGACCAGCATAAGTAGGATTGGAAACAGACCCAGCTGTTTCTCAGGAAGCAGGTAAATCAGTGCTCTCCTTTCCAGGTGTACTAGAGAACGAGTGAATGGCCCTGAGGGCTCAGCGTTTACTGGACATTAATCAATACATGTTCGGGATGGAATGAACAGGGTTGGTGAAAAAGATAGAGTCTGTTAACCAGAGACTTACTTAAAAGCTGTCTACTCCACACAGAAATAGCAAAGTGCTTGATAAAAGAGGTTTAAATAATGTTTGTTGAATTCATGCATAAATAAATAGTTGGGGATGTCAGCTCCCAAAAGGTGACATAAGGGACTTTCAAACCTTTTCTCTATCCTTGAAGGAAACTCCTGGATGTCCTGCACGATCCACCCCAAGGTGAAGTTACAAGGACATCATCAGTAGTTTTAGGAAGAAGGGGCTCACAAACAGATACTTTCCTTCCCTTCTTCTTTGCCCCCAGAGGCAGCAAGCAGACCTGCAATGAAAGAGAAGAGCCTTCCTCAGACTGACTGACTCCAGAGGACACTTTCTCTTCCCCTGAGTGGGAGATACTTGCAAGAGCTACGGTAGTGCTTGGTGACAGAGCCAGTCTTCTCTGGAAGGAGCTGGACACACTATGATCTTCATGTAGGGCTTGCTTGAGAAAAATAATTGCCAAGCACCTTCATAATGGCAGGACAAGTCCCATGTGTTAGGGATTTGAAGACATGCTATCTGTTCATAAGGACTTCTTGTGGTGGAGGAAGAGACATACAAATGAGTCATTATGGCACAACGCGGTAAATGCTGTAATAGAGGGATGTCAGGGTCGAGCAAGTTCAATGTGGGCTGCAGTGGCTAAGTTTAAGCATCCAGGAACTCTGTCTCCTTGTGGCCAATATGAAGATGAACACCACTGACATCAAAAGAACCAGTTGCTTGGGTGAAGCCCGACAGTGTTCGATTCACACACAAGTGAAACTTCTCCACAGACCTTCTCATGATGGATGTATTCAACCAAAGCTGTACAGCTGAGGCTATCACCAGACTCCCAGGGCTGACTGTCATAGGAATCCTCAGTCTAAGTCAGTGGCATCACAGTGACACCTGTCTGGTGCAGAGGCTACAGCCATCTAATCCTGCCTCCTCCCACTACCCTGCACTCTAGATGAGCCAAACCTACATATCCAAGCCCTACTGCAACACTTGGAAATCAAGAAATGCCCATAGGATGCAGAATCAGCAGAGTGCTGGACAGAAAAGAGCACCGGATCTGGAGTCAGGGAACCAGAGTTCAGAGTACTGAACTGTGTTACAGCAATGACTGGTATATTTGTTTGGAAAAATAGAAAATTGTGGTTGGCATCATTTTCGTAGCTACCTTGTGTCGTCTCCTGAGGACTCTGTTCATTCATTAGCTCCTCTCTCTGAAGGTCAATCTGAAGGCAGTCTCACAGTCTGTGAGGAGCAGACAGCCTGGGGTGGTGTCACACCATCTCATGGTGGTCCCTCCTTGTCTGCTGAGTTCTGTGAGGAGTGAGTAACCACTAGCAGAGAACAGTCCAGAATTCTGTACTGACTCTAAGTTTTTATCAATATGACTGGCATAACTATGAAAGGATCAGATGTTTCCAATCCTGCTCCTTATGGGGACTGGCCATGGAACCGACTGAAAGTCATAGCTAGAACAAGTGGTACAAAATCTTGAGGCTTACAGAGTGTTCCCAAACCTAGTATCTGTGAGCTAATAATAAGTGGTTTCCAAGATAATTTCTATTTTGAAATAAGTACAGGTTGCAATGACCAGATTAGTATTTTGAAATCAATTCAGGTTGCAATGGCCAAATTAGAACTGGTAGGCCATATTTCTTGACTCTATACTGGTTGAGGCCAGAGCTGAATATCCATTTACCAATTCTCAAGGGCAAAAGCATGGTTCTCTTTATTAGACCCTAAAGCCAGCTGTCACCATGCCATGGACAAATGCCACCTGAAGAATTTTCATAGACTGAATTACCTGGACTAGTCTTTTGCGGGTAGAGAGTATGTCTCAAAGGACATCATTTTTCCCAAACTCAGAGAACCCAATGAGATTTAAAGTAGCAGAATTCACTTATTCAAACTTTATATATGCAGGATGCCCCCAGTCATGGGACCAAACATGACTCTTAGGGGAACGTAGTCTGGGGAGAAAATAAGGGATCTTCTCTTCCTATGCCATAGACAGAGAATAATTATGAACATGGGTTTTATGGTTTTTGGACAGTGAGTCCTTCTATTGCTATGAAAATTTGCAAGAGAAGAAGAAGGAGGAGGAGGAGGAGGAGGAGGAGACAGAGCGAGCAAACATTTGATAAAGAAGATTCAGAAGATCAGTGATTTCTCTGAGAAAAACTGGAAAAGCCAGATTAAAAACAATTTGAAGACTTTGGGGAATCACTGGGACATTTTGGAGGCAAGAGGTTGAGAGAAGAGTAGATGATTGCCAAGGCTGTTGAGGCAGTGTTGACTCTCAAATTTCTGAGACTTAATCTCTGACCTGAATGTATTCCCAGGGTTATCCTCCACTGGTGTCCCTGGGAACACAAACAAGACTTGAGCACCTGCCGTATGCTCACTCAGGGCTAGTCTGCAACATGGAAATTACTGTTTCCATATTACAGAGGAAGGAAAGGGAGGTTTGCAGAGACTATAATACTTACTGAAGACCACACAGCTTTGGAGTCCTGGAACCTGGATTCAAACCCAGTTCTCTCCATCTTTAAAACCTGGGCTTTCTCTACTGCAACACAGACCATCTACTGACATGGGAATGTTCTGTGATCCAAATATTCCCACTGACTGTCCGAGGCCATGACATGGTCCCTAGAGGCAAGAGGAGATATGTCTGTATAGGCTGTGTGGGATGACAACAGGACAAGAGCATTACTTCTCCTCTGCGACAGTGGTTTCTGCTCAGGGGCAGGAAGTCAGAAGGCTTAGGCATGAACAATGGATAATTTCAGTGACTGAGAGAGGTCCACCCACCAAGAGAGAGGAGATCATGCTTAGGTCATGAA
Organism: Mustela erminea; assembly: GCF_009829155.1. Classification (NCBI taxonomy): domain Eukaryota; kingdom Metazoa; phylum Chordata; class Mammalia; order Carnivora; family Mustelidae; genus Mustela; species Mustela erminea. Next base: position 72,685,571 of record NC_045622.1, read on the forward strand.
GGGAACATGACTTCTTGCTATGACACTGTGAGGACACCTTAGGCTGTTGGGCCAGAAGTAGCTCAATGTGTCAGCTTTATGAGGATAGAGATGGATTTACTCTCATCCATTGCTGTGTCCCCAAAGCCTAACTCTGTTGGAGTGACACAATGGATAGTCAAGGAATTTTTAGTCAATAAATGAAGAATGAGTGAATGAATGAATGAGAAGTCTTAGGGTAGTAAGGGAAAATTCAGATTCAATGTAACATAAAAAAAGTCCTTAATGAAATTAGTTACCCAGGGACGCACACATAAGGAAATGAAGAAAATTTCAATTCTTATTATTCCTTCTGTGGAAAGTTCTGGTGTGTGTTTGAAAGAATTCCTGATGCTTGCATAAGGAACTAACGATGGCTGCTTGATGTTACCAACCCAGGGAGGGCCAGCATATGGCTTCAGTGAGTACCTGGAAGATTTAAGCACATAATTTAGGGAGAGGATTCAGAGCTTAACGGAATTTCTCTGCACTTCAGAGGAATAAGAGGCTAGGCTAGGGAAAGAGAGAGCCAGCACTGGGTCTGAATAGAGGCAAAGAAATACAGAAATACATTAAGTGATTTTCCTAGGAGATACGTAGTACAAAACCCACTCATTGTCTCCACATGTGATTCTGAGTACAGTTTTCTTTGCAGATTAAAACACTCATATAAGAAAATTTGGGGAGGTTAGGGGGCTTTTTAAAAAAGTACTTATTTCCACTTTATGAAGGGTTTTGGTTGAAAAGAGGGATGCTCTCACAGATTCCAGATAAAAAACAAGGACCAACTCACTTGTAGGTGAATGTAGCAGTTGAGTGTTTCTTGTCACGAACTTTAAATAGCCATGTGAAGCAAGTATTATTATTATTCTCATCTTGTGCATGAGGAAACAGAAGCACAAGGAGGTGGAGTGATAGGCTCCAGGTCTCATGCCCAAAAGTGGTAGAGTTTGGACTTGAATCTTCAGCAGGGAGAAACTTAGCATGTCCGACTCTATATTCCTTCTATTTCCCTTGCTGCTGTGACCTATAGCTTAGAAACTTCTGCTTAGTCCCTGCATGTAAGCATGTTACAGCTAAGATTTGCAAAAACTGCTGTTTACCCAAAATCCATCTCCCCCAAATAGATAAGCAAGTAGCCAGACTGGTCACCATCCCAATTCCTCAAGACTGAGGAATGATCATGACTCGAGGGAGGATTGAAACTGTGCCCCATAAGATTAATGAGGTTGAAAGCAGCAGAGAACTGTTTTTCAGGGAACTGTTTCCTCCTAATAAGCTATTGTCCTTTCAGACCTCAGTAACAAGCCCACCAGCTCTCTCTGCGGGAGCTTAGACTCAAGGTCAGCAGATACAGTTCCAGCCTAGGAACAAGCAAGGCACTGGATTCCTTACCTGAGATAAGGAGCCCAAAACCACATCTAGTTTAGATTGGCTCTCCGAGCACACCCATAGCCCACTCCTCTTGAGCTGGGATAACCTCCTGACAGTTGGGCTGCATTTTGCCTCTTTCTGGCACTGTCTCTGATCCAAAGTGAACGTGAGATGTATGTTTGGTCAATGTGGATGCTCTACCTTTCCCTGTGAATAGTTGTAAGTTTCCCCACCCATTTCCATCAATATGTCAGCTCCTACCCTGAATTTGCCCTTTAAAAACCCTACTGCAGGAGCACCTGGGTGGGTCGGTCATTGAGCATCAGACTCTTAATTTCAGCTCAGGTCAAGGTCTCTGGATCAGGGAATTGGCCCCGCATAGGGCTCTGTGCTCTCCCCCTCTCTCTGCCCCTCCCCTGCTCCCTACACCACTCATATGTGCTCTTTCTCTCACTCTTAAAAAATAAATAAATAAATAAATAAATAAATAAATAAATAGGCCCACTTTATCCTTAACCCAGAATCTCAGAGATGGTCTTTGGACATCAGCTCTCAGTCTCTCCAGGTTGCTGGCCACCTGAATAAAGCAGCCTTTCCTTTTCAACCAACAACTGTCTCTTGAGTATTGGCTTTCCAGCAGTGAGCTGCTCAACTTGGATTTCGGTAACAAGCCCAGGCAGAGGTCTGTGTCAGAGTCCTCACCCTTCCCAAGCCCTGCAGCCCCACTCCCAGGGTGGTGTGTCCACTGCACGTGGAAGGTGGTTTCGGGAGGAATCAGGTGACTCTCAGGAACAAATCTAGAATGGCAACCACTTGTGTGTTTTCTTAAACGAGAAAGGCAAATTGTGTGAACAGCAAAGAAGTGAAGTCCATCCAATATGGAAGAAGGAAGAGTGGGTATAGGACAGCTGAAGACCAACCACAACACCCAGCAGCCCCTTCCTGCCTCTAAAAAGATCCCATCAGTCCAACTGGCCAGGGGCTCACACAGGGCAGGAGTATCAGTATGGAAGAAACTAGAACCTACTGACCCCACAGTTAGCATCATGGCCTGAATTATCCATCACTCTCAGTTCCTGCAGTCCTGGATGCCCTGAGGAGATGGAGGAAATCCACAACCTCTGCTGTCCTCCCTCAGGGCGACATGGCGTTTTCACTCATGGAACTGAACACAGTTTGAAGCTCTAATTTGTGTTTGTCTTTTTCCTTTCTGGGTCTCCTATTAAACTCAAAGCTTATAATGCCTAGTTCTGCTTGGGGTTTTTGGGTTGATGTTGTTTACCATCATGTCCCCAGCATTTAGCACAAGTCCCTTAGAGATCATCTTTTATAATATCTTCATTTAACACAGGAAAAAGTTGAGGCTTAAAGAGTCAAAGGGATTTTCCTGAGATCCCATTGTGAATAGCAGGTCCAGTGCCCAAGGGCCTTGGTCTCCTGGAGTCCTGCCTGAGGCTATCCCACTGTTCTCTGCCACATCATTCATCATGAGAAAAGCTCCCCCCAAAAAAATCCTCACGTGAGCTCAGAATGTGAGAGAGATTCAGGGGTATAGAAATGGCTAGTTGATCCAATATCCATCTCCCTCCTCTCTTACATAATAATTCCTTGAGTTTTAGACCAGGAAAAAAAATCCTATTCCCAACCCACCTTAATGCTGGATGGCACCATGTAATTTGATGTTGGCCAATGGGAAGTGAGCAGAAGCAATGTAGCCAACTTCTGAATTGGGTCTTTCCTTCTCTTCACTGCTGGAAGGAGAGCTAAAGTGTCAAGGGCCCATGTAGAGCCATCTAGGATGAAGTCACCCCGGGGGATGGGAGCATCAAGTGGAAAGCGCAGTGTGTCTAATGCCATGGAGTCACCAGTTCAGTCCTGGTAACTTCTCTCTTGTTTAAGTCACAATCATAATGGATATCTTCCTAAAGCAACACAAATAATAAACTTAAAACACTTATAAACACCTGTGTAACCTTATCTTCTTAAAAAAAAAAAAAACCCCACTACATTCTATTCTCAAGGCATCTGTGTTGATAATGAGAGATTAGTCCCAAGAAGTGATGTTAGATGGAGATGTGCAGACAACCAGTCTCTGAGGAAATACAAAGAGAAATCGATCCAATCACACACAGAAAGTCCCAGGACATGCCAACTGTGAGGAGGCCATAAGAAGAGATGGATTTCCTCCATTTGCCATCAAATCTCATTTCCAACTTCTCTACTCTCCTCTTCGTCCTCATCATCCTCATGGATGGGCTCCCTCTCTCTCTGGGTCCTGGTTGCTTTCAGTGGAAAGGGAGATGGGGCAGACAGGAGCTGGAGGGTGGGAGGAGGGCAACTGGGGGTTTGTGACTTTCTGGCTGTCCTCTGACAGGCTGTGAGTTAGCATGGACGCGTTGCTCTGCCTAAGGACTCCACTCCTGTTTGGTGGTCCTTTCCTACAACCACAGCCTTGCTGAGTTCTGGTAACTTCTTCCCCTTGTCTTTCAAGCCTAGTGATCTTAAGGACCCTGCTATTACTTTCCTTAAGGGGTAGTGGTCACCATCCCATGTAATTTTCTCTAAATCTTCCCATATTGGTGGATTGTACCTTAATTAAACTCTTCTAAATTATCCCATTTTAGGCCATCTGTTTTCTGCTGGCATCCTGAGAGATACTGAAAGGAAAGTAAATTTCAAAAAGCAAGTCAAACAGATGACTGGGTTATTCACAGTACTTAAGCTTTGGGATGCATGCATGTTCCTAATCTTGCTCCCTAAATTAAGGAAAGCAACAGATTTCTCACCATGACAGCACAGTTTGAATGGCTGGGATGGAGGGGCAAGTGGGACAAGGCTCTAATGGGGGAAAGGGGGATGAAGTGGGTTTGCCAATTCAGATTTCCATAGTCAAGGCTGCCAGCACCCAACATGGCCGGAAGGTTTTCCATGCCTGCTGTCTTTTCCTGCAGGAGCCCCTGAATACTGCACCCCCAGATCAAGTTACATGGATGTGCACTGGAAGGAAAAACCCAACAGTGGCTTTGGAAATAAATACTCCATCAAGGTGTCTTTCCTCCACTGTTTCAGCAGAAGGTGACAAGCTGACCTGTGCTGAAGAGAAAGCCTCCTGGGACTGACCGCTGCTACAGGACCCTTCTCTGCTCAGGAGCAGGGGTGAAGCCTGGTGACGGAGTAAGACTGTTCAAGATGCTGGACAGCCCCTGTGATTTCCTGTACAGGGATCCGCTGGCAAGTGAGAACGTGGAGTTCTCTGAGTCACCACTCCTCATGAGATGTTTCTCAACATTTGATTTGCTCTACTCCTATCGCTTCCCCTCGGCCTTTGACAGGTTCATCAGTAGACTAGCTAACTGCTTTTCAAAGGATCAGTGAGCCTCAAGATAAATTACTAGAATTTTCCCAAACGGACTGAAAAAAGGGAACCGAGTATTCAAGAGTAGTGGGATGACAACAAAAGGTATAGAATACATAGAACAGGGATATTGAAAAGCAAAGAAGAAAAGGAACAGAAGATCTATTTGAAGTAATAATGGCCAAGAGCTTTTCAATTATTTGCAGGCACCAAACCACAGATCCAGGTAGTTCAGAGAACCTGAACTAGGATGAATAATAATAATTTTTTAAAGACCCCTGTATTTGCATATTCAGTTTCTGGGGGCAACAAAACCACTCCATATGATACTGTCATGGCAGATGTGTGATACCCTGCATTGGCCAAATCCATTGAGTTATATAAGGTACCCTGAGTAAATGATGGACTTCACTTTATAATAATGCCTCTGTATTGGTGCATCAATTTTAATAAGTGTGGCACATTAAATGAAGATGTTAGCAATAGGAGAAGCTGTGGCAGGGGGAGTGGAGATGGGGAGAGGGAGTATGTGGGAACCCTCTGTACTTTCTGCGAAAATTTTCCATAAATCTAAAAGTGCTCTAAAATGCAAAATTCATTAAAAATGAATAGGCAAACCACCAACTGGATGAATATTTATAACACACATAACTAAGGAAAGACTCATTGGCATAAATAGAAACTCCTTCAAATAAATAACAAAAAAAGGAAACACTTAATAAAAATGGGCAAAACTTAAGACACTTCAAAAAAAAATACAAGTAGCCAATAAGCACATGGAAAGATGCCAATTTCATAAGTCATTTGGAAATGCAAATTAATACACAATGAGATGCCACTTTATACTCATTAGAATGACTAAAATTCAAAAGACTGGCAATGTTTGTTAAGAAGGATTTGGAGCAACTGGCACTTTTAGACATTGCTGGTGGAGATGTGCAATAACACAACCACTTTAGAAAAGAGCTTGGAAATTTCTCAGAGTCGAGCATACATCTTTCCGTGACCCGACAATATCACTTAAGGTTATTTATCCAAGAGACATAAAAACATATATCCAGAAAAAGCCTTGAAGAAGAATGTTCACAGTAGCTTTATTCACAATAACCAGTAATGGAATACCATATAGGTATCTATCAATATGAAAATAAATGGTGGAATATCTGTACAATGAAATAGTACTCAGCTTTATAAAAATGACAAGCTACTGACATGCAATGTCATGGACTGCATAAATCCTAAAAATATTATGCTGAGTGATACAAGATAGGAACAAAAGAGTACATTGAATCATCCTAAATATATGAAATCAAAGGTCAGGGAAACCTCATTTTTGGTGTTAAAAGCAGGAATGATCATTCCCTCTGGGGCAGGAGGAATGTCTGGGAGGGACGTGAGGGAACTTTCCGAGGTGAGAAAATGTGTTGTGCTTTGCTTGGGGTTTGAGTCACGTGGGTGTACTGTTGCCATAACTCACCGCACCATTCACTTATGATCCGTGCCATTGCTCTCTCCTAATTGTACCTCAATTAAAGAACTGAAAAATTACGAGATGATACAACGCTTAAACTTAACATATTATAATTTCTACAGAACATATCATTTTAGAAATGTTTTTCTGTAATTGAATTAATAAAATGAACGTTGCGAGCTCTGTGGAAGAGAAGGTAAATCTGAAGAAGATCCTGTCCTCAGAGAATACAGAGTCTGGTAAGACACATTGGAAATGTGCCATAAAGAGGGTGGCTCAGTTGGTTAAGAGTCTGCCTTTGGCTCAGGTCATGATCCCAGGGTCCTGGGATCGAGCCCCACATGCTCCACATCAGGCTCACTGCTCAGCCAGGAGTCTGCTTCTCCCTCCCCCCAGCTCGTGCACTCGCGCTCTCTTTCTCTCTCTCTCTCTCTTGCTCTGCTCTCTCTGTCTCTCAAATACATAAATAAAATCTTAAAAAAAAAAAAAAAAAGGAAACATTCCACGAAGGATCAGAGAGCTCCAGAGAGGGAGAGCCAGGCAGAGGCACAGAGACGGGAATGAGAAGGTACATACATGGGGTTCCTCTGGAGGGCAAGGGACAGGAAGTTACAGTAAGACGACCTACCTCAGACCTTAAGCACGCTTTGACTTCGATTTGCCCAGTTATAAAACTCAACTTTGTGCTTGCACAAACTGACAATGGTGACAGAAAGAAACAGATGGTGACTTGAATCTGGTAAATGGACATTTAGTACAGGCTTGGTGTAAAAATTTATCATTTATTTATTCATTAAGTATATTTATTCATTAAGTCATTTATTCAACAGACATCCATTAAGCTAGGGAGATATTCCAGGGCCTTCCAAAATCAAAGACGATAGCTCTTTGGGACTAGACAGCACTTCAATTATTTTAATTTTATGGAGACAGATGGCAGGAGGGTGACCATAGAAGGTTGTGAGGGAATGTTCTTCTAGTCTCTCTTGAGCACAGTGACCAAAGAAAATGTCGACTTTCCCTGTACCTTGTTCAGCCTCTGTTGAAGGTGGGATTCTTCAGAAGGGGACCTGAGAGTTGGCAAAGCTGGGGATGGTGTGAAGGTCCTGGGGGAGGCTGTCCTTGGGGCACTGGACTTCAGTGTCTCCCTGACAGGCTCTGTCTCAGTCCTCACGAGGAGGATTGTTATCTCAACCTTCAGCTTTATCTTAAAACTTGAAGGCTTTAAGACCAGGGCACCCAGAGGCTGAGAGAAGTCAAGAAAACCTCCCAAACTGTTGGGGAGAGAGTTGGCTCTCAAAGGCACATTTGTCTGAGGGAGACAGACTGACTCAAAACACCACACTTCTTCCAGCCATCCCCAGAGTTTCCTGAGGAAGTCTGGCTTCACTCTCATCCCCTCCTGATACATCCTGCAGAGCCCTCTGGAGGACCATCCTGAGGGTCCTGTGCCGCTGAGCCCACCGCTGTCTACAGGAGCCAACGAAGAAGTAAATGATGGGGTTGGCACAGCTGTTGATGCAGGACAGGAGAACAGCAACCAGATAAAGATGCTTGAGGACTGTATCCGAGGACTGTATCAGAATCCAGTGTAAGAGGAACCAGTGGATGCCAAAGGGCAGGCCACAGAGGAGGAAGACCAGCACCGTGAGCGCCACGGTGGCATACAGCCTGGTCAGCCGCAGCCGATGGCGGCCACACAGCGATCGGCTGAGCAGGGCCAGGCTGGACCCAGAGAGAAGCACAAATAAGAGAATTAGCCAGGTGGCAGCAATGAAATCAAACGCCCGACACCAATTGTCATTGAAACCCCGAAACAGGAAGCCACAGTACTCCCCTTCCAGGATGCTCAGCAGCAAGGAGAGGGCCCAGAGCAGGGCGCACGTCATAGCTGATGTGTGTCTTGGGCGGTGGCAGCGGTACCAGATGGGACACAGGACTGACAGGCACCGCTCTGTGCTAATAGCACTGAGAAGGCTCAGGCTTGCGATGTAGGCAAAGGTCCACGCGAAGACGAAAAACCTGGGGATGGAAAGGGACACGGAATGGAAGTTGACAAGCTTCACTAGGAAATAGACAACCTGGAAGGAGAGGAAGAGGAAGTCGGCTCCTGCCAGGTTGAGGATGTAGACGGAGAAGGTGTTCCTCCGCACGCGGAAGCCCAGGAGCCACAGCACGATCAGGTTTCCCACCAGCCCACCGAGGGCAAAGGCGAGGCTCAGCAAGGACACGATCAGGATCCCCAAGGGGAAAGTCTGCAGAAAGGCGTGGTCACTTCCATTCACCGGTGCGAGTGTGCTCTCCCAGGCTGGGACGGTGGGATCCAGGCTCAGAAACCCTCCGCTGGTATTCCTGGGAACATAAACAAGACGGAGCACCTGCTGGAGGCTCACTCGTCCTCAGGGCCAGCCTGCTACTGGGGGATTACTGTCTCCATGTTATGGAGGAGGGAAAAGGAGGCTTGCAAAGGTTAAGATACTCACCAAACACTGCACTGTTTTGGAGTTCTGGAACCTGGATTCAGACCAGTTGTCTCTGATGCTAACGCTTGGATTCTCTCTATAGCAACACCGACCTTATACTAAGGTGGGAATATTCCAGGGTTCACACACCTCTTCTTAACCTCCCAGACCATGTCAGGTCTGTAGGAGGCAATAGGAAAAAAGTCTGTACAGGTTATTATGTGTGGTGCAGCAGGTCCCTGAGCTCGGGATTCCTTCTCCCGGGACTGAGAATTCCTCTTAGGGGCCAGGAAGTTGGAAGACCCTGCCATGAACTTTGGACAATCTCAGTGACTAAAGGTGGTCCATCTACCACGAGGGAATTCATGATTTAGGGTCACGAAGAGAATGTGACCTGTCGCAATGACTGGTATGAGTATGGACAAATCTCTTGGCCAGAAATGTCCCAGCGTGTCGGCTTTATGAGGACAGGAGATACTTTCATCCTGGCCATTAGTGTGTCCCCCTAATGTCTACTCTATTGCGAGGGACACAGTCTAAGTCACTCTTACAATGGCTTTCTTTCTAGAGCAGTCAAAATAATAAACTTAAAATATTTACAAGTATATGTGTACCCCACCTTAAAAAAAACAAAAACCCCTCACAAAACTACATCCCATTCTCAAAGCACTTATTTTTTTAAAAGACTTTATTTATTTATTTGAGAGAGAAAAAGAGAGAGTGCACACAAGCAAGGGCCGGGGGGCGGTCAGAGGGAGAAGGAGAAGCAGGCTCTCCGCTGAGCAGGGAGGACACAGGGCTGCATCCAGGACCCTTGGATCATGACCTGAGCTGAAGGCAGGCGCTTAACCAACCAAACCACTCAGGTGCCCCCATTCTCAAGGCATTTATGATGATAATGAGAGACTATTCTGAAAGAGTGACAGCAGATAGAAAGGTGCAGACAGTCAAATACATCTTGAGGAGTACCATGAGAAATTGATCCAATCACACAGAGAGAGAAAGTCCCAGGAAATACCAACTGTGAGAAGGCTATCAGAGGAGATGGGTTTGCGGGTCCCTAGGTGGCTCAGTCAGTTAAGCAGCTGCCTTCGGCTCAGGACGTGATCTCAGTGTCCTGGGATCGAGCCCTTCATTGGGCTCCCTGCTCAGTGGGGAGTCTGCTTCTCCCTCCGTCCTTCCCCCAACTTGTCCTTCCCCCAACTCATTCTCTCTCTCTTTCTCTCAAATAAATAGCATCTTAAACAAAGAGAGAGAGAGAAATGGATTTTCTCCATTTGCCATCAAATCTCATTTCCATCTTTTCTACCCTCCTCTGGGTGTCTTCATCATCCTCTTTGAAGGTTTCCCCCTTTCTCTGGCTTCTGGTTGCTTTTAGTAAAAGCGAGACATGGACAGGAGCTGGGGTTTGAGAGGAGGGTGATTGGGGGTTTGTGACTTTCCGACTCTCTGCCAGGCTGTGAATTAGCAGTGGACATGTTACTCTGTCTAAGGACTGCGCCCCTGTCTGGTGGTCCTTTCCTATATCCACAGCCCTCCTGAGTTCTGGTAACTTCTTCCCTTTCCCTTTCAGTCCTTGTCTCTGGGGTCTTCAGTTAGCGTCCTTTAAAGATTTCCTTTAGCCCTGTCCATACCTGTGTGACCTGTCCTTTCATTACTCTCCTCCATTACCTCTACCTGTTCAGGCCCTATATTTTCTGTTAGGACAATGTCAGATACAAGGGTACAAAGGGGGAAAAAACCCAACTTTTGAACAGCAAGAAAATCTGTGAAACCTGATGTTATTAAAACAATTTAGCTTTGGAATGTCGTGGTAGGATGCCGCCTTGGTCCCTGAGCACAATATGTCTCTCCATGGTTGCAGATTTGACTGGAGAGAAAGAGGGAGTATAAGGAGAAAAGTCACAAGAGCCTGGTGGGGACCGTTTGGCTCTCCCACAGTCCAAGTCACCAGCACCCAGAGGCTCCGTGAGGAAGTTTCATGTCTCCCCATTTGCAGTGGGGTACCCCGGCTTCCGGCACGCCCCGCCCCCCACTTAAAATGAATTCACAAGCAAGCGGATTAAGAGGAAGAAAATGGAACTGTCTCTGAAAGAAGATAGTTCTTGATCAAACGCTTACCTGAGCACCATTCTTCTTGCTGGGGGTAGAAACTAGGAAAGGAAGAGCTTTCCTGAGATTGAGAAATAGCAGAGAGGACTTCTCTACTCTGTGGATGGCAAGGGGTCCAAGGCCACAGGCGTGGAATCTGGTGACTGCCTGAGGCTTATCAAGATGTTGGACAGCCCCTGTGATTTCCTGCCCAAAGGGCACCAGCAAATGAAATCCTGGAGATGTGTCAAGCAAGAAACTTCACGAGATGTTTTCATGTGCCCTGACTCCAGTCACTTATCTTGGCCTCTCCCTGTTCTACCCTATCCGGTCCCCCTCCCTGTGAGGAATGGCTGTCTTAGGGCCTTTTGCCGCCCTCTGTAAACCTGGGCAATAAACCATCCACCAAGCTGTGTGAGCTTCCATAGCTAAAGAATTGTTGGCTTGACGTCAAAATCTGGCTTGATGTTCAAGGCCCTCCATGTCTTGGCTCACTTAATCTTTTTTAAATTTAATCACAGAAGCATTATGTGCACATTAGTTTTACTTCAAATGATGCCAGGGTGTATAAAGTGAAAAACGAGGTCTCTCCTACTCTCATTTCTCAATAGCAACCAGTACTTCCAGTTTCCATTCTAAATTCTTCCAGATGCTAATATTATTTCTTTGTATAATAACACTACAGTTCTGCTTTTGATTTGTCAATAACAACAGCAAGAAAAATTGAGTTCCCTTATAAAAGATAAGGAATTTAGTGCACTGCACACATTGTCACTGTTCTCCCTCTACATCACGATATTTGTTAGCTAGCTTATTTTCAGATCAGCTAGAGATAGCTAACATTTTTGGCCTTAGCTCCTGTGACTTCCTCTCATGTGCCCATGCGGAGGCCAAATTGAGTTTCTTGCCACCACCTTTAAAAACTTCACTGTGAAAACAATCAGAAAAACTTTTTTACTCACTTATTCCTTGATCCAAAACTATAGCTTTGTTATGAAGATTAATGGATTAATTATGTAACAGCTTAGAATAGGAACTCATAGTAAGTCCTATATACTTGCTAATTCTTACCATGATTTTTTTTTTACTATCTCTTTCCAGAAGTCTAATTCAATATACATTAAAGTTTCTTTTCCTATTTTTCCATATCATTTAAATTCTTTCTTATTTTCCATCTCTTTGTGTCCTGGTTAGCTTTCTGGGTAATTTCTATAGATGTACCTTCTAGGTGACTAGTCTCTTTTGCACTGTGTCTAATCTGTTGCATCATCCACTGAATTTTAAATTTACTTTTTATGGTATTAATTTCTAGAAGTTCTTTTTAAAAAAGATTTATTTACTTATTTATCTGTCAGAGAGAGAGAGAGAGAGTGCACAAGCAGGGAGAGGGGCAGACGCAGAAGGAGAAGCAGGCTCCCCGCTGAGCAAGAAGCTCGATGTGGGACTTGATCCCAAGACCCTAGGATCATAACCTGAGGCAAAGGCAGTTGCTTAACCAACTGAGCCACCCAGGCATCCCTAATTTCTAGAAGTTCTACTTGAGATTTATCTCTTGTTGCTGCCTCACACTGTCAATTCTCTCTTTTATGTTTTTAACCTTATTTGGCATGGCCATATTATATTTCTCCAATAATTCCAGTGCCGAAGTCTATGTATGTCTGATTTTACTGCCCATTATGTCTTCTATCACTTTCACGCAGTGTTTTTTTACTTTCTGTCTTTGTGATTTTTGACTCTGAGTAGCTCACATTTTTTTTTTTTAAGATTTTATTTATTTGTTTGTCAGAGAGAGAGAGGGAGTGCACATGAGCGGGGCGGGGTGGGGAGCAGCAGGTAGAGGGAGAAGCAGACTCCCTGTCGAGCAGGGAGCTCGATGCTGGGTTCCATTTCAGGACCCTGGGATCATGACCTGAACCGAAGGCAGGTGCTTAACTGACTGAGTCACCCAGGCGTCCTAAGCTGCTCCCTTTCACTGGGACTTTATCTGTGGGAATCCTCTGAGGCCTGAATTACAGCTGAGCTCCTCCAGAGAGGTCTTCTTTTTCTTTTGCTAGTTACCTGGGGGATCTTCCCAGCATTATTCATTTTTCAGGATGTCGCCAGAGATCTCATTTGTCATTTGAAGTGTTAGGATCACAACGTGATACTGACTTGTGGCTACAAAATCTCCCGAGAGAGAATGTTTCTTCACTCAGAGCCAAGCTTGATTAAGCAATTTCTTGGTAGTTTATTTCTCATTAGTGATCTCACTAATGAGAAATACACCAAAGGTTTAGTCTTTGGAGCACCCAACTTTTGATTTCTGATCTTTGGTTTGTCCCAAAGTTCTGTCTTCTAGAAGCCGAATAGGAAATATGAATCTCCTTCATATTTGCAAGGGGGATTCCATTAAAGGAAGAAACTTTATCAGTTCTGTGCTTTAGAAACATCTCTCAGGCTGTCACAGGAAGAAGAGATAGAATATAAATGAAAATATAAATCTCTAGTCATACTTCTATAATGGAAACAATTGCACAAATACTTTGGTATATGCGCACAATAAATCCAATGCACTGTTTTGTAATGTATAGTATATTTCCAATTTAATAATTAATTGTGGAATTTGGTCTCTGTTCCTTCTCTGTAAAGTGAGATGCTTTCCAGCTGTGATGAGTCTAAAACTAAGTTTTAAGACTGGTGCCTATGGAGCCCTTTCTTCCTCCTGTGCCCTCCCCGCCCCCCTGCCTTGGATCTGTTCTGTACCAAAGAGAAGGGAGACCTCAAACAGGGCTCTCTCCCAAAGCCAAACTTGATCCCAAAGTGACCCTCATCAGGTCCTTAATGGTTCCCAGAGGCTCCCCTTTCATCCCTGTGATATACTCATGAGTCTAGGCGTCCTGCATGACCCCAAATTTTGTGTTACAAATTCTTTTCATTAGAGTCATTTAGTCATTTAGGTGTCATTTAGGAAGTCCCTATAAAGAATAGTTTTGTTGCATGGTGTGTGTGTGTGTTTGTGTGTGTGTGTGTATAAAAGTATATGTGAGAATGTATGTGTAGCTAATTTTACTATGTGAATTTGCAGTTATAATTTTGGGAGGGTGTGGCTCATCGCTGTATCTGAACCTCTTCTTCTCATTCTTCTCATTCTACTCCATGTGGATATCACCAGCAGCCGAAAGCCAAGCGCATGCAATAAAACCAAGGCCAGGATCGGGCGGGGGTGGTGGTGGTGTTGCATCCTGATGTTATCATCTGAACTCTGAATCCCACTATGCCTGGAGCCATGTCATCTTGCTGCATCTCAGCTGTTTGAACCAAAAATGTCTATTTATGCTAAAACTAATTTAATCTGGACATATCTTTTGCTCGTGCAGCCACAAATATGTCCACACGAAAACATTGATCACATAGTACTTTAAGCATCTGAGGACGTATTTCTCTCCTATTGTGCTGTGAGTGCTTTGAGAATAATGACCCTGTCTTTGAGTCCCAGTGCCTGGGACAATGCCTGACCCAATGTTCAGCAAAAGAAAAATTTTAAGCATATGCACTTGTGTCTGCAAGCATGAGTGACTTAGTGATTGAACAAATGACTTGGAAAAGTGAATTTTAAGGCCTAACTAACTGTGAGAAAGACGTGGGCATAGAAGAACAAAGCAAAATGGAGACAAAGAATATTTGACAGGGTAGTCCGCTTTAAAACTTAACACAATATTTAAGAAGCCCAGTCCTTGTGGGAAATGGAAGTCATCTGTAGTTGGCTTAGATTCAGTATTCATCACCGTACAAGTCGGGGAGTGGTGTTTTGAAGAAATGGGGGAGCAGGCCACTGTGACCTAGAAAATCACAGAGGAGTCCAGGAATGTAGAAGCAGAATAAGCTGGATCAAGCAGTGGGGACAGAAAAGTCACTGGGTTACAGGATCCTTTCTATAATAACCCCACCGGAGAGTGGGCTCCATTGATCTCTTGGGTCTTTATGACCACGCTGGAAGACCACAGCTGAGTGGCTGACTTCCAGTGGCCCCGACAGGGGCTGCGGGAGGAAATGGATCAAGATTAATCTGAACTGGCTGGATTGGGGGGAAGAGCAGTCACAAGACTTCAGAGCAGGAAAGAGAATTCAGTCTGGGGAGAGCAGGCGAGGACCGGAAGTAGGAAACTCCCTTGTGAGAGTGCTGAGCTTTTCTCATCCAGTTATGGTCGTTCATAGACCTTGCATAGGAAATCACATGGCTTCTCGGGCTCTTGATAACACCAAATCAGGCAGCCTTGTCTACAGGGCTTTCTCCAGCCATTTCAGAGTCAGGAGCTCCAGGAAGGACCTGCTACTTCAAGGATGCTCAGAGCTGATTCTCTATGGGAAGTAGAGGAGAAGGAAAGTAAAGGCTTATTGAATTCTTTCCTTTCCATTCTGTTGCCTTGTTAGGTCAAACTACTCTTGCTCAAACAAGATCTAGTTCCCCAGAAAGTCAGGGCCTCATGGAGATAGGAGTTTAGGGCTTTGAGTAGCTGGGGGGATCAAGGAAGCATGCCACCACCTTCATCTGACTGAGGAGAGCCAGCTTCTTCTCCACCTGATTCTTTTTTTCTTCAGATCAGTTGTCAGGGAACATAAAACATGGGCCTGGGAAGCTTCTAGGGATAAAAAGTTGGGACGACCAAAGCTCTAGTTTTCCTAGTTGAAAAGAAAAACTTCTTTTTCCTCTAAGAATCACTTGAGTTCATTCAACAAATATTTATTGAATGTCTACTTTGTGCCAGGTAATGTTGCAGGCACTGGGATAAGGTGTGAACATTACAAAAATCCAATGAAAGGATAGAAATGTGACATTCCATGTGGCGCCACTAGGTGGTAGTCAATGATTATTGTGGGTTGTGGGGATCATGTAACCCATGGCTGGCCAGCAGGGGGCCCAGTCAGTGAAGTTTGGGAAGAGGTCCCACTTAAAGTGGGCGAGTGAAGGGGAGCCATGTTATTTCTGGATGGTTATTCAGCGGTGGCAGTGTAGCGCAGTGTCTGTGAAATCAAAGTTTGTATGATCATTCCTGATCTCAAATCCTGGTTCTGACAGGATTACTAATTAACTGAACCTTACTGATAGTTAAATTGCTTCATCTCACTAGGTTACCTCAGTGAAATGGTGATGGCTGCCTATAGAGCTGCCGTGTGGTACTCAAAGACACCAGTGAGTGCTTAGAGTGCGGTAAAAGTTCTAAGACTGTCAAGAACGTGCTCAGGACGGTCATCACTTTTATTAGCCCATTCCTTCCCTGGAATCCCACAAGGCCTCTGCGGTTTGGTCCTGACATCCAAGTACCCCAGGCCAGCAGGGTCTGAAGCTACTTTGCGGACGTCAGCCACTGCGAGTCCCGGGGGTGGAGCTGTGGCCTGGACGGGGGCCCTTCCACCTGCCGCTGTGTGACAGCAGGTGAACTCTGTTTCCACTCCTGTTGCTGTGTTTCTCTTAGAGTAGATGCCTCGTGTAAGCGCGGACTGTAAACCACAAGGCACTATAAAAGACGCAAAGACCCATGATGGCTGCTTAATTCTCTTCACCCTCACAGGAACGTTTGTCAGGGAGCTAAAAGGGTCAGACTCCCTGCTCTTTACCTTCCAGCAGAGAGCGGCTCCTCTCCAAGTCTTTCCGGCTTCAGGGAACCCCAGTGACCTCCATGTCACCCTCTTCTTCTTGGGCTCCTTACAGACGCGCTGTCACCTGTTGAGGCCTGCTGGTTTGCTTTTCTCCAGTTTCCTCTGCCAGTGTTTGGCCAGGGCGGAGTGGGGAGAGGCGGTGGCACTCAGCCAGGTAGGAGCAGGCAGAGGTAGTGGGGCCTTGCTGCCAGGGAGTGGGGAGGCGATATGTAAACACCATGGTAAGGGAGTGGGCAGCCAAGGAGGAGGACAGAGGTGCAGGCCCAGACTTCCCTGAGGGCTGGGTTGGTCCTAGGCCTTGTTACAGTTGCTGGGTTGAGTCGAACCTTGGGCCTTGGGAGCTGACAGATCTCTGTTTTAAAACAGCTCCTTGAATGAGGCCAGACTTTAGAAAACCCGTGCTGGGGAGCTAGGCCAGTTTACAGATAACTGTACAGTTTGGAGTTCCGCTTTGGGAAAATGAAGGGAAAGGGCTAGAACAGTACATAAGGATCTTTCAGATACTAAACTGCCCCTCCCTCTAAGCCTCTGTGCAAGCAGGCCTCATGCTCTGTGTTCTTCTCCCTTCTCTGCCTCCTGGAAGCCCCTTTATCCTTTTGGCCCAGTTGAGTTCCCCCTTTTGGAATATATCCCAGTCCGCAGGGGCACTTTCCCGGGCTGACTCCACAGCCCCTGTGCTCTCCCTACAAGCCTGACACAGCACATGCTGCTCTCTGCGGAGGCTTATGAGTGCATCCTCCAGGTTGGAAACTCTGAGAGCTGGGACCTTGTTATTCATTCATTGGCTCATTCACTCATTTGTTCGCCAATAATCATGGAACTCCCATTGCCTGGCAGGTCCTGGATTGGGTGCTAGAATTTGCCCAGGGAGCCAGGCCTGAAATCCAGGTCCTGACTCCTGGCCCAGGGCTATTTCCAACAGACCCCCGACGCCCCCTCCTGCCTCACCTGGAGCCCAGCACCTAGTTGTACTTTAGGGAAGCAGCGCTCAGGGCCCCCCCCTTCCTCTCACAGCTCTCACAGATGATCCCCTGGGGCATTTGTGAACAGGTTCAGGGGGCTGGGAGGCACATCTCTGCTACCCCCCTCTTCTTCCTGGACAGTATCAATCAGGTAACAATAAAAACATGCGCTTCCCTTTACCACCTCTGCAGCCTGACATGGTGGCCCCAAGAATTAGCCCCAGGCTCCAGGACTCAGGCCTGATGAGCCACTCCTGGCCATGTGCCCTCACCAACCTCTCTAAACCTTGGTTTCCTCTTATCTATAAAAGAGGTAATATGAGTACCTTCTCCCTGATTTGTCATAAGAATTCTCAGAGACTCTGCGCCTTCTGTAAATGGGATTCTTACCCTTCCTGCCCCACTCCTCCTACCCCTGAGGCCCGAGGGCTCAAGTCAACACCCGTCCGTGGCAAGTCAGACTCCAACTTGGCAAACTCAGAGCTAAGAAGCCCAGTCTTCTTCTTCTGGCACCCAGCCCTAGATAGAGTAAGAATAAAAATGAAATAATGATAATACTTATAATAACAGCAAATGTCGATCTTTTTTGTAATTCTGACTTTGTGCCAGGCACTATTATACCTACTTTGCATTTATTAACTCATATTATCCTCACTACAACCATATGAAGTATGTGCCATTTTCATCTCCCCTTTCCAGAGGAGGAACCTGGGCACAGAGAGGTTAAGGCATTGCCCAGGATCACAGAGTAGTAGCTGTCAGAAAGCAGGAGCTATTTTATGCAGCTTGGGTACAGCAGGTCGTCACAGCAATGGCTCATTTAAAAGGTGAGCCTAGGATATGTGAAGTGGGGGCATAAAAGATTTCCAACACACTTAGGAACCTTTGCAAGGACACCCAGATGCCCTGTGAGCCAGGCCTTTGCTGACCTATCCTCCTATTGGGCCTACCATGTACAGTCATGATTTATGTTTTTTCTTTTTTTGGGGGGGTAGAGAGAGAGAGAGAATTTTTTTTTTTTTTAAAGAGATTATTTATTTAGAGGGAGAGCATGAGCAGGGGAAGGAGCAGAGAGAGAATCTCAAGCAGGCTCAACGCTGAGCCTGGAACTTGCTCAGGGCTCAACCTCATGACCCCGAGATCACAACCTGAAACTAAGGGACTGAGCCACCCAGGCATCCCAGGAGAGAAAGAATCTTAAGTAGGCTTCAGGCCCAGTGCAGAGCCCGACATGGGGCTTGATCTCAGGACACTGAGATCATGAGCTCAGGCAAAATCAAGAGTCTGGTGCCTTTTTTTTTTTTTTTTTAGAATTTTATTTATTTATAAAGGCAGGTGTTTAACTGACGGAAACACCTAAGCACACATGTTTTGTGGTTTTTCAAGTTCTTGAGAGTTAAAAATGTTTCTCTGTTGGACTTGAAGAGATTACCTTGAGACAGTAGGAGGGGAGATGTCTGGGGACCCTGTCTTCCCCCTCTGTTGTGCTTAGGGGGACTTTTGTTGGAGAGAACCTCTACGTATGTCTCTACTGACTATAACCAGAGATGGAATATTTTCAGACATATGGAACGTAAGTTAACATTTCCTTGAGCATAAGCCTGCATTTGGCAATGACCCAGAGATTTCCCAATCAATTGGGTAATACCAAGAAGATGTCAATTCAGTTTGAGGAAGGCTGGTAAGGGTTTATCATAATAAAGGAACAGAAAGTGCTGGTTGGTTATTGATCGTTGCTCTAACCTTGGATGTAACCTTGGACTAGAACAAGCACTGGGCGGTGGTGGAGGCATGGCCGTGAGTCCTGTTTGGAGCTCTGGTTCAGTTGCTTTCTAGCTGAATGACAGTAACTCTGAGACTGTCTCCTCTGTCTGGGGATGACCGTGCTCTAGCAAACATGAAAGGTGCTTATGCGGGTTGTGATAGTAGAATGGGGCATGATTATAACCGCTGCTGACATGGTCATACCCGAGACTCCCTTACACTTAGAGTGAGGGTGCCATCGTGAAACAGGTACTCAGGTACCGGTGAGAGGGGAGGGTCTGGATATGTAACCTAAATAAGGAGGAAAGCCAGGAACTGGGAACTGGGGAAGAAAGCCAGAGCACCCCAGAGCTAGGAGAAGTAGCACAAGATGAGCCAGGCAAAGGGATGGTATTTTTTATAACATTCCCTGCAGCGACACTGGGCAGCTATGGACAAGGTGCTTAATGGTTAGGGATGGTACAAAGTTCCAAATGCTTTTCTTTTCTTTTTTATGATTTTATTTATTTATTTGAAGAGAGAGAGATCACAAGTAGGCAGAGAGGCAGGCAGAGAGAGGGGGGCAAGCAGGCTCCCTGCTGAGCAGAGAGTCTGATGTGGGGCTCGATCCCAGGACCCTGAGATCATGACCTGAGCTGAAGGCAGAGGCTTAACCCACTGAGCCACCCAGGCACCCCTAAAATCCACAGATATTAAAAACACAAATATTAATACTATACAAAATGCAGAATTTATATTTTAAGCTATTTAGAGTCTAATCACACTTACCCTGGTGCCCCCGCCCCCGCCAATGCTTTTCTAATAGGAAGTGTGTTGGCTTTAATATAGGAATCTAGGAATAATGATTTATCATTAGCAGGCATTTTGATAATTTTTTCAAATCTACCTGTTAATTTTTATATAGTAGTCCCCTCCCTTATCTGCGGGTAACACATCCCAAGACCCCCAGTGGATGCCTGAAACTGTGGATAGTATTGAACCCTATATATACTATGTTTTTCCTATATATACCTACATACTTATGATAAAGTTCAATTTATAAACTGCGCATGGTAAGAGATTAATAACAACAATAATAAAATAGAACAATCATAACACTATACAGTAGTAAAAGTT
Organism: Mustela erminea; assembly: GCF_009829155.1. Classification (NCBI taxonomy): domain Eukaryota; kingdom Metazoa; phylum Chordata; class Mammalia; order Carnivora; family Mustelidae; genus Mustela; species Mustela erminea. Next base: position 72,705,821 of record NC_045622.1, read on the forward strand.
GTGTGACTGTGATCTCTCTCTTTCAAAATATCTTGTTACCGTACTCAGCCCTCTTCTTATGATGATTTGATGATAAAATGTCTACGTGATGAGATGAAGGAGGTGAACAATGGCATAGGCCTCATGACGTCGTGTTAGGCCCCCACTGACCCGACCCGACCTGGAAAGCATTGTCTGCTCCCCCACTGCGGCCCACCACGGACCACTACAGCTGGTGCTATACCCTAATCTAATCTCTAATTCGAATTCTAATCTCAAAGGTGGCTAGAATTTGTCACCGTACTTCTTACTGCATGTTGGGAACTTTTCTCTCTGGAAACCTTCAGCTACCAGCCACTCATACCTTAATGTAATGAACTTCTTCGGAGTCAGAGACATGGCTAGGACTATGTCTGGCTAATCGGCAGTGTTTTCAGCCTTATATAAAAGTTTCCCATGGGTGTCAATAACACAACAAAGCTAAAGGACTTTGTCCCTGTATATTCAAGAATCTATCCCCCTGGGAAAATTAGTGGAAAGAGGAAGCAGTCCAGGGTTCATTGTTAGGAACCATAAAATTAGAGAAGATTACTTTAAATTCCATACAAGAAAATATCCATTGCCATGCTTGAGCTGAGCCCTGCATTAACTCCATCATGTATTCAGTATCCTTGACTCTTTCAATATGGTGGTCACGTTTTGAGCCCTCATGTTGAACCAAGTGCTGGGCTCAGTGCTTGGTGGGCATCATCTCCTGTAATCCCCACAACTTCCCTTCATAGAGATGAGACAGGTAAGGTTCAGGAATACCCATATAAGGATGAGATGATGAGACTCAGTCCATTGTCTAAGGTCATGGGACTGGTAAATTGTAGAGCTTGGATTAGAACCCAGGTCTTTGACACCAAAACACCATTCTCTTTTTGGTCCCTTTTGGACAGTACCCAGGAAAGTGCCTCAATAAATATTTTAAATATGAATGCATCTTGCCAAATAAAGACTACTGCTTGTTGAATGCCTACTATGTGTGAACACTTTCTGTATGTTAGTTCAAATCCTTATAACAATCCAGAGAGGTGTTGATAATTATTTGTTTTAAAGATAAGACAATAAAGTTCAGAGAGGTGAAGTAAATTTCCCAAAGTCATGTAGCTAATGAGTTGTTGAACTGGGATTTGGACTTAAGCCTTTCCTTCTGATGCCTAGAGCCATGCATTTTTGTCTGTATCACCCCATCCCTCTAACATGGGCAGTCTAGTCTTGGGAAGGGGTGTCTCAGAGCTGACACATTGCCAGTGGTGTTGGAGAGGGATATATTTCTCTGGATGGCTCCAAAGGACAGACCCTTGCACAGTGAGTGAGATGGTGGCAGATGATGGCCAAAGATAGGGAACAACTTTTAGCAAGTGTCTGACAAAGTGAGGGAGTGTGTGCCCCATCACTGCAGGTGTTGGTTGACTGTCTCTCCAGAAGGCCTGAACACTGGCAGAAGACGACCCTGGTTCCCGTTAGCTCTGTGGTTTGAGGCACTATTGTTCTCTTGGTCAACTCTGAAATCCCTGGAGAGGATGACTCAGAGCCATCCATTCTGAAAGAATAGTTCAGAAGATATAGTCCTGCTTGTTCTAGTTTCTAGAAGGTATTTGGAAAGTGTTGGATGGATGAGGAAATCATGCGCAGAACAACTTAAGGTCAGCTTCTTCCCTACTTCGCTGGCCTTACCCAGAAACCTTTCATAGGGGCTAGAAGTAGAAAATGTGACATACCAGGTTCTGATCTTGGGACTCAGCTGGGAAAAAACTGAAATCTCAAAAAAATGGAGCCTATCATGATTTATAATTAAATTTCAAAGGACTGGTCCCCTAAAATGCTCTCTTCCAACCAAATAATCTGAGTTTAGAGCTTTAGAGGATGAATGCTCTGACCTGTCCTTTGGAAAAAAGTGCTGAGTCCGTTTTCCTGAAATCCACAGGCCTGGGGCTTGTAGCCACCTCTTCTATCACTGAGAAAACCTTCCAAACTGTGAATAGTAACAGTAACAATTTACATTGTAAAGGAGGTTGCAACTGGCAAAATATATCTGTGTTTGTGCCCCTTGGGCCTCTGAAGATTCCATGTGAGGGGTAAAGAGGGCAGGGTCAGGCCCATTAAACAGACCAGGACCGGCGAGACTCTGAAGATGGAGAAGTTAAGAAACTTGACCAAAAGCACATGGTTTACAAGGAGTGGATCCAACAGCTGAATCTAGATTTCTTGATTCTAAATTCAGTTCCAGCTACTGTTTTTCTTGAGGGAGATCATTTGACTTCTTGCATCGATGCAGATGCCCCAAATATGTAAATATTAGATAAGGAGAAGAGTTTAATTTTCATAACCTTGAAAACAAAAATGCTTCAGTGGATCATTTTGGGCTATACCTATTCCCTGATGTCCTCCATCAGTTCTGTCCAACCTCACAGCAGGAAACCTCTGGAGGCTCTATTGTGCTTATAACATGGTTCATGCTTCTTTTCACAAAGGAAGGCAGTGGCAGCGTTCACAATGGCAGAGAGTATGGGTTCAATTCCTGCCTCCTCTTCAGCTGTGCGGTCTTGGATGACTTAGCTAACTTCCTTGAATCTCAAGTTCACACAGCTAACCTCCTGGAGATGTGGTGGTGATTCAGTGAAATAAAGTACTGGAGAGCTTTGCCCAGTATTCGGCACTTAATAGGGGCTCATTAAATCTAGCTGAACACAGGTGTGTAAAGCAAGAACTGTAGGTGAAGATTCATCCCTGCAGCACTCACTCAAGCAGCATTGACTGTACACAGGCTCCGCAGCAGGGGCTTTGGTGTGCAGTGCTCCTTGGTTCCTCACAGCAGTCCTTTGAGGCAGTTATTAGTCCCATTTTACACAAAAGGAAACTGAGACTCACTTGCTAGGCACTGTCTGTCATATATGTCAGAGCTGGGATTTGAACTCAGATCTGTCTGACTCTTATTCCAATGCTCTCCTATGCAATAGAAGGTCACCAGCATGCACAGGTTGGATAGAGTACATTATTGATTAGGAGTGGTGATGGGAGTTCCCCACCCCAACCCTAATGGGGATGGCCAGGGACTGGACCTTCAGAGCTGTGGTTGTGTTATACTTGCTGTGCAATTTTGAGCCAGTCACATCACCTCTCTGGGCCTCACTGACTTTATCAGCAAACCAAGAAAGTTAGATCATCTGAAAGATCTTTTCAACAAAGATGTCAGTGCATGGTCCTGGAATGAAAGGGACATAACCGTGGCCCCTGAAATCTCAAATAAGTTTCGCCTTTTGAACCCATGTGTTTCTGCACAGATTCGGAATCTGCCAGAGGAAACCTCTCTAATTAACCTACAGGGACTAACCCAGCTAGTAATTACCCCTATTATTTTTAATTGTATTTTATAAGGTGCCTTTCATCCAAGATCTCAAAGGGTTTCTCAAACATTCATTAGTGGAGCCCCACCCCCTCCCGTGTGGATATGAAAGGCAGCGACTGATTTTAATGTCAGAAAGAAGAGGTGGGGGCAGAGAGAAAGGGACTGAGGTCCTGGGAGCCATTTCACCTCTGAGTTCAAAGGAGGGAAGAGACGTGTGCCAGAGAAATGTTCCCTTTCAAGAAGGACTTCGAGGGCTATTCCATGAAGAGCAGATGGATCAGGACACGTTCCTCCTTTTTCAAAGATCAACTTCAGCCTTGTGAGTGCCTTAGAGAGGGCCATGCAATTTGGCCTGGTTCAGCTGGATTTGCTTCATTTTACTTTAGACTTTTTCATCAGTTGTCCTTCGAGCTGGTCCCCAGCACACAGGCCTGCACTCAGTGGTGGCAGAATGTAAGCGAAGCAAGCTTTCAGAGTGGACCCAATGCAGATTTGGGCACACTGGTACAAGCAAAAGAGAGCCCTGGTTTATTGCCTTAAATGAATGGCTGAAGCCAAAGCTAAGACGCCCCAGCCTGTGGCCAGCTGCTGCCCCCATGCCCCCTTGGCCGCTGGTGGGGGAGAATGAGTCTGGGTCCTTATGCTAAGTCCAGGGACCTGACTGACAAAAGACATAGAAGGACCATTTTGAGTAGCTCACCATGAAGGCCACTCTTCTTTTCCTTCCCCACTCCCCTGCACTATAACCAAGCCACATGGGGTACTTGTACCAAGTTCCTTTCATGCCGATTCCGATAGATAGATAAATAGAAGAGATCACCATGAATCGTAAGAAGCTTCACTCTCCCAGGATTGGGTCTGTGGGCTCCTAGAGGACAGAACCCTGCCTGCCTATTTGCCAGTTTCCTTGGCACATGTTCTGGGCACAGAGTAGTAGAGGCTCAGCACATATTTGTTGACTAATAGAGCAGATCACGAAGGTGTTACCTTGTTTCTAGCCTCGCAGGATGGTCTCATAGAGGTTAGAGCAGGATCCATTCCCTCCTCAGCTTGCAATAGCTAGATCCAAAGGACTGTCAGGGCCTTGCAGCTCTGGTGATTTTAAAGAAGGCAAAGACAGAAGACACTTACTTGTGGAGCATAACAAATAGCATGGAGGACAAGGGGAGTTAGAGAGGAGAAGGGAGTTGGGGGAAATTGGAAGGGGAGGTGGACCATGAGAGACTATGGACTCTGAAAAACAATCTGAGGGTTTTGAAGGGGCGGGGGGTGAGGAGGTTGGAGGAACCAGGTGGTGGGTATTAGAGAGGGCACGGATTACATGGAGCACTGGGTGTGGTGCAAAAACAATGAATACTGTTATGCTGAAAATAAAAAATATATATATATTAAAAAAAAAGAAAGACACTGTTAAGCTGAGGGTGAGGATTCCAGTGACGTGGGTACTAAGGACCCTGGGGTGACATGCTGTGGGAAGCAAGGCACCTCGTATGAGGTAGCAAAGAGAAGGACTGACCTGGCTGCTGAGAGCATGGGGATCCTTTACGAAGAAGGTTTAGACTTATGGGTAAGGCTTTTTGGTAAGGCTTTTACTGATGGGAGCTCCAAGGGCCCATTACAGATACTCTCAGGATGATAAGGCTTGGAGGTATGTGAGTGACCTGAGAGCAGGAGTTTTGTTTGGGAGATTAGATTTGCACACAAAGCTATTAGAGAACCATGTGGGGAGATTTATCACTGACTGGGATTGGGAGTTTCCCATGGAGAGAGGGAGTCTTATTCATTGCCCCATTTCTTGCTGGGCTTGATGAAGTTGTAGGTACTTTTTACAAAGTACAGAGTGTACCAGATACACTTGATGATTAGCTGTCAAATTGGATGGCATGAAAGGTTAAATGGCCTAGATCAGAAAAGGGAGGAGCTTGGAGGCCAAGATGCCGGGGAAGGCTTCAAGAAGGAGGAGGAGCCACAGTGCTTACTGATAAATGATGAGTGAAAAGAATAGCCACCCACCTTGTCAAAGGGTTTTCCCATCACATGATGCCTGTGCGGTAAGGATAATCAGGGAGCATAGTTATCCAGTGAGAGGACATCTTGCTGTGTTTTGGCTGCCCAGTGTCCATTCCCTTTTCTTCTGGGAATGACACCTTGTTTTCACTCTCAGCCTATGAGTTTTGTGGGAGCTGCCATCACCTCTAGACTCAGACCCAGCCAATCAGAAATCTGCACCCTCCTGGCCACGGAAATTTGCTCAGGGATGACCACATGACCCAAAGTGGGCCAGTGAGGACCCTCTTAAGGACTTGTGGTAGAACTCCTGAGGAAAGACACTCTTTCTTTTGGGGTTATAAAGCTAGAAGAATGTAAGCACGGAGCTGCTGACTGTGAAACTGGCTTCCAGTTGGGAAAAGACCGTCGAAAGATGAAATTAGAACAGAAGAAACCAGAGCTGCAAGATAAATGGGGCTTTGGTACTGTTGGTAATTTCTCAGATATGTAAATGAACATATTTCTTTTTTAAATTTCCTCTTAAGCCACTGAGATTAAGGTTTCTATCACTTGTAATTGAAAAATCCTTGTTCATATGCCCATCTGGTGAGTGATATTGTGAACCAGATCCTGGGTCTTCTCCTCCATCATCCATCAACATATCACCCATCCATCATCCATTCATCCACCCACCCACCCGTTCATCTACCATCCGTCTATCATCTATCCATCCATCCATCCATCCAATACACATACATTTAATGAATAAAGCAGTTGCACATGCATTTTTAAAAATTTTAAAAAAGATTTTATTTATTTATTTGATAGAGAGAGATCACAAGTAGGCAGAGAGGGAGGCAGAGAGAGAGGAAGGAAAGCAGCCTCCCCGCCGAGCAGAGAGCCTGATGCGGGGCTCGATCCCAGGAACCTGAGACCATGACCTGAACTGAAGGCAGAGGCTTAACCCACCTGAGCCACCCAAGTGCCCTGCACATTCATTTTTATATGAATTAACAAATGGCCAATTATCATGACGTATTTGATGACAATGATACATCCATGTTCCTTTAATCCTTGTGGAGATTGGTCAACAAAGTGCAAACCAAGTTTCGAACTTAGAACTTAGAATTCAGTCAGGAACTCAGTCTTCCTAGGGAGTGCTAAGTTTCATCAGTGTCATCAGCACACAGCCAGACGTGACCCTTCTAAATATGATTCAGTCACGCTGGTGCCACAGCCCAAACAAGAAAGTCCAGAGTGTCATTGACAAGCATGTGGGTTTTCCTGTTGGAGCTGATGGCAATACTTTGAGCTCTCTGGTGATGTCATTGTGAATTACCAAAGAGGACTTACTTGCTCTAGCTTCATTTTTGCTCCCTGTACCACAGAGGCCACATTAAACACAGAGCTGTTCAAGAACCACGGAGACAAGTGCCTACTCTTTCAGAAGAACTTTGTTCAAGAGTCAGGAACACGTAGAAAAACATCAATTTCCTATCTTGAACTCCCATTTTCTATGAAAAACTGCAACTCAGAAAAGATGGGCTGTGCCCAAAGGACAGGGGCATATAAAGAATTACAAGGAGAGACTAGATCCAAACTCCTGACTCCCAATCTGGTTCTTTTTCTACTATGCTACTCTCCCTCCTTGGGGCACAGTCCAAAGCAGGTAGAGTTTGTCTCAAAGGGCTCATTTGCTCTTTGATCAGTTATTAGCATTGGTAAATTGAGAAATACTGCAGGCACTGGACTACATTTCAAAGATTATTTCACATTGTCTCCTATCATCTGCCTATGGGCCACATGGTACAATAAGAATGGATGGACATGGTAGTCACAGAATTTGTGGGAAGGGGTCCTTTTTTTTTTTTTAAAGATTTTATTTATTTATTCAATAGACAGCGATCACAAGTAGGCAGAGAGGCAGGCAGAGAGAGAGGGGGAAGCAGGTTCCCTACTGAGCAGAGAGCCTGATGTGGGGCTCGATCCCAGGACCCCAAGATCAGGACCTGAGCCGAAGACAGAGGCTTAATCCACCTAGCAACCCAGGTGCCCCTGTGGGAAGGGATCTTAAAAGTTGAGTTGCCCAACCCCCTTCTGACATTTGGACTTCTTCTATAGTCCCTAGTGATACACCTGCCATATATCTTTATAGGTGGCAGAGTTGGAGAGGAAGTTGGGGTCTCAGTCGCCTCTTCTGACTCCTCCAGGACATTAATCTATCAATGGCCTCCTCAATCCCTTTCTAAAATCTTTAGTCTCTTTCTCCTTCACTCCTTCGTCTTGGTTAACAAATATTTTGGATGTCCTCTTTAAGCAAATAAACCAATAAATAAGCAATGATTCTTCTTTCAAGGTTGCCACATGCCTAGAGACTTTACCTTTTTCTGTTCTCCCACCAAATTTCTTGACTGCTTTATGCTTGCTGTCCACACTTCATGATCCACCCACTTCTTAACTTTCAGAAGCCTCACCAATGACATCCTAATTATGAAATCTGGTGTCTTTTAAAAAGATTTATTTATTTATTTATATGAGAAAGAGAGAGAGAGAGAGAGCATGCACAGAAGGAGCAGAGGGAGAGGGAGAGAGAATGCCAAGCAGACTCCATGCAGAGCACAGAGGCTGACATGGGACTTGATCTCACTATCTAAGATCATGACCTAAGCCAAAATCAAGAGTGAGATGCCTAACCAACTGTGCTATCCAGTTGTCCCTGGTGTATTTCTTTAATCTAAAATTTTAAAATTTCCTTTGAGATGTTGGCCACCTTGTATTCACTCTCTTTTGATACGATATTGCCCTAATTCTCTTTCTTCCCTTTGCACATTCTTCTGATTCTTCTGATTATATCTCTGGTTTCACTTCCTCGGCTCGTTTGTTTTAAGTTTCCCTCCAGCCCACCTTATCCGTCCACTAATATCTCTGTTCATTCAATACATAATTGTAGTGTAAGGTGCTGTGCCAGGAAATGGAGATTCAACGATGGACTACAATCATTCTTGACCTCAGTGAGCCTACTTTCTATTGATGGGGACAGATAAATTCATCTCAACACCAGGTGATGATAAATGCTGGACTAGTTACTACACAGTTTCAAGGAAATAGAACACTGAGAGCAGAAAAGGATCTTGGAGACCACCTTGTCAATCCTCACCATTTAGAGAAGGGGAAACTAAGACATAAGGAGAAGAAATCAGTTGTCTGTGATTCCACAGAGAGTTGGCACAATAGTTAAGGGTAGACTTGAAGTCTCTTAAATTATATCCTTGTCAGAGAATGGCCAAGGGTCCCTTTTCTAGTGAGGTAGGAAGGTACTAGGATACCAAAAGGTATCTGGAGTTTGCTCTGAGATACAAATGCATTTCACTGAGATTTTTCTGCAACCCAAGACCCATCTTTGGAGCCTGAATCTTCTTTCAAATACTCCAGAAAGAAGCTCTATGGTAGAGATCCCACAATTAAGATTTCTTTATGGAAAGAAAGAAAAACAATACTTACTGAACACTTAATATAAGCTACAAAACTAAGGTCCCAAAGTGACTCACATCAATTTTGAAGCAAAATGAGGATTAGAACTCAGATTTCTTGTCCCTTGTCTATTGTTCTTTTCATGAAACTAACAGCCATAAGTTGACTGCCTGAGCTAGAATGCTGGGCTATTACCCGCCCAGGAAAGAGAGGGAAATGACTGGCTGTGGGCCTTCTGACTATGGGAACCTCTTGTAAACCCACTGCATGCATTTGGGTAAGAACCTGCCCACATCTTTATCTCAGACAGAGATTGGACATCATAGGCATCCAGCCTGCAAAGTTGCACAGAACTCTATGCTTAGAAGGACCCCACATTTGGTTTAATTGTTGCCATTTTTGAAGTTCTTAGTAATTTGTAAGCAAAGGTGTGCCACATATGGGTCTCACTCATATGAATAGTCCACTGTTCTCTCTGTCCTTACCTCCCCAGGAAGGGCCATTGGAAAGATTACCTGAAGGCAAGCTAAAACTAGGCTGCCTAGGTGCTTCTCTGCATTCTCCAGACCACTTCCTGGAAGGGTTTTATCCTCCTCAGACATCATGAAGCTCTGTCCTTCTGGGTCACATCTGCAAAGTGTGGATTTATCTATCCAGCTTTGCCAGATCAGAAACCAAACCACCAGCCTTTCAATCATCTCCTTCGCTGGTTCAAAAGTCCTTGGCAGCTCCCTGCCCGGTGGAGAGACCAGCCTCTCTAGCTGGCATCCCAATATGGCTCCAACTTATTTTTGCAGTATTTTCTCTCAGTGTTCACATACATAGAGTCTCTGCTCAGACCACAGTATCTTTTTTCCCTTCAGATCCACCTTAGACACTTTGACCTCTGCATTTCTCCTTCCCATCTTAGTGTACTGCCTTTTTTTCCCCATCAGCAGATTTTCTCCTGTCCTTCAAGGTCTATCCGTGGTCCCATCTCCTCTCTAAAAGGTCTCCTATGACTGCCCATGCTATATCCTTTCTCCCAACAAAGCTGCATGGTTTCTGAAGCCAGAGCTGTTATTCCACATCTGTTTTCCTCACCAAGCTACACACCAAAAAATGGTCAGTGAATTGTTGCTGGTGTCTTGATTCTCGGTAGAGGAGAAGAGGCAGGCAATCCATTTCCGGGTGAGGCTGGGTCACATGCTTCCAGACCCAATTTGCCTGCTCTTGGAGGTGAGCCAGTGAGGGCCTAATTAAACCTACTTCCCCAGCTGAGGCTCTGGCTTCAGGCCTGAGCCCTGTGCCCATGGTGACCACAGATCTCACTGGGGGATATTGGATCAAATGTTCAAGAAAGGAAGGCAACTTTCCCAACAAGGACAGAAGTGTGTGGGATGCCAGGAGGAGAATGTCCAGGCTCCAGAAGGCAATGATTACTGTTTTCTGGCTGACCAGACTCTATCAAGAGTTTGAACATCACATGATTAAATAAAAGGCAGGAGGTAGAAGGATGACCAGGAAGAGGAGGGGTGAGAACCCATGCCAAATGGGAAGCAGTTGGAAGAACTAAGCTTGAGTGGGAGAAAAGAAAACTTGAGAGAATGTGACTCACGTCTAAAATGGTCAAAGGGCTGACGTGGACTAGTGGAGATACACTCATTCTGTGTGGCCCCTCAGGGCTGAAGTTGGACCAGGACAGGGAAGTGACAGGGAAGCAGAGTTCTGCTCAAGCTGGACTGTTCAACATGGAAGGGTCTCAAACGGGTAGGGAACAATCCGTTGGCTTTCCTGGCTAGGAGCCTCCATGCCAAGTTTCCTCCTCGACTGATTCTCAACTCAGCCACTCAACTTCTGTTTCTCTGAACAACTCTTTTCCTTCATTTCTCAAAGTGATCTTTAAAACTTCATCTTTGGTCCTTAATCTTCAGATCCTACTCTGATGTAAATGTATGGAACATTCTTCACTGTCCCCATTCTGGTCTCATTATCTCTTGCAATGGTCTCCTAACTAATGTCCCAGCTGGCCTCCTGCCTCCGTGTTGCCGGAGTGAGACTTGTAAATTACAGATGTGCATCTATTACATACCTGTTACACTCCTTCCGGTGGATTCCTGGTATCCTCCTGAAATGGCTGAATCCCTTACTGTGACTTTCAAGGTGCTCTGTAGTCTGACACAGGCTTGTACCTTAAACACCAGCAGTACCGCATGCTTTGGATCCACGCCCACCACACTCACTCCCACATCTGTACCTTTGCATGTGCTGCTCTCCCTCACCGGGAAGACTCTTCTTTCTCACAACCCACCCCCCCCAATCAATTCCATTCTACCTGCTATTCATTTATTAAGTTCAATGTCACTTCTGCCAAGAAGCATTGTCGGGCTCCCCAAGTCTAGGTTAGAGGCCCTTGCCACTGATAACTTCTGCATCCTTTCACTGGTTTTTGGCATGCAGGACTGTGTATGTATACATAATCACTTACACTCCCCTCCCCTCCTGTCCCCCACCAGAGGGCAGGGACCTTATCTATTTTGTTCACTCTGCATCGTTACTGCGTAGCTGCTCAATGTATATTTGTTGAGTGAATGATTGTCCTTTCCAAAATGCTATAAAAGGGATTTCCTACTTCCGGCCCTTCCCACCTCTGGGACCATGCTTCTGTAAGACATGCCCTTTCCTGTCCTGACACATGATGTTATCAGGTGCAATAGTAATTTGCAAACAGGAATGTTTACTTCCTGCTTCAAACAGGAATATGCTCTAGGCTGGGATGCAAGGCACAGCAGGACTCTCCTCAGGGAGCCAGTATGAATGGTATTTGGTTGCACAACACCAAGGTTTCCGAAGATTCACAAGTGAAGTGTTTGGCTTCCATAGCACCAAGCTCACTCTAGACACATGTGGGAGGGTGATTAATTCCTGGAAGGGTTTGTGTCCAGACAGCCCACCTCCCTGGGTATCATCTTACTCCTGTGACTCCTGCAGAACCTGGCTCTGTTATCTCACTTGGTAGAAACAAATAGAACATCAGTAGCCGATAACATGAACCTTAGCTTACACCTCACACCTTACACAAAATAAACTCAGCATGGATCATAGATCTAAATGTAAAATGTAACACTGTAACACTGCTAGAAGAGAACAGAGGAGGCCTGGGTGGGTCAGTGGGTTAAGCCTCTGCCTTCGGCTCAGGTCATGATCTCAGAGTCCTGGGATTGAGCCCCACGGCGGGCTCTCTGCTCAGCAGGGAGCCTGATCCCTGCGCCCCCCCTCTCTGGCTGCCTCTCTGCCCACTTGTGAACTCTCTCTCTGTCAAATAAATAAATAAAATTTTTTAAAAAATGAGCTCCAAGAAGAGCTCCAAGATACAGTACAAAAAGCACAATCCACAAAAGAAAAGCATCAACTAGCTGGACTTGATTAAAATGAAAAACGTAAAGACTTAGTTGAGAGACGAGATGCTAAGTATCACCTGGGAGAAAATATCTACAAATTACTTGTCTGACAAAAGATTTGTTTTCAGAAAAAGGTCTTTCTGAACTCAACAGTAAGAAAGAAAGGAAGCTTGAAAAAGAAAGGCCTTTTCTCCCCCTAGGAAGTTACCTCAGGTACTCCTTTCGCTCTACTGACCTGGTTGTGGGGAGGTGATGGCTTTTCTGTTTCAACCCCAAGATGTGGAGTCCATAAGAGAGGGGCTAGAGGCTTTGAGGGAGCAAAAGTAGGAGGAGTGTGGCCCAGCTTGGGGGAGCTGGGATGATAGGATCGGCATAATGGAGGGCTGAGAGAAGTCCCGGAGCCCCTTCTTCCCACATCCCTGGAGGTAGCAGGATTTGTCAGGCAAGGAAGGCTGCCTGAGTACTAATCACAAAGCACTATGCCTTTGGAGCTATATGAAGACCCAGTGGCCGAGGGTGTCTGAGATGCCACATGGATGGCCACCAGTGGGGCCACCACCCTGAAACAGACCACACACACGGGGTTGGTCATCACCGTCCGCATGGCTGTGTGAGAATCTTGGTGTCTCCTCAGAATTCCTGGGCACAAGCTTCCAAAAGACCATGATTAAATCTCCTGGCTCTGCCAACCAGACAGGTGGGAGCTGAGCAAGTGTTGAGTTGATTGAGAAAGTTGAAAAAGTGATGCTTCTATTTGAGCCTTATGGGTTGCATTGATTGTGTGTGTGTGTGTGTGTGTGTGTGAATATGAGAGAAGGGGGGTTGTGCATGTCATGCATTTAACTCAGCCCTTGGTCTGCGTGTCACTGTGCAGGGACGTGTCAATTACATAAGCTGGCAGATATAGTGACTGAATTTTAGCACATAGTGCTCTCCAACACGCCCTCTATTTTGAACTGGTTTAAAAAACTGTTAAAGAAGTCTTGTGTGGTAGAGTCAGGATGTGAATCCAGGTCTGGCTGACCCCAAAGCCCATTGCTCAGCATTAGAGTGAAGTTAACTCACCCAGTAGTGCCTGGAATGGGATTGCAATTGGGGGCTCTGATACCAAATTGAGAGATGCTGCTTCTCCTAACAGCGGACTGGAAAGGCAGGTGATCTCCAGCCTCACCTCTACTCTGCGTGTGCCTGTGCCCATTACAGCTAGACTGCATGCAATGATGATTGTCATGTGCTTTTGTATGGGACCCCTGCCTTGACCATCCGTTCCAAGACGAGCCCTGAATCTTTTCTCTTTGAGCTGCTGCTGAGTTCCATCTCCCCAGAATGTCCTCGCACAATTGAGAATCCTACTGCCAAGGGCAGGAAGGCAAATCTGTCAGATTTTCTTTTGTCTGCCCCATGGTCCCGGCCTTGCCAGGACTGGAGCACAGTGTATTTTTTTTTTTTTAAGATTTTTATTTATTTATTTGACAGAGGAGAGAGATCATAAGTAGGCAAAGAGGCAGGCAGAGAGAGAGGGGGAAGCAGGCTCCCTGCCGAGCAGAGAGCCTGATGTGGGGCTCGATCCCCGGACCCTGAGATCATGACATGAGCCGAAGGCAGAGGCCTAACCACTGAGCCACCTGGGCGCCCTGAGAACAAATTTATATTTCCATTTTGTTGTTGGCATTTTTTTCAAATTGCAAGACTTTGAACAACTTTATTATAATTTTAAAATCAGTCACTGCTAAAAACAAAGTTCAATGGAGTGAACTTGAAGATCTGTTGGCTTTATGAAACAGTTGATGAACTGGGAGACGTCCCTTCCAGCACATAGAGGGGAACTCCAAAGAGCTACAGAAAGGAAAAGGTTTCCTAGAGCAGGACAAGGACGTCATAAACAGAAAATGGAGTATTTCAGGTGATGTCACCTTCATCTGGGGACCAAAGGATCTTTATAGGTGGGATTATCTCATCTTCCTTTTGGGGACAGAGAGGGCCCATGTGACAGATTACCGTGTTGGTGCTTGCCAGAAAGTTCCTGATGGACCGGTTAAGACTAAATTTCTGTGGAAGCTTAAAAGTACAATTAGTTTAGGTCTTAAGCCCCGATATGGTGACTTGGCCCAAATAATGCCATTTTGGGGCCTATGATTTCCTTTTTAATAGTATGATAGCCAGAAGTTTTTCCTCCCTCTCCCTTTTGTGCTTTCTTTCTCAAATAAATAAATAAGACCTTTCAAAAAAAGTAGTTGATTTCCAACAAATAATTCAATAAGAATGAAGAATTATTTAAAAGGTTCCGTGGAAAGAAATTTATATTTGTAAAAAAAAAATGAGGATTGTGCTTAAAAAAAAAAATACATATATATATATATATATATATATATATATATATATATATATATATATATGAGGAAATTGCACCCATCTTTGTGCAAGGCTATTTCTGCTGGTGGGTGACCTTAAGCAACTTGGTGTAACCTCTGTGAATGACAGTAACCCCAGCGTGCTCAGAACTCTTGCCCTTCGTTTTGCAGCCTGATTCTGATCTGGCTTATTCACATCCCGCCTCTGGCCCCCTTTGCCCCCGCCCCCTGCTTGTGTAACCTGGGGATGTCCATCTCTCCTCCCCAGACCTGTTCTGCCTGAGTTCCTGTGCCCCTTTCCTGTGGCAATTAAGTATATTGAGATGTCTGAGTGCTGATGTCAACTTGACCCTCAGGATAGGGTGAAACCAAGGAGTTAAATTCATGATCACTATTATGATTTACAAGAAAATAATCCTACCAGTTCCAGTCTTCCGAAGAAGACAGACGGGGTCTCTCCAGGGCACCTTGCAAGCATCAGCACATTGTTCCTGCATCCTGAAGTTTCTTTTTCTGTTTTCCTTTCTCCAAATAGTGATGGCTTTATGGTCTTTTCTGATTTTAAAACAAGAGATGCTTTTCTTTTTTTAAAGTGTAGAAAGGCACAGAGAATAAAAATAACTATAATCTCACTATAATCTTCCAGATATTTCATTATATCCTTCCTTTTTCTAGACCTGTGGAGCAGAAGCCTTTTTATCGGATATTATTGGGACAGTGCTTAGTGGGTTAAGCAAAAAAAGTTAGTTAAAATAATGAGTGATAACAACCATAAAATCTATGCACACTTTAAACCTTTTATTTTTAACTTAAAATGTATCAGTATTTTAATATAACCTTTTATGTTACTATCACTCTGCTGAAAGGAGTCCATCTTTGTCTTTTTTTATAGATACCATGATAGTTAGTCTTCAAATTCCTGTTTTTCTTCTTTGAAGAAGAAAGCATTCTGAGAGCAGGATCTTGAATTTTTCCAAACCACACTCCCCCTTGCCAATCTATTGTAACTACATTACTATAATAGCAGTTGAATTCTTCAAAACATTCAATTTAGTTTTTTTAAAGGAGTTTTTTTCCTGTTTTCTCTCATTTTTTTTCAGTTCATATAATATTTAACTATGAAATTAAACTAACAAGGACTTTGGGATAAAGAGGCTGGAGAAGTTTTAAACGGATGCCTGCTGACCACGTGAGCTTTCTGGTGGGAGCAGAAGTGGGGCATTAGGGGCACCTCGGTGGCTCAGTGGGTTGAGCCTCTGCCTTCGGCTCGGGTTGTGATCTTGATGTCCTGAGATCAAGCCCTGTGTTGGGCTCTCTGCTTGGCGGGGATCCTTCTTCCCTCTGCCTGCCTCCATGCCTGTTTGTGATCTCTCTCTGTCAAATAAATAAATAAAATCTTTAAAAAAAAAAGAAGTGGTGTATTAAAAAGGCACAGCCTTCCATCCAGAGCCTTCTGTGGATATGAGAATCATTTCTCTTGGTTTTTAGGTGGAAGGGGAGGGTTGACTCAACTGGTAGTCAGCTAAGTTGTTGGATGCCAGTTAGGAAAGATCACACTGTATACAGGTATGAATATAATTTATTTACAGAAGATGAGATCACACTACACATACGACCTATTTTTTTGTTTATCATGTTTATTTACATAACAATAAATACAGTTCAACCTCATCCCTTTGAATGATTGCATAGTATTTCACTGTACAGATATACTACCTTTGCCTAATCCCTTACTAAGACCTTTTAGGCTTTGTTTTGTTTTTCTTTTTTTTGAACTTTGCTTGTATTTTTATATATTTGTTGGATATTCCTCGGGATAAATTTGAAGAGTGGAATTGCTGCATCAAAGCGTATCCATACTAAGACTTTTGATGCATATTGCTACCAACTCTCCAGAAAACATGTACCAATTTATACACCTCCAGTAATGTAACCCTCAATTTTCCTACTGGCCCCCAAACTGCTCCCCTCCTCACTCAGCTTTTAGGTGAGCAGAGAGGACTCTCATGGGGAGGTGAGTCTCCCCCACAGAGATACTAGTGACCAGTGATACCAGTGCAGTCAATACAATCGAGACAGAAAACTCTAGGGGAGGGGAGAAGGTGGAGTGGGTCTAACACTTTCTTTCCTGGAATCTCAGAATAGCATCACGTAGCAGAGAGAGCCATGGATGAGACTCCACAAAGACCTGGACATGATGGATGGCTCTGCTGCTTAAATGTTGTGTGACCTTCAGGAAATCACTTAACCTCTCTGAGTCTCAATTTCTTCATCTGTAAAATAGATTCAACTTCTGTTAGAACAGTTATCTTTCAGACACATGCCTGACTTTCACCAGGGGATTGCTGCCTTAATGCAAGGAAGGGGCTGAACTTGGACTTTCAGGAGTATAACCAGGGTCCTGTTTAGCTCCTAAGAAAAAGTCCTTGCTGACATTCACAGTTAGGGTCTTCATCTTGTACTTGATAAACATGCTATGCATACTCTCAGTTCCTATCAGGCTAGGTCCAGAAACACCTGGAGTCTTGAGTGGAGGGGTAAGTGGAACAGGAAGAGAGTTGCCAGAGCCTAGGGCAATTCCATCATGTGTATTGATTGTTACCATTGCGATGGCTTCAACACAACCTGCCTGATCTTGAACCTCAGACTCAAGATCCCCCTTCCTAGACCTGCCTGATCCTAAGCTCCCTGTCTAGTCCCAGATACCTCTGTTCTGCCTAATTGTACCTCTAGTTTGACAATACCACTTCTTCCAACTAAAGCAGTTTCTTTAAATTAACAAGGCTTGCTAACATGCATTGAGCACTTACTAGATGTCAGCATTGAACAGATATTATCCTCGCTAATGATCCTAGAAGGTAGGCATTCCCATTTAATGGGTGAAAAACTGGCTCCTGGAGGTTTAGCAACTTTCCCAAGGTCACACAACTAGAATGTAAATGAGCTGGGGTTTGAACTAGTCTGTCTGCAACAAAGCCTACGTTCTTAGCCAATCCTGAGAGGCAGGGAGGGCAGTGTCCAACACCCTTCTCATTTTACAGAAGAGCTAGCTGAGGCTCAGAACTTATCAAGATCACACAGCTGGTCTATAGCAGAATGAAGCTTAGAACCAGATCCCAGGGAAAACAGTCCAGCTGGAACCAGCATCCAAAGGGGTCACCAAAATGTTTAGAGGTAGTTTTCTGACTCCAAAAATGGAAAGGAAGGAGAGGCACTCTGATATCTTGGCTGGGGATTTAGGATATTCACTTAAAAGCTTTTTGACAAGAGCCCATGAAACATCTACGCAGACAAGAGTGAGTTGTCTTTTTCTCCATCCAAGGGAACCTTGAAAGGCATACGCAAAGCGACAAAAATGCATATGGAGTTGGGAGAGAGCCCCTTCTGCCCTATCAGGGAAGACTCTCTGGAAGAGTGCATTCTTAATAGTCTCTTAAGGATTCATATAATTTGAACAGAGTTTGTGGTGCTGGATGCCTAGCAAGTGTATAGTCCTGGGTTTAGGCTGACACATACCAGATGGCTATGGTGAGCCAAGCAACCACTAGTGTAAGATTTATATGCTTGATGATGTTATTTTAAAGCTATCCTTACTAAATGCACGGGCTCTCTTTGCTTATGTTATTTTATCGGCTGAAAAAGAATGATCATCTATCCTCACTACCCCTGAACCTGACCTTCATAATCTCCTTGCACTGAGAGCTCTCTATCTTTCTAGGCAAGGCTGTCCTTGACAGTCTCCCCATGAGTTCCTCTTGGGGACATATCTTCTTTAGTCACCTACTCTAAACATTTATAAGTGCTTTCTCATCTATTATGTCATTTGATCCGTACACTGTCCTTAGAAAGTAGATGTGCAGAGAATATTTTCATTTCACACATGAGGAAACCGAGGGTTCAAGATAGGGATGGCAAAGAGGTTTCAATTCACTTTGACTTTCTGCAACATTGTATTACAGATTCTGAAGTTAATCCAAAGATCTGGAGACCCCTGGGTGGCTCAGTTGGTTAAATGTCTGCCTTTGGCTCAGGTCATGATCCCTGGGTCCTGGGATTGAGTTCTGCATCCAGCTCCTTGCTCAGCGAGGAGCCTGCTTCTTCCTCTCCCTCTGCCTGTAGCTCCCCCTGCTTGTGCTCTGTTTCTCTCTCTCTCTCTCTCACAAATAAACAAAATCTTAAAATAAAATAAAATGAAATAAAATAAAAGCTGGGTGCCTGGATGGCTCAGTCACTGAATGTCTGCTTTAGGCTCAGATGATGGTCCCAGGGTCCTGGGTTCGAGCCCTGCATCGGGCTCCCTGCTCGGCGGGAAGCCTACTTTTCTACCTCTCCCACTCCCCTTGCTTGTGTTCCCTCTCCCACTATGTCTCTCTCTGTTGAATAAATAAAATCTTAAAAAAAAGAAAAAGTTCAAGGGTTTGGCAAAAAGTAGTGCTGTGATCAACTAGTAATGTCTGCCCTGGCCACTGAAAAGGAAGGTAATGGCACCTGTGTTGGTGAGTGAAAGAACTGAGATTTCCTGGGTACCTGCGTGGCTTAATTGGTTAAGTGTCTGACTCTTGATTTCAGCTCAAGTCATAATCTCAGGGTGGTGAGATGGAGCCCCATGAGAGGCCCAATGCTGGGCATAGATTCTGCTTAAGATTCTCTCCCTCTCTCTCCCTCTGCCCCTTTTCTGCTCTGCTCTCTGCCTCTGCCTCTGCCTGCACGCACAAGCATGTACTTTAGCCCTCTCCCTCTCCTTCTCTAAACGACAAAAACAAAACAAAAGCAGAGCCCCCAAAGCAAACTAAAAAAACAAACAAACTCAGGTTTCCTGGTTCTCAGCCCCAGGTTCTTTCCCTGCGGCACGTTCCTACAGAGGGCTTGTGGAAGGAGATGGAAGTATCCAGACACAGGTAGGAAATGGTACAGAGTAAATGCTCAGCTGGTAGGCTGGAAATGGCCTTCCAAAAGATTTCCATGCCCTAACCCCTAGAACCGGTGAGTATTACCTTATGTGGCCAAAAAACCCACAAAAAACAAAACAAAACAAAACCCAATAAAACCCAAAAAACAAACAACAACAACAAAAACGGCGGGAAGGTGTAGTCCCTGCTGATGTGATTAAGTTAAGTATTTTGAAGTGAGGGGATTATTCTGCGTTATCCAAGTGGGTCCTAAATGCAATCATGTATGTACTTATAAGAGGGAGGCAGAGAGAGAGAGAGAGAGAGATTTCACACCAAGGAGAGGGTGATGTGAAGATAGAGCTTAGGGAAATTTGAGATGAGTCCACAACCCAAGGAACACGGACAGCCACCAGCAGCTGGAGGCAGCCGGGAATGGATTCTTCCTTAGAGGTTCTGGAGGGTGTGCAGCCCTGCCAACACCTCAGTCTGGGCGCCAATGACACTGATTTTGAATGTCTGGCCTCTAGAGCTGTCGGGAGAATACATTTCTGTCATCTTAAGCCGCGAAGTTTGCGTTGGTTTGTTACAGCAGCCCCGGGAAACTAATATACTCAGTAAGTATGAATTTTCCTTCTCTTCGAAGTCTTTCTGAGCTCTGGAAAACACACATGCCCATGTATGATCTAATAAGTAACGTGTATTTCCACATATATTTCATCGGCGGGAGGAAAGACCTCCATTATGAGGAAACTTGTTCAAGGCAGAATCTAATGACGATGAGGACCGTGCTTAGATATTTCCTGCGCAAGGATGTTTACTCTGCATGGATACTAATTAAGAAGTAATCAGTCTGTTCCATTTCCTACCAGAACAGTTACTTGTCTGCTGTTTTTTCAATCCATCTTTGAGGGTCCATGGGCGGGAAAATAGCCCTCTGAGCAAACGGGAGCCTTTGCTCCAAGGGAAAGGTGCACCGCTACCTTCTGGGGGTGATTTTGGTTTGTTTGTTTGGAAGGTATTGGGGCTGTGGTTTATCCTCCTTTGGGATGAAGCTGACAAAGAAGCAGAAGTTCAGCCTGCCATAAAATTAGTACACAGGCAGAATCAGTAACCAAGGCCAACAAACCAGAAGCAACAAATCATGTCATCTCGGTGCCTTGCCCACGGAGCCCAAATAAGAAAAAAAAAAAAAATCCATTCTGAGGAATTCACGGATGGATCTGTGTTGGGGAGGCTATGAAATCGGAGTTGGGAGAGGTTCAGAATGTTAATATCTGAGGATTCAGAAGATGGCTGTCACAAATAATCGCAATGTAAATATTAAAATATGAGTTGCCCACCATGCCACCTTTTTTTTTTTTTTATATTCTACACACACCACACTTAGGAGAAAACACCTGCTGCTAGAAAACACAGAAGAGCCATCAGGAAAATTGTTATCAAAAGGGCCTCAGTGAAGCCCACAGGATGTCCAGGCTGGACATCCTGTAGGCTGGGCTGTAGTTCTGGGTGCTCTCCTGGGCTGATCATATTTGACCCAGCCCTCCCCCGACCCCATTTCACAGATGAGGAGCTTGAGGCTTAGAGAACCCAAGTTTGGTGGTCTACAGTGAGTTACAGGGTGCTATAGAAACCATCCTCCTAGGCCTATGCCCCTCCCTGCTGACCACATCACCTCCCCAGACACATACTCTGCTTGCCTTGTTAAAGCCAAGGTGGACCCCAGCTCCTGCCTTCCTTATATACCTACGGAATTAGGTTAATCTGTAACAGGCATTGGTTGGGCACAATGAAGAAACCGGTCACTTTATATTTGATCGGAAAAGAAAAAAATACCGTTTTGAGTGTGCTGATCTAGTCCACTGGGGGCCTGCCTCCGTTATTCTTGGGAAACAAGGTTCAAACTGTGTGGGGACATCTGGCTAACTGGGAATGAGCAGGACTTCAGTAGCCCTTTCGCTGAACCAAATCTTCTCCTGCCTCATGTAACCTCAAATCAGTGCTGTCCTTATATTCAGAAACCCTAAAGGAACCCCGCTTGAGCTGTCCTCCTGGAGAGATCAGAGAAGCTTCTAGAAGTGCTGTTTATCTGGTAGTGGCAGAGGCTAGAGATATGGAGGGTGTGAGCAGAGATTTTTGTTGTCTGGCTAGCTCTCTGGTAACGTTCAAAGAAGAGTGAGAGCGAGCGTGAGGTGGAAGGGCAGAGGGAAAGGGAGAAGCAGATTCCCTGCTGAGCTGGGAGCCTGATGCATGGCTCAATTCTAAGACCCTTCCCAGGATCCTGAGATCACAACCGAAGCCAAAGGCAGATGCTTTACCGACTGAGCCACCCACTTTCTTTTTTTAAGATCATACAGTGAGTTCGCCAAGCTGGAACCTGAAACCAGACTTTCTACGTCCCACAAAACCCAATGGTAGTTTCCTAATTAAAGAAATCCCTTTTAGTTTGTCAATGGACAATAGAGGAATAGTATAGTATTTTTCCCAGGAGTCTTTGTTACCCTCTGGAATTAAAATACCATGACCTTAACAAATAGAGAAAAGAAACTCCCAAGAGTTGAAGTATGTGTATAACTTATACCCGCAACCTTCTCTGAAGGGTTGCTTGGGAATTGACTGATGCAGGTGCACAAAACCCAACTCCTTTGCCTTCAGGCAGAGCAAACTCTGTGGTTTACATTCCAGAGCTCCCCATGGCATCGGGCTGAGACCACATCCTTGCTCTGCTTGTCCTCATCCTCCCTGCCATAATAATCAGAGTTCTTCAGAGAAACAAATCTGAGAGCGAGAGAGTGAGAGAGAGAGAGATTTTAAGGGATTGGCTTATGATTGTTAGGGTTGGCACTCTGACATCAGTGGGGTAAGCCAGCAGGTTGGAGATTCAGGTAAGAGTTGAGGTTGCAGTCTTGTGTCCAAGAGTCAGAATTTCTCTGTTTCAGTCTGGAGGCAGATTTCCTTCTTCTTCAGGAAAACTCAGTCTTTGCTCTTAAGGCCTTCCATTGATTAAATGAGGCCCACCCACACTATATAGGATCATCTGTTTTACTTAAAAGTCAACAGATCATAAATGTTAATCACAGCTAAACATAGACCTTTATAGAAACATCTAGACTAGTGCTTGGCCAAACAACTGGTGTAGCCAAGGGGACACATGAAATTAAGCATTACGTCCCCTCCCCTTAAAGGTGTTCCTGAGAACACATGCTTAATACATCACTTTTATATTAATCCTCATCTCATACTCAGCTTCTAAGGAACCTGCACTAAGACCAACTGAACCTTTGTGTCCTGCTTCACTCCCTTGTTTGTCTGGGGTTTGCCATTATATTGTCTACCCTCCCCCTCCAGAATTAAGTTCCTGGAGAGCAGGGTATTTTCTGTCTTGCTTACAGTTCTAACCCCAGTCCCTAGAACAAGACCTAGCACAGAGCACCTTGGCCAGTGTTTTGCCTGGTTGTTCTCAGCCTCTATTTCTACTCTGCTTTGTTCTGCTATGTATCGCAGGGAGGCTTGGACTCCGTAGCTGTGTTTTCCAGACTTCTCGCCAAGAGCCTTTCAGATAGGCTCTATCAATTAGGCAATGGTGAAGAGTTAGCAGAAAGGAGGAGACAGGAGAGGCTCTTTTCCTGCTTTGGACTAGGGTTAGCGTCTCCCCGGCAGGCACAGAGAGCAACAGGTAGTTTCTGGCACTTCCAGTTCCTGCCTGTGAAGTTTCTTCCTCGGAGCCCGAGTAGCTCTCCAACATGGCCTGGCACCACCTGCTGTGTATCCCATCGTGGTCTCAGTTCTGGACACCTTCGGGAAACCTCTATGGCTCAGAGCACCAGTCCCGCCCCCACTCTTCCCAGGTGCTGGACTCTGGTGGTGCTGCCTCTACCCTGCGGTTCTCCCACTATTAGGGATGGCGGCTTCTTCCTGCATCACTAAGATCTGGGTTAACCCAAAGTCCCTCTTTTTGGGACTCCTGGGTGGCTCAGTCTATTCAGCATCTGCCTTCAGCTCAGGTCATGATTTTAGGGTCCTGGGATGGAGTCCTGCATCAGGATCCTTGCTCAGCAGGGAGCCTGCTGCTCCCTCTGCCTGCTGATCCCCCTGAGTGCACGCTCTCTCTCTCTCTGAGACAAATAAATAAGTAAAATCTTTAAAAAAAGAGAAAATCCCTCTTTTTTTTTCATCCTCAGCCCTTCCAACACTATGTAGTCACTTTCCTATATTAAATTCCCTCTGTTTAAAATATCCACAGGGGGCCCCTGGGTGGCTCAGTTGTTAGGCATCTGCCTTCGGCTCAGGTCATGATCCCAGGATCCTGGGATTAAGCCCCTGCATTGGGCTTCCTGCTCAGTGAGAAGCTTGCTTCTCCCTCTCCCTTTGCCCCTCCCCTTTGGCCCCACTGCTCATGCTCTCTCTCTCAAATAAATATATAAAATCTTAAAAAAAAAATCCATAGAGGTATATGTCTCATGACTGGGTCCTCTCAACTTGGACTGATATTTTGGTCCTGAATAAATACTTGTTGAATGAATAAATTCTATTGCCAAGCTAATGTCTTAGAGCTCATAATTCTAAAGAAAGAAACATCTTTTCCAGCACCCAAAGATCAAATTACTGGAAGGACTCCGGTGGGCCCTCGTTGGGCCACATGTGCCTCCATGCCTTGGACCAATCTCTCCAGACCCTAATGGGGGCTCATGAACTCAGCCCTGTAGTTCACAACAGGCAGGGTACTGACGTGGGCTGTCCCATCTGAACCACTTGGAGTAAGAGAGATGTGCTTCTCCAATGAAAGAGGGAGCTGGGCAGAAAAAGAACCCCAACATATTCCCACCATGATAACTTTACAATCTTCAGGGGGAAATAGACATATTGACAAGCAATTATCATACGATGAGGTGAAGCGCCCCTGTTCTAGGAGCACAGGGGAGGATTTACTCTATAAAACACATTCACAATCGCTCTATAATTTGTTCCTGATGATGCCAGCCACTGCAAAATAGGTATTTTCATCTTTATGTTATGGAATCTTCTTTGGCTTCCTGTGGCGGGTCTGTTCTTTCCTTTTCAGCTCAAAGCCTCATCTGCCCAGATCCCTTGGCCACAGCCCTTGATTTCTTTCTACTTCTAAATATCTCAGCTCCATTCCTTTCTGATGCAAAATCCTCCTGAAATTGGAGTGATTACAAGCAAGTCTTATAACAACCGTGCACACACAAAGTGTCCACCGCGAGGCAGACACCATACCGGGTGTTTCACACACATTCTCTCATTTACTCTACTTTATGACCTTAAAATACAGCATTGGTGTCCCGGAAAGATTGTGTGACTTGGCCCAGGTATGTGGTTACCTTGTCATAGGACAGGAAGCTATTTCAGTCTGGCTCCTCCAAAATCAACATTTCCCCTATGTTGTCTTCATGCCCATGGAGGGATGGCGAAAGAGCTGGGGATATTTAACCAGCAGGACAACACACACTGGGGTGGCATTATTCATCCAAATATCCAATGGGCTGCGAGGTAGAAGAGAGAGCTTATTGGAATTTTTGTGTTCCAAGAGCCAGAAACAGTGCCCACGAGGTAAGTTAGAGTGAGATAAAGCTCTGCACCGCATAACCCAAATGGTAGAGGGCAGTGTGGGTATCCAAGGAGACGGCGAAGGGGCAGCTTTTGAGAGATGTGGAAGAGTGAGAAAATCCTGACTCAGGGAGCAGATTGGGTGGAGTGTTTTTAAAAGTCCTAAAACCATGGAACCACTCCTTGCTTTCTGATCTCCCCATTTCCTGAAGTCACAATTCTTACAAGGCTACTCCCAAGATTCTGGGTTGACTCCAGATGGTAAATTGGTGAAAAACAAACAAACAAACAAAAACAAACTCAAGTAACTCAAAAGGAAAAAGGACGCACTGGTTGTTTAAAAAACAAAACCAAATCACGAAACCATGTATTGATAATATAGACACACCATAGGGGTTTTTGCAAATTTTCATGCAACTTTAAGCATTTTAGTCTGCCTGAGACGTCTCCAGACTTTTTAGTTTCATTTTATCATTTACAAAGTACTCCGGGCTTATCCAGTTAAGGCTAGACGGCTTGTTTGCAAAAATTTTACCGATTTTAATACTCTATCTCAGACTCTACGTGAATTGCCTGAGAACAGAACCAATGGGGCTGAGATGTTGAGACGGGGCTGACAAGAGTGAGAGGTGTCTGGTCTGTGTCTTGTCTGAGAAGCATCTCAACACACTTCCTTCTGTGTCCCTCTGCTCCTGGGTCCATTAACCCAGCTCTGCACTCATATAATGATGTGGTACTGTTTCTCCCTTCCCGAGACAGGTGTCTGGCTTGTCCTTCACTGCAAGGAGAATCACCTGTAAGTGTCCACAGTCCCAAGGGACTGGAATCAAACTAACCTGGTCTTGGAGCTCAGGACTCCCTTCCTTCCTGTCTATGGCATAGGACAAGTTCTGTAGATGTTTCCACAACACATACTTGCAAGTGTTGCTCAGTCATGCTGTGGCCAAAGTTCCATTTGCAGGGGAGGAAACCCATAGGGGTTCGATGTCTTGCCAGAGAACATGCAGCCAATAATTGGTCACTTGAAAGCTAACCCTCTATACTGCTGGCCTGGTTTCTCCCCATGCCCCAACATCTCCTTCACAGGCTGTTCAAGCGCATGGCTGATGGAGGGCAAAGCTAAGCCAGAGAAAGGCTTGGCTCTTGCTTCAGGATTTCTGTGGGTCTGTGACCCAGCTCTGATCACAGCTGGAGCCCTGGCTTCTGGCACCCTGTACTCAAGTCACCCATCTTGATTCTCCTTTTTGATCTGTACTCTCTCCACCCTGGGTATATTCCAGCCTTGAGAACTCTTCCTGGTCAGCGATGAGCAGGTAGCTTGTGCCGGGCCTATAAGATCTTGTAGAGTCAGAGCTGGAGTCAGTGTCCCACATAAGGAGAAATTGTGGGAAAGCAGGAGTTGTGAGTACAGAGTACACAGAGGGCCCCTATCTACAGTGAGAGCAGGACAGATGTCCAGAGGCACAGAGATGAGAGAGAAACTAATGACCATGGCGACCTTGGTTCTTGAGAGTGCCTCACTGTTCAATTCCAGTTCTACAAGGGACTTGGCCACAGGAAAAAGGGAGCCACAGAAGGTTCAAGGGAATGGCAGAATTTCATGTAATCATTTTATCTCATGTTCTGCCTCTCCTGCCATCTCACCTACTGCCCTTGCTGATAAACCATACTTTCAGTGGTCAGATTCATCAGGAACTCAGTGAGTGGCGTTGGGAATGACCTCAGTACCTTCCGCTTGGGAAATTCAGATTTTTGTCTGGATTCAGCATCTCTCCAAAGCACAGTGTGGAATTCTTTCATTTAGAAACTGAGATGATAGTTGACCAATTAGGCCTCCTCTCGTCCCTTCTATATTCTTGAACATCTTGCACCACAGCAAGCCAGCTTGGCCGGTTACCATGGACACCACTGTCGCTCTAATTGGAGCCTGCTGGGCAGCGGTGAACAGCAGATTTAACCAGTTTCTTGTCTTCTAGTGAAGGCAGAGCTGGTGGGAATGCAGCTCCTCTCATCACCGCAAATAGTTTAGTGTGTAGGGCAGAGTGGTGGTGGAAAAAGAAGAATGATTACTCCCTTAAAATGTCACAAACTAATGTCCTTGTCAAAACAAGGAATGGATTTTGACCAGTGGAATTGTGGTCATCGTATTTGCTATGAAGTCATGAATATTTCAGAGTTGCATCGTAATCGGGGTTAAGGCTGAGTTTTCTGAAGATCTCAG
The DNA here is from genome assembly GCF_009829155.1 of Mustela erminea. Classification (NCBI taxonomy): domain Eukaryota; kingdom Metazoa; phylum Chordata; class Mammalia; order Carnivora; family Mustelidae; genus Mustela; species Mustela erminea. Next base: position 72,733,066 of record NC_045622.1, read on the forward strand.
CTTTTCTCAATAATCTTGAGTATCTAGTAATGATCCACATTTACAAACCACTTATTGTATGTACATGACATACATTCTTTCATTTACTCCAGATAACTACTCTATGAAGTAGGTTCTTTTATCATTGCCATTTCGTAGATGAGAGCATGTAGGCTCAAAGAGGTAAGGTCTCTTGCTAAAAGCACACAAAAAATGTAGCTCTTAAACTCATGTCCCACCTTGATCCCCCCAGGTAGGTGGGAAGTTTGGAAATACTTTTGAAAAAAATCCTGTATGAAGTTTTGAAAGTTTCTGAACCAATAGATAGTCCCTAGGCCCTGAATTTATTTCTTTTTATTTTTAAAGATTTTTATTATTTATTTGACAGATAGAGATCACAAGTAGGCAGAGAATCAGGCAGAGAGAGAGAGAGAGAGAGAGAGAGGAGGAAGCCGGCTCCCTGCTGAGCAGAGAGCCCGACTCGGGGCTAGATCCCGGGACCCTGGGATCATGACCCGAGCTGAAGGCAGAGGCTTTAACCCACTAAGCCACCCAGGTGCCCCCCCCCGGAACTTATTTCTTGTCAGTGACTGTATTGTCAAGGTCACAGCCTTGTCACACAGGAGACAGCCCTACCCTCGTCACCTGAAGCCCTGAGTCTGGGCTCTTCCACAGTCTCTAGGCTGACACCCTGGGGAAACCACAGAAGCTTCCTGGATTCACAGGCTATCAAGAGGAGTGCTAATCCCCACTCTGCTCATTTCACAGGGATGTTATGACTCTCAATATAAGTAAAAGCAAAAGTGTTTTTGCAAACTATATAAAGCCATAGATGGGATCCTTCAACTCAAGGCAGCATTTTCTGAACGTACAGCCTGGGTTGGGAAATGTGCTAGATGCCAGGGATATAAATAAAAATGAATTAATACAGGATTATTTGTTACTCAACAACTGATTATTAAGCTGAGTTCCCATGGGCTAGGTACCGTGCTATGCACTGGGAACACATCTGTGTCTGAATCAAGGCCAGGTTCTATGTTCAAAGAACTTCTTATGGCGTGCAGAGAAGATAGCTGTTCAAAACATGAATTTAATAATGCTCCTATGGGGGAGCGCCTAGGTGGCTCAGTGGGTTAAACCTCTGCCTTAGGCTCAGGTCATGATCTCAGGGTCCTGGGATCGAGTCCCGCATCGGGCTTGGCAGGGAGCCTGCTTCCTCCTCTCTCTCGGCCTGCCTCTCTGCCTACCTGTGATCTCTGTCAAGTGAATAAATGAAATCTTTAAAAAAATTAATGTTCCTTGAGTCCTGTTAGGAGAACTATAGGTGCTATGGGAGCATTCAAGGAGGAGTCCGAACTTGATCTCGGACTCCACCCTCCCCAAGGTAGTCATATATAAGTGTCCTGTAGGGGCACAGAGACTGGGGTGGGGGGGGTGGGTATATAAATCTATAAGTACAGAGCTATGATAGATGGCTAGAGAAGGTAGAGAGGCAAGTCTTACCTGTATTAAAGTCAAGGTGGATTTATTACCCAATCCTGAATGTTGCTGTCACAGTTTGGAAACATCCAGAAAAATTTCCATAGGAATGGATATTTAAATATGTGACTGTAAGTTCGTGACTAAGACTCAAAATAGCAACCAACCAAAAAATAGTAGGAATACTTCCTGCTTTACCTCTTCCCTCTCTCTCTCTCTCTCTCACACACACACACACACACACACACACACCTGGTTAATCTGGCAAGTAAAATATAAGATGTACACCATGGTCTCCTAACCCAGACCCTAGTGACTTAGAAGATCTCATTACCAGATCTTGATGAATTATATACAAAATAAAGGGGAAAAGTCACTTTCACTTTTTAACCGTGAAGCTTTTCATGCATAGAAGGCAAGAGACTGAGCCAGGCTTCTAAGTAATCACTGCCCCTTCCTGCAACTCCTAGCACTGAGAATCTGTGAGATTGGTTACAGTTAGAAACTGAGGCTCTTTGGGAGTTGGCAAGATAGCCTTGGGAGCAGGACCAGAAGAGCTGCCCTAACCCTATCTTCTCCACTAACTTGTAGAATGGTCCTGAACAAGTCACTTCCCTCCCCAAGCCTCAGTTTCCCCATCTATAAATAGAGGAAATTGGGAAAGTCCTTTTAACCTAGTTTTATGAATTTGTGAAAAGAACATTTTATCTCCCCAGGCTAATGTAGGTCCCTTTGTTATATTTCCTTGTTAGCACTTATTCTTGTTTCTACTTTTTCTCTTAAAAAAAAAAAAAATATATATATATATTTATCTATCTCTATCAGTGTTTGCCCTCCCCCAAAGACTTGACCTTGAGGAGAGCAGAGACTCTGCTGTCGCCACTGCACTCCATATGTTTTAGCCTGTATCTGGCACACAGTAGGAGCTCAATAAACATTTCTTACCTGAATGTTCACAGGAAGCACTCATCCCCACCCCAGTCCTGCTGACTCAATACCAGTGAGCACTCGGGTTTTCTAACTGGTGTCCGGGAAAATCTGTGTGCTGACAGATGTGTGGAGCTTTGTGACATTCCAAAGGATCATGACAGTGCCTTTGAAATAATTGCAAACCCAAGCCCCGATCCAAAAAATGCTCCTGTCCTTTCTAAGGCCACGACAGAAATGAGACCAGAGTCAAAAGTTCAGTCAGAATGAAGTCAGTTGCCACCCATCGTGTGACAGTGGAGAACAGCAAACTCTAATGTGGAATTTTTCTTCAAAGCCAAGAGTTGTTAAACATTGTGAAATCAGCACTCCTTACAGTGATTTATGGAGCTGAACCACCTTTGATTTCCTTGTGTAAACCATGACCTTTGTTGTATCCATTCATTTGTTCATTTGTTTGGACAGCACCTTTTTAGGCTCTGTGTGCCAGACCTTGAGCAGATCATGGTGAGGGGTATAAAGATGGATGTGTGCCAAGAGTCCATGGCCAAGGAGAGGGAAGAACATCCACCCAAGAACTGCAAGGCTGATCTAAGAGGTCAGTATGTGTGAGCGCATTTGATTAAAGTCTGTCTCTTGCTACTAAACTACTAAGCCCCAGGAAATCAGAGACTAATTTTTTTTTGGGGGGGTCTTGCTCACTAGTTAATGGTGCTTGGTACATAGTAGGAACTCAGTATATAGTTGCAGAATGAGGGAAATAGTGTACTCTAAAAGAGATCCCAAAAGTGCTATAGGGATTGGAGAGGTAGAGCTTAGTCTCAGCAGGGGAAATTCCCTGAGCGAAACTGAGAGGGACCATTGAGGTTAGTGTTTCCTGCAGCATCCCAGTCCCATTTTACAAATAAACAAAGTGTCATAGAGAAAATGATTTGCCCAGGGTCATATAGTTTCTTCCTTCCCATTCATATGTTGAAGTCTCAACACCCAGTACCTCAGAATGTGACAGCATTTGTAAGTAAGGTCTTTAAAGAGGCAAGTAAATTAAAATGCAGTCATGTGGGTTGGCCTTAATCTATATGACTTGTGTCCTTGTGGGACGGGAGGGTTAGAACACAGATATATAGAGAGGGGATATATGAAGACATGTACCAGGCACTCTTCTGTATACTTCACATACATTAGCTCATTTAATTCACTCAACACTGCTGGCAAGTAAGTATGATTATTGTCCCACTTGTACAGACGAGCAAACTGAAGCATGAAAAGATTGAGCACCTGGCCCAAGAGCAGACGTCTACTCAGGCAGACTGCTCCGTAGCCTGCTCCTACCCATCATGCTGTTCTACTGTGGTACGTCTCCACAACAAAGACGTTTTCAAAGATGGGAGATGATGGTTGCCCTGTGGGCCTTGTTGGGTTGGCTCTCCTAGAGCCATCAGTGGTGGCTACCCTGATCCCAGTCTGAAGTGGTTCAGTGCAGGCATCAAACAAATGAGCAGAGTGGAGCAGGAACCTTACTAAAGAGTACAGTGTTAGCATTTATTTGTTCCAGAATCTTCTTGTACTAGGCTATTGATGCAGAAGCACTGAAATAGCAGACTTCAACCATCCCGCAGGTTTAAAAAATATCTTCTAATTCAGTCTTTGAAAGTGAAACGACCAAACTGCTTCAGTGAAAGCACTTTTCAGTAAGAGACCTGGTTTTGAGTCCCCTCTCAAACACTTACTGGCTGTGTGACTTGGGGTTTATATACTCAGTTGGAAGCTCGGTTTTTTTCTTCTGGGAGATGTGGAAACTAACACTCCTCTCATGGATTAGACATTAATGCAAAAACACTGTCACAGAGTGCCAATACATAGTAAGTGATCAATAAACACAGCTCTTGTTAGTTAAACAAAGTTGACCATATCCAAAGGCTTTCTCCTGTGTAAGCCTTGCCCAATGTCTCATCCTGGCCTGTCCAAATTAATTGCTCACTGCTCTGACTCTCACGGGAAGTTGCTTACACTTCTTTTTGTCCTTCCTTGTATCATAGAAGTTGATGATGCACCTATCCATCTGTCTATTCACTCAGTAAAATTATACTAACCACTGTCCATATCCCAGTGCTGTACTGGGCATTGAGAGTTCAGAGATGGATGCCTGGGCACCCACTTTTGCCCTAACCAACCCTGTTTTGTCTCTTATTACCTCATCCTTCTCACTCCTTTAAAGAACTGAGGCTCTAGTTTAGGGTGGGGAAAGGTGGGTGAAAGAGAGATACGTGACAGCTCTCTGCAAAATCCCAAAGGACACTACTCTGTGGAGGACATACTACCAAAAGAGGGATGTAGTTCCAGAAAATGGAACAGGCGAGGGGGACACATTAGTGAAGATAACAGGAGGATGTTCCAAGAGAACAAGGTTTTTGTCTGTTTTATTTATGGCCTCAGAGAGGTTGGGCTTTTGGGGTGACTCAGGACTGCTGTGCCCAATAGGAAGGACATAATAATAATAATAATAATAATAATAATGATAATGACAGAGTTTAAAACATTTTTACAATTATATTGTATCATGGTATTTATTCTGGAAAAACCCAGCACTTTGTTGGATTTCTAGACACTTAATGATTAACACTATTTTTATAGAATAAGGGAGTCATAATGTTTTCCTTTCCTTTACAGTTTAGCTTTTAGAGGTCTTAACCCGCTTTGGTTTGGCAACAGACACATTAAGGAATAATTACAAAGATTGTTGTAAGAGCTGGGCTAGAAAACTCCAGTGTTTTCCGGGGTCTGAGGTAGGAGAGCCCCATTGTCCTGCTGGAACTACCCAAGGGCTGGAAGCTAAACAGTTTAGATGCCAGCGCCTTCAGTCCACAAAAGGATGTGGAGAATGCAAGTGGGGGTTCTTGCTTAATCTTTCCCTAGCCTGAGCAGTGAAACTCAAGTATTTTCTCTTTTGTATGAAGAAAACAGGCCCAGATGGTGGCAGTGGCTCACTCAAGATCACCAAAGTGGAGAGCGGCAAATGTCTTAATAGTTAACATTTATTGACGCCTTGATGTATGTCAAACATTCAGTGAGGAGCTTTGCACATTTTCTCTCATTTAATCCTCCTGACAATCTTGTTAAGTTTAAGTATCCTTATTTTCCCCCATTCACAGATGAGGAAATGCAGTAAAATAAGAAACTTTCACAAGGTTATCTAGCTATTTAGTAGCCAAGTCTGCATTTGCTCTCAGTAGGTGGTGTGGTGACTTTGGAATAACAGCCTGATCCTAGACCTGTGTCGCCAACCCCGGCGAGCCCAGCACGATCTCGGCCTGGGGCTGGAAGCACACGGCGGGGACCGGCCTGGGACGGGGCTTACGACTCGCGGTGTTCCTTTAGCTTCAGCCGAAAAGTCCCGCCCTCAGCCTAAAGGAGCTTAGGGATTGGCTCTCCCGAGGGCGATTGGCAGCACGGGGCTCGACCGGGGCCGCGGCGGAGGCGGAGCCTCAAGCAGGAAGTGGGTGTAAAGGCGGCTCGAGGCGAGCTGGCTCGCGGGTTGCTACGGCCACTTTGCCGTGTCGCGGCCGCCAGTGGCGAGATGGAGGGGCCGGGGCTGGGTTCGCAGGTGAGTGCGGCCGGGCTCGGGCAGTCTTGGGGCGGGGAGAGCGGCGCCGGCGGCCGTAGGGAGAGGGAAGGCGTAGGTGTGAGGCGGCTCCCAGGAGGGGCCTCCGGGGAGCGGAGGGGCCTGGGTTGGGGAGGAGGAAGCATGGAGACACCGAGAATGATGCTGGGAATTCTCTCCGAGACGACCGGAAAGAAAAGGCGAGGGCGTACGGGTGGGTACCCTACGGGCCCTCCATCCTCCACGGTGGCCCAGGGCGCCCCCTGGGGCCGGTACCCCCGTGCCTGGCGGGGACCGCTGAGGGGCCTGGGAAGGGAGTGTGGCCGTTCCTGGGAGAGGTGTCAGGTGACACACCTGAGAGGGACCAGCCTGTCTTGACCTTGGCCTGGAATCCGTGCGGGTCTCTTGATTTCTTTCTTCGGTGGAGTTGCCTGGACACCTGCCTCGGCCCCACCCAGCCCTATTCTGGTTCTTGTTCCCACATCCTTGCGTACTCCTTCAAAGAACCGAGGCTGTTAGTTTAGGCTGGGGAAAGGTGGGTGAAAAGAGGTGGGTCTCAGCTCTCCGCGGAACCTCAAAGGACGCTGTTCTGTGGAGGGGATACTACCAGAGGCCAGTTGTAGTTCCAGAGGACCGGACGGGCCCGTGGGGGACGTTACAGCAGATAACAGGAGGATGTTCCAAGAGAAAAGGATTTTTGTCCTTTTTCCTGATGCCCCCTTTCCAGTTCCTAGACTGCTGACAGGCGTGTTGTAGCTATTCACTTAATATTTGTTGAATAAAGGAAGAATATCCAGATTCTGCCAACAGGTAGTGAGTGCTGAGCTTACGCCAGATGCTTTTATATGCATTACTTTATTTTGGAATTGAAGCATCCTTAAGAAGATGATATGATCTCGTTTTTACTGATGGGCAAACTGAAGCTGTCTTCAGTTGGAATGACTTCGGTAGTAGATTTTCTGTCCCTAATGGGATCCAAGCCGTTCGAGATGACTAGAGGAGTTGGGTTCTCAAAAAAAAAAAAAAAAAAAAACAACAAAAAAAACAACTCTTTACAATTCTTAGAGTGCTTTTCATGCTCTGCCTTCCTGTCCTTTCAACAGTCTGGTGTAGGTGTAAGAGAAAGAATAAAACATGTGGAGAATTTAAGTTGTTCTTTTCATATTAGGTATCCTTGCACTTTGACAGCAAAGCAATTTTGCAAGCTGACTGGATTTTACAAAAGGTGTAGAATCTTCTCACGAAAACTATGTCTCATTTTTTTTTTTTTTCCCTCAGAGACTCTCAAGGAAAAGTTGGTAGGAGAAACTCTTATATCTTAATTACTGCCACTTATTTTCAAAAGCCTTCAAGTACTTGAAGTTCACTCCCTCGTGCTGAAGGGAAGATAGCCCTGCCCCAATTTCATGACAGATGGAGGAAGAGAATGATTCAGAGGTTGAAATTAATGGGGCAAGGTAGAGTAGTCATTGTTCATAATAATTGTTGTTTAATAATAGTAACATAATGATAATAATTGTTTTTCCGTAATAAAGAGTTCATCTGTATATGGTGCTCTGCAGTTTACAAAGTATTTCCCCATTCTTGATCACTGTGACCTGTGAGGTGGGGAGGGATTGTTACTCTAGTTTTAAAGATTAGAACGGAGGCTCAAAAAGTCGGCATCATTTGTTAAAAGTCAAATAGCCGCTAAGTGATCGAGCTAAGACTTCATTCATTCTACTAGGTCTTAGGCCCTGTTACAGGTGCTGGAGATAAATCAGTGAACAAAACAGACAAAAACATTCCTACTGTGGTTGAATTTGCTTCTTCTGATTCCAATTTCAGTGTTGTTGGGTTTTGTGGGCATTTGCTTATGCCATCTGGCCATCAGTTTCCTCTCTCACCTCATTTTTTAGCTGCTTTCTTGCTTGCCAAACCACATTGGTCTCAGGACCTTTGTACTTAGTCTTCACTCTGTCTAGAGTGCTCTTTCCTCAAATACCCACGTGGCTTAATTCCCACCACTTGAAGGTTTTGATGTAAATGTCAGCTCAGTGCGCAACCCCTCTTCTTTGTTACCCCTACTAGCAACATTCCCTAGTCTCCTTTCTTTTAAATTTCTCCTCAGCATTTAATACCGTTTAACATACTTTGTTTTGTTTGTTGTCTCCTTCCTTCCACTGAACGTAAGTTCTATGAGGGCAGTGATTATCAGTTTTGTTGACTGCTGTGTGCCTGGCATCTAGAACAGTGCCTAGCATTGGTGGGTACTCTGCAAACAACTGTCCAATCTATGAACTCGGAAACTGAGCTCTGGTACTTCTGTTAATATCATGAGAAATTTTAATGGTTATCCATTATCTCTTTGTTTTATTCGATAATCTGGCAGGATAGTGACCCTTATCAGAGTTTGAATATGATTTCTAGATCTGGAGTTTCTCTTTAGTTAATGCCCACTGTAACTTTAATGGTAGTTATTTACTATTTAGAAAAATCATATGAGGGCGCCTGGTTGGCTCAGTGGGTTAAGCCCTGCCTTCGGCTTAGGTCATGATCCCAGGGTCCTGGGATCAAGTGCCGCTTCGGGCTCTCTGCTCAGCGGGGAGCCTGCTTCCCTCTCTCTCTCTGCCTGCCTCTCTGTCTACTTGTGATCTCTCTCTGTCAAATAAATAAATAAAGTCTTAAAAAAAAAAAAAGAAAAATCCTATGATTCGTGATATCTCCATGTGAAAAGTATTGCATGACCCCTTATATCTTAAAATTGTTAGAATTTTGTTTTGTTTTCTTCTCTTTTCTTTCTTTCTCTTTTCTTTTTTCTTAAATTGTTCTAGTTTTCTGTTGCTGTGTAAAAACCACCCCAAAACGTAGAGGTGTAAAACAGCCATTGTCATGTTCATGGACTGTGTCAGGAATTTGGACAGGGCGTAGCAGGGATGGTTTGTTTCTGTTCCACTGTGTTTGGAGCCTTTGCTAGAAAGACTCATAAACTGGGATACTTAATATCTGGGTTTGGTATCATCTAGTGATGTCTTCACTCACATATCTGGTAGTTGATGTTGACTTTTAGCAGGGACACCTACATGTGGCCTGGGCCTCTGCACAGCATGGTGGCTGGGTTCCAAGGGTGAGCATCTCAGGAGACAGAAAGAGGAAGCTGCCAGTTTCTTAGGCTTGGGCCCACAAACTGGTGGAATGTCACTTTGGTGGGATTTTATTAGTGAGGCAGTCACAGAGCTCAGATTTGAGAGGAAGGGACACAGAACCTCTCCTCTTAATGGAGAAGTATCAAAGAATTTAGGGACTCTGTTGTAAAAATCACCCCAGATGTATCCATACATCTCTTACATAATTTTCATAGTATCTTGTTCTCCCCTTTGAAGGAGGGTATTAAACTAGCTACATGTTTCTTTCTTGGTATCCTTTTTACTTTTTTTTGAATCTTGCCTGTTTTGTTCACTGTCATATCCCTGTGTCAAGAGCAGTGTCTGGCACATAGAGGGCATTCAGTAAATACCAGATGGATGGATGGATGGATGGATGGATGGATGGATTGCAGCAGGAATTGTGTCTTATTCCCTAATTACCTCGTACAGATCTTCATCGAGTTACAAAGAGGTTACATCTAATAAACCCATCATAAATTGAGAATGCATTTAATACACCCAACCTACTGAACATCATAGCTTGGCCTATTTATTTATTTATTTATTTATTAAAAGATTTTATTTGTTATTTATTTGACAGATGAGATCACAAGTAGGCAGAGAGGCAGGCAGAGAGAGAGGAAGGGAAGCAGGCTCCCCGCCGAGCAGAGAGCCCGATGCAGGGCTTGATCCCAGGACCCTGGAATCATGACCCGAGCCGAAGGCAGAGGCTTTAACCCACTGAGCCACCCAGGCGCCCCTTGGCCTAGCTATTTAAATGTGTTCAGAACACTTACATGAGCCTACAGTTAAGCAAATCCATCTAACACAAAGCCTGTTATTAAAGTGTTGAGTATCTCATGTAATTTATTGAATACAGTATTGAAAGTGATAGAATGGTTGTATTGTGTGTACAGTGCTTGAAAGCGTATTGCTTATTCACCCCTTGTGAGTGCATGGCTGAGTGGGAGCTCACTTCAGTGGCCTAGCACCAAAAGTGTCCTACAACATATCACTTGACCTGGAAAAGACCAAAATTCAAAGTACGGTTTTGATTGAATGCATATTTTTTCTACACCATCATAAATTTGAAAAATCCCAAGTTGAATTATTGTAAGTTGGGGATTGTATTGTGATCAGCAGGTGTTCTTTACATTTCCCTGAATGAATGTGTAATGAAAACTCTTATCAGTTTGCTAGCATCATGAGAATTTGAGAATTTGCTTAGTCTCTTCTGTTACCTTTTTTTTTAAATTTAAATCCATTTGCTTGAGAGAGAAGATGTATGGGGAGAGGGGCAGAAAAAGAGGGAGACAGGAAGCAGACTTTGCTTCCCCTACCTGCTGAGTGGGGAGCCTGACATGGAGCTCCGTCGCAGGACCCTGAGATCATGACCTGCGCTGAAGTCAGAGGCTTAACCCACTGAGCCACCCAGGCGCCCCCCTCTTCTGTTACCTTAACATTGCAGGTAGCCATGTGGCAGTTGAGCTTCCACCACCATAAAGGGTGTTTGTTTATGTGAAGGCTCTGTCAGTGCACATTTTAATAATGACTTTTGTAACAGCTCCTCTTCGACGCATCTAGCATCAACGTGGAAGGAACTTCATAGCCTTATTGACCTTCTCCTTCCATTTTACAAATGTAAAAACCGAAGCCAAAAACAGGGTAGATGATCAGCCACCATCATTCAGCCAGCATGAAATCTGAGACTTTGGCCTTATTCTCAAGGGGTTCTCATTTCAATGTGGTAAAAATGAAACAACTAGAGAATACTGAGAAAAAAAACAAAAAATAAAAAATTTTTTTTTGGTAACTGGAGACTTAATTTCTAAAAAGGATTTAGTATCTTGACATAAACTTTGCTTCAGTCTTGGCAATAGGAACATATGGTGGTTTTCCTTAAACAACTTTATGTGACTATCTCCAAAGTTGACCTCCCTGAAAGCAGGACATTCCTTTCCTCACCTGTAGCTCTTGTAAAATTTTGGGAAGTGTGATGTCTAGAGCAAAGGAGCTGTGGTCTCTAAGCTGTTTTGATCATGCGTTCCAATCAGTGACAGTTTTGAGCCTGCACCTTTAAAGTAAAACCCTACCATAATGTGAAAAGTGGGATCGCAAATAGTCATTTTTGTAAAGCATCATTTATGGTAAGATTAGTGGAATGATAAATGAAGCCGCGCCCCAAGCTGGCCAGGAGCTTGGCTCCGGACGCACAGTCCAAATCACTCAGGTACTGACTGCAGTTTGTCCTCACGTGTTGGCAGTTGATCACTCTGATCACTCCACTGATGGGCTGACTTTGTGTCGTGTGGTCGGCTGGGACTTTACAAGTCCTGCTTCCATCTGTTCGAGGTACATGGGACTGGGGCAGATGCTCCTTGCTGAATTTGTATCGTCCCAGGGCAAGTTATTGTAAGATTTGACAATATGTTTCTGAATTCTATTCATTGATTGATAACTCAGTATATACTTGTGGTAAGGTTTTGAATTAAAGGTAAACAGAAACCTGTTTCGGCGTACCTGGGTGGCTTAGTGGGTTAAGCCTCTGCCTTCGGCTGAGGTCATGATCTTCGGGGTCCTGGGATTGAGCCCCACATCGGGCTCTCTGCTCAGCAGAGAGCCTCCTTCCCCCTCTCTCTCTGCCGAGCTCTCTGCCTACTTGTGATCTTTGTCTCTCTCTTTCTGTCAAATAAATAAATAAAATCTTTTAAAAAAACCCTGTTTCAAATTAGCCTTTTTGATAATTTTGATTTTTGTTTTTGGAGGGAGGCTGGCTTTTTGTTAAATCACATTAGATTGTCTTTGTTGTTACTTCAGGCCGTACTGAAGATATTATGCATAGAAGTGTCAGCTTTGCCTTTTTTTGTTTGCTTGGACTTATGCTATTATTGTTGTCCTACTTTATGGCCTCTTTGAGGGAATCAGTGTAAGCCACATGCTTATTTTGGGAGGGGTAACTTAGTTAAAATTAGATGATTTTACTTGAAAATTAACTTAACCTGATGTATATTGCAGTGTGCTGAAGATCTGCCCCCCCACCCCTGCCACACCCTTTGTGCCTTTGCCCTTCTAAGGAATGGGGAGCACAGGTGGGCGTGAAGGACAGTTCCTCCACTGTGTTGTCATTTGGGACAGGTATATGATACATACCTTAGACTCCCCCACACAGCTGACCAGGGTACTCTCTGCACTACACGGAACTTTCCCTTGCTTTCACAACCCCCCCGAACAGGCTGCAGTCATCTGGGACAGTGTTAGAAGCCGTGTGCTTTCTGTCCAGTGCTGTTTCTTCCCGCATTCACTTCACCCTGTCAAGCCCTCTGGGTGGTGGAACTTTTACTCCACTTCCAAGTCACCTTGTAAACAGACTGTAAGGATGACTTGCTTGATGTACAAATCAAAAGAGGCTGGCAGTGCTAAAATTAGTAAAGCTTAAAGAACCGGAGTTGTAAATAGTTGTGATGTGCTCTTTTTTAAAAAAAAGACAAAAGTTATTATAATAGAAGCCTTACCATGTTCTCCTATTACCCAGTAGATCACTGCATATATGGCCTTGAGTGGCCTTGCCTGACTTCAGAGACCACTGACTTCAAAAACAGGCTTTGAGTTTATATAATCATTTCTTGGGTTTTACTCTGCTTTGGATTTTGGCAAAAAATGAGGTGAACAGGAGGTACCTCCTGTCCCTTAGTCCTTACCACCCAATTTTGCCACTTAATCTTATGTTGCCTTCCATTATCATTTTACTCTGTTTGTCTTTATTAGATTCTATTAGACTTAAACTCCTGGAAGGTAGACACTGATGGTTTTCATGCCTCTAGCATAACACTTTGTATGCCATATATACACAATAATTTATTGCTGGAAAAACATGCTCTTCATTGTAACATTCTTTATAGAAGTGAAGGATGAAATCAGCCTACATCTCTGCAACACCATCAGGTTTAGGGGCGCTGACCACCCCCACACACTTAAAAAAAATCATATGTTACTTTTGCTCCCTAAAAACTCAACTACTCATAGCCTGCTTTTGACTAGAAGCCTTACTGATAACAAGAACAGTTGATTAACACATATTTTGTATGTTATATGTGTTATGTTCTGTATTCTTACCATAAAGTAAGCTAGAGAAAAGAAAATGGTAAGAAAATCATAAGGGGGCGCCTGGGTGGCTCAGTGGGTTAAGCCGCTGCCTTCGGCTCAGGTCATGATCTCAGAGTCCTGGGATCGAGTCCCGCATCGGGCTCTCTGCTCGGCGGAGAGCCTGCTTCCCTCTCTCTCTCTCTCTGGCTGCCTCTCCGTCTACTTGTGATTTCTCTCTGTCAAATTAATAAATAAAATCTTTAAAAAAAAAAAAAAAAAAAAGAAAATCATAAGGAAGAGGAAAAACATTTCAGTACTATACTGGATTTATCAACAAACATCGTATGTACGCGGGCCCGTGTAATTCAAACCTTGTTGTTTAAGGGTCAACTATATACACAGTGAGGTACGGATATACCAAACTCCTAATAATAGTATCTCTATTGCTACAAGATTGGAAAGAAAATAGTCTAGGTTTGCTTATCCTTTGTTCAGTTTTATACTGCCAGATCTTTAAAATGAATGTGATTCAGTTTATAATTAAAAACAAAAACAAAAACAAAAAAACGTTGATGTGAAAGGTAGACTGACTCTGGACAGAGTCTAAAATTGACTCTGTCAATTTTAACTAATCTGCAGTTTACTGACACGTTAATGTCAGGGTCCTGATTTAAGTTCAGGACTACCCAGACCTTTATTAAAAAATAGGTTGTCCTTCATCCTCAAGGTAGAAATTTAAGAATTTAATTAAAAAAAAAAAGTTGAATTGTCACAAGAGGTGGGGGCGAATGACTAAACTGTAGTAATTCTGACTGTAGTTCAACTCTTCCTTAACAGCTTGTCTTCTTCCAATCGGATATAATTATAATTGCTATGACATGATGAAAAGAATCCTAAAGTAATGTTCTTATTTATGTTTTAATCTAACTACCTATATGTTTATTTTTAGCTGTGTGCAAGTATGCTTGCTTATAAGGAGTGTGAAGTAGGGAGGTTGAATTCATCAGATAAAGTAGAACTCACTATTCAAAAGAGCATTTGTGGTTCTGGTTCTGAGTAAGATGGAGTAAGCATTTGCCTGTCCCTTTGAAGGCACTGGGCAGAATGTAAGTAGCAGCTATTTAAGGATTCTGAGAAGTAAATCGTAACAGGTAGATGGGGAGAATTCAAGAAACCACTGAACCAGGAGCTAATTTACATCCCCCCCCCCCCACCAACTGGGTCTCCTTCCCTGTTCCCTGCCATGCCTAATCTTGAACCATGGAAGTAAGGATTAGTGAGACAGCACTCTAGGAGAAACCCTCTAGTTCAAGTTCAAGGAACAAGAAGGAGGTCTCCTGGCAGCACAGGTGCCTGAAACTCGGGGGGAGGAGAACTTCCTCTTTGAACCAACGAGTTGTGGTGCCAAGATAGCTGTTCTTAGAAGTGACACCCAAGGCATGATACATAAAAGAAAATAATTGATAACTTGGACTTCATCAAAATTAAAATGTTTGCTATATGAAAGAGACTTCTAAGAAATAGGAAAATAAGCTTCAGGCTGGGAGAAAATATTTGCAAATCGAGACACAAAGGACTTGTGTCTGGAATGTATAATGTTAAGAGCTCTCCAAACTTAACAGTGAGAAAACAAACAGCCCAATTAAAAAATGGGTAAAATACAATTCTCCAAAGAAGATATACAGATGGCAAATAAGCACATGAAAAGATACTCAACTTCAGCCATTAGGGATATGCAAATTAAGACCATGATGCTATACTGCTACCTATCTGTTACACTGATCATACCAGATGCCAGTGAGCATGTAGAGCAGTTGGAACTCTCATACATTGCTAGTGGCAATGCAAAGTGGTACAGCCACTCTGGAGAATAGTTTGACGATTTCTTGTAAATTTAACGTAGATCACCGGATGGCCCAGCAATCTCACTCTTACAGAAGCAAAAATGTATGTTCATACAAAAGCTTTGTACATGAATGTTTAGCAGCTCTACTTAAAATTGCCAAAAGCTGGAAACAGCTTGCCTGGATTGTTTGAATGGATAAACTGTGATACATTCATATAATGGAATACTATACAGCAGGGAAAGAACTATTAATAAGACAGAACCACTGGATTGAGTCTCAGAAAGCATTATGTTGAGTGAAAGAAGCCAATCTTAGAAGATTATATGCTTTAGAATTCTATTACATGACATTCTGGGAAAGATGAAACTAGTGATGAAGAATGTATCTGTGATTGGCAGAAGTTGAGGTAGGGGGAGGGTGTGAGCATAAAGCAGTATCCCAGTGGAGTTTCAATATGGTGGTTAGGTGAAAATACATCATCTTGTATGTTTTTCTTTTTTCTTCTCTGTTCTTTGTTCATTTTTTCCTACTTTTCTTGCCTTTTTATTTATTTATTTATTTATTTTTAAGATTTTATTTATTTATTTGAGAGAGCACAAATGGGGTAGGAGGGAGAAGGAGAAGCATACCCTCTGCTGAGCAGGGAGCCCAATGTCGGGCTCCATCCCAGGACCCTGGGATCGTGACCTGAGTGGAAGTCAGATGCTTAACTGACTGAGCCCCCCCAGGAACCCCTTTTCTTGCCTTTTAAAAAAATAATAATTGGGTGTCTTTAATATATTTTATTTTGTCTCTGCTCTTGGCTTATTATACCTTTTTTTTTTTTTTTTAAAGATTTCATTTATTCACTTGACAGAGATCACAGGTAGGCAGAGAGGCAGGCCGAGAGAGAGGGGAAAGCAGGCTCCCCCCGAGCAGAGAGCCTGATGCGGGGCTTAATCCGAGGACCCTGTGATCATGACCTGAGCCGAAGGCAGAGGCTTTAACCCACTGAGCCACCCAGGTGCCCCTTATTATACCTTTTTATTTAGAGGTTGCCCTTGGGTTACCATTATACTCCTTATCACTGCATACCTGCAAATACTATGATAGTATCTCTTATAACTGTTTTAACATCTTTTAAAAGTATACTGGCAAGTATACTTCCACTTTTCTACAATTACCAAGATATCAAAAAATGAGAAAATATCCCTTATGTTTACCCACATAATTATATATAGCTACTCGTGTGGTCTGGTACTCTGTTCCTTTGTATTGTTTTAGATTGCCGTATGGTATTATTTTCATTTAAGCCTAAAGAAATTCTCTTATCATTTCTTTTAGTATAAGTTTTCTGGCAACTTTCTCACCTTTTGTTTGTCTCAAAAAGTATGTATTTCACCCCCATTTTTGAAGAATAGTTTTGCTGGTGTTTCAGGTTTGCGGTTCTCTCAGCTCTTTAAAACTGTGTTTTGTGTTCTTGCCTGCGCTTACAGGTAAGAAGTCTGAATTCATTCTTATCTTTGTATATTTGTGCCTTTGCAAATGACCTTTGTTTTATGACAAAATATATAATTTGGAATTTTCTCAAAATGAGCATCTCATCTTAGTGGATAGAATTACGATGAAAATCTTTCCTAGGATATGCCTGTAAGACTGGAAGAAATTCTCATTTAAGGATATAGATACTATTGACAGTAGTAGATGCTTCATTATGTAATTGAATGTGACATTAATTCTCCTACTATGCTATGTCAAATTACTCTTATTCTTCAGTGCAGGAATCACAGCCATGGCCCCCACCGTCCAGGATTTGGTCGACATGGAATCTGCGCATCTGAAAGCAAAGAACTTGCTAAAGCGAGAGAAGCTCTTCCTCTTATAGAGGACTCTAGTAACTGTGACATTGTAAAAGCTACCCAGTAAGTCTCCCCAGTGTTTCCTTTTGTCCTGTGTTCTGTTGAATCATAATAATATTTGTACATTTCATGGCAGCCCAGTATATACCTTCCTCACTTCATACTTCAGCACTAACATGTTTGTCCTGCCAGCATCAGAGCATTTGATGCAGTGCACCTGATTCACTCTTGATTACCTGTCTCTCCCATTGAGTCAAGAGCAGCTTCTTAGCAAAAGCATGTCGTTTTCATCCTTGTCGTCCCAGTGCTTTTGCATAGTTCTTGTCTTGTATCAGGTGCTGGATAAACCTTTGTTGAGTGAATGAATGATTATAAATGATATTAAAGTTTGAAAGTATAAGTTTGAAACACAAATCTGAGTGTTTAAAAAGGTACTACAACCTAAATAGGTCAGTGGGATGGGAAAAATATCAGCTCACACATTTATGGATATTTTAAACAGTTATTTATTGAGTACTTTCTGTGCACCTATTGTATTAGAGGCACTGGAAGAACGCTAGTAAGGTAAAATAGATTTTCCGACCGCTTGAAACATACAGCGGGTTATTTGCTTGCAAATGGAAAGTGTGTTTTGAAAGTTTCCCCTTAAGATTTCCATATGTGGGTACTTGCATTAAATCATTTCTAACATTTTTTTTCATTTCTAACATTTTTATCCTCATGGATCTCACTGTTCATTAACAACCAACCCGCCTCTTGCCATTGAACATATTTTGAAATATTTTGTCTGTCAGACTTCATTAATTGACTACTGTAATCAAATACAAATCTGTCCATCAGAGCTTTCAATCAACATTAAGGAACTAATGTTATCACATTAACTTGATATAATTTCTATTAAAAGCAAAGATGTTTGGTGATTAATAAGCCTGTTAACCTTAACAAAGACTAATGTGTTATTTATGTTTAAAAATAATCGATGATTATTTTAGTATTCTGATTACTAATTTATATGAACTCTAGAGACCCTTGGAACTGCTCCTTTAGGTGAATATTATTTGCTATTCTGATTTTTATATGAAGGTAAGAATGTTCTTAAGGTAAATATTTGCTTTAATTAGCATAGAAGCATTTAAATATTTATCTGCTGTCAGTAAAGCTCTGTTATGATGAATGTAAGAAATTAGGCAACATTCACAGGGAATCTCAGTAAAAACTCGCATTTTATATCTTTCCTGAAATTTCCTCCAGGTCTTGGACCTTCTTAAATGGTTGTGGGAATATAATTAGGTTGTATTTGGAAAGGGCCAAAGAGAACTGGGATATGTACATTGTCTAAATCACTAAAAGCCTCATTAGTGTTTACTCATATTTCTCACATAAGGGAAGTATTTCTTTATCAGTGAAATGTTAAAGTTGATATTTAAAACTTGGAGAATATGAATATATGTATCATTGTCAACAGTTCACTTTCTTACTTCTCTTTTCACTTAGCATTGTCAAACAGGTATCTCTGTCTTTTAAAAAGTGCCATAAAGTCAGACTGATAAGCCTACATATTTTGGTAAGGCAGAAATTATTTAATCTAAAATGTGATTTTGGCCCTCGAGGGCCTATTGAAATATTCGAGTCCTTCTAAATGGGAAGAAGTCTGAAAGAAAGGCTAAATGGTCTGTTCGAGACTTAATAGTTACTGTTAGAAAGAAATAAAGCTAATGAATGATTTTAAAAATTACTGTAACATTAAGAAGAGTCATTTCTCATTCTGATAATTTAATAACACTCTTAAATATTCCTCAAGTCCATCCCTCCTTTTCCATCTCTTAGTTTAGGTTCTCTTTGGCTCTCACCTGTATTTCTGTATAAGAGTCACCCTCTTCTTCTTTTTTAAAATATTATTTATTTGTTTATTTGACACAGAGAGAGAGAGAGAGAGAGGCAGTGAGAGAGGGAACACAAGCACGGAAGTGGGAGAGGGAGAAACAGGCTTTCCACTGAGCAGGGAGCCCAATGCGGGGCTCAATCCCAGGACCCTGGGATCATGACCTGACCCAAAGGCAGTTGCTTAATGACTGAGCCACCCAGGCGCCCTGAGTCACTCTCTTCTAATTAACTTCCATTCTACCACTAACGCGATCTACTTAAAACTCAAAGTGTATGTGCTTTCCTCTTTAAAACCTTCAGTGGCTTCCTTTTAAGCTAAGCAGTCTAAACTGCGTAGCATGGCCTAGAAGGCCCACGCAGTCTCTGCATACCTCTTCTAGCCTTGTCTCTTGCCATTCCCTTTTTTTAATGCTTTATGTTTCTGCTGTGCTAACTCGCTTATATTTCTCTGAACATCATGCAGTTTCTCATCTCTGATTTTTGTCCAGTCTGTTTCCTTAGCCTCAGATGCCTTCCTTCAACCTGTGAAGCAGTTCACATATATCATGCTTCATCTCCAGGAAGGAGATCCTTCCTTTCTTTGCTGTAACTATACCATATCTACATTGTATTGTTAAATTTTATCCCATTCCAAGTTTGCTGTTGTCTGTCTCCCTTATTAAGGGAGAGGATTGTAGTCAGGGATCAGCACTATACATTTCTAGCATATAGTAGAGGATAATATGAAATTTACTGAAGGGAGGGGAAATGTGAATGTTGAAGCTTAATTAGGAAAATCAAGTTCAACTCCCAAGTAGGTTGATCTGGTCAGTTAGTAAATAAGGTTTACTTTTGTTGTTTGGCTTAACAGTATGCCCTCTGTGTATGTCTTTGTTAATTACTGTATTCCTGTGTCAACTGAAAGGTTAGATAAAGACATGGTAAAAGGAAGAAGTTTTGGTATTTGAAATTATTTTAATGGTATTAATTGTGCTTTTTTAAAAAATTTGAGATACGGGATTTTTGAACGTTGTAAAGAATTGGTAGAAGCAGGATATGATGTCAGGCAACCAGACAAAGAAAATGTGTCACTTCTTCATTGGGCTGCTATAAACAACAGGCTGGATCTTGTAAGGTAAGATGGGATATATGTGTGTTAATTAAGTGTGTTTGTTGTTCTAGATCTCTCTTCATTTTTTTCTTCAAGTACAAGTATGAATGTTGTGCCATCTGTCATCTTTTATTGTGAATGAATACCTGAAACTTTGTGCCCCACACATCGGTTATCATAGTGTTGAAAAGAACCTTAGTGATCATCCATTTTAGGACTCTCACTGGACCCTAAAAGAAAAATTGAAGATAAAGCCAAGGGGGCCCATTGTAAAGATAAAGTTCTGGCAGTGAAATTTAACATTTTTCTGTGTTTGTTTCTCTTTTCTAAGTAAGCTCTAGACCTAGCGTGGGGCTTGAACTCACAACCTCAAGATCAGGGATTGCATGCCTTTGACTGAGCCAGCCAGGCACCCACCCCCCCCCCAATTTTTTTTTTTTTTTTTTTTTTTTTTGGTTAGGATTTATTTATTTTAGAGGGAAGAGCAGAGGGAGAGTGAGTCTCAAGCAGACCCCACACTGAGCTCAGAGCCTGATGCGGGTCTCAGTCTCATGATGCTGAGATCATGACCTTCACCAAAACCAAGAGTTGGGTGTTCAATTGACTAAGCTATCCAGGTACCCCACCCCCATCATTTTTTGAAAGGGAAAAGCATAACAAACTGTCTCAGACTAGAACAGAAAGTTTCATCTAGTTTAGAAGAAACATTAACATATTGTACTTTGTCATAATGCCAGTAAGAGTCGATCGGTAGGGGAATGATTTAACCGTTTTTTAAACTACATACAGAATACATTTTTAAGTAGACATGTATTAAGTTGTATAAAGTATTTCCCCTTCATAGAGTGGTGCTGTCTACCCAGAGTTTTTTGGTTTGTCTCTTAATTTTATGCTTTAGTGTGTAAAATATATGTGTGCATGTGAATGTGTATATATTTTTGTATGATATAATATTTAAAAACCCTGGCATATAAGAAAATAAAAATGGACTAACATTTAAAATATACTAAAATAAACACACTTTATGCTCACAGGCAAATATCTTTTCTGTGGAAATAAACTAGAATACTATTTGGATATTATGATATATGAAGCACAACTTTAAAATATTATAAATTATAATAATTATAAATATTATAATTATATCATAATAAATATATATTATATAATATATAAAATATATATAAATAAAATATATTTTATATAAAATATAATAAAATTATTTTAATCTGCTATATATTTTAATTTGCTACTATATTATATTATAAAATAAAATAAATATAATATATAAAATTAAATATATATAAATATATAGAAAATATGTATAAAATTATATATAGAAAAATATATAACATTTATAGACTATATATAGAAAAAATATACAAAATTATATATTATATAATATGTTTTATATATAATATGGATATAAAATAAAAATAAATATTATAAAATATAATTATAGTAATTATAAATATTATAATTCCTGTAAACCACAAAATAAAGTCTCTTTACCTTATAGGTTTATTTGATACACTGTATCACACCTGTGACCCCGAAATAGAAAGCCAAATACTCAAAATGTCTAACTTTTCTGAAAGGATTTTGAATTAAGTTTTTACTACTTATTTTTAGAATTCAATCCCACCTAGTAATTCTGATTCTAAACCGTTAAAAGTGACATAATTTCACCTTTCTTCTTGCAAGTTAAGTAGAATGTGTGATCCTAAATGTTTTGAATATAAACCATTTTAAGAGTTCTGGGTAATTAGAGTATGCAGTGAGTAGTTATCGTGCATTTGGTGTGTCAGTTCTAATGGAATGTTCCTGACAGCAGGAATCCTTACTGAAATGCCGAGAATATTTCACCAGGGATCTGTTTGATGCTATGTGTGAATCCCTTGAATCTCATGTAGGTCTGAGTGCTTCTAGAGAGGGTTATTATAATTTGTTTTCGTGTATTTATTACAACGAAAAACTAATGTTTTCTTTCTCATCATGAATTTTTAGTTTTAAGTCTTACTTTCATTTATGTCTGCTCTTAATAGGTTTTATATTTCAAAAGGTGCTGTAGTAGATCAGTTGGGTGGAGATTTAAATTCGACTCCTCTTCACTGGGCCATCAGGTAAAGATTTTTTTGAATACTGAAAGTGCTATTCAGAATCTAAGTGACTTTTCTGTGATAATGGAAGTGTTTTGTTTTGTGCTAGCCAGTGTGGCTAATGCAAGTAAGGAAATGAATTTTTAATTTTATTTAATTTTAACTAATTTAAATAGCCACATGTGGCTAGTAACTACCATATGGGAAACTGCTGTTATAGACCATTTGAAAGGCTTTCTTTCCCTTTTTTCCCTTTCTTCATTAAAAAAAAAATTACAGTTTCAAAGAGTTTCCAGAGATGGTGTGTTTTTGTGTTTAAGTTTCTACTATGATGCTTAAATTCAAGTATGTGTGTTATATTTCCTTATAATCAAAATAAGTATCTTTATATCTGATCACATGGATAAAGCTATAGTTCAGAGAACTGTAAACTCAGTTCCTTTTTTTTTTTTTTTTCAAATTTTTATTTAAATTCCAGTTAATTAACGTGCAGTGTAATATTGGTTTCAGGAGTAGAATTCAGTGATTCATCACTTACATACAACACCCAGGGCTCATCATAACACGTGCCCTCCTTAATATCCATTTCAGTCAGTTCTTTTCTCTGCTATATATTGGCCTTTTGAAGCTGTAGTTGATATATGCCTGCCTTGATAACTTTTTTTTTTAAGGGAGATTTCTTTCTTTTTTTTTTTTTCTTAAAGATTTTATTTATTTATTTGACAGAGAGAGAGAGACAGAGAGACAGTGAGAGAGAGAACACAAGCAGAGGGAGTGGGAAAGGAAGAAGCAGGCTTCCTGCTGAGGAGGGAGCCCGATGCAGGGCTCCATCCCAGAACCCATGGATCATGACCTGAGTCAAAGTCAGATGCTTAACGACTGAACCACCCAGACGCTGTGTCTTGATACTTAATAATTTCTTCATCTGTCACTTTAATCCCAGTCTCTGGTGGTGGGGTTGGCATGAACCCCAAACTAAAATGAATAATTGTACATTTAAGAAAAGGAGTGAAATCTTTTTTCCATATCCAAGAATTTTGAAGAATCTAGGTTAACTCATCCCTTTTAAGTTAGCAAGATACAGTGCTTTACATGGAAAATGAGCCACAATCAAGTGTAAAAGTATGTAGTTTCCAAGAATAAATAATATTATCACAGTATTTCTGTAGTTTGTGAATGTTGTACTTCATTGTATCTGACTCATGATTATTTCTTGATTTTTAAAATAGCAGCAATGCAGTTTAAGTAGTTTTAAAGTTTTCATTTTGGGCATTAGTCATGTAAAGTTATTACTTATATGTGGTAGCAACATAAGATTTATAGTGGATTGGGAGGTTATTAAGTGTATTACCAGCACTCAAGAAGGACTTTATAGATAGCTCTAAGTTTGGAGCCTTAAAGTGAAATATGTCTAGAGAATCTCCAGTGTTTTAAAAGTCTATTAGGGGGGCGCTTGGGTTCAGTGGGTTAAGCCGCTGCCTTCGGCTCAGGTCATGATCTCAGGGTCCTAGGATCGAGTCCTGCATGGGGCTCTCTGCTCAGCAGGGAGCCTGCTTCCCTCTCTCTCTCTCTGCCTGCCTCTCCATCTACTTGTGATTTCTCTCTGTCAAATAAATAAATAAAATCTTTAAAAAAATAAAAAAATAAAATAAAAGTCTATTAGGAAATACTGTTTATATTGAACCAAAATCTCTCATGTCTTAGGGATATCAGTTTTTCCCTTAAGTTTTTCTGCATGCTACAGAAAACTGTATAATTTTTATCCTCTCTTTACAGACAAGGGCATTTGCCTATGGTCATATTACTACTACAGTATGGAGCAGACCCCACTCTCATTGATGGGGAGGGCTTCAGCAGCATCCACCTGGCAGTATTATTTCAACACATGCCCATTATAGCATATCTCATCTCCAAAGGACAGGTATGTTTTGAAACCTATCTTATACTCCAGCTGTTGTGAAGCTGAAGAGATTGGAAGGATAATTAGTAATACTCTGTCCTCATTTTTAAAGTGAAGTTAAAGATATCCGGATAGTCAAATATTAGCCTCTGTAAGGCTAGCTGTGCTAGTTTTCTAGCTTCATTGGAGCAAAAAGGACAGATCATTTAGCACAGTAACATGTAATAGATATTTTTGAAACGTGTAAGCCTATAATAGTTTTCCTTATGATCCCAGTAATTTGCAGAGTTTTTCAAAAACATGACTTCAAAAGCCTGTATTTTTCTTCTGGTTGAATATAGGAATGGTAGTCAGATCACTAAATTAACCCATCATTTGCTTTCATTATTTGAGTCCAAATGGGAGACCAATTTGAATATGTGCTTCTTATTGTTCTCTAAAGTAATTCCATGAAAAATGACTTGCCTTAAGAGGCATCCATTTATGGCACAGGTTAAATTATAGGGTATTGGCGGTGGGAGTTTCACTGTCAGCTGTTCTTGTCTGGGATCTGCTTTCTGGTTGCGAAGTAGTTTATGTATCAGCAGACTTGCCTGTAACAGGCGTGGAAACATGTTTGCACAAATGCTCTTGGAATGATTGTGTTCTTTTTAAATAAGCACTTTCTCTCAGACTTAGCCAACTGAAGTAGAATAATTATAACCTCTTGGGTCTCATTTTGGGAAGACGTATGAGGAGGAGCCCTGTCTGCCTCTCTTTCGGCTCTTTCCTGAGTTGTATTCCTCCAAGGCCCAAGAGATTCTTTGGTAACTGAAACTCTTTCTTTGACTTGGATGGAATCATTATTGTGTGCCTCAAGCCTGGGCCATCTTATTAAAAGGAGCATATCCTCGTGGAGATAGGGTTTCCTTTTTTCCCCGCTCTATCCTGGAAAATAGAAAAGAATTTTTCATGCTTTTACTCTTTGAAACGTAAGTCCAAAAATATGGTGAGTTGCCTCAGAAAAGATGGACATTTCACCATCCCTTGAAGTATGTTTACGTAAAGACTGGGTGCTGTTACATAAGACACGATGGTTGGAAATAGTGTGTCAGTTAAGTTGTAACCTAGATGATTCCTAAGGTCTCTGAGTCTCTTATATTTGGTGGTGATTATTAGCGTTCTCCCCCTTCCCTTAGCTCTCTTCCTTTCACATCATATACTTTAAACTATATATTCACGTTTTCCCTTTAAGAATATTTTGTAGAAAACGGTGAATTTTTATCCTATGGATTTGAAGCAGAATATTCTTTTGTTCAAATGATATTAGAACCCTTCTTGTAAACACAACCCTTCTTGTAAACCCTTCTTGTAATGTTGAATGTATTAGAGAGCTACTTCCATTAAGAGAAGAGAGAATTTTGACGGCGTTTACAGTAAGTCTGATTGACTCTTCCTTTTGGACAGAGTGTGAATATGACAGATTTAAATGGGCAGACACCTCTGATGTTATCAGCTCACAAAGTACTTGGGTAAGTATATTTAATTGAATTGCCTCATTTTGATTCTTGGTTCTAATTTCTCTGTATGTAATTTTAAATATCTTAATCTATGTTGAGATGATAATACCGTCTGAAGAGAAAAGGAAGATTTTCCACCCTGTGACTGCTAGGAACTTTTAATGTAGTTGTGGTTAAGCACCACTGAAATAAATTTTCTTTTTCCCAATAGCTTTTTCCCGATAGTTTGAAAGCTACTAATAAGAAAAAAATTTCCTTATAGAACAGGTAGAGAATCCATAGCATATACTTACTAATATGACTTATATTTCTGACTTTGCATTTTTTAAAAAATGGCTTCAAGTTTAAATGTTCTCATAATTTGAAATCTGGATGATAAAATCTTTTCAGAAAACAGTACGTTTTGAGGCTCTCTGACATTGTTGACTGCTCTGAAAATATTAATTGTAACTGATCTACGAATATAGTCTATTGATGTGTTTATATCAAGTATTTACATATTTAAGTTTTTCTATGTATTATATAAACACATGTGATTAATGACCACCAGATAGTCAATGTCTGGTATTCTTTCTGTCCAAATACTTGCTACAGTTTTACCTTTATGAATTTGTTTCCAGTGTTGTACTTAATTTCTGATTCTGCTTTTACTTAGGACCTCTCTCCTAGGAACTGAGTTAGTTGTGATGCCATTACATTTTATTCATGGAGTGCTGGGGGCTGGGGGCTCAGTTTTATTAAAAAGCATTTCTTCTTTTCTGGTGATAACACTAAAGTCAGATAATAGTGTTTAAAGATATTGATAGAATAAGTAGAATACTGCTTTATTAAAAGAATCTCTTGAGTAGTCATGAAAGAAGGGAAGATATTGATGGTAAAGTAAAAATATTGAATGCTGCCTGCTATTCCATAGGTTTCTAAGATAAATAAATAATTTAGGACATTATTTCTACCTGTTTTATTTAATAATTGGTTAAAGGGAACGTGAAAAGTTAGCTTTTGGTTTATCGCCTCAGATAGAATGTTGTACATTTAGTTTTAATTAGGTAAATAACATAACATTGGCCGAAGTTAAATTCACAATTTAAGAAAAAATGTTAACCAAGAGAACAACAACATGAAAATAAAAGGTTAAAAACAAAAGAAGTTATTTCATTGTACTGATGTTGTGAAATTAAATTATCTGTGTAGCAGACTGTCACTTCCTGGATGTCTTTTTGAAAGGTGCATCTCTCCTATTAACCCCTGGAATAGAACTCTGCAGAAAGAAGTTTCTTGGTTTTCAGAATACTTAACTGATTGGTCAATTTATATGTTAGCTTAAAAGATCCATAATTTTGCATTTACCCTTGAAGTCATTCATCTCTCTAAAACTCCTGGGTATTTTATTGTTTTGAAACAGACCAGAACCAACTGGATTTCTTTTAAAGTTTAATCCTTCTCTCACTGTGGTTGATAAAATACACCAGAACACTCCCCTCCACTGGGCAGTTGCAGCAGGAAATGTTAATGCGGTCGATAAACTTTTGGAAGCTGGTTCTAGCCTGGATATCCGAAATGTTAAGGTATGACCAGGTATTTATCGCCCTTAGTTTATTATGTCTTCTGTGAGGATATTAGTACATCAACATAAACATAAGCTACGCATATATTTTCAATTAACCACAGGATAAATAACCACGAACTGTAGCTGGCTACTTTCAGAATGAATACATTTGAGTCTATGATTCTGCTGATTTCTTATCAAATGTTTAGCACCCATACTCTGTAGAAAATATAATTGAATATTCTCTCTCTCTCTTATTAAGGGTGAAACACCTCTTGACATGGCTTTACAGAATAAAAATCGCCTCATTATTCACATGCTAAAAACAGAGGCAAAAATGAGAGCCAACAAGAAGTTCAGACTTTGGAGGTGGCTGCAGAAATGTGAGGTATTTTCATATGGGTTCTGTTCTATGGGCCATAAAAAGGACTGTTTTGTTCATTTGTGTTTGTTTTTGAAGGTAAATCAGGGAGGAAACCAGGGCGAAACCAGGAAATTAGCTTAGTGCTACATTACATCTGCTAATTGCATCTTTTCCACACATCACATGGCCCAGAGTTGGAAATTTGGCATTTTGTTAGCAATTTACTGGTGATCCTCAGCTAGATGGCTCTAAAGCTGTGTGTTATCTTGTGAATGTCATAGCATACTTCCATATTTAATGAATGAATTGAAAACAGACTGATTTTTAAAGAAACAAAAGGAGAAATACCTTGTTGAGAGAAAATTTATAGAAGTTTTTTTTTCTTTTTCTTTTTTTTTTTTTTTTAAGATTTTTATTTATTTGATAGAGGTCACAAATAGGCAGAGAGGCAGACAGAGACAGAGGTTGGAAGCAGGCTCTCTGCTGAGCAGACAGCCCGATGCAGGGCTTGGTCCTAGGACCCTGAGATCATGACCTGAGCTGAAAGCAGAGGCTTTAACCCCCTGAGCCACCCAGGTGCTACTGTAGAAGATTTTCTTATAGAACTTGTTTTTATTGAAGTTTTTTTCAAGAGGAAAATAGTAACATTCAACACAGAGGAGTTAGACTTTAAAAATAAGTGTTGCAGACTTCAAGCATGTGATGGCTCCTCACAAAATAAAAACATCTGGAATTTCTACAGATGTACCCCGAGTTTACTCTTGGTTTAAGTTGGCAGTTCTGAGTGATGTTCTTCTAAACTTAATTGATAGAGAAAGTTAGGAAGTTCAGCTTGTTCTTGTGAATGGCCCCCCAAATCTAAGTCATATTAGTGAATATAATTCAAATTGTTAAAAACGAGATATTGAGTTGATTCTACTTTTTTAATGTTTTCAAATAAGACAGATGACATCATCTTAGCTAATAATGATTAGTAATTATACCCTACATCGATTCTAAATTCACGGGCACCAGATTTCTGTGCAGAGGGTCATCACAAATATCGCACCAATTTTGCATTCAGATGTATGGAGGGAGAGAGGAAGGAGTAACTGTCACTCCTCAGTATCCTTTGCCAGCCCCTTTGCTTCTCTCCTACCCCCATATTGGTAGGGTGCCCCAGGATTTTGTTCTTGGACCTCTTTTTTAATCCATTCATTCCCTTGGTGATTTCATACACTTCCATGGCTTTATTCTTTTTTTTTTACGGTTTTATTTATTTATTTGAGAGAGGGAAAAAAAGAGCATGAATGAGAAGTAGGGGCAGAAAGAGAGGGAGAAACAGACTCCCCAACTGAGCCACCCAGGCACCCCCAGTGCACTTCCATGGCTTTACATACCATGTATATGTTGACTGCTTCCAAAGTTATCTCTAGTTCAGATCTTTCCAGACTCCTATATCAAATTACCTACTTGAATTACCCAGTTCAGTGTCTGATAGGCAGCTCCAGCATAACATATCCAAAACTGAACTCCTTATCTTTGCCCCACTCCTCCCTAAGTATTCCATCCACAGCCTTTCCCTTAGTAGGTGGCAGCTCTGGCCTCCCAGCCATTTTTGCCTTTTCTCTGTCACACCATGTATCTAGTCCATTAGCAAAACATATTGGCTAATTCTGTCCTCAGTGTATTTCCAGAGTCTGACCCTTCTCACTGTTCCACTGGTGGCATTTTGGTCCAGCCACCATTATCTTCCATGCGGATTATTGCAGTTGTCTCACATCTCCTTGCCCCACTCACCTCTAGTCCATTGTCAGCGGAGCAGGCAGATGAATCTTTTGAAATGTAGGGCAGGTCCTGTCATTCCTCTGCTCAGAATCCTGTGATACCTCCCCCTGTGTCACAGAATAAAAACCAAAGTCCTTACCGTGACTTATAAGGCTCTATGTGATCCAGCTTTTATGTACTATTAAATCACTTAGTACATTTATCTTGTCATCTTCTGCTAGAATTTAAGCTCCATGGGAGAAAGGCCTTAAGT
The DNA here is from genome assembly GCF_009829155.1 of Mustela erminea. Classification (NCBI taxonomy): domain Eukaryota; kingdom Metazoa; phylum Chordata; class Mammalia; order Carnivora; family Mustelidae; genus Mustela; species Mustela erminea. The sequence continues at coordinate 72,762,347 of NC_045622.1, forward strand.
CGTGATCTGTCCCAGGTACCTAGAACAGTACCCAGCATACAGTTTGCACTGGAATAGTTATTGAGTGAATAAATACTGTGACTCGTCTATGAGTGTTAATGTCTGGGGTTAAAATTTGAGATCTGTATTTAATTCATATTTTTATTCTGAGATTATGTTGCCTGTAGATTCTAAGTTTACTACATTTTAAAAAATCTAAACTTGCTAATTTTATGTTGCCATGCAAATTAGATTTAAGATTTTATTTTTATTTATTTATTAAGAAAGAGTTTATTTATTTATTTGACAGAGAGAGAGACAGTGAGAGAGGGAACATAAGCAGGGGAAGTGGGAGAAGAAGAAGCAGACTTCCTGCTGAGCAGGGAGCCTGACGCGGGGCTCGATCCCAGGACCCTGGGATCATGACGTGAGCTGAAGGCAGAGGCTTAACGACTGAGCCACCCAGGAACTCCTAGATTGAGGGTTTTAAAGATTTGATAGCATTGGAAACTATTCATCCCCAGAATATTTAGAGAAGTAAAAATCGAAGAAAATAGGGCAGAATATAGTTTCTCTCTTTGCTGTTACAGAGGTCACATGTATTGCAGTTAGGGGACTGCAGTGCAGCAGTGTGATGCCCGGCTTCAGTGCCACAGTCACCTGCACTGTTGGTTCATAGACTGAACCAATAGATCTGAAGGATTAGCATCCTGAGGATTTATTTCAGTCTTTGGCCTTTGTATGTCACTTGACAACAGAGAACTACTCCTTTCTTAAAACTCTCTTCTCTGGCTTCATGGGACCTTTCTCTTGGTTTTCATCCTGCCTTTCTGGTCACACCAGTCAGTCTTTCTTGGTTACCTCTGACGACTTAGCTTTTCCCCCCTTAAATGTTTGTGTTAGTCAAGATTCTGCTCCTTTCTACCTGTACGTCCTTGGGATGTTGTTCATTCCTGGCTTTTCAGCCTATATACTGATGAGTACAAAATGTTCTCCTGGGTGATAGACCTGCTTTTCCTGTCTGCCTCTTGGGTATCTCCTAGATGCCCACAGACATCTGAAATTCCACATGCCCTAAACTATCATCTTTTCTGCAGGCTTGTTCCCTCTGACCTTCTTTATTAGGGGATGGCACCATCTGGTGTCCAGGCTGGAACTCCTGTATTCTCCTCATTGAGTCTTGAGTATATTGATTTTTGTGTGGTTCCTTTGTTTTGCTTTATGCTTTCTGACCTGTAGTTACTGTTAGAAAGAAATTATTTTTAAAAATGTCAGCTCTCATGAACACTTTTCTAAAAGACCACCATTTCTTAGAGGGGAAGAAAGCGAAAGAAAACCTGTTTAAGCAATATTTTATAACATTTAAGTCTTTTAAAAGATTGTTTCCAAAATTTGTGGTTTCTCAGACTTCATATTTATCAGTCAGCAATTTCAAGGAAAAAACTCTGTATTCTGCTATTGTATTAATTGTTATCATTTAGGAAGTAGTTCTTTTGTTGTACTAATCATTGTTAGAAACTTAGGATGTAAAATCCATAAGGTTCTAAAATTCTCAATCTCTTAATAGCTCTTCCTGCTGCTGATGCTTTCTGTGATTACCATGTGGGCTGTTGGATACATACTGGACTTCAATTCAGATTCTTGGCTTTTAAAAGGATGTCTTCTATTAACATTGTTTTTTCTGACATCTTTGCTTCCAAGGTGTGTATATTAGTCTTTGCAAGGCTGGTTATTGCATTTCTATTTGATTGCTTATTTCTGTTGTTGATCAGCTAGAATCATAGGTTTTTATTGAGCTATGAATGTTACTTACCACACAGAAAATTCTTCAGGGGTGGTGGGAGGGAAGGGCTTCGATAGTATATTATTTAGCTAAAAGCAAATTGGTCAACCCAATATTCTGATTGAATTGGCAATTGGTGGAAAATAAAGGTCCTAGCTCACTTTTTGAATTGTTGATTTGGATAAATAATGAGAAGATTTTTGTAACTGTTTTTATATCATGAAACATTTTTGCCCATTTTTCAGAAATGTTTTTTCCTTAATCTAAACTCATTTTAAGCTCATTGTTTTTGCTCTTAATGCTTTATAGTTGAAACAACCTAATTAAATTGTAGGAAATTAGTAGCTAAATTGTAGTTAAAGTAGTAGCTATGGTATGGTTCTGTTTTTAGGAAAATATTATGCAGGATTATATATAGTCATGGTTAAGAGTCAGGTTGCCTGGGTTCAAGTCAGGCTTTACCACACAGCATTCTGACATTGATTAAGTTGCTTTACCTCTCCGCGCCTCACTTTGTTCGTCTATAAAATGTGGATAATAATTGTGACAATCCCTGCTTCACGGTTAATGTATATACAGTGGTTAGAACCATGGCTGACATACATCACTCAATAACCATACCACACCCCAGTCTTTTCTCACTTCCATTTTTCAGTAAAATGGCATCCGGTTCCCTGTGTGAATAATGAGTGTCATCCTTGGATTACTTTCATCTTTGATTCATCCCTTTCCACCAGCTCATCACCAAGTCCTTCCTGCCCTTTGTCCAGTTTATTCTCTCCATCTCCTTGACTGGGACCCTAGACTGACGTCCCTAACTGGTCTTAACTTCAGCTCTTATCCCTTTATAGTTCATCCCCATTTAGCAATCAGCGCGGTCTTTTAAAAAGGCAAATAAATCATTTTCTGCCTTTTCTCCCTGCTTAAAGCCCTCTGGTTCCTTTTCTGTGTCTTCAAAATAAAATCCAGACTCCTTGCCTGTGAGGTATTACGTGATTCAGTCTCCCCTCTGATTTCATCTCTTTCCTCTCTTCCCTTCTTTGCTCTTCTACCTTCTTTCTGTTTCTAGAACACATTGTTGAGCTCATGCCCAGCCTCCCCTCCAGCCCTGGGCCTTGGCTCTTGCTTCTGTCTTTGTCTGAAGTGTTCCAGTGCCATATTGTTGTAGAGCAGGGTCACTTCCTTAGGCTGTCCCTGACTAACTCTCTGCATCACTGTTTGATTTCCTTCATAGCACTTCATCACCGTTTCCTGGAGTGTTAAGGCCCCTATAAGCAGGAAACTTGTTCTCCTGCTCAATATTTTCACTTAGTGAATGAAAGAAAAATGTAATGATGATGATCCATAGAAAAGGATCTAAAAGGAAATACAGTGTTGCTCTCTTCAGAGTGTGGTGTTCAGTATTCCTATGCCCTTTTTTGCTTGCCAGCGTTTTCCGGAATAAGCATGAGCCACTTGAGTCATAAGAAAAAACAAAGTATTAGAGGAAGCTTACTCTTGGTCATGTAAGAATAGGACAGTTGGTGGGGAATTAATTAGAATATAGATGCAAAGTAAAAACTTACGTTTCTGAAAAATACCAGAATGCTTAAAATTACCTGCTATTCAGAAAACTTGTAACTTAGAGATATTTATTCATTTTCCACTAATTAGATTGACTCCGTTACCAAAGACATTTTAAGCCAAATCACCAGGCATTTAAATCATTGCTTTGGGGTTTTTGTTTTTGCTTTGGCTTTTTCAGAGAGAAAGCCAGACCTGGCAGTATCTACTCACTTAGGATAGGAGCATTTGAGATTTTGTCTGTTCTGGTAGAAACCAGCAGTATGCAAAAATCATATGAAACCTTTGTTTCTGCTGACAGTGTGTCGAGGTCTTCATAAGCTAGGCTTGGCATATGGATACAGTTCAAATGGGAGACAAATGTATATGGCACCTTTATCCATCCTGCTTTTATTTCTGACTTATTCTTCTGTAGAGACCCAGTTTCATGGAGCATAGGCAGCTGCAAACTTCTACTACTATTTAGGCTCCAGGGGCAGTTGCTTATCAATCCAGGCTGCTCTGTGGTGCCTGTTAGAAGTAGGTAGGTCATGGTCGCAGACTTACAAATTAGGTAGTTCACTGCACTGCTTAATTCAGTCAAACATCAAACACATTCGTGCTGCAGGATCTCAGGTCATGCTGTGGAGGTTCCATGGGCTCCGTTTGGCCTATTCTGGCAGCATTTTATGTGCCTGAAGTTTGGGATCTTTAGTTTTTCTGAAATATTTTATCACGATGATGCTCATATTTTGAGAGCTTTTTAAAAAGTCCTTTTCCTACCTGTCATCAACCATTTTTTTTTCCTGGTATAACATTGTAAAACAGATCCAGGTAAACTCTGTTTATGCACAGATTTAGTATATTGAGTATTTAACACAAAAGACAGATTTTTTTCCTTTTGAAACTCCAATAGCAACAGTTGAGTAAGTGATATGTAGCCTTTCTTGTTGCTTGTTACCCAAGCAAGAGCGTTTGCGTTCTGACCACTGGTGCCACTTTTAGCCTTTATAGATCTTTTTATGTGGCTTGTCTGCTTCTCAGGCTGGTTGTGGGATGAAACTGCTTAGGGTTGTGTGCATCTGTTTTGTTTTTAAAAATAGGCTCCTGTCCTCCAGAAGGAAGCATATTAAACATGAAGGTGAATTTCCCAAGTATTTACAATTTTTGCATTTTGGAACATTTGAAAATATGAAATACCAAAAAGAAATACATGTGTGATACGTCACAATAGAACTGAAGAATCATTGCAAATAGAAAGTTACGGGGAATGAAATCCTGTAGAAGTTAGTTACAAGAACTAGAACGTGCATCTCTGCTTTACTTTTCTCATGGAAAATGGGGTGAGGTGGCAGCAAACGCTCAGTTACTGGGTGGGAAGTTTCACACTGGAAGTGCTGGGTGCTGAAAGCCATTGCTTGCTGCCGTTACTTGAGGGGATTGTTATTATTACTGTTATTTAACTGGACGTAGAACTAAAATTAATATGGACCATACTTATTTTCACTAATATCCTGTGTATATCCCTTTCTCTTTCAGGTTCTTGGTCGGGTATAAGAGCTTCATATACTTACCAACGGTCTTCCTGCTAAGTTCCATTTTTTGGATATTTGTGACTTGGTTCACCTTATTCTTTCCTCATATCCTTAAAGCTGAAATTTAAATGTTTATCTCATTTTGCCTTTCAACAGTAGTAATGCCAGTGTTAGAAATTTAGATAATAGGAGAGATCCAGGGAATGCAACTCCTATTTGTAGTCATTTTAATTATTCTGGTTGATGAGGTGTAGTGTTGAAAATCTTCTCAGTTCTGGAAATAATCTTAGAGCACACCATGGAACCGGTAGGGGTCTAGTATTCATTACTCACAGGAAAGAAACAGTAGAATGAATTATTATTTTACTTGGACCCGTAAACATTTGTTGTATTGCCTTGAGATACTCTCTTCAAGGTCAGATGGTTCTTTTAACTTGGTTCGCAGTGACAGTTGATTAATAAATCTTCTGGGTATCAAGATGGCCTGTATGGGAGGGGTATTTGGGGAAACGTGTCCTCCTCAGCTGTGGTCAGCACAGTGTTGCCGTCTATAGCCGTGATTCTCAATCCACACTAAAAATACATTTACATTGCCACCCAAAATGTACGTGAAACAGAAAATTGATATTCCTGATACGTGCTTTACTCTGAAATTTTGTTACTTTATGATGTTCTATTTCCTTTTTAAAAAATGCTGGTCACAGTGCACTTAATTCTTTCATGGCCTGCTAACAGATGACAGCTGTTTTCAAACCAAAAGAACTCCTCTAAGGAATAGGTTTATCTGTTGAGGAGCTGGGCTCAGGCCAAGGCCAGCTCGGGGGTGTGTTGTGCTCTTGGGGTTGACTGAGCCTAGTCACGTAGAAGTGGAGATAGGGCATACTTCCTGGTTTACAGCTATGTATAGCTCTCAGTAGGAGGGAGGTATTTTTGTCTGATTTTTATCTTCCCACCTCTTTCCAGGTTCCTATTTCCCCTGCAGAGACTAGGAAGTCATTATAACCTTGCTTTCTTTATAGGGTAGGGGAAGAAGGAATGTGATAGATAGTAATGTACCTATAAACATACTCCTTCAGCTTCTGTGTTGTCTCTTTCTGGTAATGGCATCTTTGAAAAGAAAGAATGGTGTTTGTGAGAGAGATGCATAGACTCAATTCAGGAATATTTTTTCCATGGGAATCAATATGAAACGAGAGAGGCAGATGAGTTCTCAGTGTGCATACGTTTCCTTTCATCATAGTATGTTTATACTTCAATGATGCTTTTTGTTTCTGAGCCTTATCTCTAATATTCTTCAGATTCCTTTAATGTAAATGAGTGGTACAGCATACCGTGGAGTTCATTTGGCTTTTATCAAAGAAGTTATTACATATAGCCTTTGTCTCATGATTACTAATGTGGGGGCAGCTTTGTAAGCACTAGTCTCCTGACCACTGCTTAATGGAGGCTTGGATGATATTATGTAATATAAAAATACATTATAAGAAATGAGTGTATTAAACAATAGCACAATATACACCCAGAATCACTTGGAGAAATCCCAAGACTGGTAAATTCTAGGATAATTGACATCATTCTAAGGGGTGGCTGGCATTTTTGCTTACCAGCCCAAGTAGCGGTGGAGTAAACACAGTTTTAAAATTGTGTTTCTTGATGAATTTTCAAAATTTGAGCAATTCACAGTATTTCGCTTTTGGCACAAAAAGTGAGATACTGTTTATATTGAATTATTTCAACTTTGCTGAAGTAATATCAATAAGAATGTGGCTCCACTGTAGTTTGAGAGTCTCAACTACAGAACTTAGTGTTCAGGTGAGTTTCATTACAAGCAGTTCACCATCTGTGACGATGCCATTAATCAGAAGAATTGATTTCCAAACTAGACAGATTCTTAGGATGTCAGAGTGGACAGGATGGGATATTTTCCTTGCCTGTGCCGCCAAAAGCCCTTTGATCCACATGCCAGTGTGAACCTGCTACTGGTGAGTGTCAGTCAGTAGGTGGCAGACTTTGCCCGCAGATCAGTGTTTTGAGAGCTGAATATTAAATGCTGTTTGAAACTGCTCTGGGTATGACTTGACTGTGCTACCCTGTAAAGACCCATCCTGACTAGTTAGACTGATCTTGTCTCAGAATGCCAAGTCTGGATCGTGAGGGAGTGTCCCCTCTCACAGTCCATTATGGGGAAGTGTCTGGGGCACTGTGGAAGGAGTACTGTCTTTGGAATCAGACAGAATGAGTTTGAGTTTGGTTCTTTTTCTGACTCATCATGTACCATTGGGCACATTATTTAATTTCTCTGAATCTCAGTTTTGCCATTAAAAAAATTCCTGAAGAATAAGAGTACCAAGTTCATGGGATGGCTGCAAGGATTACTGTGCTGTGATGTCTGTAAAATGCTGACCCCATTGCGTAATCGGCATTTTCTAAATAATACTTACTTCATTATTAATTACTCTTATGAATAAAATCTGAGTGGAAGGCTGCATGTTGAAATTAATTTTAAGGGAAGCTCTAGGTTGGTTCCTCAGAAGATCACTTCCTTTTGGTGCCTTTTATATGTTCAGCATTAATGTATATGGCTTTTATGAAGCAGGATCAAATGGAAAAAATAGGACCTTACTGATGCATTTGGAGGTAAGATTAAGACCCAGAAATGGTGACGCACAGAATGTTGTCTATGCCTCTGACTTGTTGTGGAAGGAATGACCCAGCTTCAGATCAGGTGAAAGAGTAAGAGCTTTGACTAAAAGCCCCATGTAGGGAGTGACCTAGCTGCCAAGGAAGCTGCTGTGTTCTCCAGTAATAAATAGTACAAGGATGTGAGTGTCCCTGCAAAGGACAACAACAGTCGCACTGTCCCTAGCACTGGTCAGGACAACCCTGAAGTGTGTTTGCTCTGTGTGGAATTCTGTTCTTTTGAGGGAGACATGGACAAACAGCGTAAAGCAAAACATGACCAGAAGACTGTTGCTGTACAAGGAACAAGGTTGCTGCTTATCCTGGAGGTGTGAGTGCTGCCATCCGGTATCATGTGTTCGGAAGTCTGTCACTCGGAAGCCAATGCATTGTATGGAATGGACATTGAATAAAACTGTATTGAACAAAGGAGGAGTAAGCTTCTGTAGGGTATAGATCGAAGGACAGCTGTAGTGTAGATCTGTAGTGTAAAACTAAAGGATCTAAGGAATGAAAAACAGTCCAAGTTACAGAAAGGCAAATTTCATTTCCATATTGAGAGACTTTTTAACTGCCAAGAGTCACCGGCTAACTGACAAGGCTGAGGTGTGTATAAGGTCTGAGTACCACAGAACAGGCATCTTTAGATTCAGGGAAGGGCAAGAATTCTTCTCTGTAGGCAATCAAGAAAGACCTTCAAGGGAAAGGAGAGTGTGTTAGGTCTTGAAGGCAGTTAGGGCTTGGACATCCTCAAAGGGTGCTTTTGGAAGTAGCTGGGGACAGTGGGGAGCATTTGAGGTTAATGAACCACACAAAGCAAGGGCATGGAAGCAAGGAACATCTGGCTTTTATGTGAGGGGATAGAACACATTCATTTTACTTGGAGAGAGAGGCTCCAGTGATTCTCCTGCTGTTTGTTCTGAAAGTTATTCAGAACAGGAGCCCAGAGTTCAGTCAGGTCCGTATACGGAATCCTATGCTTCAGCTGAATGTATTTTTGAGAATGTGTCATGTGTGCCGATCAAAGTTCAGTGGGAAGAAAGCTGGATGTGTTTCTGTAACTAAAGGTCTTGACTTATGTACTCTGAAACAATGCTGTTAATTCATTCTAAGTAAACTTTATTTGTCAGAATCCCACTTCACGCAACTCTTCCAGATCCTATCTCTTTCTTAAAGCCAGGCCCTTCTGCAGACAAACGGATACATTTAACCACCAAAGTTTGTTCCTGCCTACCGCAACCAGATGTGGTTGCTGCTGGGTTTTGTGGCTTGAAGCAGTGCTTCTCGAACTGTTCTGTGCATGTGGACCCCCTAAGGATCTTGTTAAAATCCAGAATCTGATTCTGCAAATCTGCAGCTGAGGTCTGAAGCTCGAGTGCCTTTCTAACAAGCTCCCAGGGAAAGCCATTGCTGTGGGTCTATGGACCACACTTTAAATAGCAAGGGTTAGAGTCTATTTTATGGCCATCTTTTCCACTCCAAAGTTTGGCACAGGACAGCTTGAGGGGTGCCTGGGTGGCTCATTTGGTTAAGTGTCTGCCTTCAGCTCAGGTTATGATCTCAGGGTCCTGGGATCGAGCCCTGTCTCAGGCTTCCTGCTCACCCAGGCGTCTGCTTCTCCCACTCCCTCTGCCCTCCTCCCTCGACCCCCACTAGTGCTTACTCATTCTCTCTCTCTCCCCCTTGAAATAAATAAATAAAATCTTTTTAAAAAGCTTGATAATACCTTGGAAGGCAGATACAGTTACTGTGTCGATGATGATTTAAATTGGGCAAGGAGAAATGGTTTACTACTGGTGTATTGGCTTATTACTTGGTGCATCTTCATTCATCTTTCCCTAAAGAGCAAAATTTTGCTTTTTATACAAGGAATTTGTACCATTTCAAAATGGGTAATGTTTATCCTTGAAATACTTTTTAGCTTAATGTGTCTGTAATATGTTCTTTTCCCAAAATAGCATTTGATTTGTAATTACCTTGCACAGAGAGCAAATTTTTTTGTGTATTTCTAAATTAATACAACCTAATACAGGGATTCATTATTAAACTTTCCATTAGGAAATTTTTGCAAGCATTTATCTAATATATAAAAAAAATTTTTTTTTAAAGATTTTATTTATTTATCGGGGGGGGGGAAGAGCGAGCACAGGCAGACAGAGTGGCAGCAGAGGCAGAGGGAGAAACAGGCTCCCCACTGAGCAAGGAGCCCGATGTGGGACTCAATCCCAGGACGCTGGGATCATGACCTGAGCCGAAGGCAGCTGCTTAACCGACTGAGCCACCCAGGTGTCCCTAAAGAAATATTTTTAGTTGGAATCTCTGAATCAAGGAGTTTTTTTCTTTGATTTTGTTTAAATGATCAATAAATATTCTTTTTGATACTTACAGGAGAGCTATAGTTATACCATGAGAGATTAACTTATTGGATCTGAAATGTTTTTCAGTCCTCAGGATTTTCCTCATACATTACAATTATTCCTATCAATAGTTCATGAGTTTCAACTAATCGGGAGGGAGTAATTATTAGCAACTATGAACAAATTCCTGTAGTATTAGAACATAGGATGGGGCCAGGCCTCGGGGCAGGGATATGTATATGTAACAGAAAGTGAGGATAGAATGCAGAGAGATTTTCAGGCACCAGTGATGGAATTTGCTTATGTCATAATCATGCCGTTCTTAGTGGAAGTTGATACATTCCTTAACGTGGCTTTCACATCGAGCAGGCAGCCCTTTCTATTTTGCTTTCCTTCTCAGCATAATAGGCTTCCTCTACTTTTTCTACAAGACTTGGGCAACTGATCCAGGCTTCACTAAAGCTTCTGAAGAAGAAAGGAAAACGGTGAGCTTTCTTTACAATGTTACCTTTTTTATTTTTTTTTTTAAATAAGAAGTTCATAGCAATGTTGATGTTTGTCATGGCTGCATCTCTAGTGCCTGGCAAGTAATAGATGCGACATAAATCAACAAAGTTGAGATTTCTCCAGGTCGTGCTTTCATTTATTTATGTAAAAGTCTTAAAAAATATTTTTATTTTCTCTTAAAGTCATACCCACCAAGACTTTTTCAAATGTAATTTCTGTCAGCAAACCTGATCTCATTTTCTTTACAGTAACATATAGATAATGATCATTTAGCTTAAGTTCTCCCAATTTAATACATGGAGAGTAAGTAGGCAGGGGCAAGGGGGGAGTCCTCAATGACAAGAGATGCCCTTCTCTTCCTTAGATGTGAAGCTGTCAGTTAACCTGCATGGCTTCCTTTGCTTGTGAATGTTTAGAAGTCGGGAAGAGTATCATTGTTTGTGTTACTTCTATCCAGTGTTCCTGAAAGATAAGCCATGGTGCTTATAACCATCAGTTCTGATGTCTACTGATGAGTTTTGTTTCTTTTTTATAAGTGTATATATGTATATGTCTTTTTCTCTAACAGATTATAAGTCGGGGATGCTTGCCATTCATGGAGAGAAGGGGAGGTGTAATTTTGTGCTTTCTAATTTATTGGCTGTGCTTGAAAGTGCAGCCTTGAAAAGTCACATTATTTTCAGGTACAGGATGATTTTGTGGCAGGTATTCCAGATTGCTTTTCTGGCTGCCTCAGTTTGGAGAGAGAGCTGGGAGAATGGTCTATAACATGCATTATACATTCCCTAGTAACACGTAATCATAAGGTCAAATTTCATGCCTTTCAGAATATCATCACCCTTGCAGAGACTGGCTGTCTGGACTTCAGAACATTTTGTACATCATGTCTTGTGAGTCTTTTTTTCTTTCCCCACTGTAGTAAGAAAGCAAATTCTTGGTAACATTTCTCATGTAAGCCTTCATTAAATCTTCATGGTGTATTTGTACATCTGCATTTTTACCAGCTTCCAATTTTATATTACTATTAGAATAGTTTTCTGCCTTGAGTGTATGAGGGAGTGTTTATAGTTTCTTCAAGTTGCCTGTGGTTAAATCTCTCTGAATGATCTGTAGTATGTTTGGATTGCCTTTTTCTACCACGAAGCATATAGTAGAACTAACTTCAACTCACAGGCTCATGATGACCCTAGAAACCACTTAGTGAAACCTCTCATTTTGCAGTTGAGAATCAAGGCCTAGAGGGAGGAAGTAACTTCCCCCAAATTATTGGCAGAGCTGGAAATGTAACTTGCATTTCCTTTTTCCTTTTTCTTAATCCAGTGCTCATTCTGCTGCCCTTCCCTTCCCAGTGCTCCCTCACTTCCCTTTCATCAGTGTGAAAGGGCTCTGGAAGTCAAATCCCTTTTAGTGATGGCCTAATCAAAATAGATATCTGGAAGTAAATATTAATAAGGCATTCCAGAGCCTCAACATGAACTGAGGGTCTACTTAGGATTATCTGTGCCTTTGTCTTTAGGATTTAGGAGTAAGATTTTGCTTGTGATTTGTTACCACTTTAAGACACTGATATTTTTGCTTAGACCTGTCTTAATTGCCCACTTAGATAAGGAAGCCTTTAAGGTCACTTCATTGCCACGTGTGTAACTCCTGTGTCGCTCGATATGATCAGCATTGTCTGTGGACTGGACGGTGCATAGGTGAGAGATGGTATTTTTTTAGTTAACCCTATGAAGTTAAGCATATATTTAGCTATGTGTGTGTGATTCATAGAAAAAAGTAGAAGGGCATCTAAAGGGTCCATTTTGTGGCTCTTCCTTATTGAGAATCCTTTCATGGTGTAATGCTCTTGGAAAACTGTCCATGTTGATAATAATTAATGTGGTTTGTATAGTATTTTAGAGTTTATAAAGCACTTTTGAATATAGTATCCTATTTGATCATCAGGGCACATCCCGAGGTTGGTATTACTAGCTCTGTTTTAGACGTGAAAAAATATTAAAGGTAAATTATTTGCTTGAGGTTGTTTTAGGAATACGTCTTCTATACCAAATTACCAGGTTCTTAGCATGTTTTGTGACTTGAGTCTCTCCTTTACTCCTCCACTTGCCTCCTTCAAAGCTCAGGTAGAAGCCAGACCCAGAGGTGTTGAGGACTGTTCCTTGTCCTGGCCCCATAAAAACCAGGGGTTTGTTATGAGGAACTGCAGAGGAACTATGGTCGTTTGTCTCCAGCAGAGGAAATGCTTTTAAAATCCTGAACAAAAGGCTGCTTCACAGTTAGGTTTCTTTGGTGCATTTTGATGTTCTCTTGTATTCCTAGAGAATAGGTGAAGAGGTAATTCTTAGGGCCCCAAGCTTCATAGACGCCATCCCACTGTAAAGAGGGGATGGCTAGCATTATAGCAGGTAGCTTTGAATGGAAGTGGGAAAACAACAGTCATGAGCCCATATATTTTGATTACATGCATTCGACATAGTGATCTCACGGGCATCCTCTTGTTTGGTTGCCATAGGCCTATGAAGCAGACAGAAGAGATCTTATCCCCATATTAAAAGCAAGAACACTAGACCAGAGAAGTTAAATGACTTGCCTACATTCACACAGCTGCTGATCTGTGAACCTAGGTCTCTCCATTGCAGTGGGCATTCCTCCTCCTGGACTGTGCTTCCTTCAGAGAACTGGGGACGTGGTAGTAATTTAGTGTGATTAGCATCAGCGTGCTCCCAACTGCAGCATCAAGAGAGCAACATACACGAGAGTGGAGCTTGGTTGCTTGGCCCTCTTGCCCCTACTTCACTTCTGTAGACCTTTCTCAGGCTGCAGGTTGCCCCTCTTCTCCTGTGTTTAGTCTCCTGCAACATATCTATCTGCTGCTCTTCAGATTCATTTTCTGTATTCCCCTGATCCAGTGGATCTCTGATGTTCCGAAATTGCACTTCTTAAACTCATCACGTGGAAGGAAGGAATAGGGTATGTCTGCCCAAAGTGCTGCTGTCTCCCCTTGCTCTAGCATAGTCGTAGGCCCTCCTAGTGCTACATGTGTGTAGTAGATCTTGTTCTGTCCAGAAAACGATGTCTTTTAGGTAAGCAACAAATAAATATTAGTTCAGTTAACATGGACAGTTGCCCATGACATATCAGAGCTGTTTGGTTTTGGTTTAATGGTATTTAAAAGCAAAGCATAAGCTTATTTATTTTTTACTTTAGTGAAGGCTTTTGACAAGAAAGTGGCTAATAAGGTTTTGATATGGAAAATCATTGTAAGAAAGTATTAACTATGGTTTTTCTTTTTGATGTAGGTTTTGGCAACCATCGCTATTACATATTCTTCTTACTTTTTCTTTCCATCGTTTGTGACTGGATTATATATGAATCTTTCATCTGTAAGTATAAGTTTTTCTTAAAACAAGCTCATGAACTCATACCCACACACACTTTTCTTGGTAAATTCTTGTGTATCGCATTCTGACTCGGTGACGATAAACCATACTCCAAATAAAAATGAAAGGGCTGCCTCCGAGACTCAGCATTGGGAAGCTTCAAGAAATGCTCAGAGCGATTAGTTGTTAGCACTTGGCAAGAGATTGGACCTCTCCTTGGGGCACCTGGGTGGCTCAGTGGGTTAAGCCGCTGCCTTTGGCTCAGGTCATGATCTAAGGGTCCTGGGATCGAGTCCTGCATCGGGCTCTCTGCTCAGCAGGAAGCCTGCTTCCTCCTCTCTCTCTGCCTGTCTCTCTGCCTGCTTGTGATCTCTCTCTGTCAAATAAATAAATAAAAAATCTTAAAAAAAAAAAAAAAAGAGAGATTGGACCTCTCCTAAAGTGACCTTGGTGAATTTGAGAAGTGGTCAACAATACAAATTCATTTAAGGCAAAGTGTAGATTGATCACCTAGTGAAATGAAGAAAAATTAGCTGTTCAGGAACAAAGCTAGGGAAGTGAGAAGTAAATAAAAGAGGAAAAAGGACAGGTTGGCGGTGGAGAGGTTAAGGGTGGGCGGAAGTGACCACAGTAGAGAAGGAACAAAAGTCTGACCACCCGTGCTATTTGGTAAATGTCAAGTCACAGAGCTAATGGGACAACTAATAGTCATTGCAAGTTTGGAAATCATGACTTGGAAGAAAACCTTAGACCATTTATTCTGCATCCCTGAGAAGGGAAAGTAATTTCTCAGTAGCAGTGTAAACACACATGGAGGGAGCTCATGTAGGGAGTGACATCCGGCTATTCCAAGGTGATTAACCAAGAAGAGCAGGGTTTAAGTTGAAGCAAGAAGGATTTGGGTTCACTCTCACCAATTGTATGGCTATGCTTCGCAAACCTTGGAGTAGGTTACCTAACTGGGAAAACCTATAGCTCTTGTAGTTTATTTTGGTCTTGTTTGTTATTTATTTATTTTGAAGACTTTGGGAGAATCTGGCCTCACTACGAATCTGTTTCCACCCAGCCTCCTGTTATATTCATGCTCAGGTCTTAGATTTTGCCTATAGAACACAAGTTTATTTCCTGAGCTGAAATGTGGAATGATGCAGGAAGATGTTAGGAATGTTTTTTCTACTTTATTTCCTTTTTTCCTTAACATCCCAAGTACCACCCCTCCCTACCTTCCCCTTCCCCCTGTTTTCTTTAAATTTCTTCCTCCAGTTTTCTTTAAATCTTGTTTAGTTCTTGAAAAAGAAATCTTCCTACTCTGTCCCTAAGCCTCCCAATCCCCTTCCCCAGAAACATCCAGTATTACAAGTTTTGGTTTGTTTGGGGTTTCATTTTTCGAGATTCTTAATATCTATGTGAAATGGTGTCTTTTTTGCCACAGCATAGGCATGGAGAGGGCTTCAATTACCTTGTTGGCTCCTTTCCCCTCTGACACCTTGGATGTCTGTGATCAGTAGGGAACTGCTTTTGTAGCTCAATGTGACCATCACCATCTCAAATGGAGCAAATAGTCAGAAGGTTGTGATCTCTGGTCTCATTTCTTATCAAAGGCCATCAGTAATCCTGAGATTGGAATCCAAAAACCTCTTAAATTATGTCCTGTGGTGTAAGAAATGAAAGATTTCTTGACAGTCCTATTGAAAGAACTGCCCTTTTAAGACCTAACAATAAAACATATTCCTGGAAAACCCTTTTAAGCTGGCCTATGGACCAACTTGTCCCTTGGACTTGATCCTAAGGGACATGAGCCAGATTTTACACCACTCTTGTCCCTCCTGCTTCTCTCTTCACTAAAAATAGTCACCTTTGTTTGGTGTCTGTGTCTAGCATAAGACTGTATTGATAAGGACAGAAGTAATTTTCCATCACTTTAGTTCTTTCCAAGTTGCTTTCTTATTACATGCATTGGTCCTTCCCTCTACTTTGTTTTTATTCCCTGGCTCTGATCCAAACGGTCACATTTTATATTCGCTTTTAACCATGTAGGCTAGCTGAACGTATTTGGTTACTTTTACCCCATTGGTATTCAGACAGTATTTCTTTACACAGAATGAGGACATTGTAGTATTTATCATTATTTCACAGATGGAAGAAATGAACTTGTGCTTCACTTTTCTAGCGAGGTCTCACTATCATCCCACCCTCGTGGTTTTCCATGGAAATTCCTATTTTTAGGGCCTTGACGTGCGCCCTCCTCGTGTGAGCCAGTGGCAGCTGCTTTGGGTTCCCTGCAGAAGTAGCTACATCTATTTCATCTTCCGTGAGGTCTGCTCGCAGGGTGGATACTCAGAAGTGTCAGTCTCCTACATGTTACAGGGAGAAAGATTTTGTTTTAAATTTATTTCATTTTGTGTTAAAGATTTTATTTATTTATTCATGAGAGAGAGAGAGAAGGAGGCAAAGGGAGAAGCAGACTCCCCACTAAGCAGGGAACCCGACGCAGAGCTCAATTCCAGCACCTGGGATCATGACCTGAGCCAAAGGCAGACACCCAACCAACTGAGCCACCAGGCACCCTGAAAGATTTTAGATCATTGTTAGAAAGAACATAACTCTCAGAGATATCTAAAGACGAAAATGATTAGCTGGGAACAGTAGGAGTCCCCTGTCATTAGCCAATGACCACCTGATAAGAATGTATTATTATTACATATGAAAGTTTTATAGTGTATAAGATAATGTATGTCCCATTTGTAGCCATATCTTTGACATTAATTCTAAAGTCAATCCTATGAAAATTTCAGTTTGAGGTCATGCTGTATTATTCAAAAAATTCCCAGAAGAGAGCAGTAGAAATCCATAAGCTCAAAGAAAGTAGGTATTCTTTTCCATGCAGCAGCTGTTTCCTCTACCTGCTGTTGGGAATTACATTCTTTTTTTTTTTTTTTTTTTTGTCATATCAGGTGCACGGATCGCATCTTTGAGCAGCTCGAAAAGAGAGCATAATTTGCCTTAACTTGTTGCCTTGATCGTTACTCTGTGATGATTGCCCTTAGAATGCTTGTGACATATAGTCATGAAAAATGATTAGGAACCAAATGAGACTCAAAAGGGCGAAAAATAGATTTTAAGACTAATACACACACACACACACACACACACACACACACACACACATATAATATAAAATTATAAAAATTTTTAAGACTAAAATTTTTAAGATGGGTAGTAGTAAAGTTAGGGATTCATTTTCTTTCCATCCTAGGAGCTCTTAAGTGCTGCTTTGGGAAAATGTCCGAAACTACTTATCAAATTGTTGGAGGCATTTATGAAACCTCAAGGTGCAAATTTGCAGAGTTCTTTTATTTATTTTTTTTTAAGATTTTTTTTTCTTTTCTCTTCTCTTTTTTTTTGAGAGACAATGAGAGAGAGCATGAAAGGGGAGAAGGTCAGAAGGAGAAGCAGATTCCCCATGGAGCTGGGAGCCTAATGCAGGACTTGATCCTGAGACTCCAGGATCATGACCTGAGCTGAAGGCAGTTGCTTAACCAACTGAGCCACCCAGGCACCCCAAGTTTGCAGAGTTCTTATTTCAAAAATGATTTGCCCTTAATACACAGTCCTGGTGCCTACACAAGTCATTGGCTTTACAAAATCTTGCAGACTTGTTCCCTTGTTCCTGCTGCTGCTTACCTACATTCTCCTTACTGCTATCCTTAGCTGCATGGCTTATGGGGTCACGAGGGCCATGGTGAAGTTCTGCCTTTTCCTAGGGCGTCTCTCATGATTCCCTTACCTGAACTTTCTCCCCCTACGAATCATGGTGCCAGTGCATCATGGTATTTCTGTACCCCCAATACCCTCAAGCTGTTAGGTCGTGTTCCAGTGGTATCTGGGTGCTCATGGGATTTCTTGTGCCTACAGCAGTGGCCTGTGGATCTATCTGAACCCTTACAGACTCATCTCTTGCTGTGTATCCTGGACAATATGAAGAGTTTTCTAAGCAGATATTTATTAAACACAGCTGTTCTCCATTATCAAGTCCTTGAAGAGTTAACTTCAAGCCAGTTTATTTTATGCTGAATAGATGATGGTTTTAGTGGTGGTGTTACAGACCTTTTTTACCTTTATTCCTTGCCTACCAACCACCAATGCAATGCTGTCATAGTCTTCATGAGCAGTGAGGTACTAATTTATCATCTTTGTTAGTTAAGCTGGCATTTGGAAAATAAATTTTTAAAGTTGGGTTCTAGTCTGTGTTACCATGTCTTACTTTCTCTTCTCCCTGAATAAAAGTGCAGCGATTTTATCTTCTTGAAGAATGATCACTAGTTTGTTGCCTTTTTAAATAATGAGTTCCATTTCTTGTGAATTCACAGATTGGTCAAATCATTGTGCCACAACATTCAGAGAAGATGGACTATGGACCTACCTCAATCAGATTGTGGCCTGTTCCCCTTGGGTTTTATATATCTTCATGCTAGCAGCTTTCCATTTCTCATGGTCAACATTTTTATTATTAAATCAACTCTTTCAGGTATTTATTTCTCTTTTTATAATGCATTTGAGTAAAATTTCCAATAGCCTGTAATAAGTTCGAAACTGAATTTTAAATCAGAAGGTTTTGGGGTCTTAGTTCCACCCCTGTTGCTTTCTCTCTGGTTGTAGGCATGTCATTTGACTCTGGAATGTCAATTTTCCATGTCATTTGACTCTTGAATTTCAATTTCCTTGTGTGTAAAATGGAGTTGATAGTGCTACACTCATAGGATCGTGTAAAGGTTAGAATAGTAAGTTGTTAGCTCGTCCCTAGGAATGATCTAATCTGACCTTTTTATTTTATGGATAGAGTTACAGAGAGGTGAATTGACTTGCTCAGGGTCACTCAGTGAGTAGCGAAATCAGAACTGGAGACCTAGGTCTTCTGACAGCCTCTTCAAAGGCTTTTTTCATCATATAGTTAAATTGTAAAGTATGTGAAAACATAAAATACAAACAGCATTGTGAGATACTTCGAAACAGTTGCGAGATGATTCTCTGCCCTCATTTTTTCCAACCCTGTTTGTTATCCTGTTCATTACTCAGTGCTTAAGTGGATAGAAGGGGGGAGAAATGCAAGATCCATCACCAACCAGTGGACACAGTAATTACACTTCCAGGGAAGGTCACAGCCATTAGAAAGTTCATGCTCCAGGGCAGTAGTCACATTCAGCTTCCTGTGAAGCTACTCTCCTTTTCCTGCTGCCTGCCTTCCCTCTGAGCATAACCTAATTCGTGTTGTTGCTATGGCCTGCCCTCGTGGAACAGACAGCCGTGATCAGTCTGAGCCAATTACCGTCAGACCTCAGATAATTCGAGCATTACTCATCAAAAGCACAATGCATTCCACTTTTACAGGGAAGTAACCAATTCTACAGTAATAAGGAGAAAGAAAGACAGACAGACAAAGGGGAGAAATGCCAAGGAAGGGAATGAAGCTGGTAACACTGAACTGAGGCTTCTGAATGTTCATCTTCATCTCCTGCCTCTCTGGTATCTACACACTCAGGCAGGAGGAATGAGTATCGATGATTGTTAATACCTTAAAACACCTAATATTTATATATGCTTTCCATATTCCAAAGCACTTCCTGTCTCTTTCCTGACAAAGAGTTGAGTCCTAGGGATGCCTGGGTGGCTCAGTCGGTTAAGTGTCTCCCTTCAGCTCAGGTCATGATTCTAGGGTCCTGGGATTGAGTCTTGCATCAGGCTCCTTGCTCAACGGGAAGCCTGCTTCTCCCTCTGCCTGTTGCTCCTCCTGCTTGTGCTCTCTTTCTCTGACAAATAAATAAAATCTCCAAAAAAAAAAAAAAAGAGTTGAGTCCTAGACTGTTCCATAGCAGTGTCTCCATTTTATAGATGAGAAAACTAAGCCCCTAAGAGGTTAAGTGCCTGTTTTGGCCATGTGGCTGGTGAGGGGAATGAGAAATAGAACCGAAGATTTGAGACCTCAGTTCTAATTCTTTCTTCTTTTCTGGACTCTGAGGACAAGTACAGATATATGTGAGACTATAATATTAGTTGTGGTTTTTTTTAAGATTATATTTATTTATTTGACAGAGAAAGAGATCCCAAGTAGGCAGAGAGGCAGGCAGAGAGAGAGAAAGGGGGAAGCAGGCTCCCTGCCGAGCAGAGAGCCTGATGTAAGGCTCGATCCCAGGACTCTGAGATCATGACCTGAGCCAAGGGCAGAGGCTTAACCCACTGAGCCAACCAGGCATCCCCAGTTTTTTTTTTTTTTTTCTTTTTAAAGGTTAATATTTCTTACAGTTTCTAAGGCAAGAAAATGGACTCAAAGTTTTAGATGGGTTTCAAATAGAGGAATTCATGGTAAAGTTGTTTTCTTAATAAAACAATTCAGTTGTTTGAAGCCTTTCATTTGCTGACTGCTCTAGTGAGTCACGGGTTTGACTGTAATAAGACAGAGCACAGACTCCGGTAAGGACCATGAACTTTATTCTCACACTGACTGAAGTGTCTGTCTCAGTTCTGCTACTTTCTAAACTGTGTGACCTTGGACCAGTTACTCCACCTCTGACAGCCTCTTGACAGGGTATTTTAAATGTATTATGTCAAATCCTTCAACAACCTGATGAGGGAGGATGGTGTGATAATCTCTGTTTCACAGATAAGGACTTAGATATTTGAATTATTTTGAGGATTAAATGGAATCCCTCAGTGAATAGTAGGGTTTTAATGATTTGGGGGGTTTTTAAGTTACCTCAGCTCTTGCCCTTCCCCAAATTATGGATTTGAATATCCTTCACTTCAGATTGACTCTTTCAGTTGGTCCTTTCCAAAGAGATGCTAAGAAGCATACACAAGGTGAGATCCTTGCAGTAATCTTGACCTTATTTAGTTTTATTCAACTAAAACTTACGTGCTGCCTGTGCTGAGAATCTAAAAAGGCTTGTAGGCCACGGCTTGAATTACTAAAGCAATTACTTCATGACTGTGCTTTGTTGAATGTTAATAAAAACAGACACTCAAAAAAATGAATGCTCAGGGAGAAGGGGGTGGGATTATGGACACTGGGGAGGGTATGTGCTTTGGTGAGTGCTGTGAAGTGTGTAAACCTGGTGATTCACAGACCTATACCCCTGGGGATAAAAACATATGTTTATAAAAAATAAAAAATTAAAAAAAAAAATGAATGCTCAGGGGCACCTGGCTGGCTCAGTCGAAAGAGTGAGGTGTCTCAACCTCGGGGTGGTGAGTCCAAGCCCCACGTTGGGTGTAGAGATTACTGAAAAATAAACAAACTTAAAAAAACAAACAACTCGGCTGTTAGATTTACTTAAGTCTCATTTAGAGCTGTTGAGTTGTTGTCGTCACCATGATCCTTGGTTAGAAGGCTAGGTTATACTGTATTCAGGGATGTACTGAATGTTTACTGCTGTCCTGAGATGGCACTAAGAGCAACAGAACCTCAACATAATGGAATTTTTATGTACCTTCCAATCTTCTTTTGCAGATTGCTTTCCTGGGCCTGACCTCCCACGAGAGAACCAGCCTGCTGAAGCAAAGCAGGCATATGAAACAGACATTATCCCTCAGGAGGACCCCATACAAGTAAGTCAAATCTATTTTGGCCACTGCATCCTGGGGAAGATGCTAGTCTAGTCATTGGTTTGCCAGCTTCCTGCCACCACTTGGGCAAGCTGCTCTCCCCTAACTTGCTGTCTGGCGGAGTTGACCTTCTTCTTTCTTGGAAGTCTTAGTGACAAGAGGTTTGTGGTAAGGTCATGAGCCCCCAGGTGCTAAGAATTTGGGACTTGGTCTGTTGGACTCAGCACAAATAGTTAAGTGACTTTGAAGTTTTGCCAAGGTGGGGAATCTCTCCAGTCAAACCACATGGTCACAAGATTGCGTTTTGCTGGCATGAAGTCAATGTGAGATAACCAAGCATGTGGCTGAGAATTCCAGCCACAGGGCTCTCTGCAGAAAGTATTAGGTTGTGAGGTTTGCCAAGATTTTCCACCTGCCTTTCTCTCACCCGTAATTCTTTTAGCCTTGTGTTTAACGAGCCCATCTGTGTCAGGCGGAAGCTGCTGCTTCAGGTTTGGGGCGTGATTTCTCCATAGCATCGGTTATATAAAACCTGTCCTCAATTGAAAATGCGAGTGTTTGTAGGAAGGCTGTCATCCTATGATATGAACGATTGGGCTTTGAAGCTTATCTTCCTGTCATATATATCAGGGTCTTGGAGGCTGGGAGTGCTGCAGAGGTCACCCTGAGCCCTCGGGGGATTTAACGCTCACTTGCATATCTCATGAGCAGTCTATTTTAAAGCACACTCGTGGTACAAGATGAAACTGTTAGGCTGTTAGACAAGGAGATCAGAGCCTGGAAGGGACTATGATCTGTGTTTAGAGAGGAGAGGAATTGACTTAATTGGGAAGAGATGGCTAAGGTGATGGAGGGTGGCCGGTGGTGCCAAGCTTGTGGCGATCAGTTCAGACTGGCAATGATAGTAAAGTCCCTTTCCCAGTAGTTGACCCGAGGAATAAATACTGACTCCACTAGAGCCTTTTGTGACCGAGGTAGAATTTTCAGCTGAGCCTTGAAAGACGTGGGGTGGGGCCTGATGGAGAAGGACAGACAGGGATTTCAAGCCCTTAAGAGCCCAAGTGAAGGGCCTGAGTTGAGAGAACTGGGGCATGTGTGGGAATTACTGAGTAATGGCAACATATGCTGGAGGAACTAATGGGAAAGCCTAAGAGCTACTTTGCGCCTTGCTTCCAAAAATCTGCCCAAGTTAACTTTTGCTCATTAACTAGCTTTGGAGCCGCTCTGTCGAGGAGTGCTGATGATTCAATCCTGACAGCTCTCCCAGCAGCGGCAATGGCCCAGTCATCCTCATGCACAAATAAATTCTAATGTGTATCGGGGGTTAGGTTTTGTTTTTTTTAAAAACATTTTATTTATCCACTTGAGAGAGAGCCTGAGAAGGGGGGAAGGTCAGTGGAAGAAGCAGACTCCCCGTGGAACAAGGATCCTGATGCCGGGCTCCATCCCAGGACTCCGGGATCATGACCTCAGCCGAAGGCAGTTGCTCAACCAACCGAGCCACCCAGGCGCCCGGGGGTTGGGTTTTGATAAGGTTTTTGGAGGACCAGACAGTGTCCAATAGGTAAGATTAATTGGGAAGGAGCTCTTTCCCTTTGGCTGGAAATGCCACCTTCCAGCAGTTTGCCAAAATGACCAGCACCAAGGGAAAAAGGAGAAACACCCACTGTATGTTCTCTAGACCTTTTAGAAAACACAGAGGTGTTCCTTTGGCCACATACATGCGAATCTGCAAAAAAAAGTGTTACTGTAGACATCAAGGCAGTGGGACCATTCAGAAAGCGATGCCCAACAAATGTGACCGCAGCAGAACTGCAGGAGTCTACGGCGTCCCCCGGCTGTTCGTGTACACACACAAGGGCCAGATTCTTGCCAAGAGAACTAACGTATGTACTGAGCTCTGAGGCACTCAAAGAGCTAAGATAGCTTCCTGAAGCATGTGGAGGAAACTGATGAGAAGAAGGAATGCCAAGGAGAAAGGTACTTGGGTTCAGCTGAAGGGCTAGCCTGCTCCAGCCAGTGCTGCACTTGCTAAGAACTGATGGAAAGGAGCCTGAGCTGCTGGAACCCATTCCCTCTGAATTCTTGGTATAATAGGTCTAAGAAAAGATGAAGGACCTCTGGACTATTAAAACAAAACAAAACAAAACAAAAAGAATAATTGCAAGGAATCGAGACAGGGCCCTATTTACTTAAAAAGTTTAGAAAAAAAACAGTTTGTTGACTATATTCTTTGGGCCTATCTGGCCTTTGAGATCATCAAAATGTGAATCAGGACAGTGGGAATGGAAAGCACTTATTGATGGCCCCACCATTCCAGTGAGTGGGGGACTCAGAAGGAAATCAAGTTGCTGGACAGAAGCCAGGGAATCTCAGTCAGGACTGAGGTCTGGAAATGGATGCAGGCTTCAGTTTTAATGTCCTCTAAGCCAGGGAACTGTCTGATTCACCTCTGGATTCCTGCTTCAGGATCTTCAAAGCACCTTGTCTGTTATAAATTCTCAGTGAATGTTTCTGGTCTGAATGAATGTCCAAACAGGAAGTGTAGTAAGATGTGTTCTCTTCCTTCCTTGGCAGCCTTGGGTTCACGCAGAACCTCGCAGATTTCTTTCAGTGTGGCTGCTTTGGCTTGGTGAAGCCCTGTGCCGTGGACTGGACGTCACAATACACCATGGTCTTCCACCCAGCGAAGGAGAAGGTCCTTCGCTCCGTTTAAGAAGAGCCACCCCAGACTCTCACTCTGACCTACTTGTGTTTATGTTGATGCCCTTTGGTCTGCAAGTGAAGTGCTGATTCAGAGTTCACCTAAGTCCAAAGGAAAATGCAGGTGGTTTTTTTTAAAGCTATTTGGTAAAAACAGAAGTTCTCAATAAAGGCATTACACTTTTGGATTTAGCAAGATGGACTGTTCCTGAACAATCTTGGCAGACATCTAAAAAAACTTATATTTTTCACAAGAAAACACAAGTTACATTTTTTTGGAGATAATATTCATTAATTATGGATAAAATGTGGTATTTTCAAATACTTTATTGGTTGTTTCAAAGTAGTACTATTCTTTAAACTTGTAATTTTTGATAAATTATTTGCGTGTTTTATCTATAAATATGTAAAAAATATTTAAATAGATGTACCTGTTATGCTTTCACACTTAATAAATTTTTTTTTTTGTAGTTGAGATTT
Organism: Mustela erminea; assembly: GCF_009829155.1. Classification (NCBI taxonomy): domain Eukaryota; kingdom Metazoa; phylum Chordata; class Mammalia; order Carnivora; family Mustelidae; genus Mustela; species Mustela erminea. The sequence goes on from NC_045622.1 coordinate 72,786,891, forward strand.
CATTTCTGACACTTAACACTTTTAGAATCTTAAAATGAGAAAAGGTGTATATAGGACATAAAGAAACTGATTCACAGTTCCAGGAATGAGTTGAACTCTCTGTTAACACCAGTAAGCAAGATCTAATTTAGTTTTCCATCTTAAAAAACTTAGAAAATTGAACAGAGGAAGTCTTAAAGATTAATTACTGCTTTTACTTAGAATCCTCAAAATATTGGAGTGATATGATTGTAATTGCTGATTTCCCTTATTCTGGAGGAAAAATGAATTCAACTTTTAACTCTTGGTTTGTATATAAATGCTCCTGGGCATGGCCCCTTCCTGCTGAAAACCATTCCTTAAGGTTCTGTTGCTCTTGGGATAAAGGCTCTCATCATGACCTCCAATTGAATTGGAAGTATTGAATAATACGACCTTACTTGGTTTACCAGTCTTAACTCTGGACCACACTTTATACTCTAACCACATTGACCTTTCAGTTTTTCAAGGATCTGTTCTTTCCTCTATAGAGACTTTGCAAATAAGGAAACTAAAGCCTAAAGAAGTTCCTGTGTTCTCCAGGGTCACTTAGATACTAAATGGGGTCACCACTCTAGAGCACCAGTCACCTCAAATACTGTCTGACACATTGTGTGTGTTCAATAAACATTTAAATTCATTGAATGAATGAATGGTTTTTAAGCAGGATATGGTGTGATCATAATTGTTTGAAGGCTGATTCTTAGCTGGGGGGACAGAAGGACTTTCTCAAGCTATACCCTTTCCCTTTCTCTCTCTCTTCAAACTCTACCAAGTATTCTCAAATTGTGGTCCATACACCATTTAATCAGAATTATAGGGATGGGGCAGGGGCTCACTTGTTTAAAATTCAAATACCCTGCCTCACACCTTCCAAACTACTATATTCCAGCCTTTACAATTGATATATAATAAGGAAAACACATTTCATTAATTTAAATTATTCCATAGATATATATATATTGCATACCATGATAGGTCTTTCTGACCATAAAACATGTAATTGGGCATACTAATCACAGAGCTTGCAGTCTCGAGGGAAAGCTAAGATAAATGAGCCTATAGTATAATGTAGAAAATATAAAAAGCCATAAGAGGGGTACAAATAAAATATTGTTAGAGTGTAGAGTTTGGAGAGAGTCTCAGTAGATGTGGTCAAGTGTTTATGGACAATATGGCATTAGAAAGGGTCTTTCAGTGATACTTAGTTGGGAAATACAGAGTTGGAAGTGAAAGGCCTTCTCACGTAGTGAAGACAATAGGAGAGTTTAAAATATGGTTAGAACCATGACAGGCTGGGTCTTCAGGATGTTTAAAGTGGGGAGCTTGGTCAGTAAATTGGACTCGTTGATTTGGACTAGATCTCCAGGGACCCTGAATGTTAAGCTAATGAGCTGTATTTAAGTGAGCAATAAGGAGCTATTTCTTTACTCACTTGTCAGTAAAGAGTCTTTTTACATCGTCTTGTCTAGTATCACCAACTCCTGCCAAGTAATTACTCTCAAATTGGGGTCCATAGACGATTTACATCAGAATAACAGGCCTGTGATAGTGATGGGGGTAGTGTCTGGGGATCACTTGTTTGAAATTCAAATTCCTGGACCACCTGGGTGGCTCAGTGGGTTAAGCGTCTGCCTTCGACTCAGGTCATGGTTCCAGGACCCAGGGATAGAGCCCCACAACCAGCTCCTTGCTCAGCCATCCCTTTGCCTGCCATTCCCCCTGCTTGTGCGTTTGCTCGCGCTCTTGCTTGCTCTCTCTGGCAAATAAATAAAATCCTTAAAAATATAAAATAAAATTCAGATTCCTTGAGTGAGTCTTGGAATCTCAGTTTTTATCAGGTTCCCCAAGTGACTTTTTTTTTTAACAAGTTTTTTTTTTTTTTTAAAGATTTTATTTACTTATTTGACAGAGAGAGATCACAAGTAGGCATAGAGGCAGGCAGAGAGAGAGAGAGGAGGAAGCAGGCTCCCTGCTGAGCAGAGAGCCTGATGCGGGCTCGATCCCAGGACCCTGAGATCATGACCTGAGCCGAAGGCAGCAGCTTAACCCACTGAGCCACCCAGGCGCCCGTGACTTTTTTTTTAAACATACAATGTATTATTTGTTTCAGGGGTATAGGTCCATGATTCATTTATATTTTTATTCACAGCAATTCACAGCATTCACCATAGCACATACCCTCCTCAATGTCCATTCCCTCAATGTCCATTCCCCAGCCACTCCATCCCACCCCCTTCCCCTCCAGCAGCCCTCAGTTTGTTTCCTGAGATTAAGAGTCTCTTACGGTTTATCTCCCCAAGTGATTCTTACATATACATGATACAGTTTGAGAATCATTTATGTAGGGACTCTTGTCCCCACCATTCCATTGTGGTGTTTTCCTCAGGTTTATGTTGGTGGGAAAGTTTGAAAAAAAAAAAAAAAGTTTGAGAGTTGATGTTTAATAACTAGACACCCTGGGTTTGAGTCCTGGAATTGCCTGTTATGTGTGCATTTTACCTCTAAACAAATGACTTCCCTCTATAATGCTCCAGTTTCCTCATTTGTATGATGTGGTATAGTAGATACCTCCAAAAGTTGTGATGAGGATTAAATGTATAATAACATAGAAAGTGCTTAGAATTCTACTTGGCCCATAAAAATGCTCAAGAAATGCTATTCATTCAGAAATCTTTGGAAAATTGACTAGAGGGAAGGAAATGTGCCATATTCACTCTTCCATACCCCGTGTCTGGGGACTAGGATTCTCAAAACTATAGTTTTCCTTGTCAGCTGAGTTTCCATTACGTTCTGCCAGTAGAGGAGGAGGAGGGGAGAAGAGACTTAACTCCATTCCTCTTGCCAGCGCATCCTCTCAGTGTTGTTGTTGTGAAGTGGCCTTTCACCCTGATGGTGACAGTTGGAATCAGGGTCTAGCTTTTCTCCCACATTCCAAGTCACCTCCCTCTTCCTTAGAAGCCCCAGTGAGAACAGACAAGGCTCTTTGCAGGGAGGTCTGACTCCCAGCCTGGGGATACCTGTCCCGGAGGCATCTGAATTAGGATGCTCCCATCTCTTTCCAGCCCCAGGCATTGTGGCTGCTTCCTGCAGGTCCCATCTCTGTGCTAAATCAGTGTGCTCCTCTTTACTTTTTGAAAAGTATTAGCACCTGCTTAGTCAATTCCCTCTGTTATTTTCTCTCTGTTAAAAAACAGTAACAAAACAAAACCAGAAAGCCTAGTGTAGTTTCTGTTTTTCTGACTGGAACCTGACAGAGAATGTTAGAGATAAGCTTTTTTTTTTTTTAAAGATTTTATTTATTTGACAGAGAGATCACAAGTAGGCAGAGAGGCAGGCAGAGAGAGAGGAGGAAGCAGGCTCCCTGCCAAGCAGAGAGCCCAATGCAGGGCTCGGTCCCAGGACCCTGAGATTACGACCTGAGCTGAAGGCAGAGGCTTTATCCCACCAAGCCACCCAGGTGCCCCTAGAGATAAGCTTTTAACAATGTCCTAGGCAAGAAGTAATGAAGGCTCGGATTGTTGATTGAATGTGGAGGGAGAGAAGGGAAAGTCAACGATGACTTTGGACCAGTGAATGAGAGGGTGGCAATGCTCTTCTGAGGAGTAAAGAAAACTGTGGAGAGACCAGGTGATGAGTTTGGTGGTTGGGGGCTACTAAGTTTGAGGTATCACAGGCTGTGCGGTAGAAAAGTCTGGAAGGCAGCTGTAAAGAGATCATGGCATGCATGGGAGGCATGAACATAGATGAGGTTGTCACAGGAAAAAAGTAGAAAAACAAGATGCAAATGAAACAGGGAGTTGTCCACCTGAAATGGGAAAATCAATCCTAGGAAGAGACCAAAGACGACAACCCACACAAACAAAGAAAATGTGCGGGAGGAGGGAGCGGAACACAGTCTTATAGAACGTGGATTTAGGGAGCTGGAGATGAGGGGGAGGGACCAGGGAGGGGGTTGGAGGGGAGGACAGCATGGAGTTCAAAGAGGAAGGAGTCACTCGTCAGGAGCTGAGGAGAGGACCACTGAAGAGATACAGGATCTGTGACTAGGAGGTTATCGGCCGGCTCGGGAGAGCCGTGGTGCTGGGAGTAGGGTGGGCAGCAGGGAGGACACTTGGATGCCTGATGCTCAGGCAGTAGGATGGCATGGCGTCTTAACGGTGATGGCTTTGAGACGAGCCGAGCTGGGAGAAGGCAATAGCTTGGGGGCGAAGTGGCCAGGTTTGTCGGGGCCAGGGGAGTGAGACTCTTAACAGTGTGAGGCCAGAACCTCATTCCTTTCCCTAAATGTCTGTGTAGTCACATCAGAGACTGCATTTAATCCCTTGCACAACTGTTAGGCACACTCCTGAGGATGCTCCCCGTGACTTAGCAGATGGGCTGGACACTGGGCAGTGAGAAGTGGGACATCGTGGACGTGGCCCGTTCGGTAGTGCAGCTGCGGGGAATTCACCCGTTCGTAACCGCCCCTCACATCTCACTGTCTTAACACAACGTGAGGCTAATTTCCCCCTCTTGTTACGGCCTGGTTAGCTGTTTGCAGACACTCTTGCCTGCGGGAACCCACACTCCCTCCCTTCCACCATTTCCTAGAGCCTCAGTGCCCCGTGGCCCTTGTGCATCTACAGATGTGGAAAGAGAACGGAGACTGTCCTAGAGGTCTTGGGGGCCTGGCCTCCATTGGCCAGTCTCAGTCCCACATCCCAGCGAATGACAGGCAAGCCTGGAACAAAAGTAGGACATTGCCCAGGAAGTTGAGCAGAAACACAAAGACGGCTAACACACAATAGGCTGCTTTCTTTGTTTTGCTTTGTTTTTGTTTGTTTGTTTGTTTTTCCGTTTCCAAACTCCTTTACTCCACGTATAATAATCTCTTCTTCCACATTCTAGCAGAATTTGCTTATGGTCCAGCCTACAGGCTCTCCCGCTCCCCTCCCTTAACAAATGTTTACAAAGTGCCTACTGTTCTAGAGCACTATGAATACATACACGTCACATTCTAACAAAGCAGCAGATGGGAGTTCAGAATTGCACTGTGCAGAGAGCAGTGCTATGTCACTTACATGCTGGCTGTGGAAACACGGAGTTGGATTAATTCTGCTCGGGTAGTTCAGGAAAGCTTTTGCAGAGGAGATGGCTTTTGACCCTTGACTTGATTATAGGAGCTCGCCAGGCTGAGAAGTTGGGTGAGGTGGTAAAGATGGAGGGGGCTCCACCTTCTAGACGTTTCAGGCAAAAAGAGCAGCATTAGCAAAAGCGTGATGGCGTGAGGATACTTGGCCTATTTGGAAAGCGTCAAGTCTTTGGCTGTAGCTGGAGCTCGTCTGGAAGGTCTAAACCTAAAGTTGAAGGGTAAGTCCAAAGTCCTTTATGGACTTTGTAAAAGTCCGTATATGACATATGGCATACGGGCCAAATTCTGTCCCTCCGCTTGGCCCCACATCTATATGTTGAAGTGCAAACTCCCAGAACCTCAGAATGTGATTGTATTCAATCTGAGGATAGGGGTCTGAAGAGCTGAAGATAGGGTCTGATGAGGATCTGAAGATAGGGTCTTAGAGAGGTAATTAAGTTAAGATGAGGCCTTTCAAGGTCCCTGATGCAGTAAGACGGGTGTCCTTATAAGAAGAAGAAATTAGGACACAGACATGCACGGAGGGAAGGCCATGTGACGACACAGGGAGAGGGTGGCCATAGACGAGGGGAGAGGTCCTCAGAAGAAACCAACTCTGCTGACTCCTTAATCTCCGACGTGTAGCCGCTGCAAGTGTGCAAATGTAATTCCTGCTGTTTGAGCCGCCCAGTCCATGGTCCTTTGTAATGGAAGCCCTAGCTGACTGCTACGTATTCCAAAGGGTAGGAATGGAAGGGATGCATTCTAGAGACATTTTGGACTCAGAATCAAGGAGGCTTGGGGAGTGAAGCAAGGGAGGGAGAGGGAGAAGGAGAGGGCAAAGCCATGGATGACTTGAGTTTTGGGCTCAGTCTCGCAGGTGGATGGATGGTGGGGCTGGGAACTGTGAGACGTGGTGGCGGAGAGAACACTGCACAATCCGGTGATCATTTCGTGTGTGTATCCTACCCCTCTGCAAGCCTGGAAGTCTCTAGGGTAGGGAACTTCCTAGTGAAGGCCTAGGGACTATATTGCATTTAAAATCCGTGCAGGTTAAAGGGGACTTGATTGACTTATTTATCACTGATGTTATTAACTGTTGGATTGACACTGACGGGATCCCAGACAACTCTGGTCAAAAGCTTACAAGTTAAAAATAATCGTGGTACCCTGCCTTCCCCAGAGAATGTAAAATGTACGGTATTTCCACCCTCAGCTCATTTTACTGGAACTCCATGGCTGAGTTACCCCAGCATGGGGTCTCTGGACAAATAAAGCGTACTTCTACCTTACCTCTTTGAAGGTAGAATGAGACACAACCCCTGCCATTCTATCCATACCAATCCAACAGAGAACATGATAAAATGTAATTGCATTTTGAGTATCCAAAAACTAGTAGGTAACAAAGTCAGGGAGGGGCTTTGTCTATACGATAACTTGTGTCGTCAGCCCCGAAGTAAGTGCTCCTTTTAAAAGAAAGCCTTCTTGAGCCTTGGAGCAGAGATGAACCCATGATTTTGTCTAGACACTAACTTGCTTTCATTTCCTCTCAGAAATCAGAATTCTCCCCGGGGGCGGGCGAGATGCAGTCGTCGTTAAAAGCAGAGCCCCAAGAAAATATGCACGCCTGGGCTGCTGAGAACTTGCTGAGGAGGCAGAGACATTAATTGGCTGCATTTCATGGGTGAGGCCGGCAATTTGACGTAGGAGAGGGTTTCAGAAAATTGCTAAACCCTAGGGAATTGTCCCAGAATAAAAGAAAATCATCCTCCCGTTGTTTATAACACAGAAGCAAACTCCACAGTTTGTTGCCATTTCCGGGTTTCCATGAAATGTGTGAAGATTGCGAAGCCCCTCGTAGGACAAAAGGACTGACGCTTCAGCAGTTTTTTGGTTTTGATGTTCCTTCCAGAATTCGGTCTCATGTTGTCTGCTTCCTCCGGAACCCCGTTTCCTTCTCTGCCAGCAGCGAGAAAGCAGCTCCGCGGGCAGATTCTGGAAGCCCGCTCTCCTTTGCCTCTTGTTCCTCCTGCTCACACCGTCCCCAGGTGACACCGAGATTCATGACATCCTTGCAGTGAGTTTTTTGAAACCCCTCTCTTTTTCCCTGAAACTCGCCCTCTATTCTAGAGAAAAGGTACAGAGACACAAGGTGCCGCCAAAGCATTTATTGCCTCTCCCACCCCCAGGTGTCAGAAATAATAACGCATTTGTTACAGGTTAAACTGTTAATACTCTTCCTCCAAAAGTGTTTCCTAACTTTGGGTAAAGACTATGATCACTTCTGAAGAGAAATACTGCCCGGGCCCCAACAAGGGGATGATGGGGCCAGGCTTCCCGTCTGGCAGGAGGACTCGGCAACTGTGAAAGACTGGTGGAAATACACGCACTTTTCACTCTTTCTTCTCCACTTGTTGTGTGAGGCCTCCAAACCCAATACCTGTAGGGCCAAAATTTTTGGCATAGCAAACTGTGAACGAGAGGGGTGGGGTAAAAGGGAGAGAGAAAGGGTTGGTTAGACCATCATCACGCTTCCTGGGGTCTGACGCAGCCCTTCCAGCTCTGAGAGGCATCCTTGTGACACATGGATTCCCAAGTTAACTTGGGAGTACGTTGAACTACACGGACTTTCAATCTGATGATAAAGATGGTTGATACTTCTGGGCACTGAGGACTCAGCGTTCACAGGCATTTTCTCATTTGCGTGAACGTAAAGTGGCCCCTGCTTGCCTGCCAGCCTGGTCCCCTCCTGCCTCTGCCTCCTTCCCGACACCCCAGGCACACGGAACGACCCAGGGTCCCTGGAATGAACCGCAGTGCCCTGGCTTGGGTGCCGGTGCACGCACTGCTCCCCGTTCCTGGAATGTCCCCCACCAAAGCGCACATTCACCCTCCAAGACCCGAGGAAGCTCGTCTTCCAAGAAGCTTCCCCTAATGCCCCAAGCTGCTCACTCGCCTCTGGGTGCTGCCGCACTGTGTGGTACTGGGGCTTTGTTCCCTTGGCAGCAAGGTTGTCTACATGTCACTCTGTCAGCTGACTGCAGCAACATTTTAGGGGTTTTGGCCTGCGAATGCTAAGGACCCTCTGTGCCCTCCACTGTCGGAAGAAGGCACCTCCCGTGGGATAATGCGTTCCTTTGCATTCCATCTCCTCAAGAGCAAAGCTTTGGCATCCCGCGGTCTTGATGAGGAATGGCCTCCCTTCCCCATGGCTCCTCTCACTTCATTCTACCACACGCACTTGGAGACCGAGGGACACCATCATTCTGTGCAAGGGTGGGAGATTCCCCACTGAGAAACTGTGGCTCTGGGGCTGAGGGGACAGCTCCTTGCCCCTAATGCGTCCCTCCCTTTTCTTAGCATCAGAAGAGAGCTAACCTCTCTTTCTTTCTGCAAGACAAAGGGACCGTTGGAGGCATCTGGGGGTAGAGCAGGGAGGGGAGGAAGGAAAATCTGTTCCTCAGTTCTGTCCCTGCGATCACTAAGGGATACGCAACATTAGAAAGAGAAACGCCAGGAAGGAAGAAGAGAGAGCAAGAGTGGGAGGGAGGGAAGGTATAGTCTGTCTTGATGAACTAGAGAGAGGTCAGACTCTCTAAACTAATGAACTGTTATTTAATCTAATGAACTAAAGAGAGTTCATTCTCCCTTAGTCACCCATAACCACCGCTCAGGTAGGTAGAGGGCGTTTGGGTTTTCAGAAGGGAATGTGATGCTGTTTATTGAGGCCTGTAGCCTCTTGCAGGACCAGAGTGAGGACCTTGTTTCTCCATGTCCCCTCTCCCTTCAGGCTGCTTTGAACCACTGAGCATCTGAAAGCGTCTGGTCTCTCCACCACATGCTGCAATGGAGAGGGCCAGAGCTGGGTCGGGGGGTGTGGAATTCTTTCCCTCTGGGGATTTTGCTCCCCATCCTGAGAACCCAAACTGCCCAGGCTGAGCAACCGTGCCTCCTGGCAAACACAAGCCTCTTGGCTGGACACAACTTATCCTCTGAGAATCCTCCTTGGGAAAACATCTCATGAGAGTCCCTGGAACCACTCACCTTTGCAGTAAAGTTCCCCATCTTTGTCAGTGACGTTCGTGGACTCTAGACTCTTCCCACAGATGGCGCAGCGAAAGCAGGTCTTGTGCCAAGGCTGAGGGGCGCAGAAGAGTGGGAGAGCTACGTTAGTGTGGGGGGCAGCACATTCTGTTTCCGTGTGAGAGCTCACCAGCAGCATATAAAGGAGTGCCACTATCTTAATCTCTCACACGTCTCATTGACCCCAGAATAATTTTTCCAGGGGTTCAGAGAAAATGGATTTGGCCAGCAATTCTCAGAACCCCTACAGATAAATTTATCAAAGTGATCACCGTGTGTATTCCGTCAGAACACACTAAATAGAAAAGGGCTTCCTCCTTCTAGAAGATCAAGGTATAAAGTACAGAGAAAGGAACTTGGGGGCACTGAATACGTTCATTTACACTGAATATAAAGTTAAAGAAGAAAAGAAGTGAAGAAAGAAGGCAATTAACCAGGAATTCAGCTTTGCTTGAACTCTGTATGATTCCCATGGAAGAGAGTCACAGGGCTTGGATCTTCACAAGATGGCTTCCTTCCGCACGCCTGCCTGTCCCCCAGGCACAGCCTTGGGTTCTCATACATCTTCAAGGAGCCAGTCTTAGGGTGGAGACTGCCCTCATATTTGAGATCAGACACTCTCCAGGACCCTTGTTTCCACCCACCCCTCTCCGCTTCAGTATAAATGGGTTTTTGTTTTCCTCCATAAGGCCCAAACCCTTCGGCGAATACCCTGAAACCAGAGCTTGTAGGGCAAGTGTGCAGTAATGTCTCAGACATGGGGTGACTCCCCTAATTGCCAAGACCCTTGTGAACAAAGATGCTTCTCACTGCCCTGAGGGGTCTGCTCTATCCATCTGTGGTGACTGAATTACACAATGATGATGGGCTCACAGGGCTGACACATTTCTGGAAGGATTTTGGACACAGAAGGACAAGGGGCTCATGCACCTTTGTATCTCCAACCTTCTAGCTGGGCGCCTTCTGCCCAGTGGACTGAAACTTGTTGCATCGAGTTGCACCAGTTCTAGTTTCCAAGGGCTCTGCCAAGTGGCGGCCACAGCCCAGGAAAGGGGGTGAGGATGGGTGGCTCCTAACATGGCTCCCGGGAGCAAAGGAGGATAAAGGGCCTGGCTCCCACCTGTGCACAGTTCCTACTCTCCTCTCTCATTCCTCCTGTGCAGATGAGCAAGTCCCATTTGACTCCCATGGCAGTCCTTACCTTGCCACCTCCCATCACCTTCTCAGCAGCATAGACTGACTTTCCGCATCGGGGGCACTTCTCTGACTCTCCAAACTTCGCGGTGAACTTGGAAGGGTTGCTGGTGGTGGCTGAGCGTGCAGGCTTTGGGGACCTGGTGGGAACAGAAAAATAAATGAAACCTATAGACCTTGTTGGCAAAGGGGGCTTAGCTGTGTGACCTTGTGCAAGTTACTTAACTTCTCTGTGCTTCAGACTCCTCTTCTGGGAAAGGGGACTAATCATGGTGCCTTCCTTACAGGGTTGTTGAGGAGGGTTCATGAGGGGACATGAGGAGAGCACCTAGAAGTCTGAGTGTCTCCTGGGAGGTAGTAAGGGCTAACAAATCTTGCTGTCATTGGCTTAAATTTTTCCTTTCCCTCGTAAAGCCTTTAGTAAGGGTTCCACGTGCATTAGCTTGTGTTGTTGTTGTCATGTTAGCATTGCTGCCAGTGTTTAGATTTTTCTGTACCATCTCAAAGCCTACTGGTCTGCTTTATGGAGTGAGCTCTGAAGATACTACAGAGCAAGTTGGGATCTTGACAGTTGATCATAAGCAAACCTCAGCCCAATACACTGATGTGTCCTTGTCACGGTTCAGGTAGTCATCCTGCCTCAAAGGGTGACCTTTCCCAGTGTGAGCGACATCTAAGAAGCACAGAAAACCCCCACCTCATTTCCATCTCTGTTGGTGTTTCCTTGTATATTTACCACTTGCTTCTCATCATAACCTCTAAGACAGGCAGGGCTGGTTGGGGGAGAGCAAGGGGCACCAGCCCAAGGTCAGGCAGCTCATGACTGGTGGACTGGGATGAAACCCAGGTCTGTGGACTCTTGTCCCTCTTGGTGTAGCATCACAAGGAAGCCCTAACAGAGAAGAGTGGGTTTCAAGCAGCGTGTGGCCAAGAACGTGGTCGGTACCTGTCTTCACTAAACAGTGTTCAGTTGTTCACTGAGTGATGAGAAAAATTCAAATGACTGGTCATACATCCCTGCACTATTTTCCCAGGCTCTACCATGGCCTAACCTCTTTGGAAGGGGCCAGATGACAGTTTAGATGGTCTAACTCTGCTCTCTGGGGGAGGCCCTCCATGGGCCACTGTCTCGGGTGACCCTTTCTGTCTAGTCCCACTGTGGAGCTGAGCCTGGACACCAGCTGGCCAGACAGCACTGTGGGCGAGTGTCTGTCGGTCTGTACTCGGTTTCGGGCTGGAAGGCAGCGTCATCATCAAGATCGTAGGCCAGCCTGGTAGATGGCGCTTGTACAGGGTGATAGTCCGGCTTCCCTTGATCACGCCGGCGGAACGTCAGCACTGTGTGGTCAGTGGGCAGCTAGGGGGGCCCACTGCCCTCCCTGCAGACCCACCCTCCCTGTGATGTGGATGTTAATCATATTACAGCCCGAGGGGAGAAATCTTTTAGTGACAAGCGCACAGTGAATGTCCACTGCTTCCGGGCCATATGTATGTGATTTACACCGAAACACTCAAAGAGGAAGAAACGAGACTCCATGCAGTTTTGGCAAAGGTCAAACAATGGAAAAGCTGTACTTTCTGGGTTTCTCTTGACATGCAAACCAAGAGCCATGGTGTAAAAGTAATTGCTCTTTAGAAAGGCAGATAATTTGAAGAGAGCCTTGGGAGAGATGACACATTGTTAAAACTTGGTCAGACTGAGTATTCCTATTGTTGGCAAGTCAACAGCTGAGACCATTCTCCCACTTCCAGAAAACGTTGCTATGGGAACAGAATGAACTGTCCCGATAGCTGGGGCTCTACCGGGCTGGGAGAAACAGGGCAATAACTCACTGTTGGAACTGGAGGCCCAGATGTTCGCCTGTGTCCGTGCTGAGGCAGCCAGCGCCTTGTCCGTACCCGATCCCCTTGGGGCCGTACCTGCGCCCATAGCAGACCTTACAGTAGATCTCGGACTCGTGAGCTGCAACCGTGGTGCTGTCGAGAGCCTTTCTGCAGGCCACTGCCGGGAAAGGGAGGGTCAGGGGGCTGGGGCCATGGCTCCTCCCCACCTTCCCTGAAGCCCTGATGCCATACTCAGGGCCAAGAGACCCAGCGAGAGGGGCCCTCTGGCCAAGAGCACAGCTCTGATTCCTGACCCAGAGCACTCTGAGCTGTGGACCCCACGGCACCCCTGATTTCATAGGTGAGGAAACTGGGAAGCAGAGAAGGGACAGAATGTGCTCAGTGGAGACCATCTAGACAGAGGGGGAGGCCAGGATTGCAACGGGCTTGTGTGGTCTTGGACCAGCTGAGAATATTGTCCCTGAATCCGAACAAGCTGAATCCCTGAGTGTCTCAGCCCAGATGACACCAGGAGAGTGTGTGTCTGCATGTGTGCAGGGGTGGGTAGGGGATAAGGGGCTGAGACTGGGGGTGAGTTTATTTCCCCTTAATTTTATCAGAATCAGGGTCCAGCAGTTTCTCTACTTACCATGGCCTTTGTTATGCAAGGAGACAGCTACCACTGAGGCTACTTTTCATCCAGTTCTGGAAGCAGGAGGTGGTGAAGGGGTGGACCTTCAGCTTATATTGGCTTAGCCCCGGGTCACCGTACATTACCCAGTATAAAGTATCCCCCATAATAGAAAGGATATAAGACAAGCCTCCATTTTCCAAAAAGAAGATATATAGAGAGAAATTTTTTGGGTTTTTGTTTGTTTGTTTGTTTGTTTTGCCAATTTGAAAAAATAAACTCTTTCCATCTAAAACTAATGATATACTATATGTTGGCTAATTGAATTAAAATTAAAAAAAAAAAAGAGGGGGCACCTGGGTGGCTCAGTGGGTTAAGCCTCTGCCTTTGGCTCAGGTCATGATCTCAGGGTCCTGGGATCAAGCCCCGCATTGGGCTCTCTGCTCAGCGGGGAGCCTGCTTCCCCCACCTTCTCTGCCTGCCTCTCTGCCTACTTGTGATCTGTGTCTGTCAAATAAATAAATAAAATCTTTAAAAATAAAATAAACTTTCAAGGATGACAATGAAAGTGTTAAAACCTCCTAATATTTAATAATATCAATCAATAATAGGTTGATTTGGAGAGTTTCCTTTTTCAAATCTTCCACAAATTCAGGAAATGAGTGTATCCAAATTCTTTCTCCGCACCTTCACCGGTCTCCCTATTACCGGTGTCTTTTTGAGGCAGCTGACTCAGCTCTCCAGCTCCCCGCTTCTGCCTGCATCTTTCAGGGCCAACCCTGTTTATACTTGAGCGGGAGGCTGTCACCTGCAATTTGTGTCTCAACCAGAACTTCCTATCAGCATCACATTCAAACAGCTTTAAAGAACATGTAGAGGGCACTGGGTGGTTCAGTCAGTTAAGTGTCTTGACTCTTGATTTTGGCTCAGGTCATGATCTCAGGGTTGCGGGATCGAGCCCTGCATCAGGCTTGGTGCCTGCCGTGGAATCTACTTGTGATTCCCTCTCTCCCTCTGCCACTAGCCTCACTGGCACACTCTCTGCCTCTCAATAAATAAATAAAATATTTTAAAGAATGTAGGATTTTGTAACTTAATAAGTCACTGCATTGCTTATAACAGTGATCCTTAAAGGTTGTTTAAGGTTGTACTCACTGCTTGTCATAGTGAGGTTGTAGCCCCAAGAATGAATTAACATGTGCATTCATTTACTTACTTCCTTTTTTGTTTTTAAGCCGTTCAAGTGACCTTCAAAAGCTGTCCAGCTTTGAATGAAGTTGTTGCAGAGTACTATGCCTTCCCCAAACTGTATTTTATTTAAGAACATAGTAACTGAATATGAGAGTGGGGAAGCACAAAGTTGTGGACGAGGGGCTGGTGGTTGTATGGATGGGGAAACGAGTCTATGGAAATTCATTGAACAATTATGTCAACATTGTATGTGTTAAAAATTCCCTGTAAAACAGAAAATCGAGAGACTATCCTACAGCATGAGATACTTCATAAGGCTTTGAAGACAAGGCAAACCCTTCTTATGAGGAATAATTTTTGGAGAAAAATGCCTTGCATTTAAATATATATACTGTCTATCTCTACCCTTCTTATTACTGTCAGCTGCAAGTCTCCAGAAAAGCATCTCCAGTATTCAGTGGTGTTCTAGACTCTGAGTTCCTTGAGGAAAGCACTTTTACTTTGATATCCTCAGAACATAGCATGGGGCCGGCACGGAGTTAGTCCGCTGTGAACGTTTGTTGAATGAATGAGTGAGTGAGTAGATGAATGCACACAGGCCCATGGGAATCATGGTCAGTGACTTGTCCATGATTCTCAGCATGTACGTAGCAAAGCCATGACTGGCCTCAGGGCCTCTGACCTCTGCTCCAGTCCATCCCTCCAGGACTGTGTATACCCCATCATGCCTGCATCCTTCCTATAGCCACACCCCCTGGGGCCTGACTAGCTTCTGCACCCAGGTGCCGCCGCAGCTACTCCCTGCTGTGTATGTGATGGGCGGTCAGTGCAAGACACACCTATTTCTATCACTAATTACAAACAAAGAAGAATATAAAATACCCCATGAATGATGTGTCTGTTGATTACATGTAGAAATTATAATTTTTGGACATATTAGTTTAAATAAAATGTTTTAAAATTAATGTCACTTCTTTATACCTTTCTAAAAATATACCTACTAGAAACATTAAATGTATATGTGTAGCTTGCATGACATTTCTTTCGGACAACACTGGTAAGAAGGATGAAGGTTGTCTAGAAGTTTGGAGGACACTGGCCAGAGGACAAGCTAAGGTAGGCTCTGCTTTTCGGAATCCTATTCATGACAACAACAGGTTGGCCTGCAGACAGGCACGTCATGGGGTGGTAAAAGAGAAAAGCATGTTCCTCCCCAGGATCCTTCTGTCCACTCCCACAGAAATGTGTGCTGCTCGGATCCTCATCCCACCCGTGAGTTCTAAGGACAATATCAGAGCATTAGAAGGGCTGTACCAGCAAATGCTCACATCCCTTCCATCACGGCTCTGTTGAACAAGACATCTTCCTGCCACTTGAGGAAAACAAGACACCCCTGACCATGGAAAGCTTCCCTACCATGTCCTGTTCTCACTCAGTAAAGTGGATCAGAGGAGAACAGAGGCCTGATCGGGAACCTAGTTTTCATCTTGTGACAACACAGGTATGGTGGGTGCTGTTGTCTCCGTTTTATAGATGGGGAAAGTGAGGCTCACGATGGTGGAATCACTTGCTCAAGGTCACGCACTTTTACGTGGCAGAACCCAGACTCAAGACCTAGTCATCTGTACTCTAATTCCAGGGATCTTTCTGTTATTCCTCGAACCGCCTCTTCTTAAAGAGCACTAGGTGTTTTTGGACAAAAGCCAGAAGGTCATAGAAGGCACTCTTGAGCAATGACTTCTGGGTAGCTGGAATAATAATGTTGAGTCTGATGGGTGTGTATGATGACTTAAAAATAATTACTCATTGGGGCGCTGGGCGGGGTGGTTTAGTCAGTTAAGCGTTGGACTCTTGATTTCCGCTCAGGTCATGATCTCGGGGTTGTGGGACTGAGCCCTGTGTCAGGGTCTGCCATGCTGGGCATGGAGCCTGCTTAATATTTATGCTTTCCCTCTCCCTCTGCCCTTCCCCACCTCAAAAAAATTACCCATTGCTAGAACCCAAGGCCTTAGTTAATCCGCCAACCCAGACACTCAGAGCTGTGTATCCCCTGTTCTTCAGTGAGAACTCGGTTTGCCACAGAAGATAAGAGATCATGGGAACTCCTGCAGTGGGTAAAGCAGTATTATTTCTGGCAGCTTAAGGACAAAGTGCCTCCAGTCCTTGAAGTTCTATGTTAAACAGTTTGGGGCAATGCGATGCTTTATGGCCACTAGGCTAGATCGTGGAGGTCGTGTGGGGAGCCACGTGTATGGGGGGGGTGGTCTGCCAAATGTCCAGCAAAGCTAGCCCTTAAGCCAGACCTACAGGAGCAAAGCAAGGAAGGCAGGTAGCCAAAAAAGACTGTTCTCCTAGAACTAGACTAGCCATTGAAACCTCTAGAATGAAGTCATGTTGAAAGGACAGGACTGAGGGGTCTGAAGGTACAGGTTCTACTCCAGGCTCTGCTGTAGCTGTTTAGAGATGAGAAGTGATTTGTCCAAAGTCATGGGTCAGTCTGGGCCAGACTTCCAGATGGACCCCGGGATTTGTATTCCCCCCAGTTTTGGCATTTGTGCATCTGTATCCAGCTGATGATGGTAAAGATATCCTTTGTCAGCCTACTGGTGCCTAGGCCCCAAACTCTTCCCTTCTGGACTGTTCTAGAATCGGCTGCATTGCCCCTCACCTGACACAGGTTCTTTCTTTCGGAAAGACCAGTCATAGCTGGCTTCAGAACACTGGCCAGTGGGAACACCCTAGAGCCAGATCCATCCTGGCTCCAGATAAGCAATGGCTTCCTCTCTCTGCCAAGTCACACTTTGTAAATGTTGCTACTGGGTCAAGGTTCTCAGCATGGTGGCAGCAGCAGGCTAGCTTGTTCTGACTTTGAGCAGCAGGGAAATGGCCTCCGAGCTGGGCAAGCAGTTGGCAAGAGGGTGCTCAGGAGAATACCATCCATTTAGGTGGGGACCCAAAGTGATATTTCTATTTTATAAAAATAAACTCCAAACCCCATGCCCGATGTGGGGCTCGAACTCATGACCCTGAGATCAAGAGTCAGACACTTAACTGACTGAGCCACCCAGATGCTCCCAAAGTGATATTTCTATTAAGTTCCCAGGTACTGCTGCTGCTGTTGGTCCTTGGACCAGAGCCTGAGGACCACTGATACACAGTATCTGTGGCTAAATGTGAACTTTGAAATGCCCTCTGGGTGCTATGGGGCCCTCGTGCTGTTCACCCGACTCACTGCAGTGGAAGCAGGTCTTGTGGAAACTCCTTCCATTGCACTGGATTTCTTCTGCGTGGTAGACTGTCTTTTCGCAGGCGCCGCATTTTGCTCCTCCGCCCCAGTTTGGCATCTTGAAGACCTTCTGACCAAGGTCAAGTCTAACAGGATATAAAGGAAATGTACTCTGAATGTTGGTAATCTCAGGAGTGCACTAGTGCCTGGTAGTACTGTGGTCTGAAGACCAGATCCAGCCCCAGTGTGTTTGGTGTTTCGTGCACGCATGCGTCCATGCGTTGAGCAAATACTGTGTGTGCGTCTCTGAATGGGCTCGGACACTCAGATGCCTCTGAGCCAGTCACTTTACTACTTTAGGACTCAGTTTCCTCTTCTGTTAAATTTCAGTAGCACCTTCCCCTAGATACCTCTCAAGGTTCTTGGAAGGAATAGATGAGCTAATTTTGTATATATAAAATTGTAAACAAATACTGAATATAATTTTTTGTATCTGAAATTTTAAACATTCCAGTGGAAGTGGGGATAATCTATGAAAAGGGCATATCTTCTTACCTAGCTTGGTGCTTCTCAGATCACATCAGATCTTGCTACTCTGCAGATGCTGGTTTGGTAGATAGATGTGGGTGAGGCAGGGAATTCTGCATTCCTAACCGTGTCCAGGCAGTGCTGATGCTACTCATAGTGGACCATCGTTTGGGCAGCAAAGCCTTAGCTAATCTTGCTGATAAAAGTCTATGATAGATAAGCTCTCCTATTCAGATTTATTCCTCCTATCCCTTAGACCCAAGCAGGAAGCACTACACTAGCTGAGTAGTCTGAACACCTGCCTTCTGCTCTCAGAGCTCCTGCCAGTGGCCGTGGGCAGTGAGATGAACTGCATGGCTTCTCTTAAGTCTGCCTCCCCACCTGTGTTATGAAGAGAGTCATTCTTCCCCCCCTATACACACACCCCATTTGGTGTGTATATAGCACCAAAGGAAGGGACTTGGCAGAACTCACAGTGCCAGGTGTGATCCCAGGAGCTGGATGATAATGCCACGTGTCCTCCCACACCCTTCCAGGACGTTCTGCAGCTGCTAGTCACAGCCCCAGGTCCTCGTTGTCTCCTCGCCATAGCATTTGAGTGAGAGATACCAGACAAGTAGGGGCATCAAAAAACAACTTTCCCTTTCTTTCTGCATCTATGCATAAGTATGCATCCAGTTGTTACTTTTCCCAGAGCAGAACTAAAATCAGCCATCCATAGTCAGTGAAATTTCTGAAATCCTTCCAGCTCTGTGGGGCTGAATTTTCTCTGAGATCCTTTGGTTTCTAAGAAGCCTGGTATGTCATCTTGTCATTGACACCAAGCACTATCAGGCCCTTCCAAGTGGCTGCTTCTGACCTTCTCTTTCCCTTCTGGGAAGCCAGTCACCTTCTTATAATAGTTGGCGATTAATGCTAAGCCCTCCTGAGTCAATGGTCCAACAAAGACAGATTTTGCTAAGAAACAGAAAGCAAATAGCAAACAGGCCACTAAACCTGATACCAGAACCAAAGGAAACATCTCTACCTAAATGTCCCTGTAAAGAGCTTTCCCATTTACCAAGAACAGCATGAGGTTAGCCAGGAACATCCTACCCTTCCTCTCATAGGAGTAGGCCCTTCTTTTTATTCAATAGGATTTTAGAAAATACTCTTTAAACTTTTTTTTAGAGGAAACATCTAGTGCATCTATTTCTGTAGTTCAGGTTTTTGGAGGAAAGAACAATGGATTTTGAAATGAAAGGCTTGGAATCAAGTCTACATGCCTTCGCTTACCACGTATTTACTACCTACCTATCATGTGTCAAGCACTGTACTAGGAACTTGGTGATGGATCAAGGGGAAGAAAACGTATAAAAATAAATAATTTGTGTCACCTAGAATGAGAAGACCACATTCTAGAGGAAGAAGCAGGAACCAGAATACTCTGTACCAAAGAAGAACCTTATGAGAGCACTATGCAAACTCAAAGGAGACTATGGCTACCCACGTTTAGACTGGGGGTGAAAGACACGAGTTGTTGGAGGAGTCCATGTTGACCTTCTGTATGGTGAATACAAGTTTACCAGATAGAGAAAAGGAGGAAGGACATTTCAGGTAGAGAAAAGAGCACACAGAAAGGCATATCTTAATATCTTCTAAAAGAGCCCAAATTGCTTATTTTTGACTCCATTAAAAATTTTAGGTCTCAGGCGCTTGGGTGGCTCAGTGGATTAAAGCTTCTGCCTTCAGCTCAGGTCATGATCTCAGGGTCCTGGGATCTAGCCCCACATCGGGCTCTCTGCTCAGCTGGGAGACTGCTTCCCCCACTCTCTCTCTCTGTCTATTTCTGATCTGTCAAATAAACAAATAAATAAAATCTTAAAAAAGAAATTTAGGTCTCTACGGTTGATATAGATCTTCAAGGATTGACCAACCCCCTTATTTACAAACCAGGTAAGGTAAAAGAAATAAACATTTGGGAATATTTTCTTAGCTAATTTCTTTTACTAAGATTCACCCTTCCCTAATTAAAGATGATACATTAAAGAATCACATAGTTTTCTGTTCATGTTCATTTTGATCCTGGATTGTAACATAATATAAAATAGAAGAGAAATGTAATACATATCTGGAAATGAGACAGTGACACTAGTGAAATTAATGAGATGGAAAATTTCAATGAAAACAAGCCTAGGTCACATTTCTTGTCTCAAATCTTTGGTGGAAATCTCATTGGCATGGCCTGCAAGTTCATGGTAGCCAGAGACAGCCCTTGGGAGGATGTAGGCTGGCGCATTCAGTAATTGTCCACACATAATACTTTTCAAAGTGAGGATAAGATTACAGATAATACCTTCTTAAGAACGTAATGGATCCTAGCACAGGTTATTTTTTTAAGTGATCATAAAATATCTGACATACATGTATTAGGACTTGAAACCCAGAATAGAAATCTGTAAGCATTTTACTAAACAGGTGCTGAGTTCCATTTTTAAAAGTTGGAAATGTAGCTATGAAGATTAAACACAGAAGACATCTCTGATTTCTTCTTCCAGTGCTCAAAGGCCAAAAGGCAGAGGGTGTTGTAAAGCACCTCGGAAGACATGGGTCCTAGTCTTGACCTTGTGACCTTGAACTTGGGTGAAATATGATGGAACTGAAAGCAGTATTGAGCTAGTCACAGGCAAGGCATCGTTACCCCCTTTACTTCAGGCTATTCAAATAGCACCAATCTGCTAATTAAATCACCGTGATTTGAAAGCACATTTAAGTCCTGGCTCATAAACATAACCTTTTCAGCCTCCCACATTGCTTTGGAATTCCTGTGTCTCAACACTCTGCTAACCAGGCCCAGAATGTGAGTTTATACTGGCAAGATACCAAGGGATGGTTCATTTGTTTATCAGCGTTGCCTGGCACAGGCGAGGGTCATTGAAGGTAGGATGCTAAATATAGGCTTGCCTGTCACTCAGCCCCATCTGCCACCTGGGTCACAATCTCCATCATATCACCTGGCATTACTCCCCAGAGCCAGTCCTGGAGATGGCTGTGCTGTCACAGAAGAAGTCGAGGGTCAGGATTGAAATGGGGGACAATCTGGGGCTCCTGAAGATAAGATAGATTGCAAGTTTTGCTACATTGGCTAGGAAGAGGGTGAGCTCCAAACTTTTAGCTACCCAGATCCTGGTGAGACCTGTGTCAGTTTCCTCATGAATAATACTGTGGGAACTGTGATACCAGGGGTATGCCACAGTGTGCCCTGGGAAAGCACTGGATCAGATGCAGGAGGCTGGAGTTCTAGCTCCATCGCACCTCCTCAAAGCTGTGTGATCTGGGGAAACCAGCAAAGCTCTCTGAACTTCAGGAAACTTTCTCTAAAATGGGCATGAGAGTCTCATCTGTTCCACTCTTGCTGGGAGGATTGAAACAGTTCAAGTACCTCAAATCCCTTTGTAAACCATCAAGTATTCTAAAATGTGTGAATTAGGGGTTCAGTTGGTTAAGCAACTGCCTTCAGCTCAGGTCATGATCCCAGAGTCCAGGGATCAAGTCTGGCATCGGGCTTCCTGCTCAGCAGGGAGTCTGCTTCTCCCTCTCACCCTCTCCCCTCTCATGCGTGCTCTCTCTCTCTCAAATAAATAAATAAATAAAATCATCAAAAATAAAATTGTGAGCTAATTAGATTTGCAGTAACTCTGAACTGTCACATCTCAATTTGAACTTTTAAACGAGTAACCGCGCTATGCGCCATGGCACCGTCTTCCTACTCCAGCGCTCACCGTTCGTCTGTTATCAGCTGTGGATCTGAAAAGTGATCCTTAGAGTAGAAGTGGGTGGGGGAGACAAAACGGGCACGGAGTGACTCAGTTTCTTCTTTATAGGGGTCTGCTAAAGAATGTTGGAGGGAAGGGAACCTTAGGCCATGACTTCAAGCAGAAACTATTAGTGACAATGCCATTTCTGGCTCAGCATGGGTTCATGTGGTCACCCTTTTAGAAGCCTGATTCTGCATAGTGAGTTAAATTGTCCAGACTGGCTCAAGCCAAGATTTTGTATCATGGGAGCATATATCTGGAATGTAAGCAATAATTATCAATCTAATAATATTACTATTGAAGCTGAAGTGTGTGGTGTCCCTTCGGCCAGGCACTGTGGATTAGCTCACTCTGTCTTCAAGGTAGACACTATTACAAAAGTTGCCTTTGGTAACTTTTGGGAAATGGAGTCTTAGGGAAATTATGTTGCCCACGGTCACATGGTGAGATAGGAATTTAGGTCTCTGACTCCAAAACTGTGTTCTTACATTAACATTAGTGGGGCGTCTTGGTGTCTCAGAAGGTTAAGTGTCTGCTTTCAGCTCAGGTCATGATCTTCAGGTCCTGGGATCGAGGGGACTGACCCTACTGATCTGGGGAGCCTGCTTCTCCCCTACTTCTCCCCCTCCCCCTGCTTGTGCTCTCTCTATCTCTCTCTCTCAAGTGAATAAAAAAAAATCTTTAAAAAAGTCAACAAACAAAAATTAGCTACTCTTTATTGTTTCCTCCACGTTGGTTGCTTTGTATGTACTATCTTCAATACAACAGCCCCACAGAGCAAATTTTGTCATCTCCATTTTACCGAGGAGAAAACTGAGACTCAGAGAACTTGAGTGACTTCTCTGAGATCACACAGCCCACAAGCAGCAGGGCTGCAATTCAGACCCGAATGAAGCCCGTTCTATATCCCATGTCTCTGCTTCCAGCACACTGGAGAGAGCATAGGGTCAGCACCTCCATGAACCAAACCTCCCAGCTGATGGGAACTGGGATCTGACTGACCCCCTTGTCACCGCACAGGCCAGAGTGTACTCATGGGTGGGAGGATCAGGGAGCCTGAATTTAATTCAGTAAAATAAAAGCCTCCCTAAGAGTCATTGCCATTCAGACATGGAGAGAACTCCTTCGAGGCTGGCGAGTTCCCTTTCACCGTTGACTTTAGCCCAGCGGGGCATAGCTGCCCACATGACTACTGGGTTGTGAAGCCCCTTCAAGGCTCCTTCAGGCCCTGAGACAGGTGTAGGGATCTGAACAGCGACTAGAGCCTCACCTTGCAGAAATGCTGCCCAGTGACAGTCCCCTCTCAATCATTGCCTCTTCTCTACGGTCTTAATCCAGGTAGGTGAGATGGCATAGTGAAACAGCACGGGCTTTGCAAAGAACCCGGCCAGGGCTCAAAAAAAGCTGTCTGCCGGACCCTGGACAAAATGCTCCAAGTCTGTGAACCCCACTGTCCTGTTCTCATGCATGTGAGGACAGACGAGAAGGCTTGTCTTCAGAGGTTTCCAGGTTAGAGAGGATCATTCTAATATCTAAGGCACTACATACACAAATGCATAATACATGGCAGGTGTCTAATCATTTTGTTGCTTTCCTTATTACTATTATTATTCTTACTATTATTATATGATATCCAGCTTTTAAATCCATTTTCTTAAAACAAGCAAATCTTTCCTGGCTTCTTCTCCGTGGCCCCTGTGGCTCAGACTGTGAACCCACTCTTGTTTCTTAGCTTTTAGAGCGTGCTGCCCCGAGGCGCACATGCAGCCCGGCCAGGGAGAGAGCTCCCTCACGGGTGGGGATCCGGGTGCCCGGTGCCAGACACGGCATGCCAGGCAAAGTCCTAAGCCTGTGCCCCAGGACAGCTGCTTCCTTGCTTTGGCAGCCCCGGTGCCCAACACCAGCTGACCTCGCTGGCGATGGGGACATGGAAGGGATGCAGCCAGCCCCGGCAGAGTCCTCATGGCCCGGGGAGACCATGCCCTTCAGCTTCCCCGTGTGGGATACTCAAGGTCACTGGCTTCGTCCTATAGTTTGAGCAGATGAATGAAGTCCCCTGTCCAGAGGCCATTTTGCCAAGCCTGGGGAGCCGCTGTTGCTTACTCCCAGCACAGAAGTAAGCCCGAGTGTTGGCTCTTGTCCCTGAGAACTCTGAGAAGACACACCTGCCCGCGACAAACCACAGCTGTGACACGCAGGTTACCTTGCACCTTTTCTGAAATCACCTCTGACCTGTGGCCGAATTTGACTTTCAGAAACTCACTTTGCTCTATGTTGGCCCTGACACGTGTTTTTAAAGAGCACAGTGCCCCCTGGTTTAGATCCTGGCTCGGCCGCTTCCTGGCCACGTCTAAGTTAATTACTTTGCTTCCTTGAGCTTTCATTTCTTCCTCTGAAGAATGACTTCTCATGGGACTTTCTGTGACAGTGAAATAGTGTTCCGTGCCTGCGCAGGGCAGTAAACAGCCCACAAACCATATCAGCTCAATCCTTTCCCACCACGAGGTCCACGCTGAGGCTCAGAAAAGGCTCCCGCGCGTGGCCCTTGTGACCCTCCACTGCGGCAAGTAACTGTAGCTTTTCACGTTTGAAGCCGTCACACTTCTCTTTGGCTGCGAAGCCCAGCCCTGGCTATGGTACACCCAGACATCTGAGCAGCTTGCTTCTACCGGGAAGTCTGCCTGCCACGGAGTTGTGTTTCCTGTGTAGTATATTCCCTGTCTGTGTCCTTCCTCTTATAAAGCAATTTAATCATCTTCTAACTCCCGGGCACCTTTTTATCTACCCTGACCTCTGGGCTTTCTTCTTTACACTTGCACTTAGTAGGAAATCTTCCTACAGCCCACTGGCCTTGGCCTGGGGCCTTTTCTGAAAAGGCACGCGTATTTGCATGGTACTTCCTGTAGTCCGTCTCCTTGGATGCTAACAAATCCCTCGCAGATAGATGGCCTTAGCTTAATCTGACTGGGCAGAACATAGAAACTCTAGAGAAGTTAAATGATGTCCAGAACTGGGTTCTGAACCATCTCAGTAACAGATGCTATTTTCTTCTATTTCCTTCTTCAGATTCCCAAGATTTCTGAGTCTGTGTTCTTCCAAGATGCTGTCTCTACCTCTTTCAGGAGGATTATGGTGATTGGCCTGCTGAGTGATCACTTTCCTCTCTTTCTCCCCATCTCTGTCTCTGTATCTCTGTCTGTCTCCTTCCCCTGCCCCCTGGGTTCTTTCCTCTGTCTCTAAAGGATGGCTTGTGTGCTTGGGCTGCCGAGCACCTGTCTGCCTGAGCAGAGCGAGCACCGGGCCCTGGGGGTCAACTGCCCTCTCTGACAATAGTCGGGCTCATTTTAATGACCAGCTTGATCAGAATGGAACCAAAACCAGGTCAGAGGAATTCATTACATTTTCTGGGTCATATATACTTTGTGATGACTTGGAGGTACCCAGCATTGAGATTTTGGTCCCCAAAGTGAACCGAGGACAAAGGCTCTCTCTATTTCCCCACCCTCCCCTGCCCTGGTGCTGCCTCCCCACCCCCAACCCCAGCCCCAACACACAAGATGGTCACCACAAGCTCATTCAGTTGGGTTGAATTACTGCAGAAAGGCGAAGTTCCTCAGATCTGTCACCCAGCTCCTTCTTGGGGTTGTCACTGGCCCAGCACAGGGATGGGAACAGAAATTAGAGGTGGCGGCTCTGATCTTTGGTCAGCATCTCCACTCAGACTATTGCTTAAAACCACTTCTCATTCATTCTCCGTCACACTCACGCCTGTCGTTCAAACGCTTGACTGAAACCGGGAGGAAACGCTGGGAATCACCCCTCCCCCTCCACAGGGCATTCTCCTCCCATGAAATAGAGTTTTAATGGATTTTTCAGTGTAGCAATGTCTTTTGGGGGACCTTTTTTGGGGGAGGTTGATTTAATTTTAAGTTATTAGAAGCAAGCCTGTTGCTGTACCTTCTTGGGATATAACATCTATTTTAAACCAGCAAATTTCACTGAGCATTGCCTGTGCGCAAGGCAGGTATGGTGAATGATAGAAACCTGTCCTTCGCCCACACCTTCTGAATAGCACGATCTCTTGTCGTCTGAGCATTGGAAAGCTGGCTTCGGCGGTATTGTGCACTTTGTAACTGTTTGGGACAATATCACCCTCACAGAGAAGACCTGAAGGCAGGAAGTTTTCCAGAGATCCACGTCCAGTCGTTATGCGGTAGTTCTAGGACTGGTATGGTGTTTTGATTAAGACACTGGGAAACATTCCAACGTGGAAATAGTCTTAGGCCAAACATTATCCCTTACTCATTTCTCTGTGAGGTTCCCTTGAACCCCCCAATACTCATCCCCCTTTTGGGAGTTCTGTTAAACAACTGCTGGGTCCATAGCAGAACAGCTTGAGCCCTCCTCACACAGAACCAGAGTAGACACTGGCACCTGGGACGCAAAACACACCCTTAACTCTAGAGGACTCTTCCGAATCCCACCCAGCCACCCAGCCAGCCTACCCCCAGCCCAAGTGTCTGTGTCGCTCCACGTACCTGCCTGTGCGGTCTCTGTCGGCTCAACTGAGTATGGGGGCTCTCGTCCTCTTTAAATACATGGAGGCCGTCCCCAGCATTGGCCTGTGGAGGGAAGGGTGGGAGGGAGGCCGAGGGGAGAGGGTGAATGAGACATGAGTAACACAACTGCTATCAGACGCTGAAAATAGCCTGTGACCAAAGCCCTGAGTTTTGTCCCCCTCACGCCAGCTGTGAGCCCTTAGAGAACAATATTGCTTGGGTTCTGTTTTAACTGCCAGCTGCCCATGGCACTAAGGGATCAATCTGCGGAATGTAAATTTCTGATCAAGTGGTCAGAACAGCAAAGAAGGATTTTCTATTGAAAATCATTTTTCCAGGCTCCGACTCCCCTGACCTTCCTGGAAATCAATGCAGGGTACCTGCAAATGAATCATGAACCATATCTGGAAGGCCTTTGGAACTCCGAGACACAGGTCACGGCGCTCGTGAAGAGAACTCAGGGCTAAAAATAAGAGTGATGGGTGTCTGAAATGATACTTAGATAATCTCTCCAAAGAAGCTTGGAGGAAAAAAGGTCAGCTAATCATCAGGGGCCTGGCCCTCCATGGCCTGCCATCCTATGAAGAAAAGTTTTCTCTCAAAGGTTTTGAATCGCTGCATTCATCATCTTTTTCTACTTAAGAATTTAACGGGCAGTGTGTCATATTTATGACAAACCTTGTCATAAATAAGCCTCTATGAAACTAGGTTTTCTTTGGAGGCCCAGTTTCTCTTTGCCTGATGTGTACATAATTTTGGTTTTCTTTTTTCATATTTTTGGCTTTGATCAAGCATCAAGGACACATATGACTTATAGAATTTGATAGGTGACAAGAAGTTCGGGATTTAAGAAACTTATTTTTCATGTTGTCTCTGAGGAAACTGAGGCACCTCACTTGCCCAGGCCAGGTTCTAGGCAGGTTGGCGGGGTCCAGATTGAAATCCAGGCCATCCACCTCTCAGGCAAAGGTACTTGATACTCTAGCATTAACCTGGACGTTGAGGTTAGGTGTAGGTAGTATCCAACCAAGAGGTATGTGAAATCCAGCCCTCCGAAACGGCCATATTAGCCCTTTGGTTACATGCTCACAAAGCAGTTGGTTGTGTGATTGAATATTTCCCCGTAAGGAAGGTTCGGGTAATTTTGTAAATATGGACACAGCACAACCCCATATGAGATGTCCTTGATCTACATTTATGTGTAGAAGTATTCATCATAGAAATGGGGAAAGGGCAAGTACTCCAAAATGTTAAAGTTAGAAGGAATTTTAGAAGTCTTCTAAGATAGCAGCTTACAAACATTTGTAGGTTTTTAAGAATAATAATACTTTTTCTATAGACAATCGTAAATGGAACATCAATATATAAAGCAGATAAAGGAACTTCTTTGCTTGAAATAAGTAGGTGGTCTTAAAGTCTCACTCACATAACTTTTCCCTGAATCCCCTAAGGCTTCTAAAATACTTCTTTGGTGGGGTGCCTGGGTGGTTCAGTTGGTTGGGCAACTGATTCTTGATTTCAGCTCAGGTCATAATGTTGGGGTCCTGGGATTGAGCCCCATTATGGGCTCCCGGTTTTGCAGAGAGTTTGCTTGTTTCCCTCTCCCTCTGCTCCTTCCCCCGCTCACTCTGTCTTTCTCTCTCAAGTGAATAAATAAGTCTTAAAAAAATAAATAAAATACTTCTTTGTGGATGCCTGGTTGGCTCAATCAGTAAAGCGTGAGACTTTTGATCTTGGGGTTGTGAGATCGAGCCCCATGTTGGGTGCAGAGATTATTTAAAAATAAAATCTAAAATACGTAATACATATATACACATAAAATACTTGTTTGGGCAAAATTTAAAAGTCACAAGTGTGGCCCACCACTTTCATTTTATAGATACAGATATTAAGGGCCAAAGGAGGGATCTGTCTGTTCACAGTGAAATGCAATATATATAGTCAAATTATTTCCAAAACCAGAAAATCTGGGATCGAGTTTAATGCTTCTGACCCTTAAATAAAATATTTTTAGTTACATAAACAACACAGGAATGCATGTTTATTGTGAAAGACTAAACAAGAAGTTTGTATTTAAGATAAAATGTAAAAGTGTCCTCCCACAATCCTACTTTTCCCCTCCCCGCCGAGTGAATGACTAACAGTATTTTTAGTTTTACCTAATTTGAGTCATCTTTTAAAAGGAGATTTTAGCCCATTCACATTTATTGTGATTTTTGGAGATCATATATATATATATGTATATGTATATATATATATATATATATATACATATACATATATATATATATGGACTTATCCCCTTAATCTTCTTTTATGTTTTACTTCTATAATGTTACTTTTATTTCTGGCTCTATTCTGCTTTTTTCCAATGAGATGAGAAACTTATAAGAACCTCATCACACTTTCACTATCACCACCTTGCCCTCTCCCTTCACATGGGTCTTGTGTTTACATATCTGCCTACCACATCCCGTGTGTAAATCATTTGGGATTTTACTTCCAGGTTGTAATTAGTTTTGTTCATTATGCATCAGTAGTTGTTTAAACCTAGTTATAAATATTGCTGCTTTCTTCATTCAACTACTGTTTCTTGCATGTTTTTTTGTATCCTCCATTTTTAATTCTATGAGTATATGTGTGATAGAATGCATTCTCGATTAATTCATTGAGGAAATCTGTTGTAAATTAAGTAAATTCTCACCTAATTTAAAAGCCCTTTGTATTAGATTGCTAGAACTACTTTAAGAAATACTCTACACTGGGTGGCTTCAACAACAGATATTTATTTTTTCACAGTTCTGGAGACTTGAAGTCCAAGATCAAGGTGTCAGCAGGGTTGCTTTCTTCTGAGATCTCTCCTTTTGAGTTGTAGATGGTTATCTTCTCCACATGCATCCATGGACTCCCCCCATGTGTGTCTGTGTCCCAATCTCCTCTATGTATAAGGACACCAATCATATTTGACAAGGGCACACTCATACAATCTCATTTTATTTTTAAATGCTCTACCTTCAAATATAGTCATAGTCTGAAGTACTGGAGGTTAGGACTTCAACATAGGAATTTGGAGACATAATTCATCCTTATGCTTCAGTGCTAATTCAGCAACCTCTAGAGTTGTACTGTACAATATAGTAGCCCTAGTCACATGGGGCTATTTAAATTGAAATTATTTTTAATTTTTAAAAAGATTTTAAAAAATTTATTCATTTGAGAGAAAGAGAGCTTGAGTGGGGTTGGGGGGGGAGTGAGAGGGAGAAGCAGACTCCTGCCGAGCAGGAAGCTGGACATGAGGCTCAATCCCAGGACCCTGGGATCATGACCTAAGCCAAAGGTAGATACTTAACTGACTGAGCCACACAGGTACCCCTAAATTGAAATTAATTAAGATGAAATTAGCAGTTGAGTTCCTCAGTCACAGTATCCATGTTTCAAATGCTCAATACCCATATGTGGCATAGATATAACATGTTTCCATCATTGTTGAAGTTCGACTGGATAGCAGTGCTCTGCAGTTTCTTCATCTGAAAAATGAAGCACATTTCTCTTGCATTCTGCGAAGAATAGATAATATTAAGCATGTGTTGGACATGTGTTGGACAGGTACCAGGGCACTCGGTCAATACTTCCTGAATGTTAACTCAGTAGTAATATTAGGACTAAGACCTGCTGTCCCCACCCCCTTGTTCCCCCAGAATAGCCATAGATGAGTAACCCTCGTGAAATCTAGGACATGAAGACAACCGGGCAAGAGTGAGGTGGGACAATGGGGACAATATCAAACACATGCCTTAAACCACTACCTTTATACCCCAAATCAGAATAAACATTATTCTATTTAATCCTCTCAACAACTTTGTAGAGAGGGGCGTCTGCGTGGCTCAGTGTCTTAAACCTCTGCCTTTAGCTCAGGTCATGATCTCAGGGTCCTGGAATCGAGTCCCTGCATTGGGCTCTCTGCTCAGCAGGGAGGCTGCTTCCCTTCCTCTCTCTTTGCCTGCCTCTCTGCCTACTTGTGATCTCTCTATCTGTCAAATAAATAAATAAAATAAAATAAAAAAAGCTTTGTAAAGAAGGTATTATTATACCCATTGTCTGAGTGAGGAATGAAGTAAATGCAGCTCATGAAAGCTCAGTGACTCCTCCAAAGCTGCACAGTTGGGTCAACAATGAGTCAATGGCAATGTCAGGACCTGAATCTACTGCTTCCTGCTCTTCTTTGCTCTAGAATACTAAAAGCTGGTAAGTCATGGGGAAATATAGATCACTAAGAAATACAGATCACTAAGAAATTCAAACCCAGATCTAACTCCAAAACCCTTCTACAATAGTGATTCCCAAATTTGTTTGCTCTCGGTCCCTCAGTAAACAAGTTTGAGCAACACACACATGCATATACACACACACTCATAAATAAATATGCGTATGTGTGCACATGTGTGTATTTATAAATTATTAACTACATTACTGTAATAATGTGTACTTATGAAACATATCTCAGAGTACACACTAAAAAAGATAATAATTAATGTAATAAAAGCCCTGATTCTTTTTCTCATATTCCAGTATTATTTTGCATGTTCCCAGGCCTGCCTTCCACTTCGGAAGCCCCTGCTCTGAACCATGCCACACAAAGAGAGAATATACTGTGGAAGAAATTATAGGCCTCAGAGTCTCCACTTGCATCTGCTTCATCCAAACTACTCTGAAAAGAAACATAATTGGACCATAATGTATTCAATGTCAGCCACATTCTTGGAGTAACTAGGGCTTTTCACTATTTCTATGCACCAGTGGTCTGACATTTGTCATTGGTTCTTATTTCAAAGAGAATTAATTTTAAACTACCATTCAAAAGCTGCTCCTGGCCATGTGTCCCATCCATGAAAGGCAAAGAAATGCACAAAGCAACACTTGAGCGTGTCAAAATGGTGCCTTTTTTTTCCCAAGAGAGGAAAAAAAATATTATCATCTTCACTGAAATGAAGTGATATGTAGTGAAACAAATATTTGATTTACCCAGATTTTTTTTTATTGGTCTTCTGGTTTTTATAGCCATTTATCACTTGCTGATTATAGGAGTAACTGTTCCCCACATAATGCTTTTCAGCTTAAAAGCACTACCATGTGTTTGATTCTCTTGGGAGTGATCTCTTTCCTCTCTCTCTCTCTCGCTGTTTCTGTCTCTCTTGCGAGCAGTGGGAGGACATAGGTATTATCATCCCACTTTCCAGATGAAGAACCCAGCTTGAAGGGTTAGGTCACATGGATGGTAATATGGCAAAGTCAGGACCTAAACCATGTTCTCTAATCTAGAGCCTATGCTCTGAGGGAAATTTTAACTAATCTGGTTGGCTGTGTGTTGTTGGAAGAGACAACCCTGTAGGTCTGAGAACTGCCGCAGGTCTGAGGACTTCCAGAGCCCAAGTCCCAGCTCCTCCGCTTCCCCCTGCTCTGAGAGATCAGTCGGGCTTTGTCTCAGTGGTCCCTCGGGGTCGGTAGCTGCTGTTCATACATTTGTTACTCTGCCAGTACAAAGCCGGAAGCAGTACAAGCTCCTGCAAATGGACAAATTCGAGAATCATCTCACAGAGGTTCAGAAGTGGATCGGTAGGATGGTCTTGTCAGGAGATGACTTCCACAGATTGAGCAGAGTCGATGACTGTTCACCTGTGTCAACAACAGATATTGAAACGATGCCTTTGAATCCAGCCCTTCTTCTTATCCCTGCCCCTCTTATTGCCCAGGTTCAGAGGTCCTGCCTAGACTTTTTCAGGCGCCTCCAACCACGTAGACTTCTCCTCCTCGTCTCCATCTCTCCCACTGCTACTGCATCTGATGATGGCACCTTGAGCCTGAAGACTGGCCTTAGCATCCCGTCACTATAAGATCAGGTTGAACAATTTTGACATGGCATTCAAGTTTCTTCATCTTGCCCCAATTAACTTTCCGCCTTTTTCTCCCACCACCCCACTTTCATTTATCCTATCTTCCAGCCTCTCCAATCTAATCACTGTTCTTTAAAAATAGCCAGCACTTTCATGCCTCTCTGCTTTGCTCATGTTCTGTCCTCTGCCTGGAATGTCCTCCGCCTCCTTAACCTGCCCCCTCTGGGGGGAATCTTCCTTATCCTTTTGTAAGCAGGTCAGATGCTGTCTCTTGAGTGCAGGCCTCCACACCCACCCTTTTCCAGGAGGGATGTGCCTCTCTCTGTGCCGGGCCCCCCAAACACTTCACGCTTCTCATTACAAGAAACTTTGGCTGGTTGTTCACATGTCCTTTTGGCTCATTAGCTGGTGGACTCCTGAAGGCAACAGAGAGTGTCTTATTTATTTTTGTGTCCTTGGTGTTGGCACCCAGTAGCCATTTGAAAATTTTGGGTTGAATTTATTTATATAACTGAGCGGTTTTGAGAGATCTCACGAGGGCTACATTTCTATCAGATCTGAACAAGCAGCAAAAGAGAAAGCACAAATTCAGCAAGAAGAAATTACTTATTTCCCCTTATGTCCACTCCATCTAAAATTTAAAAATAAGGATTGGAGGCATTTTTAGAGTAGTTGGAAGCTTTTTATTGACTGCCCCAAAATGTTCATGCCGTGCCTAAAGTGGAAATAGCAACGGGGTGGAAAGGATAGATACGGGTGTCTTTCTAGTCTCAGCTCTGCTATTAACTGCTGTGTGCCCTTTGACAGGTCAGTACCCCTTTCTGATTTCTTTATCTGTAAAATGTTCATGCTGAACAAGATGACTTTCAAGATGTCTTATAATTCTAAAATTTGATGATGCTTATTTTCTAGTTAGGAAAACCAAGTCTTTATTTCCCTTTGAGTGTGATGGTCCCTTAGCAATAAGAGGAGGTATTCCATATTGTCATAAAAACACTCTTACTTGACTATGGCCCCATTACATGAAAATTGGATATTAGAAATAATTCAAAATCGGGGCACCTGGGTGCCTCATTCGGTCGAGCATCCAACTCTTGATTTCAAGTCAGATCATGATCTCAGTCTCCACACTCATCAGGGTGTTAGCTTGAAGATCCTCTCCCTCTGTCCATCCCCCCACTCACACACTCTCTCTCAAATAAATAAATAAATGTTTAAAAAAATTAAAAAAAAATCAAAGCAAAAACAACAAATAAAAAACTCCTTACTGCTAAAGCATCAGGGTTCTGCCCCTTTAAGTTTGAAAGACCATACATCAGGGTAAAAGACCTCAGAAAGATGAGTTGATCTAATCTTGGGCTCATAAATATGAGGGAGGGAATAAAGTGGTCAAGTCATACATGAAGATGGTTTGCAAAGGGAGGAGAAGGTACTTGGATGTTGAGTTTTAAACTCAGGTTTTTAGGGAAGGCATTCCTTAATATGTCACAGGTACAGAGAGGAGTGGAAGTCTTCAGGATGGTGAGTCTGGCTATGTCACTGACTCCTGCGAGAGACTATGACAATTCCCTTTGGCATCACCTGAAAAGCCCCCTATTTTCTGAAATGCTGTTCTACCATTTTTAAAAATAAGCTTTATTTTTTCAAAATCAATTTTAGGTTTACAGCAAAATGAGCAGAAGGTGGAGAGAGTTCCCTGCCCCTACAGGTGCACACCCCGCCCCCCCCCCCAAGTATCAGTATCCTGCACAGAGGGGTACCTTTGTTGCAATCGAACCTACACTGACACATCATTATCATCCAGATTCCATAGTTTACATTAGGGCTCACTGTTGGTGTTTTACATTCTCTGAACTTTGATAAATGTATGATGACCTGTATCCACCATCAAAGGGTCATACAAAATAGGGTCAATGTACTAAAAATTCTCTGTGCTCTGTCTTTTCATCCTCCCTTGTCCCTTAACCTCTGGAAACCACTGATCTTTTTATTGTCTTCGTAGTTGTGTGTTTTTTTTTTTTAAGATTTTATTCATTTATTTGAGAGAGAGAGAGAGAGAGAGAGAGAGACCATGAGTAAGGGGAGGAGCAGAGGGACAAGCAGACTTCCCACGGAGTGGGGTGAGCCCAACGCTTGCCTTGATCCCAGAACCCTAAGATGCACTGAGTCAAAGCCGGATGCTTAACTGACTGAACCACACAGGCACCACCTTATTGTCTTCGTAGTTTTGCTTTTCCTGGAAAGTCGTATCATTAGAATCTGACAGTTTGTAGCCTTTCATGATTAGCTTCTTTCACTTAGTAAGATGCAGTCAGGTTTCCTCCATTTCTTTTCATAGCTTGATAGCTCATTTCTTTTGAGCATCTAACAATATTAATTGAAAGACTCGTTTTCCTATTATTTGATGATTTATTTGTATATTTTGGATAATAAACAGTCCTTTATCAGGACCAGATAAACAGTCCTTTATCAGATGTCTTTTTCAAGTATTTTCTCCCCATCTCTGGTTTGTCTTCTCATTCTCTCGTCAGTATCTTTCACAGAGATGTTCTTCTCATTCTTCACAGACACACTTAAACAAAATTCTACTTTTAAACAGTTTTAGCAGAAATACCATTCAACCAGAAATTTCTTTCTAGGCTATAGAAGTAGGTTTTGTTTTACTTCTATTTCCTTGACTTAGGAATGAATAGAGACAGAATTTAGAAAAATCATCTGTGGTCAAATTTGAGATATAACTTGCCATATGTGTTTCAGATATCCATTGAGGGGATGTCTGGGATTGGCTGACTTCAACCCAATTTCCTAAACCAGTTTTTGTCACATCTGAGGTCATTGACCAAAAGATTTCATCTAATGTGTGATAAACCCACAGGAGATAGAATGTTTTTCTCACTGACTATACATACTGTTGTAGCAATGTCTGTCCCCTGAAAGGAGAGGGTGAAATGCCTTGTAAGCGAGGAACAATTTCCTCAGATTTGCTGGAACCTAAGAAATGCCTCCTATTTCCTGGAGGATGGGAGGACTTGGCCTCATGAGTATTTGCGAGAATGTGGTCAGGGCAATAAGGATCTCTAGTCATAGAATGACATATTGCTGGAGGGGGCCAAGAGGGTGACAACTGTGGATCTTTTTATAGATGTGGATCCTTTTATAGATGCTGAGATATGGTACTCGTGGTTGTGTTGTAGTTATTGTTGACTCGTTTGGTGATATTTTAAGTCTATGAATTCCTTCTACCAGGTTGTCCCCAAACACTAGAATTTGAAAATGCTCCAAGAACTCTTAGAGGGTATAGAGACCATTCAGTGGGACCATAGAACTTGATGAGCATGAGACCCTGTGATATTTTCAGTCTTCAAAGAAAGATTGCATTACACATTCTCTGTTGAATGTGTGAAGAAATCTTGGGACCAGAAATCTTGGGACCGTTTTCAATAAAAATGTTTTCTTTGTAGATCCTATGATAGTTGAAAATTAAATATCATTTTCTATTCTGGAGACTGAGAAGAAATACTGAACATAAAGATCATGTTTCAGGGAAAATAGAGAATCTTAAAAACATGCCATGTGAGGAGGAACTGCTCAAAGAACCAGACACATTTAACTCAGAGAAGAGTTGATGATGGTGGGAATGTGAAAATGGATAGCAAATCTTCAAATGCCTGAAAACCTGAAAACCTGTCCTATATATAAGGAAGGAATAAATTTGTTCCAAGATAAGGAAAAACTGGGACTAATGAGGGTACACCTTGCAGATAGACTGATACTGTTTCAACATATAAGAAAATCTGAGTTATCTAACAACATAGTGCTTCCTTTTTCACTTCATGGCAATAATAGAAAATGGAAGAATTCTACAGCCCACTGTGGATAAGAGTAGCCCAATGACTCTGACATGCCTGAAGACTGAGATATGTAATATCTTAGCCAGCTGTGACCCTTTCACAGCACAGTGATTGGGAGGCTCTGTGATAATAGCATCAGTGGTCTCTGAAAAGAGTAAATTCCCCATCACAGGAAATCTTCAAGTAGATTTAGGAAACAACTCAGATGGAGTGTTGTGATGGCATTTTTAAAAAGTTCTTTAAAATGTATATGCTTTTTATTGAATAGCTTGTGGATTTTGAGAAATACATAGACTCCCATAACCACTACCACAGTGAAGATACAGAAGAACTTTTGTACTTCCCCTTTAGTCAAATCCACTTCCATCCTTAACCACTGGTTAACAGAACTTAACCTATCTGTTCTCTGTCTCTATAGTTTTGCCCTATTTGAGTATGTTGTGTAAAAAGAATTACACAGTATCCAGCTTTTTGAGTCAAGTATCTTTCAGTTTGCAGCGTGTACTTGAGATTCATCCGTGTTGTTGACTCATCCATAGTTTTTCTTTTTTATTGTTGAATAATATTCCATTGTATAGATCTACCATAGTGTCCATCCATTCACTAGTTGAAGAATATTTGAGGGACCTCTGGTTTCTAGTACAGCACATAAGGAATTTGGAAGTCATCACTTCATTCTAACAGCAAGTAAAAAGCTTAAGAAACTAAAATCAGCAACTTTTCTTAGATCCGCTAGAGAATCAAGATCACAGAACTGCTGCCCCCCAAATTGGAGATGCAGTTAGTTGGATATGGAGAATCACAATTTACTAGAATAGGAACATCCATGTAAACCAGTACTGGATTTCCATTACCCAGTGTATCATGTCCAGCTTTCAACAAAAAATTAGAAGACATATCAGTAGGCAAAAAGGAGAATTTGAAGAGTACAATATGACAAGGGAGTTGGAGTTATCTGTCCAGGAATTTAAAATAACTATGGTAAATATACTAAGAGCTTTCATGGAAAAAGTAAAGTATAGGCAAGAAAAAAAAATACGCATGGTAATGTAAGCAGAGAGATGGAAATTCTTTTTATTTTCATTTTATAATTTAAATTAAATCAATTAACATATTGAGTATTATTAGTTTCAGAACAGAGTTCAGTGATTCATCAGTCTTTTTTAAAAAAATATTTTATTTATTTATTTGACAGAGAGATATCATGAGCAGGCAGAGAGGCAGGCAGAGAGAGCGGGGGAAGCAGGCTCCCTGCTGAGCAGAGAGCCCGATGCGGGGACTCGATCCCAGGACCCTGAGATCATGACCTGAGCCAAAGGCAGAGGCTTAACCCATTGAGCCACCCAGGCACCCCGATTTGTCAGTCTTATGTAACATTCAGTCCTCATTATGTCATGTGCCCTCTTTAATATCCATCACCCAGTTACCCCATCCCCTCCCCTCCAGTAGCCCTCAGTTTGTTTCCTGTGATTAAGAGTCTCTTATGGGGGGCACCTGGGTGGCTCAGTGGGTTAAAGCCTCTGCCTTCGGCTCAGGGCTCAGGTCATGATCTCAGAGTCCTGGGATTGAGCCCGCATCAGGGTCTCTGCTCAGCAGGGAGCCTGCTTCCTCCCCTCTCTCTCTCTGCCTACTTGTGATCTGTCTGTCAAAAAATAACATCTTTAAAAAAAAAAAAAAGGAGTCTTTTATGGTTTGTTTCTCTGATTTCATCTTGTTTTATTTTTTCCTCCCTTCCCCTACGCTCCTCTGTTTGTTTTTTAAGTTCCATGTCTGAGTGAAATCATATAATTGTCTTTCTTTGATTGACTTATTTTGCTTCACATAATACCTTCTAGTTCCATCCACATCATTGCAAATGATAACGTTCTCTTTTTTTGATGGCTGAGTAGTTTTCCATCATATATATGCCACACCTTTTAAAGATTATTTATTAATTATTTTTATTAACATATTATTTGCCCCAGGGGTACAGGTCTGTGAATCATCACTCACAGCACTCACCATTTCATATACCCTCCCCAATGTCCATAACCCAACCAGCCTCTCCCAGCAACTCTCAGTTTGTTTTGTGAGATTAAGAGTCTCTTATGATTTGTCTCCCTCCCAATCCCATCTTGTTTCATTTTTTCCTTCCCTACCCCCCAAACCCTCCCTCTGCCTCTCAAATTCCTCATATCAGGGATAACTGATGTCATATGATAACTGTCTTTCTCTGATTGACTTATTTCGCTCAGCATAATACCCTCTAGTTCCATCCATGTCATTGCAGATGGCAAGATTTCATTTCTTTTGATGGCTGCATAGTATTCTCTTGTAGATATATACCACATCTTGTTTATCCATTCATCTGTTGATGGACGTCTAGGTTCTTTCCATAGTTTGGCTATTGTGGACATTGCTGCTATAAACATTCAGGTTCATGTGCCCCTTCGGATCACTACATTTGTATCTTTACGGTAAATACCCAGTAGTGTGATTGCTGAGTCATAGGGTAGCTCTATTTTTAACTTTTAGAGGAACCTCCATGCTGTTTTCCAGAGTAGCTGCACCAGCTTGCATTCCCACCAACAGTGTAGGAGGGTTCCCCTTTCTCTGCATCCTCTCCAACATCTGTCGTTTCCTGAGTTGTTCATTTGAGCCATTCTGAATGGTGTGAGGTGGTATCACATTGTGGTTCTGATTTGTATTTCCCTGATGCCAAGTGATGTTGAGCATTTTTTCATGTGTCTGTTGTCCATCTGGATGTCTTCTTTGCAGAAATGTCTGTTCATGTCCTCTGCTCATTTATTGATTAGATTATTTGTTCTTTGGGTGTTGAGTTTGATAAGTTCTTTATATATTTTGGATACTAGCCCTTTATCTGATATGTCATTTGCAAATATCTTCTCCCATTCTGTCGGTTGTCTTTTGGTTTTGTTGTCTGTTTCCTTTGCTGGTGTTGCATCTTTTTTATGCATTCATCTGTCAATGGATATCTGGGCTCTTTCCAGAGTTTGGCTATTATGGACATTGCTGCTATAAACACTGGGGTGCAGGTGCAGCTTCGGATCACTACATTTGTATCTTTGGGGTAAATACCTAGTAGTGTAATTGCTGAGTGGTAGGGTAGCTCTATGTTCAACTTTTTTTTTTTTAAATTTAAAAAAGATTTTATTTATTCATTTGACAGACAGAGATCTCAAGTAGGCAGAGAGGCAGCCAGGGACAGAGAGAGAGGGAAACAGGCTCCCTGCTGAGCAGAGAGCCCTATACGGGTCTCGATCCCAGGATCCTAGAATCATGACCTGAGCCAAAGGCAGAGGCTTTAACCCACTGAGACACCCAGGCACCCCTATGTTCAACTTTTTAAAAAGTTTTTATTTATTTATTTGAGAGAAAGAGAGTGAATGAGAGAGAGTGTGAGAGGGGAGAGGGTCAGAGGGAGAAGCAGACTCCCTACTGAGCAGGGAATCCAGTGTGGGAATGTGGGACTTGATACTGGGACTCCGGGATCATGACTGAGCTGAAGGCAGTCGCTTAACCAACTGAGCCACCCAGGGGCCTTATGTTCAGCTTTTTGAGGAACCTCCATACTGTTTATCAAGTGGCTGCACTAGTTTGCATTCCCACCAACAGTGTAAGAGGGTTACCTCCAAGAGATGGAAATTCTAAGAAAGAATGAAGAAGAAATGCTGGAAATCAAATATACTGTAGGGAAATAAAGAATACCTTTGGTGGGTTCATTAGTGGACTGGACACACTGAGGAAATAATCAGTGAGCATGAGGCTATGTCAATAGAAATTTCCAAAACCGAAAAGCAAAGAGAATAATCACTGGAAAAAGTGGAACAGTATACCCAAGAACTGCAGGACAACTATAAAAGCTGCAACATATACATAATGAGAATACCTAGAGAAGAGAGAAAGGAACAGAAGAAATACTTGAAAGAATTATGGCAGAATTCCCAAATTAATGTCAGACACCGAACCACACATCTAGGAAGCTCAGAGAACATCATGAAAGATAAATGCCAAGAATATTTGGGCTGTTTCTAGTTATGAGTGAATAGGAATAAATATGCCACAAATATTAATATAAAGGTTTTTGTGTGAACATAACTCTTCATTTTTTGAAGTAAATACTTCAGAGTGGAATGTGTGAATCATAAGATAAGTCCATATTTAACTTTATAAGGAACGATCAATTTGTTTTCCAAAGCATGTGGATCATTTTGCATTCCCATCAGCAATGAATGAGAGTTCCAGTTGCTCTGCGCCCTCACCAGCAGTTAGCATGATCAATTTTTTGGTTTTGAAATTTGAGCCTACAGTGGTATTTTAGTGTGGTTTAAATTTGCATTTCTTCAATGAACAGTGATGCTGAGAATCTTCTTGTGTGCCATTTATGTATTTTCTATCATAAACCAACTTTTCCGATCTTTTGCTCACTTAAAAAAAAAAATCAGATCTTTTTGGGGTACCTGCTGGCTCAGTCAGTGGAACATGTGACTCTTGATCTCAGGGTCATGAGTTCAACTCCCATGTTGGGTTAGAAATTATCTAAAAAACATAAATAAAAATTAAAAAGAAATAAAGCTAAAAAAAAGAACCGGATTGTTTTTTATTGTTGATTTTTGAGCATTCTTTATGTATCTAGAATACCAGGGCTTTGTTAGATGTGTAATTCGCAAATATTTTTGCCAGCCTGCAGCTGGTCTTTTCATTTTAAAAATATTTTTAAAACCTGTTTAAGGGTACGCATTATTCAGTTTGATAAAGTACTATTTAATAATTGTGTCTTTTGCGGTGCCTAGCTAACTCAGTTGGAGGAACATGAGACTCTTGATCTTGGGTTTGTGAGTTTGAGCCCCATGTTGGGCATAGAGATTACTTAAAAATATAAATAAGTAAAAGTAAAACTTTTTTTTGTTTTTCATGAATCATGCTTTCAGTGTTGTATCCAAGAACTTTTTGCCTAGCTCAAAGTAACAAAGATTTTTCTCCTCTTTTCTTTAAAATGTTTGATAGTTTACTTTTTACATTCAGGCATACTATGCATCTTGAGTTTATTTTTGTGTAAGGTGGAAGTGTATGTTGGTGTTTAGTTTTGTGTGGATATTGATGTCTAACTGTGTTAGCACTATTTGCTGAAATGACTGCTCCTTTTCTATTGAAGTCCCTTTACAAAACAAACAAAACAAGACAAAACAAAACCCAATGACTGTATTTGCATGGGTCTATTTCTGGACTCTCTATTGATTCTTGATCTCAGTAAAATCTCTGGAGAATGTCCATTTTTTGTTTGCGCTATTGAGTCCATTCAATGAATTTCTTTTTATTTCAGAAACTATATTTTTAAGATCTAAAGTTTCTGGGGTGCTTGGGTGGTTCAGTTAGTTAAGTGTCTGCCTTTGGCTCAGGTTTTGATCCTGGGGTCCTGGGATCAAGCATCATGTCAAGGTCCCTGCTTAGTGGGGAGTCTGCTTCTTCCTCTCCCTCTGCTGCTCGCCCTGCTTGTGTGCACTTTCTATCTTGCTGTGTCAAATGGATAAATAAAACCTTTTAAAAAAAGATCTAAAGTTTCTACCTTATTATGTCAGAGTCACCCCTAAGGGATTTCCTTCTCCAAGTTTCTCATCCTTGGAATTTCCCTGACTCTTTGGTTCCCAGGACTCCTTTTTCCTAGCCCTCTGACTAGAAAGCCAGTATTTCTCTCAGAATTTTAGCTCATGCCCTTGGACACAATTCTGAGCACTTGGAGTGCCTCAGGGCACCCTGAAGAGAAAAAAGAAGAAAGTAATAGGAATCCCATCATCTCTGGACCCTTGAAACTCCTTTTTCCAATCCCTGTGCACTGAGGGATGGTTGTCTTAAGGTTTTAAGTCTCCATGTCCCAGCTGCCGTCACCATGACAGTGCCACTTTAGGACTGGACTGGGAGGGGAAAAAGAAGAATAAAAATAAAAAAATTAAAGTGTTTCTCCCCATCTTCAGATTAAGGGATCCCTTTCCTGATCCTCTGGCTAGAAAAGGGGGTATCTTTCAGATTTTTTTGCTGTCATACTATGGCTCAGTTCCAGGGCTCAGCCCGCCCTCTGACTAAAGCCAAGAAATAAAGAAGGAAAGAAAAACCAAGTTCAGTCAACTGCCACACAAGTTGTTCTTCAAGTTTTGACTTCCCCTCTCAATTTATTTGTTACTCTTTACTTTTCGGAGTCCTCAGCTAATTGCTTTTATATTCTGTCCAGAGATTTTGTTTATAATCAATGGGAGAGATAGGTTGTAATGGGCTTACTCTATATTGATTCCTACCAGAAGTCCTGTAATGACAATCTAAATCTGGTTGAAGATTCTTCTAGATTATTATTCTCAAAACTAGCAACTTATTTGAATTAACTGGGAAACTTAAAAAACCCAACGATCCCAGGGTCCTATCCCAGACTCATCTCTGACGATAGGAACCCAAGAATCTATAGAAAATGCTTCTGGGTTTCTGACATAGCCACTTGGCACCAGATTAGGGGTGCTAGAAGTTTGGGAACCCCTGGATGAGATGATCTCCAGGTTTCTTTCTAACCCTGAGATGCCCAAGTTCTATATTCAGAATAGTCCATTCATGAAGCTGCTTTTAAGTGAGTTGCCAGTCTGCTTGCTTCCCTCAAGTTTTTAACTGAAGCTTAGATGATACAGGACATCCCAAATAATGTCACAGTGTAGACAAAAACATAAATAGAACTAAAAGGCAAAGTCAACATAGTAAAACCAACAGACCAAATAGACTCACAACCTGTAAGACTAGTTTTGTGGCAATTACAACTTCTTGGAATAATAGCAGCAATGAATTCGAAGCCTGCTTTATTTGCCATTAGCCAGGGAGAATCCAGGATATACGCTAGTCTGAGGATTAGTGGTTTCATTAGGCAACTACTTTCCTCCCTAGGATGAATTCCCTCCCATATATTTGACAAAATTCTTTCGGTCGAGTGCAGTTCTACTTATGTGGCAGGAATCACTGGTGAGTTTAAATTTGCTTTTCGTGAAAATATATTTCTAAGAGAACTCAGAAATTATTTCCTTGAGCTCACACCTGTGAAAGAAGAAACCAGACCTGAGAAGTGAAGGGTCTTGTTTGGGCGGTGGGGAGGGTCAGAGCCTTTGGCTCCTGGGCCGTGAGTTTTCTGTCTGACTGAACTGAGTCAGGTGAGTCCTTGGAAGGCGAATGTCCTGGCCTCATCTCCGAGCTGAGTCAGTTAGCTGTACTGGGCAGTGGCACGGTTCCATGCAGTACATTTGTAAAGGACACTATGGCCTAAAAATGGTTTAGCTCCTAGGTTTGCGGCCATGAAAATATTGGCAACCAAAATGACCACAGCTTGTAAAGTACCAACTTGCTGGCCGGTTCCTATTCTCTGGGCACTGGGAAGCTGACAGCCCCTGGCCACCTCTGGAACATCACCTATCCCATTTCTTCCCCAAAATGCCCCTGTGGAGTCAGGGTTTAATCAGGGAAGCAGAACCATGGTGAGTTATGATGTAAGGGAAGTCTTG
This sequence comes from Mustela erminea, assembly GCF_009829155.1. Taxonomy (NCBI): domain Eukaryota; kingdom Metazoa; phylum Chordata; class Mammalia; order Carnivora; family Mustelidae; genus Mustela; species Mustela erminea. The sequence continues at coordinate 72,830,323 of NC_045622.1, forward strand.
TAGGAGCTGGACCGTGGTCAGTTGGAGGAGGAGCTGGGGAACTAAAGGTTTGAGAGGGTGAGTTGGAGAATCAGAGCGGTCACCAACCCCTCAGTCCGAGGAACCAAGCATTCCGCTGTTGGCCAACTCAAAAAGCACAACTGTAATAACATGAAGGGGTTTTGTGAAATGTTCTTCTGGCTTACGTAACTCAGTACAGTGTAAAGCATTACAGGTGGAAGCCTGAAAAACAGAGACGCCTCAGAAGTTCAGTCCTCATTTGCCGGTGAATAGTCTGGAAACAGCCCATCTTCCACAGTCTGGAAATGTGTGGCGGCTTTAGTATGGTGGCACTCAGGAGTGCGGTGTTCTGGAATCGGTGCCGCGCGGTTGGCAGACGGACCTGCAGGTCCTTGCTGGCTCTGCACCCTTGGGCTGCGACTGGGGGCACGTTCTTCCTGCTTTCTGCAATTAGCTTCCTCATTTGCAAAATGGGGTCAGTAGTAAGCACCTGATAATATTCTGAAGTAGGTATAATGGTAGCTACTCAATAAAAATGATTCCTTTTAACTCTTGAGTCCCACTCTTTCCCTTAGTACATCTAGGACATGTCCATTTCTTAAGAATATCTTCATGCAGAAATGCCCTCATTGTCTAAGGGCTGGATTTTGATAATGAAGAAAAATATATAATTTATATTCAACATTCCTGGAATTCCATCATGGTCCCAGATTCTCAGTATCAACAAGTTTGGATTCATGTGGACAGTAAGAAAGACAATGGGTTAGCAAGGGGGACACCCAAGATGAAGCTCATGGCCTTCCCCCCCAGGAGAAAGGAAGAGCTTTCCTTAAGTAGTTAGAAATCCATCAACTTGCAATGGTTTATAAAAGCAAGTGTGGTGACTTCAGTTCCTCTGGAATCCTCCGGTTTTCTTTGGGTTAGAAAAGAGATTTATCATGAGGGTAGAGGGAAGAGGCAAATGAAAGCTGATATCAAATTCGGAGAGAGAGAACTGTAAAAATAGAGCTTGAAAGGCATAATACTCTGGAGCCATTTATTTTAGGAGCATATAGACCTACATGTCAAATAGCCCCAAGGGTATTATTGTATCATAGCTGGTCTATATTGTTGGTTGACTTTGAATTTTTAAAAATTTTTTTAAAAGATTTTATTTATTTATTTGACAGACAGAGATCACCAGTAGGCAGAGAGGCAGGAAGAGAGAGAGGGGGAAGCAGGGTCCCCGCTGAGCAGAGAGCCCCACTAGGGACTCAATCGCAGGACCCCAGGACCTCGAGATCATGACCTGAGCTGAAGGCAGAGGCTTAACCTTAACCCACTCAGTCACCCAAGCGCCCCAGGTTGACTTTGAATTTAACAAAATAGTGCTCAAGAGTTTCTGAAACATGAAGAATAATTTGATTTACAAGTCCTCTATTTAGGAATCTAGGGGGCGATGTTATCATTTTAGAAAGATTTCAGTTCACAGTAACTAGAAGTTTTCATTCAGGATAAACTTCTAGTAGATTCACACACAGAGGATCTTTTCTTATCCAAAGTAGGATAATAGGCACTGTTTTGCGTAACATTTTTAACCTAAAATGATGACCCTTTTCCTTCCAATTTATCTCTTATTTAGGCCCACAAGATTTGAAAACTACCAGTCGGTGATACACACTGTAGGGAATCTGCAGTCCACCCACACTCCTTGATATAATTAATAGGATTGCTCAGACAGCTTATCTACTTAAGTTCTGAAAATCTCTTTATCCTTTATCCGCAGGAACACTAATCGCCTGAAAAGGACTGGGCTGAAGGAAGTTGTTTCAAAGCCAAGTTTAACAGAATTTTTTTTTGTATCAAATTCTATCAGTTTCCTGGGTTCTTTGCATCTCTTCTTTCAACTAGTTCCCTTTCAGGTATTTTAAGTGGTACTTTGCTTTCGCTTGAACATGTGAGTTGCTTGCCTTGCTGGTAAGAAAAGCACCTTACCTATTCACTACTCAGCTGGATTCGGCCAGGCCCAGAGAACAGGGAGCTGCCTGCTCTGCGAATTGGGAGGCCTTGGCTCTGGGGTTCCCTTTGTGATTTGGTAAGAGCCCTTTAGCTACCAGGCGTGGAAATGCTTGGCAACTTTAAGCCAAGGAAACTTATTGGAAGGACACCAAAGGCCTGCAGAATCAGTGGATGGCTAAAAATCAGGCTGGAACAGGAGCAGGTGCCATGGCCTTTCCAGAAGCTGGGACACAGAAGCCCCAGGAATATAGTCTTGCAGGCGGAAAGGCATGAGGAGAGAGATCCCCGCTAGGGTGAAATAGAACATCAAATCCCAGGGAGGTTGGCTGAGGCTGGGTGACACGCCCACTCCTGCTAGATATGGGAGGGGCCCCCAGGTACAGCCAATGGGCTCCACTTACTCATTCCTTAAGAGGAAATCAGGGGGCTGCTGAAGAAAAGAAGTTGCAAGCCGAACAGGTAAGTTGATTCCTGCTTTAAAATGAACGGAGGGTCCTTCTCCTATGAAAACCTTTCAGGTTATGGTGTCCCTGTGCTGTTTGCTTCTATGAATGTCTCTAAAACCAATGAACAATAATAAGACAAACAGGAAGAAGAGAGGAGAATAAGTGGGTTAGTAGTAGTGATGACTTCACTGTGTAGTAGTGGTTGTATCTGTTAGCTATTGCTGTGTAACATGTTACCACAAATAGCATCTTTTTTTTTTTTTAAGATTGTATTTATTTATTTGAGAGAGACAGAGCAAGAGAGTGAGCAGCAGGCAGAGGGACAGAGGGAGTGGGAGAAGCAGGCTCCCTGCTGAGCAGAGAGCCTGATGCGAGCTTGATCCCAGGACCCTGGGATCACGACCTGAGCTGAAGGCAGACACTTAATTGACTGAGCCACCCAGGTGGCCCACAAATAGCATCTTAAAACATTACAGATTTCCCATCTCACAGTTCCTATGGGTCAGGAGCTAGGGAGCAGCTTAGTTGGGTTTTCTGCTGGAAGTGTCCTAGGGCTATGTTCATGGTGTCATTTAGAGTTGCTGTCTCATCTGAGGTCTACCTGGGGAAAGATCCGTGTGCAAGCTCACTCAGGTTGTTGGTAGAATTCATTTCCTTGCAGCCCTAAGTAGGACTGAGGATTTCGGTTTCTTGTTAGTTTCAACTGCGGGCTCCCCTAAGCTCCAAGAATACCGCCCACGGACCCTGGCTGTGTAGGGGTTCCCCTAACTGGATTACACTACAATCTTGTGTGGTGTAAGCACATAACCATGGACACATAACTACACATACACCATCCCCTTTACTGCAGTATGTTAGGTAAAAGGAGGACATAGGTCCCACCCACACTGAAGGGAAGGGGGTCGCACAAGACATGAACATCAGCAAGTGGGGATTTTGGGAGCAACCTCATGAACCTGTCCGAGTAGAAGAACTGAGTGGGATGATCTCCAGAGCTGTCTTGAAGTCAAACATAGCTCGTTCTTTCTATGCACCTGATTTCCCCAAACCTCAGTGGTGGGAAGGTGCTTCTTCATGTGAACCGATAGAGGGGGCGCAAAACCAAATCTTAGCTTCCAATCCCTCTAGCTCAGCTTTAGGGATGGGCGGGGGGATGTAAGGAGCGTCATTGCCTCAGAGCTACTATGACTGGGCTGGTTTTTCTGGGTCATATGTGTGTAGTGGAAGCTGGTGGCCTCCACTGAACGGTATCCTTTGCTGATATTTAGCGTTTAGCAAGTTACTATCTCTTTACTGCTTTAACTTATGCACGCGTACGTACTGTCTTCCTCAACTCTATTACAAGCACCTTAAAGGCCTTTCTTACATCAGGAACCATTCATCCATACATTCAACCATACATCAGGAACTCATCCAAGTATGAGAAAGGAAAGGCAGAGGTACTTTGGAAGAAGTAGCTCCTATTGGTTCTCTACAGTGAAGGAAAGGGAGGCTCTAGGCCAATGTGAAAATCTGCTCTTGGCTGTAGTTGGCTGTGCAAACAAAACATGTGTATTTGAAGGGGATGATCTTAGATTACCCCGAGTGTGCTTGGTTCTTAGGCAGCTAGGCAGGCGTGTGTTAGCCGCTGGGTGACAGTGGAAAAACCAGGACCCTTGAGTCATTCCATATTCTAGCAGTGTGATTCTGGACTTAGTGCTTTAATCCCTGTGCGCCTGGGTGACCTCATAGTTTTAGCATATGGAGATAATGCCATTAAAATGCATAGCACAGTGGCTAGCCTATAGTAAATAGCATGAGGATCCTCTAAGACCCTGATCAGTGAAGGCCCACCGTCAACGTGAAGGTGCAGTTAGTTCATCCCACAACAAGGGGGCCAAGGAGATGCACTCTTAACCCCTCCTAGCTTTAGTCTGGAGCTCCTGAGGCTTTAGTGTGGTAGTTCCTTGAGTAAATGAGAATCCCCACTGCTGCTTTTCCATCCCCAAAGCCCAGCTGTTTGGAAAGTGTGGTGGGAGGACCAGAACTGCAGTCCGTCCTCTGTATGTGGCTGGAGACCCAGAGACGGGGCTGGGTGCCGGTTGGGTCAGGCCCACAGAGGGAGCACCCCTGTTCCTGTCTTTCATTTCTAATCTCCCCAGGCATGGTGGAAAGTACAGGAGACTCAGCTGGGTGTCCATGGCCAAGCAACAGCCAAAGCCATTTTCACTGCTGAAAAGTAGAGCCATAGGGAGGATCAAAAGGGGGGAAGGAATGTAGGGCCATTTTATAAACGTGGGGCATCTACGGGAACCTCGGAGGTACTGCCCTTTACCAAGGACCCGCCTCCCCGGCTAGTGAGGCTTTCATTTCCTCCCAACAGTGCCCGAACCAGCCACATGAAAATGTGAAATACATTTTAGAGAAGTTTTAATTTGAACAACTTATGATTAAAAATATGTTTATAAATAATTTTTCCATAGACTTGATTGAGGATTCTTGCAAACTTTACAAAAGGACACATGGCAACAAGAAACAGTTTAAAGGAATTACAAAAAATATAGCTATAGCCTCCCATTTAAAAATACAACATTATACATCACAGCGTTTTCATTGTGCAAAGGTGAGGAGAATGGTGCATTGCGCAGGTCACGTAGTCACTCAAAGGAAAGTAAACTTGAATAAGGTTACATTGCATAATAGTATAGGCACAACTGAGACGATGAATCCTTTCCTCTGGAAGTTAATACACCTTAGTTCAACATTTTGCTTTTAGTGCTCGCTTCGGCAGCACATATACTAAAAACATTTTGCTTTTATCCGGTCGGAATGACGGCTGAAATTAACTTAGTACAAATATGTGTGTGTGTGTGTGTGTGTGTGTGTGTTTGTATGTATATAAGTAGGAAAACAAGTGTCTGCTTTGAAATTAAGTAAACCCCCAACATATTTACAGTATTTTCAGAGAATATATTCTCCAAATAAGTCTGATCACATCTTCTCTATTGAACAACTCTTTAAGAAAATTAAATGGAGTCCAATCTGTAAATTAGTGGACATCCTCCGTGGAGACTTCCAGTTTTCGCTGTGGGACAAACAGAGTTCCTACGGAGGTTTTATTAGCACCATCGAAATCCACACAGAATGGGCCGGTCGGCTTCCCTGGTCCACCTGGGGTCCGGAAGAAACTTTCGGCCACTGACTGTGACCCTTTGGGTGTGACGGGAACAGGCTGATCAGAAAGAGAGAATAGGAAAAAGATGTCAAGTCTGCACAGATAGGTACGGCCTACTAGCCTCGGAGGCCGGAACTGGAAGGGCAGGGCACAGAAAAGGAAGCTGGCATCTTCTGCAATTGGCCGGGAGGACTGTGGACTCCTTGGTACTTCTCCAGGGTTTGGAAGGCAGTTAGGCCTTCAGTTTCCTCCTCCTCCTCCTCCTCCCATCCTTTCCCTCTCCAGGGAAGAGAAGCAAAAGCGAGTCTTCCATGATACTGATATTTGGGCCTTAATAACCCAAGGAGGGAAAAAAGCCCATTAAATGTAAATGCTCTCACCTGTTGTGTCCCCATCACAGCAACTGATTGTCCATTTGGTTGGTTCTGGCCTGGGACAGGAGAGTCGTACCTGGAGGCCCTTCCTTGCTGAGTGCCTGCATTATCTGATATGACACTAACAGCCTCTATTCTTGGAGACACGGGAACAGCTCCTGGGCTGGCAGACACCTGCACACTGGGGGAGAGGAGTCCCAGGTGCTGCAGGGTGAAGTTTACAATGGCTGAGCTTGGGTTCTGGACGGGAACGGGGTGGCTCGAAGTGAGAGCCGGGCTGTTCCCAACAGGGACGGCTGCCACAGAAGTTGGTGAGACCATTAGCTTCAGAGGTGTTACATGGAAAGAGGGAAAATTAACAGCAGTGAGTTCGGATGATGTCACTGGAATAACACCTGGAAAGAAAATGGGGGAAGATATCTTAAAAGCACAGGCATTTGTCCTGGAAGCTTACAAGGCTTACGTGAACTTGAGCCTGACCCACATGTGAATAGTGTTTTAGGTACACTCACCTGTGATTGGGGAGCTGTAGATCCTGTGGTTTGGGGACAGTGTACTTGAGTTTTCTTTACTGGATAGAATGGACTCTGCCCCCAGGGATGAGCACTGGGTGAGAGGGATTAGGTATCCCGATGGGAACAGGGTCTAGAAAACAAGGAAGGATTTATTTTACACACAAGTGTGGAAGGACAATGGCTATGTGCCTGTGCTGTATCCCTCTGTGGTGGTTTATCAGTGCATCCAACAGTATGAGCTATGGGTGGGCCAGCCATAGGGCTAGCAGAAGAAAATATCCCTCTCTCCTCATCTAACACTTGTCCTGAATATCATAAGCCATTGGTTTCCTAGATGTGGTGGTCTTAGGAAGTGTCCTAAAGCCAGAAGTGAGCCTGCTTAAGGGTAGAATTTGCCCAACACACCCCCCTCACATGGACATCCCAAGTCCCCCCAGGAGAATTTTTGGTATGATGTGGTGCTATCAGAACCATGTTTAATGCAGTTGGACACCATAAAGGCCCTGTCATATTATTATAGGATTGTTCTTAAATCATGTTAGGATGGTCATTTCCCAAAGTGTTCCGAGTGTTCTGAGGAACTCTGGTTCCATGGGATGCAAGTTGGCCCGAGTCATGGTGGAACAGGTCTTGGGAATGCTGAATCAAACAAAGGAAAATGCTGTCTTTATTAGAGAATTTCTCAGGGGCTTTGATGATGGCACGCATTGTAAATCTCCAGGGGGCATCCAGCATGTAGCATTTCCTGGGCGATTTGGCAGCTAAATTTTTGGTAGTATTGGTATTCAAGGGAAACATTTTAAGAAATGGTGAAAACCCCTTTAAGAAAGGGGTTGTCAAATCACAGGCCAAAATGCGGCCTCCAGGCTAGCTGGGTGAATGAAATTGCATTGGAACCCAGCCATGCCCATTCATTTATGTTCTGTCTATAGCTGTTTGCTTCTATTCTGACAATGGCAGAGTTAATAGTCAGCACAGAGACCATACGGCCCGCAAAGCCAAAAATACTTATTATCTGGCCCTTTCCAGAAAGTTTGCTGACCCCTCATTGAGAACTAAGTAATTATACAACTATGCATATTTTTTTTCCCCTAGTGCTTTAGCTTCCAGTGGTAATGCTCTTAACATACAAACTAAAGGTCACGGCACCAGAGTTCAAAAACTGGAGATCAGAAAGAGAACTGATTGATTCATATCGTGGACCCAATGCCATGGAGCAAATGCTTCAAGCAGTAAAGTTCTATTTGCAACAGAAATGGCCAGCATTGGGTGGGTGAATCGTTCACCAAGCCTGCTTGGTCTCTGCGTTTCACCAGAGAGCCTGCACGGGTGGCTGAGCTGCCTGAAAAGTCCGTTTCCGCCTTACCACGAGCAGGCCTGGCAAAAGCTAAAAGCAGCTCTTGTAACCTGGGGGCCCTCCTTTTATCTTCCTCCAGATCTTTCTTCTCACCATTGTCCAAACAACAGTCTAAGCTTTGATTTAGCTGTTAGTAGGTCCCATCTTTTCCTTGGGAACCAGTGAATTCAGAATCCTCAATGCTCACACTGTTCCATGACACGGTTCTTTCTTTATTTCGTTTCTTAAAGGTTTGGTGCTGCTTCCCTAGCTTTGCTGGTTGGGTTCCTTGAAAGCTACAGGAACAGAAACTTAATGGGTGGATTTAGGCATTTTACAAAGAGCTGCTCTTTGCTAACCATTAATCATACTCTCTCATGGTACAGGTTACTCTGGTTGCTGGTTTAATTGTTTCAAATCTTCGGCAAAACCTATAGTACCCTGATAATAATTATTTTTCCATTTCCTACAAACTACATTCTTCACAAAATCTTTTAACCTAAAATGCCGATTCCTTTCTGTTTTTGTTTTTCTTTTTAATCATAAGTACTAATTAGCAGGATGAATGAATTTGGTATGTTTCCACTTGCATGTTTCTCATCTAGTCCTACATTAGCCCTCTTATACCATCCTTCCTGTTCCGTCAGCCTGTTTCATTTTTACTGCTTATGTAAAGCACTAAAAAGCACTAAAAAAGCAGTAAAAAAGCACTACCTTATGTATCTGTGTTCATTTGTGTACACATTGTATACTGCCTTCTCTCATTTATGTACTACCCGTGGGAAGTGTACACGTTGTGTACTGCCTTCTCTCATTTATGTACTACCCGTGGGAAGTGTACACGTTGTGTACTGCCTTCTCTCATTTGTCTATTACCCGTGGGAAGTGTAGGTTCTCAGTAATGTCTGATGAATGAATTGGCACATGAATCTCTCTTCTTCTCTGTTCAGCTCAGTCCATACTAAAGAGAAGTGGTCCAAACGAAGTCATAGAGACAAGAAGCAGAGGGACATGGAAAAATCTATCTACTGAAAATCCTAATCCTAAATCACGATGTAAGCAACAGGAGACCATTATTAAATCATATCCATTGGCCCAAAGAGATTATGGACCTCCCAGAAAATAGAATCAAGCCAAAGGCTGGTGATTTCCCCCTTAGCATGTATATTAAATGCAAAATGATGCTATGCTAAGATAACGTTTTGAATGTTTTGAAAGATGTTTTGAACGGTTACCAGGAGGCCATCCTCCGGGAAGATTTTATAAACTCTAAAGCCACTTTAATAACAACAGTTACAGATAATACACTTCAGCTTATACGGTGCCTTAAAGGGATCACAAGCCCCTTTTTGTATATTATCATGTAATAAATGCACTTAACCTCACAAAAACTGTAACGGGGCCCTGGGGCAAGAATTCAAAAGCAACAGTCATCAAGGGCAGGTGCTGGATTTGAGCGGATCCAGAGCACAGAGCTTTATACCCAGGAGATGATCAGGAAGAACTGGGGGAATAAATTCTTGATAGATGTGGAAAAACAAGATGCAGAGAAGTAAAATAGCTTGTTAATAGCAGGGACAAAATGGGAGACTAACTTCTGCCTCCATGGTTGGTGGTGTTTGTTTGGTGATAATGTCCTCCATATATAATTGTCCTGATGGAGAAAAATGAGATAATGTATATAAAAGTGCCTAATACTTCTGGTAGGCAACTGATAAATGTTAATTCCTTCCTGAACTTAACTCCACCTAGGAAGAAAAATGATCTGGAACATCACAATCCCTACAAGCCAATGCAGCTAATATACCAATAATCTGCCAGGATAAGCCTGACTTTTCTATTATACAAAACAGAAATCTAGGGTTAAATTTTAGGGGGAAAGTAAAAACAGAGGGAACAATTTCTCATCCAGGCGACTGATGCCAGGTACACGACATCAAGCGAACATTAGGTAGTGACTCAGAGAGCAGGAGTTACAAGAACCCTATGCATCCATCCATTCATTTGGGGTTACGTCTGCTTGTAAATTACTTAAGACTTTCATGACAGGTGTCTGCATTCCCGTATGTGACAGAGAAATGGACTTAAGGACAACCACCCGTGGTGCTTTAAAAAGAGAGCAAATAATCCCTTCCTCCAAAGGTTAAAAATGTCCCTGCCGTCATCCCAGTCAGGGGATTAGCTGTCTGGGGCTTTGTTTGGATTATGGGATGCTAAGGAACAGCTTCTCGTCTTCTGAGAAACTGCCCTTTGCTCTGGTAAATTTCACGAGCTGCTGCATTATCCTCTGATCAACTGTGGACTTCCCAAAGCTTCATACAGGTCAAGGCTGTACTTACTGCGGAGACATTTTCAAGTCCTTTTAGGTCCTCTTTAAATTTCTTTTTGGAACCACTGTCCTCGAGCAGGCTTGCCCTCTTGGAGCCTCTTTCTCCAGCAGGCTCCTTGTCTCGGTTCTTGGCACCTGGTCTCTCGGGCACCGGCAGCAAGCTTCCAGGCCTCGTGGAGGCCCCGGACTTGGTGGTGTCACTGGCTGCCTTCTCAGTGGTGGCATCTGCGGCGTCTTTTGATTTTGTGGCTTTACAAGAAGGGGTGGGGCTCAGGCCTTGGGGTGGTGTCACAGTCTGGGTGTGGGCAGGCTGCAGGTAGATGGCATAGGATGGGCCCGAAGGGGCCTGAGGTAGGATCACTGGCACCGCCGGCGACAGCGGGCTGGGGAGGAGGGGGACCACCCCCAGGGGCTGGATGAGGGACGGTGCCGTCAGGTCCAGCTCAGCACTTGCTGGGGTGTCCAGGGGGGCCACGGGTTTGCACTGCCCGGATCTTGCCAGCTGTACCTTCACTTTCTTTCTGGGTTCACTAAGGGACAAGATTTCAAGGCATGAGACAATGGAAACACATTTTCTCTAAAATGTTCTATCGCTTTAGACTGGCCCACATTGAAACCGTGCGCTTATGAAACCAGCAGATAGTGTCTGTAATGACTGCCTAAGAGTCATGGAAAAGATTATCTTCCCGGTTTCCAAGGCTGGCGCGTATTCTTACATAAAATAAGTAATCCTAATGATGCAATGTAGAAATAATTCATCCTGCCACTAAAAAGTATTACTAACCTACCTTGACTGCTCTTCTAACTGCATTTTGCAAATAGCCGCGAGCTGAGCCATTTTACTTGGGAAGGGCGCCAGGTCCCGAGAACTCTCAGCTGGTGAAACAGAAAGGGGGTGGGGGGGGACACTGGTCAAGGAAAAACAATGAATGCTCACACAGATGAAACATGACTGAAGCCAAAGGAACAGAGCACACGCACCTCCCCCACAAATCACAGAGCAATGCAACAATAAAAACCACCAATTACTTTTTACCCTTTCATTCAGACATGGGTTAGGCTTCAAGTGGGTCCGGGTCTAAGGGTATTGAAACGGTTCTCTAACAAGTACCGTAGGGATCAAGTCAGCTGAAGAAGCCGATAAAAAGGAATTCTTCTGAGCAGCGCCTGAAAATATACCTTTGTTGGTCTTGATGGGGCTGCTGGGGGCAGAATTTATCTTCCTCCGGTCACTTTCTATGCTCTTTACCAGTTTGATAAGAGATGGGTGTCGAGTGAAGTTCGGTTTCCCACGTGTGGAGAAGAGGTTTTTGGCACAGTTGTCTTTCGAAGGACGCTTTGCTTCCAGATCGGAGCAGGGGAGAGGAAATACGGGGCCACGGCCTGAAAGAGAGAAGGCGGGGGTCAAAACCCAGCCGGCTTGGGTTCTTTGTGGGTGCTGAAACCCAAGTGTAGTCAAGATCAATTTTAGGAATGTAAGTGTCAACAGTAACAGAGCACTGAGCCTGGGGCAGATGCTATCTGAAAGTCTTTGGGCACAAAACCCTGTTAATCTAATTTTAACCGAATTCTGAGGTAAGATTTCACACATTAACGTCGCTGAAATCCCTTGCGTCTTACAGCCAACCAGTGATGTGCTAGAGTGTAAGCACTATGGTTTCTCTTTCTTACAGATACACACTCCAAACTGGACATCTTCTAATCCGTGGAGTCCTAACCCGATGAAATATGGCAACCCTCACGGCGATGGATGGACTATTTGGGCCCCTCAAGTACACAGGCTGAAATCCCAGCCCTCCATGGGATGCTGTTAGAAGGTGGGGCCTTGGGAGGTGCTTGGGTCAGGAGGGTGGAGCCCTCTTGAATAGGATTAGGGCTCTTATGAAAGAGGCCCCACAGTGCTCTCTAGTCCCTTCTACCTTTGTGAGGTTATGACAAAAAGCAGTCTAGAAAGCAGGCTCTGGCAAGACAATGAATTTGTTGGTGCCATGATCTCGGACTTGCCAACCTCCAGAACTTGAGAAATAAACTTCTGTTGTTTATAAGCCCCCTCGTCTATGGCATTTGATTATAGCAGCCTAAATGGAGTAAGACATTCTCAACAACTTCTTAGGAAATGCATCCCCATCTCAGAGATATTAACACACTGTGACCTTGGTCTCTCAGGTGAACGTGGACCTGGGATATGAACCCGTCAGTCTGACCCCTGAACCTACACTCTGAATCCCTGCACCAAGGGACCTCTCTCTGAGATTACAGTAGACTCTTGAACGGCAATGACTACGTGGATTTTTTATAGTGAGGTATTATAAATGTGTTTTCTTTTCCTTATGGTTTTCTTAGTAACATTTTCTGTTTTCTACCTTACTTCATTGTAAGAATATGGTACATGATACATATAACATACAAAGTATTTGCTAAGCGACTTTATGTTATTGCTAAGTCTTCTGGTCAGTGATAGGTTATTAGTAGTTACGTTTTGGGGGAGTCAAAGTCAAATGCATATTTTGACGGCGCTCCTAAACGCTGTTCTGTTCAAGAGTCAATGCATATTCAGAATTGTGGTAACACTGCAAAGGTACCACTACTCTTCCCATTTCGCAGGCGAGGGAACAGCCTTGGAGGTACAACTTGCTCAAGGCCACAGAACTAATAAGTGGCTAAGCTCCCCTCTGCCTCCGTGGCCTGTGTTCTTGTCACTTTAAACATTTCGGCGTGGGATCCTTGGTGGAATGTAAAATGTCAGAGCCCCGGAGTCAAGAAGGAGATTAGAATATTAATACTGGAATGAATTCATTTCATATTCTCAGTGTGTGCAGGCTCTTTTAGACACACAGATTCTGCCTCTTGGCAGGTGGTGTTTTACACCGCAGGTTGCTGGTGGAGCCCATAGCCAAACTTTCCCTAGTGGCACCATCTTTGTCTTTCCAACAACTTATATACGTTCTTTCCATGTGGGAAGGTAGGCAGGGAGGGGAAGAGAGACTATCTCCCAATGTGCCTTAATTCAGAACAACGAAGCAAGGAGTGAAGGGAAGCAAATACGTACCACTGGGACTTGGACTGATTTCTGGGCCTGTCCATTTAAAAGCTGGTTTTCGGCCTCTTTCTTCTGTAACATGAACTTTCTTGATAAGATTCAGGCTACTGAGAACATTAGCTATATCATACAACCTCCTAATTTTTGCTGGAAAATAAAAGGTATATATACCACTTAATGGAATAATGAAAGATCAAAGGACTTTGCTTCATAAGGACTTCATGTATATTCAGAGAGCTATCCTAGCCATCAACGTCAGACAGAGGAAAATGTGACTCTTTTAAGTTATTCTGGTGCTACTGCTTTAATTCAAACAAAAAATAGTTTTAAATATGGAAAAGACTTCAGCTGCTGCGGGTACTGAATTCTGAAATGACAACAGTTGAAAAAAACCTTCATGAGATCCTTCTATTGGGAGCTACGTTACAAATTTTTTAATAAAAATTTTCCATTGCTGGGCATCTTCTAATGAGGATTCAGAAGAGTTTTATGAATAGATAAAGCACCGATGATAAATGTACTGTTTTTATGCTTGTGACAGTTTATAACAATGAGATTTATTTAGCATCATAAGCATGGGAGATTCTATACCCATAAAATTTGTAAATTTTTATACTGTCTTTATATTATATGCAAAGCAGAGATTTGTGAAATCTACAAATCTTACATAATGCATCTTAAAAAATTTTGTTATGAGAATTCTGTCTCTACTTCTGGCTTGATAGTACAAAATCACAAATTGGGCTCCTTCTTCAAAGCCAGGCCAGAAGGTTCTGAATTCCCTGGCGATTTGGCAAATGACACATTTGCAGTTCCCAGAATGGTTTCTGATGCCGTGACTAACCAGTGAAATGGAGAGCTGAAAGCAGCCTGGTGAGTCAGAAAAAGCAGGTGGCCCATCAGTAATACAGGGACTGTTTTCTGAAATTGCACATCTCCCAAGCCAATTGCTGGTATTATTGCCTTTACCCTTGATTTAATTTTGTCTTTATAGAGACACTATCAAGCTGGGGATGTCTGACTATAATCTCGCGGGACTAGTGCAGCTTTACAGGGATGGGAAAGGAGTCTGAGCTCTTGGGCAATCCCCACTATGCGTCCCGTTTAGGCTAGCCTCATGTCCTGCCTGGATGTGGTCCCAGGAAAGGTGGGCACGCAACAGGCTCTTCCCATCTGCTGAGCCTTTTTGAAAAGAAAGGTCTTCTCTCTTTCTTTTTTTTTTCTTTTAAGATTTTATTTATTTGACAGACAGTTCACAAATAGGCAGAGAGGCCGGCAGAGAAAGGGGAAGGGAAGCAGCAGGGAGGAGGGGCTCAGCAGGGAGGAGGGGCTTGATCCCAGGACCCTGGGGTCATGACCTGAGCCAAAGGCAGAGGTCTTCTGCCACTGAGCCACCCAGGCGCCCTCTGCTGAGCCCCTCTTTCCACATGCTTCTCTTCCTAGAGGCTCCTGCAAAGCCTGTCCCTGCCGGGTGGGCAGAGCTCAGCGTCAGAAACCTGTCCAAGCCCTTTTCCTGCTCTGAGCGGATCTAGCTAAAACCATTCTTTCAAAATGGCAAACCAAGGGTGCTGCAGATAGGTCACTTCTAGGGAACGATTTTAGGAGAGTTATTTACACGCTTACATCCGAGAGCAGAGACCTGGGTCTGGACCCACTTTACATTTTACTGGCTCGTTTAGACTTTGGGCAACACAGAGTCCGCATGTGCAAAGTGGGGACAAAGTTACAGCACCCAAGGAGTTAACTTTTAAGGAACTGTTTATAAGCTAGAGTGCCAGACATATAAAGAGTACTTATATACATATCTTTGAAGCCTACAAGTTAGCGAAAGACAGTATAATCATGGTTTCTGGGATGAAGTGAAGGCACAAAAGTGTAATTAGAGACGATGTCAGTATAGCAAATGTATTTGGCAGTTGGTTCATAGGTAAGATTTTATGGTTTACGAAGTGGCCCAAAAGTCCACGGCGCTCATGACACTTACTTTTAAACTTGCTTCTATCCAGGTCCTCCACGTGGTCTTCCCCAATTAAAATCTTGGCAGCAATTTCTAGGCTGACTATCTGAGGCGTTGACACCAAAAACAGCATCACAAATTTCTGGCTCATCACTCTTAAAGACTTGTCTTTGCGGCTGTTTACAGAAGCTTTGGAGAAGGAGGAGGAGGATTAGAGAATTAAAATTCATGAAGGGACAAGTAATTTCTCAAGTAACAAGGCTAAAAATACCACAACCTGATCAGACAGTTGACAACTGCTGCATTTTAACATCTTATGAATTGGGGGACATTGGAGTGGGGGAGATGAACCATGAGAGACTGTGGACTCTGAGAAACAAACTGAGGGTTTTGGAGGGGGTGGGGGGATGGGTGAGCCTGGCGGTGGGTATTAAGGAGGGCACGAATTGCATGGAGCACTGGGTGTGGTGCATAAACAATGGATCTTGGAACACTGAAAAAAAAAAAATGCAGCCATAGCCGCCACAGCAGTGTTAGAACAGTATTCTAGAAGAAACGTTTGCCTCTAGGCCTCTGAGAAGTGCAGTGCAGCCCGGCATCTCCAACCATCCCTTACCTGCCCGAAACTCCACTCCAGGGAGTTCGACGAAACACATGTCTGGGTGTCCGTTCTGGCCCGTGTTTGATTTGATGATATGATCCTCTATACTGTAAGTCTTACTAAAATCAAACTCTTGTTCATATTCTTTCTTTTTGATCATCATGATCTGCTCGGCATACTTGTTCTCCTCCCCGACACTTTTCAGAGTCCCAAGGGTTTTGTTGAGATTATGTCGCCCGTGCCAAGTGTACCTGTTTTTGGCCAGGCGGCTCACCATGTGTAAACTCTCTAGGACATTCACAATATCGTAAATGCGTCGCCGCTCGACATCTGCAAAGAATGAGCAATTATATGTACTAGGATCAGACTTTGTTTTTTTGTTTTTTAATTTATTTATTTGACAGACAGAAATCACAAGTAGGCAGAGAAGCAGGCAGAGAGAGAGGGGGAGGCAGGCTCCCTGCCGAGCAGAGAGCCCGATGCGGGGCTTGATCCCAGGACCCTGAGATCATGACCTGAGCCGAAGGCAGAGGCTTTAACCCACTGAGCCACCCAGGTGCCCCTAGGATCAGACTTTGTAATGTGGATAGAACAGAATAACTTTTTCTCCCACTGTCTGTGGGTCTGGATGAGGGAATTTAATTACACTTGACAAAGACTGTGAGGACGAGGAAGACATGTTTCTGATCTCACAGGGTACCAAGAATATGACTTAGAGAGGAAGCATTCATTGAGGGCCCACTATGGGCCATGCAGCCAGAGGAAATGTCTATGGTAAACTGGTGAGGCCGGTATTATTATTCAGTTTCCGGAGGAGGAAACAGTAGCTCAGGCTGGCTAAGTAGCTCACCCCAAGATATAGAGCCAGTAAGTGGCAAAAATAAATCTTTAAGATCGAAATTCCACACATTACCTGTTTTTTTTATATTATTTGTCAAAGCATGTGAATGTGCACACGTGCGCACGCGCGCGCGCGCACACACACACAGCTGTCATATGATAGGCACAAAGCACTGAGATTTCTTGCTGTTCCTGGAAACAGCCAGATATGCCCTTGTCTGAAGGCCTTTGGAATGAGCTATTCCTTCTACCTGGAACTGCCATTCCTGAAGCCCTCCCCACTCCCCACCCCAGACCCCTACCCGTTCTTTCAAGTTCTTGCTTAGATGTCATCTTCTCAAGGAGGTCTGACCTGACCACCTCACTTAATGTTGCAAAGCACTCTCCCAGCACTCCTGGTTCCCCTTTGCCCTGTTCTACCTTTTATTTTTCCCACAGCATGTATTACCTTCCAACAGGCATCATTCTTACTTGCTTACTATGTGCCTTGTATAATACCTGTCATCATCTCTCCTTATTGTCTGTCCCTTGCATACTTATCTATTAGGCCCCACTGGGAAGTAGGTTCCACAGGAGGGAAGACTTTATTCCTGCCATTCATGGATGGCATCCCAAGCTTTAACAACCGTTGCCTGGCACACAGTAGGGGGTCAACAGCTACCCGCTAGATTAAAGGTACAGCCTACGTAGCTCTAATTAAGGATATGCGAATAGATGAATCTGAAAGGCATATTCTTAAAATGGGAAATCAAGTTGATATTTATAAACATGTATCTGAAGAATAAAATTCCTTTGAGGAAGTGATGGTGCTACGTTAAAATATCCTGCATCCTCTCTTCAGGTTCAGATTGTGATATTTTCATGACTCCAGAGATATCCCCAATTGGCCACAGACCCCTTTGTAGCTGTCACTAGATTCAAGTATCTGAAGAAAGGAGTCAAGGAGCAGGAGAAGCACAGTTAACTTTTGCCAGACACGAACACGTAGCTGAGTGGCAGGGCGCGCTAAAGCCCAGCTTCTGTTCACAGAAGCGCGTGCCCATCTGAAACCATGAAGATCCCATTCCTCAGCCCAGCTCTTTGAGGACAGAACAGACACAGAGGTTCAAAGTTGTAGCTGTTTATGAAACAACTCCTAAAACAATGTTGCCTTCCTTTACAGCTTCTGAGCTTTTGAAATGCAATCAGAAGCAAATCTCCATTGTCATTTTGTCCTTCTGTTTGAAGACTAGCTGAAATTGGAAACTCTCTGCGTTCCTTCTTAACTTAATAGGGCTTTGGGGATTTATCATCTCCACATGGCACGACTGTGTCATTACACACACTGGCTAGATGAGCGTGGGTCCGAGGGAGCAAGTCCACGGAGTCTCTTTATTTACTAACCCTCTCCCTGAACCCTCTGTGTACTTACTCAGTTCCTCGGCGACTTCGTCAAGACAGATGTCGTTATTCACAGCGGGGTTGGGATAGTTAGGATAGCGTGCTAAGAACTTATGACACAGCAATCCTAAACTTTTCTCTTTTCGACTCGGCTGGGATTTCTCATATTCATCTCCGGATAAATGTTCCTGCAAAAGAAGAGGTAAATAACGTCTGAGCCAGAAATCAAGTTGACAGGTTTATTAGGGTCCTCTGCACTCGAGGGCTAACGCGCTTAGCTTCAACAGCGGCAGAATTGGGGGGAAACAGGTGGGAACCAGTATGAAACTGCTTGGCAGATCTAAAAAGGAAGATTGAACTGAAAATAAGTCAAAGGCTTCAGAATTCCTGGTGTTATATATTTGACAGAGTCCAACCTTTCCCATGCTTGGAAGCAGGTGAATAGCAATCTGTAGGTGGCAATGCTTTCTCTCACACACACACACACACACACACACACACACATGCCCACCAGTGTCCACCCAGTCTTCTGCAAACCTACATGTAAACAATCTTTGGTCTCAGGTAATCCATTCCTGCTGTCAAACAATCCCCTCTTCTGATCTCTGTTTCGGATCTCGGGGCTCACGGCACTGATGAGCATTTTCAGGTTTGCTGTTGGTGTCCACGGTTCTCCCTGGGAGATTTCCTTGGGCTTGGTGGGTGTGGTCAAAGGGCCAAAGTCAGGCTGGATCTCTGTCAACACTGTATTTGCTGCCGTGGATTCCTTCAGAGGTGTTTTCATGAGTCCTCTTTTATGTGGCTCAAAAAAGAGATTTTCCTGGTTTAAAACAAGTAAACAATGAAACCCACTATAAAACAGGACTTATCAGACAGCTTTAGACTTCAGAAATTGTACAATAAATAGAATATTGCTAAGGAAAACATGCCTAATGAGGTTGGAGAGTCGATTAAATTAGTAACTGTCTTCTAATGATCATGTGACACTATCTTTTTACTAGCTAAATTTCCACTTTAAATCTTGCAATAAAGCACAGACTTACGTTTTTATGTTCCAAGAATTAAAAAAAAAAACAACAAAGACTTTGAAGACCTAATTTTAAAACCTTTTTGACATAATTTTTTTTTAAAGATTTTATTTATTTATTTGACAGACAGAGATCTACAAGGAGGCAGAGAGGCAGAGAGGCAGAGACTAGGAAGCAGGCTCCCTGCTGAGCAGCGAGCCTACTGCGGGGCTCCATCCCAGGACCCTGGGATCATGACCCAAGCCGAAGGCAGAGACTTTAACCCACTGAGCCACCCAGGCACCCCTTGACATAATTTTTGATGTAAAGAAGTGTTGGAGGCAGTATAGAGAGTTTTCATATACCTTTCACTCATCTTCTCCTAACGGGACTAATGACTTAAGTGATCCAAAACTCCTAGAAATGACTTTTACACATGACACTGCAGTAAGTAAAAGCCTATATGGCAGAAACCACGTCCCATTCCTCTGTGTGTGTCCACCCAGCCCAATAGCAGCATGCACTGAATGCACAGTAAAACACCAATGATGTAGAAGTCAGAAAGCCAAGGAGACAAGGGTGAGAGCTAGCCTACGGTCATACTTATAGGCAAAACGTAGTAGGAAGCAAAATCCAGAGTGCCTAAGAGCAAAGGAAAGTCTGCTCTTTCAATATTTACCTCTGCTGCTTTATTATTTTTTCTAAGATTTTATGTATTTGAGAGAGAGAGGGAGAGAGCACAAGCAGGAGGAAGAGCTGAGGGAGAGGGAGAGGCAGGCTTCCCGCTGAGCAGGGAGCCCAATACAGGGCTCTATCCCAGGACCCCTAAATGATGACCTGAGCCGGAAGCAGATGCCTAATTGACTGAGCCACCCAGGCGCCCCTACCCCTTTCACTTTATAGAAGGAAAAATGGAGCCCAGAAAAAGAAAATTAGTTATTCAAAGTCATAAAGCTAGTTCCTGGCAGAGGCAGGACTGCCACTGAGACACGAGGGTAACTTAATAGCAGCACAAATATGAATGGATACTATGTTTGTTCTACTTCTGGCCACTGGGGGACTTCACACATTCTTACCACCTATGGCTATTTTAGAGAAGATGCTTGGAATGGCCATAAATTGAAAGAACACAGAGACTTACTAATTCCTCAGTGACTTTGATTAATGGGACTGTTTAACATGTCTTTGACTCCTTGGGATTTATTATTTGTAATTTTTACCAAATCTTGTAGTCCTCCTCTGCAGAAGATGAGACCCCGGCTGAGAGAGGTTGCACAGGACTTGACCCCAAATATCCTCAGTCCAACTATGGTGTTCTTACATGGAAATCAGTATGATGGATACGAGGGTGACCCTCTTAAGTATATGCCACGGTGGCTACCCAAGATTGCCATCTCTCTAAAGGCTGCTGTCCTTTGCCTCAGATTATCAGAAAAGATAGCAGTTCTCTTACTTGACTGATATCTAAACCTTTGAGGAACTTTGCATTTTTCATTTTTTAACCAACTACTGTTGGACATCAGTCAAGACACCCCTACTGACAATTCTTTGGTTATTTTACAAAATGTCTAGCTCACAAATCCAGTGTTGTGGCCCCCAAGTTTAAGAAGCTCCCGATTTGGTAGAAAATTATCTTAAATTCAAATCATGTCAAATACCTTCTCAGAATTCTAATCCTTCAAGAATTCTTAGAAATATCATAAGGGAGCTAACAAATTTTATTATTCTCAAATTTTATTATTACCTTTCTCTCTGTTTATCTCTTTGAGACTTTCATTTGAAATCAAAGCATCAAAAACTTTATATTACTTTACCTCTGGCCAAACTCTTCACCTCTTTAAAAATTAAATTTGCCTTCCTTCTAGGTTTTTACAGAAGCTAACTAAAAGGGGAGGTGGCATTAATAAGATACTGGATATGGAAAATTATGGGGTTAAATCAGGATATTGCATTTAAAACTGAGAGGATGAATACTAAAGTTAAAAAGGTACCTTTTCATTCTCCATTCTGTAAATTTTTCATACATTTAGAGTTTCTTTAAAAATGAAAAATCTGGAGTTTCTCCCAACACCCTGATGGTTTAAGTAGTCCAATCAATTCTATTAAAAAGTTTATTTTCCTTAAAAAGAAAAGGAAATAGAAAAAGTTAAAAAAAATAAAACCAGGAGATTCGCTGAATATTCCCTCATGGACACCACAGGCCACTTAAACAAAGACTAACGAAAAATGGCAAATTACATTTACATTTTATTCCCGACCAGAGATAGCCCTACTGGACAGAGAACTTCATCAAATGCCAATAAATTCCTTCAGCAAACCGATCTGCTGTCAGGAGACTTAAAGCAAACCACAGAACTTCCAGTGACAGTCCGCTCCCACCTTTAGAGAAGGCGCGCCATTCTCCGGACCCCATCAAATGGACCGTCGTAAGCACAAGCACCCACCTGTTCACAGGTCAGGGCTCGGGACTCAGCGCCCCAGCCCTGGTTCCGGCAGAGCAGACACGACCCCAAGCATCTCGACAAAAGTCTGCATCTAGATGCCTGTATTTTTCCCCTGATACACACGTGCACGGGGTCAGCAGTAAAGTCTCGGAAAATAGCTTGATAGGAAACTCCCAAATTCAGTCTTTAAGCTCCAGAAGTACTCTGGGTATTTAAAGAGCGCCTTATGATTAAGACTTTTTCTTCTTTTAAGGCATTCTTATAGATGCAGAGCTCTGTGTTCTCTCAGTTCGTGTGGCCAGTTCACGCCACGATGTTGGATCTTACCGAAGAGTCTGCATTTGTTCAGTATAGCAACCAGGTAGCGTACCCCTGCCGCCACCCGCTCCGCGCCCGACGCACTTCCCCCTCCGCCCGGCTTACTACCCCTCCCCCAGGGCCCGGTCCGCGCGCCACCAGCCCCGCGGTTCCCGGACAGCATCTCCGCGGTTCCCAGGGCAACGATTCCTAACCAATCAGGGAGCTGGGTGCGGGCCTGCGATTGGTTGGCGGCTCCAGGGGCGGGTCCGGACCTTCCGCCTTCGATTTAAAAATTTGGCGCGGAAAGTCGGACCGTGGCCGGCACCGCCCCTTAGCTGCGCGGGGCTTGAGCGCGGGCAAACCCGCGCCCGGAACCGCGGTATCCCCGCCCCTCCCCCTCGCTCGCCCCCTCCCCTCTGCGCGGGAGCTCAGCTCCTCCCTCTACGGCCCCCGGCGGAGCGAGAGGCGGGAAACGGCCGTCTCCGCCGCTGCCCTCCCGAGCCCTCTCCCGGTGCCGGGCGGGCCGGGCGCCGCATCCCTCTGCGTCCCGCTGACCTGTCAGTTCACCTCACGGTTGGAGCCGGCGGGGGCTGAGCGGGGACTCTTCGGCGCCCTTCCCCGCTCAGGTCCGGGAGCCCGCGCGTCGGGCCGTCAGTCGGTCCTCACGCCGCGCCGAGGTGGGTGCCGCGGAGGGAAACGCCGGGACCGGGACTGGCGGGCCGGCGGGCGGGCAGAGGGAGCGTGACCGTCCAGGAGCAGCCAAGCCCCCGATTTGAAATTAACCCGCTCCCGGCGCGAGCCGATCCCGCGGACTAGGAGGGCCGCTCCCCTCCCCTCCCCCACGCCCGCTCTTCCCGGCCCCGGACCCCGCGCGCCAATCGGAGCCTCCAGACAGGAGGCGGCGGCGAATCAGGGTGTAGGGACCGCCCTCCGGTCCCGCCTCCACGACAGAGTTGGGGGAAAAGTTCAGCAACTTTTTTTTTTCCTTTTTTTCCCCGAACACCCCCCCCTCCCCTTGTTAAAGTTGGGGAATGAAGTTTGGCCCTCCCGGAGCATGGGGGCTGAGATGCGGGCGCTCTGCGATTCCCAGGCTGGCCGTCCCACTCCCTGCCCAGCTCTGGATCCGCTCACCTGCCCTCCGGACCCCAGCCGGGACTATTCCCCCTTGCATTTCTGGCGTGCATCGTTGTGCTGCCCACCACCTGCCCCGTGGCTTCTAGAAACTGGTGTGCAGAGGGAGAAGCTTGGCTAATTGGTGCCCAAACTCGACGGGCGTGGGGCCTCGGCCGAGACGTGAGAACTCAGGTGTGGGAGGAGGTGTAGGAAGGTTGAAAACCCGCCAAGCGTTTTCCGGGCGACTGTCGTCTTCCCTCTCGTGATCTCCCACGCGCTCCTCCCTTTCCCCTCCCTTGCCGTGTTCCCTCGCTTTCCCCTCTTTTTCCGGTTTCCGAGCCTCGGACAGCTTCAGTATGGAATATTGTAGAGTTCTAGATTAATAGCAGGATTGGGAGACGCTCTAGTCCAAAGCTCTCGTTTTGTAGACAGGGAAACCGAGGCCCAGGGCGGAAGAGCTGCCTTGCCTGTGCCTGGATTGTGTGCGCCGGTGTTGGCTCGCCCCGCGGTTCTCTGCCTTAAAGCGTTTCCCCTTTTCTGGGGACCTGCGCGGGAGTTGCGGTACAGCGTGTATTGCCCAACCGCGCCTAGATCAGGGCGCCCATCTCCCGACGGTTTGGTGTGAGTTCTTCCCTCTCTTTTGTATTCTCGCGTCTCTAAGTTCCGGCAAGGCCCTTGTCCACGATCTCCTAGGCTCACGCATGTGTCAGTGAATCACCAGGGTTGACTTGCAGCGCGGGACATTCCCATAGTCCCGAGAACGCTGTTTAAAGGCGGGGATGTTGTCATCCAGAGGCTGGGGTCGCAGTGCTGCAGCGACCGACCTTAGGGCCGGGGGCCCGCGTTGTGAACAGTGGATTGCGATTCTGGGGTGCGCAGGGGCTGTGGTGCCCCAGTCCTCCCCTTGCCGCCAGCGGGGGGAGGGGGGGCACGGGCCGCATTTACTTCAGGCAGGTGTTGCTCAGGAGGGCACTTCCACCTGAAAGCCCGCCTTTTGGGGTTCTGTGCAGAAAGTCTGATTTAAACTAAAGCGAAGGTCATTGGGCAGCCGTCACCACCCACAGCACTAAGCAGCTGGTTCTTCTTGAGCCGGGTACACCTTTTCTGGATAAAGGTGTGCTTACACATGCATCAGCAGAAGGGGGCCGATGGTGTTTCTGCTTTTGCCACTGTTTCAGATTATTGCCCCCTCTCTCCACTCCCCATCCCCAGCGCTTATAGGAGTGCTCCTGCTCTCCTGTGTTCAGAAGCGGTGACTCACGAGTTCACATCTCTATATGGCCACTGATGCCCCAGGTATCTGAGTGCCAAGGACCTGTAAGGCAAACAGTACAAGGAGCAGCCACCTCTGGTGACCCTGCACAGAGGGCATCTCATTAATACTCAGCAAAGGTGTTCACCAGGGGTCAGGAAAGTGAAGAAGAGCATTTTAACAGAACAGTCCCTAAGTGGCAGGGCTCAGATTGGAAGCCAATCTGTTTACTCCTAAGGGCTTTCTACTGAAAGCTATGTTCTTCACGTCTGTAAGCTTCCACCCCTCCTGGTATCCCAGCATAAGCAAACAGTAGGAAAAGTGGGATATAGTAATTCTTGTTTGAATGACAATTGTCATATCTTATTGAAGCATGTAAAATAAAAATCCAAGTCACTGATGAAAAGTAGCTCTACTAAAAAAAAAAAAAAAAAAGAAAAAAGTAGCTCTACTAAGAGTGAAATGAACTACTTTTAAAGTTGTAACAGATCGTTTATGTAAACCTAATGAAAAAGCAAGCTAAGGCATTTCCACTCCGCGCTGTCTCATGTTGATGTGAAATTCGGCACAAATATAAAGGGAAGCTATAAGACCACTGAAAACTTTAATGTTTACTGCATAGCTCAGAAGGAAGGAGGAGGGGACAGGTTTGAAACCTTTTTTGTTACTTTCCCATCCAACATGTTTCCCATTTACTAGTTATAAAATCCAAGGGAATATTCGTTCATTCACTTTTTTTCAGGTTCACCATGTTGTATAATCTGTGTCTCACTGAAGTTAGACCTGTTTTTTCATCATCACCAGAGCCTCCCAGGGGGTGTTGGGGGGAGGGGTGTGAAAAGAGCAGCTCCCCGCCCCCAACCAGGCGGGGCCCAGGGCTAGAAAGGGAGGTGCTCTATCTCTTGGGCTCTTAGACCTTTTTTTTGTCTTGCTGCTCCACCTCCCAAGTTCGACCAGGTGGGGCAATGCAGCATTGGGCTTTTTCCGCAACATGAGTTGGCATAGCCACCGCAAAACAGCTGTCTAGAGCTTAAATCGGCACAAGTCCCCATGTGCTGGCTTAGGTCACAGCTGCTCACTACCAGATCTCAGTCCTCCCAGGTTCTTTTAACTAGTTATTTACTCTGCCCCCAAATGAATTGTGCTGGGTTGGATCTGGGCAGGATTTAAGGCAGGTGGGTGGAAGGGATGCAGGAGGTGGGACAGCCTGGAGCTGGCTTGTGCCCACTGTGGAGCTAGATTTGGTCAGAGCCTGCTGGCAGTGGTAGGCGGCTGGGTAAGAAGTCCCCTTCAGCTCTCCTTGACTTCCTTTGGGAAACCTCACTCAGTGAGCCCTGGATGGATATTTGTAGCCCTGGACTCAGCTGTAGCAGCAACAGTTGCTGCCATGTATCGAGCAGTTACGGCATCTAAATTTTTTAAATGCTTTGGGGATAACTGAACACCAAATACCCTTTTATAGAATTCAAGTCTGAGTTGTTCTGTCATTCTATTACTGTATCATCTGATCTTAAAGTTGACATAGAGCTAAGGATCATGTAGTCTCAGTGCTTATTTGTAGATTGGAAAAACCCCTTTTCCTCCAGGTTCTAGAACATTAAAAAAAAAAAAAATATATATATATATATATATATATATATATATATATATATGCACCAAAACAAAGTATATATACAGATTCCTGGGAGTTGGGGTCAGGAATTTATTACATGAAAAAGTCCCAGTCAGTGGAGGAATCCCATAACCTCCCAGATCAGCAATTATTACCCTTTGTTTGAAGTCTGGTAATCAAGGGTAACTGTTCTGATCCCCTTCAGAGGGCAGATTTCTCAAGTCCTGTCTTGATCACAGCCCTGTACATCTATCCCTGTTACAGACACTCCTTCTCTACCTCTGTGAGTTCCTGGAGGGCAGTGAAGGGGACTTCCTTATCTCTCTCTCCCCCAGGTGCCCAGCTGGGTGCCTGGCCCAGAGCAGGGGCTTGATAAATGTTGGTTCATTGAATAAGGCCCTAGTTTTGAGTGCCATCTCACCAAGCCCAGAAGATACCTTACCTTTAACCTCTTTATCATTAGGGCCAAGTTCAATGCCTGACACCTAGTTGGTTCTTAGTGTTGGAAAAAATGAACTCATAATTATCACGCTTTAACATTTTTTTTACTTTAGGGGCACCTGGGTGGCTCAGTGGGTTAAAGCCTCTTGCCTTCGGCTCAGGTCATGATCTCAGGGTCCTGGAATGGAGCCCTGCATCGGGCTCTCTGCTCAGTGGGGAGCCTGCTCCCCACCCCCGCCCCACCTGCCTCTCTGCCTACTTGTGATCTCTGTCAAATAAATAAATTAAATTAAAAAAAAAATTTTTTTTTACTTTAGCTAAATAGTATTTCCACCCCCTCCCATACCCATAACTCTGTTTGCTCTATTCATTTACTAAAGCACAGTATCCTGAATGCCTACTATACTCTCAAGCCCCAAATGAGGTGCTTTGTGTGTACAGGTGAGCAAAAGAGGCAAGGTCTTTGCCCTTTTGGAATTTACAGTCATGCAGTAGAACAGTGTCTGGCACGAAGTGTTAGCTACTACTACTACTACATTGTTGTTGTTACTATTTTATTTTTCTCCTATATATGAGACCTCTCTGCTACTCCTCAATTTAGCAAACATGACTTTTTTCTATGTTCTTCTTCTATTGTACTTATTTAGTTAGTTTTAGGTAGGCATCTTTCTTTCCTAAGAATGCACATTTTTTTTTCTTCCTTTCAGCCACATGTATGGGTCACTTCCTCTGAGCCCAGGGAGCGCTGGCACCAGCCACGGGGCACAGTAGCTCCCCTCAGATCACAGCAGCAAGGCCCGTGTTTCACTTACCACTCTTCTTTCTCTCTTTCTCTTTTCCAGGGACATGGCCTTCATTTGGAGAAGTTGCTTGCTTTTCTGATCCTGTCTAACTACTGCTGCAGAATCCCAGGAGGAGGCCTGCTTTCTCCTGGAATGATCACTGAGGTCCGCTTCAGTAAGTCAGTTAAACCTTGGCTGGCTTGCTGTTGTGTCCAGGAGCAGGGAGCCCGGAAGACAGAAGGTTCCTGATGAGCCAAGGCAGGCCGGGGTTGGGGGCACCCCCAACAGGGTTACAAGTAGTCACCGAGCCTTCCAGCATCCCACTTCTTCCCCAGCAGTTGTCTTCTGCCTCCTTGTCACTTGTGAGTTCCCCGTAAGCTCCTGGTTTCCAGGATCTGGTCTGACCTTATGTAGCCCATGATACTGTGGTAGAATTCCACTACCACTATTCTACTGTGGTAGAATCCCACTGTGTAGCTTTATCATACAGTACAGAGATTATTTAAGACATACGTAATTCATTTTGCTGACAAAATACTTAGGATCTTCTGAAAAGAAAGAGATAGCTCCCTTCTCAGCTTTAACTGCAAATGCTCAATAAAAACACACAGTGCTTTTCAGTGCGGAAATCAGTTGCAGTAATTGCTTTAGAATCAGCCCACAAAATGGATAGTTTTACATGTGCTTTTTAAATAGCGCTAAGCTTCATTCCTAACTCAATCTCTGAAATGAGAATTATTTTTAAATTGGTTTGAATAATGCAAAATGATCTTTTTTTTAAGGAAAAGGGAAAGATACTGGTTAACCAAAATTTTAGGTATTCGTTATCTTGATGTCATTGTGAAAATGTCCTGTCTGTGTCATATCCTAGATGGTCGCCTCTGAGGGAAACTCAGGGTTTAGAGAAAGGAGAAGGAGAGTCGTCTTCTAGTCCGTTATCTTCTTGGAACAAGGGTAGGATGTGGATACAAGTCAGGCCTGTGGAGGGAAATAGGCCTTGGTTCAAAGTCGCCTCATCATGATATCTGTGTGACCATAGGTAAATTACTTAACCTCTCTGAGGTTAAGTTCTCAGTTAACATTCTCCTCCTCACTGAAATAGGGATCAAAATACCCAGCTTGAAGGGTTGCCGTGGGGGTGAGATGGAATAATGGACATAAAGGACTGAGCATGACATTTACACATCAGGGTAGGTACTATTTACTATACATTGTTATAGACAAATCAATATTCATTTTTGTTTTTATTTTTTCTGGTTGTAATCACTCTGGGGAAAGAGATTCCCAGGAAGCAGACCGCTGGGACAGGAAATCATACCTCCTGACTGCCTGGGTCTGTATCCTCTGGCCCCTTCAGCTGCCTCCCTCCACCCCCTGCTACAGGGCAGCTGTGCTCAGTGCTTAGCTGTGGGGTCAGGTCTTTGGAACCCGCGGTCTGCCTTAGCTCTTTTTTGGACTTAATTTATAGAATGCTTGAGAAAAATACATTGAACAAGAAAAAATTTTCTAAGATAACATACTCTTATCTCTTAGTAGAATTAAAAGTGCATCATAATTTAAGGTTTCTTGTCTAGTTTTTTGGCTCTATTAGTACATAATGTCCTCTCCTGTTCTCTGCTGTCTGTGTCTCTTCTCCCATGGTTATCTCTAAGCATGGCTTGGGGCATAAAACTGGATTTGGTTAATACTGGCCGACTGGCTTAGAACCTGGGGACTCTGGTTCTAAGCCTGGCTGTGGTACCTGCCAGCTCTGTGACCTAGGGCAAGCCAAGTACCTCTCTGAACCTCAGATTCCTTTTCTGTGAAAGGGGCTGGAAATGCCAGTGACATAAAGACTTCATTGATGGTGTGGGACCAACGGAGTCAACAAATGTAAAGTAAAAAAATGTTTGAAAACATTAATTTTTATTTGATTATAAGGAAATCGTCTTTTTAATAGGATCCAGTATCTTGCTAGCTTATGGATTTCCACCATAGGAACTGTCACGTGCTGTGTGATCGTAGACACGCCACACAATTCCTGGGCTGTAGGCATCTCCCCTGTGATTTGGGGGTGTGGGGTGGTGGTGGTGGTGGCAGACTTGCTTCCTTGAATCTTCCAACATAGTATGATTCAATGCTGACGCTGAGTCCCCCTTGGAAACTGGAAGAGGCACAGGCTTTGAGATATGACAGGCAGACCAACAGACTGCTTCACGGCTTGCTCTCTTTTTGTTTTGTTATATTTTTAAACAGAGGGTCCCGGTACTTTTGAAAACTTCACAGCTTTGGCTGAAGGGCAGTTTTACTTGTAATAAGACATTAGCTGTGAGCAGAGCTCTGCAGTGAGAGAAAATGGATTAGATCTAGATTTAGGCCTGTAATTTCCAAACTCCAGGGGGCCGTTTGACAGAACCAGGTTGCTTTGGCACAGTGACTTTTTGTTGCCTAAATAACAGAGCTCCCTCTGAGAACTGGGGATGGTTTATGGGTCCCTTTGCTGTTTTGCTGCTCTCGAGGTATGGCTCAAGCATTTCAGACAGGCCTGCCCCCGCCCCCGCCGGCCCCTGGCCCAGGGGCCTGCAGCTGTGTCAATAGGGCCTTTGAAGTTCACACACCACAGCTGACTGGTCAGCAACCCCTGGGATCTTCACCACCACGTCTGTCACAGGAAATCAGGAAAGGTTTGTGGAAGCTGGTGTTGCCCGAGAGGCGTGAGAAGGAAAACGATAGGGTCCTTGATGAGAATATGGGAGGAATTTACCCAAATTCATGGTCCAGTTCCATTAGCAAGGATTCTTTTTTTTTTTTTTTTTTTTTTTAAAGATTTTATTTATTTATTTGACAGAGAGAGATCACAAGCAGGCAGAGAGGCAGGCAGAGAGAGAGAGAGAGGGAAGCAGGCTCCCTGCTGAGCAGAGAGCACCATGCGGGACTCGATCCCAGGACCCTGAGACCATGACCCGAGCCGAAGGCAGCGGCTCAACCCACTGAGCCACCCAGGCGCCCCCCATTAGCAAGGATTCTTCCCCTCTGCTCCTTCCTCTGTCTCCCTGTGGCTCCAAAGCCGTACAGTGAGCTGGTTTGTTTTTAACCTGACCCAAGCATGTGCCAACTGGTGCTTTCGGGGCTTTAACCGACAGTACGTTGACAGTATGTTGTGATATTGGTGGTTCTGCCAGATCTGGAAAGAGCTTCCAAATCATCGAAACATGAATATTCGTTCAGTAGTATACGAGTGCAGGGTATCATTAAATACTTTTGTATCCTCTGGGGGCCCTGGCATTCTTCCGTTTGGCATTGACTTTGTGCTCTCTTCGGGCGGGTACTTTGCAGGTGCTTGATGTTTTCATCACATTATTCTCTTTCTTAATCTTCACATCCGTGAGAAGTATGTTGTTTTAATCCCTATTTTGCAAATGAGAAAAGCTCTGGGAGGTTAAAACTGGCTGGAATAACGCAGCTAGCAGATAGCATAGCAGGTATCCTTAACTGTTCTGCTCTTAAGCCCATGTTCTGAACTTCTGCTCTGTGCAACTGGGAATCAGAATCTTGCTGACCAGCAAGCCTCCTATTCTGTCCATGCTCCTCACATTCAAAACCATAACGTCATCTCCTCCTCCTCTTTATCCTTGCTCTGTATATCCTCACTGTGTGAGCTCATAAGTCACGGAGTCCTGTCATTTGTCTTTCCCAATGTCCCTTGCCTTTCTTTTCATTCTCACCCCCATTACAGCATGCTTGGACTGTTGCAGTAGCATCGTAGCTCACATTGTTACTAGTTTTTTCCTTGTCCATCCTTTTTGCTCACCTGCCACAGTCATCTTCCTTTAACCCCTCTTTGTCCTAAAATGTGTGACTTACAGGATAAAATTAATACTCAGGGCTTGAAATTGAGACCCACCCCTCTACTTCCCACCCCCAGCCACAAATGACCGCAAAGCGGATTTCCAACTTCACCCATCACTTCTGGCAATAACTTGATGTTTGTTGCCTTGGATATTTCTTTTTTTAGTGTTATCTTTTTTTAAAGATTTATTTATGTATTTTATATAAAAACACAAATATAGATCTATTGATACAGATATAAAATATCACCTATGAATGTCACGACACGTTTTCTTTCAATGTTTTTTCTATTCATATTCACAGTTTTTTTTAAAACTTTGGTTTTTATAATATAATACCTACTTGTCATTTATCCTCTCCATAAACACGCTTTCCTTTTTTTCTTTAAATTAACATATAATGTATTATTTGTTTCAGGGATAGAGGTCTGTGAGTCATCAGTCTTACACAATATGCAGCGTTCACCACAACACACATCCTCCCCAATGTCTATCACTCAGCCACCCCATCCCTCCCACCCAGACAGCAAGAGCAGGAGGCGTAGAGGCAGAGGGAAATCCCAAGCAGACTCCACACTGTGTGTGGAGCTGAGGCAAGGCTTCCATCCTGCCACCCTGAGATCATGACCTGAGCTGAAACCGAGAGTTGGAGGCCCTATTGACTGTGCCACCCAGGTGCCCCTGCCTTGGATCTTCTGACTAAACATCTTTGCACCTTCTGCCTAGAATGTTACACATATTTTTTTTTTTAAGATTTTATTTATTTATTTGTCAGAGAGATAGCAGAAGCATGGAGAACTGCAGGCAGAAAAGGCAGAGCAGGCAGAGGGAGAAGCAGGCTCCCTGCTGAGCAAGGAGCCCGAAGCAGGGCTCGATCCCAGGACCCTGGGATCATGACCTGAGCCGAAGGCAGAGGCTTAACCCACTGAGCCACCCAGGCATCCCTGTTACACATCTTTCTACTCTGTTTCCCCTCTGCTAAAATCTCGTCCTGGCCTGTCTTCAATGAAGACTTCTCCGGTTGCCTTGAAGGAATAACGAGCATTTTGTAAACAAGTAAGTAGAACATGTCACACGTAACACTTCCTCTTTAATCCCAGTGTAATGGTGGGACGTGTGCGTGCGTGCGTGCATGCGTGTGTTCCCTGCCATAGACATGGTCATGAGCGTGGTGCCTTGTACATAGTGGGCCCTTACTTGGCTGAATAAATGAATTAATGAAGAGGGGAAACTAAATAGGAAGAAATAAGCCACTTTTTGGGTGTGTACTATGTACCAGACAGTGTTCTTAGTACTTTTACAGATAATGATTCCTTTACTCCTTGCATGTACCCCAGAAGATAGGTGATACTATTGTCCCCGTGACAGAGATGAGGAAACCAGGGCCCAATGAATTCAACTGATTGGTCAAAGAATTAATGATAGAACAGGATTCAAATTCACAGAGTTTGTCTCCAGAACCTAGATTCTCACCGTGTCACTCTCCGTGGATGGTCCTGATGCAGGAGCTACCTCACAGACTTAAAGATTTATCGTGGGTGACAGGTTCAGGAGAGTCTGAGAATGGTAGGACCCAGGCTTCCTTTTCTAGGTCAGTACGCGACGTCTTGCCCACTTCAGCAACGTGCACCGGGCCAGTCGACGAGCCAGTGTCACCAGTCCCAGGTGCTGGAGTTCCCCAGGTGACAGGTGCGATGTAAAAATGAAGGAATGTGTTTCGTGTTTTGGGACACATGGTAACTTCATTACACAGTTGTCAACTCTGGGGCCCGGGGCTCCTAGAACACGCCACCTTAGGCGTGAGATGATTACTAATGGCTAATAATCTTGATTGGCCTCGTGCACATCCCGTGTTTATCACTCCTATCTCATAATCAACTTCTATACTTGGCTCAACTTTACCATTCAGTCTGTGTACCAGAGTGACTGGAAGCCCATATTTATCTAATTTAGGGAACGTTCACAGGTGCTGCAGTTAGACTCGCGTGTGTGATCCACGTCCTTTGCTAATCGCATAATTCCTTTTGCATTTAATCGGCGGATGGCATCCTTTCTGCATACGTATGTGTGCGTCTCCGCGGTTTGCTGCTGGTGGGGAACTGCGTGTGAAAACGCCGGCTGAGGCACCTGTCATCAGCACCAAGACCTTCGAGAGCTGGGAGGAACCAGCTTCCTGGCTTACAGTTGAGAAAACAAGACCCGAGAAAGTGAAGGGATTCCTGTCCAGCTAGCTCAGTCCTAGGAAGGCTTGAAGGCAGGGAAGGAGGAATGCATCTGCAAAGGAGAGCCCCCCAAACCATTCCAGCGGAGAAATTCCATGAATAATTTGAGCCTGTCTTGACAATTAGCATGGAACATGAGTCTGGCCAAGATGAGGCCAGGCCTAAAAGAAATCAAGTTTCTGGCAAGGAAGACTGGGGATGTTCAGAGGTTATAGCCTTTTGCGATTGTTTTTCACCCCTGGGCTGCTTATTGCCAGCACGTGTTCCCTTGTAAGGAAGGCTGGCTAACCTCCTTTCCCTTCCTTCTGCCTCTTTTTTGTAAGACTTTTATTCCTCTATAAAGCTAGACAAGAGGAGAGTAAAAGATCCATCCAGGAATTAGGGATTAGCATAGAAAGAATCAAAATGCTCGAGATGAATGGGGACCCAAAGGTCTGGTCTACGAAGCTGGCTCTATGGGCTGTACCTAAAGTCACAGCATCTATTGGTGGCAGGTGTGGGATACAAGTCTGTGTCGCCTTACTCAGAGTTCAGGTTTTTCTCATCACAGCAGTCTGCTAAGGAAGGGACCAAGAGGATAATGTGTGCAGTGACACCTCACACCTCCCTCCCTTGGCACCTTTACACACTGCCTGGGAACGCTAAGCCAGGGGGGTAGGGATGCAGAGACTCAGAACTTCATCCTGGCTGGGATGAAAGGGCTAGGGAAAAGGTTCTCCCTGTGGAGAAGGGTCACCCTGCTCCCCATCGTGGAGATTCTGAACTCAGAGAGGATTTAAGAGAACACCATGGAACCCAACACAGTTCTGGTCCAAAGGGCGCAATCTGCCAATATTTGCAGAATGAGTGTGTGCACTGGCGGGGGGTTGGGGTGGGGAGGTTAGAAAGCTAAGAGGAGGCCATTGCTCCCTGCAGTTTCTTTGCTGGGAAGGTAGAGGAAATCATGAGGGATGCATCATAGTGGACTGCCTGTCCTCACCTGCCCAGGAAGAAAGATCTGGTCATTCCTGTGGGAGCACCAAGAACTATCAGGGCTGGAAAGCAGAGTCCAGGGGTGTGCTCAGAAAGAAGAGGAAAGGGTGCCTGGGTGGCTCCACCAGGTGGGTGTCTGTCTTGGGCTCAAGTCTTTATCCCAGGGTACTGGGATCGAGTCTTGCATTCGGCTCCTTGCTCTGCAGGGAGTCTGCTTCTCTCTCTCCCTCTATCTCTCCCCCTCTGCTCATGCCCTCTTTCTCAAATAAATAAGTAAAATCTTAAAAAAAAAAAAAAGAAAGAAAGAAAGGAGAATGGCCACTGACCACTGCCACATCTTCTGAACTGGGAAACCTTCCCACTGCTACTGGTAGCACTGGGAATGCCTCACTCTCTGAGCCCCCAGCGGCCACAACACTGCGATTACTACCCTGGTGCCTGCCACCCTTTGTCAGATAGACCCCTTGTGTCTGCCAGCTCCTGCCACAGTGTCTAGGCAACAGTGGGTGCTCAGTGAATGTATATTGAATGAACGAATGCCCGGACTGTACACTGTTGAAATGTGCGGCTATCATCAAGATGGCAGGGAGACAGAACGTATGGAATTGCCAAAGTACTATGAAAAACATTTTAACAGCCTGTATAGATGGGCCAGAGCAGCAAGATCAAGGTTACCCAGTACAAATGGAGCACAAAGTCTCCATTTAGTTTCGGAAAGTTCGGTTGCCCAAATGAAGGGTGGTCTATGGGGCACAGCCCAGATTTTAAGAAGCCAGCAGGTCTTGGTGGGCCAGAAGCTCCACGTGATTAAGATGGTGATGTAACTGCTAAAACGGAAGCAATTCCATAAAGGGAAGCTGGATCCGGACCAAAGCAGGCGATGGTTCCCGTAGTTTCTGAGCTCACTCAGGTCACATCTGGGGTATAATGTTCATTTGGGGTTTTGTTAACAGCCACACCCTTCTACATAGTGTTTTCCCAGGCATCATCTCATTACACTGTCCTAATGAGGCTTATATCCTTATATCCTGGCAAAGGCAACCCAATGTGCTCACGGTCACCTAGCTAGCGAGTGGCAGAGCCCAGCCTTCTGACGCCTTGTCCACACTCTTTCCGCTGCAGGCCAGAGACCCACTGTGCGGCATCTAAAAGCAGGACCAGTGTGGTGCTTGTCAGGGGCTGTCAACAGTGGACACACTCAGATGGGCACCTCGCTATCAGATGGCCCGACAGCAATGTCACAGGAACCACATTTCCTAATTCAGGAGGGCTTTGACAGGCCAGCTCACACCTGCAGGCGTGGGGACCCTGGCCTGTTTCAGAACTGGTACCAGACAGACCTCGAATATCACCTCACCTGGGACTGAGCCCAGGAGAGGACAAATCTCCATCCTTAGTTCAGTGGGTCCTGCAGAAAGGATTTGTGAGCCAGCCTGCAAAGGAGGAAGAGGAAAAGGGAAAGAGGTGACACCTGTCAGATGCCTATTAAGTTCGGGCTCAAGACGTTTCTCATATATTTGTTTCCTGTTATTTACATGGTGCCTGTTTCTACAGCCTCACCGCTTACTCTGGTCACTATTTGACTCCTCCACCCCCTGCTTTGGGTGTCATAATAATCCTTCACATTCATCTGGTCTCACCCAGTGGTTATCCTCTTTCCCAAGAAAGCCCATGAAGAAAAAGAAAACGAAAAACCCCACATGCTCTCGCTTAAATATGGAATCTAAAGAAGTCAAACGTATAGAAGCCACGCTGGAGAACCATGGTTCACGGGTGCTGGGGAATGGGGGAAATGTTGGTCAAAGAGCGCAAAGTTGCAGTAATGAAGGATGACTGTCTCCAAATCCCTAATGTGCAGATGGAAATACGCTAAGAGAATGGAATGCAGGTGCTCTCATCACTAAAAGGTAACTATGTGAAGATGTGTATTAGTTTGGCTACTAATCATTTTACTGTATTTTGGGATATCAGATCTTCATTTTTATTAAAAAGAAAAACAAAGAGAATGGGTAAGGCAGAGATTGCTCCCTTGTTTCACAATGACGCTCAAGAACGCCCGTCTGTTCTTTTGTCTGTCCATCCGTCCATTCATCCATCCTTTCATTTATTCTTTAACAAATATTTATTAACTTACTCCCTGTTTTAGGAGATGTGAAATACATTATGGAAGCAAAGATTTCTGGGAAACTCTTGGGACAGGTACAAACTTATACAAGAAAAGGGGGAATAAAATTTGGGGCTTATAAATACGGAGACCATGCTTTCACCTGAGGATGGTGGGATGTCATTGCAGACCATGACCGGCAGGTGGCACTCTGGGTCCCAGGAGGCCCCCTGAGCTCTTTTCTGCCTTCACGCTTTCATTTTATATTCATTACTGTACTTAAAATCAAATTCTAAGTCATATCATTGAAAGACTGTGTTCAATTTGATTTTAATTCCATTTATTTGATGTTAATTGTTCCATGCTCTTTTGAAAATGTTCAAATTAAATCTAGTTGTGTCAGGGCTTTCTGGGTAAGTGAAAGACTTGTCCAGAAATTTAGACTCCTAAATAAATTAGCATCTCTGGTGATTGGTAGTAGATCCTGAAATCCTTTTGTAAGAAATGCTCGTCAAAATTTAATGCTTCTGGGAAAATATCTGGACGGATACACTTTAAGATGTTGCTTGTGCAGTCTCCCAGTGGTACATACAGACTTCTTTTTTTCTTTTAGATTTGTCCATGCTTAATTCATTTTTAACAGTGAGCATGTATTATTATTACTTTTTAAGTTTTTCATGGACACATAACATACAAATGGGAAAGTGTGCAAATCTCAACCAAATAGTTTGGATTCATATATTTATACATGTGTGTAACCTTCACTAAGATTAAGATCTGCATTACTAAAAGCCCAAAAAGTCCCCTCATGTCTCTTCTTAGTCACCCTCGATCCCCCCCAGGAATCATTATTCTGTCCCCACAGGTTGGTTTTGCCTATTTTGGGACTTCATTTTTATAGAGTTAGACAGGATCTCCTCTCTATCTGGACTCCTACTCAATATCATTTATTTAAGTCGATGTGTATAAATACCCCCAAACTCACTGATTGGGTGGTTGTGTGTAGCAGAAACCCATTCTTTTTCACTGAGGTGTAATATTCCATCATGTGAATGTATTACAGGTATGTTTCTATAATCAGAAAAGATTCACTAAAAATAATAAAATATAGACATGAAAACTGTTTTTTTTTACTGGAGGTGAAGGAGGTATTTCAACTTCAAGCTGATCTTCAGAGTACGTGGATTTGGACAGCAGGAGCTGGCTTGGCCACAGAAGCACAGGGTCTTTGAGAGAGAATGAGGAGTCAGCCAATTTCGGACAGGCTGGTGGTGACTCTCCTACTGGTGGTGTGCCCCAGAAGACAAACTTTTTAAGTCAGCGTGCTCTCACTGAGCCCCAGTCTCCTTGTCTATAAATGTGTAGCATTACCAGACTAAAAAGAAAAAAAGAGAAAAAACTCAGAGCATCTAGTTAAATTTAAATTTCAGATAACGACGAATAATTTCTCAATATAAATATGTCCTGGGTATTGCATGGGACACACAGATCCTGAAGAATTGCTCATTGTTCATTTGCAATTCAAATAGAACTGTGTTTTAACTGGCAACCCTAGAAAGAGTTGTAATAATAATCCCTACTTACAAGATAACACAGTTGTTTGTGAGAAACTGTTCATCGTAGGCAGAAGATTACATACAAATGGAAGAGACCAGGAAGAGCCAGAAAGGCAGAGAGGAGCCCCTCGGTTTGGCACTGGATCTGTAAGCCCCCAGCAGGATGGGAGCTGACCTCTCTCTCCCACCACCAGCCCCCTAGGGCCCAGCTTGATGCCTGACTCAGAGAAGGAGACACATAAACATTATCTGGGGAATCGCTGACTCGATTTGATTTCCAGCTCCTGCACGTACTTGATTTTGACCTGAGGTAAGCTATCTTTTACCACTCTGTGGTTCTGTGCTCTTACTGCATTCATTCAACAAATCCTTCAGGGAGCCTGACTCTGCCAGGTACTGGGGAGAAAGCCGATGAACTGAGAGGTTTGTGCCCTTCTGGACTTGGTCTTATAAAAAGGGAAGAGAAAAACTGGTAAACAGACAAAGACAATTTTCGATAGTGGTGGAGTGAAACGGCATGGTGAGCAGAAGGGTCAGAGGTGCTATCGAGATGAGATGGTCGGGGAGGGCCATTCTGAGGAAGTGATGCTGAGTAGAGACCCCAAGGCTGATGAGGAGTCAGCCTAGTGAGGACCCCAGGGAAGGGGTGTCCTGGCCACAGGGAAAAGTAGGTTTTCTTATCTGAAGACAAGGTGGGGGTGGAGGAGGGGGTTAGAAAACGAACCCCTACCTCCCAGAACTTTAAGGGGTCAAATCAATGGAAAGTTGATTTGTGAAATTATCAAGTTCCCTGCGGGTGAAAGAGATTATGAACTTTTCTCATGGAGCCTCAACGCCAGTCCCCAGACCACCTAGAAAGTCAGGAATACCCAACTCTTTGGGGGATAATGCAGAGCTATTCTAGAGTCCAGTCTAGACAGAAGTGTTTCTACCAGGCTGTGTGAGACAAGTACAAATGCTGCAAGTGTTTGAAAATTCTGATATTGGCATGACATCTAAGCACATATGGTATTTTATAATTTTTTTCCCATTTTGTTTTTCTGTTATCACCCACTGGCCTTTCCCCACCAGGTAGATTGAGAAGCATTGGCATAGAAGCTATAGAATCAGAAAAATCTGGGATTTTTTTTTTAAAGATTTTATTTATTTATTTGACAGACAGAGTAGACGAAGAGGCAGGCAGAGAGAGAGAGATAGAGGGAAGCAGGCTCCCTGCCGAGCAGAGAGCCCGATGCAGGGCTCGATCCCAGGACCCTGAGATCATGACCTGAGCCCAAGGCAGCGGCTTAACCCACCGAGCCACCCAGGCGCCCCGAAAAATCTGAGATTTAATGAGGCTCAATCTCTTTCTACCTGGTTGACCTTAATTACATTGTAAAATTTCCCTGTGTCTTGGTGCCTTCATCAATGAAATGGGCATAACCCATCTTCTTTATCCATTCATCTGTCGAGGACATCTGGGTTCTTTCCATAGTTTAGCTTTTGTGGACATTGCTGCTATAAACACTGGTGTGCATGTGCTCCTTCCAATCACTATGTTTGTATCCTTTGGATAAAGACCTAGTAGTGTAATTTCTGGGTCATAGGGTAGCTCTATTTTCAACTTTTTGAGGAACCTCCATGCA
This sequence comes from Mustela erminea, assembly GCF_009829155.1. Taxonomy (NCBI): domain Eukaryota; kingdom Metazoa; phylum Chordata; class Mammalia; order Carnivora; family Mustelidae; genus Mustela; species Mustela erminea. The sequence goes on from NC_045622.1 coordinate 72,869,550, forward strand.
TTTTTCCAGAGTGGTTGCACCAGCTTGCATTCCCACCAACAGTATAGGGGGGTTCCCCTTTCTCCTCATCCTCGCCAGCATCTGTTATTTCCTGACTTGCTAATTTTAGCCATTCTGCCTAGTGTGAGGTGGTATCTCATTGTGGATTTGATTTGTATTTCCCTGATGCTGAGTGAGGTTGAGCACTTTTTCATGTGTCTGTTAGCCATCTGGATGTCTTCTTTGCAGAAATGTCTGTTCATGTCTTCTGCCCTTTTCTTGTCTGGATTTTTTGTATTTTGGGTGTTGAGTTTGGTAAGTTCTTCATAGATTTTGGGTACTAACCCTTTATCTGATACGTCATTTGTGAATATCTTCTCCCATTCTGTAGGTTGCCTTTTAGTTGTGTTGATTGTTTGCTGTGCAAAAGCTTTTTATCCTGATATAGTCCCAATAGCTCATTTTTGCTTTTGTTTCCCTTGCCTTTGCAGACATGTCTAGCAAGAAGTTGCTGCAGCCGAGGTCAAAGAGGTTGCCTTACTCAGCCATCAAAAAGAATGAAACCTTGCCATTTGCTATGATGTGGATGGAACTAGAGGGTATTATGTTAAGTGAAATAAGTCATTCAGAGAAAGACAAATACCACATGATTTCACTCATGTGGAATTTAAGAAACAAAACAGATGAACATAGTGGAAGGGAAGGAAAAGACAAAAACAGAGAGGCAAATCACAAGAGACTGTTAACTCTAGGAAACAAACTGAGGGTTGCTGGAGGGGAGCTAAGAGGGGGATGGGGTAACTGGGTGATGGGCATTAAGGAGGGCACTTGATATAATGAGCACTGGGTCTTTTATGCAACCGATGGATCACTAAATCCTACCCCTAAAATTAGTAATACACGATATGTTAATTAAATTGAGTTTCAATGAAAAAAAATTTTTTTTAAAGATTTTATTTATTTATTTGACAGAGAGAGATCACAAGTAGGCAGAGAGGCAGGCAGAGAGAGAGGAAGGGAAGCAGGCCCCCTGCTGAGCAGAGAGCCCGATGCGGGACTCGATCCCAGGACGCTGAGATCATGACCTGAGCCGAAGGCAGCGGCTTAACCCACTGAGCTACCCAGGCGCCCTCAATGAAAATTTTTTTTAAATGGGGTGCCTGTGTGGTGCAGTTGGCCATCATGCCTATTCCCAGTGAGGTGGAACAAGGTAATGCCCTGCCTTGTTGTTTCAGTTACACCATGAGCAAGTATCCTTTTATAGTCTACTTAGGACTCCGTGTTTTGCATTTTTGTGCTTTTTTGGTGATTTTCCTGCTTAAACTGTGTCTTCAGTAAGTGGTGTTGGGAAAACTGGACAGCCACATGCAGAAGAATGAAACTAGACCACTTTCTTACACCATACACGAGAATGAACTCAAAATGGATAAAGACCTGAATGTAAGACCTGAACCCATAAAACTCTTAGACGAAAACACAGGTGGTAACTCATTGACATTGGTCTTGGTGAAGATTTTTTGAATCTAACAAATGTTGCTTTGCTTCTACACAGCAAAGGAAAGCATCAATGAAATGGGAAAGCAACCTCCTGAATGGGAGAAGGTATTTGCAAATCACATATCTGATAAAGGGGTAATATCCAAAATAAAAAGAATTCCAACTCAAAAGCAAAAAACAAACAAACAAAAAAACCACTGAACGATCTCATTAAATATTCAGATCCTCTTAGAGGATCTGAATAGACATCTTTCCAAAAAAGACCTACAGATGGACAACAGGTACAGGAAAAGATGATCAACACCACCCATCATCAGGAAAATGCAAATCAAAACTAAAATCAGATACTACCGCACACCTGCCGTAATGGGTAGAACCAAAAAGACAAGAAATAACAAGTGTTGGTGAGGGTGTGGAGGAAGGGCAACCCTCCTGCGCTGTTGGGAATGCAAACTGTAGCAACCGCCATGGAAAAGAGTATGGAAGTTCCTCAAGATAAAAATAGAAGTACCCTTGATGCAGAAATTCCCCTTCTAGGTATTTATTCAAAGAAAAATGAAAACAACTCAAAAAGATATGTGTACCCCAATGTTTATTGCAACAGTATTTACAATAACCAAGATATGGAAACAAACTGTCTATTGATAGACAAATGGATAAAGAAATTGTGTATATATAAATGGAATATTATCCAGCCATAAAAAGAATGAAATCCTGCCATGGGCTACAATGTGGATGGAGCTCAAGGGCACTACACCATGTGAATAAGTCAGACAGAGGGAGACAAATGCTATATGATCCCTTAGATATGGAATCAGGAAAAAAAAACCAAAAACCAAAAAAAAAAAAAAAAAAAAAAAAAAAAACCCAAAACAAATCCAACCCCAAACCAAGCTCACAGACTCAGAACAGAGTGGTGGTTGCTAGAGTCTGGGGGTGGGAGAAATGGGCAAAGGGTGTCAAAGGTTGAAAGAAAAAAACCTTTTATTTGTTTTACATACTATAATTAGAGAACAGAATATCTTCTATTGAAATAGCAGTTCTTCAAAAGGATGCAAATATTAAAAATTGATTTCTCAACCATCAGTCTTCTCTCACTAATCTTCCTTTGTGATTTCTGAATGATATTTCTAAGGGATGAATATGATCACGTAATTGACTCAGTTTAATATCCTTCATTTATTTCCAGTAGTTTTAAAGATGAGGGGTTCAGTGGCGCCAGTGAATCTGATGGACTAACCTCAGCAGCTTCATTCCCCCTTACTCCCCTCACCTTGTGCTTCCCAAAAACCCAGAACTCTTGGAAGGGGCAACACCTGGACAGTGCCCATAGTTTATCCCCTTTATACGAAAGCTCTTGGAGGATAGGCCTTAAGAATGCCTAGCATTAGGTGGGAACAAGAGTAGCTACATGACTAATACAAAAAGTTGAAGCATTTCTCTGCCATTTTCCTAATGGTTTTTTGTTATTTTTTTTTTCTAAAATTTTTAAAATTAGAGTTAACAAGAGAAATAGTTTTCAAATAGAAAGCACAATAGTTTCTATTTTAAAACTACCTTCACGGTGAATATAGTGAGGAATACCGTATCTTATATTTGAGAGGGGCTAAGAGGGTAGATCTTAAAAGTTCTCATCATGAGAAAAAAAAATTGTAACTCTGCGTGGTGATGGAGGTTACTTTGACTTAGCATTCTGCAGTGTATACAATGGTGATCATTTTGCAATGTATATAAATTTTGAAATGGGTACACCTGAAACTAATACAATGTTATTTGCCAATTATACTTCAATGAAATTTTGTTTAAAGTTTTAGAGAAAAAGGAGAAGCTCCCCCCCACCCCCCCAATCTTCCACTGATCTCAGTCAAAGTGAGTAGTCCTGAAAATGTGTCTTCTGGTGAGCAGAGGAGAAGCAAGCAACACAACAACAACACAACATGTCTTCCAACCACAGTGCATAAGTGCTGGCTGGTGTTTCTAAGCACAAGAAGTCTGTGATGTGCCTTATGGAGAAAATTCTTGTGTTCCATAAGCTTTGCTCAGGCCTGGGCTACAGTGCTGTTGGCTATGAGTTCAGGAGTTAGTTGGTCGGCATACATTATATTGAGTAAGGTGTCTTTAAATAGAAACATGTAAAACGAGGCAGGTATTGATTGGTGGACCAAACTGCTTGGATGAGAGGCTCACAGTAGTCTAACCTTGTCCTTCCCCCAGGAACAGGGGTTCAGTATTTGCTAATGCAGCGTTTGTGGTGACTTTATGAAATGTAATTTCCCAGAGAAGTACAACCTATGTGCACTGTTACTAGCAGAGTGTGAGAAAGCATGTGTTACTCCACATCTGGCAGCATTAGATTTGATCACTTAAAAAAATATTTTCTGGGGCACCTGGGTGGCTCCGTTGGTAAAGCAGCTGCCTTCGGCCCAGGTCGTGATCTGGAGTCCTGGGATCGAGTCCCGCATCAGGGTCCCTGCTGCATGGGGAGTGCCTGCTTCTCCCTCTGCCTCTGCCCACCCCACCCCCACTCCACCATCTTGTGCTCACTCTCTCTCTACAAAGAAAGTCTAAAAAAAAAAAGAAAAAATAGAAAAATATTTTCTAATTTGATGGATGAAAGAGTACCTAATTCTAATTTGGTTTGTTTGTTTGTTTGTTTTTGTTTTTACTCCTGGTGAGGCTGAAGTTTTCTCCTTACTTGTTGACGTCTCTTGGTCATGGTCACATTTCAGTACAAATCTCCTCGTGTCCTTTGTGAGAGGAAGGAAAGATGGAGGTGCCTCCTGGTCATCCTGATGGCAGGAAGCCAGCACCAGGCCTGTACATGGCAAATCATTTTATCACAAGATTTTCTTCAGGTCAAGGGAAACCACCATTGTCCCAGTCCCTGGCACTCACACACGTCCCTGGGTAACCACCAACTCTTTGTGACACCCGTGTTTCTGCTTCTGGTGGTTGAGCCGAGCCTTCCAGTCAGACTGCCTTGATTCGTCAGGAAATATCACCAACCCACTGGTTGGATGACCGTGGGCTGATTTCTTAACCTGCGCGCTGCTGCCTCCTCCTCTGTAATGACAGAGATCATAATAATTAACCCTGTAGATCTCATGTGTGGATAAAAGCAGTTCAGACAGGAAAATCACTTAGAATAAAGCCCAGTGCTCTGTAATGACGCCATAGATGTTGGCTGCTGTTGCGAAGTATCAGGAACCATGTAGAGTACATAATCCTCATCCCAGGGAAACTTACTGAGGAGACAAGATGTGGACCCACAAAATAATTAAAACTCTTTACCTGTGGGTAGGCGTGGCTTTGGAGAAAGAGCACTGAACGAGCAGTTTGGTGTTAAAATCTCAGGCCTAAAATGGGGTCACTTAGGCCAAGTCACAAACCCACGACTTAATACCTAACCTAATCATAGTTAACAATCTCCCCCCTGGAACGTAGTTTTAGCTGGTCAGTCAGGAATTTTCTGATGAGCCTCAATGAGGTAATCTGTCCCAATGGGCCCTCTTCATCCTCCAAAAGAAGATGAGGTCATCCTCCTAATAAGAATCCCAAGGGAAGCTGAACTTGCCTGAAAAGATCCTTGCTTTTCTTTTGTAACTCCTTGCTCTACCCTTATTCCTATTAAAAAAAAAAAAAAAAAAGTCTCCCTTTGTATTCAGCTCTTCTGGAGCTCCCTCTTTCTTGCTAGATGGGAAGATGCTACCTGCTTTGCAAATGGCTTAATAAAGCCAATTAAATCTTCAGATTTACCCAGTTGAATTTTTGTTCTTTCACACAGGAATTTTAGCTTGGCTTTCCACTTGCTGATTTCTTGGGCTTAAATCTCCTCACCCCGGGGAAGCCCGGTGCCTTCACCTGCTGAAAATACAGGCAAAGGCCTGCAGTCTCTGGGCGACCTTACCCCTGCCATGTGAGTTCACAACACTCATGGGACAGGCTTTATGGATGTGGAAACTGCAGCTTCCAGAAGAGCTCAGGACTCCCAGCGCGGGGCTCCTCCTCCTGCATCACCAAGGTCCCTGGGATAAGGTGAGCGGGTGGTTTCCAGGGCCATCCAGCCCCTGCCAGGTTGAGGTGCGCGACCCCCTGAAAGGAAGCGGCGCGTGCGGGGCGCTGGAGATGTGCCTCATTCCCTCAGTAGGCACATCTTGGCGGTGGGTGAGATAACTCCATCCCAATGCTGCCGCCCGAGGCTTCACCTCCTCCGAGCATCAACCCTCCTTTAACGTCTGCAGCGCAGGTGACTTTCAGCCCTCTGTCCTTGCCGCACAGGCTTGCGTTCTGCCTGGAGGCTCTTGCCTGCCTTTGTGAATAGCGCCTTCTCCCTTGCTCTGTGCTCCTTTTCGCCAGCATTTTTCTTCTCCTGAGGGCGCCGCGGGAAGGGAGGCTTCCTGGGGACTTGGGCTTTGTACTGAGCAATCGGGCCACCCGACGGCTGACGTGGGGTCCTCTGCGTGCCTCTCCCCTTGAAGAATGAAGTTCCTTCCTTTCCTCCCCTCTGATCCCTGCAAGCCAAACTCGTGTGTGGAGGTGGGCGGGGGGGCGGTAACAGGTCCTCCTGTCTTGATCTGCGCTTTTGGGCAAGGTCCGGTGTTAGTTTGCTGTTGGCACTTGCGGACAAAACGCCCTGAAGACCTTTCTGGCTCGGTTGTAAATGATAAATAAACGGGGCATTCAAGTCTAGAATCTGCTTTCCCTCCAAGTCCTAGCTGTTCCTTTGTTGGGAGGCCGCCAGTCCTCAGCCTGCAGAACTGGAAGTGAACTTCTTGGAGCTCATGTTGCTGCCATTCCAAGCAGTACCTCGATGAGAGAGACCGCCTTAGCTCTGTGGCTGTCACCTTGGCCCACACAGGGCTTTGGCTTGTCAGGGGAGGAAGGATGATTAGGGACCAGCAATCGTTCTTTTGCTCACTGGTTAATGCTCTTGCCCCCGGCTGGTGTCACCCTCCTCTACCTGCCTATTTCCAGGCAAATTTCGTGCAGAAATGGAGTTTGTGAGTGGGTGGGTGGTGTGGGGTCCCTGAACCCTTCTGAAAAATATACAGCCACTTTGAAGGCCACAGTCATATCCACCTAGTCCTTGTTGGTTCAGTCCCTTCTTTGCAAATCAGCTGCCCATGGTGGAGTGTTTGAGTAACTGTAATCCTGAATAATCCTGAGCCAACCCCAGCTTTCTCTTCCACCATCAGTGGAAAATTGTCTTCTCTCTCCTTTTTAACTTGGTTCCTCTTAATGTCCCTTTGGAAAATGCTTTGCTCTTTGATTAAAATACCTTTTACGTATTATTCACTTAACTAAAACGTGCCACTCATTGTCTAGGTGCTGGGGATGCAGCCGTGAACAAGACCAGCTCCCTGCCTTCATGGTGCTGAGGATCGAGGTAGTGGAGTGTGTGTGTGTGTGTGTGTGTGTACGCTTGTGCAGAAATAAACACATCCATGAAAATAAATACAAATCAGAATGCAGTAATGTCATGCAGCTGGTGAATTTCTATTCATCTTTCAGGGTCCAGACCAGGGGCCACCTGATCCAGGAGCCCTGGCCCGCACTGCTGCTTTAATCCTTCATTCTTGTCTTCTTCTTATGTTCTGTGTTCTGGACGCTAGCTCTTGACACGCAACATTGTAATGTATTTCCCTGCAAGCTTGTTTCTCACCTGACTATGGGCTTCTTGAGGTCAGAGACTAAGTCCTATCTTTATTTTCCCCTAGCATTCTGGAGAGGGCATGGCACAGGAGGAGTTTAATACATGTTTGTTGAATGAATGCATGAGTGAATGAATGAATAAAGACAGAATTCCTCTGTCTGGGTAAGCAGCTGGGACAGCTTATTCTCTTAGTGGGGATAAACAAATCTGATGCCATCTATCAGATGGCTTCTGACTCACAAACATACTAGAAAAGCACAGGGTGATGAATGTCATTTGCCCAGCCAGACCCTGTTACGAAAGGCCGGGGAACCCACGTTGTAACAGACTCAAAACCCAAATGAGGGCAAACAGCCCTCCTGCTTGGAACCTAAACCTAACCCAAGTATCTGCCATCTCTTGGAATTTCCAACTGAACTAAATTTGTTCCCTCTTGCCCAAGCCAAATATTACTTGGTAAACTAGATTCAATGGGAATCAAACCTTCATTTCATTCTAGAACAAAAGAAGGAGTTTGAAAGTGGTTTCAACCCTGAAAGTGGTTAAGACTCCATTTCATTAGCATCCTGCTCTCCGAGTCTGGTTGTCTTATGGGTTAAACGATGCCTCATTTGACAAATTCCTATAGCCACAGAGGTGGGGAGGACTGTACCTTCATTTTCAGAGGACACATCTCAAACCAACACCCCCTGCCCTGGCACTAGGTTTCCTGTCAGCAGCTGACGGTGGCTAACACCTTGTCATGTCATACTCCCACATCCACACTGGGTTTCCTCGCTTGTACCACACATTCAGAGCCACCTCTCATTCTGTCCCCACATGGTCCCTTGAGCTGGGCAGACTCCCAGATATTATCCCCGTTTTGAAGATGACGAGGTGGGGCCCAAAAGAGGGTAGGTAAATGACTAGCCCAAGTACACACTCCCACTTGCCAGGGTGGTAGAGAGAGGACTCAAACTTTAGTGGGGGTGGCGGTGGTTCCAAGTTCATTTCTCTTCTCTCTGTGACTCAGCTTTGCCCTGGAGTGATGGGCAAGCTGGGCACTGTGAATATTTGCAGGACTGGGCTCTCCTAAGCGATTCATCTTCTCTAAGTGAAGTTGTACTCTGAGTTAAAGAAAAGTATTCAAGGTGAGGGGAGGCATTTTGTCCTGGGCTGTCGATTTTCTGCTTTTCCCTTCCATGGTCAGTGTAGGAAAACGCTTGGTTTTATAAAGAAACTGGTGCGGGGGGAGGGGGACGAGCGGTGGGAGACATGCTGGTCTGGAAAGTGCTGGAGCAGCAGAGGTGTGATTAACGCCTGTTACCCTGCAAATCCCCCTCAGGAAGGGGCCTGGGCATCGAGGCTCCCCCCCCAGCCCCCCACAGTTGTTGCTGATGTTCCCCAGGAGGTCCCGCTGGACCCAGGGCAATGGAAAATTCATCTGTTTACTCTGGCAGGAGGTGGAACACGCCTCCAGTGGGTTGTCTTTGGAAAAAGCAAAGGACCAAGGGAGCCTCAGCTGGGGGCATCATTAGCCCCTGTGTGGAAGTTTTACCCACAAGGGAGGAGGTGGGTGAGTCATGGGAGCCCCAGGCTGGCAGGAGCTGAATCCCCTGGAAGTCCTCGAGGTGTGCAAGGAGTGGCAATCCTGGGGTTGGGGGTGGGGTCAGAGAGCTGTGAGGCTTTCCTCCCCTGGAAGCCTGCAGGTGCCTGGAAGTGACAGAAAGTCACAGTGTAACCGTAACCGGACTGGAAAAGCCCTCAGCATGTCCTCTCCAGGTGTCCTCAAGTGTCCCCTGGTGGTCTGAGAGCTGATCTGAGGAGTCGCATGGAGAAATACTGAGTTTGCTACGGAGTAGTCATGCATTTTTAACGGATCTCTTCTATTTATGACAAGTCACATACTTCTTCACTTGATGGACATGATTCCAAGTCTTTAAAAAAAAAAGAAACTGACATTAAAAAGTGGATCGATTGAAAGAAAGATATTAAGAGCAGTAAGTAGCATACTACAAGCGTTAAGAGAATGAGCTCCGAAGCCGTATTGCCCAAGTGGCATTCCCAGCCCCACCTTTAGGAGCCGAGATGAGACAGGCAAACACTTTGCTATGCTCTGTGTCCTTATCTGTAAAACAGCAGCCACCTCAGAAGGGTATCTAGACCGTTAAATGAGTGAATACATATAAAGCTCTTACAGCATTTCCCAGCGCGTACTAAGCATGGTCTAAGTCACCGTTCATAAACGTGAGTGGATTGGAGGTGTATGGGACAGAAATGACAAGGAGGGTTGCAGGACAACTGAAGTTTGTGAGCAATTTTGGTGGCTGTAGCCCTTCCTATGACAGACGGGGCACCGGGTGGCCCAGAGAGCAGAAGGGATGTGTCCAAAGTTATAAATGGACCTGGCATGTTGGAGCCAGGACAGAATCCACGGTCTTCTCCCGGCTGCAGGGCAGCCGCTTCTCTGGATAAAGGCTGTTTGCCCCGAGGACCGCTCCACAAAGTGGTCAGCACGGTTTTGAGAGAGGTAACACAGGCATTTCCTCAGAGGAACCCCCCACCCTGAACCCTTGGATGGATGCAGTCCCTTGTAGCTCCCTGGGTGCTGGTAGACTGACTACAGCTTGGCCTAAGCTCCCCTCAGGCCAGGGCCAGGCCTGCCTAGTTCACTGTGGGGCCTCGGGGCCCAGCATGGAGTGTGGCCCAGAACACATGCTTGGTGACTGCCTGCCTGACCACCAGACTGAGTGAACGAGCAAACCAAGGATCTCCCATCATCCCCGACAGGAGTGTGATCCATGGCCCTCTTGACTTGTGCGTGTGTGAGTGTCTGTAGGGGAGGCTGTTGAGGGAGGCATCCGGAGGGGATCCTGGCCCAGTACTGGGTGTGTCAGACATGAAGCCATGCCCTGCCTGTGCCAAATGTGTTTTCTGGGCCCTTCGCGATCTCAAGGGTCACTATTTCCTAGAGAGCCGAGGAACAATGAAATGTTTTATTTGAAGGAGGGAATGGAGATGAGATGGCTCTGGGGCCCAGAACCCGGGGAAGTCAGGGAGGATGGTGTTTGAAAGCCATTTAGCCATGAGGGCCCGAGCCTATAGGCAGGCTCAGGGTTGAATGCTGATAATCGGCTTGCAGGCACAGCTGACAAGGGTACATTGCTCAACAGTTTACCTGAAGCACTGGGTTCTCACCACCACAGGAGGTTAGCAGAGCAGTTATTATAATTGTCATTTAAAGACAAAGACCAGAGAGGTTAGGTAACTTGTGCAAGATCACACAGCTACTAAATGGCAAAGCTGGACTGGACCCGACACCTCTGATCCCATGTCTGGTACAGTCTATCAGAGCAGGCTAATCTTCTGGTAGTGTTCATCTAGCCGGTAGTGTTCATCTGGGCCACCAACCCTGGGCATGTCCTGATTCTCAGCACATGGTGGCCATCCCCACCGTCAGGATTGTTTGTTGATGAGCCAGGGACCAAAATGAGTAATGGGGATGAGAGATGACAAAAGATCTGGTATGGGGGCTGGTAGTATTATGAGGGGTATCAGATGGGGCTGGAGGGTATAGGAGGACTAAAAGGCTTGAAGGAATTCTCTGAAGGCAGGTACCCTTTTTAATGACTATGCAGTTAGCCAGGCCAGACCTCAGCTTGGGCCTCCCCTTACTTTCCATTTATCAGAAAGTTTCTTAGTAGTTTCTTAAATGCTTAGAGTAAATCCAGAGTCCTCACAATTGTCTTTAAGTGCCATAGGACGTGGCTGCCCATTATCTTCTCTTCTCTCAGTCTATAACCCTTCCAGTTCTTATTATATTAACCTTCTTGGCCATTTCTAAAACATTCCAGTATTAGGCCTCAGGGCCTTTGCACTTGCTGTTCCCTCTGCCCCAGAGGCCTTTCTCCTGGATGTTATGCAATCCACCTCAAATGTTACCTCCTCAAAGAGGCCCTTTCTTTCCCCTTATCCCATTGTCCTGCTTTATTTTTCTTTGTAACATTGATCACGCTCTAGAATTTTATCACATATATTTGCATCTGTTTGCCAAAAATTAAGCCTCACAGGGCCAGGGACTTTTGCCTGTTTGTTCATTGCTGTCTGCTCAGCATCTTGTACAATGACTGACATACACTAGGTGCAAGTTCAACTTATTTCTTGAAGGAATTAATACATTTTGAAGCTCTGGCCTCTCCATGGCTTCAGGTGCGCCACGTTCCAGGAACACTGATCTGGGCCTAGCTCGCCGGTACCTACGAGGCAGTAGGACTTGTACCTTATGAGGTTCACTGGTCCCCTGGAGAGAGGAGACATGTTTGGCAAGTGGCAGCCTCAGCCCCAGAAACCTCCGCCGGGACCATCATGTCTCAGTCTGGGAAGCAGCAGTGGGGGCAGGGGCGGAAGCTCCCTGAGGCTGGATGTGGACCCATCAGCCAGAGCAGGCACAGGAGGGCAGGGCTGGGGAAGATCAGGACTGAGAGAGGCTGGGGTCAAGATCAGGACAGCAGGGGTTGGAGAGCAGGTCTTGTGTGTAGGTCAGGAGAAGCAGTTGTGAGGAGACAATGGACAGGGCAGCACAGTAGCTGTGTCTGGAAGGATCATGGGGAGCTTGCTCATGCGTCTCCTAGTACCCATTGATTCCTTAGGGCTTCCCAGCTGGCCTGGCTGGGCCCGGAAGATCCATTGCTTTTTTTTTTCGCAGAATAAGAACAACACAACAATATTGAAATATGTAAAGAACCTTGATATCTATGATATCTATCTTGTAACAACTATGAATGTAGTTCAGTCATTCGTATGGTCAACAAGCACTATTAATCCCTTACTAAGAGCCACACATTGCCCCTGTTGCCTTGGTCATGTACAAATCTCTACATTGATGGGGGTAACAGTTCTTCAACTAAACCCTTATTTGCTAAAAGACATCAAATGCTTTATCCTCAGTGCTAAGAAGAGTACTTGTCACATAGATGCCCAATTAATATGTTTTAATTGCTGGACTTCTATGTAGGTGAATCAATTTCTCCATTTAATAAATGAGGAAATAGCCCAGGAAAATCAGATATGGGACTCTCATCCCAGGATGGTCTCACTCTGGAGGCCAGAGGACTCTAAAGTGGCCTAAAGCAGAGGTTCTAAGACTTCGGGGTTTCACCAGACTGGTACATTTCTGAACTAAAAATGTCAAAACCCATTGGCGGGAAGAGGTCCAAAATTGCCAGATTTTCATTTTTCCAAGTAAGAAGAAAGAGAAAGAGGTTACTGGTCATCTTTATTTCACAAAAGGACATTTTAAAAATATTCCACTTGGGTAAGGGATGATTCCAGAATTTTGAAAAAAATTGTAAAAGCCATCACATGGTGTCGGTTGTTCTCATTTCACTGAGGTTTGTTGAAAACGTCTCTGGTTAGCCTTGAAGGGACAGGGTGGGGCTCCCTTGGGCAGCTGGGAGGCTCTGGTCTGGAGGTTCCTGCCACTTACGGCCCTCTTTCTCTCTCCAGGTCTTCTCTCTCCTCCTTTCTCACCTCTGACATACAGACACCTGGAAACACACTGCAAAGCTCCAAAGAGAAATGTAGCGTGTATTGGAAATGGCTCTTGGATGGATAAGAAGAGGCAATCTCTCCTCCAAGTACTGAATCCCTAACTCCGCCAGGGGAGAAGCGTGGGGGAGGGAGCATCTTTCCCACTTTCCTCCCCACTGACCTTCTTTATTATACTCTCAGTATTTGCTTATGATTCCTATTAATCACATGTAATAACCCTCCCAATTATTAAATTATAGAGACATGCATTCCCTCAGCCAAACAGAATAATTATTTACTAAAATGAATTAACATATAGAAAAGCCTCAGTTCTATGGAGGCTGAAACTTAGCATAATGAATTTATCAGGCTTAAAAGAAGCCCAGACAGGCTTCTTTTTGGTGAAATAAATACACTGATTACAGCAAAGCTCATTCGTGCTGGCACTGTGCCATTTGCTATTTCTTTAATAAACACAGCTTGAGTTGTTTATCTGTTTTCAATATAATTTATTGAGGCTCCCCTTCTCAATTAACAGCCATAGTAGGGGTAAGGGTGGGGGGCGGGGAGAACATGTTCTCACCCGCCTCCTCCTGCAGGTCTGGTCCCCCAGGTTCCCCATTTGGGGCCTCCTCTGTGATTTGATGGGCCTGCCAGTCAGGAAGCCTGGTGCATGGATCTGCTCTGCGTTGACAATACACTTGTCACTTGGAAAGGCGTCTCCAGGACATCAGACTTAGCAGGGAGGGGAGCCAGTCAGGGGGAAACAATTATGCAAATATAAATTCTCCAGAGCCCCTGCCATGACCTGGCAAGAGGATAAAGGTCTGCTTGCCATCCTCCTCCCTGGAGGCAGTAGCCTTCTTGCCGCATGTCTTCTGGAGGGATTCCTATGTTATTTACGCATCTTCAAGATGGCCTCGTGGACACATGGTTTGGAAATAGGATCTATGCGTAATTCGGCCTGAAAACCCCTCTTTATTCATGGGTCCTACTAAGCCACTCAGTCTTCTAAATCTATTTTTTAATTCTGATTTGGGGACTGGGTCAAATGTTTACTGAGGGACATTTAGCTCATTCATCTACGCATTCGTTCACCCATTCAACGAGCATGTATTCTACAGGGCAGCACCTGGAGCTCTTGGGGCTTATGGTTCACCTTGTTCACTCCGTTAAAAATGTGCATCGAACATCTATGTCTCAGGTGCCAGCATATGGAGGTGAAAAAGGCGGGCGAGGTTCCCGCTGTCATGGACCTTTGCGGGGTTTGGATGAAGGGGGATGGCAGCCGTGACTCTGGGAAGTCACAGCTCTGTATAAATCCCCACTCCTGAGTGTGGGCTGGACCCAGTGAGTCACTTCTAAGACAGGGAATATAGCCACAGTGATGGAGGGGGGTTACTTCTGATTCTGTTACAAAGACCGCGACTTTGGTCTTGTTGGCTCTTTCTCTCTCTCCCCCTCCCTCCCTCAGCTGAAGCAAGCAGCCGGGCTGTGAGACGCTCTATGGAGACACCTACCTGGCAGGGAACCAAGGGTGGCCTCTGACTGACGGCTCCTGAGAAACTGGAGCCTCAGTCCCCCGCCGGGAGGAACTGGATGCTGCCAACGACTCTGTGAGTGAGCCGGTTTGCCGACCCGCCAAGCTTGACCTTGAGGGGCACCTGGCCTGCCCGACACCGTGACTGCAGCCTGTGAATCTCAAAGCCGGAGGCTCCAGCTGGCCCCCCCTGGATTCCTGACCTGCAGAAACTGTGAGATAGTAAACGTTGTTTGCAAGCCTCTGAACTCTGGGACAATTTGATATGTAGTAGAGGGAGGGGATGATAAACTGTTAATATAGTAGAATAGAATAGAATAGAATAGAATAGAATAGAATAGAATAGAAAAGAATAGATATAAGTGCGGAAAGAATATATCGACTGGTGACAAGGTGGTGCTGAGCATGAATAAAGGGCCCCATACTAAAGAGTGACAGGCTGGCGTGGTGACAGTTGGTGTCTCAGGGTGGGCCGGACTCTAAAATTCCTTGGATCCAGTGCTCTTGGTGAAGATTCAGCGTACTCTGCAGGTCTGTTCCAAGGGCATCCTGCCTTGGGTCAAATACCCCTGCTGACGGAAACGCCCATCTTCTCGATTACTCTATCCCATCTTTGGGTGTGAAAAATATTTGCTGCTGAGTGAAAATCAGCAGCCCTGTGGTTTTATCTCCCTGCTCCTGTTCCTTTCGTGGCCACATGCCCACTCTGGTGTTTTGAGCTCCTCTCCCAGACAACCGTCTAGCCCTTCCTTGCTTGCTCTCTATTCCCTGAGCAACCTCTCCTTTCCTTCTAGACTCTTGGCCTCATTTGTTTCAATGCCACTTCTAACCTTTGTGATTGGAGACTTTCGAACTCCCCTTCCTCTACTCCTTGGGTCTCTCTCCACAGTCTCTACTCTCGCTAGTGGTCTTGGTATTATTCCCATATTACAGAGGGGCTTTAAGTGACTTTGCCTGCATCCCTTAACTGGGACATAGCAGGGCTGGGATTTAAAAATGGGCCTGCCCAGCTCTGGAAACCCAAGCTCTGTTCAAGAAAACAAGGTATTCCAGTCCCTATGACTGAGGAACACGTTTCACAAAATTTAGTGGCATAAGACAACCGTCTTTTGGGCTCATGTATAAATGCAGAGAGGGCACAGCACGGAGGGCTTGCTTCCAATCCACGGTGTCTAAAGTTTCAGCTGGAGGACTCGAAGTCTGGAGACTGTGCTCTTTGGAAGGCTCACTTGCCCCACTCTGCCCATTGAGGCTGCCTTGAAGCTGGGGGCCTCAGTTCCTCTCCATGTGGACAGGGTCTATTTCTGGGCTCTTCCTTTGTAAGAGCTCTGAATTCTCTGATCCTCTCCTCTCTCTTGCTCTCATTCTCTACTTGGACGAACTTGGGCTTCCTTCCAATATGGCGGCCCCCACATTTGCGGGTCCAGAAAGAAGAGAGAGAACCAAGCAGACACCATACCTGCTTTTATGAGTTCTCTTCCAAAGGGAGCAGTATCACATCTGCTGGGTTGTACTTGTCAAGGCCGTCACAGGGGACTGTGTGAACCCCTGCCAAAGGAAAATCGGCTCCCCATTTGGATGGAGGAGTATCAAGGTTTGGAAAGGAAATGTATGACCAGACACACTGCCCTGGCTGGCTACTTTTGGACAATGCAACCAGCCACATAATGGACCCTGAAGGAATGCATCCAGGAGATGGGGGGCTCACCAGGGAGACTTTGTCCCAATCTTTCTAATGCTTGGACCCAACAAATGGAGACACACATCATGTTTGTTGAATTGGGTGAATAAATAAAAAAATCCAAGTCAAGCTGTTTTGAGGGTTTATTCTTCCAATTTTCCTTTTACTGTTTTCTCTTTAACTTCTGCAGCCAAAATGTTTTATTTCATTGTTTTGCCTCAAGGTTTGTTTCTTCTGTCAGAGGTTCTAGGGTGCCATTGCATCACGGGCATCTGCTTCATACCTTGCGGGGATTTCTGGGGGAAAGTTCTTGAAAGCCTTGGACACATGTCATGGAACTTTCGGCAGAGCCTTCAACTCTTAGGACAACATCGCCTTTCTGCCTTGCCCAGCCATGCTCAAAGCCTGGGGATTTTTTTTTCCCCCTTGAGCTTTCCACAGACTGTACAAGGAGATGACAGGGAACCTGAGACCCAAGTCTTGAGGCTTGTCTTGGGACATCTGAGGGCCGGTGGTATATATGGCCTTATGTTTCTCCCGTTGCTGCCCCCGAGACTACAGTAGTGGCTCTGAGTGATGGATGTCACAGCTATTTTTCTCCCAGGCAAGAATGGGTGTGTGTTTTCATGGGAAGAGGGCAGGAAAAGGCCTGCTCGTTCCTCAACAGAGCACAGGGCACAGGTTGGCGAGGACCAGAGGGGAGAAGGAGGTTGTCCTTGGTGACACTGAGTTTGTACAGGCAGGTGGCAGCTGCGGGCTGGGGAAAAAGAGAACAGATGGGCTGGCAGCCCAGTGTTGCCACAGAACGGACACCTTCCCTGGGGGAGTAAACAGAAGGCAAAGGGCAGGCAGACAGGGTCCCCTGCTCCTCGTCCCCAAAGAGGAAAAAACCAGCAGGTATGGGCCAGAAAAGTAGTCCCAATATCCATCGGTGACCCCAGTTAACATCTGTGTGAGATGATTTCTTTCCCAGGGGCTATTGCCTGTTAACTGGGGAGGCCCAGCACTGGCCACCTTGGGGCGTCTGGCTGACAACTGGGGCAGAGACACCTATGTGTCTTCTGTGTTGCCAGAACCTCCAGGTGGCCTTTAATTCATCCAAGGGTCATGTCCAGAGAGCTCTACAGTTGAGGGTAGAATAAGGAAATCTATGGTTCTCTATAAAAAGTAAAAGTTCAAATTTTTTTGAAATCACAGAGTATGCTCACAATAAAAGAATTTTAAAAATACAGATGGTTTAAAGAAGAGAGCAAATACTCAAAACAAAAACAAAACAACAAAGCCTCAGTCATCCTTTCAGAAATACTTTTCTGTACATATACACACACAGGTGGAAAATGTGTTGAAGTAAATAAATATGATTTATACTTTACAAACTGGTAACTGGCTTCCTACACCTTCCTACACCCTAACCCCCACATCTCCATCCATCAGCGTTCTCTTTTGATTCCCACTTTGAAGAGTGATTATTCATTTTATGGGTGTACCATGATTTATTTTACTAACTCCCATCTCAGGGCATTTAGACAGTTTTCTTTTTTCTATTAGAATGAACAGCTTGATGGGCATTCCTACAACTAAATGTCTTCATACTTCTCTTATTATTTCTTTAGTATGTCTTCTGGAAAATATAATACCTTTAGTTGAAGCTCTTTAAAAACAGCTTTTGAAAAAGCTGAAAAAAAATGTCTCCTGAAAGTTTGCAATTTATATAACAGGGTTGGTGCTTGAGGGTGCTAATAATTCATCACTGACACTTAGTGTTTTCTGTGTGACAAACATTGCGAGGGTTTTTAAAAAAAGTTTTTAATTTTTTTTATAAACATATAATGTATTATTAGCCCCAGGGGTACAGGTCTGTGAATCGCCAGGTTTACACACTTCACAGCACTCACCATAGCACATATCCTCTCCAATGTCCATAACCCAACCACCCTCTCCCTACCCCCCTCCCCTCAGCAACCTTCAGTTGGTTTTGTGAGATTAAGAGTATCTTACGGTTTGTTTCCCTCCCGATCCCATCTTGTTTCATTTATTCTTTTCTTACCCCCCAACCCCCCACGTTGCATCTCCACTTTCTCATGTCAGGGAGATCATATGATAGTTGTCTTTCTCTGATTGACTTATTTTGCTAAGCATAATACCCTCTAGTTCCATCCATGTTGTCGCAAATGGCAGGATTTAATTTCTTTTGATGGCTGCATAGTATTCCATTGTGTATATATACCACATCTTCTTTATTCATTCATCTGTTGATGGATATCTAGGTTCTTTCCATAGTTTGGCTATTGTGGACACTGCTGCTATAAACATCCAGGTACATGTGCTCCTTTGGATCACTTCGTTTGTATCTTTAGAGTAAATACCCAGTAGTGCAATTGCTGGGTCATAGGGTAGCTCTATTTTCAACTTTTTGAGGAACCTCCCTGCTGTTTTCCAGAGTGGTTGCACCAGCTTGCATTCCCACCAACAGTGTAGCAGGGTTCCCTTTTCTCCGAATCCTCACCAGCATCTGTCATTTCCTGACTTGTTTATTTTAGCCATTCTGCCTAGTGTGAGGTGATACCTCATTGTGGTTTTGATTTGTATTTCCCTGATGCCGAGTGATGTGGAGGATTTTTTTTTCATGTGTCTGTTGGCCATCTGGATGTCTTCTTTGCGGAAATGTCTGTTCATGTCCTCTGCCCATTTCTTGATTGGATTATTTGTTTTTTGGGTGTTGAGTTTGATAAGTTCTTTATAAATTTTGGATACTAGCCCTTAATCTGATATGTTGTTTGCAAATATCTTCTCCCATTCTGTCAGTTGCCTTTTGGTTTTGTTAACTGTTTCATTTGCTGTGCAAAAGCTTTTGATCTTGATGAAATCCCAATAGTTCATTTTTGTCTTTGCTTCCCTTGTCTTTGGCAATGTTCCTAGGAAGAAGTTGCTGTGGCTGAGGTCGAAGAGGTTGCTGCCTGTGTTCTCCTCAAGGATTTTGATGGATTCCTTTCTCACATTGAGGTCCTTCATCCATTTTGAGTCTATTTTTGTGTGTGGTATAAGGAAATGGTCCAATTTCATTTTTCTGCACGTGGCTGTCCAATTTTCCCAACACCATTTGTTGAAGAGGCTGTCTTTTTTCATTGGACATTCTTTAGTTGACCATGGAGTTGAGGATCTATTTCTGGGTTCTCTTTTCTGTTCCATTGATCTATGTGTCTGTTTTTTTGCCAGTACCATGCTGTCTTGATGATGACAGCTTTGTGTGAGGGTTTTATAGACATAATCTCAGTTTCCCCACTGCCTTCATGAGACAGTGTTGTTATCCCCACTTTACAGATGGGAGAACTGAGGCTCCACGGGACTAGGTAACTTGCTCAAGGTGATGCAGCAGGAAACAGCAGAGCTGGGATTCCAGCCCAACTCAAACTGACTCCAACTCCCTGCTCTACCTCTCATGCTGCCTTGCCTCTCATTTGCACATTCACAAAAACTGCCTACTTTTTTTTTTTCTTACTACTAAGCTAAGTGTTCCTGCTCCCCTTATGGCTGCTGCTTTCATGGGCCGAAGAAGCTCTGATTCTCTCAGACCTGTTTTTGATTAATTAGATTTTTGTTGCCAAGGAATTAATTTGCTTCCCCTGCCCCTCCCTTTTTGCTCAAAAAGCACATGAGAAAATGATTTCAGCAGCAGGGATAATTACAGAAGATGTGGTGTTAACTCGGATGGAATGCAAATATTTTCGATTTTTTAAATTATTTCCCAGGACCGCCAGAGTGGAAGGAAGAGGGTGAAATAAACCCCAGCAGACATTAGGAGAGAGCAGGCACCAAGAACCGGCCCCTCTGACTGTCTCCAGGAGAAGCCAACTCTGGGTTTGAGTCTGGGTGGTAGTGGAGGGCGGCAGCCCATGGGAATCACTGCGGACGCTCACCGGTCAAAAAGGCACAGGTGAAGGCGAGGTCCTTGCTTTTCCTGGCACTTTTCTTGCCTGGTTGTCATAGTTTCTCTCTGATATGTATATGAATACTTCAGCCCCTCACAGGTTCAAGGGCTTAAACTCGGCAGGCTAAAGGAGATGCTTGCCAAGAGACAGGGAAGAGAGTGGCTCGGGAAGGGAGGGGTGCAGGGTGGGGTGCAGGGTGGGTGTCACTGATCCCAGAGGTCCAGGTGGGCATGGGTAGGACCCCGCCCTTCGACCCCCTCCCCTGGACTTGTCTTACACTTTCTGCATTTACTCCTTCATTTTGCTTGAACACTTCTTAGTAGCTTTATACAGAAGGATCCAAGAGGATAAATTGTCTTTATTTTTTTTCTAGCCTCAACATTCCATTGTTCTGCTCTCTCATAGTTATAGTTTGGGTATATAATTCTGGGCTGAGAGCTACAATCTTGAAGGTATTTCTTGTCCCACACTGCTACTCAAAGTGTGGCCACGGACCGGTGTCAGTCTGCAAACTGTTTGCCATTCGCCTGTGATGAGCTAAATACAGAAATTTAACCATGGCATTTCATGTCTTTTGAAGCTGATGATCAGTTTTATTTTTTAATATTTTTTCAAGACTGTATTTATTTGAGAGAGAGAGAGAGAGCACGCAGGAGCAGAGGGGAGAGTCAGAGCAAGAGGGAGAAGCAGGCTCCTCGCTGAGCAGGGAACCGAATGCGGGGCTCCATCCCAGGACCCTGGGATCGTGACCTGAGTCAAAGGCAGACACCTAATTGAGCCACCCAGGCATCTCTGATGATAACGTTTTAATTTGGCTTTTAATTTGTAATTTTTTGAGTAGGAGTTATTTCTACTCTGTTTTACGAAAGTTGCAATCAGTGACAGATAGAAAACAGTAAAATCTCCACCTAATACTTTGAGAAGCACTGTTTTAGCTTACTGTATTGTTCTTGAGAAGTCCTTTGTCAGTCTGATCTCAGTCTTGTCTTGTCTTTTCTTTTTTCTTTAATATTTATGAGAGAGAGAGAGAGAAAGCAAGAACAAGCAGGGGGAGCAGCAGGCAGTGAGGGGAACTCCCTCCCTGCCGAGCAAGGAGCCCAATGCAGGATGCAATCCCAAGACCCTGGGATCACGACCTGAGCGGAAGGCAGACGCTCAATGGACTGAGCCACCAAGGTGTCCTTGGTATTTTCTAAGCAGTGAGTTTTTCTCTCTGAAGCTTTTAGGGTTTCCTCCTTATCTCTAAGGTTCAGAATTTCACTATGAGAAGTCTTAGTGACGGCCCTTTTTTCACTTATTGCGCCGGGCCTGCTATGGGTCCTTTAACCTGGAGATTCATTCATTCATTCATTCATTCAGATTAATTTTTCCCCCTCCTTTTACTCTGTTCTCTTTTTCTGGAGTTTTTTTTAGGATATTGGTCCCCCTGCTTCGTATGTTGAATTTTTTATTTGTCCCCCTATTTTCAGTCTGTTCTTTTTTTTTACTTCTTATAAGAACCTTCAACTTTATTTTCCAATGCTTTCATTTATTTATTTAGGCTATAATTTATCATTTATGTATACTATAGATTTTATTTTTAAGCAATCTCTACCTCCAACATGGGAATCAACCCTCCAACCCCGAGATCAAGAGTCACACACTCTACTGACTGGCCAGCACTTCTATACTATCATTGTTTTAATTTCAAAAACTCACTCTTACCTTTCGGTTGCCTCTTTTTCATAATATTCTCTTCTTGGTTGTTTTGCTTTTTTGGGGGGGGGTATATAATAATCACTTATTTTGAGGATACTGACCAGATTTTTTTTTTTTTTTGCTACGTCTTTGTTTCCTGCATGAAATCTGTTTCCTTCAGTTTCCTTTTCTCTATTCATTGACCTCAGCCTCTCTTCACATTGTCAAAGATGTTGGCTGTCCATTCCTATCTAATTGTAAGACATTACAAAGCTGATGGACAGCTCTGTGTATGAGTATGGTTATAGGGGTTTGTCAATTCGCAGACCTCATGTGGGCAATTGGGTGGGAGGCTGGCACTGGGAAATTTTTTTCCTTGGGACTGTTTGGATTTCCCAGAGAAGAATTTCCTGATGTCTTCCTTGGGGGAAGACACATCCAGTGGGAAAGAAGGATGAGGGATTTCAGTGTTCAGATACAGTAGGTCTGTAGTTCTGCACTGCCCCTGCCCTCTCCATGGCAGCTTCACTTCTTATTTTTAAAAAAGATTTATTTATTTTTGTGAGAGAGAGAGAGAAAGAGAGCATGAGTGAGTGCAGGAGTGGGGAGTGGAGGGTCAGGGCTGGTGGTTGGGGAGAAAGGGGAAGCAGATTCCCCACTGAGCAGGGAGCCCATGTAGGCTCCATCCCAGGACCCTGGCATCATGACCTGAGTGGAAGGCAGAGGCTTAACCAACTGAGCCACCCAGGCGCCCCTCCAAGGCAGTTATAATCAAGTCTAGAGCTTCTCTAGGGTTCTGTGAGGCAAACTGGGGATCTTTGCCCTTAGCCTCCTCTGCAAATTAATTTGTGTCTTTCTCTGCTCTGCTCCATCATTCAATACTCTTTCAATAACTTCTCCCCTTTCAAAAATTTAATGAAATCTCTCGTCTGCTGAAGCCCCCTTTCCCATTCTCTTTGCCTGGGAGGGAAAGCAGATAAATGTTTATAATCAATGGATCATTTTTAACCAGAAGTCTACACTCTGTACTTTCAGAATGAACTTGTACAACGTTGAATATTTATTCATTTTTCATTAGATTTAACCCATTTTGGATTCCACTGTGTCGTGTGTCCCAGGTCTTCATCCAACTAATAGATAAAAAGGTTGCATAAGCTAGGATTTAGAAGAAAGACCAGTGGCATATTCCTAAAGACTCCACTGATGGGTTAGGCACTGTGTCTGTCTTGTTCATGCTACAGCCCATGCGTGAGAACTTAATTGTTATATAATGAACATTGGATGAATGTAACCATCACATCAAAGAAAAGAAATGAGGGTGATCCTGTGAGATTTGTTTCCAGGAAACCTCTCTAGGTGTAATGCTCACCACTTTCCTCTCACTCATGAAATGTTATTATTTAATTATCCCTTATAGGATTTTTGTAGGGAAGGATATTCAACTCATGGGTTATGCTTTTGGAATATGCCTCTTTACACCTTCTCAAAAGAACAACACTGCCTTTTCTGGCTTTTCTCCTGGTCTTACAGATCCCAGTATATTATAACCCTGGGACAGGACATGCCTCTCTACCCTGGGTTCATTGGTGTGGGCTTGGTGCCTCCAGCTCATTTAAAACAGCCGAAGACCTGTCTTACTAGCTCTCTTTACTTTGTGTTCAAGTGCCTTCCTAAGCATATAGTCTACGCTTTCTAGTGTGAAGATTTTTGTCCTTGATAGAGCTAAAGGAGGTAAGTAGATTTTGCTTTTTTTTTTTTTTTTTCCTCATCTGTGAATGTGCCCTGACACACTCAGCAGTCACCTCCTTATTCTTCCTGGTCTGAACACTGATTTTAAGAAAAGGGGAAGCTAAGAAGTCACTTGATCAGGTGCCGAAAATCTTACTACTGCATGATATTTATTTTGCTTTAATCAGTCTTTTACTGGTGCCAATGAAAATAGGTGTGTTTTCTTTGGCAGGAGAGCCTGCTCGTACTAGTTTTAGAATACCTCCAAGCCCACTACAAATGCAGTGGACCTGAGCGAGGCCCAGAAGCTGGGAGTATCCAGGTGAGGTTTCAGCAAGAGCCAGGACTCCTGGACAATGGCAAGGCGAGGTCAAGTTCAGGCCCTATGGCTCAGAAGGCCTCAGAACACTATGTCTGCTATGACCCTTGACCACCTGTTAGCCTCATCCCAAACAATACTCTCCTTGTTTATTACATCGATGGCCTGTTCTTTGTCCAGGTCTTTGCATGTGACCTCCTTCTCTGCAGACAAATGTGAGCTAGACAGCACCTTCCTTAGGAGGCCTTCTCTGACCACTCTAGCTAAACTGGGCTCTCCCCTCTCTCACTATTTGTTTTATTTATTATATCCATATAACTCATCAATACTAGGAATTTTCTCATTTGTTTATTTACTGACTTAGTATGTCTTCCTCCATCAACTGCAAACTCTAGGGACTTTATTTGCTTTCCCACTTCTGACTTGCAGTACTTAAGCTGGAGCCTGGCTCACTAAAGGAATATAATACACATCCATTGAATAAATGAATGAGAATAACTTTGCCAACTTCCTACTTCTTCTGAGAGTAATCCTTAACTACTACAGGCACACCTTGAAGATCCTCAGTCTATATTCTAGAATAAGGGTCTGCAAAATTATGGCTCCTGGGTCACATCTAACCCACCATCTGTTTTTGTAAATCCATTTTATTGAACGTGGCTGTGCTCATTCCTTGCCATATTTTCTATGGCTGTTTGCACCCTACAATAGAGTTAAGTTGGTGAATTACACCAGAGGGCCTACAACACTGAATGTTTTTACCAGTTGGGACTTCGCAGAAAAGTTTGCCAACCACTGCTCTACAAGGAAAGATTCTCCGCATGGCTTCAGACCTTTCTCCCACGTGAGCTGGTGCCAGGCTGGCAAGAGGCTTTGTTGTCTCCCATCTCAGAGACCTCTCTCAGGCCAGCATCTTTAGATATGGGACTCAATCTTCCTATTCATAAAGTTTCTGGCCTTGACAATCTGCTTAATTCAGGTGGAAAACTACTTTGACCTGAATTATCCAGAGAACAGAGATCAATGTGTTTTCTCTAATTGTTAATTATCGGGATGACACATGGTATGATCCATTCTGCCTGTCTGTCTTTTTATCTAGAGGATGGGTTTAGCAACGCGCCTTGGTGGCATGAAAGATAGACTTCAACTGTAAGATTTTATTATTTTTATTATTTCCCTTTGCTTAGATCTCTATAAGAATCATGATGTTTCCAAGGCAACACATGGCTTGGGGAAATGGGAGAGAATACTCTTGATGCAAAGGGATAACATCACAGCTACCACAACAATGCTATCCTGCGTGCAAATGTCGGATGTTCAGAGGGACCAAGTCATCTTGATTAGGATCTAGGAAGCTGGAGTTTCAAAGCGGAATAATCGTGCCCATGCTCCATACATTTGCAAGCCCTCCCTATAGTGCAGTGGAGAAGGGAACATGCTGGAAACAATGCATGGACGTGACTCCTGGGCTTACTCAGGTATGGGATGATTGTCAGGGGGCATTTGATTGCCTTGCCAGGATGAAGCAGATGCTTTGGAATCTTCCCTTTTATACAAGTCTGGTGGGAGCCCAAGTTTCCTTTCCTTATCCACCCAAAATATTAGGAAGCTGTTCACACTGCCAGATTGTTTTCCCTGAAATGACGCTCTTTTCCTAAAGAAAATTGCAAGTTTATTCCAACAGAGAATATGTTTATTGTAGAAAAACCAGAACATACAGTTATTTAAAAATAAGAAGGCAAAAAAGTCAAACTACCATTCCAAGGTAATCACTGTTCATATGTTATTATAAACCCTTCCACACTTTCCCGTATGGACTAAAATTTTTAAAATATATTATATATAAAATTCATATATATATATATATACACACATAAATATATAAAACAGACATGGAACAGATATGGCAAAATACTAGACGCACTAGTCTGTAATCTGTTATCTTTTTGGCTGAATAGCTTGTCATGTCATTTTTACACTCTACTGGAGTCAGAATAGTGTGGGGTCAACATCATGTCCTCTGAAGCTCGACTGCCTTGTTTCAAATACTGACTCTATCAATTACTAGCTGTACAGGCCTTGGGTAAGTTATATAACCTCTCCAGTGCCTCAATTTCCTCATCTGTAAAATGACATGTTAATGATGGAATCTGCTACATCTAGTTGTGAGAATTAAATATGTCCATGCAAAAAAGCCCATGATGCAGTGCCCAGAACATGGGAAACTCTCATTAAATATTAGCAATTATTACCTTTCCATGTCAATACGTGTGTGTTGACCTCATAATTATACTGTCCGTGCTGGCGCTATTATACTGGGATGTGAGCACTCTTTTCTGCTGTTCCTCTGGTTTTGTGACTGTGTGTGTGCTTCAAGGCTGCACAGGCTTTAATCCTGTGTTTTCACGAACCAGAGGGTTGGAGTTGTACGTGCATCTAAGAGAAGAGAACTGAGGAATCTGTTACCTGCTTTCCTGCCAGAGCTCCTGACAATGTCAGGGGAGGGGAGAGGAGAGGGTAGATTTTGCGGTGCTGGTGCCCATTGGATAAGAAGGGATACAGGGACTAACCACATGAGCTTTGTGGAACAAGGTCTTGAAACTGCTACTTTCTGATCTTCATGAGAAAGCGACTTAACCTCTCTACACCTTAATTTTCACATCTGCAAAATTAGAATTCTTTTGGTATCGACTTCCTTAGGTTTTTGTGAGTGCTAAATTAGATCACTGATGTGAACAGTTTAGCACTTGCCTTGTACCTGGCAACCTCTTAGTAAATATTAGATACTATTATTAGAAATGGGAAGCTGCTGTCAGATATGAGGTTCATAATCAGAGCTACTTTTTCTACCCATATACTCACACATGCTTGGACATTCACACTGTTGATATGCGGAACAGTCACTTGATTAAGTATCAGTTTGTATCTCTTCTTCCTTCTGTTACTATTACAATGCTGTTGTGTCTCAGTGCTGCTTTTATACTTGGCTTTGGCATGCTGGGCTGGGACTGGTAAACCCCTATCTCCTTGTCGAGCAGAACGGTATTAGGCTCTGACAGCAGGGGGTGCTAGCTGGGGATTGGAAGGCAGAAGGAGGAGGGAAAAAAGTACTTCTTCCCGTTTGCTCTCAGTTCCTGCCACCATCACCCCACTCACCTTGACAATGGCAGTTGATGTCAATATAGCAGTTGATCCTGGTTTCATTTTTTTTTCTCACAATCTCAAAACCAGTCTCCTTGTCCCTCCTTGGAGACCCTATCCCCAGCCAGTCGGCAGACCTTCCTCAGAGGTCTGGGTTCCGTCTCTGGGGACCTCCTTCCTGTTTCTGGGTCCTACAGCCCTAGCCTGTTCCTCTTGCTCTCCAGCCTTGGTGGCCAGAGCTGCTTCCTGCAGCCAGTTTGGGTAAACGTTTGTATTCTCTCTTTGCTGTCTCAATATTCCAGTTCCCGGTGAACAGAACAATTCCCCACCCCACCCCCACTGCCCCAGTTTTATCCCGAGATTATTGACATGCAACATTGTACAAGCCTAAAGTGTACAATGTAATGGTTACATACTTGTATATATTCTACCGTGATTACCACAATAGATTGAGGACTATTTTTTGTACTAGATTATCTCTACTAAAATTATTATTATTTTTTTTTTACCAGACCCTGTCTAATACTACGTATGAACTCGGTTTTTCCTAAATGAGTCACTCGAGAGGGACACCTTCATTTTATGAACAAAGATGTCAGCGTTGCCCTGAACAAGGGATGCCAGGAGTCTGCTCTTCGTCCTGATGCCGTGTGCAGAACAGCTGCGTGAGAGATCACTTGCGTCCTGACTGTGCTCCATGGGGGCAGGGCTGCTCCGGGGCAAGCAGGGCTAAAGCAATGATGTGAAGGACCACACTGGGAGGGCGGGTGGAGAGAAGGAAGAGGAAAGAAGGAACTCTGGTTGTGAGAGGAGAGATGCTGTGATCATTGGAGTAAAAAATGACAGTTTCGAGGGGGTGGGGTGGGGGGGAGAGGTGTTACAGAAGGCCAGGTGGAAGACTGTCCCCCAAGGGCTGGCGAGGCTGGGGGCGGGGAGAGACAGGGCATCCTGAAGATTATTAGGATAGTTTCGGCCTTTCATTTACTTACACATAATAAAAAAAGGCCTGCACAATAGACTGGTCAACACCACTTTCTTGCTTCAGTGGTTTCCAAAGGGACTCACTGCTTCCCTGCTGAGAGATTATTTCCAGGAGCCTGGTTCAGGTCACTCGCTGTAACCTCCCCGCTCCTTTCTCAGTTCCTCTGTCTCCCTGTCTCTGTCTGCTGTCTGCCTGTCTGTCTGTCTCTCACACACACATACACAGGGAGTGCTGGAAATCCCCTGGCCTCATCTGGGACACCCCTTCCCCCCAGCAGCCATGCCACCCAGCCCAGATCTGACCAGTGGGGCTTCAAGGGGTTGGGGGGGGGATGCACACTGCTCTCTGACCCTTGGCTGTCTGGATCCATGGGTGACCAGGATGCCTTTGTTGAGTTCACACTGCCACTGGGGCTGCTGAGGCGGGAGAAGGCAGAGGGGTTCTGGGAGTGGGGGAGGAGTTGGAAGACCCTCTCTGCTAGGCCTCCCTGTGGAGGGTAGAAACCCTGTGGAGTTTTTAGAAACTGTTTTTAGAAACTCTGTGGAGTTTTTAGAAACTATGGAGCAGAGAAACTCCCACCTTTGGCTTGGAAATTAATTGGTGGCTGAAAAATAAACTATGCTTTTTACTGCTTGGGTGAACATTCAGTAAGAAGAACCAAAGCATCTACTGCTTCCACTAAGATGTTTGTAAATACGCTTTTAATTTTGGAATAATTTCAGTTTTCAGAAAAGATAGTATGAGAGATAGTATGAAGAGTTCTCATATGCTCCTGTCCTGTGTTCCTGCTGTGAACATCTTACAACATTCATTGGCACCACCAACATTGGCACATTGCTAGTGTTAACTGAAGTCTTTATTCAAATTTCATTAGTTTGTCCATTTTGTGACCTTTTTCTGCTCCAGAATTTCATCTAGGTTACCATATTACATTTAGTCCTTGTGTCTCCTCTGGTGTATGATGATTTCTCAGTCTTGTTTGTTTTTGATGACCTTGACCGTTTGGGGGAGTATTGGTATTTAAAAGAATGGCCCTTCGTTTGGGTTTGTCTGATGCTTAGACTGGGGTTATGGGTTTTGGGGAGGAAGATCACTGAGGTGAACAGACCAGCTCTCCCATCTATTAACCCTTCCTCCTCCAAAGTCCCTCCTGCTTCTTCATCACTGACCCTTTCCCCCATCCCAGGCCCCTGACAACTATTGTCTGTTTTTTGCCTCTACTTTGCCTTTTCCAGAATGTCCTATAAACCGAATCATATAGTACGTAATTTTTTTTCCAGTTTTAAAAGCAGTGTTACTGAGGTATAATTGACATACAATGTACTGTACATATTTAAAGTATACAATTTGGTAAGTTTTAACATATGTATACATTTGTTGGTATCATCACCACATCAAGGTAGGGCACATAGCCACTGCCCTAAAAGTGAAGTATCCTCACACTCCCTCGTGATCCTTCCCTTCTGTCATTTGGCCTCAGCCCCTTCCTCAGTCCCCCCACCCCCACCCCGACTGCCCTGGGCACACTTGCTGATCCTGTCACCTTCCCTGGCATCTGGTGCTTGTTCCTACTCTTAAGTCTTCCTCCCGCAAAGCTACCCACCTTGTCCTTTTGGTCTGCCCACTTCCGGCCTATCTTTCAAGTCTCTCCTTTAACTCCCCAAATAGCTAATGGGACTTTAAAAGTTATTCTTTGAGAAGAATCCAGCTTACACTTGCTACTTGCTTTTCTGATACTAATATACTTGAAATAGCTTCTTGAAGTCCTCTTTGTTTACTTGTACAACAGTGCTTGTATCTTATTCTTCTAAGGTGAGGTGGCCCGGTGGGTAGCAGCATGAGCTCTGGAATTGGATACTTGAGTTCAGACATTAACTCCAGGCTTCTTCTTAACCTCTCTATGCCTCATGTTCTTTATCTGTAAGATTGGGGAGATAATATAACACCTACCACAAAGGGTGGTTGTGAGGGTTAATTGGATTTATCCACATAAAGCACTTAGAAAAGAATCTTTTTTTTTCTTTTTATTTAAAATCAAGTAATTAACATATAGTATATTACTAGTTTCAGAAGTGTAGGTCTATGATTCATCAGTTACATATAACACCTAGTGCTCGTTACATAGAGTGCCCTCCTCAAAGTCCATCACCCAGTTACCCCCTCCCCCCCACCCACCGCCCCTCCAGCAACCCTCAGTTTGTTTCTAGTAGTTAGGTCTCCTGCAGTTTGTCTCACTCTCTGATTGCATCTTATTTTATTTTTCCCTCCCTTCCACTATGTTCATCTGTTTTGTTTCTTAAATTCCACGCATCAGTGAAATCATATGGTATTTATCTTTCTCTGACTGATTTATTTCGCTTAGCATAATACCCTCTAGTTCCATCCATGTCGTGGCAAATGACAAGAGTTAAAGGAATCTTGTTATAGATGGGCATCTCATCATCAGAATATTATTGTTGAAAGCCCTTTTTAAGAGCAAAACTACAGCTCTTACTTTACTTCCTGTGACCATGATGCCCTGCACTGTGGTAGGCATGTAGAAATGGGGCTATTTGCTGGGTTTTGCTCCAGGAGCCATTCTGATGTGTCCCAAGTTCCTGTGCGTGTTTCCCATTCTCTGGTACATGCTTTCTTGGGTCCTGCTGTTAGGCAAAGCACAAACAAAACAAACCAGATTTCCGAACCAGAAAGCTGTGACGCTTTTGTCTGGGTAAATATAGCCATGACATGTCTATTTCCATGGTTTAGAGTATCACTGGTGGAATCTACACTGGAAAATTGAGTACAACACTTTTATCACATGGTTCGCTTTACTCATGTTTGGCTATGTCAGTGGCTTGGGAGCCAGGTGGCAGAACCCTACACAGCCAGGAGTCTGCTAGGATGCATTTTGCACAGAAGGCAGGAAAAGATTCAAACATTGACTGAGCATCTATTTCAGGGATGTGTTGGAGCTGGCTCAACACTCAAATTTTGGGGAGTTTTGCAAACGAGCTATTAAAAGCTGGCGTTTCTAAAATCTTAGACTTAAAACTAAATAAACTGTATTAAAAATAAAGGTAACAATGACATTCACATTGAATATCAATACTAAACTATTTTCCTACTGTCTATGCTTTTGAGGTTATTTCCATGTATTGCATCTGAATGGTGAAAGGACGGTCTAATGGTGTGCGCTTTCCCATCTCTTGCCTTCTGTTTTCAGTGCTATCGTACTCGTAGCTGGCAATTAGCCTTGGAAGAAGCATGTAGAGTATTTTACACCAGAGATATGGGCAAGCATTTCAACTCAGGGCTCTTCCTTCCTGGAGCAATGGCTGTTAAACTTTTCCCAGCACACCACTGACGGTGCCTACTGGGTGAAGCAGTTGGATGGTTTTGGTTGCAAGAAGCAGACACTCACTCATGTTAGTTCAACTACAGTGAGGAGGGGTTTATGCTAAGGGTATTTATTGTGAGAAAAGGGAGGTAGACAATCCTGGAGATGATGATTCTTCTTCTTTTTAAGATTTATTTATTTGAGAGAGCTAGAGAGTGTGCACAATCCCCAGTTGAGAAGGGGCAGAGGGAGAGAATCTCAAGCAGACTTCCCACGCCTGGGGCTGGATCCCGCGATCCAGGAGATCATGACCTGAGCCGAAATCGCAAATCAGACGCTCAGCTGACTGAGACACCCAGGTGCCCCCCAGGGATTCCAGAATAGGCACCGTCCCAGGGCATTATGGAGCTACAGGCAGGAGGGTGGTTCGGGGTCCAAGGCTACTCCAGTGACCCCAGAACTTGGCCTTGGGCTCTATGCTCTTGTTCACTGCTTGTTCTCATGGTACCTGATTCTTTCTGTCCTGGTCTCAGCAGGCTCTCACGCCCTCTACCTTATATCATCTCTCTGTTATTGTTTCTGCTTCCTCATAATTTCTCATATCTTTGGCTTGTATTGATTCATCATAGCCATTCCAGCTTTTTCTTATTTTTTCCTGTTGAAGACTGTGTTATATTCCATTGTTTATTTGTTACTTTACTTTCTGCAAGAGGGAATCTAATTGGTCCAGCTAATTTTTTCATGCAAGATTTTGTCAGTTGGTAGTTGACTGATGATTTACTGGGATTTCCACCAAATGTTTGTATCTGGCCAATTTTGGCCAGGAAGGAAGGTAGGATCACACAGAAGAAATTTTGGCCTCACTTATATATGGAATAGAGAAGGAGACAAAGAAAGAAAGTCAAACTCATAGAGACAGAAAGTAGGAAAGTGGTTGTCTGGGACCAGGAATGGTCAGGGGGACAGAGCTTGGTAAAGGGGTACAAACTTCCAGCTATCAGTTGAATAAGGTCTGAAGATCTAATGCATAATGTGACGATAGTTGATAACACTGTATTTTATAATTGAAATTTGTTGACAGAATAGAACGTAGATATTCTCTCCTTCCCAAAAGATAAATATATAAGGTGATGAGATGTGTTAATTAACTAGATGAGGGAAGTCTTTCACAATGTATACATATATCAAATCACCACAATGTACATTTTCAAATCTTACCATTTTGCATGTCAATCACCTCAGTAAAGCCAGAAAAAAGAAGAAGAAGTAGCTACTACCAGAATGACTAAAATCAAAAAGACTGACAGAGTTTGGTAAGGATTGAGGATTTGATGCATCACTCCAGATTTCCTATTTTTCTGGAGTAAATGAAAATCTGCACAGCTAGTTAGAAAACCATTAGGCAGTATCTTCTAAAGCTGGCCATACTCTTACCGTGTGATCCAGAAGTTCTACTTGTGCTCATACTGCTCATACTCACCAGAAACAAACGCTTGCTTCTATGAGAGGATGGGCACAGAAATCTTCTCCTAGTGGCCCTGCTGGTGACAGTCACACCCGCAATGCCCAGGAGTCTGTTCCCAGGACAGCGAACCCATAAGTTGTGGTAATTTCACACAACAGATAAGAATGTTATTGCCGGGGCACCTGGGTGGCTCAGTGGGTTAAGCCTCTGCCTTTGGCTCAGGTCATGATCCCAGGGTCCTGGGATCACGCCCCGAGGCAGGCTCTCTGCTCAGCGGGGAGCCTGCTTCCGCCTCTCTCTCTGCCTGCCTCTCTGCCTACTTGTGATAGCTGTCAAATAAGTAAATAAAATCTTAAAAAAAAAAAAGAATGTTATTGCCATATGTAACAGCATGGGTGCCTCTCAGAGACATTATGGTGTGTGAGGGGGGCCATCTTCCAAAGAACAGAACTGTATAATTTCAGTTATAGATATTCAAGAATAGATAAAAGTTATCTATGGTTAAAAAAGTCAGTATAGCGGCGGTTCTTCTGGGAGGTATTGGCAGAGAGGGGCACGGAAGTGTGGGCAGTGTTTTATCTCTTGATCTGGGTGCTGGCTCCTCAGGGGTAGGCATTTCTAAATGTTCTTGGAAATACGCACTGAAGATATAGGCTCTTTACTGTATGTACACTAAACCTCAGTAAAAAGTTAATAAAAGACAATAAAAAAGAATGAGGTATGAACATTGCTTCTAAGACATTCAGAGCCCACCAGGCGGTGCCTGACATTGAAAACACAGAAGTATAGGGGCCTCTGGGTGGCTCGGTCGGATAAGCATCTGGGGCTTCATTTCAGCTCAGGTCTTGATATCAGGGTCAGGAGTTCAAGCTCCGTGGTGGGCTCCATGCTGGGCATAGAGCCTTTAAAGAAAAAAAAAACAAAAAACCAAAAACCACAGAAATATACTTGAGAAAGGTAAATGCTAATTAAAATAAGTATGAAGTGCCCATCCATAGATGAATGGATAAAGATGTGCTATCTATATCTATATCTATATCTATATCTATATCTATATCTATAATATATACAATATATGTGTGTGTGTGTGTGTGTACATAATGGACTAATAGTCATAAAAAAGAATGAAATCTCACCATTTGTGACAACCTGGAAGCACCTGGAATGTATTATGCTAAGTGAAGTAAGTCCAAGATAAATACAGTGAAGTAAG
The DNA here is from genome assembly GCF_009829155.1 of Mustela erminea. NCBI lineage: Eukaryota > Metazoa > Chordata > Mammalia > Carnivora > Mustelidae > Mustela > Mustela erminea. The sequence goes on from NC_045622.1 coordinate 72,903,181, forward strand.
TCCAAGATAAATACAGTTACTTACATGTAGAATCTAAAAAACAAAACAAAAAACCCAAACAGACTCATCAGTTCAGAGGATTGGTGTGGGTGAGGGAAGGGCGCAGGAAATGAAAGGGATTAAAGGTATAACTTTCCAACTATAAAATAAATAAGTCACAGAGATGAAAAGTACAGCATAGGTAACGTCATCAATAATATTGTAATATTGTTGTACGGTGACCGATGGTAACTACATTTACCGTGCTGAGCATTTTGTAATGTATGTAATTGTCAAATCACTGCACCATACACGTGGGACTAATACAGCATCATATGTCAACTATACTTCAATTAAACAAAATCTGTATGAAGTGCTATGGGACCTCAGAGGAAGGGGCCACGGATTCTGCTGGGAGAACAGGAAGAAGGGAATTCGCATGCACAGTGTTAGTATGTGCCAACTGCGTTAAGTAAGTTCCCTCATTTCATCCTGCCCTTCCCTTCCCATGCCATAATTCATAAGGCAGGAGAGCTTTGAATGGGCTTTTGAGTGACATGTGGATATTCAACGTAAAGTAAGGAAAAGAATCATTTCAGGACCGTGGGACCATTTATAGTAGAACCCTTTTGTAATGGTGTGTTAGTTTCCAGAGGCTGTTGTAACACATGAACAGGAACTTGCTAGTTGAATGAAACACAGATTTAGTCTCCAACAGTTTTGGGGGGCAGAGGGCTGAAGACGTTGGCAATTTCTTGAGGAAAATGCAGGCTCTGGTAGCTTGGCCCTCCTGGGTTTGTGGCCACAACATTCCAGTTTCTGCCCCTGTTGTCACATTGCCTTCTTCTCTGTGCTTCTCTTTTATAAGGATACTTGGAACGGCAGTTAGGGACCACCTGGATAATTCAGGACTATCTATTCTTCTCAAAATTCTTCATTTAGTTACATCTGCGAAGACCCTTTTTCCAGAAAAGGCAACATTCACGGGTCCCAGGGATTTGATGTAGATATTTGCCTACCACAAATGGGTTAATTGAATTAATAATATATACCAGTTTATGAAAAATGACTAAGTAGGTGTTTGCTAGGTACAGGGAAAGGGAAGTCTGTGTATACAGGAAAATCCTGGAAGGTGCTTCATGAGGATTATAATATATTTCATTGTTTATTTGCCCCTGACTTCAAACTCCTTGGTTGGGAACACATGAATTCATGCACATGTCCACACACGAGGGCACATGTGCATGTACACACACGCACACACACGCATGTACACACACACACACACACACAAACACACAACTTTGGCCTAGTCTGGGATCTTCTGGAGGTCTGGAGATCTACCTACAGCCCATACATAATTCACAGTCCATCATGTGCTTCTCCAAAGGGAAAATATTTTGGAACTCTCATCTGTATCCTGAACCATCTTCAGCTAATAATCCTTTTCTTCCAACAAAAGCATGTTGGGTATGACTGATAAAGAGCTAAAGTCTGGAGCTCCACTTCTCCCTGATGCCCTTGATCCAGTCTCCAAAGAGCCCAATCCAAAGGATTGTTGTCTCAGATCAGGAGTCGGCAAACTTTTCTGGTAGTGAGCCAGAGAGTAAATATTTAGAGCCTTCCAGGTCCTATGATCTCTACAGCAACTACTCAGCTCTGCCGTTACTGAAAAAGGAATGGCACGGCTGAGCTCCAAACAAAATTTATGGATCTGAACTTTGTGTTTCGAAAGTGTTTGTGTCACCATAGTTGACACGCACTGTTACATTAGTTTCAGGTGTATAGCCGGTGATTCACTTCTCCGTAAGTGACGCTGTGCCCGCAAATGTAGCCACCATCTGGATGGACACTGAACTTTGACTTTAATATAACTTTCACGTCATGACAAACTCTTCTTTTGATCTCTCCTCCCCATCTATTTAAAGATGTAAAAATTATTCTTAGCTCCTGGGCTGTGCGAAAAGTCAACAGGTTGGATTTAGCCCACAGGTTACTGTTTGTCAACTCCCTTCTTAGATACTAACAGCCCATCTGCGGAAGCTCTCTCAAGATTTATTTATTTTTAAAAAGATTTTATTTATTTATTTGACAGATCTCAAGTACGTGGAGAGGCTGGCAGAGAGAGAGAGAGAGAGCGAGAGGAGGAAGCAGGCTTCCTGCTGAGCAGAGAGCCCGATGCAGGGCTCCATCCAAGGACCCTGGGACCATGACCTGAGCCAAAGGCAGAGGCTTTAACCCACTGAGCCAACCAGGTGCCCTAGTTCTTAAGATTTAAAATCTCAGAGCCCCCGTATTGGAAAGGAACACAGAGGCTCCCCGTCCTTAATTTCCTCCATAAGAGCCGCCTGCCCTCTAGTGCCTCCCTGTGTTGTCACCCAGCATCTTCTGGAGCTCCTTGCAGCTGCAGGAAACCCCACCACCGGGTCAGCTCATTCCCCTCCCCCTAGACAGCGCTGATTGCTAGGGTTCTTCCCCATGCAGAGCGGCACCTGTCTCCAGTGAGAGTGTCTACAGGATAGAGTTGAAACTGTGAAGCACAATATTAACACATCAGGTTAATTTCATGCTCTACTTGTCTTGGGCTGATATTAACGAAAATTAAATTTTGTGCTAATCAGCCTTAGCGTTCAGCATGCACGACACAAATTTGTGATTTCTGGCAAGGGTGGTTAAATCATATTTATGCTATTTGTGTGGTGCCTGAATAACAGGGAAATACTATTACGAACAATTAAACTCCCAGGTTGACAGATGTCACCCTGAGCAGACATGGCCCAGTGCAAATACAGATTCTTCTCAGCAAGCTGCAGGTGGAAAGGACACAAACCAGGGACCCATAGTTACTTTTCAAATTTCCTCCTTTCCTTTGAGAGCTAATTCTGAACATTTGACCAATGCAAATGATTTTACTCTGTACTCTGATTTTGCCCCTCCCCCCTCCCGCTTTCTTCTTTATTGGCTTTGAAAAGTACATTTAAAAAAAAAAGATTTTATTTATTTATTTAACAGAGATCACAAGTAGGCAGAGAGGGAGAGAGAGAGAGAGAGAGAGAGGAGGAAGCAGGCTCCCCACCGAGCAGAGAGCCGATGCGGGACTCGATCCCAGGACCCTTGGAATCATGACCTGAGCCGAAGGCAGAGGCTTTAACCCACTGAGCCACCCAGGCGCCCGAAAAGTACATTTTTAGAGAGGAGGAAGAATGAACGTTTTCCTCTTTCCTCGACGCCACCAAAAGAGTTCTTTGAGCACTGAAAAACATTCTTGTTAGTTGCAGCTGACTTGTTGGTTAGAGTGGTTGGGGGGGTCCATTAGTACTTAGCAGAGTACCTGGCGTTTTATCTGTGTTCTCTCTGTGAAGAGTCAGTCGCTAGCAGAGGTGCTGTGTGGTACATCTCATAGGTCTTGTTTCCTGGAGAAGGTAAGAGTCCCTGAGCACACTGGCTTCAGATGGGTATCTTTCCAAGGTCTCCTGTACTTCATCTTCATTCACACTGAAGCATCAGGGGAATTGAAAGTCCTTAGGTTCCTGGATAAACAGTTCATGTAAGACTCACTGGATGCATCCAAGTGTATGCTCTTGAAAGGTACCTGGCACATCTTTCTTTCTAAAGAGGAGAGTGTGCTCCTGATTACTAAGCTGCCCAAACAGCTCTGTGGGGTACAGGCAAAGCTTTTATACCTCTTGTCTGTAGGTTGACCAGTTGTCCCGGTTGGCTTGGGACTGAGGAGTTTCCTGGTATGTGAGACTTTTAGTGTTCAACCCAGAGCAATCCTAGGCCAACTGGGGCAGTTGGTCAACCCACCTTTAAGGACTAGTGGGGCCAGACAGGCAGTCCTAGGCTACTGCCTGATAAATTGCTCATCGTCCCCCCAAAGGCTCTGGTGATTGCATCTAGATTTTGGTGAACCCACCTCTGGCAACAACCTGAGCCCCTCAGAGCCCAGTTTTGACCCTTCTCTTTTCTTTATTCATGTATCCACTAGGGGTTGAAGAATCCTCATTTGGAAAGATGCGACTGGGGCTGAAATGACCAGCATACCACACGCCTACTGCCTCTTTACTCCCCCACCCCGGAACAGTCTGTTCTAAATGATCCTGTGCCCCCGTGTTAGCCACTGTCCAAACACTGAATCCCAGGCAAGTACTATCAATCAGTACAAGTTGGCACAAAAATAAGACCTATTTACCATCTTTGGACTGGGGCATTCCTCAGAAGCTGATGTGACCCAATGGACAATCACAAATGGAAACCAGAGTGCAGAAGGTAAAACTCAGCAGATGAAGCACCCTGGCTATTGGGCCAAGGGCAGGGCTTAAAGATTGTGCAATCCAGGAGCCACAGAGCCAGTCAGCTGATCTAGGACATGCCCCATTTCAGGTTTATTCAAATTGGGTGCTGATCTTGTGTTAAGGGGCTACTAAGCTGGCTTTGTGGTACTTGGTCTGACTGACATCTGGGGCCACCTGGATTCAAGCCTGTGTCCTCTCTTTACCTTGTACCCTGGCTGAGCATTCAGCCATGGGGCAGTGTAACAAGCTTGTGTTCCTCCCACTCTCTGTGATGGGTCTGGCCTTGTGACAATGGCACTCATAAACATGGGACTCTCCTGTGGGTGGGCCCAGGGCCAGGGCAGGGAGCCAGCCAACTGGCATAGGTAAGGCCATGCTCCTTCAAAATAGTGAAAGGGTCTAGCCTTGGTTGATCAAAGAGCCAGTGTCCCGAGGCCCTGGTCCTCACTTCTTCTTTCCCCTCCTTCTGCAGTGGCTGCCTTCCCTACACACCAGAACCTCCACTTCTTCTTCTGCATCAAGCCATGCCTGGCACAGAGGCAGCCTCTAGGACAGATCTGTTGGGTCTGATTTGGACTATCAGCACTCTCCAGTATGATGTGATGTGCTGTTCCCAGTGCCCTGGCCCAGCCTCCCACTTTTTCTCCCACCCAGGGAGCACATCAGAAGGCCTGTGATGAATATTGCATATTTGCTATTTGTATTCAGAGCCTTTCCAACATCATCCCTGTATTAGGAGTAGCAAATAATCCTGGGAATGGATACATTTGTAGGGCTGTAGACATTGACAATGTGTTAGTTCATTTGATTGTCACAGCGACTCTATGAGATATATACAATTGTCATCCCCATTCCGCAGATGAGGAAACTAGGCATGGAGAGTTACCAAAGGTCACACTGTGTGTGTTAGGTGCAAGTGGTCACAGACAGCCCCTTGGGGTCCTCACATGTTCACACAAGGCACAAAATGCAGTAGAATGTGGTCTTGTACACCAGGACACGGAAACCCAGCCCGCCTTGGGCTGAAGACACTAGGGCAGGCATTTGTGTGAACCGACACCCAGAGACCAGACGGGCCCAGGAGCATCCCAGTGGATGGCAGGGGGCCAGGTGATGACTGAGAACAGACACCTCTTTCCCCCATGCTTCGGTACCCCCACGCAAAAATCAACAAACAACTTAAAGGAGAAGAACTAAAGAAAATGCCAGAGTGAATACAATTTCACTGAGATTGTACAGAAAAACACAGAAGCTTATATTTCTCACAACCATTTCTACTTAATTTCCCCCTCCCTGCTTGGTTCTGGGAGGGGAAAACAAAGCCAGACTTGTCACCTGCCCAGGCCTTTACCTGGAAGGTGAGTCCCAGGGTCTCTGCTCTCATTTGCCTGACCTGTCCTGCCCTGGAGCCTGGGTCATATGTGGGGGCAGTAGGGCACAGGCGGTCTTCTTGGGGTCTCCCCAAATCTGAGCTCTCTGCTCACCCTCTCCCTCTTCCTCTCATAATAGCACATGAGATTACTTAGTCTGGGGAGTGGTGGGGAGTGGTAAGGTGTGGCTTGGGCTAACCACATTTTCTTTGAGATCTGTCATTTACAGAATAAACTTTACACTCTGACTCTTACAAGACTCAGGTAACTGTTGCTCAAGAGCCCAGATCTCATCACTCAAGAGCCTTGAAGGCTTTTTAAACCTCGAACGCTAAGGATCTGGCTCTAGAGTTCTGCTCTGCTTCTCTGTTCTGCTGTAGTTACCAGGCCAGGAGACGACAGGTGTCTCATGTTTCTGTTTAGCTACCCCAAGGGGATAACTGGAAATACTGGGGAAATCCATCCATCAATATCATCCACATGGCCACTTATTTGCCTTCCTAGACTCAGTAATACTTTAAAAAAAATTTATGTATTTGTTAGAGAGGGTGTATGTGCATATGAGAGTGCAGGGGTAGGGGGAGGTTGGGAGGGTGGAGGCTTGGGCTGGGAAGGGGCAGAGGGAAAGAGAGAATGAGAATCCCAAGCAGATTCCCTACTGAGCACGAGCCCAAAGCCGGGCTTTCTCATGACCCGGATATCATGACTCCAGTCAAAATCAAGAGTTGGACATTTAACCAACTGAGCCACCTAGGCGTCCCTCAGTAATGCTTTTAAGCGTCAGTTTACTAGTACTTTGTCCACAGTAAATTTCCTAAATAAAACAGCTACTATATTTCAAGCTAGTATATTTCAAGTATATTTCAAGCTTCAACAGAAGCTAAAGGCTGCTCTAGTGTGAGGACAAAGTACCCAGACCATTTGGAGAAAGGTGACTTAGGAGCAACCCACAGCAGGAAGTCTGTTCCATATCTGCTCCGTGGCTGCAAGGCCCAGGCTCGAGCTCCAAACCCAGAGCTGTAAAATGGGTTTAATCTCATGCAATGATGAGAACTGGCTGCTGGAGTATAGCTGTGTTAAGAAGGATCCTGAGGCTGGGTCTGTGCCTAGCAGGAAAGAAAGAAAACGATTGGTTGATAATGTCTGACAGACACCTGACCATGGAGGAAAGGGCAACGCTCCTGCCAGGTTCTTGCAGAACTTATTCCAACTCCTTCTCTCTGGAAGATATAGTGAGGAACCCCAAGTGGTACAGCAAAGTGGTTTCCTCCTTATGTCAAAGCCTCAGATCACAGGGATCCCTGAGCTGTTAGTACCCCCAAAGCAGCCTGACAGGACTTGGCAGGACTGGCTCTGAGATGCGTGTCTACAAACCTTGAGCGTTTTTTAATTTGTTATTATTATTATTATTATTTTAACTGCTCAGGGTTTTCTTTCTATCATCATCATCTCCTTGAAAGGTATAAATAACCCCACTGGCACAGTGGAGAACTGGCTCTTCAGGCTCTGAACCAACAGGGGGCAGCAGAGAGCAGAGAAGAGCCCGTCTGGCTTGGGCAGTCCAGGTCCCAGGAGAACCACTTCACTCTTCTTCTACTCCCTTGGAAAGAGAATCCTTGTGGACTCACAATGTGGAAACGGTTATTCATACAGTGATGTGGTCCAAGGGCACAGCAAGAAAGGCCCAGTGCCGGGCTCGACTTTCTTGGTGCTTCAGGCGGAGAAAAACCGCTGTCGGAGGCCAAGCTGCTGTGAGATGGGAAGGAGAGAAGGAATGAGAAAGAAGGAGTGACAGTAACTCAGCACCTACACAGGGTCAGGCCCCGGTGCCTGCTGTTTGCACTCACTTTCTCAATGACTGCTCAAGGTAGGTGAACCTCTAGCTCACAGATGACCAAACAGGGACCCGGAGGGCTTAAGTAACTTACCCAAGATCACAGGAGCTAACATTGGGACTCTCCTCTGTCCAAGCCTCTGGGTTATGATGCCCTTCCAGGAAGGAGGCAGGAAGGGGCACGTGCTGTCAGGATGTCCTGGGGGAGTTTCTGTGGGCCCGAGAGAAGGCCAGCTGCTGTCTTGGTGCCGTTTCCTCTCTCCTGATGGCCACGGACGCCGCTGCACTCAGCCACATGATGGGCGCTTGGATCCATCCATTCACCATCCCAGGCAGGATCTGCCAAGAAGCAGGTCTGCGGTGAGGGTGCTTGTGAGTGTGCTGGTGGAGTGAAACCTCTCAGTGAGGTGGTATCCCAAGGACACATGCCTATAAGGAGCCCCTCTGGCTGGGCAAGTAGGGAGCGGAGCACCTGCTTGGACGTGTCCCCAGGGAGCGCTTGGCCCTGAGCCGGCCCGCTCTTGGACCCTCTTCCTACCTGTGCCCCACTTGAAGCTCTCATTTTTTCTCTAGTGTCTTCATCCTGTGTGCCTATTTACTCTGTGTTCAGTGGCCTCAGAAATTAATCTGCTGTGTGGGGACTGGAGCCACGGCGAAGGACAGTCCCAGAAAGAGATGGGAAGAAGGATTGTAGACACTAGTATGGAACTTCCACAAGCTCATCGTGGGGGCTAATGATTTCATAACCCACCTGCGGAGTACTTACGTCTCCTTGGAAGTACCGGGGTGGAGCATGGATTAGAACCCGCCGCCCCCGACCCCCTGTAGGCTCAGCTCCACCGGGGCTCAGAAATCCAGCCTGGCCTCGCTTAGGGGAGAATATTCATGCACATTTGAAATTGTGGGGGTGGGCTTGGGGGCGTTGGTGTCAGAGACATCTTAGAGTCAAGTACTGCCCTCAATTCTGAGAACTCTACTAATGTCACATTCCTGAGTCCAAGCCTGGCCCTAGAAACTTCGCTGCTGCCTCAGTAACTGCCCTGTCCCCTGGGTCATCCCAGACCAGATGCCTGTCTTCTTTGGCTGGCTGGCGCCTGTCTCCCCTACCCAGCAGTCTACCAGCACAGCCATGGGGTTGAATCCCAGCTGAGGCCCAAGCTGTGAGCTAACAACAGCTCCTAACTCCACCACTTTTTTGGTGTTGCTTTTTCTTTAAGTTTTTTTCCTGATCATAAATACAATATTTGTTAGAAAACGTATTAAGGGAATATATATAAAGGGAAAAATGCCCTTCCATCATCCCCCCTTCTTTTTTTATTTATTAATTTTTTTATTCATTCCCCCCTCTTGATTAATTTTTCATGATTGCCCTTCTTACTGTCTGATGCCCTGTATCTTTTTGTTGTTTTTGTGGTTATTGTCTGTCTCCCCTTCCAGAAAAGAAGGTTGACAGAAGGAGGGACTTTCACATTTTGTTCCATGCTAATTCATTAGTGTCCAGATCAGTGCCTGGCACACTTGTAGAATGAGGGATTTTAATTCATAATGCCAGGCACTCAGATCTAATTTTATTTACCATTACAGAGGGAGCATTTGTCAATGGCAGTAAGTGTTCTTCAAAAGCATGATTTTATTTTTATTTATGTAGAGAGTGCTTGAGTGGGGGGAGGGGCAAAGGAAGAGGGAGAGAGAGAGACTTAAGCAGGTTCCATGCACTGCGTGGAGCCTAATGCCAGGCTCGATCTCATGACCCTGAGATCTCATGACCCTGAGATCACGCCTGAAACCAAGAGTCGGACGCTTAACCGACTGAACCACTCAGGTGCCCTCGGGACCCTATTCTTTCGGCAGCTGCCTGTGTGGCCTTCAGCAGGGGACCTGAACTTTGCTCCTGTCCTCTTCTGTAATTTTCTGAAATGCTGGTTATAATTCTCTCGCCCACACCCCAGGGATTTCCCAGGAGTGGGTGAAAAAAAAAAAATCTATGTGAAAATGCTTGTAAACTTACCCAGGAATCCACCACCCCATCCTCCTTCCCCTCCAGTCTATTCCAGAACAGTCCTTTGAATTAAGCACAGAAGTGGGAACATTCTGCCTCGAAGAATACAGGCTTGTGGGGTCACAGGCTTATGACACAAGGCATTTTAGAGTTTATTTGGGGAGAAGACCCAAAAAGAGCAAAGGGCCTTGATTCCCAGTAGGCTCCCGATTTTGGATCTTTGCTCGAGCTGTTCCCTCAGTTTGCAGTGCCCTCCCCCTCCTTAACTGCCTGTGGAAAGGTTTCCAAGAAAACGTTCTGTTACCCTTCACAATTGGGAAGTGAACTTGTCCCCGGGCACTGCACAGGGCTTGCGCTCTTCACCCCTGCCTGCTTCTCCCCCCGGGCACTTTAGTCCATGTTTGGGTTGCCGAGGACAGTGGTTTTCAGCCATGGCTGCCCATTAGACTCACCTGGAGAGAGTTAGACTCACCTGGCCATGGCGCTCAGCATCAGTATAATTTATGAGCTTTCCCGGTAATGCTAACGCCCAGCCGGGGGGTGAGAGCTGCGGGCCGAGACCTCCTCCCGCCTTACATGGAATTTTTCTTACAGTCTGTTCTTGAAGCCCATAGGCCCCTTTCCTTCACGACCCCAAAGGAGAGATGAATTTCCATGAAGACAAGACTTCATTTCTGACTTGATGTCTTAAGCAAGGAAAACCTAATTCGTGGTGTCAGCGGGGCCCTGAATTCCTGTTCCAACCCTTCAGGCCAGCTGGCAGCCTAGACTGGGGTGAGCGACAGATGTCTCTGGAGCAGGACAGCCAGGTAAGCATATGCAACCCCAAGCTGCCCAGAGAGCCAAGAAGCATCTTGCGTCTAAAGGGCAGGGTGCCTGTGTTTGCTGGTGAGTGCTGTGGGCTGGAGTTATTTACCTGCTGTTGTGGGGTCAGAAAGGTGTGATTCTTCTGGGGGAATTCAGGCCCAGTGGGTCACTTTGGATTAACAACAAAGAATTCTTCCTGCTTCCGTAGCAAACAGGCATCTCTCTGTCTCCTACCAGTTGTAAATGAAGCTTGCTTGGTCCTGGGTCCTTAGTGAAGAAGACATAGAACTTGGATCGGTAGATACTTTGAGCCCATTATTCCCTGGTAATTACCTTCCCTGGCTTACTATTGCTTGTGCCCTAACCCCAGCCTGAGCCTGGTTATTCAAGGCCTACTAGCAGTAGAACCTCAGTTGACTTTGTCTAGACTTCAAGTCACCATTAGAGATCTCCTAACCCCACGGTTGTTGCCTGGGCTCCTGGGGTAGGGCGGTAGGTGCCAGAAACATTCCTGGTAATTTATGCCAGAAGTGTGTGTATTTTTTTTCTTGAGGAGCAAATCCAAATCTTTCAGGTAACTGGAAGGATCTGTACACCCCCGGTGGTTAAAGAACTGTTGGTGTTGTCTAGTTCCTTTGTTCTAGAGAGGAAGACACTGAAGCCCAGAAAGGGTCACACAGAGGTGGGCTTCAGGGCCAGGGCTCCAGGGGCCAGGTGCTGCCACTGGGCCATCATGGATCAGCCCTTGATGTTCTCTGCTGCCTCTGTGATTTCCCTGAGCTGATACGTGAGGTGTGCTTTTCTTTTCTTTTCTTTTTCTTTCTTTCTTTCTTTTTTTTTTTTTTTTAAGATTTTATTTATTTATTTCACAGGCAAAGATCACAAGTAGGCAGAGAGAGAGGAGGAAGCAGGCTCCCCGCTGAGCAGAGAGCCCCATGGGGGGCTCGGACCCAGGACCTCGGGATCATGACCTGAGCTGAAGGTAGAGGCTTTAACCCATTGAGCCACCCAGGTGCCCCTGGGGTGTGCTTTTCTAAGCCGATCTCAGCAATACCGATCAGGGCTGGCAGGAGCCTCCACAACCCTCTGGCCCCAATGGCCTAGGTTGGCTGACACTTCATGTCCTGGTGTTGGCTCTCCCTTCGTCTTTCTTGGGTCCCGAGCATCTGTTCAGGCAATGGGCCACCCAGCTGTGACGTGAGTCTCACTCAGGCATTTCTTACTAACATACCACTTACCTTCTCTATATCCCTTGGTTTCTGATTCACCTTAATTTAGGGTAGATAGGGCTTTCAGGTGTTTTTAATTTTTAAATTGTTGATTTTCATTTTTTAGTGTTTTGGCCTCTATCAGATTACCATCTCTTGATTGCTAGGGCACTTAGCGACTGGATGCTTCATTAATTTGCAACGCTAATGTCAGCTGAGCATGTCTTACAGTCACATTACAGACAGGAACACTGAGGCATGAAGTCCCCGTGACTGTCTCTGCTGTAATTTTGTAATGATTAAATATGTGTGCCAATGTGTGATGAATGGGCGCTAACTGAATGGTAACTATTCCTATTGTTGTGGCTGTTTTTTTAGGGTTTTATTTGTGCAAAGACTTTGCAGATTCCTTGAGGGCAGGGATTATGTCTTAAACTCTCATTATCCCAATTGCAGTGGCACAATGCTGGGCATTTCAGCACGGCTGCGTAAATTGCTGTGTACTGATTTTAAGTAAGCTTTATGCCAGTTGAAGCCTGGGGGTGGAGACGTCTGGGAGGAAACGGTCAGCCTGGGTGTGGTGTCTGCTGTAGGGAGAGCGTGAGAGACTTCCTGGGGAGTGGCCATCCTTTTGTCAGATTATTTTCTTGGTCCCAGGGGCACAAGCTGATCTGGCTGGAGGTCAGGCGGCGGCTGTGTGCCTGTGATTCCCCAGGACAGGAGGAGCCAAAGACTCAGCCAGGGCCCCCACCAAGAGTGCCTCCACTGTGGTCCCTGGGAGGCAGCCTTTGGACAGAGTTCATGGGCTCTGTGGCAGATGCTCTGGTCCAAGCTGGAAGCTTGAACAGCTGTCGACTTCTAACCTTGAGCCCAAGACCTGGGAGGTTCCTTCTGCACAGAGCACGAAGGTGGGACCTGTGGCTGGTGGCGCTGACTCCACCTGCACCTAGGAGCAGGCTCTCGCTGTGTATTCAAGACACCAGAACATGGCTCTCTTGGTCCCATCTCCCTCCCTTGCTCACCTCTCTTGGGCAGATGGCCCTGGGAAGCCCCCACATGAACACCATTCCCCTGTGAACTCTGTGCCTCTCTCCAGCCCTTCTCCCTGTGCCCCATCATTTCCTGCTCCTGGCCTGCGATGATGTCCTTTTCACTCCTCTTTGAGCCATCATAACCCCCCTCCCCATGCTTCCCATCAACTTACACAGACTTGGCAGCTCTGAACCAGGTCTGCAGGGAAATGTCTTTAGGGTACAGGTGAAATCAGGCTACATTTCCTGGTCGGGACCATCGACTTTGGCAGCAGACACACCTGGAATCAAAATCCAGTTCTGCTCCCTGGCCAAGTAAACTTGGGCATGAACTTCCTCTTTTCTCGCCCTAGTTTTAGCTGTAAAATGGGGTGGAGGGTTGTAATACTTGTCTCTGCAGATTGTGGAGAGAATTAAGAGATGCCAAAGGTAAGTAATGTCTCAGGCTCACAGCCAGCCCTCAGGAAATGGAAGTCATTTTTGAGGCCAAATCTTCAGCTCCCTGGTTTTCTAAGGGTCTATGTGCCCAGGGCTCCACCCGCTCAGGACTCCCAAGGAGACAGGGATGCCACTGGCACTATCCCACGGAAAGCATGTGGGGATTGTGGTGTGGTGCTCAGCCAGGAGGCTGTCCTCTGCACCCCCGTTTCCAGGAGGCTGGGATTGGAGGTGGTTATCGGTTTAGAACTCAGGGAGACCTGGCTTCCCACCGTGTGCCAAGGTCTAAGCTCAGTAGATGTCATCTGGATGTCATGCAATCCTCAGTCCCCTGACCCACGCATCAGCGGAATATACTTTTCCGGGCTGCTGTGGACACTAAATGAATAAACTGATGTACCATAGTGATCAGGAACCCAGCCAGATTCTAGAAGCAGACTGCCTTCTTGGGTTTAAATCCAAGCTCTGCCCCCGACTAGCTCTGCAGTTTTGAGCAAGTTAATTGCCTTCTGATTTGAGTTACTCTATTGGAAAGTAGAGACAATACTGTTATCTATCTCATAACACTGTCATGTGTAAAATACTCAAAATATCGTTTGGCAATAGGTAAACACTTGGTAAATATCATGTCCTGTTTTATGATGATGAGAGTACCTGCTACTGTGCCCGGCAGATTTTAAGTTGCTTCATGACAAATTTCCTTCCGTTCCCCTTTCTGAATCCAGGGGGATTATGGCGCCTGCGATTCCACCATTAGTGATTTTTGATCTCCTAGAGTCTGATAATCATGTGGAAATACCCCACGTTGAGGATAATAATCCTCTGGGTATTATTCAGTTCCAGGACACAATATTTGGCTCTTTTTGTGTCAGGTGCCCCTCCCCCCAGTGGTGAACTTGAAAGAGATGTGATCCCTGCCTTGGGCTCACAGCTTACTGCGGATTGAGTTATTTGTGTATCTGTTCCCTTACACATTTGTGTAGCACCTAGCACGAGCCTGAGTACTTGTGGTCACAGGCACAGAGAGCCACAGGTGCTGTGATGGGAGAGATGGAGGCACAGGGAAAGGGGCAGAGACATTGTCCTTTCAAAGCGTTCTTAGAGCTGAACCTTGGAGTCAGAACCAAAGATGGTTGAGCCTGGGCCTGAGCGTGAGCAACAGTACGGTGGGAGGGACATGGGCAACAACAGTGAAACTGGGATGAAAGACCCATGGGCTTGGGAGAGTATACCCTTCAGCCAGTGTCCTTTACCAAGCATGTGGGGGCACTGTGCTAGGTAGTAGACCCAGGTGGGAGAGAAGACGCCATCTCTGCTCTCCATCAGCCTGCAGTCTATGGGGGGACACACCCACTGTCTGGGAGAGAAGGTTTTGAATCTCCCTCTGGGCTTCCTGCTCCCTCCCAAGTCTGTCAGCTGCCGAATGAGTCGGATGGGCTGTCCGTGTTGACGGGCTTGCACTCATCGCGGGTGGATGTGGGGTAACAGGGAAATTCAGGGTAAGCATTAGACGTGGGAAGTGGAACGCGTGGGTGTCATTGTGCAGAAATAGGGACCAAGCTGAAGAATTTGGGGGTGTGTGCCGTGACCGCAGGCTTCATCTCCAGGTTGTACAAGGTGTGAACTCTGTTGTTTTTGGGGGGGGGGCTTGGTGGGAGTCACTGATGCCATTTGTGGGCCTGAAGGGGGTCATCTATCCATTAGCCTGCCCTCGTCCTACTGTAAAATCCTTCCCTGCTAACTCGACCCAGCTGGCTTTGGAGAGGAACACAAGTAGTGATCTCGACAGTAGTTCACAAAAATCTATGTCCACTACTAGTCCTAACCAGCATGGGTCTTCATTAGAATTATAAAAAAAGGACAAAGAGCACATGGGAACTGGAGGGAGAATCAGCAACCCTGAAGAGGGAGATCAGGCTGAAGATTCAGAACAAGTATTTCTGACGGAAAAAGAATTAATGTAGGAAACAAAAAATTTAAATGTATCATGAATAGCCTCAGAGGCATTTTATTATTATTTTTTTAAATAGAGATTATTTATTTATTTATTTGACAGAGAGAGAGAGAGAGAAAGTAGAGAGAGAGCAGAAGCAGGCCCCTAATGTGGGGCTCGATCCCAGGACCCTGGGAGAGAGAGAGAGAGATCACAAGTAGGCAGAGAGGCAGGCAGAGAGAGAGAGAGGGGGAAGACTTGCCGCTGAGCAGGGAGCCCGAGGCTGAATCCCAGGAACCTGAGATCATGACCTGAGCCGAAGGCAGAGGCCCAACCCACTGAGCCACCCAGCTGCCCCCTCAGAGACATTTTAAAAGATACTAAATCAATAAAGAAAAGGCTGTCAAATGAAGAGGAAATCAGAAAACACGAGTGTTCTAAGAAAAAAATTAAAAAGAAAAACGTCAGTAGTGACCAGTAGAAGGGGTTACCACTGAAAATAGGATTAGTTCAATTCAAAGACAACTTGGAGATATTTTCCAGAATGCAGAGCATGAAGACAAAGAGATGGGGATTATATGATAAACAGTAAGAAACATATAAAATAAAGCTAGCAGGTCCAAGAGTCACAAAACGAGAATACTAAAGTAGAAAATAGAGTGAATCAAGGAAACAGAAAAAAAAAAAGTTATCCTATTAGAAGAAATACATCAATCTAGATTGGGAAATCTCAATTTTATCAAGGCACAAACTGGCATATATCTGAAGTTTTGGAATTCTAACCAAGAGAAAAATCCTATAATCTTTTAAATGGGAAAAGTAAATTGTCTACAATGGAGGAAAGGTCACAGTAGTATTGGATTTCTCATCTCTAACATTAAATGCTAGAATATGAGTTAGAGGGGGAAATAGAGGGACCCTATCTATAACCACTCAAATATTTCTTATGTGAAGGCATGAGAAAAAGGTATACAAGACAGACTCAGAAAGTACGCTTGCTACCCACAATAACCTTTAAAAATAATCCCTCAGAGAAGCTCTCCAGCTGAGGCACCTGCGTGGCTCAGTCAGTTAAGGGTCTGCCTTGGGCTCAGGTCATGATCCCAGGGTCCTGGCATTGAGCCCCACAGAGGGCTCCCTGTTTATGCAACTGAGGACACCTGTGCTGCCCGGAAACAGAAGAATGAGAATCAAAGCATAACCTTACCAGTATTTGTGCAAGTGTTCAAAGATAAGCCTTGTGGCAAAAGCTGAATTGTGTGGATAGAAAGAAAGAAAGAAAGATGGATGGATGGATGGATGGATGGATGGTTGGACAGATGGGTGGATGGATAGCTAGATAGAACAAGCAGCCAGCAGAATGGACTCTACCCTAATTGTTCTTGCCAGTGCAGAGAAGATAGAGGGGAAGAAAGCCATGGTCAGATTTCCCCCAAGATAGGAAGCCCCCAGTTGGAGGTGAGAAATAGAAGAAAAAACTCTGTAAATAGCTATTGATCCTTAAAGATAAGTAACACGGAAGATTCTGGAATCAGACCCATTAAGTCACCAATTGACAGCCCCTCTGGTAGTCAGTAGTGAAGCTGACAAGGGAGTGGGCAGAGACTGGATGCATGCACACTTGGACCAAAGTGTCCCCTTCCTCTGCATTCCTCTCCTTTGGATCTTTCTTACTCCACTGGTCTTAGCAGCCAGGCTGGGGGACAGCCAGAGCTCTCCTCCCCCAGGGGGGCCTTGGTCTCACCTGTGTTCCGTCCTGCTGGAACCAGGTGGGCAGTGCAGCCTCTGAAATGGGTCCAAGATGAGCATTCCTTAACTTGGGCTCACTTTTAGGAGCATGTCAAGTAAGTGCACATTATCTAAAAACTTGCTCTTATATTTTTCATCTCAAATTCTGCCTAGCTATGTCATCTACTCTAGTGCAGAAAAAGAGACAATGAACCAAAATAATAGGACCCATTCCAAGTTTGAACACGAACTCTCTTCCACTTTAAGGTTCCATTGAGAAATAAAATTTCAAAAGGAAATTCCTTTTGTATATAAAATCCCAAAGGGAAACTGTCCACAATTTCCTTTTCTGCAATTTCTTTTTCTGACCATTCCCAGCCGGAAGGGGGCTGCTTGGGTAAGTGGATACCGTCTGGGTTTTTCTTTGGTCATGTTAGCCTCTATTAGCTTTTACTGAAGTGATTGAATACCTCTTCACCTTCAAAATTAAATTTGTCAGACCTCAAATCTCTCACGTGTTCCCCGTTCTCTCTCCCAGTCCCAGAGGTTCAGCAGGTCAGGGTAACACCTCTAAAGTGAGAGCTTGGCAGAGAGCTTGACCACCGTCTCGATAGGCCTACAAATGTTGTAACTTTATGCTGGGTATCTTTTTAACAAACCATCGAATTCATAAAGACCCCTAATTTTCCGTGTGATGTTTTTCTAACATTCAGGAGGACTGGCCCCAAATGGCTACCTCTGATTACGAATGCAGAAGCAAATCCTTCTCTATAGAATGTTAGCAAATCAAACCCAGAAAAGCATTAAAAGTACAACCACCACGACAAAGTAAGGTTTTGTTCCAGGGAAGACAATATGGTTTAACATTAGAGAAATTCGTTAATGAATTCATTTTTACTAATAAATTAAAGGAGAAGAAGCGTATAACTTTCTCTATAACTGCTGAAAAATACTTCAGAAAATTCAGCATCTTTTCCTAATTAAAACTTAACTTCTGAAGCAGAGGCAGTTCTAAAATAGAAAAGAGTATAAGACATGAGCCGCAAGCAACACATTTGGTGGTACAACAATAGAGGTCTATCTTCATAAAGACGAGGGCAGTGTAAGAGACCTCCTGCCTCTGGGATTAGTCAGGAGGGTACTGGAGTTGGAGTCCTAGCCAAAGCAACGGGATAAGAGAACGAAACGAAAGGTACCAATGTTGGAGGAAAGGAGGCAAAATTATAATTATTTGAACATAGGAAGATTGGTGAAACTAAAGTCAGCTATTAAGAATTTTTAGTGGTAATAACTTCATATGGTGACAGATGGTAACTAATGTTATCACGAGGGCCATTTCATAATGTGTAAAATATCACTAGGATGTACACCTGAAATGAATAGGATATTTACACATCCATTATACTTTAGTAAAAAAAAACTTATGAAGTTTTTATCTGTAAACATTTTTAGTTGAAGTGGTAGGTACAAGTGAAGTATAGAAACAACATGCACTTTGTATGATTTAGTTAGATAACACAATAGGGAAAATGTTCTCACAACAAGATGATCTATGAAATAGTTGGGAATAATTGTGGCTGGAAAATTTCAAGTCCAGCTTGAAGAAAATCATAGACCTTTATGTATGCACGAGAAGGTTTAAATAAATGGCAAAACACACCCTATTTCTATGTGGGAAGGTTCAACATTGTAAAGATAATAATTCTCAAATTAGTGTGTAAGCTTAACTTAATATAAATAACCCAATGGGTTATTTTTGATGAAGTCAGATAATTCTGAAATTAAGATGAAAGAATAAATATGAAAGAACAGCTGAGAAACTCTGAGAAAAAAAATCACACTTCCATTACCAGGTAGTAGCGCAAACTATAAATTTCCTGTGCTTTAAACAGTATGATTCTGGTGCAGGCTGAGCTAGACTAGTGGAACAGAATAGAGAATATACATAGGAATTCAGCAAATTCCTGAATTTTAAGTTAGCAGTGACAAGAATAGTTAATTTAAATATCATTATAACAATGATCTATCCACTTAGAAAAAAAAAAAAATCTAAACAGAACCTGAAGGAAATATTGGAGAGTAGTTTTTATAATCTTAGGATGGAGGAAGGTTTTTTTTTTTTAAAGATTTTATTTATTTGACAGAGAGAGAGATCACAAGTAGGCAGAGAGGCAGGCAGAGACAGAGGGGGAAGCAGGCTCCCTGCTGAGTAGAGAACCCAATGCAAGACTCCATCCCAGGACCCTGAGATCATGACCTGCGCCAAAGGCAGAGGCCCAACCCACTGAACCACCTAGGCGCCCCAGGAGGAAGCTTTTCTTAAAATACACTGAAGTCCCTGATATGAAACGAAGGACTGACAGATTTGGTGAAGTAAAAATTTTGAATATCTGAATGACAAAAGGCACCATAAGCACAGATATAAGATGAGGGACAGACCAGGAGAAAAATATTTGCGCATTGTATAACAGAGAAAAGATTTCTAACCCGGTTATAAAAGATTCCTAGCAGTCAATTAGAGAAGTGCTAAGAATCTGGTAGAAGCCCCAAAGTATTGGATTAGTTAAGGGATGCTTGCTAATGTAACAGATAGCCCCCAAATCTCATGTAAAATCTGAAATGATTGTTTATGATGACATAGCAGCTGTCCTGCAAGCAGTGACTCAGGGACTCAGAAAGCTATGCATGTAGGTTTCAAGGTTAACATGCTCCACTGGTGGTAAGTCAAGGTCTTTGCTCAACATGGTGCTTTTATTAAAGCAAGGGGAGATAGACTGAAGAAAAAAACAAGGACATTTTAAAAGCGAGGTAACTTCCCAAAGCGGCAAGTGCTGAAGGTGGGGAACAGGAGGTAATCAGTGAGTAACTCTCTGGGGAGGTGACATTTGAGTTGTGACATTAATGAAGATTAGAGGTCACCCGTGTGAGAATCTGAGGGAATAGCACTTTGGGAGGAGGAACAGCAAGGGGGAAAAAAAAGGCTCGGAGGTAGGAATGAACTTGGCTTACTTGAGTTGCACAAAGAAGCTAGGATTGGAGAAGTCAGAAAGGAGAAAGTTGTAGCATCACCAAAGGGGCTCGATGAAGTCCCACAGGGCCTTATAGAAAAAGTAAAGGTGTTGGTATTTATCGCATGAGTGCTGAGAAGCCAAGATGTCACAGTGTCAGGGCAATGCACACGATGATACCACTTGTCTCATTCCACAGAAAAGCACGAAAACCTAGTGGCAATGCAGACAGATTTTGAAAACCCTCTCTGAAGGCCATGTTGAACCAATCTGGGTGAGTTCTCCACCCCCGTTTCAGGTTGAGGTTTGCTGACTTAAGTAATTTAACAAGGTTTCAGCTGTGTAGAATGTGTAAATGTTATGCAGAATG
Organism: Mustela erminea; assembly: GCF_009829155.1. Lineage (NCBI taxonomy): Eukaryota > Metazoa > Chordata > Mammalia > Carnivora > Mustelidae > Mustela > Mustela erminea. The sequence goes on from NC_045622.1 coordinate 72,923,181, forward strand.
AATTACAGGTCTGTAGACACTCATTTCAATAGAAATAGAGTCTATTAGCGAAGTTTGCCTTATGGAGCGGCCCCAGATGATTTACCCTCTGCCAGCTTCTCAAGAAATGCTTCAAACCCCGTGCATGGTTAGAGGCTGATGAGATTGTTAAGAGATGTCCATTTGACAATTATCATATGATCTCTCAGATATGAGGAATTTGAGAGGCTGGGTGGGGGGTTTAGGGGGTAAGGAGGAAAAAATGAAACGAGATGGGATCTGGAGGGAGACAAACCATAAGAGACTCTTAATCTCAGGAAACAAACTGAGGGTTGCCGGGGGGAGGAGGGTAGGGAGAGGGTGGTTGGGTTATGGACACTGGGGAGGTATGTGCTATGGGGAGCGCTGTGAAATGTGTAAGCCTGATGATTCACAGACCTGTACCCCTGGGGCAAGTAATACATTATATGTTAATTTAAAAAAAGAAAAAAAAGATGTCCATTTGCTTACTAGAAGCTCTAGGTTTGATTTTTGGAACATGGCTTGCATTTGTCATGAAAAGGTGAACCAGACCCTTCCACGGAACACCCGACACAATGTCTGGCCCCAGTCCACGCACAGTGCTGGTGAAGGAGTGTAAATGAGAGAGAGACGGACAGTTCTCTGTCCCTGGTCGTGAACTGCATGCTCTCCGGGAAGATGGGGCTGTGTCCCCAATACCTACAACGATGTGTGGCCCATGGCAGGCACCCAGTCAGTGTGTTCAAATGACTGAAATGGGAATGATGAGATTTCTGGATTTCAACCACATTTTTGCACATAACAAACGGTATAATCACTTGGTGCCCTTGGTTTGACGACAGTTCTTCAACAAAGTAGACCATGGGTAGGACTGTTGATGTGGTGCATAGGCGCCTGCCTGATCTGTCCCTGTCCACACCTCCAGCCTCATCTCTAGCCAACCCCCGCCCCCTGCTTCCTACCGACAGTGCTGGGGCCCCGGTGGCTTCTGTGAGACCTCCTCCTCAAGGCCTTTGTAAGTGCTGTTCCTCTACGGAGAACGTCCTCCCCTGTCCCCCGCCCTCACCTTACTGGTTGGTCTTATCAACTCCCACTTAGCCTTCAGGCCCCCACTCAGGTGTTGCTTCTTCCGGGATGGTTTTTGTGACTGTCCCTGCCCCCAACACGATACCCCATCACTCTTCCCTGTTAGGCATGCTTGTGTCGTCTCTTTCATGGTGATTATCAAAGTTCATGATACGACTCTGTAATTTTTTTGAGATCACAACGTGTTGCAACAGTCATATCTGTTCTGTTGTCTACAAGCTGCGTGAACCTTGGCAAGCTGCTTCACCTTTCGATAGTCACTTCCCCGGCTGTAGAAGAGGAGGATAATCGCAGTTGAGAATTAAACAATGCAATAGATGTAAATGCCACTTAAAGTCTGCGATAATTGTTTGATGAATTCGTGTCTCCTCCACTAGAGCTTAAGCTCCAGGGGGATGAGACGAAGAGTCTATAGTTGACTTGCCATTATGTCCCTGATACTCTGCACTGTGTGGCCTCTGGTAGGCTCTCAGAACGGGTCTGTGAAAGGAATGGATGAAGAAGTGTGGGGCTTTCCTCCAACAAACAGGTGTGGTACTGAGGGAGGAGGCCTGCTGCAGAACCCAGGAAGGCCCCCTTGATGAAATGTCTCCCCCACTCAGTCCACTCCAGAGCCCGTCATCGCTAATATCAGGAAGTCATGAGGTCTGGAGAGTGCTGGGAAAGGAGGCCCTTTCAAAGTCAGCAGCGCACCCGCTGTGGGACAAACTTTGAATGCTACCCAGTCCCCGCCCAGCAGCTCCTCACAGCCTCCTGATTTTCTCAGACAGATGCCGGAGGTCCTGATGTATTAGAAGAGGGCGGTGGTTTTCCAACTTTTGGATGCATCAGGCTGAGCTGCAGATTTATTTGTTAAAGCCCAGATTGCCGGCCCCAGCCCCAGAGTTCTGATGCAGCAGCCTTTTCAGAATCGGCATGTCTAACAAATCCCAGGTACAGCGGATCCTCCTGGTCTCAGGATTATAGTTTGAGAGCCATTGGGTTAGAGGCATGTTCTATGGTTGGGGGAGGCAGCGTGTGGGGTTGGATTAGACACGGGGAGAGTGGTCCCACTGGCGGTGACATTCCAAGTGGGTCTTCAAGGACAAGCAGCGTTTTGCAGGATGGGGAAGGGGGTTACATGCAGAGATGAGGCATGAGCAAAGGTGCGGAGAGTTGAGAGTGTGTGTTTGGAAAGCCATGTTCATGGAGAAGGCTGGAGGCTGGGAGGGCTGCTACCAGGTAGGACCTCTGCTCATTTGTCCCTTGTTCGTCGGCATGGGGAGAGCCAGCCTGAGGAGCAGACAGGCCAAGGAGAGGACACCAGAGGCAGGAGGAGCTGAAGTTCTGGAGTGACACAGGCCTGGACTTGCAGCTTGACCTCACTATTCACCACTTGCAGGTCTTTCAACAAGTCATTTACCTTTCGCAGCCTCAGTTTCCTTGTCTGTGAAATGGGACCAGTAATAGCACCGGCTTCATAGGGTTTTGTGGACGGGAAGAGTGGATGGCTCTTTGGCCCCTGGTGGATACTCAGTAACAGCGCTATCGGCAGGTCAGCCTATGCAGATGAGGAAGGTCTGGGGACTGCAGTAGAGTTGTCTATACCTCTGCTGCCCTCACTGGGCTGGGCCCCTCTGGGCACAGGCTGTGACATTTCATCTGGGTCTGCCTACCCCTAGCAGAGCCGGAGCCTGAGCCTGGACAGAGCCCAGACAGATGCTCTAGTAATGTGACTTGGGCAGGAATCTCTGCTTCTAGGCAGGGCTGGGGTGGCCTGAGGCCAGCAAACACGTTGGGGAAGTGAAGGGGCAGGGAGGCAGATAAGGTCATGAAGCCTCTGCCCATGCCCCAGCATGGCCACAGACTGAGGACCCAGTCCAAGGGGGCTGGGGGTCCAGGCCCAGTTTCAGGTCGCAAGGACTCCTCTCTCACTGGACATTGAAGAGGGCTTGCCTCTCCAGATGGACAGTGCCACGACCTAAACACTCATGACCCGTGGTCCTAAGAGAGCAGGTGTCACGGGAAAAGCACTGTCCTCGGAGTGAGAAGGTTTGGGTCCTAGTCTCTTCCTCCTTCCCTCCCTGCAGCCTTGGGCAGGTGACTTCCCATCTCTGGGCTTCTGGACTCATCTGTTATATGAAGATGATAATGTCTTCTCTCTCTGAATGCAGAGGGCTGAGTGCCCTGTTCTCTTTGGGTGAGAGGACCAAGCCTGGGGAAGGAGGCTTAGAAAGAGAGGGGATCCATCTTTCTGTCTTCCCTCCTGCTGCCACCATTTACAGTGCCAGATGCCATGCATGGTGCAGGGGACAGAGCAGCGAGCAGGACAGACACAGCCTTGCTTTCAGGGAGCTTCGGGTAGGTGGATTAGAGGTCAGGAGAGCTGAACTAGGTGAGAAACCAGGTCATTATTCAAGGAGATCATAGGGAAAGCTCTGGTCCTTCAGCAGTGACTCTAAAGACCAGTCCCGGTGACTACAGAGTTGAAGGCAGCCCCGGCCCCGGCACTTAGCAGCCTCAGAATACAGTGTTTCTTCGAAGCTGCCGGAAAAGCCTCCCTCACTTATTCCTTCATTTCACAGAGGTTTATGGAAAGCTGCGGTTTACCAGGCACGGTTCTAGGCCCCTGGGGGGTCTCAGGATGCAACTACGAACAAAGCAAAATGTCCCCCTCCTAAAGTTTGCATTTAGTGCGGGAAGATAACAAATACGTACATACTGATATAAATCACCAGATGACAAGAACTATGAAGAAAAATAAAGTGGACCAAGGGATAGGAGCTGTATCGTCCCCTCCTCATCTCCATCCCTTTTAGTGGGAGCAACTGTCCTTGTGCAGCACCCCTCCAGGAGGAGGGGCTGGTCTGCTCTTGGGGATTTGGGAGAGAGAATGGGTCCCACTCTCCTCGCTCCCAGTCTGCTGCCTGTGAGCCTGCCCTCTGCAAGCTCCAGCCTGCCCCACACCTCCAGCCTTAGTTCTTAGGTGTCTCTGCTGCCCAGGCCAGCTGGGTGCGTCTGTCCGCCTGGTCTGCGGCTTGGTACCCAGAAGCCTACGTGTCCGCAGGTCCAAGCCTCATTTTCTGATGGCGGTTCTGTTGGAAACGAAGGCAGCGTTTTGTTTTCCCATCTGCTCTGCCTTTCCCCACTTATTCTGATATTGAATCAGCATTAATGTGGGGCGAAAGGTGCTACTTAGTGGTCCCTCTCAGTTCCTAGTGAAGAGCGTTCCTCTTAGGATGATAAGAGGGATGAGGAAGGCCTCTCTGATGAAGTGACACTTTATTTATTTATTCATTTATTTTTAAAAGATTTTAATGTCGGACAGTATTTTTTTTTTAAGACTTTATTTATTTATTTGGCAGAGATCACAAGCAGGCAGAGAGAGAGCAGAGAGAGAGGGGGGGCGGGAAGCAGGCTCCCTGCTGAGCAGAGAGCCCGATGCGAGGCTCGATCCCAGAACCCTGGGATCATGACCTGAGCTGAAGGCAGAGGCTTTAACCCAGTGAGCCACCCAGGTGCCCCTGAAGTGACATTTTAGTAGAAAAGGCCAGAGGAAGTGAGGGAGAAAGCCACGTGGAAGATGAGCATCCCAGGGAGAGGAAACACCTTGAGCCCCCGAGGCAGGGTGGGGCGGTTGTAGAACAGCAAGGAGGCCAGGATGGCTGGAACACGGCGCAAGTAGAAGAAATGTCTCTTAACCGGCTTTCTGCCTCACACAGGTATTTGTCTGCGTTGGGTAAAACCAGCTGCTGAAGGGTCTAGTACACCTCAAATAACAGATACACGCGGCATTCTGGAAGCCCTTGGGCTTTTGTTCCGAGCAACCTGCGAGTCTCTTCATCCCTGTTCAGTGCCAGGACTCCCCTTCGAGTGCCAGGAGCTAGAGCCCTGTGCCGGAGAGCAGCCTGGAAGATGCATGGGGTCTCCGGGGGGAGCCTGGCTGGAAGGCAAGATTCACAAGACAAAAAACAGAGGTGACCCTAAAGTTGAAAGGCTTGAACCTAGCTGGGTGATTGATTACCAGGAGACCGCCCTGATTTTGTTCTCTAATTACGGTGTTTATTTGATGCATCATATTGGGCCTGAAACCCTTAATACCAGCCAGTGCTGTTCATTGTTACAATGTCCTAATTAAGCTTTGATTTATATGCTAATTTTATTCCAAGTGTGTTCAAAAGAGGGAAAGTTATTAGACTTTATTTTGAGATTACATTTTAATCCTGGGGTCTGCCGGGTGAGCACCATGTTTATTCTGTCGCCTTTTGTTTCCGGGATGTTGGTGGCAATTGTGATTATTTCCTTGGAGGGGAGAGATGATGAAATGGTAGGAGCTGTTTGGAATCGGTGGGGCTTCTGCTAATTGGAATTATGTAACCTCTTGCCTTTGCCTTGACAGTTTCTCAATGAGGCTTGCTTTGACTCCCAGCTGATTAGGAGGGGACGACTGGGGTGTGCCTTGGGGATGTCATGGGATGGTAAACATTTGGAAGGAAGTCCTTTACATGAGGGAGTGATTGGATTTTGGAATGCAAGTGGAAATTGGGCTTCACCACCCGAGTCTCTGAAATTTGTCAGGGTCACACAAAAAAACTCTGGTAAAGAGAGCAGCTGGTCTTTGCTAGAGAAGGAATGCATTTTGTGTATCATGTGTGTGTTATGGGTGTGTTTACATTATCATCTATCCTGAGTAGAAGGCATTGGGTTTTTCTGCTCAAGGATTAAGAAGTCTTGCCATGAACTATATGTCTGTTTATCTCTAGGCCTTGGACTTCACAGATACCCTGAAATAATGTGCAAAACAGTATATGTATCTGCATGTGTGTGTGTTTTTCTGGGGAAGGATCCAAAGTTTTTATCAGATTTTCAGGAGTACTGACATTCTCAAATGTTAAGAATTGCAGGCTTGGGAAGCATTAGGCTTGGATCTGGGTTTTAATGTCCTAAGATTGTCTGTGTGGTTTGAAAAAGCCAATTACCCAGTGGCCCCCTTTCCCTATCCATCCAAAGGCTATCTGGAGGCTACCTAAAGGAGGGTGCCTTGGATGAGGGAGCACAGGAACAAGTTGGCTTGGAGAGATGTCTACCCAAGCATGTCTTATACTTAGTGGCATGGCATGTCCTGAGTGGCCTGAAAATCCTTTTTGTCTCAACTCTTGAGGGATGCTTTAAAAATAGTGGAGGACCTCTCAGTACACTCAGAGTTACCTGGTAGTCAAAACCCTTATCTCCAGCAGTTTGTCTCTCCCCATGTCATTCTAGTAAATGGCCCTCCACTTGCTCTTCAGATTTTCTGATTAGGTTTTATAGTTTCTCATACCTCCCATCCCAAGCACCCCTACTCTTCAGTCAACAGTGAACACTAGATAAGAGAAGTTTGCCAGGAGTTTCATAGCCTTCCATTACGACTGGTACAGGGTCTGTGACTCAATATCAATCGCATTTGACAGCTTAGCTTATTCTAAAACGTTTAATTTAGGGATTCGGTTTCTAAAATAATGATGGAAGATAATGTTAATTGAGCTCTTCTGTGCTAAGATTTTTAACAGTCTTATCTCATTTACTGCTCCTAAAAATCCTCAGGGTAGGTCCCATTATTATCTCCATCCTATGGATGGAGAGCCCGAGGCTACGGAGGGTTGGAGGTGGTCTTGTGGTCCCATCTATAGTACGGAGTTAGTTGGGATCAAAGCTGGGTCCAGGTCCACGGTCAGGACCACTATACTGTCTCCTGCCGGGCCATTACTTCTTAGTGTCTCCTTTTCAAAAGCTTCTGCAGAGACCATTCATCTATCCTTTTGGGTATGAGGACATGGAAGGTATGAGGACATGGAGGTCAGCTCCTCTAGCTCAGGATTGTATCTTTCCAGGGTGTACCAAGGGCTGGTTTTTCAGTTACCAGGGCCATGCCTCTAATCTCTGCAGGGAGCTGACCCTGAATTGGACAAACTGCCTTCATTTTCTTGGGAGGTCTTGGCTCTGCACCCCTCATCAGTCTTTCATTGTCAAAGCCTTCCATCTGACCTAGTTGCATTATGAGGTGACTTTAGGAAGGTTCTAACACTTGCTCTTGATGCTTATATATTATCACCTCTGCTATTCCTTGCTGTTTGCCTGTATTTTTAACTTTACACTTCAGCTTCTCTCAGCTTTTCCAGAAAGCTGAAATGCCCCTGTCACCTGGTGCTGCTCCGGAGGAAGAATATTTACCACTTTCCGAAGATGCTGACCCTGGGATGGTGATGTCTGTTTGATGAAGGCCCCAGGTGACCCATAGAAGTTTCCTTTGAAAAGCATACCCTTTTAAACTGATAACATAGTTTTTAAAAAATCATGTCTCATCTGGGGCACCTGGGTGGCTCAGTTGGTTGAGCATCCAACTCTTGATTTTGGCTCAGGCTATGATCACAGGGTCGTGAGACTGAACCCCATCTTGGGCTTTGCATTCAGTACAAAGTGTACTTGAGATTCTCTCTCTCCCTGTCCCTCTGCCCTGCTCCGGCTCATGCATGCACATTCTGTCTCTCTCTAAAATAAAGTGTTAAAAAGTCACATATCACCTTCCCACCTCATTATAAGGAATTCATCTGTCTTACTCCCTTCCTTACCTTTGTCCACATGTGTATAAATTTTACTTAGTCTCATGGTGGCATACATTCATTTTATGTTTACACTTAATGTAGTGAGTAGGAATTTCACAAGTTACATATTAAGGGTGCAAAGACAGTCATTTTATTTTTTTTTATAACTTAAATCTCTATTTTGAGTTCCCTTTACACCTGGTGGCAAAAACAAAGACACACACACATACAAAATCTTACCTAATTTAATCAATTCTATAGAAACTTAATCATCCAAAGGTTTCTTAGGCCTCTTTTGGGTAAGCTCAGTTGATTTAGAATGTTCTTTCTACCTCTGTCCTTCTCTCTGAGAGTCTCTGCCCTTCCCCCCATTCATAATCTCTCTCTCTCAAATCTTTAAAAAATTATGTTTAGTTTTAAAGTAATTTATTATCTATTTATTTTTTAACTTAAGTAATCGCTATACCCAACGTGGGACTTGAACTCATGACCCCCAAATCAAGAGTCACATGCTCCTTGGACAGAGGCAACCTGCATCTCAATTTTTGGGTAATTTTTAGTTTTCAAAGATTTTATTTACTTATTAGACAGAGAGAGCGTACAAGCAGGGGGAGTGACAGGTTCCCTGCTGAGAAGGAAACCCGATATGGGGCTCAATCCCAGGACCCCAGGATTATGACCTGAGCCAAAGGCAGACACTTAACCAACTGAGCAACCCAGGTGCCCCAATTTTGGGGTAACTTAAAAAGGAATATCTTATCAGCTTAGAAGACTTGGAAAACACAGAAAAAGAAATGGGAAAATTAAAGTTACCCCAAATTCTACCATTCAGAGACAACTACCACAAATTCCATAGGAGGAACGACTTTGCTAATCTTGTTTACTTCTGTAACTCAGAGCCCAGGCACATTGAAAGTGCTCAGTAGATATTGCTAAATTAATAAACTTTCACTTAATTTTTTCCATCCACTTGATATGAATGGAATCCCGCTTGACCAACTGTTTTGTAACCTACTTTTTTTTGTGTGGTAATACATCATTAACATTTTCCCAAATCCATACATATTCTTCAACATTATTTTAATAATGGTAGGGTATTCAAGTGTAAAAGTGACTGTAATTAATTTAAATAGTTTCTTAATGTTAGACATTTAAGGTTTTTTCCCTTAAACTTTTTATTCTTCTAAACAATTTTATATTCTTGTACATATATGGGTACACAATTGTCAACCCAAAAGACATGGCTATACCTTCTCAAGGCTTGGATGTGTTCTGTGTTCTAAAAGGTATGTACATTTCTAGCACCATGAATTATACCAGAATGTACATTTCAGGAAGCAGGGATTTTGTTCATTTATGTACTATACCACAATGACTCTGGCCTAGAGCAATGCCTAGCGCAGAGCAGTTTCTTAATAAATACTCGTTGACTTTGTTTCCCCGTGCCCTCATCAGCAGGGCTTACCATGACTTTAACAAGTTTTTTCCCAGCCTGATGGCAAACATAACAGTTCCCCCTTATAAAAATCATAAACTCATCCTACCTTCTATCCCCTAATGCTTAATAAGCCTGCTGGAGTTGGACCTAAATATTTAAAAGCTGTGCTCAAAACTACAGCTAGGCAGAAATAAGCTCTTCTAGAAGTGGGATCTCTGGTTTCGGAGGTTCCCTGAAGTGCCAGGCGCTATGACCCGAACTTGCTTCCACTCACACAGAGCCAAGCATCCCATCCCCATGGGAGACTGCTGCAGGTAAAGGAAGACAGTGAGATTCAGGGCAGTGACGCTTCAAGGATCTACTTTTCCACGAAGGAGAACATCTTTGGTTTCCCCCCACCCCTCACAAAGCTAACTTACTGATCCAGAAAGAAGAGGTTTTCTTTTTCCTTTTTCTTTGAGGATTTGGAATATGTAGGCTTCCATCAGGCAGTCCCGGGGGAGAAGACACGGCATGGAGTGGTGGCATCACCAGGCTTTGAAGATGCCTTGGAGAAGGTCCTACGTGTGGATGTGGGCTCCGGGGGCCCTGTGGGTACGGTGCTGTGTGCGCGCCTGCATACGTGCCTATGTGTGCGTGTGCATGTGTGTGTGCATGTGTGTAAGCACGTGCAGATACGTGCTAGTTGGGAGTCAGAAAACCATCTAAAAAAAGCCAAGTAGGGTTTTTTATCTGGGTGTCCTTGCTCAGCCGACTGGGCTTTGAGTAGTTAAACCACTGGACGCACTGGGAGAGGAAAGGAATTGGCCTTGATTTCCAGGCCACGTTCACCTGATGCCACAGGACCAAAAATAAAAATAAAAATAAAATATCGACTAGGGTGCCCTCCCATTGGAGAAACAAATTCTGGAAATGCAGACACTCCCAATGTGCTATGCAAAGTGGCCACGCCAGAGGCCCCATACCTGCCTTCCCAGGAAAGGTTGCCATCAGTCCACACACAGGAAGCAAGAGTGGGCCTTGTCATTGAAACAAAAAGCCTTCTCTTTGAAGAATTTAGAGAAACAAAATATCAATGGAGAGGCACACACCCAAGAGACAAACACTATTCAGATATGAAGTAACTGTGAAACTTTTATTCAAAGTACAAGAGGACACACCTGTTCTCTTCCAGACAAGAGACTTGTTCTAGATTGGGAAGTAGTGGGCTCCTGGACCGCCACATTCTCTTGGTGACATGCCTAAATACTTCTCCCATCACCTGAGTCCATATTCTCCCCCGCCTTGCTTGCACTGCTATAATTGCCTCCTGTCTCTGTGTCTGCCATCTTCCTTGCTCTAGTCCATTCTCCACACTGGCCACCAGAGATAACTCTCTTTTTTTTTCTTTTTTAAAAAGATTTTTATTTATTTGACAGAGAGAAAGAGATCACAAGTAGGCAGAGAGGCAGGCAGCGGTGGTTGGGGGGAGCAGGTTCCCTGCTGAGCAAAGAGCCCGATGTGGGGCTTGATCCCAGGACCCTGGGACATGACCTGAGCCGAAGGCAGAGGCTTAGCCCACTGAGCCACCCAAGAGCCCCAGGCTATCTTTCTAAACAGTGCTTCTGACCACATAAGTCCTATTTTTCTTGCTAAAAGTCCTTCAGTGGCTCCCTATCGTCTTTAGGAGGAAGCATGGCTCTTGAGACTGTCCACTTCCGCACCACGTGCATGTCCTCTCATCTTCAGTCCCCAGGTCTTTGAACACCAGAGTTTCCTGTGCTGGAACCCCTGGACCCCTTCTTCCTCTAACTTGTTCTTACTCTTTGCTTCCCCCAAGTCTCTTCATTTATCAAATGTGCCTTTCCCATGGGACCATAATGGTTGTTTTACAAACAACGGCTGTGAAACCACTAGGATAGATGTTTCATTATTAACTATGTTTTTAAGATGAGAACCGTGAAGCTCCAGGAAGTCAGAGTTCTTTACCAAGATGGTGGAAATAGTAAATGGAAGATCTGGAGCTGAAAGCAGGCAGTGCAGTAAGTCTCCTCTTGGCTTCACCAGGTAAAACATGATCATTAGCAGCCTCAGCAGCTGGGGCAACATCTATTCCCATATTTTTCCACATCCATGTTCAACAACCCTTCTCGGTACAGTCTGATCTAAAGCTTAGAAAGGATGTCAGCAAAGGCCTACGATCAGGACGTCTACAGCCAGGCTACTTGCAACTCTGCTCCTTACTAGCTATGTGGTCTTGGAAAGGTCACTTGGCCTCTCTGTGCCTTTTTCCTTTTCTGCAAAATAAGGATAACGATCGTTTTTATTTTATAGTATAGTTATGAAGATTACGGCTGGTTCTACTAGTGGGGACCTGCAGTACACAGCACTCTTCAAGAGAGACTGACCCACCATAGACCTTGGCTGTGGCACTCAGGTGGTCCTGCCTCCCCAGCCTGTCCTAGCGGTGAGTCTCCGACTCAGAGAGAGGAGGGTAACTCAGAGGATGGCTTGGCATGAGAAGACAAGCTGGGTCAATCACATCTTCCTTCTGGCACTGGAAGTGGGCCGACCCGGCTGTCAGTGGGAAGTGAGGCTGGAGAGAGCTCTGGGTCTAGGTGAGACAGTGGGCAAGCTGAGGTCCCTGGGAACTCCATGTGTAAATGGAGGAATCCCACTGGGCAAAAAGGAGGGTTGAGCAGATGTTCAAAGAGAGACTAAAATCACGAGACATCCTGTTATAGTGTGGGTAGCTCTTTCCTAAAACTCCTGCTGATATATCTGCCCCCCCATGCCTCTCTCTCCCAAATATGTTCTAAATCTGTCCTCTTATGTCCCTCTCCAATCTAGGCCACTGCCACATCTTATCTTGTGACTTTGGTGGCCTTCTAACTGGTGTCCCTTCTTCCTCTTTTTTCCCTGATAATCCCTGTCCCAATAGCACAGCCAAAGTGAGCCTTCTGAAAACATGCTCCTTAAAACCTTCCCACTGCACTGAGAACAGACAACTCTGGCCTAATTTCATAGCACTCTTCTTGTCATTCTCCACTCTTTAGCCACATTGGTTTTTCTGAATGCATCAAATTCTTGGTGGTCCCAGGGCCTTTGCACTTGTAATTTTTGCTCTGTCTGTGAGGTTCTTCCCCAGGGCCTGCATTTGGCTGTTCCTTCTGGTATAATTGGCATTGTTATCTTTTCAGAGGGGTCCTCCCTGGTCATCCTATGAAATACTGCTCCCCCCCCACCTCACTCATTGTTTAATCACACCATGTTCTACTTCCTTTGTGAAAGTTGACCCTTTTAAAAAATTATCCAGGTTATTTATTTGTTTCTCTGTTTAATGACTGGCTCTGCTGCTTTGATATAAATTCCTTAAAGGAAGGAAACTTACCTGTCGTATTCACTGTGGTATTTCCAGCAGTGACAATAGTGCTGGAAAACACAACATAGTAGGCACTCAATAAATCATTGGGTTTGTTTTAAATTGTAGTTTTCACTCCATTTCTAGCCCACATATGTCCCTTCTTTTCTTCCAGATATCTTGAAAATCGAATGAGCCTACTAAAATTAACTAATATCTTGGATCTTCTTACCCATTTCAACCTTGCTAGAATGTTCCACCCCAAGCCCCTTTCTCTACATTCGACTCCTCCACAGCCCAACTGATGTGCTCATGTCACCCGTGGGAGGTTCTCAGCAGGCTTGTTTTTATAGCATCCTCCCATGCTTGAAGAGCGCTGGGGCTGGGAAACCAGAGCCAGTCCACCCCCTGCTTCCACCCCTCACCAGCTGACAATAAACTCCCTCCCAGCCACTGTCTAGTTCAGACAATGTGGCATTGTCTCAAGCCATGAGAGTGCGGTAAACAGTCTCCTTACCTCTCCTCCAGCTACTCAGCTGTGGTGGCGCTAGATAGGGGATGATGAGAGAAAAGTTTGAGAAGAACCTGCCAGAGGAAAGAGGGGAGAGAGGACTGGAGTGTCCCATCATCCACCTCTTGTAACCATTCTGCAGGTGAGGGTGCTGAAGTGACTTCTGTTAAGTCACTCCTCAGGGAAGTTGCAGAGGGAGGCGGCACAACTGAGGGGCACAGACAGCCTGAGAAATGGGGACAGTATAGGAGGGAGAGAAGTTTTCTTCATATGCAAACCTCTATAGTTGTCTGGAACTTACGTTTTCCAAGAACAAATCTTCAGCTGCTTCCTAAAGACTCAGAATAGGAGTCATATTAAATATGATCACAGCAAATTGATTTCCCCCCCAAATGGGGAAAGGATTTATCCATTCTTTGTGTGGCACTATCCATAGGACAGGGTCTTTGTCTGGCTTACCCTCCAACATATCTCTAGATGCTAGCACAATTCCTGGGACAAATTTATTGGATGGAGGAGACCTTACTTTGAGAAATTACTGTATGCCTAGATCTATGCTAAGGGTTAAGAGGAATAAAAAAGAAGAGGTAGATACTATCTATTCTTTCCATCTTTTGATTTGGTCACAAAAAATCTTCTACTAACCAGCTTTGGGACCAAAGGCAAGTTATTCAACCCCTCTGAGCCTGTTTCCTTCCCTTTCTTCCTTCAGAAAACAAGGATAATAACAGTACTCACTTCATTGAATTATTGTGGTCTTGAATGAAATCAAGTATTTAAAGCAATAGACATGTCAGAGACTTGCTCAGTAAATTATAATTGATAATTCTATCAGTGTAAAATATTGGCTATCCAGAATTTGAATTATTTTTGGCAGCTGAACTTTCCTAGTAGCCCTGACTTTGGTCTACTAAGTTCCATTTAGCCAATTTGTATGAAAAGCTCTCTAGGATACTAAAATCTTCCCTGTCTTATAAGACCTTTGTTGAATTGAATCGGCATTATGATGGGCTCATGCAGTTTAATGAATGGAGGAGATGCGTAAGATTGATTGCCCATTCACTATATGGTCCCAGATTGCCTGTACCTTTTGTTTTGTTTTTCATAGGTTTATTGGCCTCCTCTGTTGATGACAGATTGTCTTCTCTGACTTCTTATACTTGTCAGTTTGCCAACTGCTAGGGAGAAATGCTTTCCTCTGATTTGCTGTGGGCTTGGAAACTAAATAACCAGCCCCATTAGAAGTGTGAGTAAACCAAGAACCTACAGGCTTCGAATGAGGATCTGAAAGGCTGTATCTTTTATTGCAAACCTTTGTATCCCCTTTTTTGACTTCTCAGAGATTTACTGATTCTTCACCTGTTCTCTTTATTGAGATCGCAGTGCACAGACCTGGAAGTTCTTGGCATATGTAGGTACTCGTAAAATCTATCAACTAAATGAAGGAGCAAGAAAACATAACCCCATAGGTATAATGTACTGTAAACCTAGGGAGTCTGTGTGAAAGGAAAGGATGAGGTGAGAGAGCATGGAGGAAAGTGAATTTGAGACACTTGAGGTTAAACTGAGGCATGTTGGAAGAGACAAGTTGAGCTAAGTCTTTTAAGAAGGGGAAGATGGTGGGTGATGATAAAGCTGGTATCATGCAAAGGTATAGAAAAGAGGAGGAGTGGATAGTCCCCTGTCCCTGCTTGCTCCTTAGGCTTGTTTCCCCCAGGATAATCTGATCAAGATATTTGTAAAGTATCCATCCATCCATCCATCCATCCATCCATCCATCCATCCATTCCCAAGTTCACTAAGCATCCACTGTGCTTGGTTCCTTCCCTGGTGCAGGGGGTAGGAAGAGAAATAATAGATGGTTCTTCTATTGAGAAGTACTCTTTGTAACTTGAGTAAAAAACAAACAAAACCAACAAAACAAGGAAGAGCTGATGTTATAGTCTTGAGTCGTTGACTACCTGGATGAGGACTGCCAACATTCGCAGCAACATCTAGAGTGGTATTTGACCAAAAACTGGATACCACAGCCTAGCCAAAATCTGGAGCAAACCAGATCTATTGGCAAAAGCCCTTCACAGCAAAATACATTATTGCTTACAAAGCATTCATGGCCACATCTGATCCTCAGAACATGTTTGCCAGGAGGAGTGGCAGCTTCTCTATTTTACAGATGAGGACTTGAGGCTCAGAGATAAGGATGTTGGGTTGATACAAGACAGAAGATTCCAGCCTAAGCTGTTTGATTAATTCTGTGTTCTCACTATGTCACTTCCTATAGCTGGGCACATGGTGCCTCTCCCTACAAGGTCCCTGCTGGTCTTCTCTCTTACAGGACATCAGACAGACTTGCACAAATTTGCTAAGTAAGTGGCATGGTTTTCATTTTTCCGTTCTCGCATTGAAGTGCTAACCAGGCCTGACCCTGCTTACCTTCTGAAATCAGGTGAGACTGGGTGTGGTCACAGTGGTATGGCTGTAGACCATTTCTCAGTTCTAAATGCGCCCTTCTGGGGCATGCCCCCGGTGTGTAATACAAGTGTATGTGTTTGAGTGGGCATGAGCGTAGGTGGCCTCCCAGCCCAGCTAGGCCCGCTACTCTCAATACAAGGAGGCGCCAGCACTTTTCCTACCACAAGACCTGGGGTGCAGTTGTTGGAGCTGGCCCACGTCTGGCTGAGTACTGTGTGGGCCTTGTCAATCCCTCCTGCTCTGATGGCAGGTAAGCCCACCCCTGTTTTCTGAGCTTGAATCATGTTCCACACTTCAAGCATCAGTAGAACTGGCCTTTTGTTTTGGTCTCTGTCCTGAGCCCCTTTCTGGAGGACTGGTGGACAGACCCTGCTGCTTGGTGGCATCTGTAGGCTTTGGAAAGGGCAGGCCACTCTCTTGCCAGGACCCATAGGACTCCTAGCCCTGTCACCTTGGATACCCCATGTGATGGAGCAAATTTTGATTGGAGGGGAAAACAAGAGGGAAATATGAAGTCTTCAGAGACAAAGGCATTTGCCCTAGCCCCTCTCCTTTTACTCTGTTTCGGGAACTGGTCTTGTTTTAGGGGATGAGCGACCCCCCCAAGTTCCAATCATATTTGCAAATACTGCCGGGGTCCTAAGATTCTCCCATCCAGACACTTGTACACTAGGCCACCTCATGAAAGGGGAGTGCAGGGATACAACTGAGCCCAAACCTCTCTGACTTCAAAATGGCCCTGAGGGGAAGACAAAAGATGAATGAAGAACTTTCTGAAGAGGGGTTACCCGGGGACAGTACGCATTCTGCCTTCCAGTTTCTGAAGTTCTGGCTGTTAACTGGCCATGAAACTTTGTTCTGTGTGTCCAAGAGAACAGAAATGGATCTTGGCATGGAGACAGGTTTCACTTTCATGTTGGAAAGAACTTGTCCCCAGTCAGAGCCCTGCAAGGGGAAAGGTACTAAGGGTTGCCTTGGGAGACTGTGAGCGCTCCACCCAGGGAAGTGTTCATAGGCTGGACAGCTCCCTGATGGGAAGCTGCCCCAAAGGATTTAGTGGAAAACTGGATTTAGTGGAAAACTGAACTAGGTGCCCTGATGTGTCTCTTGACTCAGGTTCTCCAGCGATGCAGGTCTTCCTTAAAGTGTCAGGTCCAGAAGAAGGATGCC
Source organism: Mustela erminea (assembly GCF_009829155.1). Taxonomy (NCBI): domain Eukaryota; kingdom Metazoa; phylum Chordata; class Mammalia; order Carnivora; family Mustelidae; genus Mustela; species Mustela erminea. The sequence goes on from NC_045622.1 coordinate 72,939,758, forward strand.
GAAAAGGCAGGACCAGATGACTTTCTCTACCCACCTCCCCCCCACCCCCGGGGGCCTACCCTTGAGTGGCAGCAGCTCCAGAGAGACCCCTGCCTCTCTCTTCGGTCCCCTAGCCTGGGAAAGGGCTCGGGACCCCGGGATGGCGAGGTCGCCCATTGGCTGCGAGGCGCCATGTGAACGATGTTGGTTGGTTGGCGGGAGGGAGGAGGAGGCGGTTTCCCGGGTAACGGAGGGGAAGGAGCGGCTGCAGCGACGGCGGCCCCGGCTGAGGAGCGCTGGCCCGAGCGCTGTGCGAGACCGGCTGGAGGCGGCAGCGCCGCGAAGCCGCGTGGGCGCAGGTAGGAGCCCCCAGTGCCGCTTTCCAGGCCCGGGCTGGGCCAGACTACTCCGCTCCAGAAGTGGCCGGGGGAAAGTTTGCCGTTCAATGGGACGAAAGGGGAGGAGAGGACTTGGGGATGCTCTGTGTTGGGCTCCGGGGCCGGCCAGGGCGGGGACTGCCGGTGGGGAGAGGGTAGGCTCCGCACCCACCCGCGCAGGGACCAGACCTCCGCTCCCGGACCCTGGCGAGGGCCGGTGCTTCCCCGGCCGCGGTGGCCGCAGCACAGAGACCCTGCGGGCGGGCGCACAGCGACCCGCGCACGCCGACGGCCGGCGGGCCCTTGTTCAGAGACGAGCTGGGAAAGTCTTCCCTGGCGGATGAGGGCTGGGTGCGCGTCGCGGGGCTGCGAGGAGGTGCTGCTGGCTCCCGGGGCTCACTTTCCCCGCCTCGGCTATGCCACACACGTCCCCAGCCAGAGTGGGTGTGCGTCCCCCTGGGGGTGCGTGCCTGAGGCTGGGTGGGTCTCCTTGTGCGTGTTCCTGTGTTTCTGGGTGTCTTCTGTTTGTGTGTCTGTGCGTTCCCCTCTGCGTGATCGTATCTCTGGGTTATCCTCACGTCTGGGTCCTCGTGTGTTTGCTGTTGGCGTGGGTGTCTGTGCACACCCTCTCCGGGTGCTTGTGTTTGATTATCTCTGTCGATTCTTCTGCCAGCATTTCCATGTATTTTCGGTTTGTGTGTGTATTTCTTCTCTGTGTGCTCGTCTGTGTGTCTATCAGTGTGTGGGTATGCGCGCGTGTTTTCTGTCTGTGCCTCTCTTTTCCAGCCACCTCTGTCTCTGAATGTCTGGTACCTGTTTGCGTGTGACCCTCTCTGGGGGGGATGTGCACCCCGGTGTTTGATCTCAGCTTAGGTAGGTATCTGGGCGTGCGGGTGGATGTGTGTGCCTCTAAGTCTGCGTGTGTGCATGTCTGAATCTCTGCGAGTGTCTACTACGCTTCTCTCAGTCTGTGTCTGAGTCTCTTCGCTGTGTCTATATGCGTGTGTGTGTGTGTGTGTGTGTGTGTGTGTAGGTGGATCCGAGCCAGGGGCAACGAGGCCGGGCCTCGCGTCTCCCTGGCATTCTCTCTCCCACGCTCGCTCGGGGTAGCCGCAGGCGGAGGGGCGAGGGCAAGGGCGCGGGCGGGGAGGGGGCGCCCGAGTGCCGGGAGCCGTGGCGCCTCCCGGGTGTGCGCTCCGCTGAGCCGGCTCCTTTCTTGCGGGCCAAGGGACCCCGGCGGCGGCGGCAGCAGCCCGCGCCGCCCAGCTGGGGCCCTAGTGACTTATTTTTGTGTGTGATCCTTTCTTTTCTTCGGGGAAGAGGCGGGAGCACGCTCCGCTCGCTTGCCGTGCGCAAATAAAGGCGGGGGTTGGTGGCTGGGTCAGCTCTCGTCGCCGGCTTAGCAGAAGCGGCCGACTCGGGTGGATGCCCTTTGGGAGCAAAAAAGCCCCCAGATCAAAAACCCAGCCTGGAAACCACCATGCCTCCTTGGCTGTCTTTCTTACATTTTATGTAACTTATTTATTGATTGATTAATGAAAGGCTACGTTTCCAAGAAGCTCCTCATTTCCCCTATTGGCACCGAAGACTAATTAAAAATGCTGTGTTAGTGATGAGTGTTAATTAGACCATTGGAAAGACGGAAGCGCCCTTGTTTCAGAAGCTTAACTCCAGTTATGAGATGAAACAGGTCAGGCTTCCCATTCTCACCAGCACCCCAACTCCCCCGCCCCCAGCCTTTAATCCAGGTTTAAAACCAGTTTCCCCAGACTTGGAACCACCTGGAGGAGGGAGGTTTGGTAGGACAGGGGTAGCTAGAGAAGGAGAGAGAGGTGAGGAGAAGGCCAAAGGGGCTTTGCCCAATTTTAAAAACTTTGAAGAATTTAAGAAGGATGTTTCACAAAAACATATAAAATGGGCTGTCGATTCTAACACCTAGACAGGAGGAAGAAATACATTCTACCTGTGCTGGCCTGGCCTGTGACTTGTCTAGCACCTGGAATCCCTGACTGGCACTTATCAAGGGACAGAGTTTTATTGCAAGAAGGAACCTCAGTGGGCCTCTTGGAAGGACGCCTCTACATCTGAGACTAGATCCTTTTCTGGATCCCCATATTCTGGACTCTACCTTCAAACCAGTCTTTAATTTTTTTTTCCCCACTTGGGGATTACCCAGAAAGCAGGAAGAGATTTGAGCAGATGTGGAATGGGAAGGTGGAGAGGTTTTGGAGATGCTCTTCAGTCCGGGCAGGAGGAAGCCCTGGCAGTGTGTTCAGAATGTCTTCAGTATGACTAGATTTGTCTTCTGGACTTCAAGGGGCATTGCCCTCCATGCCCCATTCCCCATCTTACAGTGCACTTGGGTCCAGCCTTCTCTCGTTCCCCCTTCTCTTAGAGCTGCTCCTGGCTGACTTCGGGCACAGAGGGAAGCTAGTGGCATGTTGCTGCATTTAGGGATCATTCCAGCAAACATGTTGACTTTCCAACAATCTGGTTAAATGGTCTCTTCGTCCCACCTTTCAGGTTTTGTTTGTTTTTTAACTCAAGTGTGTTTAAACTTCCTGAGATTTCTATGGGCAGTGAGAAAACAGCTTCTGCATCAGGACTTGCTTCAGTGAAGCCTGCCCTCCCCACTCAAGAAACAGATTGGATACTAGCTAAGAGGAGCATCCTTTCTTCTCCCCTTTTTTGCTTCCTCTGTATACTCCTCCCTTCACCCCCATCATCCCCAGCACCAGAACAGTAATGGCCCCAGAACAGGAAGAGACTTGCTCCCAGAAAAAAACCCAAGAAAACAAAAAACAAAAGGCTCCCAAGAGGTGTTGAACATCCTCTCACTCCCTGCTGATGGGGAGGGACTTCTGTGGCGAGGACGTCTGTCCCCATGTGCACTTGGGACGTGTTTACCGGCTGGCATGATGGGATATGACAGGGTCTCACCCGGGAGAGAGCTAGGGCCTGGTGCAGAGTGCAGAGCTGTTCTCCTATGTGGAAGGAGCCCAGAGCTGCGAATGAAGCAGTCCCTCTAGAGAAGGCCCTTCCAAGTAGGAGACCCTTTGGCACCTGTTCTTTTTCTTTTATTATTATTCATGAGGAGAGCTAGGAGCTATAAAAACTGTGGACTCTGGATTCAGGCTGCTTGTGAAAAGCCACATAACAGTGATCTGGCCACAGCGGCATGGATATGAGCAAGGACTGTGAAAGTCAGACCTGGGTTCAAATTTCAGCCTTAGAGTTTACTGACGGTGTGACCTGAGGCAACTTACTTGACCTTTCTTATCGTCGCTTGTCCCACCTCTAACACAGGCTATGAATCCCTAAATGAAGCAAGATCGCTGGCAACCAGTTCTGGGTAGAGATTTGTTGAATGAATGAGTGTGTAAAACAGCCGACAGGGTGTGGCCAACAGGTGGTCACGCTCCATCACCCCCTCCATGTCAGTAGGTGATCCCTCTTCCCACGCTTGTGTGTGTCACTGTTATCCCCACTTTACAGATGAGAACACTGAGGCTCAGAGAAGTTAAGTGACTTGCTCAAGGTCATACCATCAGTTAAGCTGCAGGGGTTCAGACCTAGATCTGAGCCTCCTAGTGTGAGGTCTCAGTCTAGATTCAGAAAACGGTACAATTTGAAGTCAGTTTGCCTGAGTTTATTTGCACTGGGATCTGGAATGATGAAGAATGGATCTGAGTTTTCACCTTTGTCAGGGATCCCATGAGGGGACTTTGGAAGTGGTGGTGGTGGGCAACCAAAGGGCGCCTGTTTCTCTGGAAGCTCTGCTATCACCTGGGCTAGCAGTGGTCTTCACCCATGCTGTCTTTTTGTTTTTGTTTTAAACTTTTGTTTATTTATTTGGGTGAGGGGAGAGGAGCGTACAAGTGGGGGAGGAGCAGAGGAGAGGGAAAAGCACACATCGCACGTGTGTGAGGAAAAGCGCTCATCGTATGCTTAACTGACTGAGCCACCCAGGCACCCTTCATGCTGCCTGGCATGTCAGTGCCGTTGGCTAGAGGAGGTGCCCCTCTTCTGGACATTCTGCTCTCATTGATTCTTGCCAAATTCAGAACATTTGTGACTTGGGAATTCGTGTGCCAGAATCTGCTCTGGCTGAGTGTTTTCTGCGGTTTGGGACAAGCCTTCAACCTCTCCGCCACTTCTCTCCCCAAGAGAAGCATTTCCCGTCTTCCTCCTCACAAGCCCTTTGTGGCCGAGTCTCTTGTCCCCGTTTTAACCTGCTTTGGCACTGAGCCGTGGTGCGGAAGCCCCTTTGTGACGGGGGTGGGGTGGCTTCGGCCTCCTTCCAAAGTGGCCACCGGTCAGGACAGCTGCAAGGGATGGTCTGAGGGCTTCTGTCTCGTGCCCGCTGCGGCCGGATCTGCCCACAGCTCTCCCGGAGGCTGGCGCGGCCTGAATTGTAGAATGGCCAGGGAGTTGATTAGAAACGCTGGCAAGAAGCTAGTGCCTTTTCTCGATGGGCTGCCCCCCCCCCCCCCCCGCCTTTTTTTTCTTTTCTTTCCTGGTGCTGCTGGTTCTATGTATGGGAAGAGGCATTCATAATTTATGTATCGGTACCTCTTCATGGGAATTCTCAGATACGTGCCCCACCTCTCGGCTGCGTCCACAGAAGGGCACACCCCGTGTGAAATGTTTTTCTGGGTGGGGAGGTCCCTCCTCTCTCCTCCCTCCCTGTCCCTTCGAGCTGCTGTGACGTCAGCAGGGAGGTGACTGGGTGCTTGCTCTGCCTGCGGGTTCCCAGGCAGGGAAGGCAGCTCATAGCACACCCTGCCTTTCAGCCCACAGCTGGTCCAGGCTGCTCTTTTGCATCTCCCCTGCGGCCCCCGGTGTCTCGCCTGCCGCACGCTGCCTCCGCAGCTGTAACTGGGCGGGGGGGGGGTGTCACGGAGTCACGGAAACGTTGGTGCCTGTTTGCTTCCCAGACCATTGCTTCCCTGTCTCATCATACCTGGGCACCTTCTTCCTAGGATGATGGTGGACCCCACATGGGTTTGAAAGATCCCCCCTTTCTGGCTCTGGGGTGCTTATTTCAAGAACAGGGACCTCCCCGTGCCCCTCACTGGGAGGAGCGGGGAACCCATGAGGCCCCCCGGTTGCTTGCCCATGGAGGTGCTGGGAGGACTGAGGGGCTTGGAGGAAGATCGCTGGCTGCTGCTTGGTTGGGGCTCCGGCTGGTGGGTGAGACAGCTCATCCCTGAGTTGTCCCCCAGAGCCACAGCTGACTGTTGAACGTTGTCTCCTAGGTATGGGTCTCGCTCGGTGAAGGAAGACGACAGCCCGGGAGGGGAGCCACCTCTGGGATGAACGCCTGCAGGACCCGTGAGGGGCGGCTTCTGGCGCAGAGCTTGTGGTGATTTATGGGAGTCCGGGGCTGCCGGAGAGGGATGTGGATGCCGTCAGCGCGGTGGATTAAATGCCCATTTACATTGTTATTGACATATAAATTATCAGTGCCAAGGAGACAGCGAGGGGAAGGATTTCAGGGGCAGTAATGGGGCACGTGCCCCAGGATATGGACTTGTCTTTGCCCAAATTTGTCCTCCGGGCTCTCAGGAAGCCAGTCTTGGAACTGAAGTAAAGCCCCGATTCCCCGCTCTCGCCATGCCGGCAGCAGCCGCCCTCATCACTAGGGCAGTGATGGCGAGTGAGGTCCCCGAGTGGATTTTAAGAAGTCAGGAAGACCTTTGAAGGGGGAGCGTGGAGTTCCTCGGCTGGAGAGGGCCGTGTCTGGCGGCGTGCATGCATCCCCTTTGCCTGGCTTGTTCTCTTGCTCCGTGGATTTGGAAGCCTCGCTGAAGGAGAGAGGGATTTTATTCCTGGGAGATGGAACCGGTCTCCGAGTCCAGCCAACAGCAGAAGAGAAAGCTGGTGACCCATGGACTGGAAGATCAGAAGAGGGTAAGTGGCAGAACTCGGTCGCCTGGCTTAGGGTGCTGGAATTGCTAAGCAGGATTCAGAGAACCCAGGTGGTGGTCAGGACAGGACACTGTTGTCCTCATTACGTGTGCTCCGTCTTCCTCTGGTGAAGCAGGTTGGTGTGGTGGCTTCTGCTTTGCCAGGTACTAGTCCTGGGCTTGGAGTGGGCAGGCGGACAGAGGAAGGAGACCTTTAATCCTGGGAGCCAGAAAGTCAAAGATTTTTAAGCTTTAGCTCTGGAGTTAACAAAGGGTGTTGTGTTTCCGGAGTCAAATCTGAGCTTCTTTGCCCTGAAGTCCCCTTTGGGATTCACACACTCTTAGCACCTTTTGGAAATGGTGCTCACGACAGCAGTGGTTTTGTTTGAGTTATCCTCTGTGTGGTCTGCTGGCTCTTGTGTTTACGGATCAAAAACATATCCTACTCCAGTCTTTGGCCCCATCTGTGAGAATGTCACAGCCATTTAAAAAGGCCTGTTGAGTGTAGGTCATTTGCTGTCATTGGTCTGAAAGCCGCCGTCACCCAGGACCTGTGTCTACCAGTTAAAGTTCAACTTGTCTTTTAGAAGCCGGGCACATTCAGGAGTAGCACTGAGTGGCTGGCTGTCTAGAAAGGAAGCGGGAGCTGTGTCTCCCCGCTCCCGAGGGGAATTGCTAGGACCAGGACATGGCAGGGGTTAAACCCAGCTCAAGCGGAGCCAGGATCTGTGTTAATCTGAAAATATTTCTGATATTTCATGTTGCGGATGGTAGAAAAACTTCTGGTGTCCTCTCAATGTGGAGTGGGGTATTTCTTCTCCTTCTGTGTTCCAAAGATCATTTCTTCCCGGTGTGAAACCCACAAGGAGGTGAAAACTAGCCTTACAGCTTTTCCCTGTATTTTAGATGGCTCTGTGTGCACACATGTGCATGTGAGTGAGTGAAAAGGCTTTGTATGGGGTTTGGCTCTGACTTTCGAAGGATAAAAAGAAATGGAAACAAATTACATTCTCTAAACATAGAGACTGACTCCATTCCTGAAGAAAAAATATTCCACTCCCGAAACTACACTTGCCATAATGCAGGAAGAATGCTCACTATCTTGGGCACCTAGATAAGTCAGTTTGTTTTGTGGTGTTTGATTTACTCAATGTATAACCTACTAGGTCTGTCTGCTCCTATTTCTACAGGAGATTTCTGAGAGGAGGGAAACTGATCATTGTGACTGGGACCAGGGATTGACTGCATTTTACTAAGGGTTAGTCAAGTTTGGTATTCAGACACTTGGTAGAGGAACATTTGGGACCTCTGACACTGTAGAAAATTTTAATTGGGCTGGTACACCAAGATAATATGCAATTATGACGGCCTCTCCTTGGCTAGGTGTAGATGTCTGCATTTCCCATCTGTTCTTGGCTCTGGCTGTGTTGGGTCCACATGTACTATGGAGCCTCTGGAAGTAGAATATAACCCCAAGCGAGGCTCTGCGGCAGCTGGGGTAACATCAATTGGTCATGCTCAGCTGACATTCATTTTAACTTGAACTCTAGCCGTCATGGCGATTATTAAATTTATAATGATATATGTACGATCCATTTTAATGACTCTCCATGCTTGAGCGAACTCTCACTTGTGCTGGCAAAATAAGGCTTAGTAGAGTATTACATTTCATCTCCTACTGCATTTTCCAGGCTGTGGTCGAAACTTTGCTTAGGAGGACTGAGATTGTTTTTCCCGGTAGGCATCGTGATCCCGTTCTGTGTTGCTCAAGTACAGTTTTACTTGAGTATGGTTTCTGGGCTTCTAGAAATACTGCCGGCACAGCAGCTTCTGTTGGTGTGTGCATGTGTGTGTTTGTGGGTAAACACACACCCCATTTGCGTCAAGTGTGAAGCTAAACAAGCCGCTGAAACCGCGACTTGGCGGGGTTTTGGCTCACGTATCTTGGGTGAGCTGAGCGCTCCTCTTCAGGGGGGATTGGCTGCAAAATCCAACAAAGGCACAATCACGGCATCTGCTGGGGAGCTGGGAAGCCTCCACCAGCATGCTTAAGTTACCAGGCGTTCATTGGCACCAGACCCTTGTGGCAGTGCTGTCAGTCTCTCTCTCTGTGTGTGTGTGTGTGTGTGTGTGTGTGTACGTGCTCCTGGATGGAGGACAATTGTGCATAGCTACGGAAACAAGGCAGAGGGAGAGTGGCTGGCTTCAGTTTTGGTGTATTTCCTACTGTCCTGAGCAGCAAAATCCACTTCTCCAGGGTTTGGTTGGTTTCGTGCATCTCACCATAGCTTGGCCCTTATTTGGGGTTTCATAGAGTCGGAGTGGCTAGTTCTGGGCTCCTCGGGGTGGTATCTGCCTGTGCTTTCTGTGGTGAAGATTGCCATGAGTGGTTGAACCCAGAAAGTTGGGTTCAGATGTCAGTTGTGTTGCATCCCAACTGTGCACCTCTGGGAAAGCTGCTTAACCTCTCTGATCTTCAATTTCTACATTTTTAACAGAGGATGCTAGTATTTAATTACAGGGTTCTTAAGATTAAATGAAATAAAGTGGGTGAGGAATTTGGCACTTGGTAATTATTTAAGAAATATTCTGTATATTCTTGGGACAGTTTGCAAAGTGGGATTTTTTTCTTCTCCTTTTGTTCTTAGAGTGCTGCATGTAATTTTGTTTTAAATCTTAAAAAAAAACCTCAAGTAATACATACTCATTACACACTCAAACATTACAGAAGAGTACAGAATGCAAATTTCTCTTCTCTCTCATTCTACCCAGCACTGCTATTAACAGTTTTGTATATATCACTCCTGACTAGTTTTCATTTCTTTCTTAGTATAAATGGAATTGCACTGTACATATTTTCAAGAGACTTGCTTTTTTCATTTAATATTCTGTAGATATCTGCCTGAGTCATAATATACACACCTTCCCCATGCCTTTTAATGAGTTATAGAATGTGCCAAAAATTATTTAATTAATCCCTTAGAGATGCACATTTAAGATGTTTCCAGGTTTTTGTTTTTGTTCTGCATTTTTTTTTTTTGGTATTACAAAATTCTTTTATTCATCCTTTCAACAGGTATAATAAGTGCCTTCCATGTGTCAAGCACCATCCTAGGCACTAGGCATAAACTAGACAGACAAGACCTCTGACCTGAACCTTACGTTTTAGACCAGCATGTTCCCATATAACTTCCTGCAATGATGGAAATGTTCTATTCCGGCACCATACAAAGTAGTAGCCTCTAGTCATCGCTGGCCATGGATCAATTGAGATGTGGCTAGTGTGACTGAGGACCTTAATTTTAAATCTCGTTTAGTTTATTTAAACTGAAATAAACACTTGTGACTAGCAGCTACCGTGTTGGGGGGTGAGTGCCTCTCTAAACACTAAGCCATAGGCATTAGTGGACGTCATTTATTTGTGGACAATGGCTTATACTCTAAAGAAAATAAATAGGGCGTGGTGGCATAAGGGTGGAGGGAGGGGCACATTTCATATTTATAATCGTGTTTAATTTCCTTTTTAGTAGAGGTAGTACTTGCATCCAGTGAATTGCATGCTTCTTAAGGTCACAGGTTGGTGAAGTTTTTATACGTCTTACACACCTGCGTAGCTACTGTACAGATTGAGATGGAGTTAATTCCTTGCTCCCGCAAGGCTCGATTTGGCTGATGTAGGGGATGCCTCCCTGAGGGAGGGTCTTTGAGTGGAGACCTCAGTGAGAAGAAGCAGCTGGCCATGGGGAGGTCAGATGGCAGATCGGAGGTGTGCGGGCACCCATGCTCACCCCGTCACTGAGACGGCTGTCCTTCGGAGCTCCCCCCGGGTGACTTCTCCTGGCACCGCTTACAGACAGTAGGTCTCATGCATCCCCAGCACTTGTCAAATTTAAATTCTGTGCTGAAGTCAGGAAAATCCTAGCGAGGAGCGGGGCTGCAAATTGCTGCGGAGAGGAAGTCGGTGAGGTGAGTATTGTTCGGTGCTGTAAGAACCCACTTAGCCAGCCTAGATGGGAGAAGTAAAATTTCCCTGACAGATACCTATTGATCAGTCCAGGGAATGACTCTTTGATTGATTTTTTCTACTCCTCCTTAGAAGTTTGTCCTTCACAGACAGGGCTTTCCCACAGAGGCTGAACATGGTGAAGTAAGAATTGTTCAGGGGGGTTTTAAGATACTTGATGACTGAGCGGTGACAAAGATGGTTTAGCGCGAATCCTCCTGACTGTCAGCTTCTCGGCATGAAAGCCTCCTGGAGACAGTTTTAAAAAAAATGACTTTGGAGAGGGTGAACTCAGGCTTAGCGTAATTAAAATCTCCGAGGTTGGCGGAACTGCTCTGGATTGCCGAATCCAGCTCTGCAAAGGGGAATTTGTTATCCCACTGCCCTATCCGCTTTTCCTCTTTGTTTTTATTCATGGGACCCCCAGCTTTGCTGTCACCTGTGGTGACACCTCAGAGTCATTTGATCTTCTGATCCCCCCACCCCCACCCCGGGTCCACTACTTTGCCATGCCGGCATCAGCTGCCCTTGCTTCTGTGCAGCCGTGTATGTGGCAGCTGTCTCTTTTCTCTGCTCTTACTGATGAGTTTCAGATCCGGGAATTCTTGCCTGGTTGGTGGCACAACCTCCTGGCTGGCTGTCTTCTTTCCAGCTCCCTTTGGTCCATCCTCCCCTCCCGGCCCGATTACTCTTCCCAGAATCCAGTTATTATCACCTAGTTGAAGTTTTCCCATGGTGTCGTTACAAGCCATGGTCCCTAGCTCCTGGTCCTTAAGGCTGCACGCAGCTTCTGGGGTGTAACAGGTGAAAGCTTGAAACTCACCGGAGTCTCGTTGAGCTCCGCTTCAAACCTGCGCAAGTTCTGTGACCTCCCTGGGCTGTGTCCCCCCGCGGTATTTACTCCTAGGTTGTAAGGTGCTTAGCACTATGCCTGGCACATGGGAAGTGATCCGTGACTGGGAACTGCCGTAGTCGCCCACTGTCTCTGAGCCGGTCTTCTTGCCAAACACCGGTTGCTGTTCCATGAGCAACCGGTACATTTTCCCCCACCCCTGAGTCTTTGCCTATGCATTGTGTCCACCTGGAGGGCGCTCCCTCGAGATCCCTCACCTGTCCTCTGTGAAGAATGGATCCTCTTCCTGTTCCCATGCCTTGCCCAAGTGCTGCCAGGGTAATAGGACACCGAGTTTTCTTCACGGCCCCAGGCGTTTCTTCATATGTCACATCCGTGCCCCAGATTGTTGTCTCACTGATAAAGGAGAGACTGCCTTATCCCTCTCTCCATCCCGTGGCACGCAGTAGGCCCCAATAGAGATTGGTTGAATATTGTCGCTTTGAGATTCCTCTTACTCTTCCCAGGTGGCTGGCTTGATGTGTCCACTCTTCTAGAAAGAGGAAGAAGAAATAAGATTCAAGGGGATCGTTGGGAGTTCTGTGCGGTGATTGGTTTAGGGAGGCTAGATGGGGCCTGGTGAGTGGAATAGTGGAAGGGGGGGGTCTGCTGAAGCAATGTTGTAAAGGAAGAGGCGGAGAGTTTGGGTTCGTGGCTAGACCAGTCGCCCGATAAACGGAGAGGGATGAGTCTAAGATGTTGTTAAGCTTTTGCACCTCGATGGCTGGATAGGTCTTGCAGGGGTTTGAAGTCTTGACACCTTGACTTGATTTGTGCCAGTGGGAGCAAGCAGTTGTTTATTTTCAAACAAAGACGGAAATCAAGACACATTTGAAGCCCATTTTCCCAGGCACTAGATGTGACTAGCTGTAGTGAGTTTTTCAGAAAGGGTTAAGAAATTAGATTAAAAGGCTAAGGAAAGAGAAAGTAACATATGAACAACTGTTTTGTGCCCAAGAGTGTACTTTTATCTCATTTAGATATTTATAGAGATATTATCAACCCATTTCACAGATACAAAAGCTGGCACTAAGGGCTTCTTCAAGGATCCGCAGCTTATTTTGTCTGCTAGACACCTGCATCTCATTGCCATTTCACCTAGTCATTGGGATTGCATCTCTAAACTTTTTAAACCAGATTGTACTTGAAAATTAGTTTCTTCCAACTTCCTTGTAGTCATATACATGTGTAGACATGGACACACACACACACACACACACACACACACACCCCACAGCCGGATTGGCCTTTGTGACATCTTACAGGTGTTTGCTTATTTGGGAATTATGTCCCGATTCTTCATCAGATCAGCGCCACAAGCCACGCCCTCCCCGAGATGCGTCATAGGCAGTCGTGGGGCTGAGCAGCCGCAGGGGAATTCTCCTCTGCCCTAGTGACCCCAGTGAGCTCTGAGATGCTGATGGTTTGGGGGGAGGTGGTGAGTGCTTTCCCCACTGAGCTGAAATGCTTCTTCCTCGGCCTGGGCCATGGTGCTGCTGCTGCCCCTTCGGAGCCCGAGGTCGCAGCAGTTACAAGTTGATCTACCTTCTGACAGCGCCCTCCTGGTGGTCCTGGCCATCCTCCTGGCTTGAATGGAGGAGGTGGTAACGGAGTGCTTGGAGGATAGACACTACAGACCGACCACAGCACATTTCACGCGTCACTGAAGAAGGATGGAGAGACTATAGCCAGATGTAATTCAATTCAGGAAGTTCTGAGGCCCTATTCAGGTACAGGAGAAGAGGGGTTAGGAAAGGGGTCAGGCCAATGCCCCGCTTTCATTTCAATGGAAAGAAAGTGAGACAATACAAGACCAGTCCTGTTCATTCATTCCTTCATTGACCCCATATGTATTATTTATTATTATTGAGTACCTACTATATGCTCGTCTGCCATAGTGTGGAGCCCTAGGGTCCTAATGAGGAGCATAGATACTGTTCCTAATCTCTTGGCACTTTCATGTCTTGGAGGAGTCAGTTCAGCCATCAGTGCTGTAACATTAGGGAAGTGTCTGGTTTGGCAAGGTCAGGGGAGGCTTCCGTCCAGGTAGGGGGAATCAAGCTCTGTCTCTCTAGGACCTCGCAAGAGACAGACTGGAGGGAGGGCTCTGTAAGGAAGTCCCAGGATGGACTGAATTGAGCCCTCCCAATCCCAAATTTGCATGTGAAGCCTTACCCTCCTGATGTGACTGTGTTTGGAGACAGGGCTATGACTGGTGTCCTCGTAAGAAGAGGAAGAGACACCAACAATGTACATGCACAGAGGGACATAGCAAAGAGGCAGCTGTCTGCAAGCCAAGCAGAGGCTCCAGGAGGAGCTACACTTGCTAATACCTTGATCTTGGACTTAAAGCCTCCAGATCTCTGAGAAAATAAATTTCTGTTTAAGCTACCCAGTTAGTGGTATTTTGTTATGGTTGCCCTAGCAAAGAAATACCCCAGTGCATAGTGAGAGAGAGAGTTGGCCAAAGGTCTGTTGCCTGCAACAGCTCTGACCATAAGCTCTCTGAGGGCAGGTATTAGATCTGTCCCCTAGTATCTAACGCTCTGCCCCATGCTGGTGCCGATTTTATAAATATTTGTTTAGTGAACAAGTGCTTGAGGGAAAAGGATGAGGAAGCAGAATGGAGAGATGGGACAGCCCATGCGAACAGTTGGGATTTTGTCCTGGAGGCATTGAGAAATCACTGCAGGCTTCAGAATTAGGGACGGAGCCCAGGTGGTGCTTGGGAAGATTCTGGAATAAACTGGGGCAGATCTGAAGGAGTGAGGGTGGCCGTGTAGGTGAGAGAGCCCAGGATCAAAGAGAGCGGTTAGGAAGCCACAGTAGTGATGTAGGCAGGCACCTGGTGATCAACTTCTACTCCGGGGCTGAGACGAAGGGAAGAGGAAGATGAACACAGATACAAAGGGATAGAATTGGAAGAATGGAATTTGGCCAGCAACTGGTTCTGGTTGACTCCTGTCCTGTCCATACACCATTTGGATGTGGCTAAGCTGTCTATAGGTGACATGAATTCCAGGTGTAGAGCCTCCGCTCTGCGTCTGGTAGAGTGGTGTCCGATAGCCCAGGGGCGCTTTGGATTGTGACTCTCTAATGCACCCTAGACACGCTGTAATCTCCTGCCACCATCATAACACAGCCGAGGATGCCATCCCCACTGATGGCTGAGGGAAGCGAGACATGAACAGGCAAAGCCACCTGCTCAAGGTCACACACCAGCCTAGGGCGAAGATCTCCTGTGGGCCCCCCCCCCCCCCGCTCCAATGGAGGGTCCTCTTCTCCAACTTAGAATCACTTTCCAAGCGGAAAAAACCCACCTTTTTCAATCAGCAGAAATGAATGCTGACATTTTCTTATTTTTGCTTAATTTTCAATCGGAAGAAAGACTTGGTATTTTTTAAAGTTAATTTTAAAGATGCCGGAAACGTTAGGTTATTTATTTATTTATTTGGAACTTTAGGCACTGAAAGTTGAACGGTAATGCAGGCACCTTCTAGGTGGCTATTGTCTTTTATTGGAAAGATTCACATAGCCAGCTTTCTAGCTGGTACCCTCTGTGGGTCTCTGGGGTTCGCACATTTGTGAAAGCCCTTTTACTTACCTGATCTCTTTAAACTTCACTTTTTCCTGTTGGTCTCTACTATTTCCCATTCATTCCTTTCTTAAACTTTCTAAAGTCTGGTTTTAAACGGGGTGGGGGAGGGAGAGTGACAACGTTACCTAGGTTGTTTGGTATTTGTTAATAACACACAACCTTGAGACCTGATTACTTTGGATAATGGACTTATCCTTTTAGCCTGTGCTGCTTCATCTTGAAAATTAAGGTGATAATAATAAAACCTTTGGTGAGGATTATGAGATATAATACACTTGAAGTATTTAACGCAGTGCTTAGCACACATTTAAGAATTAAATGATAGCTATTCTCATTCTTCTCATATGTTTCTCTTTGCTCATTTAGCAAAACCCTTTAAGTGGCCTATTTGGGGAATAAAATGAAGGATGAGGGAGGATGGGTGACTGCTGCTAGTTCATTTGAGTTTACTTTTTTGGTTAACTGAGGATCACATAACATTCCTTCTGGTTTAAACTTCTATTACTGCACATCTTTGTAAAAGAAAGTCTGCTTTTCTGCTTTAGAGTACAGTGAAGACATTGAAATCTTCCCTTTGTAGCAGTCTGAGGAGCTACCTTGACCTCATCATTCCACACATTAAATGACAGTTTATAGGAATCTGGCATATGGGAATTGGGTAAAACCTTTGTGTGAATGCAAAACCCCCTGCAAATTGCATTTTTACTTGAATATATTTTGTGAATTTCATTTATTACACTTTGTGGCATCCTCTAAAACCTCAGCCCCAGGGAAAAAAGATCTGGTTACGTAGAGGTGAGTTCCAATTAATCAAGGTTTTGCAAATCCTGTCCTAGTTTGCTTTGCTCCTGAAGCTTAGATCAGATCCTTCCATTCCTGCAGTTGGAATCACAATAATGACATCTCTGACTCCCATCCTCAGGGCATTAATTTTTAATCTTCCTTCTCTTTGGGATAATTAGAGAGAGGGCTGTGGGGGTTGGGAAGAGAAAGGGGACGCGATGGCGATGGCAGAGCAGGAGTGGATGTATGTATAATGTAGCCTCTTCCAAGTAGGGGAAGGAGCAACTGAAGCTTTGTGTGTGCATTCCCAGTTTGCTTGATCGGGGGGAGGGCAGGGAGCAGAGGCAAGGATCAGGATGGGGGCAGGTGGCTGATGAGGCCAGAGCAGGGCTGTTCCTGACATGGGGTCACTTGGGGAATGAGCAGAGCGGTGTAACCGTATATATTAGAAAGGGAGTTCAAGAAGTACATTTGGGTGTATGTGGCTATTTCTCCCTAGGCTAGGCTGAGTAACTATAGACAGTTACTCAAAGCCTTATCCATTGCCTACACCCACACTCCCTTGAGCCTCTGGGATCACAGTGGGACTTGAGGGGCAGTAATCAACATCTCAATTACAACTGGCAGGGTCTTATGTCTTTTATCTCTTGAGAAGTTCTCACAGAAGGACCACTCTGGCCATCAGGGGACAAAGTACCTTTGTGTTCAGCATCCAGGTTTTTGCTAGGAGTGGGGCTCATCTAGCAGCCCCCATGCCCACCAAAGGTAGACTGCAGATGAGAAACTCCCTTGAAGTAAGTGATTCTAAGTTAAAGTTAAACTATTTCTCTCTTTTTCACCGATATAGTTAAAATGCAATAAGCAAAAATCCTTATTGACATGGAAAAATCTTAATGAAAGCTAAAAAGTATAACGAAGAATTGTAATTCTTATTAATCTTATAAATCTTCTGCATCTCACTTGTGTAATCCTGCATTGAATCAATTGCATGAAGTCTTTCTTCTTCCCTAACCACTCAGTTTCATGTTTATTTCTAGATTCTTACCACCTACTACATTGTTTGGCACATGGTAGTTGATCAGTAAATATTTGTGGAATGAATGAATAAATGAGGGGGAATCAACATCCTGAATGCATCGAGGGGGCAGGTATAAAGGGAAAGTGGGGGCTGTCCTTTTGACTCTCTGTTGGACTCCGTGACAAAGAGCACAGCATGTTAGAAAGGAGAAGGCTTTCGTTGTCTTTGGTTTTGTGATGGGAGCAAGAGCATCTGGAAGGACTGCTTCGATGCAAATCTCCCGCATTTGTGCATCTTTAAATGTGTATGGGGTTTTTAAACTGTGAGGACCCAGTTTTATTATTGTGAACTATTATCCACCTCTACTACCCCCCAACAGAGATGTGCCTTTTTCCTTTGAGTTTCCATGGGGTCTATGGTGACAGGTGACCTGGAAGGTCACTTCACCAATGTCTGCCTGAAATGCTCACTTAGGGGTGAGATTAGAGGCAAGGACAGTGGTTCATGTGCAGCCAGATAGGGATGTACTGAATACGTCAGTGCAAAATATGTCCTTAAATATTGCAGCACAATGGGACAAATTAGGAGAACGAGTAATGGGGAGTTCAGGAGGGAGACATATCCCGTTGAAACCCGTGGGATTTTCTAAAATGGAGACTGATGATCGAGTCATTGACTAGAAATACCTGGGCCTACCTAAGCCCCCCCCCCCCCTTTTTCCCACAAGGAATGGTGTGAACTGGTAGGTTTATGGTGTTATTCTTTCAGGTGATTCTTGTAGAGCAATGGGATGATATTCAAGAGGAACAGCTTTGTGCAAGAGACGCTGGCTAAGGTTTGTCCTTGAATGCAGCTGGGGTGGTTTGATCCTCGTGTGACCCAATGACCTCACTGATCAAAGTGCCACCATTGGACTGCATGCCCCTTATTGTGGATTGGATGATTATTCTACAAATAGTCATTTCCCTCCTTATGAGAAGAGGGTGCTTTCCTGCCCCACTGATGTTGGATGTGACCAGTGACCTGCTTGACTAGTGGAGTGTGGATGGACATTCAGTGTTCCAGCTTCAAGCGTAGGCCTTGAGAGACATAACTTTTTTCCATTGGCCCTTCTGGGAGTTTCTGACGTTCCTGTGAGAAGAACATGTCTCAGCTGCTGCCATTCCATCTTGGGCCTCAGAAGCACATGAACAGACCCGAGGCAGAGCTGCCATAAAAAACATGCAGACCTGTGAGGGAGAAATAAATACTTATTTCTGTACACCACGGAGATTTTGTTGTTGTTGTTGTTTGTTATGCAGCAAAAGCTGACTGACACACCCTGGAATCACATAGAACTTTCCTGGGCAAAGTGTGTGGTCATGTGTGATGGTTAGTAATTACCTCAATGGATAAAATACAATAATAAAATTGACAAAAAATAATTAGGTGCAGGGTTTGTTAAAGTTTGGTCCTAGAGCCTTTGCGTGAGAATTACCTGAATAAGCAGCTCTGATCCATACCCACCAAATTAGAATATCTGGGGTTAGAGCCCAGGAAGCTGCATTTAAAAAATGTATTCCAGTGCCAAAAAGGGCACTGAAGTTCAAGAACTGCTCTCACAAATGGATTAAAACCAGTGACCACCTCCATTAACACCAAAACCAGACTCTGCAGGAATGGATTGGAGGAAAAGGATTTTTAAGTAATTGCCTGGGCTTTCACTTAAGTTCCTTTCAGGGGAAAAAAAAAAAGTAGCTTATTGCCTCTTGTTAGTAGAAAGGACACATTTGCTTAGGAATCCAGACAAACTTCAAGAACCAGTTCAGGAAGGGCAGAAAATAAGGCAACTCCAGGTCCTGGCCAATCCTTCCTTCTTGGCTGTCTTGTCACCTCTCTGCCTCTCTTGGTACATCCATTCTTTCTCTTCTTCCTGACACCCTTCCTCCATTGCTCTCCATAGTTTCTCTTGCTTTCCTCTTAACTTCAAGACAGACCCTCATCACCTCTACCCACCATCACAACCTATTCTTTCGATATCACTGTCCACTGAGAACTTTGTCATGTTCCTTAGTTCAGAGTCATGAGAACATCTGATCAGCCCATCTCAACTTGTCCAGTGTAGAAGCAAGCCCAGAGAGGTAGGTCTACCTCTGGATTGGCTACTCATGAGTCCTGTGCCTGTTTCTGGGCCAATCAGCTATAGCTTTGGTGAGGCAGGGTCACATGGTACATAGCCATGGAGGGTGGAGTGATAGGCAGTGGTTCATATCTCTGTGCTCTTGGATAGAATTTGACAGAGGAGGCTGGAGAGGAGCAGGCACTTTCTGGGGTGGACAGTCAGGGGCATGATGGAATCATCTGTTGAGTGTTGGTCTTTCTGACTGGATTGTCCTTGCCTTCACAAAGCTCAGAGCCCAACAGAATAACCAGACATTAAGTGAATAGTGAAGCAAATATCTATGTAGGTCTTGAAGTTGACAAATGAGATATACCAGGGAAGATGGAGCTTTCCATGGTGGAAACGGGAAGCCAGATGGTGCAGTGGAAAGAATTTGGGGCAACTAGGAAAGTGCAATTAGAGCAATCTGGGTTTCAATCCCTGCCTTAGGAAGTACTGGCTTTTTGATCTTGGGCCAGTATCTCAATATCCCTGAGCCTCACTGCCTTTTCTATAAAAAGTGGATATTGACAATTTCTACCTTGTAGGGTTATGTTAAATGAGATAATGTGTGTAAGATACTTAGCATAGTACCTGGCATATTGCATTGGTGTTGCTCAAAAGCAAGTTCTCCTTTATTGGTCTCTGAGCTCATGCTAAGCTATGAGAAATTGCACTTTGTTTTTGAGGTCTTAGGGGATCTGCTTTGGGACCAACACTTCTTGTCTACAGAAGTCTGAATTAAAGCCACACTTTTGAGAAGTCTTGGGTTCCAATTCCAACCCATCGTCTGACATAATGGCTACGACTGGGCGAGTCTGCCTTTGCCTGGGCCTCTGTTCCTATTGCACTGGTGTGAGATCCTTTGGCTCTTTTGTCCAGCCTTCTGCTGGCCTTTGGTGTGGGGGTCACTTTAGAGGGATCTTTCTGCTTGTAAGGCAGGGCAGAGCTCCCAGCCATACAGTGTCTCCCTCTCTGTCCACCTTCCACAATCCCAAAGCCATACACTAAGCCCAGGGAACCAACTTACTCTGCTGATTGAGATTAGGAGAGGTTGAAAGTGGGAGTGCTGAATGTGTGCATTCTCTTTTCTCATGGCCATCGATCACAGGCATGGCTGGGATAGGACTGTAAAGGGGGAACTGGCAAATACGCAGTTTGCATTACTAGAACAACATGAAGTGCTTGCCTATGGTAATTGAAAAAAATCTAATTTCTGCCCATGTCCCTGGAGTATCTTCCCATTTAGATTCCTATGGAGTCTCCAAATTTTATTATCAACATAACTAAGGAGGCAGAAGAGATTCATCCCCCAGAGTTGAGTTGTGAGGAGAATCCCTAGGCCCGCAGAATGGTGCCCAACTATTGATGGTGGATCTCAGCTAGACTGGGGAGGATGGGGTAGAGGTGATGGAGACGTGAATGAGGACAATGCAGATGGGAAAGTGAGGGCGGGCTGGAGAGGCCATTGCTGAGGCCTTGAGGTGCAGGTGGTTTTAGGACACTGTTACTTTGAATCTTGACTTCAACAACATAGAAGAAATGGCACAATTGTGTCCACTTTACAGATGGGAAAATAAAGGCTCAGAGAAGTTAAGTAATTTTCCAATGGTTCAACCGCTGAGAGTGGTAGACCTGGGTGTCTGCATGACTTCAGAGTCTATTCCCCTTTCCATCAAATACCACTCATTATCAGACATTAATATACCATTGACCCAACTTCTGCCGTGTTATTATTAGCCCCTATCTTTAAATTGACTGACTTTAAAAACATTTAGCCTTGTTACAAGGATAATATCAATGAAATCCTGGATTTAATGGGCTACTTATTTCTTCGTTCTAATATACATTAAAATAAAATCATGGTTGGGTTTAGGTGGTTAAGCATTTACCTTCGGCTCAGGTCATGATCCTGGGGTCCTGGGATCGAGCCCCACATTGGGCTCCCTGCTCAGCTCAGCAGGAAGTCTGCTTCTTCCTCTGCCCCTCCCCTATACTCATGTGCACATGTGCTCTCTTTATCAAATAAAGATCTGAGCTGAGACTCAGAGTTGGACACTCAACAAATGGTCATGACATTTAAAAAAAGTAACTTCAGTTTCAGAAACATTGTCCGGTACATAAATAACAATGTAACAGCAGTAATACTTCCCAGTTGTGGGATACTCACCATGTGGCAAACACTGGCAAGCATCCTATCCTAGTGGGGTAGAACACAGGCTCTGTAGTCAGACCTGGGTTTGAAACTCAAATTTGCCACTTCCTTGATGCGGAACCTTCAGTGACCTAAGTAGCTTCTCTGTGGCTCACTTTCCTTATCTGTAAAATGGGGATGAGAACAACTTTCCGGAGCTGTTCTGAGAATTAAACAAGTTAATAACACTTGGAAAAGTTCCTTGCACTTACTGAGTGCTGTGGAAGTGTTAGCGATTATGCATTCATTCATCCCATCATTTAAACACCTGACAATGTTTGAGCATGTTCTATACATCAGAGACCGTTCTTGGTATAATCTTCTGGACAATGCGAATGATGTGTCAATTATTATTGCTGTCCTTCACACTTTACAGTTAAGAAAACTTAGCTGGGTTAATTTCCCCTAGTTTCCCACAGTTCAGACCTGAGGAAGTGGAAAATCAAACTCAGGTATATCTAAAACCCTGCTACCTCCAGAACACTTCCCCCAAATGTGGTGTTTTTTTTTGTTTTGTTTTGTTTTTTGTTTTTTGACACCAGGTCGTTTTTTCCCCCGCATACTGTCCAATTCTCTGACACCAGCTGGATGTCTTACGATGCAACTGAATTCTGCCACTATCTACCTGGAGTTAGTGTCAGACCTCATAAGTTTAGGGCTCGGTCCCACAAGACTGCCCCCTTTTCGGATGCTAGGTGTTGAGTCCAGACCATTTGTACTCCTGACCAACCAGTGTTAAATTGTGGGTTCTAGGAACTCTCCTTGGGTTTGAAAATTGGCTGGAATAGCTTGCAAAATTCAGGGGAACAGTTTACTATTACCGGTTTATTATAAAGGATACAACAGCCAAATGGAAGAGATGCCTAGGGCAAGGTATGGGAGAGGGGTGTGGGACTTCCATGCCTTTTCTGGGTGAACCACCCTCCCATCACCTCAGTGGGCACAGCAACTCTGAAGCTCTCCAAACCCCCTTGTTTAGGGATTTTTATGGAGGTTCCATTGTATAGGCACTATTGATGACATCATTGACTATTGGAGATTAACTCAATATCCAATGTCTCTCCCCTTCCTGGAGGTTGGAGGGGCAGGGGGGTGAAAAGTTCCAACCCTCTAATCACAGGGTTAGTTTCTCTGGCAACCAGTTCCATCCTAGAGCTACCTAGGGGCTCCCCAAGAGTCATCTCATTAGCATCTCATTAGTTGATACCCAGATATACCCAAGATATACACTTCGCTCACCCCCCTCAGGAAATTCCAAGGATTTTTGAAACTATGCCAGGAGCTGAGAAGGAAGACCAAATATGTATTTCTTATTATATCACAGTATCGCAGAAGCCTTAGATGCTTTTTTTTTTTTTTTTTTAATTTGCTCTGCCATCTGCCATGACTGTCTCCCCATGAAGGGAAGCCCTGCTTCCTGGAAGAGGGAGGCTCACCCACTTATGTCTCTGACACATGGCCAGATGTCATCCTCTTCGGCCAAGTGAACTTCCTTGCCTAGTTTTCTGAAAGCAGCCAGTGGTACCCTGTCTCTCCCTGTCTTCCAGCTTTGATTCTATATATGTGTGTGAGTCTGTGACAACTGTTAGCCTGTCATGGCCACGGCCTCTCTGTGTCCCCCACAGTGGGCCCTAAGAGCCCTGGAGCCTCTGCTCGTGCTGGGCCATGGGCTGGGCTCAGTGACCTGAAATAGATGAATGTTACCATACCAGAAACAACAAAGCCTTCGTACCCAAACAGCTTGCTTTCTAAGGGCCAGGAGTTGAGGACCTGTTTTCCCTTGTAGGAAATAGTGGTTTGCTTTACAGATGCCATCATAGAGTTCTTCTGCTCAGAGATCTTTAGAAAACTGTGGAATAACTTGAAATGAATTTGTTCAATATGCAAAGCGAGGTTTACCCCACAACAATAATTTGACTTTTGACCACCTTGCACAGGAAGATCTCTGGGCAAATTTTATCATTAAGCACACCTGAGCCTCCTTTTGAAGGCAAGAAATTCACCTCTCTCCCTCTTTTGGAAGGAATGAACCAGAGTTGATCCTACTTCAGGTACTTTTTCAGGTGTGTTTAGAGCACAGTTTCCAAGAATGTGGATGACATAGTACATAGAGATATAGCTTGTATTTGGGCTGTTGTGGACAGGACCAGCTTTCCTCTTGGAAACAGAGGTGGTATCTGTGCACTTTCACCTTATCCCCCACCCCCTTCTCCAACTAGCCACCCCTAGTCACTCTCCAAGATATTTTAAAAAAATATTTTATTTATTTATTTGACAGAGAGAGACCACATGTAGGCAGAGAGGCAGACAGAGAGAGAGGGGGAAGCAGACTCCTCGCTGAGCAGAGAGTCCAATGTGGGCTTGATCCCAGGACCCTGAGACCATGACCTGAGCTGAAGATGGAGGCTTTAACCCACTGAGCCACCCAGGCACCCCAGCTCTCCAAGATTTACCTCGTGTTTCTTTCCACTTGAAACCATTCCTATCTCTTCTCTCTTGTCTTAAGCAGACTCCCCTGCTGAGCACAGTGTCTGATATGGGGCTCGATCCCAGGACCCTGAGATCAGGACCTGAGCCAAAACCAAGAGTCAGACACTCAACCAACAGAGCCACCCAGGGGCCCCTCTCTTGTTCTTTCTTCTCTGACTCTATTCAACCACCTCTCTGTTTTTCCTGCCTGATCCAGTATTTCATTGAGTCACATGTGGGTTAAGAGTTGTGGAATTGAACAATGAAAATCCCCACTCTTTAGCCTTCACAAAGTGACTTCACCTCTCTGCCTTAGCTTCCTTCTTTGTTCAGTGGGAAAAACAATAGTGGCCATATCCTGGCCTTATTATGGGGATCAAATGAGATAATACGAATATTTAGCAGGTACCGGGTAGATGGTAACTCTTCAGGAAATGCCGAGCAGGAGCGGAGACAGTGATAGTGATGGGAGTTATGGTCCCAATTAGAGTGTAAGATGCTGGAGAGCAGAGATTGAGTTTTGTATTTTTTTTTTTAAGATTTTATTTATTTATTTGACACAGAGAGAGGCAGAGAGGCAGGCAGAGAGAGAACCCTATGCAAGGCTCATATTTGTTTTCAAGTTGTTCATGGGTTACGCTTGGGACAGCTCTCCATAAATACACAGTGGATTTAAAGAAGTTGTAAATTTTAAGCTTTCCCTTATGTCTGCTGAATTAGAATTGTGTTTAAATAATTTTAGTTTTTCCCTGGTACTTAGACCCATTTTACAGAGGGCACGCATCAGTAATTAAGTAAGAGTTGTATTCCTACGTGTTTATCTTCTTAGAGTGAAAAGCACCTGACCACACCTGCTTCCACTCTGGGTCAGCTCGTGCAGAGTGTGAGCCCCAAGCAAGAGCCACCCTTGCTCTTTTGGTGTGAAGTGGAGTAGGTCATATTCTCAAAGCAGCCAGAGAATTAGGAGCAGCTCTGAGAATAGGGGAAGTCCTATGGGAGACGTCAATAACCAAAATTATCTCTCATTTCGGCAGCCACTAAAAAGATCCCCACCTGGCTCCTTCCCCTGGGGGCTGACCTCTCCCCTATGCTTGCAGGATGGGCCCAGAAGGGGTGAGGAGAGAGCAGTCATCAGGCGTCGGGTTACCAGAGGGGCATGACGTCAGGAGACTCTGACTGCTCTCATGGAGAGGCAGCAGCTGTGCCTGAAGACTGTACATGCTCCATGGAGCCCTTCTAGGGCTGAAGCTCTGGGTGGCTGGAGGAGGGCTGGAGATGCACCCCCACCCCCGCCACGTAGCCAGGCTGTTCTTCCTGCTCAGTTCACCCAGCAGCATTGCCTTTCTGCAGCTTTCCCGGTGAGGCCAGTTTGCAGAGAGGATCCAGGAGCTCCTACATGGGCAAGAATATGGGTATTGGGTTGAAGAAAAGCTTCGGGTCCCTGGGATGGGCTTGCTCGAGCTGCCAGTGGTAGATGGTGGCAGAAGAATGAGCTGGGAAGAGCTGGGTCTACAATCAAACAAAGCCCAGATGAATTCCTGAATTCAGTCCTTAGGATAGGACCTTTGCAAATTGTTTCTTGGCTCTGAGCTTGTTTTCTCATCTGTTAAATGGGGAGAATAATGCTTTTTAGAGAACACTGAGACTGTCTAATCCATAACAAGAGCTTTCCGCATTGGCAGCTCTTTGGTATGCCCAACTCTATCCCGCTACTCCCAATATTAAACAGACAACTAGCTAGAACTTAGTAGCCACAGCTTAGTAGCTGCTGGACTGTACCTGCCATGACTTGCTTCAGCTATGCCCTTTTGTTTGGGGCACCATCCAAAGCAGGTTTCTAAAGTCTGGTTGGAGCCCCTCTTTGATATTTGGGTCTTTAAATGTAGAGTCATCATTGTGCACCTGAGGACACTGAGGCCCAGAACTGTCATCCCCAGAGTGACCCAGGACCAGGCCCTCAATCCTTGTTACACAACACCATTTGTAATTTCCTGACCACTCGGGATCTTTTCACATCCTCTGAGCATTTGCATATGCTGTTCCCTCCGTCGAGAATAACCCCCTGCTCACTGTGCTAGACTGTCTTCCTTGAAGATGCAGATCGGGAGTCAGTTCTGGGAAGGCTTCTCGGACCATCATCTCCCTGGCTGGGTTGAGGGCCCCTCCCCTGTGTTTCCACGGCCCCTGGAGTTGACCTCAGTGGTGGACTTCTCACACTTCCTTGTGTACAGCTGTTTCCTTAATGGTCTCTCCTACTTAGCAATGAGCTTTCCAAAAATTCAGGCCAAGTCTTACTTGTTCTTATATTTCTGTCCTCATGTCTCGCACATTGTAGCTTGTCTAAGAACTTTTCATGCAGTGAATGTATTAGTGAATGAAAAAATATTGAGGATGGGAGTATTGCTTATGGTAGGAGCTTTTTCAGAAGCCTCCCATAGGCTCTGTTAAAAAAAGGTGGCAGACCTCTAGCCCATCTGACCTTGGATACTTCTCTGCCTCCCTCCCGGCTGGTGTCCCTCCTACTAACCTATCCTGCCAGAGCTGTTATGTCCAATCTTATTGGCCCTAAGGCCTGGAAAGCTTCCCAAAATGAAGCCTGGAGAAGACTGATATTTAGGGTCTGTATTTAAGACAGTCCCTACAGCTTTCTCGTGGTTCTGTCCTTGGCCAACAGCCTTATAGGAGCTGAGTTCCCAGAAGATGCAGTAATGGAGACATCACTCTATGGTACTCCAGAGCTTAGCATAAATAACCCTGGTGTGCATTCGTTCATTCACTCATGCATTCATTCAACTCATTTCTCCTTCCATTAGGACACATCATCACAGAGTGACTGCATATAACTTCATCACTCATATGGCTCCGGTGTTATTCAGAGTAGGCAATTAGATTTTTCCCAAAGGCCAGATTTAGGGGTCAAGAGGGCAGGCTGATGGACCATTGACAAGCGCTCTGATGTCAGCTTTACAACATGCAGTAGAATCCTGAAGAAGTAAGATGCTTCCTCCCAATAGGCACACGCCCCCAACCTCCAGTAGCAGGTTTGGAGATAGAACTCCTCTCTTCCCTTCCCCAGGGCAGGGAAACAACCAGCCAGACCCAGAGGCCCTGCAGGATTTGAAGCCCTGAGAATGGCAGCCGTGATAATTCTGCTCTCCTACAGTCAGAAACAAGCAAGCTTGCTCCTCCAAGCCAAGCCTCCTCGTTCATCTCAGGGCAAAGTCAAGCAAACCGATGGGACACTGAATGGGGCCCAGCTCCCTCCGGATTGTGGGAAGCTGGACCTGGGGGTTTGTGTGACCTTAGAAGAGTCATTTTACTACTGTGAGCCTTCGTTTTCTTACCTGTGCCATGAGAGGCTGAGCAATTCCAGTCCCCCCCCCCACCCCCCGGTCACATTGTTTGCTGGAGGAAATAAGGTCGTGTTTGTGAAAGTGAGAAGGATCCTAACCACGAATGTTCCTTGTGTGTTTATTCCATCCCAGGCACTGTTACAAGTTTCCATTTTGTAAATAAAGGATCTGAGACCTGGGGAAGGGAAGTGCTTTCCTCAAAGTCACATAGCAAATAAATAACAGCGTGAGAATTTGTCGTCTGTCTTACCCCACAGCCTAATCTTTTCATTGTTCTGCCGTGTACCGTTTCATATTTGAGCTGTGTGACATTGGGTCTGCCACTTCCGTCTCTGGTCTTCGGTGGTGCCATCTGAAGATGAGAGACTTGGCCTGGATGAAAGCTAAGGTCCCTTTTAGCTTTAAATTCCTGCTTTCGTTTTAACCAATCATGCATGCGTGCACCACCCTACAACTTTTGCTTCTTCTTCCCACTTCGCTGTTTTGAGCATGGAAGGACTTGACCATTTGTAGCCTCTAGCCAGGAAAGCGTGCTAAAGGAGCAGGCAGATTGCAGCGCACATCTACATAGCAAAGCCAAGCCTGCCTAAGTGGGAAATGGATGTTGTAATACAAAGGCAGTTAGCAGGGTCCTTGGAGGTTTCAGCAGGATGTAATTATGGTTCTTTAAAAAAAAAGGCTCACATATGTTTTTGAGCAAACTTAACAGATGCCCGGATGTCATGTCTGTATTCTTTAGGGAGTCTAGGATGACTAATTTTCTACAGCAAGTTTGCATCGCACATTGGAACGACCCATTGAAAATCAATTCCTAGGGTGCGACTTAATGAAAGCTTTCATTGATGATTCAGATTAATAACCGAGCATCCTTTATAAAATGACCACAACTTCACTTCTGCCTGGTCTACTCTGTGTTTGATAAACTAGATGGATAATCCTCTCTGTAGTTATAGTTTAATGTAATTCCTTTTTCCATAGCCACGCCTGTTTATAGGGATTGAGGGTTTTAATGCTGTGTGGTTCATTTCTGGTGCAACATCCTTTGCAAACTTTTCAGACTTCCGCAGAGATTTTCTTTGAGCTGTGCCCTGGGGAGATCTTCTAGATGGTTTGCTACCATTTTATTGTAGAATTAAATGCACATCGATTCTAAAGAATCAATGCCCGGTTAAGGCAGTTTGGGGGCCATTGCCAGACCCCAGCATACTTTATCTGGAAAAGTCTTTTGGAAACCCATGTCCCCCCGAGGCTGTTGAGAATATTGAGCAGCCGCATCAGGAAATCGAAAGATAACAAGCCTAGTTTCCTTCCGTGGGCACCTTGACATCTTTTTCCTTGTTGGAGCTCTAGCCAGTCTGATACATTTCCAGTTGAATTTTTGGCAGCAAGTGATTCCTGTTCCCAAGACCAGGTTGCAGCCTTCTGGGTTCACTTCTCTGTACTGGTTGCCTTGGAGCCAAGAAATTTTCCCCATAATAATAATAAACAGTTGAAAACAGTTGAAGATAAAAGCGTTGCACGTGTCCAGCTCAGGCAGAATGTCAGCCTTTCAGTTGCCTCCAACTATTCATAACCCTCCGTAATTTCATTGCCATCGATTTCTCCTCCTCCTCGACGCACTCTCTCATTGGCCTGTTGCCCGTATCCCGTAATTGTGCCAGTAACCCCCCTGACCTTTCCTTTGCTGAGCCTGATTAATAATGTACTCGACACATTTCCCTGTTGCATCAAATACCAATTTGGCCTGAATGGGTGAAAGAATGTCTAATGAGGAAATGGTTAAGTCTTCTTATTGGACAAGTCTTTTCATTGAGCTGGTCTTGGGAGATTGGGGGGAAGAGAGGAAGCTGCATGATAACATTTTGTTCAGCAAGTTTTTCTCAAACTCTGCCGCGGAGTCTGATTCTAATTACCCAGATGCAGCTTTTGTGCAGGAGAGAGTTATGTCATCTGTTATCAGGGGACTCTGAGCGGTAAAGGCCTCATGTGACACTGCTTTGTGGCAGGTGCTTGCCGCTTCTCAAATGTTTCTGCTAAATATTTTGGACCAAAAGGAGAGTAATTACAACATGGAGTAGAATGTATATTTAGGAAGGAAGGGGGAGAACCGTCCTCTCTTTCCTCCAAAACTTTCTTTGTGTCCTGATATGACCCAGGAATGTGCTAAGTCAGAGAATGGAGTTGGGTAACACAGAGGAGGACATGGTGTCTGCACTTGCTGACTCCCTGTCCGACAAGGATACATCATTTAACAATTGCTCCAAAGGCCAGGTGAAGCCGACATGTGTCAGGAGAAATGGCTTCCAAGCTGGGTAGCAGCAGCCGGCTGGGCTCTCCAAAATTGCAAGCGGAATTTTGGGTGAATTCCGCTGCTCCCTGGGAAGAGGCATTGCCTTGAGATACCCATAGCCGCAGAGAATGTCAGTGTTGGAGGTTCTTCGAGATCCTATAACCCAAACCCCTATTTTACAGATGGGACAGATGGAGGGGTGGTGTCTCAGGACGTTGTCTTCTATAATCCTTGCCATCATTGGAAAAGAACTGCAGAGGAGTGGAAACAACTGCAGGAACCCTGTTGTACTGAGCACTTACTACGTATTATTCTGTACTAAGAATTCCATATGCGCGATTTCCTTTACTCTTCAGAAAAATCCCAGCGGGGAGGGACTATTTCTCATCCTCACCCTACTGATGGGCCAATGAGATTTTGAGACCGTAACTTTCAGAGGAGCCTGCTCTCCGGTCTTCGCCACCTGATGCCAGTCTTCATTCCAAATCACCGTGTTCTTACCACCTTCTGACTGAGTCTAGTTTAGCTTCCGCTTGTTTGACGGGTAAGGACACCTGTAACTCAAGAAAGAAAAGCAGCTTGCCCAAGGCCACTCAAAGAGTGGAAAATACTGTTAGTGCTATTGAAAGTAGCTAACATTTATCAAGCACCTATGGTATACCAGAGATAGTGCTGTGTGCTTCCCGTTTTCTTATTTCATTTTTACCATCATTCTAGAAGGAGGTTGGTACCGTTGGGTGAGGTAACCAAGGGCTGGGGAGGTTAAGAATAGCTCTTCCAGGGATTCATAGTTAGGATTTCGGCGGAAGTTCCAAAATTTCGGCTATCCTCATTCTAGTTTGTGAGGCCTGGTGTCTCAGAATCCTACACATACCGATTTCTGTATCTCATTGGATCCTAATGGTAACCCTGTGGGGGAGGAATCAGGAAACCTGGAGAGAATCGTAGCTTTGGTACTAAACGTGTCGTGTGCTCTCAGGTAACCCACATCCCCCCTCTGTGCGTCTCAGTTTCCTTACTTGTAAAAGAGGGGCAGCGTCCTTATTTCTGCTCCTTGTTTATGCCGCGGGATCTCGTGAAGCCGTGAATGCTCATGCGCTTCCCCAGCTGAAAAGTGCACAACAGGGGATTATTTGGGTTCTTTCCATTAGGCCCCTTTATCCTTTGAGGTCTGGCAGCTTCCTCTGGAGCTCCGTCCGTCCGTTCAGATCACCACTGGAGGGCCCGTATTTGTTGTGAGTTAGATGACAGCTGGGTTTGTCTTTGCTTCGGATGGAGCGTGGCCTGGATCTTAAATGGCTTGTCAGCGAGACCTCTTTTCTAGCTGCTCCGAGGGACAACAGAGCCGGGCTGGCAGGGTTCCCTCCGGTTGTCTGGGGGTGCCTGCAGAGGGGAGCAGTGGGACCTCTAGCACCAAGGCCCCATGTCCTCGTGCTTGAAGGATAATGCTGGAAAAGGAATGGTTCCACACTGAGGCAGGCTGAACCCTGGTTCAGAATCCTGCCCACCGCCATGAGCGGCGTAAGGACCAGAACTGCGAGGTGTGGGTAGTAAGTCATGCTGAAAAACAGACCACAGAAAGCAGGTTTCTGGGCCTCCTGGCTGCATCAGCAGTGTATAGTAAGCATTTTACAACATTTGCCCATTTGCGCTATTGGGGGTTTCTAGGAAAAATTCATTTTAAACTTAACCAGTCTTATTGTGTGTGTGTCTTTATTTTTTTTAAAAATCAGGATGGGGGATATTGTTTCTTTCTCTAGTCTGCACTAATTTCTTCCTTATCTGAAATCCTGTATTATCTGATTTTTCTCTGAATCTAGGCGAGGTGAATGGCATTTTTGGAGAGTCATCTTGTCTCTTCACTGGACACTAGGCCAAAATTTTTGCACATATTGCCCTCTATCATTCCTACAAAACCAGATCACACCCTCTCCCTGCAATGTTCACATTCTCTTGCTTTTCCTGCCATACTAAAGATTTTACCTGCTAAGCCTCCTTCATTAGGTCTTTCTCTGAATCTAAGTGCCCTTGGGCTTAGTCCCCGCCCCCCTTTTTTTTTCTTCTCGAGGACTTCATGAATGGGCTTGTCTGGCCCTTTTGGCTTTATCTTCCGTCTTTGTGCTGATAACGTCCAAGTTTATGTCTCCCGATGCAAGTGTGCGCCTGTGCTCCAGACTCATGCGTGCGACTTGGGAGTCTTGGCTTCTGCCTGTCTCTTCAGCCCTTTCTTTTCGCTTCTGTGAGGCACAGTGACCTTTGTGCTGTTCCTTCAACCTGTGAGTGAATTCCTACCTCAAGGTCTTTGCACCTGCTGCTCCCTGTGCCTGGGAATGGTTCCCCCAGTGTTCGCATGGCTGCCTCACCCTCTCTTCAAGGCACGTCCCCTGAAAGAGTTGTTCTGACCACATCATTCAAACCCAGCCCTCCTGCAGGACCCCACCTTCCATTCTGTGCCCTCATAATGTCCTTGTTTTTTGGTTAGAGCCCTTATTCTACCCGAAATGGCATTGCATGCTTATTTGTATTCTTGTTTGCTCACGGTCCCTCCCTCCAGGGAGGTAAAATCTACAAAGGGCCTAATGCCTTGTCCTGTTCACCTTGGTAACAATAACACCAGCACCTGGGATGGGGCTGTCCACGGCCGGGGACTGATGAATGTTCGTTAGATGTCAAATGAAAGAATAGAGAAGAGTTAGGTACCCAGTTTTATAGGCGAGCAAGTGGAGGCTGAAAGATGCAATATACTCCATACCACAGAGCTTTCTTTACCCTCAGAAGACATGTCATGGTTTTAATCACCTACATGAAAACACCGCATTGAGTTATTTTGATAATAATGTATAACTTAAACAAGGATAGATCTCTCTTTGCTGCCCAGACAGCAAAACTCAGTATGTGCATTTCATAGCAATTATGGTCATGTATCATGACCACAATTTACCACATGTATGACCGATCTGTTTTCTCCCCAAAACACACACTTTTTTGACTTCACGAATAATCTCGGTGTCTTATTATTTATTATGTGTGCAGTAATTGGCACTCATAACTCTTTGTCAGCTCCAATAGATGACCCTTTATCTAGGAATCTAAATACCCAAAGCATTCGAAGAAAAATTTTCTTAAAAAATCTATTTACAAGACCCCTCATCACTGTCCTCACTGAAGGACGATTTGTCACCGTGACAGGTGCAGGATGATGGGGGTGACCTTGGGTCAGCTGGATGGCCATGGGGCCCTACGGTGTATTCTCTGGAAGCCCAGTGTTGGGAGATCCTCAGTCATTCCTGTGCTTCAGCAGAAGCCTGTTGTTCTGCACTTTTATGTCGCAATTATGCTAATGTATTTTATGTATCCATTCTTCCTCTGCGCAATAGGGAGAAACAGCAAGAGACTTCAACCAGAAGCTGCGGAGCTAGGTCAATTCCTTTTTTTTCCTTTCTTAACGGTCTCTCCTTTTGATTTTAAGGGTGAACTCTGGAAATACCGTGAATCCAGGACAGTTCAGAGTCTGAATATTCGGGGTATGCAATCTTCCCCAACCTTGTTCCCCAGCTCTTTGTTCTACCTGGCACTTTGGTGTCCTTGATATCACTTAATTCTCCCCTGCAAGGCTTTTTTTTTTCTCTTTGGACTTGATGCCTAGCCTGTCTCTACATCAGAACCCTGCCCGACCTCCCTTCTGACTGGCAGGCCTTCTGGTTCACAAAGACAGACTTTGATTGTATCTGTCCCTTTGGGTTGGATGCTGCCTGGCTAACCCAGCCTTTGGATCAGGACTAGGACCCTGATGTCTTCCTCTGCAGCCACATCAAAAGCTCCTCCTGGATGATGACACTTGCAAATGCTAGCCCAAGGCTGGCTACCTGGAGCCAATCAGTAGAGATTCGTTTGTCCACTACTTGGTTGGTGACAACCAGTTATGCCTTTCCACGATCTCCTCTGCACATCTGGGTAAAGACCCTTTGTAGTTGATGGTGGCAGATGCCTACAGGAGCATGGTTTCCCTGCTGCAGCTACTCAAAATCAGACATGTCTAAATTCATCCTAGAGGAGGGTGGGTACAGACCAGGGACCCACAATGCATTGAGAAAGCTAGGCAATGCATCGCTGCTCCCTTTCCTTCCATTCTAGCAAAATTCTTCTGGGTGGTTCTTTTCCTAGTGCTTGCATTTTAATAGCTACTCCCTCCCCTCCAAGCTCAGCTCTTGCTCTGTGCATCAGTCTGAATTTCCTGTTCTCTCAGCCTTGCCTTCCTATTAAAATAGGTATGAAAAATTTCCATCAGCCGATGGAAATTCTGTGCATACAGTTGGCATTCTCCGTGCATGACCTGCTGGAAGCTGTGGCTTGGGTGCCTCCGAATTTATTGACAGGATTACATGAGAGCCTGGCGCTTTCCTCTGTGGAGCTGTTCAGGTCCTATCACCTCTACCTACTAAAACACTAGGCTCCCCTGGAAGGTCTCAACAAAAGAATCCCATGTTATTATCTCTTGGCATTCCTGTAGCTCTTTATTTTTTAATCTTCCCGTGCTGAAGGTAGGTGGGTATGTGTTTATGATTAATGTATTAGCCTTCTCTCACAAGATTCATTTTTATTAAAAACACAAGTACCACTGTAAGAGGATTTTGGGAGAGGATGGGCAGAAGAATTGAATATCTACAGGCATAACCTGTTGCTTAAACAAACAGCTATGAGGCAGCCACAGACTTTTTTTTCCAGGTAGCCCTAGTCAGTTCTCATTCAGGTAGGGTGTAATCCCCCACAAAGCTTGCTGTTTTAAAGCCAGTCCTGTCACAGAGGGAAAGGCAAGTTTATGGAGATTATTTTAAGAAAATTCATGTTTTCTACTTTCTGTAGTTATTTCCTGCTCAGAATGTTTCCTGGTTGTGCTTCTCTAGAACACATTTCCTTGTTTAAGCTAAGTTAAGATGGATTTTCTTTCGCTTGCTCTCTGAAGCATCCTGATCGGTAAATATGGGTAACACGTACACACAACATGTGGGAGTTTACAAAGCACTTTCACATTGATGGTCATGGTCAAATCTCACGACAACCCTGAGGTAGGTACATTCAGATTCCCCTAGCACAGAAGAGGAGTCAGAGGGTCTGAGGGGTAGGATCCTCATCCAAAACCATATTGCCAATGAGAGGTGGAGCTGCACTTGAACCTTAGTCCTTTCATTTGTGTTTCAAGTTCTTTCACACTGTCTCACAAAGAAATAGGTTTTTGTCCATCCATCCTTCCGTCCATCCATCCATTCAAAATTACTCATTAAAGACCTACTCTATGCCAGATACTGTCTGCAATGTTCAATTTGGCAGGCAAGACAGTGAGTGAGTACATGGATAATTATAGCAAAGTATGACAGGCATTAGCTCAGGCATTAGCATTAGGGCTCTGGAGGAATGAAGGAGGGACACCTGACCTGAACCAGTAGTCAGGGAAGTCTTCCTGGAGGAAGTGATGCTAAAGCAGTTTTGACATGTCTGTGCATTTGACAAGCATTTATTTCCCTGGATGGGATGTTTCCTAGGCACCACTTTTCTGCCCTCCCATTATAGCACTCTTCGTTGAGCTCAGTTGTCAAGAAAGTAGTGGGGTGGAGATAGTTCCAGAAGGAAGAGCATTCCCAACGAGGGAACTTTGAGGGAGAAGGTGGCCCGGAGAAGGCTGCAAACACATGGGATGCGGAAAGAGCACCAGACAAGAATTGGAAGATCTGGTTCTGATCCTGTCTTTTTTCTGGCTCTTGCTTTCTTATCAGTAGCACAAAGGAGCTGGGTCTATAAAAAGCTGAAGAGTTTTGGCTGCACTGTCCCAAGCAGGCAATAAGAACAAGGCAAATACGAATGTGGTCCGGGAGCTTGGCAGGGTGCCAACCCACGCGTTCTCATAGCTTTGTGGCTTGGCACTGGCTCTTCCTTCTGCCTGGAAAGACTTTGCCCATCTTATCTGTCCAGTAACCTCAAACTCCTCCCCTGCTCTGTTCTGCCTGTTCTGGGGAAGATACAGAGACCCTTCTCAGCCCCCACAGAGCCCGGGGCCCTATGTGTTTGTCCCGCCCACCTGTCTGGATATTTGCATGCTGGACTCTCCACTGAGCCTGGGCTCTGTGGCGGGGAGGAGCCACACCTCTTCCGTCCGTGTTCTTAGCACATAGACTGAACAAAAGATGGGGGACTCTGGACTTTGGTTTGATTGGAGACCTTCAAGATGGAAGAGGTTTCCAAAAATGACTTGGATATTCAGAATAAAAGGACTTTCATGCCTTTTTCACAGACAAAACTCTCAAGGCCCAGTGAGGTTCAAGGACTTACTGAAAACGGCAAGCCAGGTCTCCTGATTCCCAGGGCAAAGGTTTAGTTAGCCGTTCCACCAAGATTCCCTGGATTTCAGTCTCATTTCATTCCTTTGGGAAAAGAGAGGCATTTTCGCTGGCGGGAGTTGAAGGAGCCAGGAGCCGGGGTCTAACAGCTTGAGGAGAGGGACGATGGGAAGCGCGTGAAGGTTCATTTGGGTAAACAGCTTTTCCGATAGATTAAGACGGTGAGGCTGGGGGGAGGCAGGTGGAAGACCAGAGAGGCAGCATTTGACGAGGCGGAGCCGCCTGGGCCTGGAACAAACAGCTCCTCTCTGGGGAGGGCGGAGAGGATCTCGCAGAGCGTGTGTATGAGACAAGCTCCATGTGCGGTGAAGTGATGTGTACCGCAAACACGTCCCCCCCTCCCCCCTGCCTCAGCTGTCACAGACCTGGCCCTTCTGCACATGTCATTTTTCTTTCTGCTTCCAAGTTGCAGTGGACTCTTTCAGGCCATCTGAACATGGGGGACTGGGCTTTTTTGGGGGGGGGCAGTGCTTGCTTCATTCTCATGCCTAGTCTTCACTGCTCTGGGGTATTGTTTCGGTCTTTGTTCCTCTACCCCTGACTTTATTCCTTGGCAACGTGCCTCTGGCTCTGTGGGGCCCCGGATGCATCTCCCCAAGCTGCTGCTTGTCAAAACCCACCGAGAGGCTTCTTATCAGTTCCCTGGCAGACGCAGGGTGGCGGCGGCGTGTGCACGCACCGGATCGCTGATAGGCACCGCTCGCAGACCCAGCACGCACCTTTAATGAAGAGCGCCGTCTTGCTATTTGCCATGATAGGGCTGGTCATGATCAAAGCATCTCGTTCGGACTGGCTTTCGAAATGGCAGATGGGGAGCTGGATGGGGGTGGGCAGGGGGAGCCCCTGGCAGAGGACATGCTCCCTTTTGTAAAAAGCTGACTTTGTCCCTGCCAAAGCCTCTAGGTGCCCAGTCCAGAACTGGTTGGACGCTACCTTTGATTGTGCTTTTCTGCTTCAAAAGAATAGATGATCAAGATATACACTCCAGGCACTGCCAAGGGGTTCTGCCAGGATGTTAGCCAGACCAGCCTCTGAGCTCCTTGAAGACAGGGGCCTTTGTTGTGTTCTTCTGGTTCCTCATCCCAGACTCTGTGTCAGGCACATGCATCTGTGGGTGCTCATGGGCCTGAATTCAGCCTTTGCTTCACTCCTTGTTAGTTGTGTGATCTTAGGCAAATTACTCAACCTCTCTTGAATTCCCTTCCCAGCATGTGTAGAGATGGGAGGCAGAGATGTTTCCTGGAGATGCAGCTGCCCACGCTGAGTCTTGATAGATTAGGAGACGGTGGGGCTCTGTGGTGGGCAAGTGAGGTCAGCTCCATAGACTCAGGTAGTTGGTAGTGAGAAGGACTGTTGTTCAAGGTCAGGCAGGCTAGTTGGGCGGGCGGGGGCGTGCACAGGGAACAAGGATACTGAAGTCCTGGTGACGGGGTGGAGAAACCAAGAGGGTTGGAGAGAGACCTATTTAGAGACTAAGAGCAAGGTCTTATTGAGAGGAAGATGGGTGGTTGGGATGGGGTGCTTCGAAGCCATGACAGTGATAAGGTACATTCTAAGTGAGATCTGGAAGAAATTTGTGCCCATACGTCACCCTCAATTTGCTAGAAAATGTCCACCCTCTTTCCATTTCCCGGTTATATTCTGAAGCAGATTCCAAGTGGCTGCTATGGAGGAAAGGGTAGAGATGGGACAGTAGCAACCGCCTTGAACCCCGACACCTGCTGGGCATGGCCACTTGGGCTTCCCTGACTCTTCTCTCCCCCAGGATCTCTCTGATGTGCTTATGTCCCTGGGGCACTGACTGCATCCCCAGGTGTGCTTCTTACGGGCTTTTTCTCTGTCACTTCAAACTGCCTGCTTGGCCAGGTACTCCTCTGAGACCCAGATATCTTCCATAATACTTTGCTGTCTGCATACAAACTCCAGCACGACAGCTCGCCACTCCCCTGCCCACAGTGCTTTCCCAGGGGCCACCTCCTGCCTCCACCAGCACCAAGAATTAAACAAGCTCTTCCACATCGCCAACAGAACGTTTTAAAGGACAGATTTAATGACTATCTTGGGTAGCTATAGTGTCTATAATTATAGCCACTTATAATAGAGTGATATAATTAATATCTTGTACTATAGTTGCAGAAGGGATAAACACTGCCAGGACCGTTTTCACCTTCCAGACATCCCTTTTGTTTAATCCTCCTCAGCCCCTCGTTGCTGTACTACTTGCAATTAAACCACGTAAGTGGAATCTTTTTATGCAAACAAATAAAACTAATAAATAATAGAGTACATCTTCTCTTTGCTCTGGCAACAATTTACTTGGACTTAATGAGATTTGAACCAACATGGCAATATTGATATCCATCAAGGTGGTTGTAGTGCAGTTCTCTCCATGTTGGATTTCCTTAGGCTACTGGTGTCCCCTTGCATTAGACATAGGATACCCGCGGCTCTGAAAGTCTGGAAGGCACTAGCTGGAAATTGTGTTGGTCTGGGAAAACCATGGCTACATGGGCTGTCCTGTAAGGAGCCAGTAAGCTGTCCTGTAAGGAAGCAGAGTGCTTCTGAGTAGGTATGCGAGAGGGAAGAGCTTCCATCTCCAGTGATCCTCTGTGATGTCCTCTGCCACCAGGAAGTGGCAGAGCCTTCAATTTCATGGCAGAGTCTCGGGGGTCCATGTGCTCTGACATTATGGTGCCGTGGTTGATGTCCCCCCCGTGCCCAGCTGCAGGAGCCGTTGGAGTAGGTTTTCTGCATACAGTGTACATACAAATCTGATCATGTCAAGTCTGATCCTCCATGGACTCCTGGTCACCTTTGCAAAATGTCCAAGCCCTTTAACTCGACAAAGAGGATGACTAGCTGCCCCATTTTACCTGAGATAGTGGCAGGGGGTTTCCTGAGATCTGGGCCTCTCGGTGCTGAAAAGGGAAAATAAGGGCAAACTGGGATGAGTTGACCACCCCTATAATCACAGCCTAGGCCCAACCCTCCATAGCCCCAATTCCTATACCCATCCATCTGGTGGTTCAAACTGGGGTATAATGGTTCCTTGCTATTTGCTGCCTCTTTGCCTACATTGCTGCTTTCTTGGCTGCCTGGAATGCTGCCCTGCTCCCCTTTTGGCCTCACCGATTCTCCTCTTCCTTTAAGACTCAGCTAGGCGGGGCACCTGGGTGGCTCAGTGGGTAAAAGCCTCTGCCTTTGGCTCGGGTCATGATCCTAGGGTCCTGGGATCAAGCCCCTTATGGTCCTGGGATCGAGCCTCGTATTGGGCTCTTCGCTCAGTGGGGAGCCTGCTTCCTCCTCTCTCTCTGCCTGCCTCTCTGCCTATTTGTGATCTTTGTCTGTCAAATAAATTAAAAAAAAAAAAAAGACT
The DNA here is from genome assembly GCF_009829155.1 of Mustela erminea. Classification (NCBI taxonomy): domain Eukaryota; kingdom Metazoa; phylum Chordata; class Mammalia; order Carnivora; family Mustelidae; genus Mustela; species Mustela erminea. The sequence goes on from NC_045622.1 coordinate 72,978,531, forward strand.
CAGCTAGGGACAGCCTCATCTGGGAAGGCTTTGCTGACCCCCTAAGCTGGGGCATTTCTCCCTTCTGTGCCCCCGTTGTTACAGTCATCCCTCTAGCCCTTCATTATCTATTTCCTTGTCTTTCCCCCCTGCTGGACTGGGCAGGAGTATGACCTGGTTCTCCTAGCACCTAGCACAGTGACTGGACAGAGGCATTCCTGAAATATTTAATTCAAAGATTTATTTAATGGTGTAAATATTTAAGTGAATGGATGAATTAAAATACAGTTCAGGCATTGGTGGACTTTCAACACTGTGCACCTGCCTTCTCCTGACCTGCACATGGAGCAGTTCATGAGAGACTTAAGGTGGCTCAGGGCCACCAGACTGCCTGTCCAGGGAAAATGGGGCTGGAGGTGGGCCGGAGATATGGGCTAAGGGTGGTGGCTCTCTGGGGCTCAGAAGCAGGCTGGCGTCCTGGGAGCTGGGGAGGTGGGGAGAGAGAGGGGGCATCCTGGGCATGTGTGAACCAAAGATAACATCAGGGCAAGTGAAGGGTCACTGGTCATTTGGCTCTTTGGTGCCAAAGAGATATTCTTATTTAGGATGTCTGCCCAAATAGGGGTTAAGGGCCCTTGAGAGAGAGAGAGAGAAGGAGAGAGAGAGAGAGAGAGAGAGAGGTGAGAGAGATTTAGGAAGGTGACCAGGACACAGAACTTATGAAGTTCCTTATAGAGAAGCCCTGCGTGGGCTTCTCAGGGCAGAGCAGAGCTGGGAAGGCACCAGCAGGACGTGTCACGGGCAGTGGGCAGTGTGTCCCGCACCAGCCGGGGGCATGGCCGAGCTAGTCCACATGCTGCTCACGGGGCCCATTACCACCTGGCCCCCCGGGGGGGCGCGCTGCCTGTAAAAGAGGTCTCTGGGGCTTCGGAGGGGGCTGGCTCATGCACTGGGATTCTGTGTGCAGGGTGAGTATGGCAGAAAGGCAGCCGGGAAAGGCAGAGCCTTTTAAATCTAAGCTGAATGGGAGCCTGAGCGGGAAGGGCACGGTGTCCTCAGGAGTGGAATAATGTGCTTGCGACACCATGTTCCCTGTGTACAATGGGACAGGAGGTGAACGTGGGAGATGGCTTTGCCTATAGAACTCCTTTCCTCTCGGCCAATGGTGAAGGAGAGCCTGGAATTGTCAGCAGTGACCTTCGACGGCAGCCCAGGTTGGGTGAGGCAACCGAGCCACCCCTGGTGAACTGGAACCCGTTGGGGCATCCAGCAGAGCCAGCCCTTCCCGGAGTGGCTCACTCTGGCCCGAGGCGGGCTGTGCTCTAGGTGAATGACTGCATGACGAGAGCCTCGTGGCAAGAAATGATTTCTCCTACTTCACATATGAGAAAACGGTGGCCCAGAGAGGTGTGATAACTTCAAAAGCAATTAGCAGGGCATCCCAACAATGTGGCTACATTTCAGATAATGTTTGACCCGTGCCAGCCATTGTCCTAAGTACTTTATTTTTTTGTTTTTATTTCTTTAAGATTTTTTTTTTAAGATTTTATTTATTTATTTGACAGACAGAGATCACAAGTGGGCAGAGAGGCAGGCAGAGAGAGAGGAGGAAGCCAGCTCCCGGCTGAGCAGAGAGCCCAGTGCAGGGCTCGATCCCAGGAGCTGGGATCATGACCTGAGCCAAAGGCAGAGGCTTCAACCCACTGAGCCACTCAGGCGCCCCTGTCCTAAGTACTTTAAAGATATAGCACATTTATTCTTTAGAGCCACCTGTGACATAGGTGCCACTATTTGCCCCAGTTTCCAGATGAGGAACCTGAAGCACAGGGAGGTTAAGGAGCTTGTCCAAGGCCACACAGCTTGTAAGTAACAGAACCAGTTTTCGAACCTAGGTAGTCTGACTCCAGAGCTGGAGTGCTCACCGGTTTACAATACTACCTTGCATCCAGAGAATGCTCCATAACTGTTAGCTGCTGTTCCTATTATCACCTTCCCCCAAACCCCTGCCCCCGCAAGGCACACAGCTTGGCCGGCCAACGCTGGGACTGAACGCAGGATGTCTGACTCTTAAGACATCTGCTTTGAACCTCTGTATTAAGCTGAGGGAGGGATTTGTGGATTTTTCCAGTTAACTGGAAGTAAGTAAGTTAGTAAGAAAAGCCAGTTGCTGTCAGTGCTGTGGCAGATTCGCTCAAGCTAGGTAGTATCTGTGTTTCCTTTCTGGGCTCATGGCCCCATTACACGTCCCTGCCGACAGATAGAAGCAGAAGGGGTGTGCACCGCACGCTTGCCCTGGTCCCAAATAATCCAACTCATGTGTGACCCTAGAGGGCTTAAAGGAGGGTCACAGGAGCCAATAGCCTGGGAGCCTGAATGACCACATGGACTGCCCCCACTGGACTATGATGCAAGCAAAGGGCCATCTTTATTGTATCAAGTCACTGAGATATTGATATTATTAAAGCAATCAGTACCCCCCCCCAATAATATAGAGCTTTTATAAAAGCCCCTGAGAAGGGCGTTAATCCAATTCTCCACCACGGTAAACTGAGAGAGTAGGGTTTTGAAATGACACAGACTTTGGGTCAGACCCAAGTGAGTTCCAATCCCAGCTTGTGCCTCAGCCTTCCTGAGCTGCACGGGCCTGTTCTGGGCCGTCAGGGCACTACCTCCCGTGCTGGGTTGTGCTGAGTGAGACATCATGCAGCTAAAGCCTCTGAGCTCCAGAAATGGGAAAGGTCTTTCCCTTTAGTGAGAGAACCGTTGTCCGGGATGTGTCAAAACCTGAAGTGTTTGCACGGCTGCTCGCTGAGCGATTCTACTTCCGGGAATTTCTTCTAAGAAAATAATCTTGGAGGCTCCAAGCCTTAGCTATTAAAATGTTTATCCCAGTGTTGCATTTAAGTGAAAAATTGGAAGCAAGCTAAATTTTCAGTGGTAGGAAATTGGTTAAATAAACCATGGTGCATCTATTCGATTGAGAACCACCCAGCCATTAAACATTATGGAATAGAAGGACGTGTGAGGATGTGAAAAAATAGTCACAGTAAAAAAGCGGAACAAGCAGACTGCAAAGTAGGATGTATTCCATGAACCCATTTTTAAACATAAAAAAAAAAAAGCCTATGTAAATATCTAGAGAAGAAAGAGACTTAAAGTTTATACCCTAAAATACTAAAGTGTTTATCTCTGGGGGGTGGGGTTGTGAGTTTTTTTTTTTCTCTCGGTTGCTTATCTAGACTTTCTAGATTTCCTATCGTAAATAGGCATTACTTTGATAGAAAAAAAAACTAAGTTATAAAAGCTTCTTCTTTTTTTTTTTTTTACCTTTTCTGCGTTAGCCATGACCTCCTTTATCCCCATGTGTGGTTGTTGACTTGGACAGTGTAAAAAATGAAGACAAGTATGTATTGACACAGGAGATCTCTGGAAACTTCTAGTGTGGGGTTGCGTTGTGGTTTAGTTGGGGGCTGTTTGTTGGATGTTTAATGTCATGGGTATCATTTGCATGGACACGTGTGCACATATGCATGGACGTGTGTGCACATGGATCTTTGCATGCCTCCCTTTGCCCAGAAAGTGTTGCTGCTCATGTGAACCCTGTCCCTGACCCAAATGTCCGTGGCCCTGAGACGCCATCCAGGTGCCCAGTGGATATGAGCTCCTGTGAACAAACTGAGGACCCCAGATAAAAAGTGGAAACTCCCAGCCTTGATATCACCAGACATCTGGCATGGGAGCACATCATGGAGCAGCGTCCTCTGGGCTGATCCACTCACCACCCACTTTATTACCCCCCGCAGCTGGGGACCGATGGTTGTACAGGAGTTTGTTTCAAGATCGTCAAAAACATGTTTTTGCAGGGGTAAGTGAACCACAGACTGGGAGAAAATATCCACAATGCATACATCTGGCAGTGGACTCCCATCCAGAATATATAAAGGTTTCCTATAATTTGACAATAAAAAGACAACTGCATAAAAAATGGGCAAAAACTTGAGTAAGCACTTTGGAGAAGAACATACAGGAATGGCTTAATAGGCGCATAAAAGGAGTTCCACATCATTAGTAATCAGGAAAATGCAATTTAAAGCCACAGTGAAATACCATTTCATACCCATTAGAATGGCTAAAATTAAAAAAAAAAACTGATAATTCCCAACGTTGGTAAGTATATGCAGTGAGCAAGTTCTCGGTTCAGTGCTGTTTGAAATCCATTTAAATTTCTGTTCATGTACATTCTGTTCAAAATCATTTGATTTATATGAGAGGGCAGTTTCTGGATAAGTATGCTTATGTATTCATGCACTTACACAACAGTCATGTGGAGTTCATGATGGATAAGTCAGAGTTCATGTCTTCGAGAAGCATATAGGAAGTTTGCAAAGTGAAGCCTGGTTAAGTCAGCCACCATACCGCTGGTGTTATTAACTAAACTCTCTTGATTCTCAGGTACATGTATTAGTCTACAGCCAATTTCAAAATTAATCTGACAACTGAAAAGAAATGTGTTCCTGCACCAAAAATAAGTCTCCAGGTGCCTTTGTCTGCATGTCATTTTTTCACACGTGGGCCTGGCTTCCTCAGGAAACAGACAGGTTTCATCCTCTTGCCCTTTGCCTCCACATTTAAATTTTTTCAAAATAAGTGCATGAGAATGCATGGTATTAATGATGGTTTGGTTCATCTGTTCACGCTTTCCCCCCCTCAGTCTCTTGTTAAATATAACTACATTTTGACCTCTGGATTTAAGGAAATGAGCTAAATACGGTCTTAAACCATAAGTTGGTATGGCTTTATTTACTTGCCCAAAGGTCTGAATATAAGGCAAAGGTTAAATCCACTCAACAGAATTGTGTGTGTGCGCGCACCCAGCATTGAGCTAGGTGCTGTGGAAGGAACAGACAGCTCTGATAGGAGAAACTGATATCACTTTATAATGAGAAGAGCTCTGGATTTAAAGGTGTGGACTAGAGTAAGTCCCAGCATTGTCTTATCTATGTGATCTTGGGCAAGTCATTTTCACTTTCTCAGCCCCTTTTCTCCTGGGTGGAGTGACTATCATACAACCCATCTCATATGGTTGATGTAATGGGTCACGTGAAAAAAAAATCCTGCCACGTGACAGGTGCTCCAGGAATGCATGCCAAACCCGAACCTCAATAGAGAACCACGATGTGTCTGAACAGATTCTCAGAGACAACAGGAGACCGTGCAGAGCCTATTTTATGAAGTGCCCCAAGAGCTCTGTTCTTAGGAGAAAAGCTCAACAAGAGGAAAAACCTGCTCATGTTAGGCCCCCTCTGATGAACCCCAGGCATTAGGTGGGCATTACTTTGCCTACACCTCCCCACTCTTCCTGTGTGATCAGGAATAAGGGCATCAGTCAGGAGTGCATTAGAAATGCAGAATCCTGGGGCCCAGGTGGCTCAGTTGTTAAACATCTGCCTTCAGCTCAGGTCATGATCCCAGAGTCCTGGGACTGAGCCCCATGTCGGGCTCTCTGCCCAGCAGGGAGCCTGCTTCTGCCTCTCCCTCTCTCTCTCTCTCTGCCTCCCACTCCCACTGCTTGTGAGAGCGCTCTCTCTGTGTCAAGTGGATAGATAAAATCTTAAAACAAAAAAATAGGAAATGCAGAGTCCCAGGCCCCTTCCAGGCTTACTGAATCAGAGTATGCATTTGAACAGGAGCCTCAGGTGATTTGGATGCAGATGATAAGCATGTAAAAAAGATAGATTGGTGTTGATAGAAGGCATGGCGAACTTTCCAGGAGGTGGGTGAGACCTTGAGAATACCACTTTCCAGGAGGAGGGAACTTGAGAACGCCATACTAGAAACCTCACATTGTGCAATGTAGGAGAGGGGGTTACGGGATTTGTAGAACAATGTGTGTAAATCTTTGTTTTGGAATACTTTATAAAACAGTGGATTATAAATTGCACGTTGGAGTTTCTCAGGATGATGGGACATGTGTGACTCCCCTTGCAAGCGCATCGCTCATCCTTGACAGACCTTGTGAGACGATGGCTTTCTCCAGCTGTTCCCAATCCGGGGAAAACCAGCTTTCCACCCGATGTCCCGAGCCTGGCTTCCTTGAGGTTGAGCCTCACTGGAGACGATGAGTTTGCCTGCTGATCCTTTTTCTCGTTTTAAGATTTTAATTGCTGGGTATTAAAAACACCCATGGAATATATTTTCTGTTGGAGAATCTGTTTTTCTAAACGTCCTGTCATGTAACCTGTACGGAAAGATTGAATTATAGATGAGTGGAGGCTTTGCTGCTGGGAGGAAGTCTGAGGGAGAGTGGGTGGCGGTGGTGGATTTGGGGGGATTTGGAGAATGGCTGTGTTTGTAGCGATTGAGCATAAAATAAACATTAACAGTGTGGTCACGCAGCATAAAACAAAGTCTGCAAAATCTTATTTTGTCATTGGTGTCACCCCTAAAATGCATAATGGCTCTGGTTCATCAAACACCTGGCCTGTGTTGCAGACTTTACATACGTTATCTCCAATGACGGCACAAGGCAGGTGGCATTATCCCCATTTAGAGGTGAGGAAGGCGGGGTTCAGAACAATTAAATACCTTGTCTAAAGCCATAGTACTAGCAGGAATGCTGGCATTTGTATGTAGGCCCTCTTACAGAGCGGCGTTCTCCGTACTCTGCCCTCAACTGTCCACTATGAACCAGACTCTGTTTTGGCATCCCATGCCGCAGAACCCACCAGCTTTCTTTCTCAATGGATGGAAGCCAGTTTCGTGAACGTGTTCATCCATGAGCAGGTGAGGGGTGAACAGTGACAGGGCTGCTGTCCATCCCGTACGGGAACAAGTCAATCAGTCAGCTAGTCAATTCCACCAACATCCCGTCAATAGCTACTCTGCACGAGGCGGGGCTCCACAGCCCAGGGAGAGAGAGAGGAGTTACAGAGCCTGGGAACTAAAGCAGGGTAGCCTGGGCAACACAGTGTGCCTTGGCAAAGGGTCTTCCGTTTCAGAGGCTGCGGCGACATAGCAGAAAGGGCACAGAATTTGGACTCAAAGTGTCTGGATTGGAGTCTTGCTCTCACCTGCACCAGATCTGTGATGCCGAACAGATCCATTTTCCTCTCTGAGTCTCAGGTTCCTTATGTGGCTCATGAAGAACCCAGGACAGGCACCTCGTGGAGTGGTTGTAAGGCCAGGATGTGAGTGAACAAACCAACACAATGCTTGGCACGTGGTCATTGCTTTAAAAATGTTTATGGATTTCTGAAGATTTGTCTTTACTGTTTTCAAAGTTTTGCGGTTCCCAAACATCTCATCTGTGCTTCTGGGGGCTATACAGGTTGGCCTTACCCTTCTGAACTTACCCCAGCACCTCCAGCCCAGCCCACAGACCTGAGCTCTAAGCAGAGAGGGACTGACTGTGTTCCTACATCACCACTATGAGCTGGTCAAACCAAGAAAACTGTCCTGGGGTCTGAGATAGAACCCCATCTTCTATTCAGTGGCCCAGCCTGCTCTGTATCCCTGGCCACATGGGATATTTTTATCCTTTGGCCAGAGTTTTGTAATCTGCACCATTTGTACAAACATTCCAGGAAACAATTGTTTGTACAGGCTCATAAATTTGTAGGACAGTTTACATATGGAGCCCAATTAAATGATAATCTTCTGGGGCTCGGGGCCCATTCCAGAGTCCTCCCTGTGGCTCTCTCTTTCTCCTGGGCCCAGCTGTGTGGGTCCCGGCAGCCTGAAGCTATAAGATTCTGCTTTGGCCCTCTTGACTCTTTCCCTCAACCCCTCTGTGGCCTTTCATGATGGCTGGTCCCTGACCCATAGTTTTCTGTCTCTCGTGTCTTCCCAAGAAAGAGCTCATCAGCCCCTATGCCTCAGCTTTCAGTCTTCAGTGGAGAACTCCCAGATCTGCCCCAAATGCCCCATCTTGCATCCTGCTTGCAAAACAATAATCAGTATGAATTCCATCCTTTTGCAAACATTCACTGAGCTCCTACTATGTGCTGGTCCTGGGGATTCAGGGTGACTCTAATACATAAAGTCCTGATGTAATAAACATGTAAAATAAGGACTTCTTTAAGTCCTAAAGTTTCAGTTGGGTGGGGGATAGAAATGAAATGTCAGACCAGATGGTCAGGAGACCTGAGGTTCGTGGCCTGTCTCATAACTGGGAACAAATGAGTTATGCCTCTGGTTTGCCTGCTCAGAGGAAAGTAATGTAGGTAAGAGCTTGGTACAGGGCACCAGGATATGGTGATTTGGGAAGGGAAGGCTCCTTTAGGAACTGGACCTCCCAGGAGACCCTGCCTGCTTTGGAGCCAGAAGATCTGGGGGAAAAGCAGCAGAATGTACAAGAGTGGAGTGAGTGCGGTGGATTTGAGGGAGAGCAACTCTTTATTGTGCATGTAAGTGCCAGGCACTGGGTCTGGTTCGTAATCCATCCTATGTGGAGAATAGGGACATTATCCCTGCCAGTGACTCAAGATGTGCTTGGCACTCTGGTCCCACTCTTGCTGTAAGGATGAAGAAGCCGGGAAGTGGAGAGAGGCTAAGTAACTTGTTCACGGGTGTCCCAGATCAAGCGAGTGATAGGTCTAGCCTTTCACCAGGTCCTTCCTGGCCTTTGTCCTCTGCTGCTCACTGCCCCACGGTACTTCACTCTAATGAAACCTTACCTCCTGTCTTTACCATGTTTGCTTCCAAGGAGGCACCCCTTCTACACCTTTCCCATCAGAGTCCCCCTCCATGCCATCTCTGGCCTGTCCCCCTGCCTTGCCCCCAGTGATGAGTCACTTTTTCCCCCCATTTCCCCTCTGCCCCTTCCCAGTTGCATTTCGCCTGTTCTGAAAGCCCTCACTCTGGTTTCTCCCTGTCCTGTCCTCCACCTTTGCCAGAAGCATTGTCCTATCTGCGACTTCCTCCCCATCCTTGAGTTAAACCTTCAGTGAGTTTGGATACTCTGAGTTTCAAAGGATAACAGGTAGTTTAGACCTTATTAGAGACATTAAGGAGGACCCCTTGAATTTGAAGAGGACACTGGAGTGAACAAGACATTCCCTGTTAATGGGTGTCCTGGGAAGAGTCCTGTGCCTTTAAGTAGCAGAAACAGTAGGTGATGATTTTGAATTTGGGTGTTGCTAATGGCATCACAGTAAGAAAGTAATGGGAATTTTAACACCTGTCAATGGGGTGTGGGGCAGCGGGGGAGGAGTAAGAACCGGTCAAAGAGGAGGGGGTTTTATATGCACATTGAAACTAACACTGGGTTCAATCTTAACTAATGGTAACTTTTTAAGTTAATTAATTAATTTGTCAGAGAGAGAGAGTGAGTGAGCAAGCACAAGCAGGGAGAGTGGCAGCCAGAGGGAGAGGGAGAAGCAGGCTCCCCGCTGAGCAGAAGAGCCTGAGGCTGGACTCTATCCCAGGACCCTGGGATCATGACTTGAGCTGAAGGCAGACGCTTAACCGACTGAGCCGCTCAGGCGTCCCTAATTGTAACTTTTTAATCTATTTTATGAGTTTAGAAAAACAAATGACAGATACTTAGCACAGGGCTGTGCACATAGAAGGTGCTAATAAAATGTTAGTTCTTTCCTAACTCCTCCCCCCGCCCCCAAGCTTAGCCCATAGCAGATTAACCAGATCTCCTGAATTTGTGTTTAAAGCTACTCTCCTGGAGAAAACGATGTTTAAATAAAGTTAAAAATTAAATAATTACAAACGATGGCGAAGGAGGGAATACATTAAACTCTCGGCCAGAATGCCCAGGGAATGAAGAGTCTAGGTTAGTGTTTTCTGGAAACTGAGAATTGCTCAGACTCTCTCTGTGGAACCCTATGATGACTGGATGATGAAGAATCGGATGGAGAAGATACCGTATGGGGATATGGGCATAAGTCAGCTAGCTGGGTTCAGGTCCTTCCAGTGCCGATTGCTGGCTATGTGGGGCAAATTCATCTCTCTAAGCCTCAGTCTTCCCATCTTCAAAATGGGTGTAACAATAATTTGTTCCAGGAATCTACGGCTATGTAAAAAAACCATCCCAGCAATAACTTAAAGCAACGACAGCACTCACAATTGTGATGCCTTGCTCACAATCTGTGATTTGGGCAGAATTCAGCAGGGACGGTTTTCTTCGCTCCATTCAGTATCAGCTGGGATGGAAGCTGGAATCATCTGAAGGTTCATTCACTCACTGACATATTATTAGGTAGTTGATGCTGGCCATTAGCTAGGGGTTTAGCTGGGCTGCATGTGGCTTCTCTATGTGGCCTGGTCTACCTCACTGCATGGTGACAGGATCTGAAGGGGAGAGTCCTGAGAAAGTGTGGGAGGGTGGTGGAGAGCAGAGGGGTTCCCTTCAATGACCTATCTCAGAACACCCCACATCATTTCTGCTACATTCTATCATCAGAAGTGAGCCTACAGTCTATTCATCAGAAGCCAGCAAGCAGCACAGACATCACGGAGCCTGCCTGCACGCTGGGTCGTGTTGGAATTCTGCTCTCCCTGTACGGGCAGAGGATCTGTGAATTGAATGACCTAACCTTTGCAGCCTGAGGTCATTCTTCCCCCTTTCCCAGAGTGTCCATCCTTCTGTCTTCTTTGAAAAGGGCTTTGAGGGTTGATTAACTGGGGACTGCAATATTTTGTTTTGTCCCATGCACCCTGCTGAAGGAAGGACACAGTCAGACTGTGAGTGCCATCTTTCTCAAGTGGTTGTCCAGAAGGTCAGACAGGCTTGTCTGTCCTATTCCCCCTCTGTGCCCCGTCCCCCTTGGACCTTAAGAGGCCCCTACGGTCTACTGGCTTGCCCAAGATGCTCCTCTTCTCCACACCGCCCTGAACTCAGCTGGGCTGATTTGTATCTTTAAAACACTCTCAGCCCTCTCCACTCGCTGTGCTCTGGTGATTTAGAGGGAGGGTGTGGATGAATCCCTTTGTCTGTTTACAGGACTTGTCAACTACGAGCTATTATCGACAGCATGGAATTATGTATGTCAATAAAATATTTTTTAAAAAAAATCAACAAAATGCGTTTTTAATTTTACAATGGGAATCATATCAGCTGTCAAATGAAAATTTGTTCCTCTTCCTTGAAATAGAAAGTACCTTTTGTAGACAAACCTGAGCAAGAAGACTAGGTAACTGGGCCACTACCTGCGGGCTTTTTCATTTGGATTGTCTTCCTTTTTCTCTCCCTTATATGTCTGTGTTTTTTTTTTTTTCTTTTCTTTCTTGGTAGCAATTTACTTGTTTTATAAATTTAAAATGTACTGCATTCAGAGCTGTTTTGCTGCACATTATTAGTTGTGTGTAAAAGGGGAAATTTATGACTTAAGGTTTTTGTTTTTGTTTTTGTTTTAAGTCAAATCTCACTTGGGAACCTGGGAGACTCACATAGATTCTTGTATTAGGAACTTCTCTTTCCACGTGGACTGTGAACCCTTAGGTTTTTCGGAGGCAGCAGTGCTGTGACCTGCTTGGTGGGAGGCGGGGAGTGGCGTGAGAGGTGGAGGACACATCCTAGGTCTCACCTGGGAATTAAAATCCAAACCATCCTGCCTGGTTCCCATCGCAGTGACCACGTCAGAGCCAGGGAAGCATTTGTGTCCTCTTGGCCTTCTGGGTACTTTGTGCAGTGCCACCTCATGATTTTACTGTTTGGGGACAACTTTGGGTACTGAGAAAGAGGGTATATTCCACTCTATACTTTCTTTAAAGTATAGATATTACTTTTATTAGGGGAAAGAAAACCTTTGGTTTAGGAACAAAACCACAATACCTGAAAGATCACTGTTGGTAGTGACTGTTTTTAGGGCTGTTGGGCAGTTTTTCCTTTATTCCTTTGGCCAGTATTTTCTAAGGCAGTCCTCTGTTCCAGGCACTGTGCTAGACTCTGTGAACTTAATGGTGAACCTAATCAGCTATGGCCTCTGTTCTTACAGAGTTTGGAGTCTGTACAGTAATCATATGGTACCATTGGAGGGTAGGAAAGGGAGATTTGACTCAGGTGGGAAGGGAAGATGAGGCTTCCCTGAGCTGAAATCTGTGGGCAGGATTGGAGTTAGAGGGTGCAAGGGGAGAGACGAGTGTCCCAGCCCGAAGAAACAGCATGGGTGAAAAGCCCAGCATCCAGAAAAAGGCTCAGTGGGGTTGGGATGGAGCCCTTGCACCTGGAGGTTAGGAGAGGTGGCAGGGACACTCAGCTGGGCACTGCAGACGAAGTGTGGGGAGGTCGTCTTCATCTGAGAAGGTAGCGAGGGCCTGGTGCAACCTGCAGTAAATGAGCGGTCTAGAACCCTCTAAGAGCGCAGACGCAGGAAGCTGCTAAACCCCTTTTGTCAGCGGCAAGTCTTCCTCAGTGAAATGGGAAAGCACACCAGTTCCCAAGACCTTTGGGTGTGCGCAACTGTCGTGTCTTTAGGTTCACACGATATCTTAAGATCTTGTGGTGCTGGGCTTTGGGGTCAGTGAGGAAGAATGAGGCCCAAGAGCATGTGCCCCTGTGTCTGTCCTTGAGTCCACGTTGGCCCCCGAGGGCACACATGCTTGATTGCTGACACAAAGCCGTTTTACCTAGGCCCACCTTCTGCTACCTTGGACAGCGCCCATGTTACTGTCCTTTGATTTCTGTGTGCATTCATTCCGGGAGGGCCTCCTGTGGGCCAGGTTCCAGGGATGGAGAGAGGGTTCTTGCCTCTGACAAAGCTGCCCCAGAAGAACATCCAGGCAGGTTGGGGCCACAGCTCTGCAGGGTGGCTGCCTCCAGCTGCCTTTTGCTCAGAGGCAGGTGCATCTGCCCAGCTGTGTTCTTGCCCAGGAGGCACCATATTAGCCAGAGTGCGAAGGACCCTGTGGCAGTCTACCCTGTGTTCAGGGCAGGAGGGAGCCTCCAGGGAGAGGAGGGGCTGAGTCTGCCACAGATTTCTGGGTTTCTGGGTGTCATTTGGAGGCCAGCCCAGCACACTGTTGCTCTGGGTCTTCTTTCAGCCTTGTCCTTGACACTGTCTCTGCTCCCACTTTTCTCCATTTGCTCTGTTTCTGTTTCTGTGACTCTTCTGTGCCTTTACCCCACAGCGCTCCTGTAACACACCCGAGTCTTATTTCCTACCCGGTCCCAGCCCTGGCAGACTGATCCCGGCCTTGCAGTTCCCCCCAAAGTTTTAAGTTGGGAGAATTTTCCACCGGCCTCAGTCAGGAATTGAGAGTGTCCCCATCTGTGCATTGGGTAAAAATACCCACCTCCTGGGGTTTTGTGAGGATTAGCTGAGATGATGCATGGAGAGTGCCCAGAGCCCTGTCTGACCTGTCCCAAATAAATCCCTAATAAGTGACAATGGTAATTATGAATAACCAACCTCGGCAGCTTCAAGGGTACGAGAGAGAGAGGGTGGCTTTTAGTCAGTGGAACGACCGGTAGTGAAGCCTCTGCTACTACCGCTAGCTGACACAGAGCCTTCATATGCTCTGGGGACTGAATAAGACAGTCACTGTGTTTACCCAAGATCACACAGTGAGGAAGTGTGGAGACAGTCTTCGAACTTGGGTCGTGGCCTAAGGTGTACGTGGGAGGGAAGGTGTGAGATGTACAGGATCAGGCTTTGGCCCCAGGGATGTCTGTACTGGGTTGGTATGTGGTACACAACCTCTAACGCACGGCCTGTGAGGACGTGGACACACTGCATTCTCTGTGAAGAGTTACTGCATCACTCAGAACGCCCTGTCCCCGTCATTCTTCTCACGTCCACCGCTCATGCAGGACCACAGAGTGAGATCCGTGGAGTCTGCAGGGGTTCCAGTAGCAAGCTAATGCTCCTTCCTTCTGGCGCACCTCAGCTGGTGAGGGGGGCTCGGCTGTGCGCCAGTTCTCCGGCTTTCTGCCAGCACCGCCCTTCTCAGTAGTCCCAGGTGAGGGGACTCGGCTGACGTTAGAGTTAGGTTAAGGGGTGGCGTGTGGGGCCTGTGTTTCATGTCTGGAGTGAGGCCGTCTGTGACAGTGTGGCTGGGTGACGCAGCCGGCTCTCAGAGCAGGTCTTCACTTGCCAAAAGAATTCAAGCCATCCAAGCAAATCCCCTTCAGCCGTGGTTAGGCTGTTACATTTGGATTAGGGACACTGGATTCTCCAGAAGTGGGTCCCATGAGTCTTCACTGGAGACTGCTGCCTTGTGTTAAGGGGAATATTGAGGGGTAAAGGGTAATAGGTGTGCATTTCTCCCTGTACTTCTCTGTGGTTGGGCCGCTGGTGACGTTAATGAGGACAGGTGATCCTGACCACGTCCAGCAGGTGCCATGGACAGAACCAGTGATGGCTGGCATGGTTAGGAAGAGATACAGAGGGCTTTGGGTACTGTTCTTAGATACTCAAGGGCCTTCTTAAAAAGAGGAAGCGGTGTGTTTGGGGGCTGTCAAATGGGCTGAATGAGGGCTATGAGTGGGCAAGGTTTTGTTCAGTTAAAGGAGGACCTCTCTGACCCAGAGTTAGTGATCACTGGACGGGATGCTTCCAGAGGCAATGATCTCTCTTGGTCCTGGAGGTACACAAGTTAAGACTGAGCGACCACTCGGCTGGCCTATTGTAGAGAGGATTAGACTCTCTGAGGTGTGTGTGGTGTGTGTGTGTGTGTGTGTGTGTGTGTGTTGGGGGCATTGTCTTTGTGCCTGTCTCCTGAAAGGGGCTGTAGACCCCTGACCCCTGACATCCAAAACTGTTACAACGGCTACTGGTGGTATGAGTGTTTAGGGGGGGAGGGAGTGAGTCTTGTCAGTATTTAATTTTTATTTATGCATATTTAAGTTGAATTTGTTATAATGAGCAAGAATTGATTTTAGAATAAAAAAATAGATTAAAATTGCATGCTGAATTAAAATTGCCTCTGACATCCATATCTCAGAAGAAAGACTGGTGGACTGTAAGTCAGGAGACCTGGGGTCTGGCCTCAGCCTAGCTGCATCCTCTCCGTGTGACTGGGTAGGGTACAATTCCACTCTGGCCTCAGTTTGCCCATCTGTAGAAGGGAGAATGGGACTGTATATGCTAAGCATGGGCTCATACAGCTCTGATAGTCAGGTTGGCTACAGTGGGGGGCGGGGCTCAGAAAGGGACAAAGAGAGAGGGCAATTTCGGTGTCTCCATATGATGGGCTAGTGACAGCAAAGGAATATGCATCCTTGGACTGTGTACACTTGGTCAATACTGCTCCATTCCCTGATCCTTCACAGTCTGGGAGATGTGTGGCAGGTGCTGGCACATCATCAGTGTCCCAGAAACTCCGGGATGCCTAGAGAAGGTGACCTGGGAGATGACACTGCTGGCTTCACCTTCTGTTGGCCAGTCTCTGTCCCTTTCAACACAGCTGGCTTTGGCTTTCCCTTGCATTGTGCATCATGCTTCCGCCTCCACAGGGAAACAGGGAAGCAGGGCAGCTAGTCTTGCTTACAGTCTGGCCTGTCATTCCTGACTCCCCTCTGTGCTCCACCCAGCCCTCTGCTCTCGTGATCCCTGAACTTCTCACCCCTGTGTCCATTCCCCCACCTGCTGGAGGCCCTTCCCTTGCCACTGAAACCCAGTTTCTCTTCGGACCCTCAGCTCTGACCAGTCCCTTGACCCTGGGTAGACCCACATCTGGGGGCTAGTCTCAGCCATGTGAAGCCATCCCTCCTGAGCAGCAGCCTACCCTACCCCCCTCTGACAGCCCCACCCTTCTAGGGGAGGATGATCTGGGCCCTTTCCTTCACCCATAGACATGTGCATAGTTGTTGGGTGAGCAGTGCTCTTGGACACAGCATCAGCCCCTGGCAAACACCTTTCCTGAACCCGCGGTCACTATTGCTTAAGTCACAGCTGGATGCTGACTTCAGAGTGCTTTGATTTCTCCCAGGGCTTTAATAACCCTGAGCTTTGGTTTGCTTGTTGGCTCCTTTGTAATGTATCAGCCTCATAAAATGGTCAGTTTTGGTTAAAAGATCTTATTACTGCAAAAAGAGATGTTGAATCACACTTTCAAGGTCGCTGGTGAAATGTGATCTTTGAGACTCATTGGCTCTGGTCCAGGGCACGGGGAAGTGGATATTAAGAAGATAAATTAGAAGTCAAAACACAGTTCTGTTTTCCCCTGTGTGTTAGGCTGAGTGTCTGTGATGAATTTTGCAAGGAAAAAAAAAAATCAGAACTCCCTCTCCCCGCACTGCACTCCCTGCCACCTTCAGAAGTCAGATTCCAACCTGGAAAGGCCGTCAGCATCAGCAGCTCTTTATTGCAGCCGTGACATTACCAGAATGGTAATTTCTCTGGAAAGTAACATGGGCGGCTCTTTTCTCTCCTACAAGCCTCCAAGGTTGTCTACCCCTCAGCCCAGGCACTTTCAATTCTGTGCAGGGCAACAAGTCCTTGTTGATGGCCTTGGTCTGTGCCAAGCACATTGTGCATGGACAGGGGACACAGAGGAACATGACAGGGCTCCTGACCTCCGAGCCTTCAGGCCTCTGGTGGGGAGACAGGGAGATGTGGTCAGAGCCCCCTTTTGCCCTCAGTGTGCTGCTGGGATAGATGGCAGACCCTGTGCTAAGTAGTCTATGTGCATTCTTCCCTCCATCCCAAGGTCTAGGTGCTATGAGCAACTCCATCCATGGTGAGGAAACTGAGTCACAGAGAGTTTAACATGCCCAGGGCCAGTGATAGCACTGAGGCTGGAACCAGATCCTCCTGCCTCTGCAGTCAGCTCGCTCATCACCCCACATACTGTACCACGCTTCTCAGCACCCAGAGAAGCCCCAGGCCAAATGGCCAGGTGATAGAGAAGCATTTTTAATTTTGCAGCAACCCCTTCCCCTCACTCCCCACTCCCACCAAGGCCATTTTCACTTCAATAAGCATCCTATGAATGGGTCTCAGTAGCAGGTTAGTGCTTTAAAGTGACAGACTCCTCACTTGGATATGAGAGACCAGCTGGCCTTGAGGCAGCCTTTTAAAGCTAGGGCAAAAAGGGACCATGCCTGTTATCTAAAGGGCGTGTCAGGACAAAGCTGGGGTGGGTACTAGGGTAAGTCCAGGGACAGCTGGGGATTCAGGAAAAGTCAGCCTTCAGGAGGGTGGGGAAATATCTCGGAGAGCCACCTCTTCCATCTCCCTACCCCAGCCTCCTTTCCCTCTGTGTTTCTTCCCCCTCATCCCTCAGACATGGTGCGCCCAAGGCTAGCTCACTCTTTGGGACGGCTGGCTTTTCTCATAGGGGGACAAATGGGGAGAAGAAATTATTTCTTCCCCTTTGCTACTAAGTAAATTTTTGTGCCTCTAGGGTCATCTTTCATGGGCACAAGTACCTCTAAAAGGTCCACCATTATAGCATTTCACTTCTGTGCAAAAATAACTCTGGATGAGAGCTATGTAATAAAACTGGAGATTTCTCAGCATAAATAGTCTACCATCTAAGGACAACCTCCAGGGAAGGTGCCAGATCTTTCTTACTCATCCCTAGAGGAAGACACAGCATGGACTGGCCCATGAATATGGACTGGTGGGCATTTCTAAAGCTCTGAGGACTACTTCGGATTGGGAGATATTTTTGGTTATTTTCCTGAGCCTCTGAACATTTCCCCCTCTACCATTCATTCTTTCATTCATTGAAAATGACTTTCTGCATTTCTGTTTTGTACCAGGCACTAGCCAAGGCACTAGGGGGATGTACTGTAGACAAAAACAGATTGGTCCTGTCCTTCTAGACTTATATGAAAAGTGGGGATAATGAATGATCAAGATAAAATGAATACAACATGTTACATGTTAGATAGCGCCGTGAACAAAAATGAAGTCAGGTACAAAGATTAGGAACGTGGTGACAGAATGCTGGTGGCATGTGACGGAGTTTGGTCGGAAAAGTCCTCGTGGACATGGCCCACAATTCAGCAGCGTCCTCAGGTGACAGCCTGGGGGATGAGGGTGTCCAGAGAAGAGAGAGCAGCAAGCACAAAGGCCTCGCAATGAGAACGCGTTTGGTGTCTCGAGGATGGACAGGGAGCCAGTGTGGCTGGAGCCCAGGAGGAGCCAAGAGAGAGCAGTGGGTGTCTGGGGCCTTCCAGGCAATGATAAGACTTTGGTTTTTACACTGAGGGAAATGAAAACCCAGCAGAGGGTTTTGAGCAGAGGAAAGACAACATCTGGATGACTTTTTTCCAAAGAGTCCTTGGAACTGCAGTGTGGACAGTGGCTGGAAGGGGCATGGGAGCACGAGGAGAGCAGTTAGAAGAAGGTGGTCTCGGTGATCCCCATGGGTGGTAAGGGAGGGGCCTGAACTCTGGTCATAGCATGGAGGTAGAGAGAAGTAGACCGAGCCTGGATATGTTTTAATGTGTGACAAACCATACTTGCTGATTAATGAGTTCAGAATTATGAGAGAAAGCAAAGAGTTAAGGAAGACTGAAATTTTTGGCCCGAGCCAGTGGAAAAATGGAGCTTTTATTTAATGAACCTGGGAATACAGTTGAAGAAGCACCTGTGGGGAGAAGAAAATGTAGAAGCTTAAGTTCTGGCCACACTAAGGGTAAGATATCTAGTAGACCTTCAAATAGAAGTGTTGAGTAGGCAGTTGGGTATGACTCTGAGGTTCAGAGAAGTCCAGTCCTCATACATGCATTTAAGTCATCAAGTCTGTTTAAGTGGTATTAAAACCATGACATTGGAAATAAGTATAGATAGAAAAGAGATCTGAGGACTGATCTTCCGATACTCACTCCGACATTAACAAGTCAGGAAGATGAAGGGCAACAGTGCAGGAGAAAGGAGGAACAGCCAATGAAATGAGAAGAGAAGCTAGAAATGTATCCTGTTGTGACCAGTATCAGAAAGATACAGTTCCTGGACATTCTCTGCTTCTTCCAGGCCCTGTGTGTCTCTAACTTTGAGTTTCTCCTGCAGAGGTAGCAGCAGACTGCTGTCACAGTGGACTCAGCGATGCAGAGTCCTCATCCCATCCTATGTCCTGAGTGAGTTTCTAGGGAGATCCTTTGGTCTATTGGCCAGGAGGAATCAGGACTACATTTCAGGTGGCAAATGGTCTTAGACCATTCTAGTAATTAGGATAGAGGAGGTTTGCTTATGAATGGAAGAAGAGTGGAGACTCTTTAAATTTTGAATCCACAAAGCAAGAACATACAGATATCCTTCAGTTTTAAATCTGAATTGGAAATCCAATCTTCCAATGAAACAATGAAACCTGCTGGCATTTCTGGGGAATTATGAAACCACTCCCTGAGCAGCTGTTATCTATTAGAAACTGAACTGCTGTGGCTTCAACAGAAAATATTGGAAGGAAGAGACCATTGTTTTACTGCAATTAGAATGTAGCCTGATGTCTTGGAAAGAATGAAAGCCTTGATCTTGGTTCAAATTCCAGATCTGCTCCTGGTTAGTCATCTGTCTGACTACTTAAGAACTTGGATCTCAGTTTTTTCATCTATAAAATGGGCATAATTTTTCCTTACTTATAGACATTAGAAAAATTTAAAGTGTGGGTAGTGCCTTATTATGGGCTTAGTTAGGGTCATTTTATTTTATTTTTATGCAGTTGCTTTTAAAATCATTTAAGGTAAAAACATATATTTATTACTGTTTTTAAGTTTTTATTTAAATTCCAGTTAGTTAACATACAGTGTAATATTAGTTGCGAGAGGGTCAGTTGATTTTATTTGTTTTCTTCTAGTAAGGAAGGCCTGGGGGGTCTTAGGGAGGTTCAATAGCATCCATTGTAGGCATAGGTGTGTGCCTCCAACTCTGAAAATTGTCCTCTCTCAAGGACTCCTCAATCCCTTTGGAGACACAAAGTTGTTTGCATGAGACATACTGAAGAGTCCTTTGGTGAGAGACAGTCTAAGGGGGGGAGAGGAAGCTTCGAGCATGATCTGGGCTGAGCCAAGAAGGATGGATAGAGAGTATGGACTACAGGCAGTTCAATGAAAACCCATTTAATTTGAACCCTCTCGTTCATTCAACAGAAAATTGTCAGGAACTACCGCCGAGAAAACAACAGAAGTAGTTTTTGTCCTCAAGCACTCTCAGGCCTGTAGGGTGTTTGAGCTGCCAGAGACATTCCTGATAGGTTGTTGTGAGTTCTCTGATGATGGGCAAAGGCCCTGTGGCAGCACGGAAGGGAGGCCTCTCATAGTAGAGACAAACCTGACAAGCCAGGGTTTAATTCAGGATGAGCTTTGGAGAATCAGATCAATCATGAGTCAAGAAGAAAAAGAAGAGTTGTCTTCTTTGAAGAAGTGGCAACATCTTCGTCATGTTCCCGTCATGGAGGCTCTGGGGAGGTGCTTGGCTGGTTCCAGCTAACTATGCATCATGAGGAAGGAAGACCCTGGCTTTCCCATATTTTGCAGCCGGCATCTTCCTTCACTCCCCTAGGGTTGTGTTGGTACCTCCTCCTGGCCAGCTTATATGTTGTCCCGGTTAGCGCAGGGGAATCAAGATGGGATTTGAAGCCAGGGGACTGAGTTTGAATC
Organism: Mustela erminea; assembly: GCF_009829155.1. Taxonomy (NCBI): domain Eukaryota; kingdom Metazoa; phylum Chordata; class Mammalia; order Carnivora; family Mustelidae; genus Mustela; species Mustela erminea. The sequence goes on from NC_045622.1 coordinate 72,999,010, forward strand.
TCGGCATCAATCTTGGCAAGCTGTGAGGGCAGCCGAAGTCCATTTCCCCAAAGGTAGAACCGGGGTCATGATGCCTCATGTGCAGGTCATTGGAGGATGACTAGCTTGTGTAGTACCTCTGTGGGAGTTAGAGTTTGAAAAAGCTATGCCTTCCTTACACCACTTTACCGTCATCTTCTGGCCTGTGACGGGAACAATGCCCCTAGATTGACACAGGGGAACACATTATCCGTTCTAAAATGGTAGCTGCTACTGCTATGATCATTGTTGTCGCCTTGGTGCAAAGTAGCTCCAGCTGGACCTTTTGGTGAATTAGCTGGATCAGCCTGATGCCTGATGAATCAAACTTCAACACAGAAGCTCCTCTGATGAGCTAATATATAACCACGACAACAGGCAGGGGGCGGATGACAGGAGCTGTGTCTTCTTATTAGAGCTTCTGTAACACTCGGTGTCAAAAACTGAAGGTCATCGAAACATTGACCATCTCTAAATTATTGTGTTGCCAAAATAAGTCCTACTGCAGAGCAGACTGTCTCCAGCCATTGGAGATCAAAATAGAACCTAATGGATTTAGGAAGCAATCAATGCTACTAAAGACATTTGTGGGTTATAGCCCATAAAATATTAATTCTCTCTGTTTGTCTTTAAGAATATATTTTATATGTTAATGCATTATTGAAAGATGCTTCTAATATTAGGTGACTTAAGACCTGAACATGGAAGGACCAAATTTATTTTTCTCTGTGATATAAATGTAAAATGAAAAGACAACACCCAAGCCCACTAACCATGCTGTCAGCCATGAGTCGAAAGCTGGGGAATCCAGCTGTACCCTTGTATCATGAAGTGGTTTTATTTGCATTTGGATGGGCAAATAAATAACTTATGTATGACGTTTCCCACCTAATAAAATGTTTCACTGTCGGATTTACTAGGCATGTTTATGAAATCACAACTGTACAGCTCAGCTTTATTTGGCCTTAATGACATCAGAACAAGGGAGGGTTGTGTCTGGACATTCAAGGTACAGAATGTTGCAATTGAAGGAGGAGAGATTGCTGATCAAAGGAAGCCAGGGTCATCCGGAAGAGGGGGGGCAAATTGGTTAAGATCAACTCAGAATTCACCTTCTGGGAAGAAAGTATTGTGGACATGTGGGTTCTTCTGTGAGTCAGCATGGTAGGATCAATAGAAAAGTACACAGGGCATATATTTCTTGGTATATTTCATGAAACACAACATTCTGAAAGAAATGATTTGCTGCATTTTTTAGGGGGCCACAGAGCACTGTGAGAATTTGAGCCATGGTGCCACACTTAAGACGCATGGTCATATCTACATGCATACAAAATTCTTCACTTGATTTCAGAGGGTTTGTCTTCCCCTACAGAAGACTCTTGGCTTGGATCAAGTCCAGCCATCCTGTTTTCACTCAGAATGCTGAAGCTCGAAGTGGTGGCCTGCGCAGGATCACACTGTTCCTGGTACCTTATCCCAATGCCACCTCTACAGTTGGTAGAAGGAAGTGTCCATGTGGCATGGAGGAGTGTAGACTTTGGATCAAGACTGCCTTGGTTCATATGGGGGTATGCTACTTTGTGGTTTGACCTTGAGCAAGTTATTTATTTCTCTGTGCCTAAAATTTCCTCATGTGTTAAAATGAAAGTAATAATAGCACCCACTACACAGACTTGTTGGTGTGAATAATAAAGGGACTGATATATGGAGAGTTTGGTGCTTGAAACGTAGTAAGCACTTTGTACATACTGGTTTCTGTCCTTGTGTGTCTAGATCAAGGCCCCCTGCTATGTGCTTTCATGGCTCTTTTTATGTTTTTATGTTTTCTCAGTCTGGTTCTTTTCCCCCTTGTTATGCCTACAGTGTAACTGATATAGCTTTGAAATGCTCTTGACTCTATGTTGCTTATTTACTTTTGGTCTGTTGTGGTGTAAACAGATACTGCTTCATCCCCAACAGTTAGAATGGCTCGTGGTACGTGGTAAGCCATCAATAGGCATTTATTGCATGAATGAATGAATGAATGAATGGCTCTTATTATAATCTGTCGCTGTGTGCTCATGTGATTAAATAGCATCGGTCTCCCTCCTACACAGGAACCTCCATGAGAATATCAAAGTTCTTTCCATCCCTCAGCGCTGTGCCTGGCACATTGGGGGTTTTCAATAAGTGTATGTTAGTTGAGTGTACAAATGCTTATATGGAGAAAGGAGAGACTGAGAATAACAAAGGGAGCATAGAGAGAAGAGGGAAGAGGAGAAAGCATGATTTTTAAGGTCCAACATTTATGACACTTACCTGTTCATTCATAACTAAGGCAATAGGGGATGTTGGTGAAGAGCCCAGAATCCAGAGATGGTGTCAACCCCCATTTCAGCTGCTTATACTGTATAAATATGGGGCAACTTAAACTCGCTGTGCCTCTGTTTACCTATCTGAAATATGGGGTTATATTTATAGGATCGCTAAAAGGATGGTGAGTTGACCTCTGCAAAGTGCTTAGAGCACTGACAGGCAAATAGTAAATGCTCGATAGATGACAGAGGTAATTATCATGTATTTGCTAGTTCAGCAAAGATTTATAGACTATTTACTACCTGCCAGACCCAGATATACAGAACAATGCCCTCCTCCTGTGGGGAGCTCAAAATCTTCTAGGAGAGACAGAGAAGCACATCAACAGTTATACTCTGGGGCAATGGAGTCAGCCAGGGGGTAGATCTGGCACCCTCGCCAGACCTGGGTCCAAGGCACAGGGACATCGAACATTCCAGAGAAGGGGTGGGTGGGGGTGGAAGAAAAGCTGAGGTTAACCTAGTAATAGAAATGGGAGGAAGGGAATTTCCCATAAAGGAACAGGCACTCAGCAACACACTATGTTTGGGAACAGCAGACAGAACCAGAAGCCGTTCAACCATTTAATTCATCCCTTCCATATTCACTGAGCACCAACAATGTGTGTGCACTGAGGGTAGCACAGAGAACCAAATGGGCTAAATCCTTGGTGTCAGGAAGCCTCTATTCTAGCATGGGAAGACAGACAGTAAACTGATGTGGATATCCTCTGTCATGTGGCTGGGACCACGCTGGGGGAAAACCGAGCAAAGTGAGGGCTATAAAGGGTGCGGTTAGGGGAAGGGCTATTATTTTTGATGGGGTAGTAGAGAAGGCCTCTTTGAGAAGTGACATTTGTACAGAGCCTGAAGGACGCGAAGGAGGGAACCATGTGACTCTCCAAGTGGACACTGGTCTGAGTAGAGAGTCAGTCCCTGAGGTAGGAGCGGGCTGGGTCTGCTGGAGAAATAGCGAAGAAGCCCGTCTCGTCAGGGTGCGAGGGGAGAGGGAGAGGAGGTCAGGCAAAGGCGCGGCCGGATGCTGTTGGGTCTCAGGATGCCACGGTGGAAACCCTGAGCACAGAGTGGGAAGGAAGACAGAGCCCTTGGGGTTCCGATGCCTGGGCCCCTGGTATAAGCTCTGCTGTGTGATTGGATTTTCTTCATGAGGGCCAGGAGAACCATGAGCAACAGGACGATAATGTATTTAACAATGATAACTCTACACTGAAGAGTTCATCAGAGGGGATGGGCATCAGGTGAGGAGCTCACAGGGTCACCTAGGTGAGAGAGGAGGGTGGCCTGAACTTGGTTGGGGGAGGGGAGAAGAGCTGATCTCACCTGCACCTGTCTCCCTCACTCTTGGCAAGCTCTTTTCCCTCCGTGGCTTGCCAGTGCCTCACATGGAGTAAGCATTGCCTCCTGAATTGAATTGTGGGTGGGAAAGGTCAGAATTCAGTTGTGGTAGCTCAAGAGGCCGACAGTGAGACAGCACCTTGCAGCTCGCTGTGAACGCTTTCATAGATACAATTTCTGCAGCTCCAAGCCTAGGTTTATAACAAAGAGGCATTTCCATCCCACATGCTGCCTTGCAAATCAGATTATTTTTTTTGAAATTAATGTCATCTGTCATTAACAATTTTTTAAATGCGCCTTTGTCTCTGTTCTTGGAAAACATTCTTAATTTTTATGCTAAATTGAGTGATCACAACCCAAGAGCTCAGCGATTTTGCACTTTAAACATTTACTTCATGATTTATTTCCTTCCCATGAATTCATGATTAAATTTTAAATCCACACTCCTATTCAGCAGGGAATCTCAGAACAGAGGGTAAAATGACTTTTTTCTTTCTTTTTCTATTTTTAAGTTTTCTTTTGGAAGTGTTGTCTGTCTGGTCTTCAAAACCCCATCGCTGAACGTCTGCCTCTCCTTCTGCCCCATCCACCTGTATTTCCAGTTACATAAAGCAGTGGACAAGGAAGGGGTGAGCACCAAGGACAGAGGCAAAAGGTGGCTGACTTGTCCATCCTAGATACTTTGGCCCTAGTGCCTAGAGGAGAGGAGTTGGCATTAACTGTCCCAGGAGAGCTCAGAATCTCCATGCCTCTGAACATTCAGGAACAAGAAGAGAAGTACTCATTTACATGATTACTGAGGGCTGCTGGCTTCAGATCTCCAGGTCCCCCCAAACGGATAAGGAAGCAGATGTTTGGGAGGGATCTTCCAGGAAATTGATAGTTTTTCACCCCAATTTTGACACTGGACTGACTCCCTCCTCTTCTCCTTTCCCACCTGGGTCTCCACCCCCACCCCTCCACGATAAATGGTTCCTTCCTTTCTGTAGTGGGTGCTTCTGTTCTCCACTGAATTCTTCCAGCAGTCAGGGCTGCATTTACGCTTCTGTGAAGGACTGGTGTCCTTCAGGTTTGTTTGTCCTGAGAGCCTCTCCCACTGCACCTTGCCAGAGAACCACACCTTAACCACCACCCCACCCCCCGCCACAGATGCTTGAAAACCCCATTGAAAGACAGCCTGACACAGGGGAATAAGCCACCTTTGAGATTCATACAGGCCTAGGTTAGGAGTTTCTACTTCCTAGCTGTGACCTTGGAGGAGTTCTTGAATTTTTCCAGACCTCGGTCCCCTCCTCTGTCAGATGGGATTAGCAGTACTTGGTCTGTAAGATCCGTGTATATCCCAGCATAGAGTAGGGGCCAGAGAACAGTGGTTGTTCTCATTTTCTCTGTTTTTATGAAGTCATTGGGGGAAGGCTTTGGGTCTCCAAACAGCCCTGTAACATTGTAAAGGTTATTTAGGAGCAATGCTATATGATGCTGTCACCCAGAATCATCTTGTACAGATTGCTTATCAGATAGACGAGATGGGGCTGTGGTGAGAGGAAACGCATTGCATTGTGTGCGTGTGTGGGGGGGTGGGGAGATGGGGCGGATATGCAATCTAACTCTGGGTACAAAGAAACAAGTAACTGGGAAGAGCTATTGGGCACCTGTGAGGTAGGCACAGGTGCGACACGTTTTGCCGACTTCCAGTGGCTGGCTTTGCTTCCGTGTTCTTACCTGGCAGCTTGGGCCACCTGGTAGCCTGCTAGGCTCAAGGGAGTGCACAATTTGGACTTAGCAGGTTTGAATCCAAGCATGGCCACCAACTGGCTAGGTGAGCCTGCATAGGTGACTCTCTCTGATCCCCAGTTCCCTCATCTGCTTCAAGAGGGACTTGCGGGGGCGCCTGGGTGGCTCAGGGAGTTAAGCCTCTGTCTTGGGCTCAGGTCATGATCCCTGGGTCCTGGGATCTAGCCCCACATCGGGCTCTCTGCATTGTGGGGAGCCTGCTTCCCTTCCAATCTCTGCCTGCCTCTTTGCTTGCTTGTGATCTCTGTCAGTCAAATTAAAAAAAAAAAAAAAAAGAGGAACTTGCCTATGAGGGTGTGGGAAGAGTGAATGGTATCAATGAGGAAAGCCTTCTGAAGAATGACAGGTTACTAAGCAAACCATGGCGAGGGATGTTCTCCAGGGTGACCTGCTCAGATGCTTCCCGGGGTCTCCCTGGAACGCTCATTCCCTTGGGATGGGCTCATGTCCCCAGGAGTCTCCTGCTGTTACCCCTCACCCTGGCTTCTTTTCTGCAATTAACCAAGCTCCTTCGTCTCTTAGAAACCCTACCATCACCACTGCCTTTTAGGGCACGTGGGCCTCACTGCCGGAGCACCCTGTAGTCAAGAGGGTTTAATTTGCTCCTGGCCTTTAAAACACACCCATAAAGGCAGCAGGTACTCATGACTGTTTTGGGGGAAATTCTCTGGAATCACCTTTTTCCCCATCTGCTCCTAATTCTCCGGCACCCTCTCTTATCTCTCTGGCCCCAGACTTCTACTGCACATGCCAAATACCGTATCTACCTCTGCTCCCTTATTTTGGGATAACTTCCAAGCTCTCTCCTAGAGATTTGTTTCTGGTGTCCTGTATGGCTTTCAACTTTAACTCATTTGCTCTCTGTCTCTGAGTGCCAGACGCAACCTCATTTGGATGAGGGCAGATGGAGGAGATGGGGATCCTGACCTTACCCTGGCAGGACGTGCGGCCCATTTGGAATAGCTGAGTCCTGCCGGTGTGAAGGGTCTTTCTCTGCATATTTTCTTATTCATTTTATGAACAGTTTCAAGCACTTACTGTGTGCCTGGCAAATAAGGCAGGTCCTGCCCCAGAGGAGGGGACAGTCTAGGAAAAAGTAACACAGTGTCAACAGTACAGCCAAACAGGGTGGTGCTGTGACAGACCAGCGGGGAGCAGCACTGAATCCCAATTTCCTGGTGATCAGGGAAGACTTCTTGGAGGAAGCCAATCATGGATGAGACATAAAGGAGGACTCGGAGTTAGTCACATGAAAGAGTGGAGAAAAGAGTGCTCCAGGGACCCTCAGGCTTCTGAGTGAGTGAGGTGTGGCAGGAGTGAGGCACAGGGTGGAGGGATTTTAGGGGTGCACGCTGGGTCCAGAATGTGAGAGGGTGTGTAAGAGTGCTGAGGAGTCTGGACTTTCCCCTCTGGACAATGGGGAGCCGTGGGATGATTGTACCCTAGAGCGATTTGCACCCTGGAGCGATCACTGCTGCTGCTGCTGGAGTCTAGTGGATAAAGCCTATGCCTGGGCTGCGGGGGTGATGGATGACCTCAGCCCTTGGAACTGGGACCCTTTAGAGAGTTCCCCACCCCCCACAACCCCCAGGCGCCCCCCCTTCCAACTTGCCACTTAAAAATGAAATGCCAGCCTTCCTTCCCCTCCACACTTGGCGTTTAGTGTGTCCCGGGCTTTGTCCAATCAGCACCGGCTGGCTTAGTGCCGCTCCGTTCCCTGGCTGGGGCCTGATAATGCGTGTCCTCCTTTGTTTCATTGTTCAAATATGTGTCTGCGATGTGGTTGGGACTGATAAGTAAAGAAAATTGTGTAGCTTAACAGCAGACATTTCATGACCTCCGGAGTCCCCCAAGATGCACGCTCCCAGCAAATTGTCGGCAAGCCCATTTATCACCGCTCTGACCTGGGACTTGGTGCGCATTTCCCTATGAAAACAAGCCGGCGCCGTCAGTTCCCATCTGCCCTGGTGCCACCATAATGAAGCGAGCTTTAACTAACCCTGGTACCCACTGAGCGACCCCATCACAAATGGCTTTTGGGATGAAGACACCTGCACCTAGAATGCATCCTCTTCCTAATGGTGGATTCGTGTGGAAATCCAATACACCCTTGAAGCTTTATTTATTTTTGGCTTAGGTAATTGGATAGCATTAATTATTTATATTTCATGTTGCAAGCGGGCAGAGAAAGGGCAGGCCAGAGGGAGGTTGGGAGACAGGCTGCCCACCAACTGGGACCCTAGAAAGTGGCAAAAATATTCTAAACTTGATGAAGAAGGGGTAATCGTGTGCCGTATTCCCAATAAATTTTGTTAGAAATTTTTTGACATGGTTTCTCAGAAACTGGTGACTCATAAGACAAAAATCATAATTTATCATTCTTTGGGAAGTCCCTTGTCAGTGCAGTTCCTGCTCCCCCAAACCTCATTGCACACTGTGGTCATGCCTTCAGGGATAAGAGCAAGCTGCAAACCCTTATTGGAACATTTACCACATGCCAGGGCCTGTGTTTAGTAGCCACTAATGTTTGAACCTCACAGTTGCGTGAATTATCTGTTTAATTATTATCCCTATTTTATAGATGAATAAACTGAGGCCGGAGAGATTCCGTATCTCTCCCCGATCACAGCTGATGCATGACAGAGCTAGGACTTGAACCTGGGCCTGGCCGACCCAGAGTCTTCAGCCTCTTTTTTTCTGAGGATGTTAATCTTCCAGACTGAAGACAGGCACCCCTCCGAAACGGTGTGTCCCACTGGGGTTTTAAGCTGCGTGGTAGGATCAGGACGAAGAAGTGGATAGAGCTCCCTCTTTTATACTTGGCTTTCTTTATGAGTTGTGAAGCTAAAGGTTACTCTGTTAATTAAATGGGGAAGAAAGGAGACTATTGGAGGATCAGTGGCAAAGTGACTCCAATTAAACCTTTAATGAGTATATTAAGCCATGTAAATCACACGCCTTTTTTTTCCCCTTTGGGAACATCAGCGTCCCTTGGTGAGCAAATCATTGGCCTACCCCGTGTCAGCTGGGGCCTCCAGGAAGCTAGAAACATGGTGTATTCTGCAAGTAAAAAAGCTGAATGATGTTTGAGGATTTAAGGAAAAGCAAGTAAGAAAGAATCCGCTTTTGATCACTGGTGTTTTACTAAATGTGACTTCTAGATTTAACAAAGCATGGAGACCCATTGAGGTGTTGCCTTTCCTAATGTTGCATGAACAGGACTTGGTTTTCTTTGAGACTCTGAGCCACTGCTGGCAGTCCCCTAAGCTCTCAGCTGTGTTCTTGGGTGGTGGGTGGCATCTGGAAGCTCTCCTCTTGTTCCCGTCTCTAGGTTGAAATAGCCATGGGTTGCCTGGAGGGGGCTTGGAAAGGATGAAAGGAGGGTCTCCTCCTCACTAAATGGAGTGGGGGAGGCCATGAGCCAGAGTCCACGACTCTGGACTATGTAAGCAATCATTCATTCATTCATTCACTCATTCATTCAGCAGATCCTCATAGAACCCCTAGAACACTCTAGGGTCCATGCCCTAGGATTTATCATGGCTATTTAATTTAGTTTTCTCAAAACCCTTGGAGATAGACTTTCTGACCCCCACCCCCATTCTAAAGATGAAGAGACAGACTCAGAGAGGGTACTTACTTGCTCAAGGCCACACAGACAATCTGTTACAGAGTTGGAACTTGAACCAAAGCCTAATTGGTTCCAAAGTTTGGGATCTTTACTTGATGTGGAGTAGGAGAGAAATGGCTGGATGTCCTAGGCTAGGCCAGGCAGGATTCAGGATTCCGTGGGAGAGGGGTGGGAGTCCTGGGACCAGACTGGGGGCCAGGAGCTGGGCACAGGAGACTAGATCCTACAAAGAGAGCCTGGGATAGCACAGCCCTTCTGTGCCCCAGGCATGGAGCTGCTTCTCTAACTTCCCACCCATACTTCGTGCCCAGCTGTAGGGATGCCGACAGAGGGGGGCCCTTCCCAAGAGATTGGAAGCAGGTGGGGCAGTATTTTGGGATGTGGTATAAAGGTGGAGAATGTTTTGTATCAGACAGCTCTCGTGCCGCTTTGCTGGGGTCCTTCCCCCCCTTTTATCTATCGTATGGAACTTTATTTTGACTGTCTGCTGGTTTTCATCTAATCCCTGCTTCTTTATGTATTCAACACGCACTTAAACAGTATTAAGCATGCTGCGCACTATTCTAAGCACTTTATAAACACTAACTTGTTTAATCTCTAGATTAACTACTAAGTAGATACAATTTTTTAAAAGGATTTATTTATTTATTTTAGAGAGGGAGAGGGGCAGGGGAGAGGTAGAGAGAGTCTTAAGCAGACTCCATGCTGAACACAGAGCTCCAAGCGGGGCTTGATCTCACGACCCTGAGGTCACGACCTGAGCCGAAACCAAGGGTTAGATGTTTAACCTACTGCGCTACCCAGGTGCTTCTGCTAAGTAAATATTATTATCCCTATTTTAAAAATAAGGAAACCAAGGCCTGGAGGGGTTAATGGACTTCTGCAAGACCACATAGTCAGGACATGGCTAAGCTGGAATTTGGACCCAGAGGACCTGGCTTCAGCCTCTGGATACTTGACTACAACATTGTGCTGATGATTCAGACAACCCTCTGATGGGATAGTGTCATTCCAAAGAAAAATGTAGAAAACCAGAAATACTTGGAGGCATGAATAATGAAGGCTTAATGGACGGACTGCTGCATAATAGGGCCGATGTTTGGAGGCAAGACATTGTGTGCCTTCCTTCCCATTACACTTCAGACCGGGGTGGGGGAGGCCAGACCTCCCTTAGGGCTAGGCTTCCTTGACACAAGAAGGGTTCTTCCCCTTGCTGAATCACTGGACAGAGGTTTCCTGAGCACCTAGTATATACGAGGTACTGTGCTGGCTGGTGAGGACTGAAATGAAACCTCTTTACTCAAGAAGGTCAAAGTTGAGTGTAGGGGACAGAGAAAAGGGCCGTGTGTGATAAGGCTTGGGGTGAAGTGTCAGGGGAGTTTAGTGGGTAAGAGAATAGGCTTTGGCACCGTCTTTACCTCGATTCAGTCCGGCTCCACTGAAAACCAGCGATGCCTCAGTCTTTTCATCTGTGAAGTGGGAGTAACAGGTTTTGTTTGTTTGTTTGTTTGTTTTTTGCTTTTTAAACCTTGTCCAATTCATGAGAATTGGATGCTGTGGCTGCCATTAAAAATGAACACTGATGGAATGTGATGATTTTCCAAAGATCCAGATGGTGGGAGCACAAGGCCAGATTTCTAGACGAGGTTTATATTCTTCTTACTTATTTATTTATTTTTTAAAAGATTTTAATTATTTATTTGACAGACAGAGATCATAAGTAGGCAGAGAGGCAGGCAGAGAGGGGGAAGCAGGCTCCCTGCCAACCAGAGAGCCCAATGCAGGGTTCAATCCCAGGACCCTGGGATCATGACCTGAGCCAAAAGCAGAGGCTTTAACCCACTGAGCCACCCAGGTGTCCTTACACACATGGGGTTATATTCTTAAGAGGCGTGGCAAAGCGTAAGAAGACTTGCCTTAGCCCTGGCAGGTTCCATTTAATCATGGTCCCGGGCATCTGGAGGTGTCTGCTTGGATAGTCATAAATTCTCCCAATACAATTGAGACAAATACCATTTGTCCAAAGAGGACTTGGCCGTGCTTTTTGTCACCCACAATATTTAGAGCGGTAGCTCACTCTTTTGTTGAAAGCTGTTGGTCTTTTTTTTTTTTTCCGCCAAATTGCTCTTTAGAAATACGGGCCCTCTATCATTTGATCAGTTGCCCTTCATTACCCGCCTGACCTCTGTTCCTTCTTTCAGAGCCAGTGTTGATGTGTCCTCTATAGAGAAGCCGTCCCCGCCTGGCTGGGGCAGAGGGCTTTGTACACAATGTGCCGTTCCTATAGCTGTGTAGGAGTGCTGCGATCGGCAGAGTACACGAGTAACCCCAGGAAGACGAGGCAAGCACGTGATCCAGCTTTGGAGCATTGTTAGACCCAAGGATTAACAATCAAAATTAAAATTTAAAAGTAATTAAATTCAAATTAAAAAGTAACTAAAATCCATTACTTACATGTCCTGGAGACACCAAAGATACTCATCATCGTCTACCGCAAGCCTTGGCAAAATTCCCTTTTCTCTCCTCTCCGGTTGCAGCCAACCCCTCTCTCTGCCTCAAACCCCAAATCTCCTAACACATGATATGCAAGAATTTTCTGCCTTTTTTCTCCCTTCTGTGTGTTCTCTATTCCTTGTCTGTGGATGTAGTTTCTTTCTTAGCAAGCAAAACACCTTTTTTCTTTAAGAGAACAAAGCAGGAAAACTAAGATGAAAACTAAGGATTTTCCTTAGTCGGTGGAGATGAATATAAACATGGAAACACTTAAAGTCCATCAGTTTTTGTCCCACCACTCAGGCTCCAGACCTCTCCACTGTGAGAGCCTTTGGACTGAGCAGGCATTGAGCAAATCGTCGCTGTAGCCTCTGTTTCCTGAGGTAATGGGGAAGGAAGAAGGGCAGGAAGCATAAATATTCATTTGCTTGTTGAGACTCTATATTCATGGCTCTGGTTGAGTTCCAGGATCATCTTTCTTTCTTTCTTTCTTTCTTTCTTTCTTTCTTTCTTTCTTTCTTTCTTTCTTTCTTTCTTTCTTTCTTCTTTTTTCCTACAATGAAGAGAATCAAGGGCATGTGTGCGGTATCAGATCTGCCCTGAGCTGGTCTGGAATGCAGGGAACAGGTGTTGGTGCTGCGGGGGCAGCTTCCCAGCCCTGTGGAAGCCTTCATGTCATCTCCAGCTCTTTCATGTTCTTCAGGCCAGTTAGCTCTGGAGCTCTCAAACCGGTGTGTAGCAGAGTCACCTGGACACGACAGGTGCCACTCCCCAGGTTTCTGATTTATTAAGGCAAAGTGAGTCCTGAGAATCTGAATTTTAACAAGTTCCCAGAGCTGCTGTTGCTGCCTTTGGAGCTGTACTTTGAACACCACTGTGTCAGCAGCAGAATACTTCCATTCCAGACCGTCTTCTGAGCTCACTAGAACTCCCAAGGCTCGGGGTGCCTGGGTGGCTCAGTGGGTTAAAGCCTCTGCCTTCAGCTCAGGTCATGATCCCAGGATCCTGGGATTGAGCCCCACATCCATCGGGCTTTCTGCTCAGTGGGGGTCCTCCCCACCCCCTCCTTCTGCCTGTCTGCTTATTTGTGATCTCCGTCTGTCAAATAAACAAATAAAATCTTAAAAAAACAAAACAAAAACAAAAACACTCCCAAGGCAATTGAAAGTCCCTGGTTTATGGGACATTTAAAGGAACTTTCTAGTAACCAGAATACATTTTCTACCCCTATGCCATCAATAGCATTTCCTTCCCCTTCCCAAATGTATCTAGAATCTTTCTCCTTCATTACAAGACCCCAGAGACATGGATGACCAGGAGCTGGTGTGTGTGTGTCTGTGTGCGTGTGTGTGTGTGTGCATGCATGTGGCTAGGGTGTCTTTGTTCTGTCTCTTGGCAGTCTCTTCTGGCTTCCCTCCTTCTGGTTATGTCCTATTTATTATTTATTAAGAGGCTTTTAGCCCAATCCCAAGGTGCCCTGCAAATGCACTAAGGGGTGGCACATGGGGAGAGGTGACGTGGTGACCAAGCCCTTCCATCTGGTGAGAAGAGGATCAGAGTTAGAGCTTGGTCTGGGGCACAGCCCTTCCTCTGTGTCTGTCCAGCTTGGCACGTCTGCACCTCATGAAGCATCTTCACAAGCTGCCATCCCATTTTTTGGCACAGCATCCAAAGAGAGGCAGATAGGGCAGGTATTACTATCTTGAATGTAAAGATGAAGAAATTAGGGCTTGGTGAGGTGGAATGATCTGTCCAAGGTAACATAGCTTGTGGCTATAGACCAGAGTTTGGAAAGAACCCCCAGTGTCTTTAGAGCAAGATCCCAAAGTCTTGGTTTTGACTCTCTGACATCAAGCTCTTTGCTTGCAGTCAGTCAGTCAGTCACTCAAACTTTCAACCCACTCATGTTTACTGAGAGCCTCCTATCTGGGAGACTGCCTGTCAGGAACTGAGGGTCGTCAGCAGCCAGATCTACATGGTGCCTGCTCTGGGGGAGCTTACAGCCCAGGAGGGAGTCCAGGCACAGAGAGAATGCCACCAAGATGAGCACTGCTGAGGGAGTAGATATGGCACAGAACACACCCCTCACTTTGGACTCCGATAAGGGCTTGCTGATAAATTCTTTTCCAGGCTGAACCTCATATTCAAGAATGAATACTGGTGACTTAGGAGATGGGGCAGAGAAAATCCAAGCAGAGACCAGCATATTCAGGGTCTGCTGGGTGGAGATAGTAGAGCATATTTAGGGAACTGAAAGACCTGTGGGTCTGGTGCAAAATCAGCCAAGGGAAGAGTCTGGAAAGGGAGGCAGCAGCCAGATCATCAAAGGGATTTGGAAGATTTTTTCTAAGAGCTGTTTGGAGCCATGGGAGGTTCGTGGCAAGCCGAGTAATGTGACCAGATTCACATCTGTAATGTGGCCGGAAGGCCAGAGTGGACGCAAGGAGGCCACTTAGGAGGCTATTGTGGGAGGTAGGAGGTGGACTGGCCTCTCGGGGTGGCAGTAATGAGTGAAAGCAAGTGTGGACTCTTGTGATAGATGGTTGGTAGGATGCAGGGCTTTGTGGTCTTTGGGATCCAAGGGAGGGGGAAAGGCAAGGGTAACACTCAGCTGCTGGATGCCCATAACAGAAGTTCAGAGAATGTTTAGGGACCTAAACACATCTGATGGCAGACATATGCCTTGGATGTGGGGTGCCGGACCCTGGAGGTTTGGGGAGCAATGGTCCTGGAGGGCTGGCTCTGTGTTGGAGTGAGGAGTGCCTTTCTCTTTGTACATGGCCCCTGCCTGCAAGCTGGCCATTTCTGGACTATATTCTGCTCATCTTTGTTGTTGAAATGCTATGTCTAACAATCATTTGCTTTTTAGAAACCATGCAGCTTTCCTGCTATCTTTAGAGAAAATGCGCCGCAGGTGAGCCTCATCAAAACCCCTACAGAAACCCGTCATGAGCCACTTAGAAAACTTGGGTAACAGGTCTGATGTGGATGGGGCTCACGAACAAGATTCTCCAGGGAATGTGGGCAGAATGTGTTTCCCCGAAGTTTGCATCCTTCAGGACAGCTGAGAACGGATGCTGGTGCAACAATCCCCTGCTCCTTCCTTTCTGCACTTTGGCTGGTACGAGGAAGGGACCATAGCAGGTGAAACCTGAAGACCTGGCTCTTAGTCCAATGAGAAGAAATGGGGAGTGAGAGAAATGGATATTCCAATTTTTTCCCAGAATTTGTTGGGATTAATAGTTCTCTCATTAATGACATCTTAGTAATTCCTTGTACCAGGCTTAGTAATAGAGGATTCGGGAATGACAGAGGTGAGATGAGGCCCTTTCCTTCTAACAGCCTAGAGAAATGGTTGTAGGATGAGACACTTGCCCAGTTGCTTGAGAGCAGGAATAATTTCTGATTAATTTCTGTGATCTCTGAAACTAGCATGAAGACTGGCAAAGCAGGAGTTGAAAAAATGTTTCTTGAATAAAGGGACGGATGGGGCACCTTGGAGGCCCATTCAGTCAGTTATCTTTCACTCAGGTCATGATCCCAGGGTCCTGGGATTGACCCCCACATCGGGCTCTCTGCTCCACAGGGAGCCTGCTTTCTCCCCCACCTCTCTCTGCCTGCCTCTCTGCCTACTTGTGATCTCTCTCTCTCTCTCTCTGTCAAATACATAAATAAAATCTTTAAAAAAAATTTAAAAAAAGCAGGATGGATGGTTGGTTGAATGGATGGATGGATTGATGGTTTATTGATTGGCCACATGGATGGATAGACAGTTGGATACTCTTTAGTCTTAGGAAATCCTGAAATAATAAAATGTGTGTACAGGATACATTTTGTCATTTCATTGACCAAGTTGTGATCTATTCACTTGGTCTTGCTGATGCTCTGTCATCTCCAACAGCTTAAGAGCCACAAAGATCTGCGTTATTTGGCATTTGAGTTATCAGATGACTTTGGCATGTTTTCCTCTCAGGACTGACCCAGGGTCGTCTACATATTTACACACGTAGTGAGTCAACCACTCAAACATTCTAAATGTTTGACTAAATATATCAGTCCACCATATTTAAACTGGAAGGAACATCAGCGATCATGTAGTTCACTACCTTTTTCTTAGGAATGGGGAATAAGAGAGTTGAGTCAATATCAACTCAGCGAAGGGAATCAGAAGAAAACAGCCCTGAAATTTGTGTCTGGCAATCACTTCACAATTTATATAATAAACTCCTTGCCTGCTTTCTTCAGTTTATTGTGAAGGTCAGATGAATGCACAAGAGCTCAGAGACCAGTGGGTCTAGCTGGTAGCTGGAGAGCAGACAGTAAGGCTCGGGTTTCTCAGTCAGGGTCTAGGCACTCTGCTAGACCACACTGCTCCTGAGAAATGTCATCAACCAATGGGCTTGTTGTGCAGTTTGGACAAGACCAAAATATGGATGATTTATAAACCTACCAGAATGGCTGAAATTGAAAGGGTAAAAAATGCTATGTGTTGGTAAGGAACAACTGAAATGCTCACACACTACCGGTGGGAGTGGAAGTTGGTGCAACCACTTTGGAAAACTGTCAGTAACCACTAAAGCCGAACACGTACACTTACCTGATGGAGCTGTTCCAGTCCAACGTATATGCCCAAGAGAACTGAAGGCAAATATTGTCTAGAGTGTTCAGAGCAACATTATTCATAATAGCCAAGACCCAAGTACTCTACAAATAGCCAGTAAGAGTAGAATGAATAGACTGTAGTAGACATAAATAATGGACTGTTACCCCCCAATGAGAACAAACAGGCTAAAGCTACATGCAAACCAAGAGTGCATTCCGCAGTGTATGGGAGGGCACTGGCGGAGCCTTCCACCCCCTACTCATCACTGCCCACCAGAATTAGACCCCTGAGGCTACTGCTGCCCCTGAAGGCACTGGTCAGTCGCTCATCTTAGCCTCACACTGTGGGAAGCCAGACCTTAGGTTTGACGTGTGGCTGGGGGACCTGGTCCGTTCCTGCTCTCGCCCTCTTCATGCTCCCCCTTCTCCTGTCCCAGACCAGACCCTGAAGCCCTCTCTGGCTACATCCCAGCTGGAAACCATGCTCTGGGTTCTCAGAGATCAATTTCTGCCTCCTTTGCTTGCCGGCTGCAGTCCCAGTGCCCGTCACACAGCTGTCTCCATAACTGCTGTTTACCATGGTGGACCAGACCACACGACTGGGAAACGACACTGTTGCAAGTCTCTCACACACACACACACACACACACACACACACACACACACACACACACAAACATACATCCACACAGGCAGACAAGGGCAGACTCAGAGCAAGAGCTGAATGGAAGCTCAGAGGTCCCTGAGTTCAGCATTTTCCCCAAACAAGGCTCACTTGCCTCTGATGGTGTGCTTCTAAGCATTACCTGGAGTTTGTAATTATCAGTTTATTTTGTTGTGTATTAGGAAAGAGTATGATCAGTGCATTACAATCTTTTTTTAAAAAGTGCATTATAGTCTTGATTCATGTATATCATTGCTTAGGATGATGTTAAAAATTTTAGAACACTTTTGATTCAAAGACAAACATTAAATATTAGTATATATGATATAAAGATACAATGAAAGTCATGAGGATGGAGGTTTGGGAAACACTAATCTAGTGTCCTTGGTTTACAGTGGGGAAACTGAGGCCCGAGATGGGAGGAGCATCATCATGATTTTGACTCCTAACACCGATCCTGTGACAGGTGCCTTAACAGAGAGTTTCTGAAGACAGACATTTGCCTTAGCATGGGAGGTTAAGACACCTTCCCTTCCCTTACCATTCCTTACCACCATCCCTTACCACCAATGAGGGAGCAGAGTCTCTTATGGGGCAGTGATGAAAATATAGGTTTTAAAGCCAGATCAACCTAGAGTCACATCCCAACTCTCCATTTTCTTGCTGTGTGACATTGTGTGTGTTATTTACCTCTCTGAGCTGCAGGTTCCTTATCTGTAATGTAAAACCTTACATGTGCATCGCGGTGCTGTTGTAAGACTTAAAAGAGATGATCAAGTCCCAGGCCCACAGCTGGTCCATCTCTGTCCCTGGAGAGAGGAGGGATTCACCTAAGACAGTGTTCAGAGTCAGAGCCAGACCCAGAATCCAGAGCTCTTTGCTCTGAGGAACCACACCTGTAGTTCTGCAAGTCCTCGCTTCAGTGGCACGGGGCCAGCTAGGAGAAGAGCAGCAGCACCGTTTACCCTGATCCCTGCTGGCTGGCCCGTCTGCCCATGGTGAGAGCATCAGTGATTTTACGAAGCCTTCCTGAGTGGGCCTATGGAACAGTGAGCTGGGTCTCACCAGCCACATGGGCTGCCCGCTTGGGAGGAGGAGCCCACTGCTGTGGGGAGGAATTTAGGGTCCCTGCAAAGGGGAGCAATGCCCCTGTGATGCCAGCCCCAACCGAGGGCGGCTGCCTGTGTAGAGTTCTGGGATGGGCAGGCCCTGGAGGGGTCCATTCCTGTCCAGCAGGAAGCCATTCCCGTAGGCCTTCTGGGGCTACGTGCAAACAAGAGGGTGGCCCTTCGTCGTTTTATGCACTGGCCGGACACTGCAGGTTCTGGGGCCAGCAGGTCCCCATGGCGACAGTTATGCAGGAGATTAAATGGAAATGATACGACCTCATAGGAACCACCCAGAAAATGAGAGGATTTGAGAGCACCCTCCCTTCCTGTTCTTCTTTTTCTCCTTTCCTCTCACCTGCCATTCACGGATTCACTTATTCAAGAGGCACAGTAACACACCAGGAGTGCTCACAGGCGGAGAGCCCTGAGTTCCAGTCCTGACTTTCCCGTTCAATATCTGGTCGATCCGTGTGAAATGGCCATTGTTGTAAGTCTAAAATGGTCGAGAACTGTGGGCAAATTGCTGAACCCTTTCAAGCCTTAGTTTCCCCATCTGGAACTTCACTTGTCTCACAGGATTATAATGCTTAAATTACAATGTATGCAGCGTGTTTAGCTCAGCGCCTGACACATAGTAAATACTACATGTATTTTCTCAAGGGTGAGAGAGAGGTCATTTCCTATGACTTATCTATTACTTATATAGCCTCCGTGAAGTTGTGCCAAATCTCTTGGAGCTTCTGTATCCTTCACCGCTAGACAGAGAGAGTATCTGCCTCAGAGGGTTACTGTATAGATCAAATGAGCTAATGTGTGTGAAGTGCTGGTGGTCGGCACCCAGTAACTTCTGGCTGTTCTTTTTCATTCATTCATTCATTCATTCATTCATTCATTCATACATTTACAGACATCTCTCAGCTAACAACTATGCCAGGCTCTGTGCAAGATGCTAGAAACACAGAGACAAAGGAGACATGGCTCTTTCTGTTAAGAATTTGCTGTCCAGTGGACTCGGCAGGCAAGAGGCTTGTGAACATTTTATGTTTTGGGGAAAATAAGTAAAGACAGAGCTGCCAAACTGCTGGACCGATAGTGTGGGTTTTGTCTGAAGTGCGAGGAGCATTTACTGAGCATCTACTCTGTGTGGGTGCAGCGAACGCATTATCCCGTTTAGCCAAGACCCAACCCATGAGGTAGGTACTACGTGAGGATCCGTACATAGTTCAGAGCTACAGCTTGCTTGCTATTGTCAGTCTACCTCTAGGGTTCATTATCTCTTTACTTCACATTCCCTCCCCCCAGCCCAGGGAGTAGAGCTGGGGGAGGGGGACAGGAGGGCCTGAGGACCTGAATGTAGGAGTCCGCTTGATCTGACTGGCTACGGGTTTCCTTCCTCTGAATTACTCGTGAGTCTATAGAGATATCTGGGGTCAGGGGAGACTTCTGGCAGGTTTTCCCTTCTGGCCTGGGATGGGCCACTTGTGGTTCAGAAATAACTGGGCACCTCCTTAGGGCTTGAAGCTTGAGCTGGAGATCATAAAATAGCATCAAGCCCGTTTAGCTCTAACTTCCCCGTACAAAGATGCTGTGTTAATGCAGACCCTATGAAGCCCCAGATCCCCCATTTCCTGTGTAAGGGGTGATTTGGGATGGAAGTTATATGCTGCTCTGTGATAAACTAATGCTCTTAGAATTTTAGCTATTCAGTGTAGGAGCTGCCTTGGCAGGGAAATTAGACATGGAAAATTTTAAGCTCTGGCCTTATTCATTTTTAATTAATTTTTGTGTAATAAGCTGTAAGCACATTAATATCAATGAGATACTTTCTGCAGTGTGGCTAATATACAGCTCTAAGGAGCCTTGGGTATTGTTTTCCCCTCTATTTGTGTTGAACAAAGATTACTGGTTCCCTAAGTAATATTTTCCGGTTCTTGGGAGGTGAGGCTCTGAGAGAGAATTACATTTTCCCATCAGGCTGGAGCTGAAATGTTGTCATGGACATTTATTTGAGAGCAACAAGAAGAACACTACTCATGGCACTTGTCAAAGATTTCACTGCCAGGAATTAGAGAGTCTTGTACACTCTGAGATGTGGTCAAATGTGGGACCCATAACTCAATAAGCGGTAGAATTTGGAAGGGGATTATTCTAGTATTTTTTTTAAAGATATTATTTATTTATTTGACAGAGATCACAAGTAGGCAGAGAGGCTAGCAGAGAGAGAGAGAGAGGAGGAAGCAGGCTCCCTGCTGAGCAGAGAGCCCGATGCGGGACTCGATCCCAGGACCCTGAGATCATGACCTGAGCTGAAGGCAGAGGTTTAACCCACTGAGCCACCCAGGCGCCCCTCTAGTATTTTTATAAGAAGACCCATGCCAGAATTTCAAAATAAAAATATTTACTTATTTAGGTTAAAGTGGAGTAATTTTGTTATATCCAGACATAACAAAATAGAATGGTATTCTATTCTTCCATTTTTTCATTCATTCATTCATTCATTCATTCTACAGTAATTTGAGAGCCTATTATGCTCAGGGCATTCTACTAGGAAGTATCATGTACACAAATCTGAAATCCAGCCTGGAGTGTAGGAGACTACAGTTTAGTATGGAATATTTTGATATAAGGCAAAGCAATAAGTATCGTCATTGAGGCAAATGAGTGCTGGAACTGTGGATTGGAGAGATTATTTGTAAAAGAGAGAGTATGGACATGACTTTTCAACCAGACCTTTAAGGATGCATCGAACTTAGACTTGTGCAAAAGGAAGGAAAAGCTGTTCTTGGAGAAGGAATAGCCAATCCGTGTCCAAGAAGAGCGGGGACAGGGTCAACAGATCCAAGGAAAATAACAACATGCTTTACCACTGACATATTTTTAATTATGCTCTTCCCTTCTTCAAGAATGCTTTTTCTTTCTTCCAACTGAGTAGGTCCCCTTCCCTCCCATCTAAGGTCAGCCTGTACAAATTCAACTGGCTTGTCTTACACCAGGTAGGGAAGCTATGAGCCAGAGAGTTAGAAGGACATATAACTAGTTGGTTACAGTCTTGACTAGAACTAGATCCTTGTGCTTTAGTCTTCTGTGCATTCTGTATCGTTCTGATCCATTAGGTCACAGAATAATGGCCAAGAAATATGCTTCTAGACATGGGAAACTATTGTGCTCCCAAATGTGGGAACAGGGATGGTTCTGGATAATAGAGGCTTATCCAGAAAACCCTTTTGTTCTCAACCCTTGTTAGTTCTGAATTCTTTTTTATACTCTAGTAGATAGAGTATAAGGCTCATATCAAATTCCCCCACCTGTTTT
The DNA here is from genome assembly GCF_009829155.1 of Mustela erminea. Classification (NCBI taxonomy): domain Eukaryota; kingdom Metazoa; phylum Chordata; class Mammalia; order Carnivora; family Mustelidae; genus Mustela; species Mustela erminea. The sequence continues at coordinate 73,020,325 of NC_045622.1, forward strand.
TTTTGGGTGATTAAAGATGTTAAAGGACCCCAGGCTTATAATTCTGAGCATCAGTTCTTATAGTGCTGTTGTTGACATCAAGCACAAGATAGCTTCTAAAAGTTACTGGGCAGAAAGAACCCTGTGGTGAGACTGTTTTCTTACATTTTTGTCTTTTTGTTTTTATGACAGAGGTAAAGAGGGAAGGAGATCAGGCTTCTGAGTTGCTGAGGGCTCTGATCTAGCAAGGTTTGATTAACTGAAATTGTGATATTTTGGAGAAATGTGCTATTTGGACAACTCCGGCTCAGTGATTTTGAGTAATGGTGAGAGGAAACACGAGTTTGGGTTTGGAGAGACTCTGGGAATGTGGTTTTCTGCAAAATTTGACAGCTTCCTGCCCACCCTCTCCCTTACTCTGTGGTTTTAATCAGTGCTCAGGGCATCCCACAAAGCAGTCTGCATCCCAGCTCTAGATGCAAAGAGCTGTCTCTTCCCCGAAGAGGGACCGGGCTGGGTCACAAGGGAGGTTTCTGGGATAAGTGCTGCTGGCAGTCTCCGAAGGAACCAGCTTTCCCAGGGCCACCGAGTGGCTTCTTCCCCATTACTCTTCTCTGGGAATTTTTGCCATCACAACCCGATACTCCATGAAGGACTCCGTGAAGAAATAAATCAGGGATGCTCCTTGTTCACAGAAAAAATATTGGCCTTTCCACTCCAGTCACTGTTTCCAAAGATACTGTCTCGCCAAGGATAACAACGTCTACCCACAAATGGTTCCATTAGCGAAGAGGGACAGGTCAGCAGGAATCCTGGTGTCTCTCATGGCGAACATGCCAAGAAAGAAATAGGATTCGAGCCTTGGGGGGAGGGAAGCCAAAATAGGCTGTAACCAGCGAGAACCTCTTTGTGGTCCCAGAGAGCAAAGCCATATCATTTTTTGCTTTCTAATGAGTTGATGGACTCCTCCCCTAGGTGCTCTATGATTGTAGGAAATCCGTGTCCCTCTTGAGGTGCTGTCTGACCACCCATGCCACCACATTGTCCAGGAACCTGATGATTTGTATGGTGCAAAAGGTTAGTCATGCTTTCTCCTCTGATAGGAGGAAGCAGTGGTGTTTGAGGGGGTTCACCCCCACTGTTTCCATTACTCACAGCAGCCATTGAAGACTGGTCTTGGCACCTCTCTCACTGAAGGAGAAGATTAAAGAGAAACACAGAGTAAATCGTAGCATGGCACTCTGTGACAACGAGACGGAGACATCTCGGCAGCTGTTGAGGACGCTCTCAGCTTCTGAATTTCCTTTCACTCATTGAACCAAAACCACCCATATGAAAATAAGCCGCTGTGTCTCCTTTGTTCAGCAACTCCCTGTATGCATCTGTCAAGGAAGGTCAGGTCACATGGCTGTGTCCTCCCCTATATAAAAGAGGATGACTGTGCACTTGGCCCTGGTGTCGGGAAGAAATGAGATCGTGCACATGGAGCTCTGCTTGTCTCCTGGTGTACGGTGGAGCTTGGCAACCGAGCAAGACCTCTTTCTTCTCTCCTGCTGCTCCTCCCTTTCTTTCTGTCTTTAATAAGAAATGGAAGAGCACTTGCATCTAGGATTATTGAAGAAACTCACTTTATTTATTTATTTATTTATCTGTTTATAGATTGGTATATTTGAGTATAGCTGACACACAATGTTACATCTGTTTCAGGTGCACACATAGTGACTCAGCTTCTTTAAACCTTACGCGGTGTTCACCACATGTGTAGCTACCCTCTGTCACCATGCACAGCGATTAACATCATTAATTATATTCCCTATGCTGTACCTTTTATCCCTATGACATACTCATTCCATAACTGCAAACCTCAATCTGCCAAGCCCATTCACCCATTTTGTCAATCCCCACCCCAACCCCTTCCCTCTAGTAACCATCAGTATGTTCTCTATGTTTTTAGGACTGACTCTTCTTTTTGTTTGTTTGTTCACTTATTATTTTTTCTTTTTTTAGAGTCCACATGAATGAAATCATATGGTGTTGGTCTTTCTCAGCTTGACTTTTTTCATTTAGCATAACACCTTCTAGGTCCATTCATGTTGTAGCAAATGGCAAGATCCCATCTTTTTTTGTTGTTGTTTGTGGCTGTGTAATAGCCCATGGTGTGTGTCTGTGTGTGTGTGTGCGCGCGCACGCATGTACTACCTCTTCTTTATCCACTCATCTAGTGATGGACACTTGGGTTGCTTCCATGTCTTGGCTATTGTAAATAATGCTGTAGGAACTCTTTTATTTTTAACCAGAACCTTTGCCTAAAAATAAGAGAGCAGCATGTGCAAATTAAAAGCCAAATAGGATCCTGACAAAATTCTTGTTTCCATCTTCAGAATGCAGGTGTGAAACTCTGAAGGGCGTCTCATCGTTGGCACACATGATTGAAAGTCAGGTGGTTTCTGGACGGTGGCAGAAAATAATTGTTTTTGGTTAATTGTCTGGAGAAGGAGTGCAGTCTCCCACAGCCTTGCCAACAGTGTGTATTATCAAGGGTTTTGATATTTGCCATTCCAACTTGTGAAAAATGACATCTCAATGTAACTTGATTTTTTTTCTGTAAGTTATAAGTGGAGCTGAACATCTCTTGTGTATTTAAGAGCCACTAGTCTACCATTACCTGTGAAGTGTCAGTTTATATCATCTGCTTATTTCTTACTGGGTGGTTGATATTTTACTTACTGATTTCTTGAAGCCTTTAGATATTAGAGAGCTCATACCTGTGGAATATGAGCTTCAATTCTCCCCCAATTTATTGTTCATCTTTCTGACTTTGTTCAGAATTTGGACTCTTACGTAGTCCAAATTATCAGTCATTTTTTAAAATTACTTGTGGAAACTTTCCTTAGGAAAGCCTTCTTTATCCTGAGCTTACAAAAGAATTCTCCAGTGATTTCTTCTACTACTATAATAGTTTCCTTTTATATATTTAAATCCTTGAGGGGCGCCTGGGTGGCTCAGTGGATTAAGCCGCTGCCTTCGGCTCAGGTCATGATCTCAGTGTCCTGGGATCGAGCCCCGCATCGGGCTCTTTGCTCAGCAGGAGCCTGCTTCTCTCTCTCTCTCTGCCTGACTCTCCGCCTACTTGTGATTTCTCTCTCTGTCAAATAAATAAATAAAATCTTAAAAAAAAAATAAATAAATAAAAAAAATAAATCCTTGAGATCTTCCAAGTTTTTAATTAAACCCAGAAGTCAGATTTTTTTGTTAAATAGTTCATTCATTAATACTGACAACGAATTCAAATAACATATACACATGTTACGCTGGTCTAACAAAACACGCACATGGGCTAGATTTGCTCTGTGGAGCCCTGATACGCAGTTCCAGACTGTCATCCTGCTGGAAAATGTCAAGTAATGGGGCACCTGTAGGTGTGCTGTTGCTATAAGGTACATCTTCATTTCCACAGTGTCTTTCCAGTCACATCCCAATTTGTCCTGAAGCCTTTGCCCTCTGTGTACCAGTGACTTTGGCTTAGAAGTGTTGTCTGCTGGCCAGTACCGAGCCTTGACAGCCGCTGAAATTTTTGCCAGCTGCAGAGAGGGGCTAATCCGATTAGCCATCACTGGGAATTATCTCCCTGACACGTTCAAGCCACTGTACTGCCTTCGCTGTAGGTAATTGGTTTTGTACCCAAAGAGGTGAGTGCTTATCCCTGGTATGACTTATGCAGACACTGAATTCAGATTCGGATTACCTGATTTAAAAAAAAAAAAAATGCAGTTCGTGTCCTTTCCCTTAAGTGCTTTGAGATCGCTGGGTAAAGGGTGCTACTCAAATATGAAGTTCGATAAGTCCAAATGAAGCTTCCGGCTCTGCTCCCTTTGCTTTCTTCAGGGATGTCCTGAGCCTTACAGTCACCTTTTCTCACCGTCACTCGGTCACCTCCTGGTGTAAAATTTATAAGCAGAGAATCAGGCTGAGAAAGAGAAGGGCTGACTGGCAAGACTGTTAAAGTAGGAAACGAGCAGAGATGTACAAACTAATTGTTGGCAAACACTTTCCCGTGTGATCCTTCCTTCATCTGTATCAAGAAAGCTCTTGCCTAAGAACCTTGATTTCTATGCAGGGCGGTAAGGTGTTTGGAGGCAAAGGAGAGGGATTTCTGCCTGCCTAATCGCAGAGCTGGGAAACTCAATTTGGGTACCCCCCAAAGAGAGGTTGCCTGGGGAGGAGGGGAGCAGGGAAAATCCTTAATGGACCTCCGACTTTTTCCATCCATCACACACGCTCATGAACCCTTCTGTGAAGACATTCTAGAACCGCCCCCAGGCACACTCAGAGTCTTCTGCCTCTCTCGTTAGGGTTGGGAGCTGAATTAGAAGAGGGATCGTGGTTTCTAGATTCTTATCAGCTCCACTCACAGTTCCTGGCACAGGGCTGGTGTATGGTAAAGGTTTACTGGGTGAGTGAAAACTTGTGCCAATGCATTTGTTTATCCGGCAGCTCCTGGTTCTGCCCAGGGGGTCAGGCCACTGGTTACTTGCCAATCAATCAATTAATCAATCAACAGAACTTCAATGAGCTATTATGGAAATGTCCAGGGGCTTAGTAGAAAGAAGGCTGGCTTTGGGGTCGGGAGATTTTGATCCCAATTTCAACTCTGCCACTAACCCAGTGAGTGACTCTGTGAACCTCAGTTTTTTCCTGTGTAGTATGAGGATGTCAGATTACGGCTCTCCACAGTTTCCTCGATCTGCTGTTCTAAAAGTCTGTGGTTTGGGGACTGTAAGGGAGCAGCCCTTGTTCAGTAACGGTAGACATGGGCTGGGCACCCCCCAAATGCCATTTATAGGTCGGCATAAATGCTTCCATTTTAATCCTCGATGCCTCTCTAGGAGGTGAGTATTATTTTGTCCACTTAACAGATGAGGAATAGAAGGCTTAGGACACTGGACAACCAGATTCTCCAGTTTTCTGAACTCAGTAGTTTCCTTCAGGAGAGCACTTTGTTTTTCTCCTGCCAATGCCTTCCATCTCACTTCCCTGTCATTTGGTGACATGCATAGTTTCCAGTCCCTTTCAGCCATTAAAGAGAAGAATTCTCATCTTGACTTATCTGAACGTCCAGTCCAATTTAAATCAAAAACTGTAATTTGATATTCAGCTTAAAGCTTGATTCCCCCCAGCTCTAGCCTGTTCTGGAGCTCAGGGAGCGACACTGGGAATGGGGGAGCACCTTCTGCCTTTCATTCTCCGTGCTCTACCTCCCATCTACCTCCCTTCCTTGCTCCCCCAGCTCTGGGTCCTCGGGGCTGGGAAGAGGAGAAAGGACGGCAGCTGATGCTCTTGGCACTGCTTGCTTAGCTAGCCACTTGTCTTCGTCAAGGTGGTTCTCCAAAGTCAGCTCTTCCACGGAGACGTGGTGGGTCCTCTGAGCTCTCTGCACTGCCCCCCATGACATGCACTGTCCCCTGCCCCAGCTGACCTCTTGGGTGCCTGCTTCCCTCCTCCAGTCCCCTCTCCCATAGTCTTCTTCAGCAGGGTTCTTCTGAGACAATTACCACGTGCTTGGCCCTCACTGGTGCTCTCTGTCCCATGGGTATTGTGCAGCCTTGCCCTGCTGAACGGTGAGTGAGCGGCTAACCCACTCCTCACCCATGTGTCCTCATCCCATCATCACCATTCAGCCTGTGGCAGCAGCTTTCCATTCAAGGACTCTTTCAAAATCCTGGGTGCCTGTTGAATTCCCAAATACTTTCTCACTTCTGTCTGCTCCATTAATGTCAAGGAGTTGTTTTTATAAGTTTCTGGAACTCTGCACACATCCAGTTAAGGAGGTGAGAAGCCATTCTCCCCTCCTGCATGGATCCTCAGTCTCTCGAGGTGGTCCCTCTGGGCCTCCTCAGTTGGCCAGTGAGGGCTGAGGGTGGAAAGCACCACCTTTCTCTCCTTCCCCATTCCTCCACAAATGTCCTCAGAATCATCTGCTCCTGGGGTGTCTGGGTGGTGCCATGGGTTAAGTGTCTGACTCTTGGTTTCGGCTCAGGTTGTGATCTTAGGATCGTGAGATCGAGCCCCGCATCAGGCTCTGTGCTCAGCACGCAATCTGCTTGAGTTTCTCTTTCTCCTCTCCCTCTGCTCCTTCCCTTGCCCCATGTGTGCATGTGTGAGATGTACACGTGCTCTCTCTCAGATAGACAGACAGACAGATAGATAGGTCTGCTCCTCACCGAATCTCCAGCCTCCTCTTACACAGCCTGAGTCCAGAAGGGATCTCAGAGCTAGCTTTGTCATCTCTCAGTAAGTGCTGTCCAGGTGTGTCTGCAGCCCTCTAGAACATGGGCTGTTTGTCACCCATCACCTTTAGCTTGAGGCTTTAGCCGAGATTTGGACAGTGTAGAAAAAGCCCCCTTCTTTAGTCCGACTAGCCTTTACAATGCATATCTGGCTTATTTTAGCTTTATTAATGGCAATGTAGAAGGGCAGGTGGAGGGACATCTCATCTCCCGCCTGGGAGCTGCCAACAGCCAGTTTTGCCTGCTGTCCCTCTGCCCTCCGTGGTCCGATGGCGCCAGGCTGGACTGGTGCATGTTGAAGCCCGGAATGGGAAGCGACACAGCGGGCCGTGCTTCCTGGAGCGTGCAGGTCAGCAGTCATGTTTCCAGCTCTTGGCTGCACTCAATGACTCCCGGAGCTGTGACGGGGCGATGGAGCGTTCCCGTTGGCTTCAGCTCGCCCCAGGAGGAGGCCTGGGGAATTGCGCGTGCACTGAACAACGACCCCGCCGCTGAGATCAGAAGGCCCAGAGGGGCCTGGCCTCCACAGTTTTCAAGTTTTGTTTTTATTTCAGACGCCAGTGTTCCAACAAACTCTTACCTGGAATTGAATTGCACTCAGTGGTGTTTCTGGCCAGAGTGGGGGTGGGGCTGGGGGCCGACTCCAGTGCTCTTGTTTTGCTTCTGTCTTCATGGTTCCAAGAGAGCTCTTAGGAACCATTGGGGTTTATGGGGCAGAGATAAGAAGCCCAGGGTCAGAAGACAGAATGCGGAGGAAGAGAGAACCTGCAGGCCCGGGACCTTCGGCAGAATCTCCGAAGAGAATCTCCTGTAAGAGGCAAAGACATGCCCGTAAAGGTGCAGGTGGAGAATGGCAGCTTAGCAGCGGCTGGTGAAAGCACAACTTTGGGATTTTTCTGGGAGGCTTAGATGGCAATGGGGCTGTCAAGTGTATTGATGCGGGACGCTTGGGTGGCTCTGTTGGTTGAGAGACTGCCTTCAGCTCAGGTCATGATCCTGGAGTCCCAGGATCGAGTCCCACACCAGGATCCCTGCTCAGCAGGGAGTCTGCTTCTCTCTCTGACCCTCTCCCCTCTCATGCTCACTCTCTCTCTCAAGTAAATAAATAAAATCTTCAAAAAAAAAAAAAAAGAGTATGGATGCGCCTGGATTCATGAATGTGGTGTATGACGGGGTAAGCCGGGAGAAGCCCATCTTGCTGAGACCCTGGTGGACTCCCTTGTGTGAAAGCTGCCCGCCCTTCTCCTCTAGGTTGGTGGGTTACAGGAGAGTATCGGATCCAAGCTGTAGGCCGGTTGGCAGCTGATAGGGCGACCTGCTGCTGAAACTGGGCATGACTGGGGTGATGGTGATTAAGTGAAAATATCGAGTTCTCTCCCTGTGGAAGTTCGGAGTTTAAACCACAGAGAACGTGCTGGGAAACACCACAGACTACACATAGGCAGGCGGGAGAAGCTGAGAGCCGTCGGGGGTACGAGCAGGTGTCAGCCAGGAGTGAGCAGATGGAAGCAGAGCTGAGGACTGGAGGGTGAGGCGGTTGGTGGACAGGATCAGGGGCAGCAGAAAGGTGGGACAGGCTGGGGGAAGGGGCCTGGGACCCCTGAGGAGCGGCTAAGGCACTCGTGTAGGTAAACCTACATCATCCCGAGTCACCCTACACTTTCAGAGCATCTCCCGGCACTAATCCATTCCCGGGTTTCCATGAACTCCAAGTTCTTGGTTCCTCACCTTCGTTTTGATCTTCCCAGTAGACTTGACTGTTGAGGAGAGCCTGGCTGTCCATCGAAGCCATTCGCCCTCAGTCAGAGCCAGCTCACCCAGAACCGTGATGTTCTGAACACCTTGGATGGCACCCCCACTGCTCTCCCTATCTGTCAGGCTTGCAGCTCTTGCCGGCACTGGTTCTCACAGGATACTGAGAAGCTGCATGGAGTCTGTTCTGAGGAAGGGTCCTAGACACTGAGAAGAGAGGATGTTGGACCAGAGATAAAAAGATAAGTGTCCAACTTCCAATTCTGTCTTCAGATCCATGAAGAGTCAATATGTGGAGATGGGATTGCATTTTTGGAGGGGGAGTGCATCTAAAGGGCGGATATGGGACTGGAGAATGGAATGGTGGTTGTCACTTCAGCTTTCTAGTTGCAGTGGTCTTCAATGCTACAGCGTGCTTCTTCTATGAGTAGTGAGCTCCCTGTCAATGAGGGCAAGCAAACACAGGTTGGCTGCTCCATCGGGAATGCTTTAGAGAGGATTTCTGCATTTGATTGGGTACTTAGACAAAGCCCAAGAGTCCTCACGAGTCTGAGATGCTTGGATTCTTTATTCCTCTGCTTTTTAATAGGAAGCAGCAGTCTAGTCTTGTTGACCTGCCTAAAGGGAGGGAATGGAGTGTTTTGACTGTTGCTTTTTAAAACTGAGTTCGGAGACAAGCGAAACCAGATCTATTTTCAGAGCAGCAAATGCCAGCACAATTTATATCAAAACCTCCATCTGCTCAAGTGAAAGGTGGTAGTATGGACCAAGTGTTCTGTGACCTGGCGGCCTGCTTGCCTGTTGAAGGATGTTAGCTACACAGGGGCTGCCTGATTAGGCCCCTGAATCTAGCTGGGAGCTTTATATTAACTCCTTGCTGTTGTGACCACCATTGGCAAATTGCATTTCCCCCAACGTGAAGGCAGATCGTTGCTTTTCAAAAAACAAAACAAAACAAAACAAAACAAAAAAAACCCAAAACAAAAAAACCCCTCAAATTCAATAGAAATGTTTAAGCACAAATAAAACACACAAATAGAATCTGCCTTAGAAAAGAGTTTTCAAAAAATAGAATTATGTTAGAGTAAATGTGTTAGCTGCAGTAACAGATAAACCTTACAGTCTCAATAGTTTAACACAATAAAGGTATATTTCTCACCCATGCCATGGTTTCAAGTGACTCAGGAGGGGGCTGTGCTCCATATAAACATTCAAGGACCCAGGCTTCTTCCAACTCAAGGCTCACCCACTACATACATCACCCAGGGACTGTTAGTACCCTCCATGCCATGAAACTATCATTGACCTTACTGATCACTCTCCAGGGTAACCTACTAGATCTTCAGCATCTGGCCAATAGGAAGAAGAAGAGAAAGCATAAAGATTGTGCAGGCGATCTAGGTGCCAGGCGTGGAAGTGGTGTTGGTCACTTTGCCCATGTTCCATTTGTGCGAAATAATCACAGGGCCTCCCTTGAGAAAAGAGGTCTGGAAAATAGGTCAAAGAGGAAAAGATAACACAGATTTTGGTGAATACCAGCAGTCTCTCATAAGAGACAGAGGATATGACTTTTGATGTGTCTCAAGAGATGGATGTTACAAATTTATCAGTGAAATTGGAGCCAGGCATCTGATTTTACATATGGTCGGGGATCAGTGACTGTTGATGATGTGGACATTCAAGATAATAAGGCATCTTGGTCCCTAAGGGAGGAAGTGGCATTGGGGGTCATTTCTGTGCAATGTAGTGATGGAGGAATAAAGCACCTTTCAGAGAAGAAATAATATGTCAGAGTGGCCAAAGTTTTATTATAAATAATTAGACAAAGAGAAATTAAGAGCCAAGAGAGAAAGAAGGGAAGGGAGGAGTTTTGCAGTGGAAGGAGCTAAGTTGCCATTGGAAGAAGGGAGTCCATAACTGAGTGAGCAGCTACCCTCCTGGGCTTTGCATGAAGTTGCCATGAATGGATCCCCAGTGGTTTACCCCTGGGTTTGGAGCTCATTCCTTCCTTTCCCTCCTTCTCCTCCTCCTTAACTTGTGCTCATTTGTGTGTGTGTGTGTGTGTGTGCGCACGCACGTGTGCACACGTGCACGCACGCACACACGCGCGCAAGTTCTTTGTAAATTTTATCACTTGTCTAAAACCACAAGGACCCTTTTATTACAGATTTCTTCTTCAGCTTTCTCAGAAGGCAAGTACTATTTTAACAGGTCTCAGGGTGATTTCCTGTCCTGGGACATCAGATTATTCTAGACCAGGAGGTGGAAGCTAGCACCTTGGCTTTGTTATAAATGAGCCTTCAAATATCAAAAAAAGATGTTCATTGACATATACATGGAAATATCAAACGTAATTTGAATCTCTCATACTTCTATTAAGAGAGGGAGAAAGTGGGGAGGGGCAGAGAGAGAGGGAGAGAGAGAATCTTAAGCAGGCTCCATGCCCAACGCAGAGCTCAACTTGGGGCTCAATCTCATGACCTTGAGATCATGATCTGAGCCGAAATCAACAGTCGGATGCTTAACTGACTGGACCACCCACATGCCCTTAATCTCTCATACTTTTATAGTCAAAAGAAGCACAGGAAAGAAACGAAAGGCTGTGGGGGACTTTTGCCATTGTTCTTTTCAGTGAAGGTAGGAAGTTCTTAATGTTCCCCAAATCTGTTTTGACTTCTCAACTGGCCCCCAGTTCTCCTAAGTCTTGATGGTGCCAATCTGTCAGCGGTGGAGTGAAGTAAGTGGAGTGCAGAAGGGACAGCAAGGCCATTCTAGATCATGCGGTCACAAGGAGACAGTGACCACTCGTGAGCTAAAGCTGCTACCATCCTCAGCTCCCATGTCGCTGCAATGTCCCAGGTTCAAAGATTTCTGGTTATCTGAGGCTAACAAGAAAAATCTTCCATTTCCAATCCTTGCAAACTTGTCCGTAACCCCAAATCCAATCTCTTTTCTAAACATATATAGTAAATACAATAGAATCTTTCCTTGAAACCTGAGGATTTCAAGTGTCTTGGGGTGGGTTTTCTAAATACTGATTCCGATCAAGATTGGTCCCATATGCACCTTTCTTTTCTACCCCCTTCCTTCTCTCCATTTATCTTTTTAGGCACCTCATTTTCCAGCCAAATTAACTATGGGGGAATATTAGAGACATAAAGGAGAACAGTCCTTTATTCTTTAGGGTGAATTCCCAATTTTTCACAGCTAAAACTCACAAATAGGTCATATAGCAAATGTCTGTTTGTGAGTTATTGAATTTCATCAAATCTCAAATGCCACGGGTTGTAAAATTCACAGTGATTTTATGTGCCATTCAGAAAAAAAATGACCGGCAATTAAACTGTGACACGAGGCGTTCTCCTCACTTAGGATGTTTCTACTTAGGGAGAGTTCTCTTATATTTAATTAGACATAGCTTTCTGCCATACCGCTCCCGCGCATGCATGAAAAAGACATAGACAAGATAAGTTGAGAAAGAGATTCCAAAAATGTCTCCAATTAGAGCCTGAGATTTCTGAATCACTTTTGAGCCATCCATATGTGTGTTTTCCCACAGAATATCATTCTCTGGCAGTGCCAACATAAGCATTGGCGGTTTCATGTTTCTGAAATAAATTCTTAAAATCAAAACCCATTGGTGCAGGACCCTTCAACTGGCTTGACCATTACACAGAGTGCGTCTACTTTTGACTCCTGTTTTCCTTGGCTTCTGATTTCCGCCCCCCATCCTTTATCTTCTAAGCCTTCAAGTCAGGGGGTTAAAAGAGTCCTTTGCTGAGGTCTCGTCATTGGGCTTTAATGTACATCCCTCCCTATGTGGGGGAACTTGTTGATCCTTAGAACAACCCTGCGAGGAAGGTGCTATTGTCATCCCAGTGGACAGCTGAAGAAACGGAGGCTTCCAGAGGTTAACGCGTCCGAGACCCGGTTAGCGGGGAGTCAGGACTCGAACCGCATTTGCCTGCCAGCTTGCACCCTCGTGCTGTGTTAGGATTGCTGGCATGGTGTTGTGGACATACCACCTTGGTCATCACGTGTGCGAAGTCAGAGGGTCACGGGAAGCTCAGGTCCGGATGGTCATGCACATGGACCCAAACTCAAACCCTGTGTCCGGCCTGGGAGAATGATTCACCTTTTCTGAGCCTGTTTGCCCAGTTTACTGACCTCACAGAGAGGTGGCGAGGTTTGGGCGGGGTAATCTGTGTAACAGACAACATGCTGCCATGTTGACTTTCTGTCCCCCACATAGGCTCCCTCACATATTTGGCCCTCCATCATTCATACAGGACACGATCAAGAAATATAGTTTTGTGAATGAACACCACGACAGATGTAATTTCCTAGGTAACTGAGGGTTAATTAGAAATCCTCTTTTGTTCCAACCCTTGTTAGAAATACTTAGAAAATGTCAGAGCCCATTTTTCTTCTATGCAGCGAGCGTGATTTAATCTTTGATTCACTCCAAACATCAGTCCTCATTACCCAGGCCTGCAGGTATAGCCACGAATGATGTAGGATATTGAGAATAACATGCAAATTGGTTAAAAAAATTAATTCCAAATGCAAACTTTAAGACCCTCAGCCAAATGCCTATATATTTGAATTAATGTCATTGAAGGCAAGGTATCAGAAGCGTTTGAAGCATGTCTTTATATGCAATTGCTACTCAAGTATTTGTACAATTATTCATTCAAAAAATTCACTCAGAGCTTAGGATATGTCAGGCAAAGGGACGGTGTACCAGATAGACAAATGTGGTGTCTGTCTACGTGACATGGGGAACACAGACAGCTGGTAGGGGCTGTCCTGGGAGCTATGGGAAGCCATGTCAGGAGTTCCTTCCTCATCTGGGTTTAGTGACTGGTAGGGGTGAAGGTGATGACGGTCAGGTCAGGGAAGGCATTCTGAAGGAAGTGATGCTTAAGCAAGATGAGCTGTAGGAGGAGTTGGGGTCGGACAAAAGTAAGGTTTCCTATGTATGAGACACTGCCTGTGCCAGAGTGCACCTAGGGTTTTCCAGAATGCTGGGGTCAGTGTGGCTGGAAACCAGGAGGACTGAGAAAGAATAGAGAGGAGAGGGGCCAGGTCACGGCCCTGACTGACCATCTAAGGGAGGCTTGCGCGGCGCCAGTCATTCATTCTTGCATTCTTTTCTTGGCCATTTACTTGGCAGCAGGAGGGCTGGAGGCACCACGTGTGTTAGACACTGGGTGTGCCCAAGAAGCAGGTGTCCCCTGACGTCAGGATTCCCATAGTTAGCGGGTGAGAGAGTCTTGTCAGTGTCATCAAACATGGTCAGGATAAGAGATGGACACAGATCCTAAGGGAAGAACACTAGCTCAACTTGGGATGTGAAAGTTCCAAGAACGACCCTGGAGGGGGCAGGATGCATGAGCTGTGCCTCGTGCATGGTCCACACCTATGTCCTTAGCCACGAGATGCTGAGTATGTGGCCCACAACTCCCCTGGCGCCAAGGGGACATTCAGTGAGCGAGGGATTGACTGAACAAATGAGGGACTGCAGAGTCGGCGTGACCCTCCCGACTCACCAGATAGTCCAGGGGTTCTCCCGAGTCCGTGCTGCAAACACATGTGGCAACACCTGTGCCTCATTGCCACGCAGGCCAGTCCTCCCGCACAGCATTCTGGAAATCCGTGCACAGAGAACGCAAGTTGACCTTGCTTGCTGAGGAGCTCCCGGTGGAATAAGGAAGACGGGCATTAAATAACCAAGCACACAAATAATTCTCTAATTAAAATAGTGACACGTGATACAAAGAAGATGTGCAGGATGATGTAAAGGTACATAAAAGGGACCAAGAAAAGATCTCTTGGAAACTGCTGTTTGCCTGAGGCTCTGCAGGGTCAGAGCAAGGTGGGAAGAAAGTCTTGGGCTGAAGGAGGAGCAGATGCAGAGTTTCCAAGATGGGGCAGAGTAGAGGGTGTTCAAGGACACGGCAGAAGGCCAGTGTGGCTGGAGCTGGGGCATTAGCTGGAAGAGGAGCTGGTGGCGGGGTGAGGCGGGAGCATGGGGCAGAATCACAGCCACCTGAGAGATTTTGATCTCTGGCCCCAGAGAACTAGATGCCATGTACTTGTAGGGTTCTTGGCAGGGGAGCGGCATGGTCAGTCACACGGGCTGCTATGAGGCCATCAGTTTGGAGGGGGCGTGGAAAGCACACTCACACACACTCACTCGGACACGCTTGTATGAGCACCCACATACACACTTGCTCTTGCACACTCCCCTACACACACACACACACACAAACACACACACACATATGCACAGCCTCCAGCCTGTCTGACAGACTTGGGTACAGTTATCTGTAGGAACCCCAGACAGAGCTCTGATAAAGAGGCCCGAAATCTCCGAAATCCAAAATCTTCCTGATCTTTCTGCAGTGACCTACCCCATCCCCTTGTGTCGAAGCTGCCCCTAGAAAGAGGACCATGACTTGCTTTTTAGTTTTTAACCAGTTCTGTGAAACAACATAGACAGCACTTCCCACACCGTCGCGACTCTCAGGGAGACCGTGTGGGTCACGCGGATAATGTGCCTGTATCAGAGCCCATTTTCTCCTCGGTGTGGGGAGAGGGCCCGGACCTGGGGTGCTAACGTTGGACAGGAGTGGAATTCACCCCCGGGTCAGTGTTGGCTAGAAAGCGAGCATTAGCACGTATTCAATTTGGTATAGGAGCTCCCCTTGGACACTGAACCTGGTCCTTATCTCACTTTTCCCGTTAATAATGAGCTGTTAAATCACATTGCCCATGCCATTTGCAGAGATAGTGATGTGCTGGCCTAATTGTGGCAGCTCTGACGCCCCATCATCTCAATCTTCCGCCTAATGGCTTGGCTGGGGGAGCGGCGGCTTGAAGCCACCCATTGGGTCTGCCTTCCTTCGCTTCAGAAATCTCCAGGTTCAGAAGCAGGGACTATCACGACTGAAGTGGAGTGGGGCGCTGCGGAGGGGAGACCACAGCCTGTCCCATCTGTGCATCCTCGGCTCCCCATCTCCCCAGGGACCCTCTCAGAAATGCCAATGGGTTGAGGGAACGGGGCCAGCATGGGGCACGGCTGGCTGGCCTTGCACTCCTGTTTCTCCTTTGTGGCTTCTTGCGTTCCTTGCCTGAGCGTTTCAAGTAGGCCCTCTGCTCCCATCTGCGTTTTTCGGGCAGCACGGACAAGCTGCTGACTTCTTTGGGATGAGGACAGCTGATAAACAGGGATAATTATATCTATGGGTTTGTAATCCCTCAAAACGTAAAGTGAAATGATTCGCCTCAGAGGAGGTCCTTCTCCAAGGAAAATGACTTGTGTCCTGTGGTAAGTTGTGGTGGGAAAGGAGGTATGTTTCTCAAATGTGGGGAGATGACCATTCTCTGCTCTCGCTCAGGGAGTCCAGGCACTGGAGCACTGGCTAAAGTTAGGGTCAAGGCAGTGTTGGTCTGTAGAGCCTGCAGAGTTTAGGAGATGGTGGTATCACAGAAAAGGCCCAGAGTTCTGGCTCCATCCTGTTACCAGCTGGCTGTGTGAACTTAGACAAGACACCCTTTTGCTGCCTTGGTCTCAGAGTCCCAATCCTCACAATGGGTGTGAAAATGGGTTCCTTCAAAAGTATCATCTTCTCCATCTCAACCCCTATTTTTAGGTGTGTGGCTCACTTCCCTTGACCGAAAAAGCCACCCAGGTAGAAGGGCCTGTGTTCCTAATGTTGTGACCTCAGCTGCTCCTTCCACAGTGGGGAGAAAGAGGGTCTCTTATGGGGTGAGATTTGAGATACATTCCTGAAGAGGTCACCCTACGTTTCCATCAAAGTGCCGAAATTCCCACATTCACCTCTACTTTGAGAGGAGGGCCAAATACTGTCACTGAGAGAGTGTGAGCTTTGGTCATGAGCCCCGAGCACTGGGCATTTTCCAGATTACTCACAGCACTTCGGAGCCGAAGTTCTGGGCCAGCAGGTGCCCCCTGACCTCCGTGCTGGCCCTTATCCTTCTGGAGCTGCTCTTGCCTGTGAGACATGGAAGATGGGCCACACTGCAGCTTGTAGCCTGTGGCTTCCTCCGTGCCTACCGAGGGGCCAAATGATACCATGTGGAGGCCCAGTCAGGTCTCCACAGACTTGGACCAATGGGAAGGAAGACATGTGGGGGAGCTGGGAAGATGTTCCCCCACTCTTTTTCCCTCCCACAGACCCCTCTGAGGTACAGTTTGTCCTTGCTAAGCAGACACACCTGCCACGTGACCTGCCGTGGCTCCTAGCAGTAGAGCAGTGGCCCACATGGTGAGCCGTCTTCTTGCCTCCTTTGCCTCTTCCCTCAGTCCTCTTTCCTTTCTTCCCACTCTCCCCCCTTCCCCGTCCAAAGAGGGCTGGCCCTTGAATTCCTGCTGAAGCTCTGCTTTCCAGAGGGCCTGGACTAAGACAGCTGGTTTGGCATTTGGCTCTGCCACTGCCCAGCAAATTCTTCACGTCTCCTTAAATGTCAGTTTTCGTTACTACAGAATAGGGATAACAATGTCTCTCTTCTAGAGTGTGAAAAGCAGAGATAACGATTCAAGTGCTTTGCACAGAGCCTGGTGTGTATGGCATAGTGAGCACTCAGTTCAAGACAGCTTCTTTCCATTGTCTTTATTATTGCCACTGTTACTGTTTGTGACTGAAACAGCTGGCTGTCCACCAGAGACCCCTGCCACAATGAAGAGTTACTGCTTGGAAGCCCTGTCCACCCAGGGACTTTATTCTCCAGCCTGCCTCGAATCTCGGGAAAGCCATGTCCCTAAGTTCTGGCCAGTGGGATGTGGGTAGAAGTGACGTAATGTCTCATCCAGGCCTGGCCCGTAAAACGGTCTTGCTACAGCTGAACTGTGTGCTGACGTCCGCAGAGTACCCATCACCCTGGAGCCCCGAGTGGCTGCAGACTGGGGGCCTTCTGCTCCCCAACCCCTTACTCCAGCCTTGGACTATTCCTGAACAAGACATGAATTCCCTTTGTGTTGAGCTATCGAGGTTTTGGATCTTATCTGTTAATAGCAGGTGGTGTTACCTTAATAGTTATATTGTTGTCGCTACTGTTGTTATAATTTGTTATTATGCAGAGGAAGGCCTTCTCTAGGAGGCCCTGTGAAGGCGCTGCTGGTGGTCAGGCTCGAGGTCTCTAGCGTTAGAGCCCCTACAGGTGAGCTGCTGCTTCATCAATTTCTGAGCTGTGGGACGTCTCTGCTAAATCACTTTATAAGGTGGGTCATAGGGTGTTGTGAGAATCGAGTAAGGAAGCCTATATGAAGAACAGGACAGTGTCTGCCACAGAATGAGGCCAGTGAAAGTGAACAACTGCCACCATGGTCACCACCAACATCATTGTCATTTTGTCAGTGGAGGGTTGGGGGCTGGGTGAGTGGGAGGTGGGGCCACGGTCTGGCTCTCAGGTTGAAGAGGGGCGTGAAGATTCAAAACACGGTGCGCAGCTTCGAGAAAGGCCTGGAGCCGTGGGAAGGGGAGGTGACGCGGTTCTGAAGACAGACAGGGCCCACCTCACAATTCAGGGAGGAGCGGGCGACAGTCTTCCGGAAGAGGTCCTACGGGCCACTCAGCCTCTTGTGAGAGTGTCCCGTGGGTGGAGCACCGTTCTGGGTGCTGTGGGGGATGCGGAGGAGAGAAGGAGGGCATGAGAGAGGACCCCCAGCACCCAGGGTGCACCAGACACGGTTACTTCACCACAAACCTCATGAAGTTGCTGGGATGCCCATTTTACAGACGAGGAAGCTGATGCACAGGACTCCATGACACCTGCCCAGAGTCACACGGTAAACTGTGGAGCTGAGATTTGCACCTGCAGCTGGGCAGGGACTCTGCGGTCTCTTGAGCCACATCCATTCACCAGAGCAGATCCAACAGAATTTGGAAACGTGGCTGGGGAAAGACAAGGACTGTCAGTAGCCAGGTACTTGCTTTATCTTTACTGGTGGCTGACATTGTGGCATTTAGCACATCCCTTTATTGTCTCTGATGTATTTTTTTTTTTTTTTTAATAAGAGGGAAAAGGCTGTGAAGGAAAGCCACATGTGTCAGGTGACTCACTGGATTTTTTCAGGACAACAACTAACTCAGTATCTTTCCAGCAGTTTACAAAGTAGGTGATATTATGGAAAACTGAGACCCAAGGAGAGATCAAGTCACTTGTCCCAAATCTCTGTGGCATATCCAGCTGCCTGGGCATGTGTGTCAACAATGTTTTGGTGGCCTAACATCCCCAATTATTGTGCCTCCCCATATTGGGTATCTTCAAGACTTCTTCCAGCTCTTAATTGACTCAGACTTCTTTTTTTTCTTTTTCTTTAAAGATTTTATTTATATATTTGTTGGAGAGAGAGAGAGAGAGATTGTACAATCCAGTAGACGGAGAAGTAGGCTCCCCACTGAGGAGAGACCCCCCCCCCCATATGGGACTCCATCCCAGGACCCTGGGATCATGACCTGAGCCAAAGGCAGACACTTAACTGGCTGAGCCACCCAGAGCGTTCCAACTCGGTCTTCTTTTTGCAGAACTTCTTCAAGATAAGCGGCAACTTGAATATGCCTAAGAAAATGGAAATGGAGCCAAGAAGCTGCCTTTGAAGCAGAGGGTCAGGGATTTTGGTTCTTCTGGCTCCGAACCCCTCTCTTCCCGCTCCTGCCCTGCCCCCATCCTAGCTGTGGCTACCAAGCTTCCTCTATTTCTTTAAGGATGGGGAGGAGAAATTTCAGTGCTAATTTCACATCCTTTCCCCACAGATCTTCTACTGTGTGTTTTGTGTCATTGACCAAGGCACAGCCAGCACAAAAAGCAGGACTAGGGCTTATTGGGGTTTAAAAGAAAGTAGACACAACTCGGGGTATATCTCTTCGATGGACAGCACTCCAGGGAATGGAGTTTTTGGACTTGTGGAGGGAGTTTCTGCCTCTTAATGAGCTGCTTGCAGCCTGCCAGGTGATAGCAGGGGCCAGCGATTGCTTTAGGGGATTTGATAACAAGAGTGAGGACTGCTGCCCGCCCACTGAGTCATCATTAATACGAACAGCTGAACTGCAGACCTGCGCAGGGCTCTTGGGTGCATGGGAACGAGAGAGAGACCCAGGGCCTTGTGAGGGTGTCCTTGGAGTATGCCCGTCCACCTCTGCACTCGGGGATCCCACAGCTGCCGGATGTGGATCTGTGTGGATGACTATGGTGAACGCATGTTGACATATCTGGGCCCAGTGGAGAGAGATAACTGATGTCAGCCCCGCCCCTCAAGGGTCCTCTGAGTCCTTCAGGCAGGTGTGATTCCATTTCTCGCCAAAGAGAGGGAATCAATAGTGAGAAAAAGAACACAGCGTGAGTCAGTGAGGTCATGCTGCTGCCAGTTGGGCCAGAAGGGAGTTCTGTGCATTCCCTTCTCTGAACCCTGGTGGTTTTGCTCCCTCTTACTGTATGATTTGAGATACCAAGATCCACTCTTGTCCAGAAAACCGGTGGTTAGGAGAGGGTTCTCTCCCTTCTGGTCCCCACCTGAAAACCTTTTCCAAGTGGGCAAACCAGTTGGAAACAAGACCCAGGCAGTCTCTTTTTAGCTTACTCGTGGCTTCCCTGAAACGGAGCAGGATGGTTCTTTTCAAAGCCTAACTGGTAGATTTTCCATCAGACTGTCCTGTGGAGACCCGAGTGACCATTGGCATCTGTACCTTACTTCACGGTTTTCAAAGCGCTCCTCGTTTGAGCAGTTGTGTGGCGTGGAGGGTCGGAGCCTGGGTTCTCGAATCTGACGGAGTAGCTTCAGACCCCAGCTCTCCACTTCCTGGCAGAGACGCCAGGACCAACGTGCTCAGCCTCAGCTTCCGGATCAGCAAAGTAGGGACAGTAATTCTTGTCTTGCAGAGGTTTGGGGGAAGATGATAGGAGATGATGCATTTAAAGCACTAGGCTCAGGGTTTAGCATTTACTCTGCAGCTATTATTAGCACTATAAATAATTCTTACAATCCTGTGAACTACGAGGTAATAATCTACGAGTTATTAGGTGACATAATATGCATCCTTGACTTTAAAAAGAAATTTGCCTCACGGCCAGACCCCCTATCTCCTTTCACTTAGTAGAGTAATGTGGATTCATGGACCAGCTACGAACTTGGGTTGATCTGTGAGGATGTCCCAGAAAGAGTTCTGTCTTCTCATCCTCGGTGTCCCATGAACCCGTCCTTCCGTAGGACTCCTACAGGGAGGCACGCCGCCTTCCTTCTCTTTCTTTTGACCAAACACATCCCAGCACCCTGGTTTTAGCCTGAGCTGTTGCTCATCACAAGTGATGGGAAATGGTTAAAGATGTTCAGGATGGCCTGGGTGCTTCTTCAGCGCCCATGCAGGCCTGGCTGTCTCACTGCATGGATTGGAAGATGAGTAATGTGTTCCTCCCCAGAGAGCAAGATGGAAAGGCCACCTGGGGCTGGGACACTCTTGGGGTTCTAGATCCCTACCCCCACCCCAAGTCCGTTTTTATACTGGATCCTGGTATGTGGTTCTCCAAGGGGAAGCCATTTGCTCTTTAGCTGGACAATTTTGCAGGGGGACATGGTGTTTGGTGCTCCGGGCTATGAGAGTTCATGACATGAACTTGAGTAAGTTGCCTAACCTCACTGATCCTGTTTCCTCCTTGGTAAAATGAGACAGTTCTTCCTTCCTACTGTGGGCGTTCAATGCATCATATGTGTATGCATGCTGCATATTGCCTGGCCTATAGGAAGCCCTCAGGAGATACCGTCTGTTTTCTGTTCTGCTCCTATAATGACTAGTTGTATAAATAAAGCCTCTTCGGCAATGAAATTAGAGTCTGTGCAGGAGAGAGAAAGAGAGGGCAGCCAGAGAGTCAGTCTGCTAAGAGTGATAGCTAAGGAAATAGAGCTGTTTCGAGCGCAGTTATTTATTTGCAAAATAAACCACCCAGGATTGTACACAGCATAGGACTATTTTTTTTTTTCCAAACTGTGAAATACAATTTGTATAACATGATCTATGGATTATTAAATTCACTGAGGCTGGAGCCAGACTGGAACTGAGTGATTACTTTTCCTTTCCCCTCCTTCCTCCTTCCCAGCCCCAGCCCCTGGCTCTCATAAGCCAGAGTGGACCTGGCCCCCAGTTTGGGGAGCTGGACCCAGTGAGGCAGGCTCTGTGCTGAGCACAGACTCACCCATGGCTGTGTCCATGGTGGTGTGTGAGGGGTGGGGGACTCTTGCAACACTCCCTAGGGGCGTCTTCCAAGGACGTGAGCACCTGGTTTGAAAAGTACGAGTTGAGAAGTAATAGTCATGGGTAGAATGGGTAGAATGCTGTCCCGGGCCTGCAGGGAGGACTGTGAGCTCCGGGGTGCCCTTCACTGCCCGTGGAGACTGCTTCCATCTTTTCCGCAGGGACTTCCACCTCTCGGGGCTGATCCTCCTTCCTCTTCATTGAGGGTAAAGGGGAAGTTAAGGTGGAATGTTTGGGGGGCAGGGGTAAGAGCATGGGTTGGGGTACACTTTTATTATTACAGTCTCTGGCCATGTCTGCCTCCCCCGCCAGGTTCTGTGGTCCTTGAGGGCAGGGCTGGACCATGGCAGTGGCTTCTATGTCCGTAGTGCCCAGCACGGGGTTTGGCCCCGAGTAGGTCAGTGGTGGTGCTAAGAAAGCAGTTGTGGGTTCCAGTGACCTTTCTTCCTTCTGCAGTCTTCTCTTGCATTTGCCCCCAACCCTGAATTTGTGGCTTCATCCTGTTACGGTAGAACTAACCAGATATTCAGAACAGAGGGCAGTAAGGAGCCTTATTTGGTTTTCTGGGGGGGCAGTGGGGTGGGGGGGAGGCATGACAGGAAGGGAGGCTGACCTGAAAATCCCATCATTTTCAATTCACCACTGGGACTTCATAAAAGAAAGTAACTGCCTAAGCGTTTGGGATGAGCAGAAGAAGACCTTCTATGATGACAGTGAGGGTCTGGTCAAGGAACTTAGAAGCCCATTTGCGGCCCCACACTGGAGATACTGGGGTGAGCAGCAGCAGGGTGTGTATGAATCTTTAAAAATCCCCTCTGAGGCCCATTGGAAGTCAAGCAGCAGCTAATTTCTCTACACAGCTTCTAGTGATCAACTCCTCAGTGGCAGGGGGTCACTTGGAATCAGCAGCACTCAGAGCTGCAGGATCTCCGAATTTCTTTCTCCTTTCATTTCCTTCTTTATCAGTCAGTGTCCGAAGACCAGCTCTTCCGAGTTGCAGAGCCCTGGAGGAAAAAGCCCTGGTTGTAGGAAAATGGCTTGGTCTGTCATTTTTGGGCCACAGCTGGCCCAGGCAAATCAGTGCTTCTAAGTCCTGAAGTTATTTGTTATGTCCTATAGGATAATTAGCAAAAAACCAAACAACAACAAAACCCCAAAAACCAAAAAACAAAAGAACAACCCTTTCCTAATCTGTTAATAGCTTATCCGAAGCAGCTCATAATTCAAAACTTCGCTATTTCCTAGCTGACAAAAATGCCCTATTAATAAAAATACCAGAAACTGTCACATCCGTAGGCTCCTTTTGACTTTTGAATGAAGGTCTGGCCTCCTGAGTGTTGAGTTAGTAAGATCTGCCCATGTAAACTTTTATGCAACTTTGTCATTTGCAGTGAAATCCTGCAGCTAGACTGGCTTCGTCGGTTTGGTTTGAGGTAGGAACATGGTCATGTACAGTTTCCACCAAGTGGCATTGTTTCTTTTCTTTCAAGATCGAGGTCATATGTGTGACGGGCCTGTACTTAGTGTATCTGATGCTTCCTGGTCTGGGCTGCCTGAGCACTGTGGGTACCAACTGGTGGGTGATCGTTTGGGTCTGCTGGGTGGGGTAGAGATCTGTAGCAATTTTGGAATAAGGTATGGGCTTAGGTTCAGAGAGGATAGCGTGATTTGGAGGTTTCAGATGGGAGAGGCTCTTAGTAAATGACCACATAGTAGGGGCTCCTTCAGTTACCCTCCCAGGATACACAGACCCAGAAGATTTAGCTCACCCCTGATGAACTCTGGAAACACGGAAGGAGCTGCCAAGATAAAGGGATCTAGTAGCTTTGTCTGCCCCTTACCTCTGGCCACAGCCCTCATCCCCTTGCTCCGGAATGGAGATCCAAGGCTGCTGTGTGTGTGTGTGTGTGTGTGTGTGTGTGTGTGTGTGTGTGTGTTGTCTCCCTCTCCTCTCTGTTCCCTGCCCCTCCCCAACTCTCTTCTTTTTTGAATCTCACATATTCCTAGAACTCTACCTCTGTCTCCCAAGCAGCACAGAATCTGTGACACCCCAGAAAGGGAAACACACCTCTTTCTGATGGGCTCATTGTCCATCTACACCTTCTCCTAAATGATACATGTTTTGTCTTCCCCCTTCCTCCTTCCGTCCCTCCCTTCTTTCTTCCTTCCCACTTTCCTTCCTTCTGTCCAGCAGTTGATCTAGCGCGGACCTGCTCCTGGTGTGCTCTGGGCTGGGCTGGCAGCACCCAGCAGTGGAGCCTGCGATCTGCAGGTGGCGAGAGGTCACACAGCCAGTGAACCTTACAGGTGACACGAGGGCTGTGGAGAAGTGCGGGATGCTAGAGCACCTAGTGTCAGGGATTCAAAATGTGTGTGTGTGTGTGTGTGTGTGTGTGCGCACACATGTAGGTGTGCATGAAGCCAAAGATCCCCTTCTCCTCATTTCCCTTCTGTTCCTTCCAGAGAGTGAATGGCCCTCCCAAAATCAGTCCAACTAAAGGCAAATTTAAGGAAATCCTTTTAAGGATTTAAGGAAAACTCATTTAAGATACTAGTTATCCAGCACCTGCCATGTTTCTGGCCATGCTGGGCCCTGAGATACTGAGACCAATGAGGAAGACACAGGTCACAGGGTGAGGAAAGGACCACAGACAGAGGACCGTAATGAAAGGCCCCATGCATTTCTTCTCTACCAAGAATGTTACCCACTCCCCCTGGAGCACCTTCCTTCCTCAGGTCCCTCCCCTGCCCTGTCGGGATGCCACATGCTCTCTTTCCCCCACAGTCTCATATTTCCACTTGGACAGTAGCAACAAGATTGCAAGCACTGACACAATGGTTTCTATCCTCAGAACAACCCTAAATAAAGGTACTTGCTGTCCCCATTTTATAGACGTTGAACCCGAGGAACAGAGCTATGAAGCAATTTGATCAGTGTCCTATAAACCCAAAGTCATGGCCGGTGAGTGCCAGAGCTGGGGTTTGACCCCAGGCAGTCTGCGTCCAGAGGCTGGGGTCATAACCCTGGGAGTACATTGCCTGGATTCAGTGTTTACTGCTATGAATTCCCCTTTAAATGTTAACAGCAGACACCACATCTGCTGGGTTCCCTCTAGATCCCCAGCACTTAACCTTGTACCTGGTACATCGCAGGTGTTCAAAAGAAACACAGGGAGACTTGCTAATTGCAGATGATAGCAAAGTAAAATCCTGGTCAACAGATATAGGGACCGAGGACAGAGCAAAGATGTCAGGGTTGGAAGCCCAGGAGGGCTGTGGTCCGGACTTGACCAAGTTCTGTTGGCCAAAAAAGTTTCGATCAGTTCACGAAAATTGATATCTCATCTTACACTGGATATTAGTAGTGTATTTATTTGGAGGATCCCTGACCTTGCGAACACATTTTGGTATGTAGATGTCTCCTCTGGACACCCTCTGGAGACTCCCACAGGCTGCCTGGCCACACGCACGGGGTGTTATCTCTGATACCTGGCTTTTCCGCACAGCCTGGAGGCTCTGCCGTGCTGGTCCCCCCCAGCACAGCCTGCCTGTCCGCTGAGCCCTGAAGCTCCGCCCAGAAGTCACCCCCTTCCTCTAGGGGCCATCGTCACCTCCCTCAGAGTACCAACCATAAGGGCTCCAGCTTCCTCTCAACTTGCCACAGCCCTGTTTGCATGAAAGAACTTGCTCTGAAAGCAGCTCACGGTCATTTCCAACCTGACTTAATTCTCTTCAGATTGGTGGAGAGGTCCAGGAGAGGCTGTCATGGTTTTTGGCTGAGACCTCACTGGGCCTCTAGCCCCTCCGCTTCTACCACTCCTGGGCCTCAGAGCAGAGGCCAGGGCTCGGCCTAATCCTTGAGGCCCTGCTGCTCCCCTCCTTCTCCTGAAATCCTTCCAGCCAGGGGTCTAAACCTTTCACTGATAAACCCTTTCTTTTTAAAAATGACTCATTTAAGGTTTTGTCTCCTGCTCAAGGCCGGAGTCAGCTCTTTAGAAAAGGGAAGAGAGAGCCCATCAGGAACCATTTGTCTGCCTCCCCGTCACTATTGTGCCTTAATTGAACCCCTTTATGTGGGGCGAGGCCATTACGATCATTTCTCGTTATTAATTGCTCATTCGATTATGCCTCTGAATAGCCTTCACTGGCAATTTTGGACGCCGTTCTCTGCCACCGCCTCGGACACGGATTCTTCTCACAGAGCCATGCTAGCTCGCACACAACGAGGGGCCTAGGGCTGCGAGACCACAGCTTAAAGTCCACAGTCCTTGCCCCTGGGGCCAGTGCCACTCAGAGTCCTGAGGGCTGAGGGCTGGGGTAGGACAGCAGGGCCTTGTCGGGAGGCTGACCAGAGAAGCAGGAGGAAGGGCTCCGTCTCCCAAAGGTGACCGGGCAATGGGGTGGGCGTGGGGGTTCAGCTTGATTACACTGAAGGCAAGGGGTGTATGCAGAGGGGAAGCCATCCACCTGGCCTCATGGGCGGGGGACCGACACCAGCTGCCCACAGCTGCCTTGGGGCTGGCCAGGAAAGTAGGTCTCAGGGAGCTTTGAGGGTCATAGCCCCTATGTGGCTCACCTTTAAGAGTGGATCTCTCATTCAGGCCTGTCACCCTGAGGGCTGGAGGGTGTCCGTTACACCTGTCATTTACGGGTGGCTAGGCCTTGTGCTTAGGGCCTTAACGTGGACTAGACTGGAAATGTTCCAGATGGGAGCGTCTCTGAGGACAGGGATCTTGTTCTTTATTCATGCTGCATAGACTTGTTGACTGGTCATCGCTTGCCTGCCCTGTGCGGAGATGGCAGGCCAAGGAGGGCCAGCCCTTCTGTTGGGGAGCCTACAGGAGAATGGGCGGTGAACCAGCCCAGGAATTACTGGGCCAGCGTAGCTGAAAGCCATGAAGGAGGCAGATGGCCGAAGAGAACGTTTCTGAGGAAGTAGCAACTCCTAAGGAGCAGCCAAGGGAGTGAGGGCTGGAAGGTGGCGGGGGGAGGGTACAGACAGAGGCAACAGCAAGTGCAGGTCCTGAGATGCCACAGACCTTAGTGCTTCAAGGAGGAAGACGAAGGCCAGTGGCTAAAGCAGCAGCTCTCAAAGTGGACCCATAGGCCAGGAGCATCAGTGTCGCCTGAGAACAGGCTGGAAGTGTAAATCCTCAGGCCCCCCTCGGACCTACCGAGTCAGGGACCCTGGGGTGGGGCCCCGCAAGCCCTCCCGGGGACTCTGACACATGATGGATTTCAGGAAGCCCCTGCACCAGAGCACAGCGAGGGGGGAGCTCTGGGACTTGCCCGAGAGCTGCAGGGCTGGGGAGGGTCAGGAAAGGGGCCATAGCTGTGTTGATGTTCAGTTTCATAGGAAGTCACCGAAGGATTTCCAGCACTCGGGCGACGTGACCTGATTTTTAATTTTAAAATCCTTCAGGCAGCTGCGTGGAGAGGGGATGGATCGGGGGCTGGCGAGGGGAGATGCAACACTGGTTGGGAGGCCGTCGACCTTCATCCCTACCACCTAGAACCACAGGTGGCGCAGACGAGATAGATGTCCAGTAAATATCCACAGAATGATCCCATTTTAGACTGTTACACACTCTCAAAGCATCCTGTAAGTTTCATTCGTAGCATTCGCCACATTTGGAAGTAAATGACTTGCCCCACATTGTTGGTTATGTCTCTGCGACCCTGCTATGATTTCTGCAAGACCAGGACAGGGACCAGGCACAAGGCCCACCCCTTAGGGCCCCGAGGAATATTTGTTGAGTGAATAATGGAATGCCACCCCAGCATCATGATCAAGGGGCACTAGTATTGTTCCCATTTTGCAAGAGATGAAACATTACAAGGGGTAAGTAAGTTGTCTTCCTCCCAGAGCCAGGAGGCAGGGGGGCATGCCTCGGAACCCAAGCTCTTCTGCACTATGTTAACTCCTCCCTCCTTTGTCCTTTTGCCTTTGTGCTGTTTCACAACAATCACCAGCAGAATTCAGGGTAAGGTCTGGCTGGTGAAACATTCCTCTGAGAATGGTTCTCAGCCTTGAGCTACTGTGCCAGAGCCACATCAAAAGGCCGGGGATATTTGGGGGCCTGCAGGGTTGCCATGGTGTTTGACCTCTTGAAGGCAGAGGCATCCTCAGGGCTATGGCTGAGGCCTGAGTGTGCATATTCATGGTGGGGCCGGCCCTTCAGAGGGGGGTGGGAGCAGCCCACGCAGACAGCACCAGCAGCACCTGCTGGCCCGGGGGTCTGAGTCCTCAGGGATGAGGTGGGTTCATTTCTGCAGCCTGGATCTCTCCTGTCTGTACCTCCCACCAGGTGAAGAACCCGCTCTGTAGACCATAATAATCAGGAGGCTCTGCTGGTACAGGGCGAAAAAGGAAAGTAAAAGAACTTGCATTTCAAGGATACCTGTGATGTACCAGGTGCTCTGGGGTATTCCCTAATGGGAAAACCCCAAACCACCTAGTGTGTCTGAGGTGCTACGATGGGTCTCCAGGCACTCTTCCATCCTTAAAACCCCTTGAGAGATAATAATGATTATTGATAAGTAACATCTATCATGTGGGACAATTTGTAACATGTAACGTAGCTGTTACACAGACAAAATGCTTGGGGCTGCAGAGCAGATGAAGAGCTCGCCTGACCTCCCAGGGGGAAGTTTCGGAAAGGGACCTGAACCAGGTCTGTCTGACAGCACAGCGAGGCTCCCTGCCCTACCCCACCCCACCCCCGGCTCTCCTCTCAGGGCAGTCCTCTGGGATGGCTTGGTTGTCCCTCCCCAGCCCTAGATGCTGCTTTCCAGTGATCTCTCCGGCCACACGTGGTTGTGGAGGGGAGGAGAACCGGGGATGGACCCAAGGCCTTCCAGACTACAGTGTCTATGGTCCCGTCCTCTGACATGCCTTTTCCCTTGTTGCTTCTCCGGGATTCAGCTCTTCTGTAAAGCGTGATCAAGGCCGGGGGGGATCAGGAGACTTACTGGGTTCTTTCATTGATCAGAAACAGTAATGGAGCTTCTGCTGTGTGCTCGACCCTGTTCAAGGCTCTGTACACGAAACAGATAACATCTCTGCTTTCATAGAATTCATTTTCCTAGGGTAGAGGAATATAAGCAAAATTTAAATACGATGGGAGAGAAGAAAAACAATGCCACCACCATGTCATTTTGGGGAGTAACGCTACATATTGGGGTTAACCAAAGTCAAATGATGGGATAGAAAAGGCTGCATGGGGTGGGAAGCCTGACTCCGGTTGGGTGAGGGAAGCGTATCTCTAGGACGGTGACTTGGGGGCAAGAAACACAGCACTGTGAAGACCTAGGGGCCCATCAGAGGAAGAGCAGGTACGGATGCTCTGTGGCTGGGAACGGTTGTCCTATCAGTGGGAAGAGTGTCCCAGACAGAGCCAGCTTTTGGAGGGCCTTGTTGGCCGCGGTGAGTTCAGGTTTCATTTTAACTCGGATGGGAGGCCATTTGAGAGGTTTAGGCAGCGAATGACACCCTCTGATTTACATTTTGAAAAGGTCACTGGGGCTGCCACAGGAAGGAGAAAATACAGGGGTGGGGTAGGGAGCAGGAAGACCTGTCATCTCTGTAGGAGATGCCTGTCCCAGGCTATCACAGGCGATGTGGAGAAAAGTAGACAGATTTTATAATAAGTTTTAAGGCAGGGCTATCCTGGGAAGAGGGGAGAACAGAGAAATTTGTGATGAAGCTCTTGCCCTAAAAGACCTTCCAGACTTGTGTTTTACCCCCAAGAAATAATTATAGAGAACTGAAGAGAACGAAAGGCAGGAGTGGGTTGTGAGGCATGGAACCATCTACAGACAGGTACACAAGGAATTAGAGGAAGGGAGATGGGGGGGGGTCTTCCCTTCCAGGCCCACTTAATCACTGTCTACCTTCTTTCTGGACCCACAAGCCTTGTCTGGGCTCTCATCTCATGGGTGGTTTCATGACAGGTATGGCACCTGTGGGTCAGGCGTCCTGCTCCCGCCCAGTTTGCAAGCCCAGCCAGACGAGAGCATCTGAGAGGTGGAAGCATCATGGGAAGAGGAGGACCTGGAGTAGCATTTGGGCCTGGTGCCCATCGCTGTCACCCAAGGAGTGGCTCACGCCGCAAGAGATGATTCCAGTGACAATCACAGTGCAGCAGCTGGGAGCAGAGGGGGCTTGTGCCAAGGAGTCAAAGGAATGAGATGGGGACAGGCTAGCCGTGCTGCTCCCAGAGCCCCTTCCCATGAATGTCTGGTCTGGATGGAGAGGAAGCATCAGGTGAGGGACCCTCCACTCATGCAGAGAGTTCACCAAAGCCTTCCTGTAGCGAGCAGGTCAAGGCTAGCTCTGCACATGCCCTGGAAACCTGCCCCGGAACATTCCCTGACTCCCTGTGTCCAACAGACCACACTTGGACGGCACTTAGTATATGCTAAGCACTGTTCTAAGTGCTTTGTGTTTGTTTACTTGTTTAATCCTTACAATAACCCTTCAAGGTAGAATCTATGATCACCCTTGATTTATAGATCAGGAAACCAAGGCACAGAGAGGTTAAGATGTTCCAGCCCCACAGCTGGTAAGAGGAGGAGTCAGGATTTAAATCCAAGAAGTCTAGCTTTTGAGCCCCATGTGTAACTAGTTCACAGTAAATGACAAATAGAGCCCAGAGTCCTCTCTTGGCACCCTTGGCTCAATGGTCCATCAAGCCACCTTCCAGACATATCTCCTACCTCTGGTAGGCAGTCATCTACACACCGGGTAGTTATGCATTCAAATGCTGAGGTGCAGGAGTGCAGATTCAACTCCTGACCTAGACCTACACCTAGCCTCAACCAACCTTGGCCTTGTGACCAGAGGCAAGTTACTCAGGCTGAGAGCAGCTTGGCTCCTGGCAGGGAGGCTTGAGTGTGTGAGTACAGGTGACTGGTGCCGGGGTTGCGGAGGAGAACTAATAGGCCGTGAGCCTGGAAATGTAGGCTGAGCTCCTACTGTTCAGGTCCTCAAGATCCCTCAGGAGACTGAATATCATGCTAAAGGCAGGGAAGAGCCCCATCTGTTTTAGCTCCCAGTTGTAGGGAGGCTACCAGTTGTAAGTTGTAAGAAAGTCCAACACCAACTAGCTACAGCATAAAGGAATAGCCCGGGGATAGAGAAGGTTTAGGGCAGGCTAGATCCAGGGATGACACTCCATGTCATTAAGAACGTGCCTCTCCTCTCTGCAAGCTGCATTCTCATATACAATCTCCCCTGGGGTGGCCAGGGGGCTGTCAATGCCCCTGCCCTTAAGATCCCTAGGAACAGAGCATCCTTTGCCTGAGCCCAGTCCTGGGATTAGCTCTGGGGCTGGGATTGGCTTGGTTTAGGTTACTTGCCCATACCTGGACCTATCACTGTGGCTTGGGGAGTGTGGTGCTCTGATTGGCCAGGCCTGGTCACAGGCTCACCCCAGGGTAGACTGAGTGGAGGACAGTCCCCTCTATTACCAGAAGAAGGACAAAGATAGTAGCAAATACAGCAGATATCTCCATAGAGCCATGCTCAAACAAAGGAGTGGTGTAATCAAACAGTATTTTAGAAAGAACACTTCGGTGGTGGCATGAGGATGGACCAGGCCAGGGAGACGGTGGGGACAATGGTGGGGGGTAATTTTCTTGTGCTGGAAATGTACTGTTGGGTGTGGACGCTGGAAAGACTGGATCTAGACTGAGGAGAGCCTAAGTCCAGGCTAAGTTTTTTAGATATTATTCTCTAGGTACTTGGGAACCATAGAATGTTTTTGAGCAAAAGAGTGCTACAGCCTGGGTTGTGTTTTAGAATGATCACTACCACATAATCTATAGGGAGGTTTGGAAGTGGGAAGGAGAAAACCTTCCAAGATTCTGATCAGTGTGGAGAAAGCAAGAGGTTTAGATTCAGAGAGTGGGACTAAAGCCTGGTTCCTCCACTTTTAATTTGTGTGACCCTGGCAAGATACTCAACCTTTCTTTACTTCAATCTTATTTTTCATTTTTCCTTCTCTCTTTTTCTTCCTTCCTTCCTTCCTTCCTTTCTTTCTTAAAAGATTTTATTTGTTTATTTGACAGAGGGAGAGAGAGAGAGACAGTGAGAGAGGGAACACAAGCAGGGGGAGTGGGAGTGGGAGAAGCAGCCTTCACACTGAGCAGGGAGCCCGATGCAGGGCTCGATCCCAGGACCCTGGGATCATGACCGGAGCTGAAGGCAGACACTTAACAACTGAGACACCCAGCGCCCCTACTTCAATTTTCCTATCTGGAAGATGGGTTAATAATCTTCAGAAAATTTCTGTAAGCTCCTAGCATGGTGTACGGCATATTGCCAGTAGGCAGCAAATACTACTTTCTTTTCTTCCCCCCCTTCCTCTTCCTGTGATTGATTAGGCTGAAGAGTTTCAGGAAGTAGGTACTGACTTAGGGTGCATGTTTGGGCTTTGAAGCCAGACACCTGGATTAAATCCAAACCTCCCTGTTAACCAGCTGTGTGACCATGGACAATTAGTCAATCTCTTGAGCTTCTGTCCTCATCTGAAAGATTTCATTTACAGTCCTACTTTACCTAATAAAGAGAGCTCAGCATGTTGCCTGCCTGGCACAGAGTGAATGACCTCCAGATAGTAGTTGTTGGAGATCATAATTTAAAACAGTTCCTGGGCAGGGAGAGCAAAGATGAGCTTAGTAGGTATGTGAGTATCTCACTGGCGACCCTGCAGGAGAGCTTCCCCTCACTTGATGGGTGGAATTCTTGACGCTCCTCATTTCCTTCTGCATGCCACAGAGGGATTTGAGACTTATAGCATGCTTCTGATGGGATTCATAATTTCAGATCCTTAGAATTAAATTCCGGGTCTGATTTTCCAGGAGGGGGCGATTAGCAACTCCAGCGGCTTCCGTCTGCAGAGTTCAGGTGCTGTGATGGTAATTTGTAACCAGCACCTTCCCATTTGGCTCCTTTGCAGCCATCTGGTCCCTTTAGCGGAGATCTGTTTTGCTGGCAACTACCACGCTGAGTAAATGCCACGGAAAAGTTGAAATTTATCCGTCAGAGCTCAGGGCACCATGGAGATTCCCTTTTTAGCGACCCTGCCTCCCCCCTCACTGGTCTATCGCCAACACTCCTCCATGGGGATTTTCTAGCGCTATGATTATTTTATTGCCAAGAAGCAGAGCAATTATAACTTTCGGAAGGATTTCCTGGGAAAAGATGCACTTAGATTTATGCACAAGCCCACGTGAAAGAAGAGGTTTGGGACTTGAGCATTTTATGTGGTTTTAGATGCGAACGTGAGTTTCATTTCACTTAAAATACTTCATAAGTGTCTACCTGGTGCATACTTCATTAATAATAATGCCGATGATGATGATGATGATGAAACTACCAGTAATTGAGAACCTATGCAACAGGCCATGTGCTGGATATTTTTACAAACCTCTCTTCTGATCAGTGCAGCTTGGAAGGGACTGCTCGGATTCTTGTTTCTTTTTAGGCCATAGTTGAAGATCCACTCATGGGTCATAAAATCATCTTAAAGAACTGGAACCAGCATTTTAAAATTGAAATAGACTAAAATGATATGAAGTAGAAGAGCAGATAGCAGAAAGCCTTGCGAGTAGCAAGGGGAAGAAGGTTGCCTGAAACTCGCGTCTCTGCAATGAATGTTATGTGTGCGTGTTGGAGTACTAGTTATGATGACAGATACCTAACTTACTGTGGGCTGGGTGAGAAAAGTGTGAACACACTGGGCCTCGTCAAGTAGTTCTCGAGCTTTATGTACATCAGAGCCACCTGAGGTCCTGCTAAAGCAGCGTGCTCTACCCTATCCCTAGAGTTTCTGATTAAATAGGGCTATGTAGGACCTAAAATTTTGTTAACATGTTTTCGGGTGCTGGTTGTGCTGTTAGTTGCAAACAACATTTGAAAATTACTTGCCTAATTACCCCCATCTCATAGGGGAGGAGATTCTGAGATTCAGAGAGGGAGAGTAACTCACCCACCACCGTCTGCAGTTGGTACAAGGAAGAGCTAGGGTTCAGATCCAGTCTGCCTGAGCCCTAAACTGTGAACTGTGCTGTACTTACTTTGATTTTGGAAATAATCTGTCTTCAGTGATTAGGATCCAGCAGGAGTTCCTCTCTGTATATTTTGCGTGTGTTTGCATTTTCTAAGTCCCATATAAATAGCCTGAGATAGAAGAAACGTGCCATTTGCAGGCTCAGCCCCCCCGGTATTTAGATGAGGGCCTACTACCCAGAATGGGGGAGTGATTGAGTAGCACAGGCTGGATGAGAAGCCAGGCAGCGTCCTTAGCTTACATCGAGCTTTGCAAGCCCACGCTAATTTACACTGTTTTTTCCTTCGTGCCTGGGTCTTCCTTGGAGTCTTGACACCTGTGTTGCTTGGTTTCCTGAAGACCCCAAGGTCAAGAGAAAGCCCTACTGTTCAGGAATGTGCCCTATATCAACTGTTTCTGGAAGAGCCCTCGTAGAGGCCAAAATTTGGTACTTTCTGGGCTGGGACACTGAGTATAGTACTGAGAGTATAGTATTGAGAGGATACTCGAGCATAGTACTCAGAGTACTCTACTGAGTATAGTATGCAGAAGATACTTCTTTTCTTCTACGTGTAGCTGAGTTGAGCAAGCAGTAGCCATGGGATTAGACAGAGCTGGGTTCAATGCTGGGTCTCTACTGTGTGATCCCCAGCCATCTACTGAATTTTCTCCAGGTCTCGATTCATCATTTTGTATACAGGACTAAAAATACTGTACGTTCATAGGAATTCTTTGAAAATTAAATAACATACAAAAACACTTAGTGTGGTACTTGCTACTTAACAAGCCCTCACTAGGTAGCAAGCAATATAGGCTTCACTCGTCCACTTGCAAATGTTCATTGAGCACCTGCTCTCTTTCACGCACTGTTCTATGAATGCCAAAGCCACAGAGCTGGATACAGCCCCACCCCTGGCTTTAGGCAGCTCACAGTCTATTGCTAAACTGGCACGGGTGCCTCCACTCTCTGATCCCGGGCCCGTGGCAGACGAGGTTCCTTGATTGGCATATCATTTCTTGGGGCACTCAACGTACACCTTTAGCATCAGGCTACCCACGGCAATTAGGGCAGTGCTCCCAGCAGACGGAGTGGGCACAAACCACTGACTTCTCTGCCTAGATTAGCTAGATTAGCAAGTGAGACCCAGAAACGGACAATTATGGGATGTTTGTAAATGTCGCTAGGGGAAAGCAGAGGTCCTCAGGAGCTGTGTGACAGTTGTTGAACTCTCTGGGGAGTGCATGATGTGTAAGGCTTCCAGAAGGCGCGGAATCTGGAGGGACAGATAGGAGTTAGTGAGGTTTCAAGGAGGGGTGGTGATCAGAGAGAAGGGGGGACAGCGTCCATGCATCCATACATGCAAGACAGACAGACAAGCAGGCAGATAGCTATCTCCCTATCCCTGTCCCGGGTTCTGGAGGCAAGCAGGAACAGGGAGGGTTTGGGGACCTGAAAGAGGACAGAGTGTGAGGAAAGAGAGCTGTTGAGATTGCAGTTGGAAGGAGGGACCTTCTGGCCATGTTGATGCCCGTGGACCATCAGCGTGCCCCTGAAAGCCGGTGGGTGAGTGGCCCCCGCTCTGCCCGAGGGAGCTGAGTGGCCACTGCTCTGCTGCGTAGGAGGAAAAGCTGAACCGATGCGGATTAACCTGGAGAAAAGAAGCCAACAGGCAAGAAATGTTCCTGCTCTGTGTGAAAACCCCTGAATCCAGCGAAAAGATTTAAGGGATAATGGAGGCATTTCTCTATTTCATATGGTAGTAATCCGGGTCCCTTAGGATCAAGCACAGAACCTGATTAGTGCTGGGCCAAAGCGGCCCAGAGCACCCGTTTCTATCACGAGCTGACTGCAGGCTATACTCTAATGGGATTGTTTGTTTGGAAAAAAGAAAAAAAAAATCCCTGCTTGAAAAAAATGTCCTTCTCATGGAGCCCGAGCTCTGTTGCTACTGTGAGGGGATGGGGCTGGAAAAAATATTTCAGGCCCCATTCTTGGGGGTGATTGCCTTTGAATTTTGGCTGCCAAGCTTTCTGGTTAATAAGCTTTAGAGTTGAGGGAGTAGAAAGGGAGTGAGTGGATGCAGGGAGATATCCTCTGGCTAGAGCAGAGTGATGGACAGAGACAGCACTCCTCTTGGTCTGGCACCTGGACTCACACCTGCAGGACCCTGAGTAAGACACTTCCCCTCTCTGGGCCTCAGTTTCCCACCTGCAGGACAGAGAAGTTGGAATCCTACTGTCTACGTCTCCTGCCATCTATAATGTTCCTCGTTCCTCATTCAGATGGCAACTTCCAGGGAGATTTAGCTCATAGGGAGTTTGGTCAGCAAAGTTTCCAGGCTCTGTCTGTTCTCATCTATCAGGGGATGCATACAACTAACACGCCTCATCTGCATTTGCCGCTGTGATCAGAAGCAAACTGTGGGTTACAAGAAAGTTAGCCACTGCTGCCAGGTCCCTGCTGAAATGTGTGCTGTGTTCCTACAGTTGGTTTTTGGGTCTCTTGTGTCAAACTCAGAATGCACTTTCCAGGGAATATTCAATTTAAAGGTAACTTTCTTGGCCAACACACACACACACACACACACACACACACACACACAGACAAAACAAAACACCCCAAAAACTACAAAACCAAACCAAACCAAACCAAACCACAAAACCCCTGTTTAGCTTCTAGTGCAACTAACATATTCATTTTAAGGGACTGTGTTGATGACAAAATCATTTCTGTGGAGTAGCTTGGAGCTTGGCTCCTTCACGAGCTAGCCTGGAATAGTAGGGTTTTGATGGGGTTTCTATGGACTAGTCCCATTTCTTTGGATTGGTTTGGAATGGTGTTGATTTTGACAGGCTGACTTGGGATGAAACTATCTTACAGGCGGGCCCAGGAAAGCATCTGTGAGATAGCATTTTCTACTTCCCTTGAAGTAAGAGGACATGGGGGTGAGGGACTTTATGGGGAGGTTGTATATTTTCTCCTGCAGATATGTCAACTATGGTAGCAAGGTATGAGTGCTTCTGATTGCCCAAAGAGAAGGGAGCCCCCTGCTGGAGGGAGGACTGTCCTGCCATGGTAGCTGCAAAGAAGTCAACATTTCTATTTTAGGATTTGTCTGTCCCTACAGGTAGAGTAGAACCAAAGATCATAATTGGTTTGAAAAGTAAAAACTTTTTTTCTGTTAAATAACCATTATTTTTCTAAAAGATTTTAACTGTTATTAAATGAATTAAAATTTCAGATTTGTAATGAAAGACTAAGAAACTCTGGACTTTTTGTGTGTTGGAAAGAGATGGAAAGGGGAACTTGAGAGAAAATCCCATGAGTTGGGCTTTTGAGAAAGTGACCGAACAAGTTTGTAGCTGAACTCAAAGATCAGATGAGGGTAGAGCCTAAAACATACTCATTTGAGGTTGTGTTTGGGGCCAGCCACAATTTACGTTTAACATTTCACTTTTTCCTCAAAACCACCTGTGATATAGGGATCTTTCGGTTGGAGGAATTGAGGTTTAGCTCACTGGTGGTGGAGGTGAAATTCAAACCCAGCTTCCGATTCCTTTACTCTTTCTATCTTAGAATTAGAAATGGTCTTTGTCCTAAGGAAGGAACCCAGAAGGTAATCAGTAGAGAGGAAACTGAATAGCTAATGCTTTGATGGAAGAGCATTAACCTGTCCCTAGAACGTTTGATGCTTCCTAGAGAGACATAGGGGTCCAGAAATGTATGTGAATATGAGCATCATTAAAATGCAGTTCACGGTAGAGAGTTCATTTGGTTGAATTTCCTGTTTCCATGAGAGAGTGATGATGATGATAATATTGGTGCTGTGTGCGTTTGGTATTTTATTTAAATTTTTATAACAACGTGCCAGATGGGAGGACAGGCAGCATTTATAAAAGCCTTGTTGCTGCCCTGGGTGATAGGCCAAAATAATGATTCACATGTTTCATTTTGTCTGTATTGGTGGGATTTCTCCCCCTGTGACCTCACCAGGGAAAATGCATTTGCACCTGTCCAAACTCCCCTGTTTCCTCCACCAAGCGTCCCCACCGTGCCTGTCCCTGAGATGGAGCTGGTGGCAACACGCTTGGGAGGGACTCTTTCCAGTTCAGGGGTGAATGGACTTGCCTGCAGTGCCTCCTGGCTTTTGTTTCTGAAAGTCTGGGAACAAGGTAAGAGGTGTGCAGGTGTGCAGGTGTGCAGGTGCCCGAGCCCACTGCTGCTCAGAGCAGATGAGCCTTTCTTGGAAATAGTCCCAGATGATGAATCATTCATGTGGTACAGAGAGATTCTCAGGAAATTTTTCCATTCACGATGTCCACTCTTTGACTCTTGAATGCATTGATGTTTGCTTAGTCCCCAGCTCCACGTGGCTTGGGAACGGGTCTGAACGAGCCTGGGGGGAACCCCACGTAACCTGCCACTTGGAGCAGGAAGGGGAAAGGTTGGAATGTTTCCCTGGACAGAGCTGTCACTCCCCTTTTTCCCCT
The DNA here is from genome assembly GCF_009829155.1 of Mustela erminea. Lineage (NCBI taxonomy): Eukaryota > Metazoa > Chordata > Mammalia > Carnivora > Mustelidae > Mustela > Mustela erminea. Next base: position 73,058,158 of record NC_045622.1, read on the forward strand.
CCAGTTATAAAACATTGTGGAGAGCTCAGAAAATGGAGAAAGTTACAAAGAAGAGAAGAATTTCACTTCTAGCCTGCTACTCAAAAGAAAAGGATTTTTAAAATATATCTCCTTCTGTGAATCAGAAAATCTCTCTTTCCATCACCTTTCTTAACCCCCCACCTATCCATTTTTTTTTTCTTTCTTTCCTTCCTACAGTCCAAGTGTGGTCATATTATATGTATTAATTTTTAGCTTTTTTTTTTTCATTTAAACTTACAGCATTCATATTATCCCATGATTTTAAATTTGCTTCAGAATTCACATTTTGAATATGCCTGATTTGATAGTTAATATTTCAGAAGAATTTTTTTAAATCAGTAAGGCATAATATTCAATGAGTCTACCACAGTATAACCCATCACCTATTATCAGACATTTAGGCTGTTTTCAAAATAATATTATTTTAATAAGCATCTTTGAACATGAATTTCAGTTGGCATTTCTGATCATTTTCTTAGAGACAATTTCTAGAAGTGGGTAAAATCTACATACTTAAAACAGAAAACCACTTGTGATATTCGTGGCTGACTTCCACTCCAGGAAGTTTGTACCAATTTACATTTCTGTTAGAGTCGAAGAACTTGTTCCTTGGTACCCTGGGTGGACACAGATTTTTCCTGGAGAAACAACACTGCATTTAGAGTAAGTTGAAGGAAGAGACCTGATGTCCAGTGTTGCCCGAAATATAAGGGAAATATCTTGTTTCTCGTGGGCACCTGTGAATCTCTCAGATCCTTGGACAGATCAGAATGACCTCTTGCTGCCAGGCTCAGCATCTTGTCCCTGGATGGAACAGTCTGAGGGCAGCTGGGCAGGTGCTTGGTGAGGCTGAACTCACTGCCCTTAGCTCTGGGCAGAGCAGAGAGGATGTCCACCTGGTTCTGGCCTGAAAGATCTTTTAGTCTAATGATGGAGCCCAGGCTCAGCCCAAACTGAAGAGGGCCCACAGAGAGGACGACATAAAGACAGGTGCCACGTGGCCACACATGCTCTGTGGAAGCACAGGAACTCAGAGAAGGGAGAAGCCACCAGGGTGAGAGCCAACAGGCAAGGCTTCCAAGGGGAGGTGGGCCATGGAGCCAAGGAGCCTTGGGATGGGCAGCAGGTGCATGGAAGGGAATTTGCATGTGCTGAGCCTCTCCTGCAGACAGGCTGTAGGCTTGGTGGTCATGCATGACAGTTCTGGACCCCCTCACATTCCATTCCCAGCCCCACTACTCACTCTCTGTGTGATCTTGGACATGTTAGTTAACTCCCCTGAGCCTCCTCATTTTTCTTATCTGTAAAAAAAGGAAAAAAGAAGTTGCCTAGGGTTGTACAGTAGTTTCCCAGGACTGCTGTCAAGAAGTACAATTAGCTGGGTAATGTAAAACAACAGAAATTGATTGTCTCACAGTTCTGGAGTCTAGGTCCCAAATCAATCTGTTGGCAGGGCCACATGCCCTCTGAAGCCTCTGGGGGACGATCTTCCCTTGCCCCTTCCAGTTTCTGGTATTCCAGACTTTTCTTGGCCTGTGACAGCCTAACTCTGATCTACCTCTGCCTTCTTCCTGTGTGTTCCCATGTCTTCCCAGGTCCCTTTTCTCCCTGTGTCTCTCCTTTTCTTAGAAGGCTACCATTCACCAAGGGCCCAGCCTCCTCCGAGATGACCTCATCTTAACTGATAACAGCTTCAATGACCCTATTTCCAAATAAGGTCGCATTCTCAGGTATTGGGGATTAGGACTTTTGGGGGGATACAGTTCAACCCATTACAGGTTGGTTAGGAGGACTGAATTGAAGTAAAACTCATAGTCCAGTGCCAGGCTGCAGTAAATCGAAAAAATTGGAAGCTATCACTGGGAGCTGTTATTACGGTTGCCGCGCAGCTAGACCTCTCTCTGTTGTTATTGCATTTTGAGGAAGCTAGTTAGCCCCCATTTTTTGAAGAGGAAATTGAGGTGCAAAGAGGTTATGTGAAATACGTATCCCATAATGGTTCGGTGTAGAGACTGGGGAGACAAAGAGCTGCGGTTTCAGTCCCCACAAACCATGTCTGTGACCTCGGAGCTGCATATTAGGGATAATCACACTGACCTTGTGGGATGCCCATGAGCTCTTGCGAGGCTCGAGTGAGAGCATTTCATGTCAGGCTCCTAGCCCAGTCCCTGGCAGGCGGAAAGTCCTCAAAAACTGGTAGTCCTTTTGTTTACGTGGCAGAGCTGGGATGCGCTGCCTCCCAAAGGCTGGTGGTTGCACCCTGGCTCTGGTTCTGGTTCTGGTCCCAGGAATGCCTGTGTGTGGATGTGAGTCAGGAAAAAACAAAGGCAAACCCCCCTCCCCCACCCCTGGATGAGGCGGAAGTGGTGGGGAGTCTGTGCCCTTTGTTATCTGCTCTGTGAGGGTGGGGTGAAAGATAGCCTGGGGCTTAAAAGATTGGCCTGGGGCTTCCGGAGGATGGAATGTTCTCTGCTGTCCCTTCCAGATTGAGCAGGAAAGACCTACCATTCCTAGAGACCAGTCCCACTGGCCCTGCTAATAAAGCTATCTGGTCCACCAGAGCCATTGTGCTCATGTGGCCAGGGGTGTTGGTCCCTATGGTCCATCACCTCTAGCATATTCCACAATGACCTCTCATCTCACCTCACCGGGTGGACTGTCACTTGCTTGCAGGATCCTGGCAGGCTTTTTCTTGGCACCTTTGGCAGGCATTAGAAAGAACAAGAAGAAAACCACTGAAGTCCCAAAGTTATTTTCCTGATATGGCTACATTTGTTTCTGGCTGTCCTGTGTTTCAGCCTGTTCTGTATCTTCTTACTGGACTACTTTTAGTTAATTTTTCTTCTTGCTGTATTGAATTTTTCCAACTAGGCAACTCTGGTCCGTCCCACTAAAGCCCCCCTGAGGTACTCTCACTTTGATTCTCTGTCTTCTTAGAAGGAAGCCAGAATGCAAACTAAGGCAGGCCCTGTGCCTTGTCTGTCATCTCAGTCCCTATATTAATGCTAAGAGAGGAGGGTTGCCCGATGACCTGGAGGTATCTTGATGCTGAGTTTGCCTCTGGCTAGAGGGTCAGCCCAGGTCATACCAGGCAGCCCTTACAGGGGCTCATGGGAATTTATTTCTGCAGATATTTCATTTCCAGTCCCCCTGGAGTGGAGGTAGGGGTGAAAGACCCAGAGGGGCCAGTGAATCAGTGTTGGCTGACTCATGGGGCTTCCAAGAAATGTTGGTTGCTGTAATGACCCCCTGGAGGTTTCTGGACTGTCCCCTAGACAGTCTGCAGGAAAGTCAGAGTGAGTCCAGTAATGTTTCTGCTCTATAGACTCCCTGCAATCTTAGAAGCCTCAAAGAGGGTTCCTGTAGGAAGTGGGTGGCATGCTGGGAAGGAGTGATTGGAGGGGCTTGATTGAGGGACTGTTTACAAAGGTCTGGACAGAGGTACGGGAGCCAGTAGCAACTAACAAAAGTAAGAGCTCTTCCAGCCCCTAGGAGAGAGTTGAGGGGAGAGAGCTCTAGCCTTGGGCAGGGGCTGCCCCAGAGCATCCTTAGCTTGGGGCAGGAGAATGAGGCATCTTGGCAAGGAGGGAGCTGGGGAGTAACTGCCTGATCCCTTCTCTCCCTCTTCTCATGTGAGAGCCTCTCATTGACCTAGAAGGAAAGGGAGAGCAAGGCAGTCTGCAGAGTCTCTTGAGCCACAGAACAGGGTGGAGAAGTGTGCAGAATGGATCTGGTGGGGCAAAAGGAGAAAATCAGCCACCATCAACTGCCCCAAAGTCTCTGGTTTTAGTGAAGGTCATTTGCACTGGCGTTGAAATTTGCCTTCTGTCTCTTTCCCCATCTCCATTTTCTGGATGACTTTCTTAGCACCCATGATTCTATCCTCCTGATATTGGCGTCCTTTTGAACACTGCTCTAAGGGAGAGACAGGGCTCCATGCAAAACACGCATGCCAAGGAGTTGGTTGGTTCCCCTGCGCAAGTTCCTTAACCTTTCCAAGTCTCCATTTATTTGTCTGTAGGTTGGAGATGGTAATGCCCTCCATAGCAGGTGGTTGAGATGAGGAAGTATTTACCAGTACCTGACATGTGGTCCATGCCCAGCAAGTGGCAGTAGCCCTCATGGGCCACAGCAAGAACTATATCTTGAGCTTACTTTGCGCTTACTTTGCGCTGGGCTGATGTGACTCATTTTAGGACCATCGGTGGATTGGGTTTTCTCTGGTGGAGGAGGTCTTCTTTCCAACACGATTTTATCTGTGCAGGGCATGAGGGGTAGAACTTAGGAAGCTGTCTATCGTCACACTGAGAGCCGATGAGGGAGCTGACCCAGGACTTCATTCTTATAACCCTCACCCTCTGCTCCTTCTCATTAGTGAATACATCCCCATCCTCATCCTCACTAAGTACTCACCTTTGATTTTCAGAGGTAGAGAAAGCATGAGGAGGGCATTGCTCAGCCCAGCGAGGGAACTGGGTATGATCGCGGCCCCTGCTCTGCTCGGATGGGGCTGCCCTGGCACCCATCTCTCTGGCTCCCAGAGCCTCTAGGACCTTCTCTTCCCGAGCCACTTCACTCTGCTTCCCTTCCCTTAGGTGTTGCCCTCAGATCCCCTACCCCCCTTACCGGCACCTTTCTTGAATACCAGTTAGACCTACCAGATTCCTAGATCTGTTGAAATTAAAAAAAAAAATGAAGTTCAAGGAGTAAAAAGTGCTTTGCTTTTAAACTGAATTTTGAGTTCCTCCCCATTTCCTAGATCTTGGCTCTGCTCCCGGGACTGTTGGTCCCATCTGTGTGTTATCGGGCAAGTCTCTTTTCCTCTCTGGCTCTCAGTTTGTCTATCTGTAGGATGGGGAGATTAGACTCTGTTCTCTGCTCCCCCTTTCAGCTCCAATATTCTATGGCAAGCTGAGAGTGTGGAGGGGAAGGGGAGGCAGTGAGGCCAGATGGCATAGCGGATAAGCACAGGGATTCCCAAGTTGGCTCCAACCTCTACTTGCTGTACACTCTCAGGGCTTAACTCCCTCCTTTGTAAAGTGTGGGATAATTGGAGCATTTACCTTACAGAGTCGTCCAGCGAATTCAACAGCTGGTATATGCAGAGTGCTTAGAATAATACTTAACATAGATATGGTAGTAATAATAGTACGCCCGCTGTTATCATTGAGCCCAGAGCCACACAGGGCTGATCGAAGCCTCACTATCAGCCCCAGCAAATTCATCAATTGGTCTGGAACCTGATCTCCCCATTCTATCAGACCTAGGTCTCACAGAGTGTCAGGAAGAGTAATCGATGTTATCTGTAAGTGTCTGGCCCAGAATAGGCCTTGGGAAAGTATTGTCACCTTCCTCCCTTGATGCTGTTTCTTCAAGGCTCCTGATTCTTGGTTTGTTGATGCCGTGCTGTTCATGGACTCAGTGGTACCTGCAGGGAAGATGAAGATCGGCCTGACATTCCAGGGATGACAGCACCCTTGAGGCCGCTGGGTCTGGTGCTGTTCGCGATCTGATGTGGGGCTCCCCCCAACAGCTCGGCTGTGGGGCTTCCACAAGCACCATGATTAAGTGGAGGCTTTCCAGGTCTAGGCACAGAGTCCACGCTTTGTGCTGCAGGCCAGTGGACTCCATTTTCCAGATGAGAAGAGTGAAGGCTCACAGGAATCTTCCCAGGTCTCCGGAGAGAGCATCCAAGCTGGGATTTAGAGCCAGGCTTTCCGAGTTTGGCATTCTGGGTCAGACCCATACCTGCGTCTTTGCTGCTGCTTCTCCCAGCTATGTGTTTTGAGATCAGAGCCAGCCAAAGCCAGAAGCTAATGTGGCTTAGTGGGGTCTGTGCGGGTCTATTTCTGGCCAAGTTGGGTTTGCTTTGTTCATACCTCTGACAGAATCTTTAACAGTTGCTAGAATCCTTGCAGATAGGTCAGAAACGGGCCCAGGTTTCTGGAGAATGTAGCTAGCCCAGTGCAAAGTCATGTCTGCAAAATGGGCACACTCATAGTCTGCAGGAGGGTTATAAATTGGGCATGGGTGAAGAGGGTAGCCATCCCTAGAGCGCTTCCCAGGAATCTTCTGCCTGCAATACTCTCCACCAGAGACAGTTTTAGGGAACCCAAATTAAAGAAGCTGTGCTCTAAACCATAGGAGCGGTGGAAGGATGCCCGGAGCAAGCAGCCCCTGTCACCTGCTGCGATCCCACATCTCACATCCGCTCTGAAAAAAATGCTTGCAGATGGGCCCCTGGAAGCAGCGCAGTGCGGCTGGTGAGGGGAAAATCCGTGAACAGCTAGTGAACCACGGCATGGCTGTACTACAGAGCATGTTAAGAAGACTGGGAAAGTTCTAGATTTGTGGCATTCTTCTATCCCCAAGAGTTAATTGAGTATAAAAACTAAATTGTGGAAATATATTCACAATACGATTATCATTAAAAAGGGACAAACACTGCATAAACGTGTAGCCTTGGAAGTATATAGACTGTGCATGCTTTGAGGAACAGTAGAAGGTTACCAGAGAAGCTTCTATAGTGGTTGACGTCGGGGAGGAGAGACCGCGTGTGTGAGTGCAGGGGTGCGGCGAGGGGATGGAGGAGGGGCGTGGAAGGAGCGTTAAGCCTTTTCTATACTCTCTGGTAAAAAGAATATATTAGCATATATACATGGGTTATTTGTTTGATTAGAATTTTTTTTAAGATTTTATTTATTTATTTGAGAGAAAGAGCGAGAGAGAGAGCACGAGCCAGGGGTGGGGGTAGAAGGAGAGGGACAAGCAGGCTCCCCTCCCTACCAAGCCAGGAGTCTGATGTGGGGCTCGACCCCAGGACTCTGGGATCATGACCCGAGCCACCTGGGTGCCCCTGTTTTGTTAGAAATTTATATTTAAAAAAAGAAGAAAGAAATTCATCCTTAGTCATGGGAATCACAAAGTCCTCTCCCAAGGATAGATGGATGAAAATCCAGCTTTGCTTTCCAGAGAACATCCTTTATTTTCATTTCAAGAGGCCTCAAGGCCTTGGACAAATCACTCTACCTCTGTGGCCTCAGTTTCCCCATCTGTATAATGTCACTCACAAACTGCATCTCAAATATCACAAGGTCCAATGGGTCAAATTTAAGAAGCTGTTAGTGTACTTCTGTGAAGAAGGAGAGGATGGACTTGGAGAAAATGGTCCTCTGGCTGGTCAGTGTCAGGCTGGTCAAATGAACAGGCGTTGGCTCAGTCTGACTGGCCAGTGGCCAGCAGTGTAGACAACCTTCAGCAGGGCCCTGGGTCAGCAGCCACAGGGAAGGGGAGGGCTTCTTTCCCTGGTCACAGCCCACACATGTGGGAGCCGAGACAGACTGTTCCAGAATGCTCCAGGTGTTCTGCGACGGGTCTCTGTTTCTCGGGTATGAGCAGCAGCCTGTGTTGCTGCGGAGGATGTATTTTGTATTATGTCAAAGGGTTCGGGTGGTTTTTCTGTCCTGTTCTTTCTCAGAATGAAGAGGACAAAGCCTCCCTCTCAGTGCAGCCCAGCAGACCAGAAAGGCTTTGAAATCATGAAATGCAAATTCTGACTGCTTTTGAACTGTGTTGAAGGCGGAGCTGCTGAATTAAATTAACATGGCCCATAAATACAGAGGTTACAGAATGGGAAACCAAGTGCTCAGAGCCTTTTGTCCCGAGGAAAAATAATCACAGGACAATGATCTATTTTGTTTGGATTACAGGCTAGGCTGATATCACATTAGCTCAAACCTGGCAATATTTATGTTGAAAACGGCTGTTTGCGGAGTACTGTTGTCCCAGTGTATCCCCATGGGGAATCCCTCCACGCAAAGCAAGCTGGGCACAGGAAACCTTTGCCTCCCGCTGACCCGCCTGGCTCTGCCCAGATTGCCAGAGAGCTAGAGTTTGGCTGTGGATAGAGTTTGAGATGTGGATAGAGATAGGAGGGGAAGGCTCTAGCACAGACAAACTGGGGACCCACGGTGGGGAAGAAAAATCAGCCTGCCAAAGAAATTGTTTTTTGGGATCTGTCTCTCCTGCTTCTCTTGAGAAATAAAATCACAACAACGTTTGACCAGCACACCCACGGGGCCATATCACAGGAGCCAAAGAGTGCTGTCCCTTTGGCCAGAGTACTCCTGTTAGCCAAGCCATAGTCCCCACCAATCCCTTTTGCTCCCCTGCCCTCAGGCTGAATGTCAGTTGCCATTAAAAGCATATCACTCTTGGGGCGCCTGGGTGGCTCAGTGGTTTAAGCCTCTGCCTTCAGCTTAGGTCATGATCTCAGGATCCTGGGATCGAGCCCCACATCGGGCTCTCTACTCAGCAGGGAGCCTGCTTCCCCCCTCTCTCTCTGCCTGCCTCTCTGCCTACTTGTGATCTCTATCAAATAAATAAATAAAATCTTAAAAAAAAAAAAGCATATCACTCTTGTGCTATTGTTTATCTTATCGTCCAAAAATATTTATTTTACCAAACCCCTGGCATACTAAAATGTAAGATAATGTGCGTAGGATCATCCAGACCCCCCCCCCCTTTTTTTTCTCATAGCCAGCTCTGCTCCAATGGGTACTGCTGAAGCTGCTAGACTAGACATTGGTCTAAGTTCTTCACCAACTGATCTTAGGCAACCAGTTGCTCCGACTGCCCCCACTCCCCCACCCCCTGCCCCACTTTGGGTTCTGGTGTCCTCCTATATAAAAGAAAGAGCATCCTAAACTGGGTCCCAAGTAGCTTAGCTCTGTGGGACATAGATAGGGTCCCCTGATCCAGTATACTGGGAAGTGCTGTTAGACAAAATAAGGTCAGTCAATCCCCACAGGCAGGCTTTCCAGAGCCCTGAAGGCATTGACAGGTGTCTGTTTCCTGAGTGAATTTACCAAGGAAGCCTATTTTCACGGAACATCTTAGACCACTAGAGTTCTGTGGCTGGGATCCTCGGGATGGGAAGGACAGTGCCCAGGTTCCTGCCTGGCAGCAAGTCTCAGTGCCCGGGTCTGGCCCTCCTGGTCCTCAGCCAGCATCACGGTGTCTTGCCCAGCACCAGCAGGCCCTGTGGCCCCCTTGCTGTGTATCTTCCTTCTGTCCTGCTCCCAATTTCCTCTCCATGCCCCCCTTGGACATCAAGGGGTTCTGGAGGGTAAGAAATCTTTACCTTCCCCATCATACCATGTTCCTAAGCGCCCTAACCCCCAGTCTGAGCTACAGTAGGATAAAAGCAGACAGTATGGGGTTAAGTAAAATGATGTTTTTGGATAAGGATATGAAGACGCTTTTCAAGGTGAATCAGACACTCGCACAGCCCTTCATCAATGTTGGCAGATGAACGGTGGTGAGGGTATTGGTAAGAAAAAATGGCAAAGCTTGTAAAACCCATCTTGTTCATGGCCCTTTTTGTCAGACTCTGACGTTCTCTGTCTCCTACAATGTTTGCTGTTTGCATGACACTGAAAGTCCTAGAGGGCAGGGAGCAGCATTGATTTTATTTGCATTATTTATTATACCCTATGCATTCCAACAGTTAATCAAGAAGGATTTATTGAGTGGGGTTGCTGACCCCTCAGGTAGAAGGTCCCACCTTAGAGTCACAAATAGCCAAATGCCCACCGTGTGGCAGAGCAGGAGCTGCAGACTCTGCAATCAGATAGAACAGGAACAAAATGGTCTACAGGACTTGGTCACATCGCTTCTCTCTGAGCCTCAGTTTTCTCATCTGTACAATGGGGATCATACCGGAACCATCACAGCCCTCACGAGGATTCCCAGCAGAGAGCCTGGCACATAGCAGCCTATAGGAGATTACCGTTGTTGTGATGCCTGAAGGTTTGCTAGAACCTTCTTTCACGTGCATGATCTCATTGCCTGCTCCCTGAGCCAGGTGAAGCCAGGATCAGGACAATCTGCATTTTACAAAGAGGAAACAGAAGCTCAGAGAGGTCGAAGGCCTTGCTAGAGGCTTCTCAGCCAAGAGGATGGCGGGAACCAAGATTTAAAGTTTGGACCTCCTATTCTATATGCTGGGTGGCCTCTAGCGCACGACTGGTTCCCACCTGACGGTGCATCACCCAATGCAAACCCCATTTCGTATGCTGGCTGATGTGGTGTTGTCATGAAAGATGCAGCACTTATCGCTATGAGTGAGCAAGGGTCTTTCCTAGAAAGATGTTCTAGAGCCCTCAAGGAGCCTTTGTAAGGGTAAGAAGCTGTGCCCGTGGCACAGGGTTCTATCTGGTAGAAAGGTAGTCAGGATCAACACCAGAAAGTGTGAGTGTCCGGGGAAAAAGGGTAGAGCACAGGAGCAGGAGCCCCTTTGGGAGGTGGGGGGAGGTGGGATTCTGGTCCGCACAGCAGGAGGGAAGGGCAGAGGAAACTCAGAGAGCAAAGCTCTGCATCAGCAAAGCAAAGGGGAGTCTGGGTCATTCAGGGTGACTGGACAGGCCGATCCAGAGCCAGGTGCCTGCAAGAATCGCTGATGGAGGGCTTTCAGGGTGAGGGGTTGGGAGAGGAACGGCTGGGGGTTTTCAGGAGACAATGTCAAAGCAACATTTTTTGACAATGTTAAAGACAGGGCAGACCAGTTTGGAGCTCACCAAGGAGGAAAACAGCAAGGGCCTAGCAGACCCAAGTAGAGGGAAAAAGAGGGGGCTTATTAACTAATCACTTAATAATGAAATAGTTCAGTCAATCAGTCAACAAAAATGTATCGAACACCGACTGTGTGTCAGGCTTGGTACTCGCGGCTATACTAGCAAGATGGTAGGGCTCAAATGAAACCATGACCGACCCACCAAGATGAGAGCCAAGGTCTCACCTGCTGTCCTAACCCCTCTGCTCTCCCATGCATGTGTGCACATGTGCACAAACACACTCGGGTGTGTGCACACGCATCCCCATCTTCCGTTCTTGCTGGCTTCCAGAAGCATTACCGGACATTCCTCCTCTGTGCCAAGGCAAGGTCCCCGACGACTTGTCGGGTCAGAGGTTCTGATACACACACAATGTCTACTTTAGAAGCAAGGCTTTCCCCATAATAAGATGATTAAAGCGGAGGCTTTGCCTGGCATCCGAAGAACTGTTTCTCATTACATGAGACAGGTGCACGTTTTTTGCATAGCTTCCAGCTTCCAGAGGTGTCCCGTGACATTGGCGGTCTGGACTGGGCCCACAGAGGTGGGTGGGCTTTTTACCAGGTTGCCCCAGCCAGCTGGTTGGGGCTGAGTCTGGGGGGCAGCTGGGAGTCGAGCTGGGAGTAGTTCATTTGGTGGCCCCGGTCACTGTGTCGGGTGCAATTAACTGAGCTGAAAGGAGGCTAAAGCAACTTCGCTGACAGGGAGGTCAGAGAGGATGAACTCTGATGGGAAATTAATGATGAGAGTCTGGGAACACCACAAGAGGGCTTTGCCTCCATGGCTCTGGGGGGTACACTAGTAGCGAGTCCTGCCCACTCCTTACCTTCCAACACAATGCAGGCACCCAGGGGGCCTCTTTGGAGATTGTTCCTTCTGGGTGTTTCAGAGAACGCACCACTGCTGGATGGTAATATTAATGATACCAACTAAACTGTCATCAGTGACATGAATAACGAGGGAACACTTACGTGACAGTGGCTATTCTTACAACAGAGTGTCACAGTGACTCCCGCATCCATATACCAGGAGCCGTCGCAGAGCTTAAGTCATTTACCAGAGATTCAGAATCACTAACTGGCAGAACTGGGATTCGGACCTCAACTCTCCCCTGCTGTGTTATTTGACGTTTTAGTAGGTCTTGCCTAGAAAAGAAGGTTGGGGCTGGGGTGGTTCATGGTCTAGGGCAAAGACTGGCAAACTGATGCACCAGCTGTATTTTAAATAAAGTTTTATTGAAAAGCAGTCTCCCCTCCCCCCCTCCCTTTTTTTACAGATTGTCTACGGCTGCTTTCCACAGTAACAGCATTGTTGAACAGTTATAACAGCCTGGCTGGTGTCCCAAGCCTAAAATATTTACTGTCTGACACCATTCACGCCAAGTTTGTCAACCCTGATTTAAGGAAACCCACAGTGACTCAAATTAAATGGGTTTCTTTGCTGCATGCCTTCTCAGACGTTGTGAAGTTCCGAGAGAAGGCTGTATATTATTTAGTATGAGGCAAACACTTACCTGTTTGACCAGAGGACCCCCGCCCCCCTTCACAAGGCATCCTTGAGCTTTCGGAAGCGCTGCCGGAGACTGATCTCAGTCATTTGGTCGAGGAGAAGAGGGGCTTAAAGAGAAAAAGTGGCCCAAAGGCATGTAACTCGTGTGTGGTTGTACAAGGACTTGACTTCAATCCCAGGAGTTTCCCGAGGGGCTGTGCGGTACTGTTTGCCCTGTGCCAGCTTCAGTCAGAGAGCTCGGTGCAGCTCCAGTGGCTCCTTCTCCAGAGGGGGGTCGGCGGCGGTGGTGGCCAGAGCAGCCTTTTCCTCATTCAGCTGTCCGATTACAATGATGTTCTACAACGCTGTCTTTATGAGGCCTGTTTGTTCTTCAAGCCCAAGAAGAGAAGGAAAAATCATCATACTAATAATGAATGTCAGGTTTAATCAGCATCATCTGACATTATGAGAATTGAATTTCTACCTTTCACTGCATACATTAAATATGGGGCTTTATCTCCTCATGCAGAATTGATTTGCTATAATTCTCTCCTTTGGTTCTTGTCATGTAAATCGTGGCATTTCTCCCCTATTGACTGCATGAAGCATAATCTGCAGAAGCAGATTAGAGGTGTGAATCCAGCCTCCCCGACCAGCTGCTGCTGAGCTCTTTGTCTGTCTGTCTTTCTTTCCCTGCTCACGCTTTCCCTCTCTAGAATCCTCTTTGGGGCTGCCTACTGGCCAGTCATGCCCTCTACAGATGGAGCCTACCCCAAGAGATGGTGGTGTGCGGGCGGAACAGAGAGGCTGCATGGAATTCTTGAGACCTCAGCCGTGGGGACCTCCAGCTCCTGTACTGTAGACCGGTGACCAACGGGTAGTTTGTAAAAATGGACAATGGGGCCATTTGCAATTCTTGGCCCACTACTAACTAATCAGACTACCAGTGTCTTCAACAGAGCTACACTCTCAAATATTCCCCAATGGGTCCTGGAAAATCTCTAGTTCCTGGCATCTGTACTGGATGGCTAAAGACAAAAGTGACTTCTGGCTGGTCAAAGAGCCAGGAGCCAGATGGGGACCTGGCCCATGAGCCAGACCTATGAACTCTGGCTTGAAAACCAGCTCAAGGCTCTGTGGAAAGGAGTGAGTTCTTGCAAGAACTGTCTCTGACACATAGGCTGTAACACTCTGTGAGACCGCAAGTGTGGACGTTTATACCACCACTCTGTAAAATCCTTAATCCTCATTTTTATCTTTTAAGTATTTCTTGCTGAGTAGTAGCTAAGAGACGGAGTTCTGGAGGCAGAAAGGTCTGGGTTCGAGTTCTGTCTTTCCCACTTATTATTAGCTAGGTGGCCTGGGGCAAATTACTTAACCCCTCTAAACCTCTGCTTTACCATCTGTAAAATGGGGTCATAGTGGTAGCCTTGTCCATGAACTTCTTTGGAAGAGTAAGTGAAATAATCGATGTGAAGCATCTGGAACAGTGCCTGATACATAGTAAATGGTCAACACATAGAGGCTGCTCTTAATGGTAAATTTTTATTCTGGGCCAGCTATCTTTTTTTTTTTTAAGGATTTTTATTTATTTATTTGACAGAGATCACAAGTAGGCAGAGAGGCAGGCAGAGAGAGAGGGGGAAGCAGGCTCCCTGCTGAGCAGAGAGCCCAAGGAAGGGCTCGATCCCAGGACCCCGAGATCATGACCGGAGCTGAAGGCAGAGTCTTAACCCTCTGAGCCACCCAGGCGCCCCTGTGCTAGCTATGTCTTAAGACACAACTTGTGGGGGGGCACCTGGGTGGCTCAGTTAAGCATCTGCCTTCAGCTCAGGTCATGATCCCCGGGTCCTGCGATCAAGCCTCGCATCAGGCTCCCTACTCAGCGGGAAGCCTGCTTCTCCTTCTCCCACTCCCCCTGCTTGTGTTCCTTCTCTCACTGCCATTCTCCCTCTCTGTCAAATACATACATACATACATACATACATACATACATACATACATACATACATAAAATCTTTTTTTTTAAAGCCACAATTTGTGGTAGACTATATTAATATAGCGTGTCTACCAAAAGGCTATTGAATATCAACAATAGATCTCAGGGGTACCCCACAAAGGTGGGGAGGGGCACTTACTGAACACCAGACACTTTTTAAATAATAAGTGGTCAATGACAGGCGGTTTTCATCATATCACTCATTGCACGTCCCTTAGTGTTGCTGTCAAAGATAGAATCCTGGGCAAATAACCAAGAGGTCTGGCTCAGGTGGAAAATTCTTAATGCTTTGCATAAGGACAGATAACTTAAAAAGGAAAGTATAAGTTACATTTGTAATTTTCAATTTATTATTCATTTATTGAAAGCCTGCTCTGCGTAAGCACTCTGTCCAGAACTTTATTGTAATCTAATTATATTTCACAATAACCCAGGAAAGCAAGTACCATCATCATTCCCATTTTATAGACGATGAAAGTAAGGACCATCTACATAATCACTGGAAAGAGGACCACATCAGCTCCAAGATGAATTTCCTCTACAAGCCCTCTGCTGCTTCATGGTTAGCCTCCCAATTCTGTATTAAGTCTCTATAATGAGAATGTGCTGCTGAATTAGTAACTTGTTACCAGAGCTATATCCATCTAAACTCTATTGCTCTGGACCAGAATAGAAGTCCCTCAGGACCCCTGGGTTGTTGCAGCCTGTGGAATAAGAAGGCAGGCTTCCATGAGTCAGGCCATGGCCAAAGCAATACTTGCAGATATACGTAAACTCACTGTAAATGGAGGTGATGTGTTGATGTCAATGACCGGGAAAGGTCAGGCTTTAGATGATGTGAGCCACTCTGACCGCTCAGCACTGTCCTCTCCAGCGGCCTTTGCAAGCCAGGGCTATTGGCACAGGCCAGGCAAGGTCCTGAGAGGCTAAGAAGTCAGCCTGAGCTGGCCAGGTGGGCGGTGACCTGGGATTTTTGGTCAGGACCATCTAAGCAATAGCCAGCATATCTTAGTGCTGTTTGTCACAAGGTAATGAGGTGGGGTTAGCCTCCCCCTACGTGTTCAGGGGAGTCACAAAGACTCCACCATCACATGTGCACACACGGGTGAATATGAGTGTGTGTGCCTGTAGGCATGTGTGTTTGGGCTTTCTTGAGCAGCTAACATTCCCCACCATGTCTCTCATTGCTACTGTGCACCATTGCTGGGCCCCACACCCCCGTCCTCACATAAACACCAGCTTCCATTTCCTGAGCCCCGCTTCCTGTGTACCGTGCATTGTGCAAGCCTTTGAGCCTGCCCTCTGACTCAGTCAGATGCTGAACCCCCGTCGTAGCTGAGTGAGCACTGTGATTCGACTTGGTTTTCAGAAGAAAAGACAGAAGTTCAGGGAGGCGAAGCCACTTGTCCAAGAAGTAGGAGAGCCAGAATTCACACCAAAGTCTCTTGATTCTGAAGCCCAAACTTTTGACTCAGCAGATATGGGTCCAAACACTTCTGTAACCCTCTGATGACGGGGAGATCAGCGCTGGTTCCACTGTTGCAAAGCCATGGCTGCTAGAAAAAGCATCTCTTCCTAGGGAACCATAATAGTCCCCTGGAAAACCTTGCCCCTGATGAGCAGTTCGGCCAACTGGTGTTTTTCTGTGGAGAGGAAGGGGCGCTCTAGCTCTTGACCTGAAAAACCTTTGCTTAGACCCTGAAGTATCTGTTCTTTTTGACCTTGGGCTGTTCCCAAAAGTGGACCCCTTCTGGGAGAAGTTCCAGCTTCAGGTCTTTCTTTCCCAGAAGGAGGCAGCAATAGGCTTTGTCCATCCTGAACCCAACCCCCTCCGTCATCAGCCTGCCGGCACCTGAGCCATCAGCCCTCCAGCCCACGCCCTCATCAGCCCCACAGCTGCCGGCTTCTGGGGTCAGGCAGGCAAAGGGCTGATGGATGGGCCGGCAGGTGCAAAGAAGACCACTCAGTATTGAGTCTCTGGCAGCTGGCACAGGGCCCAACTTTCATCTGCCTGCTCTCCGCCCGTGTTCCTGCCCCGCCCATTACCCATCTAGACAAGGCTGGGAGGGAATCCATATGGGGTGATAGGAGAGTTCTGTTCCCAAGGCCAGGAGAATCCCTGCTTCTTGGGATGTCTTCATTCATCCCTGCATGCTAGAGGCTCAGGCTGCAAACCCAGTTGTTTGATTTCCCACCTCAGCTCTGCCCTAGGACTTACCATAGGCAACTCCCATGGATCCCTCTGAAATCAGCATGGTACATTGGACGAAGCACAGGCCAGGGATTCCAGAGTCCCAGGATCCTTGCTTGGCTATACACTTGCTGTGTGACATTTGGCAAGTCACTTCCCCAGCTTGGGAGCTGATCTTCCCATTCACAAAGGGCATGTGTGGGTTTCTGGAGGAGTCTTGAGGCCAGGTGGATATCCAAGGTTTTTCTGGTCCTGAATTCTATTGTCAGAACCACTGACTTGAGATGTCCCCTGGGCACCATGTTCAAGTGGGAAGTGAGTAAGTAGAGGAAAAGAAGGCTAATTCATCTGTCTCTGCCCTCCCTTCTGTCTGGGATCAGACTCCTGGAATGTTACCAGCAAACGGGGCTTGATTTGGGAGATCCTGAAAGGCTCATCTATCACCAATATCTTCTCCATCACTGTTAATTTAACAACTGTAGTCACTCTTTTGGGGGCACATGGTATCCAGAAGTCACCTGTCAACATTTAAATATGGTACTTGGGAAGAGAATTGAATAAACTCATTCCCATCCACTAACTCCCAACAGATGGAATTTGTTTCCTGTGAAGCAGACTCTTAAAAGACCACATGGGTAGAATGAGTTTTGATATGGGAGAATCTACTAAGGATTAGAAAGAAAGAAATTGAGGGGGGGGACAGCAAGGGAGGGAGGGACAGTGGGTGGGTGTGGACAGTCCAGGGGATACCTTTGAATATTAGGGCGCAGAGTGTACAGGGGTGGGATGCTATGGCATGGAGATGCTCTGGTTTCTAATTACGCCAACAATAGGCCCTATGGCCTTGCGTTGTCCAGGGCAGGCTGGAGCCAGGCTGCAGGGCTGGAGAAAGGAGTCTGGCAAAAGCCCCTTGCACCACGTGCCTCAGCCTGACCGAGCTGGGGAAACTTGCATTGCCCACTTCTCTGAGTGGGTTGGGTTTTGCAGCCCTTCAGGAGTGGGGTAGAGCAAAAGCATACACCCACCCCCCCCCCGCAGTAGCCCTGCCCAAGAGGCTCAACCTAACCTTCCTTTGATGTTTACCCAGTGTAGCCTCTGGGGTATTAGACCAACCAAGCAAAAGTGGGTGGCCTCAGAGTTGCTGTGGGCAGCTGCCAAGGAGCAGGGAGGCTTTACATGCATCCACTTAAAAGCTCCCCCAAACCCTGTGCTCCTGAAGCCACCAGGTAATGGGCTTTCCCACCATTCTTTCAATCCCCAGACCGTGGGTTTTACAGGTTCTTCTGCCTCAGTTTCCCTTTCTGCCTTTCAACCTACAAGACTCAGCTCAGGCTCTTCTCTCTGAAGCAGCCTGCCCATGAGTGAGTGAAAGAATAAATGTGGGTAGTCCCTCAGATCTAGAACCATCCTCAGTCTATCGAAGCACTTTCTAGTATCCTTGAGTGGGTGCTCTGCAGCCCCAAAGAGCTCCTGGAGGCCCCACAGGATGCCCAGGGAAAAGTACAGTCAGTTAACTGCAAGCTGTAAGTCCTCTCCTGGCCCTCAGAGAGTGATCAGGATTCGGGTGGATCCACCTCACCAGAGGGGCACTGGGCTCAAACACCAGAGAAGGCTTAGGCATATTGCCTGGGAAAGTCACTTCCCCTTCTGGGTGCCTTTCCCTGGAAAATGCCTGGAGGACACTGGGACACCTTCCAGCTGTAGCAGGGAGGGGCTGACTCAGTGGTTTTAAAATGCAAAGATCTGACGCTTGCAAGGTCACCCCAGAAGTGATGGGGGAGATTCAGTGCTGAAAGGCATTCCTGTTTAAAATCTTCCTCCTAAGGAAAAGAAACAGCTTCACAAAATGGGGGTTGGAGATGGTACTCTGCTCCCAAAGGCTTCTGATGCGTTCCCAGTGACCCCACAACTCACTGCCTGTTGTGGTCGCCTCCCCTAGTGACTTGTTTCTAGAAAACGGAATATGGCGTTGATGTAGAGATGTCACATTCACATCAGGTTACAAAAAGCTGTGACTCTGTCTCGCTGGATTCCCTTATTGGCTTCTCAGCGTGCTTGCTTGGGTGAAGCAAACCGTGTTGGAGAGGTCCAGGTGGGGGCCCCCTGGGTGGCTCAGTCAGTTAAGCAGCTGCCTTCAGCTCAGGTCATGATCCTAGGGTCTTGGAATCGAGTCCTGCATCGGGCTCCTCACTTGGCAGGCCGCCTGCTTCTCCCTCTGCCTGCTCTGCCTGCTGTTCCCCCTGCTTGTGTGTGCATGCTCTTTCTCTCTCTCTCTCTGATAAATAAATAAAAGAAATCTTTAAAAAAAAAAAAAAAAAGAGGTCCAGGTGGCAAGACCTGTGGGCAGCCTCTGGCCAACAGCCAGGGTGAAACTAAGTCTCCTAGTCCAGCTGTGTTCAAGGAACCAAGTCAGGCCAACAGCCATGTGGGTGAACTTGGAAGCACATCCTTCCCCTGTTGACCTTTGCTATGACAACAACGCAGCTGGTGCCTGGTTTGAAGCCTGTAAGAGAGACCGCAGTATAGAAGACCCAGTTAAACTGTGCATGGGTACTGACCCACAGAAACTGTTGTTATTTCAAGCCACTAAGTTTTGACATAATAGATAACTCATACATGCTCCCAGAGTTTTAGGGAGCCATGGATGGAAGCCCTAAAAACGGGAGATAGCCTAAAAATTAGGAAGTTCCTTCTCCAACTTCAGAGGAGTAGGGAGAGCACCCTTTGGTGTCACTGAGTGACTGCAGACATGGCACTGCCCCTCTCCTGCCTCAGTTTCTCCATAGGTAAAAGAGGGAGTTGGGTTAGCACGATGACCTTGGGGAATCATAACGTCAACATTTCAACGAACATTGCCTTCCTCCTCCTTAGTAATTTTGCTTCCTGTAACTGATTGAAAAGATACGAAATGACAAAAAAACTACTCTAAATACCACAGTGCTGCTGACCAGCTTTATTAAATAGTCATAATCAGACTTCCATATGTTTGATGATTTGTCCTCCCTTTTCCTGATTCAATGTAAGGCATTGCTGGGCAGGGAGTGACTATGGCTGAGGAGGGCTCTCACTGAGGACAACGAAGACAGGCCTTTTGGGACTCAATGGTACAAATATACAGGTGGCCAAGTAAAAGTGAAGGGGGGTTGCAGCACTCAGACAGCCTTGGGTTTGCATCCCAGGTCTGCTCCTTCCAGGCCATGTGCCACGGCTTCCTCTCTGAAGTGGGGATCGTAACAATCGCCCCACAGTGTTGTGATAAGAATTAACTTAGACGATAGAACGAACTTAGCAGCCAGTGAGTGCTAATAACTACTCAAATAAGCAAACATTTACCTTTGCATCATTCTTGATATGCTAATGTACACATAGAGGCCCTTTATTGAGCATTTATTGTGTGCAAGGCCTGGGCCCAAACTCTTGGTGGAGTGTTTCAGATGCCAGCTTACAGGACTCCCTGTTTGGAGGGCGGCCCTGCCTGTCTTCCTCTCTTTAGGGTAAAGCAGACAGTTTTCTCCCCAGGCTGCTTTGGATCCCTTGGGCAGGCCACCCTCTGGAGGACATCAGGGTGTCTGCTCTCAGGAGTCTGTCACACAGGTGATGCTTTCTTGAACCCAGAACCCTGCATCTCTTCTGCTCTCCAAGGGTCTGTTTCTCCCTGGATGGAGTGGGTCATGTCCAGCAGCTTCCCCAGAGGTAATGAAACTGTCTTGGCTGACGGTGTGTGGGGGCATGTCTCTGGGACCGTGAAGATCCAAGGCCTCCATCCCTTCCCCAGAGATCTGGGTCTTAGGTGAAACTCTACCTGGAAATCACGGAAACCTAGGACTCAACAGTAGTGTCTTAAGCCCCTGTAAGGGTGGGCTGGGAAGGAGGGTATTCTACTGTCTGAAAATCATGGTGCCTTTCTCCTTCGGCTGTCACTTCTAATAATATGTTTCTTTGAAAAGAAAGCAATACTCTGCATTATGACATGGGAAAGGCAGAGAATCTGGTTTCAAGCACAGTAGTGTTTAATTTTAGCTTCACCAGTCACAGCCTGTTCGAGTAACTGTTTCCACCTTTCTATATCTCAATGCTTCATCTGTGAATAGGAGTCCAGTCCCAGACTTGCAGAGGGACACTTTGAGAGACGAAGTAGCAGCCTGGACATCAGGAGTTAAAATGAAATGCACAAGGAGGTGTTCAGATATGATAGAGAATCACCTGAGCCTGATTTTCAGCTTTGTCTTGCGAAATCAGAGATGACATGAGAACTCTCTTGGAGTGTTGGGGTATACTAGGTACCAAGGAAGTGTTAACTATCATAAGAATGTTTCTTATGGGGGTGCCTGAGTGGCTCAGTGGGTTAAAGCCTCTGTCTTCGGCTCAGGTCACGATCCCAGCCTCCTGGGATTGAGCCCCGCATCGGGCTCTCTGCTCAGAGGGGAGCCTGCTTCCCTTCCTCTCTCTCGGCCTGCCTCTCTGCCTACTTTTGATCTCTGTCTGTCAAATAAATAAATAAAATCATAAAAAAAATGTTTCTTATGAAGATAGCTTTCCTCCCCCAATTCATGCCTGACTTCTAGGCCCATGATTTTCCCACTGTCTCTTGAGAAGGACACTGCCATGGGATCTACAGGGATGTTCCAAAATACATTCTTATTTCCCCCCACAATCCCAGAAATCCAGTATTTAGCTGAGTACATATTTCCATCCTAGGAAACACTATACTTCTCAGCTTCCTTTGTAGCTAAATGTGGACAGGTTACTAAGTTTACAAAGTTATGTATCATCAGATGTTTAAGGATAGGGCCACACTTCTCTTTGTCATTTCCATGATCCAGCTGCCTGGAATTTGAATGTGATGGCTGTAGCTCTTGCAGCCACTTTGGAGTATGAGGATAAAACCCATACTCAGAGTGAGGGGCAGACAGTGAGGTGGAAGGAGACTGACTCCCTTATGTGCCAGGATAGTGTGTCTATCTTCAGACATCTTTATGTAAGAATAAACCTCTGCCGCATTTAAAGCACTTCTTTTTTACTTTCACTATTGTATTTAGCAAAACCTCATCCCCATGGATACAGATAGAAAAGCTCTGTTTTCCAAAAGGGCTAAAACTTTGTTTTCCAGGGGCAACTGTGTGGCTCAGTCAGTGAAGCATCTGCCTTCAGCTCAGGTCATGATCCCAGGGTCCTGGGATTGAGTCCCACATTGGGCTCCTTGCTCACCAGGGAGCCTGCTTCTCCCTCTCCCTCTGCCTTCCACCCCCTGCTTGTGCTCTTTCTCAAGGAAATAAATAAAATCTTAAAACAAAAATCCCTTTGTCTTCCAGGAGTTTATCCAAAGGGTGTAATTAGGTAATGCTTAAAGTCATGTGGGAAAAGATATTCAGTCTAATTGTTTTTTGTAATTGCAAAAG
The DNA here is from genome assembly GCF_009829155.1 of Mustela erminea. NCBI lineage: Eukaryota > Metazoa > Chordata > Mammalia > Carnivora > Mustelidae > Mustela > Mustela erminea. The sequence goes on from NC_045622.1 coordinate 73,079,869, forward strand.
AAGTGGATACAACCTACATTTCCAACAGTAGAGGAGAGGCTAGGTGGAACATGGTACGTAACAGAGCAGTGGCTGCAAGTTAAGGACGTGGAGTCTGGAGTTAGAGACCTGGGTCCGAATCTCCGCTCAGCCCCTCACAGGCTCTGTAAATGGAGCCACTTCTACTTCACTTCTGTGAGTTGTTTTCTTATCTGTGAGGCAGGCTGATAACAATAGTGTGAGTCTATATTCTTGTCAGAAGGATAAAACAATATCAGGTAGGTAGAGCACTTAACCTAGTGCCTAACTCAGTGTAGTCACGGGGTGAAAGCTAGCAGCCCTTCTCTCTTCTCCTTCCCTGCTTCTCCTTCTCCCCCACCGGGGTACTATCCTGGCCTTAAAGGTAGTTGCACCACCAACACCACTACAATGAACACAATAAAGGTGATCAAACGAGATTTTACTGGAAATTAGAAGGCACGTTGTACTCAGACTGTACAGCATGATTCTAGAAGTTTGTATGTATCTGTAGAAAAGTCCAGAGGGAAACACACCAGCAGTGCTTATCTCTAAGATGTAGATTTTATTGATTTTTCCCTGTTCCTTAAGCCTCTCTGTAATGTCTAATTCGACAATGGAGATGAAATATTGTCATAATTTATCATTAAACATAACTTATTATTTCCCTCATATAAAAAGGCGAGGCACCGCTGAGCTATCCCAAGCCTTGTGGGAACTGGTTCTTTAGGGAGCTGGTGAATAGGAAGCCCCCAGGTGGCCGACTCAGCCCTGTCCGGTGGGGTGGATCCTCATGGTAGGGCAGGTGGCCAGAGGGGTTGGAGAGACAGGTCTCTAAGTAGAGCTGCCCGGAAGACCTGCTACCTTCCCTACCATCCCTCCCGAGCATTCCGTTCCAGTCTCTTCTTTCACCTGGAAGAATGGCTTCTGCTCCTAATGAATGCCCTCCAGAGAGTGAGCTTAATTCTCTATTCTCTATGAGGAAGAAAAGTTATTTGCCTCAAAAAAAAAAAAAAAAAAAAAGGCAGCAAAGAAAGCAGGACATGAGCTCACTAGCTACATATGCTTAGTTAATGTGCTGTGTATTTTGCAAATCCTCTTAGTAGGGAATTGTTTTATCTCCCCTCTGGCTGGGTTTGCAGCTGCAGTGATGACAGATGCTGGTCTGGGCCCTGCAGACCCATCGGAAAGCCACAGAGGAGCGGCTTCTGGAACCCAGGCCCCTGGTGGAGGAGCGGCTGACCCCGGTGCCATGGGGTCTGAGGCCCTAGTTGGAGTGTCCTGGAGAACAGAAAATAAGACAGCTGAATGAGGTAGAAGTCGGGCACTGGAGGGGCCCAGCTGGGTCGCTGTGGGCAGAAGTACCCACTGGCTGGACACCTGCTGTTATAAGTTTTTATTCACTTAAATGTTCAGGGACTCGGGCCAGGCCTGCTGTGATCTCTGATCTCCTGGCTCATAGGTTCCTCTCCTTCCCCAAACCTTACTTCTTTGAGCTGCCAGGTCCTGGGACTTAACCATATACCTAATAAATGTTTGTTCTTTACTAGGCAATGTTGATATGTGATTTAATCCTCATACCTGCCTACAAAGTTGTCCCCATTCTACAGATGAGGAAAATTAGGCTCCGAGAGTTAATACCACACAGATCATTAGTGCCGAGCCAGGGTTTGAACCCAGATGTGTGTCTGGTTGCAAAGCGTGTGCTCCAAAGGTGGCGGTCTCAGCCCGGGTCACGCATCAGAGTCACCTGTGGGACTTGCTCATTACAGAGATGGCAGGAACCTGCCCCAGGTTTCCCAAATCACCGTTCGGCAGATGATGCTGAGGGTCAGCCAGGCTGAAGATCACCAGGAGGCTCCAGGATCCCGAGTGCTTGCCCTGCGTGAACCCGGTGCTATGGGAGCAGGGGTGCTGAGCCCAAGAGTCCATGGTGCTGGGTCTGCGGAGTGCGTGCCTGGGCTGGTCTTTGGGGCCTCTTTCCAGTCCTTCTCACTCCACTCCTGGATAGCCTCCTGCAGACCTCAGCTGACCTCTGGGCTAATGGCGGTCCTGGGGCCCCTGGTCAGACCACCGCACCCCATTTTTCCCTCTGCTTCTGCTGGGCCTGATCTCTGTCCTTAGAGGAGAGTTGTGGGAACAGATCTGGGGCTGCCTGCTGGGAAAATGTGTCGACTTTCTAGGGCCCTGGTCTCCAAAGGACCTGGGGGTTAACTCTATGGCTGACAGTTGGGATGGGAACACTCGTCCGCCCCTCGGGTCACGGCATGAACCCAGATGTCTGCTCAGCCCATGACAGCTGAATGCCCTTGTCTTCTGTTTGTTCTTTTCTTATCTCACCTCGGCTGTCTCCCTCATTCCGCAAGTCAGCTCCAGGCTCTCTTGGTTTGGGCAGCTGGAACGGAAGCAGGCTCAAATAGGCATGACAGACTATCAACAGACCACTAGGTGCTGTGCTTTCTGCTGTGAGAAATGGAAGTAAACTCAGCTATCAGACCACAGACGGGGGCTACAGTTAAGACTGGCAAAGGGAAGGCTGCATGGAGGAGGTGTCAGTGGTTACTGACATGCAGCTTGTTAAGTGTCCTGAACAACAATCTATGCAGCAGAACATATAGGAGTGCTTAAACATAAACTGCCTTTTATTCCTTCAGGAAACATTTACTAAGGGAATCATTAATCATGGGCTGGGAGGGAATGCATTTTGCTAACCAAAAGGTGAGCCCCCATGTTCTAGGAACCATTTTAGGCATAACTGAGTCTCTGTTTTCATAAAACTTAAATGCATGGATAAGATGCATTTGTATAGTGTGTATGTGTGTGTGTGGTGGTGGTGGTGGTGGTGGTGGTAATAAGACCTATAGAAAACAAAAACAAAAACAAAAACAAAAACAGTAAATCCAGGAAGGAGAATAGGCAGTGCTGGGGGAGGGGCAGTTCCAGACGTTGCTGTCAAGGCTTCTCTGATAAAGCGATATTCAAGCAGGGGTGAGGGAGGGCCACTGAGATAGAGGGGAGGGAGGGGTGAGAGGACAGAGAATGGAGGGGGCTGGTCTACTACTGGATTTAGAGATTACATTGTCTCACCTCTCATCTAACACAGTGGCTACAGCTCAGACCCAAAGGAGGAGGGACTTTAGGAATAGAAAAACTGAAAAGAGGGACTTTCTCCCCAGATCAAGGCTAGAGAGAGACTTGGGGCTATGGCGTTGGGTGAAAATCAGAGTCACCATGTGATTGTTTTTTCCAAATAAAATATTGACACATTCTCAGAAATTTTCTGATTAAAAAAAAAAAAAAAGCTTTCAAAGGGTTAAAAACTCATGTTTAAATATGTGGTAAGTTATCTGTTCCTGTGTAATAAATTACCCTAAAATTCTGTGGCTTAAATTATAAACATTTATTATTTCACAGTTTCTGAGGGTCAGGAATCTGGGAGCTGCCCAGCTGGGTGATTCTGACTGAGGGTCTTTCAGGAGGCTGCAGTGAAGACGTTGGACAGGGCTGCATCCATCTGAAGGCTCAACTGGGGCCAGAGTCTCCACCTCTGAGATGATTTCGGCCACATGCCTGACACGTTAGTGCGGATGGCTGGAGAAGGCCCTTCTCAGGTGGACCTCTCCAAAGGGCTGCTTGAGTGCCCTGACAACATGGCAACTAACTTCATTCAAAGCGAGTGACTCAAGAAGGAACAAGGCAGAAACCCCAGTGGGTTTTGTGGTCTAGCCTCGGAATTCATGGAACATTGGGTCTGCAACATCCTATTTGTTACATGGTTCTGTCTTATTTAGTGAGGGAGAAGGCGACAGAAGGGCGTGACTAGCGGGAGGCAAGGATCACTGGGCGCCATCTTGGAGACTGGCTCCCAAAATTGGCACCTAAGAAAAATGTGTTTTAAAATGACATGCAATTCGTGTTATTCCAGGAAATTTCTGATAAGTGATTACTTAAAAAAAAAAACCCAATCTGCTTGACTCTTATTACTTAAGGTCGGGTGGGCTCCTAATGACAAAAGAGGAGACACAGGCTTTGAGTTCATCCAAACTTCGGGTTAGCTCGGAATTTCACTTGTTGTGCGTGGACGTGTTACTTAATCTTACTGTGTCTCAGATTCCTCGCTTGATAGAGTGGAGAGTAACAATAGCGCTCTTCCTGAGGGCTCTCAGGACTAACAGCGAACAGTACCCATCCCGATGTGTAGAAGGTGAGGGGTTGAATCCTGGTGTTACCCCATACGGGCTATTTGACTCTGAGGAAGTTTCTTCACTTCTTTTTGCCTCTCCACTTCTATAAAATGGCAATAATCATAGTCTCTGCTTCATGGGGTTGTTCTGAGGATAGAATGAGCATTTTTTAATAAAGTGCTTAGCACTATGTCTAGTGCTATATGAGTATTTGTGAAATAAAATAACCTTAGGGTATAGTAGGAGTTTCGTTATTGATAACTCTCTCCCCTCCATCTAGGCTTTTGCCCCGTGACAGAGACAGAAAGGGGGAAAAAGGTTTCATTGCCTTGGTTGAGTGGGCACCTTTAGAGTGGGGGGTGAGGCCTCCCTGGAGTGGTCTAACGTGTCGGCTATTCCTTGGCTTTTCACAGCCTCAAATCTCCCAGACTCTCCTCCTGTTTTAAAATTTTGTCCTGACTTTTCCACAGTTAGACCAACAGCTGCAACCCCAGACCTGAGGGTCCACATGGCTCTGAGCATTAGGAGTCATTAATCAGGGGGTGGAGGGAATGAATTTTGCTAACCAGGAGATGAGCCCAGCACCTGAACTTATGACCTGAAAGCCACACGGAGAAAATACAGTTCCCTTTCAGAATGTCCCGCTCTTAAACATCAGTTGGCAGAAGGTCCCCCGTGAGTCCCTTTCTGCTCAGATGTTGTGCTGGGGGTTGTCAGGTTTGGAGAAGGGAGGAACATAAAGGAGTTTGGAACAGCCGACTCTGAGAGAGATCACTAACACCATGGCTTGCTTATTCTCAACCAGATACCATCAGAGCTCATTTTAGTGCTCATGGTTATCCTGAGGTCATTTTGTCATTGTCCTAATTTTACAGATAAGGAAATGGAGGCACCGAGAAGTTCAGTACCTTGCATGAGAACATGCACTTGGGAAGAGATAGAGCCATGATTCAAACACAGGCAGCCTGACTCCAGAGCCCCGTCTCTGGGCTCTCTATATGCCATCCTGGGGGCTCCAGTCTCTTGGGGCCATCCCCATGCACCACAGAGCTCCTCTGGAGAAGAGGACAACAGATCCAGGCAGTTCCCTGGCTCTTATTAGATACTGACCCCCTGGTGGCTATGGACAAATCATTGTACTCCCCCTGCCTCAGTTTCCTCAGCTACAAAATCAGATCCCCCAAAGTCCTCCCAACTCCTGGTGAGAAGGACACAGGCATTAGGAAATTGGCAGATTTAGGTTGGAACCCTGGCTTCTTTGGCCAGGTCCCCTAAGTGACCTCTCTGAGTCTCAGCATCCTTTTCTATACACTGAGGACAATTAAGCACACTCCAGAAGGGTGCAAGTTGAACTGAATGAGAAAATACATACATCATGTTGATATACAGAAGGTACTAGTAATTGTTTTCTTCTCATTCCCACCCAACCCCATAAATATTGTGAAACTCTATTTTTAAAAAATCACAAACCCATTTCTTTATGTCACAAACATTTACTCTTACCAGTTTATCCCCAGATTTATCCTATTCCATTCATTCATCTATCCATCTGCCTGTCCGTCTTCCTCCTACTCATCCATTCTCTCATCCACACATTCATTCCCTCAGATAATTGCGCTCTTACTGTCTGCTGTCTTCCAAAGATGGGAAAGCTAAGGGTCTTGCTCTCAAGTAGCTCATAATCTGGGTTCGGTATACGCTGTTGAGTGTCACGTCATAATCAGATGTCCAAAAGTCTTAATAAGTCAGGTTTAAATCACGGGTTGACAGCTCTGTTATTAAAGTAGCTTTTCCTCCTAAGGTTTTCCTTCACTTAGTATCAAGGTTCCATCGTTAAACCATTAGTTTAGCCCATCATCATGTTCAAATCCGTGTTGTTGAAATAAATCCACAGTCAATGTTTGTCTCTAGCTCAATCATTTTGCTTGAACTGTACAGCCCGGCCAACCTGCTCAGACCAGCTCTGGGCTGTTGCGTATGTATTTCTTAGAGGGCAGTGCCAACACCCCAGGCAGGCACAGCTGCCCTTGCCACCTGGGTAGTGTGATTTTTCCAGGAGTGCCTACCTCATCTAATTGGTCTGGATGGGGAGCAATTAATGATGTGGAACCTCTTCGAAAGCACTATAAATAAAAGGTGGGGAACCTAACATTGAAGTGAACCAGAGGTTGCAATAATGATGACAAATTGTTTCTCCTAGAAGGTTTTTGTTGTTGTTGTGTGTGTGTGTGTGTGTGTGTGTGTGTGTGTGTGTGTGTCTTAAAGGAGCTAGTTAGTGTCTCTCAACCATGATGACCCCACATCAGGGTAAAGATGGGAGAAGGTAGGGATTCTCTTTGCAATTGGTGATGTGTGATGGATGCTAGGAGGGAGATGTTCCTATCTCTAAGGAGATATGAACAGTACCTGGCATTTAGATATCTGCTGAGCCAATGAAAGGATGTTTTTCAGAGCGGAGGAGAATGAATCTGGGTTTCAGAATGACACAGACCTAGCTCAGCATCTTGAACTTGGAAATAGACACAGCTTTACCCTGCTCAGCTTTGATTTCCTGCCTATTAAATAGCGATGGGCATAATGATTACCTCTCAGACCCACTGTGTAGAACCGGTGAGATAACATAATGTCCGCAGCTGTGTCCCCAGGAACTGGCCTGGGCTTTTGCTCCTTAAGTACTCATTGTAGATGTTCCATGAGAACGTAAGTCCCTTCCATGAAATAGGTTTTATCTCCGTGTCGTCTAGATGAGTTTCTGGCTTACAGTAGGTGTTTAATCCCAAACAAAGATGAGCCAGTTTGCTTTGCTTTTCTTCTCTGTGGTAGATTAACTGTATCAGTTTTTCCATTTGTTCACACACACGCACGCACACACACACACCATGGTATCCTTGCCCTGTGCCATGTATCCGCATTTGCTTTCCATAAATAACAACTTCCTTGGCTCTAAGGCTGGAGAGGTGACATGTTTTGGCCAATGGGATGTCACATGTGACAAATACAGAGGCTCAAGGAGACACGGGCCCATCTCTGCTCTTGCTCCAATTTTATTGCCATAAGAAGAGGCTCAGGCTGGCCTAGTAAGGGGTAAGAGACACCTAGAGAAGGACTGGGTCACCCGACAGCCATCTGACCACTGCTTATGAGAGTGAACGGAGCCACAGCCAGCACTGCCCAGCCAAACCCAGCCTAAATCACAGACCCTCAGGCTCACGAATGAAGTAATGCTTTTTGTTTTCAGCAACAGGTTTTTTGGGTATTTTGTTACATAACATTATTGTGACAATAGACAGCTGATACAACCTTTCCCAATTAATACCTGGAGTGGATCTTAAAAAGTGGCCAGGAGACATAATGAACATTTCTTGTCTTTTTTTTTATTTTATTTTTTATTCATGCCTGGTAAAATATTTGGTCAGGAGGAAGCTGGCATTAATTGCTTAAATGATTTTTAATTGGAAAATCCCAGCCATCCCTGTAGGGCTGTCTATCGCATAGAGTGTAGTCAGCTGGAATAATAACATTAATGACATTAAAATCTTACCTCCACAACACACTTTAAGACGTATGAAACCTTCCCTATTTTTGATAGGTGAGGTGACTCAGGCAGGGTCACATAGCTAATGAGTGGCAGAGAACTCTGGATACAAGGCGTATTCATTTTCTATGGCTTTGTCACAAATTACCACAAACAGCGGCTTAAGAAACATAAATTTACTATTTTAATATTTGTTAGGTTGGAAGTCTGATAGAGTCTCAAAATCAAGGTGTCAAGAGGACTGTGGGTTTTTTGTTTTTGTTTTTGTTTTTTTTTGTTCTGTTTTTGTTTTTGTTTTTCTGGAAGATCTAGAAGTAAATCTGTTCCCTTGGTTTTTCTGGCTCCTAGAGACTTCCTGTGTTTCTTGGTTGGCACTCCCCTTCCTCCATCCTCAAAGCCAGTTATGTTGGATCTCTCTGACCCCTCATGTGTGGTCCTATCTCCCCAGCTGACTATGGTTAAGAGAGCTCCTCCACTTCTAAGGACTCATATGACTGGATGGGGCTCTCCTGGATAATCCAGAATTCTCTTCCTGTGTCAAGGTCCTCCACCCTAATCACACTGGTGAAGTCCCATCTGCAGGTGAAGTGACAGAGTCGCAGGCTCCGGCAGCTCAGATGGGGCCCCCTTGGCAGGACCCCTGTTTTGCCTGCCGTACAAAGGGTAATTTCCAGTGGCTCATCTCATCAGATTTTGGCGGGTTATTAACCTCCCTCCCCTTCTTCTGCTCTCCCCTCCACCACCACTGGACCACCATAGTTTATCAACCCCACTGGTTATAAAATCTCAGTGTTTGGGCGAGTAGAGAGAAATGCTAAATACTTTCCCCTGAACAGATCTTGAGGCGAAGTTGCATTCGAGGACTTTGCCTCCACGGTACTTTCTATTCCTATAAAATCACTTGCGGTTAGCTACAGACATGTTTCTGATTAAAACGGTCCAAAGGGTGTGTTCCTTCAGCATTTATTGCTTACTCATCTCTCTTGGTGTAAAGAGACCAGATCCTGTAGGGGAAACGGATTTATTTTATGGCGGGGTAGCAGCCGCAGAAATTATTTCATGCAAATGAAGCTTGGCAGTGTGACTTCATGAATAAGAAATGAGCCGGTGTCTCCTCTCCCCATGGGCGATATTGCGCACTGGGAAATTAATTGTGGCATTCACTGGGTGGCCCCGGCTTCTCTGTCAGGGTTTCAGGCAGATACAAAGATGCTTCCTTTCACCCAACTGGATATAAAACATCCATGCTCCGCATTGTAAGTGAACAATGGGCGGGTCTCAAGTCTAAAAGCATCTGAAAACCTTTTAGGACTTGAGAGCTCGGGGTGGAGGTCAGTATGGCACTGAGCCACACTATAGTGGCCGTGGATTCAGATCACCTCTGACTTGACCCAAGGCGGCCTGGCTCTTTTGAATGACAGTATCCTCAGTGGCTAAGCACATGGTCCCAGGAGCCCAAGCATCTGGGTTTGAATCCCTAACTCTGCTCTTTTCTGGCTACATGACCTTTGGCAAGCCACTTAATCATTCTGTGCCTCAGTTTCCCTATCTACAGATTAGAGATGATAGTAACACCTCATAGGCTTGTTGTGAGGATTAAATAAGTAAATGGGAACAGAGCATTTATAACAAAGTCAAAGAGCTCTATTGACTCTAGGCTATGAAAGTGCCAGAGAATGTTACTTCAGCTAAAATTATAATGAATGGTGAGTGCTCTTTGCTGACGATGGTCTTGGCGTTCACAATGTCATCAAGATGAAGTAGAAAAATAAGACTAAAAATGAGAAGTCTTGGGTTCCAGCCCCACTTGTCGCCACCCAAATGTCTAGATAATTCATTTACTGTACCCTGCCTCTGTTTCATCATCTGTTGGATGGGATAATGATTGTTCCAGTTATAGTAATATATGTAATATTATATTAAGTCAATATAATAATATATATAGTTACTATTAGTATAATATAGTTAATAGTAAGTTACTATAATATTATATATATACATATACATATACGTATGTGTGTGTGTGTGTGTGTGTGTGTGTGTGTGTGTATAAAACACAATTCACCACCAAATTTAGTACCTTATAATAACAGCCATTTGATTATAAGTTACAATTTTGTGGGTCAGGAATTTGGGCAGGGCTCTGCTGAGTGATGATTCTGTCCCACGTGGCATGGTGTGGACTAAGGTCACTTGTGGAATTCAGGAAACAATGAGCCGATCTGGCGGGTACAAGATGGTTTCACTCATGTGTCTGGTGCCGGGCGGGAGAGAGGCCCTGAGGGCTGGGATCAGGTGTAACTCTCAGCTGGAGCACTTATATGGGGCTCCATCTGTGTACTGACTTTGGGGTATGAATTTTGATGCACCAAGAGACAGTGTTCCAAAGGACAGGGGATGGGAGCTGCCACCTTCACAAGGCCTGGCTTTGGGAACCAGCACAATGTTACTTCTGCCATGTTCTGTTGGTCAGAGTGGAAACAGAACTCACCCAGATCCAAGGGGATGATGGGACCTGGACTTCACTTCTGGATGGGAAGCTTGTCAAAGAATTTGCAATCTTTAATCTTCAAGATGATTCTGATTTAAGGATCATGGTGTGTGGACACAAAGTACTGGGTAAACATGGTGCTTATTGTTGTTTTTGTTTTTTTTTATTAGAGAGAGACAGTGAGATAGAGAGCAAGCACAAGTAGGGGGAAAGGTAGAGGGAGAAGCTGACTCCCCGCTGAGCAGGGAGCCTCAGGCAAAACTTGATTTCAGGACCCTGAGATCATGACCTGAGTTGAAGGCAGACACTTAATTGAGCCAGCCAGACACGCCACGGTGTTTATTAAACTGAACTACCTGTGGTCTTTTTCAAAGGTCTCAACTAGGCTCATGATGGCAACATACACAGAGGAGCTTCAAGGCTTTGATCCCACTGTGTTCTAGAAATCTGGAGCTTCCAACCTGTCAAAGATCCCAAGCGTGATGGGGGAGACAAATGAAATGTTTTGCTCACATCAGAGCCATGGAAACATGGAATGTGCTGCCCTTGTGAGGGAGTGAGGGTCCTGCCACTAAAAATACTCAGGTCTAAGCTAAATGACCTCTTCTTAAAGATTTTCAAAGTGGTCAAATGTGAGAGGTGAAGCCATATGACCTGTGCGGTACATACTTTGGGAATGTTTATGAATCTTTGATTTCTGGGGAAGGCATCGAGGTCTTTCTCAGTCCTGAGTGCTACGAATGAGGACAGTTGGAGTGACTCACAGGGCTTTGCGACTACACCCCATGGGACTGGGAGCAGAAGCAAAACCTTCCTCGATGGATAGTCCCCACCACCGACATGGAAGACAAGGGAAGGGAATCTACATTTTGAGCAGAGATGGGGATGGGACTAAAGCACGACCTCATTAGATCCTCACACCTGCCTTGAAAGATGGTACCGTTCCCCTGACTTCTTAGATGAGAAGACGGAGGCACAGAGAAGTTAAATTTCTTGCCTTGGAGTTAAAGATTCATACCCAGACCTGTAGGTCCCCCAAACCCAGGTCTTCCCACTTCTGTGTTCCACTTCCCTCAGTGGGAATATACTGGACTAACTGGGATTCATTTGGTTGCACGTGACAGAAACTCAGTTAGGATGGCATTAGGTAACCAGGGGACATTTAATGGAAGTTACTAGAAAAGCACATAGAGCGAGTTAACCCCAAGGAGGATAAAGGAACCATTGAGTTTAAGGAACACAGAAACCATGCCTGGGACAGCTCATAGGGCTCTTTCTGTAGCTTCTGCCTTGGCTCCTCTCTGCATGTGGGCAGAGCTCTTTCATGCTACAGATGGACCTTACCCAGGTGGCAGAAAGCATGGCCACTAACCACTACAAAAATCTCTTACATCCAGCCATAGACACTGGAGGTATGTATAAAGAAAAACAGACTGAATTACTTACACCCAGGTTAAAAATCCCCAAGGAAAGGAGGAATTCATTGGCTTGGCTTAGATCAGGTATCCCCAGTGGACCAATTAACGATGGTTTGCAGAGGGTGGGAGGGTCCCTGGAAGACAAGGATGGAGTGGGGAGGGCGAGAAGAAGACGAGTGCTGGTGAGCAAGGCTGTAAGTGACCACGGTATCTCTTAGATGGGGCCATTCCTACGCTCACGGCAGGACCAAAAATCACATCTCACTTCCAAGTTCAGCCTGTAGGTGGCTCAGCCATAACATAGGCTGAGTAAGAAGGCAATCTGCCTAGATGTATCTTAGACCAGCTTCTCCAGAGTGCAGAGCCTGAGGCAAAGACTGAGAGCTGGATGTTTCCTTTGTGGGGGTGCAAACCCAGGTGACAAAGATGAGACAAAGGGAAATGAGGTAAGAGGACGTGAAGTAATGCTAAAAGGTGTATTACCTTGATGGCTGCTGTCTCAAGAGTGTCTCAAAAGAGCCGCAGAGAAACCCCACAGGTCAACATGTAGGATCTCTCGGCATGGGACTTCTGTGGGTGGGCAGCAAGGAGAGGCTGTCATGAAGTAGCCCATGGAGAGAGAAAGGAAGGAGAGTGGGTGACCAGCTCCCTCTTGACCCCATTGGTCACTGGTCACTGCGTCCAGTCGGGACTTAACTCTACTTCACCCAACCGAGTGCCATTAGCAGCCTCTGGGATAGCAGTTCTCACACCAGCTTGCAGAGTATTTCATCCGAGTTTGGAAGAGTTCAGAGGAGCCAGAAACTGCAGGCATGTGGCTGGGCAGGGCCCGCATCCCTAGAACTTACAAGAGGTATGCCACAAATGGCAGACCTGCCTGGGCCCAAGTCAGGCCCAGAAGCACCCAAGGCAGACTGAGAAGCCCCTGAGAAGGCCCTTGGGAATGTTCATAAAATTTATGTCCCGAGTGCTGTGTCTTTGCAAAGTTACTGCACATCTCTGAACCCCACTGTCCTCAGCTATAAAATGGACTTGATAGTAACCCCCATCTTCCAGATCAGAAGTTATATCAGTTCCTGTTGAGTGTGGTGCCACGCTCACAGCCAGTAGTAAATACAGAGCAACCATTATTAGTAGGGTTAGGAGCAGCTCAATTCCGGTGACATTAGCAGGGCTGCTTTCCCTGGGGGAAAAACCATTGGGTTTTGGTAAAGACTCTTGAGCTAGAATATTGGGTGGATTGGCAGATCTGAGAGAGTTGAAAAGAGACAGAAAATGCCAGCCAGAAAGGAAATGCATAAACTATCTGTCCATTGCTCACTCCTCACGTAGCACCTGCTGCCTAATTTGTGGGAATCATTGCTCAATGGATATATGGGGCTTCTTGTTTAAAATTTATTAAGAATTTGAAGACGATGTCAGCAGAGCATTAAGCCAGCACAGGGTCCTTCTGAAGGCAGAGCCCGGTCTGACTCTATAGGTCACGTGCCCACAACACCAGGCCTGTCCCCACAGTTACACACTGTCAGAGTGAAGCATGTGCTGCTATGGGCCAGAGCTTGGCAGTGATCCCTTTTCCCTAGCAACCTCTCTCCTCACCTGTACCGGCTTGATGGGGTCTTGGAAACATCCCAAGATGGGGAGGGATTTTGGAGCCGACTGAAAATGGCTCTACCTGAGTCCTGATGGTGTCATCAGCAAGTCAATGTGTAACATGGCTTTTAAGGGCAAATATAGAACATACACATAGAGATATAATTCTTTGTGTTGATGCGAGTCTGTGTACTTACAGGAGTGTTGCCATGGTGATTGGCAGGGCCGGCTGTTGTTTCATTTCCCCCAAAGAATTATATGGTAATGATGGTCCCCCGGAGAGTTCTTCCAGGGCAAGGAATTATATTAAAAATCTGCAAATCAATGAACAGGTAGTATGTAGAACCTCATTCTCATTAGTTGTAATTAACAGGAGTGTACAATGCATGGAAGGGAAGTGGCCAATTTGGGCTGGAAATGCAGAGAGTGGACTGCTTTTGGAGCCTGGGTTTGAATCCTCATTGTCACATAAGAGCTGGGTCACTTAATTCCTCTGAGCCTCAGTTTCCCCATTTAGGAAATCAGGATCATTATACCAAATTGTGGGAGCTTTCAAAATAAAATACATGAAATACTTAGCTCAGTTTCTGGAATATTGTAGACATGTATTGCATGGTTGCTATATGGCAGTATTAATGAAATTCATAATAATAATAATAAAAATAAAGTTTCCATTTATTGAGGATGCCTACCTATGTGTCCCAATGTTTATCTGCATTATTTCATTTAATCTTTATTTCATTTAATTTTATAGCAAACCTACCAAGTGAGTAAATTGTCTCATTTTATAGATGAGGACACAGAGAAGTTAAGAGACTTGCCTGAAGTCACACAGCTGGTAAATGACAGTGTTAGGATTCAAATCCCTGCAGTCTAATCATAGAGCCCAAGCCCTTAAATGCTATATACAGTTCCTCTGGGATGGGGATTAATAAAGACATGAAACCGGAAAAAGTGCTGAGAGATATGTAATCTTTAAATTTCATGTTGGTTCTGGGAGATTGGTTCTTGAAGAAATAAGGAGTACACTTCTTTCTATCTCAAAGGCAGTGGTGGGGCAAGAGTAGAGGAGAGGGGTTTGCATAGGCTTTTACTGGTAGGGGTTGCTCTGTGGGCCAGCTTTGCTCTGTCCCAGGGGTTCAAAGATCTCTTCATAGGACTTTCCCACCAATTCCTCTGGAGTTGCAAAAACCCCTACCCTGGTCTGAATTATGGGTTAGGATTAGTCAAGATTAATGGGCCGACTCATTGACTTCCCCCTCCAAGGGTCCTTCCTCTCCAGGGCTCTGGGGCTGAAGATCTTTGTCTTCCTCCAAATGAAACAAAATCATGTAAATATTCAAGTCCCAAATTAGCCTCTTGGACTTCTTTTCAATGCTACGTTTCCTTAAATATGGCAGGTAACTACTCTCCCCAAGGTCTGTCTTCTTGAGCTGCTTTCCTCAGCCTTCACTTCTTTCACTCTTAGCCCCACTCCGCTCATTGTTAGGCAAATTCCCAATCAACCTTCATATCTGAGGGGAAGTGTTACTTTCCCAGGGAAGCCTTCCCTGACTAACCCCTTCCCCGGGCTCTGCTAAGCCCTCTTGTTATAACTACTATAGCCACCTGTCTGTCTTTTGCAGCATTTATCAAAATTTTAATTAATTATGAGTGTAATGATTTGATTAAGATCTGTCTCTCTCAATCAGTCTTTTATTACTATTGTATCCCTGAATGCTTGTAACAATGGTCAATTCTGAATTGGCTGAATAAATAGATGAACGGAACCTCCAAAGTTCCACTATCCGCACGGGGTGGTGGGGGGAGGGGTCCTTGTGCCTTGCAAGGTGAGAACGTCACAGCTTTCCCAGCTTCCTCAATATCCGGTAGGCTGACTGTGGTCCTGCTGAGTGTTCAAGAGAAAAGCAAATAAGATAAAACAAAGTCATCACATAGCAGGTCAGTGTGGGAAGGAAGGAATGAAGGTAAAATTACTAGGCATCTACTGCATTTTTAATTTTGTCCTCATAAACCCTACAATATAGGGGAAATGATTTGCATTTGACGAACGAGGAAACAAAAAAAATAACGGGGCATTAATTAGGGCAAGTTAGTCCTTACTCTGGACCCCAGTGCCCTGTCCTATAAAATGAAGGTGGGATCGGGGGCTGAAACAACCCTTAAGAACCCTTTCAACCCGTCCTTCTCTGACTGAGGCTTAGTCCCCTGACGTTCATCCGTGTATGTGCATGTGTGCATTAAGTCCATAGAATCATCTGGGACAGGGACACTGTCATCAGCATGAGCACGGGCGCTGCAAGCTCTCAGGGGAGCCCCCAGCCTTGGATAATTACATCCCAAAGTTCAGACTTCACATGGACTTTGGGAGCATCTGTGTCCTGTGCACCCTGCGAAGGCTGGAATGTCTTGTTCAGCTTTTATAGCATGCCATAGGAAGGATTATAAAGGGATTAAATGCAAATGCATTTAAGAATTGGCTGAATCAGGCTTGTATTCCCAGCACTGATAGTTGGGATATTTATTCAACCCAGGATCATAGGATGCTTTGCCTAGCCTTTTCCTGCTGAGCTGTGATAAATGATAATGCAATCAGCAGAGGCAAGATGGGAAGATAACTAGCTGCCCCACCCCCTTTTTGCTGGTTCTCTGGATTTCATCAATGTTTACCCCCTTAAGCCACTGATTTGCTGCCCCGAGAACTCTAAGGAAGAAATGAATTTTCTTCTGGAGGCTGGGTGGTTAAACCCTTGATATTTGCTGGAATTGCTTTAATCTTACCCAAAACTTCCAGCCAGACGTGTTATGAGCTGGATCTTACAGGCAGGGACCCCATCCCGGGCAACGGGTCTGGAGGCCTTTTTCTCCTCTTCTGGGCATTAACATTTTTCAGGAGGAGTTATCACGCGGTTTTAGTTCCTTGACTTCTGTGGTGTAAACAGACTGTTCAATGGAAAAACAGAGGTTATTTTACAAGATGGGAAAATACCAGAAGGAGACTTGAATGGAGAGTAGGGACCAAGGAGAGGTATAGAGGGAGCAAGTGGCAGGAAGATACCCAGGAGCTGTGTTTGGCCTGGGGGGGAATGAGGAAGATGGCTGTAGGAAGTAATAGTAGCTAATCCTTCCACAGTGTTCTGTTCCAGGCCCTGCTGTAAGCACACTGTGGGTGCCAACCCACTGACCCTCACAGCTACACTCTTAGTTTGATACTCTAATGTGTCTATTTTATTTTATTTTATTTTATTTTATTTTATTTTATTTATTTGACAGACAGAGATCACAAGTAGGCAGAGAGGTAGTCAGAGAGACAGGAGGAAGCAGGCTCCCTGCCAAGCAGAGAGCCCGATGTGGGGCTCGATCCTAGGACCCTGAGATCATGACCTGAGCCGAAGGCAGAGGCTTTAACCCACTGAGCCACCCAGGTGCCCCTATTGTGTCTGTTTTAAACATGAGGAAACAGAGGCATCAAGAGGTGGGAGCCAGTGCTCTTCACCAAATAGCTAGACTTACCCTCTGATAATGGCAGTGATGATTATAACCATGATAATACTAACAGTGGTGGCCACAGTTTACTGTTGACTGTGAACCCAGCTCTGGGCTAACCCCTGTCTCCAGCGATCCTACCACACACCTCATAAGGATGGACCTATTTTTATTCCAAATCGTACAGGTGAGGAGACAGCTGAGAGGAGGTTCACTGGGCTGCCAGAGGCGACAACACAGAACCAGGCCTTAGAGCCTCAGGACTGTTCCAGTCCAGAGTCCCCACTCTCTGCCCAGCATCTTTCGTGGGATGCCCAGCCCAGCAAGGACTGATCCTTTTGTTTTCTTACCAAAGAGCACGAAGAAGCGGGCAGCTCTTCTTTCCCTCTCTTGAGATTTCCTTGGCAGCTGTGTCCACGGCACACAGAGTAAAGAACCCAGAAGAATAAAGATGGGTACTGGGGGAGAGGACTCAGAATTATCAGGGTAGGAAGACCAGCTCTTTACTTGTGCTTATAAACTCAAAAAGAGCTGGGATTGCGCTGAATTTATTGGCATGTGATGTGCTTTTGATGTGCGATGTGTGTGTTCACACACTACATCTTGGTGGGTCCTCACCGCAAAGCTATGGGGCACATATGTATTAATCTTGCTCTGTGGTTGAGGGACAGGTCCAGGAGGCTTTGTTGGGGTCTCAGAGCCAGAAAAGGGCAAAGCCTATCCCTGCCCATGTTTCCTGACAATAAGCGTGTGGGTCTTTTGGAGCCATCGCTCCAGGGTGCTTAAACCAGGTCCCTGGGTGCTTAAAAAGGGAGGAAGGTCTGATTTCACTTACACCAAATGCCCAGAACAGGCAAATGTAGAAACAGAAAGTAGGTTCATGGTCGCCTAGAGATGCGCTAGAATTTGAGGTGGGGGGAGAAGTAACTGCTAAGGGATGTGGGTTGTTTTTTGGGTTTGTTTTTTAATTTTTTTGGCAGGGGTGAAAATGTTCTAAAACTGGTGACTGGTTGCACAACTCTGAACATACTAAAAGCCACTGAGTTGTACACTTTAATTGGATGACTTGTATGAGTATGATCTGTCCGTAGAGCTGCTCTTACCTAACAAATGTGGGGAAGGTGTTTGGGGGTGTGGACCAGGGAGGTCCAGTGCGTGAGAATTGCCATGCTGGAAGTGGAAGCTGGTTCAGGCAGCCTTTCTGGTCCAGAAAGCCTCTGGAAACAGACACTGTTGACTTCTTATCAAACAACTGTTATTTCTCAGCCAGTCTCCAACACCCTTCAGTTCAGGCCTGGGAGGTAATGCTGGAGGGGCTCACCGCTTTCATCACCCAGGCCACTGTGCCCTGGGGACCACCCATGGGGCCTGTGCCCTTGCTGGAGCCCTGGAGAGCCCAGCAGCCTCTCCCCAGCCTCAGGCCTTGCCATCTGGCCCAGCCTTTCCCTTCTGACCCGGGGCACTTTGCACATCCAACCCAGACTGAAAAACAAAGTCCTATCCAAAAACTGCATTTGCCAAATAGGAGTGGATGTAGCCAGTAACAACATATTCTGGTGTCTGATGGCCAGAATTCTGCACACTGTCCTCTGGGGGCCCTGCCTAATGCCTTTTGTACCCCAGCCCAGTCTTTGACATTGCTCGGCCTGGACAGATTCCAAGGGAAATAGACAGACTCTGTTTTCCTTCCCATCAGGAAACCTCCCTGCTCCCTGGGGAGCTCTCCACCCGGGAGGTTCTACTGGGACACTTAGGTGCCCTTCCTCTGAGGGTGGGAGGGAGATGGGGGTATCTGATCCATGTCCTGAGAGCTGGGGGCTGAGGGGAGGTGGTAGGTGGTACTCTGCAGGCTCCTCTGACTTTGTCTCCTGGGAAAACAGCCTCTTTCATTCGCTGAAACTGAAACCCAGAGCTGGCAGGTTCCTCTCTTGGGCAGCCGCTGAGCACAGACACTGGGACTTAATTAGAGATGAAGGCAGGAGGGAAATCTGAGAGGGGAAGGAAGCTATGGGAAGTGGTACAGAGATGCCAACTGCCAAGTGGTCCACGTGTCTGGGAAGCCAGGAGGAGAGGCGCGTGGAGGGTCGGAGGAAGAGAGAAAGAGCGAGTCCCATCCCCTGATGGTGGGCTAGCATCCCAGGGTCCCTGCCATGCATTCACATTGTATTTTAGGTTCTTAGAGTAGAAGCTCATTTCCTTAGGATGGGGCAGAATGTCTCATTGGAATTTCTAGATAACTCAGCTGGAAGCCATTCTGTTTCAAGCTTTGGAGGAAAAAAGTAACTTTTGTCTCCTCCTTGTCAGTCCCTGATGGCTTTCCAGCATTGTGTCTCAGTATCGATGTCCTACACTTCCCTTCACAGGCATGCACCGCACCTTGGTCAGATCCACAAGCAAGGCAATGACAGAATACATTACCGTTCCCACTGGTTTGGACATTGCTACAAAGAGGGAGTACAACCTGCTGTGGAAAAGAAGCAGAAAGTCAGTTCTCACGATTGACTTGAAAGATGTGAGAACTTGGCGCGGATAGTCCATAGGAGAGCACAGAAAGGGCACTAAAGAGCTCCGCTCACTACACAGCGAGCCAGGCTGGGGGGGGGGGGGGCGGGCGGCATGGAGGCGTGGCCAGGGCCACGTGATTTCCATCCATGCTTCTATAGCCTCTGGGTGACAAGTGTGATAACTGGATTTTTTTCTAAATTATTTTTTATTTTAATTTTTAGAAAATGATGTTAATTATTTGAGAGAGAGAGCAGAGCAAGAGAGAGAGACAGCACACAAGCAGGGGTGAGGAGCAGAGGAAGCAGGGAACCCAGCATGGAACTCCATCCCAGGACCCTGAGATCAGCCCTGGAGCAGAAGGCAGATGTTCAACCGGCTGAGCTACCCAGGGGCCCCCCTGAGCCCTTTCACAGAAAGGGTGAGACTTGGTTCTGTTGCAGCAGCAACTATGTAATTATCGCCAACTCCGATCCTGCTGCTTTGTGTCTTTTTGCCACTTAGAATGTATCATCCACAGCTTTTGAATGTGATGGGGTGTTACCCTCAACCAAAAAAAAAAAGCTGAGACCTGGTAGTGTTGAAGAGCTGATGGGAGGTGTGATGACCCTGAGCATCTCAAGTGGCTGTTTGTATGGAAAATGATGGGGTGGGAGCCAGTGTCCCCCAGGGAAGGCTTGCAGGTTGTCCAGCCAAATCCCAGAGTGGTGGCACTCTGATGTGACCACCATGCTCCCGTCACTGGGCAGCAGTCACAGGGTGTCTCCGTGGAGGGGATGGATGGGGGTTGGGGGGTGCTCCAGGGGACAAGAACATGGTATGCACGCCCTGCCCTCAGGTTCTTACTTTGTTTCTTTTGTGGCCAGTGGTTAGGGGTTGAGTGGCATCCCCCAAAAAGATAGATTGAAGTCCGAACTCTCACAGCCTCAGAATGCAACCTTATTTGGAAGTCAGGTCGTTGCAAGAAGTGACTCATTAAAACAAGGTCATACTGGAATAGAAAAGGCCCTTGATCCAAGATGGCTTGTGTCCTTCTAAGAGGAGGAGAAAGAGACACACAGGCAGCAGACTGCCACATGATGACGGAGACAGAGACTGGAATGGGGTAGCTGCCAGCCAGGGAATGGTGGGGATGGTTGGCCACCAGCATAAGCCGTGAACAGGCAAGGAAGGATGCCACCCAGGGTCCCAGAGGGAGCATAGCCAGCTGACAGCTTGCTTTTAGGTTTCTGGCCTTCAGAACTGTTAGGACAAGAGGAGAAAGTGGACTCTGGTCCCATCGGCAGTCCCATCGGTCCACCAGCCTGTGGACCTTGTCACAATAGCCCTGGAATATGAACACGCCAGCTCCCGTCATGCCCCACCATCGGCGCCGACCTATAGTTTTTCTTTAAAAGTTCTAATACCGGGGCGCCTGGGTGGCTCAGTAGGTTAAGCTGCTGCCTTCGGCTCAGGTCATGATCTCAGGGTCCTGGGATCTAGTCCCGCATCAGGCTCTCTGCTCAGCAGGGAGCCTGTTTCCCTCTCTCTCTGCCTGCCTCTCTGTCTACTTGTGATTTCTCTCTGTCAAATAAATAAATAAAATCTTAAAAAAAAAAAAAAAGACAACATTTAAAAGTTCTAATACCTGCGCTGAGCCCAGCATCCAGGCCCACAGGCCTGAGGCCCATTCTTTCCCATCAACATGCTTTTGCAATGCTCTGCACCTGTTCCTGCTGTGCTTGTCTTGTAGGAAGCCCAGAGCAGGGAAATCTTCATTTGCCCCTTTTAAAGCTCCAGGGAGGGCCTGTTTTCCTCAGAACTAGAACAATTTAATTTCCCCCAGGCTTTAACTCACAGTTTCTCATCAGATCCTCTCAATGATGCTTTAACATTGCTGTTAACCTTACTTTTTACAGATATTTTAGGTGAAAATATTGATCACCCAGCCCACTTCTCCCCATCAGGCCACAAGAGTCCCTTAGGTATGGCTCCCTCACACGTAGCTTAGAAGCTGCTGATGGGACCAGAGTCTACTTTCTCCTCTTCTCAGAGAGAGCAGCTCACTGGGCTTTTTATCCCTGATGTTGGGCTTGAAGGTGTATTGAACCTCTCACTCTAGGTGATGCTCCTTAAATCAACTGAGCATTTACTGCCTGGGAAGGAATCACTGAAGAGAGGATTTTGGGTAGGAGGTCAGGCTGCCTGGGGCCAACTCCTGTCTCTCAGGCCGGTTGGCGTGTTGGTCATACTCAGCAGAGCTCCAGGTTCTCTGGAAGCCTTCCTTCCTTGCAGCAGCTGCTTTTATGAGGGGAAGCTTTGGACTCAAGAGCCTGACCAGAGGCGGCGGTGTGGCCCAGGCACGCCCTGGCCAGGCCCGGCTGTGTGTCAGGCTGAGACCAGGCCCAGACGACAAGTGTTGAAAGACCTCTGAGCACATCGGTCTTCTGTGTTAAAATGGGACAAGCTGACTGGGAGTTTGGAAACTCAGGTTCTCGACTCCCACTAAACTTACGATTTTGTAGAGTAAGAAAATAATAGTGAAGCCCATGGACTTTAGGTTTTGACCCCCGGATCGGAGCATGATCAGCCATGTGATTCTGGGCAAATTACGTAATATCCATCAGCTTCAGTTTCCTTGGCGGCAGAATGAGGGGAGGGGTGGGGAGGGGAGAGAGGCAGCACCTCACCTGGGACGTGGGTGTGAAGAAAACATGTTAACATATTTAGAAAGTTCATGGCACAATGTCCTGGCACCCAGGAGAATGAATTTGGATTGGTAGAAAGTGGCAGAAGGAATCGTTGCTAATTCCCTTCTTCTGGGCCCGCAGTCCACTTTCCCGGTTGCCAATGGTAGTTCGATGGTCATCTCAGAGCTGTGTCTTGCAGAAATGTATGGTCACCCGAATGCCAGCCTGGAGAGGTTCTAAGGTGTGAGCATGTCCTTGGTGGTGGTGGGGGGGGCGCTCTTCTGTGGGATCTCTTCCCTGATTCAACACTTTCTGGTTCTGATCCTGAGGGCTCGCATGTCCTTGAGCCCATCACTGACTCTCCTCTGGTCTCAGTGTCTTCTTGTAAATTGCTGAGCAGATGAAGTAACGCGGCGCCCACAAATGGCCCCTTGGTGCCTGGCGTTCGGTCTAGTTTCACGCACTCCAAATTCACCTCTGTCTGGCCTGCCAATAAGTGATTGTTTTTAGCCCTGCAAGGAGGCGGGGGTTGGGCACCAAAGGCCTAGGAGTCATTCCAGAATTCCAGGTCAAGCCACAGAACTTTATGAGGCTCTTGGCCAGGCTTATCTAGAAGTTTGCACCTGGAACCAGTGATACCCCCCAACAGATGTAGTGGCTAAAGGAGTGGTTCTCAAGCAGAGTTTGGTGGCCCCCACGTGGTATGCCCAGCACCTTTTACGGGTGAGGAAACCAATTAGAATCAATGGGCAAACGTCATTTTGTTATAATCCTGGGGAGAGCTAGGATTTGAACTCTGACCATGTAGCTCTAGAAACTCCAGCAATGGCTGCCACACCCTGCTGCCTCCCACCACCCAAAGATAGTGGCCCCTCCATAAATATTTGTGTAATGAAGGAAAGAAAGTGAGGATGCCCCCTTTCCAGTTCCCTCGCTCTGTCTGCCTGAGCTTGCCATCCAGCCCAGTACGTTGGTGTGCTGTATTACTCCTCCTGTCTGACCAGGCCTGGTCAGGGCAGGTGAGTTCATGGAGATCAGAGCTGGAGGGGATGTCTTTCAGAAAATAGCTCTTTGGTGGAAATGAGGCAAACTGTGTGAACACCA
This sequence comes from Mustela erminea, assembly GCF_009829155.1. Lineage (NCBI taxonomy): Eukaryota > Metazoa > Chordata > Mammalia > Carnivora > Mustelidae > Mustela > Mustela erminea. The sequence goes on from NC_045622.1 coordinate 73,102,848, forward strand.
GAGGAGTGATGATTCCACAAACACTGGCAGGCCTCTTAGGGAGATGCTGTGCCTTCTCTGGGGTGCCAAGGCTGGAAACAGGATGCCCTTTTGATAATTCAGCTGCAGCAGGAACCTGCTGATGAGCGTGTGTTTATTTTGTGCTACGTAAGGCAGATTTGACGAACCGAGCTGGACGGAAGCATTTTGAAGGAATAGCTCTTTCTCTATGGCTGAGTCTTCCTTTCATTCTCCTTGGGCCCAAGAGCCCTGAAGTCCTTTCTTTGCTGGACCTGAGAAGGCAGAAGGTTTCTGGCAGGGCACCTGGAGCTGGGCTCTCCTGCTGCTCAGGCAGCCCTTGAGTTCAGGGATCATTGGGCTGATGGCTGCTTCTAACCCTTGGATATGCCAGGCACCTGTAAACAATACACATGGCAGTTTTACCAGACTATGGCCCAGAAGCCAACACCATACCATATCTAGGCAAGTATCACCATGTACAGATGAATTTTTGAAATGTTGCTGAAACCTAGAAAAACATTAAAGGACTTGCCAGTGCAGAGGGGAATGAGCCATGGAATGCCTCTGGCACGGCAAAATCCTCCCCATGGCCTGTGGGCTCCCCTGCCTGCCTCTGCCCCACACATCCAGCCCTTTCCCCGTCATCACACCCTACTCTGAGTCCCACCCACACCACAGGCTTTCTGTTCCATCCTACCTCTTTCTTGGCGCAGGGTCCTTGCAAACACTATCCCTTCCACTTCCTTGCTTCCTCCTTTCTCCTTCTTTGGGGCTCCTCTCCCTTATTACACTCTGTCTTTGGGGACCCTAAGCCCTCTTGCAGAGAACATGAACTCCCCAGGGACATGAAAGATGGTCTGGGTTTCTGGGAGGAAGAGCAGGAGAGGCCTGTGGTGTGTGTCCAGGTATCTCTGGGTACCAGGCGTTCTGCTGGTTTCTGTCATAATCTGGCATTCACAGGAGGCAGGGCTGTGGGCCTTGAGGGAGCAGAGGCCACTACCAGCTGCCACTGCCATTTCATTACTTATCTGCTAATTGTGGCAAATGGGGATTTTACAACTCCCCGGGCCCTCATTGGGAGCTGTGGCAGTGCTTTGATGGGGGCTGCGGTGGGGGGAGGGGTGGAAGGAAGGCCAGCCTGGGAATCCCTTCAAGAGGCCCATGTGTCTGCCTGGCTGGCTCATTTGGGTCCTGCAGGCCTGAGTCTGGGTCTTATAACCATTTGGTGATAAGGCAGGGAGGGCGAGGATCCACAGATTGCAGGCCAAATCCTGCTTCTCCCAAGTCCTAGTGAAATCGGCAGCTTGCATCATTCACAACCGGTGGTCATTGGTTCCCATTGGGCTCAGAAGAGTGCCTGGGTCACATGTGGCTGCAGGGCTCAGCTTCGGACAGGAGAGTGGGGGGACCAAGGACAGAGAAGAGACTTCCTTCTGGAGACTATGGACCCGAGTGGCCATGGGGAGCCAGAGCCGCAGGGTATAGGGCTGAGAACAGCACAGACTTGGGAGCCTGACAAGCAGGAGCTGGCTGGCTTCAAGTGTGACAGGTCTCTTAGCCTCCGAGTCTCAGTTTCTTCACCTATAACATGGGAGAAGAATCCTCGTCTCTCCAGGTCGTGGGGAAGATGAAGTTAGATAGTGTGCCTAAGTGCTTAGCAATAAAGGATGGCTTCTGAGAGCCAGTTGTCAGGGAGGGAGAGGATTCTTATGCCCTGCCCAGCTCACGGTTCCATTCTTGGCTTATCTTCCATGTCGGTGGGGCTGCTGGAGGAGCCCCCGATCCTATCTGCAGCTCAGCACTAATACCATTAATCAGAGCTGCCATTAGGGAGCACACTTTGAAGGCCAGAGCATCAATAATGTACTTCTGATCTTGACAAACACCCTGCAAGTAGGTCCTCTGAGATCCACGTTCCAGACAAGGATGCAGGAATCAGGGAGGATTGATAACTTGCCCAGGGTCACCCAGAGAGATGCAAACCCAGGACTGTCCCTCTGCCTGACTTAGAACCAGAGGGTCAGCTGGATCCTTCCTTTCTCTTTGGCTACAATCTTTTGGTTCTTTTTCTGAAGAGCTCTAGCCAACTTTATCTGTCCACCCCATGCTCTGATAGGTGGAATGCAGCGGGAGTTAACCCAGGGTTTAGGAGTTTTGACAGATGGGGCTTTGGAACCAGCCCAGCTCTTACTAGCTGCATGGCTCAGACAAGTCATTTGCCCTCTTTGGATCACACCTCCCTGTTTGCAAAGTGAAGATAAGGCCTGCTTCACAGAGAGGTCACAAGGGATTGGAAGTGTTCAAAGATGTGCTAGGGCCCAGAGAGATGCCAGATTCCCTGTCCCCTTCCTCAGGGGCAGCTGTGCAGCTTGGAATTCTCCACAGAGCCGCCGTCTGCTGACCATCCAGAGGGTGACAGTGAGACTGGACAGAAAGCCAAAGTGGGCCCCTCACAAAGGCCTGCCCTTCCTCAGCCATCTCCAAGCCAGGGGATCCAACAGCGTATCCTTTTTAATAAGGAGAGGAGTGGTCCAGAGAGCACCTGTTTCTATGGTTACAGGAGTGTGGCCTCCAAAGGCTTCTGACTGGGTGATGAAGGGCTGAGGCAAGTCTACCTCCCACCTTCATAAGGCCCACAGAATTGGTTAAGGGGCCCACAGAGATGCCTCCTCCTTCTCACCAGTTGGGGACATCCGAGCCCCCATCCCTGACCTCAGCAGGAGCCTCTGGAGCCCTTCTCTGTGGTGAGCATCCAGGCTTCAGACAGTCACTCCGCCCTCCACTGACACCACGTGGCCTGCATCTGAGGTGTCCCATCTCCCCTGTGATGCAGTCTTTCAACATTGGAGAAGAATCATAAACTTTGAAGTGGGGATTGCTGGGTCATCCTGTGGGAGAGGAGAAAATGTACTAGCACCTCTGTTGTTTCCTGTCTGTGCTGAAAACCTTCCCCTGTGGTCTCCCATGTCAGTGAGATCAAGACCACGTGCCTGAACTGGCACTCAGCATTCTCCACGTACCCTGACCGGCCTCTGGGGTTGTAGTGATCGCTATCATTATTATAAGGAATCATGATGACTGTTGATTAACATGATCAATCATCCACATTTGAGGACTCACAAACCGAGAAGCAATATCCTAAGGACTTTACTTGTGTTACCTCACTGACTGCTAATGACCACCATTACTACGGGTGAAGTACGGGTGAGGTCCCCATTCTCCAGTGAGTTGACTGAGGCCAAGGGAGGGTAAGTCTGGACAGAGGCTGTTGGACTCCAAAGCTCAAGCCAGGGTCATTCTGTGAGACCATCACCCATACATCCAAGGCCCCAGTGCACCCTTCCTTCTCTTGACTGGTCAGTCTCCAGTGTGCCTTCCATCATCTTCCCTCAAGCTTGCTCATGCTTTTCCTCTCCCAGGAAGGCCTTGGAAGCAGCATGGAATAACGGACAGGGCACAGGCTCCAGAGCCAGGCTCAGCTGGGGTTGAAATTCTGGCTGTACCACTTCCCAGCTGCTGAACTATTTAAGCTCCCTTGGCCTCAGTTTCCTCACCTGGAAAATGGGAGTATGGCATGGCATTGGTTGATTGTTGATTTGATGAGTTAAGATATGCATAACATCTGGTTCATAACACTATCTCACCTGTCCATGTTCTGTCTAAAACCAGAGGCCTGGTTCTGGCAGACCCTACATTGATAACTTCTCTGACTAATGCAGTCTGTTGACACTTCTTCTTCCAAGTCACTCTGTGGCCACCACAACGTCCTTTCCTCATTCTATCCCTTGAAGGCAGAGGCCGACATTGACCTAGTCCTATCCCCTGTATAGTACAAGAGTTTGATACAGATTTGTGGAGTAATTGCTTTTCAGGGTTCTTCACCATCTGCACCTTGTCTCTCTCTCCAGCACTCTCACTCTGTACCCCCAGTGTCTTCACCCTGCACTCTCCCATCACACGCCTGTGCCCCATCATGCCCAACTGCCTGTGCTTCCTCAGACATCAGCGTCAGTGTTCTCTCCTACCTCCTAGTCCCTCTGTCTGTATTGTCCTTCTCTATTTTTTTTCTGGGTAACTTCTGCTCCTACTTTGAGATTTGGCTCAGACATTCTCTCCTCCTCCAGGAAGTCTTCCCTGATATTCCAGGCTGGTTAGATACCCTTCATCTGTGTTCCCCCAGCCCCTCTGCTGACCTCTCCTAGCACTTGTCACAATGCATTTGCTGTATTTGTCAAGTTGTCTATCTCGACAGCTAGATTATGATCCCCTCGGGGCAGGGACTATGTCATGGCCATCTTTGGGGTCCTGGCATTTGACACAGTGTTCACCATAAAGCCAGTGGTTGTTGAGTGGATAGAGGGATGAATGGACACATGAGTGCCTTCTCAACACTAACTATTGAAGTATCTGCTGACTGGGTTATGCACTGTCTATGCCCACGATGTGACTTGGCCACTTTTGCCTTTGCATCCTGGAGACTGCGCCAGGCTGTTAGGGGATAGGACCCAGAACTACAGAATTGTGTCTAAATCTGCATGTGCATTTCGTGCTTCCAATTCAAACCTTGTTCATTAGCACAGCAATTAACGGCAGTGCCTAATGACAGATGGTCCGGCTGCGTGCCTGAACCCCTGGCTCCTTGGTGGGCTTGGAGTGGGGCAGACACGTCTGGCAAAGTTGATGTTTTCATTGATCTAGCAAGTCTGAGCTCCCAGGGCTACCGGCTGTGGAGACAGTGAGCTGACGTCAGCAGTGCATGGGTGGGGGCTGGGCCTAAAAGGGCCAGGCCTTAGAGCTAGCACTTGGAAAGGTAAATTAGGGAGGGAGTCCTGCTTCCATTCTAATCCTAGGATTTTTTTTTTTTTTTTTAATCTGACTTTCAGATTGAGAAGCCCTAGCACAACACTCCCAAATTTTCTTAAGCCAGAGAAGCTCTAGGGTATTCTACAGGAGATGGTGTCCCTTTCCTATTAATTCCTTAGAAGCTTCTGGGCTTTCTGCAATTATTATATAGAATTGTAATGATCACGCTTCTTGGCTTAAGCTAACAGACACTTGGAGTTTAGTATTTAGAGTCATGTGAGATCTATGTTTGTATAAACACAATTATACTTAAGCCACTTCGGGGAGAGAATATTTTTTCTTCCTGTTAATCCCTGGTTTGAATTAGCTCAGGGATTATTACCCTGTGAATGATATTTATTTCTCCATGGAAGAAATATCAAATTGGCATTCAAACGGCCATCTTGGTCATAAATTCAAGCCAGATTGCAATGTCCTAACCCAGAACAGATCTCACAGACCTGGAATCCATCCCAGAGTTATCCTGCTATCCCAAGATAGAGCTAGAAAGATCTTCTTGTCCGACCTGCACACACAAGGAAGCAAGGACCCAGAGAGGCACACTGACTTGCTTAGGAACACACAGCAGGTTAATGGCCCATCTGGGTCCTCTTCCCTACACCAGGTTTCAGAGCTTCAGAAATGCTCAGGTTTCGCCCTGTGCCAACCCCAAACCACTCTAGCAGAAATTCTTCAATAGGTGTGGGACAGATCTCCTTCATGGCCTGTGCACAAACTCTGAGTGAAAGAGAAGAGAGAGCGTGCCCTGAGGAAGGCTGTGGTCTGTTGTTAGTCTTGCAGAAACCACACATCTTGCTTTGAGAGATGTTGACAAGGAGCCCTGCTGGGGAAGAAGGTTAGCTAAGGTTTAGAAGTGCCCTGATATGAAGCCTTTGGGATGTGGCCCTTCTCTTGGGTGGGGTACGGGGGGCAGAACTGGGGGAAAAGCCTGGTTCCCCTAAGTGCCAGCAGGAGACATACACATGGTGTAATTTCTGGTCCTCAACTTGCCACTTCTTACCCAGTGGACAGGCTTCCTTGAGAGAACCTTCCTGTGCTCTGTTCCTTATAGGAGGCCTCACCTTCATCCAGCACTGATCTGTAGTCCTCGGTATTTGTCTGATGACCTGCTGGGGTCACCGTGAAGAGGAATCTTGGTCCTCTTGAGTCTCCAGGCTTATGTGCCGCTTGTCACCAGGAGAGAGAAGAAGAGATTCCTGGGACAAATGCCTTGGAGCTAAGGTCCAGGTGTTCTTGGTGATCCACGGACAGGTCCCGCCTCTCCTGATGTTGTTCCCCACCTCCCTGTCAGGGGATGCCGAGGCTTAGGTGGGCGTTGTAAAATGTTGGCCTGGAAGAAGGGTTCATTCTCTCTCAGAGTCGTATTGAGTGTGTCCACAACCCTATTCCCCATTGCCACTGGGGCAGACCTGTCCTCTCTGTCTTTTTATTTTTTATTTTTTAAAGATATTTCGTTTTTAAGTAATTTCTATACCCAACATGGGGCTCGAACTCAAAACCCCAAGATGAAGTCACACTCTCTATGAACTGAGCCAGCCCGACACCCCGGTCTTAGCCTTTTTATTTTTAATTTCATTTCTTTTGGTCTTTGTCCTTTTAAAAATTTGTCCTGGGGCCCTATGGTGGAAGGGGGGGCTCAGGCACACATTCTTCTCTTGGGCCGCAAAGACATGATCAAAATTTATCCAGTCTCAGAGACATTTTCTTTTTTTCTTCTTGGGAGACAGTTTTTTAACAAAATAGAAAGGTAGCAAGAGGAGCTTCCGATGGGAACAGTATGTCTCCTCTAACCCTTCATCTTATCACCACAATTTGCCCATCCAGTCTTCACATGGGTTTATGTATTTCACACAATTCTAACTTTAATAGAAACATAACTTTTATTGTCTTTTTCAAATTTAGAAAATTCATTTACATGCAGTATTAGGACCCAGAACAAGCTTGTGTTACTTTGTTCAACAAAGAAACCCCAGAAGCAGTGGCTTAAACAAAACAGAAATTTATTTCTCTTTGAGGTGAGAGCCTGCTTTTACAATGACCACTGCTAGTGGGAGTATATTACCGAACCACTTTGTTCCAGCGGGTCCCCTGTGGTCAGCATTTCTGTAGAAGTCCCGGGTCCCTGACGTTCCTGTCCCCTTACCCACTGCTGGGGAGGGAGAGTTAATTAGTGCTCGTGCAACAGCATCTCTGTCTGTCTCTCTCGCTGCTGACAATCATGCTGCCTTGCCTTTAGTTTTCTCAGATGGCCTGTATCAGGCACCAGGCAAAGATCCTCCAGTCTCCAGTGGACATATACTCTCCAGCACATTTAAATTGCTTCTTCTAGGCTAGAGGGGGTAACCCCCCAAGGTAGCTCCCTACACCTCCCCCTAGCAGCCCTCTCCAAATCCAGGACTCTCTTGAATTTATCAGACACTGACCATGAACTTCTGCGCTTGGCCTTCACTGTACTATGCAAAATACACACTGCCTTTTTGTCTGTCTTAGGGTCTTGGCTGAAATGTACTTTTAGTTCTGATTCACAGACTGAACTAGTCCCTTCCGAGTGGTGGAGACTGTCTCCCACCAGAACTCCTACAGTGGGGAATCCGACAGGCTCCCCAAGTCTCCTCTGAGGGTTGTGGATGCCAAGTTGCCAGGTCACAAGGAGAGAACCCCCTCCTCTTCCCTAGTCTTGAGGATTAAGCTACTGTTTTTCCTCTTAACAAATGGCTGGGGCACAGTAGGAGGATGCTCCAGGAGCTTTGTGAAAGCGAACCATGCTCATTGGCTTCTCTGGGATTTGATGCAGATTAATAACTTCTGCATCAAGGAAATTTAGTGCCTGCCCCCGACCCCAGCCACACTTTTCTAATCTTGGAGAGGACCAGGGAGCAGCAAAGGGCATGAAAAAACAATGGTAGAACGAGAAAACAAGGAGATGGATTCAAGGAAGACCTTCGGCATGAGCCACTATCAGTCTGCCATGGTGGGCTCTGGGCATTTTCCCCTCCCTTGCAATTTGTAACAATAATGAGTGTTTCACAGTGTAGGGGCGCTGCTGAATGGGCAGCGCACAGGGTCACATCTTTTATTCTGTCCTTCGCTCAGCCTGCCAAGGACTGTATTTCTCACATGCACGGTCTGCCTTCCTGAGGCCTGAAGCCCCGAACCGGGGACAAACCTGGCAGGTGCGCAGAGGCCCTCCAGGAGCATTTACCATTGCCCTGCAGGACAGAGCCTGTTTCCTTTAACCTCGAGGCTGCCAAGGAAAAAGGCTAGGAAAACAAGTGGTTCCCATGTCTTTGGATTTTGCAGACCAATAAAATCTTTTAAGAATGGGAAGAAACTTATTCTGCAAAGTAAGGACATTGAAGAAAAAAGAAACTCAAAAAAGGAACACTTCCATATTTCATAAAAGAAAGGACTTCTTAGCACACACACATACATGTGCGTGTGCATACATGTACACACACACACACACTCAAACACCATGTAATCTCAGTGTAAACAGCAGACCTTTACGCTAAATGGATTCAGATCTTTGTATGAAAAGTCCCAACACCGTCTTCACTTTTCTCATCTTGTTGGCAACACATTAAGACTTCACAGTAGCCTGTTTCTTGGATTGAGGCTCAGAAAGCACAAGCTAATGTTACTGAATTAGTCACAAGGTTAAGTGCACTGAGGTCTCCAGACAGCTGCATCTCACTGCATTTGCTGATGTCAGTGTTTAACATGTGGTGTGGATCCCCGAGGTCTCGCTGGGCACTAGGTTTGTGTGGGGATACACACGGCTCCCTGACCTCAAGGGAGTGTGCACTTAAGTGAGGGATATGGAAATGTCACCTCCTCAGGGAGGTCCTCCTAGACCACCCTTTCCAAAGTGGCAGCTGAGACCCTCACCAGCTCCAATAATTCTCTAACACGTCACCTTTTTTTTTTCTTTCTAAAGATTTTATTTATTTATTTGAGAGAGAGCGAGAGAATGAGAGAGAGAGAGCATGAGAGGGGAAAGGTCAGAGGGAGAAGCAGACTCCCTGCCGAGCAGGGGGACCGATGTGGGACTCAGTCCTGGGATCATGACCTGAGCCAAAGGCAATTGCTTAACCAACGGAGCCATCCAGGTGTCCTGACCTTTTTTCTTTTCCTTCAGAGTTCTTGCCTTCATGGAAATTCCCTTGTTTATGTCTTTGTATCTTCCTTTATGGCCTATCTCTGCTCTCTGAATGTAAGCCCCAGGAGTGCAGGAACATTTCCTGGCTGATTCCCCCCCAGGAGCTCCCACACAGGGGAACAAATGGGCCTTCCCTAGGGTGGTGGCTGGGGTAGGGTGGGATCCTGGGGTGGGGGCAGGTTGTGGGTTGCAGTGCCCCCTTGCCCTGGGTCTCTCCCACTTTGTCTAACCTCCTGAAATCACTCAGGGGTCAGGTGATGAGATTGGGGGACACCCTGCTTTGAATGGCTGTTTTGGCTTCTGAGTCACTGGGGTTCCAGTAAGGAAAATAAGTTCAAGTGGAACAATAGTGTTTCTTGAGAGAAAGGAAAAAAAACCAAAAAACAAAAAACAAAAAACAAAAAAAACCGATCTGCTTTCTACCATTGAGCTCCCTTGCTGAGTATGTAGAAGTTGCTGGAAGGTCATGCGGAACATTGAGAATGGAAAACTCAAGAGGCTCCCTCCCCACTGCCCTTCCTCCCACGGAAGTCGTGAGCCCAGCAAAGCACGCTGGTGGCAGCAAGAGGACCACCCTCACCAGGTCGCTGCTGGAAATGGTCAGAGGTCGCAGGTAGGAGGACCAGAGCCCAGCATTAGCATTCGGCCACCTTGGCAAGGAGGCAGGTGTGGGGACTGCCTCGGGATAGGGCTGGACGCCCTGTGGTTGTCTCTCTGGGGATTGTTGAGGTTACAGGAAAGGGACTGTAAGCTCCTTCCACCCTGTGTGGCTGCAGGAAGGCAGGCTAAGCTGGAGTTCAGAGCTCCGCCTGGGGCATCAGGACCCAAGCAGTGAGCATTGCATTTGTGGGAGAAGCTAGTTCGGTGGTAATAATGTGAGTTAATATTTGCTTAGAATTTGCCATGTGCTCTGTGCTTGCGCCAGAAATGCTCCTAACAATCGTAGAAAATAGATGTGATCATTATCTCCTCTTCATGCGTGAGAACACCGCAGCTCAGAGGGGTGAGATAGCTCCCCCGAGGTCGGGCTGCTGATGTATGACATCGCAGGGACAGGAATCCCAGCCTGCCCTCCCGCCCACCAAGTGCACACACACACACACACACAGCTGGGCTCGCCTCTGCCTAACGTGTGCCCAGCTTTGGTGACAAGCCCCAGAGCTGCTCTTGCTCTAGAGGTTGGAATAACAATAGTAATACTAGAAATAAAAGACAGGGGAAGACCTGCTTAGTGTGAGGCCCTATGAGGATACGTTATGAATCTTTACTCTTTGAAGCCTCCCATCAGCCCCGAGAGGTAGTGTTCTCATCCCCGTCGTGTGGAAGACGTGTTCAGACAGTCTGAATGAATCTCCCAAGTCACACAGCCACAAGGCGGTAGATTCGGAATTTGAACCCAGGTTGGTCTGACTTCAGTGCTAACTCAAAAGCATCATCCTGCGGGAAAGAATTCATTCAAGCAATATTTACAGAGTACCTACTGCATGCCAGGCATTGGTCCAGAGGGTAGGGATTAGTCACTGAACAGGAGAGACAAAAATCCATGCCTTCGCGGGGCTCACATTCCGCCGGAGAAAATAGACAATAAATGCAGAAAGTGGTAACTATGTATAATTTCAGCCAATTATAAGTTATTTTAAAAATTAAACAGAGTAGTGAGGCAGGGGTCAGGGAGCTGGGGTGGTCGGGGAGCCTGTCTTAACCACAGGACCCCTCTGGCTGCTCCCTGAGTGGAGACTGCAGGGGGTCAGGGCAGTTCCAGGACCGAGGGTGGCGGGGATTGCTAGAATCCAGTGAGGGACCAGAGTGGCTTGGATCAGGGCAGTGGTGGTGAATCAGTGGGAGGTGGGTGGATTCAGGATTTATTCTGAAGTGACTCAGTGAAACTTGTTGATAGATTGGAGGTAGATTGGGAAAGAAAGTGGGGGTTAAGGGTGACTCCCAGACTTTGGCCTGAATGACTGCAGGGATGGAATTGCCGGTTGCTGAGATAGGGCAGGCCAGAAGGTCAGGAATTCAATTTTATGATTTGTGTTGGAGGTGTTTATTCCCCATCCCAAAGGGAGATGTTGAAAAACCATTGTGATTTATGAGTCTGGAATTCAGAGGGTGTTCTGCAGTAAATACGTACCATATTTCATCAGATAGAAGATGCCACCGATTGGGAGACCACTGTTATTTTATGTACTACTATGAAAACACACTGCCAGTTAAACTAGGGCACATCCCAACTTCAAAGATATTAAAATGTGTCTTGGAATTAACAGGATATAGTGAGTTTGGGAGTTTCCATTGTAGAGATGGTACTAAAGGTGATGGAAGGTAATGAAATCACTGGGGGAGTGATGGAACCCAGAGAGAAGAGAAAGGGAAGTAAAAAGACTCCGCCCACTGGCCAGCAGTGTTTCAAGCAGGCGCATGCGCATCCTGTTCCAGCCAAATGCAGTCAGGCAGGTAAACCTCTTCTTCATAGGCAGATGCCACTGAGACCATCCCAGGGAGAGGCTTCAGTCTGAGGGAGTGAAGCTCAGAGTCAAGGCCTCGGATACAACACACGACATAACCCAGCACCTGCCATCCAGGAAGGCTCACCTGGAGTCAGGCTTGGCCTCAGTTTCCTCATCAGTGATACATGCCTATGATGTCTGCTCTACCCTCCTCAAACCCAGAACACAAGACAGTCTCTTCTTTTTCTGGGCCCCCATTCCTGCACCTACAAACGAAGATTGGACACAGGAACCCCTGAGCCCTGTTCCTGCTCCAGCATTGTGAAATCAACACTAACTGCCGCACTTTGAGCTCTGAGAGGCAATTTATATAAGTGTTAATCATCATAAACAATGATTTAGTCATCTTGAGGAAGGTCAGAGGGCCCAGAACCCAAAAACCTGTCTGGACCCTATTTGTCAGTGGTCTCCCTCTGGGTATCACATTTCGGGAGCTCTAGCTGCTTTTCAGACCGTTGAAGGGCCACGGGGGTTCTCTTAGAAAGCTGACATCTAAGCAGTCCGTAGGTTTTGTCAGTTTTGACAGCTGCTCAGAAGCAGAAGTTCCAAAGAATGCTTTGAATGGCATCCACTTTGATCCTGAAATTCCTCAAGCACTACGGCCAGAGTTGGCTAAGGCAAACACGAAGATGGCTGAGAACACGTTAGTGGGTCTCTGAGCCCCGGTAGTCCTCTGCCCAGCACTGTACCTCGCTCAGCTCATTGCCAGGGAGCCATCTGAGTCTACGTACCTGCACTTCACCCCCGGAGCCCCGATACATGGGCACCTGGCTACACTCTGTAGCCAGCAGAGTTAGCCCTCACTCTCCCTGGTCCCACTTTCACCTGTCCTGCCTCACCGCATGCCCGGATGTACTGGCTCCCTCCCTCTGAGGCGACTTCTCTGGCCTGGAAGGTCCACCAGGTCTACTGCATGCACTTTCCAGGTGTGTGATGCCGGCTGCAATCTGTCTTGTGGGTATTAATGTGGTCTTCAGGGGTGGCTGTTGTTCTCAAGCTGTTCTACAAAACTGGAGCATGCTGGCTCGGAAAAACCTTGCCCAGGTTGGATCCCTTCAAGACTTGGACGCAGTCTCTATCAGGCATCTGTTTTTCTAAAAGAAATAAAATATAATAAAAATATTTTACTCTTCTACTGTATATATATGTGTGTATATATATATATATATGATGTAATATCTATACTATGTGTGTGTGTGTGTATATATATACATATATATATATATATATATATATATATATATAAAATTCAGAGAACATGTATTATTAGTCTCATTTCATTAGCAAGGTAGCTGAGGTGGAGAAGCACTCAGGCCATTTCTGGTGGTAGAGCCAGGCTGCAAAGCAGGGTATTTAAAGGGCTCCAGGGGCACCAGGGTGGCTCAGTCAGTTAACCATCTGCTTTCAGCTCAGGTCATGATCCCAAGGTCATGAGATCAAGCCCTGCATAGGGGGCCCCCTCAGGAGAAGGGAGTGAGTCTGTTTCTCTCTCCCAAATAGATTAATAGCGTCTTAAAAAAAAAAATAAAGCCTAGGTCTCTGGATTCCACCAAGCCTCCTGTCTCTGATGTGTGGCACTGACACATAATTCTCAAACTAAACTTCATCGCACCCCGGTCAGAGCCCATGGGCAGCCCCTTCCTGTAATATAACAAATGAACTTCAGGGTATTGGCACACAGAAATGGGGAAGGGAATTTGTTTCAGGGCCTCCTATGCTCTTATGGGAAATGGAGTGTCTCCTGGAAAGGTCAAGAGAGAGAGAGAGAGAGACAGCTGACACTGGGTGTGGAGGTAACTCATACCGAATCCTGTGGACTGAGTCCAGTGCTCTCTTAGACCATGTTTTTGCATGTCGAGGGCTGGTGTCCACAGAGAGTGGTGCTGAATGGTGTTCCCTTGATCAGAGAGAGGTTGGCAAAGGTTACTTGGTGTTCTCTGTTTCCATGAGAAGATTCCTTGAGCAGGAGGTGGAAGGGAAAAAGTAGATTGGAGTGAGTTTGAGTAAGGGGACAGAGCTGGCTGTTGGCTTAGGCCTAGTCACAGAGCTGACCAGAGTCAGTTGCTGTCAACACTTCGCGTGAGGGTTATAGTGTAAATCTTGGCACTGGGGGACCATCCTGGGCATTGTAGGATGTTCTGCAGCCCCCCTCAACTCTACCCACTAGACGCTGGTAGCACCCCACCTCCACCTCAGATGGGACAACAAAAAATATCTTCAGACATTGCCAAATGTTGCCCGAGGAGCAAAACTGCACCAGCCCCTTCCCCAGCATTAAGAACCATTAATGTGAACAATTTCCTCACCCTCCTAAAAAGATCATCAGCTACCTGCTTGCTTGCCTGTCCTGGGGACTTCCTGAGAATTCTGCCTGTGGCGTGTGGCCACGGGGCTGGGTGAAAGCTGGGCTCCAGTGTAACCAGGTTCTCCCTGTCCTTTTAACAATTGTCCTCTGGAGCCACCTCACAGTGAAAGCTTCTCTGGGACAGGTGCTTTCTCTCACGCCTCTCCATCCCTGCCAGGTACCTTCTGCTTATCCTCGAGCACACCAAACCTGTTCCCACCTCAGGACATTTGCACTTGTTGACCTCCCCAGCTATGCATCTCCTTCTCATCATTCATGTCTCTACTCATGTTGCGCCATCTTGTGGGCCCTCCTTGGTGGTCATTCCTGTTACAACTCACTGTAGCTCTCTGCTTCAGCATTTTCCACCCTCTGGTATCATCTTGTTTATTAATTTGCTTATTTGTTTCTTGCATTCCTCCCCCACTAGACTGTAAGCTTCCCAAGGACAGAGACCTGGGCTAGTCTGTTCCTTGCTGTATCTGCAGTGCCAGCTGCGGTGCATGGCTCACTGTGGGTTGAACGGTTTGGGCGAGCACTTACTGAACATCTCCTCTGTGCCAGGCACTGTGCTAGGGGCTGAGGACGTCACGGTGAAGAGCGCAGTGCCCACCTCCTGGGAACTAGGTGCCTCGTGGAGGGAGAGCAATGAAGTGAGGATAGGGAGGTGCGGGGGCATGGAAAGGGATCAACAGGTAAACCTGCCTGGCAGGTGAAGAAAGACCTCTGGGGAGGTAGTTAGAGGGAAAGGGGGAATGCACAGCACTCACACAGTCACGGGGGTACAGGGGATCATGGGTGACACCCAGGGGACAGGGAAGGAACATAACACAAAGCTCTGTGCTAGAAGAGTACCCATCTAATGCCTGACATGAGGGTGGGGGAAGGTGAGGGTGTGGAGTACTTGAGGCCAACTCCGAGAGGCCCCGACTCTCAAATGAGGATACTGTGACCCTACCCCATAGCAAAAAGGAGCCACCAAGGCAGCATAAGCTAACGCTTAAGAACGTAGGCTTTGAAGTTCATCTCATACCTTGATTCAAATCCTTACTCTGACACGACCGAACTATGTGACTGCCCCAGAAATGTCACATCTTTTAACCTCTATTTTCTCATTTTTGAAGCAGGATTCACATTCGTCTTGTTGGGTTGTTGTGAAAGTAAAATGAGTGCTTAGTACAGTGCCTGGTGAACAGTAAGGACTCGGGAGCTCCTCGCTATTCCTCCTGGTGTGGTTAACAAGGACATATTGGAGGTTTTCCAAATGGGCAAGGGATGTGATAGATTAGCATCTTAGCAAGATGGCTCAGGCAGCGGTGGGAACAGCAGGTGAGATGGGAACCAGGGAGAACCGGTAGGAGGTTGCTGGAAGGAAAAGGGAGGTGAGGGGAGGTTGTGTGCATCCTAGGTCCCAGAGCATCTATTATAGCAAACTGTAGTGGCGGGAGATACAGCCGTACTTCACCCCTCAAAGAAAGGGCACAGGGCATAGAGGAGGATCCCCCACTCCTGACAGGTAATAGATACCTAGGTGAGGATCGGGTGGAGACTATAGCTCAGCCTAAGCTGAGCAGCTGAGAGCCTCTGGCCCCCTGGAAGATGCAGCTAGATCTGCATTTCAGATGGCTTGCACCCCTGGAGAAGGGGTGGCTTGCCATTTGCATGGGTGATATACTTTTAATTAAAATGGTAATCATTTGAGCATTCCTTAAAGTTTTACTTTGGGAATTTGCTGTCTTGCAAGCTCTGCCCTAATTAACATTCTCTTTATCTCTTATTAATAAATTATATCTCAGCAGTTTCATCCACCTCCTTTGATCATCTAGGCTCATCATTTCTGAGCCAAACTCCATTCCATATTGACATTTAAGGTACAATGGGCCCAAATCAGGAGTTTGAGAATTAGGGTTCTCAACTCCCAACAACACGCAGATCGATCTTCTTGCTGCTCAGCTGGGCCCCAGGCAAGCACACGACATATGTGTCCCTGAGGTCAGGAGTGTTGACCCCTTGATACTCACTTTGAGGAAGGACCAGAGGCAGTGTTCACAGATATATTAGGACCCAGGACCATAACTAGGAAAACAGAAGCAGAAAAGCTGGCAGGGTAGCTCACAGGCTTCAACCCCAGGCCAAGAAATGTTAAGTAACCTGATTCAGGTCACAAATAGTAGTTGAAGATTACCAGTAGTTGAAGATTAGGCAATCAGTAGAGACTAACATTTTCTGGGCATCTATTATGTGCCAAGTCCTACGTTAGGGGCTCTATGTGCATGGTGCCTGGTACTATATCAAGCCATCTAATGAGGTATAGACAGTTTTGTCTCCAGTCTCCAAAAGAGAAAGCCAAGTCTTGGTGAAATTAACCAACTTCCCTAATGTGACCCAGATGCCAAGAGGTCCACTGGTATTAAAATCAAGGTCTGTTCAGTGTCAAGGACCTCTTTCTCTTTACTGCATCATGCTGGCTGCTTTAGAGCTATTCTCCTAGATCCAACCCCTCTGACCTGTCTTTTAAGTCCCCCTCTGGAGGGTGTGTTAGACCATTACTACTCTAGCTGTGGTCCAAGGATCAGTAGCACCATTAGCTCACTTGGGTTCATGTTACAACTACAAAATCTCTGTCCCCAGCCCACACATGGAAAGGATCTGCATTTTGACAAGATCCTCCGGTTGTCGTATTACTCACTAAAGTTTGGGAAACAAATTAGAGATTTGATATTTGTTCAGTACCTACTACTAACCCTTATGCACCTTCCAAGGTCGATGGTATTCCAACTGAACCATGGAAGAGTTAAGTGACCTCTCCCAGGTCTTACATGCAGTTAGTGGCAGAATCTAGACGTGATCCCTAGCCTAGGCCCTGACCTAGATTCTAGGAGTTTAGGTCTAAGGTTATCCCATGTTTTCAGGTTAGTGTCCTTGGGCTTTAGGATGATGGCAGTGGCTACTGGGAGCCCTTTTTAGCATTCCCCAAAACCCAGCTGGTATCTTCTACTTCATCCTAGTCAGATTGTAGGGACGTGAACTTGGGCACAAATGTCTTTGCTTTTGACAAAAATTATAACTGGCGAGCATGGAAACTGATTATTTCCTGGAGAGCAGGAGTTTGGATTGGCAATTGTACAGAGCCTTGATTAATGAAAAATGGAAACATTAATTAATTACCTTTCAACAATTGACTTGTTATAGGAGACAATGGCTTTCAAATTGCAAGGTTCATGGTGGGAAGGAGATTTTAAAAGGAGTCCCTAGGGGTCTAGTAACAACTTCTCATTTGTGTTGAAGAAAAAAGCCAGTGGACCAACAACACTAGCCATCAGGGAAATGCAAATCAAAACCACAATGAGCTATCACCTCACACCTGTTAAAGTGGCTATTCACAAAAAGACAAGAGATAATGAGCGCTGGTGATGATGTGGAGAAAAGGGAACACTTTGCACCACTGGTGGGAATGCAATTGGGGCAGCCACTATGGAAAACAGTACAGAAGTCCCTCAAAAAAATTAGAAATAGAGCTAGCGAATGACTGAGCGACTCCACTCTTGGGTGTTTATCCAAGGGGAATGAAAACACTTACCTGAAAGGATCTCTGCTCTCCCATGTTCACTGCAACATTGTTTACAATATGGAAACAACCCAAGTGTTTACTGATGGGTGAATGGGTAAAGAAAATGTGGTACACAAAGGCACACACACACACACACACACACACAGGGAAATTATTTGGCCATAAAAAAGAAGGAAATCCTGCCATTTGTAACACCATGGATGGACCTTGAGAGCGTTATGCTAAGTGAAGGAGGTCAGACAAATACTAATACTTTATGATTTCACTTACATGTTGGATCTGAAGAAACCAAACTTGTAGAGATTGAGCACAGACTGGTGGTTACCAGAAGTGGGGGGTGGGGGATGGGGGGATGAGGGGAATAAGTGAGTGAAGGGGGTCAGAGCGTACGAACTTCCAGTTCTAAGATGAGAAAGTCCTGGGGATGTGACGGACAAGGTGGTGACTACGGGTAACAATGTGGTATTGTGTATTAGCTGTGAAGAGAGCAGATCGCACCACACACACATGCAAAATGTAACCACGTGAGATGATGGAGATGCTAAGTGGACTTATGCTGGTATCATGTGGCAATACACACAGATGTCAAATAATGACATTGTACTCCTTAAACTTAGACAATAGTAAATGTCTATTTTAGCTCAATAAGGCTGGAAAAATAAAACGAAAATTTCCAAGTTAAAGAAAATAAAAACCCATAGAACCTTGTAAGGATGCTAGTGTGGGTGCTGCTTCATACAGTATTTATTTAATTTTCACCCACCCGATAATAACAGCAACAGTCCTGACAACATATAATACTAATCATAATAAGATCATCCAACATGAGGAGAGACTATCCAGACGGTGCCAGCTGATGTTCTAAGCTAACTTCCCAAAACTTCATGGGGCAGGTTTATAATTAGGTCTATTTGTCACCCCCATTTTACAGCTGAGGACAGGGGACTCAGGGTGAGTAAGTGATTTACCCAAGCAAGGCACACAACCTGATAAAGAGTGGAGCCTGGATTCACACCCATCGCCCAAATACCCTTTCTCTCCATGCACCCTACCCCTGCTGCTGCTTGGCTTCTGCTGGTGAAGCCACTGAGGCCGGTGGTTTCATTCTGGGGCTTTAGAAGGGGTCACATGTCATCAGCTAGCAAGTGGACTCCCTCTTTTCCTCCTGCTCTTCAGTGAATTCTGGATATGGTCGCATTTGCCATCCATCTCCAGCCTGGCTTTCTTGAACTCTGGACACAAACTCCCATTTATATCAGCTCTAGTCCAAGCGCCTTTTTCAAGTCAAACAGAGCTGGGCTCAAGTCTTGACTTTGCCATTTTTTTATGTGGCCTCGGCAATTCTATGTCTGTGGGTATGTGAAAATAATGATAGCACCTCCCTCATGGGGTGCTGTGAGGATTGGGAGGGAAAAGGTATGTGAAAGAACTTGCCTGGAGGTTGCATTTTGCAGGGAAAGCACCTGAGTTCCAGAGGAATTAGCAACTTGGCGAAGTTTCGAGTCTTCTCAGGGAAGGGGCCAGAACCCAGACCAGGTCCCCTACCTCACTGTCCCTTCTGCAACATTTGTGCTCAGCAGTAGGTTTGATGAGAAAATTATAAAGCATCTCAGCCCATTGAAGAATCCCTCTTTGCTTTGTGGTTACCATATCTAAATATCATTGACATTGGAAGGTCCTGGGTTAAGGCCCAGTAACCCAGTCAAGCTGTGACTTCTCTGGAGTGGCCTGGCCCACATGGCGCTTATCTATCTTTCAGCTTAACCCTGACCTTTTCTGCATCATCTCTCCTGGCCAATCAAGCTTTGGAAGCTCACCATTTATGTCCTAGTGCAGTCCTCTGTTTTATTTTCAAATTACAGCATTCTTATTTATACTTATGCTTCATGTTATAGTGCATGTTGGTTTGTGTTTTATTTATGTAATGTCTACCATTTTCTAATTAAATTATTTATTTTGAAATAATTCACAAGCTGCTATAGGAAATAATACAGGGAGATCTTGTTTACCCTTTATCCGGTTTCCCCCAAGTGTCAAAGCTTGCAAAACTATAGTGTCAATTCACCACTAAGATACTGACATTTAAAAAAAAAAATGTATCTTTTTTTAAATGTATCTTCCTGGGGCACCTGGGTGACACACTTGGTTAAGCATCTGACTCAAGGTTTTGGCTCAGGTTGTGATCTCAGTGTATTGACATCAAGCCCCACGTAGGGAGCGAGAGTCTCTGTCCCTCTCCCTCTGCCCCTCTTGCATGTGCTCTCTCTTTCTCTCTCAAATAAATAAATCCTTAAAAAAAATTTCTTTCCACTAGATATTAAGGCCATTATATCAATGATGTTGTCTTGTTCAACACAATATTCTCAACATCTAGAATAGTGCCTGACAGATAGAAAGGTATTCATTTGCTAAATATATGAATAAAATGTAATATAAGAGCCCTGTGCCATTTGTCATTCATTCCCTCTCCCCCGCCCCCAGTCTGTATGGGTCTCTGTGATACCCAGGCAGCCTTACTGTTGAAAAGTCACAAGTTTCTCCAAGTTCTGTGTCCTGGGTCTCATTGAGATCGTTAACCTTCAGGCTGGGGTGAAGATTTTTCCAGGGCTAAGTATGCATGCATAGTTTGGAGGGCATCAATTTCCAGACATTCAGCTTGTCTTTCTACTCTCCCAAGACTGATCTGCCCAAGAAGGAAAGCTATCCAGAAGGGTTCACATAGGCTCTGCTCCCACCTGACAACAAGTAAACCCTCTCATCCCAAATCTTACTAGGATGTTTTGCCCTTGGATTTCAGACCACCTGAGGTAGAAAAGGGATAAGTTGAAGTGTTAGTTCAGAGTAAGTCATCTCTTTATTTTTATTTTTAAAAAAGATTTTATTTATTTATTTGACAGAGAGAGACACAGAGAGAGGGGGAACAAAAGCAGGGGGAGGGGGAGAGGAAGAAGCAGGCTGCCTGCTGAGCAGGGAGCCCAATGCGGGGGCTCCATCCCAGGACCCTGGAATCATGACCTGAGCCGAAGGCAGATGCCTAATGACTGAGCCACCCAGGCACCCCAAGAGTAAGTCGTCTTTAATGATTAACAGGGCACCTTAAACACAGAACTTCCTGCCTTTCCCTGCATTGTGCATATTCCTGTTATAGGCAAAGCATAGTGCTGGAAATAAAGTCATTGAGCTTGTGTTGAGAGACCTTGAATCCAGAACGCACAAAGCAGTATAGGTTGGTGATACCTTGACCTTCTCAAGGTACTTGGATGTTTTTCAAGACTACCATTTCCTTTCAAGCTATATTGATAAAATCCATGGGTAAAACTTATATGTGCTCTCTTTTCTATTTGATGTGCTTTATTCTATGAAGGTTGTTCAAACTTATTTTTTAAAATCACAACTTGAAATATTTATTCCAATGATACCTACTTCTGTTTCGTCTTAGAAAACATATAGCGTTTTTTCCTATCCATTAACACAAAGTAAACTGTGTACATGCGTGATGACAACTTCTAGATAATCTGTCTAACAATTCACAAATGTTTTTTCAACATTCTTGTGGGGGATGGGTACAAAAAGACTGAAGACTACAGACACAACACAGCCATTTGGAAAGCCATTATCAGCTGCCATTTTGATTCAAGATTTAATGTCATTGGCATTTTGAAGCCTTTTTACTGCATCCCAAATTTGATGCAATTAGTCTACTCCCTGAAAAGTTATCAAGAAGCAGCCAGGCTACACATGCTCAGGGTTGAATAGTTCTCTTGAAAGAGGCCTAACTGTGTTCAGCTGATAATCAAACGAATGGCTACATTGCGATAGGTCGCCAAGGGGGACCCACTGCGCCCCCATCCCTTATCCAAGCCTGGGCTCTGTTTCTTGCCCGATAGGAACGCATAATCCCATCAGCGCCAATGGGAGTTATGTGCCTGTGTTACTGGAGACAATAGGCCATCTGAGAGGGACAATTGTTCCCAGCAACTGAGGGGGTAAACAGGATTGGCTATTCCCAGCCACCATCCATGAAGGGCCTGGCTGAGCCCCTAAAGCCCTTTCTTTGTTAGGCTGCAGAGCTGCAGGACGGAGGACGTGGCCTGCCTTCTTCTGTGGTTGCTGTCCTCCACCTCCAGGGGCAGCCTGTCTCTGGGGCATCTCCCCAAGTCGCAGCCAAGACTGGGGCATCTCCCAAAGTCGCAGTCAAGACTCCTTCTCCTCCCTCTTTCTAGAGACAAACCCAAAGCCCTTTTTCTAGTTCATCCTTCACGATGAAATTATAACAGTATCAACAATAAAAGTTACAACCATTTATTGAGCACTTATTACTAGCCCAGGCACTAAGTCTTCTGTAGACATTAAGGCATTTAGCTACAAATGCTCCTGGTAATTCTGCAGGGTAAATATAATTGTTCCCATTAAACAAGGTAAAACCGAAGCTCAAGTAAGTCCGGCTTCTGGTAAGCTATAGAACAGTTTCAGACCTCCAGGGCTAGTCAGTATCCCAATACCACTCTCCAAGTTCTGCTAGTGTTTCCCTCCAGACACTCCTTGAGACCCAGTCTGAGAATGTGCAGTATACCTGCTCACTCCACCCCAATCCCTTTCTTGGAGATTCCCAATGCATTTTACTTTATTAAAAGTTCTAGAAGTCTTGCAAGAAGGAAATGTGTAACTCAGTGCATTCCAAGTGAGGATCCTTTTTTGCACAACCCAGATCACGTTTTCCTAAGTGCTAGCCCACACTGGGTCAATGCAGGGAGGCTAGCTAGAAGAAGTCCTAACTGGGTCCCGCTCTTGCACTCACAGGCCCTAAGCCAGAGGTGGAGGTAGAGTTCCTGACTGCTGCTTTGGGTTTGGGGGGGGGGGGCGTTCACCAGGGGGGGCACATCCTCTCATAGTGTTCCAGCAGCAGCACAAAGCTCCACCTTCCAGTGGCTGTTGTCCCATCTTCTACAGCAAACATGTGACCCGATTTCCCATAACAAGGGAAAAAGACAAGTTGCTCCAGGATATAGGGAAGGAGAGCTATTGGGCTGTATTGAGACTTTACTGCCCAGAGATGGAGCTGACATTCAGCGGGGCTGGAGTTTTCATACACATGAAAATGTTGGGCCCTGTGGTCCACCTCTGGGCTGGCAGTCTGTGGCACGGTCCCCGGGTGATTTTGACTGTCCCTGGGGCTCTCTACAGCAGCAGGCTGAGGCCAGGGCCGCTTCACTGTGCCCGGGGGCTCCTCCTCTACCCTGGGATGTGCTCACAGCTGAGGCCCCTCATCTCTTGGGTCCCACTGGAGGGAAGGGACCGAGCCTCAGGCGTTAGGCAGAGCACGAGGTCCAGGCTGATGTGGAACATGCCAAAATGACACGTCATGGGGATTTGTGGGCCTCGCTGGAGCCATTTCCTCCAGGGGGTCATTTTATTTAGTTCCAATTGGACCCTATGATTGGTCTCAGCCCTGGCCACCTGGTGTCCTGGCTCCATATGGCAATGGCTATGAAGATGCCATTTTTCAATTGAAATATGCTTCTGCCTTACTGAGGATCAGTCTGTAATTGCCTTTGGCTGAAAAGGGGCTTTGATTTTTAAAACTAAGCCAGGAAGTAATTTCTCCACCTCTGATGTGTCGGACTGATGGGTCAGTGTCTTCTCTATTAATTCAAACTGAGAGTCACAGCATGGGAGTGACAGGCAGGGTTTTAGGTCAGCGAGCCCTGCCATTGACCTCATATGGGAATCCCCTCCACCTACCCTTGACAGATGGTCTGTAGCCTCTGGCTGAGCACCGCCACAGACGGGGAGCTCACTCTCTCACCCCGCAGACCTACCTGCTCTTGGCCAGCTCTCAGTAACTTTGACCCCATTTGGTGCTAATAATGTGGGCTCTTTTCAGGAACACTCGGCCCCTGCCATACCCTGTGAGGTATTTCGTATGCATGTCTTATCTGATCTTGACACTAACCCTCTAAGGTAGAGACTCTCCTTCTCCCTGTTTTGAAGAGTGAGGAAACAAGTCACAGAGGGTTAAGGAAGTTGTTTGGAGTTCACAGGCAGTGAGGGAGGGAGCTGGTCCATTTAGGAAGGATCATTCCAGAGCTCTCAAACACTTTGCTTCCTGCTTTGGTTAAGAACAGCTGATGTTCATCGAGTAGATCCGGGCTGTGTGCCGAGGTTCTCCGTATAGATGGTCTCATTTCATTGTAACAATGTCTGGAGTAGTTCTTACTGTGCCCAGGGAGCATAATTCAACTAAGATCATCAGCAGAGCCACTCTTGTCAAAAGCTCTAGGGCTGCCATTCTAGAAACTGAGACTTGGGAGATCTGGAAGTTTGCCTAAGGTTTGAGTGGCAGAGCCAGTAGGTGACCTAACGTGGACCACAAGCCCTTCCTTGGCCTCCTGCTCACCTCCTGCTCACCTCCAACCCTGCGCCTTGCCTTTCCTGCCTCTCCTGCTGCCTGGGTCTTCTGAGGAGAAGCTAACCCACCTCCCTGTCCTCTCCAGTAGCTTTACCACACTTTCTTGTGGCTGCTTAAACACAGGTCTAATCACCAAAGTTCGAGAACCACCCGACTAGAGGAAGAATTCTAAGAATTCCTTCCTCTGTTCTTGGTCATCTTCAGAAGAGGGTCCTATAAAGCAATGGGTATTTGAAAGTCAGAAAGTTATGGGTTCCAATGCCCACTCCCCAGTTTCCTCTCTGTGTGACCAACAGTTAATTGAATGACCTCCCAGAGGCACCGTTTCCTTGTCTAGAGAATGGAGATAAAAATGACCACCTTGTAGGTAGTCAAATCTGTCTCTTTTGGAAAAGGGCCTTCCTCCTGGAAGTACTTTCTAAATGTATCTCTGACATTCCAGGAAACATGGCTGAGCTGCTGATGACGTGTGTCGCCAGCCACCATGGCAGCAGCCACTGCCATTGCTGAGACATCACTGTGCGTGCTGTTTACTTGCACCCACCCAAATCTCTGCGCTTCCTGTATCCTCACGACAAACCCCACCTAATCCCACTGGCACAGCCTCCCCAACTTGGGCTCCTCTTTTAAAAAGAGTTTGGGGCGGGGAGGGGCGGCACCTGGGTTGCTCAGTGGGTTAAAGCCTCTGCCTTTGGCTCAGGTTGTGATCCCAGGGTCCTGGGATCGAGCCCCACGTCTGGCTCTCTGCTCAGCAGGGAGCCTGCTTCCTCTTCTCTCTCTGCTTGACTCTCTGCCTACTTGTGGTCTCTGTCTGTCAAATAAGTAAACAAAATATTTAAACAAACAAACAAACAAATAAATAAATAAGAGTTCGGCCCACTGTAGGAGTTAAAATCCATGGGGTTGGGCACCTGGTTGGCTCAGTTGGTTAAGCGTCTGCCTTCGGCTCAGGTCATGATCTCGAGGTCCTGGGATCGAGCCCTGCTTTGGGCTCTCTGCTCAGCGGGGAGTCTGTTTCTCCCTCTCCCAATCCCTCCCTGCTCTCTCTCTGCTCGCCTTCTCTCTCTCAAACAAATAAATAAAATATTTTTTTAAAAATCCATGGGCTCTGGAGTCAGGTGTTTTGCCGTTTTGGGCTGTGTGATCTCGCACAGGTCAGTTAATCTAGCTGAGCCTGCCTCCCCAAACTAGAGTCCTTCAGGGTTAAAGACATATTCATAGGAGTAATCCGGCAGTATTTCTCTTTCTATTCCTTGCCCTCTGCCCTCTTACCGTGGCCAGCTGGAGGCTGAGCTCTCAGTAGTACTAAATGCTATTTGTCACTGCCTCTTCCTCTCGGGTTTGCAGGCTCGTGCTCTCAAGTTAAGCTGAAGGATAATCTAAAAAGCATGATAATGGACACAAGCGTACTTTATCGTCTTATAAAAAGTGTGGTTCCAACATAAACTACTTCTCTTGTCCTTCCAGGCCAAATCTTGTGAATTAAACACGCTAGTATGGCCATATGATTTGCATTATATGCATTCATTTAGATAAGATTTCTCGAGTGGCTTGTAGGTGCGTAGTGATCAGTACTGTGCCTGGTATATAGTAAATGCTTGATACATGTCTGGTTGCTGAATAAATGATTGAATGAATGAATGAATTACTGCTTCTTCAAGGTAGCAGTGACATGGGCAGAGCTGGCTGCCCTCTAAACCAAGTGACTTAAGGGGTGTGAGAAGGAGATAGACTTTGGTTTCAGACCCTCTAACTCTTAAGTTCTTTCTACTGCAAGTTTCTGACGTGAGCAAAATGGGATCCATGATGTAAGCCAGCCACAGGTTTCAGAGGTGACAGTGTAGATGGCGGTCACTATAAAGGTCAGGTTCAAATCTGTTATCTCTGACACTCACTGGTTCTGGGACCCTAGTTAGGCAGGGTTGGAAACCCAGTGATTTGAGTGACCATCAAGACTTGCACTGGGTTCACTGTCCTGGGAGTCCTCATTCTACACCTGAGAAATGAAGCCATTTGGGAGTTGTGTGACTGTACTTTAGTGGAGGCACTTGTCTGTGCTGATGGCTGGAGCTGGGGAGAGAATCCACTCTTTGGAAGAAAGGGGGGTTTACTCTGCAGCCTCTTCCCAGTTCCTCACCCCCTGGCTGCTTAGCTGGCCACCTTGTCCTCCTGGAGACAGTGCGCAGAAAGCCTGGGAAGCCAGAGTGGGCAACTGAGTGTAAGGATGAGGCCTGGCTTTGGAGCCACGCAGAGCTGGAGTGAACCTGACTCTGTCACCTGTTAGCTGCAAGACCCCAGGCAAATCCCCCAGGCTCTTCCTCAGCTTAAATCCTTGCGAATGACTTAAAGCAAAAGGATGGGAAGGGGAATCCTAACACCTGTCTCATCGATAGGTTTCAAGAACGACCTGGGTCCCCCTGTGTAGAACACCTAGCACATGCCTAGACAATAGTCAATGCTAGTTTCTTCACCTGTCCACCCTGCTTTCAGCACAGGAGACCGTGACGCCAATTCAGGATGGAGAGGTTGCCGTGTTCAGACCCCTTACCCCAAGTGAAGCTGCTCTGGGCCTTGTGGTTACTTTCTCGAGTGCCTACTGCACGGCGGAACCCTCCTAGCCCAGGTGGGCATTTATAATTGGGAGCTCCCAGGAGGGCCACGTTAC
Source organism: Mustela erminea (assembly GCF_009829155.1). NCBI lineage: Eukaryota > Metazoa > Chordata > Mammalia > Carnivora > Mustelidae > Mustela > Mustela erminea. The sequence continues at coordinate 73,129,366 of NC_045622.1, forward strand.
TGTCCAGCCCCAAGTGGCCCCTGCTGCAAGGTTTCATAAGGTGGGCAGATGTGCGTCTCAACACTGCCTCCGGGGACCTTGGTTTGGCCATGGCAGCGCACAGAATTATTTGCTACATGTGTGCTCTATCTTAGTCTGTTTCCCTGGGAGACCCTTGTGTGGTTTAAAGACTGGCATTTGAGGTGGGTGTGGCCTCCAGGGACAGAGTTCCTTCCAGCAGCTCATCTGTACCACCACATGGATGATCAAAGGAAGACAGTCCTGGCGGGTGGTGTCTCCTTTGCTGTGGGGCTCTTGCCTGGAGGCCCCACTCATTTGAGGGGCCGGCCCTGAAGAGCTAGGAGTCAGTTTCTTGTCAGTTGAGCTTAGAATGAGTAGGCCAAAGCACTTTTATTTTTCCTTGAAGGTACGAAACATTTAGGGGAATGATCTAATAGTTGCCACCTTTCTTAAGCAGAACTCTTCTGTTGTTTGCCTCCAAATAGAATTGTGCGCAGTTATCGGGTACAAATCTGTGCTTCGTTGTAAGGAGAGCCGCTCAGAGAGGGTTGGGCTTCTCCCCTCACCGAGGAGGTTTCCAACAGGTGTTCCCAGGGAAGCCTAGAAGCCCATGGAGCTCTGTTTCAAAACCAAGGGAAGTCCTTCTCTAGGAAACCACAGCAAACTGTGTTCAAGCAGGCATGGAAACAAATAGATGTTTCCTTGAACAGAGAGCCCATCCCCATTTGGTCTTAATTTGGAGTCTCTAACAAGGCCCCGCGGGTTTCTGAAGAGCAGATGACAGGGGAGGCTGGGCCCCCAGCTCTGAGACTTCCTCCTCTTTCAAGACTGGCTGTTTCCTAATTGCGGCCATACTGAAGGCGGGACTGATGGACTGACGGACCGGTGGGGGTCCGGCTGCCTTGATGGATGCAAGCCCTGTGGCGGCCCCTGCTGGGGGCCCTGGGTAACGGGGCCTGGGTGGCGAAGGCCGAGCAGCTGGGGGGCAGGTAGGAGGACAGCCCGGCAGCTGGGCAGTGGAGCCGGCTGGACTGCCGCTCCTTTGAATCCCAGGCTCTCCAAAGCCACCTGCAGGGTGGGCTGACGTGGAGGAGAATGGGGGAGGGAGATGCACCGAAGGAGGGGCTCGTTCCCATGGTAACCACCCTATGTTTTCCAAACTCTGGTGTTAATCACCCTGGGCTATTTGGAGGTGTTGTCTATTATTTAAATTGCCTTAGGGGAATGTAGAAAAGGTTTTCTTTCCCAGGTTTTGAGCTAAGGTGTGCTCCTGCGCGTTCGCTCTCTCTCTCTCTCTCTAAAGTTCCCCCAAAGTAAATATAACCATTTTAGACTCCCTTTTTCTCCGTTTTTGTCCTTGAGATGGGAAGCTCCAGTCCTAACACATCTCACTTTCTAACCCCCAGGTGCAAATATCTCCCCAGTCTATACAATGAGGAGACTCTGGGCTCCCTCTAGCTGTACAACTTCTAACTCATTCTGATCAGGGTCTGGGAAATCAGTTGAAATTGAAACCATGGTTAATACCTGGGTTCCAGAAGCTTAGCTTAGCCTTTGTACCTTTTTTCTGAATGGCGCGGGGTGAAGAATCAGGGGTGGGTGCCCAGAGACTGTGTCCTGCAGGCCGCCATGGGGGTCCCAGATACTGACATGGGGGAGTTCCTGTGTACCCACTTCCAACAGGGGCCTCCCAGCCCTGCGTTGGGGTGTGCTGCTGCCCTGGGGGTTAGTGTTCCTCTTCCTGTAACTTTGGAGGCCAACTCTCAGGTGGGAGAGTGGTTGTGAATTAAGGCAGCCGAGGCCTGCGAAGCCATCTGTGGAGCCCAGCTGAGGGCCAGAAGCAGGCCTGGCAGATGGAAGGCTCAAAGAGGCTGGAAACACTTGAGGCCCCTCACCCACCCCCCAAATGTAATGCCACATTTAAAAAAAAGTACTTCATCATGAAACACAGAACTCGGACAAGAAAAGAGCTTCCTTCTGCTTTTTCTCACTGCGAACTCTTGGTAAATTATGGAAGCTGGTTTCCTTCTCCCACCACTGCTCTCCTAGGCCCCCCTTGGAGGCAGTGCCTGTCGTGGGTTCTAGCTCTGCATGCCGCCGTGCAGTCAGGCGTGGACAGGAGGCCGCTGGCTTCTGGCTGCAATTCCTGTCTTCTCTCCCTCTTCTGTGGTTTCCCAGGTTTTTCTTTCTTCTTCCCTTCCCTGGGGGCCCTTTCCAAAGGAAACGGTAGGGGCTGAGAGGCTGGGGGAGAAGGAGGACTCTGCCCTGCACATTCTGCTTTGCTCTGAGGCTTGCCCATCCTTGCTCCTGGACTAGTCATGAGAGTGAAATAGGAAAGGGCGTGAGAACTCACTCTCACTACAGGATCGGGCTGGCTTTCTGAGAGGTTTCTGGGCTCCGATTCCTTGCTAATTAAAACAAAGCAAAGTGCAGGCCAGAGAGTGAAGAAATTTCAGTGTCTGCAACTTGGTGGTCTGTAAGAAATGTTTGGGACCCAGGGAGCCTCACTCCGGCTGGCTGCGTTGATCTTCCGTGAACATCTCCATTCACAGGGTGCGTCTGTTCCTTGACAGTTTCATGGCTGGTGGTAATGGATATCTCCAAGGAACAGTTCACGAGGATCAAAAAGGAAAGAAACTTCAGGAAAGGACATAACAATATACTGAAATCCTGAAACAGCAAACACTGGCAATCAAAGGGAAGGCAGATGAAGGGGAAATTCAGTTACTGCCTTTCGCTCCTGCCAGCAAACATCTCCGCAGCGCACATATGGGGTTCCAGGTCTAATTCCGAGTGACACGTCCCAGGAAGTGGGACCTGTTCTTGTCTCCATCTTGCAGGTGCACTGATGGAGGCAGAGAGATGTCAAGTCATTGTCCCAAGGCCACACGGATAGTGGATGAGTGGGTCTTCATGGACACATATCGTCTAGGGTTACTGTTTGCCTTTGTAACCAAAGAGGGTGCCCTTCACCAATTACCTGCCAACGATAACTAATAGAAAACTTAAAAACATTCTAAAGGAGAGTATTGAAACGTGTAAGCTCCTCAAAGATGAGATCATTTGTGTTAAGTAGAGGGGACTTCTTCTCTTCATACCCTCCTTCTTGTCTGAGCCGGGGATACAGAGGAGAGACAAGACAGCACCTCTTTCCAGTTACTGATTCCCCAAGCAAGAACGGTTCAGAGGTCATCTGGGCCCCCTAGCAGGTGAATGTCTCAGCTTTTGGAACCCAGAGTCATTCTCCTCTTTATGAGCAGGATGAGATACTAAGAGGGACAGTTCTTACAGGCTTGGAGGTTTGTCTGTGGCTCCAAAGCTGAGGCCAGGTGTTCCCACTTTGTAAAGCAGGGCCTGAGCTGTCTACACTGGACTGGTTAAGAGGTGACTAACACCATCCTTGGGGATCCTACTTCCAGGGTGAATAAAGGCAGCCAGGGGAAAGATTGTCTGGAATCACTCAGAGAGGTTGAAGTTGTCTTCAAGAAGGGGGGCTGGCATCTTATTCCCAACCAGGTGCCTACTAGTCCTCATGGAAACCCATAGTGCCCTCTCTCCATCATGTGCTGTACCTTGGGACTGAAGGACAAGTGTTCCCAAGAGGCTGGGGATTCACCTGATGAGAAGAGATACCCCTGCCTTCAGAGCAAGGAGGGCAGCAACCGTGAGAGAGTGTGACCTTTCCTCAATAGTGTGGCAAATGGCCAGTGAGTGGTAACCAGGCTGAGCCTGGGCTGCCCACCAGGGAGGCAGGACTTCAACACCAGACTTTCATGAGAACGCTGGAGGGCAGGTTCCCAGGAGGAGTGAGAGGCCACCCCACAGGATGTGGAAGCCAAACTGTGCCCATGTGCACTAGGCTGTGTGTGCACTAGGCCACCGGCCATCCAGGGCTCCCTAAGCCAGTTAACAACGACATTACTCACATTCCTGAGTCAGCATCCGCCCTTTCCCCAATAGTGTCCTATTCCATTTCCCCACTCCCCCGCCCAGTTCCGGAGGGACCAGAAACAGGAAGGCAAGGGGAAGGGAGGGTAGATAGGAGAAGGCAAGCAAACCCCTCTTCCAGCCCTCTTCTGCTCTCTGGGTCCACAGCTCAAACCTCAGCCAGAGACAGAGGACATACACAGAGTTGGGAAAGAGCCACGCTTTCATTTAGATTGTACTAGACTTCTTATTACCTGGAGATGAGATTGTTCAGATACCCAAAGGCAACCAGAAAAACTCTGGGACCTGCTTGAGATATTGTCCAGGGACGAGGAAGGGAAATTTGACAGGGCAACGTCGGAAGGGAGAGAAGAAGAAAGCTCTTCCTGATGTTCACTTAATAAACTGGCCACATGAAGGAAATCAGTGGGTAAGAAACTCCAAATTTCCTTCCAGAGCCCCTCAGTGCCCCTGCCTTATAATAGGAAAGAGGAGCAGAAGAGGATACACATTCATTGACCACTTACTGAATGCAGGCCCTCTGCCAGAACCTTCTTCCCTAAAACATCATTAATCCATGGATCCAAATAATCCATGGGTTTGGGATGAACAATTCACAATCTCTGTTTCATAGATAAGGAACCTGAGACCCAGGGGTCCGGTGACTTGCCTGAGGGCAGGTGTGCATGGTCTCTGGAGCAGGGATTAGAATTTATAAGACACATGGGCAGGAGCCCTGTTTGTGTGCTCACTGCTCTGTCTTTAGGGCCTGGCACTTAATGGGTGCTCGGTAAACATTTGCTTAATCAAAGCCTGCCTGGCAGGGGCTTACAGCAGCTCGCCCCTCTCTTTTCTTTCTGCAAAGGTGTGTAGCAGGTTGATTTGTACTGGGGATCGGGCTCCAGACTGTACCTGCTGCGGGGGGACAGACCACGTGCTCTCTTCCACGAGGGACCCCCTTAATGTTACCCCAGAGGAGGGGCCTCAGAGAAGTCACAGGACCCAGCCCTCCCCCATCCGTGGGCGTGTCCGCCTTCCCGCGCCGAGGCCCCAGGTGGCTGCTGGGGGGGGGGCGGCGCCGGGCCCCCCAGGTGTTCCTCGCCCGCCAGGCCCCGCCCCTGCCCCGCCCCGCCGGCCCCGCCGGCAGCCGCCAGGTGTGCGAGCAGTCAGCTTCTGGGGCGCTGTGTTGCGGAACATTCGAATTGGCAGGGCTGCCGCCGCTCCACACCGCGTGGCTCAGACTGGTAGCTTAAGCAGATGTCTTGTCAAAACAGAGTAAGAAACTGTGAAGAAATAGTCTGTGAAACCCAGCCATGTCCTGCTTCCTCTCATTTCTGGGATAAAATAGCAGTGGGGGTAAAAAAAAAAAAAATGCTTTTTAGTTCTGTCGGAATCGTGTATTTCACGCGAGACCCGTGCACAACTTCTAGAATTGTGATTCTAGGTCAGATTGATTCTCCTGCTTTTCCTCGCCCTTGCCTTCCTCCTCTCCTGCTCCCCCCACTTCTGGCCCTCCCCACCTCTCCTCTCCGCCTGACTCCACAGCCCTGGGTTCCAGGGGCTTCGGAGGCCAGCACGTTCCCCTTCCCTTTGTCTGAGGAGCAGAGGGGAGGCTGGTGAATAATTGATGAGGGGCTGCTCTCTGTGGAGGCCCAGGGCTGAGACTGGGGTGGCGTGGGCCCTCGGAGAGGGCGCAAGACTGGCCTATTTGGGAGCCTGTGGGGTGCAGAGGGCAGGGGTTCAGAGGGGAAAAGTGTTTATCACCTATGGTTTTCTCTTTGCCCCACTTGGGACCACTGGGGTGACCGCGAACGGGGGGCAGATGGAGCCAGGAGAGGGCAGGGGTGTGTGTGACGAGTCTGCAGGCAATTCACTGGTTTACAGCCACTGGGTGTTCAACCTCCTCACCCTGCCCCTCTTGTGCTTCTCTGAATCAGTTCATAGAAACCCAAGGCCAGCACCATCACAACAGCTAGGGTGCCTGGAAGCCGGAGCCTGCCTTATTGGACTCTGGGCTGCTGAGCTGAGGAGCCAGCCCCGCCCCAGCCTCCTCCCATTCCACCCAGAGCAGGGCAGAGTCACCCCAGCCAGAATCCCATTTGGGTCAAAGAACCAAGAAGAGGCTCCACTTGTCACAAGGCTGGGGAACAACATGAAGTGGAACCACTTTGTGGCAGGAAGGACAGGGAGAACCGTAAATTATTCAGTCTTGCAGATAGTAGAGGCATTTTGGAGAGAAAGTGGGGAAAAAAGATTATTTCAGCCCTGTAGTGTGAAAGGGCTGAACCGCGTTCATTGGCCAGCATGCTGTGAGGATTTTCTGCCTTAAAGTAGCTTTCTCTGCGGAGCTGTCTCCTGGGCAGCAATTCTACCCAAGGAAGAATTTGCTTACTCCTTTAGCATTAATGTTGCATCCAGTGTGTGTGTGTGTGTGTGTGTGTGTGTGTGAGAGAGAGAGAGAGAGAGAGAGAGAAGGAAAGAGAGAGAGTGTGTTCTACTCAAGTAGATGAAATGAATGTGTAAGCAGAAATTCTTCTTGTCCATTGCCTCAATGGGGTGATAAAGAAGGCAAATTTCAGCAGCCCTCTCTGCCCTCAGCAAGGCTGTGTAAGATGCTTTCCATGGACACATTGTACAGGAAAATGTCACTAGGGTGAGGGGAAGCTGTCCCTGTCCCTTGAAAGAGCCCCGCCCGGATGGACTCCTGAGAGGGACAGCACTCTGGATGCATGGTCCTAGCCCAGCCCAAGAGGGCCCTCAGCCACAGCCTCTTTCTAGAAGGTCCCCCAAACGTTCCCCATCTCTAGAATCTGAGCTACAGGAAGTGAACGTGCCCCCCCATCCGAGCTCTGGGCTTCTCAGGTGTTCCTCGCATGGTCTTGAGCAGGACCCTCATCTTTCAGGGGGAAGGTGAGGGCTCTGCTCCAGAGTTTGTCCAGACTCCCTGAGGAAGGAAGAGCGGTGGGCACCCCTGCTTCACTCCAGGTTCCCTTCTGGTGCCCTCCACTTAGGGCTCATGGCCTTCAGAGCATCAGGATACCCAAATGAAGACAAAGTGCGCACACATGCACACACACACACACATGCACATACACACACTCATGCACACACACACACTCATGCACACACACGCATACACGTACACTTTCTCCCTCTCTCCCTCCCCCTCCCCCTAGGGTGCCTGAACGAAGTCTTTGGTTACTGTGTTGTCAAATGCCCAGGGACCGGTGAGCTGGGATGGCTGGTGGCCTCAGTCTGGTCTGAATCTCCACTGCCAGGCTGCATTGTTTGTAACAAATGGTTGTATTTAACAGAAGAGCCCATTCAAGCACACTTTGGCGTGGCAAATTGAATCCAGCCTTGGCTGCTGCAGAGCTGAAGGTCTAGCCATCCTGTTTTTGGGGAGACACGCCACAGCTGCTAGACTCCATGGAAAGAGAGGTTCGGAGGCTGGACCCAGCTCTCTGTGGGAGTCTGGGAAGTAATCAGATGGTGGAGGCCCTGAATGGGCGGCAAATCCTCTGGGCTTTAGGCAGAGTAGTGCTGCCCTCTGCTGGCAAGTCTGAGCTAAGTCACAGCCTGGGCAGCACAGGTTCTCTGATGCTCCCTCTGGTTGACTCAAAGGGCCTTGCGCTCCGGCACTGAGAGAAGGGGACAGAGCATTCGATCTTATTGCCTCCTGAAAAGCTGTGAATGTTTTTTCTTTTGCTCTGTGCCTGGGAGGTAAAGCAAGATGGGTGGGGCAGCAAGGAAACTAAGGCAGGGCAGTGCCCTCCAAGGGCCAGAAGTGCTGAAAAATCTACGTCTAGGTTTTTATTTTAGTGTTTGGCTCAGTGAGGTAAGCAAACTGTCCCAAAGACACAGCTGGCCGGAAGCAGAGCCGGGATTGAATTCAGGATGTCTGATGCCAGCGCCCCCCATGGGGACCACCTTATGGTTTAGGATTTCTCTCTGGATGTTGGAGTGAGGGCAGGGGAGATGCCAGATCCCACAGGGGAGACACCAGACTTCATGGAATAAACTTCTGTCTAGAAAATGGGTCCTTTTGAACAAAGCTAGTAGAGGCGGCCTTGTGGGGCAGAAACCCTGTTAGTCTGGCTTTGGATTCTAGCTCTGATGTTCAAAGCTCATGTGACTTTTAAGTCTCTTGTCTTCAGGGATTCTGTTTTCTCATCTATAAAATGAGGGGGGTAGGCAAGGACTGGAATCAGATGCTGTTGTTTTACCAGCCAGGAGCTTTCTAAAAATGATTTTCGATCTCAGGGCGCCTGGATGGCTCAGTCAATTAAACGTCTGATTCATGATTTCAGCTCAGATCATGATCTCAGGGTTGTGGGATCAAGCCCTATGTTGGGCTCCATGCTCAGCACGGAGTCTGCTTGAGATTGTCTCTCTCCCTCTGCCCCCTTCACCCTGCCCTTTCTCTCTCTCTCTCTCAAAAAAAAAAAAAAAAATCTCATTTTTTTCTCATGGACACCATGTTTTGAAAAAATCTTATCTACCAACATGTGTTGTAATAATTTATTCCTCCTCTTATTTTGATTAAATAGAGATCTGTAACTATCTTAGATAGGCTTCTCAGGGAATGCAGGAAGCCAGGGCTTGTTGTGACAGAGTAAGAGGCAGTGGCAGTGGGGAAAAAAGAGGTTGGAGAAGATGTCTGTGACACAAAGGACTCAGCCCATCCCCAGGGCTGAGCGGAGGGCCTGCACAGCTGTCTCCACTTGGTGAGGGGGCCAAGTCTGCAGACCCAGCGTGGATCAGGTGAGAGCTGAAAGCTTGGTCAGGCAGCTTCCTTCAGGCCAGTGTTGTTCCTGGGGAGGGAGGGAGCTGTCAACAGCAAAGGACACTCCCAGAGCTGGGGACATGCAGGCCTCTGTCCTGAATTGGGGTCTGAGCGTGACACAGCACAAGATCCACTATACCGGTGTGTTCTTAAGCAGCAAGACACAGAATGATCTTCAACCTAGAGAAGATGTACATGTAAGGCCTCATTGAAGGTCAGTGTTAATTTTTATGAGATGCTTTAAAAGTAAAACATGATCATGAGCGCAGTTTTGCTTTCCCAGATACAATAGGCCTAAGTACCCCAGGCTGAGAATGTGGTCCCTCCTTCCTAGCATTCTCTGAGGGTATGGCTTTTATATCCCAGAAATCCCAAGGAGATGCCGCCACCAGGGAGCAATGGTGGATTCCTCCAGTAGGCCTGCTTCTGTTCCCATGGTGCCTTTGGGAAAATGAGCCTTCCTCTTGGCAGCCAGCCCCAGCCACATTGCATGGCTTGCAGTGGAGACTGAGTAGAGCTCAACCCATGCATATCACCTGGGTCGGATGCCCTTGATCAGGGCACAGCCTGCACACCTGTCCATGGCAGTCCTGTCCTCTCATTTGTCTTTTCTGGCTCAACAGCTTCCCTTTCCTCCCTCTTTCAAAGCCTTCTCTCTTTTCCCTCCCTCCTGATTATCAGAGCATTCTGCTCCCTGGGTGTCAGGGAAGATGTCTGAGCTCTGAAAATGCTCACTTTGCCACTATTGGGGATCTTGCCCAAGGAAACAATCTAAAATGTGGAAGATCCTTTATACAGGAAGATGCTCACCCAATGTCATTTATAAAAGCGAAAGAGTCAAACCCCTCTAATGGCAGCAAACTAGAGAGGAATGGTATACTATGGTGCATCAGCAAAAATAGACTATTATGCCACCATTAAAAATTATATGGCAAGAAATAGCATAAAAACAGGTTTAGGGTTAACAATGCAGGCAACAGAATTATATTATACAACTGGAGGACAAAAATTGGAAATAAGTAACCGGTTAGAGACTAGGGGGAGAGTCTGAACTGTTCCCGGGCTTGAGGGGAGATGCCACAGCAGGTGAGTCTTAGCTCTTTATGTGCAACAAAAACTCCTTTTGGCTGCTTGGTGGGACTGTGGGTCCCTCTCAGCATGTTTTTAAATGCATGCAATATAAAACATAGAATCTCCAAGTACACCAATGGTATTGAAAAATGAGTATCAAAACATGAAAATAGATTTGCAATTTAGTAAAGTGTGTATTTCTTTTTGCTACTGCAAGTAATAAGGATTATCTAGCAGCACGTCAACTAGGTACCATATATATGAAGGAGTGGGGAAGGCAAACAGGATTTCAAAATACCTGCAAAGATGAAAATGTGGCGTATAAATGCCTGACATTTCTATTACTGATGGTGTGGCTTGCTCAGCTAAGACTCACTGTGATTTGATGCTTGTACTCATAATGGATGGAAATGCTGCACTCAGGTTAGAGGCTGATGAAATAAATTTGTCACATTTCCCATCCGCGTTCACATTCCGCTGAATGGACCCTGATTTTAAAACCCATGCATCTTTCTTTCTTTCTCTTTCCCTTTCTTTTCCTTTCCTCTCTTTTCCTTTCTTTCTTTTTCTCTTTCCTTTTCTTTCTCTTTCAATTTCCAAATTTTATGTAATAAACATGCATTACTTCTATAATGGTAAACTAATCAGGGGGAAACTAAGACTAAATGAAGACTAAATAAGACTAAAAAAGCAAATAAACGAAGACAGTATGATTCAGACTTCACAACCACTTGTGTTCTTGCGTGTCATCTCATCCACTCCCAGGTTCACTCTGTGAGAGATACTGTCCGTATAGCTATTTGGTGGATGAGTGCTTTGACGCCAAGGGAGGTTAAAGGACTTATCCAAGGTCTTACAACCAGTAAATGATGGAACCAGAACTGAAACCCCGGTCTGTCTTTCCGGGAGCCCAGACTTTTACCTGTTAGACTCTACAGATTCTTACAGTCTGTGGCTAATGATGAGTAAGTTGAATGTGGTGTTTGTGTGTTTGATTTATCCTAACTGCTGGAAAGTAATTTCAGTGCAAACGTCTCCCTTTGGCTGAATGCTGTCTTTGCAATTCTTGACGACTGATGGTGTGTTGGGCTTGGAATAAGAAAACTAAGAGGTTTCTGGAGGCTTCAGGTCTGCTGATGGTTTGAGTAGGGACTTTCTCTTTCCCCAAATGCTCTGATCAGTTCTCCTGTAGGAGCCTCGAGTCACCTTAGTTTGAGCTATACATGGGATGCAGTGAACATGACAAGCCCTGGCTAAAGCAAGACCCAAACAGAACAGAACAGAGCTGAACTTCAGTTGGGAAGGATGGAGGGGGTCATGAAGGTTCCTGCAGGAACGACAGATTGCTGAACTGCCTTCTTTAGCTTGGGGCTGTGTAGAGGCCAAAAGGAGGTTATAATAGGCAGTGGCCACTGGAGGGCAGCATTGAGTCAGGATTACTGAGGGGCTCTTGGTCTGGTTCATATGTGAGCCCATAGGGAGCTTCCTCTTGGAGAAGGGGATGCCCCTGTGGGACCACACTCAGCAGGGATGGTCTCTTTAATGACTCTGAGAGGCATGACCTTTTACAAAGAGGCAGTATAATGTGCTTACAAACGTGAACGATGGAGTTAGCCTGCCTGGGTTAAATACAGTTTTGTCATTATTGGGTGTGCAACTTTGGGAAAATTATTTAAACATTCTGTGCCTCAATTTCTCCATGGGGTGGATGAAGACAGATGAATTAATACAAATTAGGCACTGTTTTATTTGTCTACTTTTGCAAAACAATCACCCTAAACGACTATTTACTTGCGCACGATTCTTGAAATAAAGGCAGAGCTCCATGGCGGCGCAGCCCTCTCCTCCATGCAGTGTTGGCTGGGACAGCTCCAGTGGGGCTGGGAGATCCAAGAGGTCTTCCTCAAATGTATGGCGCCTTAGCTAGCGGCTTGCTGAGCTTCTCTTTTGAGCGGGTCAGTCGGAATATTTTTACAAGGAGGCTCAGGACTCCAAGAGAATGAATGAATACCAAAGCTGCCACAGTCTTCAGGCCCAGACAAGGAGCTAACACAGAGAAACTCGCACCACATTCTGAAAGTCAAAGCAAGCTACAAGCCAGCCCAGACTCAAGGAGAAGAGGAAGAAGCTCCATTTCTGTCTGGGAATAGTTACTTGCACCTTAACGATGGGAGGAATTCTGGGTGGCTCTCTCTGCAAACAGTCCAGCACAGATACTTAGAACAGTGCCTGGCATGGGGAAAACTCTCCAAACATGGGGCCCACGGTGGCTGCTGAGCAGAACAAGGCTGAGAGACACTGCAGAGATTTTCCCAAGCTCACACAGCTGGGAAGGGTACAGTTGGCATTTTCTGGCAGATCTTTGTGAATCCAAAGCACATTCCCTTGCACATTGCCCATATAAGCTGTGTGCCTTTGGCCAAGGCACTTAACCTCTCTGAGCCTTTTTTTCTTCATGTGATATCAGATAGACAACTACCTCATACAATTATCGTGTAGACCAATGAAGGAATTACCCAAAAAAGCATCGTATAAGCTATGAAGCATGGTGGGAGCTTGCATTATTTTGAGATATTACTTTGAACATTATTAATCAGAATTTGTCTCTTGCTGGTAGGATCTGGATTCCTGTTTACCTTCTTTGACACCAGCAGTGAAACTAGGATAATTTGGTGTGCCTGGGTGGCTCCGTCTTAAGCGACTTCCTTCGGCTCAGGTCGTGATCCCAGGGTCCTGGGATCAAGCCCCGCATCAGGCTCCCTGCTCAGAGGGAAGCCTGCTTCTCCTTCTCCCCTCCCCCCGTTTGTTTCCTGTCTCCATGACTCACTCTCTGTCAAAAAACTAAATTAATTAATTATTTAATTATAAGCCACTCTTATCTGTTTGGTAAGGAAGTTTTCAAGAACCGCCTTATATGAAAGATGAGTCTGGAGACAGGAAGTTGCCTTCTTGTGAAACCTCTGGCCTCTTCTCTTTCCCAAGGCCAGCCTGGTTCTTGTATTGTGTCCTCTGGCTGGGCTCCAGAGCCCCCTTCTCAGAAGACCACTCTGTGTCCTGGGCCTTCTGCTCGTTGAAGGGTGGACAGACAGCCCTCCACCCCTGCCTGACCTACCTGGCGTCTCCAGTTCTTGAATGGCCTCTCTGTTAGCCATTCCCCTCACGTGCCTGCTCCGTTGGAGCTGTGGGGACCAGAAGCTGTGCTTTTATTAAATTTCATCCTCATCAAAATTGCATTTGGTGGTTTTCCAAGTTATGACTTCCTAATTAGCTCTTTGCCGAAGCTATTTTTCATTGCTTCACTCAGGATCAGTGGTCAAATAGCCCCCATTTTCCTGACGGTTTGGCCTCCTTTGATTATGTCCCTTGCCGAAAAAGAATAAAAGAATGAAGCTATGCTTCCTGAGCCATCCAATCACTAACCACAGCTTCGGAAAACCCCTGACATTCCCAGGCTATCTGCAAGCCAGACATCTGCTTCCTGCATGCAGGAAAACAGCCCCTCCTTGGGCTGGGGGTGCTGGAAGTTGGGCTTTACAGACTTGCTGGGTTCAAACCTTAGCTCTGCTCTCTCCCAGCTGTGTGATCTCAGGCACATGAATCAGATTCGCTGGGCCTCAGTGTCTCAGGGTCTCTGGGTCCCTGTGTAGCTTGACTATGGTCCTATCTAGAAGCTCCCTGCCCTGGAGAATGTCCTCAACGACACTGACAACACTTATTATATTCTGAGGACAAAATGAAATACCATGAGGGAATAATATGAGGGCATAGGGAACCAGAAAGCACTACACAAATCCTGGTTTTTACTACCATGAAGAATAATTAGCTGTGTGGCCTTGGGTAGCTCACTTTAGCTTTCCAGATACCTGGACTAGAAAGTGGGTTATAAACGTAGTGGCCTTCGACAGGAAATGAAGTGGAGCCAATAGAAAAAATGCTATGTCAACAGGTATTACTATTTAAAAAAAAAAAAAAAAGCACATGGTAGAAAAAGTTCCAAAGTTAAGTAAGTTTGGGAAACTGTGAGTTAAACAAAATTAAACAGGTGTCTTTCCCTAGGCTCCTCTGAACCTTGAACGTGCCCACTTACACAGCGTGTAAGGGAAGAAGACCACACGTTTCCAAACTTCTCTGACCACAGACCCCTTTTCCCACTAAGACTAGGGTTCTACTGAAGGCACCTGCCAGGTTCCCCACCTGATCTCAACCATCCCTTCCAATTCTGACCTTCAGCCAGCCCTCAGTTTTGCTTGGGTCTATATGGTCAGGAAGAGGAATGCCTCATTGATGATAAGAGACAGGAAGTGTTTTTTTTTTCTTTTACTGTTGGTTTTCACTAAGATTACAATAGAGCACAGCTTGGTGTGGCCAGCTGTCAGTGAAACACAGGTATATGCGGAGATGATCCTAACCGAGCTTCCATCGGAAGGGATCAGGGGAGACTGGAGTGGGGGGCCAGGGAAGGCACACCGTGCTGGGGCCTGTCTGTTATTTAGGGAAAACCCGGAATCACCTGGACTTAATGCCCACCTCGGCATAACAAGGGTGAGGTTCAGATATCCAAGGCCTGCACTGAAGGCTGTTTGAGGCTGGCTGTTGCTTTCAGGGCACTGCTACTTTGACTGAATGTCTCCGCTTTCATGAAAGAGGTAAAGTAAACCAGTGAACAAATCGTGAGCTCCCAGTCTTACCAGGCATCCAGAAGTTACTTAATTATTTTCAACAGCTTTTCTACTTCAGGTACATGTTAGGGAGTCCCTGGGGTCTCAGTTCACTCGCTGTGAACTCCAAATTCCAAGGCCTACATGTCGCTAAAGCCCTTCCTAACTTTTCTGCTTCTTATACCTCTCGGACACTGAGTGCCTCGAGTGGGACCTCTGCCCTGCATCCTCCTGGCCAAGATCCCACAGCCTGTAAGTCGGGCTGGGTCAGGCTTGGCATCTAGCCCTGCCTAAGGAGAGGCTTCTCCACTGTCCCAGGCTGCCATCCCTGGGGGAGGAGGAATGGGCTGTGGGCGGGGGGCTCCTGGAGATGTGAGCTGAGGTCTCTGATGTGCCTTCACTCCGATCTTCTTCCCTCCTGCCGTCACCCTGGGCCTGGGTTCCAGCCATCTAGCCATCGAGCCTCCAAAGGGGTAGCCTCATGCCTTCGTGCTTTATTTCATTTAATCCTCCAACCATTCCCCTGACAGTGGTAGCAGAGATTTCCCCTGCTATTCCAAAGTAAAGCATTCCTGGGAGACCTTTCCGAAGCCGAAATTGGGTAAAACAAAGAATCACAATTTATATAGGAAAAATTCTCAGCATTCCCAGACACCCTCCCCAGATAACCTCTCTTAGGCTTTTCTGATACCTTAGGACACATATTGATAATGGCTGCACGAAATAAATCGAGATAGAGCCCAGATGCTCAAAGACACAGTTCAGAGCTGTGCGGCTTGAGGCTGAGCGGCTGAGTGTAGTTCCCGGGGAAGGCGCATGGTGGCGCCACTCTTGCTGTTGGAGTGCGGAATGTTCTCTAAGGGCTGCCTGCAAAGTGTACACTGAATGCTGTTTTCGCTTTTTGTCCTTTTTCATAAAAGCAACGGTCCGCCTCAGATGTCTTTCCGTTAGCCAACGGAGGTACTGATGGAAGCCTTTTGTAAAAGCAAAGTGGTGAAAAGCAAACTTTCGAGAAGATACCTGTATTATACCCATTCTACAGATACCCTTATTCAGGTTAACTAGTAAAAATAACAAAAAACCACAACAGCTGACATTTATGGTGCTCTCGCTGTGTACCAAGTGTTACCTATATTGTCTCATTTATCCTCACGTCCCTTTATAGGAAATACAGCACCTCCAAGTGAGCAGATTAAGAATGACAGTGACCAAGTTATGCCCAACTCCCCAGACTTTGGGGCCAGATGTCTTTCTGGACGGTGGCAAGCCTAGTGGACAATCACAGTAACACCCGGGGATTCCGCACAAACTTTTGGGACATCTTGAAGGTGTCAGGTGTCCTTTAGGGAAGCACAAAACCTTTACAATAACCACCCTCTTTATGAGACATGGGCTAAGTCTTCACTTAACCTCTTTGACCCTTGTTGGTTTGGGGGTTTCCCCCTCCCCTTTTTTTCAATTTCAGGTTTTGGTGGCCCTGGAGCTTGAATGGGGCTTGGGACTAAATGAGCAACAGGCTAGAATTCTAAGATGTTTGAGTAGGGATTATGTCTGCATAGAGCTGGGAGATACAATGAATCTCAGAACTCAGGAAGGAAGGAAGGAAGGAAGGGACCATGGAGAACAAAGTCCAGTGCCTCATTTACAAAGAAGGGAAGGGAAGCCCAGACTTGATAGGGATTCACTCTACACCATAGCAGTAGTTCTAGGGCTGGAGACCCGGCTGTCTGTCTCCTGGTATGCTGATCTCCTGCACTCAGAGCCTACAGGACAAGGCTGTTTCATAATCAAGTTTCCACTGAAAGCCAAGCATATGCCTTGGTGGTATGATTGGTGGCATGTCAGGGAATCACTGGCCATTCCTCCATTCCCTGACCACCAATCTACTCCAATGAGTTTGCCCTGGGTCCTGAAAATAACATCACCCTTGAACTTGGAGTAGGTCCTACTAAGAGGCCTTACCTACCTGGGGAAGGTATTAACAGCAAAGCCCTAATTAACTTAACATCTGGGTCCATCAGAAAGCACACACTGAGACATTGGACAGCTAAGTTTGATTGCTCCAAGAGCCAGCGGGAAGCCAAAAGAAATACAGAGACTGCAAATATGGGTACACAGAATTTTCAAAACTTAGAGACCTCAAGTCCTCTCATTGCTTAGATGGATAAACCAAGACCAGGCAAAGAGGCTTTTTTAAGACTGCCCAGTTGTTAGGGAAACAACCCCCCCCCCCCCCAAGAAGCACTCTTCTACTTTCTCAGCCTCTCCTCTCATGGGCCGCCCTCCTGGCGGATCACCAATCGGGGCGGTGGGGAGGGAGGGGGGGCGCGCGCAGGACTCTACCATCAAAGTCCCAGCAGTCTGGATATTTTTATAGACAAACTTGGAGGCTGAGGGTCGAATTTACTCTTTGTCCTCCTTTGACATGGAGGGACTTTTACAGACCACAGTCCATTTCTCTGCTTGTAATAACCATAAATTAAAATGACCACCTTGGTTGTTATTTGAGCCCTTGGATGGTGAGGCAGCCCCCCTGGCCTGCAGTAGATCTCGAAGTAGGATCCAGGAATCAGTGACCCAGAATTCACCAATGTGCTTATTAAAATGCACTTCTAGGTTTTCCGCGACTCTCTGAATCCAGATCTATGGGAACAAGGTCCTGGAACTGGCATTTTGACGTGTGCGCAAGGGATTTGCATGCACCCTGAAGTTAGAGACCCACTGCTAGTGTGGTGGAACACAAGCCCTGGAGTCAGGCTGCCCTGGGTTCTAACCTCAGTTCTGCCAGTTACCAAATGTATGGCCTTCAGCACCCCTGAACCTTGGGTTCCTCATCTGTAACATGTGCAGGCAGAAATCATGATGACCTCATAGGACGATTGAGAGGGTTTAAGGAGGTAAACCAGGTAAAATTCTTGGCATCTAGAAAGTGCTTAGTAAATACTAGCTTCTACTAATGGCATTACTCTTTAGAGATAGTCCCTGTTTTCAGCTGTGCACATGGAAGCTACATGGAGGTCCTGGGGGTCCCAGGAGCCAGTCCTTCACTCTATCTCACTCCACCCTCGGAGGGGGGGGAATTTGCTGAAGAAGTCAGCCACCCCTCCCCCTCCCGCCACAATCCCACTCTGCGGCAAGCGTCTCGGGGCGCAGTGACAATGGCCACCTGCAGGGGGAGCCATACACACACACAGGAACCCCTGTGGAAGAGGTCTCTCAGTGGGGAATGGGTTGAGGCTGGGATCAGCATGTTTTCTCGAATCTTCCTTCCACTGCAGAGAGGACTGTCTGGGGATAGTCACAAGACAAGGTGCAGCTTTTCCTCTTGCTGCTCGAAAAGTGAGACCTTGCGCTGGCTTGATGCTGGGCCTCTCCCCTGAGGCCTCCGAAAGCGCCTCGTGGTTAGAGGTTGATTTTGTTTTGCCACCCATTCTGGTCCTGGCAGAGTCTTCGCAGAGTGCTGGCCACGGCGCCTTTCTAAGGAGACTCTTGGCAGAGCTGTGATCTGGGCCTCGTGTTCTTTTTTCCATCTGAAGAAGCACAACTGTGTGGGGGTGGCTACCACAGTTAGCCAACCCCCTTCACCTCAGAGTGGGGGTGAAGAGTGACGTGGGCGCGTGAGGGTGCACAGACCTGCCCTCTGATCCCAAGCTAAGTCAACTCCCTTCCTGCCATCCCCTAGGGAAAAGGCATGAAGAAGCCCATCACCATGGTTTAAGCACCTATCGTGTCCTCTTCTGTACCTCATGAGCATTCTACTGAGGTGGAATGGAGATTCAGAGAGGTCTGATAACTTGCCCAGGGCCACACAGCTAGTAAGCAAAGATAAGGATGTCACGTGCCACCAACAGAGAGCGTCACAGATTTGTGGGCTGGACGGCAGCCATATCACATGTGCTCAGTCCTCCAACAGCCAAGTTTGTAAACCCCGGTGTCTATAACCCTAAAGCCTTCTTCTGCCCCTGACTCCACACTGCCGCAAAATGCTTCAACAGACTACTCTCCTATTTCCCCAGCCTTCCAAATTACTAAAATTCTCATTTGTTCCACAATTAAAAGTCCCCTCTTCCCTCTTACCCAAGGGTACTTCAGTGAGGATGGCATGCGTGGCTCAATCATGGTCCCAGTTTTTGATTTGCCCCAAATTCCTCGTCTTGAAAGCACCAATTCCGTGCTCCTCTCTGCTCCTAGAAGCCCACAGGTCAGAGCATCTCGAGTTATGGGGCGACATCATCCCCGGAGAAGCCCGATCCCTTGCGTACCCCTTTCGTGGCTATCTGGCGTGGGCCTAGATTGACAGCCCTCCTTTTTGTCACAGGAGTGGATGCCAGCGAAGTGACTGCCTCAGTCCACTCGCCGCCTTGAGCACACCTAAAATACACCGTGTCTGTGTGCAAACACGTCTGCTTTTGTGAGCACCCGCCGAGACGTGCATTTCAAAGGTGCTGTGGTGAAGGAATCCCGGGCCATCTCCGTTTTCTGCCCCGCCGTCCCTCCAGCCGCCGGGAGCGCCAGCTGTGGCCTGATGCGGACCTGCACCTGGAGGAACAGAACCTGTAGTTTCTCCTCCTGGAGCACTGGGCTTCCTCTGGTTCACGCTGGCGAACTCTGAGGTCGGTCCACGGCCACTGCTGCAATCAGACCGCGGGACAGCGCCCTGCATCTCCCTCGCAGGGCTAACCAAGGGGGTCATTTTCATTTACCTGCCTGTTCACAGGCAGAGAAACAGAGGAGGAGAAACGGACAGGCAGTCCGGAGTGAAGGGCCTCTCTGAATCCAAAGGGGACGGGGGCTGACTACCACCATAAGCCTCAAGTTTATCTGTGAGCTTGAGTTCTAGGAACACCATTTGGCTCAGTTATGAGATTCTTTCGGTCACTGTGACAGCCAGTCCTGTGCCAGAGAGATGGGGAGCCTGGGCAGCTGAGGGCCAATGGCTTAGGCTTGGTACTGCCTGGGGACCTCGGCACTTCTGAGCTGCTGGTCAGCTAGGAAGTTCACGGGGCAGATAGGGTGGAGAGCAGCCGAAGGCAATCTACTGCGGGTGCCGCATCCTTATAGTCCCATCATGAAGGTATCTGTAAGCTCAGTCTAGGTATCAGAGCCAGGGAAACTGAGGCCTGTGGAGGCCCGGTTACTAGTCTGTGCTCACAGAAATGTTCTAGGAGCACATCGAGGGACAAATCGAGGGACAACTCAAATCCGTGCATTTTCGCTATTGTCCGTGAGATGGAATTTCCCAAGTCCCATGGAGGGGTCTTCATGTGACTTATGGAAGGGGGTCCGCGCCGGCTGCGGCTGTCGTTTCTGCCGGCAGTGGGAACGCTGTCCTGGTGAGGGACGATCGGCGTCAGACCAGAGACTGGACGACGGAAGGTTGTTTCTGAAATATTTATCCCTGCAAAGTAAATATTTCTGTCTCCATCAGTCCAGAACTTCCCAGCTGACAGCTTCCTACATACTTCTTTTGCTTTTCACTTTTGTCTGTGGACCTCTTGCAGCTGAAGGAAGAAAGGCAGGCGAATGACCCAACCGGGACAGGGACTGGGGGGCCGGGGCTGTGGAGGGGAAGCATCTGGGGGGGTGTCCCACACGGTAATTCTGGGGGAAGACTCAGCTACTGGAGAACCAAGCTGGGGCTTTCCATGTGGTTTTGGGTCAAGGTATATTGTTCTCAGCAGTCCTCGTGCAGGCTTACTACTGTGATATTCTCACATCCGTTCCCTTCTCTCCTGTCTCATTAGCCCCGCTAAGAGAGTTCAATAACTTGCCCAAGGCCACACACCTAGTAAGTTCTGACGTTCCATCTCCCCAGGGATGGCGTTGGCCTCTGCTCCGTAATCAGAAGGCCCTTCACGAGCTGGACCTGCTTCTGTCAACAGGCACATCCTTGGGCCTCTCACCGTGGCGCCCTCTGTACCGGGCATGCTGCGTATCAGTCCCTCGGACACATGCTCTCTTCCTAGACCTCGCGCACAAGCCGCTCCTCCTGCCTGGGACCCTCTTTCTCATGTTATTATCTTAAAAAAAAAAAAAAAAAAAGGCCCTCATGGAACCTTCTTAAAGTCCTGCTTAGACTACAGTTCCCCTCTTCTGAGGGGCCTCCTCTCACTGATCTACCTGCTCACCAACGTACACACACCCTGTCCCCAGCCTCACCCCTGGGCAAGGGCTCCCTGCATGCACGTGCGCCCACACACACACACACACACACACACACACACACGCCCCATCCTAACGCTGATCACACTTTGTGTTTTTGTTTCATCTTCTGATTTGCCCGGACTTTGAGCTCTCTGAGGGCAGGGCCTGTCTCACGGCTGCAACCCCAGCAGCTGACGCAGGGCCTGCTTCCCAGTAGGTGCTCAGTCAACATTGGGTGACGAACGTGCAAGCAGGGGAGCGAGAGCACAGGCCCTGTCCTTCGGCCTGGCCCATCATCCTCTGTGCTTCTCACCTACAGTCTGTGTGAGTCTGGTTAAAGGGCTCATCGCTCTGTGCCTCAGTTTCCCCCTCAGAAGAGTGGAATTAGTCATGGTGTACCCCAAATCTTCCAGCACTGTGCCTGGCACATGGTAAGGGCTTCATAAATGCTGGGGATTTTGTTCTAAGTCGTGCAGTGATCTTCATTCGTTATCTCCAGCTGGGGAAACCTGTGTTAGGTGCTGAAGCTTGCCAAGGACAGTTCCCCTCCCAGAAACAACAAACCACCAAACCGACAGAGGACAACATTATTCCTTTTGAAAAGCTGGCCTCAGATGGCATGGTACAAAATCTCATTTTCTCCTTGACTTTTTGTTTGGGAAATGCTTGGTCTCTGAAACCCAGGGAGGACTCCGCCTTGGTGCTTGAGATCAGGAGGCAGTCCGGCCCCTTTCTCTCAGGTGTGCCCCTGCTGCCTCCACTGTCCGGAACGGACCTCTCCCCTCCCCCAAAGTCCAAGGGCCACCTTCCTCACCACTTACACTTCTCAGAAGTCACCTACTCAGCGCACCGTCCGTGGATACCCAGGGACATTCTAGCGGCCTCTGCTCTACAGAAAGCTGTAGGTTTTCCTTCTTAGCACATTACCTGACGGACCATATTATCTATTTCTTTATCTCGCTGATTATCCCCTCTTCTTCTCCAGCCCCTGTAGTAAGGGGTTTGAAGTCAGGGGTTTGACCATCTTGCTCGTTGCCTTTTCTCTGGTGCCCTGAATATGCCAGGCACCGAGCATGGGCTCCGTGCGGGTTTGTTCCAGGTTTGAGCATACAGCTAGGAAGGAGGATTTGCTGGCAGGTTCTGAATTTAGAACTCACCTGGTGCAGGTCTGTGCTTCGTAGAGAAAACCAGTCTGTGCTGAGCTGCCTCTCCGGGCCAACCTCGGGCAGTGCGTGGCATCTGTCATTCCAGTCCCTCTTCACAGTAACCTTACAGGGGAGAACGTTGGGGTTGGAGAGATGATGAGACTTATCTGTCACTGGGCAGCAGAGCCTAGGGACTGTGTCCTTTCACTGGTCAGAAAGCGATGCCTTGGCCCTGCCATGCATTCTAGCCTGTCAGGGAGGTCTCCCTGGGTGGTCCTTGAGCTTGGAGGCTTTGCAGGGCCAGAAGGCCTATCTCTCCTCACCTGTCTGTGTGCGTGGGTGCCCTTGGCATATGCGCCGAGTCAGGTGGCCCAGGCAGCTTTCCGCAGTTGGAAGTGGCAGGCTCATTAGCAGCTCCAGGAGGAGCCGCAGGGATGTGTAGGGAATTGTCTGAAAAGTGTGCCGAGAACCGTGGCCTGGAACAGCCCTCCCCCTCCACCGCCTTTCCTGAGAGAGTGGGATGCAAGGGCAGGGCCAGGACAGGCAGCATGAGAGTGTGGAGGGTGGTTTCTGCCAAAGGAAAGTACTAGACCTGGCTTAGAAAGACCTGGGTTCTGAGCCTGGCTCTGCAGCTGACTAGTTGTGTGAAATTGGCCATGTTTGCAGAATATCTCTGTGTCCCTCGCTCATACCATCTCGGGGGTAATCCACGTGTACCTTCCAGACTTGTGGGAATGATCCACGACACTGTCCAGGTAGCATGCCTACCTGCCCCTCGTGCAGAATAAATCATAGCTCTTTTGTGTTTATTCCTTGCAAGCTACAACCTCCTCCCTGGTAAATTGCAAAATGTAAGGTTCCACTCAGCAGAACAGCCTGGCGCACAGTAGACGCCAGATAAAAGTCAGTCCCTTCATCTTCCCCTTCCTGTCCTACACCAGCTTCCAGACCTGCGTTGTCCTTGGGGATGCGACACCCTGGCCCTGCCCTGGAGGTTTGCTGTGGGCTCATGGTTAATGGGTTTGCTGTGGGCTCATGGTTAATGGGCTGTCTTCTCATTAAACCCATGGTTAATGGGCAGGAAGCCTGGGGGCTGGGATGGTCATTTTGGAACTCTCGTGTTAGAAGTCCCCATCCCTTTTTCCTTCTTTTCTCTCTCCCCACTCCCCGCCCCACCCTTCTTCCTTCTTCTCAATTCATTTTAACTGAGGACCTATGAAGGGTCAGGCATTGTGTTAGGCACTGTGAAGACAGCTGTGAGCAAGACAAGGTCCCTGCTATCATGGAGCTTCAGTCTACTTGGAATCCAGCAAGGAAGAAGAAAATAAATGTACAAGAAAATAAAATAAGCATTATGAAAGCAGAATATCAGATCCTACTAGGAGCTGATGGAGAGGGGAAGCAAAGCTGTTTTAAATGTGGAGCCAGGAGAAGCATGACTAAGGAAGCATTATTTGAACCCAGACTTGAAAGATCAGGTTGACCATCTGTGCTCAGCATTGGGAGGAGGGATTTCAGGCTGCACAGCAGCACACGCAAAGGCCCTGGGGAAGGATGTCCTCTTTCTTGGGGGCAGTGGGCCCCAAAAGGAAGCCACAGCTCTGCTCCTGCAGCTCAGGCAAGGCAGACAGGCTTCATCTCTAAGTATCGGCCCCACTTAAGATCCTGCTCCCAGGATGTCCTTTCTGCAGTTAATTTGTTGCAACTGGCAGAGGTTAATCGTGTTCATGTTGCTCGGGACCCGTGCCAAGGCCAGCCCTTCTCACAGATGCTGGTTTAAATTAGAGGGGGTTTTTGCTCAAGACCAGATTCCAAACTGGTCCTCTTTCTGAGCCTTCCTATTGGGCAGACCAAAGAATGTTGGCTGAAGCTGGGATCATCAAGCACAGGTGGGAGATGCCTGATCCTGCCAGTCCAGAGAGAAATAACTCAGAGCCCATCAGCCCCCCACCCCCAAACCTGTCTGGCTCCCTGCTGCTGCCAGAATGCCAACCAGACCTGCTGATCTCCCATCCAAGGCACTCCACGCTCGGCCCCCACCTTTCTCCTTCCTCCTCCTCTCTGCACACACCCTCCTGCCTAGCTCTCTGCCTCTGCCCACCTTGCCTTCTGTCCCCGCAGGGAAGGTTCTACTCATTTTCCCTGGCACTGCTCAAATTCTGCCTCCTGTATAAGGTCCTTACAGATACCTCCCTGGGGGAATCCTCTTCTCCTTTATTCTCCTAATTTCTCTTATGCGCCTTTAAGGTATCGGCCATAGTGTCAATCAAGTTGGGGAGACTGAGTTCCACCCACGGCATGAGCACCTGGAGGGCGGGGGCTGTAGGTGTGCATCTGCCGTTCTGGGGCCTCGCCCAGGCTCATGGGTCAGTGGTTCAGGTGTTCATTCAGCAAATGCTTATGGAGGGTCGGCTCCAGACCAGGCGCCAGGAGAGGCAAAGGGGAAAGAGCTGTAGGTCAGCCTGCTCCTTGCTCTTCAGTGGTTCCTAGCTTCGTGCAGGGGCCAGGCCATGAGGACACCATGGTAATGTGGAAGGCTGAGCAGATCAGGGTGCCTGTTCTCACAAGGGGTACCCAGGATGGCTTCTCAGAGGAGGTGACAACTAAGACATGGAGCCAGGCAGTGAGGGGTAGGGGGCAGGGTCACTGGCCCCAGGTCCCCCATCTAGCACATGGTAGAATGGGCCCACAAACTGGGGTCAACGTCCGTGCCAGAGTGGGCTCCCCTCCTTCTCCACACCCCCCAGTTGGCACCCTTCTTTCTGATCCTGCTCCACGGAGTGAAAAGGAGAAGTATCAGACCCTCTTGCCCCCAGCCTGGGCAGCCGTGCCACATTCCACTGCCAAACCTTCTATTTCCAAGCTACTTCAGACCTTTGACGACTGCCCTGGTCCTCGGAGTCACAGAAGCTGTCAGCAGAATCCGAGGCCAGGGAACAGATTTCCCACCACGGGGAATTGTGGGACAGTTTTCTTCTTACTCATGGTTTTTTCTTTCTTTTCTTTTTTTTCCCCCCTTTTTTCAAAATAATGCATACTAATTGTAGAACATTTGGGGAGAAAATACAAATCACCCATAATTCCGCTGCCCAGAAATAACCATTGTTAAGGCTTTGCTGTATTGAAATAGCTATTTTGGGATTTTATTTAGAAGTTGCTACAATGTATAATTACAGCTTATTAATTTATGCAAAGACATGAATATGATTAACTTGTATATATCGAGCTTGTGGTAAAGACTGGCACACTCTAGTGCCTGGAAAGCTCAAAGAAAGAAAGAGGGAAAGAACTAGGTCTCACCACCCCACTGTAACTAACACCCTTCATGCAGATAAGGCAAGATCCAAACCCTGTGATCGAATAGACCTTCTCTCACGTATCCTAATCATGACCCATCAGATAGTTATTGTTCTTATTTCCATTTTACAGATTAAAAATAGAAAAATAAAATCAACAAGATGAGACCAGTAGGCCCCATAACCGAGAGCACAGGGTTGGGTTGCCGTGCCGGGGGTTGAACTCCGGGTCCGTCCTGCTTTCCAAGTGTGTGTTCCGTCTCCCTATCACACGGTCTCTGTGGCCTTATCAGAAGCCTCGGAGAGAACACGCATGTTGCCCTGATAGATGGCCAAGCAGAGACAATTAATGGTTGTCCACTGGGTGCTACCCTCATTTCTTTATCAAGCCCTCAGTTGGACCAGCCTCGGGGGGACTCCGGATACTCCCTCCGGTCGTTGTGAGATCTCAGGCTTCCAGGGAGGGAAAGGACCACAGAGGATCAGCTAGCTAAGATGGTCACTGCATTTGGAAGAAAGAAATAGGGTCTGAGGTTGTAGAGTCCCCAAGAGATACTCCTGCTGGCTTCTGGCCAGAAGGCGTCCCAAAATAGATCTCATGTCATGATTAGAGCAGCCTTGGCCTGACCCTCAGCTTGTAGGCTCCACAGTGACTCCTACCAGCCACCTCCCGCGGATCAGTCGATACTCCAGACATAAGGGCACTTATATGGGCAGGGCGTTGCAGGCTGGATTCTGTAGGCTGAGATGGGATAAGAGGTATAAATCGTGTCCCAGTGTGCGACACCTAGAGAAAGACAGGGCAGAATGCGTGCTTGTGCAGGGCAAGCCTGGATGGTGCTACAGATGAGACAGAGGTCCCCACTGGCTCAGGACAGAGCAAGTGCCAAAGGAGACATGGCTGCTGAAGGGGTCCCACATCGGACAACAGTGGCGGGGCCCTTGTCTTCCTGCCTTGCTCGGTTACTGGTTGGGGCTGCCCAGAGGAAGGCGTGCCCTCTCTGCCCCTGGCTATCAGGTGTTTTTTTTTTTTTTTTGCAGGAGGAATTGAGGCATGCATCTCTGTGTATGTCACACAGGGAGAAATCTAATCGTTGCAAGGACTGGAAAGCTCCAGTTGGTTTCATCAGTGAATTCACACCACATAGAACAGCAATGTGGGGAGCTAAATATATTCAGAAGACTGCTAGCTGGGCCTGGAATCAGACCATAGGAATTATAAAATCGAAATTCTTTTTTTTTTTAAGATTTTCAAAATTTATTTGAGAGAGAGTGAGAGAGAGCCAGAGCACAAGTGGGGAAAACAGCAGAGGGAGAGAGAGAAGCAGCTCCCCGCCAAGGAGGGAGCACAATGTAGGGCTTGATCCCAGGATCCTGGGATCATGACCTGAACTGAAGACAGAAGATGCTTAACCCACTAAGCCACCCAAGGTGCCTAAAATTGAAATTCCTAATGGCATCAGGGTAAGATAGTCTGACAAGGTGACAAGCTGACTACTCTCACTTTAGGCTTTTATTGTCACTTATATTAACTTTCAAGGGCTGCCATAACAAAATGCCAGAGATTGAATGGCTTAAACTACAAAAATTTGTTTCATCTCCTTTCTGGAGGCTGGAAGTCCAAGACGAAGGTGCTGGTACAACTGGTTTCCCCGGAGTCCCCTCTCCTTGGCTCATAGATAGCTGACCTCTCATGCCTCTTCACATGCAGCCCCTGATGTCTCCCTGTGTGTCCTAATTTCCTTCTGATAAGGACATGATTCAGAACGGTGAGTTTTTAAGAGACATAATTCAGCCCATAACAATCCCTAGCCCTTCTTTGGGTGGACAGTGTCTGCCTAATGCAACTGACGCAGACACAAGTCTTGCCTTGTTGAGTCCATCCTGCCTCTACAGAGAAGGGATGGTTGACATGGGATAAACTTTAAAGAGGTACCTGGCCATGAAGGGCCTTGGATGGCAGACTAAGGAAGTTGTATTTTCTCCTGAAAACCAGGGGAAATTCTTGGGGGGCAGTGGCATGATCAGATGCATATTTTTGGAAGATCACTTTGCCCATCGCTTGGAGCATGGGTTGAAGGAGGCAGGACAGGGAGAAGGAAGGCTCACAGTGAAGAGATAATTGTGGTAGTCCAGAGAAGAGATA
Organism: Mustela erminea; assembly: GCF_009829155.1. NCBI lineage: Eukaryota > Metazoa > Chordata > Mammalia > Carnivora > Mustelidae > Mustela > Mustela erminea. Next base: position 73,156,539 of record NC_045622.1, read on the forward strand.
ACATGGCCTGAAATGGGGAGGTTGCCATGGGAATGAAGAAGAAAGAATGACTTTCAGAACCTTTTAAGATCCATCCTTCCACAGTATGGTGGCAAAGACACAGAGAGGCCATTCAGATGTCCAGTCTGCTCATCAAAGAATGGAAACTGTGTTGCATGAGTCATCTTTTTAACATCAAAATGCTTCCTCTAGGTGAAATCTTGAATGGGAGAGCCACATATAAACAGATTATATGTATCGAGGTTTATATTTTGTTTTGGCAGAAGTCATAGTAGAGATCCCAAATCTCTGCCCATTGGGGTGTCCCAGTATCTCCCAATGGGTTCTGGAGATCCTGTACCCATCCTTAGGGTTTCTCTCCCTCCACTTCTTCCTCCAGTTGGAGGCAGACATTGAGCTGGTACACATTGGTGTAACCACATCTTAACCAGTCGATGATACCACCTGCCCTGAGTTCTCTATGGGCCTCCCTGCTCAACATCTTCCAACCATCCAGCCCTTGCCACTGCTCCCTAGACCTCTCATCAGTCCAGCAGCCCCTGGGACAGATCCAGGCACACAGAGGGACTCTAGGACCTTGTTCTCCAGCCCTGCGGCCAGCATCTGTTAACAGGTTGGTCCCTTGCCATGGTGATTAGCAAATGTCTTGAGTATCACCAGTCCTTGTGTCTTGCATACCAGTCATTTCCAGCTACAGACATTGTTCTCAGAAACCCTATGCTCTTTATTCCTTCTCATGGGAACGCCTTCCTCTCCTTTCAGCCTGGCCAGCTCCTGCATGTCCTTCAAGACTCGGCCCATGTCACCTCCTCTAGGAGGCCTTCCTTGCTGCTTCCAAGGCAGTGTTCATGGTTCTCTCTTAAACCTAACTCTCTTATGGTCCTTTTTGTGCCCAATATGACATATATCTATTTACCTGCTGTTTCAAAGGGGCAGACTGAGCCTATTATTCTTTCTCTAAAACGTAACACATACTAGGTACATAGAGTTGGAAGGAATGTCTCTGAGGCCCCGGAAAGGGGTTCTGGGGCTCTTCATTTCGCTGTTTCGGGGCAAGCAGCACTGGTTTTATATTCCAAGGGGAGGGCTCTCCGTTTCTTGCTGTGTCCCCTAAAGAACTGAAATATCTTACAGCAGGCCGTATCTTCCTCATTAAAGTGTCCTGGGCTCCCAGGTCAGTGTCTGGCACACAGAACACCCTCAGTCCATGTTTATAAAAGGCCAATTTATCACAGTTCTGGCACTCTGCTAACATGGAACACAGGTATGCCAGCTCAGCCCTGGGACCCAGGCCTAACACTGTGTTTATTTATCACTTGAGGAGACTGAGCTCAGAGGTCAGCGGTTTGTCCACGGTCACTGTATTAGTGATGGAACTCCAAGTTCTTAGTTAGCCTCTCCCCTGGACTGCACCTGCTTCCCCAGCGGGGCTGCATTTCAGACCCCCATCCTCCGGGGTCCATCCTACAGGAAAGAAACTGCCCGCTCACTCCCTTCCCTAGGCTTGAGGGCAGGTGACACAGCACTGGGTGGGGACCAGTGAGGGAGAGAGAAGACCAGCCGCTGGGGTCTGGCTGTCCATGGGACCGTGCTGGCCCCCGGGCTCCGTCCCCACTCCTCCTGCCTTCCCAGATTGTCGCGGTCAGCCTCGTTTCGGCCCCGTTTCTTCCTCTGTGTCCTTCACCCCCTATCTTTTTCACAGCTCTGTTTCCCCTCTTGTCAACAGATCTCTCAACAAAATGTTTTCCATCATGGCAGGCTATTTTTAGCCCTTTATCAGAGTTCTTTCCTTCGGTAATGAGCTCCCTGGCACTGGGCGGGCAGCCCAGCCCAGGCGTCAGCAAGCACGGCGCAGGCAGGAGGCGCGGGGCCCGTGGGCATCGGGGAGAGGGAAGAATGGAGCGACCCAGGCTGGGCTGGGCCTGCGGGGGGGGGTGGGGTGGGGGGGTGTTCTGCTCCAATGGCAATGGCAGCGGCAGCGGCGGTGGTGGCAGCAAGAGGCTCATTCATTCCTCATTCCAATTTGTTCAAACCGTTCTTTAAGAAGGCGGCGTGTGTGGAGGGCCTCGGAAGCAGACAATCAGTGACAGGCGCCCAAAATAGCCTCGGAATCAGCAGCGTTTTGTTTTGCTCCAGGCTTTTCATGCCTGCACGGGGAGGAAAGAAAGGATCCAGAGCAGTTTTTTTGCGTCCAAACACACATCTTTTCTACAATAAGACAAATGACTCGTATTCCTGCGTATTAAATCCAGCAGTGTCCCCTCCCCACCAACTGCCCTTCTCCAAAGACCTCTCCAACATTTCCTTTTGAGGCCACAAGCGAGGGGATCAGCAGCTGAGGCAGGCTCTGGGGCAGTGAGCCCCGGACTCGCTGGGCTCCGCCTGCGCTCGGCTTTCACAAGCGGGGGTTTTAATAAATTAGCACCAGTGCTCGTGCTGCTACGGCTGCTGGGACGGCTCTCAGGAAGGTGCCGTGAGTGAGGATCAGGCCCTGCCAGAAGAGACAGGAGCCAGCAGCTGGCTGGTGGAAGCCCAGTGGTCCCCAGTCTCCGGTTATATCAGCCTTTGCAGAAACCCCCGTGCTGTTTTCTGGGGCAGCCCTGGGTCGCCCTTCCCCTCACGGGGCTTACAGGACCAGCCTTCCCTTCTGCAGGAGACTCCCCCATGGCCAGGAAGACCACGTAGGCCAAGAGGAGTTCCGAGGGGAGAGCAGGAGACCTGGATCCCAGTCTTAGCCCCAGGCTGATGCGCAAAGTCACCTTGTCCAAGCCGCTCCCCACCTTGAGACCAGTTGTGGGGGAATACACTCTCAGAGCACGGCACTCCTTCTCCTTTGGAGCACTTACTTGTGGGATCCTTTGACCACTTAGATCATAGGTCTGCATACTTTCTAGGCTCCTGAGCCAGCTCTGGTCGTACACACTTAGGTCTGTATGTCTATGGCTGCTTTCGCAATACGATACCAGAGCTGAGAGGTGGCTGTGTAGAGGTGGTCTGGACCCTAAAACTGAAAATATCAACTCTTTGGCTCTTTCAAGGAGAAATTGGCCAACCGCTGGTCTAGCTGGTGAATCCCATGAAAGGTTTAGGGACACTCTCAAGGTTAACTCAGCCAGGAAGTGGCCTCAAAATAAATATGAATGTGCGAGCCACAATATCCCAGACCATTGGGTGTTCTCCATTAAGTGCATACAGGTAGAGTTGGAATTTGCTTTAAAAAAAGAAAAAAGAAGCCCCTCCCAGAAATAAAAGCCATCTGATGCATAGGTGGGTAAAGCCAGTGTCTAGGATAACGTTCCTGAGCACGGTCTCTATGCAGGTAGACACTCTACCAAATCCTAGCCGCGTGGCTGCAGGAAAAGTTCTACACTCCTCTGAGCCTGCCTTGTAAGATGGGTCTAATAATACTTCTTTTGTAGGACCATGATGAGGGTTTAGCAGGATAATCTAAGTAAAGTGCTAGGACAGTGCCTGACAAGTATTGGGGGCTCTCTCCAGTCCTGGCTCCCCTTGCTGGTCACACTTTTCAACCGGGTTCCCACTGGTAATGACGTGCCACACCCTGGTCTCTATCTGAAAGTCTGTCCTGAGCCACTGACGTGACTAGACAGGCAGAGTAAGGGTCCTGGGACCATGAGAGGCAACAGGATGTAGAGGTTCAAGTACTTTAGAATCACTAGTTCAGATTTGGCCTTGTTACTGATTCACATGACCTTGAGCTTGTCAATTGCCCTCTCTGAGCCTCATTTTCTGTATCTGAAAGGTAGATTAAAAAATGGGCCCTTTCTTGCAGGGTGGTAATAAAGATTAATTGCATGATGTGTGCTGTGTGTTCAGAATGGGACCCGGCACTCAAGAGTGCCCAACAGTAAGCGCTTAGTTGCTCTTCCCTCCCAGCTGAGTTGGTTCGGGGCGATTCCAGCTTTTCCCAAGTTCTACCAGGAATGGGGTCTATGGGTGTCTCTAGGCCCCTCGTGGACTGCACCTTGGCGGTGAGAGGCTCTGAGAAGTCCTCTGTTTTGTCTCACCGAAGTGGAAAGTTCTATAAAACCCGGAGGCACAGCGTGCCAAACCAGCCCGCTACACTCCTGGCACGGGGACCAAACAGTGACTTTCAAAATGTGTGTTTTCCTGGATAAAACCTCTAATTGGACAATTGTAGGTCTTCTGGCTGTATATAGACTTTATGACTTCGAAAGCTCTTAAGCTGGGGTGAGAGAAAATTTATGAATGGGATTTCATTATTTCTGTAGCACTCTGACTCATGCTGTTGATTCAGTTGTGGGGCTGGGCTTCTGTTACTAATTTCTCTTTGCCAGGTGGTCCTTACTCCGCCTGCTCTCTCAGTGAGCAGTGGGGGCCTCAGCCAGTGCGGCCAGAGACCCAGAAAAGGGTTTCTGGCTGGTTTAAGAAATTGTCCTGGACCCAGATGGATTTCCCAGGCAAAGGAATATGGTGCTAGGGAATTTCTCAGGGAAGCTTTACAGTTCTCTCTTAAATTTTGAAAGCTTGTTTTTACCAGGCTGTTTAAGGCCCTTGCATAGAACACCCTCATAGTCTGCGTTAAAGGCATTGGTCTTAGAGGAAGGGCCGATTCCTGGCTGAGGGATATTTTCTTGGGGTGCCCGATTCTAAAAGATCTCTTGAAGGCAGGCAATGGAGCTACAAAGATATGTCTCAGTTGATGTAGCAATGAAGCTGACTTCACTTAAATGTTGCATTGGTTAGAGTAACAAAAATCTATAACAAAAAGATTCCAAAGTGTATAAAGGCTCAAATGCAATAGAAATTGATTTCTTATTTACACCATTGTCCAAGGCTGATCTATCTGGTGACAGTGGGTGGCTTTCATCCACCCAGTGATTTAGGAACCCTGGCTCCTTCTACCGTATGACCTCACAATCCTCTTAGAACCTTGAAGTAACCTGCATCTAGCCAATGGAAGGTGAAAATGAACGCAGGGAAGGCTTACCCGCTTCACATAAGCCTCGGCCCAGAAGTGACTCTTTTAATGTCTCATTTTCCATCGGGAAGGACGTGGCTACTCCTAGATGCTAGGGGGTCAGGGGACTGCAGTCACTTACTGGGAGACCCTTTCACATGGACAGCTATGTGCAATGGAGGGAGTACATGAATTTTAGTGGACAATGAGCAGTATTTGCTATAGAAAGGGAAATGGACCTTTCTATAAAAGATTAAATACAGAGAGGATGTTGTTGAGTCTAGCCCCTGGCCCACAATGAGGGCTATAACTGTCTTTGCCTTTGAATCCTCAATCAATGCCTCATAGTAATGCCAAGCCTATAGCAGGTGCTCAGTAAAGGAATGTGAAAGGACCAAGTGAGGGGGTGAATATCCTACCAGTTCTATTTCTTTGTTCCCTGGCTTGGGCCTTGTAAAAGAAAGTTAGGTTCCAGGTCAGCTGGCGGCATTGAGGGTATTCCTGTTGGGCCCTGAGTCCAAGGGTTGGTCAAATGTCCCCCCAACAGAATCCAGCACTCATTGTTACATATTCAATACTTTATAAGTTGCTTTTATTGAAGAGAGTAAAGATCGTAAAAATGTGGTCCTCTCCCGAACGATCTAGTGTATGGGTGTTGTACCTAAGGATCCACAGGATTTCTGATTAGAAGGTCCCTTCAAGGACATCGAAGTCCATAACTGCAAATGTGACCCAACTCACAAGCTAACACACTTGGCCCTGGCTGGCTGGCCTTAGATTGTGCAGGAAAATGTGCTGCGATTGACTAGTGATAGGTACCACAGGCAAGGGGTAGGACAATGGTAAGCTAAGATTTTGAAAAATCCTATCAAGTCTAAGATCCCCATAATTTATGTGTAGGGGTGAAGCTCAGAGAGGAGAAGTGGTAGGCAGCTGCCTTAGAAGATTTCTGTTGGAAGACCTGGACGAGGAGGTAATTAGTGCCAGGAACTAAATAGATGATAACAAAGAGAAAAATCCTGAAAAATTCTCTTGGAAATGCCGGGGAGCCAAAGGCAAGGGATTGGTCTGTTGTGGCTATTTCCAAGAGAGAAAAGTAGAGACAGAGCACAGGTGAGGTCCAGCTTGGACTTTGCAACTGGCATGCTTCCTAATAAGCTTGATCAACTTTAGGGGGGTATTATGATCCAAATTGTATTCCCCCAAATTCATATGTTGAAGTCCTATCATCCAATACCTTAGAACATGACTGGATTCCAAGATACGGGCTTCAAAGAGGTAATTAAGTTAAAATGAGATCTTTGGGGGAGGAGTCTAGTCTAATATGACTGGTGTTTTTACAAGAAGAGGAAAGTAGGACACAGATACATGAGCAGTGGTGAGACCATGTGAAGACACAGGGAGTAGACAGCCATCAACAAGCCGAGGAAAGACACCTCAGAAGAAGCTAACTCAGCTGACACCTTGGTCTTTGATTTCTAGCTCCAGAATCATGAGAAAATAAGCTTCTGTGGCTCAAACCATCACATACTTCGTTATAGCAGCCCTGGCAAACTAACACAAGGGGGAAACGAAGTCTGCTGTTCTTGCCCGTATTTCTCTCGAACACATGCGCCTTGGGCAGTTGCATGAACAGGTGGACAATGGGCAAATGGCTGGATTTTAAAGCCCTCAAGGTATCCCATGGTGACCTGGACACAGAGGCACCATCCAACCCAGGAGCACCACAACTCACCGCCAGTTGGTCCTGCCTCTGTCCCTCCCTGTGTTACCTGCTGGGGGTCCAGAGACACAAGGGTCATGGCCCCCAACCCAGGTGAGCTCAGTCTGGAGGGAGAAAGAGAAGTCCTGTGTTTCCTGGGTTCTAAGATGACAATGATTATGAAATACTTCATTGATTTAGCAACAGTGTCTCAGGAGGCAAGAAATACTCCCAAATTAATGAGAAGCATAGATTGTCAGACCCATCCTGATTTTAGTGAAATAAAAATGGGACCACTTGCATGTCTTGTAATCAAAAAAGTGGAGTCAGTCAATGATTAGAGTACCAGGTGACAGGTGCTCTTATAGGAGGGTGTCAGGGAGATTGTCATTGTTTCTGCCTTGGCAGGAGGTCAGGACCCTAAAGAGGGGACATCTGAGGAGGAGTACGCCAGGCAAACAAGTCAGGAAGGGTATTCTCAGCAGAAGGAACAGCACCGGCAAAGGGGGATGGGTGTATACTTATCTGCAATGGCTACAGTGTGTCTCGAGAAGCGAACAGAGGTGGGTGGGTGGGCAGACAGCGGCCTGTGAAGTGCCTGGAATGCCTTTCCCAAAGCCCACTTCATCTAGAGCATAGGGTAAGGAATGAAGCCACAGGCCAAGAGGCAGAGAGCCCTGGCTCCATTCAGAACAGGAGTCCCTGAAGCAGACAAGCTATAGCAGCTCCTCTCTGTCAGCTGCTCCCAGAATGGAAGCACAGACGCATGGCAACCAAGAGATGGTCTATTTAAAGCCACTGGTGAGTAAGTTCTAGAAAGCACACTGAAGATGAAGAGGGAGAGAGGGAAGGAGCAGGCCAAGAAGAAGAAGCTCTGAGGGGGAATGGCTCTGCTCCTGCTGGGCACACTGTGGGGTTTAGGACAAGTCCCTGCCTCTCTCTCGGCCCCACCTTCTTCAGTACCCAGTAGTGGAAAACCATGTGGATGCAAGAGCTAGTCACACGGGTTCAAAGCTGGATCTGTGTCCTTCGGCCAAATTACATAACTTTTGGGTCAAAGTCTTTTCTATGTTAAAATGGAATAATAATGGTACCTACCTTTTAGAGTTGCTATGAGGATTGTGAGATAATACACACAAAGAACTTTTAACAGCATCTGACACATGCAAAATACTCCCCATCAGATATTGTGAGAAATGGTGATGATGATGATGATGATGATGGTGATGATGGTGATGAAGATGATGATGGTGATGATGATGGTGGTGGTGGTGGTGGTCATGGTGGTGATGATGATGATGGTGCTGGTGTTAATGGTGATGATTGTAGTGATGATGTTGATGATAGCTGTGTAGGACTAGCTTAGCAGGTTTTGAACCTTTAAATCATGCAAACTTTCCTCCAACTTCTTTGGAACATCAATGTGCAAGAAAGCCTCCACTGAGTTCTTTTGGTGTAGACAGGAGACCCTGAGCCCAGGCCCTCAGCATTCCCTTCCCCAGAGCTGTATCCTTGCCCACCTGGAACCCTGAGGCTCCAGAAAGTCAAGGTTGAAGCAGTTGTCCTAGGGGATCTTTGAGGTTCCTCTCAGCTGTTTCTTTTTATCTAATTCTTCCTTGGTAGCTTGAATGTACATCCGGAAAAGCTCTCTATACAGCTCAAAATCATTTTCCCAAAGCATTAGCTGAGCCAGGCCCCAGGAAGAGTCCAGTAAAGGCAATGCAAAGTGGACATTCGAGCAACAATCCTAATTGCAAACACCCACAGACAATCTGATACCAGCCCCACAACTTTTTAAGTCAATAAAAAAATTTTTAGTCAATAAATTTTTATTTAAGTAATTTTACATGTTGTGATTCATTCCACTACACATCAAAGTCACCTTAGTTCCTGCAAAGTGTGAATCAAGTTATCGTCAAGATAGGCCTTTTGGGGGCACCTGGGTGGCTCAGTGGGTTAAGCCGCTGCCTTCGGCTCAGGTCATGATCTCAGGGTCCTGGGATTGAGCCCCGCATCAGGCTCTCTGCTCGGCGGGGAGGCTGCTTTCCTTCCTCTCTCTCTGCCTGCCTCTCTGCCCATTGTGATCTCTGTCAAATAAATAAATAAAATCTTTAAAAAAAAAAAAAAAAAGATAGGCCTTTTTGAAAGATCTTATGTTACCTCTCCATCCCCCATTGTCTGTCAGTTAGCCTTGTCACGGTTCTCTTAGCTGAGAGACTTTTCTCTTCACTTGAATATGGACATAGTGATGACATACTTCATCAATCGCCCACCTAGGATCTTTGGACTCTAGTTTCTTCAAATGATTCACCTTAGAGCTCCGGAAGTCGGATTGCAGAATGTACATTGCTGTTTTGGCTAATGATCTAAAATGTATTATTCCTTAATACATTTCTAATATGGAGGTCATGTTACTTCCAATTTTCACTCATGACCTTAGCAAAAAAAATTACAGGTCTTATCACGTCACCATTGCAATACATTTACTGAGACAGAAGAACGATCTCTGTCTCAGTTTAGCTGCATTGAGAATTTCTAGACACCACAAGCAGCAGTCCCCATTCTTATGGAGAATGAGGCTTCACCTCCACATTTTTAAAGAGAAGTGATACACATGTGACTGTCTCTACCGGTCATAGTCTAGGTAGTTTCCCATCCCTTTGCCTCTAGACCATTGGCACAGCCACTGCCCAGTGTGTTGTACACCACCATGGTTGTCTCTTCTCTACTAAGGGACTGTGTCTTGTTCCCAAGCACAGGGTCTGCGCTTAGCAGGTGCCTGATAAGTCAACGCCGGATCTACTGAATGGGATTGAATCTGGACGCCTCTATGAGGTCAGCTCCAAGCTGGGTTCAGTGAAGACCTAGAGAGTCTTGGATCCTGAGCAACACAGAATTTATTATCAGAGAAGGAAGATAAATAGGTACAAGTGTGATTGGTTCCTAACCTACTGTTAGGAAATAAAACTCCAAAGCCCAGGATAACCATTGTGTGGCCCTAGGACACAGAGAGGTAGAGGTTACCTTCAGAATCTGCTGGGGCTGGGCCTTGGAAGGACCCTGGAAAACTTTATCTGGCTGTCCTAAAAGGGACCTCAAGGACCTCTTCACTTCCTGGGAGCTCAGAACCCCCTGTGCAGCTCTGCGTGACTATTTCAACATAAACAGAAGGCTGGCCCCTTGTTGTGTACATTGTTTTCATTGTACATGCACTGTAGACATTGCTCTTTCAACATCCACAGCAGATTTTGGAGGTTACAGTGAACCAAAGCTGGGAGAACAAGCCTAATCCCTAGCCTATCATTTCAAGCCAGTCATCTTTGACTGCTCACATTAATCTGCCTCTGCTTCTGCTCACATGCCAGCTGTTTTAGCTACCTGGGACTTGTTGCACTTCTCTAAGTGCTTCCACCCCTTCAATGACCAGGTTCTTTCTGCCTGACTTGCCTTTTCCTGCACCACTACTCCTTCCACATCTACTGAGCTCCTACTCATTTTTCAAAACAATCCCAAAATGCCACCTCCTCCAGGCAGCCTTCCTAGATCTCTCCAGTTGGAATTATTTTACTCCTCTGTCTCCTATACTCCTATAGAACCTACACGGTATGTATGACATTCTGCTTGGGTTTGAGTTACATCTCTTACTTTAGTCACTGTGTTATAAGCTTGACTAGAGCAGAGATTTTTATCTTACTGGCATTTGTACCCACATGTATATGGGAGGTCTATGGATTTGGGCTTCAATTTCTAGGTCTTTTTGGGTATGTGAACTTAGGCAAGTTATCTAATGTGCTTAAGTCTTAGTATTCTGGTCCATAAAGTGAGGGTAAAAATAATCTTCCTCATAAATTTATTGTGAGCATTAGATGAAGTGCCTTGTATACAGTAATAATGAAAATGACATAATAATAATAATGAGAGCTAATATTGATTAGGTACGTACTTAGACACTCATTTAGAACATAGATTTGAAGGGTGCCTGGGTGGCTCAGTCAGTCAGATATCTGTCTTCAGCTCAGGTCGTGATCTTGGAGTCCTAGGATAGAGTCCCACATCCGGCTCCCTGTTCAGCAGAGAGTCTCTTTCTACCACTGCCACTCTCCCCTACCCCCTGCTTGTGCTCTCTTTCTCACTCTCTCTCTTAAATAAATAAATAAACTCTTTTAAAAAAACATAGAGGCATCCCTCATACACTTCCCCCAGTTTTCTCCAGTGGTAGTATCTTACAATTATAGCACAGTACCAAAATGGGGAAATTGACACTGTTATGATGATGCATATGTAGGTACATGTGGTTTTATCATTCATGTGGATTTGTGTCACCACTGCCACAAACAAGACACAGATTTACTATCCCAACAAAAACCTCCTGTAGGCTACCCCTTTCTAGACATACCAGCCTTCTCCCTTCTACCATCCTTAACTGCTGGCAACCATTGTAGATTCTCCACCTACAGAATTTTCTCTTTTCAACAGTGTTATCTGAATGGAATGACACAGTATGTGACCTTGTAAGATGGGATTTTTTTCACTCAGCAAAATCTAGCCAAGTTATTGTGTGTATCAATAGTGTGTTCGTTTGTTGTCATGGAGTAATATTCTGTAGTATGGATGTACCATAGTTTAACCATTGAAAGCATCTGGGTTGTTTCCCTTTGGGGCTATTATAAATAAAGCTGCTGTAAACATCCATATGTAGGAGTTATTTGAACATAAGTCTTCATTTCTCAGGGATAAATGCCCAGGAGTACAGTTTTTGGGTTATATGGCAAGTGTACAGTTAGTTTTTTGAGAAAGAGTCAACTGTTTCCCAGAGCACCTGTACCATTTTACATTTCCACCCACAATGTGGAAATGATTCAGTTTCTTCACATCTTCACCAGCATTTGTTATCACTATTTTTTTTTTTTAATTTTAGCTGTTCTAATAGGTGTCTGGTGACATCTCATCATGGCCTTACTTTGCATTTCCCTAATAGTTAGTGATGTTGCATACCTTTTCACATGCTTATTTTCCTTCTATATATCCTCTTTGGTAAAATGGCTTATTCATGTCATTTGCTTACTTTCTAATTGAATTGTTTTATTTTTTAATGCAGAGTATTGGGAGTCCTTATATATGCTAGTTATGGGTCCTTTGTTAGATATGTGGTTTGTACCATTTGCTCATGTGATCCTCATAACATTCCCAAGAAGATACTAAGATTTTTTTGGTTTATTGGAAGAGGTGGTTGAGGAAGCAAGAGGTTAGCACGATGCCCAGCACATAGCAGGTGTTTAGTGGATAATCACAGATAATCACATCTGTATGCAGATGGAGCTCAGACTGAAGGCACATGCAGCTCCTGGTACTTTGGAGGAAGTATTTGGAGGAATGAGAAGATGGAAGTTGAAGCCAGCCATCTGTAGGGCACTTAGTACCTGGCCATTAACCCCATTTAACAGGCTGAAGAGTTGAGGTACAGGCCATGAGCACAGACTTCGCTCTGTCTGGAAGTCCTGGTAAAGCTGCTCTAAGACTGTTCCTTCTTTTCACATGCATCCTACCTCTCTCTTTTATGGCAAGTTTAATGGACAGCTGGCCAGTTTCCACCTTGGGGTCTTGTTTATAAGGCAGGGGATTTCTCCTGTGCTTGCCCTTTCCAGGGTGCTGGGAGGCAGCCGGCTGTCGTGGGAAGCACAGAGTCAGGAGTCAGAATGCCTGGTGCTGGTCCCAGCCTGGCAGTGGGAACCGAGTGCTTAACATCCCTGAACTTTCCATCTGCACATCTCTCAAATGGGAGAAGCAACAGGCATTCATGGGCAGAGTGGCTGTGCAGGTTAAACAGAGTGCTGAGGTTGAGAACAAGGGTTTTGGTAACACACATGAGTTCAGAATGGAGCCCTCCCTTTTCTGTGGGTTTCTATGTAAGATTTCTATGTAACCTTGATTGAGGAGCTTAAATTTTCTAAGCCTTGGTTTCCTTATCTGGAAAATGGGGACAATCTCAGTTCCTACTTTAGAGGGTTTAGGGGAAGATTAAACAAAATTATGCATATCAAATATTGACACAGATCCTATATCAAGATGAACATGATTCACACCAGCTAATATTTATTGAGGACTTACTTTGTGCCAGATCTGCTTGTCTTAAGTTGGGTTCATCCACAATAAGATTAGGCACCAGACAAGGATATAGATGTAGGAAGTTGATTTGGGAGGGGACCCCCAGAAGCAGAGTAAGAGAGGACCAGGGAGATGAGGAAGGTAGTGCTGCTGTGGGCCACTGGGGGAGGGGGATGCTCAGAATCATTGCACAGGGGGAGGTGTTTATCCACCAGCTCCGGGTCCTTAGAGGCTGAGATTGGCTCCTGGGCTAGTGACTCGACCACAGTTTACCTGAGAGCACCCTCGAGACAGAGACTCAGGATGTTGTGGGTGCGTACATGGAAACTGGACCACCTCCAAGGGCACATGGGTGGTTCTGGCAGTCACTGTTCCAATGCCCTAACCACTTACAGTATTAACTCATTCCATCCCTACAACAATTCCATGAAATGGGCATGATTTCTATCCCCCTTACAGCACAGTTCCCAAATACACTCCCAGTAAAGAAATGCAGCTTCCACGAGACAATACTAATCCGTACCCTGTGCTATACACTCTGAAACTTTCTGGTTTTTATTTTTCCTTTTTTTTTTTTTGAATCGTGTTATTTTTAAAATGTTATTTGTCACCCACTAAACTGTTTCTATAACCTAGTAATGGGTTGCAATCCACAGTTTTGGAAAAGACGGTGTCCTCACATTCTATTTAATAGGACGATGTGGATGGCAGTGGTGACATCATAAGGCTGGCATAGGGCCTGGTGCCCAGAAGGTGCCCAGAGAATGTTGGTTTCCTTGCTTGCCTTCCTGGCAAACCAGAGCCTGCAGGCAGCTGCCTCCCTGGCTTGCAGACAGAGGCTTGGGCAGGCCCCACTGTCTCCTCCTCTGACCCAGACTTGCCCCGGTGGGGACTGTGCAGCCTCCTCCCTGGAGATGGGCACCCTCTTGGGCTGTGACCTTCAAGTCACCAGCTCCCCAGAAGCCAGCCCCTCCTTGGGAGGCGAGGTTATGCCCTGTCCCCACGACGCTGTCACTTCCTTCCCCTGAGTCTTTCTGAGTGAAGATTGTTCCCCTAATCAGGATGGAGACGCAGCTCATTACAAGCTGGTGAGGCAACGGCTCTGTGCTCTCGGCCCGAGACAGGCTGTCTGGGAGCTTGGCCAGCTTCCCACTGCCCTGAACGCCAGGGCAGTGGCCTCAGAGCAGAGCCAGCCCTCTGGGTTTATTTGCCCCCTTCCCAAGAGACAGAGGCAGACAGACACTCTACGACGATCTCCATGGCTTCCACTATTGTAAAAAGCCAACACAACGTGCCGCTTCTAATAGCATCAGACCAGCACCCATAATAACAGCTAGCATTCACTGGACACTCGTCACCCACTAAACATTGTGCTGAACGCCTTCTATGCAGCATGTTGTGTAGTCTATACTGCAAACCCACCAGAGAGGCTTGATTATCTCCACTTTGCAGATGCAGAAAGCAAGGCATGGAATGTTTGGGTAACTTGACAAGCCCACCAGGCAGCTAGAAAGTGGCCACGCCCAGCTGTCCCTGATTCTACACCTGCTCACGTCACCATGTTGCTGGCAAGAATGTTCCCCTTCCTTCTGGGTTCCAACCCTGGCTTCCCTCTGTGTAGTGGCCAGGTGAGTTCCCACAGATGACATCACCTCTCTGAGCCAAGTGCACTCCTCTATAAAGCAGTTCCCGATGGCACCTCCTTCCTAAGGCTGTTAGAAGGAGTAAAATGAATTGATGTGTATATGCATCTCTTGGAGCTCCTGATAGATTAGAGGTGTTTAATAAACCTTTTTATGCAAGAGCCAATTCAGCTCTTTTCCCACTGACTTGACAGTACCCTGCAGCCATTTCCCAAAGGCATGATGTCATCATCTTGAGAGGGAATGGCAGCCCTTCTAGAAACTTCCATGCACCCCTAGGCTTCTCACACTTGTGCCTTGTCTCGCCCCACTGCCTGACCATACTGACTTCCCCGGCAGAAATCTCTGAAATGACTAAGATCTCTTGGAGGACTATGAAGAGGCCATTCATTTCCTCTAACAACAGACCCCTCCGCCCGGAAATGAGGGGAATGGAGTGGTGGCCACAGAGCCTGGTGCTGAAATCCTCGTTAGCTGCAGTTTAATTACTGCCTGCAGTATAGGTTTTTAATAACAGTAAGTCCCAATTAGTTGCTTGTTACTTCAGAAATAATTACTGATAGTGGCCCTTTGTCTTTGTTTTAATTCCATTTTCATTCTCAAGCTGCAGCAGGCTAACTGAAAAAAAATTGGGGTTCCGGGGGTGCATGAGGAGTGTTTGCATAGAACTGTGAATTTGGCTGGAGTGCATGGGTCGGTCTGGAATGGCCATTCATCATTCCTGATGATACCTCTGCAGGGAAAAGCCTGGGACCTTTATCTTGAGCAAAGGGTGGAGATGGGGTTCTGCTATCAAGGGCAGGAGGGTCTGAGACTTGTGACCTGCCGCGCAGAGGGACCACAGAGCTGCTGGCCTCCAGTTGGGAACCATGCCTGTTCCTTGCCCCTCCACTGCCTGGTGGGGGGAGGGCCAGACCCCGGTCACTAACCACAGCAGCGACAGGCACAGCCAGATGGCAGAGCTGTGTCTCAGTGTGAGGAGGGGCTGTGCCATTTCCTCTGTGGGGACAGAGCCCCAGTCTCAGCCACACTTCTGATCTGTGGTCTAACTGGGCCTTTCTGCCACACCGTGAACTTGGAAATGCCAGGGGGACCTCAGAGCTCTCACTGCACCCGTGGCCTGCACAGCAATCAGCCGTCTGGGCTCCCTGGGAGTTGCACACAGGTAAGGCCATCTGCAGCTTTGTTCCAGGCGCCACAGTGGTCTCCTAGCTTCCGGGAATCCTTCTTGGGTCTGACCTGCTTTCATGCTGCTTTGATGTTTTAACTTTTATTCTGTTGCACTGTGAGAATATTGTAGTACCAAGGAGCTAGTGTCTATTGAAACTGTGTGGCAGTTACAGCTAACAAGTGTTGGTTACTTATTATATGCCAGATCCTTCTTGACATGCTTAGGACATATTTACTCATTTCATCCTCATAGACAACTAACTCTCTGAAGTAAGTACATTTATTGGCATCAGCTCTGATTTGGAGATGGGGAACCCAAAGGACACAGAAAGGTCAAGCATTTATCCAAGATCACCCAGCCCGTCCATGGCATAGCTGGGGCATTCCTTCCCAGGCGGTTTGGCTCCTTGGGCGAGCACTTTCTCATTTGGTCTTCCTACTTCTTATTAGAAAAACCTGAACCATTGAGGAACAGGGTGCATCTCAGTGCAAATACCCCCTTGACCCCGAGTTTTCTTGGGTCCGTTCTGAATAATATATTCTTTCATGGCCAGGTTTGTTTTTTTTTTTTTTTTTTTTTCCTTTTTAAAAATTTCTTGTGCTGATTTTTCACTCCAACTGTGTTCTCTGAAAACTTCTCCCCATGTGGACCTTGCCGGGAAGTTCCAGCCAGATGCCCTCTGTTCCTAGTGATTCTGTTGCTTCAGGGATGAAGAAAATGGGCCAGGAACCTTTTGGATCCAGCCCAGGTGCTGTGACTCAAGCCGCCCTCGCTGGAAAGTGACGGAGTCCCCTTCCCCATCATGCTGGCCGGCTCTCAGCCCTTTTCAGTATGTCCTGCCCCTGTTCCCTCATGCCCATCTTGTCAAGGGAAGAAGCCACATTGCTGAGCCAGGAATTTGCTTTTTTCCCCACCATGTTCTTTGTTCTCTTTCCTTCTGAGCATCCTTTCCAATGAAACCGCAAACTGTTTGTCTGGAAGAACCTGATGAAAATGCGTCCTGTCTCTTGTTTTTCTTCTTGCCTCCTGTTCATTTAATCCACCAGCCTGAATCCCAATGCTATCTTACTGTTAATAATCTGGGCTCTTCTGCATTTGGAAGTTCATTTGGAAAACCGTGTCCAGAAGGCAGAAATACTCCCCTTCATGCTGGACACAAAGGGGCCCTTTGAAGGTGCAGAGGGTTTGGGATTAAGAAAGTAAGCAAACAAGCATGGCCTTTGAGCAGAGGAGTGTGGGCGGGTGGGAAGAAAAGAAAACAGCCTTATGAAACCGAGCCTCAGTTTACTTCGACAATGGGAATTTATTTGTGCGCATGCTGGGCCCATTCCATGGTCATGTCCCAGAGTTGCGAGGAATGTCCCTGCAGTCTACTCCAGAGGCCTGGGGGCTCCTTGCCAGAACCCTTGATGGCCAGTCTTTCTGAAGGGTCAGATGACACGTGGGCTGAGGGGCTGATCTGCTCAAGGATCCGTGTGCGGGAGAGCTGGTTCCTGTGTCCCATGCCCGGGAGTTTCCCCTTCCGTCGGAGGGCTTCCCTGTGCCTCTCTTCTCTGTAGCTCTTCCCCTGACAGCATCCAGAAAAATCTCAAGCCTCAACAGGTCATAATACCTTTCCTTTTCCTCTCTCTTCAAACTGATCCACTTCCCTGTCTTAGCTTCCAAACAGACCCTGAGAGAGGGACCACCATGCCAGTCGTTGACTTGGGAAGTGATGTCCCGGGGTGATGTCTCCTGGCGTGTGAGCAACCCGGCACTTCCGGCCTGCCCTGTCTACTGGTCCGGCATCCCCCTCAGAGAGAGAGTGTCCCCCACAGAGCGGCACTGTCCCTGCTGTGAGTGACCGCTGGGCTGGGCCATCAGTGATGCCATCAGTGGTTTCTGCTGGAACACCTGAGGAGTGTGATACCACCACCAGATGGGACAGAAGGAGAACCACAGCCAGTATTTACCTCTAGCCTCTTGCTGGTTGTGTGTGGATTAATCTGACTGATTCCTCCACAGCCTTGGAGGTAGGGCTGTGGTCTCTACAGTGTAGCCCTGCAGCTGAGAACATGGGTTCTGGGAGCACACATGGGTTCAAATCTCTTCTCAGCTGAGCAGTTGTGTGACCCGGGTAAGTTACTTAGCCTCTTGGGGTCTCGGTGTCCTTACCCGCAAGACGGGGAGGAAGAGAGTGCCTATTTTATAGGGCTGTTTTGATGATCCAGATAGCAGATACATATAAAAGGACTTAATAACAGGAGCCAGCATACATTAGGTGTTCGATAAACACTCGCCATCAGTCGCATTCTACAGACGAGGATATTGAAGCTCAGGTTGGTTGTCCTGAGCTCAGGGTTGTAAAGCCACCAAATGGTGGATGCAAGACCTTCACTCGGGCTCTCTGCAGTGACTGTCCCCCCCACTTTTCCCCTCTGCCATGTGATTCTGTAATCGTCAGTACACGAGAAGGCACTTTATAAACTGTAAAGTGCTCCGCACATGATTTGCTTACGTGCTGACTATGTCTTGGTCCTTGTAACAGCAGATACAGTCTTGTTCTCTTAAGAGCTCCAGTCTGGCGTTTGAGTTCTGCTATCTGTCATCGCTGTGGAGCTGGCACTGGGCACAGAGCCTGGCTGGACATCAGCTAAGTGGATGAGTTGTCGGAGGCCCCAGCATGGGCCGCCCCTGATGCCTCCCCTCCGAGCCGTCACAGCTCCCATCTTGGAATTTCTGTTCAAGTCAAGCCCTCTCCCTGACCTGCCCCAGGTGCTGCCTCTCCCTCCTCCTTCCAGCCCCCAGTCGGAAGTGCTCCCTGCTCCACACCACCTTCTGCCTACTCCCACGGTCATTGTCACCCATGCCACCGCCTCCCCACTTCCTCCTTCCCCTTGCGTCCCCCAGCACTGACCTCCAACTCCCCCGACCACCCATCTACTTGCTCCCACCCCCATCCCATGTGCGCCCCATCACGTGCCCCCGTGTGCTCCCCTTCCTGACTCTAGGTTCAAGGGCCAAGCATTCATTCCTCTGTTCATCTATTCATCTGTTGTAGCACCAACCACTGTACCCCTCTGGGTAACTGACTGGGAACTCGGGACCCATCCAATAAAATCATTCCATGACTAGAGGAGCCCAGTCCCCAGGGAGGATGGCAGGCAAACCTCACAAATGATGACAGTGAGTCTTGAGGGGGGCACAGAGCTGAAGGCGCCGGGAGTCTCTTTCTCCACATGGTAGAGTCATGGAAACCCTTACAGAGTTGACACCAGAGCTCAGCTGCTAGATCAGGGTTGATCGGGCTGCAAGGAAACGCGGCCTTCTCAGGGAAAAGCCAGGTCAAGGAGAAGTAGAGCAGAGGGAGGATGGATATGGGAGAAATACAAGGGAAACTTTAGAAGCAAAGAACAGGACCTTCTCTGTGGGAGTCGGGGAGTCGCCAGGACCCCTGGTCTCCTTTGTGGTCAGTGTCCAGTCTCCTCTCAGCTTCCTTTACCCACACGATGCCATGTGGCCCAGCTCTGAGCCTGTGTGACTTTTCCCTACCAGTGCCCTGCAGTCTCACCGACAGTTTCCAAGGCCTGCAACGCTGACCAGCCAAACTAGGCCACCGGTCCATCCTTGGTCCAGGCATCCTTGGCCGGGGAAGCAGGGTCATCTCAGTACAAAAGGGTCACCTCGGACCCAGCAGGACTGGGAGGCATCTCTACAACAGTTCTGAAAGGGAGTGTGTTAATTTCCTGGGGCCGTCACAACAGATGACCACAAACTTGGTACCTTAAAGCAACAGAAGTTTATTCTCTCACAGGGGTGGGAGCCAGAAGTGCAAAGTCAAGCTGCTGGCAGGGTCCTGCCCCTCTGAAGCTTCTGGGGGAAGTGTCTGTTCCGTGCCTCCTCCAGCTTCTGGAGGCTCCCGTGTTTCTTGGCCTAGGGTCCCATCGCTCCAATCTCTGCCTGTCTTCACATCGTCTTGTCCTCTGTGTCTTTTCTCTCATGAGGATCACTCGTGGCTGGACTCAGACCTCACCCTAACCTATGCTGACCTTGATCTTGAGATCCTTAACTTAATTACATCTGCCACAACCCTTTTATCAAACAAAGATCACCATCACA
The DNA here is from genome assembly GCF_009829155.1 of Mustela erminea. Taxonomy (NCBI): domain Eukaryota; kingdom Metazoa; phylum Chordata; class Mammalia; order Carnivora; family Mustelidae; genus Mustela; species Mustela erminea. The sequence continues at coordinate 73,176,200 of NC_045622.1, forward strand.
GATTCTGGATGGACGTATTTGGGGGGGCACATCCAACCTGCTCCAGTGATAGTCCGACGTGGGGATCAGGCTGAAGGAACAGCATGAGCAAAGGACTGCCACTCAGGGGACAACGGCTCAGGGGACAACGGCGCTCCACTGCTCTGGGAGCCCGGGGCTTGCTGATGGCAGCAGTGGGACCTGAGCCTGGGTGGGACCGAACCGCAAGAGGCCTTCTGTATGTAACAGTAGCTTTGCCCTGTGGGCAGCAAGGGGCCCCTGGTGGCTCCTGAGCAGTGAAGGAACATCATATGAGCTGAGTTGTAGGCAGGCCACCCTAGGCACAGCATGGAGCTGCCTTAGAGGAGGACCGGGAAGAGGGAGATAGTTATTCAAGAAATAGTTGCAAAGCACGTATTTTGTGCAGAGCATGTTTCTGGAGACTTCGAATAAAACGATCAGGGACAGGAATTAAGCTGCTGCTACATTAGGGCTTAAAATAGAGGAAGGAGAATGGAAAAGAGGAAACTATCCCCCCATATTTACAATATTAATCAGTAATAAGAACTAAAAAAAGAAAACGAAGCAGAGAAATGGTTACAGTGCTTAACGAAAGGTTTTTATGCAGGAGGTTTAAGAAAGACCTCTCTGGGGGCACCTGGGTGGCTCAGTGGGCTAAAGTCTCTGCCTTCAGCTCAGGTCATGATCCCAGGGTCCTGGGATTGAGCCCCCACATCGGGCTCTCTGCTCAGCGGGGAGCCTGCTTCCCCGTCTCTCTGCCTGCCTCTCTGCCTACTTGTGATCTCTCTCTGTCAAGTAAATGAAAAAAGTCTTAAAAAAAAAAAGAAAGAAAGAAAAACAGACCTCTCTGATAAGGTGACATTTGAGCAGAGCCTGAAAAGAAGTGGAGGAGGGAGCCATAAGTTTTCTCAGGGAATGGTGTTCTAGGCAGAGGGAATAGAAAGTGCAAATGCCCCGAGGTAGCAGCATTTTTAGCAGGTTCAAGGAAGAGCAAGGAAGAGAGTATGGCTGCAGGCAGTGAGCAAGGGGAAAAGAAGGAGGTGATAGCATCAGGGAGGAGGTGGGGTTGGTCCCTTAGGACCTCTTAGGCTCTAGCGAAAACTTGGCTTTTATTCTGAGTAAAGAAAGGGTTTTAAACAGAGAAACAAAATCTGACGGAAATATATTAAAGAGATTATTCCGCAGGCAGTGTGGAAGAGAGATAGGAGTTCAGATGGGGCGAGTAGCAGTAGGTTACTGGAATCGTGGGGACAAAAGGTGACACTAGCTCCGAGCAGGGTGTTGGTGGTGGGCAGAACCAGCCAGATTCTGAATACACATTAAACGTGGCATTGATAAAATTTGCTGATACACTGCTGGTGGAGTCTGAGAGAAAAAGGAGAATAAAAACATGACTCCAAGGCTTGGGGCCTGAGCAACTGGAAGGATGGGGTTGTCGTTTACCGAGGTGGGGAGCCAAGGAAGCACTGGGGTGTGCCGGGTGGGGGCAAGAGGTTGGGGGCATGCTTTTCATGGGTGGTTTGGGACATAGGAAGTTACTGAGCTTGCTTTGTGCCCAGCAATACCTCCCAGGTATTAATTGTGTTGAAACTCACAGCAACCCCATGAGATGTGTGTGGTACTATCAGCCCCACTTACCAGTGAGGACACCAAGGCTCAGAGAAGTTAATTACCTTCTCCCACGGTCTCCCGGTGAGTGCGTTCCTGACTGCTACACAGGACTGTGGCTGGCTGTTTGAGAGGTCAAGGGGAAGAGGAAAGGCAAGGAATATTTGAGAGAAACACACTCAGGGGGGATGGTGATAGGCCCCCACCTGGCCTCCAGGTTCTCATCTAGACCTTTCGGCCTTCCAGAGAATCTCCTGGCTCTCCAGCCCAGCCCGATCTAAGATTCTCTCTTAGAGAATAAGATTCTCCATCTAAGATTCTCTCTTAGAGAATACCCTTAAGAAGGGGAAAGGAGCACACCTCTATCCTGACTTTAAGTGTGTTTTCCCTCATTCCCTCTTGTTCTGTTTTTGAAATGCCCGCTTCATTTCTCTCTACTTAAAAAAAATACACCACAGGGGGGAAAGAAATGACTTAGTGGAAATGTTTACATTTCCGGGCCCAAAGTCATTTCTCAATATTATTTTTTTAAAAAGAAAAGATAATGCAAAGTGGCTGAGGTTGTGCCTAGCCCGGGAGCCCTGAGCAACCGAAGGGGAGAGGCTGGGAGAGCCAGGAGGAGGGGGGGCTGCACCGGGCCTCGCAGACAGAACCTTCCTGGCAACGCTGCCTCCTTTGCTCTATTTGTTTGACTGGGAAGGATTGATTCTGGAGCTGCCTTTTTCTGAGGGCTTCTGCTGGGGACTCTGCAAAATGGGTCATGTCTCCCGTCAGCTTGGTGAGAGTTCAGATTAGAGGCCCCACCGGGCCCAGGCAGTGCCGTGTCCCCAGGATGCCCTGCTCCCGTGCCGTCCCCGGCAACCTGCTGCTTGTGTTGGAAGCTGTCAGGGGAGACAGCAGGCCGGTTATTCCTGGAAATCGGGGTCTGTGCAATCACACCAGTTGAGACCAAAGCAAAAGATTAATGAGAATTAGCGAGAGGTCTGCATTCAGGACTGAATTCTATAATTTTATCTGTTTGAGTTCCATTTAAGTACTCATAATTGCTCAGAGCCCGTTCAACAGAGAGGAAGGAGGGGGGCTGGCTCGCCTTATTGAAGAATTGGGAATAATTTGCGACCGGCTTCTTGGCAGCACAAGCCAGGCTCCTTTGTTTGGCTGTCAAGAACCTACACAGGCTTATTTGCTTTTTTTTTTTTTTTTTTTTATTTCAAAATGCATTGGATATTGGATACTGTCACGGACCAGGCTATTCGCTGGCTGCTTTCTCATTTGTTGCTTTATTTAATCCTCATCCTAATCTTGAAGTCTCAATCTTTAATACTCGCTTATAGATGAGGAAACTGAGGCTCAGAGAGTCCGCCTGCCCCAGGGACTCAGCTACTGAGTGTCAGGGTGCCGGGCTCTGTGTCTGGTGCTCCCCTCTGACAGCTACCTGCCCCCCCAACCACAATAGCACCTCTGTCTCTTCCAACTTTCCCTCTCTTACCTGCCGTCCCACCACCGCCTTCCCAGCCCTGTGTCTCTGCTCCTGGATCTGCTCCAAGCAGGTACCTGATGCGAGTCAAATCTGAATCCAAATCTCTGAGCCCTGCCCTGGCCCTGCTCTTACTCTAGAATAACACACCAGGGAGCCATAAAGGCCAGAAGAAGTGAAATTACCTCTGCTGGGAGCTGTGGCTCGCAGAACCCCATGGAAGTCCAGAGAAAGGCCTCCTACAAGACCTCGCTCTTGTTTCTGTATTATTACCCTGATGCTTTCTTGGCCTCAGTGCAGTCACAAAGTGGGCCAGCAGCAGGGCCTGACCTGAGGTCTTGCTAGAAGCCCAGAATCTTGGGTGCCACTCCAGATCCACTGAACAAGAAACTGCATTTTAGCAAGACTCCAAGGGATTCAGAGCATATACCCTGCAGCTGGATGGGCACTGTTGTAGCCGGTGTATGCCCTTCATACCCACAGCCCAGGTCCCAGACCAGGGAAGGGAGCAGAGGGCTGTACGCAGCTGGGCTCTATTCCCCTCCCCACTGGTGAGAGGCCCTCTCTTGTTTTGTGTCCCTTGGGGTTTGGTGAGGGCACAGTGGGAAAGTGACCCCAGCTTCACAGCCCTTCAGCTTTTACTCAGATGGGCCCCTGGGGCATGGACATGACCCCAAATCCTGACTTCTTTCCCAGATCTCCTTGTCTGCTTTTGGAGCTGAGAGCCCTCTTAGCCCAGAACAGAAACAGGATGATTCCTTCTTAGCTTTCCTGCTGCCTCTGAGCAAGGCCTGAGGACCAGTTCTACAAGGCAACCCTAACTGGTGAGAGAAGAGGCCAAGCTGGGCCAGCTGTCATTGGAGGTTGCAGCCCAAGGGTGTGGGTTCTGCAACAGATGCACTTGACCCCATCCTGAAGGCTTTCTGCCCCGTCAGTGGACTGTGCTTCTTATTCCAAAGACAAGAGTACGTGGCCTCAAAGGCTGACTTTTCCACTCACGGCTCAGCTCCTTTCCTTACAAGCCTCGGAGCCTCTGGTGAATGGGTATGGCCAGCCTGGGAACCCTGGTGGGGGATAAGAATGCAAACAGGTCCACTGAGTGGGATGTGAAAGGGGAAGCTCAGGTTACAGGCTTCTCATCACAGCATGGAAGAGATGCTTCATGTCAGAGGGAACCAAGGAAAAAATATTCCATGCCTTTTAGAAGCCTTTCAGCAGAGATTCTTCCACCCAGAGAACTGCCCGCCAAACCCTAGTGTTACTTCTTTACCATCCTTCGTTTTGACACTAGATCGGGGGCTAAATGCAAGAACTGCGATGGAGTGGGAGCTATTTCTCTCGAAATGCAGTATCTCCTCGTGTACCCAGATACCCAGAACTGCCCTGTTCTTCCATTTCACAGATGAGGAAAAGAGCAGTGACAAACACAGGGACCATGGCCAGTAGGAGCCAGTATTCAAATCTAGCTTCTGGTGCCTTTCTGCGTCACCCTGTTCTACTATGTTCAGCATCCCAACAGAGAAAATGGGCTCCATTCAGACTTTTCAGAGCTCCGTTGATCAAATAAAAGATCTGCGGTCCTTCTGGTGAGATGCATATTCTAACTGTAAAAACAGAGGTACATTTTCAAATGGTAAAATGCCGTTGAGCCCCCTGCCTCTCCTTGGGGACCCCACCCCATTCCCCTTCATGCCCTCTCCCGCACGGTACCCGGGATGCCAGCTGAAGACCGGCAGATGTCACTGCGAAAAGAAAGCACAAGAAAAGCAAAGCCTACTGCCCGGCCGTGCTTATTAGTGTGTGAACACAGTGATGCCCTTGACGTTTCTCAGAGGAAGGGGAGTGAAGGCCAAATCCACTTTGGCTCGTGAGCCCCTCTCCGCACAAAGGTTCGATTGAGGGGAGAGTGTCCGTTTATTTTGAGGAAACCAGTCCTGTGTCAGCCATGATCTGGGAGAGAAAAGATGTCCGTATGCCATGTGGACAGGTCCCATCACACATGTGTGTGCACGTGCACACGCACACACACACACACACACACAGTCTGGTTGTATGGACACTAGGATATAAAAACTCTCCTGTGAGAAACAGTTTCATCACTCTCTTCTGTGGCCAGCTCTGTTGGTTTCCTACTGCTACTGTAACAAATTACTGCTAACTTTGTGGCTTAAAGCAACACAAATATATTATCTTCTGGATGTCAGAGTCTAAAATCAAGATGTCAACAAGGCTTTTGGAGGCAATAAGGCAGACCCTTTCCTTTCCTTTTACGGTGTCCTTAGGCTTCCCACATCCCTTCTCTGGAGCCCCTGGCCTGCAATCTGTCCCATCACTGGGACCTGTGTCTTCACGGCTCCTTACCCTCTCTCGCTCGCCCATATCTCTCTTCCATCTTTAAGGACCCTTGTGATTACAGTGGGTCCACCTGGATAATCTAAGATTATCTCCCTATTTTAAGATCCTTAACTTAATCACACCTGCACAATTTCTTTTGTCATGTAAAGTAACATCTTGGGGGGGTTGCTCAGGGAAGTAGGTCATGGAGATCTCTAGAGGGCCATTATTCTGCCGCACACACCAGCACAGGCCTTGGTAAAAGCAGATAACACATGAGGTTGATTAACGAATTAATACACTGCAGGCATATTTTGGTCATTTGCATTACTACCAAAAGGACAGCAACTGATTGCAAATACAAAATTGGGACAAAGATTGAAGTTGACAAAAGGAAGAGGAGAGGAGGGAGAGAAGGGCCTTGCAAAAGACATCAGGAACAAGTGTGTAGAAACACAAGGAAGACTTGCAGAGGAAAGGGAGAGAGATCTGAAGGAGGGTTGAGGGATGGAACGGTGCTCCAGATGGAGGGGACAGCTCGGGCACAGGCCTAAATGCAAGATGGGGCCTGGAACGGCTCGATCCTGTTGGTGCTGGTGCTGGTGGTTTGCAGGCTGGGCTCCCTGGGTAGACACTGAGCTCTCTGAAAGCCTGGACTGTGTCAGCACTTCCTTACAGCCCTGAGAGCTTAGCAGACCGACCCCTGCAGGCCTCCTCCAGCCTTAACTAGGGAGGCTGTTACCATTCAATATGTACGATTAATTGAAAAATTGGTTCTCAGCCATGTGAGCCTCTGTGCTCTCAATGATTCTACTCCTGCTCTGCTTTCAAAGCCCGAGTGGAAGGGAGAGGGCCCCGTTGAGGCTGTCCTCAGGGGCTGTGGTACAGAGATTTAAACTTGGCCTCAGTCATGGTCAGCTCAAGCCCAGCAGCATTAGCAGCTAACCTTACAGACCTCTTACCACTCGTCTTCCCAGCAGTCCTGCAGGCCAGGAACTAGTCTAATCCTCATTTCACAGCGGGAACACTGAGGCAGGGGCCTCCTCCTCGGACGCCCCCAAATCAGGTCTGACACTTGCTCCTTGACGCGCTGCCGTCTCCTGGCCAGCAAGAGGCCGTCCTTTGTGTGACAGCAGTGACGTCCTCAGGGACATGGGTGAGGGTGACGGGGAATGTTGAACTCTCCATCTGGGGGTTTTGCCAGGGAGCTCCTCTCAGCTCCCGAAATAAATCCCTTCTTTATTCCATCTGCATGAGTTTAATTCAGTCATCTTTTCTCTTCATGATTCAACTTGATTCCAAAAAGGAGGTGAGGAAGCTTAAAATACATAAGTTAATGCAAGGTAGTAACCTCCAGGCAGTCAAGAAAGTCAGAGGAAAGGAGGCAGAGGAAGAGAGAGGAAATCAGGAAATTGTTTCCAAGGCGATGAATGCCATGAGCTTGGACGTGCTGCGTGGGTGTGGGCTCTAACTGCGGCTCTGAGCTTTCTCTGAAACAGACTCTCAGAGTCCCAGAAGTCTCTGACCGCTTTATAACATGAATATAACACAGCCCTCCCCCCCAGGTAAAATGCCTTGTCGCTGGGAGACCTTTGTCATCGCCTGCCTACATCCCGTTCTCCAATGGTAGCCTTCAGTTTTAGAGAGGAAGCCCAGAGATCAACCAGTTTAAGAACAGATGTTGGCATTTATCCCTGTAGTTCTACTGGTTGGATGGTTGGATGGACAGACAGACGGATGGATGGATGCAGGGGTGAGAGCCCGAGTCTCCCTGCCTATGTGCCTGGACATGAAGTACCACTTCGGGCTCAGGTCTGCCCCTTCCCAGATCAGAAAGACATAGCTGGAAAAGTTCCCCAAGGGACTGAGGTCCACCCAGTGACTGAGCTGAGGCTGTGAATGGAATCAGAGGCCTTAGGAAAAGAGATGTGTTTTTAATTTTTCTTTTTTATTATTGTTCTGAATATGTCTTCCTGTTTCTTTTCCCAGCCTGTTTCTGCATCAGACAGGCCTTGGGTATGGGTGGATCTCCTGGAAAGTGCTGCCCTTGGCCTCCCAGGCTTAGCCTGTCCTGTTGTTTACTCTCTGATGGGGAGCTGGCTATCCCCTGCCCTGTCCAGGCTGTAGTCACGAAGTCAGGATGCAGTGGGAGGGCATCTGAGATCCAAGCCAGGGCCCTACCAATAACCTTCCCTTGGACTTGAGGGGTCGCTACAACTCTCCAGCTGGCTTTTGCTGGGTTGAAGCAATTTTTATGGTTGTTAAGAGCCAAGCAGCCAGCATTGGAATCGCTGCTGTTAACGGGCTGTGTGACCTTTGGAATGTTAGTGAACTCTGCTGTGCCCTTGTTTTACCAATGATTATATATTACTTACCTCAAAGGTGAGGAATGAGGATTAAATTAATTAATTCATGAGGAGTTATTAACATGGTGCCTGGTCCATGGTAAGCAACTCAATAAATGTGACACAAGATGGCTAAAAATTGCCCCCAATTGCCTTGCCCACCTATTAGATTTGCTGTAAAACTCAAATTAGCCATTCACTCACGCGATAAATAATTAATAAGCGTTTTCTACCTGCCCCACCTGGCCCTAGGGCCTAAAGGTGAGCCGCCTGCCTTTGGGGCCCTTTTGTAAGAGGACTCTGCAGATGCAGGTTGTCCACACCAGTGGGAGGGGGATGGTCTCACCCACATTTGAGCCTCTGAAGCAGACGTCTTTAAAACGGGGTCCTTCTTCAATTGGAGTTTATGCAGAACCCCAGTTGGTAAAACCAGCAAAAATCCCTGGCAGCTCTGACTGGAGGGGGCCCCAAGGGGGCTGAAGTGGGGGGAGGGGTGACACTTTCAGGCTGCTGGGTCTGTGCCTCTCCACTCCATCCCCAGCCCTGGGGGCCCGGAAACCCTTAGGCTACTTAGAACACCGGTGGAAACCCTTGGACCTGGAGTGCCTTATGTCTTTCTCTGAGTTCCACACATTTCTCTCTCTTTCTCTCTCCCTTCTTAATTGTAATGCTTATTTTTAGAGCAGTTTTATTTTCATAGCAAAAATGAGGGGAATATCCTCCCCACATATAGGCAGCCTTTCCTGCTATCAACTTTCTGCATCAGAGTCTTTGGAGCTACATTATCGCCCCAAAGGCAGAGTTTCCATTAGGATTCACTCTGATTGGTACTCCATTATCTTTTAAGCATACATCCCATCAGCATGGTGGGTACACGTCTGAATGCTGGGGGCCCCAGGCACCCAGCTCCATGGGCCAGGTGGCAGATGTCATGCTGAGTGGAGGGGCCTGTAGCTTTCCTCTTCTCCTTAGAGCCTCTGTCTGGCATTTCCCTTAGCTCCTTTTATACAATGGATTATGATCAGAACTTCCCTCAATGCCTATGTGCCCTCTGTTTTTTGGAACTTTTACTTAAAGACCCAACCGGCCACCATAAAATTCTCATTTTTAACATCCAACACGGTCCTCTCCTTTGTGACTTCTGGACAACCTCCTGGACCATCTCTTCATGTTCACAATAACGTCCAAAAGAAAACCCTAATAGAGTCACCAGGTGTCTGCATGCCCCAAGCTGAGGAAAACTCAGAATTCATTGCCTGACAGGCTGGGAGGGTTAGTGCCCACTTGACTGGCTGACTTTCTTGACAATAAATACCTACTATATGCACACACACACATGCACACATGCACATGTGCACACATGCACACACGTGTGCGCGCACACACACACATGCACATGCACATGCACACACACAGAGTTTTTCAGCACTTAAATGGATTTACATTCACATTTAAACTCCACTTGGGAAATTTTCCTCAGCTGTAAAATGGCACCCCCTCATATGGTTGTTGTGAAAGTCAAACAAGATAATGCATGTAAAGTGCTCAGGCCGGTATCTGGCACGGAGTGAATATTCAATTAATATTAGTTGTTTTCATACTTATTGCTATTATAAATGCATTTCATACACATATTATCAAATATTTCTGAAACATACAGTGTTATAAGGAAACAGCTCGGAAAGGGACAGCGTCAAAGGTGACAATGGAATGCTTCGTGTCGTTAGTGGTATTGGGCACTTAATCACACTGACAGCCTTCGTGTATTAAAAGGCTGTAATGTGCTGGGCACAGTGCTTCAAAAGTGATGTCAGTGAATCTTCCCGAAGCAACCATTGGGGTAGGCTTGTGGTTTTTTGGTGTGTTTTTGTTTTTTCCTTTCAGGAAATTGAAGCCATAAGCCTATCAGCTGTAGGCTGCAACTGCCTCTGTATCAGCCACTGTCCACCCCTCCCCCGCTGTCGATACAGCCCCTGGCCCGACCCCACCTGTGCTCTGAGCTGTGTGTGTTCATGGTCCCCACTTTCTCTGACAGCCCACACAGCTACACAGCTCAGGGCCATCTCTCCTAACTGCAAAATTTTTATAAACAGCACACAGTGGAAACATTGGCACGGTGTTTTTCCCTATTTTCCAAAATAGAGCCCTGCACACAGTGGATGTGTCCACATGTAGTTCCGTGTGTCCCTGTCGGGGTCCAGAAGCCCAGGGCATGTGGCGTCCGGGTATTTCTGTGCGTGTGTGTTTTTAGTGTGGGCCCGCCTCTCTTGATCAGTATTCAAAGATAACCGTTTCTGCGTCTGTGGATGTGTGTGTGTGTGTGTGTGTGTGTGTGTGTCTGGTGTGTTGTCGCTGTCGATCTGCGGGCTGCTCTGCCTCCCCCGGGCAGTGTCCACAGGCTCACTCCTCCCCGTGTGTGTGTGTTTGGAAGCCTGGGGCCATGCCCACCTCTCTCCCAAGGGTGTCCACAGACGCGTGTAAACGATCCCTCTCTTCTGTTGTTGAGATTTTCCTAGGACACGTTGGCCGGCAGAGCAGGGGGAGCCGGGAGAGGGAATGTTTAGTCTGGCAGGCCGGCCACAGGAGACTCCCTGTGGAGTACCCAGGCAGGGCGAGCTGGGTCCCAGGGCTGCTCCGAGTGCCCCGGTCGGTGGGGAAGACAGGGTTCTCGGAGGGACAGGGCGCTCCTGCTGGGGCAATGCTGGGCTCACGATAGCTCCTCTAGCAGGAGGGGCAAGCCGGCTCTTAGGCAACCCCAGTGCCACTGAGACGGGTTCCTTAACTTCTCTTATTTTCCTTTGCTTGGTTCTTTTCAGTCCTCCGAAGAATGGGTTTTTGTGCTGGATTAAAGCTGGATGAGCACCGGGATGAAGTCTGGGGTCTGGCAGAACTAGGACTGAATGCTGGCTCTGTCATAAACCAACCACATCATATGGGGATGGGGATGGTTACTAAATTTCTGAGCCTCAGTTTCTTTATCTGTGAAACAGGTATAAAAACAGTGCATTGCAGGCTTGTTTGGGAGGCTACGTGGTAAGATCTGTGTCAAGCCCTTTGTAGGTTCTCTATCACTTCTTGTCCCCCTTTTCTTTGTGGAATTCTCTGGATACCAGCTTGATGACCAGACCTGCAGGGCAATGCCATGAATTTCTAGCAGAAGAGCTATTTATTTCTGGTGACGTAGTTGAGGGACAGAGAGGAAGGCTCAGCTTTGCAAATGGCTTCTTTTGACTTGTTATAAATTGAGTTTAAACCCTGGCACTTGATGTTAGTGGGTATTAGGAGGGCATTTTTGGAGGATGGTGGCAGCTGGAGGAGGCGCAGGATGGAATTTTGGCAGAAGGCACGCACCTGCCTTCCCGACAGAAGTGAGGTTTCTGAGCTGGTGACCAGCCCATGGGAGATCATCAGGCTGTTCCTGGACTGGTAGTCGGGGTGACAGGCTACTTGCTGCATCACTGTACAAGGCTCTGGTGCTAAGAGGAACTGTTCTGGGCAGTGGGCATTCCACACTAAACAAGACAGATACAACCACTGTCCTCCAGCCACTTCCCCTCTTGCAGATGAAGACACAAAAAAGACCCCGCAGGAACCAAGAAAACTCGTATCAGCTAGTTTCCAGAACAGCAAGTGCTATGAAAAAGATTAACTATGGTAGTTGTGATAAAGAGTGAATGGTGAGATGTAGGGTGCCACTTAGATAAGGTGGTCCTGGGAAAGGTCCTGAGGAAATAGCTTTGGTTCAGACCTGAATGATAAAAAGGCAGCAAAACAAAGATCTGGGGTGGGGGTGGGAAGGAGGAGGAGCTTCTAAAGTCCTCCTCTTCTTCAGAGTCCAAGTTCAAGTCCTTACAGTGGGCTGTCAAAACTCTGTACAGACTAACTTGCTCCTCTGTTATTCTCCCCCAGATCATTCCTCTCCAGCCATACTGGCACTCAACCACCTCAGGGCCTTTGCACTTGCTGTCTGTTCTACCTGGAGCATATTCTCATGGATAGTCACCTGGCTAACTCATTCCTTCTTTCAAGTCTTGCTTAAAGATCATCTTTTCCATGGGTTCTGGATTCTTTCTTACCCTGTGCTCTTTTTTCTCTTAGTCATCATCTTCTAATATTTAATTTACTTATTTATCCTTTATTGTCTTTGTCTCCCTTGTAGATAATAAGACACATAAGGGCAGGTATTTTTGTTAGGTTTCATTCTTTGATGTAAACAAGTACCTAGAACTGTGCCTGGGATATTATTAGGAGTTACTTAATAAATATCTGTTGGACGGATGATGGATGAATAGATGGATGGGTCCCTGGTGACTCAAGACTCACCCTTATCATCAGGAGAAGCAGTGGATACTGTCTGAATCTCTACCATGGGCCCAACCATTTGCTAAGCTGTGGCAATGGGAAGCCCCAGATTTGATACAGAGATAGGACTGGACCAAGAAAAATCAGCTGAAAAAAACCTCGAGTCGTGTTGAAGAGAACAGGGCACGGAGAGGAGTTACATGGTTCGGGGACCATGAGAAATCTGAAAAGGGGAGAGTTAGGGGAGGGAGAGGGACAGAAAGAAGTGGAGTAAGGAAGAGGATGGCCTCCCTGGAACCGAGGGGAGAGCTCCATCTTTCCATCTTGGGTAGAGCTGAGGGGCTGGGGTGGCAGGAAGAAGATGGAAAGATCCACCACAGACACATACATGTGCGTACACACACACACACACACACACACACACACACACACACAGCCCTGACCATACATTCTTAAAATGCAGTCTCAAATGTCTGGCTATAGAAGCACACTGATGTTCCCACAGACCTGAATTCATATCCTGTGTCGTCTTCTTACTCGATATGTATCCTTTAGCAAGTGACCTAACAGTTCTGTGCCTTGTCTCTGATCCTGGGCGAAATATTCCCTACTTCATGAGAGTATTATAAGGCTAAAATGTGATAATCTGATCACTGAAAACAGGCTTTGGAGTCCGGCTCATGTTCAAATTCTGGTTCCAACTTTTGCAAGCTGTGTGTCCTTGGGAAAGAGACTTAACCTCTTTGTTTCTCAGGTTTTTTTTTTTTTTTCATTGTAAATGGAAATCACATCAACCTTATAATAAAGTTATGGAGATGAGATGAGACAATAAATGGAAAGTGTAATATGTGTCATTTATGATATGAAAAGGGTCAGCGCATAGTAGGGCCTGGCACTTAATGGGCCCTGAGGTGCTAAAAAGATATTTGGAAAAGGTGAGGCTGGCTGAGGTATATAAGATCAGTTGGGGGCCAAGAGGCTCACGCACCTGCTGTGCTGGGCTAGGACTTTGTGGTCTCAGGGACCATGCCGGCGTGGGAGTGGAAGGTTGTCCATGGCGCAGTCCCCTGGCCACGAGCCACAGGAGCTGCTCCGACCTACACAGTCCCAGTTTGTGCAGGGGGACAGAGTGCCCCAGACTCTTCCATGTGGCCTTTTCCCAAGTGGAAAGGTTGATCACCATTGTCTCTAAGGTCCCCTGCCTCGGTTCCAGCCTACCCATCTCCCGGACTTCCTAGCAGAGAGCCCAGCATAGAAGGAAATCTGGTAAGAGAGCAGGTCCCCTCCTGGGCTTCGGTCCCCCTGTCTGTGCCCTAAGGAGGAGGGCTGGAGGGGGATATTGGTTCTGCCTGCAGGGTTGAGCGCTTGGGCTCCAGAGTCAGGGAACCCCAGGGCCAATCTCAGCTCTACCTGGGCCTTGTTGTACAAGTTCCTTAACCTGAGCTTCAATTTCTTCATCTGTCCAAACGAGATCATGGTAATCCTAGCAACCATGGCTGTAAGGAGGCCTAAGTGAGTTTATTCCTGTGAAATGTTCTGCACGGGGCTGGCGCATGGCAAACACCCAGTAAATGATGGCTCCTTTAATCACCCCGGGAGGCTCTCCTGTTGCTGACACTCTTGGAGCCGGTGTGTCTCCCTCCCACTCTGCCCCGAGGGTTTGGCTCCCTGGATGCTCCCTGTCCTGGCCAGGAAGCGCCTTACAGCCCAAGACAAGGGAGTTGGACTCATCAGGCAGGAGAGGAGCCAGTGGACATTATGTTCCTTCCCAGGAATGGGAAAGTGGGAATGTTCCTGGGCAAGGACTAGGGCTCTGGGGCGAGCTCACCCGGGAACATCCTCCCCCCATTCCCTGCTGCCCTGAGCCCTGCTGGCCGGCCGTGCTGAACCCCGTGGGGAGGCAGGCGCATCAGAGGCGGCCGGGCCTGCCTCAGACTCCTGGCACATCTATGCACGCACACACTCAGTTACAGATATCCCCACAGTCCTACACACATGCGGTGACACACACCCACGTCCACATGGCCATGTGCTCATCTGTGTTCTTGTGGACACATGTAACCCACAGATCCTGAAGTTCGGGCCCTATTCGCGCGCGTGCACACACACACACACACACACGCATATACAGGGCATTTCTTCATTCCCACATGCCTACCCACACCCACAAACACACTTCGATTTACCCGCATGATCACCTGGGGATTGGCATAAATGTGAATAACAGAAACACGCACACACGTATCCAGGTGCACCAAACTCCCTGGCCTTCTAGCCTTCTGGCAGCATCTGTCACGATACTCTCCAAATCAAACAGCTCACGCCCTGTCCCCTCTACCCTGAGAAGCAGCCTCTCCCCAGTACTCCCAGACGTTCACCTGTTCTAGCCCAGCGCATCGGTCTCCTGACCTCGTTCTCAGCACCCCCTCTCCTGCCCCATCATCCATCCTCATTCCACAGGGTCACTGAGGTTCTTGCGGCCCCAGACTCCTGTAGGAAGTACAGGAGGAGGCAAAAACAGCTCTGTCTTCTCAGAAACCAAGTGGCCGTTTGCTGTCTCCCTGTCCACATATGCCTCCTGCTCCATGCCGGGGCTCTGTCTTCCTTTCCCTTGTCGGCCTCCTCTCTCCCACGCCATTTCTGAGCCCTTGCTCCCAGGGCCGCTGCCCTGTCTTCACCCACCCCTGCCTCTGGGCCTTCCAGGGAGCAAAGCTCAAATGTCATTTTAGGCAGACCCATTTTCCCCTCTCTCGTGTTTCTCCTTCCCCTGCCAGGCCAACGATCGGAGAAGCCATCAAGGCATTTTCCTAGAATATTAGTAAGAAGAATAGTGATGTCAACAATAAAGCCCTGTAGAGCAACTCCCCCAAGGTTAATCGTGTCTCTAAAAGAAGGAAGAAGTAGATGCTGGTGGTGTTCAGTATCTATGGTATTTTTTCTTATGTACACACATATACACAAACACACACATACTCACGTACACACTCCCACAGCAGTCTTAGAGAATTAGTTCTCTTTTTCCTGCTCTCCCCCCTTCTCCCTCCCATTTTCACAACAGTTGCTGGAAAGGGGGAGGCTGAGCCCCTAAATAGATCCTAGAAAGGCAAGGTGGGCTCAGGTAGGAAGGACAAATCCTGGTAGCAAAGGGGACGTGGCAGAGGCTGAGCCGATCTGTTTCGGGTAGTTCCAGGGGGTTCCATCATCACACGAGGCACTTTCCTGCCTCGCACTGTTTGCTCTCAGCGCCTCCCCTGTTATGGTGCCACCAACGGTCCCAGCTTTGCTGGTCCAAGCATCCCCTTTTCAGAAGCCCCCACCCCTGTCCTTCCAGGAGGACTCTCCCATTCTATACTCCTATGGGCTGTCATGAGCACTTGGGATAAGGTTTCCTCCACCTCCTGGGTTGTGGCTGCCATGGGGGCCCTCTCTCTGTCTCCCCAAATCTGTTGTGAGCTCCTGAGGAAAAGGGCCCATGTTCCCCTACCTTGGAGCCCCTAATAGAACCACATAGCCTGGCACAAAGAACACTCAATAAATTACATATCTTTATCTTCATTTCTCTGGATCTGTCTGTGATAAATATCTACACCATCTCCATCCATACTCCTCTGCGAAGTAGTTTAGAGCAGGGAAGGCTGCCTGGTCCCCCCAAAGGTCCTCCACCTGAACAACGGGAAGCCTGATTTCTGGGTCTGCCTCTACCACTTACGGGCTTTTTGACGCTGGACAGACCATTTCGCTTTTTCAGATCTCTGTTTTTTCATGTTGAACAAGGAAAGACAGGAGTGGAATGAGGACAGTGGTTTTCAAACTGGATTCTAAGGAACCCTAGGGTTCCAGAAAGATATGACGGAGAGCGCGGCAAGAATGGAGGAAGGCAAAGGCCACTGGCTGGGGCTGAGCTACCAGGGCGGCTCCTCCTCATTCTGTTTTGTCCACTACGGTTCCGTACAAGATTACAGTCTGACAAAGGGTCCTGTTGCTAAACAAGGAAAAGGAGAACTGTAAAATGCCAGCCTCGATGCTGCGACCGGGTCTTTCCAGCTCTGACAAGCCAGGATTTGTCACCTCTATCACCCCACAAAATGCCCATGTAGAGAGAAAGCAAAAATCATTCTTCCTTTATGGATGTAGGGCTCTCTTTCCTTCTGTTTCCGAAGTCGGTGACCACCTTTACCTCCCCACCAAGACTAGGGTGCTCCTAGAACCTCCTCTTGCCCAACGTCCTCACGTAGCAAATGAGGACACTTGAGAACGTCACTCTTGGGGTTTCTAAGGAGACTTGTATTCAGTGAGGGATGAAGGCAAAGCCTCCCCAGCCTAGAGCATGGCCCCTGGAGAGTGGTGGCTCTGGTGACCCCTGGAGTCCCCGGAGCCTCTCTGGGCGTCATGCCTGGCTCGTGTCTGGGGTTTGCCACCCGAAGGTGAAGATGGCTCTGTGATTAGGAACCAGTGTGTGCTGTGAGACATCTAATTAGCCATCGTCTTCCCGGGAGACAGCTCAGTTGTGTAATTTTTATTTCCATATTTTACACACCCTCCATCAGCAAAAGAGACCCGAGCCAATCTTTCACCAGCCTCACTGTTTGTTTGCATTCCAGCTGTGCCAGTGGCCCCTTTCTCGTCTTTCCACCGTTCCCACCCACCAGGGAACTTGCCTCCTGGCAGACAGGGTAGAGGTGCAGGCAATAACTCTGACATGTTGCTTCAAAGACCCATCTCCAAGACCAGCACACTGAGAGCAGCCGTATTGGTTGGATTTCCTGTTTGTCTGGCTCGGGGGAGGGCGACTGCATACCCATGTACTGTAGGGAAGGGGTGTATGGCATGGAGGACACTAGGTTCGACATCAAACGGGACCCACGTTTGTCTAGCAATTTCTTTTTTTTTTTTCTTTAAAGAATTTATTTATTTATTTGACAGAGATCACAAGTAGTCAGGCAGGCAGAGAGAGAGAGAGAGAGAGGAGGAAACGGGCTCTCTGCAGAGCAGAGTCCGATGTGGGACTCGATCCCAGGACCCTGAGATCATGACCTGAGTCGAAGGCAGAGGCTTAACCCAGTGAGCCACCCAGGCGCCCTGTCTGGCAATTTCATTCACCTCTCAGAGCCTTGGCCTCCTTCTCGGTTACACCGGGAACCTAGTGCCTTTCATTAGGAGGCTGTTGCAAGGCTCTTTCCTTCAACACGTAGGCCCTGGGTTCCTCTGGATGAAAAGATTTGATGGAAGAGCTTTGCAAACCGAGAGTACTGTCTCGATGGGATTATTCTCACAATTTCCGTCTGCCCTCGATTATTCAAGGAGGTTTTATCAAGTTTCAATTATCCAGACTCGTTATTATGAGAATATTAGACTGGCCAAGCCCTTCCCGCCTGCTGTTGCCTGTCTTGTGGTTTTCATCTTGGTCAGTTCAAAGAGGCTGATTCCTTGGAGCAAGCCCAGTAGGGAGAGACGTACATCCTGAGGTTATTATCGATGGCAGTTTTTCTCTCCCATTGGGATACACACTCAACCTCTCTCTTACTTGGGCAGCTAAGTAAGACTCGATAGGTGCTATAAAAGAAATATAAGTCAGATTCCTGACTTCCACGGAATCTATCTAATCGGGAGGGCAGAGATCCTGTAGCAAGCACTGTTTTTATGAGCAAAGTACTTCATGGACAAAACACTTATCCTCATACACTTCTCATCTGAATCTTTTAAGTGGATATTATGAGTCCCACTTCACATCCAAGAAAACTGAGGCCACATAGATGGTAAGTGGGGCAGCGTGAATTTGCTACCTCCCTTTGACACTGCACCGAGACTGCCCTGTGTCCATCTCCCTCTCCAGATTCTGAGCTCCTCGGGGTCAGGAGGATCTCTTCTCATCAGAGTGCCTGGTAGAGGCCCCCTCTTCAGATGCTGACCACTGAGCTAGCTCATTCGGAGGCCCAGACTCCTCCCAGTCTCTCTGCATTCCCCTCCCCTCCTAGTCACATCCCAGAAGGACCTCTGCCTTCCCGATCCGCCTGCCAGCAATTCAAGGGCCTCTGCACAGCTGCCAGGTTGTTGAGGCAAGCGAAGGCTTGACCGGGGCCCGGGGCTCCTGGCCGAGCTCCTGGATCTGTCTTCCCAGACAGAGGGGGAGGGCCCTGGCATGCGGGACCCTGGGCCCTTACCTGCCAGCAGGGCCGGGGGCCACTCACCCTGCCAAGAGGCTGCGCCACTCACAGCCGCCAGTGGAGACAGAGCCCGGGAGGCCTGGTCAGCGGTGGCCTGGGGGTTGAGAAATGTGCTGGCTCCAGTCTGACTCCTTCATCTGAGAAACAGGGGAACCTGACCCAACAGCTCAGTGTTTGTTTCTCCAGAGTCTGGAGCAGCCATACAAATCAGGCCTGGGCCCGGGGGAAAAGTGACCTGTTTCTTTACTCTGTCCTTCAGCCCATGTTCAACAGGCTGCTGCCAGCAGAAGACTTCTAAATGTTTTGCTCGGACCAGGACTCATGTGCAGGCCTCATATCTGTGCAGGGCCCAGGCCTTGGGTGTCCCGGAGGAACTAGGCATATCTCACTTCTGCGTTTTCCCACTGAGATGCATTGAGAGGTGTCCCTGCTCAGAAGACTGACAGGCCTGGGTTGGAGTTCAGCTCTGACAATTACCAGCTGTGTGGCCTTGGGCAACTCACTTAACTTCTCTGAGCCTGCTTCTTTATTTGCCAGATGGGGATAATAACAGCAGACTTCCAGAGTTGTGAGGACAGATACACCGAAATAATACATTTAAATTGCCTAGCACATGGGAGATGCTTTAAAAAGCTACACTCCTTTCTCCTTGCCCACGATGCCAAGGCTTCCTGACTTTCTCTTGCCTCTCACCTGTGTCTTCAACATGCAGAAACCCCTGAGCTCTGGCTTCTACACCAACCACAGTCTAGCAAGTTTTCTATGTGGGCTCCCACACAGCCTGGGCTACTGCATCTCACTGTGCCCCTATTGTCCTCAACACATACAAGGGAGGGAATGTCCATTACCAAGAAACAGCCCATTCACAAATCTATTTGTTAACATACTCCATCCATCCATTCATCAAACATTTATTCACTTCTACCCTGGGAAGGGACCCCGAGAATGCAGACGTGAACAAGACACAGTCCCTGCCCAGAATCTAGTTACTGGAGCAGGTGGACAAAAGAAGAGGTAAGATTCCATGGGTAGGCAACATTAGTAGAAGAAAAGTACAGAATTATGGGGTACTTCAGAGATGAGGCTCCTCACTCACCCTGGAGAACCAACGTAGGCTTCCCAGAAGAGGTGAGGCTAGAGTTTAGCAGGGCAATTAGGGGTTTTCTAGGCAGAAAATAGAGAGAAAGATGTTGTAGGGAGAGAAGACACACACACACAATGGCCTATGGGCTAAGAGAACATGCACATGAATTAGAATGTGCCAGCTACCATGACAAATTTCCCCAAGTGTCAGTGATGTCACACAATCGAGCTCTGTTTCTTGCTATTGCAAAAGGTCCAGCACTGGTGTTCCCTGCTGGGTCGTTCTAGCTACTCTCTTCCCAAGATGACTCAGGAACCCAGCACCTTCTATCTATGACCCTGCCATCCTTTAGAGCCTCAAAATCCATCACTGTTAGCCATGGCCCCAGGAGGAATTTGCCTTTTAGCAAGTACAAAGTAGTATCTCCATCAGCCTGGGTGAAAATTTTCGAAGAGTTGAGGAAAGTCGGAACAAATCAGGTAACCAAGAAGCAAGAGACGCTGTTGTACTAGGCAGCAAGACCAGAGCGTTGCAGGTGAGACACGCCAAGCTTAGGAGTCTGGATTTAATCCTGAGTGTAGTGCAGAGTCATCAGAAATGTTGAAGCAGGGGAATGATGTGATTGGATTTGCTTTTGAGACTAATTACTCCAGCTGCAGTGTGGAGGAGAGATTGGAAGAGAGAAATTGGGGGCAGTGGAACCAGTAAAAAAGGCAGTCTGGTGATCCGGGCAGTCTTACCTTAAGGATAGCAGGCAGGTGGGGGCTGGCAGGAAGCCAGGGGGTCAGAAGTTGTCCTAAGAGGCTGTCTGGGTCATCGATTGGGATCTGCATCGCTGCAAAGCTTCAAACAGCTTTTGGGTCCATATCTAGTTCAATGGCTAATTGAACCTCATGCTCGTGAAATTAGAGTCAATACAGGGCAGCTTCTTTGAGTGCTGTTCCCACCCGCCTGAGTCTCATCTATTAGGGACGTGGTCAATAGATGTGGACAACACATTTGCCAGCTCCTGAAGGAATCAGACATGTTTGTGTTGTTCTCTGAACATCTGCATCTTTCTATCTGGGTCAGGCTCTGTTTTCCAAGCCAGTTTCTCAATACCTTTGTCTCCCCTGAGGGAAGCAAGGAATTGCCCTGAGTATTGCTGGGAAGATGGAGATTTGCTTGCTTTTGGAAAGGAGCTCTGGATCCACAGCTGTCTGTCCTCCAGAAGACCCCCTGTAACTCAGGGGCACATCACCAAGAAGGGGCTCTGTTGCCTATAGTCCTTGAGCCCAGGAGGCTGTTCGTTTGCTTCATGCTGGGAAAAAGTAGAGATCCAAGTCCCTGCAAGCAGTTCTTTTCTTGAAATCTTTGGGCCTTTTACTTCTCTGAAGGATGCTAGAATTTCAGGTTGTCCCACACCTTTTGGACTAAAATACAAGACCTGGTCGGTCCAGATCCACATGTATAGACCCACACCCTGTAAATGTGGCAATGAGTTTCCTCTTTAAAAAGGGGAGCTTCAGCACTGCAAGTTGAAAATATTCAAGCAGGTCAAATGTGGTCCAGAGCAGCCCAGCCATTCCCAGCGGAGGCTTCTTTGAGGTAGCAGGTGGAAGGACTTCCAAGCCTCCTTGTTTGTTCTGTCTATCCAGGAGTTGGGCTTTGGTCTCCTGGCTACATGAAGGGCCATGACTTCTAGCCTCTGTGTTCTCCAGCTATCGGCCTTGCATCTGCCTTCAGTCTCTGCCTTAGTCCCAGCTTACCTCTGTACTCATGACCCCCTGAATCTGTTCCCTTTCCCAACCGAGCCTGCCCATACACATGTAAGGTGATCGGGGGTCCTCAGTAACTGGTGGGGGTTTTGTTCTCTTTGTTTCCAGGAGACTTCTTAGGCTAGACTAGCAATTTGGCTTTTATTTCAGTAACAAATTTCTGATGAAATAAAAGTAGCTATCATTTATTGAATACGTACTGTGTGCCAAACATTCTATATATGTTATTTTATGAAGTCATCCGGTAATCCTGGGGATACATATGGCTACCCCACTTGTATGGGATGCTTATGGGATTGTATGCTTCATGTCCCCTTTTCCAGGAGCCCCTTCTGCAAATCTATAGTGTTTCAGCAGGAGCTCCCTGGTTTCCACAGGATCCCCACCACTGGCACCCTCATAAATGATCTCAGGGTAAGCACGTGACAAAGGTGTCACCAGCTGCTTCCCTCCCTGGGAAGTCTGGTTCTGGGACTGAAAGAAGGAGATCCTTTTCTCTCTCAGTGTCTGAGCAGTAATGAGTAAACTACAGGGACCTTCTGTAACCATGCTTTCTACCACATGAATCAAAAAAACAAGCCTTGGGCTTGAGAAAGCAAAACTTTCTGGAAGCAATAATGTGGTAGAGTGAGATAGATGTGGTGGGGTGAAACCGACCCGGCTTTGAAGCCTCGCTTTGTCAGTTACTAACCATGTGGTTTGGACCAATGATACTAATCCTACTATTATCCAACACTTATTGAGTCCTTGCTACATACCAGGCATTGTTCCAAATGCCTTGTACGCAGACTTACATACACTCTACATGTGTCCTCAGAACAACGTAAGGTGGTTTCTATTATCATCCCACAAGGAGACTTTTTACCCATGAGGACACAAGGGCCCAGTGCAGTTATCAATGTGCCTGAATGTACACAGGTGGTTGATTGCATCTCTTGAGCCTTAACCTACCCACCTGGAAAGAGAGAGAGCACTGGCCCTTGTGCAGAAAGGAATTTACACAGCAGGCTGAGACTGCCGTCCTTTCAACCCTTGTTTGGAGGGTTTCTGGAGGGCTCCCGCTATTCCTTGATAAGGGAAGGGTGGCTCTTCGTGCCTAAAAGAAATGTATGCAAACAACATGGTTTTTGCTTAGGGACTCCTGACACATCTCTCTGTTGGTTCTGTTGCATGAAGGAGAGGGTGAAGTAGATCCATTGCTTTGGAGAGGGTTTGGCCTCCAGCAGTGGGTACGGAACAGATCCTCTGTGAGAGGCCCCACAGGGAGAGGTTATGGCCGCAGAGGCCTCTGGAGCCCTTCCACCGCCACAACCATGACTATTTTTGCTCCTCAGATCATTATACTTTAAGACTGGCATGCTACGTAGGATGGCAAAATATTTCTAGATATTTTATCTGCAAAGGAAGTATTTATTTCAAGAGGTTTTCCAGTTTTTAATAAGGTTGTGCGTGGGGAGGACACTTTCCGTTGCTGTATTTTTAGGTTGCTTCTCTGGGAAACTGAGCACCACTGGCCCACGAATGTCGATGAAGCAGAAAAAAACCCGTTGCTGATAGAGGCATTCCTGGTCTCTTCCTTCATTCTCAGAGGACATGGAGGCCCAGAAGAAAGATATTCTAGGTGTCTCGCAGGCCGCCCATGGCCGAGTGAGGCCTGGCTGTGTGGCTGGGCACAATGCACCCCCCCACCTTGCCCGCCCATCCCCACCAGTCCAGTGGAGCCAGGAGACCCCACCCTGAACGACCAGCCTTTTGTGTGCTCGGGAAAGTGGAGTAGGAAGTGGGGAAACATGGAGAAAGGGCCCAACAATGGGATCCCCTCCCAGAAACGGGCTACAGAGTGTTGACGTTCAATTGCATCTAAGACCTGGTTGTCCTTCGTGGGATGATTTATCTGAATTCAGCAGGGCTGAGAGGAAGGGAGAAAGGCAACTAATGGCCTCCTGCTTGTCCATCAAAATCAGTGTGTATATGTAAATGAAGCCAGGTCTAGAAGTGCCAATAAAAAGGACAGAACCCACTAAACAGGTTATTGAATTCAAAAACACCATTTGGGCTTTAAAACATCTAAATGGTTCAGAGCAAAGTGGGACTTGGAGCTGAAGTTATCCATTTAACAAATTCCATCTCATAACTCGGTCATCTGGAATGGTATTTCCCGAAGCGGAGCTATTAATAGTAGGTATTCTGGGAAGAAAGTTTGCTTTGGTCAATAAGTTTAGGTAATGTACTAGTCAACAAAGTTGAGTGGGTATCTTTACTGCAGGACTTGTCAGAGCCTGTGTGTGTGCATTGTGAAACTCCAAGAGAAGGTTGTGGTATAGTATTATAACACACACATATACATATATTTATCATCTAAGTATCTTTAGTGTGTGTGTGTGTGTGTGTGTGTGTGTATGTGTGTGTGTGTGTGTATATATATATATATATATATATGTATACATATATATATATTACAAATAACATACATATGATGCTGTGCTTTGTAATATACAGTATTGCCCAGACTTACTCACCTGAGGATCTCTTGCTGTGAAGCATCTTATGGGACCATCATTTCACGGCCTACTTTAGGAAACACAGTTTTAGATTGTGTTACCCTCCCCCCAGACCTAAGACAACAGGGGTAGGCTTTAGCCAGCTTCATTTTCTAAGCCAGGTGGCTGGGTTCTGAGCTAAGGGATGCAACAATAGGGCTTGAAAAAGATGACAGATTGACTTTTGGTCCTTTGGGCACTCTCTAAACTGGGATGTGTTGAAGTTCGAGATCCGCACCCAGGTGCCGCCCCTGTGAAGGGACATCATGGGGCTGACGGGGCTCAGCACACCCAAAGGACATTTCTCCTGGGTTCACTGCCGTCTATCAGGCTGTGGGTAGACGGGCCTGTAGCTCATCTGCTCACCATCCCAAGCAAGCAGGGGCTGATGACCTCCTGGTGGGCCAGGCGTCCATTTCAAGTCTGGGTGACAAGGGATCTCGAAGGTCTCTCCTGGCCCTGGGATTTCTGAGTGCAGGTGGTTTGCCCTTGTAAAGCGGACCGATGACCGCTTTGTCCAGTCCCCTTCCCTGCTACATTCAGCCCATCAGCAAGCCCCTCACTTCTGCCTACAAATGAATCTCAAATCTACCCTTCTCGGTCCACTTCCCCTGCCATGACGCTAGTCCAGGTGACTGTCATTGTCTGTCTGGAGGACTGCAGTGACCTCTTAGCAGGTTTCTCTGCTTCTACTCGTGCCCTCTTTTAACCAGTTCCGCACAGTGATCAGGGAGTTCAGCCTCTTGGCAGAAAGGCACTTGCCTCCCTGTGACCCACAAAGCCCTCCCTGAGCAAACGCAGCCGGCCCCCAGCATCTGCCGGCGTGTGCACTCGCAGTGTGAAACACAGTTCTCTGCTCCTCATGGGGCTGGTCCTTCTCACCATTCAGGTGCGGGCTCAGATGTCACCTCCTCAAAGAGACGTCTGTGCCCACCTTCTTGAGAGGAACACAGCCTTCCTTCCCCAAGCGTGTACTCATGCTCTCTGTGTTTCTGAACACTTGGTCTGCTTCCTTCCTAGCACTTAGAATAATCTGAAATATCGGTTTTACTTACTTGTCACCTGACCTGCCTCCCCCATCTGTCTCTCCGGTTTCCATCTAAAATGGAAGTCCCCCAGAGGCAGAGACTTTGTGTTGTTTGCACTGTATCCTCAGCGAGAACAGCGTGTGGCAAAGAGAAGGTGCTCACCAGTGCTGGTTGAATGACCAAATTCCTTAATGACCCCTTCATGTATGTGGGGGGACAGAGGGGTGGAAGGGATGGGAGTTCTCTCGCTTGCAAACCTTGGGTGCAGTGCAGAGGCCACACAGAACCCCATGGAGCCCCCTAGGTCCCCACTTTCCCACAGTGGGCTGCAACCCCGGGGGTAGCTCTCCAGTTCCCACCACCCCCTTCAAGTGTCAGCTAGCCCTGCCCAGCGACACTCCAGGAGTGGACCAGTCCGTGAAATTCTGGACTGTTTCATCCGACCTGCACCGAGAGACAGAGCCCTTTCCCCAGTGTGCGAACTGTTCAGCACAGGGTTAGGAGACCTTCCTTCCCAGAGGGCTTTTTGAGCAGAGAGACTCTCATCCTTCTGGGGCTGTGTAGGGCAGACTTCCATCTGGAGATGGTGAGTGAGAGAAGAGAGGGACATGGATGACCTCAGGAGTCAGGAATCGGCGGCGGCTCGACGCTTGTCGGACCTGGAGTTGCACTGCTGGGTTCTGCTGCCTCCTCACCGATGGCTCCGATGGCTTCCTCTCCACCTGGGCTCTGGCTGCGCCAAGGCGCTGTGCGCCGAGTTGACGGCTTTGATTAAGCGGCTTTGATCTCTGTGGAGCATCTCGGAATAATATCTTTTCTCTCAGCATCTGCGCCAATTCCCAAAATAGTTTAGCCCAGCCAAGCAGGAGGGGGGCTGGATTGCAAAGTGTATTATATGAGAGATTTAAAAAGAAAAGGCAGCTGCAAACAGTCAGGGGTGTGTGTGTGTGTGTGTGTGTGTGTGTGTGTGTGCATGCACGCTCATGTTACTGTGGGTACCCAAGGCCCCTGGGAGATGATTACCATGCTACCAGTATGCACCGGGCCCTGTGTTCACAGTGGTTGCCCTCTGGGAGAGAGTGGCCAGCTTGCAGCAGTCAGCCCCTTGAATCAAGAGGCAGTTCTGTGGGAGAAACAAAAACATCAAAGGCCTTCGTATCTATTTACTTGACTTTTGCTTGTTTTCATGAAGACATTTGGAAACTGTAGGCCAGGTTGCCCGCTGCATGGCGGTCTGTCTGGTGTTGGTCTGGGCTTGCGTACGTGGGGTGGGAATTGCTGTGGTTTCGAGGTGTCCATCCCATGGGCAATTTTTCTGTGCTTCCTGTGACATACTTGGGCACATGCTCACTGCAAAGTTTAACCACCTCTGCATCAACACACGGATGTCTGAGTGTCCCGGGTTGGAAGGTGGGCACCAGAGCCTATGCACTGTGATGCCTGCAGGTGCGTTTTTTCATCGCGGGGATGAGCCCATGGATGCCCAGGGCTGTGTGGGTGAATGCACATACATCCATGGTCTGGTGTGTTGGGCACACATGCACACTGGCTGTCTTTTGGTGGATTGGGCATCCTGGAGGGGCATGGTCTATGCACCAACAGAAGGAGGCGTGTGTAGTTACATTTGCGTGGGGTGAACTCCAGAAACAAATGCTGGGGAAAATGTGTTTGATGTCAGGGCATTTTGAACTCTAGGTCATTAGTTTTTCCCCTTTGGTGCCCCTCCCCTGGGAACTTTGTCCTTGTCTGTAGCTCCTCCACGTTCACAAGTGGAAGAAAAACATCTCTATTTGAGACCCCTTTGTTCCTCTATAGGAAGCATTCCTCTGTGCTGGGTGTTTGCGTCAAGAAGCCTTTGTTCCTATGGTGGCCACAGGCCAGTGGATATGAATTTATGCATCTAACATAACCCGTTGTGGTGAAGGCCTTTGTACTGAAGCTGAGAGATGTGGGAGCCAGGAAGCAGGCTGTGGTCTGACATTCCTTCTGATCCAGCCATTCATGTGGGTTCCTTTGCTTGGCGGATCCCCCAGTGATGGGTCACGGGGCAGCCATGGAAGCTGGACCCTTGCTGGAATAGAGAATAAAGCCCTGGGAGGGAGTAGTCTGTTTTCTAGTGCTGTTAAGTGGTCTGAGCCTACAGGAAGAGGTCCAGAGGTGGTTGAGTGGTTGGGTTTCAAACTAAGGGGAAATTCGGTAGCAGAGGTGGGACCTGAAAAGGTCCCAACTCAAGACAGATGGGAAACCAGGCTAGGGCAGACTACAATCGGGGTACTGCAAGGTGACTTGGTTAGTGGCACAATGTGTGGCCAGAGGTGGGGGGTCGGGGGCTCGATGGAAGGCCACATCTGCTATTTCTCAGTGCTAATTGCCTAGAGCACTATATTGGGAAGAACTCTCAGGCCAAGTACATTATTATGGGGAAAGATGATGATGGGTATATGTGTTTCCTATTGCTGCTGTAACCAATTATAGAACTTTGGTGGCTTGTAACACACAAACTTATTCTCTTCCAATTCAGGAAGTCAGAAGTCCCAACACATGTCTCCCTGGGCTAACTTCAAGGTATCAGGAAGGGCTGCGTTCCTTCTGGAGACTCTGGGGGGCGGGGCGGGGAATCCATTTTCTTGCCCGTTTCAGATTCTAGCAGCTGACTGTATTTCTTGGTGTGTGAGTTTCTCACACTGCCTCTCTCTGATACCAGCTCTCCTGTCTCCCTCTTGCACGTAGAAGGACCTTTGTGATTATGTCGGGCCCACGCAGCTCATCCAGCATCATCTACCTCAAGATCCTGATATTCGCCACATCTGCCAATTTCCTCTTGCCATGGCACGTGACATGTTCACAGAATTCAGACATTATGACTGGGATATCTTGGGGGGGCTGAAACTCGGCCTACCGCAAGAGGGATAGATTAGTAATGTTTGCCAAGGCCTTTGTAGGAGTTTGGGGTGATAAGAATGCCAGATAGTCGCCATCCCTGGTCTGGTACCTGATTAGGGTAGAGTTGGATAAGGGATATCAACAGCCTTGTGGGAACGGGGCGGGGGACAAGAATTGAAGGAGACCGCCATTTATTGAGGCTTTTCTCCATGCCAGGCACCTGCTATGACACGGAGACATGTCTCATTCATTACCAGCACAGCTCTTTGGGTGGACGGGTAATTAGTATTTTACAGAGGTGAAGACTGAAGCCCAGAGAGGTTATGTAAGTCACCCGAATGCACCCGCTGGTAAATAACAAGGAAGAAAGGCAAAACCAAGGGACACTGTAAAGCTGCCCCGTGGCTGAGGCAGAGGATAGGGCAGTTTCTGACACAGCCACAATGTCCTTTAAAGTGGGGCTGGCCACAGGGGCCGTGGTGCCGCCCTGGATCGATGACAGCGTCTGACACAGAGCTTTTCTCGGGAGCCACGCCCCCCTTGCAGATAGATGATCCCCCGGCTTTGCAAGTGGGGTTGAGTGAGAGGCCAGGGCTGGGGGCTTCAGCTCTATCAGCAGAAATGCTAATGGCCTCCCTAGCAAACGTCACAGAAAATGCACACCCAGCATCTCTGAGTGTGACTTTGCACAAACGTGGTTTGTGTTCCAATTGTCTTTATTACCGACCTGGAGGGGCTGGTGGAGTGGAGCTGGATGAGAAAAAAAATGGATGTGTGGGGTGGGAGCTCTTTTTTTTTGTCTTGAATACAGATACTACAATCAGCACATCAGGAGTATTGGAAATGGAGCAGAAGAGGCCAGCAGGCTGGCTTCCTCCTGCTTTTTGTCTTTTGGGCTGTGTGGGACAGCCACACGTGGCAGGCAGAGACGTGGGTTTAGGACCCCCTCGCAGCTGAGGTCCCCAGGTGGTATGCACTATGGGCCCCAGACTGGCCAGAGGTCAGAGGGCAGAAGGAAGGGTGGGCTCAGAGCAGTCCAGATTCCAGACACGGGGAGCTTATGAGGGTGGGGTTATGTTGGAGTGTGTTACTGGCCAGAGGCAACCGCTACAGGAAACCTATTTGGAAGGAATCATACAATAATTTTCAAATAGCAGCCATGCTCTAGGCACGATGCTATGTGCTTCAAATATAAAATCATCCATCCTACTAACAACACTATCAAGTCTTTATGATCAATTTCCCCAATTTACAGCTGTGGAACATGAGGCCCAGGAAGGTTAAGTAACTTGCATGAAATCACACAGCTGAATGTGGCAGAGCTAGGACTTGAACTGAGGCATAACTCTCTCTATAACCATGTCTCCTTGAGTACTGCAGAAGGACATTACCCCCCATCCCCCAAGCCCAAGTCTCCAGAATTTCTGAAGGATCCACTGTAAGCATGGGGCAGGGGGCCGGGCAAAGCCAGCATCTTCTGCACAAGGAGAAGGCTGGGTAAGAGACAGCTCTTTTCCTCAGGTCTCTAGCTTGAGCCGCTGTCGTTGGCTCTCCCTCGGTCTGTGGTCCAGACTGCCCAGATACAGTGCCCCCAGCAAACTGCCTTCGGCTCGTGGAAAACCACAGCCCCTAGGGGCCCGAGGCATGTCTGCACGTGTGTGTGTCTGTCCACCATTGCAGATTCCAGTTGGGATCCGTCATTGGATTCCCAGTAGGTATGGAGATGTGGGCTCTGTGCCCCAGTTGATGCCACCATGAAAGCGTGCAGAATAGCCCTCGGGTCAGACCTAGGGCTAAAGCTGCCCTCTGCTCCCTGAAATGCCCCGACCCCTTTATCCCCACCAAGCCTGGAAGTTCAGAAACCTAACCACAATACAAAATGAGCATGTACTGGATGACTGGTGTCCACCCTCACTGACGGCAGCCCCGGCGCTGTCCTCCGTCGCCATTCTGACTGGAAGGCAGGCAGCATGACCCGTCTACAGTTGTGGAAACTGAGGCCGAAGAAAATTAAATGACTTGCGTCTGCTACAAGCAAGTGGGGGCATCAGCACCTGCATCCAGATGTTCTGGCTCTCGAACTTGGATGTGCATGCCCACTTGCTATCCCCGTGGCCCGTTCCTCTCAGGGCTGAGCCCTGACCGCTGACAGATGTGGAATGCATGCAGAGTCAGGCCTCCTGATTCACTCTTTCCTGAAGGCGAGAGAGGAGGTGGGCTGTGGGGACCTGGAGAGGGAGGTGGGCTCTGGCTCTGCCTCCCATGTCTGCTTCAGGGAACGCCTGGAGACGGATGGTCATGGAGGACCTAGCATGTGCCAGACACAGCGCAGAACTCTTACCTTAATCCCCCCCCACCCCCCCCAGCGCTGTGAGTTAGAGGATTTGTCTCATTTTACAGAAAAATGGGAACCTGAGAGGCTGAGGCAGTCAAATAGCTTCCTGGAGCCTGCGTGGGGCCCGGGCTTTCTGTGTGGGATGGCGGCTGGGGGTGGCTGCTTCCTCAGGAATTGTGGGAGCCCCCAGCTCGGGAGAGTTGTTACTAAAAACTCAATTCTATCTCCTGAAAATGAAATGCCTGGTATTAAAAACGAAAGCAATAACTCAAAACTCATCACTTGAATCACTTTCTTAATAACTTTACTACTCCGTACGTACTGTGATGGAAAGACTATTTAAAATACTACGTATTGGTTAGTTATGCCCACCTCTTCCCGATGCCACATTCAGAACGTCCCATCGGTCGCTTGACATGAGCCACATTGAATCTTTATACCACAGAAATAAGCCAACAGTCCAAGCTGGGCTGGTTTTATTTTTCCTGGACAGCCAGCTGTTTACCTGCACACCACTGCCTGAGAGGCCTCACCTGTGTCATGTCCCAGGGCAGCCCAGTAATCCAGAGGCAGGCGCCCAGGGTCAGGAATCTGAGTGGCTCAGTCCCCACTGGGGATGGCCCTTCCCTTGGCTGGGCAGTAAGCTTTGTCCCACTGTCACTGCTGGTGGCGCTACGATGTGCTGGGTAGGACAGTCCTGGAGAGTGGTTGCTGATGGGGACCCCTGTGACATCACCAGCGTGTGCTCTTGCCACTCTGCCATGTTTGGCCTTTGGGGGGGGCGGGGAGACAATGCCAATGTCACACATTTGTCCTTTGACCATCCCACTTTGGCAGTAACACAACTCAATATTTGCACAATTTTTTTTCCCCAAGATTTTATTTATTTATTTATTTACTTGACGGAGAAAGAGAGAAAGTACAAGCAGGGGGAGCAGCAGAGGGAGAGGGAAAAGGAGACTCCCTGCTGAGTAGGGAAGCCCAACATGGGGCTCGATCCCAAGACCCTGGCATCTTGACCTGAGCTGAAGACAGATGCGTAACCAACTGAGCCACCCTGGCGCCCCTCAACACTTGTACATTTACTAACTAAGTTTAGAGAAATCAGAGAATATGGATAAGTCACAAGGAAATAAAAATGACAAATTTCCACCATCCAGAAATAATTACCTACCTATTCTACATTGTTTGTGAACACTTTCAAAAGATAATAGTACACATAAGTTTTGTAACTGGCCTTTTTTTCATTCAACATTATAAGCACCTTTCCCTGTTAATTTGTATGGAAGCTGTTTTAGTGGCTGTATAATATTCTATCCTATAAATGATGGATGCCTCCTGTTTTAGGGCAGTTAGGTTTATTCCTGTTTTTCTCATGTGTGTTGTGCTGGAAGGAACATTCTTGTCACTAATCCTTGTATATTTCCTCTGCATAAATTCTCTAGAGTAAGATACTGTGTTAAGGGGTGTGATACACTTCAATATTTGCATCTAGTCAGCGGGTTAAATGTTCCCTCTACTTTCACCACTTGATCTGAGATTGAAACAAAGCAGTCTAAAAAATTTTAGAATAAGACTATCATTCCATTTTTAAAATGATCTGGAGAGAATATATCATAAAGAACATTTACAACTCTAAGGAACAAAACAGATGAACATAAGGGAAGGCAAGGAAAAATAAAATAGGACAAAACCGGGGAGACAAATCAGGGAAGATGCTTAACTCTAGGAAACAAATTGAGGGTTGCTGGAGGGGAGGTGAGCAGGGGGATGGGGTAACTGGGTGACGGTTGTTAAGGACGGCACATGATATCACGAGCACTGGGTGTTATATGCAACTGATGAATCACTAAATTCTACCTCTGAAACTAATAATACACTCTATGTTAATTAAATTTAATTTAAATTTAAAAATTTTTAAAAGCACTTACAGTTTAATAAGAAGAAGATAAACAATATAGTTAAAAGTTGGACAAAATACTTGAACAGACATCTGACCAAATAAGATGTCTGAAAGGCAAATAAGCACATAAAAAGACACTCAACGTCGCTAATAATCAAGGAAGTGCAAGATAAAACCATGATGAGGTACCTCTGTATACCCACTGGAATGTTAAAACACGAAAGGGTGACAAGTACCAACTGTGGGCAAGGATAGGAAGCACCTGAATCTTTCTTGTGTTGCGGAGGGGAATGTGAAATGATGCCACTCTTCTACAAACAAGTTGAGCAGTTCTCGCAACGTGAAACTTGGGTTTACCACGTGTTGTGGGCTGAATGGTGTCCCCCGAAAAAGATACGTTGAAGTCCTAACCCTTGGTACCTGTGAACGCGACCTTATTTGGAAATAGGCTCTCTGCAGACATGCTCGAGTTAAGAAGAGGTCATTAGGGCGGCCCTAATCCCGTGTGACCCGGGTCTTTATATAAGAAGAGGGAAATTCAGACCCGGGCGCGCAGAAGGGGAAGCTGTGTGAGGACACAGACAAAGAGGGAAGATGGCCCAGCGGAAACAGAGGCAGAAGCTGGAGTTTCACTGCCGCAAACCAAGGACTGGAGCTGGGGCTGCCAGAAGCTGGAAAAGGCAAGAAAGACCCGTCTCCCAGCGGGTTCTGAGGGAGCAGGACCCGGCCAACCCCTGGATTTCAGATTTCTAACCGACAGCACCACGAGACAATGGATTCCTGGTGGGTTAAGCCACCCCGTTGGGGGTACTTTGTACTACAGCCCTAGGAAAATATATATGCACGTGACCCAGAACTTCCCTGGCCAGGTATTTAACCAAGAGAAACAAAAATACAGAGTTACACAGAAGATTTCTTTATAGAGGAGCCTGGCAGCATTATTCGTAATAGGCCCAAACTAGAAACACTCCAAATATCCAACAAGTAATGGATATGCAAATTACTTTGTGGCCACAATACAACACTACCCACTAGTTACAAGGAATGAACTACCAATACGTGTGCCAACATGAACGCATCCCAGAAACATGCTGGATGATGAAAGCCAGACAACAAGACGACGTACAGAATAATCCCATCCATGTGAAACGCTAGAAAAGACACATTTTTTTTTTAATTTGACAGAGAGATCACAAGTAGGCAGAGAGGCGGCAGAGAGGGAAGGGGAAGCAGGCTCCCTGCTGAATAGAGAGCCCGATGCGGGACTTGATCCTAGGACCCTGGGATCATGACCTGAGCCAAAGACAGAGGCTTTAACCCACTGAGCCACCCAGGCACCCCTAGAAAAGACACATTTAATCCTTAATGAACAAAAGCAGAAGGTGGGAGATTTCAGGATGGGAGAAATGTCTATACCTTGAGTGGGGTGACAGTTACAGGTCACGTTTCAAAAACTCGTTGCACTGAACCCTTCCATCGGGTGTGTTTTATTCTATGTACGTAAACTCTTTCTCAATAAAGTTGGCCTGAAGTCGGAGAGCTCTTTGCTTATGGTTCCACAGTTCTGATGGCCAAGACAGAGCGTGAGCCCCATTATCTGTGTCTTCATTCCAGACAGCTCTTAGCAGAAAAAAAAAAAACCATCCCACTAGGTTTGCTGTGCAAAGCCCTTAGGTGTGCTGCACAGGGCCTCTTGACACACTTGAAGAGCTTTTCCCTGGAAGGCATTCTTCACAGCTCATCAGGGAGGATGTCTTTTCTCAAGGGTCCTGTAAGAGCACAGAGATTAAGTAAGAGCTTGACTCAAGTATTTCCAACCTGCCAGGCCCCACCGGGGAAAGAGAGGCCCAGGTGCACTTTCCTAGGGGACCACGGGCTGGAAACATCAGGTCCTGTACCGCACAGTCAGACAGGGGACGTGGCACGTATGCAGGTCATGCTCAAGGGACTACCCTTTACCACACAAGTCACTGGGTCCCTGTGACCGCAGAGGAGCCCGCACATCCGTGAGCGCCTGCTGAGGACTACTGCTGACAGGCAGGACGGCTGAGAGGT
Organism: Mustela erminea; assembly: GCF_009829155.1. Taxonomy (NCBI): domain Eukaryota; kingdom Metazoa; phylum Chordata; class Mammalia; order Carnivora; family Mustelidae; genus Mustela; species Mustela erminea. The sequence goes on from NC_045622.1 coordinate 73,210,015, forward strand.
CAAGAACACCCTTTCCCCTGACGCTTGTGGGGCCTCAGTTTCCCCATCAGTAAAGGGAGCCTGTGATACCGATTTGACGTTTGACTGAGGAGGAAGTGAGGTAGTATTTGTGAAGCACTTAGCACCTTGTGGCCAAGGTAGAAGCTCGGTGTGTGGGAGCTGGTTTTCTTTTTTGAGTTATGATTACCCATCCCACTACGCTGAAGAATCCGAGGACGATCCAAGTGAAGAATGGAGGCGGGTAGCCCGGCTGGTTATCCACTTTACCCTTTAGAGTGAAGATAGGACGGATGGCAGCACTGACAGATGGCATCTGTTTCTCCAAACCATTCCTGGCAAGATGAGTCACCAAAGCGTAACAGCATATGTCTTCGTTCTGACCTAGAAGGACGAGTATCCAGTTAGGCCAGATCCTGGAGGACCTTGAGTGCCAGGGTAAGGTGTTGGTTTTCTATTCCCCGTACTGTGTTGTAATGGTGGGCCACAGAACATTCTGGAGGAAAGAGGGACCTGACAAGGGTGAATCTAGGATATTAACCACTGAAATGAATCTTACTGGGAAAAATGCAGTTTGTGTCCCTATGATCGCCACTTACGGAGGCCGTCATCCAGGGCTGGGGGCTCTGGGAGGGAGTGCTTGGAGGAACCTTGGCTTGGGCCAACACCCTTGGAACGAGCTTCGTCCTGGGGGCCGTGCTGGCCTGCACAGCATGGCTGAGCCACAGGATGGGTTTCTGCTAGAGCCCTGGGTCAAGGGAGCCCTAATCCCAGCCCCTCTGCTAGAGGAGCTGAAGAAACAGCCCAGGGGCCAGCCCTTATTGCTGGACATTTCTCTGAATCAGCCGCGGTATGAGTGAGAGACTGAGGCTTTCTGCAGACCCTGAACATCTCAACCGGATACATTGGGTTTGTAAACAGAGAATCATTGATTTCCCTCTTTCTCTTTTTTCTCTTTCTCCCTTGACTCCTCGGGGACTACATGTATACAACAAGCAGCAGCACAGAAGCATACGTGGTGTAAAAGCAAAAGCACGACTTCAGCCCCCATGCTTGCCCTGAACGCCCTTCCCCCCTCCTGGGGGGGTAACCACTGTTAACAGTTTGGTAGGCAGCTCATGCATTTGCATGCGTGTATGCCGTATCCAACTATAGAGCTTTGTTAGCATAAATGGAACCATCCCATCCAGAGCCTTCCCCACCTTGCTTTTTCACTTGGCAACTTTCCACGACAGCACATATAAATTCACTTCTTTCCTTCTGATGGAGGCAAAGTATTTCATTCTTTGCATGGACTATAATTTCTTTAACTAGCTTCCTGCAGATGAGTCTTTATGCCGTTCCCACCTTTTTTGAGACTACAAAGCACCGGTTTTCATTTGCAGAGCTCTGGAGAAGGCAGAAGGCTGCCCGGCGTTGCACCTCAGCTCACTGAACAAGGCAGCTTTGCAGTCGCCATCCTTGCTTCCGTGCTCGGCTTCAGGCTCTCCCCTGGCCTCAGCCTCTCCTGCCCTCAGCCTTAATGACATGTGACACTTGGCACAAGAATGACAGAGCCATGGAGGAGCTCCACTCCATCCCTGATGCGCTGTGTTTCTTTTTTAAGTGCTCTTGTTAATGTTTCATGATGGATGGCAGTGAGACCTGGGAAATGTACCAGCCTGGATTCTTTAAGTATCTGCTCCCGCTAACTTAATGTATTCATTTATTCAGTGTGACAGTAACAGGGGGGAAAAGTACTGTGAAAGCAGAGGCGAGCTCCAAAGGGAGGTAAAGGAGGACAAGAGGGAGAGCATTAACATTTATTAGGCCCCTACTAGGTGCCAGGCGTTTGAGATCTGTGCACTCTTGGGTACTCCCCTATCCTCCCAGGACGTTGCTGTCAGGCCTCCTCTTTTTACAGATGACAAAACTGAGATGCAGCCATTTGCTCAAAGCCATGCAGACAGGCAGAGCCGGGATTCAAACCCAGACATGCCTGGCATCAAAACCTCGTGCTTTTCCCATCCGACTCTGCCGCCCTGGTTGCTGCGTGGTTGGAAGACATCGGAGATGACGGAGCATGAAGTTCATAGCTGACACTTACCAGGTGCTTACTGTGTTCCAGGCACCCTTCATAGCTCACAAGGCATGTGAACACTTTTATAATCGTGTAAGGGAGTGAACCCCTATTATGCCCATTTTACAGACGAGGAATGTAACTTGCCCGTGATAACGCAGTCCTAGCTGGCAGAGCTGGGACTGGAACCAGAGCAGACTCTCTGGTCCCAGACACCCTTGGGCAGAGCCCTTTTACTTTCTTGCCTCTTGCCTGGATGACCCAACAGGACAGAACTTTAGGGGTGATGGCAAAGATCAGATGGCAGCTTTGCACTCCTCTGGGCCACTGGTTAGAGAGGAAGATTGCCAGACGTTTTTCTGAGTAGGGGCTCGGGAGGTCAGTGGCCTTGCCGCACTGTGGTTATCTCACATCACGGTTTCCGGCTAAATTTCTCCCTAAACAGCAAACAAATGACAAAATGCAGAGCACAGAGGGACAGTGCGGAGGCTCTTCATTCCCACGGAGAAAGGCTGGCAGAGCTATGGAGCCAGTTCCTGGGGGCGAAGGCCCATCCCCCATCTCAGGAGAGAATTCTCTCACTTGCTCTCATGGAGTTTTGTGCCATACTGGATTCTCCAGCTCAGCATTGGTCTGACCGAAGGACAAGAAAATGCCAAGCTCTTGAGACAGGAGGCAGCTTGGTGTGCTTGAGAAGCAGAAAGAGGGTCCCTGTGGTGAGGAGCTATGAGCAAGGGAGAGGTGGCTGACAGGAGGTAGCAGAGGGGCCTGGAGCCGGGCTGTGCTTGAGACTGGTGGGTTGGGGTTTCCCTCCAAGTTGGAAGGGCGGTGGGGGGTGGGGAGGGAGTAGGGGCCTCGATTTTATCCAATTCGTGCTGCTGGCTGCCGAGGAGGAAATGGGCCAGGGTGGAAGCAGGGTGACCGGTCAGAGGGGGTCAGTGCTTCTCAGTGTGACTTGGGCATCCAGCAGCACCCACATCACCTGGGAGTGTGCCAGGAATGCAGACCCTCTGGCCTCGCGCAGATCCCCTGACTCAGAATCTGTGTTCTCAGGTGACTCCTGTGAGAAGAACCTCTCTTCAGAGAGGTGAGGGTCCCTGGACTCGGATGGGGACAGAGAGAAGCTCAGAAGTGATCAGATTCACGATGTATTTTAAAGATAGAGCTGACGGCACTTGCTAATAATTTGGATGTGGACCCTTTGGCAAGAAGAATCAAAGGCTCTCCCCACTAGGTCAAAAGCCTATTTCAGCCTGCACAGCTGGGTGAATGGAGGCATCATTGACTCAAGGTGGAGGATGCTGGGAGGGAAGGCCCATGGTGGGGAGGGGACAGCTGAGTTGTGTCTTGGATGTGATACTTTTGAGATACCCCCTAGATATTCAAGGGGTGCCATTGGCTATACAGAGTCAGAGTTGAGGGGAGACAGCAGGGCTGGGGATATGTATCTGACTATAAAAATCCCTGGGAAGTTCTAACAAGTATGAGTGGAACAGAGTAAGGCCACAAGCTCAACCTGGCCTTCAAATACTTGTTTGGAAAAAGCCAGAGAGTCTAGAGCAGATTAGGAAGGCTACCTTCGTGGCTACTCCTTTTCCAGCATATAACTTACAGCAGGTGCATAAGTGTGTTTTTAATTTTTTGTTAGTACTTCTCAATAAAACTGAGCAGGCAGCCCTGTTTTACACATCTAATATTCCAAAAAAGTACAAAAGAAGTGTGTGGTTCAGAGAGAGTAGGTATGGTGCTGAGGATTTGAACTCAAGTCAACTTTCAATGTATTCTTTTGATGATGCCCCCCCTATCCAGGGCTGATCTTCAAGTGGATTCTGTATATCAGAGAAATGCACCTATGGCTATGTTGTCGCCCATTTCCCACCATCCTGTGCTGCCCACTTCCTTAGGCTCTGAAAGCTCTCCAACCCCATATCCTGAGAGGGCCAGGAACACAGGAGTTAGTGACAGCAGACAGGTTAGACCAGACAGGAAGGACCTTGTGTGCAAGACTGTGTTTCTGTCCTTCACCACCCAGGCAAGGCTCATCTGCTGGCCTGGGGCTCCAGGGCCCTATGCAGGCAGGTAGTGAGACGGGGAAGAAGAGTTGGTGTCCTGGGAGGGCTGGACAAACAGGTCCAAGCAATGAGACCTCTCCTAAAGGAGGAGCCTGGGGTGACAGATGGGAGCAGATTTCTGGATACATCATTACAGCAAGGACAGAAGCACTGGGTGACAGAGACCCATATTAAATCTGAGGCACAGCTGGGGACCTGGGCTGGAAACACAGTCCAACGTCAAGTATTACTAATTATGATTAATAATGAAAGCTACTATTATTTATCAGGCACTTTCTGTGTGCCAGATACTGTGCTAAGGACTTTTATACGTGCTACTGACATTTAGTCCCCAAACGAGAATAGCTTTTCCTCTGCTATACATTACACATTTATGAACTCACTTAATTTTCACAAGGCTATGAGGCAGGTACTATTATTATTCCACTTTACAACTTAAGAAACTGAAGCACAGAGACTTTAAGTAACTTGGCCAAGGTCACACAGCTAATAAATGGTGGAACCAGGATTGATTGGAACCTAGGCTGTCTGGCTTCTGAAGAGTTAAGGCTTTGAACCACTACTCTGTAGTGAACACTTCACACATGGAAACTCACTTAATCGGCATGACAATGGCAAAGGTACCATTATTATCTCCACTTTACATACAAGGGAAGTGAGTCTTAGGAGGCTGTGTGATTTGGTTGAAGTCCATAGCTGGGAGGCAAGGGAGCTGTATTTACAGACACTGAAAGTCCAAACTTTGAGCCACCAGCCATGGCACCAGGTCCATGCCACTTAGCCAAAGGTGAAGCTGGCAAAGAGGCGGCTTCGGGCTGAGCCCTTTGAATATGGAAATCAAAGTCCTTGGATCCCTTACTGAGAATCAGACGGGCTCTAAAACTGATGAGCCCAGTGCTGTGCAGAAGCAGGCTCTTGTTGGCTCACAAGAGCTAATCGCACACATTCTTTCCAACTCTGCATTCGCTGACATCATGTTGGTTGCTTGAAATCAGCTACAGTGGGAGTGATCACACCATGGAAATCAGCAAGTGCTACAAATCAGGGATTATTTTTTCTCAGAGAGCTGATGTACCAGAATACCACTGATTAGGCTTGAGCTGACATTTACAATCAAGTGTATTCCGTTGGGGCTGGAGGAGAGTTGGGAAGTCAGAAAACCAGGTACATCTCTCCACTGGCTTTGGTGGAGACAGAAATCAGTTAGAACATTTTACAAACACGTACTTAGCAGTTCAAGTATGCTCTATTGTCGTTAAAATTAGGTCCTGGAAAGATAGCAGTGCCTTTAATAAACATGTCTCTGATATTGTGAACCTTGTAGTCCAGGGGGTAAAATGGATAACAGAAAATAAATATAAGTGAACATTTTTAGGTTGGGATATTATGAAGGGAACAGGAGAATCTAGTTGTTTAAGGAGGTAAGGAAGGTGACGATAATGGGTTGACCTTTAAACCAGAGAGCTTCAGGATGCAGAAAAGGAGCCAGGAAGACCCAAGAGATGGAAGAATGTGTGTGAATTTCAGGGGCTGGAAAGAACCTTGGCAGATGTTGGAGTGGAGTTCAGTGCAGTGAGTGGTAGACAAGGGTGAAAAAGAGAACCAGGTATAACTAGATGGGGTCCTGTGGGCCACGGAAAGGGGTGCGGTGCAGTAGGAAGCTTTTGGAGAAGGGTTTTAAGTGGGAGTTAGCAGTGTCGGGGAAGGTAACGTACTTCCATTTCTGATGAGGAAAGATGACTTTGGTGTGGGTATGGAAAGTGGACTGGCAGAAGGGTGGTCAGAGCCGAAGCAGGGAGATCTCTTAAGAGGAAATTGCAGGAATTCAGGCAAGAAATGATGGTGGCCTGGACTCTATGGGGACACATTTGAGATCTGTTTTAGGAGGTAGAATCACTAGATGAAGCTGATGGACTGATAAGTCCTTTAAGGCAAGAGAGAAGGTAGCATCAAGGATGTATCCCTCGTCTGGAGCTCAGTTTTCCTGAGACATTTTAGACAAGAGCCCTCAACCAGATTCCCTGAGTTCACACCCAGACCGCCCTGTAGCCCAGGCAAGTGACTCAACCCCCGGGGCCTCCGTTTCCTTACCACTAAGAGAAGAGTTCTTAACTCACAGGGTTGTTGTGAATTTTCAAATGAGTTATTTTTTATTAAGTGCTTAGTGTAATATCTGAATATAGTGAGCACTATGTGGGAAAAAAAAGACATTGTCATTGTTATTGGTCTATTGATAATTTCTCTGTCTCTCATTAAAAGACTGAGTCTTTCAAGGCAAACAACTCTTGTTTGGAGAGAAAATGTTCTGGAGAGAATACCGCAGGCATCCCTCTTTCCCTGTTTGTGTTCCCTTCCCCTGCATGGGTTTGGTAGGCGAAGCTGTTCAAAATAAACACAGGTCCAGTGCCCCAGAAAATATCAGGTTAGGCATCACAGCAAAGGCCAGACACACGTCCCTGCTGGACAGGAAGAAACAGGCTTGCTTTATGCTGACCTGGCCGGGTCACTGCGTCCCAGGGGCTGCCCTAGCAGGGTGGACCACCCCAGCAGGTGGGGCCTCTGTCTACAACCTCATCACCTGTGTCGTCTGCTCCCTTTTCTAGTGTGGCTTGGGGTGAGTCACCACTATCATTCACCACTCCCTGGCCTGGACATTATGATTCACAGGCTCTTGAACTTGACATCCAGGCAGCAACAAGAGATGGGGTCAGGAAGAAAGCAAGTGAGCAGTAGAAGACAGTTACACTAGGCTGTGTCAGGAGTACTTGGGGGTCTGTAGGGCACTGGGGTGGAGAGAAAGGCAAACACATGGGGAGGGGACAGCAGATCCCAACAGAAGCCAGAGACTCTCAAACACTTCCAGCTTTAGACATCCAGACTCAAGGTTTCTCAACCCTCTGGCTCCCTGTCCCAGCAGCCTGGAAGGTTTGGACAGGGCGTGTTACACACATAATAGGTAACTTTGTTTGCTTTCTAAATATAAACCTACAGTATTGAGGGTGGTGTAGTCAGTTAAGCGTCCAAGTCTTGATTTAAGCTCTGGTCATGGTCTCAGGGTTGTGAAACCAAGGCTCGCGTCAGGCTCCATGCTGGGTGTGGAGCCTGCTTGGGATTCTCTCCTTCTGCCTCTCCCTCCACCATTCTCTCTCAAAAGAACCCAAAAAAACAAAAAAACAAAAAAAAAAACAACCCACAAACAAACAGAAAACTGCAATATTAACTATTTGTCTGCTGCACAATTCTGATACAAGCATGAATAGAGCATGAAGGGGGAGTAGCCCAGCCAGGGATGGAGAACTCCCTTCTGATCATGGTAGTAGTCATAATCATTATCATTTCGGTGCAAATCTCTGACAACTGAGGGAAAATGGAACTTCTGCACAAAATCAGCCTCTTTTTTAAAATCATAAAATATACAGAATCTGAAACTTACCATTTTAACCATTTTTAAGTATACAGTTTGGTGGTTCTAAGTTCATCGACATTGCTGGGCTACCATCTCCACCATCCGTCTCCAGAACTGGGGCATCCTCCCAGACTGATACTCTGGACCTATTAAACAATGACCTTTCTGCCCCCTACTCCCTACCCCCAGCCCCTGGAAATCACCCTTCTACTTTCTGTCTCTGTTAATTGGACTACTCAAGATACCTCATATAAGTGGAATCCTACAGCATTTGGTCTTTTGAATCTGGCCTATTTCACTTAGCACAATGCTTTCAAGTTTCATCCATGTTGTAGCATGTGTCAGAATTCCCTTCCTTTTTAAGGTATATAGATATGCACCACATTTTGTTTATCCATTCATCCACTGGCAGACTCATGGGTTATTTCCACTTTCTGTCTGCTATTGCAGTGTAACTCTTGTTTGATGACGGGATTTTAGGTCAAAACAGCATGCAAAATAAAGGCATGACTAGCTTTTTTTTTTTGTATGGTGTTTTCAGCTTGTCCAAGGGCTTTAGAAACTAAGGTATGATGGTAAGAATAGGAGTTTGAAGCCCAGACAGGTCTGGGTTGTGATCCTGGTTTTGTCCCTTTACTAGCTGTGTGACTTGGCACAAGTTCCTTAAATGTGCTGTGTCTTTGTGTCCTTATGTACAAAGAAGTGAAGAAATTATGCCTGGTATGGACAGTTTTATGACAGTGAATGAGAGAACGAGTGTAAAATTGTTGAGTCTCACACTTGGGTTTGATGGCTTCCATTGTTAATTTCACGTTAGTTCCTTTCATCCATCTGATTCAAATGAGAATTCGGAGTTAGGGAGGATATGTGACATATAATGGGTAAGGAGACAAGAACACTACTTAATGATCAAGGTCAGATTGGAACCCAGTTCTCCTGGTTTTCATGTGAGAGATGATCAGGGAGAAAAATACATTTAATTATATGACAAACTCCAATCAGTTGCTGGGGCTACCTGGAATGCAGTAGAGAAGTGCTGTGCTTGATTAGCAATGTCTGCCACGGGTATGGGAGTGGGGCATGGGGCACGGCAGCAGCTCTGGCCTAGATTATAGTGTATAGCATTATAAAAATTGTTGTTTTTCAAACTTTTGAAGAGAAGGAACCTCTGCTGTGTGTTTTTAAAAACATGTTTATTGCCAAGATAATAGGAAAAAATGATTGTGTACATGTTAGATTCCTAATTTGCCTCCCATCAAAGACCAGAACATTGTTGTCCAAAGCAGTTAAAAACAATATTATGACTGGCCGCTGATACCACACCGGAAGCGTACTAGTTGTTGTCAGAGCCCCTCTGGATGTCAGAGTAAAGAGGCAGCCTTCCCAGGGAGGCCTCATCTTCCATCCACACTGCAAGATGGCCCCAAGAGCCAGGCAGTGGGATCTTCTGATGGAGACTGATTAGCAAGCTCTTTTGCCTATAAGATCAGATCTCTGGGTCCTCAGGGAAGAATGCTGATTTTACTTCCACCTGCATTTCAACCTTTTAGATTCCAAGTGGTCCTCCTTTCCCCTGGGAAAGCCTGGTGGTGGTTAACTTCCTGTTAACCACCATGTGCCCAGTAGCTGAAGGGCGTTGTGAGACCCTGCACAGGGGGCACCCCAGTTGCTCCAGAGAGACCTGCCCTTGAGCCTCCTTCCCATGCTTTCTGTCACTGAAGCTGTGCCATGGGCTCACAGAGGGGTTCCTGCAGCAGCAGCTCCCTGTCTCAGCCTTGCCTGAGACACTCAGACCCCCAGTCCATGGGCAGGTGCACTGTGCGTGTTGTACCTTCCCTAGCCTGGTGTGCCTGCATCTTGTGGTGCTACTGCCTGATTTCAGGTACGAGTGACCTGATGCCAGCCAGGGCCCTCCTGATTCCCAGGCCCTTGTGGTCCATGCCCTGTGGAAATCCAAAGCCCTTCCCAATTTCCATCAATTCCTGGCTGGGGTCCTGGTAGGAGAGCCACGGGCACACGTCCCACGCAGTTGCCTCCTTACTTGGATGGTCATTTTCCCACATGCCCTTGTAGATTTTGCACCACATTTCCCGGGTTGCAAACCCCATCCCTTTCACGCAAAGCCGTGTGTGTGAAGAGCAGGTTAAAGATGTGCTGGAGAGGGGCGCCTGGGTGGCTCGGTGGGTTAAAGCCTCTGCCTTCGGCTCAGGTCATAATCCCAGGGCCCTGGGATCGAGCCCCGCATCGGGCTGTCTGCTCCGCAGAGAGCCTGCTTCCTCCTCTCTCTCTCTCTCTGCCTGCCTTTCTGCCTATTTGTGATCTCTGTCTGTCAAATAAATAAATAAAATCTTTAAAAAAAAAAAAAAGATGTGCTGGAGAGACGAAGAGGGGATGTGTATTTCAGAAATGCATGAATCTCCTACGGGGTGTTCGGTACTGTGTGTGTGATAAAGAAAAATAACAAAAGCTGATGTTTCCAGGATGCTTATTATATGGTAGACATTGTGCTGAGCACTGTATGGACATGATCTGATTTGATTGTCCCCATGACCCTATGAATTAGACACTATTATTTTGTCTCATTTACAAATAAACCGAGGCTTTGGGGGCATAAGAAACTTGTTCAGGGTTACACAGCTGGGAAGTGGCAGAGCTGAGGAGTTGAACTCAGGCAGTCAGGCTCCGAGGCTGTCCCCCCCAACTGCTCCCATGATCCCTGGCCTCCCACCCTGACTGGCTTGGATCTTTCTTGTCTGCTTTGCCATACAGCCCCCCCTGCCAACCCCTGCCACCCAAGTTCCACGCCAACCTGGTAACAGATTCTCTTTTCTTCCCATTCTCAATCCTTGTGCTCATCTCCTTCCTTCTGGATGAGCGTGGAAACTCCAATATTTTCTCCTTCTATTATTCAGAACAATTCTAGCCTCCCTAGCCCTTTCATCCCAACTTCCTCTTCTAGCTTAGATCTAGCTTAGATATCATCAGAGCTCTCAACAGAACAGAAGGCCTCATGTATAATCACAACCACACACCTTTGAGATTAGGAGTGTGGACTCATCTTATAATATGCATGTTTTCTGCTATAAGGCAGGGATGACAGGGGTGTGGCATGCGGCTGCCACTCCCTGCTCCATACCCACGGCAGATATCACTAATTAACGACAGTAGTTCTTTCTGCAGAGCCCAACGCACCTTCAGTGCCCACAGCATGGAGCACTGGGCAGCCATTACCAACTGATCTGGCCAGGTGCATGAAATGTAACCTTCCTCCTTCCCTCCTCTCTGGTGAGGAGAAATGAGACCAGACCACCCTTCGAAGGGAAAGGCGAAACCAAACGCAGTCACTGAAGGAGACTTGAAAGGTGGGCCTCCTGCTGGCCCTCAACTCCTTTCTCTGGTCTCTCTCTTCAGCCTGGTCTGTTTTGGTTGAAGGCTCTTTTGAGTGAAGAAAGGAAGTTGACTCCTCACAAGAATGTGGGTCTGAGAGCCGGGCATGGAGGCAGCTACTGGGGCCTCCACCTGAAGACAAACCAGATTTGCCAGTTTCTTAGCACACCTGTGTCTCCCTGTTGTTATGTCCGGGTCTGTAGTGGTCATGTTACGTCTTGGACATGACCGATCTGTGAGACATCAATGGAGGGGTCATGAGTTCAAGCTTAATTGAGAGCCATTCAGAGAATCACCTCCTCCCCCAAGTCAATGTGATGGTGACAGGGTTGACCAGAGAAGTGAATGTCCCAGAGGAGACTGAGTCTGTCATCCTTAGAGCTCTGGCAAGCTCTGAAAACGGGGTGAGTTATAGAACTCCGAATCTTTGTAGAAATTGAGAGCCAGGTATCACCCAATTCTTGACCTTTAGCTGGCCTGTGTTTGAACCTGTAGCTACATCCTGAGGGATTCAAAGTGCCAGGAAGCTCTTGCGTGGAAGAGAATGTTGACCTCCACCTGCCCAAAGAAGGAGGGGGAAAAGATGAACATTTATTGAGCACCAACTATGTGCTTGTAATATGAAGACATATTTATACCCATTCTCACAATCTCACAACCTCAGAACAGCTGAATGAGGGATAGAGCATCTCCCTCCTCACAGAGGAAAAACCTAGAATTCAGAGAAAGTAAGTCACTTGCTCCGGCCACTCAGCCAGTGAGTAGCAAAACTAGAATTCGGAGTCTTGTGAATGGTCTGTGAAACCTGAAAGCTAAGGAGCTTATCACCTGTATGTCCTGTGGGGGCTCCTGGGCGAGAGGTAGCCCTGGGTCTGAGAGGCTGAGCTAAAGGACCCTAGCCAGAGAAAGCCGTTGTGAAGACCAGTACCAAGTTAAGAGAACAACAGTGACCACTCAAACCCAAGAAAACAAGAGGCACGCTTGCATCCACTCCCGGGACAGCAGCTCCTGCCCTGTGGCTCCTAGAGCTCACTGGGCTACAGACGACCAGGGGTCCTTTTGATTCCCAGCTGATTACCTGGCAGTCCTGTTGGGCCTCTGGAGCTGATACTGTTTCTAAAGCTGGATGGGGAGAAGAGGGGCCAACAGACAGATGGATGAAGCTGATGGGGCATGATCTAGGCGGCAGCTGCCTAATACCCCTGCTCATAGCTCACAAGCTTCTCCTTGTCCTGACGGTTGCTCCATTCCAGAAGCCTAGCCAGAAAGAGGGAAGGAACTGGCCCTTTTGTAAGATGGAGGTATTAATATTTATCTAGAAGGGTTGTTGCTCATATTAAAATCAATATACGTAAAAGCCTTCAGAGATTACAGACACTCCATTGCCCTTACTGTTATTATCTCTTGATTTTTGATTCATTAAGATATAGATTTGAGGATGAATATATCTCAGACTTCTCACCATTGAAAGTATTTATCCTCTTCTCTGGGAAGAGAAAAAAAGCATGACAGAATCAATTTAATAACATTTGGCAGAGTGTTCTTATCACTTTTTTATAAAGAGCTTTTTAAATCAAAGTATAAAATGTGAATATGGTATTTATGATCAATTACAAGCATAATTGAAGATTACTTCATTCCACAATTATGAATAACCACAGCATAATTTCAAAGAATGGAAAGCCACCGTCTCTATCATCATCAGCCCTATGACAAGCTGCCATCTAAGGAACTGGTCTCTCCACATTGTTATGCTCACATCCCCCACAGACCTACAAGGGAGGTATTGGCAATCTCCTTTTGCAAGTTAAATAAAACTGGATCTTCTTTCTGAGGCGATAAATACCCGTGGCAAATGGCAAAGTCTCGGGGCTGGAACTTGAACCTCCGTTCTCTCTGATTCTAAAAGCACACGCTTTCCCAACTCCATCACCCGGCTTCCACTATTTTGTGTGTGTTTTTCACTGTCCCCCCTCTTCCGGTGGGATTTCTGATTCAAGTGGCCCGAGTTGTGGCCCAGTGCATCCCATGGAAGCTAGGTTCCCTTCCAGCAGTATCTGGGATGTTGTGGAAAGGTCACCTTAAGCCTTTGCAGAAACCGCTGGTCCCTGCTGATGCCTCACCGTGCCTCTGCCAGCAGCCTGTGTGCAGCAGAAAATAGCCACCACGTTATGGCGAGCATCAAGGGAGATCTGAAGTGACCGCCTTGCACCTGGGAGGCTGCCGCCCGGAAAGTTAGATTTTCCCCTGTGGTCGCTAGCTTCCCAGGCACCTTGCAGAACTTGGGGTGTCCTGATGCGGCCACCTGTCTGAAATGCTGCCTCCCTCCCGGTCTTCGCCCCCCCGCCCCTTAACTGTGCTGCTTTGCATTCCTGGACTACACTGAGCTCTTTTGCAGCTCAGGACCTTCCCATACACTGACCTGGAAGGTTCTTCTTGCTCACCCAGCTACCTCCATCTCCACCTTTATGCCGCTTAATGAGGCTCTACCCCTGCCTCTCACATTAGAATCGTTTGGATGTTAAGTAATTAATTTGAAAAAAGAAAAGATGATATACAAACCTCACCTTCAACCAACTGAATCAGGATTTCTGGGGTTAAGGTCCTGTCACCAGTATTTCCACGTGGTTCTTCAGATTTTTGTTGTTGCTGTTGTTTTACATGCAACTAGTGCTAAAAACTGTTGATTCTAGCAAGTTCTACTTGGCTCAAATGTCACTTGTCCAGAAGCCCTTTCCCAGTCTTCCTCCAACCCCACCCCAATGCCGTCACCCCCAGATGAGAAGAAGCCAGTCAGTCCCCCAAGAAGCGGTTAGGTCCTGGGCAGAGAGATCGTGTCTGCCATGTTCTCTAATCGGGCCTCGGAGCCAGTGCCGTGTATGTACCTAGGCCGTGCCTGTTCTGATTGGCTGGCTGATAGAATGGGACCCAACAGATTCTGAAATTCTGTAGTTCTTCACTGAAACCAGCTCTGTGCCAGAGCCTGTGCTGGGCTCTGGGGATGGACGGCTCAGGACCACGTGACACTTAACCTTGAGATGCTCAAAGTCGGGCAGGAGAGACAGACATGTGAACATATGACGACGATGTGGCTTCTGACTAGGGCACAGATGGAAGATAGACATGCCTTCAAGCCCGAGGAACCCACTCAGGACACCTGTGGGTGTGCCTTGAGGGCACCCGGAGGTGAGGAGAGAGAGTAAAAACGAGGAGGAAGCTCAGTTGGTGAGTTGTAAGGCTCAGGACTGGGGCTGGGTGGCCTTGGGGGCTGGGGTACTCGGAGAGGAAATTGCTGGATGTTTGATAAGAGCTTGTGCTTGAATTGATGAAATCGAATGAGGCAGGTCAATGCCTGGTCTCAGGAACAGGAGAACTCCCTGGGCAAGTGTCAATGTGTGTGTGTGTGTGTGTGTGTGTTTTTTTTTTTTTTTTTTCGATTTCTTTGTTGTGAGATGAGTGAAAAGAACACAGTTTGTAAAATGGTGACCCACAGGTTTTAGGCCTGGAGCAGTATCATGGTGAAAAGAACATTTCAGACGCCAAAGCAACTTCCGCATCACTCAAGTCCTTTATTTGTATCTCCCAAACATGGTGGAAGAGACTTAAAACCCACAGCCATGCGTCTCCAGGTGTCTGTCAGCTTGTTTTTCAGCACTCTCATCCACTGCCTTGATTCCTCTCGGTGCCCTGGGAGCACGTCTTAGCCAAAGCCTGCCCAGTTCCCCCCGCCAGGTCCCCAGGCCCCCTGAATGTCTTCCCTCTATCTTTCTGCATCGGAAAGGACACCTCCCAGGAGGAGAGAGGACAGAGGCAGGAGGGCATCAGAGCAGGCAGAGCAGGAAGGGAAACAGTTGGGAATATACAAAAGAGAACTTTTTTTTATCCCATGGGAATAAGGCCTTCACTTGCCAAGTGAAATGCTCTTTCCATCCGCTGCCTCAGAAAGTACCCTTGGGTTCAATAGCCCAGTGATCTGACATGTGCCTGCAGCTCCGTGGTGTTCTCACATCGTTTCAGGCCAGGGAGAGATCCCCCTGATTCCGTTCCTCCTCACAGAGTCCATTCACCTAGCCCTGCTTCGAGGCGGAGCTGAGGAGAGGGAAGCTGAGCCACAGGGCCCAGGTGCCCCAGCTGTGGCTGCCCAGAACTCAGGCTGTCTCTCTTCAGTTCAGGGGCTCAAAGAATGAGAGGTGAGTCTGCCAGCTCCCCAGCTCCCTCCCCTGGGGCAGTAAATAGGCTTCGGGGAAGGCAGAACCCTTGTAACAGAGAAGTGATGTCCCCTACACTTCAGGCCCGTGGGAGACAATTAGGAAACCTTGAGTGTTTATTTGCGGCGCATCCTCTTGGGGGACCAGTGAAATGAAGGGCGAGTAAGTGGACAGGTAGGCGAATGGAGAGACGGACAGGTGAGCGGCACCCGGAGCGGCTGGAGAGGCGGATAGCTCCACCGATGCGCTGCAAACAGAGGCGCGGCCCAAGGCTGAGATATATCGCGCTACTCCTTGGTGTCAGAAGCCGCGCTCGGCCATTCTGTAGGAAAGAGCATGGAACCGCATAAGACATCTGCAAGGTGGGCTCGACTGCCCACGTCCCACAGGATCCAGACATGTCAGAGCCTACACTCACTGCCACCTTGGTTCCTCACCTTGCCGTCCGGTTCCTCAGCCCCGCAGTAGCCTTTCTTGTCCCTTTCTTCCTTCCTTCACTCACAGATTTAAAATGGTCCCAGCACTTCCTGGCTTATATAGTAAGGGTTGTATTGCGTAGGCTTGGACAGGTTCCTCATTTTCTCTGGGCCTCGATGTTAACGTCTGTAGAACGTGGATAAGAAGAGCGCTTCTCTCCTAGAGTCCTGGATGATAGAATGAGTCCATGTCCTGGTGCACAGTATGTTCTAGAGAAGTACCCCCTATATAGATCACCTACTAAGTGCCGGGCACTGGACACCATGCAGCTCACAGCCTACCTCCTCTTCCGTCACTGGTGATATCCTGCCTGTGTTGTAGTTCAGTGCTTGTGAGCAGGGGTTTTGAGCTACAGGCCCCTGGCTGAGGGCTTTGAGCTTGGCTAGAGGGCCCTACCCTATCCTGTTCCCTCTTCTTTTAGCGAACTGTGGGTCATTCAACATACCCTCCCTTTTGTCCCCCCTTTATTTCATATAACATTATGCCCTCTAGGTCCATCTGTGTTGCAGGAAATGGCAAGCTCTCGTTCATTTTTATGACTGAGTAATATCCCATTACATGGAATACACACACATATCACATCTTTATCCATCCATGTATGGATGGACACTTGGACTGCTTCCATGTCTCAGCTATCGTAAACAATGCTGCTATAAACATAGGGGTGTGTATATCTTTTCAAATGAGTGTTTTTGTTTTCTTTGGGTAAATACCCAGGGGGGAAATCCCTGGAATGCATGGTAATTCTAGTCTTAATTTTTAAGAAATCTCCATACTCTTTTTCACAGTGGTTGTACCAATTTGCATTCCCACCAACAGGGTATGAGGGCTCCCTCTTCCCTAGACCCTCACCAACACTTGTTATTTCTTGTGTTTTTGACTTTAGCCTTTCTGACAGGTGTAAGATGACACCTCATTGTGCTTTGATTGGCAT
Source organism: Mustela erminea (assembly GCF_009829155.1). NCBI lineage: Eukaryota > Metazoa > Chordata > Mammalia > Carnivora > Mustelidae > Mustela > Mustela erminea. Next base: position 73,226,555 of record NC_045622.1, read on the forward strand.
TTCCCTAGGATGAGTGTTATTGAGCATCTTTTCATGTGTCTGCTGGCCATGTGTATGTAGATCTTTTTTGGAAAAATGTCTGTCTGGGTCCTCTGTCCATCTTTTTTTAAAGTAGGCTCTATGCCCAATGTGCAGCTTACACTCACAACCCCAAGATCAAGAGTTACATGCTATACTGACTGAACTAGGCCAGAACCCCTTATAATTGTAAATTTTTTTGATGGTTGCATACCACTCTCTTTTTCCCCCCTGCCCATTTTTAACTGGATTATTCGTTGTTTTGGTATTGAGTTGTATAAATTTTTGTATATTTTTGATATTAGCCCCTTATCAGCTATATGACTGGCAAATATCTTCTCTCAATCAGTAGGTTGTCTTTTTTGTTTTATTGATGGTTTTCTTCACTGTGCAAAATTTGGCATTTATTTTGATGTAGTCCCAACAGTTTTTAATTTGGTTTTTCTTTCCCTTACTTGAGGAGATGTATCTAGAAAATTTTTTCTACAGCTAATGTCAAAGAAATTACTGCCTTTGCATTCTTCTAGAGGTTTTATGGTTTCAGGTCTCACATTAGGTCTTAATCCATTTGGGGTTTATTTTTTTGTATGGTATAAGAAAGTGGTTTGCTTTCATTCTTTTTCTTATCTGATTGCTGTAGCTAGGACTTCTAGTATTATGTTGAATAAAAGTGGTGAGAGTGAACATCCTTGTCTTTTTCCTGATCTTAGAGGAAAAGCTCTCAATTTTTTACCATTGGGTATGATGTTGGCTCTCAGTTTTTCATATATGGCTTTTATTATGTTGAGGTATTTTCCCTCTGAACCCACTTTGTTGAGAATTTTATCATGAGTGGATGTTGTACTTTGTCAAATGCTTTTTCTGCATCCATGAAGATAATCATATTTTTTTCCTTTCTCTTATACACATGATATATCATGTTGATTGATTTGTGAATATTGAAAAACTCTTCAATCCTTAGAATAAATCCCACTTGATCATGGTGAATTATTTTTTTAAATATATTGTTGGATTTGGTTTGCTAATACTTTGTTGAGGATTTTTGCATCTGTGTTCGTCAGAGATATTGGCATATACTTTTGTTTGTTTGTTTTATTTTTGTAGCGTCTTTATCTGGTTTTGGTATCAGAGTAATGCTGGTTTCGTAGAATGAATTGGAAGCTTTCCTCCCTCTTCTATTTTTTGGAATAGTTTGAGAAGATTAGGTCTTAACTCCTCTTTAAATGTTTGGTAGAATTCACTTGCGAAGCCATGTGGTCCTGGACTTACTGATTCAATTTAATTACTGTATAGATTGGTCTGTTTAGATTTTGTGTTCCTTCCTGATTCAGTTTTGAAAGGTATATATTTCTAGGAAGTTATCCAACCCTTCTAGGTCATTCCATTTGTTGACCTATCATTTTTTGTAATATTCTCTTATAATCCTTTATATTTTTGTGGTATTGGTTGTTATTTCTCCTCTTTTATTTCTGCTGTTGTTTATTTGGTTAGTCTCTCTTTTTTGTTGATGACTCTGGCTAAAGATTGTCAATTTTATTTATCTTTTCAAGCAAGCAGCTCCTGACTTCTAGGTCTGTTCTATTGTTCCCTTTAGTCTGTGAACCTGGCTGAGTGGTTGAACTTGGTTAGAGGGTCCTACCCTTCCCTGTTCACTTTTCTTTTAGTAAATTCCAGGTCATTCAAGATCCTGTTAAGGCCAGGTGCCCACAAGTGGACTTAGATTACGACCTATAGTAGGTGGGACTCCTTCCTCCCTTGTGCTGGGTGATGCCCAATAGGTCAGACATGGAATCCTTCTTGGCATCCAGATTTTAAGTTTCTCAAAATGCTAATCTAATCACACCACTTCCCCACCTATGACTACGGATAGACTCAGGAAAAAGTCCTAATGCTTTCAGCTTGCCATATGGTCCCACGTGATTCAATTCCTGCCCACAAAGTTTAGAAATTCCGCCTTTCCTTATCATGCCCATCTCGCACTCTATGACCCAGTCTGACACTCAGACCCTCAAATGGACACACATGTCTGTTGGACCTCTGCTTATACACACGCTCCTTCCGCCTGGAGGACTGTACACCCCCGACGCCATCCTCACCTCCTGTAACTCCACTTGCTGCGTTATGTCTCTGCGTGGGCGTTGCCTCCTCCAACAATCCTCAACCCCCAGAGTCTGCGCGTGCTGCCTCTTGGCCTAACCCTGAACTCACCGGGCAAGTTTTGGCCTTGCTGGATTCCCAGCGAGCTCCAGGAGGAAGGGCACAGGCCTCTGCTCTTCACTGCCTGGTGTCTTTGGTGTCTCTGCTGGGACCTTATCCAGCGTGGGCTCTGTAGGTCCCTGTGGAATGAGGTGTTTGCCTTTGCATCGCTCAGGGAGCTCTGCAGAGGGGACAGTGTGCGCTCTTCTATGGCATCCCAAGGAGACAGCTGCCGCGGCGCGATGGGTCCTCACCCCAGGCCACCCACAGCCTCCCACTGAGGATGCACAGAGTCCTCAGGGGCCAGGCCAGCAGAAAGGGGCTGCTGACCAAGCATCTCTCTGACTCACCCAGCAGAGGAGGGAGGAGGCGGGTGCTAATTGCCTGATCCCTCCACACCCAAAGAGAGGCCCAGCCTTTGAAGCTGCAGCTGGGCCACGGAGAGGGTGGGAGCAGCCAATGAGGTGATGCCGTGGCCGTGGGCACCTCTGAGCCCACACGAAATTATTAATCAAGAAATAACCACCGCGGAGCACTTTGTGTGGATAAATAATGACACCCTGTCTTCCCCGACAGCCTGGCCTAAGCACTTTCCAGCCACAATCTGGTTCATCTGGCCCCCTCGGAACGCCAGGGCAGCTCACCCAGGAGGCCTGCGTGTCCTTCCAGCTCCCCTCCGCCCTCGTGTAGCCTACCTGGCTAGGCCAGCCCTCACCACTCCTCTCCTCAAAGCCCTTGCTGTGCCGAGACTCTGGGGACTCCCTCTGGTCTGAAGACGGCAAATAGGTTGCATCTCGTGCCTCAACTCCAAATGGGCAGAGGGGCCTGGAGCGTGGGTTGGGAGGCACGTTAAGCCTATCGTAAAACAGGGTGGTGGTCCGTGAGTGTCCTTTGCTTGGTATCTCCCATCTAGCTCTTGCAATCTGCCTTGTTTTGGATTGTTTGCTCTTGCCTCACCAACATCTTGCGTGTGCTTTAAAAACTCATCACACACCCGAACCATCTCTAGCATGTGTGCAGACACACTCACAGATACATCCCTCCATGACGTGCGAGTGCTTGGGTATCCTCTTCCTTAGAGCGGGCCTCTCGTCTCCTCTTGTTTTTATGTCCTGTCCCTCGGCTGGGAATACCCCTTATTCACGGTGATTTGGGAAATTGGACTCACCCTTGAACTCAGCTCCCTCCACAAAATCTCTCTCTGACTCCCCCGCCCCGGCGGCATGTTAGGGTTACTAACGCTGCTCCCCTGTTTCTTCCGCTCCTGTTTTCTTCCCGCAGTTAGATGAACCCCTGGGGGGTCCCACTGAGCCCACTCATCCTAGCAGCTCCTCTCCACCTGCCCCTCAGGATGGGGTTTCAACTATTTAGAGTAGGGGGTGGCAATATTTTTCTATAAAGGACCAGATGGTAAATATTTGGGGCTTTTGCCTGGCCACCTCTGGTCTCTGTTGCATATTTTCGTTTTTGCTTGTTTACAACCCTGTAAAAATGTAAAATCATTCTTAGCTCAGGGGTCATAACCAAAAAACAGGTCAAAGGCTGGATCTGGCCCATGAGCCGTAGTTTGCCAGCTCCGGATTTAGGTCAATAAGCCTTGAGGCGCTTCTGCTTGTGCTTAGCGTGATTCTCCGTGTGGGAAATACAAGTCCGCACAAAGCACAAGCTGTGTCCGCAGGGAACACGCAGACTGGAAGGAGGGACATTGACCAAGAGGCCGTAGTGTGCTGTGTGCCCCAAGATGCCTATGGGAATGCAGGTTTTTGGGGAGGATTTTGAGCTGAGACTGAACATCTAGGAATGAGATGGACAGGAGGAGGAATGAGACCAAGGCAGAGGGAAGAGCAGGGCAAGGGCACGGAGCTTGACCCTGGGTTGCATTCCTGGCTCTTCACTAACCTGACCTGGAAGGAGCAAGTTATTCTGCCTCTAGAAGTGTTAACTTTCTCATCACCATGCAAGGAGGGCATGGTGATGAGGCCTGCCTCTCGGAGATGTTTCAGGGAGTTAGAGAATCCCTGGTCAATACCTACAAATGGTGACCAGAATTTGGGACCAGCCTTTGGGCAGGTGGGATGCACGGGGCGTTATTGGCACAGACCTGGCGGCAAAGGGAGCATATAGAGAAGGAGCCTAAGAGAAACCAAGAGCTGGTACATTCCCCAGCAGCCAGACGCAGGACAGGCCTGTGCACCGGCAGAGTGCCCTCCATCTCAGAGTCAGGGACTAGGGGACTGTGCAGCTTCCTGCCAGCAGCTATGGCATCTTCCACGCAGGAGGATTTGTCTTAGAGAGGCAGACAGAGGGACAAAAGGATGTTCTGACGGCACAGAATGTCGAGTTGTGAATATTTGTATGTTTATTTGCTCCTGGCCCTTCCCAAAAAGGAATTCGACAGGTTGCCATGAGCGACGTGCATATGGTATGATTGCTAGAGAAGTGAGGAACAACCGTAGCCCAAGAGCTGGATGAGACACTGGGTTTAGCTCAGAATCTATGAGCTGTTAAGGCATGAGCAGAAGCAAGGAAAAGAACAAGGAACTAATAATACTGAGAATATAGAGAACACCATTGTTGTGGAGGGCATTTGCATGCAGCAATCCCTTGATGATAAATATTATTACTTCCATGTATAGGACTGAGAAGTTAGAAAGGCTCTGTTGTGCTTTAAAAATACATTCCTGTGTGTCTGTGTTTATTGAATATCTACTACGTGGCAGGCAATGTGCCAGATGCCTCACACACAGAAGTAGATTTTGTCATTATCCTCATTTAACAGAGGAGGAAACCAACAAAGATCAGAGTGGTAAGGTGATTCCCTAAACGTCACACAGCTAGTAGGCGCCCAAGCCAAGATCTACACCCAGAAGAGTTTGATTCTAAATGTCCTCTTTCACCACCTTATTAAATCAACTTCTCTGAGAACAGCCTCCCTGGCACTGAATTCTGTAAAAAATTTCTCACATAGAGTCTTAATTAGGGGGATAAGCAGAACTTGAATGACACAATAGGCAATTTTCCAGAAATCTGTGTTGGTTTTAGATGGAGGGTAAAAGTTTTTGTTCATTGTCTTTGGTTTTGATAAACATCAAATGGACCAACTCCTTGGCCCATGTCTTTCTCCTTGGGGACCTCTTACCTTCCTTCCATGAGGGGCTAGGCCTGGGCATAGCCAGGTCAAGGGGAAGGGTAGTGAACCCAAGGTCAGGGACCCAAGATCCTTTCAGGCCACGGTGGGCGGCAACTGTTTGGAACGTCATACCCAGGACCATTGGAATTGACTAGCTGGCCCTTCCCTATCCCCTTCTTGGGGCTGTGTTTTTATGACACTTCAGTTCGCTGCTTCTCGGGCCCTGGGTGCCTCCTCTGAGCCGAGCCAGCCTTTTATGGCCATGGAGCTAATTAAGTAACAGCAACGCAGGGGCACTTGGAGAACAGCTCTGGTCGTCATCAGGCCTGGGCTGCAGAGCCAAGTGCCTCTGGCCTGGGCTATGAAAGGATCTCCTGGCTCAGTGTCAGGCTCTTCCTCGGCCCTCCCTCCTGCTGGTCCTGACTCACCTTCCCCCTTCCCTCTGATCAGGAACGCTTGAAGCTTCTTCTCCCCTGAGCTACCTAGAAACCTCCTGAGATGGGCCCAAGGATCCCTGGACCCCCAGTGTTATTTCCATTTCCACTCTGTGGTGACTTTTGCACAAGAGGGATGTGAGGACAAGCTCTCAGGCATGCGCATGCATACATCTTCTTTCCTAGGAAGGCACCCTTTCCAGGTGCCGGCTTCGGGCCCCGGGACCACCCTTGACAAGCAGGAATGGCTACAGTTCCCAGTCGGCCATTTTTCTCAATGGAATGTTGCAAGCAACCAGCTCTGATGGTTGGATTCCCTTGCCCCCTTCCTGCAGCTTTGGAGCTGCAAGTTTGCTTATGGAGGTGCTGTCCCGGGCCAGGTTTCTCTTCTCCCGGAAAAGGGTGGGTCTAGAAAGAAATCTCGGTGGACATACGGTGACAACTAGAGTTTCTGCAGTCGAGGTCACACAAACAGGCAGGCTTTCCTGAGTGTCAGGCTTCCTGGGTATATCTTCACTTCTCTGCGTGGAACGTCAGGCTTTCCACCCTCGGCCTCCCTGGCCCGAAGCCTGCTGCCCTCCGTCAGGCCCCACACTTCTCTCCCAGCCTCTCTGAAATGTGCTTCCCATCCAGGATACAGAAGCTCCTAGGAAGGGAAGGAGCCAGCCTGCCTAGGTTCAGGCTAGGATCTGGTTCAGACCTTTGCCAAGCCTGTTTCCTCCTCTACAAAATGAGGGAATGTTTAGACCCCCTTGTGGAGTTCAGATGAGGATTAAAGCAGGGAATCCTTGGAAAGAACTCAGCGGGGTGCTTAGCAGAGAATCTGAGCCCTGAGATCAAGGGTGGCTCCTCTTCTAGCCTCAGGCTTCTATCCCATCTGCCACAGAGCCTGGACAGACCCCTCCCCATCACGGGCGGCACACAGCTGCCCTCTTGACCCTCCACCCCTAGGCCATAACCCTCTTTCCCAAGCCATTTCTCACCTTCCCCACTCTTCCGGGCTTCCCCAGGAAACTGATCTCTTGTTCCGGAAATGCCCCATAGCCTGGTAGGTGCTATTCCTTCTTCGTGGTCGGCTCTCTCCCTCTTCTCACTTGATAAACTCCTACGTGTCTTTCAGGGCTTAATCTAAATGTCCCCTTCTCGGAGATGTCTCCCCTGCCTACCATTGTGCACACTCACACCCGCACACGCACTCACACTCTCTGTAGGGTGCCTCTCCCTCTCTGGACCCCTGTAGGAGGCATCACAGGAAATGAACAGTCAGTGTGTGCTGCTTTTCTATCTCCTTCACAGCCTGTGAGCTCCTGGAGAGTGGGTCTGTGCCCTAATCCCATATTCCTCCTGGCACACGACATAGCACGTACTAGATGTTCAGTAAATACCCGCGGGACTAAGGCAGGCGTCACTGCTCTCACTGAGGGAGGCATGGTTGAAGCTTCCTCTCCTCCTCCAGTAAGTCAGACTCGCTCTGGGTGGTCCGTACTATTCCCCAGTGTGGCTATTCCCAGGGCCCCAGAGTCCCTCCCCCAAGTTGCCCAAGGCCCCCTTAAATTAATTGGTGTTTGCAATTCATAGTCTGCAAGTTTTCACCACGACTAGGGGTAACAGCAGTCAGAACGCTAACATCTACTGATTGCTTATTTTGCGCCATATGTCTGACATGCCCGATTTCACTGAATACTTACAACGCTATGAGGCAGATAGGGCTGTGACACCATTTTACGGAAGCTGGAATTGAGGCTCAGACTGAAAATTGGGGAAATGGACCTTATCCTCAGGCCTTTTGATACCAAATCCTGGGATCCTTCCACCTGCCCTGAGAACCTGGTGCTGGTGCATCAGAAGCTACCAGAGTCCTTGTTCCTCAACTCTCTCCTTCCTGATTGAGCTCCTTCCCTGTGCCCTTGCTCCTCTACCCCACTCACTGCTCCAGAGCCTGGCCTCATGATAAGAATAATCTGGGTCATGGGATCTCCTGAACCCTGGGCTATGTATTGAAAAGAAAGCAACAGTGGAGTATGACAATATTGAGTTCAAAATTGGCTCGGCTACCCTCTGGCTGCATGTCTGTGAGCAGGTGTCTTAGCCTCTAGATTTTCTAGAGATGCTTCTAGATTTTCATGTGCACAAGAGAAATAATATTACTAAGCCTAGTGGTTTGCAATGAGGACTTAGAACCTATCTCAATGCTTGGCTTATAGTAAATCCTGAAATAAATGTTTCCCTCCCTACCTCTCCCTGGAAAAAAAGCAACAAATCTTAAAAAAAAAAAATTTTTTTTCAGAAAGCGATTTCTATGGCATTACACTCAAGGAAACCATAGCAACCGGTTTCCTGCAGCTTGGTTTCCGGCCTTCCCCAGCTGTACAATAGTGCTGGGACATAGCCTTTGTTATCCCAGTACCCCAGGGAAGATATGGAAGTCATGCGCTCTGTGGGGTGGGGGCATCTGCTGGGGACAATCGCCCAAGCTGAAGCTGGTGTCATTGTCATTGGCACCTCGGCTGCCAGTGCACTGAGGCTACCCCAAGCCTGTCCCTTCGTGGTCAGGTCACAAGGATGCTTGGTTCCCCACTGGTGACTCTATTCATCTTCTGAAGGCCCGCTTCGTTGTGGGTCAGGCCAGAGCAGCTGGCCTTCTTTTTTTATGAGGATAAAAGCAGCATTTGGTTGGGTCTGGAGAGCTTCCTGACTCTTCTTAGATCTTTAAAACAGAAGACGTAAAGCCCACAAGAATATCCTGTGATCATATGCGCGTGTGTTGAGCGTGCGTGCATGCTGGCCGTGCCAGGAATGAAGGGAGTGCCTCTGAAAGGCCCGACAGAGGCTGCCAACTCAGGTTGGTCTCGTAGGAGTGGGAAGCTCCACATCCCCGTAACCTCCAAGACAAAGGGCTCCGGTCCACAGTGACGCCACACCCAGCCTGCCTGCCGCCTCGCACTCGGCCAAGGCATCGTTCCTGGCATGAACAAATGTGAATTGTGGGTGATCAATCACGATCCGTAGGAGAAACAAGCAGGGTCAAAAGAGACGCACGAGGAGGCTGCCGGGGAAACCGAGGCGTGTCGTATTCTGGAATAGCAAATAGCCACTGGAGTGTTCAGGATCAGGGGCCAGAATGCCGATGCCTGGAACAGCCAGGCAGGTGATGTCAACAGAGGAGCCCATCTCGTTGGTGTAAGACAGCGAGGAAGGGTGGGGTCTGTGGAGAACTGGCTAGTGCATTCATGGTGCTAGGTGTTCACGTGCAGAATTTTCCAGCACCCCCAAGGGCCAAACAGAACCTCTCTCAGGCCAGATAAGTTGTGACTAATATCTACTGATATGCTGACATGGAAAGATTTCCTAATATATTGTTCAATGTAAAAAAGCAGTCACATTACCATGTTTTGTGTGTGTGTGTGTGTGTGTGTGTGTGTGTGTGTTTTAATGTCTATGTCTATATACATAGAAATGCACAGAGAGGGCGCTTCGGTGGTCCAGTGGGTTAAGTGTCTGACTCTTGACTCTGGCCCAGGTCATGGTCTCAGGGTCATGGGATCCAGGCCCGCATCAAGCTTGACATTCAGTGGAGAGTCCCCTAGAGGTTCTCTCTCCCTCTGCCCCTTCCCCTGCTTGCATACATTCTCTCTCTCTCTCTCTCAAATAAACAAACAAACAAATAAATAAATAAAAGAGAGAAAGAGAGAGAGAGAACAGAATACACAGAGAAACAAGGAATTACTCCAGAATTTTAATAGATTTATAGAGGCTATTATTTTGCTTCTCTGTTTTTTCATGTTTTCCTTTTTATACAATAAACATATTATTTGCCTAACTCTTTTTTTTTTTTTTTTTTTGAGAGTGATTATATTCTTCCCCAACCCACCATCCCCTGAATCCCTCCCTTCAAGATTCAACTGAAAAATCACCTCCTCCAGGGAAACTCCCTGGTTCCCAGAATGGGTTAGGGGCCCGCCCCCCCATCAGAAGTGCTCTGTGCTCCCTATATCAGAGCCCTTTTGGGGGGAGGTTATTGTCCAGTTCCCTGTGTATACCTACTCCCTGCTCAAATGGACATTAAGATGGGGACAGTGTCTAATCCATCTTTGTAGTTTCAGCAGCTACCATGGAACTTAACACGCAGAGTATACTCCATAAATCTTCAAAGAATGGGGGAATTTCCAAGCCGAAGGCAGGAGAAGGGCCCACTGGAGGCCCCATCCACAGCGGGTCTAAGAGTGGGGGGTTGAGGCCCCTGGAGCAAGGGGCAAGGACATTCCAGGAAGGAAAGGACTAGAGGCCATCCGTGGTGTGGGGGACCACCCCATCTGGCTGGCTGGGGGTGTTTGAATGACAGTAGAGAGCCATCTGGTTGAAACAGAGGAGGGTGCCTAGAGTCGGGGGTTGGGCCATCAAAGAAGGGAGGTGGATTTGGTTTCAGGAACCAGGGAAAGCCTGGCCCCTCATTTCCAGAAGTCACTCGGGCCCCCTTTCATCATTCCTCTGATTCCCCTCCCCCCCTCGCCAGAGTGCGTTCCTGCCTTTTTGGCACTGGGAGCAGTGCTGGCTTCTGTCCTGGGCAGCGTGACCTGCTGCCCATGACTCAGGGGCTCAGCCATTCCTAAGTGACTAAAGCTGTCACTTCCCGCCAGTTTCCCGTAACCGCCTGAGTAAAGACTCAGTCTGAATCACCGTTTATTGTTTTTAGGGGTTTTTTTTCCCTGCCGTCCAGTTTTTAAATATCAACCACCTCAGCCAGGCCACCACAGCTGACACACCCACATCCATGAGGGACACAGAGCCCCATTCTGTTTAGGGAAGCAAGGCGGCCTTGGCACTGGCACCAGATTAGACTGATGCTCGAATCCTGCTTCTATCCCAGCCTGCTGTGCGCCCTTGAACAAGTCACTTCACCTCTCTGAACCTCAGTTTCCTTATTTGTAAAATGGGGATAATAATGGGGTGTCTGGGTGGCTCAGTCAGCTAAGCGTCTGCCTTCAGCTCAGGTCATGATCCCAGGGTCCTGGGGTCGAGCCCCGCGTTGGGCTCCCTGCTCAGTGGGGAATGTGTTTCTCTCTCTTTCTCTCAAATAAATAAATAAAATCTTTTTTTTAAAATGTGGATAATAATGCCTATTTCAGAGAGGGTTATTATGAGGATTGGAGGTAGTCTGTCAAACAAGTGGTCCGTGGCTGGCATTCTAGACATGATAATTAGGGTCCAAAAGTGGGCTCGTCTGCTGAGCAAGGAGCTCATGCAGGTGTAGGTCTTTTCTACCTGTCTTTTCAGAAAGGCAAAACAACAATGGGCTTCCTGAAATTGCTACTTTGGGAGCTTATTTCAGGTTGCTGACAATTCATCGAGTTCTAGTAGCAATAGCAACATGCATTGAGCACTTACTGTATATCAGGTACTATCCTAAGCATTTTACACGGAGAAATTAATCACCATAGCCCATTTGAAACAGGCATTTTTTTAATCCACATTTACATATAGATAAATGGAGGCACAGCAAGGCTCACCAGCTTGCTAGAGAGAGGCAGAGCCCGGGTTTGAAGAGTGATGAGCTGGTTTCAGGAGACTAGCAAGAGTGTCTCAGGGACGCGCCTGGCTTAACTAGGTTATCAATACATAATGACAGTGTGGCAGGCAATGTCCTGAGCATCACTCAATTTCTGTTTAGTTGTCGCAGCATTTATAAAAGGGAGTTTTGATTGTCTTCATCTTACAGATGATGAAATGGAGGTTTTGAGTGGCAAGGAAACACCCAATGTCATCGGCAGTCAGCCCTTGACCCCAAGTGGGTCTCAAAGTCTGAGGTATTTCCACCACCTTGTGTGAAGTGACTGATTTGAAGTGGGAGCAGGTTGACTTTATGTTTTGGAAGCTGACTGACCTGATTATTTGTCATTAATGACCACCCCCCACCCCGGTCTGCCTAAATCCCCCTGAACAGGAGACCACTCTGGTGGGATCCAGCAACATCTTCCCCCATTGGTCCTTCAGGCCAGTGATCTGTGGGCTTCCGAAGGAACTGGCCAGCCTCCAGCAAGGGAGGGTTTGAAGTTCAGGAATTCCCTTTGCATGGTATGTGACTACAGTGTCCAGAGTCCCTCGCCAATGCCTAGCAAGCGTTTCCTCCAGACCAGATGGTCAGGAAGCCATTTCGGGATTCTGCCGAGAGACCAGTGGCACATCTGAATGGAATTCCTGTGGAGGTGGAATGTGTCAGGTGGCTGACACAGGAGGCTGCCTTGTGGTTCCACACAGGATTTAGGACACCTGATGAAACAGACCGAGGTGGGAACTAGAGGTCCAGAACCTTGAGGAAGCTGGTGTTAGTTCCCCTGACCCTGATTAAACACCTCAGTGGGAGACAAGCTGTGGAGTGGAGCCCCAGGTCTGGGGACCACCACCAGAGCTTCTGACTGGCCAATGAGCGCACTTACATGGACAGCCCCTGACCCACCGTATGATGTACTTCCTCACGGTACTTCTTACTTGTTGGTTTTTTAACTTACCTGCCTCAAAGAGTGAGAGACTTGAGGGGAATGAAGGGAAGACAGAAAGGAGGAGCCGATGATGATGATATCCTAATAATAATCGTTCCCCTGGTCTTGTTATGCACCGAGCATTGAGATAAACCTTTTACATACAGTCATTAGCTCCTATAATCCGATCATTATCCCCACTTAGCAGTCCAGAGTACTGAGTCTTCAAGAAGTTCGTAAATCGCCCCGAAGGAAATACATATGGATCACGGTGGGGACAGCACGCCCAGCCACATGTGCAGGGCTTTACATACGTGGCCTAATCATTCTCTGTGAGGACCCTGGGAAGCTGGTCCTTACTCTGACCATCTGTCAAATGAAAACACTGAGATTCGGAGAAGTGAAAGTGTGTCCAAGGTCACACAGCTAGGATGAGGGAGGACTAGTCTCAGACCTAAATTTGTCTGTGGACTGCCAATGGTGTTGCCGTGGCTTTGGCTGGAAGCTAGAAGGCCTGGGTTTTAATGGCTCCTTTGCCTCATGTATAAAATGGGGTTGTGGATTCACACACATTCCTCTGGGGAAGCAAGAATGCCCTGGAGTTCGGAAAACTCTTTGTTCTGGAACCTTCCAAGCCTGTTGCATGGGGAAGACCCGAGAGAAAGAGCAGTTCTGTGTTTCAGACCTCCACGCAGGTTGTCTGAGAAGCAGAAAGCCTCATGGCAGCAGCTTGGGAACGCAGGTTCAAAGATGTGTTTTCCTAGAAGAGGAAAGGGTGAGCCGGACTGCCTTCCTCTTTTAGTTATCCCAGCAAGGGCTGAACTTCTGTGGGCTGAGATTTGGTGCAGTGAAAAAAGTATGGTGCTGAGTTGAGTCCTCTGTGTTGGTGTTCCTAGGGGACTCCAAATGGCTGAGCCCTCTGAAGAGGTCTGTGGGCAGGACAGTCAGACAGGTCACAGGTGTGCCCTGGAGTGCCCTGGAGAGCATCTGGGTAGCTCTGTGGGTCTCCTTTGCCCTGGCCACTGTGGAGCTCAGCTGTGTTGGGTGTCTGGAAGGGCCACACTCAGAGTCAGGTCTGGGATGACCTAGCTCTGCCCCTTTTTTCTGGTTGGGCAAGTCACTCAGCCCTTGGGGTCCCAACTGCTACAAACCAGTACAAGGGCAAGGCCATGCCTGACAGGTCCCCAAGGAGGTGAGGAAAAATAAGGATATTCAGTTAGGTCTTCAGCAGCCTAAGTTTATTAAGAGATCAACATTTATTTTGATCAATTGTCTCTAGGTTTTTGACATTAAAATATCCTCTCTTTTACCAAAAGGTGATAATGAATATAAATGTAGCAGGTTGGGTTTTTTTTAATTTCTTAGGAAAATTGAAGTTACTGACTTGTGTATACTCCCTGATGCTTTGAAGTTTTTTTGTTTGTTTTAATTTTTTAAGATTTTATTTATTTATCTGATAGAGAGAGTACAAGGAAGAGGAGCAGCAGAGGGGGAGGGAGAGGCCATCACCCTACTGAGCAGAGGCCCAACATGGGGTTTGATCTCAAGACCTTGCCATAACCAAGAACCCGATGCTTAATCAACTGAGCCGCTCAGGTGACCCACCCCCACACTTTTTAACTTGCTCTTCTGTGAACTCTAAAAATTGGAAATCGCTAACACAGCTTCTCTGAATGCTAGTTTCTTCATCTGTGAAATGGGGATAATAATTAGTGTTATTTCCTTTGACAAGTGAGGTAATGTGTAATTTGTATGTTCCTGAACTTAGGTGAAATAGAATTATATTTCCTTTTCGTGCCAACTAGTATAGCCCTGATCACCGTGTCCCCCTCTCCCTCCATTTCTGAGAGGTTTCCCACGTCATTGGCTCACACGTGCTCCAGAGAGACAGTCTTGAGGACTTTCTGTTCCATGGTAGCCCTCTTGTTCCCCCACCACAGTCTGGGTTTTTAATGTACCCTCTGAGGTTACCACTTGGCTGGGCCGGGTGCCCCCAGCCCTGGCTGTCTCTGAGACCCCAGAGGCCATCTGAGGGTCAGACCTGATTGCTGTTTCCTCTCAGAAGAGGGGCAGGCACTCAGACTTGCCCCTGGGGTATTGCCCTCATGCTGATTATCACCAAAACCTGCTGCTGCTTTGAGCTGCTGTTGTTTCCATCGTGGAGAACAGCAGCAGTGAGGCACTGGCCAGCCCCTGGAAGGCTTCCACGTAGCCAAGAACATTCACTGCCCCCCAGGCTGCTCACAGCCTCTCCATGCTGCAGGTCCCATACGCACCCCAGTGAGGGGTACAGGTCTCCCTGCCCCGGTCCCTAGGACTCCTCACGTTGCCAGCCCCTTCCAGAAGGAACAGCTATGAGAGCCCCTGGTCCTTTCAAGGGGAGAGCCCTCCCCTCCATTTCAGGGCTAGTCTTGTCCCTATGGGCTAAAGAGCCACTGTCGAGGTCATTCTAACCCACACACTGCCCCCCGCCCCAGCACAGTGCCTGACACATGACAGGTGTTAATGAATCTTGACTTCCCATCATGAGTCCTTCTCTCTGTGAGCGCACAGGCTCAGGCAGGGCTGAGACTTGGAAATCTCTCTCCGGAAAAGCCGAAGATGCTACCTGTGGTTAATGTGAATTTGGGGCCAGATGGGAGCAAGGCCCAAATGCTGACCCCGGTCCTGACCCTCAGAGGATGCCCAGCCGTGAAGCTCCTCCTCCCTCCCCAGCCCAGGCCCTGCCTCCACCACAACCCCAACACCTTCATTCCAGAAAGCCCAGCCGGCCTCTCAGCTTGGGATGTTTGGATGACTTGTCCTGCCCTCTCTGTTCAGAAGCTCTGCCATCTGGCTTTACATCACCTTCATTTCCAGCCTAGTAGGAGGCTTCCTCTTATTTCAAAGGTCCGTGATATCATCTGTCAGTGGGGACCAGAAGGCTTGGGAATTTCCAGATGCCAGCAGTGGGGTGGAGGGAAGCAGGCTTCGGGCAGCCCTGCTGGAATCGGGCCCCGTGGCCACACGCCTTCCCGGTCTCTACTCGCACACGTCTGCAGGTGTCCAGGGCTGGGGCACCAAGCTCTGTGGGCTCCAGGATGCTGTGAGGAAGAGGAGGAAGGAGGAATGGAGGGGAAGGGAGAAGATCCAGGGTCCCTGTAAAAGGCCATGCCCTTAAATTCCTTCATTCTGCAGAGATGCGTTTAGTGCCTCTAGATGGACAGACAAGTTCCTGCTCATTAATGGAGCCTGTTGGTCCATTCCGGGTTGAAAGACTTTAACACAAACTAGTGAGGCATCCAGGCAAGGCAGGAGCATGGCCGCAAGTGCAGCAGGGACTGTGCCTGGAGACCTGAGATCCAGACCGAGCCCCACCTCTCGGTGGCTGAGTGACCTTGGTAAGTCACTCTGGTCCTCAGTTTCCCCATCTATCAAGGGTAGACGCATCAGTCCCTAAGGGCCCCTGCTGATGTGGCCCTGGGAACTGCACCAGTTGGTGCCTTTGGACTGGGCTGACTCTCAGGGCTCCGGGATTTTCTGAAAGGCAGATCTCATCATGTCACTTCCCAACTTCAAACCCTGCGGAGGCTTTTCACATTCCGTAAGATAGTCCAGAATTCCCAGCATGGCTCAGGAGGTCTCGCACGCTCTTCTCCTGGTTTCCTGTGCTCAGGCAACACCAGTCCTTTATTCTCGAATCCTTCATGCCCACACCTGTCCTGTCCCAGTGCCTTCCTGCACCTTCTTCTTTGCCCTCTGCATTTCTCTGAGCTACCCCACCCAGGTGGTATGTTCCCCTTGCTTTTCCTAGACTATGAGCTCCAGGAAGGCAGTGCCCTTCTTGTCCTGCATGTCATCATGCACCCAGCCTGGCCACCATGCAGACCCTCCATGTTTACTGAACGACTCTCTCTGGCCCCCTGAGCTCTCCTGCTGCTTGGTCTCGGGCTGTGGCGCACAGCCAAGTGCTCTTGTCATGGTGCTCGCCAACCCCCCAGCTCTCTTCAACCTGGGGGTTCACTCACCAGCTAAAATTGCATTCACCCCAGGCCCCGTCTAAAAGTTGCATGTCCTTCAACAGAAACCATGCTGCCTTCACGAGAGCCTTGTGGTCCTGCCACAAGGCTGTGTGGTCCTGCTAGGGCCCCCAGTGTGGGCAAAGGGCAGCACACTGGTCCTTGTCACTGTCACATCTTGGCTCTGTGACCTGCAACAAGACACTCCCTTCTCTGGGTTTTCTCATATAAAGGGAGGGGGTTACACTCGATTATAACATTTAGTCTTTAATGGGCACTTATATTTGTGCCAGGCCCTGAGCTGACATCTTTATATGCGGTACAAGTAATGCCCACAGCGACCATATGGGGCAGGCACTGTTATTAGCCCCATTTTACAGATGGGAAAACTGAAGATTAGAAAGCTTGGGCAATGTTCCCAAGGTCACGTGGCTAGAAACCAGAGTTTAAACATAGTTTCGTCTGCCTGATTCCAGACGTTTAGCTCCTAACCGTTTTGCCTCTCCTCTTGAGGACCTCCTGACTCACTATCTTGGGAGCGTGAATCTTCCCGGAGCCTTGGAAGGGACAGTGTGAGGGCTAAGACCAATATGCTCCTCATACAGCTTTTCTCTCTGGAAGCAGGGAGATGTCACTGGAACACTGGCAGCTCTGCTAGTGCTCCCGCGGGGGCAGGCTGCATTCATATGGAGGAACAGACAAGAGCAACAAAGATTTCTTACCCAGAGAGTGGGTCTCTAGGCCACAGCCTTCCATCTCAGCTACAACTAGGTCCTGTCTTTGTTTTCCTTTTCTTTTCTCTTTTTTTTTGTTTTCTTTTTTTTTTTTCCTCTTTTTCTTTTTGTTTCTCTCCCCTTCCCTCCCTTTCCTTTTATTTCCTTTCCTTTCTTCTGTCCTTGTTTTTCAATTTAAATTTTCATTGAGGGGGCACCTGGGTGGCTCCGTCATTAAGCATCTACCTTCGGCTCAGGTCATGATCCCAGAGTCCTGGGATTGAGCCCCCTATCGGACTCCCTGCTCAGTAGGAAGTCAGCGTCTCCCTCTGCTTGTGTTCCCTCTCTTGCTGTGTCTCTCTCTGTCAAATACATAAAATATTTAAAAAAATAAAAATAAAAAAATAAATTTTCATGGAGTATCAAATGTATTCAGAAAAGACATAGACAGCTGAATAAATCATCTCAAAATGAACACAGCCATGTAGGCACCACCCAGGTCAAGGCCTAGAACATTACCAGCAACCCAGAGTCTCCCCCGTGCCCTCTCCTAATCATTACCTTCCAGCCCCTGTGTGTTTTGATCTGAGGATATTCCCTGGAGCTATGGAGAAAGGCTGAAATGAGAAGTTAATTTTCAAATTATCCTTTCATCTCCAGGGAACTTGTAAGGCTGCAGGAATGAGGTGGGGGAGGGGAGGAATTCAAGCTAAGATGTACTAAACCCTGAGATCTAGCAAAGGACTGCAGGTGCCAGTAAAAAGAAAGAGAGGCGTGGACTGGACTCTGTATGTGTGTGAGGGAGTGCACTTGTGTGTGTGTGTGTGTGTGTGTGTGTGTGTGTGTGAGAGAGAGAGGACATGGCTAGGTAGGAGGAGTGCACAGGGTCACTGTGGCCTCACAATTTGGGTACTTTGCCCTATCACAGAGTAAGGTCAGGCCTCACTAAAGGGGCCATGCTTGGCTGAGTCTAGGAGATTTGATCTAGGGCCTCTGTGCCCTGGCCTGCCTCCCACCCCCCATCCAGATGAAACTGTTGCAGACTCCAGCAGGTGTACCTGCTGGAGAAACTGTCCTTGGGTTTCTTCAGACACTGTGGAACAGGATGAAAGAAGGGCTGGGACCCACACACACCTCACATCTGGAGAGGGTCCCCTACAGAGGTGGCCTGCTGTCAAGCTCAAGGATCTCTACACGGAGGGCAAAGAATCCCATCTCAGGCCTTGAGCACATGATCAGGAAACCCCTTAAGACTCTTGATGGGGGTTTATTGGCCTTATGTGTGCTGTGCGTAGTGGAACAGAAGGATTTAGTAGAGGACAAAGTCAAATGCTTAGGCAAGCCCAGACTCTGAGCTAGACCTGGGTCTGTGGATGTTTATTCATTCCAACAAACGCTTCCGATGCGGTGAGCATGAGATGCATTCTGCCCCCGCCCCCACCCCCACTGGGTGAGAGGCTGCTGTCATGTCCTGTTTTTCAGATGACAGTGTGGAACCAGGAGGCACACAAAACCACGGGCTCAGCCTCTTCCCGGAGAGTAATTTCACTTCAGATTTTGAGAAAAAACAAATAGAGAGGTGGTTTTTAAGAGAGAGAACAAGAATATATTATTAAGTAGAAGGACAAAATTCACATGCCCTTTTGAGACTTCAGAGATGACTTGTGCTGTTGAAAACTTTAGGTGGCCCCTTCATACTAGGAACCTGTTACAGGGCAGGGGGGTACATGTGAGCTCTCCTCTGCTATGGGGCACCTTTGCGGACCAGTCTGAGTATTACTAAACAGAGAAGTAATTTGAATATATATTACACAACAGAGGGATATGGTTATTCTCAGGCCTTATTGCTGAGTAAGGGTACTTTCTACCCCGGTTAGCCTGGGACAGTCCCTATTTATGCCTGTTGCCCAGACATTGTTATTAATAGCATCCTCTTCCACTGCCAAAAGAGCCCAATTCGAATGAAAAATCGCACTGTGGGTCTAGCAATGAAAACCCAGGAAGACCAGGAGGAGGCCTGGAAGCACATTCCCAGGCTGGAAGTGACTCTGTAGAGGGAGAGCCTTGTATGATCCCCACCCCGCCCCCCGCCCCCCGGGAGAGTTCCTAGAGACTTTGGGGATTTAGAAAGAGAGAGAGAGAGTCCTGATGTGACCACTCTCATTGGTCCATTCTGGACCCCTTTGGTCAAGGCAAACTTGCTATGGGCAAAGGTCATGTGCCAATGCCAAGCAGAGTCAAGGAGGCCAGGCTGAGTCAGCCTCGGCCTGTCTCTGGAGCAGCCAGGGAGGGAGAGTCTCCGGGAACAAGGCAAATTAGAGTCAGCAAGTTTGGTGTTCTGAAGTCAAAATAATGTGTCAGTTCCAAGGGAGAAGCACAAAGACATCATCAGATGAGACAAGAAAGCTGCAACCAGGAATAGAAGGACAAGTCTGAGAAGAATGGTACGAGGTTGGGGGGAGGGGGAGGTGTCAGAGCTGGGGCTCAGGCAAAGCTGGCAAAGGCTGTGACAACTCCATATGCTGAAGTTCGGCATAGGAAGGGGTGCAGCATGGCTGGAAAGGAGGCATTGATCAGGTGGAACAGCCACCACCACTACCACCACCACCACCACCCCCCACCGCCCAGACTGCCTTCACAGTCAGCCACCCAAAGTGCTTCTGGATTTCTGGCCTCCGTGCATTGCTATGATTAACTTATATGTAGTTATTTTTATAGAAAAATTATTCATGAGAGAAGAGAGGGATCTTAAAAATAGGAAGGGGCTATTTTCGCCTGAACCCTTTTCGGATCATTTCCTCCGGGACGAGTTAATCCGCCTGGCCCATCTATTGAAGCCCAGCTCGCTGCAGTGGGTGTGTCTCGGGTGTCAGCTCGGCCACCGGACAGGGTGTCTTTCCCGTGAGGCTTCTGTGTTGTGGGCACTGAGCTCAAGCGCAGGGATCGCCACGGTTGCCAGGTGCACAGCATGGATCCTCCCTCGAGGACCAGACGAGTGCAGCAGAAAGACCCAAGAGAGGAGGCTCTGTGCACAGACTTGATTCACTTCTCTCTATTTTAATAGTTTCTTATTTCATTCCTATTTTTGCCACCTCACAGCCTCCGGCTGACCCTCCAGGGCACTCCTCTCCTCGCCAGTTGGGACTGCATGGCCAAGCTGGAGCTTGGATAGCAGTCAACACCCCTGTGTTGAGGGTTTGCTCCCCAGACAGGGTGAGACTCTGGCACCCTGGCTTCTGTGTCTGGCACCCCTTATCCAGGTGTGGGCTGGGAGGTTGAGGGGACAACTAACAAGGACGATGTAACTCTGGAGTTTTGAAGTCAGCAAAGTCAGGGGAAACTTTTGGAGTCTGGAAACCAGAAGCAAAGGTGGCAAGTTGAGAACAGGAAACCTTGGCAGATCGGGGTCTGAAAACACGTATAAGGAGTTTCAGAACAGCCCAAAGGGTCAAGAATGAAGAGTTGGGCTCACCTGGAAATTAGATACAGATCGGACCACCTACAGGCTGTAGGATCTTGGGCAACTTAATTGACCTCTCTGTTCTTTGATTGACTCGTATATGAAGAAGTTATACTGAGCCGTACCTCTTGAGGTCATTGCAAGTATTAAAAGAGATAACACATGGAAAGCATTAAGAACCAGTCCCAGCATGTAGCAAGTGCTCAACCTACTGGAACAAAAATATTAATTAATTAAAGTAAAGTTCTCAAGACCCACAAAAGGACTTACTAGAACATACGAATCAGTTGCCCACTGTGTGTGACCGTTCTGAATGGGATGGATACAAAAGCCAAGGAGAAAAATAAAGCCCTCCCAGGGATTAGTCTCGGAACCTTGGAGGCTCCAAGTCACACCAGCTGGTGTGAGAGAAAGTCCTTGCAGGAGCTTTGAAGGTCTTCTCCTCCAGGTTCTACATTTGCAGAACGAGGAACTGGCCCCACAGGAACAGAGACTCACCCAAAGTCATGTAGCAATTTCAAGGCAGAGCCAGGAAAAGAACAGAAATTCCATGACTTCCAAATTAGTGCCATAATACTGCACAGACCAGAAGTTTCTCTCCTGTGTCTGTTCTGCTGTAGACCTTGAAGCTGGCCCAACCACCCACAGTGAGTTAGTCAGGCATCCTAGGGAATGACCGAAGCCAGAGCTCTAATGTGCAAACGAATCACCTGGAGCATTTTATTAAAAATGTAACTCTGTTTCAGGAGATGGAGGGTGGAGCCTAAGAATCGGCATTTCTGAAAACCCCTCTGGGGGATACTGTTACTGCTGTGGACAATCATACTTAGGATAACAAGGTTCTAGGGGCACCTGGCTGGTTCAGTCGGTAGAGCATGTGACTCCTGATCTTGGGGTTTTAGGTTCAAGTCCAATGTTGAGTATAGAGATTACTTTAAAAAAAATCTTTAAAAAACCAAAAAAAAAAAAAAAAAAAAATCTCCACCAAAAAAAGAGTAACAAGGTTCTAGGCCAGCACTGTCCAATGGAAAGAGCATATGAGCTACATCTGTAGTTTTAAATTTCGCAGTAGCAACATGAAAGAAGAAACAGATGACATTCACTTTAATATACTTCATTTACCCAACATATCCAAACTATTCTCATTTCAACATATAATTAATATAAAAATTGGGGGGATATTTAACATTCTTTCTTTCATACAAAACTCTTCAAAATGTAATGTGTAGTTAATACTTAAAGGGCATCTCCATTCAGACTTGCCACATTTCAGTGATGAAGTTGCCACATGTGGCTAGTGGCCCTAGGGCTGTTGTAGACAACCGCCCAGGGGCTTCCAGCCCCACCCCCGCCCACACCAGCCACATGTGATAATCTTCTTGGATCTTCTGCTGGCTTTTCCCACCCTGGCGGACTCACCTAGCCCACTCTTGCCACCCTTGTCATGGGTGAGCTCTGCTCCAGCCCTAAGCCATGAAGACCCGCAGCCCTAAATCCCACCCAGCCCCCACTTCCTGGGAATACAAGAGCCTGGATAGACATAAGGACAAAAAAGGCCAAAACCCACCTTTCCTCCTTCATTTCAGGGTAATACTCGGTTTATCTGAGCCAGAAGGCTTCTGTCTGCCTGGCCCCGTGCTGTCTGAATATTACCATTAAATGCTTCAAAGCCTGTGCACTCTGCTCTCAATTAGAGGACGGGGACTGAGAATATTTCCACACGGCTCGGTCCCTGTCACCGACTGGCCTAGTAGCTTGAAGCTTGAAGGGTTTTGCATGGGGCCAACCATGATGGCGAGCGACACAGACCGTGATCCCGTGGCAGAGTGCCAGCATGACATCTGTTGGCCCTCTGTGACTTCGGGTGAGGCTCCTCTCCTGCCAGGGAGACATCAGTGGGATCATCCGACAGCTCTAGCCGTGCTCACAGACTCACTGGGAGAAATCCCCACACCTGCTCAGGGCCTCAGTCTGGAGGGCTTGGGGTCTTATCTGAGCCAGAAGGAAAGCTACAAGCCTCTTCCCCCATCTGTGACTTGCAGGGAACTCACCAGGCACTTCTGTTCACTATAGCCCCCGGAAACTCATGTCCAAGAAGTTGGTCATTTGGCTCCTCAGCCAAATGTTTGCTTTTGCTTGCTTTTGTCTGAGACAACTCTTAGCTCGCTGCTACCTAATGCTAAACATATGACTATCTGGAAACATCTAAATGCACCGTGCTCTACAGACGAAACATCCACACAGGGATGTTCTCATTTAATGGCATTTTCTGGTAAGGCAGAAACTGTTCCTCTTTTACTTCCTATTGTCGCTTCTAAACTTGGATTGAGTTTTTCCTGTCTTAGTAAGTCGAGTATAATGAGCAGAATCAAATTTTATCTAAGGTCAGTATCATTAGTGGTGTCCATAGGCATTTTTGTGTCTTGACCGTATAGGCAATTATATTTTATTCATTCATTCAACAGCTGTGTATCCAGTGCCTGTCATGGGTCAGGTGTTGGTCTAGGCTCTGGGGATGCATCAGAAAAAAAATTCCTGCTCTTCTGGAGCTCAGAGTCAACTGTGCTCATATGTGTTGCCAGGAGGGGAGGGACGGGGATGGACAATAAACAGGTGCAGAGCTTACAGATTGTACCAGGTGGAAAGTGTTCTGTGCGCTGCGTGATCTTGGTGGGCTCCAAAGTGAGGTCACAGGGCAGACAAGGTTCCCAGACAATGGACCACACTTCCCCCACCCCCAGCACAGGTTTTGCTGCCTGCCCCAGACCCTCTCTCCATGCTCAGTAGGCCCCTGTTTACTAATGGCTGGGACTTGCCAATTGAACAGGTCATCTGCTGGCCTCCTGCCCCCATGTTTTCAGATTCATGTTCTCGCTTTCACTTACTTGCCACCAGCCCGTCTCTGGCCAGCCCTTGATTTCCTCTGCGTTTGAAGCCATGACTATGAGTGGCTCTCACCTCCACAGAGTCCTCTCATGATGGGAAGGGAGGGGACGTGTGTTTGGGGTGAGATAGAACATGGGTTGTTTGTGCTGTAAACTTTCCCCAGCGTCATGAGGCTGGAGCAGTGATAGCTGGAGGAAATATAAACAGCAATTTTCCACATGCTTTTTATGCCTCCATCAGCCAGGAGCGCCATGCCGACAGGAACACCATCTTCATTTGTCCAGTGTTTGAAGCTGAAATGTGCCACAAATGCACCACTGCCCTTCCAAGTGTTGGTCCACGCTGACTGGCTTTAAGAAGCCACCAAAGTCATCGTTTCAGGAAGATAAAATAAAAATATATTGACAGAATACTGCTCTCGGGGGAAGTTAAAATAGTTTTCCTATTTATGAGCTGTTCTTTTCCACTTCACAAATATTGATGGCTCTCTCCCACCCACGCCCCTGCCCTTTCTCCTGTTTTGGGTGAATTGGGTGGAGCCCCCAATTCACATGGTTGTCTGGTGTAATAACAAGTGGGTCCATGCCCAACCCCAGCCCAGTGAAGCCCGAATGCCAGCAACTGGGGAGATACTGGAGGCCAGCTCTAATCTAGGAAGAATGGAAAAGGGAGAAAAATGCACTGAGTTGGGAATCCACCAGAACCAGCTACAGTCCTCATTAGAAAAATATCCTTATTGTACCTGGTAGGAGAATGCTAGGAGACAGGGCTATAAAATATCATTAGGTTGATCCATATAAAATGACCATTTTTTAAAATCAAGAATAGTTATTATTGGCAATTTCATCGGGTTCCTGCTAAAAATAAAAAACAATTACCATTTATTGATTACTGTCTGTGTAGCAGGCATCGAACTAAGCACTTTATAGGAAGTCTGTTGTTCAATGTCCACAGGAACCCAGCGGTGCAGCCTTTTAGGTTCAGCTCCCCAGAAGTAGATTCCAAGATGAGGACTCGTGATTATTAGAGACATGCTCCTAGGATAAAAGCAGGACAGGGACAGAGACAGAGACAAAGCCAAGAGAGGAAGGGTGACTTCAGGCAAGGTGTCAGCTCTGTCTCATCCTGCTGGGAACTCTGGAGCTTCTGTTACACTTCAGTGTTTGTTCCCCGTGAAGACAAGCAAGCCAGGAACTCATGACCCTGCATCCCTCATTGGCCATGAGCCATCCCCAGGGAGTAGACACTCAGACACATGCAGCTCTTCGCAGGCCTGGGTGAAGGGCTCTAGGATCTGAAGGCAGGACTCTGAGCAAGACCACAGGGGCTGTCCACTAGGGGCAAAGCACATAGAGCTGTGGGAGGGAGGCCCATGGAAATGCTAAGAGATGGCCATGGGCCTTGGCAGAGCATCTTGGGAGTCCCCTGGAGACAGATGTTAGTTTCATCACCATTTTTGCACACAAAGCATCTGAGATTCAGAAGTGTCAAAATAATTGTGCTCTGATCACAAAGAGGTAGAGCCAGAGCTCTGTTATCCTGAATTGGCCACTAACGTATACTCTCAGTGTCACCTCCAATGTCCTTGGTCACTGGGGTCAAGCTGGTGGTACCTGGCTCTTCCTTCCCTTAGAATGAGATTGTAGAACCCACTTGGTTCATGCCAGTGGATTTGGGGAGGCCTCCCCAGCAACCATAGCTTATCTAAGCTCTCCCTTGTACCTCTGTAGGTTAGAAAGGAGCCCTGCCCTGCCCCCAGCCCCACGGGATCTGCTGATATGTCCCTGCACTGTCCCTGGAGCTTGGCCTCCCATTCAAGTGTCCCCTGGCACAGGCAGGTGTGACCTGCTGCTCTCCACGGCCATGGCCAAAGAGCTCACTAAAGCCAATGCCTGAGAGGCTTCTTATTTCTTGGGCGAGGAGCTCACCCCCAACTGAACAAGGCCAAGGGACACACTGATACCAAAACACCTGGTGAGGGGATCACCACCAGCTGCTACACTCCCCCGGCCAGGTGCTGCCACCTGTCCTTATCTGGCAGCCAAAGGTGTCCTTCCTGAGGGAGGTGAGTCAGAACCTTCTGCTCAAGACGTGCCACAGTGGAAAGGATAGAGACTCCAGAAGCCGGGACCCACGTTCACAGTTCTGCCACTTCCTAACTGAAGTGTTTTTTTCATTTCTTCATATGTCAGTTCTGTTATCTATAAACAGAAATGACAGTACTCTACCCTGCAAAGATGAAACGAGATGTTATCTGTAAGTGCAGAGTGGGCATTAGAAATATTTGGTCCCAGCTTTTTTTCCCCCCTAGGCTTTGCTGGCATTGTTTTCTGTCACGGTACCTGTCTTAACTTTGGGTTACTATATGCAGTTAATACAGCCTAGCTGCTCTGGTTTTGATTGGGTACAGGGTGTAAGCTAGAGAAACATGTCCTTTATTGCCCTGTGTTTTGAAAGGCTTTGTTCTTTCTGGGTTACTGTTCTGTCAAAGGACACTGGATGGCCTGCTTTTTTCTTTTTTTTTCTTTCATCCATCTTGAGTAATGCAAAGCTAGCACCTGGCCTTCTTCATTGAATTCCATTATACCCCAGATGCTAATAGCTCCTCACAAGAGGCCCTCTTGGATAGCATACCACAAGAGAAAAAGCAAAATGCTACGTGACACTGAGATGCTGGGTCATGCCCCGCTCCACCCTTATCCCCCATACATAGAAATGCTGTCCCAGTTTTCAGCAGCCTAATTGAACATCAGTCATGTAAGGAAAAAAGAAGAAAAAAAAAAAGAAAGGAAGAAATAAAAAGAAAAACCTTCTTTGCCACCCACACCATTGTGCTAAGAATAACTTCTATCCCAGCCACAGAGCTGGTCAGAACCACTTCACAGTATCTCCATCTGGGGAATTAGGTGTGAGGATTCAAAAAGTGCATTCGTCCATTTTGAGTCTGAAGCTGGCATGGTCCCTAAAACTTGGCAGCCTGGCATAAAAACAAAGCACCTAAACAACCAAATGCTGACTTACCAAAACCCTGTCTCATGTGAAAAGTCTTCTTTTCTCTTTCGTGGTGCATTAAGCTCACTTAGTCTGCTTTCCCTACCGTGTCCAGGAGTCAGACTTACCTACCTACTTTACTTACTGGGACGGGGTCCCGTTCAGCCTAGTGTCTCACAGAGCGGCGTCCTCAACCAGCCTGAATCTTCATGACCAGGATCCTGGTCTGCTGGTATCAGGCTGAAACTGAGTTTCCATAGTGATTGGCTTTGGGGCAAAGATGGTTTACCCTTGGATCTTCCATATAAATAGAATCATCCATTCATTCGAAAATCTATTTATAGGATGCCAGCCTTGTGCCAGGCGCTGTGCCCCAACACACATCCGTCGTGAAGTACATGCGCTAAAACGCCTTGTCCCGTCTCTTGGACATTAGTCTGATACTAGAGGTTCTCTCAGCCTCACTTCCCAGTGGAATCATCCCAGGGCTGCTTGAAAGTTCTCTTTACATGTATTTTTGTTTTCATCCTCACAATAACCCCACAGAACAGACGCTGCTGCGGTGCTTATTTTCTAGATGAGGAAACTGAGGCACGGGTTGGTTGAGTGGCTTGCTCCAGGTTACCTAGCATCACAGAACCTAGAGCAGCGTATTCCTCCAGAGCATTCCACCTCGCGGTGTGGGGGGCAGCACGCGTGGGCAGGGTGTTCAAGAACGCTGGAGCAGGGGAGGGGAGAGAGAAGAAAAACTAGAAGAAGCTCTGGAGAAGTGGACCAGAGCAGGGCAGGAGGGCTGTGGGAACCCAGACTCGAAGGCTGGGTTTCATCCAGTAGATGATTGGGATAGCTCTGACCTCTTCCAAAGAGAGTAAGAAGGCAGTAGCTAGGACCCATGTCTACACAGCAAAAAGTAGGTCAGTGTCTTTGGAAGAGAGCTGTGAGGTACAGACTCTCTGTGATGGCAATTGGTTCTGACAGGAGCTGTGTGCTGAGTAGGGAGGGTTACAAGAAAGGCCTCCCGCCCTTGCCCCACTGATCTCTTGCTTCCACACATTACTGGGGCCTCTGGGGGCAGCCCCAGAGCAGCCGGCTCCGTGCCTTCCTTCCCCAGAAGTGTGCTAGCTACCCAGCACCTGTGCCCACTCTGCTCATCAAGTTCACCAGAGCCTTCTGTGCGTTTGACCAGGACAGGCTCACCACAGGGCAGGGCATGGGGCCCAGTGCCAAAGGGGCAACCATGCAAAAGCCAGAAACCCACATCCCTGTTCATTATTTAAGCCAGGAGAGAGGCTACCCACCTCGGAAACAGTAGGTGGTCCTATTTGCACAAGGGAGCCTGGGTTCAAATCCCAGCTCTACCACTCACTACGCAATGCGGGGCATGTCCTTCAACTCTATGTAGATCAGTGTTTTCATCTATAAAATGGGGTGGCCATTCTTACCTTGCAGGTTTAAGAACCAGAGATATTCATAAGATGCCTAATAAATGCGTCTAAGCCCCTCAGTCAATGACAGCTCTTCTTATAATGGACGCATTGCCATTGCCATATTCGAAGACCCTGTGGGTCCAAACGGCCCAGGTAGAGAGCCACTGAACAACCCCCTTATTCGCAGCTGAAAAAACTGAGGCCTGAAAGTGACCACGGGCTTTTCCAAGGTCACCTGGATTTGAACAGCAGAACTGGGAGCAAGAAGGACCTGTGAGAGGCCTTATTGTGTAAGGGGTGAGAAGTTCAAGTCCAGCTTGGCCACAGCCACTGACAGCTTTTGCTCTGATTTCCTTTCTCCATGATGGCACAGATACAACCTTTCTGGAAGGGTTGTATGGACAAATAAGCTGTCATTCCAGGGTGCTGAAAAGTACTCTGCAGGTGCCAAATCATGACTCTCCGTGGATTTCAACACCTCGGTTGGCACGTCTTCCTGCCGGATGCAAGCTGCATGAGGACAGTGTGCGCGTACACATGTGCGTGTTTGTGTGTGTGCGTTTGTGCAAGAAGTACGGGAAGAGGAGGGAGGGGAGAGCATAGACACTCTAGATTTTTCAGAGACTATTTCTATACCGAGTTCATGCGCACTGTGGCTCAGCCCCCTGCCCTAGGATGCACTCGGGAATGCTGTCTTCCTTCTCAGGTCCTCAGCATCCTGCTTGCTGGCACCTGCTGGGGGAAGGTGTGAGCATAGGCAGCTGGATCAGGGTCCCCACTCTGTGGCCCACAGAGAATCGGGATCACATTGCTGATGGCCCGTGATTGGGCCCAACTTGAGCCAACAAGAAGCAGAGTCAGGGACTCCGTCCCAGGTTGCTGGTATCAAATAGGGTATCATGAAGAAAGTGTGGATTTGGAATTAGACAGTTCAGCATTTGAATCCCAGTCCTACTGCTGCCTAACTATGTGATCAGAGGAAACTTATTACTTTACTGTCTGCACCTCTGTATTCTCATCTGTAAAAGGGAGAAATGTGACTTCCAAGCACTCTGGAGACTTTAAATGAGATGGGGAATCTGACACTTAACTGTTTCATTGCCACCCCAAACCCTGCCACCATCCCAGTGGCCTTCTGCACTGGACTACCTTGGTGGCTGGGCCATGAGATGTTGGTTGTGATTGTGGATTTGGACACGTAGCAAGATTAAAAGTCGGTTGCTGAAAACAAAGCTTGTCTCCCAAGCAGAGGCATCTCCCCTGGAGAGGATGGCCTCAGGCCATTGGTGGTGATGGGGAGACACCTGCGTTTGCTACCTGTGGAGAAGAGCGGCACAGCACCCTGAACAAATGTCTCGGAGGAAAGAGACATGCGCAGAGCCTGATCATGTGCCTCGTTCCTGAGTCTGGCAGGAGGTCAGGTGAGGAGCAGCGGAGAGGGTGAGCTTGGGCTGCAGTGAGAGAAGTGGGGCCTCTCTGGGCCTCTCACGGCTTGTGGAATTGCAAGGGACGTGTTTAGAGAGTTCTTCCATCACCTTCTCTCCAGCTTCTCTTCCCTGCCTGGTCCATTCTGGACGCTCGGTGCTGGGGACGCAGATCCTTTCCCCAGGATGCTGGGTGATGCCTTAGCCCCTCTCAGAGAGGCATCGTGCTCCATTAGGCTCATAGCCTCGGTTATGTCTTAGTAGAGGAAATTTCCACACACAGATATACCTACAACAAGGGGTCATGTGGTGACTTCAGGCTAGGTGGGAAAGGAAATGTGGCTTAAACACTTACTGTGTGCCCAGAAAAATGCTAATCATGGGGCCAGGAAACACTGATTTAGTGCTTTATTCATATTAATTCATTTAATTCTTCCTTCAACACTGTGAGGGAGATACCATTATTAACCCCATTTTACAGATGAGAAACCTGAAGCATGGAGAGGTTAAGTGATTTGTTCAAGGTCACACTGCTAGTAAGTGGCCAACCTCAAACCCATGTGGTCAAACTCAGGCAAACTCTGAAGTTGTCATCCTTTTAACCACTCTCGGCTACTTCACTGACACTCATTTAATTTCCCCCCGAAGTCCCAGGTGATGGGTCTTACTAATGACATAGGTGGGGAAACTGAGGCTCAGAGAGTTTAAATGACTGGGCCAGGATCACACAACCCATTCAGGGTCTATGCACATCTGTCAGATTCTTTCCACTTCCCTAAGGGTCTTCCAAAGAAGCAACCAAAACCTTGACATTGTCTCTTATCCTTAGGGTAAAAGAGAGGAGAAATGTGGTGGGGGAGGAGGACAACCAGCCCAAACTTTTACCCCAAGCACCCTGGAGTAACCCAACTAATGTGAGTTTGCTTCTTGGTAAGCCACAGATAGGAACTAAATCATGTGAGATGTCCCTACAAAGGAAACTTTATTTGTAGCAAATAAGGAGACCATGGGGTGTAATTTCCAAAGCTGTGACTCCCCAAGCAAGGGTGAGTGGTTTCTTTTACTTAGGGTTAGGATGAATATTTAAATAAGGGAGCCTCGGGGCACCTGGGTGGCTCAGTGGGTTAAGCCGCTGCCTTCGGCTCAGGTCATGATCTCAGGGTCCTGGGATCGAGTCCCGCATCGGGCTCTCTGCTCAGCAGGGAGCCTGCTTCCTCCTCTCTTTCTCTCTGCCTGCCTCTCTGCCTACTTGTGATCTCTCTCTGTCAAATAAACAAATAAAAATTTAAAAAAATAAATAAATAAATAAAATAAATAAATAAGGGAGCCTTGTCATCATGTGTAGAGGTGTGCATAAGGTCACA
The DNA here is from genome assembly GCF_009829155.1 of Mustela erminea. Classification (NCBI taxonomy): domain Eukaryota; kingdom Metazoa; phylum Chordata; class Mammalia; order Carnivora; family Mustelidae; genus Mustela; species Mustela erminea. Next base: position 73,257,072 of record NC_045622.1, read on the forward strand.
CATGTTCCTTAAGGAAACATGTTTGTATGTACATTGTATGTTATGTAAAGCATGCTTGGGTGGAGATTTTACTATTCTAATGTAGTAAAGATAACCGTTGGTCACTCCCTGGGTCACTCCATGCTCGGTCTGTACAGGCATGCGTCTCAAGTTAAGCCCAGACAGGTCTGGGTGGTCTGGGCCGCCCAAGCTCTTGTCTAGGCAATCGTTACTGTTTGAGGGGTAGTTTTGGTTTCTATCATGGGATGATAGGGGGACCGAGTTTTGGTGGGCACAAGCAGGTGAGGAGTAAAGGTCAGCTCTTGGAGTCTAGCTGGTGGCACCAGCAGACATGTGTGAAAACCCCATTCTTGTCTGGCTACCTTCTTTACTTTTCAGACCTCACCCCAACATCACCCCAAATATCACTTCTCCAGAGAAGCCTTGGGGTCTCCACAGTCTAAAGGGGTCTAGATTCTTTATCTGAGAACATAGCACTTGCGGCACTTAGTAAGTTTATATTCACTGATGTGATCATGAATTATTGTCAGTTTTCAAGATTATACTATAAGCTCCATGAGAAAAGACCTTTGGTTCTTACTAATATTATATCATCAGCGATTAGCATGTTGCCTGGCATTCAGTAGCACTAAAATACTATTTAAATGAATGAATGAGTATAACACCTGTATGGTTCTAGACTCACAAGGCTCTCCGCCTCCATTGTCTCAAATCCTTGCAACAGCCTTGGGAAGGAGTTACCATCATACTCATTTTACTATTAAACAAACTGAGAGTCAGAGAAGCGAAGTGATCCTGGCTCAGCCAATCCCTGGTGAAGTTGGGATTCACATGCGGGTCTGCCTGACTCCACCCCCACTGTTGTCTCTCCTTCACTCTGCTCAGTCAAAAACGGATCCTGGAAACAAGGAGTATTGATAAAGGGGCTCTGTCAAAGAAGAAAACAGAAGACAGTGGCATTGTGGAGACCAGACAGGACTGAAAGTCAAGAATAAAAGATCAAAGGCAAGGAAAGAGCTAAAATGGTAATGGGAGGGGAGTTCTAAAACCTGTCTTTGATAACACAGCAGGAAGTCAGCTTTGCAGGCCAGATGCCTTTGAACAACTGGATTCTCCATCTCTAGGCCCAACCCTTCATGGTCCCCTCCACCTTCACCCCCATTGGGAGGATAAAACCCTTGTGAGCAGGGGTGCCTGGATGGCTCAGTGGGTTAGACCGCTGCCTCTGGCTCAGGTCATGATCTCCTGGGATCTGGAATCGAGCCCCGCATCAAGTTCTCTGCTCGGCGGGGAGCCTGCTTCCCTTCCTCTCTCTCTCTGCCTGTCTCTCTGCTTGTGTCTCTGTCTGTCAAATAAATAAATAAAATCCCTAAAAAAAAAAAAAAAAACCCTAGTGAATAAATGTTTCTGGATGGGAGTTCATTCAATATCCCAAAGTTTGAGAACATGGTCTTTGTGGAAGCCGGGAAGCCAGAATGACGATGCTTGACGATCTCAGATGCAGTGTTTAGAGAGACTGACTTTGTTGGAGTCACATTTGAAGCATGTCCAGATTGCCTCAAGGGAAACATTCTGATACATTTATCAGTGAATGTCTAAAATTCTTGCATAACGTGGAACTTCAAGAAAGTTGCCAGGCAATTTTTTTTTTTTTTTAAGATTTAATGGTGTCCTGCCCCACTGTTTGTAAAACGACATCTTTCTAAGCCAAAAAATAAAAGAAACTCCCTGTCTATTTTGCTGTTTTCCACCCATCTTGAGCTTTGAGGTTTTATTTGCCTTGGGTTTGGAGAGTGAGCGGAAATCAACACAGCTGTTTATGTTTAGCGGCTTCAAATGAGCTCAGGGCGCAAAAGAACCTCATGGGTGTCTCTGCTCTGTTGACAGTTTTTAGACCAGCTTTAAGCTCAGCCAAGGGGTAGCATGAACTAGAATTCCCTTTCACAAGTGCCCGGCGAAGTTCATTTGAGCCATACCGGGGCCCATTTCCTTCACATCTCTTTCTGCAGGAGGAGGACTCTGTCTTCAGCACTGCTGGTTATGGAGATAGCTTGGTACATCTGTCAGAAATGAACTGATTTCCTAGTCCCTCCGCTCAGGGGTGGTCTTGGCACTTCTGTAGAGAATGATTCTGTGACGAGCCGCTTCCTTGGAAGGAAGGGAAATTAGGCGGGGTCTCTGGAGACACGGGAGGAGGAGAGTACCCTGTTTTCCGTGACTTTGTTACACATACATAGATAACCTTTTCAACAAGACTGGATTGTTAATCTTTGGCAGCTAACAAAGCATTGGTTTCTTTGTTTCTTTGGGAGAGGGCTCATCTCACTTGCCTGCAAAGGCAGAAGGCAGAGTTGGAGATGCATTAAACTTCCAAATCATGAACATTTGGCGCAGTGCTTGGTTCACTATAGGACTTCATAAGTGCTTCTGAGTAAATAGAAGGTTAAGACAAGTAAAGACTTTTTGAAATATACGTATTTGAAATATACATATTGAAATGTACAGAAAATGCCATGGAAAAGCAAGCTAAAATCACTGACAATTCCAACCCTTTAAAACAATGATATTAAATAAGAAATTACTGGTCCCCTAACCTGCCTCTCAGAAATAACCTCTATTGACAGTTTGATGTGATTTCATCCTTCCTTTTCCTTCTTGATTTATATGTAAACACGTATAAATATATGAGTGAATTTTAATAGTAGTGAAACATACATGTAAGATAAATACCTTTACTAAGACTCCGTTTCAAATTTTTAAAAAAATTACAAAATGCATACCAAAGCTCTCAGTGATTTTTTTTTTTTTTTAAGTTATCAACTGCCAGGATTTTGCTCGCCAGCACACCCTTTCATAAACAGTGACCTCCAAGAGTTAATTGTGCTCGAAGCCCTCCTCGGAAAGCTGTGACCCTGGGCACCACAAGCCTTCCCTGTGGGTCATATATGGGCTAGCAGCGCCTCTCCTAGCCTCTCCCAACGGATACTCGCCAGGCCCTGTGCCTGGGGCAGAGTCAGAGGGTAGGCACGAAGGCTCCCAGGATGATCCCAGTAACCAAAAGAGGAAATGCGGCTGAGGGAGCGGCCGAAGCCTTGCAGTTCAGCTCCTGGAGGCCCCCACGGGGCAATCATCAAGCTGCTTGATGTCATCCACAGAGCTGCCTGGAAGCAGCGTGTGGGCACTGACCCAGCTGCATTTGGGCTACAGGGACAGCTGAATGGGCTGAGGGTGTCTCTCGGAGAGAAAATCCAGCTCAGAAAGTCATAGAAGGTCTGAGTTTTTCCAGATTGGATGCTAGTGATTAGAACTTTCAAGGTTATTGCCATAATAATCCTCTGCTCAGAAGCACTGAGAGCACAAAGCCTTTGTAGCATTTCTTAAAGCAGTGCTTTTCAATTTGCCTACACCTGGAGAGCTTTATTAACATGCAAATGTCTGGGGCGCCTTTCCCAGGGAGGTTGATTTAGCTGGTGCAGGGTTGGGCTTGGGCAGCCCTACTTTATTGATTCCCCAGGTGACTTTCAGGAGTGGTCAAGGCTGCAAAGCAGAGAGTGAGGACTGGCGGATTCAGACGCACCCTTTAAAATGTGCATTCATGGATTCAGCATTCTAGGGGTTTTTTGGAGGGAAGGGGTGCATAGGCACCCTTGGTGATCTTAAGCTTCTTGTTTAAGACTACTGGTCCAGTTGTCTTTGTCTCCCAGCTGTCTGGCAGCTCTGTCTCAGAACCTGAGCATAGGGTCCTGCAGACAGGCTCCCATAACTGGCCTGGTGCTCATTCTTTGCCTTGATAGTAAGACCAGTCTCCTTCACAACCTGGTTGGTTATGAAACCTTTTCCCTGCTTCCTCAACTGCAAAATGGAGCAATTGTGCCACCATATATGTAGGTTCTACTGTTATTGTTATGAAGACTAGTCCGTTGATAGGATACTGTCAGGTGTCCAGAGCCCAGGCTCTTAAGTTGGAGTGCCTGGGTTCAAATCTGACTTTTCTGCTTAATCAGCTGTGGGGACCTAGGTAAGATACTGAGCCTTCTCTTGGCCTCCATTTCTCTTCTGTGTCATGGAAATGACAATCATGATCCACCTCATGAGATGCTTGTGAGACTCAGAGCTGAAGTATGTTAATGCTTATCGTAGTCCCTGGCACATATTAAAAAAAACTTCATAAATTATAGTTCTTATCAGGATCATCATTATTACTGGGTCAACTCTGGCTGTTGGGTCTAATCTGTGGAAGAAGAACAAATAATACAAAACAAGAAATATAATTTTTTAAAAGGTCAGTTTGAAACTCGATTAACTAGATCTTTCAATTAATATATATTTTTAAATCTGTGACAGTGAAAAAGCGAGTAGACGGTTACAAGTAACAAGCACACCTAAATGCTTCCAGGTGGGATCCAACTATAACCTGGGCATGTTGAGCTCAGTCCACTTCACCTTTACTACCTGTAGGTGTAGTCCTAGGTCATGGTCACTCCACAGCACAGGGAGATCTGAAAGACGCTGTGAGTTCTGACGTGGCTGTAGCCAGTGGCATGGACTAGAAAATCCAGACATTTTTATATTCCTCTTCTCGTACTTCACCTCTTAGCCCATACATACAATCTCAATATTCACTTTTTATTTACATTTTCCCTGGTACCATCTCTTTACTAGGAGACATTTCCTTCCCTTTCCCCTTCCCCTTCCAGAGAGAGAGAGAGGGAGAGAGAGCGCAGCAGTGGCAGAGGGAAAGAGAGAGAGAGAGAGAGAATCCTAAGCAGGTTCTATGTTCAGCATGGAGCCTGATGAGGGGCTCAGCGTGGGGGTTGATCTCATGACCCAGATATCATGATCTGAGCTGACATCAAGAGTCAGATGCTTAACTGATTGAGCCACCTAGCATCCCCAAGTCAGGAGACATTCTTATTGAAATTTGTTTGACAGCCCTCCCCAGAGCTTTGCAAATCACTGAGTTGGGATGCTGGGTAAAGATGGACAGGGAGGCAGTTTTCATTCTCATGGTATTCCTGACTCGGAATTTCTGCTTCTCACTCTTTCCCCTATTCTCTTTCTTCTGCTTCAAAAAGAGCCCAGATTCAAAACTCAGCTCTTTTTAAAAATAATTTTCCCTCATCAAAAGAAAACTCTCAGCACTCAAGCTTTTGGTAGCACATTGGGCCTTATTGCTATTTTGCGGAAAGGAAAGGGTTTTCCTATGCCGCTCTGCTCTGCTCTTTCTGTGCTTGTCAGGGGTCTCTTCACGGTGCTCTGGCTACTGTGTTTTGGGGGTGTCCTTCACATGAAACCTCTTCTAGGAACCCGAATCTCTCACTTGTCATGGACAACCATATAGCTTGACTCCTGGACTCTGGGCTGGCTTTTGGATTATCCAAATGATCCCTAATGTTATCTCTCAGACCACATACTCACAGGCTGTTTCTTGAGTAGCCCTGAACTGGCTGATTTGGGGGTTTCAGATTTGCCTAGTAATCATATTGCCTGAATATGGCAGTGATGTGCGACTTATATTCCCACTGTTAGGATTTGTTCACGTACTCTCCTCCAAACTGCTGAAGGCAAAAGCAATCACAGTCCATATATTATTTTATTTTTATTTTTTATATTTTTATATTTAATATTTACAATTTAATATTATTTTATATAGTTTTATATAAATAAAATAATTTAATATTTTATATAATTATATATAAATTATGTAATAATTTCTTAATATTTATTTGACAGAGAGAGAGAGCACAAGTAGGCAAAGTGGCAGGCAGAGAGATGGGGGGAAGCAGGCTCCCTGCTGAGCAGTGAGCCTGGTGGAGGGGGACCTTGATCCCAAGACCTTGGGATCATGACCTGAGCTGAAGGCAGCCCTTTAACCCACTGAGCCACCCAAGTACCCCACAGCCCAAGTTTTAAATAAGAATGTTTTTCCTGGGGCACCTGGGTGGCTCAGTGGGTTGAAGCCTCTGCCTTCGGCTCAGGTCATGATCCCAGGGTCCTGGGATCAAGCCCTACATCGGGCTTTCTGCTCAGCAGGGAGACTGTTTCCTCCTCTCTCTCTCTGCCTGCCTCTCTGCCTACTTGTGATATCTCTGTCAAATAAATAAATAAAATCTTTTTTAAAAAAGAATGTTTTTCCTCTATCACATTTGTTCTTATTTATATTTAGCCATTTTATTGGATATGGAATGAGGCAAGATGTCAACAAAAGAATCATTTCTAGACTTCACATACACAGATGGGAGGATGGACCCATATCTCTTAGAGCTTCTTCTCTTTTTTCTTTTCTTTTTAAGATTTTATTTATTGGGACACCTGGGTGGCTTAGTTGGTTAAGTATCTGTCTTTGGCTCCAGTCATGATCCCAGGGTTGTGGGATCAAACCCCACATTGGGCTTCTTGCTCAGCAGGGAGCCTGCTTCTCCCTTTGCCTGCAGCTCCCCTGCTTGTTTTCCTTCTCTGTCTCTCTCTTTGACAAATAAATGAACAAAATCTTTAAAAAAAAAAAAGATACAATTTCTTTATTTATGAGAGAGAGTGAGTGAGTGAGTGAGAGAGAGCAGGAGCAGGGGAGGAGCAGAGGGATTGGGAGAAGCAGCCCCCCGCAAGTCGGGAGCTCTATGTGGGGTTCGATCCCAGGACCCTGAGATCATGATCAGAGCCAAAGAGGCAGATGCTTAACTGACTAAGCCACCCAGGGAACCCTCTCCCGGAGTTTCAAAACTAACAGTGGAAAGGGGATTTTTGTCCATTACCTTTCAGTTTTCTGTTGGTTAGAAACTTTCATTACAGCTACTGGGGAAAAAAAAATTCCATTATTACAGATCAATGCATTTTTTAATTAACATATAATGTATTATTTGCCTCAGGGGTACAGGTCTGTGAATCATCACGCTTACACATTTCACAGCACTCACCATAGCACATGCCCTCCCTAATGTCCATAATCAATGGTTTTTTAATATGAAACTTATCTGAAATTCTTCAGGGTAGATCGGTATCGTTTATTATTTTTCTAACAGAAATTTTATTTTTAAGTGTGAGAAGTAACAAATTGTGAGGAATTGGCTGCGTATATTTTGTTTTCACCACCCATAATAAGAACAATGTAATTCACTGGGAAAAAAGAAAGTTTCATTAATCAAAGTAGCTCCTAACCTCATGGGTAGTTGATTCTTCTTAGTACCTCATTTATCGCACTGTATTCCGTGTTGCTTCTATTAGATTATTTGTTTTACTACTTGCTGTTTATTTCCTTGTGTGCTTCCCTTACTAGATTGTGACTTCTTCCAGTTTGTTGTTGTGAAAAAGGGTGATCCTCTAGATGGAAAGCAGCAGATGCATCATTCTTTGAACCTCGAGAACAGGGAACAAGAATTTCTTCTTATTTACTCTCTGTCATAATACCCAAAGCCTGGTACATAAGGGGTTCTCAACAATTTCTTCACTGAATTAATGATTGAGCCACTCCCTATGCGAGTGATGCGAGTGTGCACATAGGCACACTCACACATGCTCCTCATGCTCCAGCGTCTGCAGGTGAGAGAACCCCATCTCCCGTAGATCGTCTTTGCGCATACTGACCTGCACACAGAGCCATCTGGAAGAAGGCAGGTTAGAAGTGAGTGAGGGGCAGGGTGAGCCATCCTTCTAAAGAGCCGTGCTAAGGTTCTTGCCCTGGTTTCTCTGCAGCCTGAGATGTGTAGGCTCTCAATTCAGCTGTTACCGAAATGTGGGCATTTGTGCCCTCTCTGAGATATGTGTCGTAAGTTGCCAAACCATGTCCTAGAAAATTAAGGAAAAGTGTGTTTTTTTAAATAAGCTAGTGTGATTTTATTGACTCCCAAAGAAACTCGTGAATGTTTTATATTATTTCAGAGACTAGCAACATTTCCCTTCATCGTTCCTAGTCAAGGGTTTCCAAGAGGCTGCTGACTTTTTCTTAAGCTCCGTCCTTTTTGGGGTGCCTGGGTGGCTCAGTGGGTTAAGCCTCTGCCTTTGGCTCAGGTCAAGATCTCAGGGTCCTGGGATCAAGCCCTGCATCAGGCTCTCTGCTCAGCGAGAAGCCTGCTTCCCCCGCTCTCTCTGTCTGCCCCTCTGCCTACTTGTGATTCCTCTCTCCCTGTCAAATTAAAAAAAAAAAAAAAAAAAAAGATCTTTCTTTCTTTCTTTCTTTTTTTTTTTTTTTTTTTTAATAAGCTGGGGGTTTCAATGTTTCAGGTTCTTGTAGGACTGTCTTCTTGGGAGGTCAAGCACAGCAAGGGGTCTTTCACTCAGATGAAGGATGGGTTGATGGGGCTGGTCACTTGCAGGTCAGCTCTGAAGCCCCATTCACACTCAACTAATCACCAGTGGCTGCCGTTGAGAATCTGAAAGCAGGGCAGCTGTCCCATCCTGATGTGAAGATGGCTTAGAACCAGGGAACTGTCCGAACTCAGGATGATTCAGTGATCCTGAGAGCTTCAGGGGTAAGTTTCAAATTGGCCCATCACTAACATGTGGGTGAGTTGGAAGTTTAGAGTTAGACAAAAGGAGGAGAAAGAAGGGCTATCAATGTTGAGATTTTAAGTGGTGGGCTGTCCATAGTGGATCAAATTAAAACAATTTTTTTTTTTTTAAAACCTGGGTAGTTTGTTCTTTACAAAGCAGTTTGCCATTCTCTAAACCAGTGACTTCTTTAGCTACCAAGGCTTGCCAAACATTGACTTAAAATGACTTCTTTCATGTTAACAGCATACATATGGAAGGAGTAACTTTATAAGGCATTTTTATAATTTGAGATGATCCTATTTAAGGAGGAATCTTGCAATTACCTCTTTTGCCCCAGGAAAAAATAGCCCCCCCCCTTGTCTGGTTATGAAGATAAGTTGTTTTGCTTTAAATAAGGAAAATGAGGGTTAACAGGAAAGCTATAAAGGAAGATAAAAAAAAGTTCCTGGAAAGAGCAAATAACATTATTAAAGGATGAGGAGGCAGGAAGAGAAATTGGAAATAGACTAAAAGATTCACTCATCTTTCATCAAGAAAGATGACAAATTAGCAGTCTTTAGTTATAAACGTCAGAAAGGGTGAAGGTGAATGCTCATATGTTTACTAAATCCTAGAGGATTAGGAAGAGGTTCCAAAAAAGAAGTCACTGTTTTTCATATGAGCACATAGTTGAGGGTCTAAGAACCCCAAAAATCAACAAATACAATTTAAACAGGAGAGCAAAGATAGCAGATCAAAGATGGCAAATACTTAGCATGTCTATCACTGTTTCTATTCTGCACCCATGACAGATATTATGAATTGATTAGGCTGCTCTTTCTAAGTAAATTAATAGATGCACAGTGTGACAGAAAGTCAATTAACTACAGATGACCCTTGAGATGAAACCCTTTGTTACCTATGGTTTAGCCTCACTACTCAAAGTGTGATCTCCAGACCACCAGCATGGGCATCACGTGAGCGCTTATCCTGAAAGCAGAATCTCAGCCTTCTTCCAGACCTGTTGAACCAAAACTGTATTTTAGCAAGATCACCAGTAATTCCTAGATTCAAAAAGGTTTAGGGCGCCCTGGAAGAGCACTGAGTGTAGGATATATTCCTTAGGGTAGAAGCCCTGAAGCTTCATGCATCACCATCACTGATTTAAGGGCTTGTTGAACCTAGATTGCTGGGCCCCACTTCCAGAGGTTTTGGACGAATTGGTCTGGGTGGGATTTCCAAACAAGTGTCCTGCTGCTGCTGCTGCTGCTGCTACTGGTCGGGGAACCATACTTTGGGGTATCTCTGTGAACTTTAAAGTTGAGGACTACAAGTATCTTCCCATAACTCTCTGTACATCTGAATGAAGCAGAGTTCTGGGTAAAAGAATCTAGTATAACATTTCTTATGACCCTATGTACTTGAGTCTAAAAGGCTCTCCTCCTGGAGGATTGGTGCTATCATCATTCACTCATGTATGCATGCAGTAACAATTTGGGTAGCCGTTCTGTCCACAGCATTATATTTGATGCCAAGGGACTCAAATGAAGGTTAAAAACCGCAGTTCCTAATGAGGTTTACTCTCTGCGAAGAGAATAATCATGAAACGCTAAATAACACGGTGACATTAGATAGCAAAGGGCTGAGTGCTAAGTAAGTGGCACAGACCGTGTATGATTTAATTTCAGAGAGAGGAGAATACCTGGGTAGCTATTTCAACCTAGCTAGAATAGTTGTTTAGAGTGGGTGGAAGATAAGGTGGCCAGGGAGCAGGCCAGGGTAAGAAGGCACCTTCTCATTTGTTAATGCTGCTTTCAGAGGTTGTTTTCAAAACTTTCAGTTTTCCTTTGGTCGGGTAATGATAAATCAATGCTTTCAGCATTGTAAATCACGCTACAGGGTGGACATACAGGGAAAACCTGTTATCTTAGAGACAGAGAAAAAAGACAAACAGATTGTAAGCAGGGATGACTGGGATGGTGGAAAGCAGTAATTTAGGAAAAGGGATAATACTGCCTAACTTCTGTTGGCCCCTTACACTGACAGGTACTTATGCTTAACTGACATGTGCTATCTCATTTAATCCAAACAACCTCGCATGATAGAAATGTAGTCAAACCTCCTCCTTCGCTCCAAGTGAAACCCAAAGCTTTGTAAGGGTGCATATCTGATGAAAGAACTCGCCAAGTTTAAATCCAGGCAATGCTCTGGGGTGGGGGATGCTAGTCCATGAACTGCGAGGGTTTGGGCTTGTCTGGATCCTGCTTTCCAATCGTCATATACTCTACGTCAGGGAGGAACCCAAAGAGCAACTGGGAAGACAGAAATCCTCGGACGCGTTCAAGTCGAGGAACCTGTGGGGCCAGTGCGTCCAAGGCGCGGACAGGGAGGGGCTCCTACAAGAAACGAAGCAAGGGTTAGCCTGAGACAGCCGGGGTCATGGAGCCTCTCCTGGCTTCCTCGGGCCACCCTAATGACAGAGTCTGTGGTAGGTTGCGAGCGGGAGAAGACTCGGGGCGGGAGTCTTCCCTGGGTCCTGTATTTGCCTATAAATACTTCAAATAGTTAAATGAAAAGAGCAGCCTTTGAAAGCTGGAAAGGAAGCTCTTGGGAGGTCCCCCGGCCCGCCTGGAAGTGCAGGCAGAAAAGAGGAGAAATGGCTGGCGAGTCCTTAGCGCGGGAGACGAGGAACAGCCCTGCCCAGTCCAGACAGGGGGCCGCCGCGCGGGGGGCGCGATTCCGGAAGATTCAAACCGTTAAGGTGACCAGAACAATTTGAAAAAAGGAAACAAACTTCCTCCCGAGTCTTGCCCGCGGGGCCCCGAGGCGGGCCTTTGCATTCGAAAGGGCATTTTTCAAAAGAAGGTTTCAGGGACGCGGGAGTATCGGCCCGCTGGGAAGCGCGCCGCAGGAGCAGTGCCGCAGAGCGGCCACCAGCCGGCTTTGTACTTGGCGGCCGCCGCGGCCCCAGAGTTTCGACCGCAGCCGGGGAGTTGAGGCCACGCCCCCTTTGCAGAGAGGACTGCAGGCGCTGATTGGCCCTCCACCGGCCAATGGGCGCGCCGGGGCGGCCCGGGCTGTCAGCGCGCGCCGCAGCCGCGCCGGCCGCAGCCTGTCCTCCCCTGCTCGGAGCCCCGCAGCCAGCGCAGCCTTCCCGGGAAGCGGGGCCGCCGCTCGCGAGCGCAGCCCTGCCCAGCCCGCCAGCCGCGCGTCCGGGTGCCCGCGCCCCACGGCCACAGCCTTGCTGCGCTTTAGCTCACAGAGCATGTGCAGACCTGCTGGCGCTAAGGTGCTATCTGTCCGGGGGACTTCTAACCAGCGGTGACTGTCACGCCTAGAGAGACCTTTCGGGGGCTGTCGCCGCGCCTCTGCGTCGCGGGTGACACTGCGGTGCTCGAGATCGGGGCAGCAGCTGCCTCTTGGTGGAGGCATTTTGGGCTCCGTGCGTCCTCCCTCTCCTTCCTCCTCGGCTCGCTCCTTGCCTCCCACCGCTGCTCGCTCCTACCCTCGGCCGCTGACACCCGCAACCTCCTGGAGCTGGAGGCGCCCGTCCCCGCGGTTCCTCTTCCAAAGGGGCCTCCTCACTTCGGAGATGCAGTGACAAGTTAATATGGGCGTCCAAGCCTCGGCTTCCCAGGAGGAGAATCGCAAGAGGGAACAGCCCCTGAACGCCCAGATCCCTTGAACAGGCCGCCCAGGAGGGGCGTGAAACCCGGCTGCAGCATCCGTCCAGGTGGGACCTGCTGAGCTCCGCAACCAGTCCTCTGCTCCATCCCGCAGGCGCGCTTGCGGGTTTGCTGCTAGCTCCCCGACCCGGGGATTTTTTTTTCCCCCTCCGCTGGTGGTGGGCGCCTCGTGGGCCGAGGCCCGGCGCCTGCTCTGCTACCCGCGCTGCCTTTAGCGGTTGCCTCCGCCGCCGCTGCCAGGGACGTGCTGGGAAAGCCGAAGCCCCGGGAGAAAATGCCGGCCATCCTGGTCGCCTCCAAAATGAAGTCGGGACTGCCCAAACCCGTGCACAGCGCCGCGCCCATCCTGCACGTGCCCCCAGCCCGGACCGGCCCCCAGCCTTGCTACCTCAAGTTGGGAAGCAAGGTGGAGGTGAGCAAGACTGCCTACCCCAGCCAGATCCCCCTGAAATCCCAGGGACTGCAGGAGTCGGCGGGGGAGGGGCTCCCGCTGCGGAAGAGCGGCTCGGTGGAAAACGGGTTCGATACCCAGGTGAGAGGTGCTGTGTGCCGGGGCGCTGTTCGGGGGTGGGAGGAGGTGAATACTTCTTGGGGGTAAGGTGGCTCGGCTGGACGGGGTAAAGGGCTGCCCAGTGGGCGGAGAAGGGAGCCATTCCACTTAGGCTGGCAGATCTGGGGATGCGCGCGGGGGACTGGGCTGGCCGGTGGGTGTGGCCGGGTGCCGGTGGTTTGCCTTAAGGAGCTCTGAGAGACCCGGGTGTGGGCACGCCCGCAGCTCCCTTCTGGGGGCACGGGTGGCGTGTTCACACACACACACACACACACACAACCAACCAACCAAACAAACAAAAAAACAAACAAACAAAAAAAAAACCAAAAAAAAAAACAAACCAAAAAACCCAAAACGTGCAGCTCTGGAAATGTCAGGTCCTGCATGTTGAGAGCTTGGCCTCAAGAAGGCAGTGTCTGCTGCAACGGCTGGCGGGCTGGCGGTTCTGCAAGATTCTGTCTGCCAAGGAATGGTCTGAGGCCTCCTTGGACTCAACGCCCCCAGGCCTGGCAGCAAGACTTAGGCAAAGGAGTCTGGGGGTTGCCATCAACCTGTTCCTTTCGGCTGGACGATGGCCTGCCCCTGCCCGTCCCTTGGGGCGAAAGGATTCCAGGCACGGTGCTGGGACTGCCATGGGATTGCCCGTGCACCAGCTGAGGCGGGCAGCCAGAGACTCCCAGCGTCCTGGCCGGCGGTTATGGCTGGGGTGGGGGTGGGGGAGGGGGTGGGGGTGTCTGCCTCCAAAAGGCCCCCGGGAAGCTAAGCCCCCTCCTTTCAGGGTAGTAGATCCCAGCGCTGGTAGCCTGCCTGACCCGGTGTGGGGATGGGGGGTGGCTCCAGCTTGAAGAGAATTGGTGACTTTTACCTTTCCCGACAGAGCCTGCATCACCCAGTTCGGCTGGGTGACAGGCCCTGGCCGGCAGTCTCTTTTAAGGAAATCCACAAGGGCCAATCAGGTTCTCTTGGCCTCCTGCCCTCCCTGCTCCTTCCACCCCCCACCCCCATCTGGTAGGAGGGAGCAGGGGCATGCTCTATTTTCTTGGCAGTCAGTCAGCAGGGACTTTTGGGGACAGGCTGACCTGACGGATGTGACTGTCCCAGTCAGGAGAGGCGGGAAGCCAGAGGGGGAGGTGGTTTGGGGCTGGTGTCAGGAAAGTGGCAACAGACCAGCTGACCTTTTTGGCACTTTCCTCTCTGCTGACACTGTCTCCACCTTCTCCTGGACCTTTCTCTGATCAGAGGCTAGAACTCAACACATTGCTAGCCTGTCCGATGGAGGAACTGGAGCTGGGAGCTAATCGTAAGCAGGCTTTTGGAACTCTGGGCTGGAGAAGGCCCTCGGAGCAGATTAAGCTCCCACACCAGGCTGATAAGCATGCCCCTCACTGCCGCACTTGCTAAACATTTTTGGAAGCTGACAGGTTTGAGTGATGGCGTGTGGGAGGAAGGCAAGATTTCCCCCTATGCTCCCGGGGCCTGTCTCTGCTAGGGTTTAGTGCTCTGTTCTCGTTTTCTGTTGTTAGCCACAGGATTGGTCCAGTCGGCTCTGAAATGAGAATGAGCTCAGGGGTACATTCTTGTGAGGTTTTTCCTATCCATCCTTGGAGGTGGGGCTTGTGAGTAAGGTATGGTGGGTGGTATGTGGGAGGTCAGAGCAGTGACTCTGGGATATGACACACACCCTTCCAGCCTGATGAGGAGGATCTGAGGAATGAGAGGGAAAGTGGACATGGGATGGTTTCTGCCCAGGAAGCTCTTCTGCCTTTGCCCATTCGACCCTATATTTAATAAACATTGTTGAAGGACTTGCACTGGGCAGGTTCTGGAAAGGTGATTCATCACCCTCTTTTCTGAAAAAAATGTTTTCCAGCTGTTCCTGGAGGGGCTGGCAGGGTCCTGGTCCCTCACTACTTAGCTTCCCTCTCTTACTCTTGGTCCACCATCCCCAGAATGCTGCCATTGCACCTGATTTGACCTCAGTGGGACCTTGTGTGCTGATCATGAGAATGGTTTGGACTGACTGCTAAGGACATTGGCTGCTTTCTGATGGCCTATCCTACTTTTATCAGCCTCCTCTTTCCTTACCCACGTTTGGGCTTCCTGAGGGCTCTTCTCTGTGGCAGGTGGCGGATCCTGGTGCTCACTGCCCCACCTTGGCATTGAAGTGACCTTGGCAAAGGCAGTTTTCCCCTCTTTGGAAAGGGCTTCCTTTCACTCTGTCTAACATGGTGCCCATTTGCCATTCAGGAAAGCCTATTATAGGCTTGAGGACTTACTTTGTCTGGTTTGACCTCTCTAGTCCCTAATTCAAACCCTGGTATTGATCACTGGAAGATGATGAGTTATAGGGCAGATGACATCTTGGGGCCTCTGACTCCCCCTTTTATTCAGGGAGCTTTTGGCAGAAGACTGGGGTACGCAGTGGTCACTAGCAGAGGTTTTAAAGTCAGGCAGGTATCTGTGGTATCCTGTCTTTGCTGCGTACCAGCTGGGTGACCTATTTAATGAACCTCTCTGGGCCTCAGTCTTTCCATCTGTAAAAATGGGCATAAACAGCCATACAAATTGTAAGGATTAAGAAGAATAACATGTGAAGTGCTTAGCCCAGTGTCTGGCAAATAAGGAATAATTAATATAATTAGCTATTTATATTGCTAAAGCAAGAGATAAGACATGTTGAACCTGGATCTAATAAGCTCTAAGTGTGAAAAGGCATAGCTTACCTCTCTAGCCCTTGAAGGGTATTAATCGGAATTTACAGAGCATCTGTCAGTACCAGGCATGCCCTGAAGAAGAGGCAAGGGCACTGCTACTTGTTTAGTGCCTGGCTCTTTACATATAATATTATTTCGTCCTCACAGTATTGCTTAAAAACAGACAAGACATATTCTATAACAATGATTTTCTATAATAATAATATAATAATAATGACAAATAATATAATAATGGCAAGTTAAATAACATAATAGTGATAAATTAATAATATAACAATGGCAAATCAAATAATATAATCATTGCTTACATGCCAGGAATTGTTCTAAAGACGAGTACATAAAAAGCCTCTTTTGATTCTTCTGACAATCCAATGACATATGTGTTACTATGTTATGTTACTGTAGGCGTATTCTCATTTTGCTCATGAGGAACCTGAGGCAAAACCGGGTCAGTAAGCTTGTGAGTAGCAGAAGTAGAGTTAGAACTTGGACGACAGTCTGCTTCTGGAATCCATGCCCTTAACCACTCTGCTGTAGAGAGAGAACCACAGAGACTTCCAGCTTACTTGCAGGCCCTGGTAAGACCCCAGCTCTACCCATTGAGCTAGAAGGGTGAGTGAGTCTCAGCAAGATAGAGCAACTTGCCCTAGGTCATCCTGCTTTGGTGTGATGGAACAGAGTCAGGATGAGTTAGCTTCAGGGCTGGTGATCTTCCCAACCTTCATAGTGGCCTCCCTTCATCATTTACCCTGGCAGGTACACAAAGTAAATAAGACATGGCCTGGGCCTTGGGGATTTTATAGTCTAGTTGGGAGGTATATCTGAGGTACCAAGGACAACAGGACACAGTACAGAGAGAGCTGAAAGATATGCTTGGGGCCTGCAGGAAGGCAAGGGCCATAATGGCTGGGGAAATCCAGAGGGCCTCCTGGAGGAGGCTGGGCATCAGAGATGGGCAGGACTGACTGCGTGGGGAGAAGAGGAGGTGAGATGACCATGAGAGGGAAGGATGAGGGCAGGGCCATGCTTTGGTAGAGAGCAAAAGATGATGTCACCACAGGGAAGCTGCACTTTCATGCAACAGATAATTGTCTCTGTATCTAGTGTCTTCCTTTTCAAAGGTGGTGAGGAACAAAAGCATCTTGCTGTTGAAGGATTGGCTTTGCTTGCTGGCTGGTGGATAAGAATTCTGCATACGCAGGCCTCCTAGGAGAAGCTGGGAGATGGTGTCCGTAAAGACCTGGTTCATGGGGCACCTGGGTGGCTCAGTGGGTTGGGGCCTCTGCCTTCAGCTCAGGTTGTGATCCCAGGGTCTTGGGATGGAGCCCAGCATCGGGCTCTCTGCTCAGCGGGGAGCCTGCTTCTCCCTCTCTCTCTGCCTGTCTTCTCTCTGCTTCCTTGTGATCTCTGTCTGTTGAATAAATAAATAAAAATCTTTAAAAAAAAAAAAAACAAAAAAAAACAAAGACCTGGTTCATAACAGACCCTTGGGAAAATGACAGTGATTATTGTTATTAGCTTGGGGTTCAGAATATTCAACATGGTAGTTACAGGAGAAGGGAGGTGGTTCTCACGGCTTCTTTTATTATGCAGCAACTCTGTTCAGCCAGTGACAGCCCTTTCCCCCCAAGCTGGCTTTCCATGTCCATCAACTGTGAAAAGACCTAAGGTAGCCAGAAAACAGTTCTTACGTACAACCCCATTGTCAACTCCCCAAGCCCCTCACCTTGAACCTCTCTCACAAGCCTGCAGCTGGGCTGTTCCCCCACTGGGGGGCCTGTGCTCTGCAGCCCCACACCCCTCCTGAATTCCCTTCCTTGTGCTGGAATACCTGGGCCTTCCCCCAAGAGTGAACATTTATAGCATCTGCTCCATTAACGCGGTGTATAAATTATGACCATATGCAAAGAATTGTTTTAGAGACATGCTCTGCGTTCGTTCAGAAACCCTGGCCGGCCGACCTTCAGATAAGGAATGCGCGTGAGCTATTTGAGGAGAGGTTAGCTTATTTTTAAGAAGCAGCTGCAGGGAAAAAAAATTATATATATAATACTTTGATATTTCCTGTTTTTAGGAGCCTGGTGTTCAACTTGCAACTCATTTCTTTAAAAAAGTAATTAGAAGTGATTGAAATCCTCTGTGGGTGTTTCAGATGTTTAAAAAGAAAGAGCAGGCGAGGCCCCTGGGAAGAGAGAGCAGCTCCAAGCTTACAACCTGTTGCAACTTTGCCCCATTGTGTTTTGATTAGAATCCTTGCTCCATCATCAAAGTTGATTATGGATTTGATTAGTGCATTTTTCTGCTATTGTGTTATTCCCTTTCTTCTCTCTCTCCGTTCTTAGAGGGGAATGTATAGCATGGTTATCCGCCAACATGCAAGAATGTTTATATTTCGCCTATTATTGCTTAGTCCACGGGTTAGTTTTCGTAAGACACTTTAAAGGTGGGACGGGTGGCTTATTTAGGATATCATTATGTGTGTATATATACACACGTATAGAAGTACATCTCCTTCTGGGTATGTGTATATACACATATATTCACACACGCATATACAAATAGATCCACATGGAACAGCTTAAAGTAACGAGCACATGTTAGCACACACACATCAAAGGCCAGGCTGGAGAAATTACAGCCCAATTTCCAGCCTTGGGAATAGCTAGATTCGCTTCCCTCTTCTCGCCCTCTCTTCCTCTGTGACCAAGACTGAAGCACCCAATCTTGGTGTCCCGTGTGACTTACTTCTATGGCATAAGAGATGTGGCCTTGAGAGAGGTGCTTTAATGAAGACTTGGAGACGCTCCGGAAGCTAGGCTGGGAAAAAGCTGAACCACCCAGTGAAATCTGGGCTTGAGGTCAGAGATGCTTCCTTCCTAGAATCTGCCGGCACAGCAGGGGAGGAAGCGTTTCTGGAGCATCTGCTATGTGTCAGGTAGTCTCCACTGCTTTATAGGTATCTTTGTCTGGTGCATGTGTTTGTTTTGCTTGTATACATAGTGCTTTGCATATGTATTTGTTCTAGCTATTTGTGTATATGTTTGTGTGGGTATAATCTCAGATTTACCCAAGCAATGGGTAAAATGTAACGTAGTCTATGCATTTTATTTTCTTTAAGGATTTTAGTTATTTATTTGACAGACTGATATCACAAGTAGGCAGAGAGGCAGGCCGGGGGGCGGGGAAGCAGGCTCCCTGCTGAGCAGAGAGCCCGATGTGGGACTCCATCCCAGGACCCTGAGATCATGACCTGAGCCGAAGGCAGAGGCTGAACCCACACAGCCACCCAGGCGCCCCATCTATGCATTTTATCTGAGGAAGCTGAGAGCAAAGGGAGTTCACACTCAGAGGCCGTTTTACACGGTAGATCTGGCTTCACTGACTGACAGACCAAGGTTTGAATCCAGGCTTCGGGCAAGTTACTTCACATCTCTAAATGCCAGCATCTTCACCTATAAAGTAGAAATGGGTAAACAGGTAGGTCGTTGAGAAGAGTGTCTGGCATATAATAAGCAAGGAATACTTGGTATTGCCTATTTTTATTATGTAAGGTCGGAGCCAAGTGTGCAAACCAGATCTGCCTCATCACAGGCTCACGTTCTTTCCACCCGACCTGTCTCCCAGGTGCCTCCCAGGTGCACAGTTGATTACATGGCAGAACAGATGACTGACCCCGTGGAAGCAGAGAATATGGCAGGGCTTTGGTTAGGTGAATGGGGAGCAAGAGTACATTAAGAACGATGTCCTCTAAATGAGTCATATCCAGAGTTGTGAAATGAAACCTCCACATTTTGGTTCCAGGCAAGCCATCCCTATAGCACCAGCCGAGCTGAGGGCTCTACTGCAAACCAAACTTATGGGACGTCTTCTTTGTAAGACCTTGCCTGAGCCAGCCCTGCAGCCACTGGATAATGTGATGGCCTTGCCATGTTCCAAGAATGGAACAATCCCATTGGTTGGGCTTCTGAATGGCTACTTATTGTTTTGAGGGCAGAAGGAAAGCCCTCTTCCCTTGCAGCTGGCATGATTATGGTGGGAGCTGGGCCTTGTGATCAGTTTGGTCACTGAGGTGCCCCAAGGCATGGCCGGCTGCCCAACGGTGTTTTACTAACTGCGTCAGGGCCAATTTCAATGGCCACTCTGTCTCTTGGTCACATTGTTCAAGGGGATGGACAATGTGTTCCTAGAATGTCTTAGGCAGAATGGGTCATGGGATTTGGGGAATAAAACTGGGTCAGGCTTTTTGTGTTTCAGTCCACTCACGACAGTAGTGAGTGACACAAAAGTTTTCTCAGGAACCTCAAGTCACCCACACAGAACCTAAAGAATGACTCATGATTTAGTGTCCCTTTCCCAAGGAAAACAGACCCTCTCTTGTGTTTTCCAAACAATGGCCCCACAGCCTCAGAATATTTTGTCTTTCCTTCCAAGCGAAACCTTAATACTTTCAGTGGATTTTAGGTTTTTCCAATCCCCTGCCCCATCTTGGTGGAAGTCAAGGTAATTATGAGCCTAACTCCCAGACTTCTTTGGGGGCCTTTGAACAAAATCACAGCAGTGTGACAAATGAAAAATAATGATACTAACAGTCACCGACACTGACTGAGCATAGTGTCTGTACCAGCGTAATGCATGGCATTAGACACGTCGCATGTCATTTAATCCTCATGACATCCCATGAGGAAGATGCTATTTCCTGAAGAGAAATGGAAAGGAAAGCTCTTGGGAGTCAGCAACTTTGGTTCTAGTTCTATCTCTTTGGATGCTTTGCTGTGTGACCTTCAACAAGTCATAGTCTCTTTTGAGCTTTAGTTACCTGACCTAGAAAATGGAGGGGAACATTCTTGCTCCACCTTTTTTGAAGGTTCTTGCGAAGCTTAAGAGAAGCAATTATTAGGACCGAGACACCAGTTTAAGCACCTCACACCATAAATACCCTTTAAGGAAACCAAGACTCAAGGAGGTTAAGCTACAACCAATAAATGATAGATCCAGAATTTGAGCCCGTATCAGCTTGACTCCAAAGTCAACTTTTTTTTTTTTTTTTTTAAGGATTTTGTTATTTTTAGGTAATCTCTATACCCAACATGGGGCTCAAACTTAGAACCAGAGATCAAGAGTTGCCTGCCCTACCACAGCTGAAACAGCTGGGTGCCCCTTGACCCCAAAGTTTCAGTTTTTTGTGGTTTTTTTTTTTAAGATTTTATTTATTTATCTGACACACACACAGAGGTCACAAGTAGGCAATGAGGCAGGCGGGGGGGGGGGGAGCAGGCTCCCCGCTGAGCAGAAAGCCTGATGCAGGGCTCGATTCCAGGACCCTGAGATCATGACCTGAGCTGAAGGCATAGGGTTAACCCACTGAGCCACCCAGGTGCCCCTCAAGTTTCAGTTCTTAAATAGCAAGAGTGGAAGCACTTTGAGAAAAAAAAAAAAAAAAAACACCTGAAAAGCCATTGTTAATACGAAATCAAAGTAAATTGCTATAAAATTTCCTTGGGGTGGGTACATATGACATTTGACTCCTCTCCTTCACCCCTAAGGTTTAGAAATATTGAAAATATTCTTTCAATATTAAATAAATATTAGTTTCTTAATAGTATCAGTTAAACCCCTCTGGGATTTGTAAAGTTCCAAGTGCTCTGAGGCCACAAGTTCCATTAAGCATTTTTAGTGGAATTGGCAGGGCTGATCCTGGAGAGAGAAAGGGACAAATGGGGAATTTGAGGGGGCTCTTGGGTAGCTCATTTAGTTAAGTGACCAGTTCTTGGTTTTGGCTCGGGTCACGATCTCAGGGTTGTGAGATCAAGTCCCGTGTCGGGCTCCACACTCAGCGCTCAGTGCAGAGTCTGCTTGAGATTCTCTCCCTCTCCCTCTTCCCCTCCCCCTACGCATGTGCACATGCTCTAAATAAATAAATAAATCTGAAAAAATTGGGGAATTTGTTTGGAATCATTTGTTGGCCATCAGATAAATTCAGATTATGGGTCATTCTTTAAGAAAACAGGCCTGGTATCTTCAACACTGACGATGTCATGAAAGACCAAGAAAAAAAAAATTTTTTTTTTAATGTAAATGGAGAACTATTCTAGAAAAAGAGAACAAAGAGTTATGATGACCAAATCCGGTGAGAGATCCTTGACTGGAACCTGCATGAACAAAACCATAAATCCTAGAAAATTCCTTTGGAGACAATTGGAGATACTTGAATTCAGATGGTGTATGAGAGAGTATTATTTCATCGATGTAAACAGTATTGAGGTTATGTAAGAAAATTCCTTTTTTCTTGGGAGATACATGCTGAAATATTTAGAGATAGAGTGTCTGGGTGTCAGCAACTATCTCAGATAGTTCAGGGAGAGAAAAGGTTAGTGTATCTGCAGAGAGGACAAAATAAATGTCATAAAGTGTTAACAACTGGTAAATCTAGGTGAAGATACATGTGCAGTTCTCTCAACTTTTCTGTTTGAAGTTTTTCAAAATAAAATGTTGAGAAACAAAAGGAAGCTCTGGCTAGAGTGTACATTAGCAGTTCCCCTTGACCTCTACAGTGTACCCCTGAGAACGTAAATGAGATAGGGATGGGTATGTGTGTGTGTGTGTGTGTGTGTATACTCACTGACAATAAATAGCCTGGCCAGGTTTATTTCACTGGGTTTAGGATCTGGACTCCTTATCTCCTTTCTGTGTAGTGTGAGAATCTTGGCTTCATTCCTGTTCTTTCATGAGACTAGTTGCTGACATTTTATGGAATCACAAGATCCAAGTTGATTTGATCGTCTCTTCTAAAAACCTAAAATGTTTGCAAAGTTGAAAGTATAAAAGAAATTGTTCTTAATGAGGAAATTTTAAAAAATAGTAAAACCCCTGGTTGAGTCCTACTCATCTAGGCAGTGAGAAGGTGAGTGTGTATGAGTGTGTATGAATGGGAGCAAGTTTCTTTCTCTGCTTCAACCCTTTTTCTGTCCCCACTACTTAGGTCTCCTTTGCTTGGCTAAATCCTCCCCATCCTTTACCCATCCAAGCTCAGGCTTTGTGTCACCTCCTCCGGGAAGCCTTCCACCATCGCCATGGCAGCATCTGTCCTCTATGCTTCCATAGCCTGTTTCTATAGCCTCCACAGCTTGGCCTGTGATGGCTCGCTTTTTTAGCCAGACCATGCCTTCCATGAGGTCAGGGATGTGTCCCTTTTGATCTCTGCTACGACAGGGTCAGCACATAGCAGGTTCCTACTTATAATTTGCAGAAGAAAAGAAGGATGGGAGGGGGAAGATGAAAGAAAGCATGAAAGAAAGCGTTGGAAAGCAGGAGTAAGTAAGATACGGCGCACCAGCTGTGTTCGTGAAGCTGTGGCTAAGCCATGTGTTCCACAGAACTCCCTCCTGGCATGTGAACTGAGAAGATCACGTGGTGGTGGGTGGCCAAGTGTAGGAGACACAGAGAGGGCGACCTGAACCTTGGCTGAGGCCGGTATCAAAGCTCTCCAACCCCAGATCTTACAAAATGGGCCTGGGCTGGCTGGGTAGAAGGAGGAGGCAGGTTCCCTTATGCAAGGCTGTTTACAATGTCCAAACCATCTGGCTGCTCCAATTGAAGGTCTGTCAGGATGCAACAATGACTGTAGGATCAGCTGGAGGGGTTGAGGGGGAGAGAAACACCATGGGCTTTAGAGAGCTTTGGCGGGTTTGGGAGCCTGCGCGCGCGCACACACACACACACGCACACACACACACCAGCTTTGGAAGGGGGACCTGACAAGCGTTCTGAAGGATTTTAGCTGGTGAAAAAAAGGGGAGGGTTTCGAGAGTCCCAGGGTGGGGCGGCCCCCCAGGAAGGATGATGCCAGCAATCATTCACGTGCCATTTCCATCCACAATCTCACTCTATCCTCACGCGAACTTTCTGAGCCAATATTGATCCTGTTTTACCAGGAAGAAGAGAAATGAGGAGTCACTATGGAGAGCAGCCTGAGAGGGGGCATGGAACTTATTCAGGTCACATGCGTGCCACAGACAGTGACCGGATTCAGACCTGGGTCTCTCAAATTCCAAAACCTCTTAGCCACTGCCTTCTTCTGCCTGGAACTGGAGGAGGGCCCGAGTCCCGTACTGAGGTGTAGCTTTAGACAATCGAATATCCAAACCCTCTCTCCCTGGGGCCTGCTCCCCAACCTTCCCTGGCCTTGGCCTCCCTCGCCTGTCCCAGCCTGTCTCTAGAAGCATCGTGTTTATTGAATGGGGAGCCCTGTTGGCTTTTGCCCACATCCTGCTGCAATCTGGGCACAATCTGGTTCTCTCCCCTCCGTGGCTGCCGCCCCCCAGGTCATCCCTGGGCTGTGGGGCCCAGCGGGGTCCGTGTGCTTAACAGCTGGCAGACTTCCCTTCCCATCCTCCCACCGGGGCCGCTTGGCTGCAGCTCGCCGACGGTCCCCATTTCATGCTGATTTGCTTTGATTCTTTTCAGACCTGGGAGTGACGCATGTTTACGTCAAAATGTGTGGACCACAAGGGTTCCAGAGCTGTTAGACCTTCCGGTGTGGGAACTTTGGTTGTTAGCTGTCTCTGGACAGAAGAAAGCAGCTCTGTTGTGTGTGGGGGGGGGGGGGGGGGTGCACTATTTAGGTGACAAAACCAGATTTAGAACAACCGGGCTTTCTTGGGATGTCTGCTTAGGGCTCTGTGCCTCTAGACCCTCGACATGCCTGAGCCAGGACGGCCCTCGGAGGCCAGCTGTTGTCACAGCTCCGTTGTGCAGATGGGGAAACCGTGGCCCAGAGAGGGGTGTGACTTGCCCATAGTCACCTATCAGTGAGGGCAGGAAAAAACTGGAACCGAGGCCTCCCATCTGCTGGCTCCCGTATTCTTTCCACCCCACTCACAGTGGCCGGAAGGTCCGCTCTGAATGGCCTGATGGTTTAGAGAAGTGCATCTGGCCCTAAACTACGTTCTTTCCCCCTCATTCTACCAAGCAGTAAAATAGAATTAATCCTTGCCTATTAGAAAGCTTTTGCATTTGGCTCAATGAATCAGAAAACAAGGACCTCTGTGTGGATGTTGTCATTGTAGCTGGAGACCACTGCTGAACACCTCCCATGGGCCAGACACTTTACCTACATCCTCTTATTTAAGCCTCACGATGCGATAAGACTGGCGGCATTTCATCCCTGTTATGTGTGAGGCTCAGAGGAGGTGAGTAACTTGACTGAGACCACATGGAGTCAGTACAGAAACTCCGACTTCATGTCCCTGCTCTTTCTGTCCAGCCTCTTAGATGCCCTCCCCTCCCCCCCACCAAGCTGGAAGACAGAAAGACCCCGGTTAAAACCTTCCCTCCCCATGTATCACCCAGGCAGCCAGCTAGCTTCCCCCATGCTAGTGTGGGGCCTGGGACACTGCGGGCTCAATAAACAGTTGTTGAGCAGCAGCTTAGACAAGGCAGTCCCACCAAGCCTCAGTTTCCCCAGGGAGGTATAGCGTTCCAACGGGTCATGCGGATTAAAGCAGTCAGCACGTGTCCGAATGTCTGGTGTGGGATAGATGCTGTTATTTACGAGACACTCACTGTGCGCTGGGCAGACTCCTAAGCACCTTCCATGGGTTTTCCAGCGTCCTCGTCACAGAAGCAGTAACCTCTGAGGTTGGCCCTTTAGTGATTATCTCCACTCTCCCGGTGAATTATGGCCTGGAGAGCCTCAGCAACTTGCCGGAGGTCCCCCGCCTCTAAGAGGAAGAGCCAGGCCTGGAACTTGGGCAGAACCTGCAGGGCCTGAATCTTCACCTACAGAATGGGCCACCCTCTGAGCTGCTTCTCACAAAACCCGGCTCTAGCTGAGCATGGGGAGGAGAGACACGGACAGCTGAGGGCACGCAGAGGGCAAGTGATTTGCTTACGGCTCTCCGGAGTGAGTAGTAGTAAACCCTGAGTAACCCCATGCATTCTAAACAGCGTGGGCCTTCATCATTCTTTAAAAGGTCCTGCCTCTCTAACAGGAAGGGACAAACCATTGAGCCCGGGAAGCATTCCCAAACCAGACACGGTCACCAAGAATCAGCGACTCCCAGCTGCCTGGTGGCCTGTGTGCCCTTCCCCTTGGGTCCCTGCTTCTCGCTCATTTGGAATTGTTCCTTCTCTGGACTGCAGAGCAGAAACCGATATAAATTTGACCTAGTCCCCAGAAATGTTTACCTGGCTAAAAATATGCCGGCTTTGTTATATTTTTAGCCAAATTTAGATTCGAAATATATGAATTGCCCACACCCATGTATTAGGCATGAACTGTTGGGACATTTTGTAACAGGAAGCTGCTGGTTTTCCATTCCAAAGAACTGGAATTCGGTCAGAAATTTGTCATTTGCAAATGCCAACTCTCACCACATTCCACTGCTGTTTTTAAGAGCGTCTCGTCACCTGGATTCAGGGGCAGCAGGCCACGGGTGAGGCCAGCCTGGCCAGGCTCCCCCGGTGGATTCTCCAGGTCTAGTGCCTTCCAAGCGACCTCCATCTGGCTCTCCCCAGGCCCACGCCATCTGCAGTGTGTTGCCTTTGGACTCGTGTATGGGCAGACAGGGTGCTTATTTTAGAACTGGAAGGAGAGGAGATGTATCAATAAAAAAATAAAATTTAAAAAAAATTAAAGAGCACGGAAGGAAAAATCCATTCAGTGGTTTTAAAATATCTCGCCCTTAACAGGGCAGATTATTTTTGTTTCTTAAAAACAACTGGTCGTTTGCTCCTCGAAACAGAGCTGGAAAGAGAGACGTATAGGACTATAAAAAAGGAAGAGCCTGGGAAGGTGTCCTCTTGGTTTCATCACCCTGACCCAGGCACACAGGACAGGTCATTTCCCCCAACTGTCGAAGCTCTCCTGCTCCTAATGGTCAGACTTGGGAACCTTAGATCTATATCACAAAGACCCTGTTTTCCTAGCCCTTTATGTTATAGACGAGAAAGTTGAGCCTCAGGGCCTTTGCACTTGTTCTTTCTGCCTGAAATGTCTTCCCAGATATTGACATGGCTCACTCCCTTACCTTTGGTCTCTGCTCAGACGCTTTATCAAAGGGATCCTTACTGACCACCCTATATAAAACAGCAATCTGTCATTTGATACCTCTCTCCTTACCTTGCTTTATTTTTCTCCAGAACCAGAGCAGTCTTCTGACATGTCATATGTTTGTTTATTATGTGCTTTCCTCTGCTAGACTTTCAGCTCCATGAGAACAAGGGATTTGTTCAGCTTGTTCACAGCTGTATCCTTAGCACATGGTAAGTGCTTACTAATTGCTTAGTGAGTAAGTGATGGAACTCGTAGAAGATTTCAGGCGGAGCTGGGACTAGCATCCAGGTATGACTCCCAGCCTAGGGCACTTACACTATTTCTTCAGACCCCACTAAGAAATCTATATTTTGTCCCTTAAGATGCTAATAGGTCAAAATACCATCCTTCTGGCAGATTTGCTTCTTTATGGGGGCTCTTAGTGCAAAGGGTGGGTGAGTGTCTTAGCACAAAAGTCAGGGTCTTAACACAAAGATATGGGTGAGTTAGGTTGGCTGGAAGGGTAATAGTTTTGCTCAGGTTGGAGAATTCTTACCCTCTGAGCAGACTCTTACTTTATCCAAGCTTCGGGCTGGCTCTGAGATGCCCTTAGTAGAATGTGGGGGTAAGAATTGGGTTTGCCAACATGCACCGGTTTCATTTTGTCTTCCATTTCCCTTCTTTCTCCCTTCCCTTTCTTCCTCCCTTCCTCCTTTTCTCTCTTCCTTCGTTCGTTCCTTCCTGCCCACCTGTCTCCCTGTCTGCCTCTTTTTATACTTCAATCTTTGTTACTAAAAGTATGGTCTGTAGGCTAGTAGTCATGGCATCACCTAGAAGTTTGGTAGAAATGCAGAATCTTAGGCATCATCCCAAGCCTTCTGAATTAGATTTGTACTTTAACAAGACCCCCAGATCATAGGTAAATTAATATTTAAGAAGCAGAGGGACACTTATGCCCTGACCCCTTCAGAAGTAGTACTTAAGAGAGGCCCCCTTACTATAAAGTACTCAGCTACCACCTCTGTCTGGAGGCACAGGCCCCATTGTCTCTAATTATTTTACCCTGTGATTAGGGATGGCAGGGATAGACCGGTCAGCCCTAGAGTAGGAGGGTGTCATAAAAGAGACTTCTAGAATCCATGCCCACTCCATTTCTTACATCTTACTTACCTGTGCACTTGGCTTTGCAGCTGGTGTTTGATCGGCATGTTGGAGGCTGTCATCTCTCTGGGTACTGCAGAAGGAGGGAAGATCTAGTCTGTGACGTGGGAGCTAGGGTTAGAGGGCCGCAGCCCTCGACCCTGCTAGGCGGTCTAGGTGGCATCTTCCAGGAGTAGGAGACAGTTCCATCCTAGCCCTTTTCACAGATGAGCTCTGAGATCCTTTCTAGCCCCTTCAGCAAAGGGAGGACAGCCATTCCCACTGCTGAACAGAGCCCAACTCCCACCATCCCTTGCTGTTCTGAAGTCTCTTTCCCATTCTCCTTGAGCTGCAACTGGAAATTGCATTGCATGATCCCCGCATGGGGTTGGGAAAGAAGCAGGATGCGTCCTGGAGAACCAAGGGGAGGGCCTCATTGCAGTGGCGCTGCTGGGCCCTCCCACTCTGCCTGGGGAAGCCTTCTCAGTGGACAGGTGCTCTGTAAGGCAATTGGGCCACCTGCCCAGGCCATTCTTTCAAGCGCACTGTGGTTGTGTATTGATGTGGGGAAAGCCATTGATAAGAGTGGAGCAAATGAACTGAGCCTCCGGATCAGGCTATTTGGTGAAATTATTGTCTGATTTGCTGCCGGAGCTTTTTTGCTGCATTTTGTATAAATCAGAGCTATTTAAAAGCTGCTCACACGGTCACTGGCACCATAGAAACGGCCCGTCCTTGTGCACACTCATCTCAATCAGGTCTGGGCCACTGCAGGAGGAGGAAGAGGCTTGGTGACCTCTTGGGAGTCTTCAGGAGGAAGGAAGGTGGCGGAGGGAATCAAGGGGGGATTTCTCCCTTGTCCCCAGCTCCTCTGGACTTGTCTCACATAACCGCATCCCAGCCTCATGGAGGAGGGTATCCCCAGCCACCCTCAAGTCCAGACCTGACCCCGAGTGGGGACAGGAACGCTGCCCTGTGCCTGAACGACAAGAAGGGGTTTGTGTGTGCATGCATGTTTATGTGGGAACACGTATGTGAAGATGTCTGTGCACGGGCACGCTTGCGTGTATGAGCAATTATGTGTCCAGGTGCTCCTTGAGAGATTGGAAAATCTATTTCATAGGAAACCTATTTTGACCCCTGGCAGCACAGGCAGCATCGGGAGGCCAGAGGAGCACTGTTCTTGGAGTCGAGAAACTTAGTTTCCCTTCCAGACACTACTTTAACAAGCTGCATGACCCAGACCCCTAGCCATTGGCTCTTTGCCAGGAGCAGGTGGAGTTATGAAAATAGAACATGTCCAGACGTCTCCCTCACAGAGACAGGCCTGGGGTGAGGCTTTGGCAGCTGTAGTTCTTAGGTGCAGCAGCGGATCCTGAAGCCACTTTGGGGTGAGATTTCCTGGATTTGAGACCAGCACCCTCAAAAAAAGGCAGGAGAATGAAGTGGGCAAGAGCAGGTGGTGGCTGGTTTGCATTCTGGCTCTGTCCACAGAGATACAGCCTTAGATGAGCTGCTAGATTTGCCCCCATCTCCTCCTCTGCTCTAGGAACAGGAGATCAGTGACCTCACAGGGCTGCTCTGAGCATTAAATGCCACAAAGTATATGAAGCATGTGGCAAACCTGTGTGATGGGTTCTCCATCAACTTTAGGTCTTGAACGTGTATGTGTATGTGTGTGTGTGTGTATTTTTTGCTATACCCTAATGTATGATAGAAACCTCTCAAGTAAGTCCAAGGCAGAATGCAGGCGAGAAATGAGATGGCAGTCCTCGGTTGTATTAGTGTAAATTGGCAAACCAATTGATGACTTCTTTGTAATAGTTACTAACAGGAAAGGGAATATGCAAACAAAGGTCCTATGGGACCAGAGAGAGATGCCAAGCAGGCCTGTTTTGCTCCACGATTATGGTTCTTAATCTTCAGTGTGCATCAGCATTGCCTGGATCCTTGTTAAATGGGCAGAATCCTGGGGCCCCCTGGCCTCAGAGCCTCCGAATTTGCAGATCTGGGCAAGGCCCGTGAACTTGTATTTTTGGCAGGTAAGACGGATGTGCAGAGGATAGTCTGTAGCCCCTTCTCGGACAAAGGCTGGTCCAGAGTAAAAGATCAAATTGGATGATTAAGAGAAGGGGGAGCTGCGTGGCTGGGGCAGGTGAGAACAGGGTCCTAGGTAAAGTGAGAGGAGCTGAGGTTTTGAATGCGTAAGTGCGGGATTCAGAGACAACAGGGCAGCAGATCTTGGATTCAGTGTGGTGAACAGATGGTAGAGGGCTCTGGTGCCCAGGGAGCCCTGGCTCTTCTCCCCACCTCCCATGGCTGGTGTGGCCACGTAGGGTGGGCAGCTCACTGGATGTCGGCCACCGGGAAGGGTTAGCCAGGACGCCTGCACTGAGGGGTTATGAACCCAGAGTGTGTGTCCCTTTGGCCTCAGCTTAAGCCCCAAGCTGGCCGCCTTGAAGTTGCCTGACAGCGCCCAGAGAGTTCGGCATCTGTTGCTCTGTGTGCTCATTCAGAAGTCAGTGCTTACGAGCAACCTGGGGCAGGAGATCTGGAAGCGCAAAGTGGGTAGGAGATACTCAGGACGCCAGAGCGCGCTGGCAGAAGGAGCCCCAGAGATGAGGGGAGGCGTTGTGTATTTGAATGCCGGTGCTCCTTACTACGGGGCCATGTGAGCTGAGAGGGGACTGGGCTGGAGTCCCACGTCTGCAAAAACCCCGTGTCCTCTTGATAAAGTCTGAACCCAGATATCCCTATCCATGGGCTTTGAGTCTGCTGGTCACGGGAGAGCACATTTTCTGGAGTCCTCCATGGATCAGGAAGAGCTAGCGATGAGAAAGGGTAGAGGAGCGAGCAGCCGTGCGCCAGGCTCCAAGCTTCCGTGATTGATGTCCTTCCCTCTCCACCTCAGCAGGCAGATAGCATTAGTCTCATTTTACAGATGGAGAGAGAAAGGCCCAGAGAGGTGAAGCTCCTTGCCTAATCTGCACAGCGAGGACTTGGCAACGCCGGGGCTTGAACTCGATTTTTCTGGCTCCAACGGATCACCTCAGTTTCTCAGTGAATGTGGGAGAGGTCTTGCTGCTCTGTCCTCAGGTGCGGGCCCCTCAGACGCGCGGCCGCCTCCGCTGGGGTGAGAGGCACAGTGTGGGCAGAGTGCCCCGGAGTCCCGTGACATGGGCAGGGCGGGGGGGAGGGGGACTCTGTTCCATACCCTCTGTCAACAATCCAGCCTTCAGTAATGTCGCCCTGGCTGCCCGCCGCTTTCACCACAGCCAGACCCCCCACCCACACAGGCGAAGGCTGTGGCCAAGGGCGCTCCAGAGGGGAGGAGGAAGTGCCCTCCAGAGGGGCCTGTTGCAAAGCCCCTGAATGGCCCCATTGAGGCTGGGCAGGATGACAATGGGCCTGCTAGGGCCCTCGGTCAGGGTCCACCGAGGTGAGAGGGCTGGGGCTGGGCAGGACACGCGGGCTCAGAGGCCAGATGCTGACTTCCAGGGCTGGGAGCCAGCGCCTCTGACGTGTTCTGAAATGCCAGTTCTGCTTAATGGGGAGCAGCTGGGGCGGGCTCCACATTCCTCCCCGTGCCAGGAAGACCGCGTGAACCCCGCTCCCGAGGCCATGGCCAGCCTTCGGCCTTGTCCCTGCTCATCACTCTCTGGGCCAGACCCGGCTCCTTAGGCTCTGAGGACTGTGGTTGGCCCTTCCCAGTGTCCCTTTGGTTCTTGGGGGCATCGTGCTCAGTCCCTTTGGGAAAACAACAGCCCTCCCAACAACTTAGGGCCCCCGCAGGTGGGGGGAGTTAGATAAAATGCAGTTAAGCCTGAATTTCAGATAAATAATAATGTTAAAGTATGTAACAAACATTAATGAATTATAAAGGCTGAACCAAGATTTTGGTCTGTTTGGTATGACAAGGGACACACCTCAAGAATTATCGGTTGTTTATCTGAAATTCCAATTTAACTGGGTATCCTCTATTTTCAGTTGCTAAATCTGACCACATGAGCCAAAGGAGCCATATGGGCATATATGGGGGGGTCACTAGCACTCAGCTCGGTTTTCTGAGATGCCACCAAGGTGGGCATGGGAGAAGAAGCCTTTCCTGGCCCCGCTTTCCAGCTCTCCCGGCCCCACCATCCCTGTCCTACTTCCCAGACATAAAATGCAGCACCTTTCAACACAGCCATTGTCCCACTGAGGTTATGATTCACCCCCAGCTCCAGGAGCTCTAGCTCTTTCCCCCAAAGCTTGGAGGTGCATTTCCAGCTGGTGACTCTGCACCGAGCACCTGATTCCACACTGGCTGAACCCTGTTGATGTAATGGTGGATGCGCCAGACATGGTCTCTGCTCTCAAAGGCGCTTACGCAGGCCAGTAGGGGAGACAGCAGTGAACAACAGAGCAGCCATGATTCACAAACCATAAACACAGTGGGTGGGTGGAGGGAGTGACAGAGGGGCTCTGAAATCCCAGGAGGACAGCTCATCCACACCTGCAGGGCTGGACAAACACAGAGAATGGGCCTCAGAGATAAGACGATCCAAGCAAACATGCTGGGCCATGTCATAGAACTTACTTGCTGTGTGGCCCTGGGCATGGGATTCAACCTCTCTGAGCCTCGGTTTTCCTCATTTGTAAGGTAGAAACAATATGCCTTGCCTCTAGGGACTGGTGTGAGGTTCCAAGTAGAATGATGCATGTGAACTGGTGCTGCCCACAGCGTGGGTTCTAGGTGGAACGTGCTTTTGTGGGCGAGTAAACGTAGGAGCTGAAGGAGAGGAGAGAGATGGGGTGGGCAGGAATGCTTGGGTCCCATGCCTGATCCTTGTCCCTCCCTACCAACCTCCCCGGATGCTAGTTCTTGGCCTCTACTTACATCTCTGGGCATTATTGTCAGTCTTTTGTAACGTTTTCCTTGTGTCTCAGGTGACTGACAGTGATACCGGAGGTTTGTATGGTATTTCCTGTTGGCAAAGGCCAGAGATTAAGAGCATGGGCTGGAGATTCAAACAGGCCTGGGTTCAAACACTGTCTCTACACTGTGACCTCAAGTAGATGCTTCACCTCCCTGTGCTTTAGTTTCCTCATCTGTAAAATGGAGCCTCATGGCATGGTTGGAAGGATGAAAAGACATCATTCCCATAAAGTGCTTAGCATGGACCCTGCACATAGCAGGTGCCCCAGAAGTGGGCAACTATCAAGAGGATCTTTTTTTTTTTTTTTTTTTTTAATCATAACAACCTTGTGAGGTAGTAATTATCAGGTTGGGAATAAAGCTCAGAGAGGTTAGGTGACTAGCCGAAAGAGGCAGAGCCAGAAGGAGTGGCTGTGGGAGATTAAACCCCAGGCTTCTGAGGAGGGACTAGTGTCCAGGGGACTGTGCCTCCAACTCCAGCTCTCAGCCAGACGCCTCTCCAGGGTCAGGCCGCCATCAGGCCCTCCTCTCCTGGCGGTGGTCCGGGTGTCTCCTGGAAGTCCTGGCATGCCTATTTGTGTTAAGCCTTGTCCTGCCCAGCCTCCTGGGGGGCGAGAAAGAGCATCCTTTAGGAATCTGAGGATTTACGCGTCCCACACATCCACTTTTCCTTTGCTGGACTTCAAGTTGGAGCTGTGGGTGTTTTTATTACCTTCCTGAACCTCTTTGTTAACTGATGCCCGCACAATTATGTTGTTGGCATGGATGCTAGTTTTATTGTCTTGAGCACAAAAGCAGCTTTGAAAAGAGGGGGCATTTCTGGGGAGAGGCTGGAGGTGGGCCTCTCATGGGAGAAGGCAGACTTCCATTGACCACATCCCCCTCCTGGGGGAGCAGGTGGATGAAATTGCTTCTCCAGGTGGTCCTCTGGTTTCTAATAGAATGAGAATCAACGACTCGTTATTGCTCGTGATTGTTCGTTGAAGGGAAGGTGAAGGGAGCTACCCTTTACTAAGAACTCGCTGTGAGCGGCCCTATGGTGGAGCTTCCTTTGCCACATCAGGTTAAGTGCCCCAACTACTCACTGGGGTTAGGCCTTAGATCCATTTTGCAGA
Organism: Mustela erminea; assembly: GCF_009829155.1. NCBI lineage: Eukaryota > Metazoa > Chordata > Mammalia > Carnivora > Mustelidae > Mustela > Mustela erminea. The sequence goes on from NC_045622.1 coordinate 73,290,693, forward strand.
TGGGTAACATGAGCTGGAGAGGCTGGTTGATTCCATCCAAGTCAAGTTGTTGGTAAATGGTAGGACCAGCTTTGGAGCTCAAGAGTGACTGGGGAGTTCGTGCTTTGCTATCACTCACGTGCCTCGCTCACCTTCAAGGTTTTGGCTAAGAACATAAGGTGCCCCACGTATCGTACAGTGGGCACGGGGCCACCTGGCGCCAGCCGTCCCCAGCTTCAAAAGGGCAGATGGGGGAGATGGGACAAGAGCTGCGTTCTGACCTCACCTCTTTTTTTCTTTTGGGGGGATAAAGGATTTTCAGTATGTGGAGGGAGGAAAGAAGGCTTTCTGAGGACAGGAGGAGGTGTGCCATGAGGGATGGCGTGAGGAGACGTGCTCTGACTGCATCTGTACAGGAAGGAGATGGTGCATGGCAGGCTGGAGGCTGGAACATGAGGGCCTTGGAGATAAGAACATTTGGTCTCAATCCCAGAAAGTGGGAATCATGATGGGATTCCGAATAGGGGAAGACAGGCTGAAAATACCATACAAGGGATTCACCTCAGGACGCTGAAAGGGATAGAGACTGGAGGTAGGCCTGACTGGGGATCCTTGGTGTTCCCAGGACCACTACTGATAGTGGTGGCGATGACCAGCCCTTGGCGAGTGCTTACTATGGGCTGGGTACCAACCTAAGACGTGTGCATGTATTATCTTATTTAACGCTTGCAATAACCTTATAAGGAAAGTACTACCATTAGCCCCATTTTACAGATGGAACCACCATGGCACCAAGGCCTGGAATGGGGTGGGCAAGGAGGCTGAAGAGCAACGAGTAGATCCAAGAATATCAAAGGGCGAATGAGCACAGGACTTGGTGTCTCATGTTGAGGAAGGAGTGAAGGGGGAGAGGCCGTGCCGTGACTCCCACAGTAAACTATTGCTTTTTTATAGGAGCCAATTTCCTGGCGGTAGTTATTGGTGAAGTTACTACCTGGCCGGCAAAGGCAAGGTAGCAATTTCTGTAACTTCTGTGTTAAAACATAAATGTCATATTTAAAAGGAGGAATATAAGAAATCAGTGCCGACACAGACACCTGGACATGAGTAAGACCGTCAGCTTCAGGGTAGGGAGGAATGAGATGTGGACCCCAGATGGGTCAGTTTTGAGAAGACTTGTGCCAGCCAATGCCTTCCATCAGGGCATGCCACCTCCACACATGACTGTCTTGGGTCCCTTTCTCTTGAACCTCTCGCCCTTCCGTTCCCCGCCGCACCCAGTCTGACGCAAAGCCATTCGTGCTCAAGCATTCATGGCCAATGCTGGGTTACTGAGCATCTCTCCTTCCAGGTCACGTGCTGGAGTTTTGACAGACTTTCGGAAGTTTGGTTCATGGAGGTGGGGGTGAATCGCCGTGAGCTGGGCAGGGACAGGAGAGATTGGCGCATTCCCCTCCACTCCCCTAAAACATGTAGAGGGAGAGGGCTGGAGTCTCTGCTTGTGATCTGAGCCAGCAGCGCCCAGAATCCGGAGGTCTTGGACCCAGCTCCCCAGGAAAGTCACGAACCGCACGCCCAGCCGGATCAGCCATGGAAGGTAGGATCAGGTGCATGATCATCCTCTCAGGCTGGTGGTATGGAAAGCAGCCCTTATCCCCCGCAGGCCCATCTCGGTGGTGTGTCATCATTACAAACGTGGGCGCTCCCATCGGCTGGGCCGGAGTCCGGTCCTGGCCTCGTGCTTATTTACTGTGTGACCCTGGTTTTCTCATTTGCAAAATGGTGATAAGGATAGTGCCTTGCTTATAGTGTTGAGAGGACTAAATCAGAGAGGTCCTATAGCATGCTGATTCCAGAACCTGCACCTAGTATGTGTTGACTAAAGGTAAGCCCCACTTGCTGCCCCCATACCACCCTAAACCCCTGTAGAAGACCTCTAAGGGTGCCACTGGTTGCAGGGTGACCGTGAGCTGAACCCGGCCTCCTGCCTCCTCTCTCTGACTTTCTCTGTTAGCAACGTGGGAGTACTGAGGGGTTCATGTTGCCCTGGGAGCAGCCTTCTCCCCTAGAATCCTAAATAGGGCCCTGTGGGATTCTTCTCCAGCCCCACCAAGATTTACATCAGAGCTAATGATAGTTCCAGCAACGACTTACAGAGCATCTCTGTGTTCCAGGCACTGGACTGATTAATCCTCCCAGCCATTCTGTAAAATAGCCATTGTTATTACCCCCATTTTACATGGGAGGCATCAGAGGTACAGTGAGGCTAGGGCCCTGGCTTGTGCTTGGAGTCGTATAGCCAAAATCAGAGGCAGGACTCACACTCCTAACCTCTCTGCCATTCTGGGCCAAGGAGCTTCAAGCCATTACTTCTGCATGATGCATGAAATTTTAATAACCTGCCAACAGCCCAGGAGGTTTGCTGTTTCTCTGAGCACAGGGGACCAGAGCCATCTGTTGGGTGCTTTTTTGAGGGAGCTAGTGTGACTTGTTTCAGGGTAGAATGCAGAGAAATAGCATCCTTTTTTTTTTCCCCCGTAGTAAAAATAACCTGCAGGGATAGGAGAACACATGGGGCGTGCTGGGAGGCTGACATTGTGGGGAGGAAGGAGCTGGAGTGCAGGGGAAGTCCGCCTGCCAGTCTGCGGCCATCTGCCCAACTTGGGGACATCAGCCTGACCTGCCAGCACCTGTCCAGCCACCAGCATCTACCTTCGGGAACAGAGGGTCTCCCAAAGAGTCTTAGGCCCAAGGCAGCTCAAGGGACAGAGAGAGGTCCATGGGAGGAGGAGGGGTGCCATTTCCAAACCTATTGTTCATTCCTAAGGTGCAGCAGGGACCGTATCCCTCTCTTTCTTCATATCAACCAGCTCCAGACACAGACTGGGCATGGCTTTTTGATCACGAAGCCTATTTAAAAAAATGAAAAACTGGAAGTAGTTAGTGAGGTTGAGATTATGTTAATATATGCAGTTTCCACTGCTGCAAGGATTAAAAATAGCTTCCTTTTAGGAAACCTGGAGCTACTCACTGTCAGTCTGCCTTCTAGGCCACCTCTCCCTGGATTCCAGGACTGGTAGGCAAAGGGTATGACTGGGAGCACCTCGCTGGCTATTGCAGGCTCTGGAGCTTTGCCCAAGTGGAAGGTCAGAAGACAAGAGCAAAGCCTTACCCAGCATGTTTAATAGAACTCGATCTGCTGAGATTCCATGAGAATTTTTCTCAGCATTAAACACCTGTGGACATAGTCTAATCCTTCTCAGGGAGTACCTGTTCTTTAGGCTTGGGTCTCCTGGGGCACCTAGCATCTGAGCTAGGTATGTGCTAAATAAAATCTTGATTGATTTGAAGGTCAGTTTCAAATTCAGTAACTATAATTTGTCGAATGCCTACAACAGGCTGAAGTTGGGTTTTTTTTTTTAAATATATAAGATTTCTTGTGTCTTGCTCATTATAAACCGATAAGGAAATTATAATTATGTCCATTTCACAGAAGGGATAATTGAGAGTTATTCTTTATAATTGACTTGCTAAGGATCAGAGAACTAGCTGGTGGGAGAGCTGGGATTTGGAGCAGGTGTCCACACTCATAATTACTTTGTTAGCCTGCTTTCCCCAGCCATGGAGCCCAAGACAACACCACTGGGGTCATTGCTGGAGCTCCTTGGGGCATCTGCTTGACACCATAAATGGATGATGTTCAGAGGGGCTCTTGAAGGGAAAACTGAGGACTGGGCCTTCCATGATTCCAGGTCAGAGTTGGGGCACCCTAGCTACCCCCTCCACCCCAGCAACTGGAAGAAGACTTGGAAAATTTCTAGGAAAGCGATCCAGAGCCTGATTTTAAGGGCAATCATGAGTACAGAGACAAGAAAATATGAGGAAAAGAAAGGAAGAAGGGAGTGACTCTATTTATTAAGTCTCTTCTATGTGTCCAGTCCAGTGCTTGGCAGCATGGGGAGGGAGAGGGCAGTACAGGTGAACAAGGACAGAATTCATGCTTTCATGGGCCTTACAACCTACTGGGGAAAATAGGCACGAATCACATCCTTTCTAGAAGAAGGGGAGGGAAAAAGAAGGGAGGAATGGGGCACAACTGTCCAATAGGTAATTCTAAAACAGGAAACTGCTAGATTATGATCCCAAGCTTTGGGGTCAAAAAGACTGGATTCAAGAACTGTCTTTGCTCCTTCCTAGGCAAGACGCTTCAACTCTAAGCTTAGTCTCCTCATCTGAAGAGCTAGGATAAGAGTTTCTACTTCCCAGGGTGCTTGGGACGGTCCAGTGAAATTGCTCTTAGAACACACTTAGCAGGAAGTCTGACACACATACAGTGCCCTGTGCACAGTGGCTTCTACAGGTCATTCTCTGATTGCTCAGACCTAAGCAGGCCCAAAGCAGCCGATGAGGAGGGCTGGGTTAAGTAGGCGCTCTGACAACCCAGTCAACAGAGCACAGTGTAGCCGCTGACGGCTTCATAGCAAAGGAAGAGGGGACCCAAAAAATCCACGGTCTTATCAGTTCTTGCAGCAATTACTGATGGTTTTGATGCTTCATGGGCGATCAAGAAGAGCTAAATTTCTGTCCAATGTGTCCAATGCCCTCAGATGTTTGGGAAGGTGAGATCGTATAATATAGAACTTCATGGGAGTCTAAAAAGGGCTAAAAGAGAGGTTTGGGCACCAGTTATGTTTTCTATGTCTTGTGGTCTGAACTCAGGCAGAGAATAGTGGCCGCTCGACATATGTCTGTGCAAGAGCCATCCGGAGCCTGTCAGCCTTGTCCGGGCTGGGTTTCCAGTTTTAGAGATGTAGATCTTAAATGTGGGTGAGGCCCATCCAGGAGATGAAAAGACCCCATCTGTTTGGTTCTGGAGAAAGAAGTATGGAGACTACGAGAAGTGGATGGTGGCTTTCCCCAGTGAGGAACACGTGGGTGAGTTTTCATGTGGGGATAAGGTGTTCACAGATAACATAGATATCCAAACCTGATACCCGGCTCTTGGGCATGGTGGGTGAGGTTGGCAGATGGGGCTTGTGTTTGGGAGGGGAGACCAGGGAGGACATTCCTGGCCACTGTGACGAGTCTCTCCCCCATAGCGGAGGTCACGTGGCTTTTAGTGCATGGGCTCTATGACAGCTCTTCAAAGGTGTTGGAACCCCTGCAGATGGAAGGCTTCTGCTGCTGTAATGCCTGGGCTGCCTAACACCGTGCAGAGCTGTGTGCTGCCCGCTTGGTCAGGAAAATTTAGAGTCATTTATTGAACATCAACATACATCAGATTCTCTGCCAGTCCACTTAGTTTTTCATTTAATCGCCATGGTAACCCCACAAGGTAGGTTCTCCTTGTATTCCCATTTTTAATGATGAGAAAATGGGTGAAGAGAAGGTATGGTGTCCCAGGTCACACAGCTAGGAAGTGTCAGAGCAGGATCCCTTTATTTTGAGGATCAGTGGCAAATGTTTAAGATAAAGTTCACACTGACGGCCCTCAGGCTAAATTATGTCTGTGGATACATTTATTCATTTGGCGCGATGTTTTAAAAATTGTGTGAGTGACTTCAGGTAGTGTTTTCTGTTTGCCACAGGCCCCACCACTCCCAGTTGTCTTACACCTGGTCAACTGCTTGCTCCTTTAGGAATCTGAATGTCCAGTTCTTGGCTACACCTTTCGTTTGCTTGAGTCAGTGATTGGGCCAAAGGGATTGATGGTGTCCTAGGAAAGGATGCTCTCTTTCTTCCTATGAATAGGGGAAAAGAGCTGGTAGCTCTCCCAGACTTGAGAGGACTGAGGACCTTCGGAGACCTTGGATTTTACTTTTGTGCTCAACAGTCAGTTGTCATGAATTCAAGTTTCACAGTGGACCTGAAGAGGATAATGGAGAGGGAAATGCTTTAACCTGTCCTTGGAGAGAAAAGGAAAGTTCTCCCATAGTTACCAGTGCTCCAGTCATACCTCCCAACCATTCAGCCCTTAGCAAGGTGTTATCCACACTGCCTACTTTTGGAGGCCCCTACTATGGACAAAGTGCTGTGTGAAATTCTGGGAGGGATGTCTGCATGCACCTAGGGACAAGAAAATTCTTAAGGAACTAATTAAAGGCAGACTGTACTAATTTGTGGTGGGCCTGAAATTTGGAGGGGTTTGTTCAAAGGAAGGAGGGTAAGTGGCAATGGTAGAGAGAACATGGTGGGCAGAAGAACAGACATCAGAAAACATGAGAGGCATTCAGGGAAGGAGAGTCACCCATGTTCTGGAAGGTGTGGAGGGAGGAGCATGACCAGAGAACCAAACATCAGACCATACGTGTTTTGGTAGCCCAGTTGTGGATAGTAGCAAGCATTTATTGCTTATATATAGACTTACTATATTTTACTATAAATATTTACTATATGCTTATTATATATGGCTTATATATATACTTACTGTATATCCAGGGCAGGTTAAAAACGTATTATATATATACATATATGTTATCTCCTCTGATCGTTACAAAAAGCTTATGGGAAGGACACTCTTATTATCGCATTCGCAGATGAGGAAACCAAGGCAAAGAGCCCAGGGTCCCATTCAGGGTCATCTTGCTAGTAAACCAGGTGGTCTGGCCCTGAGTGCATGCTCCTAAACTTGGTCTTGTGCTGTTTCCAACAGTGGCCAGCTGACCTGGGTGTCAGACTGTGGCAAGAGATCGAGAGAGTTTTCCAAGCCAATGACACCATTTTCCAAGATTGGAGTCAAGGCTCTTCTCTGGATGGCCCATGTCCCTTTACAGTGTGTCTTCTCCCATTTATCCCTTCCAAGACCCTTATACTCCAGCCCAAACTCTATTGGAAGAGCATGAGCTCGCAAGTCCTATAGATGTAGGATCTAATTCTGGCTTACTGCTTCCGACCTCTGATGCCCCTGGGCAGGTTACTTACCCTCTTTTAGCCTCTGTCTTCCCATCTGTAAACTGTGGCTGGTAATCGTGCCTGCCCCCCATAGAAATCTTGTGCGAACTGAAGGAGGTAAGTGAAGGCATTTAATGTGGGGTCTGGCACAGAGGTACTGCCCAAGAGACAGCTGCTTTGAGCAGAGAATTAATTCCACAAGTAGGTATCACCTAGGTCTGGAACTGGTGGGAGTATTGGTGTGGTTTGAGTGAGACTTCCAGAACCGCGTGCTACCTTCCATGCGAGATGCTCTGGGCAGGGCCAGGCGGCGGATGGCTGACGTGCCCCTGGTCCGCTGGGGCCAGGAAGATGACTATTGCTGGTTCCCCGCTACTGGCTCCTGGCCTGGTGTCAGCCCTGCCTGTCTCTAGGTAGTGGGAGCAGACGTGCTTTGGTCTTGGTGCCCAGACAGGCAGGGAGTCAAGAAGCCGCCCCTGTCTTTGTCCAGACTCATCCATGTGCAGAGTAGAAGAGGCCGCTCTGGAGCGCTGAACCTGGTGAGGTGCCGACCCACCCGGTTCCTCTCTGCCTCCGCCGCCGCCCTGGGAAGCCGTAGCTGCTGTTGCCACCTAGCGGCGCGTTGCGGCAACACATGCAACCTTGTTCAAGGCCACAGAGCTCACGGGCGTCCTGGGTCCTGGGAAGTAAAGACCCAGTGCAGCCCGCTCACAGGACAGAGGACAAAGCTGAGATCCAGGGGCCCAAATGGCGAGGTTCAGGAAGAGTACCACCCACCTCATTGGGAATTCGGACAGACAACGGAACTTGTAGGAGTCTGTTTCTTATCTAAAACGTGGTGAAAATCCACATCTATGCATAAGGGCATTGTGAGGCTCCCTTGAAGGACTTTCTAAACTTCAGAGCAACTTTGCAAATGGGAGAGGTGAGAGGGGTAGAGGAGGTGGTGGTTATTAGGTTGCAGCTGCAAAGCAATGGGTTGCTCCTGAACTTGTGTCAGGCATCGGACCTAGCATCTCCCCCCAACCCTGCTGAGAGGGACTACGGACCACCCAAGCCGAGCGGGGAGACAGGAGCAGGACTGGAGGCGGGTCCTCCCTTTTTGCAGCCCAGCTTATCTTTAGGGTTGGGGGCACGCTGAGGTCTTCAGGTCGGGCCACATGCCCCAGGCCTTTTCTCCTCCTGGACCTTGCCTCAGGTTTCCTCACCCAAAGGCAGCTGTGGGTGGAGAATGCCTCGTGCCTGCAGTTTTTGGCTCTGGGAATGGAGCCTATGGCTGGGTTTCCCTCAAGGACAAAATTCCAAGTCTGAATGAGGGACAAGACACAGCACTCCAAAATGAGGCCACAGGCTTCAGCCCCGGAAATGAGATGGTATCTGGACCTGGTCATGAAGTACTAGCTCATCCCTTCCTGCTGACAGACAAAGGGCCCTGGGTCAGGCGGTCATCCCAGAGGCTTCTCGGTGACCTGCCCTGGCGGCTGTCTGGACTGATCCAGCCCTGGAAGCCTGGAGTGTTTTCTGCCCCACTGACAGTTTGGGTCAGGCTAAGGCCATCCCCATCCTCAGGCCCTAAAGGTCCTCTTCTGGTTGTGATATGCTCCCCTGCACATAACATCCCCCTGCCTTCCACTGGCTTCAGAGCAGTCAGTGTTTATTGCATATCTAGTATGTGCTAGACATTATGTTGAACGTCTTCACAGACACTGTCTCATTTCTTCCTTAAAACAGTGGGGTAGTTGTTCCCCTATTACAGATGAAGAAACTGAGGCTTCCAGAGATTGCTATTTGGTTAGTGAACTGGGATCCTGGTTTTCAGCTTAGACTTTTTGCTTGCTTGTCTTTATGCCATCTAAAAATGAAAGTCCTTCCAGAAAGAGACCTGGAATGAAGACCTAAAGGAGGGGTGAGTCCCAAGCTTCAATGAGTAGAGTAGAGAATCCCAGTGGACCCCCTGAAATGCATCCCTGCCAGCCTCTCCCTGACAAGGCCTTGCCCTCCCAACCAAACTCACTCCCACTCTTTTAGCAATCACCTCTGTGAATAATTACTTGTGCATCATTCCAAAAATTTTTATACAAAAACAAGCATATTTGAATACATCTCTCCTCCCCAGCTTGGAGTCTCTCCATGCCCACAAAGGTCTTTTTTCACTCTTCACCATCTCTTGACATGAAGATCAAATACCCTCTCTTTAACCTCTGTGTTACGGTCTCTTGTTGGCTGTTGGCGCTGCACAATGCGTTGGCTATAGCCCCCCCGGTGGACATTTTGGCTGTGCTGGGCTTTTAAACATCATGAACAACGTGTTCATTATACCTTTATCTGTGCACAGTTGCACAGAAAAGACTGTGAGATGGATTCCTGGAAGCAGAAGTGCTGGGTCAAAGCACATACTTTCAGATATTGCAAAACACTGCCAAATGATTCTCTGGAAAGTTTGTACCAGGTTGTACTCCTACCGCAGTGGAAGGAGTAAATATTTCCACCTGGAGGATGAGTCAGTCCAGTCGTGAGGCTGGACGCTGGTTTAGAAAGCATGATTCCCGAAGTACCCAGGATCGACTTCCTCAACCCCCTTCAAGAATCTCCTTCCAGCCTACCATGCTGTCATGAAATCTCCCTCATCACTTGACCCAGAATTGGCATTATCTCCTGGTATTGTCTCTGGAGGACTCAGCTGTCTAGGAACAGACATCAGTCCCAGAGGAACAAATGTGGGCTCTGGGAAGGGTATTCAGGAAAGCCGGCTGCATTCGTTAGCCATGGACTTGGTCAGGGCCACGTATGAGTGTGGGCCCTGGGCACTTCTGCCTTTGTGGACCTCTTCCTACATTTAAAAGAAAAAAAAAATATACACACACACACACACACACGTATATATATTAAAGTTTATTTAATTACTGCTTTGGTATAAAACAAGTCTAATCTAGGCTGGATTGTATTTGTTATTTCTTCTGATTACAAAAAAAAATTATAACATTTTCATAGGTTCTACAAATATCGTGGGCCCTAAACATGGTACCTAATGGATCATTTAGGTCTGGATTTGTTCTCTGGGTTAGCCCTGCATGCATCTGCCTCCCTACCTGTTGTCTTCCTCCTTCACCTTGGCTTTGACTGAAAAGTTATGACATCGAATCTAGCTGGCCCTCACAAAAAAGCACTCGGCAACATTTTAACCAGGTCAGGGCTGATAATAACCACTCCCAGCAGCAGAAACTTGCAGTTTCCAGAGTGACTCACCAACACGGTTAGCTTAAAATATTATGCCCATTTTACAGATTAGGACGTGGAGACATAGAGTTAGTAAGAAATAGAATTCCAAAAACTGCAGGCTTGGCTCACTTCACACTGTCCCGCACGGGCCAGCTCTCTCCTGGCCTGGGTCAACCCCAATCCTAGGAGACACCTTTGTCCTTTGAACATCCTCAAGTGTGCGCCTTTACAGAAGCCAAGGCGGTGACAGTACCATATCCCGACAGGCTCACTGGCGACACTCCACATATCTGAGCGACATATGAAAGTCCGTGCAGCCATGTTTCCCAAAGCTCACCTTAAATAACCGACTTCAGTTTGTGTGTGTGTCTGTGTGTTTAAACCAGAGTAAAACTGATTGTCACACGTGCCTGCAATCTCATTTTAATGTGAGTACTGCCTGATTTGAAATTCGGAATGAGACGGCTCAGCATTAATTACCTCCCGACTGCGCTTTTTATTTATGGAGTGTGTTTACTGTCGTTAACCAGGAGGATGCTGGAAGGGCACGGAAGGACAATTAATCACAAGAAGGTGGATTTAATAAGTAGTTGTGGGGAGCGAAATTAGAAATGGATTTATGTCTTTTTTATTCATATTTCCTCTGATGTCCACATTCTTCTGATTCGTCCAACCTCTTTGCCACATGCCTTCTCCGTTCCTCTTCCTGGAATCCTGCTTCCGTTCCCCTCCTGTCACCCTGTGCACAGTGTCACTCACATCCACCTTCTAGGATGTTCCCCACGATCTGTGCTCCCGACCGGGTGCAGCCGCAGGTTAAGGTTCGCGCCGTGAGGGATTCTCGGGTGGCTCAGTCAGTTCAACATCTGCTTTCAGCTCGGGCCATGATCCCGGAGTCCTGGGATTGAGCCCCGCATCAGGATCCCTGCTTCTCACTCTGCTTGCTACTCTCTCTCTCTCTCTCTCTCTTTCTCTGACAAATACATAAAGAAAATCTTAAAAAAAAAAAAAGAAGGTTGGTAAAGCAAGGCTCCCATCATGTCTTCCCCTCTTAAAAAAGCCATTGCGATGATTATCACATTTGTGTACCTTGTACTGAGCACTTACTAGGTCATCGCTCATATTATTTGACTTCCTGTAACACTTCGGGACGGGAATAATTATACCCCGTTCATCGATGCGAAACTTGAGGCTCAAGGAGGTTGAGTCAGTAGCTTGAAGTCACACAGCACAGAGAGAGGACTCAAATTCATCACCTTCCATCCCCTGTGCCACTCTCGGACAGGACAGCAGTCAGACAGCGCTGCATAAAGCAAGGCCACCAAATAGCCAGGAGTGGACAGGACCTAGGGCAAGAGCCGCACCTCCCTGCTTGGACTGTCCAGTGTCCCAGCTGCCCTCGAAGGGAGGGGAATCAACTTTCGTCCTGTTCCCGGCCCACTTAGCTTCGCCCTGACTGTCTCCAGGCAGTGGTATTGATCTGGTTTCAAGTTGGCTTTTTTTTTTTTTTTTTTTTTTTTAACTGAAATTGCAGGGGCACCTGGGTGGTTCAGTCGGTTAAGCGTCTACCTTTGGCTCAGGTCATGGTTCCCAGGGTCCTGGGATCAAGCCCCACATCAGGCTCACTGCTCCGCGGGAAATCCTCTTCACCCTCTCATACTTCCCCTGCTTGTGTTCCCTCTTTTACTGTGTCTCTCTGTCTCTGTCAAATAAATAAAATAAAAATCTTAAAAAAAAAAACCCCAACAAATTGAAAATGCAGCAGAGTTGGTGTAGACCATTCACATAGTACTTTCCCTCAGCACTGATTTCCCTTTCAGGAAGAGCCAGTGTTCCCATCTGGACACCAAGAGCTTTCTGCTCAGGTGGAGACCTGAGAGTCCCCCCAGGGCCCACTGACCGTGTGGTAAGGCGCTTATGCATAGCCCGGGAACCCCAAGAACACAGGGCATTTGAGTGCAGCACCTGTGGGATCCGCCGGGCAAGGAGCAGGACCTTCTGGAGGCTTTGAGGGTTTGGCGGTGCAATACAGGAGGTTACTCTGAGGCCCTGGGCAGCGCTGCATGGTGGAACAAAGGAGTAGAGAGATTGCATTTCCTGTGGAGTCAAGCACCCCCAAGTCCCACGTGCTCCCCGCCCCCCCCGACGGTTCAAAGGCCCTTCCAGAGTCCTGCATGTGTCCTGGGCTTTCACATCAGGCACAGGAGACCATGAGGCTGACCTGCTCACTTGCATTTTCCAGATGGGTAGCCGAGGGTTGTTGAGCTCAATTACGCCAGTCTCACTTGTGGTGAAAGTGAGAAAGACAGGCTCTGGAGACCCGGGCCCCATCTTCAAGGACTCTAGAAGGGCGGGAAAAAGAAATGCACCTGGACAGCTGGAGGGAAAAAACTCGGGCTGGGTTGGAATCCCACCTCCATTACTTCCCACTGATAAGCCTTTCCTGAGCCTCAGTTTGCTAACCTGTAAACTGGGTATAATCACACTTAAACTATAAGCTCTTCCTCTAGGTCTGCATGTTGTCTGGCATGGTGCTTGGCACTGGGTCTGTGTAAATGAACACTTGGTGAAGGAAGGAGCGTTGCTGTGAGTGCTAACTGTGGTACGGGGCTAAAACATGCAGCGTGGGGGTCCACGGGAAGCACTCGTGGACAATGGTTCTCGTCCTCCCCAGAGGGCTGAGTACCCTGTCGACGGAGAGGTGCGGACCCAGGAGAGGCAGGCTTGCGGGAGAATGAGGGCGTCTCTCAGCCAGATTCCCAAGGCAGGTCACGGTGCTGGAAGACCAAGCTGCACTTGGACGGACAGGATCAAGGATACCGACAGACCCAGAAGGGACCGAACTTGAGCAAACTGCAAGGCTGGCCAAGGACGGGATTGAAGCCCAGACACTCTTAACTCTCAAGAAAGTGTCATTTCTGGACGATTCTGAGGTCTCTTTTACTCTTTTACATTCCACCGACAGATTGTGTAGCCATCCGCCGTTAAATGCTCTTAGAATTTCAGATGGACTCTTATTTTTAGAAGCGACATCACACTGAGCATTTGACAATGATTGATTCATTTCTCGGCTTATTTTAATAAGCTTAAAGGCGATGGTGGATCATCGTTTATAGACAGAGTCAACGCAGCATTTATGGTTCCTGACTCCACGGGCCTGCAACTCCTGGTGTCATCATTAAAATGAGGACACCCACATGGGAGAGTTGGTGGGGGGGGCTCCCCCGTCACAGGGGTGTCCCCACCTCTTTCGAGCGTCTTGCTTCACCAACAGCAAGTCACCGGCTGCTGCGACGTGGTTCCCAGTCTCACTAGAATGTCATTATGTTTTATTATGACTTTATTCTTCTCGTCAGAAGCTGGTTGATGAGGAGCTGGAGGCAGCCAGTAATTAAGCTTACCTGTCAGGGTTTAGCTCCAGTCAGAATGAAACGCGCGCTCCAACTTCCTCCTTTCATTTCCCTGGGTGTCAAGGCTTCTGGAATTAAGCTCCTTAGGGGAACAATACCTGACCCAAAAATGTTAGAACAGGGATTACCGAGATGGAAATTCGGTTAAGTTACCTCCTTGTCACGACCGGGAAGAGCTGTGAACGCTCGGGCTGCTTGGGAAAACTACTTATTTGGGGAGGAAAATGGAGTTCCAAGCCATAATAGCCAGGGAAAGCAATTGTTGGGATCACAGCACTCAGACCCGATATTCCTTCGTGCCCCAGAGAAGAGATGTGGGCTAGTCCGGAGACTTTGATGAAGAAAAGTGCAAAGTCTACAGAATCTTTGAGGGCCATTTGTCATCTGTGGGCAGGCCTGCCTCATGTCTGTGGCTTTGAGGGAGCTGTGTCAGATACTTTGTTCCTGCCGATGGTCCCTACGAGCCAAAGGCTACAGGAAGCTTTGTTCTCGACTCCTGAAAATTATAGTCTGATGTACTTCAAAGGGATTCTAATGAGGACATTGGAGGCACAAAGAACCGAGCTGTGCAGATTCGGTTTGCAATTCCGCGAAGCTGGCGTTACTTGGTCTCCCCCGCCAACTGCTTGCTCCCTTGCCTGTGCCTGTGCCTGGTGACGACGGTCTTAGAGGCTCTCGTCACCCTCACCTGCCTTTCCCCCTCTTTGCCTTTGCTAGGCTCGTCTCACCCAGCGTTTTATCTGCAGCTCCTTTCTGAATTCTTTTCTCTTGCTTGACATTAAAGGTTTGGCAGACATAGCCTTCCTTTCTAAAATGTTTCTTAGGGATGCCAGGGTGGCTCAGTGGGTTAAGTCTCCAGACTCCTGGGTTCCGCTCAGGTCTTTATTTCAGAGTCCTGGGACGGAGCCCTGAGGCAGACTCTGCACTCAAGCAGGGAGTCTACTCTGCCTCTCTTCCTCTGCCCCTTCCCCCACAGAATATATAAATCTTAAAAAAATTTTAAAAATGTGTTTATTAAAGACATTTTCTGAGGATCTATTAATCCTTAAAATACTCACTTAAATCTCTCCCCGCCCCGCCCCCCCCCCCATCATATATGTGTCTCTATCTCTCTCGCACACACGCGTTCAGGGTTTTTTCTCTCGACTCTTTAGAACAGTTCTTTGATCTTTGCCAAGAAAGAACTCACTCAGGCCTGCTGTCCTAGGCTCCGCACACATTTGTCACCTCTTTCTGGGTGGCTTTTAGTATCAGCGAGAATCCTGGGAACTCCATCCCACCCTTAATGATGCCTTAGTAACCTGTAACTACCCACTCCTTCCACGGGTACTTCTAGAACAGTCCCCAGAGTATGACATTGCAGAACATCCAGTCTGGAGGGAACTTTATAACTTGCTCTATCCCTCACTTCAGAGAGAGTAACAGAAGCCCAGAGAGGAAAAGCAACTTGCCCAAAGTCACATAGGAGGCAGAGGCAGAATCAGAATAAGGCCCCAGCCCTGTAGGTGACTCTTTGCTCTCATCTATGAAAATTCATTTTTTTTAAAGATTTTATTTATTTATTTGACAGAGAGAAATCATAAGCAGGCAGAGAGGCAGGCAGAGAGATGGGGGAAGCAGGCTCCTGGCTGAGCAGAGAACCCAGCGCAGGGCTGGATCCCAGGACCCTGAGACCATGACCTGAGCTGAAGGCAGAGGCTTACCCCACTAAGCCACCCAGGCATTTGAGAATTCATTCCTGCATACAAGTGCCCAGCCAGAATTCAACATCCTCATGGAGTCAGAATTATAGCTCTCACTTACGGAGCGTTAACTCTGTGCCATATATTAGGCTAAGTGCTTTTTAGACACACCTCATCTCATTCTCACCAAGTACTCTGGGAGCTGAAATCCATTTCACAGATGAAGGAACTGAGTGGAGGATATGCTACAGCTGGTTGGTCCTGGCTCTTGAGAGCCGATTGTCTGTGTCTCTTCTTAATTCTGTGTTCAGCGATTTCACGTTGCTAGCTGACTTTGGCTGCCAGGGATGTATTTACACCACAGACATCGGCAAATGCTACAAATTGCGGCTTTTCTCCACGTCCTGCACCCTCCACCCCAGGAGATCCAACATACCAGCACACTTCTGGGCTTCCTGTTTAGCCTGCTCAGGGCCGCGCAGCAGGGATGTGAGAGAGCCGGGACTGTGACCCACAGGTGTCTGACTTCAAAGCCTGAGCCCTTCACCATCACCTTCTGCTGCTAGTCACCAAAGCCAGGTTTTGGGGAACCTGTCCCTCCTGAGACTGGAGGCAGTGACATAGAGAAAGCTGCTTCTTTGGGTCTGCTACCTAGGATGGTGGCAGGGTGTGAGATAACCCGTTCCAGGGGGTCCACACCTGGGTGCTGGAGGATACCGCCAGAGCGTATCCCAGACCTCACTCCAACACTCCGCTCCAACACTCAGGCTTCCTGGATGTTTTCAAGGCCTCCAATCACACTCGCAACTCAGGGCCTTAGCTGCTGTTCCCACAGCCTTAAATGCTTTTCCACAGGTAAACGCAGAGCTTGCTCCCTCACCTCCTTCTTGCCTGGGCTCTTCCTTGACCAGCCCATGGAAGACAGCGCTGCAATGCTCTCCGTCCACTTCCCAGAGGTTACGTTCAGAGCACTTATCACACTGCCTGTCTTACAGCCCACATACTTTCTTTCACTTTCTTTCTCTCCAGGAGACGGTAAGCTCCATGACGGTTAGAACTGCACTGTGCTCACATGATAGCTTCAGAGGGTAGAAAAGGGCAGGATTGAATGGAGAAAGTAATAAATCTCAGCTATGACTCTATTCTACATGCTGCCTTTTTAGATATGCCTTAGGGGGTCGACTCCTAGGTTAGCTCTTTACTCATGAAGACAAAGGGCTTTCTCCTTGGCTCTCTGACCACATGGGATCTTCAACGTCGACAACCACCTTTTGTCTCCCCTAGAGCTTCTTCTTCCGTATTCCCACTTCCCCCACCACACACAAAATAGGCCAACAGTCCTATCTATCCATGTTGATTTGCTGACAAATAATTAGTAAACACTTTTTTGTTTTTTAAAGAAATTTTGGCAGGAGAGGCAGAGGAAGAGGGGAAAGAGAATCTTCAGCAGACCCTGTACTGGGTGGGGAGCTTGATATGGGGCTTGATTTCAAGACCCTGAGATCATGCCCTAAGCTAAGTCAAGAGACAGATGCTTAACTGACTGAGCCACTCAAGCACCCCAATTATTAAATTTTTTAAAAGATTCTTTTTAAAAATATTTGTTTATTTATTTATTTGACACAGAGAGAGAGAGAACAAGCAGAGGTAGCAGTGGAGGGAGAGAGAGAAGCTTAGCGGGGAGCCCGATGCGGGGCTCAATCCCAGGACCCTGAGATCATGACCTGAGCTGAAGGCAAATGCTTTACTGACTGAACCACCCAGGCGCCCCTATTAAATATTTTTAAGAGGAACTTCTTTTTAAAGATTTTATTTATTTATTTGAGAGAGAGAGAGAGAGAGAACACATGCATGAGCAAGGGTAGGAGCAGAAGGAGAGAGAGAGGGCGAAGCAGATCCCCACTGAGTGCTGATCTCGACACGGGGCTCAATCCCAGGGACCCTGAGATCATGACCCGAGTTGAAGTCAGACACGCAACCGACTGAGCCACCCAGGTGCCCCAAAAGGAACTTTCAACTCCAAGAACTAATTACATTTCCATCTTACAAGGCCCAAGTGGCCATGCCATTGAAACTGACTATGTAAGAGGATGGTTGGGGCTGATTGAGTGTGACCTTTGAGAAGAAAATGTGAAGGGATTCGGGTCACAGCCCACAATAGGAGCGGCTGCAGGGACCGTGGGCTGAGTGCCTATTCACTTCTTCTGACCTGTGGGGTCACACTGAGGCTCTTTCTCACTTTCCCTGATCCTGTCTGACAGTAAGTACATCATCACACACACACACACACACACACACACCTTCCTTTTTTATTTCAAAAATTGTAGGTGTTTATTGTAGAAATTTTAGAACATGTGGACAAGGTAAAAGAATAGTTAAAAATGACTCATAACCTCAACTCAGAAATAAGAATTGTGAATATTTTGGTGAGTTATTCTTTACTAGTCTTTTTTTCCTACCGTTTAACATCTCTGTATTTTCTGGCCTCCATTTTTAAAAACTTCTTACATCATGGACATCTTTCCATGTGATCAGTATGTTTATACCCAGTCACTTTTACTAGTATTTGGTAGTATGTGGGTAATTTATTATACCCATCCCTGACTGTTGGGCGGGCACTTACGTTGTTTCCAACTCTAGATTGTTAATACTGGGATATAACTTCTCCTTAGTATTTCTTGGACAAATAGTGATTATTCTGACTGTCGTTAATGTCCATTACTGCAAACTCAATCTATGGACAGAATGTTTGTGCTTCACCCCCCCACCCCCATTCAGGTGTCAGAAATCTTAATCCCCAACGTGGTGGTATTAGGAAGTGAGGCCTTCGGAGATAATTCGGTTTAGATAAGGTCATGAGGGTGGAGCCCCACAATGGCATTAGTGACCTTGTAAGATGATAAAAGGACCAGCATGTGAAGTTACAGTAAGAATAGGGCCATCCATCAACCAAGAGGAAAGCCCTCACCAAGAACCCCAACATGCTGGCATGCAGCCTCCAGAACTGAGAGAAATAAATGCCTCCCACAAATACTTACTACAATGGTGTATATATATAGCAACCATGACTTTACCTCAGGACCTTTGCACATTCTATTCCATCTCCTTAGATAACCCTTTCCAGCCTTCTTCCCCTGATTATCATCGGTTCTTCCTGCTGCCCTAAAGCATACATTTTCTTACATTTTAATGTTTAAAAAGATGATGAATCTACCAGCCAGTGTGTGGGTTTGTGGTGGTAGTGAGTTGTGGACATAATTCCTTTTCACCCTTTCTAAAAAAAAAAAATTTATTTATTTGACAGACAGAGATCACAAGTAGGCAGAGAGGCAGGCAGAGACAGAGAGAGGGGGAAGCAGCAGGGAGCCCGATGCGGGGCTCGATCCCACGACCCTGGGATCATGACCTGAGCCAAAGGCAGAGGCTTTAACCCACTGAGCCACCCCAGGGCCCCCCTTTTCATCCTTCAAAGCGCAGCCCAGCCCAGACTGTAATCTCTGAGTTACCATAAACCCTTGGGCTACTCTCTCCTTCTACTCTGCACACTGCCTGGCACTTGCGCACTCGTTTGTCTCTCCCTGGACAGCAAACACGTATTTTTTGTTCCTCAATACCCAGGTCCCAGCAGCTCAGTAGCCCGCACTCCAGGACAGGTGTAGAGGGGAAGGGTAGGCGGGGAGCAAGTCTCTGGTTGCCTCCTTTCTCCCCAGCAAACAGGTAAATGGAGTTACTTCCTCATTCCAGGCCGTGGGGAGCTCTCTTGCAGAGCCCATGGTGGGTAGATCAGTGTGTTTCACCTGCCCGCCCTTTGAGATTAATGTCCGTCTTGGGCCTTGCTGGGTATATTTATTTACTCTGAGCGAGGGTGGGGAGAAAGCTTAGCGGGCGGAAGTTTTGGTCATTCGTGCCCACATGGCTCTAGAGAGCCTCCAGAAACCAGTAACCTGCATAGCCATTGTTTTCAGGGTGCCTCACAATGACACTTAAGACTCAGGGGAAATGCTTGAATTTCAGCTTCACAAAAGGGCCTGCCGGAGATATCACCTTTCCCCGCTGGCCCCGCTGGCCCCGCTGCCCCGCTATGGCCCAGACTATTGATGAAGTTGGCCATTTGAGCTCTTCAGCATTTCCTCCTCCCAGCTTCGCCCCTCCCCGCACTCCCTTCTGGGTCTTTCTCTTTGTTCTGAGTTTGTCTTCCCTTATCTGCCTCTGCAGTACTTTTTGTCTTGTTTTTTATTGCTTAGCTCTAACTCCAGAAGGAACATGGCACCCGTTGCCTGGGGATACACACTTCACAAAGCAGGGAAACAGACATCTTTCCTCTCCGGTGGGGAAGATGGGGGAAGGCTTCAAGCAGGAGACCGGTGGTGCTTGAAGGATGGGTAGGATTCAAATAGTGGTATCAGGTAGAGGACAAGTGATAGAGGAAGGGGAGCAGGAAGAAAAAATGATGAACTCATTTTAACTAATTACTTTCTAAGCTCAGGCAGGAGTAAGCCAAGGTCAGGAAGGGGAGGACTGGGGCTGAAGCAAACATGTCTGCGTTATGTTCATACAGCGGCCTCAGTATGCTGCCCACTTGCGCGTATGGGTAGACCAGATGTCCCCAGGCCCCTGGTTCTCCAGCCTCTATGTTGGTGTGGATTCTCCTCACTCTACCCCATGACAACCCAGTCTCTGAGCTCAGTCTCTCTCCAAATTCAAACCCAGAGAATCCATCATCATGAAACTGTTGGTATCCAATTAAGAGTTCACTGCGTATTTTGTAAAAGAGATGGGGGAAAATGGGCTTATCTCGTACACGGCACCACAAACAACTGGAAAAATCCATTAGATGTTTCTATCCCCGCCCCCAAACTCCCTAGTCACACCATGGTGTGGAGGGGTATGGCTCTCTACTGCTTTCAGTCTAGCTCTTATTGGTCCTTTCGATCTCCTGGATTCTTACCTGTGAACCTCACCTTTCTCTCTCTCCCTCAGCCAGCTCTTCCCACCCAACTTATATATCACTGACACAACATGTGTAGTCAACAGGGCTCCCTAGTTTCTTGATCTACGCCTTCCTGCAAAGAGGTTTATTTGGTTCTATTCTCCAAACCAATGTAATGCTTTCCTCAAGAGAAATTCTGTGGCTGATCTAGTCTCCCTCTTGTTACACGCGTATTTTCTCATTCAGATTCCCACAACCTTCACGTATAGATTAGACAACTGAAAATAAGAGAAATTGAAATGAAAATGAATTGGTTTGCTCAAAGTCACACGGAAGCCAACAAGGCAAACATGAGACTAAAACTCTGTCACTTTTTAAAAAAATGTATAACAGCCACCCCTTATACACGGAGTGTGAGGAGGGTGACTTTGATGGGAGTAGGGCTAGACATGTAGCTGAGGACCTGTGTTAGGTTCCCAGGGCGGCCATAAAAAAAAAGTACCACAGTAGTGTGGCTTCAAACAATAGAAATGTATTCTCCTCGTTTTGGAGGCTAGGAGTCCAAAATCAAGGCATTAGTGAGGTGGGTTCTTTCTGGAGGATTCCACCAGGAGTCTTCCTTCTGAGAGAGAATCTGCTCCGTGCCTCTCTCCTAGCTGCTGGTGGTTGCTGGCGACCGTTGGCATGTAGCTGCGACCCTTCAAACTCTGTCCTCATGTTCACGTGGCATTCTCCCAGGGTGTCTCTGTGTCTTCATGTGGTCTTGTAATGAGGACACAGGCCATTCGATTTAGGGCCTACCCTAATCTGTGATGAACTCATTTTAACTAATTACATCTTTTTTCCAAATAAGGTTACATTCGGAGGTCCCAGAAGGATAGGGAGTTTTGATGAGACACCATTCAACCCAGTAAAGGACCAGTTCATAAGGGTCCTAGAAAGTAATGCTGGGAAATGTAGACTGAGGCCAAGGAACGATCATGAAGGGTTTGCGAGGAGGAGGATGGCAGGATCCAACCGAAAAATTCCTCCCGTCCCATCTGACTGGCTCCATGTGATTTCTAGATCTCTGCAGCTCCTTGTGCCTTCCTGCTTCATTCAGGAGTTCAGCTGGGTGGGCTTCCACCAGCAGGTGAGCCATTTCCGAGAGTGGCAGCCTTTTCTTTCTCCTGGAAACTTTGCACTTTGGGAGAAACTTAGCACTTGCCTCCGTGGTGCCTTGGGCTAATCAGTATGCCGCTTGGAACTATTTAAAGCCTGATGCATTAGTCACAACAAATCTGCTCCCGCTGGGAGTTGAAAAGACTGAACAGGGCGCCAGTTTCTTTTTGGTAAGTGCTGTCTGTTTTCTCCCTCATGTCATTTTCACCCAGCCCTTTGCATTCCTTGGACTTCGGGCCCAGAGTCCCTTTCCTGAGTTGTCCCTGATGCTGGAATTGCTGCCAACGGCTAGTCAGGCCACCTTTGAAGCCCTTTCTGAGGACAAGGGCCAGGGGACTAAAGCAGGGCAGGGAGGGCAAAGCAGGAGGGGCTATGAGGTCTGGTGGATCTGCAGGAAAGACCCTGAGGCCCAGCTGGAAGCAGCTAGAAATGCCTTGGGGACCTCTTCACTGCCCGCTCTAACCCACCCCCACAAAGGCCAGGCTATTTTGATATGCCTCGAAGCTGGGAGAGTATGGGAACTTTGGCCTGCTCTAGCGGCAGAAGCCACAGTCTCCCTCTGCCTCTGTGGCTTGGCCAAACCCTTAACTGGCCTACAGGGGAGCGGGCTTGGGGGAGGCACCGTTGGCCTCAGGGAGCGTGCAGAGGCCAGGGGCTTCCATTTATTTTGAGCAGGGATTCTCCAGCAGCAAGCATGGTTTCTCCACACGGGGCCCAGCCATGTCTTCGGATTCTGTCCAGGGCAATAGGTTGGGTGAGGATGTGAGCATAGGTGGTGACAAGAGGAGAACTGGGATTCCTGAATCAGAGGCCTTCTGTCCTCTGCTCTGGCTACCTGCAGGATCTCCGTCAAGCTGCTCTGAGCCTGGAGAGTAGGTAATTCCTGGCTCTCAGCGGGGGTTTTAGAAGCACGAATGGGAAGATTTATATAAAAGTGCTTTGCAGGCTCAAGGGTGGGCAGGGGGGAGTAGAATGGAAAACGTGTGGCCCTCTCTCTGGTCCGCAGGAAGAGCTTACATTTATGGCAGCGGCAGTATGGGCTAAAGGTTCTTCTGAATACTTCCTGTGCATCGTTTTACATAATCTGCCAGGGGGCCGAGGGGTTCGTACTATTATCATCTCTCCTGTATAGATGAGGAAACCGTGGCTAAGAAAATTTAACCACTTGCTGAAGGTCAGAGAGCTACGTAGTTGTGAGGACTCCATTCGGACCCTGGGACCTGCAGGCTTGCGCCCCAGTGTATGCTGCCTGTCTCGATGCAGTGATAATATTTAAACCTGCCGTTATCGGGACCTAGTCTTGGCAAACCCTGAAAATCCACGGTCCCTCACCGTCACAGCAGCTTTGTCACCTCCCCTTGATGAGGGAGTAATGCGTGCACTTTGGTTCCCTCCGTTTATTGAGCACCTACTTTTCAGTTCGAGGCCCGGGGACAGGAGGGATGTAACAGTGAAAAATGAGGGGGTTCTTGCCTTCCTGGAACTTTTATCTTAGCACCGGGGAGACAGGCAGTGAAACACGCAGGGAAAATAATTTCAAATCAGAGTGAGGGTGGTGAGAATCAGACAGTGAAGTGGCAGAGAGAAGGGAGGCCAGGGAAGGCCTCTCGGGCGGCGGGGCGGGGGGGGCCTGGAGCCGAGACCAGAAGAGTGAGGTGAGGCCTCTGAGGGACACCTGTGAGGAGGAGCGCTCTCAGGGCGGAGGACAGTGGGATTCTGTGAGGTATAAAGAGGGGCAGGAGGAGTTGGAGGAGGGGAGCCCAGTGAGTGAGAGGAAGTGTGGAGCAGGTCGCAGGAACAGGAGGCGGCGACCATGGTAGAAAGTGAGGTGACTCGTAAGAGGCAGTGAGGATCAGGAACCCTCTCTCACTCACGCCATCTCCTCAGACCAACTGTGCTGCCATGTTGCCTGCTATGTGCTCAGTGAGGGCTAATGACCGAGGAAAGGCCCGGGCCTGGGCAGGGCAGGATGGGCTGGTGGGTAACATCGTTGGTGGGTGAGCTCCAGCTTGCAGTTGGTGGAACCCTCCCTATTTTGCTGCAGGGCAAGCAGGTGGCAGACCTGGGGCCCTAAAGGTTCCCTTCACACACCCATACAAGTTAGTGGTCCTAGTCCCCTCCAGGAGTTGGCACCGTTGGTAGTCACCCCGTGACTAGACCCAGCCAGCTCCCAGACTGGGAGCCAGATATAACTGGGAAGGCAGAGCCGTTTCTTCTGTCCTACTCACACTCCCCTGCCCAGGAGAATATCGGTCTTAATTGATAACCTCTGGGGATTTTGTAGGCGCTCCACTGTCCATGGAGAATTGCTAGTATGTATTCTAAAGAGCCTAGTAAGATTTTTTTTTCCTTTGAGAGGAAGGAGATGTTTTGTGGGATGGATCAGAATGAAATTACAAACTTTGGACCTGGAAGATACTCTGGAGATAGTTTTGCCCAACACTCTCACTGATAACAAGGGGCGAAGCCTTGGGAATTATTTATTTCAGCGTTTTTCTGGGGAAAAAACTAAGAAAAAAAAAAACCTACAATTTTCCTGACTTCATAAACAGAATAAATGGATTCTTTGATTGGACAGAGGCCGGCAGAAGATGAGAGCGGGGCTTCTGGTGTCCAGGAAGTGGGTGGTTCTCCCAGGAAGTACTTAAGAGCTGGATGTTCTTGGGCAGGTCGCTTCAGGTCTAATTCCTCAGTTTCCTGATCCATAAAACACAGACAACGGTGGACACTCAGCTGAAGGGGTTTTAATGTGAACTGAATAAAATTACGTAGTGTATGTAAGGTGCTGGTCACACAGTGAGGATTCGATAACGGATGACTGCTGCTACCATTTGCGGCCACAGACGCAGAGGACGCAGATCAGCAGTGATGCAGAGCGGGTAGGAACGCTCAGGATGGCCAGCTGGCCTGCAGACGTGCGGCACGGCTGTTCTCTTGAGCTCAGGCTTCCATAACGTCCCTCCAAGTTGATTTTTATTAATTCTCCATCCCCCACCCCGCCCCGAGTTTATCTTACCTTTTGCCTCTATTTCCTGAAAGGCTGTTTCCGTTGCTATTGTTATTGTTGTTTTTTAAGATTTTATTCATTCGACAGAGAGAGAGCATGAGAGAGGGGAGCGGCAGACAGAGGGAGAAGCGGGCTCTCCACAGAGCAGGGATCCCGATGCAGGGCTTGACGCCAGGACCCTGGGATCATGACCTGAGCTGAAGGCAGACACTGAATTGGCTTAGCCATCCAGGCGACCCCTGAAAGACAATTTCTAAGAGAAAAATATTCTCTATTCTGTGAGACTTCCTGGGTGTGAATTAGAGTTTTGACTTTATTTCTCCAGTGGCCTCAGCACATCTGTCAGTGGATGGGCCTGGACACTACTGCAGGCTGGAGAAAGGTACCCAGCCTCACCCAGTGGTTGTAGGACCCCATCCTTTGTCCCATATCAACTCAACCTCCAGGGCCACAGGGAAGAATTGTAAGATGACAGCTCATCTTCTCCCACAGGCACCATGTTATGGTTTCAGGTGAACGCATCACTGGACAGTGATGTCTGTTATTAGTCATTTCCTCCTGGCTTGGGGGGACGCTTCCCCCCTGGCTTGCGGGGAAAGCACAAGAAGCCCCATGGCCAGCAACCACTGACTCACAAGCTCTGAGAACTGACTGTTCATGGTGACTCGGCATTGACTCGTCCCTATGGCAGGCTCTGCAGGAGCCTGGTGGGGCCTCACCGTCCTGTCCCTTTCCTGTCTGCTGAATGCAGTCCCCATCTTCATGTTAGGAAGCATCTTTTCAAAAATTAAATTAGAAGAGTAAGAGACAAAAATTAAGAGCCCTTTCCAAAAAGGAATTTAGCTAGGAGAACTGAATCCTGTTTAATATCCTGGGTTAAAAAGAACCAGCTATGAACTACAAATGCAGTTGACTTTGGCCCTGAGATCTGTAGGGAAAACCAGAAAAAGAAATAGTCATGAATCAGCAGCACCAGCAATGTTTGCCTGTGAGCTCTTTTAGTCATGTACGTGAATATATAATTCTGTCCCGGGATTCTGTGGAGTTTACTTTGTGCCCCAAGGTGTGGAGTTTGGAAAAATGCCAGCCCTGATGGTTCTTCTGCTTTGGGAAATAAAGCAAAGGAAACTCCCATGAGAATGCTGTCTCTTGGAGAACCGTTACTCACCTGAGCCCTGGGGTTCAGAGGGAGGTTCAGAGTGAGTTTGCAGGGGCTCATGGGACATCTGAGCCCAGGAGCTGCTCAGTCAGTGCCAAGGCCCAGGGCCCAGAGAGAGGGCACTCGGGAGGGGGGTGCTTTGGACTTTGGGGAGTCGTTTACTTCTTCATCTTCTTTTTCTGGAACATCTGTTTGCACCAGGCACTGTGCTAGGCATGGTGAAGCAACAGCAAGGTTTCTGTTGTCATGGAAACCTTCTTGTAGGGAGATACACACAGGAAAGCAAATGCATTAAGAAGTTTATTTCAGAGTGGCAAGTGCTATGAAGACAGTGAAGCAGGGCGATGTGTGCAAGAGCAATTGGGGGTGACGTTAGACCGTGTTAGACCCAAGGCTCCAGCCATGGGAAGACCAGGGGAGCCCGATGTGGGCAGGGGCGTCACCAATTCAAAGACTCTGGGTAGGGACAGCTGTGTCTCCTCCGATGCACATAACAATGGCCAGTGTCCCTGGAGCCTCGTGAATTTGTGGCTCTGTTCAGATTTATCCCTGGTATGCTATTGCCCCAACTGCTACATCCACTCAGAGGCCATCTCGTAGAGGCTGGTTAGGAAGGAGCGTCTCAAAATGCTCTGGAGACAAGCAGAAATTGTTGAGGAGGAGACTACTGCTGCCCTCCTCCTCACTGCCACCATTGAGTCAGTGGGCTCATGCCCGCTGTGTCCTCCCAGGAAGTCTACTTCTCTTCATGTCCACCACCTTCTCCTGATTCAGACCACCAGCCTCTCTCCCCAGGTATCCTGGAAAAGCCTCTGAAACCAGTTCCTCATGCATGGTCTTGCCCATTCCCAGTCCACTCTCCATACTGCAGTCAGAATGATCTTTTAAACCTTCAGATCTAGGGACACCTGGCTGGCTTATTTGGGAGAGCATGTGACTCTTGACCTCAGGGTAGTGAGCTCAGCATGAGTTCATACCCACATTGGGTTTGGAGATTACTTGAAAATAAAAGCTTTAAAATTAAACCAAACTAAACCTCAGATCTAATCATGTCCCATACACCTCCTCCGTACTTTTCTATAACTCCCCATTGTTGTCAGGATTGGGACCCAAATCCCCACAAGGACATGCAAGGCGCTATCTCTACAGAACCCTTATTTCTCCACCAGCCTTGTGTCCAGACATTCGTGGCTCCATTTTGTGCTCTGGCTGCATAGGCTTTCTTCCAGTTCCTCTAATATGCTGTACCAGTTTTGGCCTCAGGATCTTTGCACAAGCCTCAAGGGCTCTTAATCTCTTCTCCTTCCATGCATCCTGGCTTCAGCCACTTCTACCCAGGTCTCAGCACATCTGTTACTTCAGCAGGGACGTCTTCCTTGTTGATCAACACTGTGATACTACATAGGGTTTTTGGTTCCATGTCCCCAGTAACACTTCATATTCATCGTCCTAGCTCCCAACACATTTCTATTTATCCGTGATCCTTCTTCCCTGCACTAGGCCACACGCTCCAGGAGAGCGGGAACCAATTCGGTCTCGTCCATGACCGTGTCCTCAGTGCTTCGAAAGTGTCTGGAGCACAGTAGACACTTGATACGTATTTGTTGAAGCAATGAAGGGTTGAGTGCTCACAAAGACCTTGACTCTTAAATGTTCCACTTGAATGTGCTACTTGCTTTCAACAAAATGAATGAACAGGAGACTGTCTGTATTTTCTGTTCCATTTCTCTACCCTATAGAGATGGTGATTGATATCTGGAGTTCAGAAATAAGCACAGTGAGCAGGAATTCTGGCAGATGAACAACCTGCTTAGGAAGCCTGTTCTTGCCTTCGACTATCAGAACAGTGTTATTTTCTTTGGCCCAAAGGAGTCTAAGACTGTGTGTACTCAGGGAAACGGTGTAGACCCGCAGTGTGGAGCCGGGGCCAGGGGTGAGACTCGAATAATAATCAAGTGGAAGAGGGTTGTGTGAAGCCTGGTGGGGGACATCGCCTTTCTCAGCGGCTGAGGAATTGGAACATTCCCCCTTGTGTCAATGTGGAAGTGAATGAATTAAGTTCCGTTTTATGCCGTGCCTGGAAAAATACCAATGCCGCGTTAGCGTAGTTTCTGCAAGCAAACCCCAAATGCCACTCAGTCTCAGACCTGGGAGAGATTGTTAGAGGGAAAAAGAGTCAACATTCACAGACTATGGGAAATACCACTGAAGTGGGAAAAGATTAGAGCCGTGGATTTTTACTCTTTTCGGGTTATGGACCCCTTTTGAAAATCTGACAGAAGCAATGGACCCTTGCTCCCTTTCATGCCCCTTGACCCTCTGCAAAATATATATCTGTATAACCTCCTCTCATCCATGGAGACCCCTGGAGGGCCATAGCCTCCAGGTTAAAAATTCCAGTTAGTGGGTCTGGTTGGAAATTGAGCAGAAAGAAGCTAGTGAGAGATGACATGGAAGCCCAAGGTGGACAAGGTTTGGTTTAAAGAGTGGAATAGAAACACCCTGTAAGGAGGGATTTGTATTCCCGAAGTTGTTTGTTTTTTAGAACAAGTTGGTTGGCACAGGAAGACCAAAGGCACCAGAGTGCAATCAGGCTAGCCTCCGGGGCTGAGGGGAAGCCACTCTGAGTATTTCCCCAATTCAGCCAGCCACGGTGATCCATCCACTAAAATCCACCAGGAGGCCAGGAGTTGAGCCTGTCGTGTTCACCACTGGTTCCCGGTGTCTAGCTCAGTGCTGGGCACATAGTAGGTGCTCAATAAACACTTGTTGAATGGCTGACTCAATGAGTCTATCCTGGGTTGCCTCTCTTCACTCTGTCTTTCTCTCATTCATTTTGTTCTGGATTTATCAGATTTTAGTTTTTATTTCTTTGTTCAAGAGATATTAATTGAGGTCGGTGAAAGCATGGCATGGGTTAGCTGAATCCAAAGTTGATTTAATTCCAAAATTATACAAAAACCTTAGGTGGAAAAAAAAAAAGCAATATCTGTTTTAGCCTGCAGGTGGGCATTAGTTGTCCCTGGGCAAGGAATGACCTGAGACTGAAGATCTCCTGCTCTGGGATTCATTCCCTCTAGCTTGAAGTCTTAGTTCTGCTGCTTGGGAGTGACAAGAGCCTCAGTTTCCTCAGCTGTGAAATGGGATGTGAGGATGACGTAAGGTTATGCAGTTAGGGCACCTAGCACAATTCTTGACACACACCTACATGTTGCTTTTATAAATGTCAGACATTTTTGTTCTTACCTGACTCCTCTGCCGTGCAATTCGGTGGTTCCCTTAGGGCCCTCTTCCCTTTCTGAGCCGCCAGTTCTGAACCCCAGAAACTTTTGCTAACTATACACTACATCACGTGCAGCCTCTAAAAAGTCCCAGAAATATTCAATCATGGCTATATTTAAGGATTGGGGACATTACTAATTTCCTCCCTTCCTATTTTTCCATATTTTTAATTTCAATTAATAAGCATGTATGACTTCATAATTTAAAAAAATGACCAGATAAGAAAAAAATATTGTAGTAAACGTGTGTCTATTCCACTTGGCTAAATTGAGAGGTAGGTAGGAAACAAGAACGTTTTATTGCATCTGGTCTGTAGCATCAATTCCGGGAGACCAGGAGGACTCAGTTTGTCCATTACGTCACCCAAATCAAAATACCCACAGACAGGTGCTGTGAAAGGAAGGCGGCATCCCTGAGCGGGCATGGATGTGCTGTTCTGTTTGGTAGATGTGGGCTTAGGAATGGGGACTCCTGGCTTCATCTCCCAGCTCTCCCGCTGCCCAGCTCCATGTGCAACTTTGGGAAAATTTCAGCCCCAGTTTTCTGATCAGTAAAGCGGGAGAGACAAGAGGAGGGACATCTCCTCACAGACCGTTGGGGGAGCAAACATTGAATACTTCGCACGTCCAAGGAAGTCTTCCATGCATTCTTGTTTTCTGTCCATTTCTCCAGCAGCACCAGTGACGTCATCATCCTTTACATTGTACATGTGTGTGCTTTGCACATGCGTGTGTGTGTGTGTAGGTGTATATATAAATGTTTGCATTTTGATGTCGACTCATCATCTTGGCCCCCTTCACGGCCAGACCAGAGCTCTTGATTTCTCAAACCCAGCCCTCCAGCCGCACCTCCCTTAGTCTTCTGACCGTCAGGAAATGGCGCCAACGCTGACCCAGTTGTTCTGCCTCAAAACCTAAGCATCGTCCGTGGCTCCTCTCCCTCCCTCACACCCCATATCCAATGTAACAAGTCTGCTGATGTGTCTCAAAATCAGCCCCTTCTTTCGACAGCCACTGTCCCCATCCCAGGCAAAGCCACCATCCTGTCACTACCATGGGGGATGACCCTATGGCCACCCCCGACAGGGGAGCCAGAGTGAGCCTGACACACATACCTCGTGCTGTGACACGTCCTTGCTCAGAAGGGCCCCTGCCAACCGTGGCTTCCTGTGATGTTGCGGCCCCCTGTCCTTCAGGTCTCTGCACTGGGGAACAAGCAGACCTCTCTGTCAAGGGCCAGGTAATACATGTTTCAGGTTACGCTGTCACGTGGCCGTCCTCTTCTCCTCCTTCTTTTTCTTCACCATTGTCTTCATTTCTCTCTCCATCTTTGTTTCCTTCTTCTTCCAACCCTTTCCACATGTCATCCCTGTTCTTAGCTTGCGCCCAACGGGAGCACACCAAGGGCTGTCGTTTGCAGACTCCTGCCTGATGTGTGCTGGCCACAACTTTTCTCTCCAGCTCATCTGCTCTCGCCGTCTGTCCTGCTCTCTCTGCTCTGGCCCTCGTGGTGTTCCTGCTGTCCTTGAGCAGCACCCGGATCGGATTCTGCTCAGGGCCCTTGTTCTTCTGTCCCTCTGCCCCTGACGCTGTCCCCTCAGGGCTGCTATGGGGCTCACTTGCTTCATTTGCTTCTCTGCTGGCAGGTGCCTCTGGAGAAGTCTCTCTGAGCTGCCATTCTGTGGTATTCGCCCCCCATTCCACACCCCCAGGCACGGTCTGACTCTCGCCCAGCTATGTCTTCCGGTACTTACTGTGTGTTTACTTCCCTGTCAGTCTTGCTGCCCTTGTGTGTCATCTTCTGTCTGTTCAACACCCTGTCTCCCCGACACCCAGAAAAGGATGGGGCACTTGGAGGTCATTGAAAAATATCTGTTGCATACATTAATAAATGTAAGAACAATTCTGCCCTATAGCTAGTTCTCCACCCTGTAATACCACTTGTCCACAACAAGGCGGCTCTCTTGATGAATTTTCGGCCCTGTTGGCTGGGTCTGATAACGGCACCAAGCTCTGCTCTGAGTGACAGTGAGGACTGTGGGGGTCTGCGGGATGAATCCAAGTGTGAACAAGGGTGTACGGAGGACCAGGGGGAGGAGGGAGAGCAAAGCCAGGCTTTGAAGTGAGGGGAACTGTCCAGCTCTCAGGAAACTGATGTCATTGGATCATCCCTGGATCACAAATACTCAGTGGAGCCCATGCCTGATATCTCTTGAGGAGGGAGAGAAGCATTTCTTGGAACCAGAGGAAGAGGGTTGAGATAAATTGTCCTTCCCAGGAACACACAGCCAAGACAGCCTGCAAACCACTTAGTGCAGGCATTGAAAGGATGGTGCTTATCGGGCCCAGATGGGACATGGTGGGAAAAAATCTGGTATTTCTGGAGCCACTGAATAGAACATGGCGATTCCCAGCCCCAGGCACAGATCTCCCAGAATCTCCTTCTAAGGACTTTGGGATTGGCAAGCTAGAGGAGTGCATCTGGAGCAGTCAGGTTTCCCTCCTCCCACCCCACATTCCCAACCTGCCTTGCTCTTCTTGTTCAGAAGCCTTAGGAGAAGGGGGATTGGATCAGCATCACTGCAAAAGGGAGTGTAGGCCCCTTCCTGGGGGCATTGCAGGAGGTTACTCTGGAGGTGTACTCCAGGGGACATCCTGTGGATATTTCTAGGAGGACCTGATACCATGCCACTTCAAAGTCTGGTTCAGGGTCAGACCATGAGCCTTGGATTGGCCAGTGAGCCTGGCTATACCCTCACACACCAGGCAGGGACTGGATGAGTCCTGGCCCAGGAGCCAGGTCCATGGGTGAAGAGAGAGAGGAATCTCTTCCTTGCGTGCCCCTTAGGATAAAAACTGGGAGACGAGGGAGTGGGAAGCCTGTGGACTGTCCAGATTGGGGGTTTTATGTCCATGATCACAAGTCTAGTCCTTGATTTTTAGAAAATAAGACAGCCATATGATATGAGAAGAAATGCAATGATAGTATAAATCAGACTGTCCATCCTAGCCAGGCCTTAGGAGCCCAAGGCAGGAGGTTAATGGTCTGGGATCTGTGGATGGGTCTGCTGTGTGACCTTGCCCTAGTCACTTGACCTTTCTGGGCTTCAGTATTTTCACATACAGCCTGGTCATGGTATATCTTGATGATGCCATCTCATGAGTTATTGGAATCAAACAAGAGAACAAAGTCTTTGTAAAGTTAAAAAGGCTCTAGTCCTGTATAACTTGATCCCTAACCAAGTTGCATAAAGCAGTAGACCAATAGGAGCAATAAACATCCGGTGAGCTTGGACTGGGTGCATGCCCTGTTTTCATGTGTTCATGTGCGTTTCACATGGGCCTCACTGGGGAGACACTGGCACCATTATCACTTCCGTGAACTAACAGATGAGGTCATAAGACACAGAGAAGTTAAATAACTTACCCCAGGTCACACGGAGAGGCGGGGTGGGCCGGACTCTGAATTCTAGCAGATTGTCTCCAGGGGGATGCACTGGGAGCTTGCACTGGGACCTTGAGGGCCTGTAGCCCAGATCTCCAAGCTCCCAGCCTAGCCTCCAACCCCCCCGCCCCACTCTTGGCTTCCTCGGGGAAGATAACCACAAGTCTGTCCAGTGAAAACAGACCCATCACTATCTCTTCCCTGCAGAGGCGTCAACCCCTGCCAACTGCGGAGAGACGGCGGGGTCTCAACACAGCCTGATGTTTACCCCCTCCAGGAGCCAAGGGTTCCAGTGGGGATGCTGGAGCCCTGCCAGGCCTGGGAAGGAGGGGGAGAAGCCAGGGAGCGTGGGCTCCTCTGGGTTCTGCAGAGCGGGCACGTGCGGGGGAACTTCCCAGTCCACGATGGGCCTCCCTCACTGCACAGTGAGTGGGTCTTGAAAAAACATAGCCTCCTGTCCCTGCTTTCTCAAGGAACTCTCTTCAGAACAGGCTAGTGCTTTCCATGCCCTCCTCAGGAAGAAGAGCAGGAAGGGCAGTCAGCACCCCCTCCCCTGGGTCCCTCCTTGAGGACTGGGTGGCCAGGCCAGAAGCCGGGGGCCAGGGGCTCTGCTTGCCTGATGTGATTCCATTCAGTGGAGTCTGCGGAGTTGGGCCAACGGAGAAGGGCAGACGAGGGCTGCGGGGCTTCCTCTCTGAGAATCCCTCAGGAGCCTTTTCAAATGGCCTGGGGCAGTGAAAGACCGTGAAAACAGGTACAAGAGGCATTATTAAAAGAACTAAGGCCTTTGTCCTGGGTGGGAAGCATGAGTACTGTCGAATATCTAAAGGTCTGCCCGGAACAGGCTAGTTCAAGGTGGCCTCGGTGGGGTGCAGGGAGGAATGATGGGGAAGAGTGCAAGGAACCATGCAGACATCTTGGGGGCAGTGAGCTCTCCATCACGGCAGGGGTTCAGGCAGAGAGAGGAGACCCTCTTGGCAGGGACCTTGTCAAGTGGGGGTGTGCGCCCAGGGAGGGAGACAACTCAGGGATCATGAAGGCCTGCCAAGCCCGCTGGGAGCCTGTGGCCCTATGAAGAGAGAGGGGAGGACGTGGATGGAAATGGCCTGGCATCTTCTATGCAGGCGTGCTCTGTGCTGGCCTTTCCCACCTTCACCCTAGACCTTAGTTGTCCCTCTTGTTCTGTCTTGGCCCTAGCTCCCTGTGACGCCAGGCCTCGCTATTACTTTTTCTTCCTGTAATAGCCACCGGCCCTGCACCCTGCCCTTCTGTGCCCTGCTCATTGCTGGGTGACGCTACTGGTTAATGGGTCAGGTGACTCATTCTGGGGCTTTCTCAAGTGACATGATGCCACTGCCTGGGTGCAAATCTCCTTCCCCTGGAACAGTGGTCTCAAGTGTAAATGGGCATCAGAATGAGCTGCAGGCCTTACAAAACAACAATGACAAAGCAGACTGCTGGGTTCTACCAGAGTTACTCTCTCAGTAGGCCTGTACTGGTGTCCAAGAATTTGTATTTGTAATACATTCCCAGGTATTGCTGATGCTGTAGGACCAGGGACTGCACTTGGAGAACCTCTGTTCTACGAGACCTATAATGCCGAGGGCCATGGGTCCAAGGCTCTGGGTTCAGACAAACCCATGATGGAATTCCCCCATTTATGAGCTGTGTGACCATTGGTAATCTACCCAACATCTCTGTACTTCTGTTACCTCTTCTGGATACTGGTGTTGGTGCCACTTTCAGAGAGTCATTGGGAGGATTGAAGATGCTGATTTATAGAAACAGCTTCGTGTCTGGGATATGCTAAGTATGCAGAAGCTCCATAAATGTTAGCAGTTCTCATGATCAGAAGAAGATGAGGGCTATTTTAGACACTCCACGCCTCCCTCTGTAGGACAGTGGTGTCGGAGCAAAGGCACATATCCTCCTCCCATTGTGCCTCTGTGTAGGGCCAATCCCATTGTTATTCCTTACCATCTGCTCCATGCTGGAAGGATGGGGATTCATTATCAGTATGGCCATCCTTCAAACCTTGGGTTTGTGTCAGAGGCCAGCCACACATTCTGAATGACTGGCTTTCAGTGTGACTCTGCAGGATCCGGCCTGATAGAAACCAGATTGTGTGTAGGACACAGGGGTGGGGTCATCTGAGTTCTCCTGTCATGTTTCTGTTGGAGCCCCGAGGCCCCCATTGTCTCATCATCACTCAGATCCTGTGGTCTTTGGTCTGATTGTTATAAGGATAGAAGTGCAAGCTTACATCTCTGGCTGCAGGGTCTCAGAATTAAAGGAGCAAATCTAGGAGTGGCGTCAGAGGGACTCGGGCTGCTTTGAATGTTTGAAGAGGGAGACCCGCTGGGAAATACATCCCGGGTTCCACCTTGTGGGACGCCAATCCTGAAGTGGGTTCCTTGCAGGAGTAGCTTGAGAAGTACTCTACCCACAGGGCCCTGCAGTGAAATACACTTGTGAGTTGCTCCGTTAACAATTGCCTGCCTAGAGCTCCAGGGTGCTCACTAGCATATGTAAGCTTCCCAAAAGTCCTACAGTGGAGACGCATAGGTAAAGCTGTTGAACATACTCTAGTCTGTTCCCATCAATTAATTTTGGGAAACTAGTTCTAGGAATTTATGGTTTTTCAAGGGCCTTCATAAGCAGTATCTCACCTGATTTTTTAAATAATCCTTAGAAGTAAATATGTTCATCCCCATTTTACTAAGAGGAGGCTGAGATGCAGAGAGATTTATAACTCATTGCAGGTCACGGGGTATTTAAAATACTATCTACAGTTGCATGATCTGAGAAACAATTCGTGCATTTGATAGAAGTTTGTCTGTAGTGGCAGCAATCATTAAAATGGAACAAAACCAAAAAACAAGCAAAAAAGGGGGAAGAAAGACCCCACTAACTGGGCATGACACCTATGATTTGTAAAAACCCTTTCAGTGAAGTATATTTATTTTACTTTTGACCTTGGACTCACCTTATGGTTACGATATTACTACACAGAGACAGGACAACACAGGTGAAGTATGTCAATTCTGCAGCCACTGCTTCAATCCAGGCAGTGTCACTTACTAGATCTGTGACCTTGAGCAAGTTATTCAACTTTTCTGTGCCTGGTTTCCCCTCCGTGAAATGTAATTTTTACACCTGTAGCACAAGGTTACTATGATGATTCAATGAGATATTACGTGCAGACCTCTCAAAATGGCCCATAACCCAGAAGACACACTTCAGAAAGTGTTAGCTATTTGCGGCTACTATTACTTTTGTTAATAATAAGAATACTATGTAAAGTCCCCGTGTCTTGAGGACCCGCAGAGAGGGTGTTTAGATTGGAGCCCGTAGGTCTAAGACTTAACCTGGCCTGCTCACTGAGCAGCTGTGCAACTTTGGACAGCTCGCTTAACCTCTCTGTGCCTCGGCGTACTCTTCGGAAAATGGGATCACGCCCGCCATCTAGCTTAGGTCACAGAGTGGTTCTAAGAAAAACCACCTGGGTAACCGCTGTGGAAGTGCTTTGACAAACATAAAACTAGGTCATCACGAGTTCTCCGTGTCCACATCTGACTGGAGCATGCGCAGGGAGGAGGGCGCCGGCTGGGAAGAACGGCTCTGCTGGTTGTGTCCTAGGACCTGAGAAATGCCCAGAAGTGCCGAGGCCGTTTCATCAACCGCAACAGTTCCATGGGCCTGCACAGTCATTAGCGGTGCCGAGAGTTTTCCTTTGCTAAACAATGGCGCCCTCATTCTGGGATTTCCCGGGTTGTCCTTGTTGACTTTGGAATAGAGGGTGATTGTGTCCGCACTGTGTCGGCCGGTGCATCTCAGACATCTGTTTCCTCCTGTTTACCCTCATTCATGTGTACCAGACCCACAGTGCCAGCCCCGAGCCTCACCCTTGTGACATTCATCACAGGTACCCTCTCCTGAGAGGGGGGTGGGGGGCTTCAGAGGGTGTGTGTGTGTGTGTGTGTGTGTGGCAATCTCCTGTGAAATCAGGTTGCCTGACAAAAGTGGAATCAATTTACCTGCTGCTTTTGTTCCAAGGGAAAAGCCTCCAGAGCCCCCATTGGGAATAATATTTAACCCACTTTAAGGACATTTGTGTTCCTTTCATCTCTCAATCATGAAAAGCAGTGGCATTTCCTACGGCACCAGTTTATTAGGGAGGCGCTGAGTTCCTCAACAGTGCCCAGGACGTGTAGACCACAGCCCCTTGGGAAAGACGCTGCCTCTTAAATTGCTAACTTTAATCCCTGGTGACCAGAACTGGCCCAGAATGAAAGGGCTGATCCCACGGGGAAAATAAAATAAACAAAACCACACCACCCTCTTCCCCCACCAAACCACAACCACTGAAAACAAAATAAACTAACGCAACCCAGTGAGAGTTCGAGGACGACTCCAATCCAGACCGGGTCTCTGAATCATTCGGTCGCAAAGCCAGAACAGAAGACAAAAATTAGAAACCACTGAACTTCCTTAAGTGCTTTGACAATAGCTATCCATATTTCTGTGCCCATAGTTCTGTGGCAGAATTTTTTAAGACTTTTTTTTAAATTTTTTTAATTTTTACTTTGAACAGTTTAATTTCCCCTCACATGAACCCCTAGCCCAACTGCGAGGGCCGGATAGGCCTAAATGGGTCTTTAAGCTACCTCGAAAACGTCTGCAGTCCCCACGTCCTGACACCTCACTGGGGTCAGAGCAGGAGATGCAGCCCCTCAGAGGACAGGAGGAAGAGGGCGGAGAGAGGGCTGGCAACATGGAGGCCCTTCAAACGGGGGGTCAGAGGTCACCCAAAGATTGCACAATTTCCACCCTTATCTGCTTCACTGAAGTAGTGAGAGGGGAGGGGGCTGGAGGAGGAGCCCCTGGGCCTGAGATGTTGAATAGAGTAAATAAATACCAGGGGTACCTGGCAACCCCGGGATCTGAGGGGAAGCAGACCTGCTTTTCCAAACTGTGTCCTAGGCCGCGTGGGACCATTCTGGCTGCTTTGCGTGTCAAAAGCCTCTTTCCCTAGAGCTTTACAGTTGGTCTTTGATTATTCATTCATTCTTCCTGAAATTTAGTGCTTGCCCTAAGCTCTTCTATGTTTGGCAGTGTTTGGGAGGCTGAAGGGAAAAACAACACATAATCCTCACTCTCCAAAAGCTCTTCTTCTAGTAGGATTTAAAAGGAAATGTCCAGGGGTGCCTGAGTGGCTCAGTGGGTTAAGCCTCTGCCTTCGGCTCAGGTCACAGTCTCAGGGTCCTGGGATCCAGCCCCGCATCGGGCTCTCTGCTCCACGGGGAGCCTGCTTCCTCCTCTCTCTCTGCCTGCCTCTCTGCCTACTTGTGATCTCTGTCTGCCAAATAAATAAATAAAATCTTAAAAAAAAAAAAAAAAAAAAGGAAATGTCCAGTATCTAGATCCCCAGCAAGCAGGCGAATCTTTAGTCTGGCAAGGTCACCATGGGTTTCGGAGAGCCTGCCCGAGATGCTATGGTGCCCTGTTTCCAGCCTCCAACTCAGCTGGGTTTCTTTTCAGTGCATTCCACACAGGGCAGCAGAAGTGTTCTATAGAAGGGCCCCGGATTTTCCTGGACAATTATGGGGGCAGGGGGGCTGGATGAACGTTAAGCCCCCTATAGTCCTGACCTTCTGAATATATTCATTCCATCTGATAATACCAACAATAAGCCCA
The DNA here is from genome assembly GCF_009829155.1 of Mustela erminea. Lineage (NCBI taxonomy): Eukaryota > Metazoa > Chordata > Mammalia > Carnivora > Mustelidae > Mustela > Mustela erminea. Next base: position 73,328,554 of record NC_045622.1, read on the forward strand.
GCACTGTTCTGAGTGTACAAAGATGAATAAGACGGAGTACCCGTTCCTAAGCAACTTACAATCCAGTGGTAATAATACTCCTATCAACACGAACACAACAGCCAGTGAGTGTATCGAACCCCAACTGTGGAAGGAGATGGAGGATTCCAAAGGCTGGCGAGAAGGCAGAAACAAAGAGCTGGGGACCCCAGAGGAGAGGAGAATATGTTCTCAAAGGGGAGGGTTCGAAGACAAGTTCACCAACTAAGTTACTTTTGCTCTGGATCCTGACAGACCTACATGATATCATTTGGCAGACAAAGGAAGGAGAAGCATTTCCATGCTTTTTTCCATGCACACCTGAGCAAAGGTGTGCAAGGCAGAGTGAGCAGCCCACAGGGACACAGGGAAGAGCCATGGGAGACACTGCCCCACTCAGACCCTGACGCCCCCAGCACTGAAAGGAAGAAAGTGAATTGTGGGAGGAGCCAGAAAGCGACAAACTAAACCCTGTTCGGGGAACACACTACAGGCGAGATGCCTGTACATAATTCTTTATCTCACAAAAAAAGAAAAGGCGTGGGGGAGGGAGAGAAATCCTTTGCTAACCCAGCCCAGCCCACCCCCTTCTAGGGACGTATTCATTCATTTGTGGGCTTGTCAGTGTGACATTGTGTCTGCCCTCCTGAAAGCCATACATCTTACTTTCAAACCCTCCCATCGCCTTGGACCCCCCGCAGACCCCAATGTTCCCGGTGACCTTTTGGCAGGGGGCTCCGTCCCCTCCAAGGCTGGTGGAGGGGGAGAGGGCACCTCTTGGGGGCTCACCCTCCTGGTCCCAGCTTTCTGCTCCAGGAAGGATTAGTGCTTTTTGTAAATTTGACTCTCCATTCCTGAAAAGCCTGCCAGCTGTGTACCTTCCACGAGTCTTTTATTTTTATGTCTTCCTCCAGATCCAAGATCTCCAGGCCCTCCCAGAAAGGGAAGGAGACTTCAAAGAAGCCTTAAGCCACTTGCCAAAATGTCTGTTTGCAGAGTGTCTTCATCCTTTCGGGGATGGCATTTCGGAGACTGCCTTTCCTGTGTGTAGTATGACAATACCATGGACACAACAGAGGTAGGGGGCAGGCAGGCCGACCCCAGGGATGCTCCCGTTGGGCGGTCCTGGAGCTGATCGGACAGAGCCAGACACTCTCCCTGGGGAAAATCACTTTTCTTTGCGTTGCTTTGATGAGTAATTGAAAGGTGCCCTGTGCCATGCTTAATAAATAGCGGCAAATAGGACTAGGATTTTCCTTTGACAGGCAATGCTAAACTCTTCTGTGCTATTTTACTATTCAGGCCCTGTTATGCGGGGGAAAAAATAATGGACTCCCTATGTTAAAAGCTATTAGCTTCTTTCCTACCTCTGGGGTGGCCCACGGCTCTTGGTTCCTCCTTTGTCATCCTTGCGCCATGTAAAAGCCGACATCTGTCCTGTGTGGGTGGAAAGGCCTCAGCCCACGTTCTATGGGCAGTCTAGAGAGCCCATTTTGTCTGATATTCCCCGGGCTGGCCCCCGCAGTGTCTGAACTTTTCCCCATTAGTCACTGCTTTGGCTGAGCAAGTGGAAGACCCCTGTTAAGCTGGAATACGTTATCTGGGAAACACATTAAGCCATTAACAGCTGGACACAAATTAGTTTATCAGACAGGGGCCGGACTTGCAGAATGTAGGAGGGAAAAGGGACTTTACAGATGATCATTTTAGAGGTGAGGGAAAAGAGGTCTGCAAATAGCAGGTTAGGGGAATGGGGCTGCCAGGCCTGAAACCCTGCTTTCTGGTCTGAACCTCTTCCTCGTCTCCAGCTTTCATTCAGGAGATACCACAGGCCTCCCCTGGCTGCGGAGGTACTGGGAATTCAGAGAAGACTAGGAATAGGGAAGACAGACATGGAAGGAAGCAAGGGCTGAGCGATGTGGGTCGCATCCCTTGGATGCTGGGGATGAGAAGGTCTGGAACAGGACACTATCAGCAAAGGGCAGATCTAGTGTCTGGTCGGGGGGAGGGTGGTCAGTGCCACCAAGGGTTACACAATACTGGAATTTAGGGCCCTACCTTGTGGCTACCATGAGAGTTCAAGAGAGGTCACGACCAGGGAGCTGAGCTAACCTTGGGGTCAGCACTGAAGAGGCAGGTGCAAGGGATGGGCCAGAAAGCCAGGAGCTGAAAAAGGAGGCCCACCATGAGGAGGAAGAAGACCACGCATTCAGGGCAGACCGTCACAAGCATTGCTCCCACCGCTGTGTCCCATGTGGCCAACATGGGCTGATCTCTTTCCCTTAATTCACATCAAAGGACTTGGTGGAAGATCACAGAACTAGGGGGAAGGAGAAGAAAGGTGCTGGGAGAGGCAGCCTGGGACAGGATGAAGAGCTCTCCAAGATGTAGGAGGTTTTAAGGAGGTGCTTCTGTTTCTGAAAATCGGCACGGTCCTGACACCTGCTTGGGTGAACTCAAAGCCATGACCCCCGGGAGTCACCCACTGCATCAGCGGATGGCTGGTGACGTTGGTGTCCTTTTCTTTATACCTCTCCCTATCCAGGTCCTCATCCTCTATCTCCTGCATGATTTCAACAGCCTTCTAACGGGTCTCCCTCTCTCCAGCCTCCACCTTTCCAAACTCGCCTTCTTGCTCTTCCTAGAGAGGTCCTGCGAAAATGGGGAGTCAGTCAAATCATTCCCCTGGTTTATAAGGATGAAGGGTAAGATCACCTTCACAACCCCATTTCCTGCCCCTTGGTCTCCTCCTGACCACACAGCACCTGCCATGCGTTTTCTTGCATGGGCTGTCCCGCCTTCCTGGGATGCTCTCCTCCTCTTGCCGAATCTGCCTTCATCCTTCCAGATGCAGGTCAGTGCCACTTCTGTGAAGCTATTCCATGCTTCCCAGTCTTGGTTATAGCTTTTTCTTCTTTAGGGCCGAGCTGTACACCCTACAACCCTCCTTTGTAGCACCTGTCAATTTGCACTACAATGGTGGGTGTATGTGTCCATCATTCAATAGACCGTATGTGCGTGTGATAGGGAGTCCTTCCTGATTCTCAATGCCCAGCACAGTGCTGGGTACATGCACAGGGTAGATGCTCAAAGAATGTTTGCTCAATGAGTCAGTATACCTATGGTCTGAAGCGTATAAGATCTGAAAGTCAAGGCCAAGGATTCATTCTTTTTATTGAAAGAATGACCCAGCCCCTGCTTCTGCCTTGCACCATGAGTGGGATTTTCCATCTTTTACCAGCAAAGATTTTGACTGGAAACTAATTGCTCTTTCAGTGGCTTTCTGGGGATGTGTAGTTTTTTCATGTTTGGGGGTATCCTAAAGAATATGATAAACCTATAGATGCTTCCCCAGAAAATGCACAAACGCCCAGTCTCACAGTATTTCATACAATCAGGAGGTTTCTGGACTGCACGTCCTCCCACCCAGCTCCAAGACCCCTGGCTTAACACAGCTGTCATAGACAACTTGTGTTTTGCTCTCTTGGCTGATAAGATTGGTCCAGCTTTATTTTCAGAGAAAAAAAAATAGTTATTTTAAAATCTTGTTTTCCAAATATAGGAATACATTATAATATGGATACGCTTTCTCACATGACATATGCTACCCCCCTTCTGTGTTTCCCTAGGATGTCCCCCTTCCCTTTAAGCAGCAAATATGCCTGCCTATGTTGCACTCACCAGAAAGATGCATGGAGATGCACATAGCACAGTCTTTTGCAGTCCTCAGTCTCTGTCAGGGCCCAGACAGGATGTGGGATATGCTGTCCTGGTCTGGCTCTATCCTTTTGCAGAGGAAGCTGCAGGAACTTAGGACATTGTCAACAGACTTTCATTTGGGAAACATCTACTGAGCTCCCACTCTGTGCCACGCACTGTTCTAGGCACTTGGGGATACAATAGGGGAACAAAACAGACAAGGCCCCTGCTTTCATGGAATTTATAGCCCAGTGAGACAAGGCAGACAATAAACAAGAATATAAGTTAACTACATTCACACAGTGAACAGGACAAAGGAAAGACAACAGAATATGCAAAGGGGAAGGTCGCTACATGAGAAGTCAAAAGGCCTTTTGAGGAGGTGACATGAGAATTGAGCCACAGGCAGGTCTAGGAGAATCAGAGATCCAGGGAGAGACACCGTCAGGTACCAAGGTCCTGAGGTGGAAAGGATTTCAATGTATTAGAGAAAAAGAAAGACCACCACCTCTACCACCCCACCACCGCTGCTGGAGCACAGTAGGCAAAAGGAAGACGGTGGGGCATGAAGTCCTAAGCCATGAAAAGAGTTGGGATTTTTCATCTGTGAAGGGAAAACAAATCGTGAAAGCTTTAGGCAGGGTAACATTTTGATCTAATTGGCATGTTTGGAAGATCACTTTTAAAAGGTTTGGATCCGTATTACCACCCCCCTTACTCTGAAGAGTTTTGACTACTGAAATGATGTGTAATAAACCAATTCCATGAATTCTCATCAGGGCTCTCTACTAGCAGGGGACAGCCAGGTATTAATCCTAAATTGTCACCACCGCAGGGATTAGACAAGCCCTGAGGTCTGGGTAGGCCATGCCCTCTTGCCTTGATTCCTGAGCCTTTTCAGGCTACTGAAAGTCTCTGGGGACGCTGCCAAGGCTTGGCCTGGGAGGTGAGGAGGTGCTTAGTCCCCTACAATGTCAGAGGAAGACACAAGGTAGAGGGGGCAGGCCTGAGAAAGAGCCTATGGCAGGTGAGGCAGGCAGAAGAGGAAACAAAGGCCACACAGTCTCTTCCCCTTGTCTGCCTCCCCTGTCATCGCCTGCCCCCTCCTCTGCCCCCCCACCCCCGCCCCGGGCCCAGGGCCATGGATGTCCTCTCTGTGGCAGCGGCCAGGTGTGTTTGAAAACACTCAAGCCCCGTCCTTGTCCTTCACGTAGCAGGAAATAAATGTGGCTGGGGAGTTGCGGTGGCTGGGGCAGGGTGTGGGCGACCGGGTGTGTGCGATGGGGTGGACGTGGTGGGGACGGTGCCTCCATCCCACAGTCACAGTTCCAGTCACAGCTGGGGGGGAGGGGGGGTGACCCCGGAGGGCTTACTGTCGGACAACTTGGGTGAGTTCGGTGCTGAGAGCAAATGCACACGGAGCCCGGCACGCGTTGGGAGGGGTGCGGTCAGTGTCCGGGCTGAGGACCCGCGAGCCACAGACTGCAGCCCACTGCTCCCCCGCATCGAACTCTTCGTTTGTGCCAAAGGCTGCCCGGCTACTGGCGCCCTCCCCGAAAGAGTTAAGGACCTCCTCCCCTTCCACCCATCTTGCCCCTAAGCCCGCACCCGCCACCGCAGGGGGCTAACCCGCCCACCGGAGCGGAGGGGCCTCGCGGAGCGGCCCGCGGGCCGGCGAGGGGGCGGGGAGCCCGGCGGCCCCGACTCCCGCCCCCTCCCCGCCGCGGCCCCAGCGGCCTCCGCGCTGCAAGGCGCGGGCGTTCGGACGCAGGGGGAGTTGTTTGATTTGGCGGAGGCGAGGAGGCTGGCAGGGAGAGAGCGGGGGAGGCACGGGAGCCGGGCAGCGTGGGGGCCGGGCTCCGGGCACCGTCCCCCCCCCCACCACCAAAACCGCCGCGCGCGCGCGGCAGCGGCCAGGGCGGGGGCGAGGTGGCCGAGGGCGCCGGGGATGCCCGAGGGTCCGGGGCGGAGACGACGACCGGTCCGGACTGCCCGACCTGCCTGGCGCGCGGGCAGGTGCTTCGGCCCCCTCCCCCTTTTTCTCCTTTCCTCCCCCCTTCCCTCTCTGCCCTGAAGTAAGATGAGCGTGATGCTGTGGCGCTGGGAACAGAATAACACCACCATGAAGCTGGTAAGGTGGACTGCAGACCCCCTCACTCCCGGGGGTCACTGTCCCACTTTTTATCCCCCACCCCCTCCCCATCCTCTTTGAGAATTGTCTCCCGAGATGAAAAGCGCCTGAAATGCATTTTGTACGTGGTGTTTCCCCGTATTATTCTGAAGAGAGATTTCAGGCTTGTTTTAAACCAGGAAAAGTCCATGTGTGTATGTGTTTGTGAGTGATTGAAGGAGGGTGGGAATGGGCTGCAGTTTCTCCCGGTCCCTTCCACCTACTAATTCCTGGGGATCTCCTGGGTTGCACATGCTGGGGATTGTGTCCTGCCAGTAGGTCTGCGCCCTCACCACCGTCCCGGGTCAACGTGGTCTGTACACCCGCCCCCATTGTGTTGGGATAGTTGGGGAGACACGCCGGTGCTCGTGCTGATCTCTGTTGCCGTTTGGCTTGTTTGGGGGAGAGAAAAAACAAACAACAACAACAACAACAACAACAACAACAAAAAAAACCTGAGGCTAGCTTGAATGCGCGTGGATTCCGTTCCCCGCCTCTCACAATAGCTTAGTTTTCTTCCTAGCATGCAAGAATCTTCTTGGTTGCAGGTACTTTTCCCCTCCTCCGTTTTCAAAAATAACCGCTCCTCGCTCCTGGGAGGGCTTAGGAGAGCAGTGTTTTCCTCTCTGCCCCAGGAAGCCTGACTTGTTTCTCCAGCCCAAGGAGAAAATGTAATCAGAAGGCTCTTCTCTGGGTTTTGCTTTTGTGATTTGTTTCTTATCTGATGGTTTCAAGTAGACCCTAATTCCCCACTGAAGTCAGCCAGCGGTCTGGCCAAGTTAGCTTCCCCCTTGGATGTCAGCTTCCTCCAGAGCAGAATGGGGCAGGTTCTCACCATGTGTTGCTGATGTAGGGATAAGAGACCATATTTGAGATTTTCCTGGCACATAATAAGAGCTCAGTAAGGACTGGGTATCATTAATAAGCTGGAATTCATACTGATTGTGCTCTTGAAAGATGCTACGAAAAAAGTCACAGCCGCTGCGTGTACTAACAAGATGTGAAAATACCTCAGCTGGTTCTTCATATAATGAGCTTATTTGTTCGAAAAACGGCACCTTGCTTTTCCTACTTCTTGAGTTATGTTTGGCCTGTCTAACTTCAAACTACTATTTTACGGTTTCTTTTAATGTGCTGTAACATTAGCAGACGTTATGCACCTTTGCTGTACTGTGTCGGGACCGTAGTTGCCTAATCCTTTCCTGGAATCTTTCTCCAACCAGACTGTTGTGGGAGACCCCAGAGTTTCACACATTTTCTCTCCAAGCTACACCTGAGACGCCACTTGAGAATGTAGCACAGGGAAAGGTGGGTCCTGGTGTGGACCGGCTAGGGTCCAGCTGCAAGACCTAGATGCTGCTAAGGGAAAAAAAAAAAAAAAGAAAGAAAGAAAAAAGAAAAGAAAAGAAAAAGAATGACTTGGCAGGTAGGGAAAACATGGAGCATCCCAGAGGACAGGTCTTCATGGCAGGTGGCTGTGGTAAGGGCTGGGATGTCCTCATTGCTTCAACATAGCTGCCTTTTTACCCCATGGAAGGAGCATTCCCCACTGTGGGTCAAAGGTCATCCTTTATTGGGTCGTCTGGTTCTTTAGACCTGGGTCTCACTTTTCAAATGAACTGTGAGGACCACCCAAGGGTAGCTGTGGTCCTCCAGAGGATTCACCTACCGGTGTGGGGGAGGTGCCACAGGAGCTCCAAGAACCAGAAAGCACTGGAGAGGCTGCAGTGGCTGTGTTTGTGGCCGCCCCCCACCCCCACCCCGCCACTGCCCTCAGACCCCAGGCAGGAATGGTGATGACAACTATTACACACTCACATAGCCTTGGCTATCCTCAAGCACAGGCCTCAGCTTTTCTGCAGAATCCTGGAAAGCATTGGGCACACCATTAGTTGAAACATTGTTAGTTTGCTTTTTGTCTGGTCACCGACTGACTGGGTGACTTACCAGTATCCGTCATTTGGTACTTACTGGGTGCAGAGCCCAGTGGTGGTTGGGAGGTTGTGCTCCTCAGGTAAGGCTTTGCTCTCTGATGATCCTTGGTTTGAATTCTAGGCTGGTCATTTGCTAATGTTCGAATCAGTTTTCCTCTTTCCCAAGTTGTGAAAAGATAAGATGAGATGAGACTACAGAAACAGGATCCAGCAGAGTCTGAAACATGGGTGTCTGGACTGGGAACAGTTGTTGTTTGATGATGATGACGATGATGATGATTTTCTCTCCTTTGTGCTGTTGGGTGAATGGTTCAGTCTTCTGATGAGCTTGGGGAAGATAAACCTTACTTACCTTTGAATTATGAGCGGCCCTCAGGAGAAAGGAGCTCTCTGGGAACATCCTGGAAGTCAATTGCTTGTGAATAACTATCCCAGAATGTGGCTAGGGGGCCAGAGGTGAGTGTCTGAACTTTTTATCACTGATGCAGTTCAGTAAACATGAAGTCAGTTAATCCACAGCTTGAAAATTCACTCTTCTGATTGAAGAAGGGAACCAAACGATTGAGTTTAGCTTCTATTTTGAGGCTAATTGGATCAAAATAAGGCCAAGAGTAATTAGAGGCAAAATTTGAATCTTTGCATGTTATCTCTGCAGGAGAATGTCAGAAATGCACCTGCCCACCTAGGCTAGAAGGCAGTAGCCAGCAAATCCTATTTCTGTCCAAATCCGACCTGACAGGGCCAATCACGCCTTTGACGGAAATGAGAGGGGTTGACTGCTCAGGCCTAAAACACCCACCGGGAGGGGTAAGCTTGGGGCACAACCCCAGAGCCTGACATGGGTGGTTCTGACATCCTTATCACCACTTCGTTCCCTTCTTTTAAGATTCTTCCAGCTTGGGCAGGGCAAGGAGAGGCGATGAGGCCCCTTCCGGAGCAGCTTATTATCTGAGAAGCAGCAGAGCCAAAGAATGGGGAGAGGAAAGGGCCGGAGAGCAGCCACCCTTGCAGCCTTACCTGTCCTGGGGCACAGAGCTAAGTGTTCCAGCCAGAGAGACCCGCAGTCCCAACTCTGCACGGGAAGCGCTCTCCTGTGACCGAGGCCAGTTGCATAGCCTCTTACTATGCAATTTGGAAAGAACTGTAGTTGACAGGCAGTGCATGGTCGCTCTTAGGATTAAAAGATGACCCCGTAGTGTTGCATGTCTCCATGCATGAAGAAAAGACTCGACAGAAATATTCCCAGTGTTAAGGGGGTAGATTACCAGGGATTTTTGGGGGGGGGGATCCTTACTTTTCTTTTTTCTTTTTAAAAGATTTTATTTATTTATTTGACACAGAGAGAGATCACAAGTAGGCAGGGAGGCAGGCAGAGGGAGAGGGGGAAGCAGGCTCCCGGCTGAGCAGACAGCCCGATGCGGGGCTCAATCCCAGAACCCTGAGACCATGACCTGAGCTAAAGGCAGAGGCTTAACCCACTGAGCCACCCAGGCGCCCCCTTACTTTTCCTTATATTCTGGATTTTGCCAATGACCATGCATTATATTTATCAAGGAAAGATAAAGAAAGTACTGCTAAAAATAATCATTTTAATAGCTGATGTATGCTGAGCTTTTGCTTTACTCTTTATTCCACTTCATCCTCTCCATAATCTGGTGAAGTAGAAACTATTATTAGCTCCATTATTCAGATGAGGACGTTAAGGCTCAGGAATTAAGTGACCTTCCTAAGTTTCCAGGCTTAGAAACTGGTAGAACCTCTGCTTTGTCTGAAAGCAAAGGCTGTGCTTTGAGCTCCTGTATTGTAATAGGCTGGGTATGTCCTGGAGAGCGGCAGGCTTTTCTGAATTCAGTGTATGATATAGGAGTATGCCTGTGCTGGACAGGGCTGGGTGACTCTCTCTGTGGGTTGCTACCCGCTGTGTATCCCCTTTGCTCAGGGAGATGCTGTAATTGAGGTGGAAAGGAAAGGGAACGCAGTGAACAGGCCTGGATTGGGTCATTGCCCTTCAGTGTCCTGGAAAACACTTAATGGGGCCCTTCCTCAGAATGAAGGAGAAAGTGGCTTAGAATGAAGAATAATTGAGAATAATGATGATCAGGGAATGTGCCTCTGACCTTTGACCTTTCCCCCCTAGAGATCGGTCAAAGACCCCCTGGGCCCATCTGAAGCCAGGCTAACAAGCAGATTAAAAGAGGTCAGTGGGTTAAAGGGCCCTGGCTGGCTTTCTGCAGTTACATTGCTCCCTCCCAAAGGCAAGGATGCTGTGGACTCTGCAGGTCCTAAGCTCCCAGGTTCTGTGTTTACAAGACTGTGGTCCTATAGCTCTTACTCATCTTTCTGTGCATAAACTGATTCTCCTCTTAATTACTTCTAGGGTTTTTGTTTTATTTTGTTTTCTGAATAAAGCTCGTTTGCCACTCGTCTGGAGGTACTCCACTCTTCTGCTGAAAAATATCAGTCATTTCCACTCTTAGGGACTTCTAAAACTTTCTCCTGATTTCCATTAATTATGACCGGCATAGATTTTACCATTCTCCCAGGTACTGCAATCATGTCCGTTTTCTATTAATTACAAAACATCTCCAGGGAAGAAATTCCATCTTTTCCTGGAGAAACCAGGTTGAAATACATAGGAATGTTTCCATATGCATTTCTGCTGTGGGTAATGAGTCATCATAACCTTGATACACTTTCCACAATTGAAACCAAAGCATGTAAGGAAGGTTTGATTCTGTTTAATTACTGGGAAAATAAATAATTAAATATTGGAAAGGGAAGAAAGAAAAACCCTGAAAGTAGTAAGTGGCTTCCTTTAGGTGACATTTGGAGGTTACGCATTTTCCTTTATGTTTGTGTTAATAGAAACATAGAGATTTATAATTGGTCCCCCTCTGGTGGTGCAGCAGTCTTATATTACTTATGCAACTGTTTTTATGTGGACTCAACAAAATATATATAAATTTTTTCCTTTTTTCGGTTTTGGACCTGGCTTCTGTCATATATTGCCAACTACCCAGAAGACGTGTGTGGCTAAGTTTTTCTTTCTAGGGTTGTCGGCTTGTCCAGGATGCGTGGACCAGACTGCCTCATGCCCCTGGCTGGTGAGACATGGGGTCTTCCCAGAGTTTATTCTTTTTGACTCAGATGTTGACAACGTGATGTCATAGGAGATATGCACAGGGAGACTGGGAGATCGGGAAATGAGATGAGGCGTTAGAATGATTTGGCCCAGTGTGTTTAAATGGGAAACAAGAAAGTGTGATGGAGATATCTGGGAAGGTTGGGAGGTAGGAGCGAATAGTCTTTGCCACCAAAGATCCTCACTGCACATGGTCATGATGCCGTGTATGGGACAGGAGTAAGCACCTGCATTAGACGTGATCTTTGTCATTGTGAGAGAAGGACTGCTTGCTCCCAGGGAACATGGTAGGACCTAAGCAAAAACAAATCTATAGGAAGGCAGGTGCTGCCAACAGGGACTTCCCCAGCTCCAGTGCCTCCTCTCTGCAGAGAGTCCGGGGGTGAGCCTCGGTCCTCAGTTGTAGCTCCTATTAGCGTCTCTGGCCCTGTTCTGAAGTTTCCAGAATTGGGACTGCAGACTGAGTTCTTGGTCAGAAACCATCTGTGGATTCCTGCTCACTAGTGAATGAAGTCTGACTCCTCCGTGACACCCAAGGCGAGCAGAATTTTAAATCTGACTGTGCGGGGCCTCCATACAGAAGTTGTTCGTTCCAGTCAGCAGGGTCAGCCCCATGATTTAACGCTTTCCCTGCTCCCTGGGACTAAACGCTTCCTCCATCTGTCCAGGTGCTGTCCTCTCTCCCAAAGCTCAACCCAAGTTCTCTTTCTTCTGGGAAGCCCTGCCTGACCACACCACCTCCTGGGCCCTCTGACAGGCCCTCTGATAGTGCTAGCCCACCTGGGGTCCCACACGGCCCTAAATCCTGAGTGATGTGTGTTGCCAGAGCAGACATTAGGGGCATACAAATTTTGTCCCCTCCCAGCTCAGCTACTGACTGTAGTGTGTTCTTTAGCAAGTACTAACTCATCTCTCTTAGTCTGTTTCTTCATGGCGGTGATAACTGAGGGCTTCTTGGGCTTGTTTGATAAAATAGATGTCTTTAGAGCGGCACCCAGCCCATAGTAAGTGTTCAATAAACGTGAGCTTTTGTTATGACGATGATGGTACAGTCATTTATTCAATACGTATCAATGTCATTACTGATGAAATGTTTATTACATACCAGGGGAAGCTCTGCTAAACCAAAAGAAATTTTTGCATGCATGGAACTGGTACAGGCTCCCTACTGTCTGCAGTAGGGTGTCCCGGTGAAACCTTGCGGCAAAAATGATGTAAAGTGAAGAGGCAATTGTCATTACTTTGGATGGACCTTTTTGTGAATGTTCCCCAACCCAAAAGACAACCTGTCTTAGGCCTTTTCTGATACCTTAGGACACATCTTGCTCTTAGATATGCAGAATAAACCCAGATAGGGGAAAGAAGCTCCCAGACACAGTTCAAAGCTGTGGGACTCGATGCTGAGAGGCTGCGTGTAGTTCCCACGTAGGGAGCTTGGCGGCGCCACTTGCTGCTAGGGAGCCTCACGGTCTCTGGGAGGGCTCCCTGCAGAACAAATGCAGAGTGCTATTTTTGCTTTTTGCCTTTTTTCCTGAAAGTGAGAAACTTCTTCAAATATTTTCTTGGTTAGTGAAAACAGGTAATAATGTAGGTGTTTCATAAAAGTAAAGTGCCATAACATGAACCTTCTAGAAGTAGGAGATACCTACCTGTATTTTAGTGGAGGAATCAGACAATAATGGCTCAGTGGGTTAAGCCTCTGCCTTCAGCTCAGGTCATGATCTCAGGGTCCTGGGATCGAGCCCTGCATTGGGCTCTCTGCTCAGCAGGGAGCCTGCTTCCCGCTGCCCCCAACCCCGTCTGCCTCTCTGCCTACTTGTGATCCCTCTCTCTCTGTCAAATAAATAAATAAAATCTTAAAAAAAAATATATATATATATATATACACACACACATATATGTATATACATATATGTATATACATATATGTATACATGTATATATGTATATACATATATGTGTGTGTGTGTGTATATATATATTTCTTTCCTATGGTGCTGGGTGCAAAGAGAAAATATATATTCCTTTTGTATAGTGCTGGGTGCTGGAGAAAAATACAGCAGGATAAGGATAGGGAGTCTGAGAGAGGTCGCTGTTTAATATAGGGTGGTTGAGGAAGGCTTCACTGCAAATGTGACATGACTGTAAGCATTACTATCACTCCTCAGGGAGGCATTGTAAGTATGTGCCTGTATCATTTATTATCCAAGCCAGGATACTTCTGAGAGGGAAAGGGGGTGCTATCCATCATTGCAGCGGGATATGGGAGTAAACCAGGCCTGTCCTGGGCAAAGTGAGATGCTTTTATGGTTAAACTTGCTTATTCCAAATATAGAGATGGGCTAAAAAGATAATGTGGTGTCAGACAGACCTAGATTCACATCCTGGATTCTGTTACTTTCTAGCTGTGAGATCTTGGGTGAATCATTTAATCTCTTTATGTGTCAGTTCCCTCATCTGTTATGCATATGTAATAGGGTTTTTGTGAGAATTAAATGAGGTGAGGCAAGTAAAGCATTCAGTGTGGGACCTGACACCTCACAAGCCGTCAATAAAAATTCATTACCATCATCATCATCACTACCACCACCAAGGGCAAATATTATTCTTTTTCATATCTTTCACTGTGCCTGGGAAGGGGTTAGGGATATGCAAAGTGGGTTTGTTAATGTTAGGGTTGGAAATTTAGCTAAGCAGTGCACTTGGGAGGTGACTTGGTCTGGCAAATAATTGCTTATACCCATACACATAGAGAGTAAGACTCACGATGCTTGGATGTTGGACTCAAAGCTTAGATGGGGGTTGGGGTGTGGTTCATGCCAGGCAGCCACAGGAAGAGTTAGACAGTCAAGTCTAGGACTAACAGTCTTGGAAAGTTCGATCAGGAGGGGGCCCATGACCATGGCCCCCAACAATCCATTTCACAATGGAGGAACCAGAGAGATGAAATGACATATCCAAGGTCTCCTGGCCTGCATCCGGTTTTAATGCATCTGCCATTACCCACCTGGCAAACTGGTCTAACAAAGATTACACAGAACAGGAAGGGGGAGCACTTAGAATTCCACCTGGGAAAGCCATGTTGCTTTGGAAAGGGGCCACAGATGATGTAACCCTGCCATATCCCATTACCTAGTACTTGGCTAATCTTGGTACGAAACTTGTTTTGGTGAAACTTGAATCTGGAGAAGTCGAGTAAAGTACTTACTTTCTCACTGTTGAATACCTACTAGACCTGGACTAACATTTAATCTAAAGAGTAAGGTGATATTTCCTGAGATAGCAGTGAGTTCATGTTTTGAAATTAAATGAACTGAGTTTATTGTGTCGGTTGGCTTTTGTGTGTGTGCGTGTGTGTGTGTGTGTGTTACTACCACGCGCTAACTGTGGTAGTAAATGTTCTCTCTGCAAAGTAACTTCTGGCTGCTGTTTGGGGAAGAGTGGGGAGCTCTAGACACAGAAGGTTTTAGACCTTAGAAGTTGTCTTACTGCTTCCCTGGTTAGGCCCTATTGCAAGCTGAGCCACATTGTGGTCTAAGGGGGGGTCCCCTTTTGAATAAATCCATTTCAGACCCAGGACAATTTGGGGACCACTACTAGGTTTTTCCTCCATTGCATTTCTGAATACATGCTAAATACTCTCTCCTCTACCTCCTCTCCAAGATGCTTTTCACTCGGTAAAGGATGGCTGCCTTCCTACTTACACCAGGTAAGGAGGAGAAGAGTTCTGTTCATGGACAGCAAGCAGGTCCTCAAAGAAAAAGAGCACGGATATCATGAGATAATGCTAGGAGATCGGAGTTTGGTGCATTCTCCTTAGTTCCTGGAAGTTTCCTGTAAGAAAATGGAGATTGACATATGACTGAAATAGGCTTCTTCAAGGAGACAGAGTTTCCAGGCCATATATGGTGCAGTTCCAGGAGATTTCAGGAGCTAAACCCAATTGATTATGTCTTCATAGTAGCCATTGTGGATAAAGAATCTCATTCCCCATGCCCCCTCTTGGATTCAGCTTACCTTAACTCTGCAGACACCTATTAAAGCATAAGCCCTGGTTGGGGGTTGGGAGGGTTGGGGGGCACAACAATTGACTCCCTGTCATCTTTGCATTCCCCACCCCTCCACAGCACTGGGCACACACTGAGCGTTCAGTAAATGGGGCAATTCTGACATCACCATTCTGATTTTTCAACGTAATGCGAAGTTCAATCACCTAAAATGCTGGCTTGTTCGCTGGAAGGTTAATGAAATCACTCGAGCGAGCCTGAGCAGTAGCTGGCAGGGGTTCCTGGGCGCCGGTCCAGGGTGCAGTCTGGCTCCCTTGCAGCAGAGGTCCACTCCAGACCCAGTGCTTGAGTGTTTCTGGGTTTGTAGCTGCTTGGGACGTGTAAGACCAGTGGCAGTTACCGTAGGAGATTCCCGCTGGGGTAGCTCCTAGGAGGCTCCCAAGAGAGATCCAGACTGGGGAACACAAGGGACATGGAGATCCACCTTATACCTTCCAAGGAGGAGGTCTCCTGTTCCTTCCCCTTCACCCTCTTTCATGCATGTGCACACACACACACAGGGACACACATCACAAGGTCTTTACTTACGGTCCTCAAAAACTGAGGTTCTGGACTGAAGTCTGGAGCAAAGACAGGCCGAAGTCAAGCTAACGTGAGGCCCAGCTAGGTGGGGCTTTTACCAGCTAGGTGTCCCAGGCCGGTAGCTGCTGATTGAAGGTGGGGTTCACGCACCCGGTACCAGATGTGAGGTATCGCTGTGCTCGGGCAGCAGAGGAGTGTGGGAATCTGATTGATTCTGAAAGTTAATGTCGCATTCGGAAGAAGCACAGCAGCCCGTTCCACCTGCCCTTTATTGAATTTCCGGCCCAGGACTGCTGGAATGGTGATTTTCCACTTGCTCTGGGCTGTCGGCATTTGGTATGTCCCAGGTGTTGTGTTTAGTTCTGGGAAATGCAAAGATGATGGAGATGTCCTAGCTTTTGTCCCACAGTTTATGCCTCAGTGGGCCTTTCTGGACAGAGTAAAGCCGAAGCTGTGATGTTGGCATGGGAAAGGCATTCTTTGGGTAGGGGTGCTGTCGTGGAGGCAGAATTGACAAGCCTGGCCAGCTAATTGTCAGGGGCTCGCAAACAGGAAGAGGGGTTTGAAGATTCTTGAGACTTTTAGCCTGGGAAATTTGGATTATGGCACTTGTCACTGAGGGGAGTCAGAGACTCAGGAGGAGGAGGAGGTTGGAAAGACAGGGGAACGAGACATGAGGTTGGTTTGGCAGGACCATGCTGGAGGCCATTTATATCATTTTCAGGTTTTATTGAACGTTTCTCTAAACTGTGGTCTGCACTATGCAGGGGGATGGGAATGCAACAGAAATCAAGACCGTGCCCTCATCCCTTCTCCTTCCTAGGAACAGAGACAAGTAGCCTTTATTCACCTGGAGAAGCCCCTTTTTGGTAAGCACCTTGTAACTCCCCAACTCCAGGACTTCTGATACATTCTAAAGAACATGACTTAGCCCTGAGTCCAAAGGAAGGCTTCCTGCCTTCTCTCCCATGAGTGGGTCACAGGGTTAAGCTGATGTAACTTACCCCCTTGGTTCCCAGATAGAGGTACTTAACAGATAGGAAAAGGGTGCCAGAGATG
This sequence comes from Mustela erminea, assembly GCF_009829155.1. NCBI lineage: Eukaryota > Metazoa > Chordata > Mammalia > Carnivora > Mustelidae > Mustela > Mustela erminea. Next base: position 73,345,165 of record NC_045622.1, read on the forward strand.
CCTGTACCCCAGAAGTGAAGGAGACATCAGGGAGCCTAATTTCTGCCTTTGAACCCTCCCCCCAGGAAGTTGGGGCCCCTTAAGAGTACTGGTCTCTGCCAGGTCAGATTAGACACTGCATCTCCTATAGGGGTGGAGAGGGAAGCCAGAAATACTGATAGTGCTTTGTTCTTCGGGGAATCCAAGTGGGATCCTGGGAAAGAGAGAAAAGGGGAGAATTTCCTCAGCATCCTCCCTGCGATCAAGCTCTTAACAGACTAGCTGGGGAGGCCAGACTAACACAGGGGGAGCGCATGTCTGCAAATTACCGAGTGAGGACCGTGTGCCAGCTGTTTGCATGCAGAGGGAGACAGGGCATGCTGCGGTCTGAAGCAGGACCTAGGGATCATCCAAAGCGCGTAGGTTAAGTGCTGCAGGAGATCAGAGGGACGCAGCCTGTATAGGGCATTGATTCTGGAAACCAAAAGAACTTGGTCCAAATCTTTACTTGTCTGAGCCTCAGTTTCTGTATCTGGAAGGTTGGTGGAATCTTGTCCTGCCAGGGAGGTTAGAAATCTTAAAGAGCTGTGTACGTGAGAGCATATGACGGCCTACCTAGCGAGGGGCTCGCACACAGCAAGGACTGCGAAAGTGGGGCTTCTCCAACTCCGGACACAGCCAGCAGGGGGTCCTTGGGGAAGCCTCACAGATCTAGAACTTGCTGCCGGACTTGCAGAGGGAGCAGAATGTGGAGCGGGAGAAAGGAAGGGTTGCAGCTGGGCGAATGGCAAATGTAAAGGCTCACATTTTCTTGATTTTATGAAATTTCTTTCACAAGTGAGCGGATGAGAGGATTATGAGTAAGACCACCTGGTTTTCCCAGCTCAGAGAGAGAGGACTCACTCTCTTCTCCTCAAAGGAACCAGGATACCAGTCTCGCTTTTTTTTTTTTTTACTTTCTCCATTCTAAGCAGTGTGGTTCCAAGGACAACTTCACATGAATATTTCAAATTTAATATGTCCCAGATGTGGTGCTAAGTAACCCCTCGGACCGTCTCCCCATCTCGCTGTCTGCGCTTGTGTAACCCAGGCTTTCTCAGCCTCGGAGCTATCGCCATTTGGGGCCCAATAATTATTTGTCACTGGGGCTGTTTTGGGCGATGTGGGTTGTGGAGCAGCATTCATGGCTTCTACCCATTACAGAATATTTAGTAGCAACCCCTAGTGGTGACAATCAGAAGTGTCTCCATGAATTTCCAGCATCGCTGGGGTTGAGAAGAACCACAGCAGCCAAGGTCCTGACATTTATGAGCTGCTCAAGTTCAAAGCATACTTCCTCACTGGAATCCTCGATTCCTCCTTTTCCTCCTCTCTCTTTTGTATCCTCTTTGGCTACTCCCCGGCCTCAGGCTGCACCATCTTGCCTTGACCTTACTAAGTCTTTCCCGCTAGGGGAGTGCACCTGTGCTATTCCGGTGACCTGTGTCCTCTTCTCAAGTGTCACATGACTGCGTCTTTCCTACCCATTGGTTCTCAGCCTGGTGGAGCTCCTTCGTAGAGACCTCCCCGACCCATCCGTCTATCTCATAGGTATCCCCTTCAAAATCTCAGTCCCTTGCTTTCTCCTGCAAACACCTCTCTCAGTAATCCGCCGTCTCCTTTATCAGGTTGCTGGTCTCCGTGAAGACAAGAATCACACTGGACTGTTTTCACACGTGTCTCCACTACCAGGCTCAAGGCAGGTACCCGTCATGCGTGGACTAAATAAATGAATTAAGAAAGAGAGATGCCATTAATCTTATTTTAAAATTGATAATAGCACATCTCTGGAATTAGACTTCTGATAAAATAAGGAATATGCCCATTTTCTTCTTTGAATGACAGTCTCAGGACTGCCGGCAAATGCCTGATAAGGAGTAACTGCCAGAGGGTGCCTGGGTGGCTCCGTCGGTTAGGTGTTTGCCTTCGGCTGTGGTCCTGGTTCTGGAGTCCTGGGATCGAGCCCCACATCAGGATCCCAGCTCAGTGGGGCGTCGTCTTTTCCCTCTCCCTCTGCTCTTCCCCCTGTTCGTGCTCTCTTGCTCACTCTCAAATAAATAAAATCTTTTTAAAAAAAAAATGTAGCTGCCAGAGAAATAATTATTGAATAAGTGAATCACTTACTCTTGTATAGTAAGAATTTATGTAATAAATATCATGTGAATTAATTATGATGAACATAAATAGACTTTAAGCAAGTAGCTGAAACCCCCATGATCATTCTTTGGCCTTCGCAGACCTTTATAGGGAAGGTTTGATCCCCCCATCCTCACACTTAGCTCCTAAGGTCTAAGACACTGATGCTATTTTCAGACATTACTGGAGCTAGAAAGTACAAATGGAGTACCGCCTGGCCCACAGGACATGTTCCCCGCATGTTTGTTGACTCGAGTGGAATCAAGGTACTGAAGAGAAAGAGAAGAGAATTAGGTGAGTTGGGGTACAGGGAGGTGTACTCATCAGGAACTCAGCAGGTCTTAATCAGAGGCAGACAAATTTCATAACCCCTGAGAATTTACTGTCCAACGGGTGAGGTGCAGACTTTGGACACAGGACAGCATATAAGTATATCAAACAGCACCGTACTGTTTTAAATATCTTCTCAGTTGCTTTGAATCAGTATTAGGGCCTTTTTTCTTCTCTCTGGACCAGACTCTGCTGCAAGAAGCATGGAGAAGTAATGAAGATTCTTTACATTCTCAGACTGCTTTCTGGGAATCCTGCAAAGTCCCGACTTCTTCTCTGATTACTCTTCTCATGGCTGAGTTCAAGAGCATTTTGCAAACCCGGACTTTGAATCTGGGAAAATGCTTTATGACCATTTTTATGACCTCAAAGCAACCCACTAAGGCAAGTTATTTCCCTGTCTTTGCCAAAGGGGAAAAACCAAGGGCCTGGTAAATTGCCCAGGATCTCCCAGGCTCAGATGCTCACTTGTGGGCCGGCCCTCATACACTCGGCCGCATGCCGGCTCCTTCCATTAGACGTGCCTTGGCTGCTCTGGGAAGGGCCTGTCAGCAACCTCAGCCCACATTTCCATGGACCTCATGGTCTTCCTCAGGAAGGGGGAAGGCCCATTTCAAAGAACCATATACTGTTAAAGCTGTAAGTTTTCAGTGCAAAGTTCTAGTCCAAACCAATCCTTTTATACTTGGGCCAACTGAAATCCAGAGAGGGAAAGTGATTTGCTTAAGGTCACAACCCAGAGTCTCTTGACTTCCAGCCCAGTGCATTTTTTATTCCAACACAGTTGTCTCTTATTAGAAAAGTGTCCTCAGCACCCCTGAGGTTTCTTTTCTTAGGGACAGGATAGTGCAGTGAGAAGAGCAAGGGCTGAATTTTGGATTTGGGTCTCATTGTTGTTTGTTTGTTTGTTTGTTTGTTTGAGAGGTAGTTAGGTCACTAAGGGCAATGGTTAAAGTGAGGCCTCTGGAGCCAGCCTGACTTGGTTCCCACCCCAGCCCAGCTTGTTCAGTGTGTACCTTGCTTCATCTGTCTGAGCCTCAGTTATTCTCATCTGTGAAATGGGGATAATCACCGTACCTCCTTAGTGCTGAGGCTTAAATGGGTTAATATATGTAAAGGTCTCAGACCAACCCCTGGCACAGTGTAAGGACTGCAAAATGTTGCTATTGTCATGGTGCAAATCCCAGCCGCGTACTGGCTGTGTGACCCTGGGCGAGTTATCTGACCTCTCTGAGCCTCAGATTCCTCCAGGAATGATTCTGGCTTAGCAGGATTGTTGAGTAGACTAGAGGCCATGTATATGGAGGCACCAGCCCACCTGGGACATGCTGAGACAACGGCCAGATCTTTTGCTGCCTCCCAAGTGGTGAGGAGACTGGGCTTGTGCGGCGGTCCACACGGTGTCTGCACCCAAGTTGGTGCTTAAGGAACCCAAGTTCCTTTTACTGTTTGCAAAAGGAAAGACTATTAGGGTTGGTCTGCTGCTGTTTCTGAGGAAGACCTTTCACTTCAGTGACATTTGATTAAAAAGAATATGTATTTTCTCTGGGTTAAAAGGTACTGAGCACTTGCTAGGTGGCAAGCCCCATTCTGTGCCTTACATGCATCATCTCATTTACTCTGCCTAATAGTCCCATGACGTTAGTGCTATTATTATCCCCACTGTATACATAAGGATATGAAATCCCCAAGATGGTAACTTACCCTGAGTTCCATCATTAATGAGAAGGGGAACCACACTATTGCACCCAGATCAATCTGGCCTGAAAAATCTATACTCTTAACCACTCACTGCTAGGAATTCTGCCAGGCCTTGGTTCTACAACCCCAGGCCTGAAGGGGTTGAAGCCACTCCCACCAAGGACACCAGAGGAGGATGGGGCACCCCTCCCGAGTTAACCATTACCACCTCGCCAGCTGCCAGATGAAGAGGGCAGGCAAAGGAACCCCTCTCCTTGCCACTCCTTCCCCCCCCACCCCACACACCGCACACACCAATCGGCTGCAGCCTGTACATGCCAAGCCGGCCAAGTTCCCTTCCCAGCCGGTTGCAGAGCCCATGGGAAGCCACCACTGGCATCCAGGTCTCCGGGCCTGGCTCTGGGCAGGAAGAAGCTGTGTCTGGAGCTTCTCAAAGGCCCATCTTCATCTGCAGAGGAGAGAAACCCCATCCCATTGCTGTTGGTGAACACACGCAGTAGCAGAGCTGGGGTACTGCAGAGTTCTTTCCTGACCTTAGAAAGCGTTCCCGAGTAAGAACATCTGTGACTTTCTTAAGCTAGGTAAGAGTTTGGGGCAAGCGGAGTGGTTTGGGTTCAAAGCCTGGGCTGTTTCCATGCATACAGCAGCCACCAAGGCCTCCTGGAGGAGAGTCGGCTGGAAAGAGCAGAGCTGAGGGCAGTGCTCTGTCCGTGGGACTGCACATGGGACTTGGGATGGCCTCCTTCTGATTCCAGCTCTGCTGTGCACTGGTTACCCAGCTCTGGGCCTCATTGACTCTCCTCTAGTATGGAGATGGTCAGTCTTTCCCCCCTAAGAATTCTAGCGGATACTGTAGAGGCCTTAGGAGAGCAGAGACACTGACAGTGCTGAACCCATAGGAGATGCTTTGCAGGTGTCCATCTTCTGCTATCCCTGTATAGCCTTGCTGCTGCGCCCGCATGAGGGAAGGGCTGCGGTGGGGATGGGGTGGGGGGTGCCTGTTCTTCATAGGCATGGCGAATTCCTACACCTGAGTGGTGGTGGGAGATGATTCAGTTCAAAGAATGAAGGGAGGCCTCCCTTTCTGCCTGGCTCCCTAACACACACCTACTTAGGTCCAGGTCGCAGGCTTTAGGAACCCCCATATCCTGACATTCCCGCCTGCCATCCATCCCTTAGCCTCTCCCCTTTGCTCTGTAAGTTCTTCTAGAAGCCCGAGCTCTCACTGCCAGGTGGCATCTGGTTCTAAGCCTTGGGGAGCATGGTCCCCTCTCAGTGCCATGCCCAACACTGTGGTCTGCTGAGGGGCACAGGACTCTTTAACAAGAACAATTTTCCAGAACCACTGAAGACTCGGGTTCTGCTGCCTGGCATGCACCTCGGGCTTCCGGAGGGACGGAGTAAATAAAGCCTTCCATCTCCCCTGCTGCCACCCCTTTGCTGCTCTTTGAGGAAGCTGGGAAGCAGAGGCCTTCTCTGCAAGCTTGCCAGCCGTTAGGGAACTCGGCCTCTGCCGGGATGCAGGCTCTGGTTTATGTCTCCCTCTGGGACTTCTCTTCTTTATTCAGGACTTCCGGCTTCATTAATAGGTAGCTTTAATACTCTTATCTCAGCACGCCTTCTGGGTTTACTGAAGCACATTGCCAGAGCACATTCCTCCTTGGAAGTTACAGTTTGTTCTGGGGAGGTTTCGGGCTCTTAACTTTGAAACCACCAAGTTAGAATGGGCTCCAATTATGGAGGCAGGGAGAGGCAGAGGAAGACAGGGTGCGCATGAGAGTTTGTTTTTGAGTGAGCCATTTTCTGTAATAAGGATGGGGATGCTGCCCGGAGCTTGTCTTAATGCGTATTTGTTTTAAAGATTTTATTTATTTGTCAGAAAGAGAGAGAGCGTGCACACAAGCCGGGGGGCAGCAGGCAGAGGGAGAAGCAGCCTCCTCACTGAGCAGGGAGCCCGATGCGGGGACTTGACCCTAGGACCCTGAGATCATGACCTGAGCCAAAAGCAGACACTCAACCAACTGAGCCACCCAGACGTCCTGCCTTAATGTATATTTTATCTAACAATTAGTTATTGTTACATTTGAAGATGTTTGTTGTCTGTCTCTGCTTTAGCGCTAGTGGCTGTATGTACATTCCTTCTGACTTTCGTAATGATTGAGTGTAGGAAAGCCAACCAAATCAGGTAGAATTCCAGTCAAGTCATAATTTATTTCTTCAGGAAGCTTTGGTTCAGTGCTGAAGTGTGCTCAGTCTTTACTGGTTGCTTTTCCTCACTTTCTTGGGTCTCCCCTACCATCACCTGTCCCAAGTCTCTTGCACCTGGATTATTCCACTGGCCAAGTACTTGGGCTCCCTACTTCCACTCCTGGCCCCAAACCTCCATCCATCCTTCCCACAGGTGGCCAGAGTGACTTTGGAAAACTTAGATCATGTTGGTCCCCACTTAAACCTCCCTGGCACTGCCCATTGTATATAGACAAAACTCAGCCCCCCCATCATGGCTTGGGAGGTCCAACACCATCTGACCCTGACCCTGCCACCTGATATTTTGTCCTGTGAGGGCAGGCACTGGAGACTCCTTTCTGTTCTTTTCACAATTTCTGGCCCTTTGCCACCTCCAAGCCTTTGTCTGGGCTCTTCCCTGACCCCGAATATTCTCACTGAGCTTTTCACGTGATACTTCTCATCGTAGCCTCAGATAAGTCTCCTTGACCCCGCCCCCAGTCACTCAGCCACGAGCTCACATCACTCTCTGCCCTTCCACATGCACTGAAATTGTCCTTTATGAATGAATGTATTAACTTGTTTATCATCTGTCTCACTCAACTTGTGGGTAAGTTCCATACCTTCAGGGACATGTGTGATTTTCTGCTGAATTCCCGGTACCTAGTACAGTAGCTGATCCAAAGCTAAGGCCTAATACATATTTGTCAAATGAATGAGTGACTGAACAAACAGGCAGACTCCTCGAGCGGAGTCTTCTGAAATGGAACACCTGTGTCTGCAGTTGTAGGGAGGTTTCCTTCTTACCTCACCCACGCCAGCAAGGCTTCCTCCCCCACCAACCATTAGGATTCTCCACCAAGTGTACTGTTGTTACATTGGTCACATTGAATCACCGTGACTTTCTCACATTGTGTCTCTTGCATGCTCTCAGATGCTGGTTTCATGGATAGGCTTTGTAGCTGCTGAAGAACCCAATGCGATTGCTTTATGTAGCACGTGTGGCTTCACCCTCCAAAAAACATTGTGAGTCAAGGTGTTATTTATAGTGAGAAGAACAACTATTTCTGCGGAAGACATTTTCCCGTATCAAACATATTCTAGGATATGGTTTGTGACATCTCTGCTAAAAATGACCATGCTAGAGCCACAGGGAATTTGGTTTTATCCTCTGTTGATAATGAGTTACTTCCTTGACATTGTTTCTAGCCTTTTCCTTAATGCCTTCTTATGCTGAGTTTGGGGGTGGGGGGGTGGACCTCGGTGCCAGTAGCATCTTCATGAGAACGCTGAGAGAAAATCACCCACTTCCTTTCCTTCTTGTAATTGTGAATCTGCATCCTAGAGTTACCTTAGCTTTGCAGCCATAGCCCTATGACTAAGGAGGTCAGCCATGGCCGAGTTTCTGTTTGGTGCCAACTGCATGCTAACACAGCTAGTGTTTCCCAGCTTCTTTGGAAACCAGATCCTGGGAAGAGAGTTCAAGCATTTGCATCCACTAAGGGCACCTGACCCATTGTGGCCACTGCTGTTTCAGCTTCAGTGCGGGGAATTTCCCCTGTGTTTGATCACAGCCAATTGGAAAAGAAGATGCTTGTGATTCTGAGAAGTCCAGAAACTTCTTATCCCCCTCTCTACACTGGAAGGAAGGGAGGTAGGCTGTTTATTCTAGCCTCAGTATCATTTATATTTATAAGGACTCAAAATAAACAAGTAGTGTTAAAAAGAGTATCCAGATACTAACATTTTCCCCAGTTAGCATTTATTTGAATAATTTATTGCAGATCTTTCTCCCCCCACCAGCTCTAGGAATACACACACAATTGCACACACACACACTGCATTTAGATGAATAAGTTAAACTAAAAACAACCATTGAAATGAATGATTTAATTTAGAGGGCGTAGCTGCTTCCTTCTGCCTCACTCAGTCCCCCGTGGAGTAAGCAGGCATGCTCATCACTACCTTCCTTTCTGGGCACAGGAGTGAAGCAAGCGAGGTCGACTTACCTGTCTGGTGCCACAGTCTGCAAATGGCTATTGAAATCCCTAACTTCGTCTGACTGTCTTCCTTTAAGAGCCTTCAAAGAGAAGTGGGACAGAACATTATTTAGAATGAATTAGGAACATTCTCAGAGCTGTCTCATACTCTCCTGGTAGGCCGAGTAGATTAGATATTTGAAATTCCCCCAAAAAATATTTGTAAGATTTAAGTCTGTTACCCAAACACCATCGTTCTTACACCATGGTTATATATATATATATATATTTTTTTTTTTTCCCCAAATTTGTCTACGTTTTATGTTGCTTATTTATTTACCAATTTCCTTTCAGTTGACTGCTTAATTTGAGGAAATTCATTTAAAGAGGAAACTATATATTCCACCTATAAATGCAAAAGCAGTATCATTGGACATAGTGGAACGTAATCCTAGAAGTAAATATGTAGCTATTAAAATACGATGTTTACCAGTATGCAGTCTAAACTCTTGCAAAGCGTGCCACCACGATTTGTGTACCACATGTTGTGAAACAGATTGATAAAGGAAATCGAAGCCTTTTTGACCAGGGAGAAAGGAAGACAGACTAGAGAAGGGAGGAGGAGGAAGCATCAGAGGCACAGAGTTGTCAGAAAGTTTTATTCTCATATTAAATGCTGAGTTAGCCATCTCAGATGTGTGGTTAAAAATCTGTCCCTGTGACAGGTCTTATTTTGTCACCCATGTTTGCTCTGGGACAAATGGTGGCTATTTCCTTCCTGAGCACACGATTCTGTAGATGCTCTGATTCTGCAGGTGCCACAGGAGCTGTTGGGTAATGCACATGCTCATCTGTCAGTCCCACAGACCTGTGGCTTTGTCAGGTGCTGTGGTGCCTGTTGGCATTGAGGCAACTTCCAGGGATGAGATAAATCTGGGCCCTGGCTGGACTCTTGAAGTGAGCAGCTCCTAAAACCAGGGCTGAGCCCTAAATTCCGTAAGAGATAATGTTATAGAGAGAGTTACTGAGCTGGAGATGCTGTGCAAAGCGAGGACTTACTCCACTGGAGTCAGTTCGGGAGCTCGCAACCATTCTAGGTCCCTTGAGCAGGAAGGGATTTAATGCAGAGAGTTAGTGACGTACAAAATTGCTGGAAGGACAGAAGTTAAGAGGATGTGGTTGTACTCTTGGGTTTGAGACCGCACCACCCCAGCTGAGATCTAGAGGGCCTGGCGATACCGGCCCACCCACCTCGGACTCTCTTGAAGCCCACCTCCACACACCAGACCCCGAGGTCTGGCTCCCACAGTCACTCCCGTCTGTTGCAGTTTGCTTGTCAGCCCCCCTCTGCCCTGCTCCTGCCTTTCAGAACTAAATCACTCCCAAAAGCCCAGCTGCAGGGGTCTGGGATGTGCATCCAGTGGATGTGGAGGTGGAGGGGGCAGTCGTGAGTGCTGCGGGCCAGTAGACAAGGTATCCCACGGGGAGATGCAGCAGATAATAGCCCAGGTACGTGTGTGACTCTCAGGAAGGAAAGAATCACGTTGGCTTGATCTAGACCTTGCAGAATTCTGATCCAGGGACATAGGGGGATGTGGTAGAGAGGCTCTTGGTCATGGGCCATTGGAGATGGAGCAGTATGGTGCTACCAACCTGTTTTCTGAAGGCTTAAAACTCTCCCGTGTCTTTTTCTTGAACATTCACTAGGTTCCATGCAGTATGCTGAACACATTTCATGTATGGTATTCTCGGTTCTCCCTCTGAAAGTGAGATCTTCCCGTTTTTGCCTCAGAGAGCCTTAGTAATGCACCCAAGGTCCCATAGCTAATAGGCAATGGAGAGTTGTTGCTAAATCCAGGTCAGCCCAATGCTAAGGTCCATGGACCCATCATGAAGCCACATTGCCTATCTGTGGAGAGCAGGGAGGATGGGGACGAGACTGAGCCAGGAGTGTCAGGCTAAGGGTTCTGGACTTGATCTCGGAGGATGAGAAGAGGCATCCTGGAGGTTTGACAGTGGGGGAGTGATGTGACGGAGGTGTGCAGATGGATGTAGGAGGAGAATGTAGGCCTGAGTGACTCAGGAAAAGGCCAGGGACAGAGAGCAGCTAGAGAGGAGAGCGGTAGATGAGATGTTCCAGCAGGTTCTTGCTCTTCTTCCTCTTTGGTGTTCCAAGAGAGTGAGCTCGTTGCCTAATGATTCCTGAATCCCAGGTGATTTTAGGCTTTCAGTTTGGTCAGTGAAGCAGATGCCTTTTAAAAAGCATTTTTTTTCTTTTATTCACTGATGGTTTTAATTTTAGACTATGGCCAAGGTCAACTTTCCAATACAAATCATTCTCTCTTGCTTTCTTTTTTGTGCCTTTTTTTTTTAAATGCTTTGACAATGACATTGATGATTTATCTTACTACCTGAGCTGTGAGAGTCAGTGGGAATGGGCCAATGTCTGTGGGAACGGACAGTGAGCTACGGCAGTTCTGATGGAAAGAAGCCGATTCTAGGACAAGGGATGAAGTTTCTAATCAGAGACACCAGGGATGCCTGGGTGGTGCCATCGGTTGAGTGTCCAACTCTTGGTTCTGGCTGTGGCCGTGACCTCCCGGGTCATGGGACTGAGCCCCACGAGGGCCTCACACTCAGCACAGAGTCTGCTTGAGATTCTCTCTTCCTCTCCCTCTGCTGCTCCCACTCGTGTGCGCACGCACTCCCTCCCTCTGTCTCTGTCTAAAATAAATAAATCTTTAAAAAAAAAAAAAAGGACCTGATTTGTATTCCTAGTCTGCTACTTTGTGTTTGGAACTTGCCGACCTCGGGCAATTTGCTTCGCTTCTCTGAGCACCAGCCTCCTCCCGTACAGTGGAGGGATGACAGCGCTGACCCTCATCGGGCTGATGTCAGAACTTGGTGAGGCCATGTGTTCTGGAAACAATTTTCACCTTCCCTTTCAGCTTTAGGGATCTGTGGGAGGTGGTTCTGACCAGCTGAAGCCAGTTGTTGTGAACCTGGTCCTAATGATTTGGCCTCTAGGGCTGTTCTCTCATAGTGGTCCTGGTCTGATTCCCCTCCCTCTGGTCCCTGGCACAGGCCTCGGGGTAGACAGATACACATTCCAAACCCATCCAGGAGAAGGGCTGGTGAGCCAAGCCTGGAACAATGTCACCTCCCAGGGAATAAGAGCCCACACCAAATGTCGCTGATGGTGTTTGAGTTGATCTAGCAGGTGCAGTGTACCTACTCAGTCCACGCAGAATGTGTCTCTTTTTCCCTGTCAGAGACAACGTACACTCCCTTCTCAACTGACTGAAACCCTCTGACATGAGCTTCTTGACAACTCCCGCTTCTCTGCCAGTGCAAAGGGCTGGAGGCTTTTGCAATTCTCCAAGCATCTGGCCCATCTTATCCAGATGACATTTGGAATTTTAATCTTCTAGTTATGGGTTTTCATAAATCTGGTTTGAAATCATCACTGCCAGTCTCCTCTGCTGTGGGAAAATGGCTCGAAAGAGACACAGGGAGAGGCGGGATTGCGTGCGTGTGGGGATGACTGGTGAGCGTGCGGGCCGTGGTGGGAGGGAAGTTGGGGAGGAGCAGGTGGCCCTTGTTTCTGACCGGGGACCAAGCACGGCTATAGAGTCATTCTGCTTTGGAAGTCTGTCCCGGGGCTTTGGGATCTTGAACTTGCTCTGTGCCGAGCACTGTGGTGGGTGTGTTACCTGTGTTATCTCTCTGCTCCCTTCACACGACAGCCTTTGTACTGAGAGAGAAAAACTGAGGTTCAGAAATATTAAGTAACTTGCCTGCGGTTATCAAGTGGAGGGTGGAGAGCATTTTGAAGTCTGGGTTTAACAAAGTTCAAAGCCTGTTATTTTTCCAGTACACCTGATGACCTCCCGTTAATCCGTGGATTCTTGGAAGCGAGATCCATAGACCGGAAACACTGGGACTACCCTAGCTGGCATTCTTTTAACCCCTCAGCACCCATCTCCTCCACTGTGCTCGGGGAGCCAGGCAGGGAGTTGCCGGTTAAGGCGGAGAGGTGAGCACAGGCTGGGCCCCGAAAGACCCTGCTGAGGGTCTACTCAGAAGTAGTTGGGACTTCACCTTTTTTTTTTTTTTAATCTTTTTGAAAATTTATTTATTTATCCAAGAGAGAGCAAGGGGGGGAGAGAGAGAGAGAGCACAAGTAAAGTGAAGGGCAGAGAGAGAAGCAGATCCCACCATCACCACGGAGCAGGGAGCCCAATGTAGGGCTTGATCCCAGGACTCCGGGATTGTGACCAGAGCTAAAGTCAGACACCCAACTGACTGAGCCGCCCAGGCACCCCAGCCGGGACTTCATCTTGAGGACAATGGGATGCTATTGAAGGTTTTCTCAGGAGAGTGGCGTGAATCCACTTCAGCTATTATTCCTGGCCTACTCTGTGGCAGGGGTGCTAGCCCTTGTCCTCTCCCTGGTGGTTGATTGAAAGCATTCTGATGCACATGGGAACTCTCAGAGACTCTACTGTTACACTTGCAAGGACCTCAGGGACCCTAAGCCCCCTGCCATTAGAAAACATTTTTATAGGATCTGGAAAGGTGAAGAAGAACAGAGAGGGCATTCCGGATTATAGATCTTCACTGGGTCGGTTCTAGAAGTGCTCAGACCGTCGTGTCCCTGTCATCAAAACTCTGCTGTGAAGCAGCCAGCCCAGGCAAACGGAGCGAACCCCGCAGTGGGTCTCCGTGTAGGCAGACCGTGTGCAATTTGGAATCGGTGGCCCTCTGCCGTGAATCTGGCGTCTGCCAAGACTGGTCACCTTCGGTGCTGGGCTGCAGCTGGCCAGGCCATCTGCTGTGCTGGTGTGGGGCGTGGGCAGCCCGGGGCATCCCTGGAGCTTTGGAAAGTCTGTCACCTTCCTCTGCCAGGACAGCCCGGCATTGGCTTGTTTCTCCTGCAGAGCTTCGGCAAACCGTGAGGGGAACAGAGTCCCAGATGCAGCAGCAGCCCCAGTAGCAAGAAGAGAACAGGTGTGTGGGTGCTGTTCAGACCCCTTCCTTTGTCTTCTCCTCGCCCTACTCCACATGTATTGGCGAGAACACCAGAGCCCTGAAAGCCTCTACTTTGTGCGGAGCCATGTGACTTTCAGCAGTCAAGGGGAGGCTTGGAACATGCTCCTTTTCAGGAGAGTAATTTGATGGAGAAATTGTTTTAACTGCCTGCCCCTGGGTTTCAGCCCAGGGCCTCAAACTTGGATAAAAGAGCCTATCTTGGCAGCTTCCCGGAGCCCAAGGGAGCCCCTCATCTTTTACTAAATTGACACACTCTGTTTGATTAATGCAGATGGGACGTTAGCGATGGTTTTATGGTGCCCCCCACCACCACCACTGCTGCATCTCTGTGCTCCCCCAGCTGGACTGAACCAACCCCCAGCCCCCCACCCCCCCACCGGTGGAATCGAGCGCTCTGTCCTTGCTGGCAGTTTGGTGCAGAGTGGCACTGGGCCCACTTCTGACAAGCCTGGCTTGTGTGTGTCCTCTGGATGTTCCAGCACTTGGAGGTACCCACAGCTTCACAAAGGGAAAAAGAGGACCCCAGTTAATTTCCAGGCGAAGCTGCCCCCTCCTGGGCCCATCTGTAGGTTTCATAGGTAGTAGCAAGTCCCCAGGGCTTGAGAAGCAAGGAAAATTTCCATTTTCCCCATCCTGTAATTATTCCCCAATATGTATTCTTCCCATTTCTTTTTTTAAAATTTGTATTCATTTATTTATTAGAAAGAGAGAGAGCACGCATGCACACAAGCAAGGTAGCTGCAGGCAGGAGAAGCAGGCTCCCCGCTGAGCAGGGAGCCTTTTGCAGGGCTTGATCTCAGGACCCCGGCATCATGGCCTGAGCCGAAGGCAGATGCTTAGCTGACTGAGCCACCCAGGCGCTCCTCTTCTTCCCATCTCTACAGAGACATCCTGAGACCTATCCAGTCATGTCCTTTCCTGACCAAATTGTTTTATTCTGAAAATGCAGGCCCTGGACTGATCTGAAAATAGCTCTCCAGAAATGTAAGCTTAGTGTGATTCCAGCTTGGTGGCTTGGAGATTCCACTCTTTTTACAATAGAGTGAAAAGGAAGGAGAACAGATATCTGTGTGTGTGTGCGTGTGTCTGTAGACATGCATTTGTGTGTGTGTGTGTGTGTGTGTGTGTGAGTGTGTCCTTTGGAAACTTTTGTGCTCTCCATACACCGTGATGAACACAAGAGGGTGTGTGGGACAGACATCGGGATCTCCACACAACCTGGGTTCCGGCCCTGATCGCCAGTGCTGGACAAGCTCTTTAAGCTCACAGCTTCAGAAAATGTCTCCGCCTGAGACAAAGCGTGCTTGGGGCCATCCTGAACCTTAGGATGTCACCCAGGACCCAAACATATTCCTTAATTAGTGTCTGTGTTTCCTCATGGAGTTAGGAGGACTGAGAATTTCAGAAGCACAAAAGAGCATTTTATTTTTTCAGGGAGTTTTTTTTTTAACCCCTGAGGTAACCTTATCGTTTATTTTTCCTTGTCTGATGGCAATCTCCCTGGTTGCTGACAGTTCGCCTTTGAAATGAGCCTGCTTTGATCAGGGATGTGGCAGCCAGGCAGGTCATTTTTACTGTCTGTGATTTAGTCCAACCAGCTCGGCAACAGCGGGGTCCTGTCCTAGCGTGGGGAGGGAAAACGGGTGGGCAGAGGGTCAGCCGGCGGCGATAAAGCAGAGCTGCCTCTCTCTTCCCACCCCCATCCCTGCTGGGTCTCCTGGAAAGCCGCTTCCCCTGCCAGCCCTCTCCGGCCACGGGGATGAGCCTTTCTGCACGCACCTCTCTCTTTGCTGGGGTCTTCTCCCAGCCCAGCGTCTCTCCAGACTGTTGAATGATAGATATTTTGTCTTCACTGGCTCTCACGTTTATTTGCTGGCCCCTCTTTAGTGCTTACTTCTACTCAGGCAAAGAGCGTCAGTGTGATCGTTCAAAATCTGTGTCTTCCCAATACAGGGAGGCAGTTTGGTGTCCCACCAGGGCAAGGATGGTGTCAGGCACAGGGACATCGGTAGCCCCAGATACAGTGAAGCAGGCTGTCCTGTGGGGGACCATTTCGGCAAGATGTGGCTGAGTGGGACTAGGCCCCTCTTCTGCAGGAGGATGAACAGGGCGGGCTCTGGAGTGAGTCTCCGTGCAAATGCCGACACCATGACTTACTAGCTCTGTGACCTTGGGCGACTTAGGTCGCATGTGAGCTTGGAATTCTCCAAAGCGTCACCTGAACAGAATGATAGTCCTGAGTGAGCTCCAGGTTTGCTGTGAGGATTTAATTGGAAGTGCCTAGAAAATGCATAGTAGAGCTTATGCTGTATAGTACGTGCTTAATGAAGAAGAGTTAATATCATTGCTTTTATTTTAATCATCTCCATTGTTATCGTTACTTCTGGTCACCCTGTTTGGAGAAGAACAGCCAGGGAGTGAGAGAACCAAAGCCTTGTTCTATGAAGAGTAGTTACAGGCAAGCGGAACACTGTTAGTACATGAAGGGGGGACATGATGCTGAAGGGCTGGAAGGATTAATCTCTGGGGTTCTCTGCACGAAGTCAAGACCAAAACTCAACTTAGTGGAAGAAAGAGCTTTTCAAGGTAGCATTGGGTGGCTTCCCAGGGGTGAAGGGGGTCTTCATATTGGGGTTCTGGGGAAACTTGGCATGGAACTTGTACAGAGGATTTGTACATCGAGGAGGAAGATTGGGCAAGGGGACTCTCTCGAGTCCAGGTTTCAGAAGGCCCTGTGCTGTTTGTTTTTGAGGAAAAGCCACTTAGCAGAAGATGCCACACTCCCTCCACAGTGATGTTTACTCCGTGATTACAGAGGCCTCCCCCTGACCGCCTGTGGTCTGAGAACTGACCCCTTCTTGTTACATCTTTTATACGAGACAGTGGCCATGCTCCTAATTTTGACTTGACTGGATGATTAATTCGGGATACTTAAAGCAATTAGACCTCGTTGTGCTAGCCAGGCTCAAAGTAGTATGTTGGTGTTTCATCCTAGAGAATGGTTTTGGGGAGACAAGATAAGAGCCAGTGGGGACAGGCAAGTTTGCAGGACTTTTGCTCTCCAATGCAGAAAAGCCCGCTAGGAGACCCCAAGTTGCACCCATTTAGACTGGGTCTTCATTGGCAAGAAGCCCGTGAACCTCACACGTTGTCCCAGGTAGAGGTGAGGAGTCCTGTCCTCTCTGTCATAAATAGTCCTTTTGATCCGATCACGGAGAAAGGCTTTCTTTCCATTCCTCTCCAGGTCTGTCACGTCCTTGTGCAAAGAAGGTCATGCGTTCCAGGCTGGGGTTTATTTTTACCAGCGATACAGATGTTTCTGCTCTTGTGCAAGATTTCATTAAAGCTCAACCAGCGGTTTACTGTGGCGGGAGACTGCCAAGGTTAATATTTCTGCAATGCATTCCCTTCTGTTCATTCTTGGCACCAAAAAACTCCCAGGTGGGCATATCGTGTCTTGTGCCATATATCAAAACTCCACAAGGAAATCACCACCGGGGCATCTGTTTACCTCGGACGGAGCCTCTGATCACACCTGAGTGTGTCGGCGTTGCCTTGGGAATCAAGCAGGCGGACATTTCCTCCAGTGAGTTGCAGCTCACCTTTCCTGTCCCTCACCAGCTGCAGAGGCTGCCACAGCTACTCAGTGGGGGACAGGGGACGAGCACGGGAGCACGTGGCAGCATGGAATGCTACAGCCTTCCCAGTTACCTGCTGAAATATTGGGAGTGTAGCTTAATGATGAGGACAGAGCAGGGTTGCAATCCGGTGCCGCTGAGATGAGTCACTTAACTCTCCAAAGTACCAGTTTTCTCCTCTGTACAAGGGGTAGCCATCCCTGCCTCAGGAGACAGGAGAATTAATTGAGATACTGCTTACAATGGAGAGAAACCTGAGTGCCATGACATGAGACCGTGCTCGTGAAAGGCAATTGCTGCGACTCCTTGGCAGCTCCCCAGGGCTGGAGCATACTGTCCCAGCCAGGGAAGTGCCACCCACCCCCACCCTGCCCTGCACTTCTTCCTGCTTTCCTGACAGAGAAGCTGGTGCCACAGAACCGGTTTTACCTGTGAGCACAAAGGAGCCAAGTTAAAAATAATAGTGGCCTGACTTGTTGGACCTGTGTTTCCTCCCCCTCTCCCCATTGGGGGCTGGTGGCTTTGGGAAGTGGTCCTGGGCTGTGTCTAGGGATATTTGGCCTGGGGTGAGGAGAGCTTGAAGGCCAGGGAGGGCTGGGATTCAGGATGAGACAGGAGAGGGATGTCAGAATGTGATCTCTGGCCGGTGTGCATAGTGACTTCTACTACTGTCTTTTTCTTCTTTTGTTTTTTTATTTTTTATTTTATTTATTTATTATTTATTTATTTATTTATTTACTACTGTCTTTTTCTGAATTCAGGGCTGTTCATTGGGTCAGAGTGGGAAGAGCAGGAGTGTGTGTGTGTGTGTGTGTGTGTGTCCGTCCCCATGTCCATCCCTGTGCCTCTGGTTCATAGCGTCATCCAGTTAAAACTATATGATGTTGGGGCGCCTGGGTGGCTCAGTGCGTTAAGCCTCTGCCTTCAGCTCAGGTCATGATCCCAGGGTCCTGGGATCAAGCCCCACATCAGGCTCTCTGCTCGGCAGGGAGCCTACTTCCCCCTCTCTCTCTGCCTGCTGCTCTGCCTACTTGTGATCTCTGTCTGTCAAATAAATAAATAAAATCTTTAAAAAAAAAAACAAACTATATAATGTTCAGGGGCGCCTGGCTGGCTCAGTGGGTTAAGCCTCTGCCTTCTGCCTTCGGCTCAGGTCATGATCTCAGGGTCCTGGGATTGAGCCCCGGCATCGGCCTCTCTGCTTAGCAGGGAGCCTGCTTCTTCCTCTCTCTCTGCCTGCCTCTCTGCCTACTTGTGATCTCTCTCTGTCAAATAAATAAATAAAATCTTAAAAAAAAAAAGCAACTATATAATGTTCATATGAGCTTTATAAGGCTCCACTGTGGAAGGGAATATAGAAAAATTATGTATTTTCAATTATGCTTCCACTCACTCTGAAGACCACCCCCCCACACACACCATACAGTATGCCACCGACCAGGAGATTTCTCACCTTGAGTCTTGCGAGATATCCAAGTGCTTTTTGATTCGTCAGCCAAAGGCAGTTTTGTCTGTTCCACCTGAAATGCGAGGTAGATTTGAGCTGGTAGTTATCAGTGGTCAAACCTGTGAATGGTGTTGTGGGAGGAGCACTGTATTCATCAGAATTTTGTGATAACCGGGACATTCCATCTGTGGGCCGTCCTGGATGACGGTGACATCATGAGTAATGTGTTCCCTGATGGTTTCTTGGTAATCCATCACATCCGTCCATTCTTTCTGTCCTTCTTTCCATCCATCCAACAAACACTTCCTGGCACTTAAGTTAGCACAAAACTGCAAGGGGGTATGGAGGTAATGATCAGAGATCCTGCCCTCAGAGACCTTAACATGGAAAATAGGAATCAAGACACTTAAGTACACGGATGAAAAGCTCAAGGAAAAATTGGGGTAGGGGGAAGAGTGGTATTTGAACCAACTTTTCTTTGAGAAATACGCAGGATCCCCATTTGTGGAGACGGTGCATTCTCCAGTAGGAGTGAAGGCCCTGAGGCTGGAAAGAGGTGGTTCTCTCCGAGCAATCACCAGTAGTCTCACTGGGCTGAGGTGAAGGCGAGGAGGGGGCAGTCAGGGGCATCTCCAGAAGCAGCAGCTCTTGAAAGTCAAGTCAAGGATTTGGGACTTGATTCCGTGGGCATCAAAGAATGCTTTCATGCCAGGTGTGGCCGGGGAAACTGGATGGCCCTCCCGTGACCCTGGATGCATACTGGGGGATTCTGAGACGTCTTCTACTTACCCGAGGCGAGGTGTGAGCTGAGAGATGGGGCAGTCTCACAGATGAGGGGTGCTGATTCAGCACGCCAGGCATAGGGAGAACCTCCTCCACCTCCTCCTTTCGTGGCTTCTTTCTTTTCAAACCTCTCCTTTTCAGTTTGTCTCGCTTTCATTGACAGTCTTCCCACTGTCTTCAGACAATCCTGTAAGACCTGTTCTCCCGCCTCACCTCTCCACCGTCTAGGAATCTGGGAGTCTGGAGAAGGATTCGGCCTCCCTGACCTCTTCTATCTTTGGAATCTTGGCTATAAATGGCTATAAATAAGGCCGTTGCTTAGTGCCACTATTGATGGTATTTGCAGCTGTCCCATGGGAGATGGGCTCAGATGAATAACCCATTTTCAAGAGGACCTGGCCATTAGGTGACAGCTATTTATGCTTTCTATCGACTAGGGCCAAACCTGACTGTCACTGACATTAAATTTTCATGCGCCGTGAAGCCGCCTTTCCTTATCGGGCTGTCTCTTTCCATTTGTTTGAAATATGCAACCAGGCTGGTCTAGGTTCTCAAAAAAAGATGCGCAGCGAAATCTTGAGGGAGTCCTATGTTGTGGCTGTGGGGATTTTCCAAAGGCTAAATGGCTTACCCAGAGTCACTGGGTCAGTTGGTAAGTGACGGAGCCGGAATTCAAACCGACCCCTGCCTAGAATCAAAGCCCGGGTCATTTCCACGAAACCATGCGTGTCTGATTTCTGCACCTGGAATGTCACTACGGGTTTTTATTTATTTATTTTGTCCCCTGATGTCTCGCCCACTTGGTGCTGGGTAGTTGATTGCATGTGCAATTTTTTAAAAAGCTCATTCATGCTGAGTTGTCCTCAGGGGCCACAGTGTGCCACCGTCTTCACACAGCTTCTTTCCCACACCCTCCTACGAGAAGAAACAAGGCCCTAAAATGTCAGGCAAGATCCCTTCGGGCTTTCTAATCTGATGCATTTGGTAGGTAGGTGGCTGAATTCTCTGGTATAGTTCTCAATGGAAAATCTTCCCTTCCCGAATTCCATTTCTCCATCCAGGGGATATCACCTGGCACGTGATGCCTATTTCCTAGTGGCCTTGACGTTGATGTTCAGTCACTTGCGCTGTCATCACATTCCCCTCTTCTCAAGTACTTAAACTGTGGATCAGGATCAGGGCTGGGGCCAGGAGAGAGAATGACTTTATCTCCACGGTTGTGGCAGCTCACAGAAGGACGAAGGTACCATGATTGAGAGCCTGCCCTTGGGAAGCAGGAGGCCTGGGCTGAAAGCCTCACTTCTTGGTCACTGCCGGACCTGAGGCCAATGGAGTCCGTGAATCTCAGTCCACTAATCTATAAAACGTAGATTTTTTTTCTGGAAAGGAGGTGGGGCATTGATTTTTCATATTCTCATACTGCTTTTGTCCGCTGCCATATGCTAAGACTTGGAGAGACAAGAAAGAGCAGTGCTGAGGCCCTCCTCGGGAGCATATATTGAGCGACCATGCTGCCCTATTCACTGTATAATCTCGATTATCTGAACATTAAGAGGTAACTGAAGTGCTGATGAGGTCCTCCCCCTTTCTCCCTCTAGAGATAATTACCCACGTCATCTCAATGTAGAGCATGATCTGATCATTCTCAACTCTGCCTGGGCATCAGAACTCTCTACAAAACATTGAAAAGGAAAAAAAAAAAAAAAAGGCAGCTGTGTAGGTCATTCAAACCTACTGAATCACTCTTCAAAGGTGGGATCTAGACATCTGGGATTTTTTTGTTTTTTGTTTTTTTTTTTAAAGATTTTATTTATTTATTTGACAGAGAGAGATCACAAGTAGGCAGAGAGGCAGGCAGAGAGAGAGAGAGAGGAAAGCAGGCTCTCCGCTCAGCAGAGAGCCCGATGCGGGACTCGATCCCAGGACCCTGGGATCATGACCTGAGCCGAAGGCAGCGGCTTAACCCACTGAGCCACCCAGGTGCCCCACATCTGGGTTTTTTTAAAAGTTTCCCAGGGATTCTGACAGACAGCGAGAACTGAGACTACTCCGCGTAAGCAACGATTCGGATGAATGTGGTGTGTGGATCATGGACAAAGCCCCATGGGTTTTTTTTTTTTTTCCTTGCCCTGAGACTAAGGTTCTCTCAGTCCTTGGCCTTTCTGCTCTTTCATAGAAAGCCCTGTGGTCACAATCATTTGCAAAGAGAGTCTCAAATGAGGAATTAGAGCATCTTTCCCAGTAATACTAGTCAAAGCTCCAAACCTGAATCCTAATCAGGACCCTGCAGAGAAAGATGACTGCTGGGATGGTACCTTCCTAAGCTAGTTCTCTGCTCTGTTGAAAGCTGTGGCTTTCTTTTGTGGGGCACTTCAAGGACCCCCTTCTAGAACCTGAGATGAACCCCAGTGTGCACTCTCTCCAAGGAGACACTCAGTTTTCTTGGCCTAACAGTGGGAGCTACAGACCAGCTGCAGCCCGAAATGGTCCCTGGCTCCACCATCTCTCCTGCTCTCCCTCAAGGTTCTCAGGGCGGGAGGCAGATCCCAGACCACAGCGTCCCGCACCATGGCAGGAAGGCTCCTCTCAAGATCCCCCATGACCCCATCAAAGCAAGTGCATAGGGGATGGGCTTACAGCTCTAAGTTCTCCAACGACACCCTCCTCTCAAACAAATCCTCTCACCACACTTTCCTCTCTTTTTATATCCTCCATCTGATAGAGCAGGGAATGTCTGGAAACCAGCTTTCTGATTTTCCCTTGAAATCCCCATTTTGCACATTTGTGTCACACTGAACTTGGTGCTTCTGCGGAAGCCCAGGCTTAGAAGCGGCCCCCTCTGTCACCCTGAGTTACCTGAATAGTGGCCGAAGGCTTAGACTATTGGGTCAGACAGGGCTGGTTTTGAGAGCTTAAGCAAGGGTTTTAACCTCTTCGGATTTCTGATTTCTCAGGAGCACGATGGGACTAGTCAGAGAAAGCAAGTGTGAAATTATAAGGATTCAGTGCAGCGAGTGCCTATAAAGGGTTTAGTGCCTGACACCCAGGAGGTGCTCCATGGTACTCATAACCTAACGCATTTCAGCTAAAACTCAGGCCACCATAGCTGGCTTCTTTAAAACTTAATTCTCGGGGGCCCCTGGGTGGCTCCATGAGTTAAAGCCTCTGCCTGCGGCTTAGGTCGTGATCCCAAGGTCCTAGGATCGAGCCCCACATCAGGCTGTCTGCTCAGCAGGGAGCCTGCTTCCCCTTCTCTCACTGCCTGCTTCTCTGCCTAATAAATAAATAAAATCTTTAGAAAAAAAAAATAGAAAAACTTCACTCTCGGACGGACAGGCAGCTGGAAAGGGGCCGCCTCGCCGCTGCTCCACAGAGATGCTCCTGGCTCAGCCGGTTCCTGGTGTAGAAGTCATCAGGGGAAGGTCTCATGGAGAACAGTTCACAAAAGCAGGGTCACTGGAGCTAACTGAATTAAGCAAGTTATCGGGCAGTAGAAAACGCAGTTAGATTAGCATCTACGAAGCAGATGGCCAAAACAAGATGATGAAATTAGCTTTATTATGTTTAGGGAAATTAATTTGTCACTTTATTTTTTTCTTTTGTTTTCTTTTTTTTTTCTCTAAAGATGTGATTTTGTTTCCAGTAAAAGCAATTTGTAAAGAAAGCTTATCCTTTAATGGAAAACAAAGGAGATGGTAGGACCTTGAAAAACCCTTGTATTCTAATTGTCTATTAATAGTAAATTATGTTGAATGTGGCCAAGAGAACAGAAATGCTGCCACCTATTGCTGCTGAAAGCTGACTCATGTTTCCAAGCACATGGAGGATCTAAAAAATGTTCCTAAGAAATCCTCAGACAACGGGCCATTGAGTATTAAATTCATTTTGGAGACTTTTTTTAACTCAACGAAAGCTCTTAGGATCTGGTGTTTTCTAACTTACCTTATTAATTACAGTGTCCCCCATCACTTTTGATCTGGTTAATTTGGGGGAGCCTCAGGCACTTTGATTCCTTCTCTTCAAGGTGAGGAAGAATCAAATGCAAAATCTTCAGGAACAAATGGGATCTTTTGAGATTGGGCTCCGGGTTGTTAACTGGGAGATTCTTATTCTTGGGGGCACAAATAGTTCTTTTCATGGCTCTTTTGAAAGGATCAAAGCCAAACCTGGAGTTTTGAATGGTCTCTCCTTTGTGAAGCCCTTTTATCCTTCGCAGTTACTAATGAGCATTCCAGAAAGCCTCACCCCCACTAGAAGAGCTTCTGGTACCGGGTCACTAGAGCATAGACTTTACACATATATCCGTGTGTGTTGCGTATGTGTGTGTATACAAGTGAATGCTGTTTCTGAAGTTTTGTCACCTCACATTGAACGTCAGGCAAGGCATTCTGCCCTTGAGAATGGCCCAATCCACATACCCCCCAGGGGGCATGCATGTAAGAGCTCAGTGTTCAGACCCTGCCTCATGCTATCATCTGTTGTGGGGCTTTGCGTTTTGTCTTCGCAAGGGGACTTGTCATTTTACACTAGACTGAAATTGTCAGAGAAGGTGTGAAGATAGTGCAGAGAGCTCCCATTCTGTCCACATCCGATTTCTCCTCCCGTTCACAACTTCTGCTGTGGTACGTTTGCCGCAGTTAATGAACCCATACTTAAAAATTATCGTGAAGTGTATGCTTTACTCAGATCTCCTTAGGTTTCATTTTGTTTTAAATCTAAGGAGCTTTGTTGCAGGATCCCGTCCAGGATGCCTCCTTAGGTTTAGGTATCCTATCTCCTCAGGTTCCTCTTGGCTGTGGCAGTTTCTCAAACGTCCCTGGTTTTGATGCTTTTGACAGTTGTGCAGAGTACTGGTCAGGTGTTTTGTAGAATGCTCCCCCTCCCCCTACGGAGATTTGTCTCATGCTTTTCTCATAAGTAGACCTGGCCTCTGGGAACTGGAGAGAAGAACCACAGAAGTAGAGCGCCATTTGCCAGAGGGGCACCTGCCATCCACAGGACTTAGCCCTGGTGAGGCTCCTCCGGACCATCTGGATGAAGTGGAGATGGGGTTCAGTCCTATAACGTTACTCCTTGCCCCCTTTCCATACCATTCTCCACACAGCCAGCATGAAGCAGCGGCCATTCACACTCCACTTCCCTGAGAACTGAATATCTATATACATGACTTGGAATTCTTTTTGCATGGGAGATTTCTTTATTCTCCCCATTTATTTATTTATTCAGTCACTTAACTTATACCAGTATGGGCTCATGGATATTCGTTTCATGCTTTGGGTCTTAATCCAGTCCTACTTTGTTGCTCATGTTGTTGTAGCTATGGCCACAGGGAGCTCTTTCAGTTAGCTCCTCTGTTTCTTTGGCACACTCCCATCACCATGTTTTGGTGGGGGCACACGTCCTTCCTGTCTGGCACTGTAAGTACTCCAGACCAGTCTGGAATATTTCCTGTCTCAGTCCAAGAATCAGCAGTTTCTCTGGGGATCCCTGGTTCCTTATATTGGAGAATGGTCTTAGAAACCAAGATATGGGCACTGAGTGTGCTTGTTGCTACTAGGGTGTCGTTGTTTTTAGACCTTTTCAGTCGGAAGAACAAAGAAATAAATGTATGTGTACTAATCCATGCATATAGACATAGCTACAAATATTATATCGAGATAAACTAAACATCAGTTTGTACTTATGTACTATAGAGATCAGTATATAGTTTATACAAATAAACTATTCTGTCATTTAGTTTATAAACTTCCCTTATAATTTATTTTATTTTATTTTATTTTTTTAAAAGATTTTATTTATTTATTTGACAGAGAGAGAGAGGTCACAAGTAGGCAGAGAGGCAGGCAGAGAGAGAGGAGGAAGCAGGCTCCCTGCCTAGCAGAGAACCCGATGCGGGTCTCCATCCCAGGACCCTGGGATCATGACCTGAGCTGAAGGCAGAGGCTTTAACCCACTGAGCCACCCAGGCACCCTTCCCTTATAATTTATATAGTGTTTCCAACTCTGGTCAATTACCACACGGATCATTCCGGCCTTCCCACCCCCCTCTCCTTGCTTGCCTATAACCCCAACTCCAACAGTGAGAAACCTTTGTGAAGCCTGTTAAACACACCTGTGTCAGGACCCATGTCCCGAGTTTAATTTAGATGCTCACCTGGGACCTGGGCATCTGTATTTTAACAAGCTAGACAGGTTGAATAACCCCATTATGGGCTCACGGTGCCATGTACTCATCTTGATAGCAATTGTCACAATTGTCCTCTGACATCTTTTTATGTCTTTATTTGACATCCTTCTACGATTCATGTCTGTCACTCCCTCAAAACAGTAAGTTGCATGTCTGTTAGGCTCACTGCTCTATATCCCCCAGAAAGGGTGCATAGGGCATAGGCACTATAAGTACTTGCTAGATCAGTGAATGAAATGATACACAGCAATAATGAGGAAGAGGAAAATAAATATTTATAGACCCCATGCTCCATTCCCGTGCTTTCTGGGTGCTTCTGAAATATTGTCCAGCTTGGGGATCTGAATCCACTCTGACCAAGGACAGAATCCAAGCGCTTTATGTTATGGAGATCCTACCATAGGAAGCCCCTTGTTTCCTGCTTTGCATGTCAGCCAGAGCTGCCACCGGCCCTGCTGGAGCTGTGTGGGTGGCCCAGGAGGAGGCCAGAGAGGGAGAAATGGCAGCACCCATTTAGAGTCTCACCAAGGCCCCATTAGGAAATTGACTCCAATTTGGTTTGGGGAGAGCTGTGTTTTTTCCTCCCTTTTCATGCTCACAATGAAGGTGACATTGATTTACAATTCAGTGGGTTGGAGCAGGGAAGGGAGGCTTCTATGGGTGGAAAAGATCAATTAAATGATTATCCCAGCTGCCACACACTAATGCCTTTCTTACTGAGTTTCAGAATCAGGAAGCAGAAGGCCACAGCATTTAGCCTTTTACAGGAAATCTAATTGCCAACTTTGTGATGCCAAGTTTTATTAGATTGGGAAAAGTCAGTCTCAGCGGCTGGCAGTTTCAGGCATTACAGAAAGCCTCCCACTGGCCACCTGGATTCAAAATGACCTTCTTTGCTTCCTTTGTGGGTGCTTTCACTGAGGTTTTATGAATATAACATTAAAAAAAAAAAGACTTATTTATTTGTTTTAGAGAGAAAGAGCAGGAGTAGGGAAAGGGAGTCACAGGGAAAGGGAGAAAGAATCCCAAGCAGACTCTATACTGAGTGCAGAGCCCAACCTGGGACTTGATCTGAGGACACTGAGATCATGACCTGAGCTGAAACAGGAATCAGGTGCTTAACCGACTGCAGTGCCCAGGTGCCCCTGAACATAACACTTTTGCAGTGTATCTCTTTCTGTGATCTTTATCTGGGCTCTAGGAGCTGGGACTGAAAGACTGACCAGCAGTCAGAATTATATATTGGTGACAGCAGTCACCAGTGCCCAGGGGTAGGCACTGGGCTCATGGCTGGGACTTCTAACACTGAGCAAAACCAGAGATCCTTGCTGTCGATAAAGCCCCTCACCTGGAATGTTCTTCCCCTAGATCAGTGGGTCCCAAGGTGTAGTGTGTACAAGAATCATTCAGGAAGGTTGTTCAAACCCGGACTGCTGGGCTCACCCCCTCAGAGTTTTGGATTCAGGCGATCTGGAGTGAGTCCTGAGCATCTGAATGTCTAACAGGTCCCCATGTGTTGCTGCTCCTGCTCTGGGAGAACCACTGCCCTTCATGTTTGCATGGTGGTCTTCTTCTTACCAGTTAGGTCTCTATTTAAATGTCACCTCCTTAGAGAGGCCATTCCTGATGGCTCTACCATAGCATCCTTCCAGCCCTTGCCACACATTCTCTACTGCATTTTCTTTATAGTATTCGTCATTCTCTTGTATTAGCTGGCTTGTGAATTTATTGCCATTTTGTCTCTCTCTCCCACCCCTCGACCTCCATAGAATTAAAGCCACAGGACAGCACTTTCTTATATACCGTTCAGTCCTCCAAATCTAGAAAAGTACCTGCTACAGAGTACTTCTAGCTCAGTAAATGCTTCAATGAATGAAATCCTCACAAGCATAGTGAGTGTTATGGAGAGGCCAAGGATGCCGGGGGAGGATGGAACAGGTAGACCTCAGGTGGGGCAAGGACATTCCACTGCCTCCTACCCAGAGCAGTTTCTGGGTGTGGCGGTAACACCTATTTCACACACTGCACACCAGTGTTTTTCTTGCAAGGTTATAGGCCGTGGGATTTGTTGGGAGATCACGGGAGTCCGCTTTGGATTTAATTGTTCCATAGTCTTTCTATGGTCCTGTCCACAAAAAAGGCCACCTCAAGAGCAGACCAGAATTCCCTCAGGCAGGCAACCAGCCCTTCCTTGTACAAACCAGTCCGCTAAGTTGCCAGGTCCCAATCACCGGGCTTAGCAGGAAGCAAGGCCAGAAATGGGCTGCTTCTAGTGATCTCCTTCTTGTGTCTACACTTGTCCACTCATTGAGATCTGGAACCCACGGCTGTGCGGGTGACCAGATAGCCTTTTCAAAAGCTCAGTGAGGTTGAGTAAAGGCTCACACTCTCTTGCTTTGCAGGAGTAAGACTTTGGGGTGGAAACATGCAGCGTCTTCTCCTTCATCAGGCTTTCAGAGAAACAGGAGGACAGACACTCTTGTTCCTCCCAGAGAAATTGTCAGGCAAAAGATGAGCCATGTGTCGGCACCACGCACAGACAGAGTTTGTCCAAACCCCACTTGAGAAGATGAAAGCATATCGGGTCTCTGCCTCTGTGTGGCCCCAGCAGCCACTGCCTGGCTGAAGGGAGGACTGTGCAGCCCCACGGGCTCGAGCTTTCTTCCTCGGCCTTTGCCAAGCACGGGCAAGCGGGGAGCGATCCCCCAGGTTTGTTTGCCTGGTACAGCCAAAGGAACCGTGATTTATTTCTCTCAAGCGTGTCATGAAAATGTAAGCACAGAGAGTCAGGTTATTTTGGAGGGCGAGGAGAATTGGGTGGGGGAAAATCCCAGCACTCTACAGTCAGGGCCGAGGGCCAGAGGGCGGCCCAGCAGGCCGGGGTAACATAAGCTGCCGCTATTCAGGAGGTGGCCTGTGTAAGAAAATCTGACCGCAGCGGGAGCGTGACTTCAGCTAAAATTAACCTTCGAGGCTTCACACGCCTCCACAGTGCTTTGAACTAACTAGACGCCCGGAGAGGGTGCTGGCTGGTGGCTCCCCAGACTGCGCGCCCGAGGGTCGAGCCATGCCTATAAGCATCAACTTGTGGGTTCCTGCCCGGGGCCAGAGTCGGGACTCCTGCGACCATTACAAAGCAGTAAGGAACCTGGATGGGCGCTGGCGGAGTCTCTGGGGAGGGGTGATGAAGTTTGTTTGAATCAGGCTGGTGGAGACAGATGGTTGTAGGTTGTTTTCTCAGCTAGGTAGGAGCACAAGGGCTCCGTGGGGGGCTTTTCAATTGTGGAATGCTTCCCTGAGCTCCCTGCAGTTAGAGCAGGTAGAGAGGATTTGTCTGGAAGTTGTTGCTGGCCTTAAAAAATACAGTTGCATAAGCCAACAGGTGTGGTGTATTTTCTCAACTGTGAGCCTCAGCAGGTGCAAATGGGGAGAAAAAGATTGACCTCTGTTAAGGGTTTGCATAGATTACCAGCGTATTCTAGAGGGCGGTACTGTAGAAAGGATTTATTCTGGGGCTATGTGAAGTCCCTTCTCATCCTATGAGGCCTAGGAAGGGCGCTGCTGACCTCTCCCATCCCTGGCCAGGGCTACCCTCATGGGACTTTCCAGCTAGCTAGCGGCTGCCTCTGTGCCTTGCCTCTCACTGTGGGGAATCGGTGTGAGAGCTTGCCACACAGAGCCAAAAGGCAAGATTTTTTTCCCGTTAGGCTCTTTCTCCTTCAGCCCTGGGGTCTGTGTGACACTGGTACTGGTGGCAGTCCAGATGCTCATGGTGGAGTGGCTCTCTGGTTCTACAAGCAAAACGGTCACTGTGATGTGGTTGCTTAGTTTGCAAAAAGCAAGGTAGCTTATCTTCCCGCCCTGCCCCTACCCCGACGTCGTAGGCACCATTCATGTTATAAGGTTTCGGAAGGGCTCATATTTCCAGGCGGAATGTGCGTCTCCTCTTTGCTTAATGATTGCCGCGTAGAACCAACTCTGGAGTGGTTCACTGTTAAACGCATACGCCCCCAGAACATTTGCTTAGGTGAGCAGGTGTTCTGTGTTGCCCTTTCCTGCAAAAATATGCTCAGTGTATGAATGGCATAAATGATGTAGGCCAACTCACTGTGCAGTCTACCTTTAGATGCAGTTTTGAGGCCATTTTCCAGGTGAACCCAGCGACTGAGCTCTCTGAATATTTTCATCCTCCTGTTGTCTCCTTCCTCCGTCGTGTTGGCTCGTTTAAAGGTGGAAGGCGGCTGGGGTTCTGGACGCTGGTGTGTCTTTTGCTTTAGGTGTCTAACGCTACCCAGGCGAAGCGCGATTAATGGGGAAGTCTTTGGATTATTACTATTTTTTAGTAATAATCCAGGATCTAGACTCCCTGCCCTGTGGAGGAGATTCCTTTTGAGGTAGGATGTTAAAAATAGACGTTTCAGTAGAGGAAGCTACGGTCTGTGGTTCTGCGCTTTGATGAACACATCTCATAGACTTCCCGGGGATTTCTGTCTCCTGCCGGACCTGGAGAGACACCGACCTCCAATTTCTATTTTCCCTGGAAGAGAAGGCTCTCCAGTTTGGTCCTAGAACTTCCTCCCTGTCCTGGCTGTCCAGTGACTTGGCGTTGTTTTCATAACTGCCGTGGGACCCCCAGGATGGCTGGGCTGAGTTTGAGTACCTGGGCTGCAGTGCTGATGCTAAATTTTGTCCAGCTGAGGTCTCCCCTTCCCCATCTGTAAAATGGGAACAACGTGGCATGGCTCCGGGATGTCTGTGAAAGAGATTCACCGTTTGTGAGCACTGCGGACAGGAGCCCGGGGGCCCTGCTGTAGTCATGAGGACTTCATTCATCTTGAGATGAATCAGTCGGGGCTTTCTTCCCGGACCTTATAGAATAAATAGTATCTTTGTGCTCTGGGCCAGGTTGTCCCTTGGGGTAGGGGAGATGCCCTTCTTTCCTGGCCAGCTTGGTATCTGATAGTCTTGCTAGTAAAGGCCTACTATAAAAATACAAAACACAAGAAACCTGACGTGCCCCAGGCCTGAGTGCTCAGACACCTGGGCTTGGAGAAGGGCCCAAGGCATAACGGCCATGTCTACCGTGGCCAAGTGTCTTGGCCATGCAGTTGCTGAGAAGGGAAAGAGCAGGGTAATGTCAGCCACTGCTGGGAACTGCCGACCTCCAGATATTTGAAAGCCTGGGTGTCTTTCTCACAAATGGCACAGCACTGTCTTGGCCAGCACCCTGCCCAGTGAGACGTAGCTCTGACCATCAGTGAGGATGTCAGACCTTCTCAGGCTCTCCTGGGCCTGGTGACTTTGAGTACTTGGGCCTTCTTTGTCCTTTGAGTACCTGTGTGTATACTCACAGGTGCATCATTTTTTTTTTTCCTCCTTTGATCCTTAGTCTATTTTTTATTATTTTTTTTAAGATTTTATTTATTTATTTGACAGAGTTCACAAGTAGGCAGAGAGGCAAGGGTGGGGGGAGCAGGCTCCCTGCTTAGCAGAGAGCCGGATGTGAGGCTCGATCCCAGCTCCTGGGATCATGACCTGAGCTGAAGGCAGAGGCTTTAACTCACTGAGCCACCTAGGTGCCCCCTTAGTCTAAGTTTACACTAGGTACTATGATTTTCTCCCTTTTACAGATAAGGAAACTGAGCTTGAACTTAAGCGACTTACCTGGATCTGCATACGTTAAGAGGTGAAGCCAGGGTGTTAAGAGATCAGCTGAGGCCTAGTAAGCATCTGAATGGCTTATTTGAGCAACAACAGAAAAATCGATTACAATCAGACTGTATCCAATCTAGCAGATGGAAAGGGTCCCACAGGAGCTTAACAAAGTGACTTCTATAGGCTGACAGGAGTGGGATCAAGGAAGTTGATCAGGCAGATTACCCAACTAGTGCTGATCAGGTGATTCCTGACTGGCTGGTTTAAGATGCCTCTTCTGGGAGAGGCAAAATTGTACTTAAGTCCCAGTTTGGTGATGCGGGGCTTAGCATAAGCGACTCCATTTTGGGTCCATTGTCTTGTTTTCAACAAGAGTTTGATCTGACATCTCACTTGCAACCACTGTACAACATTTTCTCCTTGGTATAGAGACATTCTTGGAAGTTATCTTTTTTTATTTTATTTTATTTTATTTATTTATTTGACAGAGATCACAAGTAGACAGAGAGGCAGGCAGAGAGAATGGAGGAAGCAGGCTCCCTGTAGAGCAGAGAGCCCGGTGCGGGGATCGATCCCAGGACTCTGGGATCATAACCTGAGCTGAAGGCAGAGGCTTTAACCCCTGAGCCACCCAGGCACCCCTCTTTGAAGTTATCGTTAATGTGTTAACCATAAACCTGCCTGGCAGCAGGGGCGGGGGAGAATAAGGAGACCTGCTCCATTTACTTCCCAGGACCCCTATCCAAGGTGTTCCACCTCCCTCTTTTTCTAGGTGAAACTAAAGGAGGACCCCACCACCTTGCTTTCTGCTCTGCCTTCAATCACAGCCCCTCCCGCAGGAAAGGGGACAGCTCATACCTCATGCACCGGGGTTCCTCCCTGGATGGCCTCTCCCAGATAAATCAGGCTGCTCTGTAATCTCAAGAAACCTGACCCGGGGTTAATCCTTAAACTGTCACCCACGACTCAGGCTTCCTGCGCAAGGGGGCATCCTTAAATAATCAACAAGCGTGCACATGGTTTGCACTGGGTGTTGTGAATTTTAATAAGCAGTCTACAGGTTAAATAGCCACCCACCCACAGTGGTCCAGGATTGGCCCTAAGAAACCCAAATGAAAACAACAAACCTTTTTACCATTACCAAAAAAAAAAAAGGCACTCTCTCTCAAGTTTGCGAGAGTGATTACATTAACTCACTTCCATCTCTGGCCTTTAAAGCACTGAGGACCCCACTGGAGATGTAAATGTTAGCTGGGAGTGGTGACTCTCACCTTGGCAAAGCTGCAGGCCTGGCACCTAGCAAGCCTGATGGAAGGGGAGTCACATGAGTTTTGAGCACCTGGGTCAGGCTGAGGACCTGGTCAGGCTCGCTGTCTGGGAAGGGGGAGAGGGAGACCACTGTGAGCAGGGCCAGGTGGGGGTGGGGGTAGGGCGAGGATGGAGTCAGTGTGGGGGGCCCAGGAGGAGCTAGGTAGCTGTGCAGCACCACCTTCACCGAAACCCAGGAGGCATGTGCTGGAAGAGGGACCAGGCAGCCCAGAGAGCCTTTCAGGGGTGTTCCTGGAGCAGCTGCCCCAGGGCCAGTTCCCCGTGAGGTGCTGCAAAGGGACACCATGACCTCACCACTTACCCACTTGGCCCTGTGGACAAACCTCCTCACTCTCTTTCCCGGGGAGTAACCTAACCTTGGCTGCAGCTCGCTCTGCCCCGTCCCTTCACCCCCTGGGAGACAGGACTTGGCACTTCTTGGCCTTCCTCGGAACGATTCCACTTGCCCTAGAAAGCACCGGTAAGAGTATAGATTTTATTGAAGATTTCAGGGGGAAGCTTTTTGATTGTGTACAGCTGCATGAAATGCCTCCAGACTTTTGCCTCCCACGGCATCGTCCTCCTCCCACGCCACAGCCTCTCTTCTTCCCAGCGTCCTGGGTTCCAAATCTCTCTTAAACCCTCCTTGAATTCACTTTTTCTGTGCAAAGCATTTCAGCTCAGTCTCCTGTGGCTCATTATTCTGCATAACAGAGAAACCTCCTGGGTGGGGGAGAGGAGTAAGTAAGGGCATTTTCCCCAAGTCTCACCTGTGTATGGCCAGTGGCATTTTTAATGGTTGAGTTTTCCAAGGGAAAAATCCTGCTGCGCACTGGGGTACCTCCTGCGGCCAAGGCTGACTTAAATCTACCAACCTGTCCTCTCTGAATCCAGCTGGGAAAGATGGACTATAGTACACCATTATATACTGTTTCCCTTCTACAGATCTTATAGAGGTAAAGAACCGCAAGACCATAAACAACAGCAAAATGTCATAAAATAGGAAGTGATGAGTTTTGAGTAGTACCACCTTTAGGAAATTTAATTGTTTTATATAATTTTTCAAAAACCTCTATAGTTCTGGAAAGCCCCGGTGACTCTGTAATGACATGAAGCTGAGCATTGCTAGCTTTGCAGCTGCAGACGAGTGGGGGATAGATAAAGGGTTGCAAGGAAGTTCTTGGGGTTGGGAGAAATGTTTGTGACCTTGATGGTAGCGATGGTTTCGTGGGTGTCTGTAGGTTAGAACACATCCAGTTGCACAGTATATGCAGGTCGTGGTACGTCAATTAAATCTCAGTGAAGTTGGAAAGGAATTTTAATTAAACAATTTTAAATGTTTTTCAGACTGCTCAGCTTTCCAGGTTTAGCTGAAAGATACACGAGAGTTACATTTTTGCTTCATGCATTTTCTTTAAGTTATGGGGTCATGAATGATTTGCCTAGACATTTATTTTTAGGAACATACAGTGCCATATATTTAGGGCTGGGGATAATATAAAAATAATTCAATTTCAATCGGCCTCATTTCCACTATAAATTTAGGATTGTATCAGATCACTACAGATTCTTTTTATCACCGATTCTGTCATTGTAATGGTGGATAAAGTAGTCTTTAGGGATTCAGGATCACCCCATAAAAGAACACTGGAGAGAGACTAGGAATATCTAATCCCGGAGATCATATTAATCCTTTCAGAGAATATTTTGAGTAATTTTAAGTCGGCTTGGTAATGCAAAGTTGAACACCTAAAAAATTGCCCAAAGATGAAAACCCAGTCTTTGACTAATATTTTATTCTTTGATTTATTTAAACCAAGCAAAACTAGCTCGCCCATTCTGCACCCATCTCCAATCTCTAGCAAACACCAATCCGTTCCTTCGATGAGCTTGTTTAAGATTACACTTAGAGGAGAGGGAGATGATCTGGTATTTGTCCTTCTGTCTGACTTATTTTACTTAGCATAATGTCCTTGAGGTCTGTCCGTGTTGTAACTAATGGCAAGATTTCATTCTTTTTTGTTGCTGAACAGTACTTCTGTGTGTGTATCACTGTTTCTTTATCTGTTTATCCGTTGATGGACACTTAGCTTGTTTCTGTATCTTGCCTATTATAATTAATGCTGACGTGAACATAGGAGTGCAGGCATCCTTTCAAGTTAGTGTTTTTATTTCTTTCAGATAAATACCCAGATGTGGAATTGCTGGATCAGGTGGTAATTCTATTTTTAATATTTTGAGGAAACCCCATGCTGCTTTCCACAGTGGCTGCACCAGCTGGCATTCCCACCAACAGTACATAGCTGTTCCCTTTCCTCCGCATCCTCACCAGCACATAGTATTTCTTGCATTTTGCTAAAAGCTATCCTAACAGGTCAGAGGTGAACTCTCAGTGTGATTGTGATTTGCATTTCCCTGTTAGTGAATGGTGATAAGAATCATTTCAAGTACCTGTTGGCCATCTGTGTGTCATCTTTGGGAAAAAAGGTCTCTTCAGATCTTCTGCCTTGTATTTAATTAGATTCATTTTTCTTTCTTATTGAGTTTTATGAGTTCTTAAGAGATTTTGGATATTAGTCCCTTATGAGATATGTGATTTGTAAGCAAAATTTGTATTTTGTAAGCAAAAATTTTCCCCCATTTGGTAAGCTGCCTTTTTGTTGATGGTTTCCTTTGTGCAGAAGCCTTTTAGTTTAATGTAGTCTACTTGTTTATTTCCTTTTTTTCTTTTATTTTTCTTTTATTTATTTATTTGACAGACAGAGATCACAAGTAGGCAGAGAGGCAGGCAGAGAGAGAGAGGAAGGGAAGCAGGCTCCCTGCTGAGCAGAGACCCTGATGTGGGGCTCAATCCCAGGACCCTGGGATCATGACCTGAGCCGAAGGCAGAGGCTTAACCCACTGAGACACCCAGGCACCCCGTTGTTTATTTTCTTATTGAGGTGTAATTCACATACAATATTAGTTTCAGGTGAACAACATAGTGATTCAGTGTTTGTATACATTGCAAAATGATCACCGCAGTAAGTCTGGTGATCATACAGTCTGGATACCATACAAAGTTAATACGCTATTATTGGCCGTATTCCTCACAATGTACCTTACATCTCGTGACTTAAGTGCAAGTTGGTATTTCTTGATCCTTCTTCACCTGTCTACCCCCTTTTCCCTTACCTCTGGCAACCACCAATCCATGAGTCTGTGTTTGTGTTTGCTTTTGTTGCCTTTGCTTTTGGTGTCGGAGTCAAGAATCATTGCCAAGACTTACGGCAAGGAGACCTTCTCCTTGTTTTCTCCTAGGACTTTTATGGTTTCAGGTCTTATGTTCAAGTCTTTAATCCATTTTGAGGTACTTTTTGTGTCTGTTGTGACAGTGGTCTAGTTTCCTCCTTTTTCTTGTGGCTGTCAAATGTCTATTTTTATGCCAATACCACACATTTTGATTACTCTAGCTTTGTGATGTAGTTTGAAACCAGACTGTGTGATGGCTCTAGCTTTGTTCTTTCTCGAGAGTGCTTTGGCTCTTCAGGGCCTAGTGTGGTTCCATACAAATTTTAGCATTGTTCTAGTTCTGTGAAAATGTCCTTTGAATTTTGATAGTAATTGCACGGAATGTGTATATTGCTTTGGGTAGTATGGACATTTTAACCATATCTTCTCAATCCATGAGCATGGAATATCTTTCCATTGGTGTCTTTTTCTTTCTTTCCTTTTTTTTTTAAGATTTTATTTATTTATTTGACAGAGATCACAAGTAGGCAGAGAGGCAGACAGAGTTAGGGGGTGGGAAGCAAGCTCCCTGCTGAGCAGAGAGCCCAATGCGGGGCTTGATCCCAGGACTCTGAGATCATGACCTGAGCTGAAGGCAGAGGCTTAACCCACTGAGGCACCCAGGCGCCCCACCATTTGTGTCTTTTTCAATTATTTAAGATTTTATTTATTTATTTTAGAGCACAAGGGGTAAGGGAAGAGCAGATGGGGAAGAAAAAGGCGGGGGAATCTCAAGCAGACACCATGCCAAGCAAGAAACCCTATTTCAGGCTGGGTCCCACGACCTGGGATCATGACCTGAGCCAAAACCAAGAGTCCAGTACTTAACCGACTGAGCCACCCAGGCACCCCACTTTATCCATGTTTTTCATTAATGTCTTGTAGTTTCCAGTATACACATCTTTTCACCTTGGTGGTCAAATTTATTCCTAAGTATTTTATTGTTTTTGATGCAATCGTAAATGGTACTGTTTTCCTAATTTCTCTTTCTTCTATTTCCTTATGAATAAAGGCTATTTTTAACAACCAACTTGCAAATTCCCCTAAAATTGAGTCATCAACTCTCCTGAGCCTTTATGAGTCTACTGTAGTGGACCGTCAGGTGTTTTGTGTCTGTGTGTGTGTATTTGTATCTTGTTAGATAGCACTTACATGCCTCCGTTAAGTGGGTCCTGCTCCTATGCTCCTGGAAACTCTCTCAGCAGAATGTCCCCCACCAGTTCCCGTCCTGTGCCTTGCGCTCTGTCTGGTCTAAAAGCTACAGGAAACACCATGGTGATTTCATGGACTTTATAATCTAGGCAGTGAAGGGGAACAGATCCATTCATCCATTGTGCCTATCCATCTGTCCATTCATCTCTCTGTATACTCACTCACCTATCTTTCTCCCGCCCACCCACCCATATGTCCACCCATCTGAACGTCCACCAGTCCGTCCCTTCATTTTGCTTCCGTTCACCCACCCATTAAGTCAATACGTGCCTGTTTACGAAACCCCTGTGGTGTGTCGGGCATTGTGCAAGTGTTCCCAAGATGTATAAAACTTGTGCTTGACTCTGGGGACGCTGGGACTGGAGACAGGTGAATCGATTGTTATAAAAGCCACCATAAAAAGCATGTGCAAAGTGGTTTTGGTCCAAGAAGAAGGAACCAGTAACTCCATGTTTAGGGTGAAAAGTGGGTTGGGAATGGCTTTATAGGGACTGACCCTGGGTCTGGGTTTTAGGATCCTGAATAGGCATTTGCCAGGCAGTGGGGGAGTGACAGCGCCATGCGCGGAGAGGACTATGTGTGCATTGAGTGTAGGGTTTGGAGAGCCGGCGTATGAGACTTTTGAAGTGTGAGGACCCCAGAATTGTCAAGAAGGGGCAGAAGGTTGGCAGGCAGTTTTCCTTTCTAGGAGAAGGGATCATCCTACTAAGTAGGGGGGATGAGGGGATGAGGGAGGACATGCCCAACCAACAAAACCCAACCCACCAGCAGGGACTGAAGGTTAGCATGGCCTGGAGCCTGTGGTGTGAGCCGTGGACCAGAGGTGTTTGTAGCTGGGGTCGTGGAGACAAGCCAGGAAAGGAAACAAATGTTTAAAGGCAGCTCCTGTGTACCAGGCCCTGTGCTAAGCGTGTTAGAAACCGGTCTCTTCTCACAATAGATACAACAGTCCCTACCATGAGTAACAGGTGAAGTGTCCATCTTCCAGAAGTGGAAGCTGAGGCTTGGAGAGAGGTGACTTGCCCGTGGTCATGGAGCCTCCGTGGGCTCTGTGTCCAAACACATGTGGGGTTTTTGAGGTCCCCTCTCTACGTACTATCCTCTCAGGCCTATGAAGAGGAAATGGAAGCATGAGAGGTCACACAGGATTCTGCGGTCTTGGTTGGGCCTGGTGGGGCCAAAGTCCTGGGAGGCCTCTGCCTGTTGAGTGGAGCTGAGGCCTTTGGGCTGGTTTGGGGGTCCGGGAGGCACCATCTCTGATACCCTTTACCTGTAGTCTACAGCTGAGGGGACTGTGGACGTTGGGAGGGTGGATAAAGGCTACTACAGAAAAAGTCCATTTATGAACAGAGTGGAGAGAGGCCCAAATCCTCACTGAGGTGGTCGTTAGCCCCTCAGGGGTGGTTGCCCTGCCAGGCATCTCTGAACAGTTGTTGTGGTGTTTGGGAGGTTTTCTGTCAAAAAGGGTGTTTGTGGCAGCCGCCCCAACCTCCTGGAAGGGCCTGAGTCCCCTCATAGCTACCGCAGAAGAATATGTGTGGTTAGTAATAAGCATAGGAAGGGGGAGAAAATACTAGAGAACTTTCTGGTGGAGTTCGACCCTGGGCTGTCTCAGAGCTACCAGGCTCATGGTTGAGCGTGGTTCTGATCTTGCTCCTGGGGCTGCCCCGGGTGAGAGGAAGTACCTTAGAGGGGACCCCACCAGGCTCTGACACGCCCAGTAAGCATTCCAGTCTTGTTCCTTGTGTGGCCTCATCTGACTTTCCAGGGAGGCCCAGGAGAGACTGGAATACACATTTTGCTGTTGTGAGCTGCGATAGCTGTGGGCAAGGCTTCCTGGGTCAACTGGGGTGTCCCTTACTATTAGCTGTGTGAGCTCACCTTCTAGAGCTTCTGTTTTCCAGTATATGATGGGGAGATGATCATTCACTGAGTCAATAAATAGTAAGCACCTATTGCATGCAAGGCACTCTGCTAGATGTTTGGGGGAAATGTGGTGAGTAACACAGAATTTCTGTCCTCTGGGAGCCGCTCCTCCAGCGGGGAGAGAGTGTTGATGAGATCACAGGTGTGGGACACTTGGCACCCAGGAGGCCCTCAACAGAAACAGGCACCCCCTCGTAGTACGGGGTCTGATCAGGTGAGGAAGTGAGGGGTATGTGCTCTGTGTCCCGTAAAGTACCGTGCAGAGCAGCTCTGGTTCCAAGAGAACAGAGTGGCAAGCAAGGGAATCCTAGGCCTTATGTCATGGAGTGGGATAAGCAGAAACCCACGTGCTCCTCCTTGAGATCTCCCCATTCCCTTCCAGCAGGTTCACCAGCCTCGTTTACTTTTCTGAAGCCACCCTTTCAAAACCTCTGGAGCCAGTGTGTGTACTCACCTGCAGCTTCCCGTGCTCCTGACAGACAATGCCACCATTGTATTGCCGTGGGGCTGTTCTCAGGCCTTTCCCTTGGGACTGCTACACAGGGTCCGCTACACAGGGTCCCGGGCCAGCCTTGCCCTCCTCCAGACTGGAAGAACCAGGGGCACCTTACTCCTGAGCATTTCCCGATTCAGAGAGAGTCACGCAATGGTAACATGTTACATTGGCATTTCAATTTTTACGGTCGTGATGCTGCTGTGACACCATGTTTGCTTTGTGCTGGGGTGACATGGGAAAGCGTCAGCTCTCCCCTCTGAGATCTGCGGGTCCTGAGTGACAAGCAGCCAACTCTGTTCCCAGGGGCAGGAGAGTGTGACACTGTAATGGCTATGATGGGGTAAGCCTTGCTCTTTCCCCACATTGCCAACACACGTGACCTTCTGTGGAGTGTGGTTCCTGTGGGGGCCTCTCCATAGAAGCCTGGCGTTTCTAGGAGCCAGAGTCACTGCTTTAAAACCCTGCATCCATTTCCTGGGACTTGGGGGGATTTCAGCTCATGGAACCTCCCCTTTCTCTTTCTCATCTGTAGAGCGAGGGCAATGAGATCTGCCACGAGAGTAAGTGGGGCATGAAAGGAATTATTGTTTGCAAAACTCCCATTGTAGGTGACCATCTTCATGCTAATTAGAATCATGACCAACATACCGTGTGCCAGGCACGGTGAGATTGTCTCCTTTCAACCTCAGAATAACCTGAATCGGTGGTTGATTCTTTTTACAGATAAGGAAATTTAGCTCAGATGGTTTAAGTATTTTGCCCAGGAGAACTCTGCCAGGAAGTGATCGAGGCAGGGTTGGAACAAAAATGGTCTGATTCTAGAAGGCTTTCTTTTACTTGACTCCTTGTAGACCTTTGACGGATGGGAGTTCTTATCCTCCGCAAGCCTACAGCATGAGCAGGACCCAGCATGGGTGGGGGCTCAGACAGCATCGGCCTAATGCGTCAAGGTTTGCATGTGGCTCAGAAGCAATTTATCTTGACTTGATATTCAGAGTTCAAGTAGGAGTAAGGATGGTGCCAGGATGTGGAGGAAGGTAGAAATCCTGAATAATGAAATCCAGCAGTGGGCTCCTCCCTCCCAATGCTTCAGTCTTCTGTCTTGAGAAGGATATATATTCCTTGGTATTAAGAAGTTCCTGTTACCCATTCTAACGTATGTTACATGTTTGTTGAGTGTTGAGCCGGCAGTATTATTCTGCATGTGCTCAGGTGGGGATTGTAGAACTCAGTCATGTCTCACTCTGTGCTCCTGGAGCCCAGCTTTCTAGCAGCCTTACCTGGCTGGAGATGGGCCCTAAAGCCTAGCAAACCTTGGAGCAGCTCAAAGGTGTGCCACAGAATCTTTCTACAAATGTATGTTTGTTGATGGAGAAGTGCTTTCAAGATTCTTGCTTGATTCATACCTAAAATTTACACCCAAAGGACTCTGGGCTCTTTTAAGGAAGGCTCAGTACACCTTAAGGTCATCCTGACATATATCAAAATACTATAATTCATAGTAATGTCTATGAGCCATCAAGAATAAGTAAAATTTGGGGGCGCCTGGGTGGCTCAGTGGGTTAAGCCGCTGCCTTCGGCTCAGGTCATGATCTCAGGGTCCTGGGATCGAGTCCCGCATCGGGCTCTCTGCTCAGCAGGGAGCCTGCTTCCTCCTCTCTCTCTCTGCTTGCATCTCTGCCTACTTGTGATCTCTCTGTGTCAAAAAAAAAAAAAAATCTTAAAAAAAAAAAAGAATAAGTAAAATTGGGTTAATTTAAAAAGCGGGAATCAAAATAATCCATTTAGGAAAGTTTCCCAATAGAATAGCTAAGTATGTGTGGCTTTCAGAAATATAAACTCCCAGCAATCTAGAATGACTTATTCCCCCAAACTTAGATAGCCAGTGTTTATTAATTTGAATATTAATAACCACTCCTTATTTCATACTATGCGCTAGACGCTGGGTTAACCACTTACACACATGCTCTCATGTAGTAAGCCCGTATGTCCCCGCCACACAAGTGAGGGGCACAGATGCTCTGTGGGGCTGTGACTCACCAAGGCCACCCAGCTGGTAAGAGGCAGAGCCAGCTCTCTGCCCTGGGCCGTGCCAGCTCAGGAGACTGACTACAGACACGCTGCCCTTGCAATTACTGCGGTCAATGGAAAAACCACACAGGACCTGAGTAATGCACCAGGTGGCAAAGATGGGCGTGGACAGAAAGTTCTCGCCTTTCAGGGTGGCCGTGACATGAGCACCAAGGATTCTGAGCAGAACCGGACTCTTCTTCACAGAAACCAGGTAGCAGGGCTGCTGGCCCGGCCTGGCCCCTGCTGTGCTGTATGATCTCGAGCAAAGGACTGACTGCTCTGTGTTCCACTTCTTTCTCCACTGTGTGGGTGACACCATTTCCCCTATTTGATTGGTGGTTTTCGACGCAGCAGTTTTAAACAAGGCGGGGGTTCTTTGCTGTGTTCAGGTACTGAGTGAACGCTCTGTATGTTGTGACAGTGTCCTTTTGGAACTTCAGAGCCATCGGAACTAAGCCATTTAACTGCCTACCGCCTTGTCTTGGGAATACTGGTTGATGTCATGGCCGAAGCCTGGAGCCAGACCTCTTGAATGGGGGCCAAACGGTAGCATTTCCTTTACAGCGGATTGACTGCAAACCACCTCCCAGGCTACTGATGGGTTTACTTTAATCTCCTCACTGGCACTTCCTTCTAAGAGATCTGTTTTGTTCTCTTTGTTCTGGAAAGTCTGTCCCGCAGGCCATCCACTGCCTTCGGGATCGATCAGGCTGCCCGGCACAGAGGTCCGCGTTTGTGGCCGAGTTCTGAACGGCACCCACTTTCCGTGCAGTCGCTTTGTGAAATTGTTCTCCGGTTTCCTGGAACGCTACCCCCACCCCTTCCAGGAGGGCTAATTGCAGTGTAAATTTAGCAACATTCTTATCCCCGTTGATTTAACAGAGTGCAATTATTATCGGTTTTCTTGTTACAACTAATAATCGGGTTTTTTTTATTTCAATCGATCTGTCAAAATTTTCCCTCTTTGATTGCAGCCTCTGTGATACGGAATGATGGGGAGTTAAAAGCAAACAAATGACACACTCTTTGAAATTCTGTCAGGGGTAATAAGTGAATTGAACCAAATTCACTCCTCAGCTGTCACCGCCTTCCTTCCCTCTTTTATCTCTTCAAGCCTTTGACAGTAGCTTCTCTCCTTCACTGAGCACTTCTGCAGTATTGAGTCCCCTGTTAGAGGGGCTGAGGGGAGAGGCAGACAGTGAGAGGAAGGAATCCGTGCAAAAGGCTCCTCACACAGTAGTGGGACGTTGTCCTAGAGCTTTGCTCTAGAATGATCAGATTTGGAGCTGGAGGCGGGAGCAGTGCTTGTGTTCTTCCTACTGTGGGGTTCTTTTTCTGGTCCATGGCGACTAGAAGTTCACAGAACAAGGATCAGTTGGGTCCCGGGTAAGAGCATCAGCAGACCCCAGTCTCTAGAAGCGTGGGGACCGTGAGGCTCTGGAGCAATTGTTTCTGGAACCCTAAAGCTTGGACAGGAAGCTCTGTATGCATTAGCCCTTGCTTAGTATCTTTAAAACACACACTGTGGCCTTTTTGCGAGGTGCCAAATCTGACGGAGCCTTTGACTACGGATATTGTGAGTTGATTTTCCAAGGGTGCCCCTTGAAAGAATGACACTCACTGCCTGAGCTACTAAAAGAGTGAGTGAGAGCGATGGGCCTGACTTATGTCCAGGCTTAGCATGGGCCCTGAAAACAGATTCTTACAATCAATGTGTTTTCTTGTGACTTCTTTAAAAAGTTGAGAGCTGGGGAGAGCGGAGGGGAGGGGACACTCCAGATAATTAATGATTCTTGTTGGATGGGTCCTGATTAATGAGCTTGAGCCACGGAGTGATTTATTTTCTCTGTCTCTTCCTCTTTGAATCAATAAAGAGATTTGAGAGTCTGGTTTGAGGATCTGCTGAGAGCCTACATTTTTATCTCAAATGTAATCAGTTTCCCAGAGATTTGTCCTCTTTCTCTCTGTTGAGCTCAACCTGGCAACCACGTATTTTCCGACTGCCCTGTGTCCCCACCTTGGGAGGTGTTACTGAGCAGCAAAGATGGACGGGACATGGTCTCTGTCCACACCTGGCAGGAAGGGTGGGAAGGTAGTGCTAACGTCCATGTTACCTACAATCTCTGTGTCATGTGCAGCTCAGGATGCAGTTGGGAAATCCGGGGTGACTTCATGGAGGGGCTGACCTAGGAATTGAGACTTGCCGGGTGACCCCAGGTAGAGGTACTCAGGCAGACAGAGATGGGGAGATGTGAGGTTGAGTTTTCCTGAAGGTGATCATAATTATTACTACTGAGCGTCTGGTATGGTAGGCCTCTTAGCTCCTTCAGTCCTTCTAATAGACTGGCCAATCTTTTCTGCAAAGTGCTAGATCATCAATACTTGAACCTTTGTGGGCCCAAATCTCTCTCTCACAGCCACTCAGCTGTGCCACCATTACACGAGAGCAGCTAAAGATGACAAGTGAGTGTGGCCGTGTTCCAGGAGAGCTTTGGTCACAAAAACATATGGTCACCTGGGTTTGGCCTGGGTCATGGACTACCAGGCTGTTTTATAAGACATTTGATATAATCCCCATTTTAAGGAAGGTAAAACTGAGATACAGAAAGGCTCATAGAAATTCACTTGCCCAGAACCGAGGGCCTGCTTGACTGGGTCATTTCTAAAGCCCATCCTTTTAACTTCCACATGCACTGCCTCCCCCAGAAGTGTTGGACATGATCTAGGGAAGAGTGGGTGGATGTTACTGCCTTGAAGAGCAGTGTGAAAAGTCTGAATTTAATTCAATGGGAAGCATGGTGCCGTTGATGATTTTTTGAACAGGTGGTAGGATGAGAGCTAACAGGAAGGTTAAGCATGGTG
Source organism: Mustela erminea (assembly GCF_009829155.1). Classification (NCBI taxonomy): domain Eukaryota; kingdom Metazoa; phylum Chordata; class Mammalia; order Carnivora; family Mustelidae; genus Mustela; species Mustela erminea. The sequence goes on from NC_045622.1 coordinate 73,389,464, forward strand.
GCAGATTCTGTGTCCTTTTATATAGATGAGCTCATTTCATCTTCCTAACAGCCCCATGATGTAGGTCGTATTCTCCCCATCTTATAAACAAGGACGCCGGGTCAAAGGGTGCAGAGGTAATTGACATCATGAAGGCTATGATTTAAAGCGAGCATGTTGATTTGAGACCTCCCCTCTTTACCATCCCACTCCACTGCCCTCACTTCCCGAGCCCCAGGGTGGGTCAGGCCAGGAACTTCAGTGAGTCTTCACGACCACCTTCTGAAGGAGGCCTTATTATGCCCATTTTACAGCTGAATAAACGGAACCTCCAGAAGTTGAGTAACTTGCCCAAGGGCACGCAGACAACAAGGGATAGAACTAGGTTTGGGGTTTTTACGTACTTTTAAAAATCTTTCAGTGAGAACATAACTGAATAGAAGAAGGAGCCTAGAATCCAGAGGTGGGTATCATGGAGGAGATAAATGATTTGAATTAACTTTTGTGTTTGTGTTCAGAGAAGCAACATGGTAGAAATGTCCAAGGGTTTCCGGAGCCCGGATGGGTTCAAATCCTGGCTGTGCCACTTACTTATAGCCTTGGACAAGTTACTGCTTTACCTCTCTACATTTCAAATTTCTGCTCTGAAAAAAAGAAATAATAATGTCTATTTCATAGGGTGAGGAGTAAATGAGCTAATGTGTGCAAAATGTTTATACCAACAGATAAACATTTATAGGCATGTAGTAGGCTTTGTATGGTGGCTGTTAAGTTCCTACTCTGCATTAGGCCTTTTTACCAAATTTTTTTTAAAAGATTTTATTTATTTGGGGAAGGAGTAGAGGGAGAGAGACAAGCAGCCTGAGCACAGAGCCTGAGATCCCACGACCCTGAGATCATGACCTGAGCCGAATCACATCAGGCACTCAACTCACTAAGCCACCCAGGTGCCCCCCACCTTATATTTTTCTTTCCAAATGTCTGATCACTCAGTCCTCATAACAGCTGACAAGTAGATGGTATTGATCCAGTGTCACAGATAAGAACAACTAGCCTCAGTGCAGTTAAATAGCTTGCCTGAAATCCTACAGCCATTTGCCCACAAACACATACCGAGAACTAACGTGCTAATGCTGCAGGTACCTTGGAAACATCAAAGAACAACACAGATCCAAATCCCTACCCTGTGAAAACTCCAGAACTGGGACTTGAACCCAGGTCTGCCTTTTTTTTTTTTCCCCTCCCTTAACAATTTAATTTAGTGATCACTGGCATTTAGGGTTGGCCATTTGATGATCATGCCTCACTTCCGTAGCTTTCTCAGTGCTTACAAAACTGAGACTGATCATGCTTGGGAGTCCTAGGGAGGCAAGTAACATGGATTTAAGGATGAGACAACTTGGACCTTGGTGTGGAGTAGCCCCATCCTACACTGGCCTCTTCAGCCGTGCAAGGGCAGACCAAGATTCAAGTTCGGGGCTGGGAGGAGACGGGGGTGTCTGTTCTCAGCTCAGGACGAAGCAGAAAGTGCAGCTCTGTCTTGCCCATCTTGGGAGGAGGCTCTCCCCATCCCAGGTGGCATAGCCAGAACTGCAGCCTCCCAGAAGTCTCCTAGGCGCTGGCCTGCTATCCCCATTCTGTGAACCTCGAGGGGTGGCGCCCCATTGTGTGAGGTTGTTCTGGGCTCCTTTGAAGAGCCAAGTGGAGGAGAGAGCGGGGGTGAGGGTAGGACTCCCACTTCTCTAGGAGTCACATGCAAGATCTCAGAGCAGGCTTGTTGGAAATACAACAACCCCCTCCCTAATTTGCGGGATACATCATATGACTTAGTATATGAACCTGTCGCTGCTAATCCATGGGCCAGTCAAGGTGGGGTATACTCTTTGAGCCATCACTGTAGGCGGGAGAAAGGTGCTGTTATATGGGGCCTACATGTCGCTCCACAGACGAGTCGGAGAGAGGAGGAATCTAGGAATCTGTCGTGGAAACTATCACTCAGAATTGATGACTTTTCCAATTTTGTTTGTTATTTGGCTTATTTCAGTTAGGGAGAAAGTTTTCAGGTACGTTTTCTTATGTTTGTCAAAGAAAAGATGCCCTTGTGGGGCAGAGCGGGGGTGGGGACGGGCAGGGTTGATTTCCTGATCCCATGGGTGACCCAGCCTCTCCCTTTCAGGCTGCTGCGCACACACACCAGTGCTGTGTTTAAATATGTTGGAATTTGCTGGGTTTTTAAAATTATTACTAGTCACAGAATCCCAACAGTGGAAATGAGGCTTTTAAATTAAACCGATTACATTTGAGCTGATTGCAAGGTCGTCAATAACGCCACTCACACGCGAGTAATTGAAGGGCTCTGTGTTTGCGTACTTGGCTTCTTTACAAGGGACCCAGGCTCCTGAGAGCTTCGCTAACTCAATAGCCCTCCTCACCCTGAAATGGCCCATTAAAAGATGCCTGTTGGGTGGTAACCTCCCCATACGTTTTCTCAATAAAGAGAAAAAGATGGGAAGGGGGTGGTGGTGGCGGCGGAGTGGGGGGAGGCTTCTCTTGCATTTCGAGCCACCGCCTCTCAAAGCCGTCTGGAGCAGACTGTTTAGTTCTGTGTCCCCGTCCCATTCAGGCCTTTGCATGCTTTGAAGCTTTCTTTAGCTTTTCCCTGCGCCTCGATGGCAGATCTCTCAATAGGCAAAAGCCCAGCTGAAAGGCCCCTCCGCACACGGCTCTGCATGTTAATGGCCCTGGCTGGCCTGGGACAGCACGCTGGCGGGACAGGGGCTGCTGCGCAGGCCTCAGCAGCTGCCTCCGGCTCGGGGATGGGGTCTGAGTAGGTGGTTCAAGTTGCCTGTTTGCTTTCTTGCAGATCTATACGGACTGGGCCAATCACTACTTAGCCAAATCGGGCCACAAACGTCTCATCAAGGACCTCCAGCAAGATGTGACGGACGGCGTCCTCCTGGCTCAGATCATCCAGGTTGTGGGTAAGAGCGGGTTTTACATTGGGGACCAAGGACTTAGAGTGGAGACCTGGAAGGGGACGAGCCCGGATAAGGGACATGGAACACTGAAATCTCCCAGAAGAACACAGTGTTTCTGTCGCATGTGTTGACAGTTTACTTGATAACGTCTCCTGCTTGGGGAAGTGTGGATACCAGCTTGCTTTTCCTCTTGATGCTCTGAGAAGTAGGGCTGGAGGGGGTGCTGGTGGTCTGAGAAGGGCTCTCTGCCCCTTTCTTGTCCCCTGTCTTTTTGGTTCTCCCTTCTCAACCCGCCCCCCCCCCCCACCGCCCCCACACCCCTCTGATGGTACTTTTATTGTGGATTACTTTGGAAATATTTACCAAAAACAAACAAAAGGTACCACAAGACTGATTTAGTCCTGCCAACTCTAACTGGGTCTAAGAAGGCAAAGAATCAAACTCTGTAGAGGGCTGGTTCTGGTTTTACTACTGGGAGAAGGGAGCTGGGGCTACGCGTCAGGAAGAACGGTTTCATCCCGGGAAGGCAGGTGGGCACAGCTCTGCCTTGAGCCTTGAAGCTTACGGGGAGTGCCCCCCACAGCCCTGCCTGAGCGCTCCCACTTAGAGGCAGGTCAGGCTGACTGTTGTCGCCGGTGGCTTCCGTGGCTGCCTCATGCCAAAGGAAAAGGCATAAGGACAGAAGCCCCGGCCAACTGGGCGTGCACTGCTGTGGGAGAGTTGCTTATCTTTCAAGTCTGAGCAGAATGACCTTTTACATAAAGTTGTAATTCTGCTCATCTCCATGGAGATTGTACCTGAAAACCCAGGCAAGCTGGCCTTAGCTGGACACTTCTGGACTGGGGCCGCCACTCAGATCCAAGTGCCTCTGCCATCCTAAGATTGATTTCTTTTTTTTTTTAGACTATTTATTTATTTGACAGACAGAGATCACAAGTAGGCAGAGAGAGGGGAGGAAGCAGGCTCCCTGCTGAGCAGAGAGCCCGATGTGAGGCTTGATCCCAGGACCCTGAGATGATGACCTGAGCCAAAGGCAGAGGCTTTAACGCACTGAGCCACCCGGGCGCCCCCTAAGATTGATTTTACTTAAGACTGGCTTGTGCTTGTTTCCCTTCTCCCGTCCTGCCCTGTGTTCGTCGTCTGTGGCTGGGTAGCACATGGCCGTGTGTGTGTGTTAGCTCATGGTTTCTGGGTGTCGGAAGTGCAGGCACGGCATAGCTGGTGCCTCTTCAAGGCCGCAGTCAGGGTATTGGCTGGGACTGAGTCCTCATGTGGAGGCTTGACCAGGGAGGGGGCCCGGTTCCCTCACTGTTGGCAGGTTCATCTCCTTGTGGTCAGAGGAGGTGAGTCCTGATTTCTCCCTGACTCTTGGCTGGAGGGCTTCACTCTTAGAAGCCCCTCTCAGCTCCTTGCCATATGGGTCTCCCAGTGTGTTGCTTGGGTTGATTTCTTCAGTGCCACCAAGGGAGCACGTTTCTAGAGCAAATTGGCTCGCCGATTGTCATCTTCTACAATGTGACGTACTTATGGGAGTGACATCCCACCACCTTTGCCTTACGTGGTTGGTTAGAAGCAAAGCCTAGGCTCTGTCACACCCCACGGGAGGGGATTACACAAGGGTTTGAAGTTAGGCAGGAAGATCCTTGGGGGTGACCTAGAAGTCTGTCTGCTCTACTTCTTCCCTTTCATCCTCTTCCTCCTCCCACTTCTTTTCTCAAACTTTTCTGAGTATGGTTGGTGCCCAATGTTCCGTTAGTTTCGGGTGTGCGACACAGCGATGGGACGGTTTTATCCATTGTGCTCTGCTCACCACGAAGGCAGCCTCCGTCGGTCCCCATGCAACACTCTCACAGTATCCGTGACCAAACGCCGGATGCTGTGCCTTTTCTCCCTGTGCCTGAGTCTTTCTGTACCTGGAAGCCTGTGTCTCCCACTGCCCTTCACCCATTTTGCCTACTCCACCCTCTGTCCCTTCCTTACCCCCATGTCGTCATCTCGGACGGGAACCGATTTCTCTTCCTCCCGCTCTTCATCACTCCTACCAATCCTTTACAAATTTTTCTCCATTTCCTCTACTTCTCTGTGACCTAGGGGATACTTGCCCTGTTTTACATCTGCAGACACTGAGGCTCCATGAGTCTCAGAAGCTCCCTATCACACAGCTAGCCCGGAGGGGATTCTGGTTTGGGTTAGTTTGCTCCTAACGCCTCTGTTTGTTGCCCTGCTGTGTTATACCCTCCTGTCAATCCCGACACATGGAACCCGGTACAAGGATCTGGCCTCCTTTGCTTCAGTTCATTACGATCGTTGAGCGCTGACTGTATGCTAGCGCTGTGCTCCAAGCCAGGAAGAAAGAGACAAATATGCAAGGGTATAACCTTGGAAGAAGGAGTGCCATCTTCTTGCTGGGGTCTTCCTAGAGGAGAGGACTTGCCCGGAAGCTGAGTTTTGATGTCTACATCAGCAGGGTCACGTGAGGCAGGACTGTGGCTGCGTCTTGGGGCTGTGTAGTATTTCTACCAGGACCTTCTCAGCTTTCAGCACTGGGAGCAAGTGGGAAAGGATGGAACCGAGAGGCCTTGCTCTCATCCCAGTTTCATTGCTCCCAACCATGGGACCTCAGAGTCCCTTTCCTCTGCTGCCTCTGCTTCCCTGTCTTTAAAATGGGCACAACCTGATTTTTATGGCATTCTTGGGAAATGCAAGGTAGGTAGCAAACATGACATGTTTAGAAAGTAAAGTGCTCTCAGATAGCACTCAGGGGCCCCTTCCTAAAAAGTTCTGAGTACGAGGGTGACAAGGCCTTGGTATCCCGTTAGAACGTATCATGATAGATTCGTTCTGTCTGTCATGGGCTCAGAATGGATGAGTGGTAGCATGGATGTCATGAATTGACTAAGCACAGCGCAAAGAGTGTAAACTAGTACAGTGTTTGTCTTGCTCAGGAGGATGCTTCCCTGAATCTATTCGGAGGTCATGAACCTCCCTAGACAGTGACCTCTCAGGGCCTGAGCTACTGGACAGATATCCCGGCCTCAAGTTAGTACCAGTGCCTGACAGTGCCTGAGGCCACCAACTGCCTTTCCCTCGGCCCTCCAAGAGAGGCCAGCTCCGCTGGGGACTCTGTAAGTGAAGCCAGATGTTAGTGCCTCTGTCTCTGCCCCTGCCTGTGCTGGGCTCACCCTCTCTGCTCTGACTGTGGAGAACAGAGACCCAGAGAATGAGGAGCTGAAAAGGTAGAGACACTTAGGAGTCCTGCGTGACTTCTTCTCTGGATTGTCAGTCACCTGGTTCAGAGTGTTTAATCTGAGTGTATCTTGTGAATACAGATTTCTTGGTGAGGGAGGCGGAGTGGCGTTTTTCTGACCAGGTTGTTCAGCTATTGAGATGGAATCATCCCAAAGATTTTCTTTCACTAGGTCAAAATCTGCCCCCCACCCCTTGGTAGTATCTCCTTATAAGTACTAGTTCTGCCCTCCATGGCTATAAAGAATGACCATACTCTGAGACCACAAGAGCTTCAAAACTGAGGACAGTTGTGGATTATAATTATGGCATAAAATAGGAATCTGTAAGTCTCTACTGACAGATACTTCAATCAGTGGAGAAGAAAGGCCTCCACTGTTTTGGAGAACAAATAATGAGTGAGTTGCAACCATGATGGTAAAGATTAGTTAAGGCAAGAACCAATGGATTCAGACATTGGAGGAGAAAGTTTGACGAGCAAGCAATTTGCATGGTCTCAAAGTGTCTCTTCAGTGATTGCTTATTAGTTGAAAGAGAAGTGTATCTGCACAGGGGAGAATCCACTTCATGACCAGGAGATCAAAATTCTATCAGTGGCAAGGGGTAGATGGATATCATGTACTTACTGATGTGATACCCAGAAGAGCATAGCATCACTTATGTTGAATACCAGGCAGGGATGGAAAACCTGAAGCTAATCACGAGGAATCTTAGATCAACTCGCATTGTGGAACATTCTATTTAAAATCAAAACCAAGGGGTGACTGGGTGGCTCAGTGGGTTAAGCCTCTGCCTTTGGCTCAGGTCATGATCCCAGAATCCTGGGATTGAGCCCTGCATCTGGGTCTCTCCTTGGCAGGGAGTCTGCTTCCCCCACCTCCTTCTGCCTGCCTCTTTTTCTACTTGTGATTTCTATCAAATAAATAAATAAAATCTTAAAAACCAAACCAAAAAAATTGGCCTGAATTGTTCAAAAATGTCAGCTCAATGAAAGACCAAGCCTGAGAAATTGTTCCAGAATAAAGGAGATTAAAGTGATATGACAACTAAAGGTACAGCCAGATCCTGGACTGGATCCTATATGGGGAATAAAATGCCATAAAGGACATTTTTTAGTATATTGCCAAAATTGGGATTATATCAATGTCAAGTTTTTTGAAATTTATAATTGTACCATGAGATAATCTCCTTATTCTTTGTAAATGCGTATGAAATCTAAGGGCAAAGGACACTATCTACATATTCTACACTGAAAGGATTCAGAAAAAAAAAAAAAATACATATACCTGTACAGAGACAAAGGGGAGAAAATGAGAAAGGATGGTGTGTGGGAATTCTCTGTATGATTCCTGTGACTTTTCTGTCCATTTGAAGTTCATTCTTTCTTCCTTTCTTTTTCTTTATTTCCTTCCTTCCTTCCTTCTTTCCTCCCTTTTTCTTTGTTTCTTTCTTCCTTTCTGATTTTACTTATTTACTCTTAGTGTGAGCAGGGAGAGAGGCAGAGGGACTGACAGGATCTCAAGCAGTCTCCATGCCTAGTGTGAAGCCTGACGCGGGGCTCAATCTCATGACCCCGCTGTTACGACCCCAGCCAAAATCAAGAGTCAGATGCCCAACTGACTGAGCCAGGTGTCCCCTGTTTAAGTGACTTCAAAGTAGTTAGAGAAAAGAACACCCTTACATGAAGGTCCATTGAAACTTGTAGTCAGGGAGATTGTCCCTTTGGGGAACAATACCTTTCAAGGTCTGGGAGAGTATAGTACATAACAGACCAGTGGTGCTGTGAGACATGACCCATGATGGGGGTAGGGGGTAGAATCAAGCAAGGGTTCCTTGAGGAATTTACCTGTAAGCCAAAACCTCAAACTTGGAGTTGTCAAGGTGAAGCAGTCAGGAGGACATTCCTGGCAGAGGATATAGTGTGCAGAGACATTTGGAGGGTAGAGAGCAAGAAGGTCAACAAGGCAAAATAAGGTGGGACTACCAGGTATGGTGCAATGAATTCTGGGCTCTTGCCTAAGCACAAAAGCTAGGGGTTGAAGAGTTGATTTTTCACATTGGGGTGGGTCATGATCAGAAGGGTGGTTGAAGGAAAGCCTTAAGTTTTTTTTTTTTTTTAAATGATCATATAATGTATTATTTGTTTCAGGGTTACAGATCTGTGATTCATCAGTCTTACACAATTCACAGCACTCACCATAGCACGTACCCTCCCTAAGGTCTATCACGCAGCCGCCCCATCCCTCCAACCCCCTCCACTCCAGCAGCCCTCAGCTTGTTTCTCGAGAATAAGAGTCTCTTATGGTTTGTCTCACTCCCTGGTCCCATCTTGTTTCATTTTTCCCTCCCTTTCCCTATGATCCCCCAACCCTGCCTCTCAAATTCCTCATATCAGTAAGATCATTTGATAATTGTCTTTCTCTGACTGACTTATTTTGCTTAGTGTAATATCCTCCAGTTCCATCCACATCATCGCAAATGGCAAGATTACAGTATTTTTGATGGCTGGCTGCATAGTATTCCATTGTTTGTGTGTGTGTGTGTGTGTGTGTCTTCTTTATCCATTCATCTGTTGATGGACATCTAGGCTCTTTCCATGGTTTGGCTATTATGGAATTTCTGCTATAAACATTCGGGTGCATATGCCCCTTTGGATCAGTACATTTGTATCTTTAGGGAAAAATACTCAGTAGTGTGGTTGCTGGGTCATAGGGTAGCTCTATTTTCAACTTTTTGAGGAACTGTCATATGGTTTTCCAGAGTGGCTGCACCAGCTTGCATTCCCAACAGTGTAGGAGGGTTGCCCTTTCTCCACCTCCTCACCAACACCTGTCGTTTCCTGACTGGTTAATTTTAGCCTGACTGGTGTGAGGTGGTATCTCACTGTGGTTTTGATTTGTATTTCCCTGATGTTGAGCACTTTTTTCATGTGTCTGTTGGCCATTTGTATGTCTTTTTCGGAGAAATGTCTGTTCATATCTTCTGCCCATTTCTTGATCGGATTATTTGTTCTTTGGGTGTTGAGTTTGATAAGTTCTTTATAGATTTTGGATACTAGCTCTTCATCTGATATGTCGTTTGCAAATATCTTCTCCCATTCTGTCGGTTGGTTGTCTTTTGGTTTTGTTGACTGGGAAAACCTTAAATGTTATGCACAGACACTAGCTCCAGAGCCTTCACCTATCCCAGAGAGATCAATTCTGGAGACTGTGTCTGTCCTAGGAGTTGCGCTTCTCAGATAGTGGGATGATTTGGGACCCACACTTTTCTACCATTGCCTTCTGCCTGTTGGGCAGAAATGAACCTTTCGCTACTGTCTTCTGTGACCAAGGGTCCAGTCTCCATTCGACCTCTTATTAGTGTGATTATCTTCTTGAGTCATGAGCTGCCTGAAGCCGGCAGTTGCCTGCCAGCCCATCACAGTGCCATCGCCATGAGTTATTAGAAAGGCTTACGAGGTCAGGATAAACAGCATGAATCAAGAGGGAGAGACAGGCTTCCCTCCTCCTGCTTACATTGCTGTCACTCAGGAGAATGCCAGAAGGGGCTGGAAGGAGAGAAGGGGTGGGAGGCAGGGAGGAAAGAATAGAGAGAAGGATGGAATGATGAACAGAAGAGGATTGGAGAGAAGGAGGAAGCAAAGACGGAGGACAGGGGAAGAGCTTTCCTGTTAGAGGTGGAGAGAGTTGATAGCAGTTCCTTTTCCACCACCATTGGGGCTACCGCTGAGCATAACCAGGAATTCAACCCTCTTTCCATTGATGACCTATTACCATTGTGTGTCATTGGGTAAGTCGTCTGCCTTTCTGGGTAACCAGTTTCTCTCTCTTCCTGTCGGCAGATCTGTCAACTGCCCTATGCCGAGACGCATGGGCTGCGGAAATGCTCTCAGCCCTTTGAAAGAAGTCCTTTGGAAAGCAGTGAACTTGGTGCCACTCTTCTTCCTTAAAAAGCTTTCCAATTACTGACTTGTCACCTCGTGCGCAGGCAGGTTACTGCATTCGTGTGCTGAGAATGTCTTGAACACGCTGGAATAAATAAATTAGCACGGGCACTTAGGGATGCCAGTTTTAATCATAGCTGAGGACTTTGGGGACAAATGCCTTTGCTTCTTCGGTTATCTGTTTTTGGTTTGCAGCCAAAGGCCCCCTACCACAAGTTAATAAATTCAGCTCGAAAGACCAAACTCTTCTTCCTTCTTATCAGCAGAATCAGAGCCTCTGTTACTGCTCTAAGTATTTATGACAGCCATAGAAATTCTTGAGAATTTCAGGAAAGGAGAAGTATTTCAATTACATGAAATTGGAAACGAGGAGGTTCAAGATTTGTCTTGCATTCTTATTAAGCATTTGCGTTGGGGTTTCGGCATTTGATCGACCTCTTCCCGGATATCTTTAGAGTCGTCTCCCATGGACTCCACTCCTCTGATTTACTTCGAATGTTGTAAAATGGCAAGAAGCTTATGGGAGCTGCGATCCTTGAATTGAGGCAGTACCTGACTATGGTTTGGTGACTGACCATGAAAAGGAAGTGGAGAGATGGTGAGACCAAACCTTTGGGTTTTTTTGGTTTTGTTTTTGTTTTTATCCAGATGGTATATAAAGAATCATTAAAGTGATTTTTTAGGATCGCAGTTATCCATCCTTCACTTTAATGGGCACTGATGACCTCATGCTGCATTGGGTCTTGATCGGAACCTAATGACTTATGACTTTGGGCCATCACGAGCATCCAGCTGGAGGATACCTTGAGCGGCCCGGATTCTCAAAAGCCACATATTTATTTTTCCGGGGTTGTATATGAAAACCCGAGGCCCGAGTGCAGGCCTGACATCGTCTCCCTTGTTTGAAGAAGTGCCCTTTGTCGCCGATCTTTTTTTTTCCATCTTCAGTATGTATGTCTGTTTTGACAAGTGAACGGACAACTGCCTCAACATAGGCCTAAAACCTTGATTCTTGGAAATGTTCAGGCGACTCATTCCTTAGTTCCTCTCAACAAATATTTGAGGGGCTACTGTGTGTCAGGCACCATCCTCAGCTCTGGGATTACAGTTGGAAAGAATGAGTGGTAAAGCTTGGTCTGGAGTTCACATGCTATAATAGTGGTCTATTCCGGCCGATTATAATTCTGGTATTTTCTAGTGAACTGAAGAACAAATATCCATGGGTCATCTCATCCACGGGGCCTTTTTTTAATGTGCTTTTCAAAGGCTCTGTGGCACCTCTTTTGGGAATAAGGGAAGCAGGTTGAAAAGGCTTCCTACAATGTTTATCCTAGTGTTCTTAAGAGTTGGATCAATGAAGACTGACGTCTTCCAAAGTGCGGCATAAGGCTGAGTGTCTATTACTCCGGGCAAATTCTAAAGGTGTACATTAGACTGAATGTGTACTGACTGTCTCATGGTGATTGGATTTTTAAACAATTTCTTACCACTAGCTTGTGTCTTATTTCCCCTTCTCTCTCAAGGTAGAAACACTAGAGAAAAAAATAAGCCCAGTTGAGGTAATGGTGTGGAATAGTTAGACTCTGGTGTTGTAAAATAGAGGCTTGGGACACTTTGATTCTATCATCCTTTTCAGTTAGTTTTTAATATCTTTTCATGGAAATTTTTGGCATCGAATTCATTAAAATCTGATGTAAGGGGGGGTTTTGTTTTTTGTTTTAAAATCAGTTTTGTAAGCACTTCTTGAGCCTTGAGGACACAAATGTGAAAATCCAAATCTGCATGTCTGCCAGGCTATAAACAGCATAGCTGGGCAGACCGAGACCTGAAGGTGCTTTCTCCATCCCGGGCTGGGGGCTGGAGTTGGAAGGACAGCGGACTGGGAAAGAAGCTTAGAAAGGCTTCACAGAGGAGGCAGATCCTTAGTTCTTGACTGTGGACTCCTAGCTGAGTTTCTGGGTTTAACTCTGATGGAGACATCAGAAAGGAGATTAACACTCTTGATGATATACATTACTGGGTTAATGAGAGCTGCCATTTATAGAACGCTCCCTGTGTGCTAGGCACAGCGCGAAGCATTTTATTGCCATCCTGTAATCTATTTCCCACAATGCTTCCCCTAAAGTAGGTAGTATTAGCTCCATCTTACAGATGAGGAAACTGTGGCCCAGAGAGGTTGAGTGATATGGCTAAGATCACACAGCTAAGAAGTGGTAGAGCTGAGAATCTGCAGTATCTTTGCCTTTGAAGCCAGTGCCCTAATCTCTACATATATTGTGTTTCTGTGCTGCTACTGTGGCAAACTCAACCCCTCCCACCCCCCTGTAGATAACTTGGGCTGTGTCTTGCTGGGATTTCTCCATACTTCAGCACCAGAACCTGGGCCTTTCTTCCGTATCACTGGTATTGATTTCCAGTTAATTCAACACAATGTCTTTCTCTTACTTCTCTAAGGAGCTAGGTGCTATTATGACGCCAAGAGTGTGTTTCAGACTTAATTTGGACTTACCATATGGTCTTAGAAGAGCCACTTTTAAGTCTCACGCTCCCATTTTCTATCCGTGTTATCACATTGGGAATAGCATTATTAGTAATCCTGTCGGTATTAAGCAATATTAACATTTCTGGCTAAAGATGAGGTGGGACGGTTAACAGATGCATGAAATGATGCTCAACTCGTCGGAAAAATGCAAATCAAAACCACAGTAAGATCATCTCACACCTGTCAGAGTAGCTAATATCAAAAATACCAGAAACAAGTGTTGGCGAGGACGTAGAGAAAGAGGAACGCTCATGACTGTTGGTGGGAATGCAGACTGGTGCAGCCACTGTGGAAAACAATATGGAAGTGCCTCAAATAATTAGAAGTCGAATTACCATATGATCTAGTAATTCCATTACTGGATATTTACACAAAGACTACAAAAACACGAATTCAAAGGGATACGCACACCGCTGTTTATGGCGGCATTATTTACAATAGCCAAGATATGGAAGCAGCCCAAGTCTTTATTGATACATGAATGGATAAAGATGTGTGTGTGTGTGTGTGTGTGTGTGTGTGTGTGTGCGTTTAATATTACTCAGCCACAAAAAAGAACGACGTCTTGCCATTTGCAATGACATGAATGGAGCTAGAGAGGATAATGCCAAGTGACATGAGTAAGAAAGACAAACATCATGTGGTTTCACTTGTGGAGTTTTAAGAAACAAAACAAAGGGGAAAACAAGAGACAGACCAACAACCGGACTCTTCACTACAGAGAACAAACTGAGGGTCACCAGAGGGGAACAGGGAAGGGACATGGTTGGAAATAGGTGATGGGGACTAAGGAGGGCACTGGTGATGACCATTGGGTGTTGAGCACAGTGTTGAATCACTGTTTTGTACACCTGACACTAATATAGCACTGTACGTTAACTACACAGGAACTAAAATTTAAAAAAAAATTAAGAAAAGATGAGGTGAGATGCTATCATCTATGCCTTTTGTCCCAAGTGGGGCTAAAGCTGGACCAATCCACTCTGAGCCATCCCACCTTCTGTGGGGAGATCACAGTCACCTTTCGAAGAGCCCAAAGCGTAATCACAGTCCGGTCTATTTCTCAGTCTCCACACGTTTCTGTGATGCCCCATCGCTCCAAGACTGTCATCAGTGCAGTTGTCTCTGCTTTGGATGCTGACGACCTTGCCCCAGCTGTCCCCGGAGGACGGCAGCTCGATGAGTAAGTCCCGAAGCTTTCGAGCTGCGTCTCAGCATTTCTCATGGCCGCGCTGATTGGACAGGCCCCAGGATGGGCCTTAGGACGTGGTTGGCCTCAAAGGTCCTGAACATCACTACTCAAAGTATCTGGGGTGATTGTTTATTTTTCTGACTTGTGTTTCCTATTTCAGCAAATGAGAAGATTGAAGACATCAATGGCTGTCCGAAGAACAGATCGCAAATGGTGAGTACACGGCTGGCGAGTATTTGCGTGAGGGAAGGAAGCCCTGCCTCTCAGTGGTATTGACTGTCTTGAGAACATTCCCACCAGAAGCTTTCCCCTAGGGGATTATATTAATAAACTAACAGCTATTTCCTAGTAGCTGCGGTCGGCTTCTCTGAAATTTGTTGGCATTTATTAAAAAGTGGCCGTGATTTTTACGTAGATGGTGAGACAGGGAACATGAAATACTGCCCTTTCTTTCAGAAACAAATTATGCAGACCTGGTGGAAATACACACTTGTTGAGCATTTGGACCATTGTGACTCATTCCGCTTTCTCAGAGACACACAACGATCTCTGTATGTGGTACTGAGGCACAGATGGGGTCATGGTATCTTGCTCAGAAATCAGGGCATGTGGTCTGATTGCCTTTAAAGGTTAGAATGATGTGAAAGCACAGTGGTGACAGCAGATGTGAAATGTATAATCATATCCAGACCATTCTTAACCTTGACAAGTTATATGCTCTCTGGTATTGTATGCTTAAGCTCTGATATTAAAGCTTTTTTTTAAAAAAAAAAATGGATCTTTGAACATCTGTTCTTGTTATATGTCCTGTGAATAATCTTTGAATTAAAATTCATGATCACTATTGAGTTCAGAAAACATGTAATTGCAATGCTCTGAGAACCTGAGTTTTTCCCTTCAAAAGGCTTTTCAGTCTTTACGCCAAGTACATGTATATCAGACTGTTAAGATGATGCTACTCCTACCTGCTTAAAATATGAAGGTGGCAATTTAAGGACAATTTTCTATTTTTGCAGGACATTAATCTGCTTCCAGAAACCTAAGAAAAAGGCATAATCCATTTTTTCTGACCTCCCCCACTCCCTTTGAGTTGACACAATTGGATACTGTCATTCCAGAATATAACAAAGTGATTGGCATTCCTTGGGTTTCCCTTTCAATTTTCCCAAGTATTTGTTATCCTTGTGAGTTGGACAGATCACCTTTTCAGTGCACTTTCCTTTGCATGCATAAAAACACATTTTTTATCCGAAAGAGGAGGGTGGATGGGAGTCCTCCTTCAGTTTACATTGTGAAACAAGTTTCTCTCTCTCTCTCTCTCTCTTTTTTTTTTTTTTTTTTTTTTTTGGTCATTGCACAGGGATTTTGTTTCTTTTTGTTTGACCCAGAGAGCAACCCCTCCTTATGTAGGAAAGTCCCATACAGACATCTCATGGCTGCTTTGACTTCTGGGCTGCTATTTTTGCTAGAGCTACTGCAGCTGTCTAGTGTATTAATAATTGAGAAAATTTGGAAGATAGAAGACTTAATTTAGTGCAAGCATTTTACACATGCAGTCATATCTTCACTTGAAAGAGATACAGTCGTTCCCCCGGGGTAGATAGAGATGCATTTGTCCCAGCCTGTTATAATGCGTACGTAGACCTGACATTGGAAGGTAATGAACCTTTTATTCTCTTTGGCACTTTTGTATTTTCCACGCTTCCTGTTGGAGGTGTGAAAGCCCGCTTTCCACGATTATAAAATAATACCACCATCTCAGATTCTTTCGTGCAAATTTAGTTCTAGATGCCAAGTGTTATTTATAAATGCTACCATGACACCAATGTAATTTTGTGGTTTCTCTAACTCTTTCAGCTGTGAAAAAGTATTGTTTTCCTCTTTTTTTTTTTTTTAATGGCGTGTGGGTTTGTGTGGGGTTTTTGTTTTTTGTTTTTTTTAGAGCACAGGAATATAAAATCCTATAATTGTCTGTGATAATTAGTTCCAGCTAGGGGTGGGGAGGCAGACACGGTCTGGTAAACATAGCAGAGAATAGTTCAATGTCCAGGATGTGAGGCCAGGAAAATGGGAAAACCTCCACCACAGTCATTCCATTCTGCAGCAAAGGAGAAAGATGGTAAAGACAACAGGGCTATTGTTGTTAACCCCGCGTTGCAAACTGTGACGGGTCCATAAGACGGAACCTCACCTGGGGTGCCTGGGTGGCTCAGTGGGTTAAGCCTCTGCCCTCGGCTCAGGTCATGATCTTAGGGTCCTGGGATTGAGCCCCGCATCAGGCTATCTGCTCAGCAGGGAGCCTGCTTCCCCCTCTCTGCTTGCCTGTCTGCCTGCTTGTGATCTCTTTCTCTGTCAAATAAATAAATAAAATCATTGAGAAAAAGACAAAGACAGAACCTCACCTGACCCACCAGGCTGCCCAGTAGCTCAAGTCTCAAATTCCTGCACTCCAGGCTCTACTTCAAATGTTCTTTAAGTGAGAGCAGATAGCTCTGGCATCTATCTATCCCAGGGGCACCAATGCACAGACGCAATGAGTATGGTGTTGTCCCTTTGACCTGCAGATCAGCAAAACTTTGCAGAGTGCTGACCATTGCCAGCCACTGGGGTGGGCCTCGTGAATGCTCAGGTGAATGAGATGGGGTCCCTGCCCTCCAAGAGCTCCGTGATGAGTGGACAGGAGAGCAGAGCATAACGGTGCTGCTGTTTGCCCAGACCTCTGTGCACATGACACAGTGCGGGCCCATTGCATCCGAGAACGAGGGAGGGTCAAGAGTAACTTCTAGGGAGTGAGTCTGAAAGGTAAGAGGGTTCACCCCAGGGGGATGACAGGTGGACGAGGATTCACATTCCTGGAGCATATCTTTACTAAGTTTGTCAGGGACCCTGCGAAGGAAGGTTTTGCAGCATTTGCGTATGATCCTACCCAAGGGCCTTAAGCTGTATCTAGGGAGACTCCTCTCCTCCAGTGAGGAGTGAGGCATGGAAGAGTCCAGAATGCAGCAGACCCCATAGCCATGGCAGTCTTCAGGTCTGAGACAAGCCTTCTGCATTCATCATTACTTCCCAAATCACTGTATTTTGGGAAGCAACCCCCCACTGGGCCCTGGAGTGAAGTATTTTTGAAGGAAAATACCCGTGGTCATCCAGCCCTGGAGAGGGACGTTCAGTCATGGGGTCTGGGAACTGAAAATGCTACCTGGTGGGGAGTGGTAGTTCCTGAGTTCATTGTTTGCTCTGACCTATAGCTGCACAGTGCCAGAAGGTTTGTGCTCCCATTCATGCTTGTGGGCACATCCTACACTCTGGACACTGCTGTGGGCCCACATAATGCTCCCCCAATTCTGGTGAAGAGACTGCAGTGCCACGTGGTGGAAAGCTGTCCCCAGGGCAAGACAAAGCCAGAACCATCAGCATATACCGTAACCTGCTGGTGGCCCTCGTAGGATAGGACCATTGACAGTGGGCACAAGGCAGGGAGACATGGCAGGGACTTGCCTTTCCCTAGCAGGCTGGCCTCAGCTTGTGTTGAAGGAGTCCTTTGGGCAGTTTTGGGCTGACCTAGCCCCTCCCGGGGGCCATGTCCTTGGAGATGGAGCTGTAGAAACGCTCCTGTCTCCCCTCACCCACCAGGCCATCCCTTTGGTCCTTAAATGAGTTTTGTGTGTGTGCGTCAGAGCTGGTTAAAATGTTTTGTCTGTTTAGCATTGCCATGGCAACCCAGGGGCATCTTTTTGGCTTTCAAGTGCTGTGTTCAGCAGAGTTAGGAGTTAGTTTGGGAAGAGAAACTGCCTGGAGCCTGGCCCGAGGGCACTGCCTCTCCTGGAACCCCTGGGCTCCAAGACAGAGCCTCACTTTGGGGCCTAGGAATGGCTGCTTCAGGGGGTGGTTTTCTTTTTTAATCATTATTATCTTACAGGGCTTGGCTTTCTGTTATGGATGAGGAGAGGTGCAAAGTTAGCAAGGCCTGCTGGCCCTTTCAACGGAAAGCCCCAGGCCTGTTTATCCCTTTGGTTCTGATCTCCGGCCCCGGGTCATCTGGGGCCTCCTAGTGCAGCCGCCTCCCGAGCTCTCTCAAGTGCTCTGCCTTCTTCTCTTGGTGCTTCTACTTTTTATTTATTTATTTCAAATATTTTATTTATTTATTTTTAGGGAGAGAATGCACAAGCAAGGGGGAGGAGCAGAAGGGGAGAGTCGAAGGGCAAAAGAATCCCAAGCCGACTCTGTGCTGAGTAAGGAGTCCGATGTGGGGCTCAATCTCATGACCCTGAGATCGTGACTTGAGCTGAATCTAAGAGTCAGGCAGTGAACCGACTGAGCCACTCACGAACCCCCTTCCCAGAGAGCGTCTAGATGGAGGGTCAACTGGGCTTGAGAACCATGCAGGCCAAGTTCAAGTTCCTCCTCTGCTGTTCTATGGCCTGGAGCTCTTTATTTAACCTTTTGAAGGCTCTATTTCCTGTTCCTGAAAGTGGGGTTGGTAGTACAGCTCATAAAGTTTTCGTAGTACTAATGAGTCAACGCAAGGGATAACCATGGGTAGTACTGATGAAGATGATAAAATACAGCAAGAGCCTGTCGGGGTCCGCCTGGTGCCGGGGGCCCAGCTCAGTGCTGCCCAGCGGTCCTCTCCCTCCGTTCTCCCAACAGCCCTTTCAGGTAGGTGAGCTCGTTATCCCCATGCTCCTAGCATAGGAACAGCCCTGGATACATGTCAGTTTCTAGGACAGTGGTGATTTGTGATCGTAGTTCATGTGTTGGGGTCATGGAACCCTCTGGAAATCTGAGGAAAGCTAAGGCTCTCTCCTCCCCAGATCACACAGCCCCCAGAATTTTGCATACACCTGAGCAGATTGTAGGTCCCAGAGGCCGGCCCATGTGTCTCCCCGGGGCTCCACAGACCCAAAGTTCAGTGCCCCTGCTGCTTAGGGCACAGCTCCGCCCCCCACCCTGTTCTTTCAGCAGTCCCCATGGACATGGTGGCACCCGATTCCCAAAACAATAGGAGTTTGTATGTAGATACAGAGAAGTACCAGGCAGCGGTTTTCAAACTCACATTCCATGAGCAGAATCCACCCCCCTCCCAAAAAACAGCACATAGGGACTGAGGCTTTACAAGGTCTCGTTCTCTTTCTTTCTTTTTTTCTTTTCTTTCTTTCTTTTTTTTCTTTTTTTTGTCCCAGTTTACTCACCTAGGAAGCAGAGTTGGAGCTCAAACCCAAGTCTATCTAGTTTAAGAGCCTGTGGTGTCCACTTCTGTGACAGAGAAGGGGTATAATAAAAATAGTCTCCCCTCCCCAATCCCTACTCTAATTTTTCATTAGTGGGTAGAGCAGCATCAGCAGAAGGGAGGAGACTGAGTATTTCCGGAAAGGGCCTGGGCTGACCTGTGGATGGAACCTCAGGAGCAGAGAAAGGAGGAAGGGCCCCAATGAGAGGCAGCTCTTGAGAGGGCCTTGGATAGGCCTGGCGCCAGGTACCTCCCCCTGTGTTCTCCACAGAGCCTCTGGGGCCAAGGCAAGGCCATCTGCAACAGAATCAGGTTTCCAGGCCCAGTGACCTTGGGCCCTCCCAACAGCTGAGAGAAAGCCGGCCACATGCCTAGGGAGTGTCTGAGATCCTTGGGCAGCTGAGGTGCCTCTTCCCTGGGCCCCTGAGCCTATTTTTATACCACCCTAAGGGCACACACATGTTACAGAACTAAGGAGGAATGAGGAAAAGTCCACAGGTCCCTTAAAATTTAAAGCAAACTGGAAAGAGTCCAGGGCCAAGGTCAGTAGGCAGCATACCCCACTTCCCACTCGATGGTACATCCATTGTCACCGCTTAGGTTTTGGCCGGTTATGGCTTTCAATATGGAGGCAACATCCATGTCTTAGCTTTCTGCCTCTTTGGCACATCTCTGTTTAAACCATCATGGGCTGCCCCTTCCCCTTTCCTTGCTCTTGAGCACACAGTAGAAGGTCCTGCACAATCCACTTACCATCATTGCTTGCCATTGGGCCTGTCCAACTCCATACCCTGGGCATTCTAGAGCGTGGGGTGCCCCCAAAGAGGCTTTGTACTCCTGTCTTTGTACTTAGCCACATGCTGTCCAGACTGCCTGGAAGAACTGAGGATTGACCCACGTGGATACTGTGACCTTTAATCTTTAGGTCAATTGTTACTCAAGTAATTGAGATAATTAGGTGCCTGTCCTCTTTCCTGTCTCCCGGTATTGGGTGCCTGCATTTCTCATAGCACCTCCTTGTGGTTGTCTGTTGAATTGTCATCTTGAAGGAGATGCGGTGTCTTTCACCTGAGTATCCTAACTTAGGATACACTTAGATGATTGGCATCTAGTAGGGTTTAATAAGTGTTGGATGGTTGGGCAGACAGACAGATGGATGGATGGAAAGACTAAGAAGGGATCTGGCCTGGACTTGCCCATGTGACTAAAGGATTGTAACATACCCTCATCAGATCCTTATTTATGGCCGTAATTTGGGTATTGGAAGTTGTTCAGTGTTATCCCAGGAGTATCGTCCCTACTCTTAATTCCTCTCTTTCTTGGTTTATCCAAAAGACCCAAGTAGAACAATTTAGTTAAACTTTTAGTTTACTGAGTTCTTGTGTATCGCTCGAGGTAAACATACTAGGCATCCTTACAACCACCAGAGATTATTAACAGTGATAATAAGAATGGTAAGTGCCTGGAGTGCCTGGGTGGCTCTGCTGATTAAGCATCTGCCTTGGGCACACGTCAAGATCCCTGGGTCCCGGGATAAAGCCCCGAGTCAGCTTCCCTGCTCAGCGAGGAGTCTGCTTCTCTCTCTCCCTCTGTCCTTCCCCCTTGCTCCTGCTCTCTATCTCTCTAAATGAGTCAATAAATAAAAATCTAAAAAAAAAAAAAAAGGTAAGTACTTTATGTGTTTTAGCTCCTTTTATTCTCCTAGAATGAGAAATCGATCTTGCTCATTCCATTGAATGGTGTGGAGAAGCTAGACCCTGCTGTCATTTGTTGTGCTCTGCCAGGGGCTACATGTGAGTCATGTTAGAGAATCTCTCCTTCTCTTCCCCTCCTGCTACAGAGCCTGGGGTTACTGCCTTGTCCCAGATTGTGTTCTTACATAAGAGGAGCAAACATGTATCCTATATACTTCTAACCGGGCAATGTTTTAGACCTCTGCATTGATGGATTTTATCTTCATAAAACCCTATGAGAGCAGTTACCTTTATTCCCATTTCACAGATGAGGAAACAGAGAGGCTTAGTAACAAGCATGAGGTCACACAGTGAAGAAGAGACTAGCTGGGATTTGAACCCTGAAAGCCTGACTCTAAAGCTCGTTCCCTTAATTGTTAGGCTATGCTATATCTAAGGAAACTGACTAGGGAAAAGATGGACTGGGATGTGGCGCTACAAAAATCCATTTGTGGTGCTGGCCCTCCTACAGGTGTGGGCAGAGCCTGGGTAGAGGCCTTCCTTCATGAGAAGGAGATTTGGTTTGAAGACAACTGGAATCAGGCAGCCTTGGGTCTCCCATCCTGGACCTCATGTACTGGGCAGTTGACTAAATCTGAGCCTGCCCTCCTCTGTGAAAAGGGGTTGTAATGGAAGCTGCCTCTTAGGGTTGCTGCCAGGGACGAATGAGGGATGGTATTATTAGCACCTGGTGTCACCCTGGCTTATGGCGAGAGCACATTAGATGTTTTCCATTCCCTGCTTCTGAGTCCTGTATATCCTGACTACTGTGCACTGAAAGGTTTATTCACACTCCAAGTAGGCACCCAGTACGGTAGGCCGAACAGAGGACCCCCAGACGTTCCACATACTAATCTTAGGAACGTGTGTGAATGTTATCTCACATAATACAAGGGACTGTGCAGGTGTGACGAAGTGAGGGCTTTGAGACAGGAAGATTATCCTGGATTACCTGGGCAGGCCCAGTGTGATCACCAGAATCCTTCTCAGGACGGCAAGGAGGTGAGTGAGGACATGTGATTACGGGACCTGGCTGGGAGTGGGAGGCAAGAGGCTGGCAGGTGCTGCTCCTGGCTCTGAAGAGGTTAGAAGGGGTCATGAACCAAGGCATGCCAGTGGCCTCTAGAAGCTGGAGAAGAGAAGGAAAAATTTATTTTCCTCTTGAGCTTGATCTCAATGGATCTAGCAGGCCGACTCCTTTATTGTAGCTCTCCGGGACTCTAAGAGAATTTTAGGTTGCTTTAAGCCACTAAATTCTGGTCCCTTGTTACAGCAGAAGCAGGAAACTAATACTCACTGGGATTCAACCAAAATAATTCTTGCCATATTAGAAGTATGCTACCTGAGTTTCTAGCAGAGGCCCATTTGTCTACTATGAGCCCCTCGGGTTTCTGAGTTGGCCGGAAGTTGCTTCCGTTGTTAGAAGACTTCAGAACGGAGCATGCCGCCTTTGAGCTAAATTCAGAGCAGGTCACTGTAGGGAAGTTGGGAGAGAACAGAGCCCCATATTTAGTTTCTGGCAGTGGAGGGCCATATTGTGGGTGGCCTCAGACCCTACGCTGTCCTGGGGTCCACAGGTGTCAATTACAACTTGGGCCCCAGGGACTCGTGACCTCTTCTCGAACCTACACTTATGAGTAGGTATTGTGCTCCCCAACTAATGTGTGTTTGTCTTGTAGCTAATACGACATTTAAACACATTTTGAGATATTTATTGTATTTTGTTTAATAACATCCAAGCTTTGTAGTGTGTATAACGTCTTTTTCATCTTTTGGTTCAATAAAAATCTCCATATTCCCAGCACCTGGCACGGGCTAAGTACATTGGAAGTGCTCTGCTCATGTTTCTTAGATGAACGAGCTTCAGCAATTAATGGCCCGACTGTCCAGGACTGCCCAGAGAGTGGGGGTGATGTCACACGTGAACTTTCAATATGTCAGATATGTACTATGTATTTTGTATTTTTCAGTGCTATAAAGAAACTTGAGTTGTCTTAAGCCAGGAAATTCTCTCCAATCATCTCTCTCATGATTTTATATTTTAACTTAGTTGTAAACATGTGCCGGAAAGACCCCCATAGAGCAGATTATTTTCCTTGATGAGGGAAGTAGCATTTGGTTCTGTAAAGCTCTCCGGAGCAGAGCCCCCCATCCCCACTCCAGAGTGCCCAGGGGCATCACCTGGAGGGCTTGTCCCAACAGGGCTGGGCCCCACCCCCCAGAGCTGCTGATTCAGGAAGCCTAGGGTGGAGCTGGGGTATTTGCATTTTTAAATGAGCAAATCATGGGCGCCATGCTGATGCCGTTGGTCTGGTGACCACACTTTGCCAACGGTTAGCTTCAAGCCAAGTACAGAAAGCCTCTTTGGGGCTCTGCCTGTGCAAACACACATATAAATGTGAATTAGCTTGCAAAGTTTTTTAAAATTTGTAAAAATTAACAGTATCTCTAGAGGGTTTATTTAAATTTCAGGATTTTGAATGAGCCAGTCATTTTGCTTTTTTTGGAAAGGTTAAGATGCTTTAGATGTCTCCGTGTCTGAGAAGTGTAGTAGGCTCGGAATGGAACAGATCTAAATTGTGCTCATGGCCGTGGTCTTGGAGTCTGTCGGCACATTCTCTGTCCCTTCTAGCTCACTTAACCTGTGTGACCCTTGGTTTCCTCTATTGAAAAATGGAAGCGATAATCCTTTAGCACATTGTACTTAACTGCCTGCCTCCCAGTAGATAATAATGTCTTTGAGGGTGCTGTTGCATCTGTCCATCTGTCCATACGGCCTGGCACCTGGTAGATGCTCAGGGAATATTTACTAAAGAAACACTCAGCACACCTGCCTGGGGACTGTGGCACTGTCAGTGGCAACGTGGTGCTCGGTCAGGTTAAAGAACTTAGCAAATGTGAGCAGTAGGGGGAGAATAGACACACATCTTCTTGAACTAGAAGAGATCGGATGGTGGCTTACAACCCTGGAGATTGTGGTTTACGGAACAGCCATCTGGGCCTCATGCTTGGATCCATCTTACATGTAGTTCCTGTGTTTCAGCCTAGCATCAAAGGGGGGTCTTTTGTATGTGTGGGGTTTTTTTGTTTGTTTGTTTGTTTGTTTAAAAGAGATATTTATTTGACAGAGATCACAAGTTGGCAGAGAGGCAGACAGAGAGAGAGAGAGGAGGAAGCAGGCTCCCCACTGAGCAGAGAGCCCGATGTGGGGCTCGATCCCAGGACCCCAGGACCATGACCTGAGCCGAAGGCAGAGGCTTTAACCCACTGAGCCACCCAGGTGCCCCTGTTTGTTTTAATTTTTCCATGAAGCAGAACTGAGCCAGGACTTCCTCTTTGCACTTGGGTAAAGCATGGCTAGCCTATGGTGTCTGCATTTTGGGGACTGGTCAGTAGAGGAAAGCCTGTGGGCTCAACCTCAGCAAAGGGAGGAGGACAGTTGCCCACCAGCTGAGGTCAAGTCCCAGAAAAACTTTTAAAACAAACAAAAAAACCCGAATCAATGCCGACAGATCAAAGTCAATGTACTTCGTAAAAATTCATCTTCTAGTCCATCCATCTTCCCTTCCTTACTCCCTTCCTTCCTTCCCTGATGATCTACCAGTGCCGGGTTGGCACTCCTCAGGCCAAAATTGGCTAAACCCAGGTAGCAGCTGCCCCCTCCAGAAGGGTGTGGGCTGCATTTCTCCTATGCTCCACCATTCCCTATTGTCTTACATGCAGCTTTTTTTACTCATTTGTTACTGGCCTGCCCCTTACACACATTTGAGGTTTGTGATCCCCAAACTGTTGTATTCTTAGGAGTGTCATGAACTTCTTCAGAGATCCTAAGCACTGACATATGGGCATTTGAAAGATCCTTGTTTGGGGAGAATTTTGACTTGAAAATAATGCCCGTAAGTGTTTATATTAATAATTTTCTGCTCCTGAAGATGTCAAATACTAGGAAAGGAACATAAATATCTCCTACAAAACATGTACAGGAGAATGTGGGGAGAGTCAGCTCCTTCCTCTGTGAAGTGTCCTTTGTCCTTCTAATATGAAGATGAGATTTGGTTCAGAAGGACTGATGACTCGCCATCACACAAAGCCGAAATCCCAGGGTCGGGGAGGTGACCACAGTGGTCTATAGCAATAGTGAAGCCCTTGCCATTTCGTTGTTAACATTCCATGTTTGTAGGGGGCTTCACAGATTTAAACCTCTTTCCATTAAGTGTTCTGATTCCCACTCTACCATGTGTTTAATATCTGTAGCTTTAGAAGGGGACTTTAGTGCCTCCATTTCCCTATCGGGAAAATGGTGATAGCATCTACCTCATCTACTGGTGAAAATGAAATAAAATAATGACATATGCCCAAGAATTTATGCCAGTGCTTTGTGTTTTCTAAGCATGTAAATAGTAGTTTCTTAGGTCTCTGTAAGGCTTTCTGCATGCCCATTTTTCTGAAAGGAAAACTGATGCTCAGGGAAATCAAGAACCCTATCCTAAGATAGTCAAAAAGCTGAGAAATCCACAGATGTCCTCTCTTGGGCCCGTCTCTCTGGGAGGGTAAAATTTCCCATCCGTAATGGCTCCAGTCACAATGCAGCAGACAACACTTTGACTTAAGGTTTATCCTTTGGAGGAGATGGGAGTGGATGGTAAAAATCTTTTCTTTTTCACACTTTCTCTGAAGGAGTGGGAAGGCAAGAGGTGGAAATCCAGGCAGCCTGGATTCTTTTCACTGTTGTGAAGGATACCTAGTTCCCTTTCCTGGGAGATTTTGAGAGAAATCAACTGGGAATTAAAGCCTTTCCTGGGCCCCATCCTGCTTCTCTAAGGGAATCCTGAAGTGGGAGCTCTGACTAAAGCAGAGGGTCCTTCAGAGGGTCAGCCTACAGATGGGGTGTTTCCTTTGACTTGATGTTTTTCCTCTGTTTTGTGAGATTCCTTTCAGAGACTTGCAGAGATTTTATTCTGAGTTTCAGATGTACTGATGCTTTATTTATGAATAACTCTAAAGCGCTCTATTTTTATAATCACCAGCAGTTTAATTTTAGCCTTTAAGGGGAACGTATCTTCCTTATAGGAATTGTATGAAATAAAATTATGAAATAAAATTGCATGAAATGGCCAATATTTCACCATTTTTAACCTCCAAAAAATTGCAGTCTTATCCGGTTCAGCTGGATACTTGACAAGGACAGAAATAGTAACAGAGATTAGCATTAAAAATTGACACTATTTCTTCCCAGGTGCATTAGATATCTTGTAGCCTTGGAAAGCTCAAGGATATCCTGTAATAGAGACCTTCCTTGTCTAGTCTATTCTTTTCTTCCGGCAGGCTTGGTGCCTCTGACATTCTGCCTATGGCAGTAAACAGAGTGGAGAATTATTTTAATTATTCATAGAATCCTTAATTTTTGATACCATATGACTTCTGATTGGGCAGCATGTAGCTCTTTGCATAGATCACAAATTTTAGAATTCGAAACCATTAGTCAAATCTCGCATCTTGGTATATTTTGTGTGCTACTTGCAAAATCTCCCCAATTAATGCTGATGAATCATCAGCAGCAGTCTAGAATTTAGGCTGTGCTCTGAGGCCATACCTACTAACAGCTTTTTGAAATTAAAAAAAAAAAAAATAGATTGAGATGATGTATAGGAAAGTTGCTAGTAGTGTGCCTGGCATATAATAATGACCCGCTAATGACTAGCAGCCTCTGAAATTGGAGTGGAAAGGGAAGGGCAATTTTTGAATTCCATCTCCTGCAGAAAAGAACATGACCGGGGGATGTTTGCAGGCATAGGACGAAAGAGCAGACACCTTCATCCCTTACTTCACCAATAGGAGGGCGAAGCCTTGCAGGATTCTGAACTGGGCATGAAGGCGCTCTGCTTAGCTTTGCTTTCCTGCTTATTGATGCTGCCAGGGTGTTTCTTGCAGTGTGTGCTGTCGGTCCTTGGAATTGCACGGTAGAAATCCAGGGACTGATTGCTCGCAAGCCGCCCAGAAGAACCAGAGCTACAGGTGATGGTGAACTGGCTGAAAAACAAAAGTGCACTCACAGGCTGGTCTGAGGAAACTGACCACCCAACTGGGGGGCAAGTCTGGCTCCTGGTCCTCATCTGCAAAAGGTTCCATTACCCTGTTCCTGTGTATGTATTTGGTCTGTGGGGAAAATGACCTATTCTAGCAGTACTTCCATGGAGGATTTGCTGCTGCACCCGTGGAATGTATCGAGGGTCTGTTTTGTTTTACATTATGTTTCTCTTCTGCCTCTGGAAGACTTTGTGGTAGTTTATGGGTTTAAGGATATAAATATGGCCAAGATACAAGAAGAACCAGACTGTAAAGAGCATAGTGAGTCCATGTCGGGCTTTTGAGTTGGTGAGTTTATAGGTGTGTAACCCTTCCCATGTTTGGGATCTGTGTTTAGTGGGGAGATTTTTGCTTCTCCTCTGCTTTTGTGTAGGGGGCTGTCTATCATGTGAGGAAGGACCACGCTATCTTGTCCCCTCTGTTTCCCCTTCCCCTGGAGCAGAGGCTACAAGAAAGTAAATAGTCATTATTCATCAAAGGATGAATGAGGCTACCAAGTTTCAGTTAGCTCCTGGGTGGAAACTCTCTAGCACGTGTCCACGGTACCTCTCTTCTCTGTTGGTTCAAAAGGCAGCCCCACGTTTGGCATCCAGAAGGCAGGCGTTGTTGAAGTTGGTGTCTGAGTTTGTACCCTTCTCTGAAGGAAAGCCAGGTTTTTCCTCAAAAGATCAATGCTCCTTCTTAACGAAACTGTTCGTTTGCTATCTTAGGGTTTTTTATGTAACTTAGTAAAGGAGACTTTGAACTGAAATCTTTGGGGATAGAAACTGCTGATTCTAACAGGGTGGAAAGAATTCTGGCTACAAGGAACCCATTCATAGAGAGGCCGTGCAAGTGTCGTGTAATGTAGCAAGCCTCAGAGTGTCTCACAAATTCCAAAATGATCCTGTACTTCCAGGAGAGGCCAGTGATCTCTCATATTCTGCTTTTATGGAATTGTATGAAGAAAGAGTCTTTGAAAGCTCTGGCTATGTAAAGTTCCAGACCCTTGACCCAGGTCAACCCATCTCTGCCTCTGTATCTCTGCTGAGAGAGTTCTATATATTTCTGTGTTCTAGATGAAGAAGTTGAGACTTAAAGCAGTTAATGCATTTTGCTAGAGTCTCGTGGGTGATGTGAGGGAACCGGAATCTAGTGGAGGAGTCCGGAGCCCACATTCTTCCAACAGGTACCTGTCATCTAATAACTGTGATGGAATACAGGTACCAGTGGGAGAGGTGACCCACAGGAAGCCAGCAGCAGTCCTTCTGCCCCGGTGTGATTAGTTGACTTCTGTCTTTTCAAGAGTGGGCTTGCTGAGACATAGGCCAGATGTTAGGCGAGGGAGAAGACCCAGAGTCCTGGATAGCCAGATTTGAGGGGAAAGCTAGAAGCAGATGGAAATCAGCCCAGGTAAGCTTGTCGAACTCTGCTTTGCCAGGGGCCAACTCCAGACATAGCTTTGGGCATATCATGGCCTTAGAATGATAGCCCAGAGACGGCATGTCAAAAATGACAACATAGTAACAAACACTGCCAGTTATGGGGCACCGGCTTAGCCACTCATACATCCTCTCTCAGAATGGCCACCTGCCCCTGCCCTGTGAGATAGGTGCTGCAGTGCCCATTCGACAGGTCAGACCACTGAGGAAACCTAGTGGAGATCATTGCTTCATCAACAGCAGAATTGGGATTGAAACGCACATTTGTCGTACTCCAAAGCCTGTGTTATGTCCCTGAATACTACTCCTTAGCCCTAATCACTCCCCACTAGCATTTGTATCCAGCTCCTAACTTGGAGGCCTCACCTTGGAACTGTCCCCTTGTGGGGAAGACCAGGAAGTGAGGCAACATGACTCTGAAACTGGAGTGGGGAGGTGACGTTAGCAGTGGCATGCCGGACGAATGCACGTGGGGGCATCCGCTGGGCCTCCCAACCGCACCGATCCCCAGTGGAACTGTCCCCCTCCTCGCTACCAACTGATGCTCTGCAGACCTCAACTGTAAGGGTTCATTTTGGGAGCCTCCAGTGTCAGGACTGACTTCTAGAACGTTCCTACCCCTCCCTTTCCAGATTTCTCTTTGTCTCGAGGGAAAAATTGAGAAGTCAGAATATAATAGGAAAATGAGGTATTCTAAGCATTTGGAAGCACAGTGGAGAAAGATCGTCACTGGAGGAATTTGAGATTCTTGTTTTCAATTTTTATATTTTTTTAATCCATATGGACCTACCCATTTGCTGTAATAGCAGAGAGACTCCTATAAAGCTTTTTTTCCTCACTTTTCTTTCTTTCTTTTCTTTTTTTTTTAAAGGAGCTCTTGACAACATCTTGGAAAGCTGAAGTTATGTTATATACAGTAAGATGGGTAACATTGCCGATTAAAGGAAGGAGCTGGGCGAGGCATTACAGCAGCAAGCGCCATCTAGCCCAAGTCCCACATTCTTCAGCTTTCTGTTTCAAAGCTGCCAAGAAGGCTAGAGCTGATGTGCTGAATGGCCAAAAGTGGGGCAGAAGGGGTGGAGCCCCATGTGCTATTGGGCTAGGATGCCTCCATGCATCAGCCAAGCAAGCAGCAACTTTGGGGGCTCACAAGGGGAGATGCTCTTGAACATCTCTCCACCTAAGAGAATTTTAAGTGCCACCTTATAGTTCCCTCATTTCTGGGGTCTTCTAAAATGAAAATCATAATGGCCAGGCTCCACCAGCTCAGTCCCATGGGACTGTGTCTCCAGGACTACACTGTGGCCCATGAAGCATATGATCACGGGCTGGTGCTGGGCCCCAACACTGAGAGAGGTGTCCGAGTAACAATTCAGCTGGACAAATCCTGCGTCAGGTCATGGCCTAGGAATGCAGAGGGAAGAGACAACACAGGTGAGGCAGGCATGTAGGAGAAGCACTTCCCCATAGTTCATTTTGCTTTCTGGCTTTTTGGTTTGGTTTCATGATTGCTCTTTCTTTCTTTCCTTTTTTATTTATTTCTTTTACTTTCTCTTTTCTATTTTTATTCTTGGAAAGGGGCAGAGGAAGGAGTGTCAGAAAGGCATGGTGGCCTGTTGGTTAAGAAGCAGACCTTCCTAATACATGTGACCACAGATGCTGACCTCCCATTCCCATGCCTCCCTATCTCCATGCCCAGCCCAGATGTCACTGGAGCCCCTACTTCAAGGACACTGCTTGAGCCATCCCAAATACAAAATAGCCCAGCTTCCAGCTTTCAGACTGGAAGGGCTTTTCCTGGCTGCTGTTGCCCTGGTAATGGTGGGGAGAGAGTACACTCCAAGGCTTCCCTAAGAACTGGAAGGAGCCTTGCCTTCTCTCTCCTGTGAGTTATTGAAGGTGGCCCTGTGTGGCCAGGCATCTTCTCTTGCTCAGTGTCCTATCTCCTAGCTCTTCTCCTCTGCCTGTTGGCCTCCAGCCATTTTGATTCTGTTTTGGTTATCAGAACGTGGTATGCTGTACATCCTGCATGGAACCTTCAAAGCTGTAGGTTTTACTGGGTTTGGAATGGTCTGTCTCCCCGCTCTCGGGGCCCACTTAACTCTTAGGTCTCAGCTCACATTCCCCTTCAGTCGGTAAATTTTGAGCATCTGCAGTGTGCTCCTCACTGTTCTAGGTGCCTGGGGCCATGTCAGTGAGCAGATGGACAAAAAGCCCTGTCTCTTTGAACCTCCATGCTATCTCTTCCTTAAGAAGTTTTTATTCAGGGGTGCCTGGGTGGCTCAGTGGGTTAAGCATCTGCCTTCAGCTCGGGTCAGGATCTCAGGGTCCTGGGATCGAGTCCTGCATACGGCTCCCTGCTCAGTGGGGAGCCTGCTTCTCCCTTTGCTTCTGCAGCTCCCCCTGCTTGTGCTCATTGTCTCTCTTTTGCCTCTCTCTCTCTCTAGAAAATAAATAAAATCTTTTAAAAAATATAATTTTCTTAAAAAATAATTTTTTTTAAATCCAACCCTCCTCCCCAGTCCCCTGGGTAGATGAGATCTTCTAGTACATGAGAGATGTTGTCTCTTACTTGTGCATTATTGACTTAATGTCCAGTTCCCCCTTCTGTGAGGTCAGGAATTATTCACCACTGTATACCCCGTAGGTGTTCAGTAGGTAGGGAGTCAAGGAATGGATAAATGAATGGAGGAATAATTATTTTTGTTGACAAGTAGCAGCATCAGGTGTGAGGGTCACACTTCAGGAAGGAATTTGTTTGAGCCGATGTATGAGGCTCCTGAGGAAGCTACACTGTGTTTTTAGATGGTCCAGGACTTGCAAGTTCTTACTCAGCCTTGTCGGGGGTCTGGGTCTACCATTCCCAAGGCTCTGGGTATTTCATGACTTTAAAAAATGACTTTAAGCATGCCTGACTTTCATACAGCAGCTGTTTGCCTCTCCTCCCAGGACAGAGATCTCCAAGGGGCCCCAGTGAGAAACTCTTAACTCATGATAACTCGTGCCCCATTTGCTCACACGCCCAAAGCCCCGTCTTCCCCCTTGGGCTGGGCAGTGCCCAGAGGGATGGTCTTCGTTTGCATTTATCATTTTCATGCGCTTTGCACTCAGCTACACTGGTATTCAGAGAAAAATGCTGCCATGACAACTGCTACAACAGATGGTATTTGATCAGTCTCTAAGCTACGGAGGAGATATACAGCCGTTCTTCTGAGGTTTGCATATTTCACTTTATCATGAGACCCAGGCCAGCCTTAACCATGGTTGAAATGTGAAGTTTTCCATTTGCCTCCCAACCCTCCCCCTTCTCTTTCCAGTTGTTTGGCATTTGTTTTGATTTTCCTTGCTCTCTGGCTGTCCTGGGTGGAGATGGGCTCTTGGACATGGGAAGCAAAGACAGCAACGCACACAGTCCGTGGAAGTTGCCCTGCAAGTCTCAAGTACAGAGATTGTTGAGAAACTATCCAGCTTGGGGATGGAGATCCCGACTGAGACTGGGAGGGAGCCCTCACTGTAGCCTCTCTCTCCTGGATCATCATAGTCACAGACGGCACACGGTGAAGGCCACTGTGCATATCTGTCTTGGTCTTGGTTTGTCCCCTTACTCTACCTGTGCCTGTAGCCAACCCCATTCTGCTCCCAGGGTCTCCAAGCCACATTGTGGTCCCACTTATGGGCTTTCCACCTCCTTCCCACCTAAAACTCCAGAAGCTTCTTTCCAGAGCTCTTGGACCCATTTCTATGGCAGCGATGACCGCAGAAGCCTTCTCCCCTGGTGCAAAGTGAGGCTCCCGCCATCCCCCACCCCCAACACTGGAATGTCAGGCTGTGCACAGATTTTTGTCAGCTAATTTTGGAAAGTAGTTTATATTGGCTGCTATGTGTTAATGAACCACTTTGGTCGTATTTACATACTTTGCTGCTTAAGAGCCTTTCCCATCATTCTGCATTCCCAACTCTAATCAGATCTGCCTTCCCAACTCTAATCAGATCTGCCTCTCACCCTGTGTGTCTGGGGAGCACATGCATCCCAGGGCTCATCAGCGCTAGGCACGGGGACACTCTTGTGCTTACTGAGGGCCCCCGGCCAGGCCCTCACTGGGTGTGGTGGCGGTGTGCAGTTTCAGTGGTGCACGAGGATAGATTGCTTGTTTACTGTATGGTACTTGGAAGAAAACCTTAAGGTGAATTTCAGTCACAAGAGAGGCTGGATCAAAGAAACATTCTCCCCTTCTGATCTCCTTCCAAGTGAAGCCAGGAGGTTGGAATCCACATCTGACCCTATTCTGCTTCCCAGCCCCGCTGTCTTCCTGGGGTGCAGATGAAAAGAGCGTGGGTCTCAGCAGCCTTGTCAGGAGTGATTTTTAACCTTAATGGAACGTTATTAAAGAGTGGATTTGAGACTTGAGGAATGTTTTTTGAACTCCTTCTTTGAGCAGAGAAATCATAGTAGAGGGAAAAAATTCAAGGCACTTAATGGGCTTATGAATCGTCTTTTAAATGATGACCCAAGTTCTTATTTTTACTTGTAACATATTCCAGGAGTGTGATGCAACCATCCAGACTCTGTCCCCTGCTTTATCTCCTCTTTAGGAGAAAGCGTTCTTGGTGCCCCTAGACCTTCTCCCTCCACCCAACCAAGGAAGATCCTGATGCTTCCTTTGCTTACATGCTCTGATTCTCCCTGACATGGCTGGGAATTGGGGGGTGTGTCGGATGGCTCTGTGGACCCTTGAGACAAGGGCTATGTAAGTGTGGGCTCCTGGACAGGACAAAGACTCTGCCCTAACGTGGTCAGGAGAACCCAGCACAGTGTCTGGAACAGAGCAGACATCTACAATTATACTGATTGATGAAAAGAATCATAGGTTTCTCAGGCTTCGGACTATTGACCCTTTGGGTAGGATTTTTCGTCCTTATGTGTGTTGTAGGATTTTCAGCAATATCTTTGGCCTCTACCCACTAGATGCTCGTTGCACCCCCCCACACTGTGAGAACACAGAATGTTGCCAGATGTCCCTTGGGGGTGGCAACATTGTTACCCCTTCTCCCAGCACTCTGCCTGCCCTGTGGAGAAATGATCTTGAAACTCTTTGAAAGAATAATAGGGATTTTAAAAAGTAACAGGAGGAAGAAAAATAGTCCAGGTAACCTATTTATAATTATTCATTCCTTTAGTAGAATTTAACATTAAAAGAAAGCCCGGTAGATGGCCAAATTGAAATGAACCAAGGGCTAGCCCAGCAGGAAGAAATTACCATGTACTTTAAAATACAGTATGCATTGAATGCTCCATAAATGTGCCATGTAAATGTGCCTTATGTTCCTTGGAAGAAAATGTCTACAGAATAAGAATGTTGTAGTAGGGCAGTGATTTTCTTGAATACATCGGTGGGGGTCTTTTTTGTTTGTTTGTTTTTAAATCAATGCTACTCTGCCACACTGTTGTTGAAAAAATGTAACCTACCCACATCAGCACACCTCCGTGACGCTTGCCAGGATAGATACCAAGTGTGTACTATTTTTGATTTTACATTAATAGATTCCCAGGCAGTCAGCTTTTTCTTTATCTCAATTCTCACGGGGACAATACTTGCCCAAACCTCACTTATCAGCCATGTGCAAGATACACTGAAGAAGCAGGATAGGATTATTCAAAGGAAAAAGGGATTGAAGAGTTTTATATTTTTATCATGATTTAAATATTAGTCCCTCTGTGGGGGCAACAGATCCTTTTGTGTGATTTTGGTACATTACCATTGTGGGCTGTTGTGGAAATAAGGACTGATAGTTATTTTTCTCAAAATGTAACAGGGGGTAATAACATCTAGAGATCTAATTTTGATTACTTAAAATGTAAGCGGATTGCTTCAAAACGCCTTCCACAGGGGTTCTCCTGCCATTCTTCCTTCTTTCCCCTCCCCTTGCCCTCTAGGATAGCGGCACCTGCTTGTCATCAACAGTCCTTCTGGCTTGGAAGGAAGGAAGAGTTAAAAGCAATCTTGCTTTCCCTCCCCCTTTATATGAAATGATTTTCTGCAGTGGTGGCAGGCATAACCCATAACATCAGCATTTATTTGCCAGAAATTGCATTTTGACCCTTTTTCCAAAGATGATTAAAAAAAAAAAAAAAAAAAGTCTCCCAGATGAGGATCTTTGAGGGTGAGCTGGAGGCTGGGAGAGAGATGGGAACCCCAGCTAAAAACCATAAGGAAGGAGCAGCCTCGGGCTAGGGGTGGAGCGGAGTCTTAGAAGGAGGGCAGTTTGATTGAGGTGCCCCCGTAGCTCAATTTTGTGTTTGGAAGGTCTGAAGACTGGGAGCAGAGAAGGAAAATGCCAGACACAGGGAAGGAGGACATATATTCCAGGAAGACTGTCTTGGAGCCAGACTTTACACAAATTAGACCTCTTCTTGCACGGTAGACTCTGCGCTCTGTGGCTATGAAGTCGCCTTCAGAAGGTCGCTTGGGAAGGGGAAAGGAGAATGGTCACATGGACACTGTGAAAGACAGTCATTTATTCAAGATAAACCCTATGGGTTAAACACCCTTTTGAATGTATAAGAGTGCTGACAGAGCGTAGGAAGTCTGGTCAGGGGCAGGGGAGTTCTCCACTGTGAAATGCAAACTGTGTGAAATTCAAAGATCCTTGTGCCAAGTCAAAAGCGGTTTCTTTTATTTACGGTCACCATTGACATTAATCGAGCCTGAACATTTTCCTGTAGACCAAAAAATCATTAGCCTTGACAAATGAAGTCAAATCAGACCTTTGGGAATGACCTAATTGTTCTTTCCCGAGGGCTGGACGTTTGCTTGCCCTTGGCCGTGGCATCAGCCCTGGCAAGCCTGGGAGGCCTCCCAGACTCTGGCAGGTGGGTTCCTTCTTGTCACAGAACACACAAAGGACAGAGGGGTTCACGGAGGTCACAGCCCTCCCTCGTCATCTGCAATGCCCGCCAGCCTGAGAATTTTGTGAGTAAACACGGCCCCGAGCCCTGCTGAAACTCCCATTCACTGTTTTCACATTTGACAGCGTGCCTCCTTGGTGCTGGAAATTTCTCCCAGCTGCTGGTGGACGGGGTGGGTCTACTGTCCCCTTCATCCCCACCTCCATTTTTCTGGCAGCTGCTCAAATTTTCAGGATAGCTCTAGTGGCAGTGGTACGCATAGGCACTCTCATTCCACTCTGGTTATTTTTGGTAGCCATGAGCAAGCCAGGGCCTTGACTTCTGGAACTGTGTGGTTGGGATATTAGGTAACTTTGCCTTGTGCAAGTACAGACAGGGAGTCCTGACCTGCACCCATCCATCCGTTCATCCATCCATCCATCTGCCGCTGGCACGTCATTTTCCTCGTTACGAACCTTAGTAAATGCACAGTGAATCCTCTCTCCGACATGGTCCTTTGTTCCTGATAAAAGATGGCTCTGAGAACGCTGAACCTTGATTGAGCGTATGTCATTTTTTTTTTTTTCTAGATTGAAAACATAGATGCCTGCTTGAATTTCCTGGCAGCGAAGGGAATAAACATCCAGGGGCTGTCTGCAGAAGGTGAGTCAGAGCACTTGTCATGAAGCTGCCTTTTCATTGTTAGAAATGCCCACCTGTTACTTACTGATGACTTTAATACAGTTAAGCCCAGGGGTGCTGGTGTGCGCTTCTGGCTTTGTTTTCCTCCTGGTTTTGAGGCAGCTCAAGGCCTGTCTAGACTCAACTATGCCAACTTTTTGACACCTAAAGAATCACTCCAGGAATGGAGATCCCACCAGGCCGGCCGGTGTCTGCTAGACACAGAGGAGGGGGTACTCGAGACGCAGCCGCTTCTCTGGAGGAGGGCTTAATCCAACAACGCAGATTTGATTCACCCGGCTAGCAATTCAGTTAATTATTAAGCTGGGCCTTATCTGTGGGAGAGAGAACACTTAGCCACAGCTTATATTTAAATTGCACCGTTCCCAGGGAAAAATGCAGAGTCCTTATCTCTTGCTTTTCTTAGAAGAAGCAGCGGCTTTTCTTAGTTCAAAAAAAAAAAAAAGAAAGAAAAGAAAACACGTGATATATTAATGAGAGGCTGCGTTTTGACATCCTGATTAGTTTTTAATTAACTCCAATTGGGTGGCTAATTAGCACATTAGCGTGTGCTGGTGGTTTGCTATTCAATTAAGTATTGGTCTGGAGATGGCTGGTCCGAGTTCTCAGCCGCCTCGGGCAACGTCTCGCCCTGGAATCTTCCGCGCGCTCTCCGGTTTGTAAATACAGGCAGCTGCCAGCCCAGACGCGGCCACAGGCCTCGGCAGCCTCCCAGCCTCATTAGGCTGCACCTGCCTCCAGTTTTCCCAGAACAGGTAAAGCAGTTTGGGTCTCACGTGACCCCACCTTTCCCTAGCAAGATTGAGTTCTTGAAAAGATGCCTATTAACATCGATTCTGGTGGTCAGGATGGGGAGGGGGTGGGCAGTGAGGAAGGAAGGAGCCCAGTGGAACAGGTAAGTTTGCAAGTGTGGCCAACTTGGGGCTCGTTCCTTGCCTCTGCCCTGCTGCGCGGTGAGAGCTTGATTTTCCTGGCTGTGTGAACGGTACTGGGGGTGGGCGGCTACTCCTGATGCCTTGTGGGTGTGTGGTGCTGTGTCTGAATGTGACCTCTCCGATGCTGGGCCTGCCCCGGGTCAGGGGTGGACACACTGCTTGCAGAGGTCTCCATGGCACATGTCAGCTGGTCAGCCCTAACCCCGGCTCTGAGAGGGGGGATCCTCGGAGGATTCCTTGGCCCTGGGGGATGGGCCCTCCTCTGTGGGGATGAGACCTGGGCTCCATGACCCATGGAATGCAGCTTGCTGGGGCGTGGTGGGGCTTGGTGTGGGGTTTCCATGGATAGGTGGGGAGATGCAAATTCCCATTCTGAGGAACATCATTTCCTTCTGGTAAAGCCTTGTTGTGTTGGCGGGTGGGTGGCACTCACAGGCTCCTCGTGCTTTCTGGAAGGGGTCAGACCCCAGGCCTGTGCCCCCCTCCCCCCTCCCCAGCAGAGTATCAGCAGGGCCTTGCCCAGAGTCCTGCTCAACAGAAAGGGCTCTAGGGGATGTGGACTCCATGTAAGTCACCTTCATCCATGTGGCCTGAAGGTGACACCTGGCCCCTGTGCCATCTATCTGCGTGTTTTCCTGTGCTCTGCCTCGGTTGTCCCCCTGAACCTACCCCGTCCTCTTGATAACTTAAGGCACAGATTATTCAGTAAGTACTTGTTGAATAAAGAAGTACCATCCGCACTTCTCGGGCTTGTCTGTGAAGCAGCTCCAGCGCCTTCAGCTGAAGTGGGGACGCATAAAAGCTGGAATGTACAGATGACAAAAGTTGACTTAAAGAGGTGCTGAGTGACATCCTCAAAGCCTGTAGCTAGTGAGCAGCAGAGGCAGAGCTGACCCGGGTCTCTGTGATTTCAGAACTCCTGTTCCTGGTGTCTTTGGGGACAGCAGAAGGATAAAGTCGAGGCATGTCATGTACAGGTGAAGGAAACCAGAAAAGATCTAGAACTTTCTTGGCCAGAACACTGTCTCAAAAGATGAGGCCTATCAGGGACTCCCTCAGCTCCAGCCTTGCCTGTGTTAGGATGTGTCCTGTGGGGGTCTCTGAGCACAGAAGATCCCACCAACCCAGTGTGTTGAGGTGTCTGTCATTGGGGCACAGCCGGGAAGTGGCTTCATGGTGTTTCAGTAATGGCCCCCCAACTGTGTGATGTGGAACCCCTCATCTTTCCTGCTGAGTCGATACTCACTTTCTGACATCTTGGCCAGAATACATAACTCATCAGTCACGGTCCATTATTAGAACAGTTTTATGTTAATGCTTATGATGGTATTGTTTTGGTTTTTTTAAATGTTTAACTTAAATTCAGTTTAATTAACATATAGTGTATTATTAGTTCCAAGAATAGGATTTAGTGATTCATTAGTCGCATACAATATCCAGTGCTTATTACATCATGTGCCCTCCTTAATGCCCACCTCTCAGTGACCCCATCCCCCTATGTACCTCCCCTCCAGCAACCCTCAGTTTGTTTCCTAGAGTTACCAGTCTCTTATATTTTGTCTCAACTCTGTTATCTTATTTTTCCTTCCCTACCCCTGTGTTCGTTTGTTTTGTTTCTTAAATTCTACACATGAGTGAAATTATATGGTATTTGTCTTTCTCTGACTGACTTACTTCACTTAACATGATACCTTCTAGTTCCACTAATGTTGCTGCAAATGGCAAGATTTCATTCTTGTTGATAGCCGAGTAATATTCCATTGCATATATATATATATACCACATCTTCTTTATCCATTCATCTGTTGATGGACATCTAGGTTCTTTCCATAGTTTGGCTATTGTGGACATTGCTGCTATAAACATTCAGGTGCACATGCCCCTTCAGATCACTACGTTTGCATCTTTAGGGTAAATACCCAGTAGTGCGATTGCTGGGTCATAGGGTAGCTCTATTTTCAACTTTTAGAGGAACGTCCATGCTGTTTTCCAGAGTGGCTGCACCAGCTTGCATTCCCACCAACAGTGTAGAAGGTTCCCCATTCTCTGCATTTCTCATCAACATCTGTGATTTCCCGAGTTGTTCATTTTAGCCATTCTTACTGGTGTGAGGTGGTATCTCACTGTGGTTTTGATTTGTATTTCCTTGATGCTGAGCGATGTGGAGCATTTTTCATGTGTCTGTTGGCCGTTTGGATGTCTTCTTTGGAGAAATGTCTTTTCATGTCTTCTGCCCATTTCTTGATTGGATTTTTTATTTTTGGGGTGTTGAGTTTGATCAGTTCTTTATAGATTTTGGATACTAGCCCTTTATCTGATAAGACATTGCAAATACCTCTTCCTATTCCATAGGTTGCCTTTTATTTTGGGTCTTGTTTGCTTTTAAACTGCAGTTTCACATTCTGCTCACTGCTCTTTTTCACCCACATACCCCAAAGAAGTGGCTTTGGAAGATTAGAGAGGGGGAGGGGGACCTGGGTGACTCAGTCAGTTAAGTGATCAACTCTTTATTTTAGCTCAGGTAATGATCTCAAGGTTATGAGATTGAGCCCCACATTTCTCTGCCTCTCCCCTCCAACACCCCAGCTCGCTCTCTCTCTCTCTCTCTCTCTCTCACACACACACACACACACACACACACACTCGCTCACTTTGTTCTCTCTCTCTCTCTCTCTCTCTCAAAAAAAAAATTAATTAAAAAAAAAACCAGAAAAAGAAGAAGATTAAAGAGGGATCAGGGCCTAATGACTTCTCCCCCTCCCCTCTTTTCTTTGTCTGAGCCTCTAGAACTGGGGCAGATAAAGCAGGCAAAATTCTGCTGGTTGAAGTCACTGCCCTCTTCTTATAGAGCTGTAATTGCTCCTGTCCCCAGGCCAGAGTATCTGCATGCCCCACTGACCACGGACTTGCTCTCATGCTGTTCCCGGCACATTAGTAGTCTTTTGTGAGATTGTCTAGCAATTCTGGCTCACCCTCAGTGGGTAGCATTTATATCTGGTCCCCCCCCCCCAATTCAAGCCCCTTATGGTCCCCAAATAAGGTGGTCCTAGTGAGACTGTAGAGCCCAGTCTCTTCACCCCTGTATTACACACTACAGAACTGGTAGAATGAGTGGCCTCCATCTTCCACTTAGAGTAGGTAGAACAGTCCTTCTGTCACCTGGAAGCCCCCACCATGTAGTTTCTCTCCAACTCTTTACTCCCCGATTTAGGTGGCCAAAGAGGCAGATCTGCCAAGTCCGTGCTGAGCGGATGTCCAGCCAGGGCCAGGAATGCCAGTACCCGACTTGGAGTGATTCTCTTGGCCCCTCTACTCCTTTGTCTTCAAGGAGCACAAGGACCTCACCTCCTTTTCCTTGGCGGGGGGAAGAAACTGATCATGAGACATTGCCACCTTCCCCCACTCTGCGACACTTTCTCACCTAGAAAGATCTAGATTTTGGGGGGGTTGTGGGTTTTGTTGCTTTTTTTGTCCATTGAGGCATTTTATTTGCTTGTATGTATTACACCCCTAGAAAAGGCATCCCAGAATTTTCCCTCCTGTGTGTTTTCACCTTGCTGTTTCATGGTCCATGATGGCAGCGAGGTCGTCCATACAACGAAACCAGACTGGCGGATGAGAGCAGATATTTCTGCTCTTTTTCTAAATCTTTGAGTTTTACATTAGATCTAGTGCTCATCACTCCACCCTTGTTTAACCTGCCTCGAGGTTCACAACAACGTTCCCAGGTCTGTGACCATCAGTGATTTCAAATTCGCTAATGTAAGCATGCTTCATCATCGCAGCGAGAAACCGGAGAACCGTTTTCTGGAGCATGGCCTTGGAGAGAGCCCACCTTCGGAACATGACCTGGTGTTTGCCTCTCTTTTCAGTATTATTAATGCTGTTGAGGGCATCTGCCAGGATGTTCATGTGTAATTCATGGGCAATCCCATTACAGTGACCCAGGAAGATGGCAGAAAGAATCCTCTAGATCTTACCTTGGCTTTTGAGGTTGGGGGATAATGATGGTGTTTGTTGGTGAGACAAATTCTGGACTAGTGCGGTCTTGGAGGAAGGTGACTGGCCCACGCTTTTGTCAACTCCTTGAACTTCTAGAGGAAGGACGCTTTTTATCCTCAAATGGGCTTTTTTCACTTTATTCAATTTCAGGATTACAAGAAACCTCTCACATGACATACTGTTAAATTATAGGACTAGAAGCCGTTTATGGAGAACCCATGTGCCAGTCAGTGAGCTAAGTGCTGTACGTGTTTTATATCTTATTTAATCCCCCCAACTTTTTGAGATCAGTATTCATTTTGTCCCCATCATACAGAGGAGGAAACTAAGGCCCAGAGAGATTAAGTCCCACATGGGAAAAGGGAGGCCCACAAGGTCAGCGGTGGCTAAGATACTCATCTGTTTCAGAGGCCTGGTGTTCTTGTCTCTCCTCACAGTCTTAACCACCTGCCTAATTACTAGAAAAGCATTATTGTGTTTAAGAAATAATGTAGTTTTAATGCTTTTTGTTTTCCTTTTGAAGATGGTTGAGTGCCCTGAGGCTCCTCCTCTGATGAAAACCATGGGCGGTTGGAAAACCCCATATGTACTTCTCCGCCCTCTTCCAGCGACTAAAACAGGATTTAGAACCTCGGGAGGGTGTATGCACCTGTCCTTGAAACATTGCAGCAGATCATACCCTGCCCCAACCTGCCCGATAGAGGACCACAGAGCGCCTTTGTTCCAGGGTAGAGGCTGCGGGCCCAGGGGAATCCCCATGGAGACAGCACTGGTTTGGGACACTTACCCTGGACTAGGCCTTCTCACCCGCCCCTTCTGTGTTCGACAGTTGGAACCATCCGGTATCGTGGGCGCTTGGTCCTCACCCTAACCTGGGTGATTTTCAAGATCCCTTCAACCCCTCCCCGACACACACTCCACGAGTCATGACCATCTGTAAACCTGTCCAGTGGGGAAAGATAGTTTTTACCCTTGGGAGCTTTGCAAACACCTGGCCCTGAGCCTGCCCCCCAGTAATGGAGGCGTGAAGGTCTGGCGGGTGAGGCCTATCCAATTTAGTTCAGCAAACATTTGCTGGACATGTCCTATATACCAGGCATAATCTCAGCCATACAAACTTCGCTCCAATTTCCATTAGTAAGAGAGCTGGGCTACTGGTACGTACACAGTAGTGACAAAGAAAGCCAGTGACTAGCTTGGCTTGGGGGCAGTCAGGGGGATTGACAGAGGCAGTGGGATTTCGCCGGGGTTTGACAGGATACAGAGGCGTTCACCAGACAGGAAAGAAGATGGGAAGTCCAGACAGAAGACAAGGCATAGGTAGTATGACAGGACTGAAGACCCCCTCTTTATCAACCTTGAGGACTGGAGGAGACAGAGGCAGGAAGATCCTGCCAGGTGCCTCCAGGAAGGAGTGTATGATTTTGGACTGAAGTTGGTTGCTGACCTGATGAGTTCAGACCTGGTTTGGCCAGAAACCTAGATGTTGAGCTTGTTCCCCTTTTCGTCTGAGCCAGAAAGCTCAGGTCTTTCTGGTCCGTCGCAAGAAAAGCAGCAGGTGGGTTGTTTCCATTTTCTCCTACCCACAATCACCTGTGTGGCAGGGAGTGGACCTGATTCTGTTCCTTACCAGAAGGGGCCTGTAGGCTCTCCCACACCCTTCATCCGTGCCACTTGCCCCGTGGGTGTAGCCATCGACCAGCTTGGTGAACAGGACACAGAAGGGCTGCGGGAACGGGGTGGGAAGTTCTGTGGGGAGTGTAGGTTATGCTGATGGAGGAGCAATGCCTCAGAACCCACAGTCCTGGGTCAGCTGCGTAAGTTGGACGGCGCTGTGAGTTAAGAGAACTGGATAGGAATTCTGACTCCACGGTCTGGTCTGAGCTGGCCCTGCCTTCCTCTGGCTTCTGGCCCATTCTTCCCTACAAAGCAGATTTCTTTGTATTAGATGATCCCGTGTTGGTGCCTTTGTAAACCAGATCTGAGGTTTCAGTAATGCTGGAAGAAAAGGACTCTGTTTTTCCTATCCTTCATGCCTGGTGTCCCTGTACAGTATCTGGGCACATTCATACCAGCTGGTGGGAGCAAAGAAATCAGTCAGAACTGGAGGGAATTAAAGCGTCCAGGTGCTACTGAATTTATTGGGAATGGAAAAATGACTGCTGTAGCCCGTTCAGCGGACGTGGGTGTGGCCACAAACAGAAATGCCATCAGGGTTCTCAGGCAGAGGTAGACACCAGCTAGCTAGTGTAGAGTCCATTCTAGCTAGGTCTGTGGTTTTTCCCTTTCTCTAGAATTCTAGAATGAGGACAGCTGATCCAACATAAAATGATACTCTTTTTCCAAATTTTGGGAAATGTCATGAGGGAAACATTTTTTTGTGGGCCGATGGATTGTGTCGTTTGCTGGTTGGTGCCACCCGCTTACCAGGCCTCGTGGAATGCAGACACACTCCCCTCGGAAATGTGGGGAGAACACAATTCCAGCTATTTTGGGTACTGTCTGTTGTAGACCACCCATGGCAAAAAACTTTGTGGCTTCCAACCCCAAACAGAGCATCTGCACCTCTCCAGTTTTTGTGCTCTGCGAAGAAAAGGGAATAGTCCAGACATCACCACCTGGGGAGCGGGCCTGGAAGATGTGGTCTGTCCATGCAACTGGGGGTTACTCAGCAATGCGGAGAACGAAACTAATGACAAATGCTCTAATGTGGGTCATTTAAAAACATGTTCCGTGGAAGAAGCCACATGCAAAAGACTACATATTACATGGCTCCCCTTCCAGGAAGTGTCCAGAAGAGACAAAGCTTGTAGAAACAGGAAGCAGATTCGACATTGCCTGGGAATGGGTTTGGGAACTGACTGTGGATGAGCCAGAGGACTCTGTTTAGGGTGATGGGAATAGGCAAAGGTGACAGACAATTCACTGAAGTGACTGAAAATCATAACCCACTTAATTTTCTGGATACAAATTGCCCCTGGGTAAAGCTGTTTAAAAAAGAAATGGGGACCACCTGGGTG
The DNA here is from genome assembly GCF_009829155.1 of Mustela erminea. Classification (NCBI taxonomy): domain Eukaryota; kingdom Metazoa; phylum Chordata; class Mammalia; order Carnivora; family Mustelidae; genus Mustela; species Mustela erminea. Next base: position 73,433,360 of record NC_045622.1, read on the forward strand.
GTTAGGTGTCCCATCTCTTGATTTTGGCTCAAGTTGTGACCTTAAGGTTGTAAGTTCAAGCCCTGTGTCAGGCTCCTTGCCAGGCTTGGATAGTCAGCTTCAGATTCTCTCTCTCCCTCTCCCTTCCCCCATCCCAGCAGGCACATGCATGTGAGGGCTTTCTTTCTCAAACCAAAAAAAACCCAAATCGGAAGTTCCCCATTGTCTTTTGTCTAATATGAGATCATTCCTGGTTAATTTCCTTCTCCATGCCTGTGCCTGTGGCCTCAGGGGGAAAGAGCAGGGGGAATGGGCAGCTTCTTAGTCTTCCATTAGGGACAGAGCCCTGTGGTGAGTTCTGAGGAGGCTGTAGGTAGAGGGGCCGTATTTTCTGAACCAAAATGGGAAGTCGAGTCAGGCACCGTCCTGGGTGCTTGGCACGCATTTTCTCATTCAGTGGTCACTTAATTCTCGTAACAAGCCTGTGGGAAAGGTGCAGTTTGGCATATGCCCGTTTTAAAGAAGGAAACGGAGGCCCCAAGAGGTTGAGTCTTCTGAAAATTCAGTCTATAAATGATGAACTTTCGAGATTCAAACCCGGGTCTTTCTGGCTCAAAAAATCAGTGATCTTTATCATGAAAATCCCCCCCTGCCAAGAAGAAGTATATGTGTGGGAAGACTATTTTTTTGACGGAGAAAGCAATGCTTAGGAACTGATGCTGAGTTATGAACAGTAAGGGACTCAGCAACTGCAGTGGGTAGAGAATACGACAAAGCTGTCTCTTTTTGCCCTGGCTTGGACTGGCCTGCCAGGAGATGCTGATGTGGACATGCTTGCCTCTCGCAGGGAACAACCCGTCTGCCCCTGCGTGTGCTGAATCTTTATAGTTCCTCCCTTCTTTGTTGTTCTTACGTGGTTCTAAAAAATGTATTCTGGAATGTGCCAAACATTCCATAATCATAGAATACTTACAGAAGGATAAGGAATACTTATATGCCCACCAGCTAGCTTAATAAATAAAACATTATCTGCTTGTGCTTTTAAATTTACCACACATGATGGGTAGACAAGTAAAGCCAAGTTACACAGTGTGGAGAGACCAGGCTTTGAGAGGGAAAAACCTAGATTCAAATCCCAAATCCCAGCTTCGTAATGTATTTCCTTGGAGAGGTCCTAAAACCATTCTGAGATGCTGTTTTTCTGTACAAGAGGGACGTTAACACTCACTTCCCAGATTGTAGGGATTGAATGAGATCATGCTTATTAAGAGCTTAACCTGATACATACTAATTAGTGGTAGTCCTTGTTCTTATAAACTGTATAACCTGGTAATGATCAAAGGTACTAAAAATAAATCTTACATAGATTTCGCCAATCCCCATGATTAGCCCTACTTTCTCCCTCCTGTGACTTTAATTTTGAGGCAGCAAATGGTTCCCCAGGTTCTTTAACAGGTGCTAACCTGCATGCCAGCTGAATGACCTCCAGAACCTGGGGGTCTCCGCCAGCTCTATGGGGCTTTCTCTGCTCCCCAGATTGCACAAGATAGTTTATAAGCATCCTCCTTTGCCCAGGCCAGTCCTAGCTTATACCTGACCCCCTGGCCTAATTAAAAGCTCCCCCCTTTCACTCTCAGAAGCATCATGATTTGCATGATAAGTCCCAAGATGACCCCAGTAAAAACTGTTTCTAAAGCACGAGCCCAGACCTGTATGGGAATCTCATCCAGGATTCGGGGGGGGGGGGGGGCGTTATTAGCAACCAGGTCCAGAGAAGGCCTTCACTGTTCACAGTGCGCTTACACAGATAGGCTCTGACTGCATCTGTAGGACAACCTTGTGTGATGGGAAAGCTGTGTCGGTATTGCCAGTGAAGTGCAGCAAGCCACATTGTGTTGTCAGTTGTGATCTCCATTTCTTGGGGCAGTCATTCAGCCTGGCCTGCTCGATCACGATCACGCCCAGGACACTGGCAGGCCTGCAGGGATTGGGATTTGTTTCTGAAAGGATCCCATTCATACCCTCTGCCCTGCAAGGGTCCTGTCTCTTCCCGGCCCCAGGGCTAACCTGGATGTGTGCATTCCCCACACAGGGGATGTGCCCCTTCCTCCACCCCACTCCTTCTAACCCCCTCGCCAGTTCAGAGAAGGAAATTAAGCCTCTGATAAAAGCAAAGCAGAGGGAGCCCCCAAGATTCCTTCTTCCTGTCCCTCAGGCTGGGTGGCCCTATTACTTTACCCTCAGAATCGGTTCAGGCCCCGGCCATTGCATCTGGTGTTAAAAGAACATAAAAGAAGGGATTCCCCAAGGAGAAACACCCTCCATCCATAGCCTCTGCCTGTGAATAAATATTTTATTCCTTCACAGCAGCTTTTTATGCATGCCTTGAGGCAAATGCATTTTAACAGCTAAAAAATTGTGTTTGGAATAAAAATTTTCTTACCCTCACTCTGTTCTGTTTTTTTTTTTTTTTTAATACAGAATTTTGTGTGAGTTCTTTATGAAAGCAAGTCCGCTATGGCCGATCCCCACACCCATCCCACATGAGTGATTTAGTAGACAAGGGAGACACAGAGCCATGTGTCTGAGAGAAGGATGATTTGGGTCGAACGGAGTGAGGATTTCTGAGTGGGGTGGGAATCCCTTGGCGTGCACGAAAGTGGCTGGGGGCACAGAGCATGGACTGCGCCAAGCTGCCAAGTGGAGACCAGCGAGTCTCCCCTCAGTGCTTGGGGAGCACCTCTGTCCCGGATTGGTTGCTTTGCCTGAGAACAAGCACGGTCTTGCTCAGGAGTCTGACTTTTTCTGGTCGTGTCCTTGCTGAGAATTTCCTCCTGGCACCTGCCAGACATCCAGTTGTAACTTGCCTCGTGTATCCGCTCTAATCCCAGTCGGGGAGAAGCAGCTAATTTCTTTGTGGCCGAGGCCTGACTTCCCCCCGACGGGGATCCCCGGGGAAGTGTTGAGGAAACCCGTCCTGTCCTGGAGAAATGAAACCCGTGAGCGAGAAAGGGCTCCCAAGCTGGGACTCTGTGTCTAAAAGCATCTCTTTCTTCTTATCTTGCAGAAATCAGGAATGGCAACCTCAAGGCCATCCTAGGCCTCTTCTTCAGCCTCTCCCGCTACAAGCAGCAGCAGCAGCAGCCCCAGAAGCAGCATCTCTCTGCGCCGCCACCGCCCGCCGTGGCCCAGGCGGCCGGGGCCCCCTCCCAGTGCCAGACTGGCAGCCCTCAGCTACAGGGGCCGGCCACCCCCCAAGCCCCAGGCCAGCCTCTCCAGCCGGCGACACATCAGCAGTCAAAAGCGCAAGCCGAGATGCAGTCCAGGTGGGGGCTCCCCGCTGCCCTGTGACTCCATGGTCCCCAGGGCGCCCTTCCCCCACCCTCTCCCACCCCCACCCCCCCGCCCCACTGCAGCTGAGGCCGGGAATGTTCTCCTTTGGGCCCCTTCTGTGCTGAAGACTACTGGTAGTGGGGGGGATTAGCCTGACCTTGGACCGGATGTGGCGGGGCTGCCTCCTGTGCCTGGCGGAGATGTGCACTTTTAGAGGTCGGACTGGCCAGCAGCCAGAGCTAATGAGCTGCTCTTGCCTAGCTCTGGCCTGTGTTGCACATGCTCCTAGGCAATGAACAGCCCCGAAAATAGACTTCAGACTGGTTTTGCATGTTTGCCTGTAAGCTGGGTGTTCGGTGTTCTATGCGTGACTCATTCTGCTTAGTGGAGGCAGAATTCCTTCTGTAGATGCCTCTGCTGCACCAGAAGAGAAATATCTAGAGCACAGAAGAAAGATGGGCAATGCTTAGCAAGGAAGGGGGCAGCCGCCTTCCCAGAGAGGGCCAGGGACTGGGTTTTGTTAACCTTGCGAGAGTGGTTAGCGGCCTCAGCTGTGGTCCTCTGTTTTGTAAGATTAGGGTGTGAGTGTTGCTCACGTTCCCCGGGGGCTGATGCCTGCCAGTGGAGCTCTCGGTGTAGGATGATATGCAAGCACAGGGTCAGGGTGCTTACCACCTACTGGGTTACACTGGGAAAAGTTGCACTCCTCAACGACTCTGCAGAAGATCGCCTTGTAGAACATTTGTTTTAATGGCGGACGGGGAAGAACGGGGATTTGGAGCTAGAAGATTTTTGACTTACAGTAAAATTCTAGAGAAAAGTCCACAGTAATTGTTTAAAGCTGTAAACCTTTAGTTAGCAAATCATCTAAATGTCACTAATTAAATTGATTGCTTGGTTTCACTTAACATGTGCTGCAGAGTAATGACTTTTGCTTTCCAGTCCCCCCAAAGCACCAGTGTTCATAACTATAGGGTTTCTTGCACACGTTTGTACCCTCAGCAGCCTGTCATAGTTGGACAAAGCACAGAACAGTTCCAGACAAAACAGGTGCCTTATAGATGTTTACCGCTTTTTCCTTCCCCTGAGAAGTGCTACTTCCCACTTGTGATGGTGTTAAAACCAGCAGTGATGGATGTGTTATAAATCCCCTCATTAATTATCTAATTATATCCAATTTACATTATGGAAATTTATAGGCAAGCAGAAATGCCTGGACTAGTAATGAGGAACAGAGAGCCAGGCAGCGAGCCCCTGCACCTGACCTGAAGAACCACCTGAGTGCGAGCCATCCTCTGATCAGAGGTCCCTGATGGCCCTGGGTGATTGAATGACCAGGATCTCATTGCCCACACTGTATTCTACAGGGTGCTTATTCCCTGGATGGTAACTTGCAGGAGAAGGGCTCCATAAGGGGAAAAGTTGGTAAATAATCTGGGTTGAGTTGTTAGAACTGTTACTACGGGTCTACTCAGCTCCTTGAATCTGCCAAAAATGCATTCATTTGTTTAGTTAGTGTTTGGATGCCTTCTGTGTGCCAGGCACTGTTCTAGGCACTTGGGGTTCAAAGATGAATGAGACCACTAATGTGCCTACTCTTTGGATTTTCCTGGAGGAGGCAGGAAAATAGGGAAGAGAACTATCAGATAGTGCTACTACAATAAGAGGATGGGATTCAGAAGGATTAGGTTGATAATTTAGGTTGGACTGCTAGGAGATTCTCTCTGGGAATATGACACCAGAGTAGAGATAGGGATGACATGGAGCAAGCCATGTGAAGTTTAGGTGTAGAATAGATCAGCCAGAGGTTGCAGCTGGTACAAAGGCCCTGTGGTGTAAGAGACAGCGTGACAGGTTGGAGGACCAGAAAGAAGGCTGGTGTGGCTGGAGCTCAGTGGGTGAGGAGAGTTGGACAATGTGACGAGCAAAGCAAAGCCTCCATCTACATGGAAGATAGTATGACTGGTGGTCCCTGCAGTAGCCTAGTGCCGTGACCCTGAGGTCCAATCACAGAGTGCTAGCTAAACTGGGGAAAGAGTTTGCATTTCATTTTATAGGTAGCAGGAAGCCACTGGGGGTTCTTGAGCAGAAGAGAGACTTCATCTGATTTAGAGTTAAAAAAATCTTCTTAGCTCCTCTCTGGATAATAAGACTAGGAAGCCTAGAGATGGAAGGAAGGACCCCAGGTAAGAGGCTCCTGTAGTCCTCCAGGGGATGGTGCTTGGACCAAGGGGTGGAGCAGATCTGTTGATGGACCACTTCACGAGGTGAGCCAACAGGGCTGTAAATCGATGGACAGGCTGGAGTGAGGGAGAGCATCACAGATAAAGCCTAGATTCCTGACGTGAGCAGTGGTAAATGGTGCTATTTATGGAGGCGAGGGAGCCTGAGAGAAGAGCACGTGTGCACTGTGAATCTTCAGAAGGGGCGGTAGAAAGCATTCCTCCAACTTAGCCTCAGAACTTACTTCATAGATCTTCTCACTGCATACAAGGAAGTTGAGCAACGCCGGGCTTGTGTCACTAAGCTAGGCTAGCCCGAGGCACCCACTCCAGTGGAAGGCGTATGTTTTCTTAAGAAAACCAGATGTTCCAGTCAGGACACCCATCTCCCAGTAAGAAGAAACACTCTACTGTTAATAAAGGCTTTACCTAAAGAAGAGCCAAACTTACTTAAGCCAGGATCCATTTATTCCAGAGTGATTCTTAACCATCATGGCCCCCTGACTCAGTACTGTGATGACATGGATTGGCCTTTGGAGTAGCTCTGTGTCCTCCCTCATCCTTTATCTGGCCCAGATTGGGTTAGTTCCACAGGTGAATGGTTTCCCACATTATATACTGATTCTAATTTTACTTCCAAAGGATGATCATATCCTCAAGTTCTAGGGATCTAATATCCCATGCTTACGCTCTGGCTATAAATTTAAGAATAGTAAAATGGCAACACTGGCTTAGTTCCACTGTATTTCTATCCCACATTTTGTCTTTGGTAACCAGAGCCCCAAGGGTAATGGTTCGGACGCTTGATCATTGGTGACAAATGTTGGCGCAAGCCCGGAACGCCAAGTTCCAGTCCCCTGTTAGAACTGTGCCAGATACAAACATGCCTAAACACTGCACCTCTTGGGATAGGAAATGCTAAAACCTGGCAGCTTTTCCATGAAATTTGTTAAGAAAGGAGTCGTGGAAGCTGGCAAAGGCAATTTGAGCTGCTGGCATGAGGGAATCCGAGCAACTCCTCCATGATGGCCCAATGGAGACTCACGTTTACCTCTTCGCTTCAGCTCTTCTCATTCATCCATGTGAGGCCAAGAACTTGATCCACATTTTAGCTCCTGAAATTCCTTGCCAGTGCAGAGTCCAGGAGAGGAGCCCAGTCCCCAAGACTCATTTTCCTTTCCATCTATGTCTACCATATGTATTACTAATATTCAACTGGTCAGGAAAAATCCTGGTAATTGCTTCATTTCTTTTCTTCTTCTGTATTCTCTCTTCTCTCTTCCTTTACTTCCAGAGTCTAGTAACACCAACATTGTCTTTCTCACCTGAGACTGCTGCATAGTGTTCCAAAGAATATGTGTTGAGATACACAGGTCGGTATAGGATGAACATGGTATAGGGTGTATGGATACAAGAAAGATAAATATTTCTAACTTTTATAAGGCAGTAAGTTTACCTTTCTATTAAACTCAATCAAGTTTCCTCACATGTACAGATTTTTTTTAAAGATTTTATTTATTTATTTGACAGAGAAAGATTACAAGTAGGCAAAGAGGCAGCCAGAGAGAGAGAGAGAGAAGCAGGCTGGCTCCCCACTGAGCAAAGAGCCCAATGCGCGGCTTCACCCCAGGACCCTGAGATCATGACCTGAGCCAAAGGCAGAGGCTTAACCCACTGAGCCACCTAGGCACCCCGACATGTACAGATTTTTCATCCAAACCCTAGAACTTAGCAAGTTCAGAAGTCTTTAAACGAACATTTCTTTATAAAAAAAAGAGAGAGAGAGAGAGAGAGAGATTTACTTATTTATTTGAGAGAGAAAGCAGGCTCAGTGGGGAGGGGCAGAAGGAGAAGGAAAGAGAGAATCTTAAGCAGTTTCGGAGCTGAGCATGGAATCTGATGTAGGTCTTGATCCCATGATCCTGAGATCACAACCTGAGCTGAAGCCAAGAGTCAGATGCTTAACCAACTGCACCACCCAGACGCCCCTTAAATGAGCATTTCTATACCACTCAGAGTGAATCTTCCCAAGAGCAGCAAAACTTGCAAACATCTACACCCTTGTTTTGGGTCAACATTTTATGGCACATTTACCTGAAAAACACGCTGGTAGAGCAAGTATGTGAAACAAAAACATTTAGATACTCTTAGAAAAGTATAAAGTTTGTTTACTTGTCAGACACCCCTCACTTCGGTGTCTTCTGAAGGGAAGAAGAAGCCTTATGTCCCAAGTAGCAGAAAAGATATTTGGCATTTTAAAAAAAAAAAAAAGAAAGAAAAAAGAAATCACAGAAGATCTTAGATAATCTTGATAGTAATTTCTTCACATTGGCATTTTGTCACATCAGAAGCGTTAGAGCCAGAAGGAAGGCTGTGTATTGTAGGGAAAGTGGGCAGAGGGCGAACCAGCCGTCCCCACTGTTCCCTACTCCAGTTAGTGGTGTGTGTGTCTAACGTATCTTCCCTCCCCTCACTCATCTCTTCTACTGTTTTTCTTTCCCATCATGCAGTGCGTCATCCAAGGACTCCTCTCAAAGCAAAATCATCCGCTTCACTCTGGGTCAGAAAAAGATTTCTAGGTTAGATTTTTCTGTGTCCTGCAAAGCATGGTTTCAACCCAACTCATTGATCCCTTTGCTCTGGCTAAGTTTCCTTTCAGTCCCTCTCCCTGTTCCATGTTTGCGGTTTGAGCAAACCAAACACGCTTTGGCTAATGACCCAATGTTGGAGAGTTTTGAGTGTCTGGGGCGGGGCGGGGCGGGGGGGGGGGGGAGACATCATTGAAAAGGAGTATCTATGTGTGTGTCAGAGCCTGTGTGAGATGAAGCTGTACATACTGCTTCTGCATTTCTTTGAGTTGGCCTTTGATTGTTCGCTCATCAAAACCCTTTCTGATTTAGGGAGAGGTAAGTTTCTAGGTGGATTTTGTAGTTGTTTTATGATGAGCTTGGCTCCCTGCTCTGGCCTGGCCCTGATCCCACCTCACCTGCATCCCTTTTGTGTGTGTGTGGTGCTTTTTATTGTTGCTGTTATTGCTAAAATTACTAATGTGGGATTGGTTTTCTTTTGAATTCTAGAGAATGGAAGCATGACTCCCACTGGTGGGAGGAGACAAAGCAGCAAGGCAGCTCTGTCTCATTTGCCTCAGTCTCCTAAAAATAAAAACCAGCCTTGCCCACTCACTAGTTCTCTTGACACAGAGTTTTGCATCTACGGCCTCGTAGGAGGGACCCGTTCCAGGGTACGGGAAATTGCCGGTCATGTCTTTGGGATCCACTGTTCTTTTAAACGTAGCAAGAACTAACATTTTTGAATGTTCGTTATGCACCAGTTTGAATGCATTCTCTTATTGAATCCTCACGTCAGTCTTCATATGGCGGGTCATGGTATTGTCCCCATTTTACAGATGAGAAAATTAAAATCGAGGAAGTTAGGTAAGTTACCCAAGGCGACACAGAAAGTACATAAAAGCAGGATTTGAGCCCAGGTATCTTAATCTAGAACCCTCACCTTAACCACTGTGTTATACTCCTCTCTTTCTCCTCCCCCGAAATCTGGTACTTAGGGGGTTGTCAAGGCTGCTTTTAAAAATCTTTGATTTCAGACATTACCCTCCGTCTTTTGCCTCCACTTGTAAGATCCCAACAGAACCCAATGCTGGGGTGGAATTGCTTCATTTACTTTTCATTGAATTCTCACTTAAAGCTAAAGGGAAACCCTCACTACATTTGTATCTGTATTTGTGTGGCAAATACGTTCTGAATGTCAGCCTGCTGCCCCACTCCGTCAACCTCTAGGTCCCTTTTCTAGCCAGAGCCTTTTTTTCCTTTTCTAAAGGGTTACACATCGGGAGACCCAACTTGGGGATCTGCCTGGCTGTTGGCAAGAAGCCACAGGGCAGTGACCTCTCTGTAGACCAAGTCCAGATACTACACTGACTTGTTTCCTGGGGACAGGAGGGCACCCACATTCATCAGTGCTTCTCATAATCTTGTGTCTTTGTCAGTTTGGGGTGCTAGAACAAATCACCGTAAACTGGGTGACTTAAACAGCAGAAATGTTTTCCTTACAGTTCTGGAGGCTGGGAAGTTCCAGGTCAGGACGACATTCAGTCAGGTTCTAATGAGAGCCCTGTTCCTGGTTTTCAGTAGCCGTGTTCTTGCTGTGTCCACACATAGAGAGCAGCACGAGAGGAAGCAAGCCCCATTCATACTCTTGTTCTAAAGCACCAATCCCATCATGAAGTCTTTAACCTCATGACCTAATTCCCTCCCGTGAGCCCCATTTCCAGATACCATCACCCGGGGTTTAGGGTTATGACACATGAATTGGGGCAGGAATGAGGAGGACATAAACACCCAGGTCATAACAGCATACTAGAGAGTGCCTGCTTTCCCTGAAAAGTAACACAGGGTCCAACTTGGACACCGACTGCCCTGGCAAATGGGGTTCCCAGCTTTTGAGTGTGATGCAGATGTACCTACATAGGTGTCGACCTAAATAAGGAGGTAAACTGAGGCAAGCTCAAATTACCAAACTCAAATTGAGTTTATTTGGGAATAGCAGAGGAATTGCAATTTGGGAAACACATGCCAGAGCAAGAAGCAAGTGAGTCTATTGAGGATTTGGGGTGTGCTGTATTTTTTTTTAAAGATAGATATTTATTTATTTATTTATTTATTTATTTGACACAGAGAGAGAGAGAGAGAAATCACAAGTAGGCAGAGAGACCAGCAGAGAGAAAGGGAAGCAGGCTCCCCACTGAGCAGAGAGCCCAGTGTGGGGCTGGATCCCAGGACCCTGAGACCATGACCTAAGCGGAAGCAGAGGCTTAACCCACTGAACCACCCAGGCACCCCTGAGGTGTGCTGTATTGATGGACCAGGAGTGCAAGGGGACATGTGAGGGTCCAGCCAGAGTCCAAGCAGTATGTTCATCAGTTTAAGGATGGAGAGGAATTCTGGCAGATGTGCATCGGTCAGGAGATGTTTCCATAATCCGTAAATCAGACATTTATGGGAAATGAGCCTCCCCGTTCTTAAGTGCCGTTCTTTTGAGGGCGTGTGCATGAGATGCTCCATTTCCTATCCTCCAGTTCCACTGTAGATTGAAATTCTTTCACGGACAAAAGGAAAGGAGGGGAATGAGCTTGGAGGGAACCTGAAATCCAGTGTTTGTTCCCACGCTGTGCTCTGTTCTAGAAGATAAAGCAAACAGGAGCTTGCTGGGGAAATATCTGCTTGAGGCACATGGCCACCGCGGGATGATTTGTTATCAGTCCCGGATGGTGAAAGGAGGCAGTGGGAAGAGAGGAAGGACTGAAGGGTGAGGCTGTGTCTGCCCCTCCCCCAGGGTGTGCTGGGTATATGGCTTCCAAGCTGACTGAAAGCCAAGGTCTGGCTTTCTTTCAGGGTCACATCCCCCCACCTAGAGTTTCTTTTGGATACATTTTTGTCTCTGATGAGGCTAATGAAAGGATGTTCTTTGTTTCATTATTTGCCTAATAATCCTCCTTGCCCTCCCTTATCCCCCACCCTGCCCCGCCCCCCAGCCTTGAACACAATTCTGATAAGCATTTTAGCTGATCCAGGCATCACCAAATGAAGCCGTAATGTTAGCAGCCAAAAGAAATAGCCTCACGCCTGCTGATGGAGCAAGGCACCTCTCCCAGAGCTCAGGAAGTAGATCTCACTCAAGTGCAGACATTGCTGGAACACCTGGCGGAGTCAAACACCTCGAGAGACACCAGGGGTATCCAACAGGGTGGGAAGCCACACCCAGGAGTCTGGATGCAGGGAAGAGGCTTATGGGGGAATCAGCACAGGGATGGAGGTTTTCCATAAATTTCTGCCTTCGACTACGATTATTGTGCCTTGGCAAGACCGGCGGTGCCAGGTTCATAGGAATAGTCCATCTGCAGAGACATGGAGGCTTGGCGGCTGTGAGTGCGGCTAGTCAAACCTCCTGAAAGCCCCTCTTCACCATTCACCACGTCACCTGGGCAGATGATTTATTCTCCAGGAGCCCGTGTTTCCTCACTGCCTCATTCAGTGTGATGTGGATCAAGTAAACTCATCCCAACCCTTTTATGTCTGGCCCATAATGAGTGCACCATAACCAGCAGATGCAGTGACGTTGGTGTTTCGGGTTCATCTGGGCCAGAACAACTAGAACCTCTAGCAGAGCGCCACGGAGTTGATCTACATGACCACCTTATGGCGAGGAAGCGGTGGGGCTCATGCTTCTGTCCTCTTTGTCTAGCTGCTGAAAAGCAGAGGCCATGGAGATGAGAGATTTAGCATTTAATGATCTCCTCTGGCTAAAAAAAAGCATCTCTGATCACACCTTCCACCTGAGATCCCAAACATGTGCGCACGAGCTGCCATCCTTCCTGGGAGGGCCATCTTCTCCATTTCAAGAGGCTTTGCAGGGAAGAAGGCCTTTCTTCCCATCAGCGTGCACAGCGTGTGGAGCTGGGATGCACTCACAGGTTATGTGCCAGCAATGACTACTTACCACCCTGCCTGCTTGGCTCTGAACATGTTGACGAAATCAGCCATGGCTCCAACAGCAGTGGGGTTTCTCTTCTGCCTCTTTTTAACACCACTTCCTTTAAATTTACTTTTTTTTTTTTTTTTTTGGAAAAGCAACATGTGTATGTTTCAAAGAACCCATCTGTGCCCTCTGTCATTTTGTAACTATGTTTGGAACATGGAATGATCTTAGGAAGTAGAGTTGTTCTGGCAAAGGAGTCCTTGGAACATTCTGGCACCATAAATGATGCAGGATTGACTTGACATGCTCCCCTCTCGCTGCTGGTCCACATGAGCGAGACCCAATTCTCCTGAGAAGAGGGATGCTTACATACAGGTAGCAACTGTTTCCAGGCTGGGACTTGATAGCAGTTCTGGTGATGCTTGAAGATGTTAACAGTAATGAACTTGGGAATGTGAGCTGGGTCTGTGTTACTGTGAACCAGAGGATACTCTCCTTTTCTGCTCTAGCTCTGCTCCCAGCCTCCCTAACAAATGCCTCACTGCTGGAGGCCAGGACAATGTCCAGATTCATATTGTGGCACACAAGGACTTCTCTACTGGTGCCCTGCCTGTTTCTCCAGCCTCACTTCCTCCCAACCTATCCCCCACTCCCCAGTACACATCAGCCCTTCCTTCCTCTTCAGGAGACCTCTGCCTTTCATCCTGACTCCGTACCCTCTTGCCCTCCACTCACATTTCTATTCCATGTGCCACATCTTCCTCTGGGGTGCCATCTATTTGGAACCTTCCCTGGCCAACCCACCAACTTCCAAGATTATCATTTTCCTTCTCTGAATTACTTCTGACCTTTGTATATTCTTTTATCAATACATATGTAATCTAGATGTCATTCATCTGGGATCAGTCAGCCCCTTAAGAATAAGAACGCTCCTTCTGTCTGGCCTGCTGTAGTAAAATACCACAGACTCCGTGGCTGATAAACAACAGAAATTTATTGTCCACATTTCTCAAAGCTGGAAGTCCAAGATCAGGATGCCAGCCTAGTTGGGTTCTGGTGAGCACTACCTTCCAGGTGGCAGATGGCTGACTTCTCACTCTGTCCTCATAGGGTGGAAGAGGCCAGCTAGTATTCTGCACCATGTTTTATAATGGTGTTAATATCATTCTTGAGGGTTCTGTGTAATGACATTATCATCTCCCAGTCATCTCCCACAGGGCCCACCTCCTAATGAGATCACACTGGGCATTAGGATTTCCACATAGGAATTTGGGGTGGGGGAACATAAACATTCGGACCATAGAAAACTCTTCTTCAGTTTTCAGAAAACCCGGTGCCTTCCCCATGATTGCTCATGTACCTTAGGTCCTCATGGTCACCTTTGTCTTTGAAATGCTACATTTGAAATCTTATAATTCACTCTGAATTAAATCAGGGGGATTGACTCACTATCCCAGAGAATATTTTGGTTCCCTCAGGGGTCGATCCAAACAAGCCTTTTTCCTTACTTCCTACCCACCACACGTTCATTCATGGCCTTTGTATGGTAGGTGCACTTTGCTGAAAATTTCAGAGGGTTGGTGGGGGGCTTGCTTTGGAGCAAGCAATTACTCAAGCCCATTCACAACAGAACCCATGTTTTTGTTTTGTTTTGTTTTGTTTTTTTAAAGATTTTATTATTTATTTGACAGGCAGAGATCACAAGTAGGTGGAGAGGCAGGCAGAGAGAGAGAGGAGGAAGCAGGCTCCCCGCTGAGCAAAGAGCCCAATGCGGGGCTCGATCCCAGGACCCTGGGATCATGACCTGAGCAGAAGGCAGAGGCTTTAACCCACTGAGCCACCCAGGCACCCCCAGAACCCATGTTTTAAAGCATCTAGACACTTTTTGAAACTTGGAAGAAATTACTTGGTCTCTACCTAGTCTTTCCATTTGGTCAAGTTCAAGGAGCTGTCCTGACTAAGGTGTAACAGTGATGGAAGTAGAAGGTGACATGAATTGGCTTGAACTTTGGGGTGGCTTTTGATGCCTAAATATGTGCTGACCATTCCTTTTCATATCAGCCTCCAAGGCCTTCAAGAGCTCCTTCTCCATGTCCTAGGAAATTGGGCACAACCCTGTAGCCACTTGAAGGCTATGCGGCTCCCATCAGAGGTGCAGCTCTAGGTCCTGACTCAGTGCAGAGAATCTGATGATGACCACCCATGGGAAACCAGAACTGGCTTAGTTGATCCAAGACCAGGAATGTTTCACTCTGGGGGCTGGGGCCTACAGATGGCTCAGAGGTACCCTAAGTATAAGGTCTCCATCACAGATAGTTGGATGAAGCAATTTCTCTTCTGGAACATTTCTTAGGGAAATGAGTACCATCTGCCAAAACCTGGCTTGCCTCTTTGAAAATGTAGATCTCAGACTTTCTTATGTTGATTTTTGTCCTCTCTCTTCTGATACTTTCATCTAGATCCATCGATTTCCTCCCATTATTTTGATTGTTTTTTGTACCAAAGCATCTTTCCTTTATTATAATGCCGAATTCATTTATGAATTCATGCTTAGCAGAGAGGATGAGAAGGGGAACTCACATGCATTAAGTACTTATAATAGGCCAGACATTAAGCCCCATCCCAAATGAACAACTATCCTATTGGATAGTTTATTATTATTCCAAAGTTATCTGATATGGAACATGAATCTTGGAGAGATTATAACACTGGTCCACTGTCATGTGTATGGAAAAAGCCCATATTTTATCCATTATTCCACATTGCCTCATAGAGGACTAGACTGCCTACGCAATTCAAGGTTATACTCATTCCATCTGATGCTTTGATCAATCTTCTTTCTCTAATGGCCCTGACTGCCCTGAAAAATTTGTGGTCCAGCCCTGGGTCAGGGCAGTGGGGGCTCTTCAGCAGCTCTGCGAAGGGAATACATCTTTTCCTTTCCTGTTGCTTTTTGCCTCCCTACTCCTTGCAAGCCCCCTCTGAAGTAGAATGCTATGGCCCTTTACCCTGTACCACTTCATACAGTTGCTGTGACATTATCTTGGAACAAGGCTATAATGCTTTTCCAGGCCCGTTTGTGGGCATAAGGACTCCTGTAGACTATAGCTGGGTTAGAGGAGTCCAGCCCAAAGGACTCTACGTCTGCACCTGCAGAATCCCTACCATTAATTGTCAGTCCTCCGCTAAAAATGACTTGGAAGCCTCACTGGATGCTGTTTGTACTCGAAGCAGAACCAAGATGTACCAAGATCCCATTCCTAGGCCTCCTTATCCAGTTGTGCTGGCCACATCTTGTATTCAAATATAGACCAAGGCTCTGCTGGTTTTGTACCCCACTCTGTGCCTGTCTTTATAGAGTGAATATCTTCTCCAAACAAGATGAGGTAAATTAACAGAGGGGCAAATCCTCCCAGGATTTGGAGGAAAGTGCACTTCCCTCTGCCACTTGGTTGGGGAGAACTCACTCTGTTCCTTCTCGCCTAGTTCCCAGTCAGGGAATTGGGCCACCTTCTTCTTAACTGTATAAATTTTACAGTGCTCTCACACTAGCTCATGTTCTCTGTTTATTCTACAACCATCTTTCTTGCTCAGCCAGCAAGAAAAGTTTAAAGCGATTGCCTGCTTATATGTAAAATGCTTCCAGACTGCAGAACTCTTTGGTGCTTACAGATTTGCATGGGAAGAGAAAGTTGAAAGCTTTATGAGTTGAAAGTTCAGACTTATCACTAGATCTAATGCTAGTCAGCAGAGGTTCCAGTGGCTTTTAAACACAGTTAAGTAGGTTTTAACTGAAAGATAGAACTATTTCATTATTTATTCATCTTTCAACTTTTAATGATTAGAAACAGCCTGCTTTGTAGACTCTGAACCCAAGTTCCTGATCTGGGGAGACTTAACCTTAACTCTTGGGGGAAGAGGCCATAATATCTTGAGACGTATTACAAAGATGTCTGCTAGCTTTATTTCCCAAATTACCCCAATAGAGGTATTTCATTTAAAGAGAACATGTATGTGTGTGTTTAGGTTAATGGATTCCTGCTGGTTTTACAGAAAGAACATATTATTTTATCCATCTACTGTGCAGAGAAGCTGGCCTTCAGCCTCTAAATAATGCCTATGGAGACAAGTTGTCAGGTGTTGAGGAAGAATACATGTCTTAACACATGTTTCCACCCAGGCCATAAGTTTTCTCATTGTAGTTGTATTGGGTTCTGAGTGCTAGCAAGTCTTTTTCTGACCATTATGAATTACATCATGTTCTTGACCCTGCAACCCTGGATTATGACAAACATATGACAAACCAAAGGTAGGTATTAATGCACACATAATAAGGTAAACACTTTAGAGTCTTAATTGACCTGTATGTTCCACACTTCATAGAATTAGAGTTGACATGGTTTGGCCCCAATGAAAAGTAAAATTACTTATCCAAGAGAATAAGGAAGATGAACTTTGTATTTTTAATCAGCAAACATATTCATTTACTTTTCCTTCAGAATTTGCCTTTGCTCAAAGGCAAACTCAAGTTTTGCTGTTGGACTTTGTTGCGGTCATTAGTAGCCTAGGTGTTTGTAGTGATTCCACTAAATATTTTGATTGGCAAACCTCCACAGACCCAATGTCTTGAATGGTTCATTTATCTCCTGCATGATTGCAGTTCTTTCTTCTGAGACACTGCCATTCCCCTGAGACTGAATCCATCCTTCTGTTGCCCTTGGATTTTAGACTTCCAGGTCCCACTGCAAGGGTATCCGCTGCAGGCAGCGAAGCCAAAACACGTGGAGGGTCAGCCACTGCTAACAACCGACGCAGCCAGAGCTTTAACAACTATGACAAGTCCAAGCCTGTCACCTCCCCGCTTCCACCACCACCACCAAACAGCCATGAGAAAGGTAAGTCAACTTCTTGAGGATCCTTTTTGACATCTTCCTTTACAGCAGATCCAGTTCCTTTTGGTGAGTTTGGTCAGGGTTGGGAACGGGTTGTAAATAAGATGGACTACAGGACATACTGGCTGGCAGGAACTTTGTTAGCAGAGGCATTAAGAAGGTGAGGGAAATACGTTTTTAGTTGCTAGCAGAAATACATGTGTTTGTTTCAGTGAGGGCCCAGAAGATAACTGACCATGGAGAGAAGTGATACAGCATCTATAATTTGAAAATAAACTTTCATAGAACATGTTGTATATGGTAGATGGTTTTCTAGAAATGCAAGCTTCTTGGAGGATGCATTTTGTAAACTGATTAGATTTTTTCCCATCAAAAGTGATTATGAAGGAAGTTAAATAGAAGGGGCATTTCACCCTTCGAAAAGACATGTGGGTTGGCCAAATGAATACCTTGGCTACATAAAAGAATATGCAGCATTATTCTTGTGTTCTGGTGATGTAACTTTTATCAAAAGAAGATAAGACTTTTTGCTATACATAGCCCTGAGATTTTAGGATGGGGGGAAAGGTGAGTAGCGTTGTGGGGGCTGTTGCCCAGAAGGTAGTGAAACAAACCTTTGCTTGCTCCAGTCTGTGTCCTGTGGGACACTGGGGAAACGAATCAGCATAGAAGATTCTACGGTAAGAAGCAGAGCCCTCCTTCATTCCTCCCAGGCAAAGGGGTATAAACTTCTTCGCAGAACACATTCAGATCTCTTGGAAGCATTGTCTGTCTGATAGGATTTGTCCTAGACGTGCCCCGTTACTCTCCTGAGACCCAAGGGGGCTGCCTCTCACTCCTTAAAGTGCTCCAAGAGTCTGGTCAGCCTTCCCACTGTGAACGAGGTCAGAGCCTCCCTGACCTACCTTTCCAGCCCAGGTTGACTTGGTTCAGTGGAGCTGGGTTTCTGCCCTACCCCCAGCTAGAATATTTGAGAAAATATGAAGGACATTTGTGTATGGCTGATATATATATGGCAGAAGGTTTTACCTACAGGGCTCTGGAAACTCTGCAACTAGAAGTAGGATGCCTTAGCCAGTCAAGATGCTTTGTGATCCAGCCTTGGCTTCTGCCTGAGGAAGATCATTTTTCTTCTCCGTTCCCCCTCTTCGCCTCCCCTCCCTTTCTCTTCTACAACCATACCTAAGTGTGTTCTTTTCAAATATGTGTTCTTTTCAGAAGTGTGTTCTTTTTAAAAGTGCGTTTAAATTGCAAAAATAACATATGCTTGTAAAATGGTACAAGTGCATATCAAAAGTTCTCCTTTGCATGCTCCCTGAAGGATGCTAATATAAACCGTCCTCTACATATTCTTCTGGAACTGATCTTACACACACTGAACACACACACACACACACACACACACACACACACACACGCACAATCTATATAGAAAGGTGTTTTTTGACTCCCCCAACAAGCTATGTTGTTATCCCCATCTTATAAGGGATGAGACTTGGGCAAAGGGAGGTTGAATACTTGCTGAGCCACATCAGAGACGGTGAGAGGTGGAGTTAGATCTGAACCCACACACCTTGGTTCCAGAACCATTATTAATAATATTATGCTTTTCCTGCAAGCAGAAAAGAAATGGCTCAAAGCCTTGCCCATTGAACTCTGGAGATGGGCAGGTTGAGTAAGAGAGGGGACCTAAGAGGATGTGGGAGGCACCCTGCCCAGAGCCCTCTGCCGGGCCATTCCGTCCTTCCGATCACCTGGAGAGAGTGTCTTAAAAAACATCTGAAGGATGGATGTGAGACCAATATCCAAAAGACTGAGAAAAGAAAGAGAAGTTCCTCATGGTTAGAACAGGTAGGGGAGGATGAAGGGTTGACAGCTGGAATGTTGTCCCAGAGCCTCCCACAGAGGCAGGGCCACTCAGGCAGCCCACCAGGTGCGGGCCAGCTGTGCTGGGACGGCCACCAGTCTCCTCCTGTCATGGGCACGGACTGCCATGTATGCCCAGAGCAGCCAGAGAGCCATACGCCTGTCAAAGGATGGCGGCTGCAAATTATAATGGTGGCATTGCCCCAGGGAAGGACTGTGGGATAGGAAGAAAGAGAAGTCAGACTTATTTACTGAGCAGGTAGTATTTGCCAGGGACTTTGATCATCACCGTGTTACTTGATCTTCACAAATATCCTGTGTGGTAACTATTATTAACCTAGTTCTGCAGGTAAAGGAGGCTAACTGACATTGGGTCACTTGCCCTCCCTGTAATTGAGCCCTGGAATTCTTATTGAGATTTGACGCCTGGATTTGAACTCTGGCTCTGTTCTGTCCCCTGGGAGGTCTATGACAAGGATCGAGTGAGGTAGTGTGAAAATATTTTGTGAGCTATGACTCTCACAAAATCCACTGAGGATTTGCTTTTGGAATGATTAAAAATAACTGATTGGGGTTCCAGGTGCACCAAAGGGTGCTTTTGTTTCCCCTTTCCCATCCTGGAGAGTTTAGGTAAAGCCTATGTGGGGCAGACCTGGGTATATTTTATATCAGCGCTTTCCCACCATCCTGAGGTAAAGGGACAGTGCGACTTTACCTTCAGAGGTTTTTATACTTCCTCCTCCTTGCTCATCGACCCTATGTCCTCCACTGAATCTGATCTCTATGGCAGCTTATGAGGTAGCCAGATCCAAGCCACATACAGTATGTGCAGAGAGAAGTAGCTCCACCACCCGGCCATGTGGGAGGCAACACAGGTTCTTGGGTGCATAAGGTAGCCTGAGATAGCATCCTTCATCCTGAGAAGTCTTGCAGAGAGGCTCACTAATAAGCAGATAGATTGGAACTCAGTGTGGCTGGTGCTGCGGTGGGAGGTGTGGACTGCTTTCTGGTGAGTTAAAGTCCATGATATGATCTCATGACCTGTCCTTCTAGAAGCTTTCTTGTGAGTCAGGCAGGCCCTGATAGCATCGTGTGCTGGCACCTCACTCTCAGGTAAACCAATTCACACAGTTGTATATGTCATCCATGGGGCCAGAATTCTCCTTCTAGGAACTGATCTAATCACAGTAAGGAGAGTGAGAAATTTAGTATTCGGTCAATAAAGGAGAAAAATATTTCAACACTGAGTCCTGATTTTTTCAAAAGGATAAAGGGGAGTAAAAATTCACCCATTATAACAGGCGAATTTTCCAGAGCCTGGGAACACTTAATTTTTTGTGAGGAAATACTAAGAGAGTCCCCTTAAAATCACACCCAAAGAGGCAGATACCCTCCTGCCATGACCAAATTTTAAAATTTAGTTCTGATTACACTGAACAGTCAACTGAGATGTGAAACAGAAGAAAAGTAATAGGTGACCAAGGACATGGTTGTTCTATCAAACCCAGGAATGTCCCTGTATGGCCACATAACCTATTCATTGTCCCAAAGATTCACATCTCAGATTTTGCCTGTGAGGTTTGGAGGAAAGTCTATAGACCCTTAGCCTTTAAGAAAACCTGCTAGTCGTCCCATAGTCATCACAGGCGTGGTTAGGTCTCTCTTTGGCTTCATCCTCTCACTCCTTCAGGCAGGGGTCAAGGCCCAGCCTCAGCTGGCCTGCGGGATGTGACGAGCAGGATCCCCTCAAAACACCTATCAAGGGATGGCTTGGAAGCATGAACGCTCCTCACTTCCTCTGTTGGCTCCCGGTAGCCCTCGGGCTCCAGAGAAGACTCCCAGATTTTCAGGGAGAGGAAATATCTGTCGTGTTCAACATTCGTGACAATATCTTCTCCTTCTATCCCT
Organism: Mustela erminea; assembly: GCF_009829155.1. Classification (NCBI taxonomy): domain Eukaryota; kingdom Metazoa; phylum Chordata; class Mammalia; order Carnivora; family Mustelidae; genus Mustela; species Mustela erminea. Next base: position 73,454,055 of record NC_045622.1, read on the forward strand.
TCACTTACATCTTCTGAGTGGGTTAGCGCTGCCAGAAATCTCCTACATTTCTAAAGTGTTTGGTCCATCATATGAATTTGAAATGTTTAGGATTCCTAAACTAAATTCTAGGCAAATGGAAAGATGAAAGATGTTCTCTCTTGAATGACAAGGTTTTCTTCATCTTGAAGAAAACATGTCATTATTAATATTTTCATGGTACAAATCATCCTGTCAAAAATGTCAAGCAACACAAATGTATTGAAAGAAAAGAACTCTCTGTAATCCCTACCTCTCAGAATGAACCGCTGTTTATCCCGTAGCTTATATTCTTCTGTACTTTCTTTATGCGTATACCATCACATTTTGATAAATCTTTCCTAATGTTTAGTGTTTGCTGAGTACTATTGTAAGGGCTTTATAAGGAATAATTTAGTTCTTATGGGAGCTCTTCCATACACACGCACACATACATTCGCACACATTGTATAGGACTTAAATCTCCTAACTAAAATAAACAAATTGTAGCCAGCCTTTTTATAGGTTTTTCTCTCTTTATAATAGTTGCAGAGTACTCCGTTAACATGAATTTACCTTAATATTTTTAACAGCATTGATCTCGGTTACTTCTGATTTTTTGATGTTATAAGTAGTACTGACGTGAGCATCCTCTTTTTTGTACGTGTACGCTATTTCAGTGGCATTGCTGCATAAAGGGTATGCTTGTGTTATAGCTGTTTTAACGTTGCCAAATTTTGCTTCCAGAAGGTTATACTTATGTCTGTTCCCATCAACCACAGGGCGAGAGGCTAGTTTCCCTACACACTTGACACCACTTCTGTTTTCACTCTCTTGCGCAAAAAATACTGTTTTTGAAATGAGGCAAATTACTTTAAGAAGCTGAAAGAACACGATAGTTTGCTTAAAAGCTGGCCCTTTAGCGGTGTGGCCTACATTGCTACTCCTCCTGGTTCGGCTGCTGACAAAGCTGTAATTGAGGCTTACGATGAATTGGGAATAATCCTTGCTCGTACGAATCTTCGGCTCTTTCATCACTGATTTCATTGCCCAGTATTTTATGGTTTGCTTATGTGTAGGTGAAAAATCACATTTTTGACATTTTGACAATGTCTTCTTAAAAAAATAAGACATTAAAGTCTTAGTCGTCAAAACACACACACACACACACACACACACACACACACACACACACACACAAAACCGGCCCTTTTTACTGATGCTTTGGCATGAGTTGCAACCAGTGACCTTGGCAGAGCACAGAAAGCCCTTGGTTGGAGAGCAAAAGCTCTCTGCCAACTAGTGTGTCCTCATTCAGGATGCTGAATTTCTCCAGGCCTCAGTTTCTCCTTCTGCAGTGTGAGTCTGAGGTCGTCCGTCACCAAGCCACAGTGAGGTATGAGTGCTTGTGTTCCCCCTGCCCTTTGGTCTTGCCTAGTGGGAGCCCTACCAGGGCATTCTCAGAGGTTCCCTCCCCTGGTCTTCGTCCCCTGTCATTTCAGTCCTCTGGTTCACACCCGCCTGTCATGGGTTGAAAAGAGGAGCCAGACATGGGTGGAGACCAAGTTCTACAGCCTTCAGCACTATGTCCTGTCTGAGTAACATCAGAACCATTGATTTAGAATCACTGTGAACTTGTCACTTCATGGCTGGTGAAGCGAGTTATTTATCTGAGTTAATGATTGGGAGAGGTAAGCATGAAGAAGTTGCCCATGGCCCATCATTAACCAGGATTCTGACCTCAAATTACAGATGAGATGGGATTAATTCAGTGGTTGGAGACACACAAAGAATAGAGTTGGGTGCCCCCGTTTCCGGTTGTTTCTCTCATTTGTTCATTTTGTTGTTCCTTCTGTCCAGCATTGGGCTTGTCATCATGATTGAGGGGACTGTGGCACAGACTCTGTTTTCCTGGGCTGTCAGCCTCAGGGGGGCGGGTGATGCTCACAAGTCCTAGAAGAGAGATATGCTCAAACTCATGAGGAAAAAGATGGACTTAGCCAGGAAGCTCCAGGAGGACTTGAGAGGAATGATAGCATTTGCAGTGATGTCCAACTCCAGATTTTCGTGGAGAGAAAGAGAGGGGAAAACTGGGAAGGATCGACTCACCCTACTGTTTGGGTCCAGGTGTTACTCTGACAGGACATCTGCTAGGGTCACTATGTTAATACACTCGTGTCCTATGGAGGGCCTAGAGAGGGGAAATTTCTACAAGATCATTTCAGCAGTGGGGTAGGGCCTCCCTTGGCTGTCCAGAGACCCTTGCCTCTCCAGAGCTGTTATCCCTGGTCAAGGACAGCTCAGGTGCCTGTCTGTGCTCAGTAGGTGGTAATCATCTCTGTTTGGGAATTGGCTGGGAGGTTGGCTTGAGCCTCCAAGCAGAAGCCACAATTGTCTGCGGGCTTAAAAAGGCAGCGTAAAGATTTGAACCGAGGAGGTATCGCTGGATTTAAATAGAAGTCTCTGGGGGATCGTCTGGAAATGGAATTCAGGGAACTGTTAGATCAGCCATTGAGGCCAGGCAGACAGAATGAATTAAAAGCTACCAAACTTAGGGACCTCACACGTGGTACTAGAAGAAAAAAAATAGCCTAGCGAGTGTTTGCAAAGATACACTGGTCTCGGATCAGAATACAGTTATCTGGGGAGGAAACGTTGAGGCCCTGACAATTAAAGAGAAAGTGTTCATATCGAAGCAGACAGTTGTGTTTGAGTTCTGGCCTTGCTCCTTGCCACAAGTAAGTGCAGTGCTCACAGGGACATCTACTCAGGGTCCCCCTCAGAGGACCAGTATAAGCCACATTTGCCACTGTCTTGCTCAGGGTATAGACGGGAATCACAGGTGGCTGGCAAGGCAATGAAAGTGTGTCTTTTCCACAGGAATGGTCCTGTTGACAGCGCTCCATGTGGCCATCCAGGTGCTGCGGCTGCCCCCTCCCACTTAAGGGACCATTCAGGTGTCAGGGTACAAGACTCACACACAGCAGGTGCCAGAGTCAGGGTAGTTTAAAATCACATGCCCCATGGGAGCCAGTATGTCTTGTAAAAGCACCATATGCATAACTTCTAGATTCCTGCAAAGAATAGGTCTGATCAGTAGTTAGCACTTGGAGAAACCCAAAACGAAAGTGCTCCCCAAGAGGTATTTATACTTCATTTATGGCTCTTCCCAGTCCAGATGTGGTTTAACTATCAAGGGTCTTCCCAGTCCAGATGTGGTTTAACTATCAAGGGTCATGAGCAGTGTTGCTTGGTAACATAGCTGACATTCTATCTTTATCAAGTTTCCAGGGGAACAGAGTTACAAGGTTAACCGAAGGCTAAATTCTCATGCAGAAGGGGGAGAGATTTTGTTCATCCTTTTCCAACAGTAGGTCAGCTCACCTCTCAGACACTGAGTTTATTTATCTGTGAACTGGCATCGGGCTGCCCTGGCCCAGATGATGATCCAGAGTCCGATGTGAAGCATTCTCTCTGATTTTTTTATGTAGCACAATTCACGTTTCTGTCCTTGCTGGCTCTACTGAGTATAGACATCACTATGAAATATTATGACTTGCTGTTTCCTCATAGCGAGCTTATTGACATTGTGGGTTTCATTTGTACTGTGGGAAAAAATTACCAAGTTCTGATTTTCCAAAATATCCTATAGTCAGTTCGTTTGCTGTCTGTCAGTGGTGCCCTTTCACACGTTGGCAGGTGGAGGTTAATGGCTTCTGCAGAAAGGCCAATTTCATTTTTTTAGTTTTCATTTCACACTTATTTCCTTTTGTTCTTTTTTTAAAAAAAAAAGATTTTATTTATTCATGAGAGAGAGAGAGGCAGAGGGAGAAGCAGCCTCCCCAAGGAGCAAGGAGCCCTATGTGGGACTCGATCCCAAGACCCCAGGGTAACAACCTGAGCTGAGGGCAGATACTCAACCATCTGAGCCACCCAGGCACTTGAGTTTCCTTTTGTTCTAAGCAAAGTATTGGCACTGTCTAATTGAATAGATGAAAAGCCCTAAAATATATGATTTCGAGTCTCCCAAATAATGCCTTGAACAGTAACATTGTTCCACTCTGACAGAGTATCTGCAAATTGCCTCTGTACAATCCAAGAGGGGACAGCATGGTGGGTCTCTGGTAAGTCTAAAGTGTGCCCCTTAAGTCCCACGATCTGGTGGGATAGTACACTCAGGATTCTGGACTTTTGTTTCTCAAGGTATAATTAACGGACCATGGGTACCAAAAGCCTTTGTGGTAATTGCTAGAAACACAAATCCTGAGGCTTTATGAACCTAGTTCTTCTAAGTCACACTTCTGAGAGCCTGGAAATCTGCATTTTGGACCCGTGATATTCTTAGAGCACTGAAGTCTGAGAACCCCTCTCCTAGGAGGCCTTCTGGGTCACCTTTGGGAGGGCATGTTGCCTTCCAATTATCCGTTCATTCTCAGCAACCACTTTGGGATGTGTTGTTATGGGGAATGGAGTAAATGTAGTAAGATACCCAGACTAATGCCTGACATACAGCAGGAGCTCTGTAAAAAGGAAATTTAGATTTGCATATATGTTGCATTGTACCTATATTTAAAATTATTCTTAGAGCCATTAACTTCTACTGGGTAGACGTACCTATTTGTGTAAGTCTTTGTATCTCCTTTTGGGTTCATTCTGTTGCCTCACTAATCTTTAGTGAAATTCTTATTGTAACTTTTTTTTAGAGACAGTTGGGGGAGGGGGCAGAGGGAAGAATCTTAAGCAGGCTCCATGCCAGTGCTGAGCCTGACATTGGACTCCATCTCAGGACCCTGAGATCATGACCTGAACTGAAATCAAGAGTGAGACACTTAACTACCCAGGTGCTGCTCTTACTGCAATTTTTCAAAAATTTTCAACATTACTTCATTCCAACTGAGCTAGTAGAAAACAAGGAAAAGGATTTTGATCTCCTAGTTAGCCTGGAAATACAAAAAAAAACGGAGCATCGCTGTGGGGTCTGGATATGGTAGCAGAGGTAATGCCGCGATGCAGGGAAGCACTTGAAGGGGAAAGTCAGCTCACCCTTTGACTAGAGAGTCACCGTCTGGCTCTTTCTCTGCTTGGCATTTGAAAAGCCTGATGTTACTTTATAAGAGCGTTATCCTCTTTAGAGGAAGGATGAACACTAGTAAAGCTTCCTGCTGTTGTCCTTACCCTGTAGCATTAAATTAAAGTCAGACGTGCAGGTGAAAGAAATGGTATGTGATACAGTCTCTCTGGCCACCTTTGGGGGCCATTTTCTTGATCTACTGTGTCATCCGGAAGGTGTAATTCACAAGGTGGTCTACTGTGTAATTTGGAGGTGGTGATGCATTGGTCCTCCTCGTGGGGAGAACGAATAACCTTTAGTGCTAAGGCCACCCGTCTCACAGAGAGGAATAAGAAGGATATCATCATGTTTGCTTTCCTCTACATATGGATATGTTTCAAAGCCCGTGTGTGAGCGTTGGCTCTACTGTATATCCTTTTTCCAAAATACAATAAACCTGACTTTTTGTGAGAGGAAGATGGAGTTAGAGACAAGGAGAGAGAAAAACCACTTCGGAAGATGAAATACCTATTTGATCGGTTTGTGTCAGGAATAGAAAACACCCCGCTGACGCTCCTCTGATCTTGATCTTCCGGGGATATATCTGAGCATTTCCTTGGCTTCCATCCGCTCTGTGGAAGGCATCACACGTACATGAATGCAATCTAATTTCAAGGATCATTGGTGGGGGGAAGCATTTGTGTTTCTGGGAGTTTTCATCATTTTTACCCAGGTGTCCTCTGTGGTCAGGGCTTAGTTGTCATTCATGAAAATGCTTTTTTAAATATTTAAGTATTTGGCAGGGTTTATTACCACGGAAGATACACACATTTTGGGATAAATGGAATGACCTTTTCTCTGAGCACATATGGCCCATACACGCATACACCCAATACTGTTCTGTTCAAATGGACAAGCCCAGAATGCTGGTTACAACAAGGGAGAGCTCCTGACCAATAAAACTTGGCAACAGGGAGTTGCTTGTGCACACATGCGTGGCTCCTCTCTGTTGATGACTTGGAATTGTCATCCTTAAACGAACCTAATGGATAAAATGGACTGTTTCTCCACCATAGCCTGCCATCACCATTCTGTCACCAACACATCACACACGTCCCAGGGAACCTGTCTTCTCCTGATGAGAATGAAATGAGGGGGGTCCCACAGAGAATATTTGTTTCCAAGATAACGGTCAAAAGACAGTCACCTCATGGTAAGAGTGATGCACAAGCCATAGGCAGACATCGGGCCGACTTAATGGTTGTGTGACAGAGTGTTTTGTGCCAAGGCACTGTGGTCACAGTTTACATTCTTAATGTCCTAGGGATTCCTGTCATGAATTCTTAGCTGCAGCCTTGCTGATTCATGTGATTAGCAAGGCTTCCCAAACTTTGTGGATATTCCATAGATAGTGATGGAAATTGGTGGCCTGGCCTACTTCCATCATAAGAGCAAAGGTAAAGAGAGCCCCTCAACACTTAACATTCCCTTTGCCTTTTTAAAACTGAGAGAATCACAGCATTTTTATGAAATGTGAAATGGAGTGGGGAATCAGTGACTTATAGTAATTCATGGGTAAAGCAATTTAAATTAAAAAAAAAAAAAAAACTTTGACTCAGGACAGTCCAGACATCGAGTCTCTGCTGCCCCCTACTGCCCATTTTGTGTATATAGCATCTCTGGGTAGACTTGGCTCCAGCCTCACACTCTCAGGGCACTCTGCTGGGGAGGATAATTAATGACTTGAGATTGTCCAAACGTTCTCTTCCAGACAGGGTCTCCCCCGATTTGTTTCCTCAGTTTGAGAGGATGCATGTGGATGGAAGAAAACCCGCGTTGTGGACATGATAGGGTTCACATGTTTGGAGAAGAATGACAGTAGGCCTGAGCTAAAATCATCTCCTCAGGGCCATCCGTCCACCCTTTTCCTTCAGCAGCCACCAGCTGGTGGATCTAAGAATCCCGTTTAACCCTGAAAATAAGGATCTATGGGCACTGGCTGATTTTTGCTTGAGAAAAATTCTGTGAGATTTGGCTTTATTTTTAATCATTTCAACCAGACTATACAGAATGGAGTATGTGAATCTGCCTCCTTATGATGCATTCATGTACTTGGAACTCAGTCTGTCATCTGTTTAGTGCATTCCTGGATGCCTTCTAAATCTCCAGCATCATGCTAGGCACTAAAAACCCCAAAGCGAAAAAATTGATCATCGTCTTTGCCCTCCTGGAACTTAGGGTCTGGGGGCAGGAACTGATATTAAACCACAAATAATCTCATGAACTTTTGTGTTTACTGCTTTTAAGAAGAAGATTAGGTGCTATGAGGGATCATAAAGGATGATCCAGTTCTATGGGTGAGATAAAAACTCATCAGGGGAGATCCAGAGGCGAAGTCCTCAGGGGTCCACTGAGCAGAGAACACCCATTCTCTCTCACACAGTGGCTGGAAACAGAGGATGTTTATAGACAGAGATCAGTTTCCCTTTAGAAATGAAAGTCCATATCCTGGACCAGTTGTTATTGTTGTTGTTGTTATTGTTGTTGTTGTTTCCCTCCCCTCTTTCTGGTCACAGAGAGGAGAACTAAAAAATTAGAGCGACTCAAACTTTCCCTGCATATTTTTAAAAAGAACTTATTCACATTTGTCTTCTCACAATTAAACAGGGCCTCATGGGTGTAGGGAGTTTCCCGACCTCACAGGAACAGAACCAGAGGCTAGATCATCACTCACAGACGTTACCAAAGGTGGGGTTTCCTGTATTCGCAAGTACACTGGGATAGATGGCTTCTAAAATCCCTTACAGATAGAGGATTTGATTATCCTAGGCAAAGCGTGGAGTTGGTATGATTTTACTGGGTTCTGGACAGGTATAGCAATGACACCTATCCGTCATAGTTGATTAGAGTTCCTGGAGGCTCTCCTTTGGATTGGTTCCTTTGAAGGCATTCGTTCATTCCCAAAACTCACCTTATTCTGGATGGTATTGCTCTCATCCTAGGGTTCACCTCTGTGCTGAACAAGTTGCATTTTGTGTAGCTAATGGCCTGTGTACAGTTTGTGATGACTTCCTTTCCCCCATTCAAGTAGCTGGGGAAGATTTCTCCCCAAACTTAGATAAGTTATCTAGAACTTGCCCAGCTCATACCCTGAGGCCATCAGGGAGGCAAGGATTTCTGCCCAGCTAAAAGCAGTCGTGGCTCCCGGATGAGAAGTTCTTATTCATGGGTGGTTTCAACCATTTAACACTTGGATTCATTCCCTTGTCCTCCCATGAGAAGAGCCAGATATAAATATCTTAAGGCAGAATTATTTCTAAAAATCTGTTTTACATACATGCTGTAGGGGGCAGCATTCATTAAGGAAAGGCCCAGGACAGCCCTTGGAAGAGAGGGATTGTTTAGACCTTATAGGGAAGAAACTGGGCCCCGCTTGCAAAGATATCTGTGCACCAGAGATATTCATTCTGTCATGTTCTTCATACATGGATGCGGTTCTGGCCCCTTGGTAATAACACGCCTTAGGGGGACAGGATCACCTTACATCACAGGAAATTTATCTGGCCTGGAGTCCATACCAGTGAGCACTTATGGAGGAGAGTGACTTTTCCATATAGGACATATGTGCTAAGGCACGGATTCCTACCCAGCTCCCCTGATGCCAAGCTTGTGTTCTTTTAGCCACTCTCTGAGCCATTGTGGTCTATCCACCCCAGTCAGAAATAGTGACTGTTTCCCCCCAAACTGCTTCAAACCTGTTTCTGCCTAGGAAATCGTAAATAATAGTTAAACTTATGGGAGATAACCTTTTCCTGGATCTTCCAGCCTTGAGAAAGTCAATGAGGCAGTTTGTGACTCGTTGACCCCTATCGCCCCAGACCCTAAAAATTATGGCTTCAATAATAGCTACATATACGGAAGCCTACAGGTTGTTGGGACAGTCCTGCTGAGGTGTACCAGGCTCGGGTGATCTCAGTTGGGTTGGCTCACGCACTGCGGTCACCTGGTTGTCTGCTGGGTGCTGGCTAGTCTGTAATGCCCTCAGCAGAGATGTCCCCACTTCTCTACCCTGTCTGTCTTTGATCCTCCAGGCCAGCCCAGGCTGTCCTCCTGATGGATGAGTTCTGAGACAGAGGGCTAAGTGCACAGCCCGTTGAAGGCTAAGTTTTGGAAAGGGACATTGGTTCTCTTCTGCTGTGTTCTGTTGGCCAGAGCAAGTCACATGACCCGGCCAGGTACAGTGAGGAAGGAGCTCAGAGCCATATTGCAGAGTGTATGTGATACTGAGACGGTGGGCGCTCGGGCACTGTTTGCCGTGAGCCTACCACAATAAATAAGCTGGACCCCGGGCATGTGCGTTAGTGATTGATTTTACTTGCCACAGTAATAGTCCATTTTCATGGAGTGCCAGGAAAAAGGGACTCATACTCTGAATTCATAAAAGATAAGCCAAGACACACTTGTCTTTTCCTACAAGTACGGAGGTGTGCAACTGTGCCAGCTCTCAATGGGGTGAGTGGCTGAAGGATCCTTGCTTACTCCAGCCCCACAGAAGGTCTCCAAATAGCAGACGCGAGCCCCGTTGCTCTCTGAGGCCCCCTCTGGCCAAGCTAGGAATGCCTGCAACAGTAGCATCCTACAGAAGGGTACTAGCTCTCTGTCAGCCCGTTTTCAGATCTTCAGGGTCCTTGGCCTTCAGATACCCATGCTCCTCTGCTTTTTTCTGTTCTGTGCTGACTAGCGCAAGTTGTGTGAGGAAGGGGTTCAGGACCCCAGGGGTCTGTTCCCAGCAATTCCTCTTGATGACCATGTGACTTCAATGGTATGACTTTAATATCTCTGAACTTCCAATTCCTCGGATCTAAAATAAAAGTGAGAGTAGCATGAACCTCATAGAGCTACTCTGAGGATTACATAAGATGAAACATGTGAGGAAAAACCCCAGAATTATGTATGTCATGTATATCGGATGCATGAATTAATTCCTGAGTGTGTGAAGTCTAAAATGACTTCCTACAGGCATAGTAACCACAGCAGCTAGATGCAGAGCCCCAAGAAGCCAGTTCTCTAGTTCTGGTCTTTTGCTTCAGATCAAAAGTCTAACGTGCCCATATAACCACATCTTGCTTAGCTATGTCTCTCGTGGATAAACTATGATGAAGGATGTTTTTGAAAACCAAAGGGACCAAGAAACCCAGAGTGACCTTCACTAAAAGAAGAGCTTCTAGCAAATGAATGCTTGTCATAGCATGGTTATCTTAGAAATGGGTAGCCTATTGATTCTCGAAATCCCCTCACAGCCACTCACTGGGGGAGGGGAATTAAGGATAAAAGTATTGATTTAGACAAGCAAACATAATGGAGGAAGCATTTGTTAGGCTGCCATTTTTATTTTTCATAAATTGCTTACTAGAGTAGAAGAAAGAAGATAAGATCTTTCAGCAGGGTTTTGAACAAAAGGGTATTTTTAAACAAAAGGATATTAGCCAATTTAATTATACTCCTGAAGCAATGTAAAGGTCATGATTGATGGTTTTCGCACAGTGTTTTGGAACAAAGGCCCCTTTGATTAGTAAAGGATTTTTTTTTTTTTTCCTGAATGTGATTCTATTTTTCCTTTTGTTTGCCCATCATTCTTAAGTCTGCATTCTCTGATCTTCTTAATGCATCCAAACTCACAGTTTAAAATAACCTGCTGCCCCACTCCTTGGGGTGGTGACCGGAGCATCTTTGGACAATAAAAGGAAAGGCATCGTAGCTGAACTAATGAATAGTCCGAGGAAAAGGGTGAAGCAACTCCGAGTGGGGCAGTGTCTGAGCTCCCTTCTGTCTGAGCATAGCCGGATACCATGGCTCCATCCCTGGGCTCTTGGTCAGCGTTAGTGGTCATGTCTGGGGAACCGATGTAGCCACTGCTGGCCGGAAACTGAGCAGGACTGTTCAGTCTCATTAAGGAAACCCTCAGATCACCCTCTGGCATGAAACGCTTCAGAAATCATCAAACAGCTGAGGTTGAAGCTGGGTTCCTTGAAGTGTGTCCAAAGGCTTTGGCATATCTGCCTTTTGGATGAGCTTAGCTAAACAGCTTTTCCTTGGGTCCTGGGAGTCACACTGAGGTGGGATAGGAAAGGTGGGAAGAGGGAATTGGCTCTTCTTGGCCCACTCCTTGCTCTCTTCTCCTTCTTCTTCTTTTTTAAAGACTATTTGAGAGAGAGCATGAGTGGAGGGGATGGGCCGAGGGAGAGGGAGAAGCAGACTCCCCACTGAGCTGGGAGCCTGATGCGGGGCTCAGTCCCAGGACTCTGGGATCCTGTCCTGACCTGAGTGAAAGGCAGATGTTTAACCGACTGAGCCTCCCAGGCACCCCTCCCTTCTCCTCCTTTAAGCTGTTCTTTCTGTCACTTTCCCCTCCGAGAAGGTAGCTTCCCAACACCAGGAGGACCAGACGTTTCCCAGAGAGTGAATCTGTAGTTAATTGCAAATGTCTCTGTATCGTTTTAGGCGAGCACTGTCACTAGCCCTTTCTGCAGTGCTGGTAATAGTCTGTATCTCTGCTGATACGCTAGCCACTAGCTACAGGGGGCTATAAAACACTTGAAATGTGGCTGGTGAGAATGAGGAACTGAAATTTTAATGGCTTCTCTTTTAATCAAGTTAAGTGGCCTCATGGGGCTAGTGGCTACAGTATTTGACAGTATCTCTGAATGAAACCTGTTATTTGGGGGCACCTGGGTGGTTCAGTTGGTTAATCATCAGACTCCTGATCTCAGCTCAGGTCTTGATCTCAGGGTCATGAGTTCAAGCCCCACACTGGGCACTGTGCTGAGTGTAGAGCTTACTTTTAAAAAAAAAAATCATTTAGAAATGGATTCCTCATCATGAAAGAACAAATACTGCTTGATTTCATTTATATGAAATATCCAGAATAGATCAATCTATAGCAACAGATAGCAAAGTAGTGGTTGCCAGGGCTGCGGCCAGGGTGGGCCTGCAGAGAGGGGCATGGCAAGTGACTGCTAATGGCTACAGAGTTTCTTTTGGTGGTAATGTTTTAAAATTAGATTGTGGTGATGGTAGCACAACTGCATGAATATACTAAAAATATTGAGTCATACACTTTCTTATTTTTTTACAGTTAAAATTAATAATTTTTTATTAGCATATAATGTGTTATTTATTTCAGGGGTACAGGCCTGTGAATCATCAGTCTTACACAATTCACAGGACTCTCCATAGCACACACCCTCCCCAATGTCCATCACCTAGTCACCCCATCCCTTCCACCCCCTTCCAGCAACCCTTAGTTTGTTTCCAGAGATTAAGAGTCTCTTATGGTTTGTCTCCCTCCCAATTCCATCTTGTTTTATTTTTCCCTCCCCTTTCCCCCACAATCCCCCCATCCTGCCTCTGAAATTCCTCATATCAGGGAGATCATATGATAGTTGTCTTTCTCTGCTTGACTTATTTCGCTAAGCATGATATGCTGTAGTTCCATCCACGTAGTCACAAATGGCAAGATTTCATTTCTTTTGATGGCTGCATAGTATTCCATTGTAGATGTATACCACATCTTCTTTATCCATTCATCTGTTGATGGACATCTTGGTTCTTTCCATAGTTTGACTATTGTGGACATTGCTGCTATAAACATTGGGGTACATGTGCCCCTTCGGATCACTACGTTTGTATCTTTATGGTAAATACCCAGTAGTGCGATTGCTGGGTCATAGGGTCACTCTATTTTTAACTTTTTGAGGAACCTCCGTACTGTTTTCCAGAGTGGCTGAAATTAACCAGTCAGGAAACTACAGGTGTTGGCGAGGATGCGGAGAAAGGGGAACCCTCCTACATTGGTGGGAATGCAAGCTGGTACAGTCACTCTGAGTCATACACTTGAAATGGATGAATGTTACAGTATGTGTATTATATCTCAGTAAAGTGTTGTTTTGTTTTTAAATAGTTTGCTTTCCTGCCATATGCAAGCAGATATTCTGACCCTAGTTCTTCTCCTACCACCTAAGTGTGGTTAAGTACCTACCCTTTCTTGGGCCTCAGTTTCCCCTTGATAAAATAAGGGTGTTGCCTTTGCCTCAAGGGTAGCAAAGAAGAGAATTCCTGGTTCTTCTTTCTTTACATCTTTATAGCTTTATTCCAGGTCAAGTAGGAATGTACCCCTTTTCTCTGGGAAACCCGGTTCCAGGAGAGCCCCAGGCAGTAGACAGAGCTTTGAGCAGGTTGTACCTCGCTCTGCTCTGTCCATTCCCTCTGGAACCACACTGTAGAGAGCCTTTGGTGCTGGCCTAGGAATTTTAAGTAACAGCTAAGGTATTTATCTTTTTGCCTTTGATCCAGATAAAAAGATTTGTAACTTTGCTTTGTCCGCTGATCTAATGCACAGAAATGGTTTTCCATACCCTCAGCAAGCAGATTCCCAGGGGCAAGGAGGGATTCCTGGTTTTAAAATGTCTTGTTTTTCGTGGTCTGTGGTTGGGGATCCTGTGGAATTTCTGGGAAGTACATTCTTCAGGAGCAGGCTTCAGCTGCTCTGTTTCTTCTCCCACTTCTCACTGGGGCTTTGGAAAACAAAGGCGGGTATAAGAATCACCAATCAGTGACACTGGAGGAAGTAATTGTTACTATTTTCCTCCTCCTCCTCTTCATTGCTGCCGTGAAGCCTGTGGTGTGTCCATGAGCAGATGTTACAAAAGCCTGCCTTATGAATAACTTTAGGACTTACTTATTTCATGGACGTCAGGGGATGGACAGTGAACTTGTGACAATGAAATGGTGGTAACGGTACCTGCTGGTTATTAGGTATTCGTTTGGCCCTGGAGTTATTTGGGATCCTTTGCATGCTGGCCTCTTTTAATCCTTCACACCAGGTAGTGTCCATAGTACCTTCTCCATTTTACAGATGCAGAAACTGAGGCTCAGAGTTGAATAAGTTGCTTATATCGTTGCCGCTGAGAAGGCTAGAGATGAGATTTGAACGAGGATCTGCACAACTCCAAAGCTGACATTTTGCTTTTAACCATCATATGATCGGGGCGCTTGGGTGGCTCAGTGAGTTAAGAATCTGCCATCAGCTCAGGTCATGATCTCAGGGTCCTGGAATTGAGTCATGAGTCAGGCTTCTTGCTCACAGGAAGTCTGCTTCTCCCTCTACTCTTCCCCGCTGCTCGTACATTCTCTCTCTCTATCAAATAATAAATAAAATCTTTCAAAAAATTTGGCTTCTACCACATCTCCCTTAAAAAAAGAAAAAAATCATAGGATGGTACAATTCACCTTTGGCTAAATTTGCTAGTCATTGAGTTCCTTTTTGTGTCAGGAGTTACTTGCAAAGCTTATTTGCAAATCAGTGCAGTGATGACCGAACCAGCAAGTGCCAGATGAGTGGTGAGTTAACACACAGAAGAAGGAGAGAGTGTTCTAGACAGAATAGCATTCCCCAAGACTATGGGGTAAGGAAGAGGATGGCATGATCAAGGAACTGGAAGTGAAGTATGGGTATGTGTCCATCTGAGGCAAAATGACTTCTCAATTCTACCTTGCAAATCAGTGCTAGACATGAGTTCTGTGAGGACGGGGAGCATGCTGGCATGTCCAATAAACCTTTGTGGGAAGAATGAATGGTAGCTGAAATGGGGTTAGAACTCAGGTCTTCTGAATCTGGTTAGTGGTCTGCCTGGTCATGTCCCTCAAAGAACCCTTAGACAATTGCAAACTGGCCTTGAGCAGAGGATGCTCATAGTGTTGTGATTTATAATAAGAAATGTGTATGGATTTAGTCTTTATCCCCGTTTCCAGCACAGAGCTCCCAGAACTCTTGGAACTTGCTAAGTGATGTGTATGATCAAGGTGTTGTGTCCTTTATGCTAATGAAGTGACTGGCGCCACACCCAAGGGTGGGAGCTAGTGCCAGTGGAGCCAACCTTGGGATTGAAGGGTTGGAACTTTTAGTCCCACCCCCTGACCTCGGGGGAGGAAGAAGGGGCTGGAGACTGAGTTCAATCACCGGTGGCCAAGGACTTCATCGGTCACGCCCAAGTAATGAAGTCTCCATAAAAACACAAAGGACAGGGTTTAGATAGCTTAGAGGTTGGTGATATGGGGAGAGTGGTATCATAGAAGTGCCATGCCCTTCCCCCTGCCTTTCCCTGTGTGCATCTGTTCCATCTGGCTTTTCCTGAGTTGTGTCCGATTCTAATAATCCAGTAATCCACTAAGTCGAAAGTTTCTCTGAGTTCTGTAAGCTGCTCTAGCGAATTAATCCAACCCAAGGAGGGGTCTTCAGTAGCTCCAATCTATAGCCAGTTGTCCAGAAGCACAGGTGTTAGCTTGTGTTTTCAACTGGTGTCTAAAATGTCGTGGATGGGGCAATAGTCTTAGGGACTGAGACTTAACCTGTAGGATCTGATGCCAGCTCTGGGTAGATAGGCCAGAAGTGAGTTGAACTGGAAGACATCCAGTTGGCATAGGGGAATCACTTGGGCCTGTGGGGATACCAGCCACCCCTACCCACTCCCTCCCCTCCACCTCCCCTTCCCCGAACCTCCCCCCGCCCGTCCTTATAATGACCTAGCGTACCTCCACAGGCCAGTCATGGCAGAAACCAATTTTCACGACACTCTGTGGGGTCAGAAATCCTAGCCTGGAGGCAGAGCTTCAGCAGAGGTGGAGAAACTACAAAGTTCTGTTCAAGGGGATTTGTGGACATGGTGGGCTTATGGTATAGGAGCAAGGGACATCAGATCCAGTGGCAGGTTGATCTGTGGACACAGGAAGCCTGACAGAGCTCTGTGGTGATGAAGTCCTGGGCCACTTACAAGTCCCAGTTAGCAGAAGGCAGCCCTGCCTCTGTGAGCACCCCTGGTAGCTTTGGGCCACCAGGGGCGGGGTTCCAACTGGTGGGACTCGAGGTAGCTGGGATTCCATCATTGAGCTGCTGCTAGGTTAGATCTCAGCTGAGTAACATCTTTTGGTGCTTCCGTCCTAAGTTTTAAGCAAGATGTCTGTGTTTGGTAGTAATTCTTTAACTTCACCTAATTAGATAAAAATTAATGAACTGTTAAAAAAAAAAAAGGCAAGAGGAGCTAGGGCCAATGTTACTGGAATTTAAAAAGTGGAGATGGAATTTTTATCTGGACTCCAGGACATTTTTGCCTCTTCACTTGTAGAAAAAGAACAAAAAAAGTGATTCTCGTGCATTTCTGTATCTCTTGAAAAAAGGCTACTTTGTTTTCAAACACCCACAACTTGGAGCAAATGTTTATATTCCAGTTTAAACACATTTGGACTTTACTGTCCATGCTGCTGGTTCCTGAAATGTTAAATAAAGGAAACAGGGGTGGGGGAAAGTGTTCCAATGTAACTTTTTAGGATGCCTGGCTCCTTAGCCGCCCTATGAGACTGGTCGCTGCCGATCTTTGTGTCCTTGGAATCTGTCCCGGAACAGACATCGATTAGATGAATGAATGTGTCCCGCAGAGTCCACACTACCGAGATGCCCATCTTCCCAAAGGACCATCCCATTAATCTAACTGGAAATCCTCACCCTTGGGAACATAGTCCTGGGGCTATGTTTCTTTCTAACCCTTGAATAAGTTTCCGAGAGACCTGGACTAAGGTCTTATTTCTCTAGGGACCCTACGCACCTTTCTAGGAGGACCCCTTTGTTGGACATTTGCTTGCCCAGCGCGTTTGTCTCTACACTGGGTTCTGTTAAGATGAAAGCTTACGGCCGGCAGGGAAAGAGAAGCTAGTTGAGATGTCAGTTCCCGTGCACAGTTTGACTAAAGGCGGGGACGGGGCGTGTCATCGGAGTGGTCCCAGGGAATCTGTGCATTCCTGGCTGCTATTTTAAGACTCTCCTTCTAAACTGATATCCTTCAGGTTTATTTGGTTTAACTCCTGCTCTGGGAAGTTGGCTTGTTTCTGCGCATCTGCACGGTCACGAAAGTAGCCCCTCCAGGACTCGGGCCGGACAGCTTCAGAATAGCTAGCATTTTTCTTGCCGGCACTCTGTATTGACAGCAGGTTTGAATCACCCGGCCCTGTTTTCTGTAACGTAACCAGGCCAGAAATCATTTAAAAAACATTTTGGATGCCTAATTTGATCTTCTCCATGAGAGGGAGGCATGGCCTGGTACATTTTGTGTCTGGAGGTTTAGGAAGAACACACAAGGACCTCCCTTGGCTGTCCCTCCTAGTTCCCGCTGACCCGCGTGGGAGTGGGGGACCCTTTCACGGTCAGTCGGGATGTCCCCTCCACCCCTGCTTCCACCTGCTGGGAATTCTTGGAGAAGTCAGTCTGCTCGCTCCCTTGCTGCTGGCACAACCCAGTCGGCCCTTCTCTTCCTTTTGGCTGGGTCTCCGGCTGGTTTCCTTAAGCTCACGGAGATCTGCGGCAGAGAGCCCTTTGTGCAGAGAGGCAGGAGTTCTCTGAAAGGTAAGCCTGTGCATGCCCTGCCCAGGTGCAGGCAGCACTCCCGCCTGCCTTTCTCTGAGAGGCGAGCATTGAGACAAGAGGGGGCCCGTTGCCCCTGATCTAGTTCTAGGTTTGCTGCTCATTCAAAGAGGGATCTTGTGTAGGAATCGTGCTCTCTGGGTCTCAGAGTCCTCCTCTTCTAGAAGAGGCATCACATTAACTGACCTGAGTGTTTTTCCATTTTTTGAAGTAGGCTCCATACCCAACGTGGGGCTTGAACTCACGACTCAGGATCCTGAGATCAGGAGCTCTCCCTGCTAAGCCAGCCAGGTGCTACCCCTCCCCCAACCCCTCCCCGTGTTTCCTTTCAGCTGTAATGGACATTGATCCCATCCTATGTGGTGGATGTAACTCCCTGAGGGATAGTACCTATTTCTCTGCCTTTCATATCCCACTGCCTGCCTTACTCTTCTATAGGTATTGTCCATTCTCAGAAAGCTAATGTAATTCTGGACAAAATGTGTTCTTGTCAAAGCCGGAGCAGAGGCCTTGGTCCCTAGAAACTGTTTCTAACCTGGATACCAGCTGTGGACTCTCCCAGCCAGCCAAGGCTGAGCCCGCTTGTCCTGGCTCATGTGAGCCCGTTGAAAAATGTTGAGGAGTTTCCCAAGACTGCTGACACCATGTTGCTAGTCCGAAATCATCCGCCGTGGGAGTTTTTACACCGCAGAAATCCGCCAACTCTGTAAATGAGAACTTTTCTTGCTTTTCTTCTGAGGATTGGTTGTGAGATATGACATTCACCAGCCTGCCACTGAGAGGCAAATGAAATTGATCCTCCCACGAGCAGGTGCGAGAAGACCCAGTGGGCTTTCAAATCTTTCTGGAAGTGTTTCGGTTTTGCTCATTTTGTTTTGTTGGGGGGAGGATGGGGTTACATTATGCTGGTCAGTCTTTCTTCCCATTGCTGCTGTGCTGAAATCCTTGAGCTTGTAATTCGTGGATCATATCCTTCTGTGAGCAGTATCCCTCTCTTACCCACTGTAACTGCTCCAGTTCATTCTCTCTTCAAAGGAGTAACATAAAGCTTTGGGCATAGATTTTTCCCGAAAGTTTAAGGCCATGGAGGGGTTACAGTGCTGCAGTGCAAATAGCTTAAAATTGAATATTGGATGTGTTTCTCTTCTTAAGAGTCCTTCCCGCCACTGGGAATTTCTCAGTGGCCTCCTTTTGTTTTTAAGATTCCCGCCTCCTACTGTATTGTTCAGCTATCCTTCTCACACTCTTATCAGGAGTAGTTTATCTGCTTTCTTATCTCCTTCCACACCAGGCCCTTGCCCAGACTCAACTTCCATACTTAGAGTGGCCTATACCCAAGGCATTTCCTAACCAGAGCTTCTACGAGGACCTCTCATATCAGCTGTTGAAATCATATTTTTTTTTCTCATTCCACTGTCTCCAAAGCCTGGTAGCTGACTGCGTTCAGTTAATAATTCATTTTAACATTCATTTGGCACACACTGAATTGAGTGTTAAATTTTGGGTTTTTTTTTTTTTAAGATTTTATTTATTTATTTGACAGAGAAAGATCACAAGTAGGCAGAGAGGCAGGCAGAGAGAGAGAGAAGAGCAGGCTCCCTGCTGAGCAGAGATCCCAATGTGGGGCTTGATCCCAGGACCCTGAGATCGTGACCTGAGCCAAAGGCAGTGGCTTAACCCACTGAGCCACCCAGGTGCTCCGAGTGTTGACTTTCCACCAACCATTAAGATTTCATGGAGTCCATCAAAGGCTTAGTTTTGGGTGATGATGGGGGATGTGAGAGGGGGTATGGAATCCCCAGTCAGAAGTTATCTGATTTTCTTAAAAAAGAAAATGACTTTGGTTGAGAAGGGAGAACTTAGAGTTAAGTGAACCCATAGAACGTGGACCTTGGAACGCTGAATTACCTTTTCTGCTCCCTGTTGGACCTTTCAGAGGGTGTGGCCCCATCAGCGTGGCCTAGGAAACCCCTGTGAGCTGGCCTGCTTTCCCGTGCACTCCGGAGGACAGGCTCAGGGACAGTTCCTGGCAGGGGCCCCTTCCCTCTCAAATGCGGTCTTTCAGCACTGCCCTCTGTTGGAAATGCCCTCCATGCTTCTCATCCTCCTCCTTCCCACCGCATTTCTGATGGGTCTTTTGTACGTTTCGCATTTGACTCTGTTTCCTCTACAAAGCCTTTCCTGACTCCTGAGACGGAGTTTGAAACCCGTTCTTCGAGTGCCCACAGCAACTCGCTCTTCTTCTCTGCTTGTCCTCATCATGCCCCACAGTTATCTTGCCAGTCCTTCATTAGCAGATGGGCTCCTGGAGGTCGGGGACCGAGCCTTATTCTCTCCTCTCTACTTCCATCACAGAACTTGGCAGACAGAGACTTAAGATAAATATTTGTCAGTAGGCATGAGCTATAGAGTAATTATTTACAGCTCAGACCCTGGAACCAGCAGATATATACCTGTCATTTGATATTGAACAAACTTCTTAATCTTTCCAAGCCTCAATTTTCTCATCTGTAAAATGGGGATGGGTATTTACGTCCCAGGGTTCTTGTGAAGAGTTAAATTAGGCAAAGCAAGTAAAGTAGTTAGCACAGTGACTTTTACACAGTATATGCTCAGTAAAGTATTATTAATGATTAATCATATTTAATTATTGAAATCAGAAGAGCAAATAAGGAAATAGGCTGATATTTCTGGTGTATGTGTGCAAAAGCAGTAACTTCCAGCATTTAACAGGAAGACAAATTATCCTATTTCCAGTAACATTTAAAGCTGTGTCTGTGATTTTCAGTAATAGATACTGATAGTCAGAAATGTACCCTGACACTGTCACAAAGCTTTTCAATTAGACCCAAGTTTACTGAGGAAGAGAAATGGGATAACCTACATTTGAGGGTGGAAAAAAATCAATGTGCATTAAAATATGAAAAGTCTTGTTGCTATTAACTGAACTAGAAAATACAGTTAACTAGAATACCTCTTCTTAGTGGTTTAGAGCATTTTTAATTAGTGTCTTTGCGGTAACTATTAGGTTCCTGACTTCATGATGTTTGTCTGCCTTGCAGGCATTCATTCACCCACTTAAGCAAAATTTATCCTGTATCAGGTACTGGAGATAGAAAGATGAAACAGAGCCCCTGGCCTCAAGGAGTTAATATTCTGGAGCAGGGCTTAGCAAATTCTCCCTTATATGGCCAGATGGTAAATATTTTGGGCTTTATAGGCCCTGGGCCAAGGAGTCTCTGTTGCAGTTACTCAATTCTGCCCCCATAGTAGGAAAGCAGCTACAGACAATATGTAAATGAATGAGCATGGTTGTGTTCCAATAAAACTTTATTTACAAAAGTGGATGGTGGGCTGAATTTGGCCTTCAGGTTCTAGTTCACTGACCTCTGTACTAGAGGTGGTGTACTTAAAGTGAGCTAAATCTGTTCCAGGATAGCAGTAAGTACAAAGGGCTGAGAACTATGAAGGACAGAGAATGGGGAGATAAGAGGAGGCTGGGTTGGGTGGTTACCCTCACAGACAGAATAACTTAGGGAAGCAGGGGTGCCACACGAGACGGAGGAGAGCTAACTAAGGCCAGGGGGAAGAGCTGCAGGGGTGGCCCCTGATGCAGAAACTGGTACAGCTAAGAGATCTTAGCTGCTCCTGGACAGCACTCACCAGGCAGGATACTCGTGAAGACCTTCCAGCTCTTGGGAGATTTGACGGAACAGTCTTGACCCCACCTCCAGGTCCCCATAGGGACCTGCTGTCCCCTAGCTGCTCTCCTTAAAAGTTGTCTCTGTTGCGCTCCAGCATCCTGAACACTATTTCCCGCTTCCTTGCTGGCTTCCAAGACACATCCACTCAACAGTAAGCATTTCCTATCTTTCAGTAACTGTAACATCACAGTTTATTGTGATGTCACAGGGAAGGAAACGTTGCATATCATGTCCCCTGGCTTGCTTGTCCCACGAACTTCCTTTACTTCTTTTCTGTTTCATGGAAGCAGGCAGTTTGTTCCTTGTTCTGTAAGACACACAGGTTCCCCAAGTGGATGTCCTACCAGTGGCATCTCTCCCATCCTAATAGAAACTCTGGTGCTCTCATTACCCTAACAGTGGCTTCCAGAATTATTCTGCTACCCGCTTCTCATGCCACAGCTCTCCCCACCCCTGACAGCTTTGGTCCCACAGGTATATTCTTACAAAGGAGAATGAGGCTAAGGCAGCAAACTATAACCTCCATGTTGGACAGGCCTTGGCTCGAATCTCTCCTTTGCATTCACCAGCTGTGTGTTATCAGGCCAGTGACTCAACCTTCCTGAGCCGGAGTGTGCAGTTCCGTAAAATAGGCTTGGGACCACCCTCTTTGGGGTTGTTTGTGAAGATTCAGGAAAAGAACATGGCTGCCCGGCTCAGTCCTAGTCGGTGTGGGTCTAGTGCTGGTTGTCTTTTCCTGCCTTCATTTCCTCCTTTAGGTCCCAGATTGGGAATATAAAATTGCATTTGGGTCTCTGTCACTCATTTACTTTTTCATTACTACGCTATCGGTCTCTTGATAGAGGAAGTTCAGCCCTTTGCGTTGAACTTGTGCTGTCTGGATTGACAGCTGGAAGTGACTAGATCAGTGCTCCGATTGATATTATTTGAAAACATCAGCTTTACTTTTGGCTTGTCAGCAAAAATTGAAAAAGAATGAGAGTCAAGTCTGCATGCCTGTTCTTTCCAGCCCAGACTAGGAGGTGACTTGTAAGGGATCCCTCACTGTGGAAACAGATTCGGTACGTGCGCAGAATGAAGACTATGGTGGGTGCTGGCTGAGCAGGGAAGAGTAACATTCTGAT
This sequence comes from Mustela erminea, assembly GCF_009829155.1. Classification (NCBI taxonomy): domain Eukaryota; kingdom Metazoa; phylum Chordata; class Mammalia; order Carnivora; family Mustelidae; genus Mustela; species Mustela erminea. Next base: position 73,476,399 of record NC_045622.1, read on the forward strand.
TGAGTTATATGTCCCATTTTTCATTATGACTCGGTGCAATGGATATGCCCCCGGAATCCCTGGTTAAGATTAGTATCACGAACGCGTTTGGCTGACCAGATGTTAACCCCGATCAAGCAGAGAATCTGTATATTTTGTCCCTGTGAGCTTGATTTTTTTTTTAATCGCTAGGCTCGGGTGCCTAGGCAACTTTATTTCCTTTCAATACTTTGTAACGAATCAAGTTCTAAAAGCTCTGTGGCAGGAGTGGTAAAACTGGCTTGAATGACTTTCTTGATTCCCCCTTGCTCCCACACTGGGTTAGGTAACCCCCTTTGTTATCCGCTGTTCCATAAACATTCCTTTATCCCATCAGTTTCATACTTTGTTGTTACTTCTGCTTTATGGTCAGGCAAATCCCTAAGGCTTAGAACTTCTTGAAGGCATACAGAGCCCCTTATATTCCTTGCTAGCTGTACCTCTGGCACCTGAGATGTTGTCTGGAACAGAAGTGTCAAACCCGCTGGAGGGATGGGACGGAATAGGACGGATGGAGGAGCAAACACTAAATGTTGTGCCGGTTCTAGGATTCTAAGGAGAAACAGCGCCAAATAACTTGGAGTCCCAATCATATCCCTGGTTACTGTACCTCCAGAATTCATTATTCAAGATGACAGAGATCCCCTGGAACAACATTTAATAAGCTTTGGCATGTGTAAGTGTGCTTTAAAGCCTCCAACCAGTCCGTGAGCGGCCTGGTTTCCACATTATATCTCCTAGCCCCGCAGTCGGGTGAGAAACTCTTTGAATCCCTTTGCACCGTCATTCATGTGAAGAGCCTTTTGAGTCTTACAGAAACAGAGCAGATGTTGCCAGGAGTGTGTGAGTCACCTGGCCAGACAGAGCTGTGTGTTCACTGGGCTGCCTCCAGCAAGCCTGGTGGGGTGGACGAGGCCCACCGGCGAAAGCCTGCCTTACACGCGGCCCCGGTTTGGAGAGAAACAAGGGGGAGCTTGGCCACAACCTGCAGTCAGCCTGGGTGGGGCCCTGGGGACCTGAAGGTGGGACTTTGGAATGCACAGGGCCTCAGAAGGGCAGTGCTCTCTCCTATAGAGCCAGGTCAAATGGGGCTTTTGGGGTGTTCCCTGGTCCCTCTCTACCTATGGAAGACAACGCTCCTCCAATATGTGGCACAGCTATGCCACACTCTGAGAAGCCCAGCGTGAGGAGGGGAACAAGATGCATCTGTATGCAGAGCTTTCTGCAGGGTCTTCTGTCATTCTTTGCTCCTCATGGCGAGGAGAGCAAGCTTTGATCAGCATTTTCATTTAGTGGCGTCAGTGGATTAAGTGCACGGACTTCAGTGTTTAAATTCTAGCTCTAGGGGCACCTGGGTGGCTCAGTGGGTTAAGCCGCTGCCTTCGGCTCAGGTCATGATCTCAGGGTCCTGGGATCGAGTCCCACATCGGGCTCTCTGCTCGGCAGGGAGCCTGCTTCCTCCTCTCTCTCTGCCTGCCTCTCTGCCTGCTTGTGATTTCTGTCTGTCAAATAAATAAATAAAATCTTTAAAAAAAAAAAATTCTAGCTCTACCATTTCCTAGCCGTAATACATCTCCAAGTTGCGGTAAATCCACTCCCTAAGATGCTTGGGTGTGAACTAATGAAATCATTAAGTGGATTTAGCAAATGGATTTAAAGTGCTTAGTGCGGTACCTGAGGCAGGGTTGGCATTCAGCAGATGGTAGTTATTGAGGTTGCCTTTTTACTTATGAGTACCAGCAGAAGCTCAGCTAGACAGAGTAACTAACTCCAGGTTACCAAGCTATTAAGTTGGACTTGAGCCCCCTTCGCAGAGGGGGCAGATTGCAGAATTCTGAAGGTGCGACCACAAGCACAGAGCAGAATAAGACCTTTACCTTGGCATTCTTCTCCATCTCATCAGGATTATTTTGTTTTTTAAACGATGTCCTACCCTTACAGAAGAGTTCCTAGGATTCATCTGAATGAGGGCTCTAGTTACAAAAATGTGATCTACCCCCAGCTTGTCACAGGCTGGGCTGTTCTATAAAACAGAACAGACACCTGGAGGAAATTGCTTCCTGATTTGGGTGAGTAAAGCCAGTGAGCAGTCTCTGGGGGCATTTTCTACCTCCGTGTATTTGATTTTGTTTCAGAAGAAAAATTCTGTCTTTTCATTAAGAAGACAACTGTCGGGCCAAAAAGCTCAGAAGTCTTGTGTGGATCAGTGACATCCGCGAAGCCCTGAAATCATTTGATCTATCTGATACCAAGTGTCTGCATACTTGGCAGAATCAGGATAAATGACTGCTTTTTTCCTTCTGTTCCTGAACATTTGGCATAATACTATCGTAGATGGTGAATAATGGTCCAATTCAGCTCTCCATTTCTGCATTGATTCCCCTGGAGAAAGGCAATAAGCTAGTTCTTTGGTTAGCTTCTGATTTTGATTGGCAGAAAAAATAACAGCAGAAAGATTACCTTTTGCCAGCATCCTAAATTTCGAAGGACAAAAACCATACTCAAATTATTGCTCAGTTCTTGGACGTTCCCATTTTTCCTGGGGGAAAGAATGCTCATTTTCCTCAGGGGAGAAGTGATAGGTCAGAGAAATTTTGTTGTAGAGTCTCTGTAAGCCGTTGGCAGAAGACTTGATGAAAATACTATATCTTTTACCAAGAAAGGAGCATGTATGTGGACAGTGTATTGTCTCTTCTTGGGGCGGGGTCACTAGGCTTGCCGCTGACCCATGTAGACATTGAGATAAAGGTGCTTGGCAGTAACGTGTTTGATCTCAGGGAACCTACCGAAGCCCGGTGCCTCTGTTTCCTTACTGGTGAAATGAAATCAATATTACCTACCTCATTGGATTTCTCCTGCAAATAAAAAAGAGTACAATAAAAATGCTTTCTGGCACAGTATCTGGTACAAAGTGTCGGCTCTGTAAATGTTGGCTGTTATTAATATACGGTTATTAATATTGTTAGAGGGTTTTTTCCCATGGAAACCTTTTGTCAAAGAAAATCTTATATGTCAAGAGAGCTCCTCTGGTAGTAGAGCAAAGAACATATAAAAACAGGTTGGTTCAACCCCCCCTTTCCATGGTTGCTATCAGCATTTCCCCCTACCCCCCACTTTCTGGCCGGTCCCTAGGCTCTTTCATGGACCTTCGGGGCCCTGCACCCTCCATGCTATAAAGGGTCCTTGACCTTTCACATACCACACACATACTCTGAGTTGTGAGCCTGCCCTGGCTGTAGCTTTAACCCTTTTTTGCTGCTGTTCAGGGTCAATGGGCAGAAAAATCCAAGGGAAAAGCCAGCCACCTTGGTAATAAGTGTTCTATCACTTTTGCCTTCTTCCAAGTGCTCTTTTTTTTTTTTTTTTAGATCTTATTTATTTATTTGACAGACAGAGATCACAAGTAGGCAGAGAGAGAGGAGGAAGCAGGCTCCCTGCTGAGCAGAGAGCCGGACATGGGGCTCGATCCCAGGACCCTGGGATCACGACCTGAGCCGAAATCAGAGGCTTTAACCCACTGAGCCACCCAGGTGCCCCCAAGTGCTCTTTTATCCAAGTTGAACGTCTCAGTCACTTTCAGCCACTCCTTGTTCAAAGTCTGGTGTACGGTCGTCCTCAGATTCTAACCCTTATCCTGAGCAAACTGCGGTTTGCTCAGTGTGGTGGAGGAGAGAGCTCCTACTCTTCAGTACCCGGTTCTCCACATTCATGTCGGTGACAGTCACCTGGGGAGCTGGTTAGAGCTCCAGCTGCTCAGGTCCATCCCCAGAGATGCCGAATGGCCAATTTGGGAGCCGAGCATGCAAAGCTACTTTATTTAACTTCTGAGTTGAGTCTCGGCTGCGCCATTCACTGACTGACTGCGAGACCTTGGAGCAGTCATTACCTGCACAGAGGTCCGTTCCCTTTCTGGGAAAGGATGTAGTGGATCTCTTCCCAGGTCCAAAATTCTGAAGATTTCACCCTTCTTGCTCTGGTCTGAGCTGGGCGCCACAGGGCAAGATCCTTACCTCCCTTGTTCTGAATGTCATTCTTGTATTAATACAGGCCAAGATCACAGCCATTTTCACGGCTGCCATGTCCCGGGACTGTGTCACGGTGAGCCTAATTGTTGATAGAAATCTTTTTAGGCACGTCGCTGTGCAACCATTATTCCTGCTTCCTGCTAGTGCGTGGTCTTTTCAGCTACAGTGCAGAGCCTTAGACTAATCTTACTGAAATAAAAGGGAGAAGACACATGTGAAGGATACTTAATGCTCAGAATGTATATCATGAAAGCATTCTGCAGACTACTAGATTATGACTTCACAGGGGGGAAAAGAGGGTACATCTTCTTCCTTCTCCCTTGTGTACTTTTTCTGGTTAGTGACTGTTGCCTGTTGGACAGCTGTCTTACCTGATTTAAGTTAGGTGCCCATTTTCTGCCCCCCTGCATTAAGACAGTGTTTACCAAAATGGACACCATTAGAAGCCATTACCTTAAACTATCCCCGAAAATCAGTTTATGGCAAAAATACATTTAGGAATCATACTCTTCCCTTAGCATTTTGGATATTCCCAGTGCAAACGTGCCTAGTAAAAGCTCCCAGAATTCCTGCAAGGCAAAGAAACAGCCCACTATTTAGCCTTCTGTTTTCCAAATTTACCTAACCTCGGAACCCCTTCTATTAACGCCTCTTTGCATGGGTCATTGGAAAGCATTTTGGTTTAATACTGGTGTTGAGGTTTGTATTATAGAGTATCCATCTTTGGCCCCAAGACAAAGCAGGAAGATTTGGTTGGTATCTTAGAGGAGAAGGCCTGCAGAATTCCTTGACTAGCTCTATCCTAAAGGAATATATTTACAAAAGCCCACAACCGTTATGCTCTGCCAAAGAGCTGTTGGCTGTGGACAGTGACCTCTTGCAAGAATAAGATTGGCCCCTTGTAAACTATTTATACTCTCTCTGTGAAATTTCCTACACTCGTGAAACAAGGGAGAAAGTGTTCTACGTCCAGTTTTGTGCTTTCTTATGGCCATATATGGTACAAGATAGAGAAATGGCTTGACCGGTTAAAACAAAAGCTTTCCCCTGAAACCAATTGCTTGGGATTTCGAACGAATAGTTCAAGAGAGAGGAAGGGGCTGCTGTGAGGGTGATGCGCTTTCCAGAAATGAAAGATGAAGAAAAGGAACAGTCTTTATTTTTAAAGGCATCTTCCTGCAAATGTCAGCAAATGATTTGTCTCCTTATCCAGCAGAGCTGGGAGGATTTTTAAAAATATGTGTAGGACACCTTTTGATGTATCAAGTGTACGGGGGAGGGGGAGAGAGATTTTAAGAGCTCTCTTAATAAGACATTACTACAAGGTTGGATGTAAGCACAACTGTATACTAATATTTCCAGTAAGTTAACCTTTGTGTAGTTTACCAGCTCTTGATGGCATTAAGCTGATAGAAAACATACCTTATAAAGCTGGAGAAGATATAGGGAACACTGTGCAGGAAAATGGTACTTCGTTATCTTCATCCAGGACCAGGAGAGAAACAAATGATCTCATTACCCATGCTGTCGCTCCATTTTATCCAAAATAAACCAACGGAAGGAAAAGAATTGCCTTGTTATATATTAAAAAGCATGTATTTAGTGGCGCCCACTTTAAGCCACTGAGCCACAGCCTCTGCCTTCAGCTCAGGTCATGATCTGAGGGTCCCGGGATCGAGCCCCGCATCAGCCTCTCTGCTCAGTAGGGAGTCGGCTTCCCTTCCTCTCTCTCTGCCTCCTCTCTGCCTACCTGTGATCTCTGTCAAATGAATAAATAAAATCTTTAAAAAAAAATTAAAAAGCACATATTTAAAAACAACAGTAATTGCTCCCACTGTGGAGGGCCCCTTCTCTCCCTTCCTCTGGGGCGAAAAAAGTCACCGAGGAAGACCAGGGACCCCGTGGTTCCCTAGGAAAAGAGCGGGCTGCCATCTAGCAGGAAGATGTCTTTCCGCATTCTGCACATTCCTTCCTGTCCACACCCTTACAGGACACTGGAGTATGCGGATATAACCTTTTCAGGGATCCGTTACAGCAAAATTTCCACCACACGTAGAAGAAGAAACACTAAAAGCATCACCGAAGTTTCTAGTCTTTCCGGTTCACTTCGCTTTAGTATATGCACTGCCAAAGCAAGCACGCTTCCCTTAGCTTTAAAGGGAACAAGTGGCATAATTAACCTAGGCCCCAAAGCCAAGCACACCAGATACACACCAATACGAGCCCTGTGGCGGGATCGCGCTTGGGTAATAGTTTTTATTTGTTTGTTAGTTTTCCCACCAACCATTTCTGGGCACCCACTGAGGCTTCAGCCATTCTTGTGAGTAAGCTCAGGGCGGCTAGCTGCTCACCACCGGGCAGACCAGCGAGGGCCAGGGACCCCAGAGAAGCCTCAACCAAGTCTTAAATTTCTTCAGATAAAAAGGGATGGCTTCTGGTTTGCGGATTCTGGAGGTTTCCTGGAATGGAAAGTATGGAAGGTAAACTGAGGACTAAGGTTGGCTGTGGTGGTGGGAGAGGGAGGAAGGTAAGGCAGGCCAGTCAGAGCAAAGAGCTTCCCCAGAGAGTTGGTGAGGCCGGTGTAAGGAGAAAGAATTCAAGTGGTGGAATGTGCTTGCCAACTAGAGTCTGTTAAAATAAAAAAAGATCGCCATTCCTTTGAAGCAGAAATGGTTTCTTCCAGCTAAAATAGTACTAATAAAGGAATATCCTAAACGATAAAATCTCATGTGATTTGTTAGCCATCAAACTACAGAGACACTTTTTCTTTAATTTAGCAAACATTTCTTGAACCTTCTGTGGGTCCCCGTGTTAAGAACTGGGAATGAGGTTTAGGCCACAATGGTCAGAATTCTGTGTCACCTGCAGCCAAATACAATCTGATTTTTTTTCATTGTGGTATGATATTTGCCATTTTGACCATTTTGAAAATGCACCGTTCCATGACATTGGGTACACTCACACCGTCGTACAGCCATCACCACCATCTCCAGAATTTTCATCTTCCCCATCGGAAACTGTGGATTCATTATTCCCTCTTCCCCTCAGCTCCTGGCAACCATCCTTCTACTGCCTGTCTCTACTGTCCATTGTTTATCCACTGACGGACACTTGGATGGTTTCTACCTTTTGCGTATTGTGAACAATGCCGCCGTGAACATAGGTGTACCAGTATCTGCTCAAGTCCCTGCTTTCGCTTCTTTTGGTTATATGCTTTGAAGTGGAATTCCCGGGTCATATTTTATGTTTGATTTTCTTAAGGAGCTGCCATTTTGTTTTCCACAATGGCTGTACCTTCTTACATCCCCACAGTAGTGCACGAGGGTTCTAATTTCTCCATGCCTTCTACAAAGCGTGGTTTTCTGGTTTTTTGTGGTTGTTTTTAGTAATAGCTATCCTAATGGGTATGTAGTTATTGTATACATATACTTATTGTAGTTCTGACGTACATTCCCTAATGATTAGTGATACGAGCGTCTTTCCATGTGCATATTGGCCATTTGTATATCTTCTTTGGAGAAATGTCCATGTGCCCATTTTTCCATCAGATTGTTGTGGTGCTGTTTTCAAGTTATAGGAGTGCTTGATATATTCTGGCTATCAATTCCTTATCAGATAGATGGTGTCCAAGTATTTTCTCCCCTTCTGTAGATTTTCTTTTCCTGTTAATAGTGTCCTTTTTTAACGATTTTTTTTTGTTTGTTTATTTTAGAAAGAAAGAGTGTGAGTGTGGGGGCAAGGGCAGAGGGAGAAGGAAAAAATCTCAAGCAAACTCCATGCTGAGTGCCAGGCCTGACATGGGGCTCAATCCCATGACCCTGAGATCACGACCTGAACTGAAACCCAGAGTCGGACGCTTAACTGACTGTGCCACCCAGGTGCCCCAATAATTAGTCTTGTTTTGTTTTAAGTAGGCTCCACGCCCAACTTGAAGCCCAGGATGGGGCTTGAATTCAAAACTCTGAGATCAAGACCTGAGCTGAGATCAAGAGTCAAACATTTAACTGACTGAGCCACCCAGACACCCAAACCATGTCCTTTTGATGCACTCAATTTTTTCATTTTGATTTTGTATGAATCATACAAAATTTTGTATGAATGATTTTGTATGTATACATACATACAAATTATATGACTTCTTTTCCTGCATTTTTTTTAACTTCTTTTTTTTTTGATGTCACATCCAAGAGATCATTGCCAAATCCAGTGTCATGAAGACTTTGCACCAAGTTTTCTTCTAAGAGTTTTATAATTTTAACTCTTACATTTAAGTCTTCGATCCATTTTGAGTTAGTTTTTTATATGGTGTAAGGTAAGAATCCAACTTTATTTTGCATGTGGATATTGTTTTCCCGGTACCATTTGTTGAAAAGGCTGTCCTGACTTTATTGAATAATACTGAAAATCATCTGACCATATATACACAGGTTTATTTCTGGGTTCTCCAGTCGAATCCATTGGTCTGTATGTCTGTCCTTATGCCAGCACCACACTGTTTTGATTACTGTAGCTTTATGATTAAGTTTTGAAATCAGGAAGTATAAAACCTCCTTGTTCTTTTGTTAAGATTGTTTTGGCTATTCAGAGTCCTTTAAGACTATATATGAATTTTTGGATGTTCTATTTCTGCAAAAATCATCATTGGGCTTTTGATAGGGATTGCGTTAACAGAACGACATTCTAAAAATACTTGTTTTTGTAGATTATCAACCCTATTCTAACTTGGATGTTCTCAGAGCCTATGGAATTGTAGACACAAGAAGGTTCTTAGAGAGAATATGGGTCCCAGCACCAGCTTCCTCTTACTCTATGCCCTGGCCTTTTCCTGCCCACTTTCCTTGGTGGTTCTCATCCCCCCCCTTCTCTCTCTGTACCTGCAGTGATCCTCTGGAAGAAGGATTGAACAGGAAACTATATTGAAGCCCATGCCCTTCATATTAGACCTTGATCACAGCAGTCCTGAGAATGCTCCCTGGCCAGGCCCAAGGAATCCTTCAGAACCAGTTTCTGGATTGAGTGAGGTTCCTGTTCTCCTCTCTGGTCTGGTGACTGACTACCCAAGCTGTAGAGAAATTGACCTGAGCAACTCTGCAAACCATCTCTAGCCTGTGTGGCTAGAGTCCATGCACTTTCAAAAAAAAAAAAAAAAGAAAGAAAGAAAAAGAAACTGGTTTCATTTAGTCTAACAAATCTGAATCTGAATGCTCAAGATTGACACCTTGACAAATTATAGGAAATTGCAAACATTTTCCCAGACCCAATTATCAGGTCTTTTCCTGAAGAGTACTGAGAGGATTTAAGCAGGGAAACATCCCCAGGGCAAGTTAAAATCACAGTGGGGGTGACAGGAGCTGGGATCAGCCAGCCTAGAACACTTTCCCTGTGCTCCTGCTGGCTTCAGGACCAGACCACCAACGTCTCCCTAACTGGGAGGCTGGGGACAGAAGGGACTGGGGACCAGTGTTGGCCCTCTCAGAGGGAGAGAGGAAGAAATGCTTATTTATCTGCCTTAGACAGTATTTTCATTTAGAAAGTATTTTGGTTCCTGTCAGGGAAGGTTAAGGCTGGTTGCCAGAAAAACCAAACGTCCCCCCTCCCCACAGGAGGATTAATGTTCTCCCTAAACCTTTTTTTTTTTTTAAAAAAAAAAAAAAGCCTTCTCTCTTCTTCAAAGACATCCTGTCTGCAGTGTTTCAAATGAGACTTTTCCTTCTTGTGGTGGTTTGTCAGTTGGTGGTGGGTGAACCTTGGAAGCTGGCCTTTTAGAACTGAGTCATTCAGGCTACAGGGCGCAGTCCCCTGTAGGGTATAAAATCTGTTCAGAGACTTTGCGATAGGCATTAAAAAATGAATTAGGGTACAATATATTAGAGCTTATTGCTTATAATAAGATTATGCCTTGATAGTTTTCAGTTTTGCGGGTGGATGTTTGGCTGTTTGTAACATGTCCTTCTTACTATTGAGTCATCAAAACTTGTTAAAGCCATTATTTTATTTTTTTTTAAGTTTTTATTTATTTATTTGAGAGAATGAGAGAGAGAGAGAGAGCATGAGAGGGGAGAGGGTCAGAGGGAGAAGCAGACTCCCCATGGAGCTGGGAGCCCAATGCGGAACTCGATAGTGGGACTCCAGGATCATGACCTGAGCTGAAGGCAGTTGCTTAACCAACTGAGCCACCCAGGCACCCAAAGCCATTATTTTAAAAATTATCTTTGGCTCAACAAGGCCTGGTCACGTTGCCAGTGCTAACCATTCTCAGCAAGATGCCGTGCTAAGCAAATCCACGCAATAAATACAACTCCAAAAGGGACCCATTTCAGATTCGCTTTGAACCTAGTCCTTATCTGGGCCTTCTGGTTTGATTTCTATTTCATTGGTTACATTCTCCAAAAAAATAGATTTAATATAAGTAGGTATTTATAAAATATTTATTATACATTTCATGTAAAAAGTAAGTATTTCTTGATTTAATGGAAAAGTGTCTCCCCAACTTCAGTCTTTCACAAACTTGCAGGAGTTTTGCCAAATCAGTGAACTTCTTTGGTTTTATGTTTTCGTTAAATCGACTCAAATTTTAAATCTCTATCAAATATCCATGAAACAGTTAACTTATATATGTGCTAGTTATCTTTTCTAATATTGCAATAAAATAAATATATGACTTTCAAAATATAAAAATAATCATCCACCTCTGAAACTAATAATCCAGTATATGTTAATTAAATTGCATTTAAATAAAAAATTTTTTAAAAAATATTCACCCATGTGCCGTTGAAAAGAGTCTCACCCACTTTTGTGGCCCACACACCATTGATGGAGAAATACTGATGTTCAGAACATTCTTTGATGTTTTTCTCTTTTCTCCTTCTTAGATTCCTTAGCTCTAACAAAGGTTTGTATACATGAGAACAGAAACTAGAGCTGTTCCTTATTAGGGAGAGAAGTGCTCTTAATTTTAAAGGACTCTCCCCACTTTCCCTCCCCCAGGCTCATTTTCATAGAATACGGGCATTTCTGAATTCACAAGCTTCTCATTCAAGGCTAATTCTTTCTTCACCCAGACAGTTTTCTCTGACATTTGCTAATAACCATCTTCAGAGAACCATGGAGGCGGAATGCTTGGAGGTAAAAGAACACCTGTATGTCACAGCCCAGAGTAAATGACAGGACTGCAAGTTTTCTGGCTCCAACCTCACTGGGCCTCTTGGAGAGTCACTAAGTTTTGAATGGAAGTGGAGCTGAAAAGACACTAGAGAAATAGCTCATCCTTTCTTACAGTTGGGTAACTGAGGCCCAGAGGGGCAAAATGGCACATCTAGGGTCACGCAGTTGGCTGGTGACAAAGCTTAAATCTTGGCTTACCTACCCAAAGCAAGGTGAGGACAGTCTCATGCTGGGAACCACAAAATCCCGGCATTAGAAATGGCTGCTTTCCAAAGGAAGAGTAACAGGCCCCCAACAGCCACTTAAGCTAAGGTCACTAGTGTGATACCTTCAGAATGATGGGAACATATCAAACCACTCATGACCTTGAGCCCCCTTCACTATTAACTATTAAGGGGATTTCTAGCCATGACGTAAATGCAAAATATAGATGGTCTTATCCTCCTCTGGTGCCCTGTTGCTCTACTCAGGAAACTCCTGTTCTGAAAACCAAATGCAGATCCTCTCTACCTTGTACAGCTGTGACAAATAACCTTGAAATGTCCCTATGATTCCACAACCAGGGGACCCCAGGCTCCATGCCAAGTAGAAATTCTAAAGCTTTGAGTCCTGATTTTGTTTTTTGTTTTTGCCGGAGTTCAGGCTAGAAAGTTTTAATAAAACTCTAATGACTAATCAGAAGTCTGTGTCTCTCTTGCCTTATATGCAAATTGTAAAAGCCCAGACTACCAAACTACAGTCTCAAAGCCATGAGTGTTTCCTACACTCTGGAAAGCTATAGGACACAAAGATAAGTCAGGGAGGAGGGACCAGTGGATAGCCCCCCCAACCTATAGCAGAAACATGGCATGACAGTTCAAAGCTCATTGGTTCTGTGAGGCTTTCCCAAATGGGAGAATTAATGGATCGCAACCATTAGGCCTCATGGCCCTTGCTACAGCCCGCCACATTCCCTTACACTGTTCTTTGCTCTCTTGGAGGCCTGTTGCATCTTTGGGCAGTGAGTTCCTAGAGGGCAGGAGCTCTATTTTATTTTCCTGGATTCCTGGTACCTAGGGGAAGGAGTTGGCCCTCTGAAATCTGTTTTGGGGGAGATGTGGAGAATATTCTAGGGAAACACAGAGTAGGGAAAAATGCCATGTGACGTAAACCGAGTGATTAATTCAGCTTTATGGTCTCACTGTGACAGAGAAGACATCTGAGCAGGGGTTTAAAAGATAAGTAGGGGGCGCCTGGGTGGCTCAGTGGGTTAAGCCTCTGCCTTCAGCTCTGGTCATGATCCCAGGGTCCTGGGATCAAGCCCTGCATAGGCTCCCTGCTCAGCAGGGGGCCTGCTTTCCTCTCTCTCTCTCTCTCTCTCTCTGCCTGCCTCTCTGCCTACTTGTGGTCTCTTTCCCTCTGCCAAATAAATAAAATCTTTAAAAAATGAATAAATAAAATAAATAAAAGACAAGTCGGAGTTTCTGGGAGCCATTTTGGCCCAGCCTGAGAAGCGACAGTGAGAGTATACGTCACGCCTACATCATGACAGCCCTTCTTCCCCCCAACCTGGCACCTTGCGTCCGAAGGAGGCACACAGCCTCGTCTTGGTCTGTACATTTCACGTATCCAAGCCAGGTGTCTGTGTAACTCTGGATCAGTGGTGAGTTCGTCAGTCATTGGCTAATTTCTAGCTGGACACGTTAGGGTTAAAAATACACGGACGTGCGAGGTAGAGGCATTTGTCAAAACCATTTCAGGAGGCTTTATGGAAGTCCCAAGGAATGTGTGGGAGCAGAGAAGTCACCCTGACCCACGTACTTAGGCTTGGTGGAATGTGCCCAAGACTTCTTTGGGAAACTGGGACGCACCTCTGAATGTGATGTAGTTCTTGTAACGGTGTCCATGGTTACAACCTGCCCACAAAGACCCCCTTTTCTTTAGCACTTACTGTTTTTTCACATTTTTAAAAAATTTAAATTCAATTCACATATACTGTATTACTTGTTTCAGAGGAAGAGGTCAGTGATTCATCCATCTTCTGTAATGCCCAGGGCTCACTACATCATGGGGTGCTTATTTTCTAACGAATGATAACACTGATTGTGTTAATTCCAGTTGTTCCTCTCTGCTAGAATGTAAACTCCATGATGACAGGGCCTTGTTGTATTGCATTGATGTATCCCAAGTACCGGGAACCATATCTGACACACACATTGAGTGAATATTGACATGAGGAAAGATATTTGAATGAACAAATGAGAGAACACTTCTGCCCCAGATCTGAGCTCAAGTAACAGGAAAGACAGTTGTCCTGGGAGAAGTGGAACTTGGGAACAGAGGCCGCAAGGATTTTCTCCAGAGACCCAGCCTCTGTCCAGAAGCTGCCTCCTTCCCAGTGGCTGGGCTGGCTTGTGCCCCACCAAGGTTGTCGTGAACACACCTAAGCAACAGAAAAGTTGATGCCTCAAAAGCTCTCTTGAGTGGTTCTTGTTTAAATATATCCCTCATCAAAGGAGGGAGCTGTGGTAATTCAGACCTGGAGCACTGTGTCAGGAGCCCTGGGTTCAAGTCCCAGCTATGTCCACGTCTAGCTATGTGATTTCAGGTCAGTCGTTAGCCCTCCCTTGAGCCTCTGTTTCTCGACTCATAAAATGGGGGCAGTGAACTCGTCTTCACGGCGTGCCTAGCGCTGCACCTCCTGATACCAGGTGGCCCTCCATGAGCTGAGTCAGGCCCATGGAGACCCTCTGAAAGCCCGGCCATGTGTGTGGGTTCGAGAGCCTGTTTCCAAGCCAGTCTGCAGCTCTCCCCAGGAAAAGATCCAGCAACGCCCCATGAGTTTTGTTAGGGAGGTTTGGGCAGCACCCCCCGCTCCAAACCGAAATCCCCAGTAAGTCAGGAAGATGTATGTGTTTTAAAACATTGGGAGGTCTGCTTTGGATCACCCTGGAGCTGCGGCTTCCTGGAGCAGCTGGGAGTGAGTGGAGGGAAGCGGTTCCTTTGCTGGGAGTTCTCCGGGCTCAGTGCTCAGGTCCCACACGGGGGCTGCCTGCATTCGGCTTTGGCGGCCGTTGACTTTTAAATCATAAAAAGCCGCTCTATACACAGTTTACTCTGTTGCTAGAAGGCAGCGGAACATAGGTATTTTAAAAAAAAAAAAAAAAAAAGGCAGAAGAAGCAGCCGTTAATCCCGCCAGGCTTCTGGGCACTGGAGCGGTTGCGGATGACAAAAGTTAATTAGAAACATGAGCAGTTTAACTGGAAACACTTGTGACAATTGGAAGGGCAGCCTCTCCCGTTGGAGAATTTTTCCTGGGGAACCGTTGCGGGAGGAAGTTACTGCTCCTAGGTAAGTCGTGTCACGGTGACTTTACAGACACAGACGTGCCCTTTGGGGGCTGCCATGCTGCATCCTGTCTGTCCTGTGGGGTGGGTGGGCATGGGCTGTTGGTGGCACGACTCCAGGCTCAGCGGGGACTTGCCTTTCTGTCTGTCAGCTGCCCTAATGCCTGCGACAGAGCGGTGCGGTTCTGAGCGCGCCCAGAGGAGGACATCACAGCCCTTGTTCCTGGAATATGGGCCCCTCGCCGGGCAGGAGAACTTGGGTGTGGAAACTGCCCTTCTCAGAATCATTCAGATTCTCAGTTTGGAAGTATCCTGAGGCTTTTCTGAGCAGAGAGTCTGGCTGGGGAAACACTCCCCGAGCGCCAAAGGGGAAGCCTTGACTTTCCGATAACCTGTGTGTTTTCATGCCTCCGGTAAAGCGTGTGCAGTGGATACTCTGAAGCTAAAAGGTCTTTTTTAAGTCTTGCCTGAATCATGTTTGTACCTCCTTCTGAGTGTCAGCATAGGAAAAACGTGTCTGCTTTGATAAGAGCTAGCAACTTCCTCAGGTAATTATTCTGTAAAGATTATGCTTGGTTTCTCTTTCTTTTTTTTTACCCCCTGTTTTAATGTCTCTCCTATATTTCTTAAAGTTGGCTAATTCCCAGTTATTTCACGTAACTGAGAACTCAGGTTGTGGGTTGAATAATTCATAACAGTAGGCATTTCCTACGTCTTTCCTACATACCCTAGCGGCGAATAGAGTTTTTGGCTAGTTTGTGTTTCTGTAAATGTATGCTTAATTGTGCTTTGCACATGTTGGTGCTAAGATCCGCGCACATTTGCATGACAGATACCAGAATGTGCCGGTAACGTGAACAGGGTATGATGGAGAGCAGCGGGCAGGTAGGATTTGAACCTACAGGTAAATGCACCAGGCGGGGGATGGTGTCCTCTGGCATTTGGGTAGAGAGCGATGGGCCCTGGAACCATGGCCCGCCCTCTTGCACCCACAGCGCAGGTTCGTGGGCATAATTCGGGTTTCCTTCTTTTCCCCGTCTCTGCAGAGCCATTGGCGAGCCCCGCCTCCGCCCACCCCGGAATGAACGAAAGTGCACCTGCTTCTCTGGAGAGCGGCAGCAGTCCCAGCCCTGCTAACAGCAGCGCGTCCTCGGCCATCCCACAGCCCGGTGCCGCCTCCAAGCCCTGGCGCAGTAAGTCGGTCAGCGTGAAGCACAGCGTCACAGCGTCCGTGCTCTCGGTCAAGCAGCCCATGCCCGAGGCCCCCAGGCCCGCCCCCGAAGCCATGAAGCCGGCCCCCAACAATCAGAAGTCCATGCTGGAAAAACTCAAGCTTTTCAACAGCAAAGGGGCTTCCAAAGCAGGCGAGGGCCCGGGGTCGCGGGACACGAGCTGCGAGCGGCTGGAGATTCTGCCCAGCTTTGAGGAGAGCGAAGAGACGGAGGTCACCACGCGCTCGCTGTCCACGGCGGGTCCCGCTTCCAACAGCCCCAAGATTGCGCTCAAGGGCATCGCCCAGAGGACTTTCAGCCGGGCGCTGACCAACAAGAAGAGCTCCCCGAAAGGTAACGAGAAAGAGAAGGAGAAACAGCAGCGGGAGAAGGAGAAGGAGAAAAGCAAGGACCTCGCCAAGAGAGCCTCCGTGACAGAAAGGCCGGACCTCAAAGAGGGGCCGAAAGAAGACCCCAGTGGGACGGTGGTGACTGAGATGCCAAAAAAGTCCTCCAAGATTGCCAGCTTCATCCCCAAAGGGGGAAAGCTCAACAGTGCCAAGAAGGAGGCTCCAGCCCCTTCCCACAGTGGAATACCAAAACCAGGGATGAAGAGCATGCCCGGGAAATCCCCAAGTGCCCCTGCCCCTTCCAAGGAGGTGGAGCGGAGCCGGGGTGGGAAGCCGAGCTCGGGGCTCCCCCAGCAGAAGCCCCAGCTAGACGGCAGACACTCCAGTTCCTCCTCCAGCCTGGCGTCCTCAGAAGGCAGAGGCCCTGGAGGGACCACCCTGAACCACAGCATCAGCAGCCAGACTGTCAGCGGGTCCGTCGGGACCACCCAGACCACGGGAAGCAATACCGTCAGTGTCCAGCTACCTCAGCCCCAGCAGCAATACAGCCACCCCAACACCGCCACCGTCGCGCCTTTCCTGTACAGGTAGGTGTCTGCCCGCCCTCCTGGGCGGTGGGCCAGGGAGCCTCTCTGGTGGGGTCTAGTTCTTGGAGGGCGGGACTCCGGCCTGCCTTCCAGGAACAGGCGAGCTAGCAGCTGAGGTGCCCCTTCCTTTATCAGCTCCTCGTAGGGCTGTGCACCTGTGCTTGAGGGAGCAGTCAGCGCAGCATGGCTTTGAGGGTCAGCGGGAGGGAAAGCTAAGGAGCTGCCCCAGAAGAGAAGGAGTTTGCTGGGCATGTGGGGACCCAGAGCCATTTACAGAAGCAGCCTCAGCACGGGCAGACACGGCGGGTGGTTTGGTATCGCCCGACGTGACCAGCCCCAGCATCGGCCCTAACGGATCCTGAACAGGCTCCCCAAAATGGGCAACATGGAAGTCCCCTTGCTGGATACCTGGGGCTTTTTCTCACAGAGGCATTGGTTTTGAACTTCTACACACTCATGGTTTCTTGCTGCATCACACGTAGTAGGCATTTTTTCAGTCCTTGCTGTGAACTAGGCTCTTTGGAGAGGCAAGCGGGGACGGGAGGAAGGGACCGGTTCTAGAAGAACGAAAGAACCAGATTATACTGAGACAGGCCTGGACGTTTGCTTGTCTGACTCCGTGTAGTCCCGTCCCTGTCTGTCTCTAACGGCACATCCTCAGGACCACGGGCAAGCACGGGGAGCCAAGTGCTGCTTGCTCTGTGTGCTGGTGGCCCACGGGGGCCTCTGATGGCTCCGCCCGCACCCCACTGGCTCTGGGTGGTCCTTGACACGTGCAGATGAGTCCCCTCCAGCAGACAGAAGCTCCCCTAGCATAGCTTTTAAGGGCGTCCCAAGGCTTTGCTCACCGTGCTCACCTTGATCCTATATTTGAAATGCACAGCGCCTTTGGCCACTCTGCACAGCCGAATGTTCGTGATACCTCTGCCTGCCTGCCTAGCAGAAGGGGACCGGAGACTGAATGCCATGTTCTAGGCACTTCCTGTAAAGCCTCTGCCCTAAATACAGACACGTATACACTGTACGCACACACTCGTACGCCCACAGGCATGGGCGTCCGTTGACAGACACGAGTACAGACACAAGTCCACCTTCTTGTACAAAATGCTAGTGTGCATGTGCCCACGTGTATTTACATCCCTGTTCATATGCATACACTCATGCCCATACTTTCAGCTTCCTGTGTTGACACGGTCCCCCAAAGACTTGGATATCCTCTCTCTCACTCCCCAAGGTGTATTCTGGGAGGCTTTGTTACCATCCCTGCCAACAGCGGCTGGAAGGACTGGCCTGACTGATTCAGAGCAAAGCCAGGCAGGTCCAGCCAGGGAGGGAATGCCAGGCCTCTTCTCGTCCCTCTTTCCTTCTCTTCGGCTCACCCTCCCCTTCAGCAGGGGTCATGCCCAGACTTTTTAATTGGGAGAAGGTCATCTCTTTATTCCACCAAGTCATCAGCTCAGCTAACAGTTGGAGAAGAGTGCCGGGGCTTAGAGAATGAATGACTCAGCGCTCACGCGTCTCCATGCAGGGCTTTGAATACAACAGTCCTCTGAACCGTGGAGGCAATTGAATTGCTCCCCATGAAATTTTTATCGTTCCAATAACATTAATAGTCTTGAGGTCACGCATATTCAAGCTCCTGCTCACAGAGTCTTGATTTGCATTTCCAAATTAAAATATAGGATGGTCTTTGGTCACCATCCATTTCACTCCCTCTTTCTTTT
The DNA here is from genome assembly GCF_009829155.1 of Mustela erminea. Lineage (NCBI taxonomy): Eukaryota > Metazoa > Chordata > Mammalia > Carnivora > Mustelidae > Mustela > Mustela erminea. Next base: position 73,494,805 of record NC_045622.1, read on the forward strand.
TTTTTTCTGTAATCATTGGAAGGATTGTGAGACATTTAACCTCTTTTAAAATTTCAAGCTTTTCTGCGAGAGGAAAACTCTTGACGAAAGGGCAAATGTCTGACAAATAGGAGGAATGAGAAAATGTCATGCTCTCTGTCAAGCTGCATTTTCATGTTCACGTTCACCACGTGCAATGTCCTTCTGGCCCCCCTGATGTGCCTTTTCTTGTCAGGTGAACCAGGATGGGAATTGGGGCATCTGGGCTCTGTCTTTTATTAGCTGGTGACTCCCCGTGTAGTCTTGGGCCCTGCCTGTGGGGACAGCTAGGGAGACTATGCACCAAGTATGTGCAGAGACCCAGCTAAGGGCTTTTCGTGCCCTAGCCCATATAGTCACCCCGACACGCCATGAGCTAGCTATTTTTGAAATCCCCATTCGGTAGGTGAGCAAACTGAGGCCTATAGTAATTAAATAACTTGCACCAAGTCCAGAGCTAATAACTAGGAGAGCTGGTGTTTAAAACCAAGTCTGTCTAACTAGAGGGACCGAGTTCCTAAGCACAAACCAGTTTCGACTCTCTGAATCACTGCATCTCTCTGATCTACCTTGTCCTCATCTGTAGAGTGAGGAGACTGGATGAAATGAGGGGATTTTTTAAGAAAAATAGGTTATGCACCCCTTGTGCTCTGAAGTTCACTCAAGTTCATGGCTCACAGCAGACAATTTGTGCTGCTCCCTCCACCCCACCACACACCCCCCAGAATCTATCCATGTTAGTGATGTTACCAAGCCACAAAAGAAAGATAAATCATCTTCTAAAATCACTCTGAATGAATTCTGTTTATCAATTCAGAAGTAACCCTGGACATCTATTACTTGACACTTGACCAAATGCTTCAGTCTTATCACATGTGATTCTTGCAGCAGCCAGGGGAGGTCACTGTTGTAAGCCCTGCTGCACAGATGGGGAACCTGAGGGTCAGAGGTGTGAAGGGACTTCTCAGGTGCAGGCTAACCTCCAGCCAGCTACAGTCCTACAGCCGGGAGGGTTCAGACTCCGAGTCTAATGCTCCTTCCCATATCCAGCATCTTTCCAGACTTGAACATTTCTCATTCGTCCATTCATCACACCCTGCTGACCTCTACTGTACAAGTGAACTTGATCAGCTCAAGTTCTTGCAGGTACATATCAAAAAAGCCAGTCTTTGCTTTCAGAGAGCTCTGTGGTTGAGGAAAGGTGTATTAATTAGATCCCATTGTAATGTATTGACATCAGAGGAGTAAGAGCCCTGGAGAACTGGAGAAACACACAGGGGGAGCCATGAGCTAGCACTGCCCGGGGAGCCTTCCTGGCCAAGATGATGTGGGAACTGCATGTTGAAGGCAGATTGGATGCAAAGTTAGGAAGAAGGAGGAAAAGAGCCTTTGGGCACAGGTCCCAGATATAACTGCTAAGGGCATGATGTGATCTCAGAATGGAGGGAAGGCTCAGGTGGAATATAAGGCCTGGGTATGTGTAAAGGGCAGGAGGGTAGAAGACAGGGCTGGGGATGAAGGAAGAATCCCCAGTGGGGCATTGTCTTCCACAGTAAGGACTTGAGAACTTTCTCCATGGGCAATGGAAACTATCAGAGGCCTTTCCTCAGAGGGATGTGATCACCCCAGTCTCCCAAAAATAAGCAGAGGATGGTGTGGGGAGCAGACCAGACCTACAGGCAGTCTAGAATAGAGAGCACAGATTCAGATGCCTGATTCAGACCCAAACGGTAATATAAATCAGTGGCTTGGAGTAAGGGGACTGTGGCCTTGGGAGTTCTGGGCTTCTCCGGAGAGCGCAACCATCCCTTGGCGCCAGCAGGTGGCGCCCTGCAAGAAAGTCAATCAGGACTTTCTTTGTTTTTACGGAAAAAGAAGAGAAAGGAACAAGGCAGAAATCCAGATATTTCTTGCGAAATCTCCCAATTTTAAACGTTGAAACGAATTCAAAAAGCGTTAAAATACTACACAGACCAGTGAGAATCCGTGGGCTGGTTCCAGTACTTGGCTGCGATTCACAACCCGTAGGCTGGAGGCAGTGTACCTGTCTACACCGTACTTCTAGGGCAGAGAGGATGAGACCTTGGACTCTGGCCAGTGGGTCCGGAGGAGCAGTGTGGATCCAAATATTCTCAACAGTTGGAGACATCAGGAATTTGGAACTGATGGCTTCATTTGGAGGGCACAGGCGGGGCAGGATGGGTGAGGAGGTTTCCCAGTACGTCCCCCACACTGAAGACCGTTCACATTCTTGGCAAACGTTTTCTTCATAGAGAGTGAAATCTGGTTGAATGAGCTCAGGATGCTAATGAATTAATAAGGCTACACCCAGGGTTATGCATCTGAGTGCAATTACGCATTTGCACGCCATGCCGAAGTCAGCAGAGGTACTTGTGACAAGAAGGCATGGCACGAAGCAGTTGCCTTGATTTGCTTGACAAATGAGGGCATGGAGAAGGTTTGGGGAAGTACAGATTTCAGTCAAGTGTTGAAATAATGATCAATGCGACCTTTCATCTCAGAGGATCTGAGCTCTGAATCAGAGACGGAGAGGGCAAACACACCTGCTTGGCACCCACTCCCGACTGGTTTCAGTCACCTCTTCAGAGAGAGCCAGGTCAGGAGGATCGGGGGAGGGCCGTGGGGCTGTTAATGGAGTCATCTTTATGCTTGACTTGCTGGCGTCGCTAAGGACTCAGAAGTTTGCTCTTTGGCAGAGGTTAAATGAACCAAACCACGCTGTACTCTCCAGCGTTTTTCTGGCTAGACCTAGCTCCCTGATGGGGATTCAGAGAAGCATTCCCCAGCGAGGGCTTGCAGTTTGGGCAATGAATATTTCATCTTTTACAGTTCGGTGGCTCTCTCTGTTTCTAGGACATTGCTCCACATGCGCCGATGAATTATTTAGAGTCAGTCTGCTGGTCTGCTCTGTTCTAAAGCTTCTTGTTGAAGGGAGTGATGGTGGGTGGGTGCTGTGGTTAGACCACAGTGGTCCAGATGTGGTAGCTACCGCTTGTGACAAGTGTGTCTGCTTTGGTTTGTGTGTGAAGGTCCCAGACAGACACCGAAGGGAATGTTACTGCTGAATCCAGCTCCACGGGTGTGAGCATGGAACCCAGCCACTACACCAAGAGTGGACAGCCTGCTCTGCAAGAACTCACTGGTGAGTATGGAGCCCCCGGAACGTCTGTGTCTGCTGGAGATGAGGCCTCCCGTACGGCCACCTGCTGGAAGGGCACAAACCCAGCCTGACTCGGAGTGACTTCACTGTTGCATTGATGGATGAGCTACGGGAACTTACTTTATTTTTTTATTATTTTCTTTCATCTTGCTTCCTGTCCTCTCTCACACAATCCACTTGCTCGTCCCTAGAATCGTAAGTAAGTCCCTTACATATTGGCAGATCTTATTTTAATACATATTCCATTTCATTCATGTAGGGGCTCTAGGCTGCTCTGACACTTAACCTTGAATCTCCTTGTTTACTCTTCAGATAAAGTCACTTTTGCTATAAAACACTGTCTTCTTTTCTTTCCTGTATGGAAGCACTGATTGAAAATGCATTCTTAGCATTATCCATTAGTCGGAAAGAAGAATACAGCATGCTTCTTTTACCAAAAAGAAAGAAATGACCATATCTAAATATTATTTTAATATAACCTAGATGATGACAATTAAAGGGGTATTATGTTATGTGAAAACATGAAATCCACAGTTGTCATGTACTTAACGGCACAGATACTGATTTATTAATGTTATACTGTCACATTCTTAAAGGAGAAAAGTTAGTGTAAGAGTTGGGATTCTTCCTGCCCTGGATTTGGAGTTACCACCCCCTCTGTCTGTCTTCCCTGTTCCCCAACTCTATGCCCTCTCTTCCAGCAACTTCTAATCAGGGAAACAAGCGGTAAACCACATATTTAGCCGTGGTTGTGTTAGTCTTCACATATCTTACCACTTCCAGAGTTGGGTTAAAAACTGAATCCATGTTTAAAATCCATTTATTAGACTAAATATCCATGACCACACCATTTTAATAGCCACATTACGGCTGTGGAATTGGTCTGCAGCCCACGTGATGGAATCATACCCGTCTCACCATTAACCCAGAGTATTAATTTCAGAGGCTCTCAGCGATTTAACTATTTCCTTCTGGTTCTGCTGGCCGGGTGCGGTGCTAGGGCAGAGTTTTGAGGCCATTTATAAGTGATCCGTCGGGCAGCGGCTCAGGGCCCCACATTTGGGATTGATTTTGTGCTTCCTTCTCACCAAGCTCCGTAGCCCCCTTGCAGATGAGGACACAGAGAGGCCAGCCGAAGGGGCCGCCACGAGAAGGGCGTGGCGTTCGGCGACGGCTCAGGTCTCCACACGCATTCCAGCCCGTGTTCTTTTGTGCACACATCAAAGGAGCCGGGCCAGCGCTCCGAGAGCCCGGCGTGTATCAGACGTGTGTCCCGTGGAGTAACGTGGATTCGTGTCAGACACAGGCTGGCAGAATTCACATTTGAAAAGCAAAAGCAGCAGCCAGAGAACATTCCACATCACACTTGAATTTCAGAGTGACGGATTACAGCCTGTGATCTTTCACCGGTTCTTCCCTTTCTCCATGTGTCTCCTCTGCGTCGGGCCTGCATAGCCAAGGGAGCGCTCAGGGAACCTGAGACGTTATAGCTGGTGTGGGGGACAGATCTGTGCAGCCAGGCTTGTCTGATCACGCACTCTGGTTTTTGTGAAGTCTGACGGCATGTATTGCTGATGGGAATTTTGCCTGCCCTTCCTTCCTTCCTTCTTTCCTTCCTTTTTCTTCCTTTTGCTGATGGGAATTTCTTAATCAGAGTGGTTTGTCTTTACATTCAAGGAGTAGAAATCAAATGTGGGACTGTACTGTGGATTATTTTATAGAGACAGCAAATGGTAGTACAAGGTTAAATGAACTTATTCACAGCCGATCCCTTGAAATGACAGTGAATGGTAGATGTATTTAGAAATACATTTTTAGGGACGCCTGGGTGGCTCAGTTGGTTGGACGACTGCCTTCGGCTCAGGTCATGATCCCAGAGTCCCGGGATCGAGTCCCACATCGGGCTCCCAGCTCCATGGGGAGTCTGCTTCTCCCTCTGACCTTTTCCTCGCTTATGCTCTCTCTCACTATCTCTCTCTCAAATAAATAAATAAAAATCTTTAAGAAGAAAAGAAAAGAAATACATTTTTAGGGGGAACCTGGGTGGCTCTCTCACTTGAGTGCCTGACTCTTGATTTGGGCTCATGTTATGATCTCAGGGTCATGAGATCGATCAAGTTCTGCATTGGGCTCCACGCTCACTCACTCTTTCAAAAAAATAAGAAGAAAGAAAAAAAAGAAAAAGAAAAAGAAAGGGACATTTAGGAGACGATTTGACCAGTTGGTTTGTTCTTCCCCTCCTTTGGCAGGGAAGGGGGATCAGGTGGATTTTCCCATGGTGCTTTGTCATTTGCATAACATTACACCTGAGGGGGCTCCTGGGTGGCTCAGTGGGTTAAGCCTCTGCCTTTGGCTCAGGTCACGATCTCAGGGTCCTGGGATCGAGACCTGCATCGGGCTCTCTGCTCAGCGGAGCCTGCTTCCCCCTCTCTCTCTGCCTGCTGTTCTGCCTACTTGTGATCCCCCTCTCTCTGTCAAATGAATAAATAAAATCTTAAAAAAAAATTTTAAATATATTTTATAAAAATTACATCTGAGACCTGCATCTTGGGTGGTAAGGTTAGAAGGGAACACGCACACCTGTTTATTATCTGATCCATGAATCCCTTCTGCCCATCACTGATGAAATGTCTTTCCGTCTCTGCTTGGGTATTTGGGACAGGAAGTTATTCCTTCATAAGGCAGCCCTTCCATTTTTGTTGACCCTAACTAATAACAGAATCCTTTATTCTTTCATTTCTGATCACTGGATATAATCCATCTCCTGTAGCCCACAGATAATTTTCATTCTCTGTCATAAAACAGGTTCTTCCTTAAGGCTCCTTCCTCCAAGTAAAAATCCTGAGTCCCTTCCCTGTTCCTCTTGTAACACCCTGACATCCCCCTAACTCGGCTCTATGTGATCAGAATGTGGTGTTCTCTCCATCACAACCAGTGGCCTAAGGAAGGCTGACCTTGCAAATTCAGCAGAGCTGCAAGGAGCGTGGAATAGCTTAACATTTCTGTGTATAAGTAGAAGGAGCCTCTCTTCCCATGGGAGCATGGTTGGGTTCTTATTTTGTTCAGGCAGTGAGTTGGTAGGGGATTCTTACATCATCCGTGGGGCAGAATTGGCAATTTAGAGTGTGATCACCTAAAATCAAGGCAGGTGGGTTCCTGGCTTGCCTTTCTGCATTGCTCTTGGAATCTGGTATGTGTAGAGCTCTGAGGGCAGCAGACATTTCCCAGAAGACCCCCCCCCCACACACACACACCCCACCCAGGGAAAAGAATGAAGCCCAAATCCAACATGCCCTTCTCTTGGGCCAGGCATATCATATGCATCTTCATTTAATCCTCAGACTGACCCTTTCAGGGAAGGTTTTCATCCCCATTTTACAGATGGCATTCGGAAAAATCAGTGACTTACTCGAAGTCAAGTGCAGCACTGACAAGATTCAAGTCTTTATCTACCAAAGTGCAGATAGCCTGCACTTCTTCAACCCTACACTGACCAAGCATTTCTGGACAATAAATAGGTCTTAGGCATCCATAGATTTGTGTGACGGTCACTAAGAGTAAGGGTGAGTTACCTTCCCACGTCGAAGATCTTTGAATTTCTAAAGGAGAGTTAGCAGACAAACATGTCAATTAGGAGAGACTTGGAGAAATAAGTATAATTATTATAATTTGATATGTGATTAATTAATTAATTTGAAGATGTGTGCCTAGACTTAGCTTTGATAAATGTGTACCGCGGGGCCTAGACCTGTCCAAAGGGTCAGTACCTTTTTGGCCTTCTCACATAGATAAAATGTGGCCAAACTAAAGATATTTACCTGATGGCCCCAGGAGAAAGATGCAGTTACTGTCTTCCAGCGCCTCTCAGGGGAGGTAAGCAAACATTCATCACTGCTTTCCTTTCAAAACACATCCATAGATGTATTTTGAAAGAATTGGGTGGGAGATGCAAGCTGGACCACTTTTCAGATAAGAGAAAAATGCCTTCCAACTTTCTCTTGGTTCAAAAGGGGGAGAAAATTGAAAGCACTTGGCATTTTCAAGGACAAGAGAGTTGGCTAGAGCCAGTTTCCCCCATAAAATCACACATCTATCATTTGGTCCATCTGCCAACCTCCAGGCATCACCGTGTCAAGAACGACCTATGGAGGCTGTTTTGTCTCAGAAAGAAAGTCGATGCTGTACCATTTCTTAGCGGCCTGTTGCCTTATTAATGGCGACCTCTAGGAGTTCTCCTCGGTGTCTCGTGTAAACCTTCCTCACTGCTGCCCGTGTGCCCTGTGTTCTGTGCGGAGATTTCTTTAATAAGGTTGCTCAACCCTTTTGACTGAGAGAGTCACAGGCTTTTCAAGAGTCTCGATGGTGGTTCTGTGGTCTTCTCAGCCCTCCCTGGAATTACTCTGAGGAAAGGATGCTTGTTCCTCTTCATCATTCTTGGGGTGATTCCTGTCTCCTCTGTACCCTCTCCGCCCAAACAAAGCAGAATAGCCAGAGAACCCAGAGCAAGGCTACTCTTGAGGGCTCGTGGTGGTTTTCCAGCTTCTGTATGGCCTTTGTCTCCTGGTACATTTGACCCAGCTTGACCTCTACCTGGCCAGGTGTCCTCCAGAAATTCTTGCCCCGAGAATGGAAGTCTCTTGTGACCTGAAGAGAAGCCCTCGGTCCTCTTGATGGCTTCCCACTCTGCAGCACCAGCGGGCATGGGTCAGTGCTTGAGTTGGGCTCTACGCTCAGGGATCTCCAGACCCCAGCCCGTTTAATTCCCTACCGCTGTCCTACGAGGTCATGGCTGTTACCATCCTCATTGCAATCCTCTGGAATCGGAAAGCTAGAGAGGGTCAGCACCTTCCCCCGAGTCCCACAGCCAGTGAGTTAGAGGAACCAGAATTTGAGACATAGTAAATCTCACAGAAAGAGGCAGACCTCTCTCTGTAGGAGTATTTGTGATTAATAAGTGAAGATCTTTTAGCCACTGTGCCAGTTCCATTGACAAAGTAGGGGCTGGTAGAGAGCAGCACGTTATCGCCAGTGGGTAAGAAGATAAAATGCCTCACCCGCTTTTGCGTGGGCAGAAGATGCGTCGTGGGGGGTGCTCAGACCTAACTTGTGTGTGTCTTTATTAGAGACCGTTTGAAAACGTATTTACCCCTCAGACTGGGTGCCTCGCTTCTCCTATAAGCTAGACTTCACCTTTCTCAGGAGGGACCTGGAGGGGAAAGAAAGACTTCTCTCCTTGGATTTTAACACTTTCCTTTGGGCGTCCATCCATCCACGTGTTCTCAGATCCTTAAGCGTCCCCCGGTGAGCGTGGAACGTGGCGTGTTTCGTGGCGCTCACGATTGAGCAGAGAACTAAACGTCTTAACCACCATCGTTCCAGGGGAAGACCCCGAGGCCCGGCGACTGCGGACCGTGAAGAACATCGCCGACCTGCGACAGAATTTGGAGGAGACCATGTCTAGTTTACGGGGGACTCAGGTCACACACAGGTAGGCGTCTGCCCCGTGAATTCCTTCACAGACTTGCAGGCCGCTTGATTTCCACGCAGCTTCTCCTCTGTGTGTTCGTGCCATTGGCAAAGCGCCTTAGCTAGTAATGGAATAAATAACTTTGATCCCCCAATGTGCTAGAACTCACAGGGAATGCCAGGCAATGTGCAGAAAAGAACTGGAAGGAGTGAAAATGAGGGTAGGCTGGTCGCTCCTCCAAGCAGATGGTGCTAGATCTATGCGACAGAGAGCACGGTGGACCAGTTCCATTAGGTTTCACTTTCCTTGCCTTTTCCAAGCCTGTACTGTGCTGTGAAAAGGAGCAGGTGAACTATATTTGACCTGTGTGATAAAGTGAATAGCTTGAATTCCTACCCAGTCTTCTGATACACAACGCTCTGTAATGTTGTTAGTCATGCCCGCATAGGAGACGCGTAAGGAAATATTTATAAAAACTTGGGATCACGTTTAAACTATGATTTAGTTGGATGAAATCTAGGATTCCATTGGAAACACTCATCAGGTTGTTTTCAGTGTTGAGGAAGAAGTTGAAGAGGATGCAGCCCTCAGACACCCCTTGGTGGATTTTGGCAGAATCAAGTTTTACGGTTTGTGCTGGGCTTTGATAATGAAGGCAAAGTCCTGCTTACCCCCGTGGACTCCCGAGGAGTCTCCTGCTCTCCAGTTTCGGTCTCTTTGATCAATGGATAGAGCAAGGAGACAGCAGGGCTTCCCCAGGGGTGAAACACTGGGAGTTCTCTCTTAAATAAGACAGGGGCCAGAACCTTACCCCAGTGTGAGGATAGTAAGGCTGTTTCTCGAATCAGAGGGAAACAGTAAAACAGCTGAGGCACCAAACTGGTTCTTCCAGAGGACAGTCAGCTTAGGGGATGATGGTGGGGTGCCCCCCGCCAAACCTTCAGCTATGTGATGGTGTGGAGCCAACCGATAGGCCCTGAGACTTTGTAATCAAGAATGAAAGATCCTCTTTCCATCCTGATCACCAAAACTGACTTGCTGGGGGGTGGAGGGGTTGACTGTTGGATGGCTTTCTTGGCGTGATCTAGGATGGTCATGATGACAGCAGGGAGACCTTTGATGGCTTTTCTGCAGGAAAGACACTCTCTGCTCAGGCAGAAGACCCCAGGGTCCTCCACAGAGGTACACTGACCAGCTTGCTTGGACCACAAGAGCTACAGGGCCACAAGTGTGGACACAGGAGACTTATCAATGGCCAGGGATGAGCCCAGTCTCCTGACAAAGTCAGGTCCTTGTGACTTAATTTATTATGGACCTCAAGCCTGGGTGTATCCTACTCTTCCAGCCTTTTCCTTCCAAAGTTTAGTTGTCTTTTTGGAGAAAATGTGGGAGAAGCAAAAGTGTTGGGGAAAGGGAGCTTAGAGCTAGAAAATCAGGGCTCTCCCCACCTGCTTGGTCCATGGGAGCTGAGCATGTGACAGGTGACATTGGGAACTCCAGAGTGGAAAGGGTCGAAAGGGGAGCTGTGACACAGTCTGCAAGAAGGTGTGGGCCCATGGGTATGTTACAACCCCTCGTTACTGTTTCAGCATTTTCTCTTTACTCTCTCGGGTTGGAAGGGAGATTCCAATAGTTCAGATCATTTAACGAAAGGAGTTGGTAGTGGTTATCTTAGACCATGTTTTAGGGGGAAGGTCTCTGCTGGGCTTTTCAGAGTGTCCTACAGATGTACAGCTCCGTCTTTTCATTTCTCACAAAGGAAACACGCTGCGCGGTATATCTGTGGCTGTTATTTGATCCTATTTGGTATATAGGAAATATTTCATAGTTCTCAAAAAAATGTAAAGAACATATAAACTGCAAAAGGATACTAAGCACATGAGGGCCTGTCTAAGCCAAGGCTGGTTTGATGTTTTCAGCACATTGGAGACCACATTTGACACCAACGTCACCACAGAGATAAGCGGGCGCAGTATCCTCAGCTTGACCAGCAGACCCACTCCCCTGTCCTGGAGACTTGGCCAGGCCAGCCCTCGGCTCCAAGCAGGAGACGCCCCCTCTATGGGCAACGGGTACCCACCTCGAGCCAATGCCAGCCGCTTCATCAACACCGAGTCGGGCCGCTACGTGTACTCTGCCCCCCTGAGGAGGCAGCTGGCCTCCAGGGGAAGCAGCGTGTGCCACGTGGACGTCTCAGACAAGGCAGGAGACGAGATGGACCCGGAAGGCATCAGCATGGACGCCCCCGGCTACATGAGTGACGGCGATGTTCTGAGCAAGAACATCCGGACGGATGACATCACGAGCGGGTGAGTACCTTGGGCTTCTCTCTCTTTACCCAGAGCGGGAGGTGGCTTGACAGCCTGTTTCTCTTTTGCTGGGCTTTGTTTAAGTTCTCTGAAGGAGATCAAACTGTCTACTTTGCTTTCTGCTCCGTCAAAGGCTGTATGGTTGGAGGGGAACCTCCTGGGCTGAGAGTCACCAGATGTGGGCTGCTGTCCAGGCTTCGCCAGTAACTTGCTGGGGGGTCTAGCAAGGCTCCAGCAGTAACCAGAGCGATGGTCGGTAACAAACCTATTGTGCTGGGGTGCCTGGGTGGCTCCGATGGTTAAGCGTCTGCCTTTGGCTCAGGTCATGATCCCAGAGTCCTGGGATCAAGGCCCACATTGGGTTCCCTGCTCAGTGGGAATCCCCCCTCGAGCTGATGTGAGTAACCCCGTGTCGGGTTCCTGGCTTCTCCCTCTCCCTCGGCCGCTCCCCCTGCTGGTGATCTCTCGCTCTCTCCGTCAAATAAATAAATAAAATCTTAAAATGAAAAAACAAAAAAAACCCCAAACCTACTGTATTGATCCTTGAAACCAAGCCTTGTAGTTAAGATGGAAACCAGACTCTTCAGCCTGGCCTCCCTGGCCCTATGGGATGTGGCCCTCACCTTCCCCTCAGAGCTCCCCACTCTCCACCTGCCTTGCTTCCTCTGCTGTGGCTGCCCCTTCTCTCCTGCCTCATTAAGCTCGCCACTGCCTCCCGGACTGTGCACTGTTGGCCTCACTTCCGCACCCCTATCTTTGGTCTCGGCAAGTCTGGTTCTTCCTCCTTGCCCCGCTGGCCTCTCTTTGGGGGTGCCGTGCTTGACCATTCACCTTGAAGGAGTTACGTGGCCTACCCCTTGCCCTCGTCCTCTCCATCATCATCTTATGCTCCTTTGAAAGCTTATCACTATTTGAACTTATCCTGTTGATGTGTTTATGTTTTATTGTCTTTTGGCTCCTCGTGCTTACCACACAGTAAGCACCACAAAGCCGGGGCATCGGCTGGCTCATTGGCCACCTTATGCCCAGTGCCCTGTACATGCAGGGGCTTAGAAATTGTGCTGAATGAATGAACATGTGTTTCGATAGATGAAGGAGCAAACCCAGCCTCCCTGTGATCCATCTGCTCACACGTGAAGTTCGGGGGAGTGGTGGGTTGGTGTCTGAGCCGCATCATGGCCAAGGGTGGCACGAGGCGTGGACGCCTGACATTAGCTCCACTTCCAGACTGCTGTGTAAACAGAAGGTGCCTCTGTTTATTTCACTTGCCTGGGATTTCTCCATGTGTTAGCCTCACTTGTACAGAAGTTCTCCACCGTCTTTTCCTCCTCTCCCATTCTAGCAGTCAAAAAAATTGCAGATAATAGAAATCAGGAAGAAGAATCATACTGCTCCTTTCCATGAACAGAGTAATCAGGACCCCCAAGGGTGAGTCCGTACTTTCATAAGCTTGATAATAGCTAATGCTCCCACTGTGTGCCGAGCCCTGGGCCAGGGCTTTACATACATTATCTTGTTCTGTTCTCATAGCAAGCAGGCGATATCATAATTCCCATTCTATGGATGAGTAAACTGAGGCTCTGGAGGGTTCAATAACTTGCCCAAGGTCCCAAAGTGATTAGGAGGCAGAGCCCAGAGTCTGTGGCTTCAAAGCTAGAGGCTGTTAGTACACCATATTGCCCAATATTTTATTGCTACATTAAAATAGCGCAACTGCTGGAGTTTATTTCAAAACTACTTTTGCTTAAGTTTATCTGAGTAGGCATGTTCTTTTACTCAATGAAAATCTTTGCTACAGAGGTTCTTTGGCTTTCTTTCTGCCTGTCACTTTTAGAACTGTCTGGGTGAGTGAAACCTTGGAAGATAAGAACCATCCAACCCTTTGTAACAAATTTCTGCTTTCTGGAATGGCTGACAACACTAATGGATTGGAAATGATCTGGATAACTAAGCGCATCATTTTGTGTTGCTGGTTTTCCATGGCACAAAAAATAGACACACCTATTACTAAAATTAAACTGCATATACTTTAACCTTTTTAATAACCTATTTTAATAACCTATTTAATAAGACTTTTGGTATCTAACATGCGTCAAGATTATCACCATCAATTCCCACTGTAATATGCTACTGAAATATTTTTTAGTTACTTTGAGATTTTCTTTCCTCCTCCTCCTCCTCCTCCTCCCCCTCCTCCTCCTCCTCCTCCTTCTTCTTGTTTTTGCTATCCTATAATAGTTAATTTTACTGTCGCGTCAGTCTTCATCCTCAATAGTTGGTCAGTGTCTGATCGTGATGCAGTATTGACCATTTCCACAAGGTGGAGACATTGAAAAACACCGTCCCCTGATCCATTAGTGACATTAGTGATGTCTCAGAGAGACATTCCCTGTTTTGTTTTGTTTTAGCTCTTCAGCCATAACTTTTATCCCTGTGAAACAGCACAAGTGTTTACATTTCAGCTCCTGCTTCGGGAAACCCTAGACTTGGAGCAAGTCAGATACGTTCAGAGCAAGTGTAGATAAAATCACGGAGATGTAAGCAAACCACCCAGTGATTGAAACTGGAGAACTTTGGTCTGGCTTTTCTTTAGTGGAGAGCTTTACCTTCCAAATGTGGAGGTGGGAGCTGAAATGGCATCAAATGCTCCTTTTAGTTGTAACACTCTGAAACACGAGTTAAGTAGGATAACACTTTATGGAAATGTGTGTGAGTTTCTGCTTTGAAACCTTGTTACCAGTGCACCTTCCTATGCTGAGTTCAGCTTTACTGTCCTTTGTACTCTGCTCTTCTACACATGACAACGTGTAGGTATCGAAGGTCTGGGCTCTTATTCTGGGCTTTATGCTCTGCTAAGGAAGTCATTTCGCTGAAGTGGTTGATGTGGTGGAAAGAAAAGATAGAGATGTCCGTCTGTGCTGGAGCCTTCCTCTACCCCTTGCAAGCTCTGTGACATTAGGTCGGTCACTTTCCTCCCCTAAGCCTCACAGCGCTGCATTTAAAATGGTCTTCAGCTTTCTACAATTAGATACTTCTCTTTGAAGTCGTATCTGATTAATGGCAAATATCTGATGAAGACACAGAGCTTCAGACAAGGTCTTATCAACCTCAAACATCCAGACACTTGGAAACAGTGAGATGATGAAAGTTTTCATCCAGATGCTTATTTGGCTAGTAGGAGCAGCCTTGATGTATGAGTAGCATATAAATCCCTTTGGGAACTCTTTAAGGAAAGTTTTTGTGAAAGTTTACAGTGAGTTTATTTAGAATGCCTGACATTAATTTCTGGTTTCTGAAAACCTATGAACTTGTGTTTTGTTTTGTTTTGTTTTTTTAAATGACACACTACCCCAGCTTGGTATATAGCAGCTGTTTTTTGCTGTCTCTAGTTCATTGTCTCCACTGGCTGCGTGTGCACGGGCACCTGTGTGCATCACTCAGTTCTCCCTAAGGTGTGGCTGAAATGACTCTATTTCCACTGAGTTTTGCTAAGGACCTAATAGCAAATGCCTCTTGTCTTTCAAAGTGTGTATTTATCAAACTCTTCCATTGCACTTAGTATGTACTCGGCGTGTCTAAGTCCTTTCCATGTTGTTGCCGGACATGGCCACTTTCTTTTATTAGATCAATAAATTGGACTTTGGCTGTACTTAATAGAAAAGAAATGAAAATAACAGACAAAGATGTCTCCTGCTAAGTTTTGATCTGTGAAGTCAATCTGCTTACTGATCTTCTAAAAATTCGAAGTGCCATATGGTATAGAATAAAATTAAAGGGACAGACTTAACATCCATATGTTTAGAAAGATGATTTTTTTTTTCTTTTCAGAGGAGGCACTGAGTTGTATCATGTTCCAAAGTATACACCCCTTCCCGGGGGTGGGGGGGAAGATCATTTAAATGTAACATCAGAAATTTTTCCAAGAACCTTTGATGGCTTCCCGTGTTTTGTGGGAACAGATCTCAACTGTACGTGGGAGGCTCTTTATGGTCTTTTCATCCATTGTCCTCCCTGACTCAGCCCTGGCCACATCCCCCCAACATGTCCCACACTTCCCACTGCCCTGGGCTACCTGACATTCAGTACCCAAAGCTGTGTCCTACATATGTAAAGCTTGGTGCTTCAGGATGTGGGTCTTTCTCCATGGCATTCCTTTTGCCTCAAACCCATCTGACTTATCCTAAAAAATAGACACCTCCTGAAAAAAAAAAAAATAATAGTAATTAAAGAAATCTTCCTCTGTGATGCTGTCCTGAAGTCCCCGGCCTGAGTTACCTCTATACGTGTGTTTCTGGTGGCCTTGGTTCTCACCCAGCCTTACGTGAACTTCTCACTTTGTGCGGGAAGTGTTTGAGAGGGGTTGGCTGGTGTCGAGGAGAGCAAACAGTCTTAAAAGGTAGATGGAGTTGAGAGTGAATCCTGCCTCTGCCAAATGAACTGAGACTAGTCGTTAACCTTTGGGACCTAGCGATAGAACTTGAAAAGTGCTTGGCAGAGACCAGGATGCTCAAGAACCATCACGTACTCTGTGTTTGTGCACCTGTCTGTCTCTCGGTCTCCCATCAAAGGTGGGGTTCCTGGTAGGCAGACCGTGCCCATTATTTTTCTAAACTCAGAGACTACAAGTAGGTATTGAATCACTATTTGTGCATGGTCTGTTCTCCATGCCCACCCTCTCAGGACCTTGGACTTACATAACTTGCTGTCTCCAGCTGTGAATCTCAAGGATTCTATCTACGGAGCTTGGAGAAAATTAGCTTCACCTCTGGTGTCTTTTTGGTGCGATGCATAGCTCCATCTAGTGGCCAATGTAGGCTGTAACGTTGTGGTTTGATTGCTTTCAATTCTGTCTTCTATTAGTGTAGGACTCAGGGCAGAGGAAGGGGCAAATGAGCAGTTGGCTTGTCTTTCAAATGTGGCTTGACCAATAGTGTGGTGGGGGAGAAAAAGCAGGGTTGTGAGCTAGATGGTCTTCAGAGCTGGCCTCGCAATGGCTGTGGTCTTCCCCATTAGGTGTCAGGGATTTCTCCATCAACGGATAGTATAAGGTGCCTGGTGCCTGCTGGGGGACTCGGTTCTTCAGAATCAGAGGAACCCACCCCTGCCGAATTACTTGTAGCTCCATAAATCCATTAGAGCGTGTCTTAGCTCAGGCTGCTCTAGCAAATTACCATAGACAGGGGGACTTATACACCAGACATTTATTTCTCGCTGTTCGGGTAGCTGAAAGTCCAAGACCAGAGCCAGCCTGGTTGGGTTCTAGTGAGCGCCCCCTTCCTGGCTTGCTGTGTCCTCACATGGCAGACAGAAGAGGCTTGGGTGTGTCTCCCTCTTCTTCTGAGGACACTAGTCCCATCATGGGGACCCCAACCTTTCATGACCTCATTAAACCCACTTGTCTCCCAGAGGTCATTCAACATGTAAACCACATACAAACATATGAATTGGCGGGGGGTGGGGGGTGAGTGGTGTTAGGGAGACAAGCATTTCAGCTGTAACAGGTGATTCATTTGTATGTGCAACACCTGTGCTTAGATGGCTTTCTCCATCGTTGCTCCCAGGTCACCTCCTCCCAGAAGCTTTCTGTGATTCCATCCAAGCAGAAATGGTGATTCTTTCCTCAGAACTTGACTTACCCACAATAGTGAGCTGGGCAGTGATAGTACAGGAAAAGGGAGGCCACCCAAACATGAGGGCCATGGGCCAGGGGGGCCGTGGAGATGGAGGCACCCTGTTCTTCTCTTCCTCCCTCATGGACCATCACAGACAGATATGTAGGTTGTTTCTCACCAGGTCAGTGTCGATCACAGCAGACAGCACCATGGGCCAAAAAAGCAGCACCAATAGCATGAAAGGCTCTTTCTTATCTGGTAAATGTTTCTCATGGTCTTTCCAGGCCATACCTGAAGTGACCTTGCTGGGCTGTTGTTCCTGGCAAACTTGTAGGAGAGGAAGCCAAAATACTCCTTATAGCCAAAATGCGTCCTGGGGCCAAGATAAACGATTTTAGGTGACGCTGTCCTCAGAGGCCCTGGGTCATGGCCAGGCATGGCAAGCACCTCTGGGATGTGAAAAGGATGGGCTCGTGTTTCTCCAGGTTGTTTTCTCCGCTAGGATCTTGCTTCAGAGGGCTCTTAAAAGGCTTGGGAAGACCAGGTTGCAGGTCGGCCACTGGGCAGGTCCTGCTGATGTCAGAAGGGTCACACTGCCTTGGAAATGTGAAGACTCAGCTCTGTAGGCAGACCAATCTTTAAGGCCCTGGGCAAGTCACTTGTTCCCAGTGCACTGCCGACCACTTACTGCGCACGCATCCCCACGTGTGCATACACGCGCGTGCGCGCACACACACATACACACACACACACACTCTTAAACCTTCAGTGGAGCTCCAGCATGAAGCCACAAGCCCAGAGGAGCCCAGTGGGCTGTTGACGGAGCTGGGCCCGGTCCCAGTGTAGGGTTTTTCCATTCCTCTCTGCTTCCCTCAGCACTTCCTCACTGACAGGTCTTAATGGTATACGTATTCACAGAAACCGTAATACTTTTCCCTGTCTGATACTTTCCCTGGTGTTAAATATCCCAGGCAAGTCTAGTGACCCCTGTTTTCCTAAGAAGCTGTCTTTCGAGTAAGCGAGCACAGAGTGTGGCGGGGGGCTGGGGGGTGTGCAGGATTAATTTCCCCAAGTGTTACCCAACCAGTGACAGCTTTCCCCGGGTGGTTGTGAGGTCACCTGACGGGGGCTGTTTGACGGATTGATGGCTCTGGCTACCCCTGTCAGCTGTCCCTGATGGCCGGGGAGCCATCCGCCGTGCCCTTCCGTGCGCCATCGACCCCCTTGATTTACTGAGTGTGGGAAATCCGTCAGCCCTTATCGGCAGCCGGTAGGCAGTTTTATCAAAGAGAGGACAGTGGAGCTGACAACAGGCTGGAAGTGGAGAAATTCCCCAGCATTCCCGAGCCTACTTCAGCCACTGTGCGTGATGAAAGAGGGAGCAGGCAGAGGCCAGGATTAAAGAAAGATTTACTGGGGACAGCTCCATGCAAGGACGTGCGGTCCGGCCGCAGCACCAGCAGCCTAGACCACCACTCATAACTAATAGCCAATGTTGACCTGGGAATTGATGGGGAAGAGAGGGGAAAGCGGGTGTCTTGTCTTCTCAGGAAACCGGGCCCTGACTTCTTGAGACTTTCCTAGCTTGCTTTGGGATTTAAATCCCTTCCTACGTCCCCCCTCACCCCCTTCCCTCCAGCATCCTCCAGGGAAGGAGAGGGAAAAGGGAACAAAATGGGTGCTATGGCAGAAGAAAGCCATACCTCAGGCCTCCTGGAAGGGTCCTTGGAGGGGCTCTGACCACCTGCTCTCCCACGCGTACCAGCACGGGCCCCAGAGTTTCCCAAAGCATGGGCTCTTGGGGAACTAGAAACTGGAAAGCCCCCCACTGGCCTGCCTTCTGCGGAGGCGCTGGGTAAAAGGCAGTGAAACTCCATGTGAATGTGTTTATTAAATTTGTTCTGTATTGGAGACTATGCTAAAGGCACGGAGGTCAAGAGAAATGAACAAGCCCCTGTCCCCTAGACCCTCCCATGAGGGAGGGGAGCTCCTGGCACAGGGCAGGGCAGAGGCTGTTCAGTGGAGAGCCCTGGAGAGCGGTGGGGAAGGGGGAAGCAGGGGGTTCTGTGGGGACCACTCATGGAGAATGCTGAGTGGCCCATGAGGTAGGGGCAGCGGGCAGAGTGTGGGCTGTGGAGTCCCGCCTGGAGTCCGAGGCTGGCTTCACCACGCTTCGATGTGTGTCTGTGAGCGGCTAGTTGGGTTCCCCAGGCCCCTCCCCCAGCGCTGTCATTTGGCTTCACCGAGATGAGACACCGGCAGAGCACCCAGAGGTGGTCCAGAACCACCAGTGTCCGCCAGCTACAGCACCTTCACGACATGTGAGCTGGGCCTTGAAGGATAAACAAGCAGCCAGACCAAGGTCAAGAGCAAGGGCATGACGACGTATGGGCGTGGGTGTGTTTTTATGATAGTTTGGAGATGGAAGGCAGGAGAAGGGGGGGGGGGCGGTCACGCTCCAGTCAGAAGCTGTGAGAGTCCACACGTACCTAAATATGCAAGTGAGGGGTTCTGGGTGAGGCCAAGGCTGGGGGAACAGATATGCACAAGGGTCAGAGAGACTTACCGTTGAACTCAGCCTGCTATGGAGGCCACTTGGGCAAAGGGCATGGAGGCACCAGGACAACTTCCAGGTTTGCGCCCATGCCGGAAGTGGCTGGGAAAGAGTTGATGTTTGACTTCAACATCCTCCATCACAGATTTCCCCCTCACGGTGGGCACCCACCCAGGGCCCTCACAAGGTGTCAGCCTCCAAACCAGCTCCAAAGCAGGGCTGGCTGAGTGTTTAAGCAGAGTATGTGGTAGCCTACAGAATGGACTTCTAGGGGCTCTAGGAAAACGCCAGCCCCAAAGCCTTCCAGTCCTTGCCCTGAAATAGCTCAGGGCCCAGTAGGGGAGAGTCCCCTGTTGGTCAACACTTAATTCTAACCCAAGGCAAGTAGTAATCAGGGTTAGCATTGAGAAGCAAAATGTGGGGTCTCAAATCGGATCTGAGAATAGAACAGGTCCCATAGGGGTCTTTTATGTTCTCACTTAATCTTTCTGGCAAGTCAGGTTTCTCGAGTTTCTCATCTGCAAAAGAGAATCCGCATGCCCAGAGCTGCCGTGGACTGAATGAGGTAATGCGTAAAGAATGCTGGGAGGATGTCTGGGCATCGTGGATCCTTCTGGATCGTCCTCTTAGTAGTGGTGCTGTTGCTCTGGTTCGGTGGGATATGATGTACATATAACACCTAGTTCAGCGCCTGGCACAGGGCAGAAGCGGTCACAGCGTTTCATTCTCCTCCACCTTTACGCATCCTCAGACCTTAGGGAGACTTCTCACAGTGCACGGGGTTTGGGGCCAGACCGTCATCGATATTCACGTGGGGAATGTGGATACCCCTAAACACTCCAGCCGACAAGCAGCGGCCAGGTTAGAGCACCTGCTGGGTGAATCAGGCCGAGCGAGGCATTCCTTCCTCTCCTTCCCACGTCTGGACTGTCCGCTGTCTTGTCGGAACAGACGTCCTGCCCTTCTCAAGGCTCTTCGTCCGTCAGCAGTGTCCACAAAACACCCGCCAGCATTCAGGGATTACTCAGAGCAGCCCCCACGTGTTTAACCAAGGGAACCTCCACTGTCGCCCATTAATCAGTGCTATGGAGAGTGCTCCGTATTTTTCACAAGTTGACAAATATTGAGCAAGTGCCTCCTCCTTTCCAGGCTGTGCTCTGGGGTAGACCAGCAAGATTGGTTTTCAGGGCTGGACAGTTAGGTACTGTGTATTTGGGGGGACCCACTTTTGATCCTTGTAGGTCCTTCTAGGGATAAACGTGGGATCCATGAGCTCACATTCACCGAGGGGCACCCACACATACAAGAAAAATGTATTTCAACTCTGTAGCTCTCAGGGGGGTGCCAGGGAATACAGGTAACGTGGAGGGCACGCTTTCTGAATTGTTGAGTCTTACGTATCCCCAAAACGTGGGCTTTAGATGGTATTTTCATTTCATTATTAAGGAAAAAGAAGACCCGAGAGGCTCTTGTTACTTAATTGTTTTAAGGCCATGGACGAGATGGAAAAGAGGGCCTGATAGCTTATCGTTTCTTTCCCTTTGTGTGCTGGAATTTCAGTGTGGCTTTGGCGTCTTTGTTGCTGTACAATAGTTGCATATTCGGGCCTGTATCCTTGGGGGGACCCCCCCCCTTTGCTGACATGCGCTGGTCTGCAGGGCCCTAATGCACCTTGAATGGAGAGCAGCCAGGAGTCACAGCTAGACCCGAAGGTCCCTTTGTTTTCCCGTTAGGCTTTTGCGTAGCTCTCATCTAGAAAACCCAGTCCATGTTTATTTTTTATCTTAAAGCATATAGATCACTGAAAATACCCTTCCCAGTTCGTTTTCAAGGGTCAGCAGCGACAGAGTGGCCCAATAGATTTATGATGGTGAGGTTGGAGAAGACGAAGTTCGAGTTGAGGTGACTATGAAAAGAAACATTTGGATGAGAGGTTGGGAGTATTTTGGCCCTGAGACAGTAAAGCCCATGTTGAAAGCTCAGCGAAAAAGGTGGCGGGGGCGGGGGGGGGGAAGTGCATATGTGCCTTTACTCAGATCAAGATAAGAAACTGACATTTTGTTGGGAATTCATGATCTTCTCTTGCTGCTCTGGAGTCATGGTATGATGGAAGCAAGTTCGGACTTTGGACTCAGAGGACCTGACCTCTTACCCTTCGCTTGCCATCTGTGTGACCTCAGGGAAATTGTTTCCTTTTCTGAGCCGCTTCCCGTCTGTTAGATGGTAGCCTACTTTTTAGGTGCGTAGTGGGAAGGAAAGAGAGTGAGAGTGTATGTAAAGTGTCTGACACACGGGATGGGCGTTCCCTTGAGCTTTCTCAGACTCGCTGAGTTTATTTGCCTTACTCGGTTTCTGTTTTTCTCCCCTACTGAGAATATTCACGAAGACGATCTCCCGCCGTTTCTTGCGCTTGAGTGTGGTGATCACGCTTTTTTGCGCGCCTGTGTCAGAGTTATCTGTTTGTGTGTTAATGTTCTCCAGAAGAAAAGTTGATGTGGCATTTCAAGTCCAAAGACAGCCTGGAGGCAGAACTTCCTCCTCCTTGGGGAATATCAGCCTTTATTTCTCTTCTTTGAACTGCTTGGATGAGGCACACTGGCATTATGGAGACAATCTGCTTTCCTGGTTGTTGCCTGGTTTTCATGTCCTCCTCCACTAAAAAGTACCTTCACAGCAACGTCTAGTCTAGTGTTGGCCCCAGTATCTGGAATCATGGCCCAGCCAGGTTCATGTATAAATTAACCATCACCGTCTGCAAGCAGGCCTTGTAGGGTCAATGGGAGTGAGTCATCTGGGGGCAGGCGGCAGCTACCTGTGACCCAGAGAGAAAGAGCAACACATCAGCTGCTAGAAACATCTGTCAAGACTCAAGGCGAATGCGTCCTGCCTGGAGTGTGACCACAAATCAAGGGTCTGTGCATTCCTTGGAAGAAACCATGCATCCCTTCTAGAATCCCCAGGGTCCTGATGAGAAACCTCCCTGAGAAATGGAGGGTTTGACCTTTTCTCTTAATCCTGCAGCAACTGCCGGGTGAGGCGTGGACACTTCTGGGCCGGAGGGCTGATGATTGTTGAGACCCCAGAGTGGAATAAGATTCCAAGTCTAAGGAGAGGATCAAGTCTGTCTCCAGAGTCTTCTCTGGGCTATAAATCAAGCCTGTGTTCATTTCTCGATCTTGGGACAAGTGGGAAAAGGGCATCTATGGTTCTCTGCCGCGACCCATGGTCCAGATCCCAGTTCCCAGATCTTGAAGCTCGGAACTGCCCAGTCATCTGTTTTGAAATAAGGAACCTCGGGGCACCTGGGTGGCTCAGTGGGTTAAAGCCTCTGCCTTCGGCTCAGGTCATGATCCCAGCGTCCTGGGATCGAGCCCCGCATTGGGCTCTCTGCTCCACGGGGAGCCTGCTTCCTCCTCTCTCTCTGCCTGCCTCTCCACCTACTTGTGATCTCTCTCTATCAAATAAATAAATAAAATCTTTTTAAAAAGAAAATGAAATAGGAAACCTCACAGACTTGAACAATAAAGTTTAAAGGGTAGAATCAACTCAAGTTGTCAGAAACATGGGACAGAGTAAATGTGGCGATGGCCCTGCAGAGAAGGGGGCAGGCAGGAGAAGTCACCGCACAGTGACCACTAGCTCAGGTCTGTCTGGCAGCCCTGTAGCCGTGGTGCAGAAATCCACGACAGCCAGACTGCACCAGCCGCTCTTTGCTGTGCCGGGCACTGTGTTGAGCTCCTTCCGTGCGTTGTCTCCCTTACTCTTCACATCAGTGCTTTGAGAGAGAGGCTGTTTTTCATCTTCTTTTTACAGTGAGGGAGACCAAGCTCAGAGAGTTTAAGTGGCTTGAATGGATCACCTGGGTAGTCACTCCTGGAACCAAGTGATTGATCGAGCTGAATTCAAAGCCTGTGTTGCAAGAACTCTATAGTATGGCTTTTCGCTGTCACTAGATCCCATGCTCTGAACAGACGGAAAGCAAGAGTGAATAAGAAACGTGGGCACTCTCTGGGCATCAGAAGCCCCGAGCACCTGCCCTGTGCCACGTCAGGGAGCGAGAAAGAGAGACGAAAGGTGGGGTTCAGGAGGGTCAGGCTCAGAGGGCTGAGTTGCATGGGTACTTGCAGATACTTGGCGAGTGCGGAGCTGGCTGGGGGAGGGGCGAAGGCAGATACCTTTCTTTGCCTCCAAAGTATTATTACTGGGTTTCATTTGTATTCAGTGTCACATTCCCCCCCCCCCCCCAAAAGCATTGAAAACACTGTGTCAACAATTCCCCGGTACCAATGCAGAAAGTGAATAGGGTCGAACCTGGTTCTGTGAGCACTGGAAAGGGAGAGCTAAGGAGGTGGTGAGAGGCAGGAAGGTGCAGAGCCGGAGTACGTTTTGCACAATGATTTCCCAAAGCACCTTGCCATCCTAAGGCTTCCTGTTAGAGCTCACCCAAGCGGGCATTTTACTTACCCACTGTTTCCAGACTTTGCCAGTGTGATACCTGAATTCCTCCAAGGATTCTCCTCCTGTGGCCCCCCCACCCACTGCGAACCCAAACAAAACACAACTACATACTCCATGCCACTCAGAGACCTCAGAATCATGTGCGGCAAGGTAGAGAGCTTTACGAATCGAGGGACCTTTGCCTTACTCTGTGGGCGTTGTTCATTAAAAGCACTCAAACACTGATTTGGGAGAGAGGAAGGGAGACGAAGATGGGGGACAGCTCACATACCGGCCTTCCTCCTTTGCAGGCTGTGTAGCTATTTTAGACGTTGATGCCAACTGTTGAACAAACTGTTTGCCAGAGATGTGTGCAAGGTTCCTTGGAAGAACTTCCATTCAGTGTCCTGCAGGTGAGCCCTCTGGGATACAAAGAGCCTGTCTAGCCTCTGACCCAGTGTACATCACAGTTATTAATCATGATCACTGCAGGGCACCTGGGTGGACAGTTATTAATCATGATCACTGTGGGGCGCCTGGGTGCCTCAGTCGGTTAGGCGTCTGCCTCCAGCTCAGGTCATGATTCTGGGGTCTTGGGATCAAACCCCATGTCAGGCTCTCTGGTCAGTTTGGAGTCTGCTTCTCCCTCTCCCTCTGTCTTTCACTCTCCCCTTGCTCATGTGCGCGTGCTGTCCCCTCCCCCCTCAAATAAATAAAATCTTCTAGAAAAAATAATCAGGATTATGGTGATAAGAAGAGCCGCTAGCACTTACAGAGAATTTCTGAATGCCGGGGACTGTGTGCAGCATTTTCTAGTCATTATCTCATTTTACCTTCACTTTGGTCCATGTGCTCTTCTTCCCCATCCCTGCTATCAGGAGGTGGGACCTTAAAGGGCTTCGGTAACACACCCAAGGTCACAGAATTCGGGAGCCCAGACTCAGAAGCATGTTGCCCGACTGCAAAGCAAGAGGGCAGCTATGGTGTTCCGGGCTTTTCACTGGAGCCGTGTAAACTGGTCGGACGTCGACCTCCTCTTTTTTTTTCCCCTGCCTCTATTTCTCCTCCTGTATTCCCACATCCCTTCCACAGCCAGAACCCAGAAAGAATCTCTGAGTTTTCAGTTCCTCGTTCCGGGAACGCGAGTGGCTGAGGGCAGTGGATTCTCTCTGTAGGATCTCGGGCCCTGACTCTCTCTGGCCTCATGCCTCCCATTTCCCCCAAGCATCCCTTTGTCACTTTCCTTACCTCTGACCTCAGGGCCCATCCGACACATCTGTGCTACACTTGCGTGAGAAAAATCTTTCAAGAACATGTATCTGACCACGTTGCCACCTGCGTAGAATGCCTCAATGACTGCACAATGCCTGCGGGGGAGACTCGGTGGCTTAAGACAAATGCCTCCGAAGTCTAGCTGCTAGAATCCACTATTTTATTATGCTCATGGAGTCTCTGCCTCAGGAATTGGGGCAGGGTCCAGTGGAGGCGGCTCGTCTCTGCTCCGCTGTGTCTGTAGCCTCAGTTGGGGCACCTCCGGGGCTGGAGCCAGTTTCAGCACGGGACCCGTGCCATCCCAAAGCTTGTTCCCTGGGTTGACTTGAGGGTTAGGACCAACATGGCACCTCCATGTGGCTTAGCTTCCTCATAACATGATTGGCAGACTTTTGACCTTGGACGCCTAGGGCTCCCGGGGCAAGTTTTAGAGTGAAGCAAAGCCAAGCCTTACCACTTCTTAGGCTCTCCCCTAGGGAGTCACTTCCACTGTACTGTATTGTACGGACTGTAAACAGTCCTAGCCCTCCAGATTCAAGAGGAGAGAAGGGAAACATAGATGTCATCTCTCAGTGGGAAGGTGACAAGGTCACCTTGAAGAAGAACCTGTGGGATGGGAGATGTTGCTATGGTCCTCTCTGGAAGGTGCGGTCTGCTCCTTACCCCCCTCTAGTGCCCAGCATGGCATTCAAGGCCCTCCATGGTCCCCAACTGGACTGTAAGCTTTGCAGAAACCCAGACCTTTTCTGCTTTACTATGTATCTCTTGTGACTAGCACAGGGCATGGCACAGAGTAGGCCCTTCTCTACATTTGGGCAGCTGATGAGTGATCCGCTTGCCCTGCCTCATTTCCCGTCATCTCCTCCTTCCCCTCACTGCCCGCCCCTCCCCCTAACTTGCATGCTAGTCCTGACTGTGGACCACTGGCATTTTCCTTGAAGTGGGCAGCAGGTCTTGTACCTCTGTGCCTTTGCATGTATTCATTCTCTCTACAGGTTCCTCCACCTCTGTTCCCACCCACCTGCCATAGTCCATTAAGGACCTAAGCGGAAGCTAGGTGGCCTTCTCTGGCCACCCTAACACCTGGTAGTACCTCCCAGGAAGGTGAGACCTTCCTCTCAGTCCCTTCGCTTTGTGTGTACAACTGTTTCCTAGACCAGGAGGTCCTTGAGCAGAGGGATTCTGTCATTTCATTCCCACATTTCTTAACTTCTTCTTGCAGACCTGCTGTATATGCTTTGCGATGGGTGTGGTATGGAAGTAGAAAGGAAGAAGGTGGTAACAGCAGCACTGCTATTAATAGTAACAGTGATTATCAATAGTACTCATGGGAGCCAGTGTTTGTAGAGGGCTTTCCACACAGGCAGGCGCTTTTCAAGTATTATCTCTTTGAATTCTTAGAGAAATCCTAGAGGGCCTGCAACATGTTATTATCCCCATTTTACAGATATGCAAACAGAGAAGCCAGTGGGAGTCCAGCCTGGAGTACCGCCAGGTTTCCCTGGTAGAAATGAGAGAAGCCACCTGTTTGAGGCCATACGGCTGCTAAAGGGCACAGCCAGTTTGGGGTTGAGCTCTCAGCGTTTGAGATCCAAACCTTTCCCCTTTGGTGCTGCCACCTGCTGGGCTTTAGGCTCTGAGACCCCCCCCCCCCAAAATTTTCCCAGGTTTTAGAGAGCTCTGTACAATCCTACCTTCCACTGGATTAAGAGAAGAGTAATGTGGGAAGTAACAGTGTAGCGGCTAGGTCGACAGTGCCGGCTTTGTTCTCCATGGCTGGTTTTAAGCCGTTCTGAATCAGGCGGGTTTGTTTAGGGAAGGGCAACCAGGAAGGCTAAGGGTTCACGACCCAAAACATAATGAAAATGTTTGTAGAAACTAGATATTCTTGGCATGGGAAATATTTAGAAAAGCAGTAGGTTGGGGCACCTGGGTGGCTCAATGGGTTAAAGCCTCTGCCTTCAGCTCAGGTCATGATCCCAGAGTCCTGGGATCGAGCCCCACATCAGGCTCTCTGCTCTCTGCTCAGGGAGCCTGCTTCCCCCTCTCTCTCTGCCTGCCTGTGATCTCTGCCAAATAAATAAATAAACTCTAAAAAAAAAAAAAAGAAAGAAAGAAAGAAAGAAAAGCAGGAGTTTCCAGAGGACCAAACTTGAACTGTAGGTGGAAATGGGACTCACAGTTTTCATTTGCTACGCACCAAGGTGACCGTTCATCATTGTTGGGAAAAAGCTACGCTGGAAATGAGACCTTCGAAAGAGTGGGTGGGGCCTTTGACAAAGGCATGAGCCTCCTGTTCCTGAGAATAATCAAGCAGGATGTGGAAAACTGTGTCCACGTGTTGGAGAAAGGATTCGGGCATGAGGTGAGAAGCTGAGAGGCAAGACCATTCAGAGTTCATCCAGGTTTAAGACCCAGGATGCCCAGGTTCCTGTAGGGAACTGAGAGTCTGTTACAGATGGAGAACAGCTGGGCATGGGCTTGCGGAGGAAGAGGTCTCTTTGGCGAGCCAGGTTGCCACATCCCAGCCTCGGGGTAATAGTACCAAAGTTGTTTCTTCTGCACATTTTCTCCCCCACTCCCCCTTTCTAATAAACACAAAAATCGTGCGTACCGCCTTCCTCGGCCCCAGGCTCTGATCTGGATGACAGAGGAGTTTGGAGGCCAAGTGGGCTGTGGCTGTTGAGAATCACGGTAAGCCCAGGGGGTACACCCAGCCGAGATGTCCGCGAATGTTGCTATCTGGAGTTGGTCTAAGGAAAATGTAGGTTTTGAAAGCGAACAACAGTTACTACGCTGGACATGCTCGTTCGAACTAGGCAGCGAGCTCTAGGGTACCTGGCTTTGCCCCTGCCCCATTGGAGTAACTACTTCAGCCCATCCGGGTCCTGCTCTGGTACAGGTGGAAACACTGGAACTAGTTGAAGAGTGAGAAGAAGCCAGGGGCCCTGTTCTTTTGTCTTTGTGGCAGCAAGCCGCTCTTCCTCCTGCGCTCCTACTGCACTGAGCGTCCTGGAGGCGACAGCTTCTGCTCCGTGCCTCCTCTGGAGGTCGCTGCCCTGTATTTCGGCTCCCTCTTAGCCTGCCTTCCCGCCAGAGGGCTTTAGCTGCCCTCCCACCCCCACCCCAGTTCCCAGGTCACACTGCCACTTGGCTCCTGGTGTGGCGTGCCCGCCTTACCTGCAGAGCTCCCTCGGCCGCGTCACTGCACGGAGCCCTGCTTGTCATCAGTGCGTGATACACCTGTCCCTCTGTGAGCACGGCTGTGGCGCCATCCGGACCCATGCACACCAACATTTTAGGAGGAAACGCCGTTTTTGCCTTTCACACTGAACTCCCTGCTCCACTGGTTTTGTTTTTTACTCCCTTTTTAAAAATCATGGACGGTCACCTGGATGGTTCAGTCCATTAAGCACCTGCCTTCCCCTCGGGTCATGATTCCAGGGTCCTGGGATCGAGTTCTGCATCAGGCTCCCTGCTTGGCAGGAAGCCTGCTTCTCCCTCTCTGACTCCCCCTGCTTGTGCTGCCCCTCTGCTGACTCTGTCAAATAAATAAATAAAATCTTTTAAAGAAAATGAAAATAAAAATCATGGACAGTGGGGCATTTAGCCGTGGGGGACAAGACTGCAGTCAGCTCGGATCCGGGATGCCACCCAGTGTGGCTGTGACAGTGTTCCCTACCCCGGGGCCCCTGCTCAACCCTGCTGTCCCTTGAATGGGGCCTGTGACTCCTCCCTCCTTGCATTATCTTCCCCCTTGCCTCTGCCCCATCTTCCTAGCAGTCGTCCTTGGAGCCTTCAGGGTTATACAGCCCACTATTAATAGTGTCTGACTTATCTCTAAACAGATGCAAGGTTGTTTTATTTTTCTTTCTATTCCTCAAATGTTTAACACGTGTTAGACATAAAAGCAATCACATTCTTGGTGGTGGTTTATTCTTGCATTCGGTCCACCAAAAACATTTTTAGGTGCTTATCTCAGGCATTCTGGGCACAGTTCTAGGGACTAAGGATACCGAAGCAAAAATACATGTCCTAAAATAGTAGTGACAATAACAATGATCTTACCTTTACTGAACTTGGGTGAGAGGCTGGACCACAAGGAGATGGAGAAGCAGTTACACTGAAATGTAAAATAAAGGAATCAAGCTTTTATTTTTATGATGAAAGATTTGTTGAGCCCAGCGAACTTGCTGAACGCAGCACCACGTGAAAATGAAACCACATCAGCGTCTGCTCTCCAGTTGTCTGTCCGTGCGCGTATCACTTAAACTCAGTAAATCTCGGTTCTGCGTCAGAAATGTCATTGGGTCGAGTCATTTATCCTTAGATCTTCCCCCAAAGATCTAATATCCCATAGTCCTGTGAGCCTACATATTTTTGGTATTTTGTGTAATGTTCAGTTGCATGTAAAGTGAAGTTTGAGAGGGGCACCTGGGTGGCTCAGTGGGTTAAGCCTCTGCCTTCGGCTCAGGTCATGATCTCAGGGTCCTGGGATCGAGTCCCACATCGGGCTCTCTGCTCAGCAGGGAGCCTGCTTCTCCCTCTCTCTCTCTGCCTGCCTCTCTGACTACTTGTGATCTTTCTCTGTGTGTCAAATAAATAAATAAAATCTTTAAAAAAAAAAAAAAAGGTGAAGTTTGAGAGGTGGGACCTTATTTTAAGTGGGAGGGAGGGGGCATGGTCTTTGTTTCAGCACTAATGTGCTGGGTAGGGCAGGGCACTGGGGCTGAGAACGCCCCCTGTCAGAGGACAGATGAGCACAGTGTTTAGTCACTGAGAAGCCCATCGTCTGTTTTGGGGGATTTGTGCTATGTCACCCGCCACAGGCACTTCTTGGTGCATCTTGCAAGATGCACTTTTATTGGCCTTGGTAGAAAAAGGGCATTTTTCTCTGGTTTCCCTGAGAAGGACTCAGGTGCTGCTGGGGATGTGCCCAGCTGGAACCTGGGCTGATTTTCCTTTTCCAGTGGACGTTGGTTTGCATGCAGTGCCTTTTTATTTTAGGATTTTGTTGTATTTTTAAGATTTTCAGGATTTCTGGGGCGTCTGGGTGGCTCGGTTGGCTAAGCGACTGCCTTGAGCTCAGGTCATGATCCTGGAGTCCCGGGATCGAGTCCCACATCGGGCTCCCAGCTCCACGGGGAGTCTGCTTCTCCCTCTGACCTTCTCCCCACTCATGCTCTCTCTCACTATCTCTCTCTCAAATAAATAAAATATTAAAAAAAAAAAAAGATTTTCAGGATTTCTACCATAGCTTATTTTACCAGGATTATGCTGCACAGCTGTTTGGGGGTGCTGTGCGACCCCAAAGAGGCAGCTGTGAGATCAGCCTAACCTGGCCGAGGCATGGGGTGGGCCTCTCTGCACTCCCAACTGCAGTCCTCTCCCCTCCACAGGAATAGAGCCTATGCCCCGTCTGTCATTTCTGGAGAGTCTCTTGATACGGAGGGCCTGCTGCTTAGGTAGTCCAGAGTCTGAACCCTGGGAGGAAAAACGGCTGGTTTTCAATCTTTGTTTTAATCCCTTCCTGATTAACATAAAGACCTCACACTCTGATTTTTGAGAAGGGGATGTGGTGAGGGTGAGAATAGGTATGACTTTTGAGAATCACCAAGTCCTTAACAGTTCCCACCAACCAGGCTCCCTGCTGAGCGCGGAGCCCAACATGGGGCTCTGTCCCAGGACCCTGAGATCATGACCAGAGCTGAAACTGGTCATGGTGCGGTTTCAGCTGAAGCTGAAAGTTGGATACTTTACCAGCTGAGCCACTCAGGCACCTCCCAACCAGGATTTTGTTAGACTTTATAGAATAGACTACAAAAAAACAGTTTTTATTTGTCGGTTTAAAATGGTAAATCTGCAACATGAAATACACATTTTCAGACTCCCGCCCTGTCCCCAAGATGAGCCCAGGCCCACAGAGAGCAGTGATTCGCAGCTGCCCGGGGGGTTGTGTCTGAAGGTGACCCCGTGCACACAGACACATAGAAAAGGGGCCCGGTGTCTCTGTGTCAGCTGTTGTGTCTCCTGGTCTTGCTGGATTTAGTGGCAGGTAATTTGAGCATCGTGTGGTCACCCAGTTTTGGCTTAATCCCCACCCTTGAAGGCCAGAAGCCCTGCAGATCTGTTTCTTTGAATTGGAATACATTTACTGAATCCCATCTAGAATGAATGCCCAGAATAATGATTTCTTTTTTTAGCGGGGGAGAGAGAAGGGGGAGGGGGCAGGAGCGGAGGGAGAGGGAGAATCTTAAGCAGGCTCCACGCGGAGTGGAGGGCTGTCAGGACCCTGAGATCATGACCTGAGCCGAAATCAATAGTTGGATGCCAAACTGACTGAGCCACCCAGGCACCCCCAGAATAATGATTTTTTTTTTTTTTTTTTTTTAATGAAAGTGCTACCTGGTAGACCTTTAACATCTGAGGCCACACAGAGAATTCATTGTACTAAAATTTTTAGACCCTTTGTATTTGCACATGTGTGTCTCTATGAACGATCTAATTTCCTTGCCGTTACTCTAGGCTGCCTGGCAAAACACCCTCTCATCCTTCAAGATGCCGCTAACATATCTCTTGATCTAAGAATCTTTCTGGCCCCTCTTGCTGCTCTGGCCTTTGCTGAATCCATGCCAATATCTGCATGTCTGCACTCAGCCCCTCAAGGCCAAGGACTAAGTCTGCTTCTCCTATCCCTGGCACCCAGGCCAGTGCCTGCCGCACAGTAGGGGTTGCATAAATGTGTCTTACACATGACAATACCTCAAAATGGGGGCCGTCTCTAGAGCATCAGCCTGCATAGGACTCACGAGGGCAGTCCTTCCTGCAGCCCCCAGGTGCTTCCAGAAGCCAAGTTGTTTGTGGACATTGGGTGGCGTTCCCCAGGCCTCCTTCATGGCCTCCATCTGTCTGCAGAAGGGGTCCGTCTCCCACTGACAAGTTGGTTTCGTTCTTCCTCTATTATTCTCAGTGTGCCCTGACGTTGCTTCCAGCTGCAGTCTAGGTAAGACAGTGCAAAACTTGCACAGACCTGAACCAAAGCTCCAGCTGGCCTCTCCCTCGTCTGGTAATGACTGTAGTCAAGACCTAGGGGTGTCTCGTCAAACCAGAAGAGAGAGAGACCCTGGATGTCTGATTCCACCCTGAGGTTCTAGTCGTCTTCAGAAGGGATCACATAATCCCGAATGCAAACATGACCTAGTGTGAAAAGTTGCATCGTAGAGCACTTTTGGGGTTGGGGAGCTATAGCAGAAATCACAAGAATGATGAGGCACCTGGGTGGCTCAGTTGGGTGAGCATCTGACTCTTAATTTCGGCTCAGGTCATGATCTCAGGGTCATAAGATCAAGCCCCATGTTGGGCTCTGCGCTCACCGGGGAACCTGCTTGGGATTTTCTCCCTCTGCCCCTCCCCCTGCTCACATGCAAACGCGCATGCGCTATCTCTCTCTCTCTCGCTTTCTCTCTCATCTTTAAAAAAGAAAAAAGAAATTGTAAGAATGATAACATGGAGCAGCATCCAGGGGATTCACTGGCATGCCTCCAGTATGTAAGAAGTTCCTGGGAGGAGGGGTTCTTTAGGCAAAGCAGAAGGCTTTTCAGGGTAGGGGCATGGGATTGGGGCATCTCCCATACTGAGGTGAGCCATCCACATATCGCCCGTGATCCTCAGTATTCAGCGTGCCTGCTGCTGTCCTCTCACGGCCCCTCCCAGCCTGGGCTTCCACAGACACACACTTCTGGGGTCTGTAGGCCTGTATGTCCAAGGACATGACTTTACTGCCACTTTTAATAGAGGCTTGGAGTTCTAACAACTTTTACCGAGCTTTGACCTGAGATGAAACGGCCATCAGGGATCAGGTGCCGTTAACATGGACACTGTCCCCTTAGCATGGAGGGTCAAGACTAGTTAGGAGGATTTGGAATGTAAATTACAATTATACTGTAGTCACATTGTGGTCACTCTTTAACTCTTAGGGAAACTGAGGCCCACATAGCTCACAGTTCCTCCATCCAAGCCTCTTGACTGCCTGCAGGAGAATTACTTACATGTCTGTTCAAAATGCCGATTTGGGGGAAGGGATGACTAGGGGGAACACGGGACACTGGGGGGCATTAATACTATTCTTGTGTGATACCATAATGCAGGGTACATGATATTATGTGCTTGTCAACCTATAGAGCTCTACAACCCAGAATGGACCCTAATGAGAACTCTGGAGTTAATAAGAATCCATCAACTGGTGCATCGGTTGTAACAAGCGGACCCCACTAATATGAAGTGTTAATAATAAGGAACATGGTGGCAGAGGAGAGGGCGTCTGTGGGAACTCTGCTTTCTGGGCAAGTTCGCATACACCACAAAATGCTTTAAAAAAAAAAAATCTTTTAAAAATGCAAGGTTTGGGTCCCACGAATGACATCCTGCATCTGGGAAGCTGGGGTCTTGGAATCCACATTGTCTTAGGGTCCCCAGATGATTCAGGTGTATTTTAAGTTGGAGAATTCCTGGATATAAGTCAGTCTTTTCTCACCATCTGTTTGTTCCAAGAAAGAGCTTGAAGGGGCTTTGTCTAGAGGACTGTCTCCTGCGTGTGAGAATGTGTTTCATCTTTCAGTAGGTGGACAAAAAACTTCCTGCCAGTGCTAGAAATACTTGCTACAATTCCCTACTGACAGTTGAACCACAGTAAAGATAATTCAGGCCAGAGCAGATTCTAGACACAGGGGACTGTCCGATTTCCAAACCGTGCAGGCTTTCTTCAGAAAGATGCCCTGCCAACTCCTGTTTTAAACGAGCCTCGTTAGGGATGACAGTGAACATTTTACATATGTGTATTTATTTAAAGAGGGGTGACAAATTCACTGTTAGAATCCCTGGCGCTCTGTGGGGTCAAGTCTATTTTATTAGCAAATTATGGACTCTTTTGCATCAAAATGCCTGTGGGGTTTATACATGTCAGCATCCTAGGTAAGCTGAGCCAAAATACTACGGACATTCGTGCTAAGTGGAATTTTCTGGAATCTGTGAATATTCACACTGCATTTTTCAGAAGACACAAGATCTTGGCAGCGTGTTTCTTCACCCTGCAAGAGTATAAGAGTTTTCCCACTTGATCAATCACTCCTGCTCGGAGTGTGGTGAGAGCAAGTACAAGGCCACGGCCATGGTGAAATCGTGTCTGGGTGCTAAAATGCAGGGTGACGGGAGTTACAGCTACGCCACGTGCCACTGTGGGGTCAGTTGATAGCAAACACAAGCACAAGTCTTGCTATGTGAGAACTTGCAGAATACGCTGAAAGGATGGGTTCAGCCAGGACCCCCTTCTGCCCTAACTCAGGGGGACTGCTCACAGGGGGCCCAGCAGGGACCTTTGATCTGACTCGACTGGGTGCACGTCTTGCACATGTGTGACATGGGGTCTGTAACGTACGGTTTAGGAATTTCTGCTTTAGACAGTGCTCTTGGACCTGTTTTTGATTGTATAGATAGAGAGCTTGTTCCTGCATTAGACATTATGTTTGTTTTTAAAATATACGCACCGTGTTACTGGAATACTGCATATAGTGTAAAACCTGCATGAAACACAGGAACCAAAAGTGACGTGATAAGAAACACATACAAATAGAAGCACCTTAGTTTTTGCTCCTTTGGATTGTCTTACTTTCCTCCCTGCAGAGACCGCTGCCTGAGACCAGAACTTTCCACGCTGTAATGTGCATTAGAACCACCTGGGGGTCTCACTGAACCTGGGGGAGTCTGATTCAGGAGGTCTGGGATACTGCAGTTCTAAAAACTTGCCAGGTGACAGCGAAGCTGCCCTATTATGAGCGGCAGGTGAGGTCTCGAAGCACGTGTTGTTTTGTTGCAAGAACCTCCCCCATTGTGCTTCTGTTCTCATTCAGCAGCTTTGTGGCACCTAGCTTTAGGAAATCGTCTGTCGTACCCATTTCCCCTGGTGAGGCTTAAAGGGGATCTCTGGGACCCTTTGTCTCTTCTTTACTCAGGCCTGCCTTTTCCTGCTCCTGCCTCTGTCCCCATGGCCTACTGAAAAGGAGCTCCTGTTTGACTAGCTTAGCAACGCCTTCTTAGTGCTCCCCAGAGAGGCATGCTCTGGTGACCAGGCTAGCCGAGCCTCTGGAGCCCGGTTTACTTCTGCTGCAGGCTTCACTTCCTGCCGCACCCAGGATCAGAGAATCAGGATCAGCCGGGTCTGCCCAGTCATCTGGCTCACCTTACAGCCAGCACACCGTGCGATGAAAGTGAAATGCAGACAAGCCAGGGAAGGGGCCGGAGCACACTGAGCTGTGGGGATTCCCGGGTGGCCACTCATGGCTGTCTGTGCGCTGAGCCGGGGTGGTTCATGGCACGGCCTCAGGGGGCTGCTCCAGGCTTGAACAAAATAAGCGGAGGTTTTGCTGGAGATGAGAAGTGACCTCCCACATCTTCCTAAAAAGAGGGATATACCATCTTGGTGATGTCCTGAAGAGCCACA
This sequence comes from Mustela erminea, assembly GCF_009829155.1. Lineage (NCBI taxonomy): Eukaryota > Metazoa > Chordata > Mammalia > Carnivora > Mustelidae > Mustela > Mustela erminea. Next base: position 73,530,150 of record NC_045622.1, read on the forward strand.
GCGGGGAGCAGTGCTGAAAGGTACCCAACTCTGCATCAAGCAGAAAGGTAGGAAACGGCTCGGAGTCTCTGCGTCCACACCTCCCCTCTGCCTTAGCCAGCAGAGTCGCTGGAAGACTTCCCCAAAAGCCATGAAAGTCGAAGAAATGCTCCTTGATTACTTGTGTTGTCCAGTCCAGATTAATTATAAAGTGCTGTGGTTACAGATAAACTTAACTGAGAAAGACATGGAAACCTTACGCTTTCTCCAAAGGCAGCTGTTGGCTTTGTTTCCTTTGGCCCGTAATAGAACAGAGAAGAAGCTGCATCACGGGCTTTGATTAGAGCTTACCTTTATCTGATTTGAAAATATTAAAGAAAGGGGCGCCTGGCTGGCTCAGGCAGACTCCTGATCTCAGGGTTGTAAGTTCAAGCCCCACGTTGAATGTATCTTTAAAAAATAAAAAAGTTTATATGTTAAAGATATTTCATGAGGAGGGTATTAGAGTCACTGGGTAATGTGTCTCTGTGTTGTCATTTGGGGTGGAGGTTAGGACCAAGATGGTGGGAGAGGCACGAAATATGCCCCATGTGCCTCAGCTTGGGTGCCTAAAAACCTTTGAGGACAGCGTGGTTTCCAAATGTTTCCTTCACAGAGTCCTAAGTCTTTGCTTAAGATTTAGTACTATGGTTTTAAAATGAGCTCTGAAAAATTAAACCCACTCCCCCCAACCTATTTTTGCATTACAAATGTATTCTCCTCTTCCCCTAAGTCAAATAGAAAAGCTTCTTTTCTAGAGGTCAGCTTTTTCCAAAAGGGCGCAGGCAGCTTTGTTAGACTGGTTTGTCCATTTGTCCTTCTGTGACCCAGAGTGAAGTTTATTCATCTGACTTCTAAGACACCCTAAACTACTGGCGTCCTTGTACAGGTTTGTCCTGAAACTCAATTCACATGCTCATAAACCTGAAGAGTACGTGTTGTGCAGCATTGCTGGGGGGCAGTGGGGCTCTGGGGAAGGCATATGTTGTTGGGGTCCTGGACACTGGGGAGATGCTCATCTGTAGGGACTTTCCATCAGCCCTCAGCCTTTTTCTTTAACCATATGCAACAAAGTATGTGCTGACATATGTGCTCATATAGTTATGTTGCTATTGATAAGGAATTGTACATGTATGTGTATTTTTTTTTCTCATATGCCATTTTCTTTGCTTGGGTTGACAGGTCGACCCATCTTTGAAGAAAAAAATAATTACCTAGGCTTGATTTTCCCCCCCTTTTATTCTACTTTCATTCTTTGCATCTGAATGTTTCTGCTGTTGTTTTGTTTTTTCACACCGTGCTCTGTTAGAAATCCACTGAGCCTGATGAAGTCAGTATGCGTTTCTTCCCCTTCCCGTCCACTCCCCCCTCCCCCAGTCCTTGACAGAAGGTGATTTCTTTTGTGATTAGTGGAAGTCAGTTTGTGTTACTTCCAAAGGCCAAGGCCCTGTTGAGCTGTGAACTCTGGGAATGACGAGCCAGCTTCCCCTCCTTCTGAAGGTGATTCACAAAGCCAGTTTCGCTTGTTTCCCATCGTTGTCTCATTACATTTAAAGAAGAGACCTATTGGCGAAATGTTGGCTTCAAAATCTGGTGTATTTGTTCTAACAGGTCCTATTAGATTCCAAAGCTTTGTCGTAGCTGGTGTCAGTTACATAGAATGCACCTATTTTGTCTAGAATGTTCCTCATAATAGGCATGTGGTGTTCACAGATCTCTTCTGGCCTGAGGGCTGGTGAGTCTACCCTACAAATCTGGTCATTCCCCCAACCGACTGAGACAACACAGACGGGATTCAGACAAGTGGTGCGTTTTGAAATGTCTGTAGAAGGGATCACTGACGAGAAAATGGCTCACCCAAACCGGAGTATTGAATGACAGGAGGTTTGAAAAGTCAATGTTCTCTTTGACCCAGAAGCCAGCCTGTTAGTCATTGGCTTAGTACCTTTATCGCTTCCCGGGGCTCCAAGTCAGAGGTCTCAACCCACCTGGCTCCCTGACAGAGCCCCAGTGCCTGTGCCACCTGGCTCCTGTCTATTCCTGATGCTCCAGCCATAGAATGATCTACCTCCCAGCCTCCCAACTGAACCCTCCTCTCCATTTCTCTTTGCGTTTATATGTGATACCCACGTGCCTAGACTCCTCCTGTGACTGGAGAACTCCTATGCATCTCTCAATGGCCAGCTTACATAGCTCCTCTATGACTCCTCCCCCTGTGTGCTCTGAGCTGTCCTACATCCATCCGTAACACCGCTCTCCATGTCATAGTAGAATTACCTGTTCAATGTCGCAGTCCCCTGTGGATTGCAGGAACTAGGTCTTTATACCTCTGTAACCTCAGCCTAGTACAGAGCCTGGTACTTACTAGTTGTGCGACTATAAAGTGAGAAGGGGATACACAGTCACTACTCTGTGTTGTGGGCAGTCATTGGTGTTGAGAGTCACAGCAGCTAATACATTTGAAGTGCTCCCAGGCACTGGGCTTTGTATACGGTGGCGTCTTTAGCCCACCGCAGCCCTGTGAAGTTATTCTGTAGTTTCACCCATCTTGTAGCCGAGGAAATGAATGAAACACAACAGAATTATACCGAAAAGTGTGACACAGAGCTGGGATTTGAACCCACGCACCTGGCACTGTGATCCTGACCACAATTTCGTTGTCCTCATCTGGAAAACAGATAATACACTTCATACGAGCCTTGAAGGTACAGTCTCATGACTTATGGGAAGCACTTAGCACAGTACCCAGGTAGCCTCCATAACCTTTAGTTCTTATTAGTAAGGATGTCCCGAAGGCCCCCCATCCGGCAAGGGGCAGAGGAGGCATTTGAACCGAGGTCTTCCTGACAAGAGAGCCCTGTTGTTAACTCTTATTCTCGTGGGCCAGCCCAGGGTGACCATGCCCTGAAAAGAAAAGACCCCCCTTGTGTTGTCAGCCCAGGCTCCATTGGGGTGGGGTAAGGGGCCCTCTGGGCCAGCTGTGGAAGGTAGAGACTGAACCTCTGCATGCATCACTGCAGAACTCGAGACCATAATGTGGAAATTGGTGAGCTGCTCGGTGGCTTAGTCAGGACCCCACCAAGCAAACATAAGGATGTTACCATGCCGATAGGCTCCAGGGCAAATTACTCATTTCCCCCAAGGAGAAAAAGCCCTAGTGCTGGCACTGGAAGTTCCAGTCCCTGGATCTGCTGCTTCCTTTCCTTGTGACCTCACACAAACCCTTTGATCTGTACCCAGTGGGAGCCTCGCTGAAGCTCCAAAGACAGGGTGTTGCCGTGGCTCCCCAGCCCCTATCCCCACCGTCAGGAACACAAGCCTTCTCAGCCCTCCTGGACCAGGGATGGTGATTCACATGGACACACAGTCACCTGTAAATTATGCTTTCCTGAGGGATTGACTTGAGGAAGGCAGTCTATATTCATATAACCTGTAACCAGGTCCTACACAAATCTGGATCAAACCAAAATTATAGGGGGCGCCTGGGTGGCTCAGTTGGTTGGGCAACTGCCTTTGGCTCAGGTCATGATCCCGGAGTTCCGGGATCGAGTCCCACATCGGGCTCTCTGCTTGCCAGGGAGTCTGTTTCTCCCACTGACCTCTCTCCTCTCATACTCTCTCTCTCTCTCTCAAATAAATGAATAAAATATTTTTTTAAAAAACCAAAATTATATTTTTCATTGAGAATACAAGAGTTATTTAAAAACAGAGAGAGCATTTTGTAAATGAGACCATTGGAATCAGTAGGTAATAATTTAGAAATAAATATATTATTAGATTCTTGAGTGTGAGCCTGGTCATAGTGACAGCTGTCTCCATTGCTGTATGATCTCCTAGCGAGACGACATAAAACAATTTTATTTTTGAGACTGTTACACAAATTATATGTGGTCGGATATGTGTTTTTACAAATGTCTGGGAAAAGATGTAAATTCCCCATTTCCTCCCCATTTCTTCCCCAATCCCCTCCCCCACCACTCTCACACAGGGTGAATGAAATAGATCTGCAGCCAAGCTGGGTCACAGATCAGTTGCATTCAGCTCGGCTGCTCTTTAGCTCTCTGTGCATTTGCAAAGGCAGGGGATCTGATTCATTTTGCCCTTCCCCTCCTCTGGGCCTGAACAAAACCCGAATTCCCAGCAGCACCTGACAGGCCTCCGTAACATACCCAGACACATCTCTTCAGGGCCCTGCCACCACCATTTTTGACAGAACCACGGCATGCTCAGGTGTTAGCGGGTTGGATGCTGAGCCGCGTCTCTGCGTTCGTCTGCAGACCGCTCGCCGGGTCCTGCCCACGCCTCTGCAGAGAGCCGAGGCTGTGAACACGGGGGCCTCGTCTGCACGCCTGGGTGCATGTGATCGCCCCACTGTTGTGTGTTGTTTCACCAGCAGTAAAAATCCAGCGGGGAGATGAATGCTAAAATGGGTTTGTTTGTCCTTTGGCAAGATCCCTGCCATTGAAAAGTTTCAGTTGACATGGCTGGGTGGGTTTTACTAAAATCAAAATTAACTGCCTTGTTTAATGGTGCAGCACATTGTGTTGTGAAGAGCTTCCCCTGAATTCTCCTTGAAAGGACATTTGAGCCAGAAAGTCTAGCCTCTAGCAAAGTCACTGTGTTTTGATGTAGGTGAGTTTTTTGTGTTGTTTTTTTTTTTTTCCCCTCCTGGTGCTGGCTAGAGGATGTGTACACGGAGACTACCCCTGGACCCTAGGTTACACTGAGAGGATGAGTGGTTAGATGGACCGGTGGATGGGTAGACTAGCAGATAAACAGTTCAGTTTGCCTTTCCATATATCTTAGATGTCATGTTTGCTGACATTTAAGAGGAAGGAAAATGCAGGACTCCTGGCTAGCTCAGTAGGTGGTGCATGCAACTCTTGATCTCAGGGTTGTGAGTTTGAGCCCCACACTGGAGGTAGAGATTACCAAAAAATAATAATAATAATAATAAACTTTCAAAAGAAAAAAAGAATTGTTGTTTGTTTTTAAGAGGAAGGGGCATCTGGCTGGCTCATTCAGTGGGGGGTATGACTCTTTATCTTGAGGTTGTGAGTTTGACCCCCATGTTGTGTGTAGTGATTACCCAAAAAATAAAATCTTTTTAAAAGTAAAATAAAATAAAAAGAGGAAAGCAAACCTGTAATTGGTGTCCTCCCAAAAGGTTTTTGCTAAACTCCATCCTATGGCTGTGTCTTTGGTCTTCATGCAGTAAAAACAATTTGTCGTGAGCGCTAAGTATGTGTTAGGCACATGGGATATAGAGTTCAACAAAGTACAAATAGTCCCTGTCCTCAAGGAACTTATTGGATAGTGTAGGAGATAAGCACTAAAAGGTAGTTACACAAATAATTCTTAAACGATAGCTGTAATTTTTTTTTTTCAAATTGAGATACAATTCATAAAATTCATCCTTTTACAGTCTATAATGCAGTGGTTTTTAGTATTTTGACAATGTTTGGTTTGTTTTTTTGTATGACACAGTGGAGTGGAAAATTCAGTCTAATCTGTTGCCATGTTGTTGGTACAACCACAAGCAATTGGTTTGACTACTCCAACAGACTTCATACCAGGTTGGCACTGCATTGCCTGTGATCATCAATGCCATTAAAGATGGGTGGGAGGGACATCAGAGAAGTTTCACTTAGATCTAGTGTCCTGGAAGCTGACCTAAAGGAGAATTCTTCTGATGCATACGGACAGTTCTTACCCCAGATGTGCCAGTGAGATCTTCCCTGCCCCTAACTGAAACTTACTGGTCATGGACAACCTCCACAGCATCCCGTAACTCCATGTTTCTAAGAATATATCCCAGAAAGCACCCAAACTCGATGTAGAAGAAAGTCCAGAACTGAGAACCCTCAAAAATCTACTTCATGTATTCTAAAGCTAAAATACTAAATGCAGTGAAACTCTCTGTGTGATGCAGGTCCGTGGACTGTTTCAGGAAAATCACCCCTTCTTGGTCTTCTTAATAAATGTCATTTCATTTGAAATGTAAGACCCCTACATTTTCAGATACCTTGCAGGTCTATCTGATGGGGCCCATGTGGGAATTCAAGAGACCCAAGTTTGGTTTCTTGCTCTGCCCAACTTCTATCTTGCCTTCCTGTCCTCCTCTGAAGGTGGGAGCGATGGCACAAGCAGTCTTCCTTATGGGATGCTGGGAAGGAGGCAGGGTAGATGAGGCAAAGCTGCTTTGTACCCGAACTACCTCCTGCCGGTGGCCAAGCTCTCGGGAACTGGTCTGGGTAGCAGATGTCTGTCTTTACAGAAGAAGTTCCAGGGGTACACCCCCTCCCCCGACAACACTGACTCCATCAGAAGATAGCTTTGTGGACTCACTAAGAAATCTGGAAGAGTAAATTAGTCTAAGTGTTGGAGAGTTTTGTGACAACCCTCTAAGACGTCGCTATCAAAGGTGACATTCACGATTGTAGACACTTCAAGATAATGACACCCCTAATAACGTCTTCCAGTTTCTGGTCTTACAGAAATGGCAGAGCACCTTCATACGCCTTACCTGGCGAATTCTCATGTGTGCCTTGGAGAGGCAGGAAGGCTGTAATAGTCCCATAGTTCAGATGAAAGAAAGACCCAGGACCCAGAGAAGCAACTTGCTGGTGATGACAAAGGTGGCCCATCTGTCCTCTGTCTTTTCTTTCTCCCTCTTTTAAATGCTTGCCCACTTTTTCCATTGCACTCTTCTGTCAAATTTTTTCCTATGCTTTGCTAATGATTGTCAGCTCCACTCCCGTTACTTAGGTAAGACACCTGCTTGTATAATTGCCAGATTAAAAGAATGTCATGAATACATCTGACAGTTAATGTTGTTCACTAGTTCCCTTCTGCTCTGTAGATTCCTGTGAGTTTGGATTAATTAAGCCGAGTTCTATTTTTGCCAGCAAGTGGGTGATCCTTTGGGTTGAATCAACAGCGGAGCTATCCCTGGGCTGTGATCAGAGATAGAGCCTCGGGAAAGCCTCCTTTCCTTCCCCCTTAGAGCACGGGGTGGCCATGCAGGGCTCCTGGATATGAACAAGGTTGTGCATGAATTACTCTTGACCATATACCTGCATCATCCTCTGGTCCTGTTGCAGGTACATGACCGATGGCGGACTTGGTCTCTACACTCGTCGCCTGAATCGGCTGCCCGATGGCATGGCAGTGGTGCGGGAGACCCTGCAAAGAAATACCTCCCTGGGCCTCGGCGATGCTGACAGGTAAGTCTGCTCGGCGTGGGACTGACCAGGGGCAGAGATCATTCCAGAGTGGCCTGAGAAGTGAGGGTGTGATATTGAGAGCAGACGGCCACCGCTGTGACCCATGAAGGGGTCAGGAGGCCTTGAAGCTGTGCCCGGGTTTGGAAGCTGGTGCAGCAGGTAGGAGAGCACTGTGGAAGATTCTGGAGTCCTGCTCCTGGTTAGGGTGGTGCTTCTGACAGCGAAAAGAGAGGGAGTTTGGGCTCAGGGAGTTTGGGTCGTTATTTTGTGCTGCTACTGCAACTTTGTCGGCTGCTCAGGCCCCAGGGATCCACTTTACTTCCTCTGTCAGCCGGCTTTCTAGGTATGGTACCTTGGAACACAGTCCCTGGTGATGCACAGAGGGCCCGGGTGCCCAAGGGAACTGCTCCTGGCCTTGGTGAGCAGGCCTTACTTCGGGTCTCCTGCGGCCTGGCCCTGGGAAGCAAGGCTTGGGGATGTCGTTTGTACTGCGCATGCTGAGATGCCGAAAGGCTAGCCCTTGCCCAGCCCCTGTCAGAGACGACAAGAGCTTCAGAGAACATTATCGTATAGAGGGCTGTTTAGTAACCCTGACTCTGGCACATAGAGTCTATGACCTTGAGCAATCCATTAAAGCAGGGTTCGAACTATATGATTTCCAGGACCCCTTCCAGCTCTGCTGTGCAGTGTTTCTAGATTTCAGTACCCTTTAGTGGTCTGACCATTGAAGGATTTTGCTGGCATACTTGACCTCTTTCCCCATGTGTGCTAATGAGACCGAAAATGGAATTTAGATGTGTGTGCTTGAGGCCACCAAACATTTTGGGGGTGCTAATTTTCTTGTGCCAGCAATCCGCATATTTGCAGTACAGACCCAGCTTCTTGCTGTTCTCTTAGCTGCATATACTTTCTGCAAAGAGCTAAGTGATGTCTCTGGCTCTCTGGCTTAAGAGAACTAGGGCATCCCCCCAGGAATGAAATTTGCTCAAGAGGAATCTTCATCGTCTCTCCAGGAAGGCCAAGAAGCTGTGTTGGTGTAGAGAACACTGAATCAGTTGTCAGAAACTTGGGATCTGGCCCGGGTTCTGCCACAGACTTGAATATGCCCTTCTTAGAGTCCGCAGTGTCCAGGGTGGTGATTTATGCTAGAGATGACAAAGGCCCATCGCCACCATGCCAGCTCAAGCCAGCCTTCTTCCTGGAATTGATTCATTTAAAAGGATTGGTTTGAAAATTCCATAGAACGGTGAACCACTTAAGAACTGCTCCCTTTTTTTTAATACTGCCCTTTTTAAAAAATTTATTTATTTTTAGAGAGGGAGAGTGGGAGGGGCAGAAGGAGAGGGAGAGAGAGAATCTCAAGGAGGCTCCACCCCCAGCAAGGAGTCCGGCACGGGGCTCGATCTCATAACCCTGAGATCATGACCCGAGAGATGGACACTTAAGCAGCTCAGCCACCCAGGCACCCCAGAGAACTGCTCTTTCTAAGGATGGGGTGCTCTGTAACTAAACTCTTTAGAGGAAACATTATCAGGGAGAAAGTCCGTTGTTGTATCACCCCCACTGGAGATTTCAACAATTTGCCTAGTGATTTTGCTTATTTGTATTCTCCTGTAAACATGTCGCTGCTTAGTAAATCTATCAGCATGAAATTCAGGCTTTACAAGGTACATTTTCCCTTGCAGCCGAAGAAGAATCTGTGCGAGGCAGTTTAATTTAATGCTTCATTGCAGGGTTAATGGAATTATAGATCACAGCTGGGCTTGTTCCTGCGTTTGGAGGTGGAGGATTGAGGGTGGGGGCCGGAGAGATGGATACTGTTTGCTATGTGGTCCAGCTCAGCCTCTCTGATGGGACTAACTGGACAGTGGTGTCTTCTGGCTCTCCCCAGACTGGAATGCTCAGATGTGATCATTTCAGACTGAAAGTATAACTGACCAGTTTTGTTTTTTAAAGATTTTATTTATTTATTTGGCAGAGAGCACAAGCAGGGGGAGTGGCAGGCAGAGGGAGAGGGAGAAGCAGGCTCTCCACCAAGCAGAGAGCCAGACATAGGGCTCGATCCCAGAACCCTGGGATCATGACCTGAGCCACAGGCAGATGCTTAACAACTGAGCCACCCAAGTGTCCCATACTCACCAGCTTTTAAAGCTAGAATTCAGGTGGCTTTTATTTTCTTTTTAAAAATAGGATCTAATAATGCCTATAAATCTCCTATTTCATATAAGTTTTAACCTGTAGGCAGAGAGATATTTTACATTTTTCTAGAATATGTTAAATTTTATTCATCTCTGAAGTTATTATAAATAGACCATAGAAATGCTTCATCTTTGGAAAAGTTGAAATTGTAGTAGATTTGTGGCTATAAAGTTCTTCATGCAAATCTTTTCCAAAAACTGTATTCTAGATGAGTATTTCCCGAAGAGTGAGGCTAATATTAGTGGTATAGGAAGTAATTTTAGATAGCAGACAGGGAAATATTTCTTTTACATTTTAATTGTAGCATTTAAAAAAATGTATAGCTAGTACATCAAACCCAAGATTTAAAAAATATTGTTTCAGGTAAAGAATAGCATTGGCGGGACGCCTGGGTGGCTCAGTTGGTTAAGCAGCTGCCTTCGGCTCAGGTCATGATCCCAGCATCCTGGGATCGAGTCCCACATCGGGCTCCTTGCTCCGCAGGGAGCCTGCTTCTCCCTCTGACTCTGCCTTCCACTCTGTCTGCCTGTGCTTGCTCTCGCTCGCTCTCTCTCTGACAAATAAATAAATAAAATCTTTAAAAAAAAAAAAAAAAGAATAGCATTGGCATGAGACAATTTAACGTGAAATATCAAAGGAGAATGCCACAGATGGTGTGCAGGTATTTTTTTAGAAGGTAGTATGCAAATGGCTTCAGACAAGGTAATCCTATTCTTGTCCCTATAATGAGAAACGTGTTCTTTAAATTACTGAAATTAGACAAGTAAAAAAAAAAAAAATACAAAAAAACGCAGCACCTTTCCAGAATTCTTCCCTTTTAAGCTGAAGAAAGAAGGTCCCAGAGCTGAGGTAGTTCTAGGAGGTTCTTTATGAAATAGACAGCCCAGTCCTTAACGATTCACGCATAGGCTGCAGACGACATGAGGGCTACGAAGGAAATAGGAAAAGTACTGAGGGCCTGATGAGACGTCAGCCGAGAGAAGGGGAGCGTAGGAAGGGCAGATCACCTCACGGCGCCCACAGGAAAATCATTAACCTCAGCGCGCACAGCTTGGGAGCTAGAGCTCTTCCAGGGGGAGGCCCGGAAGGACGCTGACCTACCAGATGGAGCGTGGCTGTTTGCAGCAGGACGTGGCTGGGGTATCTTCAGGGCTATTAAAAGGAACTGATAGGAATATGTACCTTCAGAGCCCGGGCGATAGGGACCCTGTCGGTCCGTGAGTCCTGTATGTCACCAGCCAGTGTCTGAGAAGTAAGAAGGGAGGGTAGTAAATCCACAGTGCCAAGTCTGCCTTTGATCTGCTGTCACTCTTCGGGGTTGCCACTCCTGGGCTCCAGTTTTTACCTGATAGTCATCAGCGGCCAGCCGGCAGAGGGGGCAGGATCAAAAGGGACAAATGGAGGTGGCTTGTTCCAAGTCGCAGGCCCCAGATAACAGGCAAATACAGAGAGGTTCAGCATGGAAGGCCCTGAGTTGGCAGCCTGGGAGGAGGAAGAAATAGGCCCCGGGGAGCTAGGAGGCCGGCCTCGCAGACTCTCAGATGGTTTGCTAAAACTCCTGCCAGTTCCTGCATGCTGTCCGCTCAGGACCCATCAAAAGTTCTTGAACTCCCAAGAGCTGAGTGCTTTCAAAGCGTAGAGCTCAGCTCTGGGAAAGCTTCCATTCCCAGGACACTGTCTGTGACCTGGGCAGCATAGCCCTAATGCTGAGGACCCTCGCTGGCATCCTGGATATGCAGTTCGAGGTTACTTCTAAATGGTGTCCCCTGGTCACGCAAGTGTCACTGATGGTGCACGCAAGGACAGAAATCAGGCCCCTTGCGCACATTTAGTTCAGGAGGAGGGCTTTGGAAATGACTTGGTTACTTTCTTCTACACCATTAGAATATTTATTGACCTCCAGTGGCTCCTATTAACTGAAGTGGTGGTAAAAATAGTGCAGAGTGAATGCTGTGCAGTGAAACGTCAGCCTGAGACCTGAACCAAATGACAGTGGCCCTCTGATGCCATGCCAAGAAACCAAGCAGGAAAAAGAAACTGTTTCTGTTCCTTCTTGTTACGGGGTTTTCATTGCCCTCCAAGCTCTGAATGTTCTCGGTATTGAGATTACATTTGGAAAATGAGGATTCACAGTCATCCTACAAGCTTTACCCAAGTCCCTGGCTGGGGCCCTGACCTTAGGCCCAGAGCTGTCCCAGGTTCAGCTTGAATTAAGAGTCCCATGGTGTGTTGATATAACTATGCAACTGGTATTTCACCAGCCTGCGGGGCCCAGTCCTCCTCCTCACCAGGAATGTCACAAGATGTCCAAGGCCCAGGGCACTGCTGGGCTTTGGGATTTGTGTGGATGGAGGCAGCCTCCTGGCATCCCGCTGTGTATTCACCGATTTAGGCCTGACCTGCAGGGAAGAGTTGAATCCAGACCCAAGATCCCTAGCAGCAAACGACATTGATGGGTGCCCTTACCAGGTAGTAGGTCCCCAACCCAGGTGTGCCTTAGACACAGCCCCTGCTGAGGTATGCAGGTGAGAGGAGGCACAAATGGGAACCACTCCCTTGCCCTCCCTTCCAAGCCCCGGGCAGACAGGGTAATGGTCCCACAGTGTCCACAGCCTAATCCCCAGAACCCGGGGGTATGTTACACCACAGGGTCGGGGGTAGGAATCACAGTTGCTTATCAGTCAGTGTTTAGATAGAGAGATTAGCCTGGATTATCCTGGAGGGCCAGTGTGATTACTGGTCTTCAAAGTAGAAGAGGTGGGCGGGAGAGCAGGCAGAGCACTGAGCCACAAGGACTCCCCTTGCCCTCTGGCCCTGAAGGTGGAGGGAGGGGCCCCAGCCAAAGAGTGCCTGTGGCCTGTCTAAAGGGGACCGTGCAAGGGGACAGACCCTGCCCCAGAACCGTGGAGTGAGGGCGATCCTGCCAACACCCTGCTTTCAGTCCATGAGACTGAGTTTGGATTTCTGCCTCACAGACCTGATAGTCCATTTGTGTTGTTTTTGCTCCCGTGTTTATAATAATTTGTTACAGCAGCGATAGACAACTAATACAGGCCAGAAAATAACAAAAACAGTGATAGTCACCATTTCCCAACGGATCGTTGTATGTGAGGAACTATGCCAAGCACAGTTTTCTCCTAACCCTGACCCTTTGAGAGGAGGTAGCATCTTGGTTTCATAGATACAGCCATGGTGCCCTGAGAGGGTCAGGTCAGTAAATACGCAGCAGGTTACATATACAGCTGGCAGGTGTCTACACTGGAACTGAAATCCGGGCCTGCCAGACCCTCCCAGATGCAACTACCACTTTAGGGAGCCCTCGGTTCAGAGACTTGCATTTCCCTGCCTCCGAGCCCTTATCCTCCTGTCCTCTCTTTAAATGAGCCCCTCGTCACGAAAAATGCAAGCACATGGGGCACCTGGATGGCTCAGTGGGTTGAGCGTCCAACTCTTTTTTTTTTTTCTTTTTACGATTTCATTTATTTATTTGACAGAGAGAGAGAGCACAAGCAGAGGGAGAGGGAAAGGAGACTCCCTAATGAGCAGGGAGCCTGATGCAGGGCTCGATCCCAGGACCCTGTACCGTGACCCGAGCCAAAGACAGATGCTTAACCCACTGAGCTACCCAGGGACCCCCTTGAGCATCCGATTCTGCTCAACCACACAGGACCAGCCTAAGTGAAATGAACTTTGTCTTGCTTTCCCCTCCCTTCTGACTTTCCCCAGACTATTCTGCCTTGATCTTTTCTTGTTTGAGTTGACCAGTGGATCTCTCCCTCCCCTCCATCTCTTTCTCTGTCTCCCGTCTTTCCTCTCTCACTGTCCTTCCCTTCCCTTCTTAAGTGCCCATTAAACCAACCAGTGCCCCGGAGCATGTTCTTAGTTCTGCATTATACTCCTCTTTTGGGGACAAGAAGATGCCTCTAGCACAGCGCCCGCATCCATGATCCTCCCTCTCCCCCTTTTCCTCTGCTTATGGACAGCAAAGAGAGAGACAGAGTGGGAGAGGGTGAGAGTTCCATTCATCTTAAAGCTCATAAAAGGAGCCTTAGAGGCAAATCTCTCTTTCTGCGGTAACAGGGTGATAATTACTGCATGGGCTTTTCCCAGAGGCCTCTTTGCTGCTGGTACCACTTGCTTCCTTTTTAAGGAAGAGCTGCTGCTTATGGAATGGGTGGGCAGGGGGCCACCTGTGCTGAACAGGAGGGGGGTGCTGACAGGAAGGAAACCATCTGCAGTTTAAGCCACAAAGGAATTCTCCCAGAGGGGTTGTACAGAGAAGAGAATGAATGGTCTGGGGAGTATCATTTCACATGCATGCAATGTTTCCACTTAAAAAAAAGAGAGGGGAGGGGGTAGTGGCCACATGAGAGTCTCCCCGGCATTGCCCAACTTTGTAACTGTGTTCCAGGTTACACCACAGTAGAAGTACAGCTCTCTCTCTCTCTCTCTGTGTGTGTGTGTGTGTGTGTGTGTGTGTGTGTGTGTGTAGGAGAGAGAGAGAGAGAAAGAGGGGGTATGTGTGTATGTGGAGAGCACAGCCACTCCCCCAAAGCACATTTCCCAAAACCAGTGCCTTTTCAGTAACTGTTTACAGGTAATTTGTATACTTGATGTTTGTTCCAAGTGTGAGAAGACATCTAGCAATATGAAAGCAAGAATGGGAGGTCAAAAAGAAAAACCAAAATAGGGCACCTTTTTCTGTGCTTACTGTCTCAGCAACCTAAAGCTTAGGCCCCAATGCTAAGTCAGAATCTGACTGCATCTGTCCCCTGCAATGGAAAATGGCATCATGTGTTTTAATCCAGGTACTTGGGCAAGTCTTTGCATCAGTCAGCATAAGATTGTTTATACTGTGTAACAAACAACCCCCCAAACACCCACCCTCGCTGTCTGGCCATTGCAGCTCAGTTGGAATCTATGTTCTACATCATTGTCACTCTAGGAACCCGAGTACCGGCACACCAGCTATTTAAAGCACTGGCAAACCATGGCTAAGAGAAGCAGAGTGTGGTGAGCCACACACTATCTCTTAAAGCTTCTGCCCAGAAATGGCCCATATAACTTCCACCAATCTGTTGTTGGCCAAAAGATGTCACATGGCTATGCTTGAATTCAAAGGTGACTGGAAATAGGATTTTACCATGTGCTTATAAGAAGAGAAAATATATGGTGAACTGTACTAGTGACTATCATCGTTTAATTACATGCAAGTGACAGCCCTAGCTTTATGCCATCTCCTCCCCATTATTTAAGCAGTCCTGTATTATGTAGTTTGTCATATATTTATACCTACCTATGCATTGCCAGGCCCTTCGGCACCCAGTAGGACTGATAGCTTTCAGTAGCTCCTCTGGGTTGGGAAGAATGAGCAGATGGGGACTATGAAAACTGAGTTGCTTAAGGCATCGTAACCAATGCTATCAGTCATTTGCGTTTCCAGTTTTAGTATATGTGCTGCCGAAGCGAGTACTCAGCTGCATTTCAACAAAGTATTTGGACTGTGTTTTGATATGTGACAGCTGATGGAAAATGCTGATGATTATATACTATTTACCGAGCACCTACCATGCAGCCAAAGAGGAGTAGGACATAGTCCCTGCTCCCTGCTCTCAAGAAGCTTGCTATCAACTAGAGGGGTGAGAAGCCAAAGAAGCCATCATAATTCACGGTGCCTAGTGCCGCAGAGACTGTCACCATGTGGTATGGAGCCAGAAGGACCAGGAGTAGCCATGGGGGCTGAAGGTCTTCCTAAACTTGTTATAATAAAATGCGGGAGGTTTCTTTTCCTGCTGGTGATGATTTGGAAGATCCCCCCAAAACATTACCTAAGTGTCACAAGAGGCCTGCTTATCTCATCATCTGTTTGAGATTTTCTTTTTGTTTCCTTTAATGTCCTTTGTCTTTAGAAGAGCAACCTAGCCTTGACTTCTGTTACTAAAATGCAGCAGCTGATTTAAAGAAGCCCCGTGGATAAGGCAGCCCTTCCATTGGTCTGCCAAGTGTCTCTGGTTACAGTTGTCACCTTTAGACTGGTCATGCTGGACAGCTGTGACAGCCCAGGGTTTTTATGCCAGGTTACCTTGCATGTGAATATGTTTTCTCCAGACCCACCTCTCCCAAGCTGGTCCATGCTGGATAGAACTTACAGAGCAAAGCTGCGGGGACGGAGACCTTCAGAATCACCACTTGGAACTTCCCACTTCCCCTTCACCAGAGGAGACCAAAGCCAGGGAGATTGTTAGTGGCCCAGTGACCACTCTGTCCTCCAGGCTTTCGGGAACAGGGTCATCTCGGTATGCTTGGAAAGGATGAAATTGAGAAAGCAACTCCAACGAGAGCACATTATCTCTTTGGTGATGATGATGACGGGAGCCCAGGCAGGAATGGAAGGAGTGCAGTAGGAACCAGGAGACCTTGACCTTGTCCTAGATCTGGCTCGGCCACCACTGAGCATCTTGGGCAAGATGCTTCTACCTACCCCCAGTTCTTCGTGTGCACTCAGACCGGCTGATTCTAAGTCCCCAAGCTCTTATGAGTCATTGTTCGTGTTTATCACTCGAAGGGCAGGGTTCACAAAATGACTCGTCACTGTACGCATCTACACAGGCAGGGAGCCTAGGAACTTTTCATCTCTGATCATCATGATGACAGGTGTCATTGCACGACGGTGCATCAATGAAGAGTGTGGTTCTTGCCCAAGGCCTCTGGGGTGTGCAGATCCAGTGGACTGAAAGGACCCCACTTCTGCTAGCCAACCTCTTTCAGAGGAGAGAAAGAGCCTCTGTCCTCACTGAACTTCAAAGCTAAGCCTGTTCTAAAGCTGCCACACATTTAGAGGAGGGGGAGAGGAGGGTAGCTGTTGCTGATGGTGGGTCTGGAGGAACGCCCAAGGTTGAAGGACCAGAATGAAACCTTCCAGAGGGGGAGTACGGGGTGGACAGAGCTATGGATGAGAGTCTCAGGGCTGTGGACCTTTCTGATGCTCTGGAAGAAGAATTCGCTGTCCTACGTTGCAATGGATTTTGCTCTAACTTGGAGCTTCACCAAAATTATATTAGGAGTTGAAGCTTATGGGACTGCAGTTTTATTTTCATGGAGATAAAATCCCAAGTGACTAAGTGAATTGTATTTATTTGGGTGGGTGTTTTGACTTAGGATTTAATTAGACTTGGATGCGTCTTGTTCCCTAAATCAACAGAGAGTGGGAGCTGCCTTCTAGAGCGGGGCGATCAGCCTTGGGAACAGGTGGTGTCACGGACTTACAGGGACTTCCCTGTGCTGTGATTTCTCATAGCTGGCAGGCTTCACGAGGTACACCAGCATCGTGGAGAGCCGGACAGCACTTGGTGGGGGTTCATACAAGAAAACTGTGGGTTTGACATCAAAGGGAACAGGCTCCAAAAAGTGACATTCCTTCGCCATAGGCATGGTGCTATATGGGGCAGAGTTAGGATTTGCACTCCAGTATCTCTGGGCACAAATCCTTTACTTTCAGTCATTGTGTCTGCCTCCTGCTCTGTTCAAAGGCTTGCTTTCCAGCCCTCCAGAAGTTTCTCCAGAAGGTGAACATCACTTGAAGCTACATGAGTAATTGCTGGGCCTCTTCTCGGTGCCTAGCTCTGGTCTAGGTACTTGCAAAGGTGACAGCTTCTGGGTCTCCCCCTCCCCCTCTGGAGGCTCAGGGAGAGGAGCGAGTGCCCGGAGTACAGCTCAGCGTCAGATCAGGCTCTGCTCTTGATGAGGGAACTTTCTCTCTTATTTAGGAGGAACTTAAGAATGTCTGAAGCCCTAGGGATGTGATTTTCCTCAGGAGAACATTTAACTACTTCAGTATGGGAACCTCCAGCAGAGTCTTCAGAGTGACCTTTGTCCCACTGATCACACACAGACCTTTGGGGTCTGCCTTCAACCACCCTCCCCTGGGTGTGGCCTCGACCACAGACCCCCGTGGCTTTGCTGTGTCTCAGTATCACAGGGAGACGAGGTCAGCTTTGTCTGCTCTGCCACAGCCCTCTTGTTTCCTCTCATCCACTATGCACTTTGATTTATCTCCCTCATTCATCTGTGATGTTCGGCTCTGTAAAATTGCCTGAAATGAGATCTGAAGGGAGGCTCTGACATTTTGAGGGATGTGGCAAGGTTGTGTGGCGGAGATGAAAGGGGCTGAGGGAAATGAGGTGGTTGCATGGCTCGGTGGGCTCAGACCCCTGCCTCTTCTTCAGCTTACCCTGAGATTTGGGGACAGGGACTCACAGCCCTACCAGTGGCAGCACAAGGCTTAAAAAAAAACACCTGTCCTCTCTGGCTGCCGCTTTGGGCGGTCTTGATGTGCATTGTGGGTCAGCCATGAGCAGGCAGCTGAGGAAGACGTGCTGCAGAACCACAGGACGTCTGGGTTGGGAAGGGGTCTGTGCTGTTGCCTTGTACTGGGTGCTCTGGTGCACTAGAGGTGAGCACAGGAGGCCCTTTGGGTGTCCTCCAGTCAGCCAGAGCTGGCTTGGCTGGCTGAGCGCTGTGGGGGCAGATGGGGACTCCGGACACCCTCTGCCTTATACCATAGGAGTTCCTGTGGGGAGAACGGATCCATTTCTCCACAGTCAGTCAGTGTGGAAGGAACTCACAAGAGCTCTGGGTATCCCTGGGACGGAAGTTCCTCAGGAGGCTGCCCAGGACCTGTGGCTCTTTGTCATCTGTGCTCTGAGTCTCATGAGCAGCCACAGCTCCCACTCACTGAGCACCTACTACATTCCAGGCATTCTCTCAGATGGTTTCTGAATTTGCTTTAATGCCCCAAAGGATCCAGTAGGACAGGAGTTATCCCCATTTCACAGATGAGGACTCTGGATCAGTGAGTCTAAGCCACTTGCCCAGGAGCACACAGGCAGTCTTGAATTCCAACCAATATTCATGACTTCAAAGCCAATATTCCAAGATGACATGATGCCTGTCTCCAAAAGGGGGCTGGGTGTGGGGGTGTGCCAACCACAATTAGTCCAAGAATCCAGCTCTCTCTCAGAATAATCAGGAGTAACCTTCAGGGGGTACCTCGTGGCTCAGTTGGCTAAGCAACTGTCTTTTGATTTCACCTCAGGTTATGATCTCAGGGTTGTGAGCTGAGCCCTTCATGGGGCTCTGCACTGGGCATGGAGAGTGCTTAAGATTCTCTTTCTCCCTTTCTCTCTGCCCCTCCCCATCTCTCTCTCTTCTACTCAACCCCCCCCCAAAAAAGTAACCTGCCTCCACTTGTGCTCTAAGACTGGCTCCAGCTCCCCTGGGAAGCCTCCCTCCCCTATTCCCTCCTCCCATTACCCCAACAGGGTCCTCTGGGGGTGTCTCATCCATTCAGGGTCTCCCCCTCACCTCTGGTAGCACATAACGTGCCTTTGAAATGTGGTCTCCTTTGGGGCCCATGGCAGGCTGAGTCATTAGAGCATACAGCTCTTGATCTTACGATCATGAGTTCGAGCCCCATGTTGGGCATCAAGCCTACTTAAAAAAAATTTACGGTACACGGAGTGTGCTTTCTCCTGCTAAATTAAGAGAGGAACCAGAAGAATATCTTATTCTTGGCATTCCCTGGCTTTGCAGAGCCTGACGTATACTGTAGCAGCTGTTTGCTATATATTAATTAACATTATCTTAAAGATGATTAATAAGTCTTCCTGAAAGTTTATGTTCCCTCTCCTTTTCCATCCCATCCATTGGCAAGTCTTCGGCATAGTACCTCCAAAGGATCCTCAAATCCCTCTGCTTCCTCCTCTCTCTCTCTCTTCCCACCACCCCTCCCCCACGTGGGTCCAGGCTGCCCTTATCTCTCATTGAGCTCCCACTGTGGTCTCCCGACTGGGCTCATTGTCTCCTCTGTGACCTTCCTGTGGTACATTCTCTAGCCACCGTGATCTTCTTTAACACGTATGTCAGATCACCTCTGCCCCCTGCTTAAAACTTTACCTCAGTGGACTCCCAGTGCACATAGAATAAAACCCAGACGCTTTACCATGGCCTCCAAGGTAGGACATGTTCTAGTCCCTGCCTATCTCTCTGACCTCACCTCTTCCCACTTTCCCCTCCCTGACTCGTGCCTCCAACCAGCTCCTTGAATTCGCCAAACCTTTTGCATATGCTGTTCCCTCTCCCTGGCCTGTGCTCCCTGCCCCTCTCCCTTTGGCCTTACCAGGCTGATTCACCCTGTCCAAGTGTCAACTCACACATCACCCTCCTCTCAGAGACGCTGTCCCCGACCACTCTATCTGACAAGGTCTCAGCTCTTAGTGTCTTTTAAAACATCGAGTCTGTTTCACATCCTGTCATTTTATTTGTGTATTATGACTCTGCTTTCGGCCATAAGCATCAGTCAAACAAACTAGGTCACTTCTGTTTGCAGCCGAATCTCTTTCCTAGCACAGAGCCCAGCTCCGAGAACTGCTCAGTATGTGTACCGTGAGCGGGCGAGTGACGGTCCAGCTCTGTGGTGCAGGGTTAGTGTGCAAAATGTGTAAACCCATGTGCTGCAGGGATCACCCCTTCCCCAACCAGAAGACACTGCCCAACCAGACCGGGGCACTGGCCAGTCAGGCCTCAGCAGTGGTAAACAGCTCATGGAGGGCACAAATTCACCTGCGTGCTCGGGCTTCATCGTGAGCCATCCCACCCAGTCCTCATCCAGTCCTCCAAAGAACTTAACCATGGCTCCAGGCTGCCTTCAAGAAGACATGGGCTTGGGCACCTGGGTGGCTCAGTGGGTTAAGCTGCTGTCCTCGGCTCAGGTCATGATCTCAGGGTCCTGGGATCAAGTCCCGCATCGGGAGCCTGCTTCCTCCTCTCTCTCTCTGCCTGCCTCTCTGCCTACTTGTGATCTCTCTCTGTCAAATAAATAAATAAAATCTTTAAAAAAAAAAAAAAAAAAGGCATGGGCTTGTTTCAAGAAGAAATGGGTTTGTTGGTGTCCAGGAGCTTCTCCTGTGGGAGACTGAGTGGTTTGACCCAGTCCCCTACCTTTTTTGGGAAAAATGATTTCAAACCCTTGACCCCCTGACACGTTCAGGCTCCAGGGTTGCCGCTTCTCGGCTACATGACTTCTCTCAGCTACCTGAGAGGTCAGTTAACCATCCTGAGTCCCTGTGTCCTCCTCTGAAAGATAAAATTAATGAGACCACATCGTGGAGCTGCTGAAGCGTGAATGCAGGAGATGCGGGCACGGTGGGTGTCAGCACAGTGGTGGGGGCCCAGGCCACGCCCTTGCTGGACGGCAGCAAGTTTGATGTAGCACAGAATAGCACAGAATTATGCACGGAGGGGGAGAGGGAGGCACGAAAGGGGCAGGTGCCTAAACTGGGCAGCCAGGATGGAAGTGTGGGTCCTGGTGGATCCTTCTCGCCCCAGGTCCCGCACCACGGCCACGCAGCCCCTCTGTCCCTCAGCATGTGTGATTCTCCTCACCCAACTCTGGTCCCCCTACTTCTCCTGTACTTGGATACTCTGTCAGGAGAAAAATCAAAGATGCCATTTAAGGCCTGAGAACCCCCAGGGTAAGTGGCAGGAGCTGAAGTCGTACATACTCTACGTCCTGGCAGGAGGGCCCCCTTTTTGGAACCAGCAGAGTGACCACCACATAACATCAAGGTGCAAACCTGTGAAAATCCCCAGCAGAGGTCTTGAAACAGAACCTGAAAGGGTTTATGACCCTGGGGATTTGAACATCTCTTGGAGCCAAGCAATAATTCCCGCTCGCTTTGGGAAGTCAAGATCAGAGCCATAATTTGAGGAGGGCCTTGGATCGGGTTCTGATTATGTTTGAAGACACATGCTGTGAGATGATGAAGCTGTTGTGGGAGGGTCTGGGGTCCTGAGTGGGCAGGGGGTGTGGCGGGGGAGGGGGGAGGGGACTCAAGCAGGGTGTCTAGCCAAGGCAATTAAATGTCCTTGCTTCTTACTTTAAACAGAGCCTCCCTGAGGGCTGTGCTGCTCTTAATGATCTGGAATAAAGGGCTAGAGAGCAGAGCCAGCAAGCTGGAGGGGCTAATGCGGCCCTGGCCTTGAATGTCCCTGCGGGAAGTCTGTAAGGGAGCTCCTGTGTCCACAAGCAGCACTTGTCATGCTAATGACTCAGCCACTCTGGTGCCACTGAGGTCAGCTCCCAGATTTCAGATTTGAGCTCCTCCAGCACTGGAGCCAAAGTGCTGGGTCTCTTTCTCTCCCGCTCATCCCTCCTCATCCTCCCACTTCCTGGCACATTCTTCTGTGCTGTGGTTCCTGGCACAGTCCCTCTGCTGTGCTGTCACCGTCCTCTTCCTCGGCACATTGTCCCCCACATAGACACAGTGATATGACTGTGCATCACTTGCCTGCTTAAAACGTGTTGTGGCCCCACATCACGGACGGGCCAGGGTGCCAGCCCCCCAAGGCCCAGCCAGCCTTGGCCCTTGCTGCCACACCGGCCTCCCTGCCCACATCGTCACCATCCGCAGCATCAAACTCTTAGCTGTCTCCAGCATACTCCATGCTGTCCCGAGGCTCTTGGCCCACAGAATGCCCTTGACCCCGCTTTGCCAGGCTGAAACATATGCTTCTGTCCACATTCAATGGACAGAAGTCACCCAGCTGGGCATCTCACACATAGCAAGTTTCCTTCCTTGGTGCTCCCAAAGGACCCCATGCAATGCTTTAACTTCTAACAAAATCTTGACTTTCTTTTTTTTTTTTTTTTCTATTTTGTCTATGCTCACCTTGAAAGCAGGGGTTATCTTATTTATCACTGAGTTTTGGGACCTAATAATAGAGTGTCTGTACTCAGTAGTCCTCAGTCAGTACTTGTTGAACTGAACCTCATGAGTCACGTCTCCCAGGTTCTTCACTAGGAACACCCTTGTTTTTCTCACTCTCAGCACCGGTTCAGCCCTTAGCAGCGTGGCTGGGGCAGAGTAGGTCTTCAGTGAGGATCAGGTGCAAGTCTGGCTGAGATGACTTGGGTGTGGCTGCCCCCCCATCTGGCGGGGCACTTGCCAGAAACTTACTGTGTAGGGGGTGCTCTGCTAGTGCTATGGGGACACTGGGACCTGGAGTGGGGCCTTCCTTAGAGGTACAAAAAAGCCCTCTCCCTTATCGCAAAGACTAGGTCATGGGCAGTTGAGGGAAGGGGTAGTGCAGACAGCAGAATGTCAATGCTTTCTGGTTCAGAGGTCAAAATGAGCCTGTTAGAGCAGAGGCAGACCGAGAAGACTTCCTGGAGGAGGCAACTTTTAGTACATCTTGGAAAACAACTGGGATTTGTGAGTGGTGAGGAAGAGAAACAGCGATCCAGGCTTGGCAGGGAGGGAAATGGGAGGAGAACAAGAGGAGAGCCTAGGGAATTCCTCTCTGGGAGAAGAAGCCCCATCTCTGAAAGCTATATTTTCTAGGTTGGTAGGTGCTTCTGTCTGATGTGTAAAGGCTCACCTCTGGTAGCCAGGGCCCACCATGCCCTTCGGAGGTAACCAGGGCCTACCTCCCCCTGCTCCAGGCTGAGTCAGAAGTTATCACCCTGTCCTTCAAGAGAAGCCTTCTACAAACAGACTCTGAGGCACTGAGGCAAATAGCTGACCGATTCGTAGGTGCCCTGTGGCTCACAGTGATAGAGCCCGCCGCCTAATGATTAAACACTGCACAAACACCCAAGGACCAGGGTGTCCCACCATAAATGGATTGTAAACCAGGGTGGGAGCTGCTGTCCTATGAGCTGGGAAAACGTGAGACTGGAGAAATGCTTTCTGCCCTAAGCAGCTGACCCTCTAGCAGGCGGCCAGAGAAAAGATCCAGACCTTGATGCAACCAGGAAGGAGGTCAGGGAGGAGAGAAGTTGGGGTTCTGAGGTCACGGAGAGTGGAGAAGAATAACTGCTTCCCTCCCCTGCCCCGCCAGGTGCTCAAAATACACAGTGCCTTAGTATGCGTCACAGCCTGGTGGATGCGATCTTCCAGTTGGGGAGATAGAACTGGTAATTCATGGGCCTGGATTCAAACAAGATCTGTATTGCTGTTCCATTTCATCTGCATACCCAACTATGAGGGGAAACTATCACCACCATCCTCAAGTTAGATGATGTCACTGACCCAAAGAGACTAAGTCATTTGTCCGGAGTCACGTGACAAGCGGGACTAGGACCCAGTTGTCTGATGCTCTAACAGAAGCTGCTCCATTATCCCCAGTGATACACTTTGCCCCCAGCCATTCCCAGGGGTCAGGAGACTCGAAGTACAAGATGTGGGACATTGTCTCTCCTACTCTATCTATACCTACTTCCACCATCTTTAAGTCCAACTGGTGAAAGAATCACACCTGATTCTGCCTGTTGCCTCCTAGAAGGAGGCCATCAGGCCCTACCGGTAGGAAAGGTGAGGGGTTCATGCCTACCTACCTGCCCATATTTTCCTGGTGGTACAGAAGGGCCAGACCTGGGGCCCCTGGGTGGCTCAGTTGGTTGAGCGTCTGACTCGGTTTCTGCTCAGGTCATCTCAGGGTCCTGGGATTGAGCCCTGAGCTGGGCTCTGCTCTCAGCCAGGAGTCTGCTTCTCCTCTCCCTTTCTCTTTGAAACTCCCACTGCTTGCATGCTCTCTCTCTCTCAAATAAATAATCTGGGGCTATGAATATCAAGCTGACCCTCACTAGCCTCTGATAGCCAGGGCTAAGAACAAAGCCCTCACTTGTCCCCGGCCATCTTGACTTATTGGGATCTCAGTCTCCCATTCTTCAGTGAGGAGAGGAACCATTCCATTAGCTTCTGGTTTTGTGATATTGCTAATAATAATATCTAGAGACCACTGGAGAGCATGGAGGAGCTTGTGTGGCATTAAGGATAATTTGAAAAGAAAACACCTAGAATTCTGTGTAGTCTGAGTGAGTTGACAACCATGCTTGTTGGCAAACCCCAGAAATCCCTGAAAGTTGGCTCTTTGAACTCCGGTGCTAGACACACCTGTAGGCCGTCCAGAAGCTCACCTGGAACTCTGAGTAGCTGTTGTTCCTGCACAGGCCCTGCAGTCTTCTCCACGGCACCTGGCAAGGCTGAATGTGTACCTTCTGTGTCGTGCGTCAAAGGGGGAGCCTGCGGGCTGCAAGGTCCTGAAGACAGAACCTTGAGTTTCAGAATCCAAGTTTCTCATGCACTCCCCACCTTCTTTGTGCTTCAGTTTCTCCTTCGGTGAAATGGGCACAGAAGCCTTGGCCTTTGCCCTCCCATGGAGCTTACTGTACCCCTAGGATGCAAGTAGCATTGCAAATGCGGGTCTCTGGCTAGAGCACCCCTGCTGCCACTGAGGAAATGGTGGAACATAATGGAACATGAAGCCTTGGGCTCAGGTGCTGGGCCGTTTCCATGAGCTAATCAAGTTACAGCTAATTCTTTCAGAACCTCCTTCCCTGAGAGCCTAGGCCTTGCTAGTCTCCCAAATTCCCTGTCTCTGCCTGTGTCTTCCTGTGACATGAGGTGGTGCTGAACGAAGAGAGCTTCTGGATCAGCCGGGTTGCTTTTCATATCCCAAGCTTTAGTCCCGTCCTGCCCCGCACGGTCCGCGGCCCTTGTTCCAGAAGCCACCAGGTGAGCTTTGGGGAGTCGGGAGTCTCCTCTGCCTTTCTTTTGCTTTCATGTTGCTTGTGTTGCAAGAACTTGAACCTGAGGCAATATAATGCAGTGAAGAACAGAGACCCTGGAGAAGCCTCTTCCCCTAGTAATTTGGCTGGAAAAATCAATCTCAGCTCCACCGCTTACTAACCAAGTAACTTAGAGGAAGTGAATGCAGAGCTAATAGAGGACCTTCTCATTCTCGCTGGGGTACCCACCCATGATAAGCCCAATACATGGTAGCTCTTATTCCGAAGGAACATTCAGCTGTGGGGCAGAGCAGAAACAGGAGCGTCTCCTGATTTATTTTCACTGGACGCTAAGCTCTCTGAAAACAGAGACCCTGGTTGTCTGTCTGAGCACTTTTAAGTGGGAAGTTACAATCACATACTAGAAACTCCGTAAATATATGTGAATGATTTCAGTCCCCAGTGGTTCTGCGTATTTTTGAATCATTCTTTAACAACAGAACAGGGGAAATGGTTCTCATCTGGAACAAGAGAGGTTTTGAATAAGGAGAGGAACGCAGGCAAAGGGAACTCCTGTGTGCCCAGGAGTGGGTGAAATGCTCTCAGGATTTTACCTCATTTTCACCCTGCGAGACTTCTTCTTGAGAAGTCAGCACGACTTACCTTTCAGTCGGAAGCTAACATGAGGCTCAGGGAGGCAAGCTCGCTTGAGGCTGGAGAAACTGAGGTACAGCAACAGTAGTAGCAGCGGTCAAAGCAGTAGTAACAGCAACCGACATCAGTCTAGTACTCACTACAAGCCAGACACTTCCCAAAATTTCCTCATTTAATCCTGTTGACAAGCCAGTGAGGGATTCTCATTTTTCGGATGAGAGGACTGAGGTACAAAAAGGTGACATAATGTGCACCCAGCCAGAGGTGTGCCTGAGGCCGGTATCTGGTCTCCAAAGATCATTTTCTTCTTGTCTCCCAAAAGGGATTAGTAAGGACTTTGTAGCCATGAGCTTCCTGGAACAGAAGAATTAGGTTATTAAGTAAAATGGCAGCACTTCCTTTCCTAGAAGTCTTTAAAATGAGCCTCACTGTCCGTATACCCAGGACGTGTGGAAGGAAATTCTCCCAGACGTGTAGGGTGAAGGTCAGAGAAACTGGGAGCCACCGTGGTGTCTAGCCTCTTCAAACTGCCCCCCTCTCCGATTGGGATGGCCATATTATTTTCAGGGAAGAAATTCATCTGCCCTTCCCCTGGAGTGAAATGGCAGGTTTCAAAAATGCTCTCACAGTCTAAATTTAGCCAGCAGGGTCTCTGTGGTCACCAGAAGAAAGATAGGTTTGACAGGTTGGCTGGAGGACAAAAGCCAGTCCTTGAAGAAATCAGTTCTCCTTTGAAAGGTAGGTCAGAGTCAACATGTCTGTCCACTGAGCCTGGGGTGTGAGTTCACTGACAGCATTGGCAGAAGGAACATGGAGGGCTAGGTCCTGGGGCAGAGCGAGCGCTTACTCTGCTCTGACCATCTCCCGGGATCCACCAGCATCAGAACAACTGCCTGCGACACCCAGCGCCGCACCTTGGAGCCCTTGTTCCACGGTGCTGCTTAGAATTTGTCCAAAGTGTTTATGTCCACAAATAGGAGAAGAGCATCAGGATGCTGGATGCCTTGGCACAGCCTGTGAGATCCCTCAACACAGAAACCTCGTTGTGTGGAGGCGAGGGAGCAGAACCCAAAGGTTTCAGAATTCTCAGCCCCTGTAGTTTCAGCTTAAATCAGTCATTCGGCTTTCCCATTTCTAGACCTTTTTATTTACATGTGCATTGACATTTTCAACGTTCTCTCGTGGTGAATTTTCATTTTCACGAAAACGGGCATGTGTCTGTCTTCATCTGTACCTGTGTTTTTCCTTTCACCTTAATTATCCTTTCCTCAGTGACTTCTTGAGGACCAAAAACTTCCAGAACTTTCTCTGTGGTACCCCCCCCCCCACCACCGCTCCCCGACAGCCAACGGGGATTTCAGGGACACAAGCACAGCCTGCTTGCCATCAGCACCTCCAGCCTGACCCTTTGGACTCTGCTCAGGCAGTGATAAAGAGGGACTGAGAGGAAGATCATTCGCACCACGGCTGTGTCCTCGCAACCGGCAACCCAGACCTGGAAAAGAAATTACCCGGCGTGGGGGATGACTAAATTTAGTATTTCTTTTTCTGCTGTTGTCTTTGATCCACTTGGCCTTTGAAAATTGAAGTTCCTCAGATCTGTTCTTTCCCCCTGGTTATTTTGCTAGATAAACCGTTTGCACAGAATGGGGTGTATGTCTGCACATGCTTAATTTCCCTGGCATCTGATAAATGTTTTGAAATAGGGTAATGCTGGGAGCACTTTTCATTACCTTAAAGCACTTGCCGTAAATGGAATTGATTCTTTTCCTCAACTGCTGTGATGTTACTGCTTTTTTTTTTTAGTGGATAAGATCACTCTAACTAGCTTCCCTTCTTATCATTTCCATCCTGTTCAGCCATCTTTTCCGTTCCTCCCCGGGTGTTTACTGGCAAATGAGATTCCATGGCCCCGCACGGCTGCACAGGTGTGTGTGAGACCTCTCTGACTTTGCGGTGGGAATTTGGCATCCCTGGTCTAAATGGAGGAAGGGGGGTTGTAGAGTATTGGGGGGTGATGCAGAACGAAAGCAGGAGTCAGGGATTGGAAATCTGAGGTCTAACTTTGGATCTACCACTGAACTCTGTGACCTCATGCAAGGCACTTATTCTCCTCTTGAACTCACCTATGAAAGGAGGGCGCTGAGCCAGGTGGCCCGAAGTTTTCTTTTTAGATCTGAACTTCTAGGGTCACCTTAGTTTACCAGATAGCCAACCCTGCTTAAGATTTGGGGCCTGGAGGTCCCTGGGTGACTCAGTCACTAAACATCTGCCTTTGGCTCAGGTCATGATCCCAGGGTCCTGGGATCGAGCCCTGCATCTGGCTCGCTGCTCGGTGGGAAGCCTGCTTCTCCTGCCTGCCGCTCCCCCTGCTTGTGTTCCCTCTCTCGCTGTGTCTCTCTCTGTCAAATAAATAAACAAAATCTTAAAAAAAAAAAAAAAAGATTTGGGGTCTGATAATTGAAAATAAATTGTGTGGAGTTAGGTGCTGGTTGAGACCAGTGGTGTCTGAGTAGAGACTCTAGATCCTGCAGCAAATGAGCTCTGAGATGGTGGTAAAACTTGGAGCTTTCCATGGGGCAGACATAATAATTTGAAAAATGCTGAGGTTGTCAAAGGAACGAGATAAACGGCAAACAGTCGGGGGAGAATTCCGACCTGGGAAACAGAGCTGAGGTCATTTGCCTTTAGTATGCCTGCAATCCCTGCCTCCTGAGGCTTTTCCAGAAGCAGCGAATGTCTCGGAGATGCCCTGTCTCCCTCAGTATGAAGTTGGAACTCCGTCACTAGGCTTACTGTGAGGTCCGGCCCCATTAAGTCTTAGCCCTTCTTTCCCTCTCTCCAGCCACACTGAGCTACTTGCTATCCCCCCCAAAGCGCTCTCTCTCTCTTGTTTCATAGCCTTTGTGGAGGCTGTTCCCTCTACTTAAAATGCTTTTTCCACCTTTACCCCATCCCACCCACAGCATGGCTCTTATCCTTTGGAGCCCATGTTGAATGTCATCTCCTCCAGGAAGCCTTCCCTCACCACCCCAATTCCCAAGACCAGATTGGGGTGACCCTCCTCTTTGCTTATGTCATCTTCTGAACTTTTTCCTTATCATACTGCCAAACACATGCTATTTTACATGTTTGTGGCTCTTGTACCTCTTCATCTATACCCTAAGCATCTTGAGGACAAGGACTTGTCCTATCACCACTGTATTCTCGATATTTAGGCGAAATGAGGAAACTGCTCAGACAGGTAGATGAGCTCCATGTCATAGCTCTCTGCTTGTTTGTGGGGCCAGAATTCACCCCCAGGTCTGCATATCTCCAGACCCACCCCTTCACCATACTCTGTAAGACCTCTCCCCTTCACCCGACCTTCCCCTGGTACTGAAGGAGTCTTGTCTCTTTGTACCTCCTATGATCTCCTAAGAAGCAGGAGGGGAAAATGGAATTTTTCTCAGACATGTGGTTTAGAGACTCATGGACAACACTGTTTGCTCCATGTCCGAAAGACTGAAGACTTCCATCCATTGACTTAGCAGGGTGCACCGTATTGCTGGGGGCCCCAGAAGGGAGTCTCTGTTTATTTTCTCCCTAGAGTTTGCCAGGACATTCCCATCCCAGATGCACTTGTGAGATAAGTATATTAGCCACTTCTCAAAAAATATCGTGAATTTTGAAATCAAACACACTTTCTGAAGCCTCTTGGATTCCAGCCGCTTTGAAGGTCCTTGGATTTTCTAAGGGATGCAAGTCTATAATACGCGTACAGCTGTGGCTCTTATCAGAATGCAGACATGCCTCTCATTACCGTTAATTGCGGCTCTACCATTGGGTGATTTGGGCTCCCACCTCCTAGCTCCGTGACGGAGAACCCATTTTATAGCTTGGCTACATAGGATACATTACAGTATCTTCTAGGCAGCTGCTCTTTAGGTAAATTAATACCTGAGGGTCTTTATTCTTCTCTAGGAAACTTTAAATACTGTAACAGGCTTTCATTTAAGGCTGTGCACGTCTTATTTCACCAGATTGCTATTTGGAAGTTCTAACAAAACACCTTTATGAATAGTGCCCCTAATACCCTTAATCCACTAAACTTCCTGACATTTTAAACTAAGTGGATTGCTACGAATGAAATCTGGCTTTCTTGGGCTTTCCTACTCTCTCTGCTCTCTTCCTCTCCCCAGCCCTGCCTGTGCATATATTCAGGGCCAAGGTGCTAGGGTGCAAATTCTTTCTTGCTTTTAGGGCCCCAAACTAGAAAGGACCAGGAAATACCATGCAGCTTCTCCAGGCTCCAGGTTTTGCATTGCGTGGCCTGACCTGCAGCTTTTTAAAAACAGAAATTTGGGTGAGGTTTCTGTTTCTCATTAAAACTTACAATTTAAGGGCGCCTGGGTGGCTTAGTGGGTTAAAGCCTCTGCCTTCAGCTCAGGTCATGATCCCGGGGTCCTGGGATCGAGTCCCGCATCAGGCTCTCTGCTCAGCGGGGAGGCTGCTTCTCTTGCTCTCTCTCTCTCTCTTTCTGCCTGCCTCTCTGCCTACTTGTGATCTCTGTCAAATAAATAAATAAAACTTTTTTTTAAAAAAGCTTAGGATTAAAAAAAAATCAAATGTGAGTTGCTTTCTTATTAAAGGAAAAAAACTAGCCTTTTTTTAAACTATGGAAAAATAGAAAATACAGATAAGCAAACATCACATGATGTAGTGATATGCTGTGATCACTGTTAGCTACCTTGGTGCCTTCCAGACAATTATTTTTGGTTCATGTTAGCATTTACACGTTTTACTTTTTTAAAGGAGCAAAAATTCGAGTAGTTGCTATGAGCTAGGCACTGTTCTAGGCTCTTGATGTACATTGATTCCATTTTTCCAGTAACTCTAGGAGTCAGAACCCATTGTACAGATGATGATACAGGTATGCACACTGCTTAAGGAGTATGTTCAGAGTCAGCCAGCCAGAAATGGCAGAGCTGGGGAGCATGACCTATAGTCCTTAATTGTAACAACTACACTATGCAGCCTCTAAAAAAAAATGAGAAGTATTTTATAATTTACTTTTGTATTTTGACACTGCAGCATGAACACCTTTTAATATCAGGATTATCAATATCCTTTTTAATGGCCACATGGTATTCTGTTCTATAGAGGAGCCACAGTTGGATTAATTCTTTCCCTCCTGATGGATGCTCATGACGTTCCACTCCTTTTGTTCTTATAAACAACAGTGGGAAGACCATTCTTGGAGCTAAATGTATGCACACTAGCTCGAGCTGCAAAGAAAGCCCGTATTCTATATTTTCCTAATAATTCTGACATTTGTGTGTGCAGATGATGCTCTTGAGGCCCTGTGGAAGGACATAGTCTCAAGTATGTTCTGGCTACTGGGGACAGGGCTGCCCTGAACCATTCACACCCTTTCTGTCTCCATACTCCATTGTTCCTGGTACCATGTTTGCGATTGAAGGTTGGCTGAAGAATGGAGTTTCTGTTCAAGCCCAGCTAGCTGCCTGCAGCTGAACCTAAAAATGTCACGTCAGTTTGCACGAGGCTCTGAACTGAATGAGCGTTTTTATCTTTTCCTCTGAACTTCCATGAAAGTACAGAACTGGGAGTAACTGTGATGTTACCTACCCATGGAGTCACCTACACCTGTAGAGACAGAAAGAGGAAGAGAAGGAAACCAGGGGGTAAAGGTTGTAAAGCGGCTTTTGGTGAGATCGTGAAAATTGTCCCCATGGCACCAAATACTTGACACAAGGCAAAAATTCAGAGACGATTAAGGTGGTTTCAGTCATGGACTCTGCTTCGGGGATTCTTACCAGCAGTATGGTCTGGGGCAAGTTACTTAACCCACTGCTCCTTAATATCCTCATGTATACTAGGAATGATAATACCTACTACACAGGGGATGGCAGGAGGATTAACAAGACCGGAGAATTTAGCCCAGCAACTTCCATGATAAGAACCCCATGAAAATGAGAGCTTAAAAAAAATCCAAAAAAGGATACCGACTTATGAATCAGGCAGACTTGCTCTTTAGCATTATGAGCTACATGACCTTGAGCAACTGACTTAACCTCTTGGAGCTGTAGCTCATCTGTGAGTGGAGATAATGAAATCTATCTTACCAGGTTATGGTGAGTTTTAATATCAGCACTCTATAACCATTGGCACACAGTTGGTTTTCAGTACCCGGACCAAAATTTGTAAGCAGTTACTATGTGCCAGTCACTCTGCTTTATTTTTCTGCCCTCATTCAGGACAGTTTATCTTTTAGAAACTAGTGGCCCAGGGCACCTGGGTGGCTCAGTTGTTAAGCATCTGCCTTTGGCTCTGGTCGTAATCCCAGGGTCCTGGGATTGGAGTCCTGCATTAGGCTCCCTTCTCCAAGGGGAGCCTGCTTCTCCCTCTCCCACTCCCTCTGCTGTGTTTTCTCTCCCGCTGTCTCTGTCAAATAAATAAATAAAATCTTAAAAAAAAAAAAAAGAAACTAGTGGTCAAACAGAAGTTTAATTCTTAACCAGGCTGTAACTTTTCAGCTAATGTCACAACTAGGCAAATACCTAGAATGAGCAGGGCTCTTTGCCAAACTAACTTTTTTTTTCTTCCTTTGACTTAGACAAGATTGTGGTTTTGAGATTGTAGAAGGTTTTGTGAACCTATTTTATGGCCCCTATAAACTCAAAAAGGAAACAATGGAACACCAAAGCTTAAGTATAGAACAGGTTTTCTTACAAGGACGACTACCTCATGGTGTTGTCAGAAGGGTTCTGTGGGATGAGGTATTTCCATCATTGGATACAACACCTGACACTCAGAAGCTTTGCCTTAAAGTTCAAGGGCTGTTGTCCCCAGCCGGGGACAGATGGAAACATCAGTCAGATTCACAAGGCAAATGAATTTTCTTTTGAAAAGGAGTTTCAGTGGAAGAGAGGGATCTAGACTTATAAAACGTTGGTGCTGGGAGGTTTGAAAACCTCCAGGTGGTCTCGGCGTGACCTGGGGTTCATTGAACTGGGAGCAGCTGGAGAGCTACAGTCAGGAAGCGATCTGGTCCAGCCCATCTCCAGTTTGGTGTTTTCTCCACTGCTCTGCAGTCCCCACCACAGTGTGAGAGCTGCCACGGGTCAGCTGCAGGCTTACAGCACACTCCACTCAAGGCTGCCTGTGATTAGCACCTCCATGTTTCCTCTGCAGTCTCGTTCCCTGTCCTGCTACCCCTCTCCCACATAATCTCTCCCTGCCCCCGGCACACTCAAGGATGTCCTTGTAGCCGGAGCCACATTAGAAAAAGCCAAAGGGTGACTTTAGAAATACTTTATTCATTACCCATCCATTCTAAAAGAGATAATCTTGCAGCTGTAAAAATAAATTTTTGAACTCTTAGGGTTCTTCCCATGTACCTATAACACCATTACATAAATACAGCTCCTTATAGCCAATGATATGGTTTTAAATTTCCTTTGATTTTTCTGTTGTTGTTTTTTTTTTTTAAGATTTTATTTATTTATTTGACAGAGAGAAAAAGATTACAAGTAGGCAGAGAGGCAGGCAGAGGGAGAGGGGGAAGCAGGCTCCCACTGAGCAGAGAGCCTGATGTGGGGCTTGATCCCAGGACCCTGAGATCATGACCTGAGCCAAAGGCAGAGGCCTTAACCCACTGAGCCACCCAGGCACCCCTAATTTTTCTGTTTTTTAAATGAACAAATTGCTGCATGGATTTGCCTCTTTAGGCTTTTGTTTTGTTTTTCATATTTTCTTCTTTCTTTATTTTTTAATTTTTTTAAATTTTATTTGTTTATTTGACAGAGAAAGAGAAATAGCAAGAGAGGGAATGTAAGCAGGGGGAGTGGGAGAGGGAGAAGCAGGCTTCCTGCTAAGCAGGGAGCCAGATGCAGGGCTCAATACCAGCACCATGGGATCATGACCCAGTCTGAAGGCAGATGTTTAATGACTGAGCCACCCAGGAGCCCCTTCTTCTCTCTTTAAAATTTATTTTTATTTTTTGAAGATTGTGTTTATTTATTTGAGAGAGAGAGAGAACGGGAACAGAGGGGAGGGGAGGGACAGAGAGAGAAGGAGACACAGACTCCCTGCTGAGCAGGGAGCCCAGTGCAGGGCTGAATTCAAGGATCCTACCATCATGACCAGAGCTGAAGGCGGATGCTTAACTGACTGAGCCACCCAGGCGTCCCTAATATTTTCTTCTAAATAGCCACATTTATTACCAAAGATACGGGAAGGCCTTCATCTAAACTGTTTTCTAAACATTAGATGAAGTAACTTTCTGAACTGCTCTTACTCTTACTGGCCATGGGCACAAGGACACAGGAAGCTTTGTGGTTGCTGTCATTAGCTGGGGTGTTTGGATGGGGTTTGATGGGATATTCTAGATTTCACTTGGTAGAAAGCTCTATCTAGGCACAAATGCGGACATTTTCACAGATTGTCAACTTCCAGCATTCCTATATAGGCAGCCTGGAAACACATTTTTCTGACCTTACAGACAGGAATCTTCTTTTCTCCCCTATCAGATGCTCTCACAGCTTGCCTTTTTCTTGGCGTGCCTCATGGTTCACAGTGAAATGTGTATGGTTTTTGTTTGACTGCCTGACACTCCCACACATACCAGACATCAGGCTTCATGAGGATAATGGGAGAGACCTCCTTTCTTTTGCACAGCTCTGTTTCATGCCTGGCACATGAAAGTCAACATCCAGCCAGTATCTTAAAGAGAACAGACAACCAGAAATATAGTAGAAGCCATGATATTGTGGAATTTGGTAAAAGAGTAGATCTAGATTGGATCAAGCCCAGAAGTGTTAGAAACAGCTAAAGGACTTTGGGATAACCTGTTGATGACCCTGGCCCACTAAGTGTGTTGGTGGCATCTGTTGGCATCTGTTGGCATCTGTTGGAGGTGTTCACTACCTTACACAGTGTGGTGTCGTGGAGGTCAAACAAGATTTAGCATCTGAAGCTGTGGTCTTCAACCTGTCTCTTAGCAGCTGTTATGACTTTAGTAAATTTTCTGAGTTCCAGCTTGTTTTTCTCTAATATACGTGTGAGCATAGTTGTGAGAATTAAATGAGATGAGATTTTACAGACAATAAAGTATATAAATCTGAATTGTTGTTATCAAAAATAACTTTGGCGTCAGATGTCCTTTGTTGGGAAAGCTGCCATTTCTGAATGGATTTGTAGTTGACCGACAGACATCCTGATAGAGAAGGCATCTCTGATGTTGGATTGAGGATGGAAGGTTTTAGGTGGAAGATGCTGACGACACCCGTGTTCACATTCTCCAGGCTCCCCTGTCCAAGGTCTGTTAACAAGCTTTGGGCAGTAGATTCAGAATGGGAGGGGAGTCAACATGGAGAAGAGATTGGATACTCTTCCTGATGACCAAGGCTTTTGTTTAAAGGTGGAGGAGTAGGTTTGCTTTTACAGGTGAGGACCGGCAACTATGGGCCCCAGACGATCCCAAGAATTAACCAGTTGAAGGTTAACAGAAACTGAGAGCTCACAAGACAAAACATTTGAAGCTGAAATGCCCCTCGCTGTCTTTGTCAGAAGACTGGAGAACAGTATCACCTTCTCACTGGCAAAGTAAGGCAGGACCCAGAGTGTGCGTCAATGCAGAGAGTAAGCTGGGCCAGGAGCAATGGAAGCAGAGAATCTAAACCAACACCTCAACAGGAAAGGTGGATTTCCCATGTATGCTACAGCTCTTGCTCCCCAGAAAGGAATGGAGGAAGTGGAGAAAAAAGGCTGGAAGGCCAGAGGCACACTGACTCCATTTCCAAAGTTCTTTATTGACGACTCACCAGGATCACTTATTACTGATGGGTCTGGAGTTCCCCAGGGGATGAGCTTTCTTTTCCATTAACACCTCCCTATCCACACTCAAAACATGGTAGCCAGCCTTCAGTTCCTCAGACACACAGCTCTCCCCTCCCTCTGGCCTTTGCACTTGAGGTCCCCTCCTTCTGGAACACCTGGCTTCCCTCTTCTGATGGCCTGCTGGCTCCCTCTCATCTTTCACATCTTAGGAGATGCCCCTCCTGACTGCTCTGTTTCAAGGAGACGCTCCCTGTGGCTCCGTTTCCCAGCACCTTGTTTATTTCCTTCATCGCTTTTACCGCTTTTACCGCAGCAGCGAGAATGATTGTCCTTGTTTGTCTTCTCCCAGCAAGTGGCCCCGTTGGAGCTGGGGCACTTTCTTTTACTTGCCCTCTGTTTCTCCCAAGGTCTGGTCTATTTGTTGAATGTTATTCATTTTCTACCCCAAAGCTACCTGGTTTCTTAGGGTTTTTATTAAAATCACGAACTTCCTAGTATTAATTCCCGGACTCTGAAGGACTCTAAAGCCCCCGGGACTATTTCTCCCCTCTCCATCATCTAGAGCAGATCATACTCCGTAAAATTCCACAGCAGGAATGAGATGCTCCTTCTTGGCACAGATCTCTTAACCTCTTCCCGTTCTTTTCATCCATCCAGGAGAGCCTGCCTTCCTTCTCTTCTTGTTTTATTATTAACAAGCCAATAGAAAGTGATCCAAATGAGTCTAGGACTGGCTCCTGAAAGAAGGAAAAAATCATAGTATAAAAGTGGGACTAGACCTTGTGTGTGATGTTAGCACCATAAAACTCAGCCTTCGGCTCAGGTCGTGATCTCGGGGTCCTGGGATCGAGTCCCGCATTGGGCTCCCTGCTCAGTGGGAAGCCTGCTTCTCTCTCTACCCCTCCCCCTGCTTGTGTTCCCTCTCTTGCTGTGTCTCTTTCTGTCAAATAAATAAATGAAATCTTTAAAAAAACAAATCAAACCAAAACAAAACTTAGAAACAGCTACCCTTAACCTGGGGTTTATGGATAGGGGGTCAGTAAATCCCGTGAAATTGTGGGCAAAATGTCTCTATGCATTTTTTTACAGCGAGGCAGACCTGAGTTCTAGCAGATTCTTTTTTCCCTCCCTGTAAGATTTATTTGTTTATTTTAGAGAGGGTAGGAAAGGGGCAGAGAATCAAGCAGACTCTGTGCTGAGCACAGAGCCTGACATGGGGCTCGATCTCACAACCCTGAGATCAGACCTTAGCTGAAACCAAGAGTCAGATGCTTAACTGATTGAACCACTCAAGCACCCCTCTATCAGATTCTTAAATGGGTGTTTGACCAACTAAGAGATTAAGCTAAAGTCCTTGAAAGTACCAAGAGTCCTCAGGACACTGGACAGAATGTTCAGTTCCCTGTTTTCCCTCGTACCCCATTGGTCTGAGACCCCTTTAGTCGTACCACTGGCAGGGAGGGAGGAGGTCACTCAGAGCAAAAGCAGACAGCCCTCCTGTCCTCAAGGAACTTGCTTATTTTTTGGAAAATACAAACATCTTCCCCAACAAAGAAGATCATGTGCTGACTGGTAAGTGGCAGAAAGTAACTGGGCCAGGATCTAGGGCAGTATCTCTGAGGAGGTTTCATCCCAATCAAGACCTAAACCACAAGAAGGAGGCAGCCATGCAGAGAAGTGGGGAAGGGCATTCCAGAAAGAAGGAACCCCAGCAGAGGGCCTAGGAAATGGAAAGAGGCTGGTACATTGGAGGGCCCAGACCTTGTACTTGAACAAAATGAAGGAGAGGGGCAGAGTAGCAGAGGGAATGGGCAGGAATCAGACTGTCTAGAACCTTCTAAACGAATCTGGATTTTATTCCAAGTTCCCTGGGAAACTACTGGAGGATGTGGGGCAGAAAGCAACCCGATGTGAAGTACATTTGGAAAAGATGACTGTTCATGCTGTGTGGAGGGTGGAGCCGAGCAGGGCAGGAGGGAAAGCTGAGTGGCCAGGGAGGGGGCCTTGGAAGAGAGATGGCTTGGACCAAAGCCATCTTCCCGTAGATACTGAGTACTGACCCGGTTCATGGTATATTGGGGAGGTATAGCCAAAAGGACTTGTTAATGGATTATAATAGAGGCAGTAAGAGAAAAGTGAATTGAAGGTGGCTGGGGATAGTTGTACACTGGCTAAGGCAGGAGGACTTTGGGAGAGGGAATGCAGACAAGCTGGACGTTGGAAACAAGAGTTTTGTACAAGGTACAGTAGATTTGAGATGTGTCAAGTACCCAAAAAGAGCCAGACTAGAGGGACAAACTTGAGCATTGCCTGTCTGTGTCTAGTAATTGAAGCCCTGGGTGCGATCCCCTAGGAAAAGACAAGGTAGAGAAGAGGGGCATGAGTGCTAGGACCCTGGAGGTCTGGACAGGAGAGGAGGGTGAGCAAAGGAGACGGAGGCACAGGCAGTGAGGGAGGAAGAAATGAGGTGTGCGGGCGCCCCACAAGAGACCCAGTTAAGGAGGAAGCACCTGTCTACCATGCCACATGTTTATGAAAACTCAAGTAGGATCAACACCATTGGCTTTGGCAACAATGAAGCCATCAATGCTCTTGGGAGAAACAAAACATTTTTTCACTGGAGAGAGAATAGCCCTCAGGAGCTGGAGTACCGAAAGCTCTCTCCTTCAAGATGTTTTACTA
This sequence comes from Mustela erminea, assembly GCF_009829155.1. Taxonomy (NCBI): domain Eukaryota; kingdom Metazoa; phylum Chordata; class Mammalia; order Carnivora; family Mustelidae; genus Mustela; species Mustela erminea. Next base: position 73,568,337 of record NC_045622.1, read on the forward strand.
TAACATGGAGCAAAGAAGCGTGATTGCAGAGGAGAACAGGGACATGAGGTTAAAGAAGATTTTGTTTTGTTTGGTGTATCGGCCAGTGGGATAGAGTGCATACAAAGAGAGAAACTGATGGTGTTGGAGGAGAACGGTTTTTTAATAAAGTACTCGTTAGACATAAGTGAACATCTTTTTAGATTTACTTCAGCGGTTTTCTGTTTTCTCTAAGAACATACTGTAGCCCAAGAATAATATCTCCTTCCACTCTTTGGTGCCTCGGCAGTGTTTATCGGCTCGTCTTTGGTTTACACCTTGGCTCTTTGAATTGACCTGGGAACCTTAACATCATCGGTAACATTATTTCTATGGAGAAAAATGCTATGAATTCTAGAAGGTCTTTGGAATTTGGCCTGTTAGAAGTCAGGGTCAGAAATGACAGGGGAAGACTGGCTCTTTGAAAAGCGCCAAAGGGCATCTGCTCTCAGGAGCTGGTTGACCCACCTTCCCTGGTTGCCCCTCCCTCTGTGGTTAGATTTCTCAGCCAAGCTGATTGCTATCTTTCCTAGCAGGGGAAAGCCCTGGCTCAATGTGAACCTCTAGCTACGAAGAATTCAGTGTTCCCATTGAAGATGTGATTCTTTCAACCACAGAAAGAGAACTGACACATCCCCCTCGCCCCGTCCCCAAGCACATTGTCTGGTGCAATAAACTTTGCCCTTGTAAAAAAAATTTTCCTCTCTGACAGAAAAAGCCAAGATGCTTACAGCAACTCCTTAAGGGTCTCCTTAAGGACCCTTTCCCTCCCTTAACCCTTTGGCTTCGCTGACCTGACCTCCTAAGCTTTCCCTTATTTCACTGTTCTCTTTGCTCTAGCCACACCAGGCTCTGGGTTCTTGGAATGAAAGTGCGAGTTGTATCCTGCCCAGGACCTTTGCACTGACCGTTTCCTCTCTAGGAAGGCTTTTTGCCCCCAGAGAGTCATATAACCAGCTTCCATACTTCATTCAGGTATGTCGTAACAATCATGCCCTTAGGAGGCCTTCCCAACCACTCTAAGAAAAATTTCACACAACCTTCCCTCCCTCTCCTCCCAATCACATCCTCTTCCCTATATTGTTTTTTCTTCTTAGCCTTTATCCCTAATATAAAATTTACATTTAGTCTCATTTATTTTATTGTTTTACCACTATAATGTAAATTTAATTAATATAGGGAATTTCTGGACTATTTTTTTGACTGTTGTATCCTCAGCAGTTAGAACAGTGATTTGTCATACACCAACTGCTGAATAAGTATCAGTTAGTTGAATGAATAACTAAATGAATGGATATACAGCCCTAATTTATGTTGGTGGTTGTTCTGGATTTTTACATATTAAATTTGCCTAAAACAAGGACAAGGAACAAGTATGGTAAATGGTGGAAATTTTTTGTATGTGTATGTGCGTCTATACACACATATGTGTATATGCTACATATATGTATATATACATATCCATATCTATAGGTCTGCATGTATATAGTCACCATCCCATTCTACCCAAATTAACCCAGAGGTCAGCCAGAGTCTCAAGTCATGGTAGAGAGATACATTCATTTCCAGGGACAGTGCAGAAGGTAGGCGGACCGGTTTAAAACCATCTTTGTCAGACTGAGTTGGATCCATCCTGACTTTTTGTCTCAATAAATCTGAGCCACACGGCCTCCCCAAATTCACCCTTCCCCCACCCCTTAGCCTCTGCCTCCCACTCCTCCATTGCAGATGCTGGCAGCATTTTTCCAAGTGGGGGAGGGCCCTGAGGGATGAGATGTGAATGATTAACTTCAGTTGGGACTCCTTCAAGATTACAATCTCTGCTCCTGGACACGTTTGCCTTTACATTCACCTGGGAAGCCCCACTAGACTCCGTTTCCTCTCTGAGTTGAACTTTTACTCCCTCCTTCTTGGTTGGGGGAGGACTGGCTCTTCATTCCCCCTTTGAAAGGCTTCTGTTTGCTGAGCAAACTCTGACCACACAAGACCCTGCTTGGAGCCAGTTATTATTTCCTCCCCCACCCCCCCAACCCCCTCCTCTCGAACACACACAACCCCCTACACCCCTATCCTTCTGGAGAGGCAGCCCAGGGCGGGGTGAGGAGGGGGGAACCTTTCTCAGAGAAAGTCTTTGAAAGTTGTCAGGAGCCAACTGGTAGGATTTTTGGAGAGGGAGTTGGGGTTTTAGAGAGCATCTTAATCCTTCATTTTAAAATAAAAGCTTGTGGCTATAACATAATTTTGCTTTTGAATTTTCAAGAGTAAAACAGTTGTTCATTGTTCACAGCATCTGTTTACATAGTTCCTTCTGAATTCCTTGATTACAGGTTTTAATAGGGATTAGTCGGTGCAACCCCTTCCCATCCCAGAACTGGGACTCTCTGCCGGCCCACCGCCCCTCCCAGCCTTTGTACCATAATGTTTAAAGTAGCGATGCATAGAGTGAACTTCCTTTAAAAAAAAAAAAAAAGTAGCATCAGGAATTAATGTGTATTTTTGTTGGCACTGTATCAAAATTGACATCTCCAGAAATTATGTGCGTCACTGTTCATTGTACAGATAGGTATCTTTTCCCTTTCGGGTTCAGAAGTTATCTTTGCAGGCTAATTATTTCAATCAAATGCTTTGCTTTCAGTTATCAATGGAATAAGCTAAGATATGTTATCATCAGTGATTTATTGTGTGTGTCATTGTTAATAGTAGCACTTTTGGCTGAAAGGACTTTTTCCAACATTTTGGCACAGTCCATGGGGATTTAAAATGTTGGGTTTTTTGTTGTTGTTGTTATTGTTAAACGTTTAGATTTTATTCAGCTTGACCCATTGTTGCAGATACACCCGGGACCATAGTGAGGGCCCTCCTACTAGGTGCTTTACGGTAATGGTTTCAGAGTTTGCTCTCCGCTTTTGCTTCGCTGAAACTTTTCACAGCTGACTTGATACTACTAGCTTTGCGGCCTGACCTCTCGCTCCTTCAGCACTTAAGGGGTTAATTTTGTTGGTGGGTCAGATTTCTTTCCTGGGCTGGCGAAGAGTGATCCCCATCTGACTGGTCCTTTAGCTGCCGAGTTGCTGGGTGCCGGGGATTCCCTGGCCCAACGTGGGCTGGCTTGCCTGCCTGGCTGACGAGTGGCCACCGAGAGATTCTTTTGGCTTCTTTGTCTGCTTTCTCTAAGGACCACAATGTAGTGAAATGCTCTGGCCTGGAAACCTTACCAGGTAGGATGATTTCTTAAAATTTCTGGGCCTGGGTCGGGGTGTGCTGTGTGTCTGCCTTGCCTGTCCGCCGATGATACTGGAAAGCCGGCTGTGCTAGCAACCGGTGGTGCAGCTGCCAAAATCCCCGGTGGGCTCTGTGGTGGGGGAGCCACTGGTCAGGAATTCAGCATCCTTTACCCTGCGACCCCCAGCTCCTTTCGCTCTAACCAGAGCTGCCAGAGCTATCATCTGGAGGAAGCCCAGAGCCTTACCCAAATGTCCTTGGTCCACCTGGACATTTGGGTAATACTGTCTGTCTTTCCGAGACCATCTTATCAAATTAGGCTGTTGAGACTGAAAAACTGGGTATTGATCACCCAGCTATCTTTGATCCTTATTCCAGGCTTTTGCGGGGAAGACCTTTCAGTCTGGGGGAGGAGAGAGCTGGAGAGAAGCAGTGTGGGCCCCGGCAAGGGCTGCTAGTGGTTTGGAGGGCCCTGATGAAAATGACTTGCAGTTGGAGGTTTTGTTTGGAATCTAAGAAGCCGGGTGAACTTGCGGTTGTGTTTACTAATACTGCTAATTACTGGGTGGGTTTTTGTTTTTGCTTTTGTTTTCTGGAAACTGGGCTCCAGGAGAGATAGCATGGGAGATGTAAGTAAGAGTTATTTTCTTGTTAGCCCGGCCTGCTATAAAGCTGCCCAAAGAGAAACATTTCTATTTTCAAGTCAGATGGGAGAAGAGAAAACAATGGACATTATCACCTACTACTAGCCAAGCATCTAACAGACATTGTCTCATTTCATGTTCTTTGCAATGCTAGCAATATTATTCTCAACTTGGAGGTGAGGCAGTGGGAACTAAGGGAGGTTAAATAACTAGCTCAAGGTCACACAGCTATTAAGAGGCAAAGCCGACATGGGAACCTAGGTTTACCTACCACTATGCCTTCTGTGCTGGGCTTGGCAGATGGCTCAGAATGGCTTTATTCACAGTTTAAACATGGGCTCAACTGAAGGAAGGGCACTTTTTGGTGCAGAGGATTCACTGAAGTGCATGGGATACTGGCAAGCATGGCCTGCCTGGGCTTTTCAGATTCTACTTGTTTCTGAGAAGAGGGTGGGGTGGGGGGTGGGGTGGTCTCTTAACTCTGCTTTGCAGCAGGACCCACCTGGAGTTCTCTGATCATTTTGAGGCTTCCGGGCTGGTGTTTGGATCTGTGACTGGATTTGTGCTCATACCTGATTCAGCAGGCAGGAGCCCAAATGGAAGTCAAATCTGGGACAGCTGATGGCCTTGGGCTGCTGGGACTGTGCCCTGGAGCTCTGGGGCGGCCTCCTGAGAGGCTGGATTTATTGGGTCCTGGAGGGAGAGGTTGTACACCCGGCATGTTAATGCTGACCGAAGTTTGGCACCAGCAGCTCACATGTGTGCTGGGGTTGGCTAATTAGCTAGGGCTGAACTGCTTTTGGGTTGCAGAGCTGATTTTGAGTGGTTGTTTCTGGTTTTGTGGGGTTTGTTTTGTGTTTGTTTTTTCTTTTAGTTTGTTTATATTTTCAGTAATCTCTATACCCAATGTGGGGCTCCAAATCATGACCCTGAGATCAAGAGTCACATGCTCTTCCAACTGAGCCTGCCACCGCCCCCTCCCCCCCCCCAGGGGTTGTTTCTTGACCTGAGTTCTCTTCCCTTCCCTGTTGCCGCAGAAGGGGTGGCTTTTAAGGATTGGCCCCTAACAAACTGCAAAATTTAGTTTTGGGGGACAGCCACCTCTCTTAGCTGCCGCCTGTCCAATGTAGTGCTGTTCTGTGCTTTCAGGTTTCCAGACTTCTAAGACATATCGGGGAGTGTGTGTGTGTGTGTGTGTGTGGGTAGGTAGGTAGGTAGGTAATGGGAACAGTGGGATTCCACATCCCCCTCCACCTACTTCAGATCTAAGGCAGCCAGCCAATGCCCTAAGTTCTTCTATGACTGGGATCTACTTAAAAAGTATTCTTTCCGGGGCACCTGGATGGCCCAGTGGGTTAAGTGTCTGCCTTTGGCTCAGAGCATGACCCCAGGGTCTTGGGATCCAGCCCTGGGTTGGGCTCCCTGCTCAGTGTGGAGACTGAGGCTTCCAGAGGCTAGGCAGTCTGCCCAAGGTGCCTCAGTCTCCACATTCATGAAAAGGGAACGTTGATAGCTCGTGCTTTGTAGGGTAATAGAGAGGAGTGTGTGGAGTAACTTGTGTTCAGTACCTACCCCGGTGCCTGTGTGTTTGCTGTGATTTGCCTTAGTTCTGTGTGACAAGCTGAATTCTGTTCATGCTCAGGGTACACATGTCTTTGTTGAGATCTTTTGGCCAAAGCTTCCCGGCAGTGGACCAAGTGTCAGCAGCCTTCTTTGGACGAGGGAAGGTTTTGTGTAGCTGAGGTCAGCAGACGCGACGGTGCCTACTGTAACAATGAGGCCATAAGGCCTCCCTCTGGGCTTTCCAGCCCGACCAAGCCGACCTAGCCCCTGGAGCCGAAGGGAGGAATTTCACGCTTACTCAGGGGACCACCTACTTGTTAAAGGAATGAGTTACCAAAATGGGACAAAGGTGCTGTGGGGGTGAAACTCAACCCCTGGCATTCTGAATGCTGCTAAATCCCCTTGGAGCCCTCTTTATGGGGCTCTTATTTCTCTCTCTCTCCTCCCCAAATGGTTGGCCTTGCACCTGGCACCGTCTGTAGGAGCTGCTCTCCCCTGGGACGCTGTGGCAGTGAGAAGCGGCAAGTTCTTGCCCTAGAACTTTATCGTGGATTCTCTAGTGTGGGCCTGTGTCTCCTTCCTGTGCTTCTCTCCGGCTTCCTGGCTTCTGAGCTACCGCCGGCAGGAGCTGGTTATCTCTGCAGGGCCTGCAGATCTGGTTGGGCCCCCACCAGAGGCTCCCCGGGCCTGGTGTTAGCACAGTGTCACAGGAGAGGAAGACTGGCTCTCCTGGGGACTGGGCCTGGGGGCAGGTTGGGGGTGGGGGGGAGGAGCTCTGATGAAGTCACTGATGGAACCAAGGTTCAAATAAATCTATTTTACTTTTCTCTCCACGGTTGCGCTGCCTCCCTCTGGAGCCTCCCTGGCTTTGTGGTTCCCTGGCCCACTGCTAGAGGAGACTAAATTCACTGGGGATTTATGTCTCCCCTTACTTTCAAACTCTAGTTCTGGGCTATTTTGCAAACCAGGGAGGCTGCTCTCAGAGGGTGAAATCTAGAGAGAGGAGGTTTGCTTATGGCTTTTTTCGAGTAACTCTATTTTTTTTTTTCTTTTTTACTGTGGAGAACATTGAAGCCCTTACAGTACATGTGATGTTCACGGCGTGAAGTGTGTCAGATGAATAAATAAACAAGCTAGCTGCACACCCTGGGGTCTGTGTTTGAACCCCAGCCTCAGCATTTCATAGTTGTAAAGACCTTTGGGCCTTTGTTTCCAGGCCTCGATTGTCTTACCTCTAAAATGGGTATCGTATCAATACCTATCTCATAGTACCCAAAGAAAATGTAAGTAGAAGGGCCCGGCACATACGTAAGCCACCAGTGAGTGTTATTTGTATCATGGAGGTGTGAGGACTAACTGAAATAATGCATGTAATTAGCATGAGGTCTGCCACAACTTTGAACTTCCTTTAAAGTTGGCTTTTCAGTTATTATCATTCCCAGATAGACAATGAAAGGTGGGGTTCTGCGGGGGTGCTCCTGCCTTCTTTGAAGGTGGATTTTCTTAATCCTCCCTCCCTCCCCCCCACCCCACCCTGCTCCAGTGGCTAGAGGAGGTGATGCTCTTGAGGATACCCCCCCCCCCCCCGGGAGGGAAATAGTTAACATACCTGTCTGGTGGGAAAGGAAGGTAGCCAAACCCTTTCCCTTCCCCAGGGGTTACTGCTAAGCCTACAGTTGGGCTTGCTCACTCATCCACACCAAAGGATCTCATTCCTCTTGGGCCCTGGGGTTTCCAGGGAACAATTGCCTTGAACAATAGCCAGAAAACGAGTTCCACCAGTCTGGGCTCTTGCAACCCAATACATCTGTCTGGCGGGGGGCACAGGGCCCTGAAAATGAGCTCTGCTGTGATTCTGGGGCAGAACTGGAAAAGTAAGCAGGTAAGGCCTGGACGCAGCCTTGGTGGTTGTGTAGCACGCGCTCAGCGCCCCGGAGAGAGGCAGAGAGCCGGGGCCTGGATGGCTCCTGAGGATGCCAAGTGGACTAGGCTTTGGGGTTTGGGGGTAGCGGGTTAGGTGCTGCTGTTATGAAGACTGCTTCTGAGAACCTTTGAGAATCACAGTTGCCACAGTTCAGGCACTTCCTTTCAGCTAACTTGCTGTGGTTTATCAGCGAGCGGAGAACGAGTATGCTCGATGTTTATTTATTTTTTTTTTACAACATTGGTCAGCATGTTTCCCTTGACAACACTATCTCACAGGGAGTCCATCTGAAGATTGTAGAGACCGCCTGGACCCTTCAGTCTCCCCTTTGTTGGGAGTCTTTTGCTGAAACACAGGATTCCTCACGCATGGGTGTGTAAACCCTAGTGGAAAAATCTGTTTAATCATCCCTTTAACCTTGGGATTCCGTTTTGCTTTTTTGCTTCATGGGAGATGAAGTTATAAATATGAAATCACACGAGTTCAGGGCCATTACAAATTCCTGCTGCATTCTGGATACTCCCTGGAAGAGCTTGATATTAAAAATGTGTCCAGATGAGGAGAATTTTCGGGGACGGGGTGCACGGGGGAAGGCAGGATTCTCTCCTTGGTTCTGTGGAATGCGCACTCCCCACAACAAGGGAGAAAACAGGGAGTGTGAGGAGCTGAAATAATTTATGATGCTTTCACCTGTGTTCTTCATAGCAGAGAGCTTGTGTTTGTTTGGCTGTTAAATTTGTGCTTCAAGCTTTCTGCGTGACATCTGAGTTCCTGACACCGTGATGTCAGCATGTCTTGAAAGACTGAAACAGGATCCTCCTGGCTTTATGGGTCTGTCCATGTTTGAGTGGATTTTCTGGTCACTTTTGGAGAATCTTTTCTCTTCACATGTTTCAAGAGGTAGTAGACAGGGGCCCCTGGGTGGCTCAGTGGGTTAAGCATCTACCTTCAGTTCAGGTCATGGTCCTAGGTTCGAGCCCTGCTTTGGGCTCCCTGCTCAGCGGGGAGCCTGCTTCTCTCTACCGTTCCCCCTGCTAGGCCTTTTTCTCTCTCACTCTATTGGTCAAATAAATAAATCTTTAAAAAAAAAAAAAAAAGAGCTTAGTAGACAAAGAGTTGAGGCCATGGTTTTGGTCAAAATGAGGTCTCTTCTTTTTTTTTTTTTTTTAATAAACATATATTTTTATCCCCAGGGGTACAGGTCTGTGAATCGCCAGGTTTACACACTTCACAGCACTCACCACAGCACATACCCTCCCCAATGTCCATAACCCCACTCTCCTCTCCCAACCCCTGTTTCCCAGCAACCCTTAGTTGAGGCTTGTCTCCCTCAATGGCTTGTCTTCCTCCCAATTCCATCTTGTTTCATTTATTCTTCTCCTACCCCCTAACCCCCCATGTTGCATCTCCACTTCCTCATATCAGGGAGATCATATGATAGTTGTCTTTCTCCGATTGACTTACCTCGCTAAGCATGATACCCTCAAGTTCCATCCACATCGTCGCAAATGGCAAGACTAAATGAGGTCTCTTCTTGATGCACGTGGCAACTGTCCGCTGGTGGAGGTCCTCTGGTGATAAAACTGGTTAGCAGACATTTCCAAGCCGATCTATATTTGCTCAATTTTGGATGAACTAGAAGGTTGCATGGAGTCTGGTTTGAATCCCACCCTTCTGATGACCTCTGGGCCCTAAGCCTGTGTGTCATCCAAGGGAAGAATGGGAGTGGAATAATACATGTAACGTGCCTAGTACGGTACCTGGCTTTTGGTAAACCCTTTCAGTGGTGGCTATAAATAAGAGGTAAGATTGCATTCTGTTCCTTTGTGGAGAAATAGTGTGGTCTAATGCCAACTCTATATTGTGACTTGTATTATTATCTTTATCGGAGGGTCTGCACACTCAAATCGCAGGGCCAGCCAGGTGCGTGAAGAGGAGCAGGTGGGGATTGTGTCGAATGGGAAAGGCTGTCTCTGTCTCTGTCTCTACTCGGGGTTAGCTAATCATCTCCTATGTATAAGATACGGGCACCCATTCCAAGTATTTAAAAGACTGTGTGTGCCTTAAAAATATTTTGAGGGGTGAAATTAGCAAAGAAGGAACCCAAAGACTGAACGTCCAGTTACCCATTGGGCAGTTTTTACTGAATGGGAGGAGATGCTCTGAGCCTGGTGGGGACCTTCCATGTGCCCATTTGCCTCTGGGCAACTTTTCTTTGAGCTTAAACTCCTAGGATGTCAGGTAGAAAGCAATCTCTGGGATGGCTGCTTTCAGTTCTCTCATTCTACGGAAGTCTGGGGTCTAGAGAGAAAAGGAGGTGTCTAAACTCTAACGGGAAGTAGTAGTTCTGGGGTGGGCTGGCGTCGGGGCCTTGTTCTCCTGGCCCCTTGCTGTTGCCATTTCCATGCCTCCAGGGAGATGTTGGCACAGCAGAGATTGTTGGTGGGCCTGGGATCTGGCACTCTGCAGACTCTCGCTGTTACCTGGGCTGACACCTGGCTGGTGGCTTGGGGAGGTATCAAAGTCTGTAGAAATGTCTGAAACCCTCACCATTTCTACTTGGTGCAGTTTCTCATTGCTCATCTCCCTGTGTTACATTTTTATTTGTGCCTTGGCTCTGTGTTTGTCTGTCACATGCCCTGGCCTCGCTGTCTGGGTTAGGGACAACTGGGAGTCCTCACTGCTTTCACACGGCCTGGTGCCATGCCTGACCCATAGAGGGCGCTGACTCACTGGGTAAGATGGACATGTGACTCCAAGGTCCCTGGCTTAGGATCCAAAAGTAGTGAGTTTAAGAGTCTTGAAGAACAAGGACAAGTGTTTGATGAGTTCCTTCCACCCACCCACTGGGGGTTGTTTTCTTTCTTTCTTTCTTTTTTTAAAAAAGATTTTATTTATTTATTTAACACAGAGAGAGAGAGAGAGAGAAAGAGAGAGAGAACAAGTACGTAGAGAAGCGGGCAGAGAGAGAGGGGGGAGCAGGCTCCCCGCCAAGCAGAGAGCCCGATGCGGGGCTCAGTCGCAGGACCTTGAGACGATGACCTGAACTGAAGACGGAGGCTAACCCACTGAGCCGCCCAGGAGCCCCTGAAGGTTGTTTTCCTGTATGATCACTTGTCATACCTTTTGTGTCATTGTGTGACTGCCAATGTGGGGAACATTTCATTGAGTAGAGTAAAAGGGGTGTGCCTGATCTGGCTGCCATGCTCTGTGTTTGTACTGATGGTTCAGAGCAATCAATGGAAGGATCTTCTTGCCATTTCTCTAGCTGTCTCTGTTAAATAATTTATAGGGCATAAACATGATATGCTGTATTGAAACTTAAAAAAAAAAAAAAAAAAGCGGGGGGGGGATCAGCCAAGCTCTGTATCCCATGTTCCTCTGAATTTCCTATAATACAGCCGGCGAGGCAGGAGGAGGGCCTGGGATTCTGCTCTGCTCTGCTCATCTTCCCACAATATTGGACACAGTGTTTCCCCTGAGATTTGGGGGAGCCCTTTTGGAGTAAATTTGGAAGTCTTGCAATGTAGAGCAAAGGTGAACTGGAGTGGAGAAAACTAGTAGAGAGAGGAGGTATGTTCTCTTGGGTTCATTTATTTTTTTATTTTTTAAAAAGATTTTATTTATTTATTTATTTATTTGACACAGAGAAATCACAAGTAGGCAGAGAGGCAGTCAGAAGGAGAGGGGGAAGCAGTCTGAGCTGAAGGCAGAGGCTTAACCCACTGAGTCACCCAGGTGCCCCTCTCCTGGGTTCATTTGTTCTTCTGGTCATTCATCTAAAAATCCTTCATTCATTCACAAAACAAAATCTGCCATAATAGTTTTCTAAACGTCTAAGGAGTGCTTTTGTATCCAAAAGGAACGTCCTAGACTTCATTAGGTTTTACCGTTCGATTTACTAAAGCTTTGATTTTTAAACCTAGGTTTTCTTATAATCTCCTCTATAAATCAAGAGGTTTTGTATAAATTAAGATGATTCCCACTTGTTATTTGATTAGTACTTTGCTAATTTAGATTGGACAAATTGAGTTTTGACAATTAGTACTGTTTGGAAACTTGGATAATTAGGTTTCCTTAAATATTTTAGACTGCGTTCATAAGTTTAACATGCCTGGTTTCCTCAAGTTCTTTAAACATCTGACAGGGTAGACTCAACCAGCCTAACAAGCAAAATCTCCTAAGTCCTAACTCTTGCAAACCAAATAAAGTTAAAATGTCATAAATTACGTTTTCTCAAACTCTGTAATTCTTTTTTACAGGCTGACTGCAGTCCTTAAACCTTTCATCTTAAAAATCCCAAATCGGAAAGGAGGACTCATTTAAAACTGAAATCAGAGGACTGTTTTTATTTACCTTCTCTAATATGCCCCATATTCTTTTAAGTATTATAAATATACAGAGATTATCCAGTGATCACAAAGATTTCATCCTGTACTTTATTCATATTCTGATTTACTCCCTCAGCTCCCCTCTTTTTAAACCTTCCCAAGGATTTAAAGTCATTTACTCCCAAGAAAGTGCAATACAGGGGCGCCTGGGTGGCTCAGTGGGTAAAACCTCTGCCTTTGGCCTCAAGTCATGATCTCAGGGTTCTGGACTGGAGCCCCACGTCCAACTTTCTGCTCAGCAGGGATCCTGTTTCCTCCTCTCTCTCTGCCTGCCTCTCTGCCTGTCAGTCAGATAAATGTAATCTCTGTCTGTCAAATAAATAAGTAAATAAAATCTTTAAAAAAAAAAGAAAGAAAGAAAGAAAGAAAGGGCAATACGTTTGTCATCTCCAGTGGGCTCTGAACCATCGTACGGGATCAAGAGCAAGAGGCAGGGATGGTCACCTCGTACTCCAGAACGATTGTTCCAGAGCCAGAGCTGAATACACTGTAGCTCTCTCTGCTGTGTTCCCTGTATCCCTTGAGCTGGAATCTCATTTACCATGTAGCAAACACAGATCTTTTGTGTTCCTTTCACATTTCCGTTGTATTCCGCTTCTGTAACCCCTTTCTTTCGACATTGCTCACCCAGACTTGGGTCAGTGGACTTTGGTACCCTGGGTGCAGGTTGTACCTAATTGCCTTTGCCACTTGATTGGATGCAGCTAATGTTCTTCCTGTCTGGATGGCTTCTGCATGCTTTCTACATTTTTTCCTGTCTGACTCTTCAGCCACATGTCTGGAGTCATTTTAAAAACAAATGGCACTTCCCCATTCGGTCACATGAGCATACCAAGAGACAGAACCCAAAGCAAACTAGTTTTGAGCAAAAGAAAGAAATTTATTAATTCTCACTTCGAGCTTCCCAGCGATTGCTTCTGTCTTCCCAGGGCCTCAGGTATGGCTGGATAAGGGCGCTCCTGTGACATCCTTCCTCTCCGCTCTGCTTCCCTCTGTGCTACTCGCTGCCTTCTCGGGCAGGTGAGGACGAAGTGCTCCCTGGAGGTTCAGGCTCTGTTTGCATCTCTTCCAGAGCCCTGCTCCGTTCTTCTCGGCGTCTTCTGTGTGGTCATGCAGGTTTGGGGAGTGCTGTCTTAGGCCAAGTTAAAGAGATCATTTCAGCACTTGACATCTGTTCAGAAGTTTATGGATGCCGTAAAAATCTAAGAGAGGCACCGAAGAGCCAGTGTCTAGCCCACGTTCCCTTGTTGGGGCAGCATTGTTATCCCAGGCATCTCCTCCAACGACTTCACCTTCCAGTCCCATCCTGGAACGCACTGCCTCTGATCTTGGTGCCTCGAGATCACTGACACCCTGAATCTGGGGGAAAGGCCAAGTTTGAAGTAACCCAATTTTTACATCCAGACAGACTTGCCAGTATCCCAAAAGATCCAGAAGGGAGGGGGACATGGCTGGTTCTCCATAGACAGGGTTTCTGGCACCAAGACCGCTCTTGCTCAGCCCGGGCTGCCCTCGGTGTCCCTGTGCCTTCATCCTCATCCCTGGGGTCCCCACACCCACCTTCCCTGGCAGCAGTCACTTGTTTCTTCCTGTCTGGGCCGGCTCAGTCAGGGTAGCTCTGAGATGCTCCGGGCACCAATGTGGGAAGCAGCTTGTGTCCAATAAGGGCCCCATGCCCCACTGGCATAACAGCTTGGTGTTGAAAGGCCATACGGGAGGAGGGAGTACAATTTCAAAGCGAAAACTCCGGGCCTTGGATTCATGGGCATCTGTTACTAACTTCCCGCCTTCTCCCTGCCAGCCACACTCCTCCCTTCAATCCTCTTTCTTCTTCACTGGATTATAGGAAATTGCAGATATATTAAACTGCTAACCTCAGCGAGCAGATGCAATTAAAGACTCCTGTGGCTATTTATTTATTTATTTATTTATTTATCATCGTGAGAGCCGATTTGGGCCCTTCTTCATCTGTTAGGTCCTGCTCCCTCCAGCAGAGCCACATGGTTGCCAGCCTCGGGCTGTCATCCACGGGTCCCCCATAAAGAAACTGAGGCTTTGGTGTTATGACTTGTCAAAGAATGAGCTGGGGGGAGGAGGCTGAGTTCAGAGTCCACAGCTGGTGGCAACTTGCTGTCGCAGCTTGCCCTGTCTGTCCGCTCTGTGGAGTTCAGCCCCGAAGGGTTGGATAAGTATGAGCTGTGCGTCTGCAGGTTGAGGGGACGTGGCTCACCAAGCGGCGAGGTTGGCGCCTGCCGCTGGAGGTGGGAGTGTGGACACGGGCCCGTGGGTAAGACCTTCTAAGCCTCTGCCTCACCTGAGACCATGAGCCGTGTCCTGCCGTTCTGGTGTGTGCTGAAAGCTGATACAGCAGAAAGCCGTTTGGCATCACAGTAAAGTAGGTGGTTCTGGAGTCAGAAGGGCTGGATCCAGGTCCTGGTCCATCTTTTGCTGGCTGTCTGGTCTAATGTAACCTTGCCTGCCTTTCTTTCTTTTTTCTTTTAAAGATTTTATTTTGGGGCACCCAGGTGGCTCCGTCATTAAGTATCTGCCTTCAGGTCAGGTCATGATCCCAGGATCCTGGGATCAAGCCCTGCATCGGGCTCCCTGCTTGGTGGGAATCCTCTCCCTCTCCCACTTCCCCTCGTTGCGTTCCTGCTCTCCCTGTGTCTCTGTCAAATAAGTAAATAAATAAAATCTTAAAAAAAAAATATCTTATTTTCGAGAGAGAGCATGCACATGAGTGAGGTGGGGTGGGGAGCAGAGGAGAGGGGGAAATAGTCTCAAGCTGACTCTGTTCTGAGTGCGGAGCCCGACCCCGAGCTCGATCACATGACCCCAAGACTGCAGCCTGAGTTCACACAAGAGTCAGGTGCCCAACCCACTGAGCCACCCAGGCACCCCACCTTGCTTACCTTTCTAAGCCTCGGTGCCTCTACCTGCACCATAGGAGAACAAAAGTACTTACTTTTCCACTTGATCAAGTAGATCAGGTTACATTTGTACTGGAAGCTTCCTTTGTAGTTTACTTGACTTCTCACTCCCACGAGTTTAAATCCACGAGTATTTCCTGAGCACCTGCTCTGTACCCACCACCCTGCAACCAAACAGGAGAGAAGGCGGCAGGCTTGGTTGGGGTGTGGGAGGTGGGCATTGTAGGTACGGGGATGAGGGGAGTCCCAGTCCTATGTCTGGGAAGAGGGACAACAAATGTAGAGTCTTGACCACAAGAACCCTGTTGGCATAGAAGGGATAAGAGTCTGTGGGATGAGAACCAGGAGGGATGAAGAGGCGGGCACGAGGCAGGGCTGGAGAGGGAGGCTGGATCTGAGGCTTGTGGTCACTTCAGGTTTGGGCTCTAAGTGCCTAAGAAGCCCATGGAGGGTATTACGCCTCAGACCCATAGGGTATGATTCATGTTTCAGAAGGATGGTCCTGGCTGCTGTGAGGAGAACAAATTGTTAGGGACAAGTGGGGCATGGGGCTCAGTGGCGTCTTGGCGGTCGCCCAGACAGAGCTGAGACCAGCTGGAAGTGTGGAGCCCCAGAAGAGGTGGAGGGTTGGGCACGTGGGGATATGTTTGGCAGGTAGACGTGGTAAGACCAGCAGATGGGTTAAAAGTCTTGGTGGCAGTGGGAGATAATGAGGAGAAAGAAGAACCATTGCTTGGAGACTGGACTTGAGCGGTTGGGGGTGGCCTTGGTGGATTTGTGGTTTGGGAAATAGACTCTGTTTTAGATGCATCCTGGGATGCTATTAGAGTTAGAAGTGCTAATAGAATTGACAGGTTTCTGCTGACTTCTGAGGCTTTTCTTCCCCTGGGATTTGACTCCAGGAGTGGAGTCCAGAACCTTTGTAGAGCACCCCATGTTTGCCCTCTGACCCCGCCCCCCCCCCAGGAGAGCGCTGCTCTCTGCCTCCAGCAATAGTCCCCAAGCCCACTGCTTATCCTCTGCCGCTAGGTCTGGGAAGTAGCCGTTCGCTTCTGCAGAGTTCCCAGGATGGACTTGAGGACGGGGTAGGAGGCAGGGAGCGTCTCCAGCCACCTCTGTCCAGCCACCCTCCATGTGCGGGAAGGTCCATCTCTGCCACTTCGCCCAGCTCCCAGTCCAGAACAGCAAGGATAGATGGTGTCCTGGAGATGAGTCTTGTTAGAGGCAAGAAGAGCTTCATCTGGGGCTTTATGCTGTAGGCACCTTCGGGGCTGGTATGCACTTGTCTGTGTTGTTGGCCTGAGCTGACCCAGCGTGAGGTTTTGGTGCTCAGAATGTGTTTGTCTCAGCAGCTGGGATGACAGCAGCTCCGTCAGCAGTGGGATCAGTGACACCATAGACAACCTCAGCACCGATGACATCAACACCAGCTCCTCCATCAGTTCCTACGCCAACACACCTGCCTCCTCTAGAAAAAACCTGGATGTGCAGGTAAGCGATGGTCTCCTCCAGTGGCCCCTGCCAGCAGGGCGCCTTGGGCTTGAGGACCAGGTGGGCCATCTAGGGTGAGCAGGATCCCCAGGTCCATGAGATGAGGCCTGATCACATGCTCGCTGCCTGTGCTCGCCCCTCACTAGCCCTGGCCTCCACCTGCAGAGAAAGGAGGTCAGGCAATGGGGAACTAGAAACAGGAATGGGGAAGCCTCACTGTTGTCTGTGAAGGTCTTGGTAAAACCATATTTCCTTCCTGGGCTTTCATTTCAGAATCTGCTTTTTGTTGGTTTTTTGTTTTATTTATTTATTTATTTATTTATTTATCTTTAAAGAGGATGCTGGACTCATTTGGTCCTTCTTAGTCTGGAGCGTGTGGCCCCTTCTAGCCACAGTGAGCTGCCGCTGTCCAGGGTACATGCTGATCTCTGCAGAGTGATGGGGTGGGACCAAACATTGACAGTCTCGGGCTGGAAGACCAGTATGTCCTGACCAGAGGTTGGGAACTATTGGTCTGAAGGTCACATCCTCATGGTGATATTTGTCCATTGGCTTATGGCATCACTTTTCTTTTAAACCAGGTCTCATGTCAAATTTTATTCATTTTTAAATATTTTATTTATTTATTTAATAGAGCATACAAGCAGGGGGATCAGCAGGGAGAGGGAGAAGCAGGCTCCCTCCAAGCAGGGAGCCGGAATAGGGGCTCGATCCCAGGGCCCTGGGATCATGACCTGAGCCAAAGGCAGACACTTAACCGACTAAGCCAACCTGGCACCCCTGATTCCATGTCAAATTTTTTAAAATTGTATTATTTCACATGAAAATGAGATTCTGGTTTTTTTCAAAGATCAGAATGCTTTGCCTTCTTGAGCCTAGATTCTCCACATGGCAACCATCAACAGGTGTCCAAGTGTCTGCCGCTTTCAGACAGGGAGCCCTTGTCCCAGCGTGTCCCAGCTGCTCCTGGCCAGCTGCGCCCTTCAGTATACCTGCCAGACCCCAAGGTGGTGGAGTTTTCCGCCCCTACTTTAAAACTCCCAGACTGGATGTCTCTGAGACTGTGTGTCTCCCGATACCGTGCTCCCTTCTGTTTGCTCCAAAGTGGATTCACGTGGTTGCTTTCACTCAGCCTCACGGCGCTCCTTTGTGGGCAGAGGGATTGGTTCTAGCAAACCCATTTTACTAGCAGAAAAGTGAGGTGCCACCCTCCTAGCCAGTCCCCAAGGTGGGACTGACCGGCGCAAGGACCGGTCAGCTGTGGTGGCACTGGCTTCTTTGGTCTGGGATCTTTTTCATGATGGGTCCCTCCCACCGGTGGGGGCCGCTGGCTGCGGTGAAGCCACACGAGGGTCTGCTTGGGACACAGTCTCCCAGAGAGGCCTGGGCGAGGGCAGAACTGACACTGCTCTCTTCTTTCACTCCCATCCACACCAGCCTCCTTTCTCTCTTGTTTCTCTGCAAGACAGGAGCTTCTTTGGAAATTTCTATGCGTTCAGAGGTTTTTTGTTTTTGTTTTTGGTTGTTTTTTTTCTTAGAGGACTGGGCTAAATAAAGAACATGTCATTTCTTGTGTCCCATAGAAATGTGGACGTTGACTCCTTGAGGAAATATGTTGGGTGTCACCTCTGGGATTGCCTGTGACTTCTTGAATTTGCACTTTCTCCGGGATTTCTAGTTATTTTTGAGTGAGAGTTGAATGGCGGTGGTGGTGGTGGTGGTGGTGAAGGAAAAACACTACCCAAATTACGGAGGCAGGAGATGTTGGGGCTGAAGATAACAGTCCACATCTTGATCTGAGTGGTAGTTATGAAAGTAGGTTAATTTTATAAAGCCTGTTCAGGCTCTATACTTAACTTTGTGCATGGAGTATGTGAATGCTATACCTCATTTTAAAAGGGTGATTTAAAAGAAAAAAACATACATAAGCCACTCTGCTTGAGAGCGATCACTGTTTGATCAGTGATTAGACACAAGTTAGAAACACAGCCAGCCTGTGTCCCTGCCACTTACCCCTGCCAACTTTTTTTGCTTTCCTCATGGACACTAATTTCTTTTTTTTCCTGAGAGTATTTTTTTTTTAATATTTTATTTATTTATTTGACAGAGATTACAAGTAGGCAGAGAGAGAGAGAGGAAGGGAAACAGGCTTCCCGCTGAGTAGAGAGCCCGATGCGGGGCTCAATCCCCGGACCCTGAGATCATGACCTGAGCCAAAGGCAGAGGCTTTAACCCACTGAGCCACCCAGGCGCCCCTCCTGAGAGTCTTTTTAATTTCAGGGTAACAATAATAAGCTTTTAGACTCTCCTTAGATCCTGAGGTGGAGAACCCAGAGAGGAGAGAGACGGACAGGCAGATAGAGAAGGTTGTGGAGAGGGTCCGGGAGAGAGGGAGAGATGAATAAATCAATAGGTTTCTCTTTTGTTTACTTGCAAGGTAGGAACAGTCTTGCTTTTAGATGTCAGTTAAGCCAACAAAACACTATGAGAAGAATCTCTTGTCTTTGTTTCCCTGCCACGAAGGGAAGGTAGGACGGGCATCTGTTTTCCGCACTGATACAGAGTAAACATCAGGCATTTACAAATGATTTCCTATCTGATAGACTCAGATTTGGTTAAGGGCAGCGCCCCCTCCTCTCTGACCAGCTCTTTGCTTTCATCTAGAAAATGTCACATCAGAAAAGGTTCAAGAATGGCACAAACATGTCTTTTGAGCTGGTGCAGAAGGTTGATTTCAAGGGATGGAAGGAGTTTAATATTCATTGGGTTGGTTTGTTTTTTGCTTTTGCTTTTTTTGTTTTTTGTTGTTGTTATTGTTGTTTGCTATAACACTACCTGAGTTTAAAATATTGAGATAAAAACTAAGCCAGTAGTTCGTGGAATAAAATAAAAGCGGACTTGCACCAATAGCTACTGAGATTCCCAGGGAGGTGGTTTCTCTGGCATCCCTTTGTTCCTGTGAGGGAGTATCTCCAAATATTTGAATCAGCGTAAATTGCAGCCTCGTCCCCTCCTCCCCTCATCCCACTCTGAGGAAAGCTAAGGGCCATTACTCCTCTCAGAGCAGCACCAGGCAACGGGAAGATGTGTGCTGCCATCATTCCCCAGGGCTCGCTCAGGTTTCTGTCACAGACTGGTTTCCCCCGATCAAACGGGGAGTGCGCAGTGTCCCAGGCAAGGCGGGGAGAGACAGAAGAAGCAGCCGGCAGACAGGCCGGGAAAGTAGGCTGAGGACAGGTTGCCTGGCCAGGTTTGCACATCGGAAGAGCTTCTGAGGAAAAGTGAAAAGGAAACCCATCCAAGGAACAGGGAAGTCGTGGTCCAGAAGCCTGAGCGGAGCAGATCACAGAGAAGCTGTCCTTGGGAGACAAGAGCCCCCTTCGTCTGTGAGTGACTGTCCTTCTGGAGGATGCTGAGAGGCACCGAGGGTGCCTTCGATGGGACGCACATGCCCAGGTGTCCGGCCCCAGGTTTCTGATCATGGCTCCCCGGCGGGGCAGAGAATCTTCTAGCTTGAGGTCTGATAGCCTTTCAGTGGACTTCTGCCATGAGGACTGGTGAGTCTGGGCAGCCAAACCAGGTTGTGGGGTCAGGGAGAAGGGGGTGAGCTGCTGGTCCTATGGTATCCTCAGAGAAGCTGATCAGCCTCTTCAAGCCTCTGCCTCCTGGTCTGTAAAGTCACAGCAGTGAGACTTGTCTCAAAGGAGGAGTGTGGTAGTGACATGGAACTACTTCATCTGAACATGCTCTCGTGGTGTCTCATTCTTAGTAGGTACTCAGTTTCTTTTTGTCTTTTTCCTTCTTTCCTTCCTTCCTCTAGATTACCTGTCCCTCTGCCTCCCTCCCTCCATTCATGACAGTAACGGAAGTTTGGCTGTGTTCTTAATATATCTTGCAATTCATTTTATATTTTGCAGCATCTTATTTTTAGGACAGTGTGTTGGTGGCAGAGGACTTGTGACAAACACCTCTCTCTCCCACGTGATCATTTGTCCATTCATGTCCTTGGTCATTCAGTATTTCCCCTCAGTCTATGCAAGGTTCCATTCCAGGTGCCAAGATACAAAGAGGCATGTATCAAAATGCCTTTAATTTTCACTGCCTGTGAAGTTTTTAGTATACAAGGGGAGGAAGATAATTCCATGTGAGTTTAATTTTTGCTACTCGAGGAAACAAAATTCTGAGTTCTGTGGCAGGGATTCCTGTCCTGTGTGAGGCTTTGAGTGAGCCTGGAGCTCTTGGCTGTTCTCTGGCCATTGGTCTGGATGTAGGGGTAGGGTTTGGCTGGGGGCAGCCCACCTGCTAGGGGCTGCTGCTTGTGACTGTTGGCAAGTCACTGTCCTTCCCCCCCCCCCTACTTTGCTAGTCTGTCACATATGGATAATAGGACAAGCTCAGAGGGTTAGATGAGCTAATAATATATGCGGAAGGACACAGGGCCGACCTGGAAGTGGCTGTGGTACTACCACTTCTGATGCTGGTAATTACTTCTGTGATGACTCTAGTCGAAACTTGAGCCAGTTCAGCGTCCTGACCTGCAGGGGATGTGGGCAGGAAGAGGGCAGTGTCCTGGCTTCTAGAGGCTTGTGGCCCAAGGAAAGACGAGTGCCTTGTTCACCCTCATGCAGAACAAAAATGGAATAAAGGCAAGCAGATACTGGGGGTTTTCGGAGGTGGAAGAGTTGGTAACAAAAGACTGAGTCCCTCCACATTTGGTGACAACTCTGTGCCCTCTAAGACTCCTGTCTCTTGCATCTCCATTTTATACACAGGTCATGACCTTAGAGGAGGTAACCTACTCCCTCCAGAGGAGGGAGCACCCAGTACATGAAGTCCGACTCCAAGCCCATGTTCTCCCCCACACGTCAGGCCACGTGGCCCACCTTGGTTCCACCCTCTCCCTCTGCAGATCAGCCTCCCTTCTGTGGGCCCTCAGTGGCCAACCTCCAAAATTGCAGGCCTTCTCCCCACCTGAGTTTGGTTGTTTCCCTACCTACCCTTTGGGATGTCAAATGAGCAAGTGGACTTCCAGGTAGGGACAATAGGAAAATCTTTCCAAAATTAGGAGCCGTTGGAAAGGAAAACAACTGACGAAGGCATGGAGAGCCAAGGGAAGGACACAGCTCTTTGTACCTCCCCAAGCAGCTGTCTTGCTGCCCTTCACTTGTCAGCTCTGCGAACAGAGAGGCTAGGAATTTTTCATCATTTTTTTTTTTAAAGATTTTATTTATTCATTTGAGAAAGAGAGTGAGCAAGAGAGCACACGCTGAGGGGGGAGAGGGAGAAGCAGACTCTATACTGAGCAGGAATCCCCATGCCAGGCTTGATCCCAAGACTCCAGGATCATGACCTGAGCCAAAGACGGATGCCCAGCCGACTGAACCACCCAGGTGCCCCACTTTCTCATATTTTGATCCCTAGTGATGCTACTTCATGATCTGGCACATAAACCAGGATGGTTTTGTTAAGGAATTGAGAACTTAAAACCAGTAGAGTATCCCAGGCCTGCTATGCAGAGTAGTGCTGGGAAGGCTACTGTGCTGGGCCTAGTTGGGGCTGTGATGGTTGGATGTTCTTTCTAGAGGGAAGATCGAAGTCATAGTCCTGGGCCAAGGCCATGTGCCTTCTCTCTGTCACTGGGTAAATCAGAGGTCTTGAGGTCACACCTAGAGGCTAGGCTGGAGCTGCTCCGGGTCTGGGGTTGGGGCACAGCCAGCCAGTATGGAAGGGGAATCTACTCGGTGTAGGTATTGTGTGAGGTGTTGTGTGAGACGTGTGGAACTGTCTCTTGTCCTTGGACTTATTCTCCAGGAAGGCAGTGTGGCATAGTGGTTAAAATCTGGCCTCTGATTTTAGGACTTCCTAGAATCCTTGAATAGCCACTTCCTCACTTGGAAGTCAGTCTTGGGCAGTTTTCTTTTCTACTCTGTGCCTCGGTTTTCATAGGTTAAGTTGTAATATGAACTGTAATTTCCTCATGGATTTTTGTTGAGGATTCAATTAAATGATTCATGAGAAGCACCTTGGCCCAGTGCCTAGCACATAGTAAGTGCTTAATAACTGTTAATTGTCACTGCTACTACTCTTAGCATCACTATAATCTGATTAGGGAAAATAAGGAATAGGAATGTGTAAAGAATAACTAATAATAACTAATACCCAGATGGTAGTTAAGTGCTAAGTTTTCAGTATTTCCTGGAGTGTATTGGAATGTGTCAGAATGTACTTGAACATAAGCTCCAGGAAGTTAATGACTTGTACCTGTTCTTATTCATTTACTACAATGGGGTCCCGGGCCCCATAAGTTTGTCTGGTGTATGGTGGCACCCAGGAAATATTCATGGATTGAGTGCTTCTAAAGGTACTCTCTTCCCTGTCTCAGGACCTTTGCATGTGCTGTTCCCCCCTGCCTGGCATGCTCTTCCCTAAACTCTTCTCAGTAAGTTCCTTCTCACTCTTCAGGGCACTTTTCAAACAGGCCTGACCAGTGTCCCCCATCTTCCTCCTCATCAACTGAATTACATCAGTGTACTTCTATTTCTTACTCCTTGTCTTTTTTCTTGTAAAATTTCATAATTCATCTTTACTCATTTATTTGTGTTTACTTAGCCAACCTCTGCCTCTTTCCCTGGACTGTAGGCTCCAGAATGGATGGGACTTAATCTGATACTTGGATCCTCAGGCTTTCCATGGCGCCTTGCAGATGGCAGGCTTGGAGGAACTCTGGTTGAAGGAATCGACTGAAAGTGTTCAGAGGAAGGAACATGGGCTGGAGTAGCTGGGACAGGGAGTGGGTCACTTACGCCTCAGCTCATCTGTAAAGCTGCGATGAAGGCAAAGCTACGTCTTCTCAGGACGCTCTTTAACCAGAGAGTGGTTGGGATCGGAGACCATTTTGTTGAAGGCTGCTGTACCTTGAAAAGCACTAGTTCGTTGGTTCCCTCCTTTACTCAACAAGCCTTGATGCGGCTCCCGCTGTGTTCAGAGGCAGGAACACCCTGTCTCGGTCCCTTACCACAGCTGAGCGGGGAGCTGCCCACAGCCAGGGCGTGAGTTTTGTCTCCCTCCTCCTTCTGGGGCCTAGTACCCGGAGGGAGCTCAGTATATGTTTGAGGCACGACCAAACCAGGAAAGGCACCGTCGGGTGGCTGTGATGGAGAACTGGAATTTAGGAAGGATGCAGGGTTGAGGGGGGAGAGAGAGGCTGTGGTGATGACTGAGAAGGGACTTAAATGGGGCTTGTCTGTGTTCAGGTTTGTCCCATACCCTGGTATACCCACAGAGGGTATTACTGTATTACTCTAGGGTGAAAGGCATTAGTTAGGGCAGATTCTTGCCGGGTGATCATTGTGATTTCCTGCCTTAATGGCGTTGCCTACTGTTGGTAGTCAGGTATAGCAAACACAGGCCTTGTCACTCGGTGTGGCCAGCCTAGAGTGTTGCTAACAGCCACCGGCATTCACGGCGCGATTTCGCCCTCCTGTCATCCCCTCGGACTGGCCCCGGCCCCCTAGGGAGGCTCCCAAAGCATTCTGGTTAGCTTTGTGCCTTTTCACTGGGGTGAATCATTAACATCACACTTCTGTCCCCTCCTGGGTTCCATGGCCAGCAGGTCAGGGCTCTTCCAAAGAAAGCTAGCTAATTATAGCCCTTGTCTGAACCAAATCCCACAAGAGGAGCAAAGCAGTGGCATATAAATGGAGTAGGGTGGGAGCCGGCACCCCGGCTCTGGAGGGTTTGTCTCCTCCCAACCCCTCTGTCTCTCTCTGCGCGGCGTGGAATCAGCCGCCACCGTTGCCTGCTCCGTCGGCGTGTGAGGCTGCCGCGCTGTGCTAGGAAGACGACAGAACAAAGGGAAACAGGCCAGGAGGCTGGGGGCTGGATGAAGAGAGGTCTCGGGGGTGAGAAGCGCTTGTCACCAAGCGGCAAAGAGTTGGTGGCTGAATCCTGGCTGCTCATGTTTCTCCTCGGTGGGGCTCTGTCCCTCTTTTTCCCCGGCCCCTCCTACTTCTTACTCTCTTCTAGGAAATAGTTATATTCTGTACTTTCCTCGAGCCAAAAAAAAAAAAAAAAAATCAGGCTTTCTAGCAAGATCACCAGACTGTAAGGGCCCAGACATTTTCTAGTCGTCGTCTGTCGTGGTGCTGGCGTTCTCGCTGCGGGCTGAGGGGCTCCCGGCCTGGGATTCTGGAAGGACTCATTCCGCGTCTCATCCACAGACCGACGCTGAGAAGCATTCCCAGGTGGAGAGGGGGTCCCTGTGGTCGGGCGATGACGTCAAGAAGTCCGACGGAGGCTCCGACAGCGGCATAAAGATGGAACCCGGGTCCAAGTGGAGGCGGAATCCCTCGGACGTGTCTGACGAGTCTGACAAAAGCACTTCGGGCAAGAAGAGTTCGGTCATCTCGCAGACGGGCTCGTGGCGCCGAGGCATGACCGCGCAGGTGGGCGTCACCATGCCGAGGACGAAGGCAGCTGCCCCAGCGGGCGCGCTCAAGACACCCGGAACCGGTGAGTGAGGGGCTGTGCCGTCTCATTTCTGCCTGTGTCGGTCTGAAAACCGAAACCTGCAGACACTCGAGCAAGAGCTTCAGTCCCCGTCTAGGGCAGCTATTTCTTCTTTGAGTTTAGATCTGCCAGCGACTAGCTTTCGGGAAGGTTCGCATCCCTGCATTTTCCCATGTGGAAAGAGGTCCGTGTGTCAGCCTCAAGCTCTGCAGGTGCTTCAGCAGCCAAACGGGATGGAGTGGGCTTAACCAGGGGCTAGGGAAGAGCCCACACACCCGTGTGCAGGCTTTCCAAGGGCGTCCGTTTACGAGCTGCCTTTATGTCATTCACGTTGCCCGTGATTTAGGGACATGTATAAACAGAGTAGTGTGTTTGCAGGAAGGCAGAGATGCCCCCAGAAAATGTTAAGGAGAGCCTTTAAATGGCCAGAGAAGGAAGAAAGGTCAGTAGAAGGCAGGATCTCTTGCCCAAACGTACTAGTGATTGGCCAGCTTTGCTTTGTTCTGGGTAAATGTAGGCTGGTTTGCAAATGAGAAGTCACTGACATCTCCTAGAGGGCTCACGGCGACAGTAGTGGGTAGATTATCTTTATAAAAAGCTCTTTCCTTTGCCTCCCAAGGCTACTGCTTTCCCCAAGGAAAAAGTGAACCAGTTCTTTGGCGGAGGGGACGATTGTAAGCAGATGGGTTCTTGGTGTGCACACTAACCTTGCTGCTTTCTCCCTTAGGAAAAACAGATGATGCAAAGGTGTCTGAGAAAGGAAGGCTGTCTCCCAAAGCTTCCCAGGTGAAGCGGTCTCCGTCAGACGCAGGCCGCAGCAGTGGCGACGAGTCCAAAAAGCCCCTCTCCAGCAGTTCCAGGACCCCCACTGCCAATGCCAACAGTTTTGGGTTCAAGAAGCAGAGCGGCTCAGTTGCTGGGCTGGCCATGATCACAGCCAGCGGGGCTACGGTCACCAGCAGGTCAGCCACACTGGGCAAGATCCCCAAGTCGTCTGCACTCGTCAGCCGGTCCACCGGCCGGAAGACGAGCATGGATGGGCCTCAGAACCAGGACGATGGGTATCTGGCTCTCAGCTCCCGGACCAACTTGCAGTACCGGAGTTTGCCAAGGCCCAGTAAGTCCACCAGCCGCAATGGGGCTGGGAACAGGTCTAGCACCAGCAGCATCGATTCCAACATCAGCAGTAAGTCTGCGGGCCTGCCAGTGCCCAAGCTGAGGGAGCCTTCCAAAACGGCTCTGGGCAGCTCTCTGCCGGGCCTGGTCAACCAGACCGATAAGGAGAAAGGCATCTCTTCCGACAACGAGAGCGTGGCTTCCTGTAACTCAGTGAAAGTGAACCCAGCTGCCCAGCCTGTGTCCAGTGCGGCGCAGGCGACCCTCCAGCCGGGAGCCAAGTACCCCGACGTGGCCTCTCCCACGCTCCGCAGGTAAGCGGGTCGGTGGTGGTTGGCAGCGCTGGAGTCTGTGGAATGGCATCCTGAGCGAATCATTTTTTGTTCATTGGTGAAAACAGCCTGTTTCTCCACGTCTGTTTAGTCAGAACCTGCCAGCAATTTTGTACTCAGCTGATTATTTTCCCATGTGGGGAGGAAAACACCCAAGTGTCTGAATCTGTCATCTGGGGTCAAATCCTGAGTCCGCTTTCATCAGCCACCGTGGGTCCCTTCTTTAAAATTTTGTTTCAGTTTCCTCATCTGTAAAATGGGAACACCTACCTGAGATTGCATGTGGATTTTTTTTTTTTTTAAGATTTTATTTATTTGTCAGAGAGAGAGAGAGCAAGAGCAGGCACAGGCAGACAGAGTGGCAGGCAGAGTCAGAGGGAAAAGCAGGCTCCCTGCGGAGTAAGGAGCCCGATGTGGGACTCGATCCTAGGACGATGGGATCATGACCGGAGCCGAAGGCAGCTGCTTAACCAACTGAGCCACCCAGGCATCCCAGATTGCATGTGAATATTAACTTTTGTAGCCATATCTGGCCCATCGTAGGTGCTCAGCCAGAGCTAGCTACCATCCAAGATGAGATCTTAATACACCCCTAGACCCCAGGTGGGCATATGAGGAGAAGGCAAAGGATCTTTTTTCCACCCTTGTCTTACTAATTCTGTGGCTGAGATTCTACATCATTATGCCAGACCGTGAGCTCAGCCAGATCCTTCTCTCAGCTAGCCCAGTATCCTCCCCCTCCACCACACACATACTTTTTTATACTGCATGCTTAATTCCAAATTTGTTTCTGAAATTCTAGCTTTCTTAAAAAAAAAAAAAAAAAGACAAAAAAAAACCTTTTAAAGCAGAAGTGTTTCTGAAAAAGAGAAATTGATTTCTTATTCCCTTAAAAAGGCATTTTCCCACATTTCCACACCGAATGGAAATTTTGTATATGAAAACAGTGTTTTTTTTTAAGCAGTTCCTTTTTAAATGTGTACCGCTTTTGGTGGCTCGTATCATCTCATCCTTCTCTCTGCTGAACCGTCCTCAAACTGGAACGGCATAGGACGGAGCTTATCTTACCATTCCCAGGAAATGGCTTATCCTAGGAAAGAGACGTCTAAGTCCCGGATAGAAAATTAAGTAGTGAAAAATAAAAACTATGTGCACCTATTTGGGGATGAATAGGAATGTTTGAAAAGACTTCAGAAGAAGCCTGCCACGGGAAAAGTGTGGTGAAGCAGTTCACTGTTCTTTGTCTAGACTTGATTATTAGAATTTCAGTAATGATTGTTTTTTCAGGGGAAGGTCCTATCGGGCTGCTCTTTGTTGTTCTAACAGATTGCCTTGTAAATGAAAATATCCTCTGCTTCTTGCCTCAAGTAGTATATGTAATATTCGCTCTTTGGTATTATAGATTTCCTTTAGTAACTACAAAGGTATTTTACTGGACCCTTAGGCTACTGTTACAGAATACTTGAAAATGCATGCAGATTCTGAGGCTCGACACTGAACAACTTTCAGCCAAATCCTGTTAATTACATTTTTTCTAAATCATTAGGAGGTGTTCTCAATTTCCTCTTTGTGCCTTAGTGCAGAGAAGAGAAATCTCAGATCCAGTGATAGCGCTCTTCAGATGATGGGAGGGACCAACAGACAAAAAAGCCTGGGCTTTTTCTGCATAGTTACATGGAGGAGAATTAGGGGCAACAAGCAACAAAGAAGATGCATAGGATTTTGGTTTTTTAGTGATTGAAAGGGCTTGAGTGGAGTGAGTTACCCTTAGAAGTAGGGAGCTTCCTGTTACTGGAAGTACATAAGCACACCAAAGCCGAGATTCTACCAGAGGATATCTCATTCTTTGGTTGTCGCCAGGCAAAAAAGTATTTTCTTTTTTTTTTTTTTAAATAAAGATTTTATTTATTTATTTGACAGAGGGAGAGAGATCACAAGTAGGCAGAGAGGCAGGCAGAGAGGGAAGGGGAATCAGGCTCCCTGCTGAGCAGAGAGCCCAATGCGGGACTCGATCCCAGGACCCTGAGATCATGATCTGAGCCGAAGGCAGACACTTAACCCACTGCGCCACCCAGGTGCCCCCAAAAAGTATTTTCTAATCTGTTACCAGATACCATAGTGAAGATTAGTTATGTGTGCGTATGTTTGTTTTTACGATAATTGGGATTTGTAAGGACTCCCGGGAGAGAACAAAGATGAGACTCCTATCACGGAGTCGCTGGGTGCAAGGCGACCTGCCTGTCTTTACCTGCCTCTCAAGATAGGTCGTGGTTTTGTCCCTGCAGAGATGCACATTCCAGCAGGGTTTGGTGGATGGAATGACTTGCATTGCTAGAGCATGTCTCCATCCTTGGACTTTAACAGTGTTCTGCCATTCTTCACAGAGAGTCCTGTTGCCAAATGAAGAGAGAGACCCATGGGCCATTCCCTGTTTTTCTGGCAGTACACTTCCGGTCATCAGCGGGGGAATGACATGGAATGACATGTCTGTCCCCAAGACCCAGGGCATCTGCTCTTACATCTCATGCCCCGGCAACATTTCTGTGTAGATCCTTGGGTAGGACTAGCCTACCATCTTTCAGATGGGCCATCACTTGAGGAGAAATCCGGGAAGATACTTTTCCCAGCACCCACCCCCCCCGCATCCAGATCTAGACTCGTCTTCTTGATCAGTTCATGTCATTCTTAGAGACCAAACAACCGAAACCTTTGGAACTGAACTGAGTACCTCCTTTGTGCCTGGGGTCTCAAATACAAAGATGATGAAGATAGATCTTTTCCTCTAGATGTTTCGGGGCTGGGGCAATTTTCTAGTTACCCTATTTATGGAAATGAAGGGAAGCAAGATCTGGGACCACCATGGCTAGGCCTATTGAAAATTATTCCACGTGGCCCTAAGGGTCTCGGCTACAGCCTCGAACTTGAAGCTGGAGCCTTGTGAGACACTGGTGTCTGGGCCCCTGCATGGCTTCCTTTCCCAGCAGGAGCACCATTAGCCATTTCAGTAGCAATGACTGTGCCCCTCCCCAGGAGTCTTAGCGCTCCTGTACTTGTGCCCCACCGTTAACAGCTCGGCACCCCTCGTGGCTGGCTGTTCAACCTGCACAACCCTTTGTCTCTTCACAGACTCTTTGGTGGGAAGCCTACCAAGCAAGTGCCCATTGCCACAGCAGACACCATGAAAAACTCAGTGGTGATCTCCAATCCTCATGCCACCTCGGCCCAGCAAGGTAACTTAGAGTCCCCCTCGGGCAGTGGCGTCCTGAGCAGCGGAAGCAGCAGTCCTCTCTACAGCAAAAATCTGGATATCAACCAGTCTCCTCTAGCCTCCAGCCCCAGCTCAGCCCACTCGGGCCCTTCCAACAGCCTCACCTGGGGCACCAATGCCAGCAGCTCGTCCGCGCTCAGCAAGGACGGCCTGGGCTTCCAGTCGGTCAGCAGCCTCCATACCAGCTGCGAGTCCATTGACATCTCCCTCAGCAGCGGAGGGGGGCTGAGTCACAATTCCTCCACGGGCCTCATCACCTCCTCTAAGGACGACTCCCTGACTCCCTTCGTCAGAACCAACAGCGTGAAGACCACGCTGTCGGAGAGGTTGGTGCCGTGCGCCTGTAGCTCTTGGAGAGACACCCTCCCGCAAGTCAAAGGGTTTATGTTAGGAATCCCAAATGTTAGTTCCCCTTTGCCTGGGAGAGTGTGCTCTTTCTAACCACTGCTGTCTTTTCCGTGGGGAGGCCAGGCTGGGATGGAATTCAGCTCGGCTCTCCTTCCTGTTACCTTTTCCATCGCGGTTATTCTCCGTGCTTGGAGCTGCTGGCGGCGACGGAGGGGGGGCTGCAGATTTAATGCTCCCGTTGGACATGGCATTCCTCCTTGGAGGTCCTTCCATTTTATCCTGTTCGTTCATCAGCTGCTCGTCCCCCCCACCCTTGTCATTGTGCAGGCAGAGCGGGTGGCAGGAGACGTTTCTAGGCAGTGGGGTGGACTTGGTGGGTGTCACGGCAGGCACCCTCCTATTACAGGGCTGCCAGCCAGAGTGATCGAGACACTCAAAGCAGCCTCAGAGCCCCGGATTCCACTGCAGCGTGCTGTGTGTTCTTGTTCTCCACGTAGGCCAGAATGCCGGGATGCGCGCTGGGAATGAGGAAAAAAAAATGTCTAATCATTGTGTGTGTCCGACCCCTCCCCTTTCTTCCCATCTAATGTTCCTTCTCTTATTTTCTACCTGCCTGGACTTCTAGCCCTCTCTCTTCCCCTGCTGCTAGCCCTAAGTTCTGCAGAAGTACTCTGCCCAGGAAACAGGACAGGTAATGACATTGTAGGCCTGGGAGCCCACCGAGCCTCCAGGTTCCTCTGCCCATCCGTGTCAAGCCAGACGTCTTGTGTGAGGCTGTTGGCCTGAGGCTGCCGCTTGTGTTCGTGGCTCTGCTGTACGCTGTGACCCCAGACATGCCAGGGAGGGTCTGCTCCGCTGTCCACCCCAGCCCTAGAAGCGGTGGAGTTGAGCCAGCCCGTCCCCCCCAGCTTGGGAAGGAAGCTCAGCCGCTGGAACTGGGGCTTGAACTGGGGCTTGAACTGGGGCGGCAGACGCCCTCCCTTGCATCTCTGCCCTCCTGTGGCATGCTCCTGCTTCCCAGCCCCCTACCCTTTCTTCCCTCTCTCCCCCATCCCCCTCCCAGCCCAGAACTGATCTCCCACCCACTGTGCGGCGGAGCCCTCACCTTTGTCTCCCCTGCCCCTACTCCCCACGCAGCTGGCTCCCTTCCCTTCCAGAAAATCCTTTCCTGCTATTTGGCTGGTGCGTCTCGCAGGCTGTTGTGTTCTGTTCTGTGTGCCTGTTTCCTGGAATGATCGTGAAAAAGAGGACATGGAGGGGTGAGGCTCTGCGAACTTAGAGGCTCGCTTGCCCCTAGCTGCCCTGTGGGTGGGCCTCAGAGGTGGATACTGACCTCCAGTTTGTGGGGGAGCCTCAGCTTGGCCAAATACAACAACCAGATGTTGTTTCGTGGTAGGAAAAAAAAAAATTAATGAGAATCCCCTTCACCCCATCCGTGGCAAAAACTTTGTTTTTGTCAGACTGAACAGACCAAGCCTTTAAAACCTTGTTCTTTGGAAATCCAAATGCCTTGACTTTATCCGCAGGCAAGTTGAAACCTGCCCGCACTCGGGCCCAGGGCTGCTCACCAAGCTACACCAAACTAAGAGGGACCTGGAATTCATATTGTTCCAGGTGAATTCCAAATATGCAGACTGCTGGCCTCTTGACACCCTCCAGCAAGTCCCTTCTCTCACATGGAGTCATCGTCAATGGCATTTGGGGAGGGTCAGACGCAGGGGTGCTGGCATCTCTCTCTCCAAGAAGCAGGGGTGCTGGTGCAAGCCTGGGTGACTGGGCAGCAGCAGGTGTGGGCTCTGCTTCGACCTGGGGCAGCCCCTGAGTTTTGCTTTGCATCTGGGACAAAAGAGGAAGTTTGGGGTCCAATAGATGTCTCGGGCCTCCTGGTGCCTCGGGGTGTGCGCTGGGGTCGGCCAGGCCAGGCCCAGGATCAGGTGTCTCTTGTTTTCCGTGGATGTGGATGTCTTGCATGTGCCGCTGGATAGAAGGGAGCGCTCCGTGGTGCCGTGAATCTCTTGCTCCAGATCTCTGGCCCCCCTTTAGCCTCTCCCTCCTTCCCTTGCCTGCTTTCCCTGTGCTTCTCTGAAGTTCTCATTTTTGTTTTAACTTTCCTACAGTGACCCGCACCTTGATAGGAACACTTTGCCTAAAAAAGGACTCAGGTATCTGCGCTTCCTCCTTCCCTCCGTACCATCTGGTGTGGCTTTGGGGCTTGGCTGCGTGACCCTCATGGCTGGGGGAGGGCTGAGGGCTGGGCTGGACTGGGGTCCCCGCTTTGGCCACCGCAGCAGGACCCTCTGAAGCGGGGGCTCCCCGGGCACCCTCTCATTCTCATCTCTCCATCTGTCGGCTTTTTTGCTTGGGCAGAGGCTGTGCTTTTTCAGGCTTATTTTGGCGAAAGCCATCTCATGAGGAACACCCCTTGGCAAGCCCAGAGAGCAGCGACAGCCTCTCCTGGGACCACGGGGTTCCCTCAGGGAGCCCTTCACCCTGACCGTTCTGCTCACGGCTGTCTTCCAAAAGAAAGGACGTGACTTATGGCACGTTGGTTAGCCAGGACATGGCAAAGAAGAGAAACAAAGCTCCCTAAGTTGGAAAAGATTCAACTTCGGGGGCCATAGAAAATTACTAAAGCCGGGGGCTTTGTCTTTCCTATAAGTATCTCGTTGAAAATTGTGTCTGTTTTCGGTGCCCAACAAGACAACGGGTGTGATGATTGGCTTTGGTATAAAGAAAAGACTACCGGGAAGGAATGTCCTTTCATTCATCGTTACGTCGTGGATCGTTTTTGGTGCAAGTCCTGGTTAAGCAAGATGCCGGAAGTCACCGTTGCTCACGCCAGCTCCTTCCCTTTGCCAACCAGAGGGACTCCAGTTCTAGCGCCTGCCCCACGGTGCTACTGTCTGACGGTTGCCGCTGTCATTTCCTGAACACCTCGTTCTTCGTAGCATTTGCTTCACACCGCACTAGGCATTAAGTGCTTTCGCAAAAAAAAAAAAAAAAAAAAAAATGGAACTCGGAATGAAATGTTTCATTGCTGTCATGTATGTCTGTGGTTAATACTCTGCAGCTCTTAAGGCTGAGAGCATTTTGAGCAATAATGGGAGGTAGGTATCAAGGCTGCCTTTCCGTAGGGACTCGAGGAAAGCCAATTCTGAGAATCTAAGAATAAGAGTATTGAAAATGCCCCAACAGACGTTCTGCGGGAGGAAGTTCAGCACTGTGGCCATAGAGGGAGGGGTTGGCAAAGGCCTTTTGTGCTTCACGGTTTTCTTCGTGCCTCTGAGGGCTTCAGACTAATAATACTCAGTTCATGCCACTCCCAAGATGAGTTTGACATTGAGTCCCTACTCTTGCCTCTAAAGTGTAATTATCTAGGAAGCTAATCCCTCTAAAGAATAACATTTTTAAATTTAAATATATATATATATATATATATATTTCCCCCCCCAGTGGATCTATTCTATCAAAATGATGTAGCTTTAAGTTTTTTTTTTTTTAAGATTTTTATTTATTTGACACAGAGAGAGAAATCACAGGTAGGCAGAGAGGCAGGCAGAAAGAGAGGAGGAAGCAGGCTCCCTGCTGAGCAGAGAGCCCGACCCAGGGCTCGATCCCAGGACCCTGAGATCATGACCTGAGCCGAAGGCAGAGGCTTTAACCCACTGAGCCACCCAGGCACCCCTAAGTTGTTTTTTTTAATTTCAGAATAGAGATACATGCTAGGCTATCTTCATGCAATTGGTGGGACCCAGAAAATTGTATGTCCATCACCTACAGCAGATACACTCTGCCTGCCCCTCCTAGCTCCTCCCACCCCCCACATTCACGCACAATGCCAAGATACCACAACTCTTCTTCTCGAGTCCAGAGAGTCCCTCTGGTTCCATAATCAGTAGTCAGCCCACAGTAATCTGTGTTTAAGTCCAGAGGTACTCTGGCCACAGGGCACTTCCGAAATTTGAGATGCTGCCTGTGGGCATGATGAGAAGAGCATGGATTTTGGAATCAGATGTAAAATGGATGAAATGTCACCACGTGATACGAGGCAGGCCCTCCCCTTCTTGCCGTGTAAAATGGGGATAGTAGCCTCTGCATGGCCGGGTGGGTGGGAGGTGTTGGCGAGATGCCTGTGCAGGCACCCGGCACAATGGGGACCTTGAGTACACCATTGCCAGACCTGTTATGTAATAAGTGAGGAGCTGGGTCCCGGGACGTCTGTGGCACCCAGTGATTTGGGGTTCCTGTTACGGAGACTTACCGAGGCTTCGTTGCAGCGGACACAAGTGTCAGTGTCGTCACGCCTTCTGTCACGTCTGGTTTCTGATACGCTGGGACTCGCGGCCACTTACATGCGCCCGAGAATGCGGCTGCCATGAGCTATCGAATTAAAACTCCCTCGAAGCTCTGACAGCAGCTCCTTCTGCTGCTCCAGCTCTGTCAAGGTGGGGGCTTTGAAATGACACTATCGTGAATCAACATGTTACAGATACGCCCAGGGACGGCTCCTTTGAGCATTTACGGATCTTGCTCCCTTTATCCTCCGCACTAAAAAGAATTGCAGTTTTCCCCAAAGGCAGCCAAGTAGCAAAAAAAGGTTTGGAGAAACTTCATAAGTTTCAGGATATGTAGTGATGTGATTTTTTTTTTTTTTTTAAACATCATCTTTGGCTCTGTGTTTTGTTTTGTTTTTTTTTCCATCTATTTATCATCAGCTCCCCGGAGTTCATGTTCATAAGTCTCGTTCACAGTTAATCCCAGCATAATTTCTGTCTATCCAGGTACACTCCCACCTCCCAGCTTCGCACCCAAGAAGACGCAAAAGAATGGTTACGGTCCCACTCTGCAGGAGGCCTGCAGGACCCCGCTGCCAATTCCCCTTTCTCCTCTGGCTCTAGCGTCACGTCTCCCTCGGGAACGAGATTCAACTTCTCCCAGCTTGGTGAGTAGCCACTGACAGTTAGCTGTGGCAATCAGCCCTGGGGGACAGAGGTTAATCTTATATTTTGAAAGAGGCCTGTGGTCATTGCCAAGTGGTCAAGCCCTCCATGTTCATGAGCCCTCCGCAATGGAACTTGATTATAGGGAAGTAATAGCAAAAGAGAAAGAAGAGAAAAGGTTTGGGTACTCTTATCAGTATTTATATGGTTGGTGTAGGTAGGGTTATAGTAAAGAGCAAACCATTCTACTTTTTTTTTTTTTTAAGATTACTTTATTATTATTTATTTATTTGACAGATCACAAGTAGGCAGAGATATAGGAGGAAGCAGGCTCCCCACTGAGCAGAGAGCCCAATATAGGGCTCGATCCCAAGACCCTGGGATCATGACCTGAGCCGAAGGCAGAGGCTTTAACCCACTGAGCCACCTAGGTGCCCTAACCATTCTACTTTTGAGGAAAATGAATTGTTTCTAAGACCTCTGAAGACATAGGTTTCTATCTAAAAAGTTGTAGTATACCCTGTGTCTGGTCCTCTGCATGGCTCTATTAAGCTGGAAAATAAAGATCGGGTTTTGAGTGAACACATACTCTTGGAAATGCCTACTCCTGACATAATGCTTTGACT
Organism: Mustela erminea; assembly: GCF_009829155.1. Classification (NCBI taxonomy): domain Eukaryota; kingdom Metazoa; phylum Chordata; class Mammalia; order Carnivora; family Mustelidae; genus Mustela; species Mustela erminea. Next base: position 73,603,658 of record NC_045622.1, read on the forward strand.
GGCAGAGTGGGGAGAGGAGAAGAATTTGTAAGACAGCCCCTGCTGACATGTTAATGGATTCTTTTTCAGAGAGACAAACACACCCACACAGACTCGTAATCAGGGTAAGAGAACAATCCAAAGCTTTATATGAAACTGTAAAAACCGACAATGATCAGGTAGCAGGTATTATATATAGTTAGGAAAAGGGAAGATCCGTCCTGGCTAGATTTACCAGGAAGAATGGGAGCTGAGCCCTAAAAGACTGATGGAGGGAAAATCCTGCCCACTCTCATCTTGCTCTTTAGAAGGGAGGCCTTTTCTGATTACTGCGGATAATAAACACGGCTTCTTTAAGGACAGGTGTGGCTTATCATCAAGTAAGACTTCACTTTTCCCTTTTAATTAACAGGGAGATACTTTGGAAATACTGTATGTTATTGACATGGACAGGACTTTAATAAAAAAAAGCCTGTTGGGGCCAAGGTGGAGGGGAGATGCCCCTTTGCCCTGAAGCTCTCTAGGCGCCATTACAAGCACGCCCCATTGGAGGCAGTGAGGCCTGTGTTCATGTTGTTCTTTCCCAGCCGTCACTCTTTGAGGCAGGAGTTTCTTGTCATGCACAAATGCTTCCCATCTGATCAAAAGCCCGGTTGGACTATTTTGGGCTTTGGCTTTAGAGGGAGTTGTTCCAGATGAGCCCAGGGAGTAATTAGCTCATGCCTGGAAGGTGACACTGGCTTGTCGGAACGTGCCAAGTTGGAAAGCTGAGGCCCAGAGACTTGCTTTGGAAATGACCCACCTTTCCTCCCTTATTTTTAGCTCTCCGTGTTTTATTTAAATGTGGATGTGATATCCTTCTAGAAAACAGACTAGGGAGGGAAGTCGGCAGGGACAGATATGGCCGATACTCATCAGTCTCCTCGTCATCCCCATCTAGGACTTGAAGAGAGACATGAATTTCCCACCTTTCAGTCCCCTTCCTTTCTTTTCCAGCGAGTCCCACCACTGTTACTCAGATGAGCTTGTCCAACCCAACCATGCTGAGGACCCACAGCCTCTCCAATGCCGATGGGCAGTATGACCCGTACACTGATAGCCGATTCCGGAATAGCTCCGTGTCCCTGGACGAGAAGAGCAGAACCATGAGCCGCTCGGGCTCCTTCCGGGATGGATTTGAAGAAGGCAAGCATGGAGGGTTATCATCTCAGGTCCTGCGTTGTGGTGAATGGCCCTCCATACCGCATTCACGAGTGGAGAGCCCACATGGAAGTGCTCCCAGCTCTCTCTCTCACTCTGGGGGTTGGGGCTGGGGAACTCTGAGTAGAGGGGTCTTGTTGTTCATTCACCTCATGGGGGGGCGGGGGAGAAGCTGCTGAAGAAACTCGAGTGAACTTGGAGCGGACCGTGTTCTACTCTAGGCTTCTCCCTCTTGGACTCGGGCCACAACTTCTTGGCATGAGCCTCCATCTTGAGGTTCAGCTGCCGGCTCACCATCTTGGCAGACTGAGTTTCTGGAGAGTTAGTTCATTTCCCTGGGCTAACGTACCCGTGTAGCTCCGGGGGCCTGTGGGCAGCCGGCCTCTCGACTCCACTCCAGAATTTTCTATTTCTCAAGCACATTTTTTTTTAACTTTATTCAGTGACACCCTTTTCCTTCAGGTATGCTCTTTTCCTTCTTTGCTCATTAACTGTGAATATTTGGGGTCGGATTTTTATGTTTTGTTCATTTTAATCAGAATGTTGGGAGAAAGTAGCTCTGGGCATTGTTGCCAGCGTCTTCCTAACTTGGTTCATCTCTCTTTCCCTTTGTTCCTTCAGCTCAGGGTGGGAGCTAGAGAAGAAAGCAGTCAAAACCCTGTGGAGGGACAGCCCCACCCCCAAAAAGCTTCCCGAAGATGGGAATGATAGGATATTGGAGTCAGTACTCATTGACTAGTAATTAAAACTATGGAGTAACACTACCAGGGTTTGCGTTCCGGCTCCCCCGCTTTGGTAGATGATCCAAGAGGACGAGTTGCTTTACCTCCCTGTGCCTCTGTTGTTTGTTTTTTTTTTTTTTTTTTACTGACAAAATGAGAATGATAATAGTACCTAGCTCATGGAATTATGAGAATTCAATGGTAGATATAAATGTTCACCCGGTAATGTCATTACATGTCCTAGCCTGTAGACTCAGCGTCAGCAGTGAGGTCCTGGCAGCTGGGACTCCCCAGCCAGGGGATGGGGACTCTCAGAGCAATTGGAGCCCAGGCTATGGCCATAGCCCTCGTTGTGCCTTTTTTGCCAGTGACAGATGAGAATGCCGGAGAATGTCGAGGGGGTCATGGGTGCTTCCCTCTGGCCCCAGCCCCTGTGAGAGTGAGAAAATAGTAGCACAGCCACCTCCTGGGAGGAGAGAACAAACTTGTCTTATTTTTGTTTTTTTAAAGACTTTATTTATTTGAGAGAGAGGGAGAGAGAGCACAAGCAGGGGGAATGGCAGGCAGGGGGAGAAGCAGGCTCCCCGCTGAGCAGAGAGCCCTATGTGGGACTCAATCCTGGGACTTGAGAATCATGACCTGAGCCGAAGGCAGATGCTTAACTGACTGAGCCACCCAGGTGCCCCTAAACTTGTCTTGTTTAAAGAAATCCCTAAACAAACTGAGAGGGAAAGAAACAGAATAAAGTCTTCTACTGTTGTCCAGTGTACTTGCTTAGAGAAAGAGTAAAGGGTTTAGTTACGGGGCACTTGCCCTCTGGTCCATCTTCCTAGCAGCGTCCCTCCCTTCACCCTGATTTACGTGTCCCCTGTACCGGGTGGGCACAGTGAGCAAGTCTGCAAATCCATGTATGGGCACCTGCTGGGACAGAGGATCGAGGAGGGGTAGAGCCGAAGTTACCCAGAGTGTTCTGCTGGATTTAAGAGCTAGAAGTGCATGCTTTAACAACCCGGGTCCCTCAGAGCGACGCGCAGGTTGACCCGAAGGTAAAGGCGTAGGCAGCTGGTCTTGAACTTTTTCCTACTCCATGTGCTAGCCAACCATGGCCACAGAACATTCCCCAGCCCTCCTTGTGACGACTCACATATGGAGCACGTCCTGGGCCACATTCATCTTCTGTGTCGTGTGTGTGCCTGAGTGAACTGTGTTCAGGACCTAGATTTGTCCAAACAAGCACACTTCGCCTCATAAAGATCCGGGGCCATTACAGTCTCATCGTCAGAGAACTTTCCTTTATTCCATCTGGAATCAAGCTGTCAGGCAGCACCACTGTGGGATATCTGGGATGTCAAAGTGACATTGATAAAAAATGCTTGCCCACAAGCAGTGTCTAGACTTTTGTAAACCCTAATGATTCATGGTGACGTGGACTGAAGGGCAGAGGTAAAAATCAGGTTTGGTGGGAAGGGGGTAGGGACTGCTGTCGATATACACGATGAGCGCATACCATTTTCATCTTTTGGGGAATTTTGCATCGAATTGCTTTTACTCCTTCCAGGGCTATTACATTACAAAGACAAGACAGAGCTCATGCAGTTAGATGCTTTTCATTCCATTGGGTGAAAGCTGTTCTTCCCATTTTGAATTTATAAATCCCAGAGTTGGAGAAACAGGGGGAAAATTTTACAACTCATGTTTGGACAAGACAGAACCCCTGTGTGAGAGTCAGTTAGGTACGTCATATACCAGAAAGCAGGAGAGAAATTGAAGAAGAATTAGCACAAAGACGTGGGGGAGGTTTCTGTGGGATTTAATTAGCACTTTCCATTTTGAAGGAAGTGGGAGTCATAAATATGTAGATTAGGTACAGCCATGGCCCAGATGCAACCTTTCAAAGTTATTTCAGGTAAATTAATTTTCATCAGATGCATTATGCAATCTTAAAGTCAACTTTAATAGCGTACGTTTAGGGAGATGCTTGAGGCATTTTGAAAATGGATGTCTTTGCCCGGGGACTTTACCAGTCATCCCTAATTGCTAGAGCAATCTTAAGCAGTTCGTATGGAATCCATAGGAACAGAGCAGCTTCTTAATAAATAAATATTTTTTTTGCAACTCACTTGGGTTTCTAGCACCTGAGTTGTACCTGTGATTGAAATCCTGGCACATCTGCTGCTAGACTTGGAGAAAGGACTTGATACTGCTCAGCCTATTTCCTGTTCACTAAAAGGTAGAAAATAATTGTGCCTGCTTCAGAGGATTGAAGTGAAGATTAGGTGAGATAAATCCACAGAAAGCATCTCATGCAAAATGACTTCCAAAGAGGTTTATAGTCAGTGTTCAAGCAAATGGTAGCCATTGTTGTAATTGTCAGGTTTTGTTTTCTCCTTCTCCCCAAGGGCCATTATCCCTGTTTTGTTTATGGCAAAATTGAGGCTGGAGAAATGCCTTGGGGACTGTGTGCAGCCAGGACTCGGTGCCAAACTCTGGATTTTCAGCCCTCTGTTTTCCTGTTCATTCCTACCTTGACATCTGACTCTGCCTAGGTCGCAGCTGGGCTTTCTTACCTCTGTGAGGCAGACTGGTCCTTCATCAGTGTGTTTTCTGTTTTCAGTTCTGCTTCCTTTGCTGGTTTCAGAGGGTGGTCCATCAGCCATCAGAACCGTGCATCCTTCTCACTGGTAGCACCTCTGAGAGTATCAGCAGTGGAGTAAGAACTAGCCTATGTGCCTCCAAGCCTGTCTCTGCTCCTAACAGGCTGTGTGTTCTTGGCCATATCGCTTAGCCTCTCTGGGTCTTAATTTACTCTGTTGTGTGTTAGCAGTGGGAACTCCTGCCCTGTCTGGGACTATTACCTACAAATTCTCACTTCAAAGGTAGTACACTTGAGAAAGTGCTTTGGTAAGTACGAAGCTGGAGATATATGCTAGATGCATCGGGGCCTTTGGTTGCTTTGTTGGCTAGAAGATGCCCAATTGTTTCATTCTGTCTAGAGCATGTACGTATCACCACCTGTACTTTGGGCAGGGGTGAATCGTGTTTTTCTCAAACATGCAGTTGTTTGCTCATTTGGTGCCAGCTTTGCGTCTATGTGGATTGGATGAGTGGCTGGGGAAACCATTCTAAAACAAACCAAAAGGCTTTACCAAAAAAACAAAAAATGAAAACAAAAACAAAAAACAACCATCAGAAACTCCTAAATCAGGTCTCTCACTTTTTTTTTTTTTTTAAGATTTTATTTATTTATTTGACACAGAGAGAGAGATCACAAGTAGGCAGAGAGGCAGGCAGAGAGAGAGGAGGGGAGCAGGCTCCCTGCTGAGCAGAGAGCCTGATCCTGGGCTCCATCCCAGGACCCTAGATCATGATCTGAGCCGAAGGCAGAGGCTTACCCCTCTGAGCCACCCAGGTGCCCCCTAAATCAGGTCTCTTAAGGGCAAAACAGTCTCCATACTTCTGGTCAGCAGATCCTGTTCCTGAATGCTGGGTGACCTTACACAGACCAGTTAACCTTACCGGGTTTCGGATTCCTCGGGTGCAGAGATGGCCTAGACAAGTGTCTGTGGTTCTTCGTAGATTCAAAATTTTATTTTATTTATTTATTTAAAAGATTTATTTATTTATTTGATAGCAGGCAGAGAGAGAGCAGGCTCCCCACTGAGCAGAGAGCCCGATGTGGGACTCGATCCCAGGACCCTGGGATCATGACCCGAGCCAAAGGCAGAGGCTTTAAGCCACTGAGCCACCCAGGTACCCCACATAGCTTCAGAATTTTAAAGATATAGGTATAGGGCAGAAAATGCATGGTGTGATTATGCCATTCTGGCTTTGTAAGTCTTGTGTGCCTTTTGCTGTCCAGAAGTATCCAAAACACATAACCCAGGCTCTGATTTGGTTCAGCTCTTTTGGAGCAAGGCCCACTGCAATGGTTCAGGCAAGCCACATTCAGTTTGGAGCTGACTCTGGAAATCAAGGAGTCTTTCTTTGGACCTCGGCCTTGCTGTTGCTATTTACCTAGTGAGAGGAGTTAATTACAGGGAAGAATTATCTCCATAGGAGCCTGCCAGTTGTGCTCTTCACTGGCGGCCCCAGGCCTGCACTGGGGTATTGCTGAGGGCAGTGTCTCTAACTCTGTGCATATGAGCTGGAGAGATAGAAGAGACCAACTTCCATTTTCCAGCAGATTAGTCCCACATGACAGCCCTGTGCTGGCTGAGCAGGTGGTGTGATGGAAAGATGTGGGGCCGGATGAAAGAAAAGCTAGAGGGTGGCTACATGTTACTCATGTCTCTTCCCCCATTTGGCCTCCAGTATAATCTGCCCCGACTGCCTGTCTCATGGGGCTAGAGTACCTTAACCCCTTTAGAACATTAGACCACTCATTTGGGGCACGAGAGGCGTCTGCTGGTGTGTCTACGTATGAACACTGGAAGCCATTATTGGCCTTTTATGCCATAAACTGATTTCTTATGGGGCAAGGGCCAGAAAAGTCATGGATGGCAGAGGAACGGAGGAAAAGATCTCAAACCCTAGTGTTCCTAAGGAAAGTGGGTGTGAGTGATGGTGTAGCCATAACCTCAGAAGAGCAGGCACCTTCCAGGAGAGAGGAGGGCCGGACAGACAAGTCAAGAACTGTGTGGGTTCAGAGGGGGAGGGAGTGTATCCAGTGCAGGCAGGCAGGGAACGGAGGGAAGCCTTCATGGAGAGGCGTTGTTTGAGCTGAGCCCAGTGATTTGGACAGGCAGAAATGAAAAGCATCCAAAACAAAGGGAACCGTACAGGCAGACACTCTGGGGAGGCCAAGTGCTAGGCGGGGCGCGCTCGAGAGAAAAGTACAGGGTTCTGAATGGGATGGGAGCCCATAAAGGAAGAGCAGGAGGTCGGGAGGTTTATGGGAAGACAGTGTGGAGGCACCTGGGTGGTGGGCTAAGCTATTCGTCAGGTATCTCCTGGGCAAGTAGCTTCTGCCCAAAGCTGATCCAAGTTGAGTTCACTTCTTGGGTGGTAAGGGCAAGCCTTTTAGTGCACGTGGAAAGTTATTCCCAAGCCTCCCACTCTCAGACCACAGAGGATAGCTAGTGTGGGGGTAGAGCATTCGACTTGTGGTCAGGAAAGCTGTGCCCAATTAAACATCTCTGATGTCTCCACAGGCATATTTTTTGTCTCTCAAAAAGTTGTCGAGAGATTACTAAGAAAATGTCATTAAAGCATCTGGTTCCCAGAAAGAGAAGTGCGTTAGAATACTTAGTCCTAGAAAAGACTATGATTTAAACTTACAGAGAAATAATAAAATAACTCCACTGGCTGGGGGCAGGAAGGGGCACAAAGTGGGTATGAAGATGGATCTGAGTCCAAAGAACCAATCAGAGACAGAAAAGAGGACACCACTTGATTGTCCTTTTGTACATGTGGTAGAAATCAAAAGAAGAATGTCTTCTTCAGTAGATAATGTTTTCTGAGCAAGTGTTCTACCACATGGTCTTCTAGAATGAGTTGACTATGGCCAACAGCCAGCCTCCTGTGTTCATGATAATGGGCTCATCTTCGTGCATACACAAGTGGCAGAAGCTAGCAGGGTAGACAACATGTATGCAGCACAGTCTCATCCCTAGAGGAATCCATGAGAGAAAAGTCATGGGTGGCAGAAGAATGGAATGAGAGAGAAGGAAAGGAGTAAAATGTGCTGGGATAGAAAAGGTTACAGGTTGCCTGTGGGTAATAGAATTATGAGTCGTGTGGGTTGTGGCAGTGAATATGTTTTAACACTTCTCCACACTTGAACATTTTTACTTAGTAACCAGGTATTATTTTCATGGGGGAAAAAATTATGGAGAGGTTGTAGGGGGGCAAAGGGGGGAAAGGAAAAGAGACTCCTTTCGGAAATATTCCTTGACTCTGACCTATTGCCAAACCAGGAAAAGATGGGTCAAGGTGAGATGAAGTTACCTGGTAGAGTCCCATAGTGCTGAGTTTCTCCTCCTGTCTCCCTCTTTGGCTCCATAGTTGCCAGCTGTGCAATTTACCTTTTCTCTTTTCTTCTCTTTTTTTTTTAATAGTTCACGGATCCTCGCTGTCCTTGGTTTCCAGCACGTCATCAATTTATTCTACAGTGAGTATAAATCAATGCTATGTGGCTATGACTGTGAGAACTGGGGCTCCTTTCTCCTGTGTGTCAAGAATAAAATATAAAATAAAATTGTTTCTCCTAGAGAAAGTATCTCCATTGTAAGGGGCCTGATTCATCAGGGAGTAAGATTTGAAATTGACAAAAGCTATGAATTGTAATGTCTCAACCAGTAAATCAGGAACTGACTCCTTTGTTACAGTGGCATTGCGCTTTGGGTGGGAACTAGTTAGAACGTGTGAGAAGCCTTGGCCGCCTGCTGGTAGCCTTAGGAAAGAAAGGCCTTGAACAACTTCTGTCTGCCTCAGTTTCTTTATCTGTCAAGCAGAGAGAATAGCTGCCCTTAGCTTGCAGAGCTTGTGGATTTACTGTTGGGAAGATGACATTGACCTACAACGTATATTCCTTAATGACAAGGACTTTTTCCGTTTTTATTCCTAGTGTCTGGAACAAAGCCAAGCACGTAGTAGGTGTTCAAAAAATAGGCTTGAATATGAGGAAGTGGAGATGCAACATGAGGGGTTAAGGGGGTAGGAGAAGAATAAATGAAACAAGATGGGATCGGGAGGGAGACAAACCATAAGTGACTCTTAATCTCACAAAACAAACTGAGGGTTGCCGGGGGGGAGGGGGGTTGGGAGAGGGGGGTGGGATTATGGACATTGGGGAGGGTATGTGCTATAGTGAATGCTGTGAAGTGTGTAAACCTGGCGATTCACAGACCTGTACCCCATGGGGGAACAAATACATGTTTATGAAAAATTTAAAAAAAAAAAAAACAGGCTTGAATGAGATAAGAAAACGCCCGTGAAGTACTGAGGACAGTGCACACAGCCCAGAGCCGGCACTGGCTGTCGTCGGTGTTGGCCAGCTTCAGTGCGTGCTCTGCTGAGCAAATCCGCATAGAATCCAGTATGGTTCTGGATTTGTTCGGGGGTGCTCGCTTTTTTTTTATAGCTATGTGTGTAGCTATGTGCATAACTGTTTATCTTAGAAACCTTACTTTGGGAATTCCTATAGGAAAAAAATCATTTCATTAATTGAGAATTGGAAATTCTTTAGCTCTTCATTCCATGGAGGACAGATGTTTTAGTAATTCACTTTTTGGTAGTGCCGGGTTCCTGGGCTATGTGTAGGTAGCAGGACAAACTGTATATGGCCCCTTAGAAGCGAAAGGCCATCCAGAATCCAGCGAGAGAGACTAGGGCCTGACTCTTCTTTCGTAGGCCTGTAGCAAGCAAACAGACTTCAGGGATTGCTGACATGGTCTGACTTGAATGACCTTGAAATGATCTCTTCTGCTCCTACCCACCTTGCCCTCTACCTCCAGAACACCTCCTTCCTCAGCCAGACTTCTGGTCTGAAGTGTCGTCACAGAACCCTCACTTTTTCATTTCTTAGAGATCACTGAAGCCGTTGTCGACGAAGAAAACGTAGAGATGACTTTCTGTCAGCTAGCCCATATGTTAAGTCCTTTCTTCAAGAGGGAAAATTGGTGACATGGGTGCCAAGATGGTACTTTCAAACCTAGATTTACTTCTTGGACAGGGTTTACTGGCCCTCAGTCTGTGCCGGGCTCTAGGCTAAGCTTTTCCAGGCTGCTTTTGAGAACAGGGGCCCAAACCTAGAGACAAATGGGCAGAATGACAGATGGTGGCAGAGGTATGGAGAAGGAGTGTTAGACCCATGGATGTAAGTGTTTAGAAGTAGGGCTCGTCCTACTTGGATGGTTCAGCCTGCTTACAGACCGCCACTAGCCTCCCAAATGTTAGAATGCCATGACATTCTCACCATTAACTTTCTCCTTTGGATCAGACTCAGAAGTTCAGGGGCCCGATTTGGGGAAGGCCTCCGTGAGAATGTAGCTGTAGTAAAAGAAGGAAAATGTTCTTGTTAAGATCATAGACTCTAGAGCCAGACTACCATGGGTCCAATCTCAGCTCTGCATCTTAACAGCTGGGACCATGGGCAAATTAGTCAACCTCCCCGTGCCTCAGTTTCCTCATCTGCAAAATGTGAGTGAATAGTATTAGTACCTGCTCAGGAGGTTGTTACGAGGATTAAATGAATAATGAAAGGAAAGGGATTAGAAGAGTGGCATGTGGTAAGCATTCAATAAATGCCACCTACTATAGGAGGTGAGGGACTTGGCGGTCACGGTCACCCTTGTACCCCGGCTTCTTAACATAGTGCCTGACACATAGTAGGAAATCCATAAATTTTGATAGGTGGTTGTAGTGGACCTGAAGAGATGGAACACCTAGATGGGCAAAGAGGGATAGATGAATATTCCCAGAGAGGGAAGAGGGAGCCCAGGAACTCTCCCAATGTTCTCCCGAAAACATTTCTTAAATGAGATTGTCCAGCTGTGTGATGTCAGGCAAGGTCTGACCTCTCTGTGCCTCAGAAAGAATACGGACCTACTCTGTAGGGCTGTTGCGAGGATTAAGTGGTTTGGCCCCAGTATTCCTCAAAACCAGTTGTTGTTGTTGTTAGAGGCCAGCTGGAGGGAGGGCCCCCCTGGGCAGCATCAGGAGTCTGGGCAGTGGGGTAGGGAGCAGGGGGAGAAGGGAACGCGGGCAGGAACCACCTCCCACCTGCCACAGCTGGTGGGTGTAGGGTCTGGGGGTGGGGGCGGTAATGAATCACATTCTGAGCTCATGGAGAAGTAGACACCAGGGTCAGATGCTGATTTTTTAAAGTGATGGGTTTGTCACTAGTAGCTGATAGGATTGATTGGATTGGACCAATCCAGTTGGTCTAGGACCCAAGGATAACACAGAGTCTTTACTGATCTTCACCTGCCTGTCTGGCTCCCAAGTCACTGCCCCACCCCCAGGGAAGCGTGAATGGAGGGATGGACGGAAGGTAGGAATCCTTCCAACATTGCCCAGAATGTGGGGGTGTCTTTTTTTATGGGCACCAGGAGAACCGCAAGAGACGGAAAGAAAGGTTCCCCTTGTTGTCGGTTCCCCCTATGGAAGGAGAGGGGGTAGCCTTGTAGTCCCTGGCTGGCAGGTGTCTGAGTCACCACAGACACAGCCCCAGGATGGGAGACTCTCCCAGTAAGAGGGCCCCCAGGCTGCATGCATACCCCCCAGAGTCACAGCTAACTGGGGGCCGTGAGATGGGGCAGCGGAAAGATCCACACAACCTGGGGAGTCAGTTGGCTGGCTGCTGGGGGCTCCCAGCCTCCCTCACTTGGGAGGCCTTCCTGCTGCTCCTGGGCCAGCGCCTCAGACAGAAGAGAGGGAGGGGTCAAACCGGCGGTTAACCCATGGGCAGTCCTCCCGCTAGGAGCGCCCAGTCATGTTACAAATTCAGATGAATGACTGGTGATTCTTTAGTGTACGTTGTCCCCAGTGTGGCCTGGGATGTTTTTGAACCTGTACATTTATTTGCTAAATTAGGGCATGTGCCCCTGGTTTATCCCTTTTTGTCACGCCTTCTCCAGAGCACCTCACCGAATCATCTCCACACGGGAGCAGGGGTCTCCTCACAGCCAAAATAATTGCAGTGTTGTTCTCCTCCTTCCTAATTTCTTATAATCATATGCTCTTCCTATTTGGCCTTTCTCATTGGTCAAATTAACCGAACCAGTTTATCCAGAAAAATACACCAGGAAAGAAACTCCTAACTCTTAGGGACTGCTGTAAGCATCCAAATCGGGTGTTCCCCACAGACTGCATTGCCCCATTCTTTGTCCCTCCGCTGGTCTAATTTCCCTTATGATTTCCTTACAGCCCGAAGAAAAGTGCCAGTCGGAGGTAAGGATCGGTTTGCCGGTTGCATTCCCTCCTTTGCTATTACCCACTGCTTCGCCCCGCTCAACCTGGGAACGGGCTCTTAAAGCAAGTAACTCTGTCCCTTGCCAACCTTTAGATTCGCAAACTGCGGCGGGAGCTGGATGCCTCGCAGGAGAAGGTTTCAGCTTTGACCACGCAGCTGACCGCAAATGTGAGTACAGATACAGGGTGGTAGCCATGGGAGGGAGGCAGCCCCTGCTCCCTTCCGACTGGCCCTGAGTACCGTGGGAGCAGTCCCGTGGGAGCAGTACCATGGCTTTAGCCTTGGGAGCGTCCACTCTGGCTCTGAGCGGCTCTGGGCTCCAGTCAGCATCTTTGAGCCTCTGAGCCTGCATTGGCTCACCTGTGCAATGGTGATGGTAAGCATCTGCTCTCTGGGTTGTCACGTGGTCAGTACTGGAATACGTTAAGGGCTCAGAGATGTTCGTTTCCCTTTTCTTCCTCTTTCTGAAACTTTTCATCTTCAGGCGGGAAAAAAATAAAAGAAATCTAAGGCTCCAAATAAATAGCTGACTGTTCTATAATTATAATACCCACAATTACGTGTTCAGGAAATGCTGCCAGCTAGCATTGAATTCAACAACTGTTTTAGTGCCAACTGTGCCTCGGGCACCATGGCTTCAACAGCAAAGCAGGCACAGTCACTGTCCTCTTCTTGTGCTTTCTCTGGTGCCGCAGAGACAGAACTGTTTAGCTATGACATGATAACTGTTCAGAGAGAGAGATAGAGGGAGAAGGTTGTGGGAATGTGTAAGGAGGATCACCTAGCTCAGTCTCGTGGTGGGGGAGGGGGGAAGTCAGGAAAGGCTTCCTGGAGGAAGTGGCATCTGGGGGATGCTGAGTAGGAGAGGATGCACGGGAAAGCAGCATTCTCACTAGTGTGCAAAATGTATTTGTGCAGAAGCCCAGCATGAAGATCTTAGCGCATTTATAAACTGTAAGTAGCTCAGTGTATAATTAGAATCGATGGCTTGGATATGAGGAAGAGGGGAGGGGAGGTGAGGTAAGGCATCAAAGAAAATCTAGGGGCAGGTCCGTCACATACCATGGAGGCTCTCAGCTCTTAGGCGGACAGTTCGGGCTAAAGGAAGAAGAGCTTCATTGGTGTGTATGTGTGTTGTTGTTGTTTTAAGATTTTATTTATTTATTTGACAGAGAGACATCACAAGTAGGCAGAGAGAGAGGGGGAAGCAGACTCCCTGCTGAGCAGAGAGCCCCATGTGGGGCTCGATCCCGGGACCCAGAGATCATGACCTGAGCCAAAGGCAGAGGCTTTAACCCAATGACCGCCCCCCACCCCCGCTGCCCCATTGGTGTGTTTTAAGCAGAGCAGCGAGGCAGTTTGGTTTGCTCTTCATGAAGCTTCCTGACTGTGGCGTGGTTATAAGATCAGAGAGTCAGAGTGAAAGCAGAGACTTCAGGTCTGCAAAGTAGCCCCACTGCAGAGCTGTGGGCCGGTGAGGGTTGCCCTTCAGAGGTCGGAGCCTGAGGTTTGGAAGGTGCGGAGATGCCCCTGAGGCAGGGTATCCTGCCTGGAGCACACGGTCTGGTCTGAGACTACAAACACCTGTGTGTGAACCTGTCCCAAAGCAGCCTGCACGACCCCATAATATGCTGTTAGAGTGAAGGGCGACTTCAAAAGCCTGTCTTTTCTGGACCAGGAAGCTGAGTCCATCAATACTCCAATGAATCCTTTACCTGCGGTTCTTGCCCAGGTCGTTCCTGCTGAAGCCTGAGCCAATGGAAGGAAACCATTTCTCTTTAAAGTCTGTGCGCAGAGTACCTTGTGGAGTACTTGACATTAATGACAAGCTCAATAACTCGTAGCTTCTCTCACTGTTCATGCTCCTGAGTTCTCTCACATTTCTGGGAGTCTTTGCATTATTTTCTCACCCTCCCACATCAGGCCACTACGTGTTTCGTTATCCGTCTTCTCTCTGCTGCTTCCATCGTCGGTAGCAGAACATCAGAAATTGCTGGGAGATCTGAATTTTGAAGCTTACTAGGTCTTTTTTTTTTTTTAAAGATTTTATTTATTTATTTGACAGAGAGAGACATAGCGAGAGAGGGAACACAAGCAGGAGGAGTCGGAGAGGGAGAAGCAGGCTTCCCACAGAGCAGGGAGCCTGATGCAGGGCTTGATCCCAGGACCCTGGGGTCATGACCTGAGCCAAAGACAGATGCTTAATGACTGAGCCACCTAGGCACACCTGGGTCTTATTTAAAAAAAAAAAAAAAAAAAAAAAAAAAATCCTGGATGTATTCTTCTATGAATAGTCTTCATCCGGGTACCATTTGAATCCAGACCAACCCCAGACCCAATGAGCCAATCTGGATATAATCCAAATGTGAGGTTTGACAGCAACCCCCATCCCAAGTGATTTGGAGCTACTCCCCTAGTTAAGAATTCCTGGCATCCATTGGTGACCTTTTACTCAAAACCTAGTTTCATTAGTTTACTTATCAAAAAACTTGGGTTCCTTCCTCCAGTGACCTTGTGCTGCCCAAAGGATCTTAACACTGGGCCATTTGGAACTCTACTCTCTGCTCCAGAAGAGTCCGAGGGAGATCCCTTGCATTGTTATTATTCCAAAAGTATGATTTGCTCCTCACCAAAGCCACTGAGTCCAGTATTGTTTGAAAGTAAATATTTAGTCTTACCACACACCACCGGCCACGCTAATGTGTTTTATTGTCTGCCATCTTTCTCACAGGCCAAGCTGTGTTTGTTTTTCTAGGACAAACTACTCAAAGCCACCTTCTCTGGGTGTTTTTATACCATTCATGTTTGTTTTTCTGGGAATGTGAGAAGGGCACTTGGTAAGAAGTCTGCTGTGCGGCTCTGAAATAGGCTCCAAACAGCCTCTCAGCCCGTGTTTTCACAGTTGCTGATGACCCGAAGTTAGTCCTTTCTCTAGAAAGCAAAATGCAAACCTCTGGTTCTTCAGAGCAAACATGGCTTCTTCTTGAGTTTGCAAAAACACTTTCTTAATAGCAGCCTTCTTGGGGTCAGGTTTTTGTTTTTGAGGGAATAGAAAGTATGAGTGCCCACAAACAGAATCCTGGGTGGCAATCAAAGAATTGAAATAAATGGAAATTTGGTCGTTTAAATTTGACCTTGGCGTTCCTTTGAAATGCAAGGTTAGCAGTAATTCATTTCAACATCCTGGCCCTGGCCCTGTTTCCTTCATCCACTATGTAAACTGTCTTGAATTGATTGGCTTTGGTTCTGCCTTATTCTCCTGGGCAAACTAAACAAAGGCATATCTCTTGATTTTAAAATGCAACAGCATTTTCTCAATTTTTAATAGGGAAAGAGCATGCAATCAGAAAGAAACTGGGCAGTCCACTTAACATTTCTATTACAAGAGGTCCTGCTCCCTGCTAACTCCTACAGCTGTTGGAAAAAAGACCCAACATGCTAGAACATCTCTAGTTCATGCTAGAGATGCCTTATCCTCAGCTGTTTCAGTTAGATGAAGTCTAGTGACAGAGGCCTCTGACTCACTTCTCTGATCCCTCCTCTTTAAATTGAAATGTCCGCTGACCCTCCTCATGACCCGGGACAATGTCCCACCTGTCCCCTGGTTGTTCCCTCACTTTGATTCTTCACTGAGTGCATCAGTCTTCTCTTCCTCTAGAATATTATGGACCCCATGATCAGATCTTACTTCTCTCTCCTCCCAGGAGTCACAGTCGCTCTGCTAGCTCTTCTTTTTCTCCTGTATTTGCCCACTCCTCTCCCACCACCTTTTCCCAATCTGTCCCCACCTGTGTTTTCATTCTGTCTTTTGTCACTTCATCCATCCCAAACCTCTTCCTTTCCTTTCCCCACAGTGTCTGTTTATTCCTATGTTTATGGACCTGTGTTCACCTATATTGTTTCACTTAATGCTCACAACAACCCTGGGAGGAAAGTAGATACTGCACCCATTTTATAGACGGAGAAATTGGGGCACCTGGGTGGCTCAGTGGGTGAAGCGTCTGCCTTCGGCTCAGGTCATGATCCTGGGGTCCTGGGATCGAGCCCCGCGTTGGGCTCTCTGCTCATCAGGGAGCCTGCTTCTCCTCTCTCTCTCTACCTGCCTCTCTGCCTACTTGTGATCTCTGTCAAATAAATAAAATCTTAAAAAAAAAAAAGTTTTATAGATGGAGAAACTGCTGCCAATAGGATTAGCTCTCTTGTCCGTTCCTTATTCTTGGTTTTAACCATATTATCAGGACCCTCAGTCAACCAACCAATATATCGTGGCCTGTTCTGGAGGAAGGAAGAGCCTTTGTGTTAGGACACGAGGTTGCATCTTGTCCTTGAAGAGGGTTGAAGAGAAAGGGGCAGACAAAAGCATCTCATTTCTCAACTCTTAATATACGTGTTTTTTTCCCTACATTTTTAACATCTCTGCAAATGAAATGCATATTTTAATTAGAATTGGCAGCATTTCTCAGGATGTCTTAGTACCATATGAAATAGTGGTGTGTCTGATGTCATGTTCTAACAGGTATATAAAATTATGGAAGTGGGGCACCTGGGTGGTTCAGTTGTTAAGCATCTGCCTTCAGCTCAGGTCATGATCCCAGAGTCCTGGGATCGAGGCCTGCATCGGCCTCCCTGCTCATGGGGGAGCCTGCTTCTCCCTCTCCCTCTGCCCCTGCTCCAGCATGTACTCTCTCCCTCACTTGCTCACTCTCAAAAAAAAAAAAAAAAAAAAAAAGTATGGAGGGGCCTTGGGAGAAGACTGTAACTCCTTGGAGGAACAGGGGAAGGTTTCTCCAAGGAGGGAGCAGATGGGCCTTTCCGTGGCTTTTTATTAACCGGGATTAGAATAAACAAAATAGCCCAACCACTGTGTTCACCCATTCTGCAAACGTGCCCAATGTGAGCCTCTCCTGTGAGCTTGGCACTTGGAGAGCAAAGCTCACGGGAGCAGAGGAGGAAGACAGGAGGCAGTAGTTGCTGGAGTACACGCGTCCTTAACTGTGACACCAACATGCATGTAGACCAATAGTCCATGTGCTTTCAAGAGTAACCATGAGAGAACCAGCCCATCTGGGGGTGTCATGAAGACACGAGCTGAGATCTCTTGAGAAGGATATATAAAAACCAGACAGGGGGCGCCTGGGTGGCTCAGTGGGTTAAGCCGCTGCCTTCGGCTCAGGTCATGATCTCAGGGTGCTGGGATCGAGTCCCGCATCGGGCTCTCTGCTCAGCGGGAAGCCTGCTTCCCTCTGTCTCTCTCTGCCTGCCTCTCCATCTACTTGTGATTTCTCTCTGTCAAATAAATAAATAAATAAAATCTTTAAAAAAAAAAAAAAGGAAGAAAAAAAAACCAGACAGGAAGACAGTGGGGGAAGAGCACTGTAGGCAGAGGGGAAAGTAGGTACAAAGGACCTAAGGTGGGAAGAAGCACAGGGTCTTTAAGGACACAATGAGCTGGAGTGACTAGATCTCAAAAAGGTGGAAAGTGGGGCTCCAGGGGCTGAAGAATTAGACGGGAGCTAACTCATGGGGCTCCGGTGAGGATTTCAGCCCTGAAGACCCAACACCCCCTGGGCCCTCTTGCCTTGCGAGGCAGTCTAACTGAGGCTGTGTCTTTCCTTCTCCAGGCCCATCTGGTGGCAGCCTTTGAACAGAGTCTTGGGAACATGACCATCAGGCTCCAGAGTCTGACCATGACGGCTGAGCAAAAGGTAAAGGCCTCCCCTCCCTGCTTAGAACTGACAGTACAGCTCCAAACTGACGATCTCTTGTTTCAGAGAAGGGTATGGATGTTCGTGCATTTGAACTCTTGGAATCGAATCGTAAAGAGTTGTACTCTGTTGAATGCACATCTGATCCAAATGGCGGGGTGTGGAGTGGCCGCAGCCCTTCACCTCTCACAGGCCTGTTTCTGCTGCTTTTTAAAAAAGATTTTATTTACTTGAGGGAGAGAGGGAAAGAGAGCACCAGCAGGGCGGAGGGGCAGAGAGGGCAGCAGATTCCCCACTCAGCACGCTGAGATCATGACCCGATCTGAAGGCAGACGCCTAACTGACAGAGCCACCCACGTGCCCCCATTTCTGCTGCTTTTGTGTGTTTCAATCCATCCGATGGGAGAGGACAGAGGTTTTGTGGAACTCCTTCATGCCCTCTGCTCCGTGCTGAAACGGAGTTGTTGTTCATGTGGACTCTGTTCAGAATGACTGTAGGATGACCAATATTTCCTGCTGTTCCTCAGGACTCAGAACTGAATGAGTTAAGGAAAACCATCGAGCTGCTCAAGAAACAGAACGCAGCTGCCCAGGCTGCCATTAATGGGGTCATTAACACGCCAGAGCTCAACTGCAAAGGTAAAGGAAGGGGGGGTAGCCTCCAGACCAACGACCTGCCCGCCCTTAGGAACCTTCCCCTGATGATGTGTGCCGCAGCCTCCCTGCCCTGGGGTGCGTGTCCCTATCGGTCAGATGGGTCCCGGGAGGAGGACACTTGTGGCCCGTGACTCCAGGCCTCTAGGAAGATAGCTCTTTTTTTTTTTTTTTTTTTTTAAATGTACATATTTATTCGACAGACAAAGATCGCAAGTACACAGAGAGGCAGGCAGAGAGAGAGGAAGGGAAGCAGGCTCCCTGCTGAGCAGAGAGCCCGATGCGGGGCTCGATCCCAGGACCCTGGGATCATGACCTGAGCCGAAGGCAGAGGCTTTAACCCACTGAGCCACCCAGGCACCCGGAAGATAGCTCTTTCAGCTCAGTCTCTGCCCTGATGTAGCTCAAAAATGGAAGAAAATCTGTTTCTATGGGTGAAGTGTCAAAAGTGTTGCACTTAATTTTGCTGGTGACCTTATATTTACATGTGGACGCGGGCCAGCCTGAAATGTGCATCTCGTGTTCATCCAGGGAAGTGTTTCTGAGTCAGTTGCTTCGTGCTTGTGTATCTTACCTGGGGGCCAGATGGGGCTGTGAGGACGAGTTCCCTCCCGCCGCAGTGATGTTGTCGGTGATGGTACAAGTCGCAGTGACAGCCAGCATGTAGAGGACACGCACTGTGTTCTAAGCACTCTGCTCAGTGTTGTAAATTATTCACTCTCTCATTTTCCTCCCATGACAACCTTACAAGGGCAGTGCTGGTCCTCTCCACATTGGATTGATGAGAACACTGGGTTGCGGGGGCGAGAGCCCCGTCCAGAGGTCACAGTAGTAAGATACATGAAGTGGGACTAGAACCCAGGTCTCTCTGACTCCGCAGCCGGTGCTCGTAAAGAGTAGGCTGTGGGTTTAGTTCTGTGCTTGTGCGGAAAACTGGCCACAACCTGTATTTGGCATCTCCGTGATTTCAGATACCAGGTCTCTGAAACGTGATGACAGAGTTGAAATGGAAGGGATTGGCAGCCTGAGTGAGCAAAGAACGCGTACCAGGAAGGGCTTCCACAGGTTAAGACCCTGAGATGAGATGGGCTCGGCATTCCCGAGGGGTCAAGAGAAGGCTAGTGAGGCAGAAGCGTACAGGGTAGAGTGGGGTGGTGAGGGGCACCCCGACAACACAGGTGACTGCCACGGTTCAGAAACGTCATCGGGTCCTGGTCTCAAGGTTAAGAAAGCTGGTGGCAGGGGCAGGGAATTCTCTCTCGAAGCCTCCCCTGGCTTCTTTTTGGTGGAGTGGCTTGATCTGGCCCTCAGGTAATTGACTGAAGAGAGCTCAGCGTGGACCTGCTCAAGGATCTCAAAACCAGCAGCTGAGAGCAGAAGTTCATGTCTAATGGGAAATACCCAGCAGTGCCCGGGTGTGTGGATTTAGGTGTAAGAGTCATTTTTCCTGGGACAGAGGGAGGGGCTGAAGGCCACAGCTGCTGACCTCCTGCCTTGCATCCCCAGGAAACGGCACCTCGCAGTCGGCAGACCTCCGTATCCGCAGACAGCACTCCTCGGACAGCGTGTCCAGCATCAACAGTGCCACCAGCCACTCCAGCGTGGGCAGTAATGTAGAGAGTGATTCCAAGAAAAAGAAGAGAAAGAATTGGGTGAGTGTGCAACCAGAGACCTTCGTGGGTACCAGCAGACCAGTATCCCCACCCCGACCCCCAGAAAGAGCCCCCGGGCTAGCTCTTTACTCCAGAGCATAGAACTTTGGGAGTGGATCCAAAGAAGCTTGTGGGTATGTTTCTACCAAAATCAGTGTTGTGCTCAGCCAAATACCAGGACTCACAAAAGTACCACCATCTTGGAGTTTTCTGTTTCATGAGATTTTATGTGACATACTCATCTTTCATTTGATATATGTGTCATTTCCTCCTCCTCGTAACGTTAGCCGCCAAGTTCCAGGTACTAGAGCAAAGTCACTCTTCGGTGGTTTCTTTTTCGTTATTATTATTATTTTTGGAGTGTGTATTGCTAATTACCCCATCATTATCCAGAATCCTTATCTGTTTCTTTACACAGTTACCAATGATGGCATGAAACCAATTTTCTCCGAACAGTTTTTAACCGTGCCCTCTAAAGTGAAAGTTTCTATAATGTAGATATTAGGAGTTAGTGAAAGGTTTTAAACTGGGGTGTTGTACTTCAAAATGGCAAGTTTAATAGACCCAGTCTCCAGTGCATTGTTTCTCTATGTTTCCTTAATCCCAGTGAGCCACTCAAATTCCTGTACAGTGGTGTCTTGAGCAGCTTTTTCCCATTCTCCTGGGAATATTACACCCACCCACCCAATTTTTTTTAAAGTAGATTCTATGCCCAACATGGGACTTGAAGTCACGACCCCGAGATTAAATAAGAATCACATGCTACACGGACCAAGCCAGCCAGGTGCCCTCCTACCAACCCATTTTTAGTTGTGTCAAGGCTGGGGAGCTCTGGTTGGTCTTTGCTGCTCCCTGTCTTCAGTGCAGAGAGCTCAGGTTGATCTGAAACAGGCTAGTGCTCACAGCACCCCATCCATCAGTGCCGACAGCATCGTGTTTCCATAGTAACCTCAGTATCCTCATCCATTCCATACACTTCTTCCTCATTTTGTGTTATCTTGGATGGGTGGCGAGGTCTGGCCATAGAGCAGTCGCAGTTTGAGGAATTCCGGTTGCTGATGACTTGTGCTGAAAGACTGTAAGACCAGTTTAGTGTGACCCTCTCATCATTCTGATGAAGGTTTTTTCTTCGTTACTAATGGCTTTTAGTCAACTCATCTGCTATGCCTTAAATAGCATTACCGTATGTTGCTGTTTCCAATATGCTATTGGTAAAATATGGTCTGACTTGATTATCAAAGTGATGAGAGAGAATTATTTTCTATGAAAAACCGTATTTATCCATTTTCTCCAGTTCAAGATCTAGAACTTATTTACTTGCACTAAGACAGTTCTTGATTGTTGGTAGAAGGGAAGATAGAGAGTGGGCATTCTCAGATGATCTCGAAGCTGAATTCTGTCTAATCTTTGTCATTTCCTCCTCCACGTGGCCCTTTGCCAGAGGTAGGGGCAAGTCTTGAGGTTGGTGGTTTGTGTGCCAGATCCTTCTGTTTCTGTAACTGGAAATTTGATGAAAAGTAGGAACTGGGCTCTCGATTAGCCTCACTTGGATGTGCCATTCCTTATGGATCTAATATTGATGAGCAAAAAAATCCCAGTAACTATTTCAGAATGGCCTGTTTCAGAATTTCTTAATGGCTAAGAAAACCGCCAGGATGTTTTCAGAAAAAAGGTTTTAGTAAAATGGAAATTAGTTTTCAAAAGACCTTTTTTCAAAACAAAGCTTAAGTTTCTTGGTCTAGAAGAATACATGCTTATCATGGCTTTCGGAGAAGACCCTGCACTTTAATTCTTTATGTTCTCATTAGAGTTTTCAGCTCCATCTCATAATTTGGGGAATTTGTGATATGCCAGTTCTTTTTTTCCCAATATAGTTAATAAATTTCCTAGAAATACCTATTTTTTTTTTTTTGAGTAGCAATTGAGATGGCTAATTCCCTGCTTATTCTATCATTTATGTGTACACAAGGACAGCAGGAACTCCTAAGTAGATCTCTCCGAAGGCGCTACAGCCATGTTGGGACTAGTGCAGCAGTGAAGCTATTCTTGCTGAGAAAAGAAGACACAGACATGCCAAAAAAAAAAAAAAAAAAAAAAAAAAAGATAAGGCCTTAAGAGACAGAAGTGTGAGAATCAAAGGAAGGTCAGGGGCAGTCATTTCCACCAAAGAAGCTGGAAGCACTTGGATTGTAGGGACTCCCCGAAGCGCTGTTCCTTTCCTTTCATAATGAAGGAAGACGCCTGTAATGCTCGGGAAGATTCATGTTCCTACCGGAAACCTTCTCTGTGTGTGGTGTTTACTATTGGCCATGTTGTGTCTGAAAAGTCCGAGGCTTTCCCTGTCACTGGCTTTCTCTGTTAAAAATTGTCTTTTTTCCTTCCCCTCCCCCATTTTTTTGCTTGCGTTTTCCCTGGCAGGTCAATGAGGTAAGCGAGACCGACGTTAATATCAGATACCAAGCTAACCCATCCATTGATATGACTAATCTCTGCATCCGTCCCCATGTCTGAGCATTCCTGCTTTGTTGCTGTGTAACCTCATCTTCCCGCCATCCATCTGCTGAGCCAGGCTCTGTCTTGCTGTTGGCATCTAGCCTCGAAGCAGGAGTAGGCATGGAATGTCACCCACAGGTCCAGTCCTCTGAGCTGTCAGCACCAGATAACTCTTCTTCCCTTACTGCACTGATTCAAGAGAGCTGTTGGGAACCTTTGTCATTGGTCGGGGGGACACGTGGGAGAATTAATTGCTCTTTTGTCTGCATGTCTCTGTTCGGCCAAGGCCTGAGTGTTGGTTGCAGCCCCGACCTGACTGATAGTCTCGTGTGTTCAGTTACGCAGCTCCTTCAAGCAAGCCTTTGGGAAGAAGAAGTCCCCCAAGTCCGCATCCTCTCATTCTGACATCGAGGAGATGACCGATTCCTCATTGCCTTCCTCACCCAAGTTACCGCACAACGGGTCCACGGGTTCCACGCCACTGCTGAGGGGCTCCCACTCCAACTCCCTGTGAGTCTGTCCCTTGGGGATGCACGTGGGTCAGACAATGCCTTTGGCCCCCGGGAGCCCTCCCAGATAGGAATGGAGAGGTGTCCTGTTACCATTCATCTTCTCCTTGGAGTTTTGTACATCATGCTTTCATAGGGCTGGGCATGTTCTTCCAATGCTTTAGGGCTGGAGAGGTTGAGAGAGAGAGGAATCTTCCGTTGTTGGTCTGATGGCATCACTGAGTGGTCATGGGCAAGGGCTTAACCTCCCTGTTTCCATTTTTTCATTTGTCAAACTGGGATAATGGTTGTTGGCTCCTTATCTGATCGTAAGGATCAGACGAGATAAATGGATGGGAAAGGGCTACAACCATTTGGCTGAGAGGGGAAGATAGTCTTATGAGTGTTAGTTTTTGCTGAAATTTTTAGTGCATTTTTAAATTTTTTTTTTTTAATTTATTTGACAGAGAGGGAAATCACAAGTAGGCAGAGAGCAGGCAGAGAGAGGGGGGCGGGGAAGCAGGCTCCCTGCTGAGCAGAGAGCTGGATGCTGGGCTGGATCCCAGGACCCTGGGATCATGACCTGAGCCAAAGGCAGAGGCTCAACCCAGTGAGCCACCCAGGCGCCCCTTAGCTCATTTTTGTGGCAAGACTTAAAGAGATTATGCCATCCTTCTCTGATCAAAATTTGGTGTTGACTCTTTCTCTGAGGTCAGCCCTCAGCAACTGAAAGTTTAACAAATGGAGAAGACTCGGTGATATAATTCTCTTTACCAAAGGGTTCTATATTTGGTAAAATGATTGGTCACTAGGGACTCCCCTGGTAAATTTTAAATGAGTCAATTTGTAAAGAGCTTTTCAGGAACGCAGCTGCTTCTGTTAAGTGAGACAAGTGTTTGCTCATGTGACATTGGCTTAGGTACCTTTTCCCTTGGCATTGAGGTACGTAGATGGAAAGAGTCCTCTTCTCTTGCCCAGCCAACCTCCCATGGTCTCCACTGAGCACCCACTGATCATTGCTCCATTAGGGGTGTAGGGAGACCGTACTCTGCCCCATCTAAAAAGAACAGCCCAGACTCCGGAGGCAGGAGCACATCAGGAATGGCTTGAGATGGACAGATGGGGACCCAGGTGTCAGCTCAGAAGGTGGCACAGCCAGCCAGCCCCCTGCAGAGGTGAGAAGGATTGCCCCTGCCCCCTAGGATGGAACTCACTTAGAGGTCGTGGTATACCAGGCCAGGAGTGAGAGAACGGCAGCCCAAGTGCTTTGCAGGGACAGTTAGTGAGATGAGACCATGCCCAGAAGAGAGCCACTGTGGCTGAGGTTGGATAAGAAAGTGGGTATCTGGACATGTCCGTTTCATCATGGGTGAAAATGAGGTTAATTTCATCTACTTCCCTAAATACTTGTGAGGGCCCAGTCAGATACTATGCATGAAGGACCTTTTTCCTCTGCCCCTTCCATCTCAGGAGGCCAGATGTAGGGAGCTGTCCCTAAGTCCACTTAGCCAGCAGGCCACCCTGCTGAAGACAGCAGCCGCACCTGTGTGACTTATGGCTGACTTAAGGGATGGGTGCATGTAGTGTGGATGAGGGGCTCCGCTGAGTCTTTGCAGCACACCAACTGCCTCGACACCACATAAGGCAGGAAGTGAGTGACAGGGAACAGCAGAGCCACGAGTTCTCCTGGCTTCTGCTCTCGCTCCACGCCAGGTACCAGGTACAGCAGTGAACCAGACGGATGAAGTTCCAATTCTGATAGACCCTGTATCCTCGGGTGAGAGGCAGACGCGAAAGAAATCTGATTGAAGTAGAAAACAATGAGCTAAGGGTTCACACTGGGAATTAAAATTGTGTGTTGGGACACAGAGTACCTGGCAGCAACTGTGGATGGGGTGGCCAGGAAAGGAGGGGATATTCCAGCTGAGATCTGCATGATAAGAGGGACCACTGGTAAGTTCTGCTCCATAACACTAGCTGCTGTAACATATGCGGCCACAGGGCTCCGTGGCTTGACACAGGACTGTTGATCTCTGGTTCACTCTGAACCTAGGACAGGTATGCATTGTCAATCAGCAGGCAGCCTGCCACAGAAGGCTCCTTCCATCTTCTGCAAGAGCCATCCCACAGGACCTGAGTTCTCTGCTGAGAACTCTGTGTCCAGCCAGCAGGTGGGAAGTGGGGGAGGGGAGAGAGTGCAGGAGAGTTTTATGGGCCAGGCCTGGAGAGACACGTCCCCTTTTCCCAGTCCACTGAGCAGGGCTGTCCCACCCACAAGGGAAGAAGTGAAATCTCCGCACCAGGGAGGGGAAGGAAATAGTCTCCCTGCAGCCTTCCTGAACCCCTAGAGAGCTTAAGGAGCCTAAGGTGGAGACAGGCTGGGTGTGGCTGGGGAGGAGGGGTGGTCACTGTGTGGCAAGTATGGCTGCTGCATGATAGGAAGTAGGAAAGTAGCAAGAAGGAGGCCATGGAAGGAGGCAGGGCCAGAACATGGGAGGCACTGAAGTCAAAATAAATTTGCATCTGCTTCTATGTGTGATGGGTTATCAGCCATTGGAGAGGTGTTTTGGGTTTTTTGTTTTTGTTTTTGTTTTAAGATTTATTTATTTTAGAGAGACAGCCACACAGGGTAGAGGGTGCAGAGGGAGAGAATCTCGGGCTTGGCACAGAGACCTATCTCAGGCTCGATCTCATGACCCTGAGAGATCATGATCTGAGCCAATATCAAAAGGTGGACACTTAGCGGACTGAGCTACTCAGGCAGCCCATGGAGAGGTTCCCCTCACCCCCGCAAGTTTATTTAAGTAATCTTTACATCCAGTGTGGGACTCAAACTCATGACCCCAGGATCAAGGGCCATATGCTCTACTGACTGAGCCAGCTGGGTGCCCCGTGCACCGGAGAGTTTCAAGCAGGAATGTAACATCATCTGAATGCATGTTTCACAATGATCAGTCTGCTCCCTGCAGATAAGGAATTTGGGGGAGCAAGAGTGGAAGTAGGGGCGCCTGGGTGGCTCAGTGGGTTAAGCCGCTGCCTTCGGCTCAGGTCATGATCTCAGAGTCCTGAGATCGAGCCCTGCATCGGGCTCTCTGCTCAGTGGGGGGCCTGCTTCCTCCTCTCTCTCTGCCTGCGTCTCTGCCTGCTTGTGATCTCTGTCAGATAAATAAATAAAATCTTTAAAAAAAAAAAAAAAAAAAGAGTGGAAGTAAGGCAACCACATAAAGGCACTAATAGCGCTCTCCCCCACCGTCCACCCCACTGTGGGCTCTTTCCTGTCCTTGGAACACTCCAGTCACACACCCCCGGGCCTTTGTCCTTTCTGTGTCCTCTGCCTGTCCCACTCCTCCCCTAGATACTCTCTTTCTTCAGGTGCTCAGTGTTTCCTTCTCACTAATGCTTTGCCTGCACCCCTTGCATAAAATAGCCCCCTCCCATAGCCAGCAATCCCCATCACCCCCTTAGCCGTGTTCTGTTTCTCGCCATGGCCCGTGTCACCACCTGACATGTAGATTTCCTCAAGTTATTAGTTATTTGTTCTTTGTCCCCACTTCACCCCTCCCCCCAAATACAGTATAAACCACAGGGAGGTAGGCACTGTTGGATTTGCAGACATTCAGATATTAGGTGAAACATGGTAACTCGTAGTAGTGAGTCCTGGATGGATTTTAAGATGTGTTCTAGAAGAAAGCTGTGACAGCATGTGGTGATGTCAGGTGTGAAAGAAAGAGAAGAAGAATCCTTGAATATTCTTAGATTTGCAGCTTGCATACCTAGGTGTGTGGAAGCATTGTTTCTGGAACGGGTGGAAGGCATGGGCAGGGCAGGGTGGCTATCGGGAGCCCTGGCTTGACTGTGTAAAGTCCGAGTTGCTCAGCAGACACCCATGTGGAGATGCCAACCAGCCTGGGGCTCCTGGAGGTCTAGATCTGGGAGACGTGGGCTCATAGGTGGTCCTGAAAGCTGAGAACCTGGAGGATTCTCCACAGGGCTAGATAAAGATAGAGAGGAGCCACAGGGCCAAGGACTGAGCTCGGGGTGCTCTGACCGCGGGGTGTGCAAGGAGAGCAGCCAGTGAGATGGGGAGAAGTGGGAAGAAAACTGGAAGCAGAGAAAACAAACTGCTGGGAGGGAGACGGTCGCTGGACCACGTGCTGCCAGGCAGTCGGGGAGGATGAGGGAGAGTGGGTGACGCACTTGGCCATGCAGCCTTCCCGGCAGCCATCCCGAGAAACGCTGCCTCCAAACCCGCTTTCCCCTTAGGGACTGGGCGGGGCAGACTCTGGTCTGCTGCCCTTCTCCAGCATTCCACAGCATCCATGCACACTGGAGATGTTTGTTTTTGGTCTGGTTTTCCAGCGGGTGGGCAGAAAGCAAATGCTTCTTTCCAACCTTGAAGGGTTTATAAGAATGTGCAAATCTAGAAGTGAGAGGAAGTTCAAAGAAGAAACCCAAGGCAGAGGAGTCGGGGGCCCAGAAAAGTGCCTACCCTGTGGGCGAAAGGAATGGTGGTGTGGGAAGACAGTGTTTCCCACACTTGAGGCATTTAAAATTAGGTATGCCACCAGCCCTGCATCTGGCTGGGACAGCGGAAATAGGGGAGTAACATGGTAGGGACTGAGTAGGAAAAAATCAACATCAGGTTGCTTCAGTAAGTGGTCCATGAAGTGGATGAGCATGTACTGCGTGCCTGCTGGATACAGTTCGGGAGCATGGGCTCTAGACTTAAGTAGACGCACCAGATTCTATCCTGATTCTGTTACCCTGATTTTTTTTTTCCCACGGGCACGGTAATCTCTCCAGGACTCACCCTCCGCTGTTTGAAAGGGGATAATTGTAATACATCTCCATGGAGTTAGTAGGGGATGGAGCAAACTGATACTCTTCGGCTAGCTGGCACAGTTGTTCGTGTATTCAGTAAGCATTTGCCTGAGCACCTATTACATACTGCTCAGTGTGATTAGGCACTGGAAATGATGCAGAGAATCCTGGTCCTGGAGCAGCCAGCAGCCATGCAGGGAGTAACCTGTTGAGTGCAACCAAATCTTCAGAGACGTAACAGAAGGCTACCGTGGAAGGAACCTGGGCGTTAGGGTTAGAGACTAAAACTTAGCTGGGACTGTTGCAGAAGAACTTAGTTTTCGGGGCACCTGGCTGGCTCAGGCAGTGGATTCTGCCAGGCTCTTGATCTCGGGGTTATGGCTTAGAGCCCTACGTTGGGTAGAGAGATTGTTAGAAAATTAAAGCTTTGAACTTTAATTTTGAACATCCTCTCTGTGTTGAGTAGGACATCCCTCCCATGTCACCTTGCAGCTGTGTGTTTCTGAGAACTGGGCTATTTTCGGGGAGCACAGTACTCTCGGCGCACTTATTCTCAACACAAACTTGATCTTAGTTTGCTTCTCTTTGCCAAGTCATTGGCCAGGTTTTGCAAAGTAGCCCGTGTGTTCTATCCCACAAAGTGGGTGCTAAAGAAGTCTTGTCTCTCTCTTGCTGCAAAAGCTTTCTTGGGGAAAGGCACAGACCATGTGGAGGGGATTGGGGCAAAACGCCTGCCCCAGAGAGCCAGACACACCAGATTGACGGTGTGAATCAAAGCACTGAATTAGAGCCTGAATTAGAGCCTGCACTGAATTAGAGCCTGAAAGGTCTGTGCGGGGCACAGTTTAGCAGAGTGGAGTGTCATGATGGAATTTTCTTCAGACTTCACACTCCATTTAAACCAGGAAACCATACTCCTCTCTCAAGAAGAAACCAGTGTTTGCAAGCTCCCGCTGCAAACCTTGGCAAACCAGAAAAGGCGTGACTATATAGTCAAAGCTTATAAACCATCGTCTAGTCAAAGCACAGAGGTGGCAGGGGGGAGAGAAAGATCTGAAGTCATGTTCTAGCCTCTTATCCCAGATCTGTTCACCTTAGTTTCTCATAGGCATGGAGTGGGAATAATCATAACATTTTCTGGTGTTTATTAGAGGTTTTAGAAGATTTTGAAGCTGAGAAACTTCCTTGACCGCTAACCACTTTTAAAAAATCAGAGATAGTTTTCCTCTCTTACCATCTCTCAAATGAAAACCCTTCAATGCAGGTTGAGAAAATAACAATAAAAAGATTTGACCATGCAGGTGTTAAACTTTTCTTCTAGTCCTTTCTGCCCCCAAATACATTACATCTCTTTTAACAATTATAAATGGTTTCCCTCTGGCAATGAACGTTTCCACACCCTCAACCAGTTTTACAGGTCAGGCTTTTTTTGGCCTCAAGTCCAGGACTTGGTCTTGGAGAGTGGGCTCCACAATTACTTCTGCAGAGACCACACGCTCACCATGTCCTTCGGAGATAATCAGCTTCAGCTTTGTAACTTTATGAATGTGGTTGTTGGTTTTTGTTTTTGTTTTGTTTTGTTTTGTTTTTTTCCCCCTTTTTTCCTATCTTCAGTCCAAGAAATGTCAAAGCTGCTTATTCTGGATCACCCCTAACCCCAGATCCAATGAACTTTGAAATCAACAGACTTTTTTTTTTGAGGGTCCCCTTTTCTAGCATGGCCATTCATTATGACTTTTATGATCTTCCATTTAGTGCTGCTTGCCTGGTATCTGAACAGCAAACCTAAGCTTAGGAGGACCACCCCTTAAGACAGAGGGACTCCGCGGGGTCCCGGGATCCCCCGATCTGGCATGCAGCTGGAAAGACATCGAACCTCACACTATTGTTCAGTTTTCACATAAAACTGGGACTGCTGTGTCCTATCTTCCTGTCTGCTCTCTGATGATCTGAGAGGTTTCTCTTCCTTGGGATGAGCTTAGGAAGCAGTGTGGGCAGGTGGGGGAAGGAAAAAGTGTTACTCTTAGGACACTTAAAAGATTGAGGGTTTTCTTTTTTTTTCTTTTTAAAGATTTTATTTATTTATTTGTCAGAGGTCACAAATAGGCAGAGAGGCCAGCAGAGGGAGAGGGGGAGGCAGGTTCCCCGCCAAGCAGAGAGCCCGATGCGGGGCTCGATCCCAGGACCCTGAGATCATGACCTGAGCTGAAGGCAGAGGCTTAACACACAGAACCACCCAGGCGCCCCAAAGATTGAGTTTTAGAATGCGACCCAGAGTAGATTAACACCTCTACTGGAGTCTTTCTGTTATTTTCACTTTTGAGCAAATAAAAGTCACCCCCCAGGTGTCTGAACTTAGAGTGTCTGATCTTTAAAACAGACAGTTGACCCTTCTTCTCTGAGTGAATTTATATCTCAAGGGCCATGCAAAGTCATTATAGGGCCCCACCTGTGTACACATTGGGATGGGGGGCCGGTTTCAAACCCTGAGGGTTACTACTCCCTTTTGCCCGCTGCTGTTTATCCCAGATTATTGGAATTTTGCTGAAAGGCAACCCAAGCCATCCTAATAGGCTGACCTCTGCCAAGAAAGAGCACAGAGAAGCAAGTCAGTCTGTAAATTTCAGGCTTTGGTATCATGGCCTCTGGGAATCCCTGCTGGCTGGTCAGATGGGGTGACTGCCGAACAAACCTGCTGACGGACAGGGACCAGTGGTCAGTGGAGGACTCAAAGGAGCTGAACCCAGAGCTGCTCCCATCAGTAACACTTCTCCTTCCCTAGCATTTCAGAGTGCATCGATAGTGAAGCCGAGACGGTCATGCAGCTCCGAAATGAGCTGAGAGACAAGGAGATGAAGCTGACGGACATCCGCCTAGAAGCCCTCAGCTCCGCACACCAGCTCGACCAGCTCCGGGAGGCCATGAACAGGATGCAGGTGAGCCCCGGAGTGGGGGCCCAAGCCCCAGGCTGTCTGGGAAGGAGTGGTGAGGGGGCTGCTCTCCACCACACCCCCCAGCGCAGCCAAAGGTGGCAGCCCTCTGCCTTTCAAACCTGTTTCTCCACTCTTATCTTTTTTCTTTCTTTTCCGAAGTAGCAAGGCTCCTCTTCTCATGCCTTTCCCGGGATTGCTCAAAGTTGAGTCTTCTATTTATTTATTTATTTATTTATTTAATTTTATTTGACAGACAGAGATCCTAAGTAGGTAGAGAGGCAGGCAGAGAGAGAGGGGGAAGCAGGCTCTGTGCTGAGCAGAGAGCCCATTGCAGAGCTCGATCCCAGGACCCTGAGATCATGACCTGACCCGAAGGCAGAAGCTTTAACCCACTGAGCCACCCAGGTGCCCTCAAAGTTGAGTCTTTTCAGAGTAATGACGAAACTGTGCGTCCCTGTCTTGTGTGCCTTCCAGCAGCTCTGCCGTCCCGTCTTGCTTGCAGCCGCCTCCTTCCTCTGGCCTTAGAGACTGCTACGGGATCCTTTGTACCCAGAATCTGCCACCCACCCACTCGCAATTCGTTTCCAGACTCAGAGAGAGCCGCTGACTGCTCCCTTTGCCTGCACCAGGGGTTTCTGTATCCTAGTCCTGGTTTTCCCTCTGCGGGGAGAGGCTTGTGCATGGCCAGACCAGACCCTTCCCTCAAGGATTAGCCTCCCTCTCTCCATAGCTTTTCCAGGTCCTGCATCTGCAAGAGTTAGTGCCCTCATCTGGATTCCTTCAAATGTGTTCTTAGAGCCCCTCCTCCCTTCCCCCTCAGACTAGAAGGCTTTTGGGTCTTCTGGCTACTCTTTCTCTGTGTCTCTTTCTCTGGATGTAGCTCCAGTGCTGTGCACGTGGTAGGTTTTCCCTACACACGTGTAGAGAAGAAAGAGCCCTATGGGCTCTGCCACATGGGGCCTCAGTGGAGAACCAGCGTTTCCCAAAGGAGGTTCCATGGGACACTCGTTCCATGAGAGACTCTGTGAATGGAGAACTCCTGGCTCAGCTGTGTTCAGGACTGCTGCACACTCTGCCCCCTCTGAGCCCCACCATGCAGAGCAGCTCCTAAAGGCTCTGAGCCCTACAGAAAAGAAGCCTGCCAAGCCCAGAGTCTCACAAACCTCTTGTATTGTAAGACTCTCAGTTAAGACTCAGACAGCAGGGACGCCTGGATGGCTCAGTGGGTTGAAGCCTCCGCTTTCGGCTCAGGTCATGATCTCAGGGTCCTGGGATCGAGCCCCACATCGGGCTCTCTGCTCAGCAGGGAGCCTCTTTCCCTCCTCTCTCTCTCCCTGCCTCTTTGCCTACTTGTGATCTCTGTCTGTGTGTGTCAAATAAATAAATAAAATCTTAAAAAAAATGACTCCACAGACTCTGGGAAGCATCTCTGAGTCTTTCCAAAGGCCAGCTCTCCACAAGGGTGGCCCTTGCCTCGCCAGACAGGTCTTATGTGTACCCAAGAGCAGCCAGCGCGGCCGGACCTCTCCGATGGTGTGACTGGCTGGGCCTCGGCTGGGATTCCCACCTGATCCCTGCAAGGGACTTTCCAGTTCCTGCTCCAGAAGATGCTTGTTTGTGTTCCATCCACCTAGTAAGCAAACCCCTCCCTTACTCTTTGCAGAGTGAAATAGAGAAGCTGAAAGCTGAGAACGACCGCCTGAAGTCCGAGTCTCAAGGCAGTGGCTGCAGCCGGGCACCCTCCCAGGTGTCCCTCTCGGCCTCCCCTAGGCAGTCCATGGGCCTCTCCCAGCACAGCTTGAACCTCACGGAGTCAACCAGCCTGGGTGAGTGGCATCCCGGGGCCGGGGTCAGGTCAGGGCCTGCAGCTGGCACTCCAGTCTCCAAGTAAGAGCCCCGAGATCAGCAGATGAACAGATGAAATGGAGAGGCAACAGGCGTGTGTGCACTTGGGGTGTGTGTGTGTGTGTGGGTGTGCGTCTGCTACCGACATGAGCTCAGCCGTTAGACTGCTGTCATGCTTTGCTCCAGTGCCCCCAGTTCTCCAAGCCATGAGTTTGGATCCTCTTGTCCGCCATGCTGAGTTCCGTTTGATCCATTTTAAGAGGCTGACCCACAAGCTGAATGCTGCATAAAAACCCCACAGTAGCTGGTCGCAGCTGGGGCAATGGCTTGGTCTGTGGTATTCCTGCCTTCAGGATGGATTCCCGGCCAGCACCATCATGAGCTACACGAGCTAGGTTTTCTTTGTAAGCATATGGAGGCTGATGCTTTGATTTCCTATCCATAATGCTACGTTGCTCTCATTTTGGTTGAGCCCCTGCCTCGCACTTCCGTTTGGCAAGGCCCATCGTGAGCCTGCTGGTTCTTTGGTTGGTCCACCATTGGTTTCTGTGGTTGCATTCTCCATTCTGCCCTCTCCCCTTCCCCTACCCCACCCCACGTCCCTGCACCCCGACACCTGGTTTGTCCTGCTGCGGTGCCAACGAGCAGCGGGGGTGTCAGGAGGCCGGCTTTGCTGTCCCCATGTGCCTAAGGCTGTTGATGTTTTCCATTCGCAGACATGTTGCTGGATGACACTGGTGAATGCTCGGCTCGGAAGGAAGGAGGCAGGCATGTTAAGATAGTTGTCAGCTTTCAGGAGGAAATGAAGTGGAAGGAGGTTAGTTGGATCCCTTTCCCCGCTCTGCTTGTCCCTTCTCCAGGTAGAACTACCTAGCTTAGTGATGGCATCCTCAGACCGCATCACCTCCACGCCCAAGGTGATTTGGAGGTCCTGCTAACACTTTCCTTAACTAACCACAATCCCCGGCAGCATTTTGACACAATTAACGTGAGCAAATGGCCCCTCCCTCCCTCTCGTGTTTGGAAAGTCTAATAATACTAAAAATCGTCCCCTGTTGCACTCGCACAGAACTAATGAAACACTAACGTCCGTCGGAAACGGCTTTTCTGACTTTAATGTGTCCCGAAAGAAGGCAGCTAAGCACAGTTAGCACGGAAGGCACAGAGGCAAGCCGACCCAATGCACCAGTCTTATCCAGGGTTCAGAGCCCGCGGACAAGGTGGGACACCGCGGTGGCTGACGTGAAGCCAGTGGGGCGGCCTGACTCCCCAGGCTGAGGAATCTTGAGTTTTCTGAGTAGTTTTAGTTCTCTTCCAGAGCCTGAGGAGGCCACACCCACACTAGGGACAATTTGGGGAGTAGGGGTGGGGGTTGGCAGAGTTGACTTTTCGTCATTGATTCAGTCCACATGACACTGAAATGACCCTCTCTCAGAGAAGCAAGAAAGATTTCACGAGCGGTTATTTCAAGTCCTCTTCAGCTGTTTGTTTGTTGTTTCTTGGCATCCTTGCCGACATGCTGTTTGTCGTGGAGGACTGCCTGGGAGCCTGCTGTGCCCACCGCAGCAGAGCCGTCTATGGCCAGACCCTCTTTGCCAGAGGATTCTACAGTGTGGCTGGCCCTCCAGTCTTGTAGAAGGGGGAAGGCCCAGAGTTTGGAGCTGCCAGTGACTTTTCTCCTCATTGAACCTAAAAATACATATATTTTTATATATAAAAATAAATCTGAAGAGGTCGGTTTTCAGAGCTTAAGTCATGGCATGATAGGACTGTCAAGGGGAAAATTCATTCTTAGAGCGTTCTTATAAAAAATTCAGGGGATACCTGGGGATGTGCCTTAATCCAGTGATCCTCAAGAGGAAGAGGTCGATTCTACATTTTACAGAAGCTTGAGTCCCTTGAGAAATTGTATTGTTCTGGATCACTGCAGGATCCAGGTGAAGCGGGTCAGCTGGACGGCGTCCCCTCCGTTTTACAGCTGAGAAACTTGTCACCCAGGCGTCATTTACTTCAGGTCACAGGGTGACTAGTAAGGCCAGATCATCTCACCGTAAGGCTGGTGCTCTTTTCTCTGCTGACTTTGCTTAACTGCCACATACATCCCACCCCTTGCTGGCCCTCTCCTAATTCTCTATCCCTATGAGCCTGTCAGAGCTAAGATTTTAAAATGCAACAAAATGGAATATTCTATTAATTTTTCTTGAATCATTGTGATTCGTGAGCCCTACCCTGTGCAGAGACCTCTGTGGGCAAAATTCAAAAGACATAGGAAAAACTATTTTTTGTGTGTCAACTTCCCAGAGTTTTCCTTGTCTTCTGAATTGAGTATGTTTTAACTTTTAATTAGCAGTAAAGCAATAAACTTTATAAAAGAAGAAAAGAATCGAACATATTTTATCCTGAAGGAGTTTAAGATCTAACAAGGAGGTAAACTTGATTTACAAATAAGACATGAATACCTAAAAGTAAATAAGTACAGAATATGTTCCTGTATCAGTTCGGTACAGAACCAGTGAACCAATGTGAGCTCTGAGCCTGATGGGTTAATCATTGAAGGCTTCCTGGAAGAGGTGAGTTTGCAAGCAAGGTTTGGAAAGGGAGAGATGGCAGATAGGAGAAGGGAGAGCATTCCAGGCCAGGGACGTGATCTGTGCACTATACACGGCACACCTTCAGAAGGTTCTCGATTCCAGAGAGGAGATCCTCTCTTCCTGACCCACGGAGTACTGTTTTTGCAAGAGAGCAGGGCAAGTTTTTAAGATGACTGTTTTCCATCTACGGTGTGTCTGGTGTTATAACAAATGGGACTTTTATTCCCCTCTCAAACCATTGGTGGCGCTCTAAGGCAATCTGAGTCCTTACTTACTAAACTGTGTCAGAAAAGATCGGCCTGTTTTTCACCTGCATACATTTCCTTACCCTTAGGATTCCAGACCACACCTCTTTCTTATTGGCTGCATTGGAGTTAGTGGCAAGACGAAGTGGGATGTGCTCGATGGGGTGGTTAGACGACTGTTCAAAGTAAGTGTCTAAGAGGATGGCTACGGCTGTCTGCCTGAAGCGTGGGGGCCCGGGCTCAGGGAGGGAAGTGGTGGTTTGTGTCCGAAACATGGCCACTGCCTGGGTCTGCCCCCATCCTTGTGTTGCTGGGGCTTGTCTCTGGGCACTTCTAGTAACAGGAGGATAGTGAGTACTGGCTGGTGACTGGTCAAGCCTGCTCCTGGCTACCCTTGGCGGTGGTTGACCAGCCCGTGAGAGCCGTTTCCCTGGCCTCAGGCAATTGTCTGAGCCTCGCGTGGTGAACTGCTAGTTGAATATTGAACTGACTTAGAATATACTTTGGATTGAGTACCCTGTGGCCAGGGCCATTTCCATTCTTCATTTCCCGGGGACTGGATCCGACTTGCCCAGCATCCCAGCCAACGCTTCAGAGTCTGTGAATGATTTTTGCTTTATGTGACATTAACATCTGATCGATGGCCAGAGTCAAAGAGACTGGTATTTCTATATTTGTTCTAGTCACATCACTGGAATAACCAGATGTTTCACCTGAGGTGAACCTCAAACAGAAGGTGGTTTGGGAGAAGCTTCTTGGACATTTTTTTTTTCTACTGTCCTCAAGGGAGTCAGCAATCTTAAGTGTTGAGTAATATCGGTAGCCTGCATTTTTGGTGCCAGAGACCATGCTAACATTAGCCCCGATTTATTTCCAGGCCTGTGAGGAAGGTCCTATTATTTTCCCACTTAAACAGGAGGAAGGTAAGGCTCGGGTCACCTGCCCAAGGTCATGGAGCTAGAATGCAGCCATGTTGACCCAGCTGAGTTGGTGTGACTTTAGAACGTGACTTAACTAGTACACTCCAGTCTCTTTCTAGCTTCTAGATTCAGGTGGCTTCTCATGCAGGAAGCCCTATTCTCCAGCCAAAGATCATTGCCCATCTTGGCAGGCTATGGAAATGTGACCGGGCAAGAGATGGAAATGGCTGAGGCAGACCTGACCTGCTGCCTGGATCCCAAAACTGAGCTCTGCTGATGGGGAGCTGGGCCATCCTCGGATTTAAAAAGACAGCAGTTTAGGCTGAAAAGAGCCTGTGGGCATCACGGGGAGGGAAGTGAGACCATTAAAGGTCGTGAGACCTGTCCTTGATAATTCTACGTTGGTCACCATCCAGCTACCTCCTCGCCCACAGACCTCCAGGCCAGGTCCACTGACCTAAAACCTTTTGGTCACTCACCTCAGAAGGCGTACATTCCAAATTAAACACAGTTTTTCCTGTTTAAAGATCAAAAGCTGCTTTTTTTTTTTTTTCCTTGCAGCCCTGGGGTTTGCTCCTTTTATCATCCGTGTGGTGTTTGCTCTGAGCCAAGGGGAGGGGCTGGTAGAGAGTTCTTGTCAGAATTTCTCTCTCACGAGTTTTCCAGCACTATTCCCAGGCCCTGGTGTCTTCAGGATTTCAGCTGAATTGAAGAAAAGCAGCCTAACGTTTCCTTGCTTGGTTCACCCAGATTAAACGTTCATGATTATGTTAGGGCTCCCTCCACGTCACTAACCAAATAAATCCGTACTTAAAGAGGCCTGTGGTACTCGGGTCACCATCCCCATAGAAAGTTCTCCCCTCCCCTCCTCCCCCCCGACACTTCTCGTTCCACAGCTCGGTTTCAACCCAGGCATCAACTGAGAGAGAAGATGATCAGAAATCCCTCGCAAGGAAAACATGAGTCATGGGCAGATTTCTAGCCACATCTTTGATGGGGTCTTGACTTTATTCTTCCCAGGAATACATCATCCACGTCGACCCCGTGAGTCAGCTGGGGCTGAATTCAGACAGTGTTCTGGGCTACAGCATTGGGGAAATCAAGCGCAGCAACACCTCGGAGACCCCCGAGCTGCTTCCCTGTGGCTATCTGGTCGGCGAGAACACGACCATCTCTGTGACCGTCAAAGGTAATTCGGCCGACAGCGGAGGTCGGGGTTTTTGGGGAATTGCGGTTTTTGTTTTGTGACTTGGTGTAGGAAACCGTGGCCCCCGTTTGGTTTGCACGCATGTGGGGGGCTGGGCAGGCTTCTCTAACCCCTGCAATCACAGTCGCTCTTACCTAAGCAAGTTCAACAGCCCTTAGCTTTTTCCACCACCGCCGGAAGCAGATAGTTTTAGTTTATTGCTGAAATTATATAACAAAAGGTCCCATTAAGCCTTATGACTCTGAGATGTTGGCATCTTAATAGCCCTGCGGAAACAGGGCTCCACCGATACCCGTGGGTTGCTCTTGCCAGCCGGCCTTGGACATGGTCCCGTTCTACAGGTGAGAGCCGCTCTCACCCACGCACGGCCCTGCTGGCATCTCTGGCGGCCTTATCACCCGGGGATGCTAGGCCCCAGGCCAAAGTGCGTGCCAAGGGATTCTCAGCCCACAGAGGATCTTGTGGGGGCAGAATCCTGGCCAAATGAGTCTAGCAAACTGCGTCATTGTATATTCAGGGGACAGGAAGACAGGAGTGTACGGTGCACTAACACCATCCTTGGATACATGGACTCCTACTGGGAAGAAGGCTGTTGAATCCAATCTGACACAAATATATTTGACGGCAAACCCCCCCTTTCCCCTGTAGTTTATGAACTTCCCCTTACCCCCCACCAAAGAATGGATTAATGAACACTATACTTACTATGTAAGGCACAGCTTTTTCTTTTCTTTTTTTTAAGATTTTATTTATTTATTTATTTGACAGAGAGAGAGAGAGAGAGAGAGAGAGAGCATGCACAAGCAGGGGAGAGGCACAGAGTGAGAGGGAGAAGCAGGCTGTCTGCTGAGCTCAATCGCAGGCCCTTGGGATCATGACCTGAGCCTAAGGCAGATGCTTAACCAACTGAGCCACCCAGGCACCCCAAGGCACAGCTTTTGACTAGTTTTAACAGGGCATCTTGGGGGTTGTTTGACGTAAGCTTCGCTTCCTGGTTGGAAGGTATTTCAGAAGCGCCCCACCATTCCTTAGGAGCATGAATTCTTACCTTGTTCTGCCAGGGACGAATACAGTGTTACCATGCGAGCCTCACACACAGCCTTCTTACCGTGTCGATGAGCAAAACTGCACGCGTGTGGCATTGGATGCTAAAGATAGCTTTAGCGGGAACAAATGCACCTGGAAAATGGCAGGGAGCGCTTCAAACACGGCCGGATCCGGGCATCCCGACAGTGTCCTGAGAGCCAGTCCTGCCTCAGCTTGGCATATTTTCTGACCTATGTGCACAGCTGTAGAAACGGCCCAGGTAGCCCCAATTCATCCTTCTGGCTGGGGAACCTAAAAGGAAGAGAATGTCCTTTTGGAAAAGTGGGACAGAAAATTCCAGCAGGTGATTCTAGCCCACCTGAGTCAAGTAGCCATCACTGAACCGGTCATGGCCTGAGAGAGGATTTAGCCCAGCCCGGGCCCTTGGGTACTGAAGGTGCTGGGTCAGCCCCACTTGAAGGCCCTGGAATGAGCTCCCCAAAAGAAGAGTCCTACTAGAAGGGGCAGGAGGATGGGGTACTAGGCACACCAAAAACAGTGCCGCTCTACAAGAACCCCCTCAGGGAAAGCCTTATCTGTCACGGGCTTGAACTGCGTTTCATCTGTGCTGGTGAGCGTGGGTGACTTGAAGGTGACAGCTACAGTTACTGAGGGGTAAAAGGAGTGATCTGTCACAGAGACCAGCCCTCTGTAGAAACCGGGACAAGATGGTCTGCCAAGGTGGAATGTGCCCGGCCCCCATCCCAGCCCAATCTACCATGGTCAGCACACCAGGTTGTTCAACATCTCGAGGGATCCCTTCAGGTTTATTTTTAAGCAACACCTGACTTCTGTTTTCCAGCAGCGCTTTAACCCCTGCCTTTAGGACACCATAAACTATACAAGAGTTGGAGCTGAGAGATCCGTGGGCTGCAGACGGTCCACTGCAGTGGTCCCGGGGGTGGGGGTGTGGCTGGGCACACCCTGTAGTGAGTTCATGGGCAGAATAGTCACTCCCAGGGGGCTTTAGCGCGAAAGACCAAAAGAGCATCAGCGTGTATGTAGAGAGAGATTTCTGTGGGTTTTTTCCTGTCTCATGATTAAGTTTAGACTAGAGACCCTGCATTCCACACTTTGCATCGAGTTCTAGCCAGTGTAGGGTACCCTGAGCTCGGTACCAGGGAAGTCTTAGGCCTGTACCCAGAAGATAAGTCATTTAGAAACCTTCATCATGGTCATTCTGGAATAGTCTCCTGCATGTAGGGGCTATTCTCAGAAGTTGGGGGAGGATTGGAAAGTAGCATATAAATGCATTTGTGAGGTCTGTTTGCAGTGAATAATTTTGTAGAAGAAAGATACTATGTGATAAAACAGAATAAATGGGGGTCCTGACTGGCTCAGTTGATCTCAGGCGTGTAAGTTTGAGACCCACAGTAGGTGTTGTAGAGATTACTTAAAAATGAAATCTTTAACAAAAAATAAAATAGAATAAATGCTTTTCATTTGACTTTTTACCTACCTACGCTAGTTTTCTTAAGGTAAGTTTTAACAAAACTCTTTTAGGTTTTAGACAGTGACCTTGGATGGATCTTCTTTTGAGAATGATATCAAGAAAATAGTTGTTTTAAAAAAACCAGGTTAAGCATCTGACTTGGTTTTGACTCAGGCCATGATCTCAGGGTCTTGGGGTCCCACACATGCTCTCTTTCTCTCTCTGACTACAAATGAATGTTTTCCCAATAAATAAATAGCCAGCAGCCCTGGGGCACCTGGATGACTCAGTCCGTGAAGCAGCTGCCTTCGGGTCAGGTCATGATCCTGGGGGTCCTGGGACCGAGGCCCAGGTCGGTTCTCCCTCTGCTCTTCCCCTCTGCTCATGCTCTCTTTCACTCACTCTCTCAAATAAATAAATAAAATCTTTACCAAAAAAAAAAAAAACCAACAGCCCTGACTGGTGGAGCGGTCCCACCTAGGAAAGGGGAAAGATACATTTCCTTCTGACATTGTTGAGACTCAGAGGTCTTGCTGGGTAGCCTCTCGGCTTCCCCTACCCGTCGTCACATCCCCAATCAAACTGCACTTCTTCGTTCTCAAGATGAAGGGGTGGCCTTCTTTGTGGCATATCTGAGTGTGGGCAGCAGTGCCTTAGGGCACAAGAGAGAACAGGGTGACCGGCCACTCCAGGGTCTTGGCAGACATGGGAGACTCGAGTCTGGTCTGGGCAGACAGCAGCAGCACGGTAAATCCAGATAGGCAAGCAGAGCCCAGCGTCTTAGCAATTCTGCAGAGGACAGACAGGGCCCCAGGGCCTGGGTGCTGGAGTGGAGGCTGAGTCTGGGCGAGTTGGCCAAACCAGGTGTCGGGCCAGACGGTGCTTATGAGCAGACAGACGGCCGTGGCTGCTTGTGCCCTGCCTCCCGTGTACCCGGATGGGCAGAGGTCTCAGGGGAGTGGCTGCCATGGACAGAGCTCGGCAGTCCCGGGGGCACGTGCAGAGCCACCTGTCATACAGGGCTCTAGACCCTTCCTGTCCCTCTCCAACGCAGGGCTCGCAGAGAACAGCCTGGACGCGCTGGTGTTCGAGTCCCTGATCCCCAAGCCCATCCTGCAGCGCTACGTGTCCCTGCTGGTGGAGCACCGGCGCATCATCCTCTCCGGCCCCAGCGGCACTGGGAAGACCTACCTGGCCAACCGGCTGTCCGAGTACCTCGTGCTGCGGGAGGGCCGGGAGCTGAACGACGGCGTCATCGCCACCTTCAACGTGGACCACAAGTCCAGCAAGGTGAGGAGGTCCTGTGGAGGCTTCCTCTCAGCCGCGGCCTGCAGCGAGTGGCCCTTTTGGGGCCATCAAGGCCACCCCTGCCCTGATGGGGAAGCACGGTCACCCGTGTGGGCTCGCTCGGGCTTGCGGAAGCCTGTGGAGGACGTCAGGATGGGGGACCAGAAGGCGCAGCCAGGGGTGCCACCTGTAAGGAGAGGTGGCCCACCTCTCACTGGCCCACTCTGAGCTGGCTGGGATGCCCAGTACTAGGAGTCCTTTAGGAGCACCCCAGAAGCATCCATTCTGGTTTGCTGAGAACTTGTCACGTGCTTACTTGGCGCTCTTGTTTCTCCGGATGAAACATCCTTTTGAGGAACGGTGAGGACATGCACAGTAACAGCTCCCGTCACTGACCGCTTGCCCATGACCAGCAAACTGGCTGCCTCACGCTAGTACCCTCGAGGGGGAGGTCGTGGCTCCTCATGTCACAGAGGCAAGACCTGAGGTTCGAGGTGGGTGGCCATGTGCCTAGGACCCCTTAATGGTGCAGAGCGGTGGACTAGAGTGTAAGTCAGAGTCCTAGACTCCAGAGCTGGCATCAGGCTTCAGTCCTGCTTCATGGGTACCCCTGGGGAAGTCTGGACCTGGTCCCAGGAAGTGCTTTCTCAATCCTGTTTGCTGCTCATGCAGTGGGAGGTGATGGATGATTTGCTCGCGCTGGCCCTGAGCAAGGGTACTGGTGAGTCAGAGGCAATTGCGAAATGACTCTTCTGCCTTACAAATCACCTGGCATGCTCCGAAATGCAGATTGCTGGACCTCATTCCCAGATGACGGCTTTCAGTATGTCTGGCAGGCCGGGAATCTGCGCCATTCAGTCTGCTGGGTGATTTTTGATGTCGGGGTAGAAGTAGAAGTTTTCAGAGTGCCAGTGCCCAGAGTCTCTGTGTGAGCCCACTGAGGGAAAAGCACCCTGTCCCAGGACCAATGAGAGAAGTATCCCCCCCCAGACACATGGTTGGGGGTCGAGCCCAGGCTAGATTTGAGCCCCCTCCCACGTTCCCCTTGACCAGAACCCTCGGTAGAATGCAGCTTACCAGCCATACCCCACAAGCCTGAGTAGGGGAAGGAAGGCTCTGGAAATGCTGTCCTTGTCAGGTATCTGAGGCCACGAACCCCTGGTGGAAAGGGGCTAAAGGAAGAAGAAATTACTAGTAACTTAAAAAGTGGGGCTTTTCCTGATGCTAGCAAGCCACACTTGGGCTTAAAAGGGTGGCCTGTGTGTGTGTTTGTCGGAGGGAGGGGAAGCATCTCCCTCTGAGCTACCGGGCTCGTGCACGGGACCATGGTGTGGTGAGGAGCCCACAGCGAGGCAGGCCCGAGTCTGGAGCCAGGCTCCTGATTCCGATGTGCCCTAGCCTCCTCATTGGTAAGATGGAGAGAACCCCAGTGCCCACCCAAGAAGGTGACTGTGGGGCTGCAGAGATTCTGTGTGTGAGACTCTAAGTCCCTGGCCACCGTTGTTAGACGGTAACACTAGCAGCCAGGCACTCTGGTGCCTCGCCGCTCGTCTGCCCGCTGTTTCAGCTGTTCCTCTTTTGCACTATTATCCTTCCTCCTCTTCTGACCCACATCCCTAACCATAGCCGTGCTGGGATGCATCCTAGTTCCAACCCAAGCCAGTCCCCTACCTCTTCTCCACAGTTCAGCCCAGAGCTTACCCTTTCATCCAACCATCCAGGGCCCCCTCGGCATGTAGGCCCTCTCCCCTGTGCCGCTGGCTGTCTGTTTATGATGGCACTCGCCGTGCGGGGGGAGCGCTCCTTTGCTGTATCCGTCCATCAGGGGCTTCTGTGTGAGTGGCTCTCAGGCAGGTGCTGTGGGAGTACAGACATGTATAAGGCACCCGCCCTTGGGAACATTCTGGAAGGTTGGCATCATAAACAACATCAAGAAAAACAGCAACACTTGCAGAGAAGTGATAGGAGCAGGGAACACAACCATGCCTGGGCACCCCACAGTGCCTCAACACAGGCTCACCACAGCCTCCTCAGGGGCCTTTCCACCTGTGTGGACTTGGGCAAAGTGAAGGCTTCGAGCACGTGCGTCTTTATTGGGGAGCATTCCCCCGCTGAGTCTTCCCCCGACCTCCCCAGGAATTGCGCCAGTACCTGTCCAACCTTGCCGACCAGTGCGGCAGCGAGAACAGCGCTGGGGACATGCCCCTCGTCATCATCCTGGACAACCTGCACCACGTCAGCTCCCTGGGGGAGATCTTCAACGGGCTGCTCAACTGCAAGGACCAGAAATGGTAAAGGACAGCTCCAGGCCCCATGGTCCCCAGAGGATGGTAGCTACGGGATGTGTGCTGCACGGGCACGGTGCCCCCGCAGCCCAGGGTCGGCGGACGGGGTTGGGGAGGCAAGCAGCCATCTGCCTGCTCGGGCAGGCGCTGTGGGCTTCCGCTAGCACCTTCCCTGGCTCACCTTTGACTCACCGAGCCTTCTTTTCCTTCCCGTCCCCGCAGCCCTTACATAATCGGCACCATGAACCAGGCTACCTCTTCTACTCCCAATCTGCAGCTTCATCACAACTTCAGGTGAGGCACGGCTGTCGGGCGCCTGTGTCGGGCGTCATGCTGAGCATTTGCCCGGGTGTAACCCATCTCGTTCCCACGACAGCCTCAACGAGGTGGACTGATCTTGCACATTGGGACAGGGAGGCTGAGAGAATTGCTTCACCTGGCCGGTCAGGGGCAGAGCTGAGATGGGAGCCTGGGTCTCCCTGCGTCTCCCCCCCGGGGTAGTCGTGTTAAGGACATGGCTCTGGCCTTGCCCCCCTGCCCCCTGCCTGTCCCTGGTGATGCATCTCTCCGCCCCAAGTGATCCTGAGAAGCGGAAGCTCTTGCTTTTGAGTGTCCTCTCAGAGCTGGGTCTGTGGGGCTTTGTACTCCAGCGGTCCTGGCCCTCTACCAAGGTGCTGTCACTGCTGGGATTCGGAAAGTGGGAAGGACTGTCCAGCTCAGTCATGCAACATGGTGATGTGGCTTGCCTTGCATGGCAGGCGCTTGCATTGGATGCCCTGTGCCCCACGCCGCCTCCCAGCTGACTGCCCCGCTGCCCCTCTCCTGCCTGGGCCCTTCGAGGTGGCTGGGAAGCCCCTCTGGGCTAGGCCCCTGGCTCATTTTCACTGGCCGCTCTGCAGGCGTCTCTGAGGGAAAGCTATTGAAAGTGGACCTGAACTGTGATCATCCGAAATGTCAACTCCCCCAGGCCTGAGATCACGGTCACCTCTGCAGCCAGGTTGTCCTGGCTCATATGTGCTTCCTCCTCCCTCCCCACCACCGCAGCTCCCCGCACACCTTTGCTGCAACCCCTGTGCCTGCCCGCAGCTTGGCGCCCTGCGGGCCCTCGGCTGCACCAGTGGCAGCTGAGGGAGCGTTTCAGAATCCAGATCAGACCAGAAAACCATCATGCTTAAAGTCCTTCAGTGGCTCCCCATCACCTCCAACATGGAATGAGACCCTGTGGGTGGGCAGGTCAAGTCTGAACGCTGAATTACACTGGTCACTCTGAATCTCTGCCTTTTCCCTCAAAGACCCCACACACCTGTACGAAGGTGGCAGCCTGGTCTCCACCCCCTTCCCCAGCCCCTCCTGC
Source organism: Mustela erminea (assembly GCF_009829155.1). Taxonomy (NCBI): domain Eukaryota; kingdom Metazoa; phylum Chordata; class Mammalia; order Carnivora; family Mustelidae; genus Mustela; species Mustela erminea. The sequence goes on from NC_045622.1 coordinate 73,648,470, forward strand.
TCTCAGACATCCGCGTCTCCGGGAGGCTTCGCTGTTTCCCCGGGCTTTGTCAGGTCTCGTCCCTCTGCTCTTCTACTTCCTCCACTAGACTGTGTGCTTCTGGGGAACAAGGACTGCGTCTTAGTCTTTGTCACAGCCCCAAGGGCCAGCACACAGCCCAGCTTCCAGCACGAGACATAGCAGGCTCAGCGGTTAGAGCTCAGACTCTGGAGCTGGACCGTGCTGGTTCTGATCTTAGCCCTTCTGTATATTAAACAGCCGTTTGATCTCGGATAAGCTGTGCGACCTGTCTGTGCCTCCTCATTTCCATCTGTGAAATGAGGATGGCTGTCGCAGCTCTGTCACAGGGCTGCCCTGAGGGAATTGGGATTTAATGTGTGCGCAGTGTTCAGAGCAGTGAGGCCTGTCCTCGTAACAGAGAAACCTTCCTCTCCTCTAGGTGGGTGCTTTGTGCCAACCACACGGAGCCGGTGAAGGGCTTCCTAGGCCGGTTCCTGAGGCGGAAGCTCATGGAAACAGAGATCAGTGGGCGAGTGCGGAATGTGGAGCTGGTAAAAATCATCGACTGGATTCCCAAGGTCTGGCATCACCTCAACCGCTTCCTGGAGGCTCACAGCTCCTCAGACGTCACCATAGGTAGGTGGGAGGCCTGCCAGGGGACAGACGCTGCTTCTGGGGCCCTGACAGCACTTGGCAGGCACAAGTCAGCCAGATGCCGCACCGTCCACACGGATGAGAAGGGGGCAGAGGGATGGTCACAGCCCGGGCAGACCCCGTGCTGCCGGTCACCAGCATCCGGTTCTGACTCTTTACCCCTCTTTGCACAGCCACTAGGGCCAATCAGAGCTCGCAGCCGGCCTGGGCCAATGCCAGCTCCCTGATGAGCCCCTACTGGCAGGCTCCCCCAAGGGCAGGGCACCCGGCGACATGGGCTCCACTTTAAAAATAAAACACAATCAACATTCCCGAAGCTTAGGGTTCAGAGAAAAAAAGACGGATCATCCCACCATCCTCACCTAATGTTAATTGAGCTTCAGTGTTCTGTCCTTGTCCGGACATGTAGGCTTTGTGTGGGTGCAAACACAGCGTGCACACAGGATGCTCTTTTCTTTTTTATTTCCCGTTGTCCCCGGAGCATCTGTGTTGAGGCTCCGTTTTCACAGTCCTCCCCAGGGGCTGCAGAGTAATCAGCTGTGGCCATACCGTCGTTCACGTAACCTATTCTCTTCTCTGACGCTGGGCGCACCTCTGGTTCCAGCGGGCAGGGTTCAGCGTTCGTCACATTGCAGTGAACATCTCTCCCCTTAAAGCCTCTCCTCTCTCTCTCGGATGATTTTCTCGTAGGGAGAGAGATCCCGGGGAGGCAGTGCTTACACTGCCATTCAGAAAATCACGGGGTCCCTCCTGTGGGGTCTGTTAAGACCGTGGCTTCTCTTCACCCCTCCCCCGCCCACCATTTCAACTCTGACTGATTTTTCCCTGTGGTCCCCAGGCCCGCGGCTCTTCCTGTCGTGCCCCATCGACGTGGATGGCTCCAGGGTGTGGTTCACCGACTTGTGGAACTACTCGATTATCCCCTATCTCCTGGAAGCCGTCCGAGAAGGACTCCAGGTGAGGAGCACACTTGCCACGGGCCTCTTCAAAATTGGGGGGGGGGGGGGGGGGACTGTTCTGGTGACCAGAGGAGTTGTCTGTATCTCCTCCATTAGACGTCCGAAGGCCGTGGCGTGACTGTCCCTCACAGGGGAGGCCCTCTGTCTGGCCCAGAGTAGGACATATCCTGACTCTGCCACCGTTAATGTGGGACCCCAGGCAAGCTGGCAGCCTCTCTGTGCCCTAGCGCCCTTGCAGACAGAAGGGGAGAGTGACGGTCCTCCACCACGAGGAGTCACCATGAGGGTTAAATGCAGTCGTGGCCAGAAAGGGCCCAGCGTGGTGAGCGCACAAGAGAGGGAAACGTACAGTTTGGGAAGCAGTCTTTCCTCTGCTATTTGACTGAAACCCTGCCTTAGTCCCGGGACTTGAGCAAAGATTTTTTTTTTTTTTTAGTTTTTGTCTCCATTTTTCAGGAGAGAAAAATTAAGGCTCAAAGAGAGTAAGTGACTTGCCCAAGGTCAGAAAAGGGACGCTTGAAGAATCTGAGATTTGAGATCAGGCCTCTAGCTTGAAATCCAGGTTCTAAGGCCTCAGCCCCAAAGTACTCACTACCTGCCACTGGGACACCTTGCCCCTCCCCCCCGCCCCCTCCCCCCTGCCAGGTAGGACCCTGGGGCCCACAAGGTTGCAAGTCCCTACAGAGCAGCAGCTGGAAGGCAGCACCGCTCGCTTCTCATGCAGCCCATCCTTGAATGCTACAGGCTTAGAATCGGATTGGAGCCTGCCCCAGGGTCACTGTTGAGCCTGGAGGCCCCTGGAGAAGGTCCTAGGCTTGCAGCCCCCACGCTGAGTAATGAGCAGGCATCAGACACAGCGGAAGAATGCGGGAACCCATCAGGTTCCCAAGGGCTCCTTGGTTTCCTCCACACTGGGCACCTGGAGACCCAGGAGGCTGTGTGCCTGTGGAGGGCATAGGAGGGGGCACCTCCACATGCATGTGTGGGGTACAGCCCGTTCGTGGCTGCAGTCTGTGTGTGTCACTGCTGTATGTGTGGCTGAGCCCAGTGAATATGGGACGGCTTCGTGCCACGCAGCGGTGCCCATGGTTTCCAGGGGCGTGTGGGACGGCAAGAACTGGGAAAGGAATGTGCTTCTTGTGACTGCTGTTCCATGGAATGAGGGCAGGTCCTGCAAATGCAGGGATCTGCGGAAACAGAAAAGCACTCTGAAGGCAGACCCGCACGAACTTGGGCAGTCCCTTGGTCAGCCCCAAATTATTCATTGGTCGTGTGTGAAGACCATTCCCTGATGGCAGCATTTCTCCTGTGTCTCATAGCTTTCGTAAACAAAGGTGTGAGGATTTTAGATCTTTGCAGTAAGAATCTCCCTGGGTAGATAAATTCACTGGCCTGGGTCACCGGACCCTAATTTAGTCTTTAATCAGATGATCTGTTAGTGCACAAAGCCAAGCGGCTATGCCGTCATTCTATTTTCTTGGGCCAGCAGAAGCTTGTCTTACATGCTGGACTCCTGAAGTCTGTTGCATTTCGGAAGCCCCTCTCCTCTGTTCACCCTCTGTGGCTTCCCGGGGCTGCGCTATGCCCGGCCCCTCTGGGAGACCCCCATGCTGCTCAAAACAAGTAGAGGAATTAGAGGTGGAGGAAATGCACCATTTCCTCTTATTTCTGCCTCGCCTTTCGCTTGTTCATTTGCTTCTTCTTTGCTCCAAATTTATCTTGTGATGACAGATAGGGAGTGACTTCAGAGCGTTCTTGGAAGAACCCCTGGGCTTTGTTGGTGAAAGACCGGCCTCCTTTGCGCAGTGAGCCCCAAACCAGGAGTGGGGAGACACAAGGAGTGCTCCAGCCTTGAACTACCCATCAGGTGGCTCCCTGTTGGTCCTCACCCAGGGTGGACGTGCCAGGATCCTGCTCCTTTAGACCTGAATTTCAAAGGCCTTCTGGGCACAGTGTAAACTGCCCTTCCTGGGGTTCATGGTGAAGGAGCACTGTGTCTCCTTCCCACCAGGAGTGAGAAGGCAACAGGTTGAAAGGATTTGGGGATGGTTATAGACCATTCCATCGGGGGCAGGGAACAGAGACATGCCACCATCTCATGGGACTTACCAGTTTAGTGTGAAGCAAGGAAATCATGACTTCCCTATGCTGTGAGGTCATTTGAAAGACCATCTTTGAAGAGTGTGCCACAGTTAGCATTTTACCAGGCTGCTTGGAAGTGAGCCACCTTGCCCCAGACCTGTGACCTCATCATCCTGGGGAGCCCAGGAAAACCACCAGAATCTGCTGATTCAAGAGGAAACCTGGTGTGCTCTTCAGGCCTCTGGTTTTGAAGGAAGGTCTGCTGACGTTGACTGAGGGCTTGCTACTTGCTGGGTGCTGACGTTGACTGAGGGCTTGCTACTTGCTGGGTGCTGCTTGGGGCCTGATGTGCATGATCTCTTTTATAGTTCTAACAGCTCGAAGATGACCTCGTAAGTGAGGAGACAGGCTCACGAGAGTTTTTGACTATTCGCCAAGTCCACTCAGTGGGAGGAGTATGATGAGCCAGTGTTGGAACCATCTGGCCGACTCCTCCATTCCTTCTGGGATTTTCAAGCTATCCTGAGGACCCCCTAATTCCCAGAAGCTTCCGGTGGCTCAGGGAACAAAGTGCTGTATTTCATAGGGTGGTTTTCTCCATAAGATTTCATGTAACCAAAGGTTGCCTCTCTTTTAAAAAAAAATTTGACCCCCACCCTCCACCCCGCCCCGAGTTACCGGAATCCACGCTGACTATGTGCTGGGCACTGTGTGGGGTCACTCCTCACGTGACCGGATGAGATGAGCATGTGGCCATGGGGGTACCGTGGTTCAGAGCAGGCAAACAGGGCCTCTGGTGTGGAGTCAGAGGCTCACAGAGGCTCAGGAGTTCATTGCCATTGTCTCAGCCCACAGCTCCTGAGCCATTGGGCATGCCAGGTGCCTCCCTGCCTAGGGGCAGGTGAATGTCCCATCTGTCTGTCTCTCCATCCAGCTGTCTCAGCCGCTTCCCGGAGCTGCCTCAGGGCCCTGCTGCCGTGGGGCCAGGAGCTTTTATGATCATTCCTCTGCCTGCCACGGTCCCAGCCCAGCCATTCATCACTGGGTCTTGAACATGTCTAGTGGCGAGTGTGGAAGCTTGTAAAAATATTTTCTGTCCTTGCAGATGATGTTCACATGGGCCTAGTGTACATTTGTCTGATGACTCAGTTCCCAGTTCTGTTCCCCTTTGGAGCTGTCATCGTAAACATTTGCTGAAGTGTCTGAGGTCTTTAGAGCAACTCAAAGGACTCGTATTCCCTTGTGGGGCAGGGGAGAGTGTTGGGGTCTTTATCGGATGACCCAGCCGGCGCTGAGACCCTGGGCGAGTCTCCTGTCTGTAGGTCTCAGGTTCTCTGTGATCTGAGAAGCTTAGACTAGAGGAGTATTTTCTCTGGCTGGCTTCTGTGAAGCCCAGAAGATTCTCCAGGCTACTCATTGGTAGGGTCAGGGGAAGAGCAAATATTTGAAAACCACTGGGCCATATTATGTCTAAGGGCTGGACGAGCTCCACATCCCAGCCTTTTTCTCTACGGCCGTGAGTCTCTCCTCCTCCAGACTGACTCCAGAAGTAGGGCCACGTAGTAGCTCACATGTGAGGTCTGGCTTGGGAAAGGCGGCCCAAACCTCCCTCTGGTGGGAGAAGCTTCTAAAATTGTAGGCATGTTTCTGATGAGGAGCAGCCTTCTTCAGTTCTGAATATCCCCCAAACCCGTGTGTGTTCCCTCCCTTCCTGGCATGCACGCACGGGCACACGCCCACATCTTCCCATCGTCCCTTCGTGCGCAGACTATGAACAGCCTCTAGAACACCAGGCTGAATCCTGAGACTCACCACTGCCCCAGGTGAGGGAAGATTTAGCGACAGACAGGGTCAGGGTGCTAGACGGGAGGGGTGCAGGTGTCTGAGAAAGCAGTGAGGTCATAGGAGGGTGTGTGTGTCCTGAGCGTGGGTGGAGTCTGTCACCAGTTGGGGGGATGGGTAAGCCCATGTGCCGTGCAGGCAGAGTGGGTGGCTTCCCCGACAAATCAGACATAAAGGTCAGAGATGCTGTTCGCAGCCATGACTCAGCCAAGTTGGCGCATCCTTGTCTGGTGGACAGTGGTCTGCCTCTCCCCGGCCTGGTTTTGGCTGAGTCATGTGGCCTTGCTGATACCAGGCAGACTCAGTCAGGAGGGGTGGAGAGGGGAAGAAAGGCCCAGACAAGGAAGCTGAGGTCCTGGGTTTGAATGTGACTCCTCTCCATAACCTTTCATGGTTGGTGCTTCTGTTTAGGCCCTGACAACCCCATCTGGTAAATGAGGCCAGAGGACCCCAGTTCCTTCCAGCTGGGGCAGCCTAGGACCCGGATAGATGTGATCTTCTGGGCAGTCAGAGCTCAGCTCTGCTCTGTGAGCAGGTCCTCTCACTGCCCCTCTCACCTGTAGAAGTCATGGGAGGGCAGAGGGAGCCACCAGGCAGACAAGGTGGTTCAGGAGTCTTTGGTCTGTATACCCCGAGGCTCCCTGTCAAGGGGGAGCCTCCCAGAGCCACAGCCAGCACCGTGCTGGGCGAGCACACCTACCACGTCTCAGACTCGGGGGTGTGGGGAGGCCGGCAGACTTGGATTCCCATTCTGCTGCCTTTCCTCCCTGGGTCTGTCCCCTCAACTGGGACACTCGGGCACTCGTACTTCCCCTTGGAGTCCCACGGCGGTTCAGTATTTGTAAAGCGTTGCTGACAATGCCATCAGCTGTGAGATGCGGCCACCTGTGCTGATGTTAGAGAGAAGATGAAGACGAGGCCTGGTGGCAGCCCCGCTCAGGGAGGGGGGCGTCCTGGGTTTCTGTCCTTGAAAGACAGTATAGATTTCCTGACATTGCCAGTAAAAGTCACGGCAGTAATTTTATCATTAAGTCGTTAAGGCTTAAGAAAAGGTCTTAAGTTAAGTGAAAATGTTGTTCTCTGTCAGTTGTTATGATTTTGAAGGATAATAGTTGAGAGAGAGACTTAAAACTCTGATACCAGTGCCTAACCTCTGTTAATAGAGTGCTGGCTTGAAAATGACCGGTGCTGTCGGGAGGGGCTCTGAGAGTCCGAGCTGTTCAGGAAATGGGGTTTTATCCAACCGGGGCTATTGGTGACCACCACTGTGGTGTTGATGCCCAGCCCTTGATCTCTGTGGGAGGTCATCCTCAGGGAGTAGGACGCCTCCAATGGGACACTAGAGCCGGCTTGTGTGAGCTGATGCTCAGCACCACCTTCCTACTCCAAATTCCATGATTCCATATTGGTAGTTTGAAATGGGTCATAGGAGGAGGATTTACGCCACAGAAATTAGCAAATGCTTCAAATCACGCAGTTGGGGCTGCTTTTCAGATTGAATCGCAAAGCATGGAGTTTAGGGGGACATGGCGAGGCGGTGGCAGAGCTAAGATGTGGACCCAGGTCAGCCTGACTCCAAAGCCAGCACCTTTGACCCCTGTATCCCATTGCCTTCAGTCTTAGCACATCAAGCTGTATGTACCTCGGGTGGCTTCCTTCCTTAGAATTCTGGAAGTGGAGTTGCTGCATTCGGAAAGGCATCATGCTGGGCTTAAGGAGGTTTCCAAAGGCTGCAAAACCAGGGCTGCAGAAGAGGTCTCGGGCCACTCCCAGACTATTCCTTCTTTGCCTGTTTCCAGCTCTATGGAAGGCGGGCCCCTTGGGAGGATCCCGCCAAGTGGGTGATGGACACCTACCCCTGGGCAGCCAGCCCACAGCAGCATGAGTGGCCTCCCCTGCTGCAGCTCCGGCCTGAGGATGTTGGCTTCGACGGCTACTCCATGCCTCGGGAAGGGTCTGCGAGCAAGCAGTTGCCCCCCAGCGACGCCGAAGGAGACCCACTGGTGAGTCTTAGCTCCCGGAGCGGCTCAGCTTTTACTGAGCACTTACTGTGTATTGGTTGTGACGCAAGGCATGCTGGGAACAGAGACGGGACCGAGCCAGGGTCTCACTTTGGAAGGCTGGACCGACCCCAAGGTTAGTCACACTTTTGCCAACATGCTCTCTCATGATGTCAGTTTCTCACTACAGCCTTGAACCCTCTGACATTTGTTCCGGTGTAAGGTAAAAGGTTACGAATGTGATTTTTTTTCCAGCCTCAACACCCCTATCCCACTCTTTGCCCTCTGACTAGAGTGCCACCTTTATCACGTGCTGTCCTGCCCCATTCATCTCTCCCACTAGTGACCAAGCAGAGGCAGCTCTCTGTTGCTAAGGAGCAGAAGGTTGAGCCAACTGATCAGGAGCATTGGCACAGAGAGGTCTGAGGCCACGAGGGGCTCCCAGGGACAGGGCAGCCTGAATACAGGTCCCAGGGCCAGCGACCTGAGCTTAGTCTGGGTAACATTGCCTGAGCTTTTTACTTACCCCCATCATTACAAGAACAAATAAAGGCCCTTTGAGAAGAGCCTGGACAGGGACACTAACACTATAATTACAGTGTTCTCTGCCTACGTGAAACTGTGAAATTAGACCTAATAAATCGAAAACTCTATTAAAGAAGGTGGAAGCACATATCCCAGAGCCTCCCACACTTAGGTGACCATTATCATGCCTTCAGTTTACCCTTGAGCTCCCTTGGCAGCTAAGGCAAGAGGAACAACACAGCAGAAAATAGGGCGTGCATTACTTTTTTTTTAAGTTCTTTTTTTTTTTTTTTTTTTTTTTTTTAGATTTTATTTATTTTATTTGACAGAGCTCACAAGTAGCAGAGAGGCAGGCAGAGAGAAAGGGGGAAGCAGGCTCCCTGCTGAGCAGAGAGCCTGATGCGGGGCTTGATCCCAGGACACTGAGAATCATGACCTGAGCCAAAGGCAGAGGCTTAACCCACTGAGCCACCCAGGCCCCCCTTGCATTACTTAATGAAAGAACACATTCATAAGGGATGCAGCAGGATTAAAAGACAGCTGACTTGTTGTTCTTTCCCTGATGACTAATTGATTTGCTTGATAAATATCATCACCATCATCATCATCATCACTGCTGCTGTGAGTTGTCTGACATCCTTCTGACTGGCAGGAAGGAGCTGTGGTCCTGGGAGTTTTTCTTCAGCAGGAACTATATTTTAAGTGGGAGTGTTTGCAGAAGAAAGGAACAGCCACATCCAACATGACTTATGGCCACAGCCAGAGTCATGGAGATGTTTTTGTAGCTGCAAGCTCATGAGCTCTTTCCTTACATAAAAAATAGAATTTAGGAGATCTCTAGAGGAAAACATGGCTCCCTCGTCCCCAGAACCTCTTCTCTTACGCAGGAGTATTTGTGTCCCTGACTAAACATAAGGGCATTTAGGTAAAGCCTGGAGCTCTTGGAACCATTACACAGAACTCTCCCTCCAACCCCAGGTCCCCGGAAGTGAGCTGTGCTGGGCAGTCACCCCCAGTAACAAATAGATACTTGGTATTTCTCCCTGCCCAGGGCCCGCTGTCTCTTGCTGACCGGTTTCTCTCTCCCTCATGAGACTGAGACCTCTGGGAGAAGAGGACTGACTTGTTTTTTGTTCGAGAATATACACTGTAAATACACTGGGGCTGTTTGATGAGTGAATAATCGCTGCCCAGGATTGCCTGTTGAGCTTTGGCTCCACCTTTTACCCAGTCGTGGCTACACCAATAGGCCCCGCTGATGGTGGTTCTGCACCCTGGCTCACCCAAGGAGACCATGAGGCATCCTGAGAGGCAGCTGACTGGGAAGCAGCTGGATTTCATGCCCAGCTGCTTGGCATCTTGGCCCTAGCTCAGAGACACCCTTCTTTCTAACTAACTTGCTACATAGAATCAAAAAGACACAATTTACAGTTGTAAATAAAATTCATTCCTACTTCCCCCTTTCACTGGCAACCAACAGACTATAGGCAGGGAAGGTCTCAGAACATTCTTTAAACTTTTTAAACAAATGATGGTGATGATGGCACGGCAGATGTCCTTTATTGAGACCTTCCTACGCACCAACCCCTGTTTGGCGGTTCTGAGGCTCCTCCTGTCCTTCGACCCTGTGAGACACAGGTGCTCTTGTTCTCTCTGCTCTGCAGAGGAGGACTTGGGGGCTCAGATATGGTAGGCACCTTTCCTGGAGTTTCCTGCCTCAGCATCCAGGCACCTCTGTGCTTTGTGGCTCTGCTTGTGGCTGGTGCTGTCCTTTACCTCCCCATGGTGGCCTCGGCAGGAGCGGGAGCGTTGCCAGCTCCAGGCTGCCCTCTGGCTAGAGCCAGACATCCGCATGGGCTTGTTGCTGTCCAAAGGGGGAGCCATGTGCCTCACTTATCAGCGGTGCCCAGGCGGCTGGATGGGCATCTCCACGCTGCCCGAGGGCTGTGCTTGGGTAAGGTGTGTCACTTGGAAATACAAGATAAATACTGGATTCGTAGAAGACTTCCTCTTTTGTTTTCTGTGCTCTGCCTGTATTCACTCAGTCCACACCCATAACGTGGTAGGACAGGTACGATTGTTCTCATGGGGCCAATGAAGAAGCCGAGACACAATAAGGTGAAGTAACTTACTCGAGGTTATGTGGCTCCTAAGTGCTAGAGGCAGGATTGGAAACCTGGAAGCCTGGCCTGAAGTTCACAGTTTTGTTTTTTCATCCACGGCCTCTGCTGTGGGCTGCAGCCCAGGGTGAGTCTGGAGGACAGAGCAGGAGCCTGGAAAAGTCCGGAGGCGGATGACTGCCAGGCCGAAAGCCGCTCATGTTCTCCCTCTCTCCCCAGATGAACATGCTGATGAGGCTGCAGGAGGCGGCCAACTACTCCAGCCCCCAGAGCTACGACAGCGACTCTAACAGCAACAGCCATCAGGATGACATCCTCGACTCGTCCCTAGAGTCTACTCTGTGACAGGGGCCAGCCATGGAGCCTGCCTGCCTCTCCCCTCCGTGCCCTGCTCCATGCGCGTCCCCTGCACCCCCTGAAGATGACCTCCTGAGCCAGCCCCCCGGCCGCAGCGTGAGAGCCGCAGGGATACCCAGACCCCTCGTCCTCCAGCCTCGACTTGGGTGCGGGCCTCCTGGGCCAGCCGCCTTGGCACCGCTGCCTTCCACAGTGAGACCTGCACTATCTCATCGTTTATTTTCATTATCGTTTGCCTTGTTGCCGTGACCTCCCTCAGACACTGAAGTTACTTCTCGGGAAAGGATCATCACCGTTGAAATGGTAAGGTTTATAAAGAAAATACACACACACACACACAAACCAAGAACCCACTTGGAAGCTCTGAAACCCAACAGCATCGTGCTGCGAGCTGCCCAGAGCAGAGAGACTGGAGCCAAGCTGGAAATGTGGGCAATCCAGCTGCCCCTCCACACTGACCCCCTGGCTGGGTCTTGCCGTGGGCGCCCGCCTCTGCCTCCCCGCCTTCCCCGCGGCCGGCCACGGAGAGAGCTGGTGCTAAGAGCGCGGGCGCGGCCCAGTCCCACTCAGCAGAGCGCAGAGCACGGCGAGGGGACACCTTAGGCAAACGCGAAGCCCGCTTGCTGTTTTGTTTGGCTTTTTAAATGGTGCTCTCCTTCCCCGAGGGGTATTTTTGCCTGTTCCCGTTCAGCCACACCTCCCAGACCCGGCAGCCTCTGGTCGGTCCCGAGCGTGAGTGGAACGTGCACGAGCGGGTGGGACCACGGCGCGGACAGCGCGCGCGTGTCTGCGCCCTCCCCCTCCTGTCTCCGTGAATCAGGTTTTTCTTTCTGCAAACACTGTGGCCGGTGAGAATGAGTCTGTTTTGAACTGGTTACCCCCTTGCAAATGAGGTTTGAGTTTCCCCGCCCTCTTCTGACTCTTTGATTTTGAAGATTTTCCTCCCCCCCCCCCCCCACCCCAACCTTTGGTCAGAATCAGTCCTTTGGTGAAAGAAAGAACCGCAGGAGTTGAGTTTCGGTTTGGTCCTGCTGAGTTCTGGTTGTTTGGTTGTCCATCCCCACGGTTTTACACCTCGCCGGGCCCTGCTGGGGCCGGGGGTGGGCGTGTCCTTTCTAGGAGGACCAGGACCCTATCCTCCACGCGCGGGTGAGCCGGGACCTTGCCTTTTCTTCTTGTCCTCGAGGCTTCAGAACGCACATCGACACCTCAGGCGTGCCAGCCCCAACCTCAGGTGGGGTGCTGAGGTCACCTCGCACAAGACTTGCACTTTCCTCAGAACCAACATGACGCAACTCCACAAGGGGCCGGCGGCCGCTCCCTTCCAGAAGCCCCGGCCTCCGTCCAGACGAGTCTTGCCTGACCTCTTCGGTGCTGACCTTCCCAAAGCGATGCCTTACTGGTTTTGTACTAACCGTGTTCATTTACGAGTGTTGTGCCTGCCTGGGGTCCATTATTCTTTTTCTTGTTTTCCCCATCAGAGCAAACAGGGCTAAAAAGTCATCCACTCATTAGGAGGACTCAAGTTGCTGTGACTTTTCTCATCCAAAAGACTCATCTGTGTGGATGCGTGACCATGGGTAAAAGAAAAAAGTAAAAAAAAAAAAAAAAGATGCATTTTTTTTTTTTAAAGATTCTTATCAGTCTCCAACTAACACTCTGCCTGGACAGTGATCTGTCTGATGCAGGAAAAGGCAAAAGTTCCAAGTCCACATGACATTGCTGATACACACCCTACTAGGATGTGTCTTCAACATACTGGTATTTCCTTTACAGAGAGTGGTATATCTGTACGTTGTTAGTTTATGCTTTATGAAGAGAATCTCTATCAGGCCCCGGTGGGGGTGTCTCCGTTAACGATCAGGGTTTTTATTCCACCTTTCACACTTTCTATTTCTGAAGGTCTGTCTCTGTACATTTTTTTCTCATTTTCTTACCACAAGAACTTGACCTGAAACTGCTCGCATGACATTGGATGATACCACTTTCTTCCTCCTTAGAGGAAAAGGAGAATGTGTCCCCTTAGCTAGTGAATGGAAAAGCTCTCCGTGCTGTCCTTGCTCTCATCTGCGTAAACTCAGACTCTCTTGTGCGCAACCTTCGTTAGCCATCTGAGTGTGTGAGTGTGTCTTGTTCTGTTCTGGTGTTCTTTTTGTTTTTTTTTTTTGTTTTTTTTTTTCCCATAAAAACTTCAAACCATGAATTTAGCCTGTGACCACGGGCCACACCCTGAGCCTTCTGGTAAACCTGAAGAGTGGTCCTTCTCAATCTGTTTCCCAACGATGACCTTACACGCTCATACTGTGAATTTGGGAGGAGATAAAATGGACTTCTCCTTGGGGGCAGTTTTCCCAGTCACCTTGTGAGTAGACACCTGCTAATATTGTTTGAAACCCTCCTCCTTTTTTCTCACCTTCTCTGTCTTCTCCCCTCTTCTACAGACTTCCCTTCCCGCTGGGTCCAGGTTCAGAACCGAGACCTCTGTCCCTGGTGCTACCTGGCTAATGACCGGTGATTTCAAGTAGGGTAGCCCTTGTGTGATTCACAACTCCGTGTCCTTCCTAAAGTTTCGGGAAGCAGGGTTGTCTGATATGCACATTTCTAATTTTGGTCATGTTTTACTTTAGTGTCACTCACCTTTGACAAAGTGACTTTGTACTCATTTAGGGCTCTGTCCGAAATGCTTCCAGTTTGCCTTTTTCTACAGTTAGGCTAATTTTGAAATGTATGAAATTCTATGCAACATTTATGTTGAGTTACCAATGGAAGCCAAAAGTCTTCTTCCCAAACTGCCAAGAATTCTACAGGCCATAAATGAGATGGGAATATCTTTTAATTTAAGTTTGGGGGTGGGGAGGGGTGGGACAAGGAATGAGACTTGCCTAGACCTTTGTTGTGTCTTGGGGACATTTTTTATTTCACTGTCGATGCTTCAACTTCGAAATTCTGTGGACTCGAATTTGATCATGGCGAATCTACTTCAAAAGGAAAAGAATCCAACTTCGTGGATATTAAATGGAAGGTTTGCTGTTTTAATCTAGTTGTTTCCAGTGGAGCAGTTGATGAAATATGTCCTATAAGATGTACATTTTTTCATTGTAACATAGAAATTGTAAATAATCGATTAAAGTGCTGCATTTTGATGAATTTTTTCTAGCCATTTTTAAAGAGAAAACTAGGAATTGAGTATTTTGTGTACGGTATGTTTCCTTCCTCTTTCCCTCCCGGCCTCTCCCTATTTAATTTTCATTTGTCATGAGGTTTTTGGATTTGCCAATGATCTACTGGAGATCACGCCCCCACGTCATAGAGAATAAAGCCGATGATTGTACCAGTCTTAAATTATTCATGATTCAATAAAATTGATGCTTATTTATTCAGATTAGTGGTTTGGCTTTTCTTTGCTCGAGCAAGTCCTCGTCGGAGTTCGACTGCATGGCAACAGCAGCTGTTCTGGAGAAAGATAGACAGCAGGGAGAGCCCGTAACTCTAGCAGACCTACCTTCGTCGCAAAGTCGTCGACAGTTTCTCCTCTAACTTTTTGCTCCTTGTGTGGGGCTTATTGGAAACGCAAACCTTGGGACTCCTCTGAAACTTGATGAGTCCTTGGCGATCCTGTGGGAATGCAGATTCTGATGGAAAGGTCCAGGGTGTGGCCCGAGTGTCTTGATTTGTAACCTCCTCCCCGGGCATGCCGGTGATGTGTGTCCTCCGCCGCGCTGGCAGCAGCAAGCCCCATCGGTGTCCGGGCAGACCGCCAACGGACTTCTTGGCACAGGCAAAGTTTTTGTTTTGTTTTGTTTTTTAATGTATTGAATACCTATTAATAGCCAAATTGCTTTCCCAAACACTCCAGTATAATCCACAAAAGGACCCTGAGGAGGTAAATATTCCTACTTCCATTTTACAAGTGAAGGAAACAGGATCAGAGAAAACCACTTGCCAAGGATCCTGTCAGCTAAGAAGGCTGGGAGTTGGGAGTTCCAGCCCCGTCTTCCAAATCCAAAGCCTGCCTTGCTGGGCTGCTTCTGACCTTAGGGGTCCCGTTCCACCGAGCAGCTGGCAGCCATCGCAGGGCATAGACCGTGGCAGATGAGATCACCTCTCAGCCTTCACTTTGAACAGCAACAACAAAAAATTTAAAGGCTTGAAGCGAGGCCTGTGGGTTCTCTGTGAAATAGACCCTCCACGGCTGACTCCGCGGCCAGTGATGTGAGCGGCTCCGCGTCTATCAGGCACCACAATGGCCCAGCCCAAGGGAGAGAGAATCCAGATGTTCTATAGAGGTGGTTTTTCCTGCCGGTCAGAAAGAACGAAGGGGAGCTGGTGCAATGGTTCGGCAACTAGATACCCTGAATTCCTAAGATTTCCCATGTTGAGTATCTGTTCTACCCATTGCTACACAGTCTTGTTCTCATGTTCTCGAGGATATAGGATCAGCATAGGCGAAGGGCATGATGACTTCAAACCACAGTATCCACTTCTAAAACCCATGCCCTTTCTGCTACAGTCTCCTTAGGTTGGAAAATTACCCTTTTTATTCACAGATAACATTATGTACTTAAGATAATCCAAAAGAATTCGCAGACATTATTATAAATAGTGAGTTGAATACATCAGCTGGATACAAAATCAATACATGAGAATTAACTGAACAGGGGCGTCTGGCTGGCTTAGTCGGTAGAGCATGCAACTCTTGATCTCCAGGTTGTGAGTTCAAGTCGCACAGAGGAGGTAGAAGCTACTTGAAAAAAATAAAAAATAGTCAACATCTTTATGCAGCCCGAGTTTAAGAATTTCAAAGGTACCAGTTTAAAAGCATCAAAAATATCTAATACCTAGGAATAAATAAAATACAAGATGGGCAAGCCTCCCACACAGAAACGTGTAAAACATTGTGGAGAGAGATTGAGGAAGACCCAAACACATGTGGAGATAAATAATGTGTTTGTGAATTAGAAGAATCAGTGTTGTGAAGGTGTCAGTTTTTCCAAAATGGACTATAGATTTGACGCAATCCCACTTGAAAGTCCAACACAGTTTATGGCATTGACGAGATGATTTTGAATGTATTTAGAAATGCAAATGGTGGAACATAGCCAATGGGGAAGGAAACTGAGATTTCTCTAGCAGATACTGAGACTTAACTGCCATAGTCATTAAGACAAAGAACAGGAACCGACAACAGTTCAAGATAGACTAGACATTCCCCAAATAAACCCAGTACATGCTTGCTTTACTGCAGAGAACTGTAGCATCTCAGACCAAAGGACCTATTTCCTGGAGAAGGGAACTTGACTGAGGACACGTGACAACGGGATCCACTCGTTCCTACTGGTCAAGTGGAGGCTGACCTGTCCTCTTAAAGACTCAAGGCACCAGCTTGAGAAAGCCATTCTGTTGGAGCACTGCTTTCCAGGAAATGGTTCATGTTCAACCACTGGCCACTATTTGTTGCTGGGTGCCCAACAACTAGAATGTGTAAGTCTGGAAACTGAGGAGGAGAAGTAGGAATGGCTCCCTCCAGCAACCCACCTGGGGAATTTCTTGCTTCCTGCCCTACAACTTTAGGTTCTGCAAAATTACAAGTACCTGTCCCTGTGCGTATGGGCAAGAAGGCAGGAGGAGGGGTACTTCTCTTCTTCTAGCACTTCTACCACTGCCTTTAAAACTACGTCTGCAGTGAGATCACTTGGGACTTCGGACGCTGGCAGGGTCACTGACCCTGATTATGATGGGGAGCTAGCCTGTTCCATGAGAGCAGGAGCAAGGGTGTCTGGACTTGAGGAACTCTCGGGATATCTCCCGGTCATTTCCAGGGGCCTGGTGATAACTGTGAATGGGCCTTTGCTGCCACCACAGCCCGACAAAGCCAAGGTAGACAGTTGCTCAAAGCCTCCAGGAACGAAGTGCTGGCTGAGGGTATCACAGAATGCAGGACTGAGGAAAGGATGCTGAGGATTGGTGGTGGCCCTGGGGCCAACTGTAGCAAGGAGGCCAGCTTGTTCCAGTAACCCTCCCATTCAGAGTCTTTTCTTTGGAAATTTGACCAGCAGCTGCCTTGGACTTTGAGTAACAGAATAGACTTGATGCACCAAATGACCGGTCTGAGCACTGCAAGGCACAAGCTGTGGCAAACACCTGGCATGCTGACAGTATTCCAGTGCAAGCCCCCATGTGTCCCTGCTTCCCTGCCCGAGACTGTTCTCCAGTGCCACGGAAGGTTCACAGCACCGCGCAGGGGATTCAATGGCCTGAGGGATGACCCACGGCAAATAAGCAGTCAGTGGAAGGATGCCCGGCATTCCCAGCCTCCATGGGATGAGTGGGAGGCACAGTCTCCAGGGCTCTCTAGAGGCTCCCGGTGAGACTGGGTCTAGTGGCCCATAGTGCCAATCAAGGAGCTCTTCATGGCTTTCTCCCTTCCTGGTGACCTTCATCTACTCCTTCTCTCAGAGCTGCACGAGGATGAGCAGTGAAGGCACACCCTTGAGAGTGAGTCCGCCTCACGTGATGTGCTCCAGGCCCCTCGCTTGGCTCACCCTGGTCCCAGCGCCACCCTCAGTCCTGCTTCCTGACCCCACAGCACCAATTAGCTATCTACACTCACACCCTTTCTCAGGATCTGATAGGACCGCTCAGCAATTCTATTCTTAGTTGTTATTATGGATTGAGTGGTGTCCCCCTAGAAGGACATGTGGAAGTCCTCACCCCCTGAACCTCCACATATGACCCTATGTAGAAATGGCATCTTAGTCCAGATGAGGTCATCCTGGAGTAGAGTGAGCCCTTCGTGCAATACGGCTAGTCCTTATAAGAAGACGGTGTGTAGATACGAGGGAAGAACACCGTGTGAAAACAGAGGCGGAGATCACAGTGGCCGAGCTGGAAGCTCTAACAAGCATGAATCACAGGTGTTCCTTGCTTCCCCCAGAAGCTGGGCAGAGGCAAGATCCTCCCTTGAGTCTCAAAGGGAGCATAGACCTGCTGACTCCTTAGCAGGTCTTTTAGGTTTCTAGCTTCTAAAACTGTCAGAGAATACCTCTCTGTTGTTTTAAGCCACCCAGTCTGTGGGACTTAGTTATGACAGCTCAATTTGGTCAGCCCAAATTGGTAGAGACAGCTCCATCACTATACTCATACACGCAAGAGAAATACAGACACACACACACACACACACACAAATACATACATATGCCAAGAAATAGGTACACAATTGTTCACAGCAGTTCTAGTGTTCATTCTAACAAAACCTGGAAACAACCCACACATCCACTGACAAAAGGACGAACAAAATTGTGGTAGGTCAGTGTCCTACTGGAGGGAACATATTTGTGAGTAGATATTGAGTTGAATGTTGAGTTGAATGAGTAGATATTGAGTTGAATGCAGCCAGACCCGAAAGGATGCTGAAATAAGATTCCGTTTCTACAAAGTGCACACTACCATTCGGGGCTGCCTGCCTGCATCGAAGAGGAACTGTAGAGAGAGCACGGGTGGCGGTCAGGAAGGGGAAAGGGCCTTGGGAGGCTGTCATCCTCCTGTCTCCTGACTTGGCTGACATAGGTCATGGAGCTGTCTTTGCTTTTTGTGCATTTCCTTCTGTGAACGCTATTCTTCATAATAAGGTTTTCAGAAAGCAAACGGTAGCCAGGCTGCCCACCCGGCCCCCTGCTCCCACCACTAGCTCCTGGTTTGAGTTCCCCGAAGTTGGCTTCTCAGTCCATTAATCAAGGGCACGGTTTTCACCCACCTTGACACGAACTGATATGTGAGCGTGAACAGGTTAAGGCTGTTCCTAGGTCTCAATCCCGCTGGAGTGAAGGGGGCCTAACCACACCGGGCTTGCAGGACTTAGGGAGGGGCAGTGTGCAGAGTGAGCTGATGCCATGAAACACTTCCCCGATTTTCCTTGTCCTGCCAGCGCCAACTTCTTTAACCCCATAATCTCCGCTGGGTCGGAGGCTGGAGCAGTGGGACCTCAGAGGATGGAACTAGTCCAAAAGGGGAGGATGCAGAGAGGTGGGCCTGGGCTCCAGACGAGTGGAAACTAACTAAGATCACAAACAAGGAACAGGCTGCTTTTTAAAACATTGAATGCGCCATTATGAGGGTCCAACCAGGGATCCCCTCCCTGGTTGGCAGGTGAGTCCAGGTGGTCTCTGGCGGTTAGCTTGCCTGGCAGGCTTGCTTTGGGCAGGACACAGTGGAAAGAGTGTTGGGGTCTAGAGACCTGAGTTACTGGCTCCTCCCCTAGCTGTCTGCCTTAGAGATCCATCCCCCTCTCAGGGCCATGGTTTTCCCATTAGTCTAATGAAAGAATTGGACTAGCTCAGTGGTTTCCTAAAGTGGATGTTCACCACTAGCAGAGAGAGTGCAGTAGAAACAGACTGTGGCTTCCCCTGAGTGCTGTTCAATCAGGATGTGCTTGGGACCAAGGACCTCTCCCAGCTCCCGCATTGCGGGCTGGTTATAGGCAGTCTATTATACCTCAAATTGGCCACGAGGGGGCAGCAAAGCCAAAGCAATGCCAGTCCTTCATCTGGCTGGACTTGCCTTTCTTAGCAAAATCCTTTCTCCACGGAAAGGCCATGGAAGCCATGATATTATTGTACAATGAAACACACTTAGCAGCTAGATCTTGATTTGCAAACGATATATCTGAACAGGGGTTAGAATCCAAAATATATAAAGAATTTATACAACAAAAAAACCATAAATAATCTGCTTAGGAAAATAGGGAGAGGACCTGAAAAGGCATTCTTCCAAAAGAAGACCATTCAGACGGCCAACAGATACATGAAAAGATGCTCGACATCACTAATTATCAGAGAAATGCATATTAAAACCACAATGAGACATTACTCACACCAGTCAGAATGGCTAGTACCAAAAAGGTAAGAAGTAACAAGTGTTGGTGAGATTGTGGAGGAAAAGAAACCCTTGTACACTCTTGGTGGAAACCTAAATTGGTACAACCACTGTGGAAAACAGTAGAGGAAAAAACTAGCAGGTGAAATACCATATAACCTAGTTATTACCCTTCTGGATATTTTCTTTCTTCTTTTCTTCCTTCCTTCTGCCTTTCTTTCCTTTCTTTCTTTTTTTTTTTTTTTTTAAGATTTTATATATCTATTTGTCAGAGCGAGAGAGAGCACAAGCAGGAGGAGCAGCAGGCAGAGGGAGAAGCAGACTCCCTGCTGAGCAGGAAGTCTGATGTGGGACTCCATCCCAGGTGGGTATTTTCCAGAAGAAAACAAAAACGCTAATTTGGAAAAACATATGCACCCCTACGTTTATTGTGGCATTGTTTACAATAGCGAAGATACAGAAGCAACCAAAGTGTCCATTAATAGATGAATGGATAAAGAAAATGTGGAACACACATACAATGGAATATTCTGAGCCATAAAAAGAATGAGATCTTGCCATTCATGACTACGTGGATGGACCTCAAGCGTCTTATGCTAAGTGGAGTAAGTCAGTCAGAGAAAGACAAATAGTTCATGATTTCACTCATATATGGAACCTGAAAAACAAAATCACTACAACAAAATAGAAACAGAATTCTGGGGGAGTGGTGGTCAAAGTAGAAGGTGGGTGGGGGGTGGGTGAAATAGAGGAAGGGGATTAAAAGCTACAAATTTCCAGTTACAAATTAAGTTATAGAATAAATAAGTCATGGGGATGAAAAAGTACAGCTTAAGGTATATAGTTAATATTGTCATCACGTTGTGTGGTGACAGATAGTAGCCACACTTACTGTGATAAGCATTGCAATATGTGTACCATTGATGGGTCACGATGTTGTAACCTGAAACTGATATGTCAACTATTTTTCAACTTAGAAAAAAGCACCTCAGAAGCCAACATGCTGAAGGAGGTTGAGTAGGAGGATACCCAGAAGATGGGCCTTGATGGTGATGTTGACTCAACACTAGGACACCTATGTCTGATTTTCTTGTAGGGAAATAATAAATGTTCCTACCCTTTCAGCCACTGTGAGTGAGATTTGCATCCAAAAGGGCTCCTAACAAGTACAGCTGCTTCTCCTGTGGGCTACGGGAGCGTCGTCGCGTTTGGTGGACAGCTGGAGGCCCCCTTCTTTCATGACTCCGCCCTTCAGAAAGCATGGTGGGGGGTGGTGCCTATGGACAAGGCAGTCACAGAAAGATGGTCCACATTCACTCCTCCCTCAGGGCCATGGAGCGATGGTGGCATGCTGCTGAGAAGAGGAGTCCAACAGTTTTAAGTGGTGGTGGGCCAAGAAATGAGGGACGCCCCTTGGGGCAGCTCTAAGTGGTAGTAGGGCCATTACAGCTCCATGGCCAGGCAGACAACCGGAAAGAATTTAAGAAGAAAACTCCTTCTTTTCCCAATGATAAGCAACCTTAAAATATGAGGGAGGTCAATGATGCAAAGTAGTAAGAAACTATAAAATAGTTATTAGTATGTAATAATCTACCTACAGAGCGTGGACACCATGCCAGAGAACTCAAGTTCCAGGCCTCGTCCCCGGGTGAAGAACCGTGGCGCTCGACCACAGGCCTTTCCGTCCTTTGTGAGTCGCTTGGTGACTTGTTGGTCTGTATTCATTTCTTTTCTTATTTCAGCAGAAATGTGTGATCTTATTCAATGCAATTTGGTAAATCAAAATAGGGTCATTTCGAGCCAATTAAGCAAGCTCATCTTTTTTTCTCTTCTTTCTTGGGCCCCTATCAGTGTTCTGCCATTTTAATTATGGAAACACTACGGTCTCAAAAAAAAAAAAAAGCATCTTAGCCAAGGTACACACAGCAATAAATGACAGAAATAAAGTGTGAGCCAAGATCTGTCTTCACATATAACGTATTGTCTCGGTGATGATACATTTTAACTTAAAAGTTAGTCCAGGGTCAAAGAAGTCTTGCTACTCTTCTCAGTCAGTCAATACAAGTGTGTTTACCAGAGGTTTTATGGGCAATGCCTTAACCAATTTCAGTAGCCTGCCTAGCACACCGCACATACTCAAAAATGACTTGTGGGTATATAATTCAGACCAAACAGCAAACGTTTGAGGCACTGTAAGACAAAGATGTTATTTTCCAAATCATGCTTTCCCTTTTGTGGACCAGTCACGTCTGGGTTAACTATGCACTGTCTACCATAGAGCAGCCTACCGTGGGAGCTTGGTATGGACTAGTAATGGTTAAGACATGGCCTCTGGGGCAGGATTTGAAGCTCTGCTTTACCACCTGCTAGTTTTGTGACCTCCAGCAAGTTTCTTTTCTTTTCTTTTCTTTTCTTTTCTTTTCTTTTCTTTTCTTTTCTTTTCTTTTCTCTTCTTTTTAAAGATTATTTATTTATTTATTTGACAGAGAGAGAGGGAGGGAAAGAGAGCACAAGCAAAGGGAACAGCAGAGTGCGAGGGAGAAGTGGGCTCCCCGCTGAGCAGGGAGCCCAATGCAGGACTCGAGCCCAGGACCCTGAGATCACGACCTGAGCTGAAGGCAGCCTTTTACCTGATGGAGCCACCCAGGAGTCCCATTCCAGCAAGTTTCTTAACAATTTGTGTCTCAGTTTCACTATCTGTAAATATAAAATAAGTTCATTAAGTAAAACCTACCGTATAAGGTTGTTATGATGAATAAGTTAGGAAATAACTGTATGATTTATAGACTAGTACCTAGTAAACAGAGGCCTTTAGACGTTATTACTCTGTCTACCTGTAACTTGACCTTCAGTAAGAAGGTGTCAACTTGGTATCCCACTTTCCACTCCAGACTAGAATTTAAAGGTCTGTGCCTGTCCCTCCTCTGTTCCCCTTTCCCAGAACTCTTCCCCTTTCTCCCCACGTCCCCTCTGCAGGGAATCCCGTTTCCCCAGTGCCTCTTTTGCTCCTTGCCCCTTTCAGCGTCTATCCCTGGGTCCACCCCACGACTCCAGAGAAGTCTCACCTCCTAGATCACTTTCACCCCCTTGTCTTTCCTGAACCCCAGAAGCACCTGCTGCCAGAGCTTTGTCCTGTGATCCATTGGCCAGCCTGCTCTGCTCAGCTGTCTTGTCACATCACACACACTCTCAGCACAGGAATGCCTTCCCCCATGCACACACACACACACACACACACACACACACCCCTGTGTGTGTAATCAGTGCCCAGCATATCCCACTCGTGCGCTCACTTCCACCCCAAGTGGAAGCAGCACCCCAACCTGCTTCCCAAACTCTGCTTCTCCATTCACTTCTCTTCCATCAGCCCACGAACATGATCCAGAACCTACAGACTTAAGATACAGAAGGGAAAAAAAAATAAAATAAAAACCCTCCCCTGTTGAACCACCCATAACGTCCAGCTACTTTCCATTGCTCTGCTTTCTTTCATAGCCCACCAGCTTGAAAACCTGTGTACACTTGCCCACCGTGGCTTTCAGATTCCTTTCACCGTGATCCTAAGAACTATGTTTTAGGAAGCAGCTCCGTGCACACACTCTCACGCCACGTAAGCACAGGCTGTCACACACCAACACACATGTTATGCATTTGAAACAAACAAACCATAAAACATTACTCATGGGATTTACATGGAGATTTTCTAGTCTATTCTATGCTGGATTATGCTGTTCTATTTTTTAATTCTATTTTATTTTTATTTTATTTTATTTTTTCAGTGTTCCAAGATTCGTTGTTCATGCGTCCCACTCAGTGCTCCATGCAATCCGTGCCTTCCTTAATACCCACCACCAGGCTCACCCAGCCTGCCCCCCCCTCCCCTCCAGAACTCTCAGTTTGTTTCTCAGACTCCACAGTCTCTCATGGTTCGTCTCCCAAACTGGCTGCTGTAGGCTGTATGTCCATAGACTATGGACTGTGTGTCCAGCTTCCCTGCCCCCACCGAATTCATATGTTGAAAACTACCCCGCAGTGTGATGCTATTTGGAAGTGGGGCCTTTGTGGGGAATTATGTCATGAGGGTGAGGCCCTCACGAATGGGATTAGTGCCCTGATGATAGATGTCTTGGAAACCTCCCTTGCTACCTCCTCCACGTGAGGAAGCTATCTTCTTCATGGAGAAAACAGCTGTTTCTGTACCCGGAAGTGGACTTCGTCGGAAACAACCACGAGTGCCTTCCTCTTGGACCTCCAGCCTCCAGAACTGTGAGAAAACATTCCTGTGGTTTGGAAGCCCGCCCCTCCCCCACACCCCCTAGTCGATGGTGTTTTTGTCACAACAGTCTGAACAAACGAAGACACTGGCCTCTAATTTTATTCCACTTCCTCCTCTCCTATGAAATTTTCAGCACAGAGGAATGTTGTTATATATTAAAACACAGTTCAGAGAATAGTATGAGATGATAAACTTTATGGTTATCACTTAGAATAGACAATGTTAACACTGTCAAAGGTTCTCCAGGTTTTAGAAAAATGACAGAATCCAAGTCTTCTACATGCTCTCTCCCCAGCTTCACTTCCCTTCCTGCTACTTTGGAGGCAAGAATTGGGTGTATATCCTGTCTGGGGTCTTAGACTTATACTAAATCTTTGTCCATCTCCCATAGATGTATTTTTCTAAATTATTTGAAAATTTTGCATTTCACATTTAGGTGTTTAGGTTTTCAATTCTCCTGGAATGAACTTCTGCATAGAATGCAAAGGGTCGGAAGTTTGCAGGATTTTGGAGAACCAGTCGTCCCAACATGCTTTACCGAAGTACACGTCTTCTCTCCGTTGAGCTGAAACGTGTTTTCTATTGAACAGCAAGGTTTCGTGTACATGTGGCTGTTTCTGGGGGCACCTGTTAATTCAAATCACTTCCATCTGGCTTATACTCCCATGTGTCAAGTGAAACTGGTCCTCTCAGGATTGATGATTTCTATCTACTCAAGCAGTTTCTGTTCTCATCTTTCTTGCTGTTTTAGAAATTTCAGGAGTGTGGGCACGCCCCTACTTCTTGAAACAGCTCTACTCATTGCCTCCCTGACAACGTATCTTTCCTCCCATCTCTAGGGCTGTCTCCTTTCCAACTCCTTTACTGGTGTTGGCACAAGCTCCTTCTCCTTCTTCAGCCCTTGTTTAGTTTAAAAAAAGGGGGGCGGGACACAAATAGTACATGAATGCATTCCCCAAGTAGACAAAAGAAGCAAGACCTAACCATAAGGGGAAACACGAAATGTCTGTCCATCGCCACCCACCACCTGCTTCCTGGAAAAGAGACACTGCAGACAGCAGCTCTGGGCAGCACAGAATGAGAGTTGCCCCCAGTGTCGACTCCCCCCTTCATCTTCTGTCCTAGAACCACCCAGAAGTTAGATTACGCTTCCCTCCCTTGCAGCTCTGTGACTGAGCTCTGGCTCATGGTAGAGAAGGGGAATTGGTGGGTGCAATGGCACGGACTCTTCTTTGAGGAAAAGGACATGTCCTTCTCCTTCTCTTTCCTCCCTTCAACTTTTTTTTTTTTTAACAATTTGTTTATTTATTTATTTTAGAGATTTTAGAGAGAGCACATGCATTCGAGAGCAGGGAGGGGGCCGAGGGAGAGGGAAGAGAGAATCCCGAGCAGACTCCACACTGGGTGCGAAGCCCCACACAGGGCTCAGTCCCACCACCCATGAGATCATGACCTGAGCCGAAATCCCAAGTTGGTCACCTGAGCGACCCAGGCACCCCTCCCTTCTGCTGACTGATGACCAGAGTCAGAGCAGCCACCTGGGAGCCTCTAAGAGGGGGGGTTTTCCCCACACCAAGCAATCTGTGACAGTAGCTGGGTGTCCTACGATTCAGCTCGATTCTGATACTGTCTACCTGGAGATAGCCCCAGATCCCACAGGTAAAGGGCTCAGTCCCATGAGACCACGCCTACTTTAGATAACAACCACAGGTCCAGGCTGTTACATGTGCATCTGATCGACTGGCTCTAAGTTGGAGGCTCCCACAGCCCCCTCCTCCCTGGGTTCACAGAACTCAGGAGACCAGTCTACTTACTATATTTCCGGTGTATTATCAAAGGATATAACTCAGGAACAGCCAGGTGGAAGAGGTGCATGGGGCAAGGTATGTGGGGTGCTCTCTCTGAGTTCACCTCTCCCTCCGAATCACCAACCCAGGAACTCTCCAAACCCCATCCTTATGGAGGCTTCATTATATAAACACAACAGATACATCATTGGAAATTGAACTCACTCTCTGACCTCCCACCCCTCCCCAGAGGTGGGGGTGGGACTGAAAGTTCCAAACCTCTAAGCACATCATGGCTCCCTGGGCAACCAGCCCCCATCCTTAGGTGCTTTCCAAAAGTCACCTCACTGGGGCACCTGGGTGGCTCAGTCGGTTGAACCTTTGCCTTCAGCTCAGGTCATGATCTCAGGGTCCTGGGATCGAGCCCCACATCGGGCTCTCTGCTCAGCGGGGAACCTGCTTCCCCTTCCCTGTCTGCCTGCCTCTCTGCCTACTTGTGATCTCTCTCTCTGTCAAATAAATAAAAATAAAATCTTTAAAAAACAAACAAAACAAAACAAAAGTCACCTTATGGTGATGGCCTTTACTATCCTAATCACTTAGGAAATTCCAAGGATTTTAGGAGTTCTGCACCAGAAACCAAATGCGTATTTCTTATTATAAATCACAATGTCACAGACTCCAGAGTGGGAACTGGGTATTAGGAAAACCAAAAGATCCAGAAGGCCTGAGATGCTGATGAGCTTGGAGCCACGATTCCAGTGCCATACTTGTACATGGAAGAGAAATACGGATATTTCTGTAAACTGTGGTCTATGGAGATTTTCTCTCTCTTATACCCAAATTACCAACTCAGGTGATACACCCTTTAGAATATTTATTAACAAGATTCTTCTCTTTTTCATAAATGAATCCATGTATGGTCTGTGGCTGGGTTTTTTACTGAACAATGCATTCCTCCAACTCCTCTCCACCATTTAATCCACTCCTACAATCTGTTGATTCTCCTTTTAGCTGTCAACCTCTCTCACCCTCCCTGCACCCCCCTGGTCCAGGCCACCATAACCCCAGCTAATGCGAATTGATCATTCTGCTTCCACTCTTGCCTATACCCCGACAGACAGAACGAGATCAGTCTTCAATCCATTCTTCACCTAGTGTTCAGGACAATGTTTAGAAACCCACATCTAGTCACGTCAATCCATATTTAAACCCCTTCTGTACTTTCCTGATGTGAGTAGAATGAAATTTAAGCCCCTTATGGAACCCCTAGAGGTCTGAGGGATTCCCTCTTTGCCCATCTCCCCAACTCCGTTCTGGTTCATGCTCTTCTTCTCTTTACCCACGTCCTGCTTCTGAGTTCCTTGCAAGCATTTTCCACCTCTGTCATGCCCTTTACATGTCCCAAGAAGTCTGGATCATTCTTTCCACAATACATGCCTCAGTGGTTCCTTCAGGTCTCTGCCAAAATGTCACCTTCTTAAAGAGACTTTTGTCTGGTTAGCTTTGCCCCTATTTCCCCGATGGTCTTTATCACAATCTGTAATGACACATGCATCTGTTCACTGACTTGGTTATTCTCTTGCTCTTCTGCGGGGCTGAAAGCTCTCTGAGACCAAGATCTGTGTTTATTTCAGGTACGGCTCTATCCTCAGGAACAACCAGAGATCTAGACACAGAGGAGGCACACAATAAATAAATACCTGTGAAAGGAAAGGGTCCTGACGGTTCAGAAACCTTGGTTCACATACCACCCTTGTATTTACAGGCTATGCCAACTTGGGGACATCAGTCAACCATTGGAAGAATGAATCCTGCTCTGGGTATCTCATAGGATTGTTGTAAAAGTCAGATGAGATGATGTGAGGTAAGATTCTAAAGCTCTGAACTGAGGTGAGGGGTTTTAATTATTGGGACAAGGAAAACTTAGGACTTTGTTTGAGAACCGACTTTCTCAAATACTTGTGCATAAAACAGGCCTCTGTAAATCAGTCTGTCCAAGGCCTTGTCAATGATGATTGTTCCTTCCTGGTCATTTCCCCTCATTGCTACAGCTCGAAAAGGTGAGTTTTCTTGGAAGACAAACCTTGGCCCTACTGAATCATCTATCCCAGTAAAAAGAAGTCCTTCTGACTTGAGAATGCTGTTAGCCGACATGAAACTTTTTGCTAAGAATGACAAAGACTCAGCTGTCTCACCCCTTGAACTGCTTTGCTTAGTCGGTGAGTGACTGCTGGGGTGTGGTATTTACAGAAAAGTTGAGTAAAGTGTAGGGGGTGGCCCGTCCTTTCACGTTGGGTTGCCTGTGTAGTGTAAATGATCCTCTTTCCGTCCTAGTCTAAACACGGTACTGAAACAAGATGTTTGTGCCAAAAAGAATTCCAGGAGGCATTATCCTGGGGGTGGGAGGTGTTGAGGGGGGAGTAAGGACGAGTGGGTCAAATAATAGAATCATCAGCCCCACGGAGTTCGGGCAGGGGTGGAGTGCACACTTTGTTGCTCTGGATACTGAACAATGAATTAAAACTCCACTTTCCCTTTTCATAAGCACCGTGTTCAGACAGTATTTTTGCCGTTTAAACTATACAGAATGTGGTCATGTTTTCTCCTTACCAACACATCTATGCAAACAGATTTGGATTTTTTTTTTTTAATTAGAGTAAGATTTGAGGATTATTTTAGATTTACAGAAAAAGCTACACAAATAGTACAGAGAGTCCCCTAGCCTGGGCACTCCTCTCCCTAATGTTGACACCTTGCCTTTCCATGGTACTTTTGTCCCAATTCATAAACCAATATTGATACATTATTATTAACTAAAGTCAATGCTTTATTCCGATTGCCTTGGTTTTTACCTAATGTCCTTTTCCTGGTACAGGAGCCTATCTGGGATTCTAAGCTGCATTTAATTGGGCTTGTCTCTGCACCAGCACCAAAAAGTCTTTCTTTCTTTTTTCTTTTTCCTTTTAAAGTTAAGCCATCAACTTAAAATCAGGGACACATTTTTCTTCCTGAAGAATGTAAAACTCACTGACATGGGTAGGTCTTTGACGTGAAAACCATTTCCACGGTTAGTTAATACTGTCCAAATTTGCACGGTGAGGCTCTAGCTAAAGACAGTTTTTAAAGGAAAGGGAGTAAATATTTACCAGAAGGGCCCCTGGTAGAGGCTGGAGTTGGTAGTTAGTTGGGTGGGGGGCGGGGTGGAGATTTGGTGTCTATGGTGCCTCTGCCTTTAGTGAAAAGAGAATGTGCTTGCATTTCTGCATCTGGATAGATGGGGGGAAGTGACTCGGCCTCAGTTTCCCATTCTGTCACATGCAGGTATTGCGACTCCAAAGCTGGGTTGTAGCAAAGGTCACATGCAAAATAGATGAGGGCGTTAGCAATCTACCCAACACCTGGGACTTAGTAGCCATTGTTGTTAGTCTTTTATATTAAGAAAGGAAAGAGAGGCATTTTGAAAATGTTTTGCTAGTGGCTGCTTGATTTAACTCATTGCCTCTAAGTAGAAATATCTCCTTATAACATCAATGTTCACAAACACATTCCAGAAACATTCCTCCTTCTGCTCTTTCTTGTAACTCTTTCTTGAACCAGTATGGTATATGGTTTTCTCTTCCTATCCCATTAAAAAACACACCTTCCCTCAAAGCTCTGGTCAGATTTCTCCAAGAAGCTTTCCCTGATGCTCTCAGTGCTGGGAAAAGGGGATAATCTGGAAGATCTGTGAGCCTATTTCCTTATCTGTAAAATGAGATTAAGAAGTCATAGTGTATACTGGGTGTTGACCCTAAAGGCACAAATGTAGTGATCCAGAGGGGCACATGCACCTGAATGTTTATAGTAGCAATGACCACAATAGCTGAACTATGGAAAGAACCTAGATGTCCATCGACAGATGAATGGATAAAGGAGATGTGGTATATATCTACAATGGAATACTATGCAGCCATGAAAAACCCCCAAATCTTGCCATTTGCAGCATCATGGATGAAACTAGAGGGTATTATGCTCAGCAAAATGAGTCAATTAAAGAAAGACAACTATCATATGATCTCCCTGAATGAGGAAGTAGAGATGCAACGTGGCGAGCTTGGGGGGTAGGAAAAGAATAAATGAAACAAGATGGGATCAGGAGGGAGACAAACCATAAGAGACTCTTAATCTCACAAAACAAACTGAGGGTTGCCAGAGGGAGGGGGGTAGGGAGAGAGTGGTGGGGTTATAGACATTGGGGAGGGTATGTGTTATGGTGAGTGCTGTGAAGTCTGTAAACCGGGTGATTCACAGACATGTACCCCTGGGGCTAATAATACCTTATATGTTTAAAAAAAATTTTTTTAAATACTAAAAAAAAAAAAAAAGAAAAAGTCATAGTGTAGATTGAAGATGATATATCCAAAATGCCAACCTTCATCTAGCACATAAAAATAAAAATAATAATAAAATAGCTTTTCTTTTAGATAGTAGCATTAAGAATAAAAAGACGAATAGAAAGTCGATTAAGGATTTAATAAGGGACAGGCTGATTCTGAGTATGGAGTGGACAAGAGAAGGAAGTATCAGGAACAGCACTTGGGTTTTGAGCACTTTCTTTGAGCAAGAGAAATGAAGGCATTCATGGAGTTAGGGGCAAGACTATTTTGTTTTACTTCACTTTGTTTGAGTGGAGTGTTGGAACTAGAAGACACAGCACTTAGTCCTGGCCTAATGGAATTTAACAAGTTCTTGGGAAGGCCAAATCTCCAAACCCTGTTGACTGTCCAGGTGTGGAGCTGAGGAGAGAGATCTTTGAGATTGGGACTTGTCATCATACAGAAGCTAGCTGGAACCAGAGAGGAAGAAGCTTGTATAAGAAGGAGGACAGGGCTAAGGATAGAATCTTGGAGGAACATCGACAGTTGAGGGAGGGATGCCTGGGTGGCTCAGTGGGTTAGGCATCTGCCTTCAACTCAGGTCATAATCCCAGGGTCCTGGGATCGAGCCCCGCATCCGGCTCCTGCTTAGTGGGGAGCAGGAGCTTCTCCTTCTGCCTGCTACTCCCCCTTTTTATACTCTCTCTCTCTACCAAATAAATAAATAAAATCTTGACCAAGAAAAAAAAAAAGTTGAGGGAAATGCAGAGGGTAAAGAATCCCAGAATGAGGCTCAGTTAGCTCCAGAAGCTGAGAGACATCCGGCAGAAGTGAGAGGAAAACAGGGAAAGAGATATTTTAGGGTATGTTTGGGGGAAGGGATAGACGCGATCATGCCTAAATTCTCATAAAGGGGCACCTGGGTGGTGCAGTCATTTAAACATCTGACTCTTGGTTTTGGCTCAGGTCACAATCTCAGTGTCCTGAGATTTGTACCCCCCACCCCCATGTGGGCTCCCTGCCCAGCAGGGAGTCTGCTTGGGTTTCTCTCTCCCTCACCCCTGCCCCTCCTCTCACTCACAACCTTCCTCTCTCTCTCTCAAAAAAATAAATAAATCTTTAAATGCGCATACAGAAGGTGCCAGTGAGAAAGAGGGGCTGAATACAGATGGAGAAGAGGTTCCTTCTGGAAAGAGAGCTGACAAAGGAGGATGTGTGGAAAGCCTAGGTATGGTCATAGATAAGCTTTTACATGGGGCAGTAGGAACTTGGCCTGATATAGTTTTCTGCCATCTCTACTCTCCCAAAGTTCTTTATATGTTTAAGTAAGTGGTTCTCAAAGTGTGATCTGGGGAACCTTGGGAGTCTTCAAAACCCTCCCATAACTGGGTGCTGGGACTTTCCAGAGGTTACATGTGCCATGATATCTCCTTCTGATGGCTAAGGGAGTATGTTCTTACAGATTCTGTGCTTCTGAGAATATCCCAAGATAAGGGCACCTGTGTGGCTCAGTTTGTTGAGCCTCTGCCTTTGGCTCACGTCATGATCCCAGGTCCTGGGATTAAGTCCCGCATCAGGCTCCTTGGTCAGCGGGGAGCCTGCTTCTCCCTTTGACCCTCCCCCTTGCTTGTGCGCTCTCGTTCTTACTTTCTCTTTCTCTCAAATAAATAAAATCTTTTAAAAAAAAGAATAAGTGATGGGGCAGGAAAAATTATTATCATTAAATTCCAACCTATACTTAGGTATAAAATATATCATCGTTCAATATTATACAGGACGAAATGAGAACTATACCTAAAGCATGCCTGTGTGATTTTTTTCAAGGACTAGCACTTGTGCAATTGTTTGAGCTAGCCACATCATTCAGAGAACCCCGTTTGTACTTGAATGAATGACTGAGAAACAACAGCATCTCTTAGATATTTTTTGAAACAAAAACAAAAACAAAAACAAAACAAAAACACTGTTGTCTCAATAATAAAATTTGAGCTTTTAAAAAAACTTATATCTACTACCATGAACTTGACAGCTTCTCAATACTAAAAGGCTTTTATGATGAGATGGTTGGTAATGTGAACAAATATATTATTTGATAATTCATGAAAGGGTCAACATTTAGAATATCTGCATGACTCAGCGAACCATTATTTTCCAAATGGCCAATGTGTGATGTTATGAAATCATACATGGGTAAAAATATCTGTTCAAAATGCAAGACAGACCAATATATTTTAATGTGTCAGAGCTGGAAAGTTCTTTGATGGAATTTTAGATTTCAAATTGCAACTAACCTTTTAAAAAAAAAACTACCACTTGTCAAGTTTCGTTGTTGTATCAAAGAATAGCCACAATTATCTAAGAAATCTATACAAATATTCCTCCCTTTCCAGCTGCATATCTATATGAAGACAAATTTTCTTAATAGCACAACAGACTAAAGAAATAGATAAGAAAATCCAGCTGTCTTCTCTTCAACCAACCATTAAAGAGATTTGCAAAAATGTAAAACAATGGTACTGGTTTTTTTTTGTTTTGTAATATATGCTTAATTTTCACAAACATGGCATTTACATTGCTATTTGCTGAAATTGTTCTAAGACAAAGTGATGAATAAATATTTTTCTCAGTCTCAATCTCTTATATAGAAAATATTGGCAGATAAAACCCATAGTTACTAAAAATCTTTTAGATATTTCAGAGTGTAAAAGGGTTTTATTTATTTTAAAAGATTTTATTTATTTATTTGACAGAGAGAGATACAGTGAAAGAAGCAACATAAGCGGGGGTAGTGGGAGAGGGAAAAGCAGGCTTCCTGCGGAGTAGGGAGCTCAATGTGGGGCTGGCAACGGGGAAGACCAGGTAAAGAGGTTTGTGCAGTACCCTGGGATCATGACCTGAGCCGAAGGCAGACACGTAATGACTGAGGTACCCAGGTGCCCTTGCAGAGTGGTTTTAACACCCAATTGGAGGATCACTGGTTTAGGCCACAGAGAGGAGGGCTGGTGGTGGAGTGGAAGACTTAGGAGCATTATAATGGTTTTAAAGAACTCCAGAAGATTAAAAAGCATAAAGCTCTGTTGGAGAGTTCTTATTGATTGGGGTTTGGTTAAGTGAGTTTTTAACCAGTTTAGTGAAGGGAGCAGGATGGTGCAGTAGAGTAAGATGAACCTGAATTTGAATTCCAGCTCAGGAAACCATGGGAAATCACCCAGACTCCCAGCCTCAATGCCAGCATCTGTATGTGGAGATAATAGTATCTACCTTAGATGGGTTACTGTGAGGATAAAACTCACAGGAGTCTTTGCTACTTAAAGTGTGTTCCATGAACCAACAGGTGGTTAGCAACGCTACACAACAGAGCCCTGGGTTACAATCTACGTTTTGATGAGATCCCCACCTAGCAGAATGCACCCAGCAGAATGCCTGCCTGCCACACATTTTAGTATTTCTTATTCTTCAGCTGATAACAACTATTTTGGTCTTTTGGGCTAAGGTAATTGGTTTGACTTGGAAAAACATATTTGGTCAGTTTATTTAGTCTCTTTTTCTTCATTTTTGACCTAAGTTATCCTTCAACTCATTTGAAAGGTCGTTAATTTCCAGGCTTATGTTCTAGACTCTGGAGTGTCTCTGTCTCTCCTTTTAATTTATTTATTCACTCAACACATATCAGATACCCAGTATGCATTAGTGACTACGCACACCACTAAGGAAACTGGGCAAAAAGAACATAGTCATCACATCTGTGACACTCTTAGCTAAAAAAGACATGAAAATGAGCCAAAATGTGACACACATCGTTCTCAAGATGTAAAGCTCTGTGATTACCGGGCAGTACTGTACAGGTTAAAAAAAAAAAAATCTACAGAGTAGTTTTTTTCTTTTCTGGGTTTCCTTAACTTCTCTCTCTCTTTTTCTTTTTTTTTCTATCTCCCTCTTTTTCTTTTTTCCCTCTATCTTTTTTCTTTTCTTTTTTGCCCCAATTTAAAAATAGTTGTTTACTAACTGACCCAACTACAAAAATAATCATGGTGGGTACCTTAGTTCACCCTTCTAATAAGTCTATTCATCTGGTCTTCCCTGTTGCCAGCATCTCCTTCTTCTACAAGATGGGTGATGTTTTTCTTCATTCCCCCTTGTGGAGAAGAGCACCTGAAGGGCCATAAGAGGCTGTTTGCCTCTTTGACACTTTTCCCAACAGTATAGATCTCATGAATCCCATCCTCTGTGCAGATGATGCCGTGTTTACCAAGAGACGGAGCAATCAATGTGTTCTCTGTCAGGACCATTCTCTTCTTGTTGATTTTGCTGTAACCATGCATGGGGATCAATTCATGCACTGACTTCAGGGCTGCGTCCCCTCCTGCTCTATATGGCTCACAATCCTTAGCATGTTAACTGAAGCCTTGGTGAGCCTAACAAAGGGCCATTGATGATCTGGCAAAGGGGAAGAAGCTTCAACACCTTTTAAACCTCTTGGCTTGGACCCGATGATAAATGCCAGTTTGGGTTGCGCAGGTACGCAGCAGTCGCCATCTTTTTGTGCCATCCGACCCATTCAAATCTCAGTTCTGAGTGTTTGCCTAGATTCCTTGTGGTAATGCTTAGCTTTTTCTTTTCTTTTCTTTTTTTAAGATTTTATTTGTTTATTCGACAGAGAGAGAGCCTGAGAGAGCATGAGCAGGGGGAAGAGCACAGGGAGAGGGAGAGGCAGCCTCCCCACTGAGCAGGGAGTCTGAGGTGGGGTTGATCCCAGGACCTGGGGACCATGACCCCAGCAGAAGGCAGATGCTAACCCGACTGAGCCACCCAGGTGCCCCAGTGCTTAGCTTTTTCATAGATAATCTCCCTCCTTGCCTTTCAAAGCATCTTTAGGGCCAACTTCCTTTTCAAATGCTTGATCTTCAACTCCATGAAATTCTTTTGCAGTTTTTAAAGGGTTTCTGGCACAGTAGGAACCTTCTTTTTCTTCTCTCCTGCACTCTCCCTGATGCCACCTGGAAAAGAAAAAGGTGTCTCTCTCTTTTTCACTCACACAAACTCTACCCCCAATGTGGGGCTCGTACTCACAACCCATAGATCAAGAGTTGCATGCTGTACTGACTGCACCCGCCAAGTGTCCCATTAACTTTTCTTAATTTAGAAAAACTTTGTCATAGAATGCTTCCTACTTTGAAGTCTACATTGTATTATAATATTGCTTACCACATGGGCGCCTGGGTGGCTCAGTGGGTTAAGCTGCTGCCTTCGGCTCAAGTCATGATCTCAGGATCCTGGGATCGAGTCCCGCATTGGGCTCTCTGCTCAGCAGGGAGCCTGCTTCCTCCTCTCTCTCTCTCTCTCTCTGCCTGCCTCTCTGCCTACTTGTGATCTCTCTCTGTCAAATAAATTAAAAAAAAAAATCTTTAAAAAAAAAAATATTGCTTACCACAACTTTTTTTCATTTGGCTGTAATTTTGACCATTGCTGGATTTTAACTGTTCTAGGTTATTTTTCCAATTTATTTACATTAAAAATAATTTTAATTGAGATTTTAAAAACACACATAAAATCTTATATCTTAGTCACTTGCCATTCAGCAATGTTAGCCATATTCTCTAGGACTTTCTCATGTTGTGAGACTGAAACTCTGTGCGCATGGCACAACTCTATTCCCCCTTATCACAGGCCTTGGCAACCACAATTCTACTTTCTGTTTCTATTAATTTGCTTGTGTTAGATACCTAATATAAGTGGCATCATATAGTACTTGTCTTTTTCTTGTTAGCTTATTTCATGTAGCATAATGTCCTCAAGGCTCATTCATGTTGAGCATGTGACTAGATTTCTTTCCGTAAAGCTGAATAATAATCTATTGTGTGTAGATGCCACATTTTCTGTATTCATTCATCCATCGATGGACATTTGGATTGCAGAAGCTATTGTGAAGAACATGAATGATGTGAATGGGACGACCTCTCGGCTATTGTGAACAAAGCTGCAATGAACATGAACATGCCTCGGAAGGACTTTGACTCCAAGTGTAGACACTAATCCATCCCCATGCCTGAAAATAGTTCTTGACTGTAAGTAAGAAATGTGGGCTTGGGCCAGCAGGGAGGGAAAAGCGAGCTGCTTCTGCTCAGGATCTCATCGCTGGATGTCCAGGCAAGAGCAGTGGGGGAAGGAAAAAACCGCCTGAATCACTCAGAGCAGAGAGTTTCTTGTCTAAATTTTGTACGCCTACCATGTACAGAATGTTGTGCTAGGTACTTTCATATGCGTTGAGGAGGAAAAGTGGAGGGTTTCGCAGATGAAGACAATTATGACAATGAAGATTTTTTTTTTTCTGAGTTCCCAGGATCATGTCTAAACAATAACAAAAGTAGTGATTACCCGTGTCAGAGACAGGCCCAACAGGGGAGGATATCAGAATCTTATCTGGAGAGAGGCCTTTCGTTTTTTAGAAAGAGAATTACACTGAGAATAGCAAAAGTCAAACTTTAAATATGATACAAACTACTGAAATTTAAGCTGAGCAACTTCTTCCCACCCTCACTGTTGGGGCATGGGTTCGGATAATAAAGAAATGCAGGTCTCTGTGGCTAAGAGACCAAACTCTTAAAGCATACAGAAACCCTTGCCAGCATTCTACCTGATGTTCTTTATCCCTAAGTTGCTGGTTAAATTCATTGTTTCTGTTGAAAGCTTGTCTTTAAAGAAATTTATTTTCACTTGGGCAATCCAGAGTCTGTGTGTGGGCTCCCAAGTCATGGCTATAGATGACATTCCTAAGAAAATCAGTTCATACACAAAAGTCAGGAGCAACTTTGAGCTTCCCTGAGGACCAGGAATTATAAAACCTTCAAGGAGGGAAAGGGAAAGCATTATAAGATTGAACTGCCTTTCACTGAGTTCTTTTAGTGCATCATTTCAGTCCTTAGAAAAGAGGAGAAGGATTACCGCAGACTCAAGTTGTTGATACCATGTTACTGGAACTACTTTACTTGTCACCATAGCAATTATGGTTATTTATGGTACAGGCAAGGAGAAAAGGCACTGGCCCCAGAGTTAGAGATGGGTTCTAGTTCTAGCTTGGCCACTAAGCAGCTGGGGGGTGCCTTAGATATGTGCCATCCCCTCTTGGATATCAGCTTACCTTCTATAAATTCCAGTAGCATGGAGACTAGAAGCTCCAACCCTTTCAACTAAGATACTCTATAAATTAATGAGATCACTTGACCACTGTGTCCATTCTACTTTTTATTTGGCATTTGTTCATTTGGTACATATATACATATATAAAAATCTGTACAAGGTAAAAATACAAAATAAGTATTTCTTTATAAGTTATGCAATTAAACAGCTACATTTTTAAAGTTTAAAGGCCATTGCAAAAAAAAAAAAAGAAAGTCTAATCAGTCCTTTATAGTCATTCACAATAACATTGGTATAAAATATCCATACAGCACATGTGTACAAAATAGTGTACAGTTCATAAAAGCTGTGCAAAGACAGCAAAGTTCAGTAAAAAAAAAAAAAAATCAAAATCAAAGAGGCTTGAGGGTTCTCTCTCTGCTCACATCATGCCCAGTGCTCAAGAGCTTTTCAGGTCAGTGAAATCTCCCCAGAAATAATAAAAGGGCACAAGGTAGAGTGCTTGGTGCATATACTGTGGATACGGACATTTTTTTTTAAAAGCTTTAAAACATGCATAAAGAAATAGAGATGGACTTTTCCCTCAACAACTCACTTCTTTGTCCAGAGAGCCTTGGGGATATGACAGAAAAGACTTGTTATTTATGCTGTGCCTTAGACCGGAAGGAGTCTGTGAGCGTGTGTGTACAGATTTAGCTGGGTAGGTGACCCTCCAACCTAAGATAGGGAGGTGGAGGCATCTAGGAAGTCAGAGGTCTTGGAGTCATATGCCTGGGATGTTGTGACTCCTAACTTCTTTTCCTTTGCCATTAAGAGTTTTGCTATGGACCTGCAGAGCCTGGCTCACTGCTAAACCCAGGCTATTGGTGTGAACACCCCCACTGTGTTTAAAATAGCTTGCAATAAGCAAGATAGGAGCTCTGGTGGAAAAGTTAAGGCTGGGACCAAGACCCAAGTTTCACTTATGTGGAAAGAGCTGTTGGGAGGTAGTGGGGGGGCGCCATTTTGGGCCATGGAAGGGGCTGGGGCGCCCCTGACGAGGTGATGGTTCTGCAAAGGGGAGCCACAGCGTCTGGGCAACCGGAATTAAGCGGACGCGCAGACGGAATCCCGCCTCTTCAATTTCAAAGCACTTCTAAACAGTACCCAGACCTCGGGGAGGGCTTCTAAGACACGGTGATCTCTTCCTCTTCGCCCTCCTCATCCTCCTCGGAATCAGAGAAGTCCGAAGGCTTGCCGGGGCTGCTCGAGTGCGCGGGCGAGGCGGGCAGCGGCCCTTCCAGCCGCGGGTCCCGCAAGTGCCGAGGGTCGGGGGATGCGTGATAGACTAGGCGGTGGCGGGGGCTGCCCCGGCCCTCGTCTTCCTCTTCGTCGTCCCCTGGGCCCTTCTGGCCAACGTCACTGAGGTCTGGGTGCGGATTGAGTTTGGTGGGAAGGGTCTGCTCTCGGCAGCCCCCGCTAGACAGGAGTTCACGCTCCTTGGAGTTCCGCCACTTCATGCGTCGGTTCTGGAACCAGATTTTCACCTGGGGCGCGGGGGGTCGGGGAGAGGGAGTGGGGGACAAGCAGAGGTTAGCGTAGGTCCTTCACACCAAGGCCCGGGGGTGGGGGGTGGGCGCCGGCAAGACGGCCTGGGAAGGTAGGAGGCTCTGTCTTTCCTCTCCTTGCCCGCTGCCCACACCCTGACGTGGGTTCAGATGGCTCAAGGCACTCACCCTACCCTCACTTCCTCTTCAGCTCCTCGCTGCTCTAGCCCCATCCTCTGACCTCTGACCCTGATGTCCGCGAGGGGTGGGGGGCGCTGAGCCGGGCGTGGAGTGAAGAGACCGGGAGAGAAGTGGGCTGTCCCTACAAGCCTCAAGGAAGCTGGCGGGTGCACCTTACTTTCCCCATCCGAACAATGGGACCGAACTGGTCTCAGAGAACCCTCCCAGTTGTACCATGCCTGGGGGAGGGGTGAAGCGTGGGGGCTGGGGGCTGGGAGGAGACCGCTCTCACTTGTGAGTCTTTCAAGCCCAACTTGGCCGCCAGCTTCTTGCGGTCGGGCTTGCTGATGTACTTCTGCTTCTGGAACATCTTCTCCAGCGCCTTGCGCTGTACGTCGGAGAACACGGCTCGGCGCAGCATGCCCCGGCGAGGCTTGCCGCGGGCCGCAAGCGGCCAGGAGAAGGTCCCCGGGATGGGCACAACGCTTGAGGACGCTGCGGAGGGGTGGGAGTGAGGGGTTGCGAGTGAGTGGGCGGCGTCCCGCCGGGGCAGTAGCGTCTGCTCCTCTCTAGGGGCCTCCCTCGGTTTTTCTCTCTGATCCCTTCATCTCTTTAAAGCTCCCCTTTTTCTCCTCTTGGAGAATAGGGCAGGAACCTACAAACCTGCGAGAGTGAAAGGCGCTTTCCGCCCAAATAACTTTCCCTTTCAACCAAGCAAACCCGGATTAGGTAAAACCACGGAAACACAGAAAACAGCCCCTACAATAGCCTGTTTCATTTTTACATTCAACGGTCTCAGGGGAACAGTCTCAAGGGGGCAAACCTACATGTATCAGCTAAACTAACAACAGAAAAACATAAATTACAAAAATAAAGATAAAATATACAGAGGATGCCACTGGGTTTCCCCCTTAAGCTTTTTTTCACCTTGGTGGCTTTTGTATTCTTTAGATGAAAAGGAAGTACTTTACCGATTTGACAGAAGAAAATCCGCTTTGGATTTTTTTTTTTTTGAAAAATCCAATCAGCATTCATCTTTTTCATATTAATCTTTCCTCCCCTCCCCCACAAACGTAAAGAATTCGGCCCGAATACATGAAAAGTGGCAGCTAATTAGCACATTGACCGCTCCCCAATGGGTATTGGCATGATAAAAAGGGGGAGAGTTTTGCTTTAAGGGAGGGAAAAAAAAAAACAAAAAGAAACAGAGACTCTAATGAAGCGTGAATGGTAATTGTGTAGTAATGAACTAACAGAAAAAGACTGAGGACAAGCAGCGAAAGCCATATATTACTGGGACAAAAGAGATTTACACTTTCAAACTAAACACAACTGCAGGCCAAGACCATTGGGAGAATACTGATGGCAGAGGCTTCTCTTCCCGGAATCATTTTCATTAAATGGACATGAAAAGCTATTTATAAAGCCCGGGTTGTTTTTGTTAGAGCATTGAGATGAGGGAGAAAGGGAGCAAATTCCATTATCAGCAGCAGCGTGAATAGTGGTGGGGGGGCTGTTGGTGAATTCTTTCTCCCCCTTTTAAAAATCAATTGCATGTTTCTTTCGCTGATATTTGGGAGTGTTGTCGTGGTTTTACCCATCCCCCACCGTCCATGCCCAGTCTCTCTTCTCTTTATAGGCTCTCCTCTGTCTCCACTGAGTCTCCACTGGTTTCAGAGTTTTGAGCTATAGTTTGAGTCACTACTAGGTTTGCAGGATGAAAACCTCCCATAAACTGTGTTAAGGTGTTTCTCCTTTAGACTGGGACCCAACTGCAGGCTTCCCTCAGACTTCTTATGTTACAAGCTCAAAGTCTTTAAAAAGATAAGGCGGTGGGGGAAGGGTCTGAGAAGAGGTTGGGAAATCAGGTTGGAAATAGAAGGTTGGGGTTGTGGGAGGATCTAGTCCCCCTCCCCCTGGGCGACCCCAGGCATCCCACACAAGAGGGCACCCCATGTGGTCTTGTGAAAAGCCCCAAGCCCTGAATGAGTCTTAAAGAGAAATTAGCCCCGGCTGGTAGGTGTCTCTCGGCGGCGTGGAGGGGCGAGGGCCGATCTGTGTGTGGTTGCCCGAGGAGCTGACCAATTGGTCATGGTGCTGAAACCTTTGTGGGGAATCGTGGCCAAGTGCACTGACTCTGTGGGAAAACGGCGGCGTGAAGGGATGCCAACAGCTCCTCGCCGGGAAGGGAACCGCCTCAAATTGGGACCATGACAATTCCTGCTAATTTGTAGAGCAGGGAATTGGTGCAAAGTGTCAAGCAGTCACTGCTTGTGCTAAATAGGGCATCAAATTGGCGCGACGGATTCGTGAATGTTGTACGCCTCGCAACCTCTGAACCAGAGCATAACCCCGAGGGGTGGACGGAGAAATATGGCTTCGGAGCAAGGGAGCGATGGGGGACGGCAGGGAAGGGGG
The DNA here is from genome assembly GCF_009829155.1 of Mustela erminea. Taxonomy (NCBI): domain Eukaryota; kingdom Metazoa; phylum Chordata; class Mammalia; order Carnivora; family Mustelidae; genus Mustela; species Mustela erminea. Next base: position 73,689,562 of record NC_045622.1, read on the forward strand.
ATGAGACCTACCTGGGAAATAAGAAGATCTGATGAAAGGCTGGAAGGAGCCTTCGAAGTAGGGAAAGGCGAAAGTCTTGGGAGGAACGCTCTGGAGCAAGGCGGGGGATGTTTCTGGCAGAGAATAAAGGAAGAATGAAAAGGAGGGAGACAGGGAATTTGATTAAGTACTTGATTATTGTACAGAACATTAAATACATGATATCATTAATCCTTCGGCTGGCTTCAAAGGCATTTTCCTCGGTGTTTTGGCAGAATAAAAGAAATCTTCCCCTAACATTGTGCCATCTGTGAGTATCCTCCCCCCCCCCCCCCCCCCCCGCCGTCCCCACGCGATCTGCCACCTCAGAATCGGCCCGTCCCCAGTCTCATCCTGGGCACTAGAGAGATATGTCGTATTGGGGAGAGGAAGAAAAGAATTGCAGGTCCAGAATACTAGCTAAACTAGTAAATATATTGTCTGGGATTTTAAAAACTGGCTTCCAGAAGTTCGAGGGCAGAAACACAGACGCCTAGGGGCGCACGCTCTCTACGACTGCAGGTGCTCAAGTTCATTATGAGGGTGGGGCGAACCTGGAGCTTTTCTTCCCAGGAATTGGCTGGACTTAAGTCTCACAGTGCGCGACGTGAGGCTTCGGGGATCTTGCGTAAGTATGTGAGTTGATGTGTGAGTGGGTAATTGCTGCATACAGGAAACCGAGGCCAGAAGTACTCGCACCTTGACCAGTGCGTTTTGCGCTCACTTACCTGTTCTGGGCGCTGAGGAGAGGATGGCGTTAACCCCAAACTTCAGAAACGTGGGCTCGTTGGCAGGTGAGGCGGCCGTCTGAGGTGAGCCGTCTGGTCGACTGCCCGGACTCGGGGAGCCCAGGTCTGAGGTCCCGGTGTCTGTGAGAGTCGTGGGGACCCCCTGCCTAGGGGGCGACATGCTGGCGGTGGGTAAACTGCGGGGCAGGTAAGCCGGAGGCCGGCTGATGCGAATCAGATCCTCCACCAGGAAGCTGGAGTGGCCAGAAAATGCCGACTGCAGGGACTGGGGCAGCGTTAAGGTGGGCGTGGGGCGCAGGAGGCTGGGGTACCCCGCGGGGGGTGCGAGGAGGCCTGGGAACATCATGTTCGGCGCAGGGCGGGCGGAAAAAGCCTTCTTCCAGTGGCCGGAGGGTAAAAGCCTCTCTTCCCGCCCCTCCCGCCCCCGCAGTGTCCTCTCTCTTGGGCAAACGTCTCCAAGTAACGATCCCACTTGGGCGTCTGCGAGTCCTCCGTGATCCTCCCGTCGAGGTGATGGTTTTATAGTGGCCCGCCCGTTAAAGCGCTTTGAAAAGTGACAGCTCTGACAATGAAGTTCAACAAAGTTCTCCACTCGAGCTTCATTCGCCGGAGGCTCTGGGCGCTCTGATTGGCGCAGGGGTGCAATTTATGATTGGATTAGTCTTCATAAGCATGGCCCGCACAATGGGCCGGCAACAAAGGCTGGCGCGCATCAATTCTGCATATCGACCGCCTCTTTGCAATACAGTGCGCCCCCAAAGCTCTCGCCGGGAGTTTTTGTTCCGAAGCAACACCCGGGCTAATTAAATGCCTATTTAGAAGTTTCAGATGACATCTTGCCTCATAGAAAAGGAATTATTTAAAGAACGCACTAAATTTATTTGCAGCTCCCCTGCTGAGCCTGGAAAATAAATCAATAAATATTCATAGAAATTCATCTCCAGGCAATCAGTAAAATAACCCTTCCCCTTGTGGGGTGGGCAATGGAAAATTTCAAGTCAGTGAACATGAAAATATACTCGCTTCTTCAGTCTCTAACCCTACACGCTACTCCAGCTGAGGCATAAAGCAGATGTGAGGGGCGGGTAAAATCAGTGTTTGTGGGGTGCCATTCTAACAACACAGGGAGATTGGAATGAATGCTTTGGGGTTATTGGATGTGAGTCCATAAGGATGGAGGGGGAGGTCTTTGCTTCCTTTGTGTCGGGAAACTAATGGAGTTTGAGAGAGCTGGGAGATACCTGAATGATAAAACGTGTCTCCTTCTGCAAACTCCCAGCAACTTAAAACGATTTTCAGCGACATTTCTGTAGAAGTGTCACTGAGGAGCACTTCACAGCTTGCTGGTCTCGTAAAGGATCAGAAAGCAGCAAACGACCAAGGCTAGGCGGCAGTATTCCACTTGCACATAGGACTTACTCCTTCCGGAAGCAGCCTCAAGCCAGGTGACTAGAACGCTGAAACGCTACCCTGGCTCCTTTCCAACCTCAAAGAGCTTTCTGCAGTTTCATTTGTAACTTGCAGCCTGGACTGTTAAAACCATAGCAGTGAAAGTTGAGGGTTCTACCTATTGCTTAACTTGGCCAAAGTTTTGCAGCCTCCTAATTAACTGCAGTGCACAAGCACGTGAAAGCAGTGGGAAGAATGCCATTCCCAAGAATGCTGGCCCACAGTCAGGAGAGTCTATGCTTAATCTGGGGCCCCAAACGAGAATCTTCTTGGAGACAGTCCTTCCCTTTACTCTGGGCTGGGTCTAGGGTGGCGCTGAACCTCCATTCCCCAGTTTCTCTGTTCGGCGAGATAACAGATGTGTTAAATGTCCCATTCATTTCTTTGGTGTGGCTGAACCTCCCCAAAGAGAAGTGTGCAGCCCCGCCAGGCTGCCCTGATCCTATTAACCATGAACTAACTGTCACCTTCAGCTGGTTTTCCTTTTTGCTTTTTAACACAAAGCTTTCTCAAAAATCTTATTAACCAGCTTTATTTCTCTCGATGGTTTTGTTCAGGGCGTTTTGTGTTGATGATCTCCATGTCGCTGCTTTAACCATTCAATAAAAGTGCATCTGTGATTTATATCACATTAAACCAGAAACAGAGCCCGCTAAAGCTCTCCCTTGATTCAAATTAAAAAGTTATTTAGGGCCAGGCTCTGGAGCCGAATTATAATGCTCGAAGATGACGCAAGTATGGAGTTTCTGAGCCTATGATGCTTATGGAGGCGTACTGGGCAGCAGGCAGCTGAAAACCTCTAAGGAAAGGAACAACTTTTAAATAAGTGGCTCTTTAAATATGCGAAATGTATTGTTCCAGTTAATTGGAGTTCCCGGGAAAGGTGGGGGGACATGACAAACCTTGGAAGTTTGTTTTTGAAGTTTTACAATAAAATAGGGGTGGAAAGTCTAAACTGCTTGAGCACCTGCACTTTAAGTTTGCCATAAGACAAAGTTTTCCGTCGCTATCAATTCCCCACTACCCTTGTCCCCAGCTGCTTTCTGGAAGCTGGGAGACCGGCTCTGGTTTTGCATTCTCTCCCTCCAACTCTTCTCAGATCCAATTCTCCTCCGCCTCTCACCTTCCTCCCTCTTTCCTTTCCTCCCCTCCGGGAACTGTAGTCAGTTCCCGAAGGGGAAGAAAGGGATGACTACAGGTGTTGGATTACCTATCAATGAAGCGCTTGCCCAGTCTTCTGGGGGGTCGGAATAGCGCTTCCGTTTGCAAGGTTTTTTTGTGGGGGGGGGGGGCGGGGAGGCGCGCTAAGAAGTCAAAGCCAGTCTGGAGCCCTCTTAGTGCCATCCTCTTCCCTAGGCCTCCTCTCCTCCTAGAGCATTTCTCTGGGTGTAGTTTTTAGTTATTATCTTGCCCACCTACACGCTCCAAGCGCCCCTACTACCACTCCCACATGCGCGCGCGCGGGCGCCCGCACCTCCCCCCAGTACACACACACACACACACACACACACACACACATACACGCATCCCGGTCGTTCTACCTTACTATAGACTAACTGCTGCTAACTTATCTGCTTTTTAAAAGGGGCCCTGACATTTTGGAAGCAACCCCTTGCTGCGATCCACGTGGACTCTGCTTCCAGTGGTCTGTCTGCAGAGCCCCCTGAAGCATTCCTAAGGCGCAAAGAGGAAAAGTGAGGGCGGGGGCGAGGGCTGGCCCTCCGTGAAAAGGCAGAATAAATCCTAAGGAAGCAAGAAATCGGACGAAAGGATCTTACTTTAAGTGATCTCCTTGAACGCGTCTTTTCAAACCCCGCGATAGCCTAAGGGGCTGCGCGGCGCTGCGGCGGCTGCTAAGACCTGTGACTAATGCCGTTTGACCTGAGCCCTTGGGGTTTTGTGCGTCCTGCCATTCATGGTAATGTCGTTATCTTCAAGTGTATTTCAAAGAAGTCACTCACGTCCTCTCTCCCAGAGCTGGGTTGTCTATTTCTCTTTCAAGGGAAAAAAACGCGAGTGGAAAAGTGAGACTCCGAGGCCCTGGCTGGCGTTAAGATGCTTGCCTGCCCCACGACGCTACTGCTCGCGCGGGGAGCCCGCGGCTGAGATGGCCGGGACTCCTGGGCCTTATGAGGCTAAAGCCTCAGAAGCCTTCCTGGGACCGTAGGGTAGACTCTTGGAACCTTCTCTGGGAATTTCTTTCCTCTCCGCCAGTGGAGAGAGGGCGGGTCCCAGCCCCACGCGCCTCGCTCTCCCGGTCGTGGGGCACTCCGCAGCCAGTGCACCCTGGTAAGCGCAGGCCACGCGGAGGTAGGTGAGGTGCCTGCGATGTAGAGAGTGGGCTTAAGACTCCCTGCCTTCCGAAAAGTTAACGAGAGAGAAGTTCGGGAAGGTTGGGACCCCAAGGTAGCACTTTGCAAGGATTTGAACCCCCAGGCCTCGGCGCTCTGGGTAGGAGCTGCCAACACTTGGAGTTCGTCTTGAAAGTTTGGCAGGATGCGGGACGGGGGCGACGCAAAGGAGTGCGCAAAGCCTGGCTTCTTTGCTTCTCGGGAGAAGAGGGAGCTGACAGGCTAGGCAAAGGAGGAGGGCGACAAGGTTTGGGCTCAAAGAGCCTTCTAGTCGCCCCAGCCCTCTAGGCAACCCGCTCTATTAAGACACCTCTAAAGGGGTTCACCTTCAGAATAGGCCACAAGGAACTACCGGCCTCCCCACCCCTTTCTAGCGTCTCCCCCCACCCCTCATTCCTTTCACACTCACCCCCCCCCTTTTTTTTTCCTTGAAAATCCTTCTATTGTGCCAATCAAGCAGATGGTTTGCAGGAAATATAGCTTGGCCTCGCTGACCGAAACTAATTTTAACTAGCTTTCCAAGCCTGAAACGTTTGTTTTGCTCTTACAAAATAGCCCCCAAAACAGCTGGCAAGGGTGAATTAAACCCATTAAAGACACATTTATAAGAAATTATATTCACATAGATTGCCTGAACCCCCTTGTGCAGCCTAAGAGGGGAGATGAGCGCATTTAAATGAAAATGTCGCCCAACGCTCCTCTCCTTAACGTAGCCTGAAAGTCTCAAAACATTTTACTAAATAGATTAACTTGACTATTGTCTTGCATCACATTTATCAGCTTCATTAAGTGAATAGCTGAACAAATATATTACGCATGCATGAAAAGCTCTTTTTCGAGGAGCCTCATTGTATCCTCAGCCCTGACAGGTGGTTAACTGTGTGTTGTGTTTTTTTGTGGGTTTTTTGTATTTTCTTTTTCTTCTTCTTCTTTTTTTAACCCGAAGAAAGAGGATCTCTGTAGAGCAGCTCGGAGCGCAGTGTCCGGCTGGCGAGAGTTTACTTTAACTCGGGCTCGGACGCTGTGGCCCAGCGGTATTAACACGGTGAGGCGCCGGGAGAGGCGATCTCAGCCCATTCAAAATAATCAAAATTAAATTTAGAAGAGCCGGGCCTTGAGTACTTTTTCTCTCCATCACCACCGCCCCCCCCCCTTTGTCTGGGACATCAATTTTGTATTGTTTCTTTTCAAAGCTGATAATGTTTGTCTCTCTCTCGCCTTAAAAATAAATGGCCTTCCTTTTCCTTGCTTGGCCAGCTCTCCTCAGGCTGCAGGTTAAATATCCTTTTAACTCACATTCGGATCCACTTCACTTTACTGGGTGTGTTTAAGGATAGTTCTCGTCTCCTGGGTCTCGCCGTGCCTGTGTGTAAAATGAGGGACTGCCCTAGCGAGCTCTCGGTAGGCCCTTTCAGGTCTGACCTAAAGTTTTTAAAACGCTCAGCTCTTTGTCGCCCCACCGCGGGCCCCAGCAGCTCCCAGCGTCCGGCCCCTCGGGCCACTGGAAAGACGGCATTCTAGGTCCCCAGGGCGCGCCGCGAGCGGAGGGAAGGAGCTCCCAGAGCGCCACAGGCTTCCGGGCGGGGCGGCTGACCCCGGAGAACTGCGCCTGCGCGCTTTCTGCGCCCTCGGGGTCTCGTGATGCACTGGGTGCGGAGCGGAAAGCCCTGGGGCTGCCCGGCCCGCGAGGCCTGCGGGGTGAACTGACCCGCACCCTCCTCCCGCCCCTGAGAGCGCCCCTCTTCGGTGCTGGTCCCGCCACTAGCAGTGGCCCGTCGCCAGGTGTAAAACAGGTGATTCTCCCTGACACGCTCCCCCGGTGCTGGGCGGCGCCTTTCAGCTGCTGTAATTACCCGTTGCGGCCCCACAGCGAACCCTTTCCTCACCGCCCCGCCGCCTCCCCGCCAGTCCGCCCCCATCTCCCCCACCCCCAGGCCCTTACCCTCGCCTCAAGCTGGAGCTATTGATTTCCCGTCCCAGGGTCTTTCTGGGTAAAGCGGCTTGGATGAAGGTGAAGTTCGCTGACGGGCGCTGGGTGGGAAAGGGTACAGGACCTTTCTCGGGGCCTGAAAGAGCTGCTTTTGTGGACGGCGGGAGGGAGAAGAGAATATGAAATCGATTCCTCCTTCTTTCTAGTCCCCAAGGACTCCAGGATGGGGAGCAGATGCCTCAGAGCGAGGCTGGTTTTGTGTCGGCGTGGAGCTGGCCCCTGGGGTGCAGGGGAATTGGCGGTCTAGTGGGCTGGGTGACAGATCCTGGAGCCATGAACGCGTCCACTGCTCACCACCACACACACACTTCAGAAACGGGACTCCCGAGAAGCCTGGTCTAGTTTACTTGGAGTGGGTGTGAGAAGTCTTAGATCAGTCCTCGAGCTACCTCTGGGGCTTGTTGTCTTGATGTTAAATCCCATCTTGTCCAACATTTCAGAGCCTGCAAGGGAATAAAGATGTTTGCCTATGCACTGAGACACCCTTATTAGAATTTCGGAGACAGAATCTTTCTTCACCTTCTCCTTTTTCTTTCCCTTTTGTTAAAAACAAACAAACAAACAAACAAACAAACCAGATGGTTTGTTTTAAAACATAGAAGGAAGAGGAGTTATTTGTAGATTTAGGGACATTTGGTTGGAGGCGGTAGAGAGGAAAATATCCTTGTCTCTAAACATCCCCAACTCTTCAGCTCATTTTCTCTGTTTGAAATTTAGAGATTGATCTTTTGGGACGAAGAGGTAGTTTCCAAATCCAGATACCCACGGGAGGATTCGAGGTAAGACCACTAGTTCTTTTTAATGTGGTGAAAATTAGTTTTAAAAAATACATTTCTTGTAACAGGTAGGGGGGCTTGATTTGGTCAGAGGAGAATCCTATTGGATAAGGAGGCAAGTTTGAATCAGGAATCAGTATTTGAGAGCAAAGTGTTCTGAGGTGGGTGGGCCTCTAAGTTGCTGGAGATATGTGGGCTCCAGGCTGAGGTAGTGCTGGAGGTTATTTCAGGAAAGAGAGAAGGAAAAATCCCCCAAGACTTTTATCTGCTCTGTGACTCTGCTAGTGCAGGAGAAGGAGAGGGAGGCTTAGGAGAATGTGACATCCTCTTCCACTGAGAAGGGCTGGGGAAAATAGTCTTATCTTAGGGTATTGTCTGTTTTGCACAAGGGCCTTAAGCCAACTGCCATCTATGAGAATTAAACCCAAACATTCCCTTGCCTGCTTACCCTCATTCACTGACGACTCCTTCTCTAACTGTGGAGAGAAAAAGAGATTATTATTCGACAGAAATGCCTTCCGTTTCCTTCCTGCCAACCTACTCTCCTTTCTGTGCACGTTGCCACCGAGTTCAGGCCTCTCCTGCCTCCCTGGGGACAGTATTAGTTACTTATAATCTTTCTGCTCTTCCAAATCTACTTCCAGCCCTTCTCCCCATGCTTTGGCCCTAAGAGGCTGGCCTCTAGGCAATGCCTTGGCTCCAGGATACCTTGCTGGCTGGTTTCTTCTAGTGGGTTTCAGTCCATGGGAGGCAATGACACCAAGTCAAGGGCAGGGGGAGAGAAAGGTCAGGCATTTATTGTTACTGCTTTCTTCTTGCTGTGTTGAATTTCTGGGAGTGACTACAGCCACAGCTCACAAGCTCCCTGGGCTCTGGCAATATTTTCTTGCCAACCTATTGTTCTTTCAGGCCCAGAGATGGGACATAATGGCTTCTCACTGTTGCTAGTCTTTGGGTGCATTAACATTTCTCCTTTAGTCCCATAACCCTGTCCACACTTCTGTAATTGTTTTTTTCTTGGAAATATTTGCCACTGAATTCCTCACTTTTTCATTATTCTCCCTACCTATAGCTTCAGTATCCCCTTTACTACAGATTCTTTGAAATAATGCTCATTTTTGGGTCACCTGGCTGGCTTAATTGGTAGAGCATGTGACTCTGGATCTGAGGCTTGTGAGTTCAAGCCCCATGCGGGGCATAGAGTTTACTTTAAAAGAACAAAACAAAATATCAAATAGTGCTCATTTTCAAAATCATCATCTCTTGGCCTTATGTTCATCACTAACAACTTCTTCTGACATATTTCCTCTAACTTTTGTGAGATAAGATCAAAGGAGGAAGCCTGTGACATACCCCACTCCACTTCCCATGCTGACTCCATCCTGCATCACAAATGGTCATGCATCCAAGAGTGTGGATACCTCAAGCACATGTCCAAGATCCCTCTACATCCTTGCATGCCTAACAGTAGGCCCTGAGCTGTGCCTCAGCTTAAGGATGAGCATGCTAGGGGCATGGCTGACTCTTGGAAAGAGAGACTTAGGAAGAAGCTGGCGTAGTCTCTGATCACAGTTTTGGTTCCATTTGAGTAAAGAATTTCAGGGCCTAGAGGAATGTGCAGGCTCTATGTGAACATGTCCCCTCAGCCACAGGACGTAAGTGGAGCTGAAAGGGTGACAAACTGGGGCCCTCTTCAAAGTTCAGAGCCCAGGCCACTTCCTTGTCTGTCCAGGTCTAAGCATGATACTTTTTTCACAATCAAATTTTTGAATGCAATGTCTGCCCTTGGGTTCTCTTATTCTTGCCACCTCCATGAGCTTTCTCACCCTGGCGCCATCACATTCTACTGGAATGGCTTTGGTCAGTGTCACTGATGTCATCCCTGTGGGCCTAGTCAATGATCTTTTCTTCCTTGGCCTGCCTGCAGCATGTGTCTCTGCACTTCTCTCTCCTTCTTGGTCTCAGGGTTTTCTTTTTCTTTTTCAGACTGCTTCTTGCTGTGTTTAGGAACTCTCTTTTCTCCCTTTATCCCTCAGCCTGTGATGTTATTCTGACTTGGGCTTTTCTCTTAGTTACTGAGATTATAACCTATCATTTATTCTATCCCTGTTGAGCTCCTTGCTTTTCCCCAAGTGTGCCCTGCCTTCTCAAACCCCGGTGCCTTTGTGCAAACTGCTCCTATACTCTCTTTGCCTGGCTGACTTCTGCTCCTTGGAAAAATTTGGCTTTAGACTTACCTTTTCCGTAATACTTCTTTGACTTGGCCTCTGAGGTCTGCACCTCTTGGATATTTTCTTGTAGTACCTAATACCCCCTTTAATCATTATATTTATATTTAGAGTCACCAGATCGAATACTGAATGCACAGTTACATTTGAATTTCAAACAAATAAATATTATTTTTCATGTAAGTATGTCCCCAATATTGTGTGGGATGTACCTATACTAAAAAAGCTATTAACTGTTTATCAGAAATTTTAATTTAACAGGATATTCTGTACTTCTGTTTGCTAAATCTGGCAACTGTACCTATTGGAATAATTTACATGTCTGTTTCCCCTGTGCACTGTAGACCCATTGAGGGTGGGCACCATATCCTTTGACACTGTGTCCTGGTGCCTGGCATCTGGTGTGTGTTCAGAGACTATGTACGTAGTGATATATCCTTCAAATTCTGGGAGCACGCTCCTGTCTCACCTAGAAGGACCTTTCCTGCTTTAAAGTTTGGTGTATTTGATTCACTGATCTCTCTTCTAACCTCTTCTAAAGTTTTATCATTAATAGTTCTTCTTTTTATACTATTTGGTTCTCTAGACAATAGTTAGATTGGAAAGCTCCAGAGTTTGTCAGACGACTGTGTAATCTTCATTTGTATCCCCTGGACCAGTCCTCTTTGCTGATTTGGATGATTCAGTTGGTGTTGTTGGCCATCAGTGGATATTCCCAGTGACTATGCTTAGTTGACCAAATATGTTTAGCAGAGAGCCGATTTCATAGCACAGGCAACATATAAACACTAACTGCTGGTCTCACTGCATTAGATGAAATAAATGTGTAATATTTATAATATAATTGATGAAGGCACTGGCAGATCCTTACCCAACCCTCACTTGGGTTCTTAGAAACTATGTGTATAAATAGGTATTTTAATGAACTCATCACTAAGAGAAATTATGTGACCCAGGAAGCAAAAAGTTCCTACTCTGATAACCGGTATTTATCAAAAAAGGGGTTCCAGCTCATCTTTAAGCCCTGGGTACTTAATCAGCTGACATGAGACAGAAGCCCAGCACAGGGTATCAGAATTGGTTAATTCTGGTGAAAAGGAAGGTAAAGAAAATGGGAAGCTCAGAGAAAATGCAGAGATGTCCATCTTATCAGAAGAAGAGTCAGTGTATAGAGCTAGAACTGCAGTGCCCAATTCAGTAGCCACTCGCCACATGGGACTGTTCAAATAGAAATTAGTTAAATAAAATTGAAATAATTTAAATAAAAGCTTAAATATAAATAAAATTTAAAGTATAGTTCCCCAGTCACATTAGCCACAATTCAAATGCTCAATAGCCACATGGGACTCGTGGCTGCCATATTGGATGGCACTGGTATAGAACATTTCCATTATTGCAGAAGTTCTTTGGACAGCATTGACTGGAATATTGCAGAAGTTCTTTGTACAGCATTGACTGGAATTTCTCAATGTGGGAAACTGATGCCAAGAAGCTGAGGCTGTTGGCCTGGGGAATGGAAACAACAAGGATATGACTGCCATATTCAAGGATTTGAAGGGCTGCCAAGAGAAAGGAAATAAGCAGCCAGTTCTGTATTACTGGAAGGAGCCAGAGAGGGAGGATACTTTATAGCAACTTTATTGCATACTTTGTAGCAACTAGAGACTTTAATATATAACTCATATCTTTTCACCCTGTCCTTCCTTCAGTTAACAAACCTTTCCTGAGGTTCTCCCATGTCCCCTCAGGAATGATTCCAGATCTGGGAATACTGGCATGAACCAGACAGACACAGCTTGTGCCATCCTGGATCTTCCCATCCCAGGAAGTAGGGATGGTTCCCTCCCAGCTGCTCTCCCCGCCTCTACCACAGCTTTGCCTCCCCATTCTCCTCCCTCCTCTAGGATGCCCGGCCCTTTCTTGTTAGTGTACATTTACACGTATTTTTCTCTTTGCTTGATTTGTTTGCTTTGTTTCACTAACTCCTGATCATCCTTCAGATTGCAGTTTAAATGCTGCTTTCTCATCACTTGGTTTTGATGACCCTATACTTCTTTTTTCTTGGATTTCTACATAGAGAAAGAGAGAAAGAGAGAGAATGAGAGAGCACCGGTTACCACTTTACTAGCTTGAGTCCGGCTACCTAATCTTTCTATCCTTAGTTTTTTCAAGTGCCTCATGTAAAATGGATATAATACTTACCCTAAGAGGCTGAAAATGTTGCTTTCCAGAACAGTAACTGGACAATATTTATTTATTTATTTATTTATTTATTTATACATACATACATTATATATATATGTGTGTGTGTATATATATATATATATATCAGTGCCTTTTCTTCTCAGGAAACTAAATATCCTAATCCTATGCCTCTGAGGGTAGGATATTTAATGAAACAACAATGACAACAACACATGATAATCACAGCTTGCTTTTTTGAGAACTTATTCTATGCCTAGTACTGTATTAAGTATTTTCCACGCATTATTTAAAATAATCTTCAATCTTTTCCAGCCTGATGAGGTGGATCCTAATATTATTATCCTCCCTGATCTACAGAAGAAGACATAGAAACTTAGAGAAATTTAATAACGTTAAGTATGTTGGCTTTGCATTGTATCAGCCTGGCAGGTTAACCTCCTTTTTTTAGAATTCCCTTTGCCACCTAGTTCCTGTGGGAATGGGCCACCACAGTCTTGAGAGATCTGGAGGGCGGAAGGAGAGCAGTAGCCATCTTGTAAGTGGGTCAGCGGGCTCACCTCTGTGTGAGGCGGCAGCTGGACATGGGGGCTCCAGCGTCCCCAGGTTGTTTGACTTCTGAGCCAGGAGCCAAGACCTCCTCCCTGGAGGAGGGCACTGGCTTGTGCAGGACATCCACATGCACAAGGTCAGACATAGCAGGGACTGACAGGGGTTCCAGTCTGCTCTTGTGGGGTTCCAGCCTGTGTTTGTGGCTTCCAGCCTGATATGGAAACGTATCTGATATATATGGTGTATTGCTCCTTGGTTCTACTTCTCTGATTGAATCCTAATGCACAGCAAATACCAGAGCTAAGGCTTGGAACTCATTCTGACCCAAGGACCTATGTGCATAGCCCTTATTCTGTATTGACTCAGAACCAACCTCTGAGGAAAATTTTGGGATTTTTCAGCTTATCAGATTGAATCTGTGGTTTAAATTCTAGGTCAGGAGCCCTCTTCTTTTCCTTTGAAGTACTATGGGGATGAAGAAGTCATTATACTCATAGGCCAAACTGACATTTGGAGGGCATTTAGCAACTGTTAAAATTTACCTTAGTTTGTAAAAACTGAAAGTTCTACCTCTACTACTATGAGTAATAATGATATGAGTATATATTTAGCGTTTACCAAATTTCAGGTACTATTCCAAGTGCTTCTTGAAGTCATTTGATCTTCACAATAACATTAAGAAATACAAGTGGTACTTACTTCAAACACCTACTTCATTCATAAAGGTGTTAGATTTTTTTAAAAAGAGAATTCTTTGTAGGCAAGGGCCCCAGAGTTAGGGGAAACTGTTTTTTCCTGCTCTGAGGTAGACGTATATGAGCCACAGGTCGATGTGGCTCCATTTTGGAGAGCATATATCTAAAGGGCTTAGCACATATCTGTCAGCCAGGATACTTCCGGCTGCATTAGCAAAACATCCATCAAAAATAGAGGAAACTACAAAGAGAAGTTATTATTTCCTAAAACAAGAATTCCAGAAGGACCAGGGTTCATTAATTCATTGTCCCATTGATACCATCAAAAATCAAGGTTCTTGGGGCGCCTGGGTGGCTCAGTGGGTTAAAGCCTCTGCCTTCGGCTCAGGTCATGATCCCAGGGTACTGGGATCGAGCCCCGCATCGGGCTGTCCGCTCTGCGGAGAGCCTGCTTCCTCCCCTCTCTCTTTCTACCTGCCTCTCTGCCTACTTGTGATCTCTGTCAAATAAATAAATAAAATCTTTAAAAAAAAAAAAATCAAGGTTCTTGGGGCACCTGGGTGGCTCTGTCCATTAAGCATCTGCTTTCAGCTCAGGTTATGATCTCAGGGGATCTCGCCCCATATCAGGCTCCCTGCTCAGCGGGGAGCTTCTCCCTTTCTCTCTGCCCCTCCGCCCACTCATGCACCCACTCTTTCTCTCTCTCTCACAAAGTAAATAAATAAAATCTTTTTTTTTATAAATAAAATCTTTCAAAAAACAAAATTTTTTTTGAAAGATTTTATTTATTTATTTGACAGAGAGAGATCACAAGTAGGCAGAGAGGCAGGCAGAGAGAGAGAGGAGGAAGCAGGCTCCCTGCTGAGCAGAGAGCCTGATGTGGGACTCGATCCCAGGACCCTGAGATCATGACCTGAGCCGAAGGCAGCGGCTTAACCCACTGAGCCACCCAGGCGCCCAAAAAAAAAGATTTTTAAATTTAAATTTAAATTTTAAAAAATAAAAAAAATTTTTTTTAAAATCAGGGTTCTTTCTGTCTCTGCTCTGCTATCCTTAATATGTTGACCTGTCTTCTGTGGCTGGCTCCCTCACAGTTTCTTTTGGCTGCCCCAGCTCTACGCATCACATGCAAACGACAACACAGAAAGAGAGTCCGTTTATTGTCTTCGCTCTCCTTTTATCAGCAGGGAAAAGAAGTATTCTCCAGAAGCCTACCTGGAAGATGTCCACTCCTGTCTCATTGGCCAGAATAGTGCCAGTCGCTCACATCTAAACCAGTCATTGGTAAGGAAATGGAATTGCTATTTGTCATTAAGTAGATCAAGGGTCACTTTCCTAGAGATTACGTAGGTACTGGGTTTCTGATCAAAGATCCCTATTAGCAAAGGTAAATGGGTCTGACTTTAGATACAGAACAGACACTGTTACTACATGTTGAAGCATAGTGCATGAAATGTGCCCTACCCAAGTTAGACCCATGGCTGAGTTCTAGTAGCTGCTCTTACTAGTGTCTAGCTCCTATTTCATAATTTTTTAATTTTAAGATTTATTTATTTTTTTATTTGAGAGAGAGAAAGATCATAGTGGGGAGAGGCAGAAGGAGAGGAAAAGAAAATCTCAAGCAGACTCTGTGCTGAATGTGGAGACCAGCCCGGGGCTCAGTCTCAAGACCTTGAGATCATGACCTGAACAGAAACCAAGAATTGGATGCTCAACTAACTGTATCATCCTGGTGCCCTCTTCCCATTTGTTCTTTTGAGAGAGTGAGAGAGAGAGAGAGAGTATGAGCAGGGGTTGGAGAGGGGCAGCAGGAGAGGAAGAGTCTGAAGCAGACTCAACACCCAATGCGGAGTCAGATGTGGGGCTTGATCTCACAACCCTGATGTCATGACCTGAGCCAAAATTCAAGAGTCAGATGCTTAACTGACTGAGCCATCCAGGTGCCCCTGTTTTATAAAAATTTTTAATGATTATTGCAGATACTGCTAATGTTCCCTGATACCCATTTGTCTCCTTTGTTATGGACATACTGCATTTCCTAGATTTCCTCATAGTTAGATGGAGCCATAGACTCAGTTCTGGGCAATAGAATGTGGGCAGAAGTAATGTGCATCCCTTCCAGGCTTGGCATATAGAGTCTCTCATACAGAATCCTGTTTCTCTTTGCTTCCATTGGGAAACAGAGGTCCCACGTTGGAATGGTAGAGGTACAGCGCATAATGAATGCAGGACCCTGAGTCATGGCTTGGAGGTGAGCCACTGATCTTGTATTGGACTGTGACATAGATGAGAAGTAAGCTTTTATTGTAAGATTTTGGGGCTATCAGAGAATTTATCCTGACCTGACTAAGGTATTCACCAAAATCATCTTCCTCATGCCTCGTGTTTTGAGCGTATGGGTTGCAGATATGATGTGCATGTCTCATGCGGCCACATGGTTATTCTAATAGGTGTGAAATCTCATGCCTATTAGAAATAAAATCCCTTTCATGTTAGCCTTACTTAAGCACTTTCAGTGATAGGGAACACAGTATTTCTAGCAAGAGATAACCTCTAGTTAGTAAGAGATAACATATGGATTAAAGATGGCAAATAGACTTCAGTTCATAGGCTGAATCTCACTGATGGTAGTTGCATCTAATGTACTGTGTAGAGGGACCTGGGTGGTCCAGTTGGTTAAGTGTCTCACTCTTGATTTCAGCTCAGGTCCTGATCTCAGGGTCATGAGAAGATCCAGCCCCATGTCAGGCTCTGCACTGAGCTTGGGGTCAATATGTGAACTTCAGGGGCAAGGGGTCAATGTGGGCAGCCTAGGAACCTCTGTCACATGAAGAAGGGTGTCACAAGGAGGGTGACTGAATGCTGAGTCCCCTGAGCTTATGAACGAAGTCTCCTAGATGTTTCCTGTTAATGGACAGGACTGAATAGGGCTGAGCTTGCAGCAGAAGGTTCCTTTGGCCCCAGACTGTAGGTAGAGGAAGGATGCGGAGTGAGGATTTTACCACATCAATCATTTTAAGTACAAGAACGCTTGCCGCCATGGACACAGCTAGTAATTGGGAGTTACTGGATGAGTGTTTGTTGAATGAGTAGTGAACAACCAGGCCAAGGGAAAGGAATAAAGTGGTTACATTTCTTTTTGAGTAAGAATATGGTATGTAACAACATTCTCGAATAGCTACTAACCCTGCACTTGGCAGATCCCAGGCAGCAAATTTCAGATGTTTGGGCAAAGGCACCAGTACTAAGGGGAAGAAAAGAGAGTGTCACTTTTAGTGGCAATTCACCACCAAATCTAATAAATTAACACAGTGTCTCTGTATCTACTTTATATGAAAGTCTACTTTATATGAAAACAAAGTCTACTTTATATGGAAGTCTACTTTATATGAAAACAAAGGTGTTCTCCTCTGGCAAAGAAGAAAGCAAGTTGCTTTGAAAAAAGCATGAAGGGTATTTGGTAAAACCATAACTTTCTTTGCAGCTAACTGAGTAAGTGTTCATGTGTTTTAATTCTTATTTTTATTTTGTTTCTAAAAAGTGATAGCTTCTTAGTATACCAACTTAGTTAGAATAGGTTTTAAAGGGTTTCTCAGATTCAGAACCTTTGGAGGACTGTGGTTACAGAACATATTGGCCTTCTTCGATTCAGAAAGACAAGGATTGCCCCTAGGGTCACTGTCCTCTGTTTCAGACTGTACTAAGAGGAGGCACAGAAATATTTAAAATAATTAAACTACAAAGCTAGAAAACATACCAATAACCCCAGTTTATGAGCATATATAACTTCTGCCCTTTTCTCAAAAAAAAAAAAGCATTATTATTACTTGGAATTTTTTTTTTTTTAAATAAAGCTTGCTTTGTGTTCTTCCTCTCTTGTTTCCACTTTCAGCATAGAGCCTTTCACAAATCCATATTTTTTTTTCTGCTACTATTCAAGATATTTTGCTATCAGTTACGTACAACAAATGGCATAAAGAATGAAGAGTGGGGACTGTTTTGGTCCCTGCTATTCACATTTGCCTGTTAATCTAATTACCAAGGTAGGGCTCCAGAAACTGAGCTGCCCACATAGAAAAGCTTTCCCCCCACCTGGTGGATTACTTAGACAAGCTTTTTAAATGGGCAGAGTTTGGGGGGAGGGCGGGGAGCGAAATGAATCTTTTTTTTTTTTTTTTAATGTTTCTATGCAGAGCAACGGAAAGAATTTAGTGGTTGTCAACATGAGTTTATTACAAAGGTATCGTTTAAAATGTAGGTTCATTTTCACTGAGCTTCAGGTCACGCAAGCCAAGGGAAACCTGTGCTGCTGTTTGTTTTTTGTGTGTTTTAAAAAGAGCCCATAAGACCTAACGGAGGGAGATGAAGTGGGTTGGGGTGTGTGCGGGGGGGGGGGGGGGGGGGGGGGGTCGTCGCGTCCCGAGGGAATGACGTCCATTAAAGGGTGGCTACTTTAGCGGTGTTATTTCCAGAGGCTCTTAGCAGTTGTGTGAAAGGGCAGCTTTGAAAGAACAGCCTCGGCCAGGCCTGATTTTGAACTGTTTCTCAGTCCTTGATTCCTACAAACAAAATAAAATACCTTGTCGAATAGAGCCCATTGAGGGAGGATGATGGGTTAAGAGTGGGGCTACGAGGTGGTAGCGTGGGTGCTTGTTTATCAAGGAGGAGGGGTCCGTTGTTCCTGGCGTTGGTGAAAGGAAAGACGCCAGAATCTGATGGCTGGGGTACCATTGATGTGAAGTAACGGGGTAATCGGATTGAAAGGGGGCCATAGTATTTATGTCAGTTCACGTTTCGTCAAAGGAATAATATGAGGGGCTACCTAGCTGGGGCTTTGGCCTGGGGGTTCAGTTAGCAAGTATCCAGGCCTCATTGGATTCAAATATAAATTAATTCTCACAGGAGCATTGCCTGATTAATTTATTTGCATAATAGTAGAAAAACTGCAGAGTGGTTACTTTTTTTTTTTTTTTCCCCTTCTGTAGGGATTTGGACAAGAAAAGGTTTAAATTCATTTGAAAGAAGAGTGTGTGAGAAGTCAGAGCAGCCAAAGCCCCCTCTGGGGCTCCCAGAGCTGTGTTATGGAGGGAGAAGGGCTGGAAGCAAGGCGCGTTTGTGCAAGAAGTTTAACTCTTCCTAGGATGAAGCACCTCCTTCTGGGGCCCTTTTCCTGTGCTTGGTTTGGGGGACTTAGGTCTTGGCTCAGATGGGAGCATCAGGTTCCGAGGGGGAACGGGCAGTCGGCCCAAGTGAAATATCCAGTGGGTTCAAGTTCTCATTGGAGGACGTCATAGTTGCAGAAAACATATAGATGGGTTCAGTTTTGACTTACTCGCCTTTCCTGGTATTTCGGGAAAGAATTTCAGGTCTGTGTGGCATCCCAGTGAGAAAGTCATTTGGTTTTTAAAACTCATGCCATTCAGGATCTGTTTTGACATAGCGTGTTTATTTAATAAGTACCTGCTCGGCAGAGCCTGGTTCAGTATGTGATGCCGGGTATGCCCGTGGGGTCAGTGCTCTTATCTCAGGAAACTGCATTATAAAAATGAAATGGAAGAAAGGGGGCAAAGGATTCTGAGTTTCGGATTTTCAATATCAAAGTTATTTTTCCTCCAGACCTTTCAGTGATAGAAAAGAAATTGTAAATATTGCTACAAACCATACTTAGCAAGTCCAGCTTTGATAACTTCCAGCCTTTGCTCAAGAATAAAGAGCTTTCTTTTCATAGGACGGCAGATACTATTTTTAGTATTTCTTACTCATTCTTATTATCTTTATTCCCTCATCATCCGTTGTTGTGAAAAATAAAGCACCAAAGCCATTCAGATGAAGCAGCCGCATTGGCTCAAAATGCTATTTCTACAAGTTCCCGATGGAAATACTTTAAAAATAGTAGCAGGACAAATCCCATTTTTTTTTTTTCTTTTTAAAAAAAGCTTTTATTTAAATTCCAGTTAGTTAAATACAGTGTAATATTAGTTTCAGGTATACAATACCATGATTAACACTTACGTACAACACCCAGTGCTCATTACAAAATTGAATATTATTAATCTTTTCCAGCGAACCTGGGTTGCTCAGTAGGTTAAGCATCTGCCTTGGGCTCGGGTCATGATCACAGGGCATCAAGGCCCAGCATCCGGCTTCCTGCTTTTTGGGGAGCCTGCTTCTCCTTCTCGCTCTGCCCCTCCCCACTGTGCGCTCTCTCTCTCTCTCTCTCTCTCAAATAAATAATATTTTAAAATCTTTTCCTTTGCCTTTTACCTCTCTTTTAGTCACTCTCCTTTCCTCAGCCTCTTTTGTTTTTGTCCTCCTTTTTCTCATACTACTCAATTACCCCACTTTTATTTACTCAGTCTTCACATTGTGCCAAATCATAGGAATAAGATAGGAAAAACACAAGTTTTTCTTCTTTCAAAATCCTGCAGCTTCCACAAATCCCATTTTCTAATTGATTGCATGATTAATTCTAAATTTTATCATGAAAACTTCCTGCTATGAAAGAAATGCTTATGGTAGAGACTCAACAAATATTTCTTTCACTTTCTTTTCACTTAAATACACCCAGGATGTCAATTAGCAAATGCCTTTGTTACTTAGGAATATTAAGGAACAAGAGAATATTAGACCAGAGAGGGAAGGGTGTTCTACATAATTCCACCCGGCCTAGGACCTCCTTTCTATAGAATCTGTCATGTCCCATTTCCTATTAACAAGGGTGAATCTCTTTCTTAAAAAAAAAAAATATATTTATTTAGAGAGAGATTACATGAGTCGGGGGAGGGGTAGAGGAAAATAGGGAGAGAGTGTCTCACACAGACTCCTCGCCGAGCGTGGAACCCAACACAGGGCTCCATCTCACAATCCTGAGATCATGACCTGAGCTGAAATCAGGAGTTGGATGCCCAATTGACTGAGCCACCCAGGAGGTCCTGGGTGAGCCTCTTTTTAAAAAGAGACTTTTTTTTTTAAGAGTAATTCTAGATTTACAACAAAATTGAAAAGAAAGTACAAGAGATTTCCCATATACCCCCTGCTCCCACATACGCATAGTTTCGCTCATTATCAACATTACTTTCCAGAATTGTGCTTTTTTTTTTTTTTTTTTTTTTAACAAGGATGAGCCTACATTGACATATCATAGTTACCTCAAATCTACGGCTTACCTTAATTTACTGTTGGTGTTGCACATTCTCTGGGCTTGGACAAATTTATGATGATATATTTCCATCATCATAATATCCAGAGTATTTTCACTCCCCTAAAAATCCTCTCCCTATTTCTCTCTCTCCCCACACATCCCTGGCAAACACTGATCTTCTTACAGTCTACATAAGTTTTGCCTTTTCTAGAATGTCCTATAGTTGAAATCATATAGATTGGCTTCTTTCACTTAGTAATAGGCTTTAAAGTTCCTCCATGTCTTTTCATGGCTTGAAAACGCATCTGTTTTGGTACTGAACAATACCCCATCATCTGCATGTGCCACAGTTTATTTCTCCATTTACCTACTGAAGGATGTCTTAGTCGTTTCCAGGTTTGGGCAATTATGTATAAAGCTGCTATAAACATCCTTGTGTAGGTTTTTGTGAACATTAGGTTTTTAGCTCCTTAGGAGTAAGTTATAAAGAATACAATAGTTGGATTGTACTGTAAGAGTATGTTTAGTTTGGCAAGACACCTCCAAACTGCCTTCCTAAGTGCTTTGCATTATTTGGCATCCCTCTCAGCAATGTAGAAGAGTTCCTATGTGCCAAACACAGAGTATCAGTGTTTGGCGTTGCCAGTGTTGGAGATTTTGCTCATTCTAATGGGTGTGTAGTGGCATCTCATTGTTCTTTTATTTTGCATTTCCCTGATACAAATCAAAAGGTATACTTCCGGGCACCTGGGTGGCTCAGTGGGTTAAGGCTCTGCCTTCGGCTCAGGTCATGATCCCAGGGTCCTGGGATCGAGCCCCGCATCGGGCTCTCTGCTCGGCGTGGAGCCTGCTTCCTCCTCTGTCTCTGCCTCTCTGCCTACTTGAGATCTCTGTCTGTCAAATAAATAAATAAAAATCTTTAAAAAAAAAAAAAAGGTATACTTCCTTCTGAGAGAGGGGTATTGGCAATTTTTAAAAAATATTTATTTATTCGAGAGAGAGTATGAGAGTGTGGGGGCAGGGGCAGAGGGAGAGGGAGAGAGAACTCTCAAGCAGGTTCCAGGGTGAGCCGCCTGAGATAATGACCTTAGCCGAAATCAAGAGTCAGATGCTGAACCAACTGAGCCACGCAGTTGCCCCTTGGTAAATTTTTACATATAAAATGATACTAGCTACTGAGAGAGAGAAGTTAACCAATTCTCATTCCCTTCAACATCTTTAGGGGCTTGCGGTGGTTTTGGTGTGGGTGGAACCCCGGGGTTGAGATTGTGGGGAGGAGACAATCACTGAATAAATTGGCTACCATCAAATTGTGGGGCATGTTTAAAGCTGGACCAGATATAGTTTCAGCCCTTGGGAACTTCCAAGTAGAGAAATTCTTGAAGAAGTCATTGTTTCAGGCAAGTTTATCAGTTAATGGGGAATTAACCAGGCAAATAGGAGTGTTACTGATGAATACTGGGGCTAAGTCCTGGTCCTATGAAGAGCATGTTCAGAAATTCTGCATCTCTGAAATCTATTTAATTCACTGCAAACAGGTTGTGCATATATTACCTAAAAGGTACCCTGGGCCACATAAAGAAAGAGATAATGAGGCCTTTACAGTGATTACAACACAGCGAAGTTTCTGAGAAATGAGGAGTCCTGCCTTGATGATGGGGTTTTGCATTGCAGGGAAACACTCTCCTGGGTTCACTGAGGTTCCCTTTGTGCTGGGTGCTGCTCTCACCTTAGCGCACACACATCCCCACCCACCCCCAAAGTGTGCTCCTACACACCACACTGAAGAAGAAAATTCTCAATGGCTGTAGTTTCTAAAGTAAAAGTATTAGTTTTTACTATGCATTATTCACATAGGTGATTTGGTCCTGCAGGGCCAGTTCCCTTCAGGGACTGATTTCTGATCTCCATCTAGACATACAGTTTCCTCTGATTTGTATCCTGCCTCCATGAGATCAAGGGTTACACCATGGCTCCAGCTGTTCTTTTAACTCCCTGTGACCTTGGGCAGTCACTTAACTCTTACCTCCTGATTTTATTGTCTATACAGTAGAAAAATTAACATTTCACTTTCTCAAAGGAATATTGTTAGGGAGAAATTAGTAGATTTTTACAGAACTAAAAATTATATAATACATATAAATATCAGTTAGCATTGGTATTATTATATCACCACCCCACAATGACGACTAACATAATTGGTACTATACCACCATTTTGGATATTCTTATTCTATAGGCATCTTTCTGCTTTTTCTTTTTGTGACTGGAACTAAAAAGCACAGAAATATCAGATCATGCCTACATCCCTGGCAACCAATTTTCTTTCCCTTTCAGACAGAGACTCCTCTGGAGGTCACTCTCAGTTGGTCCTCCAAAGCTTATCATATTGGACACAAGTCACTCTGCATGGGATGGCGCTGGTCAGGTACTACATACTAACTGACCCAGTGGTTCTTAATGTCCAGGGAACATGTGGCAAGGGCTGGAGACAATTTTAGTTGTTGTAAATTTGGTGGTGGGGATGGGTACTGGGAGAATGCTACTGGCAACCAGTAGTAGAGGCCAGGGATACTGCTTTTCAGTGCATCATCTAACCGAAATGTCGATAGCGCCAAAGGTGAGAACCTTAAAGTAAATAATGACTTCCATTTTCTTCTAAGTCTGTTTATTTTCAGCAGGTTTATTATTTTTCTTTTTAACTTTTTCCTTTTTTGGTTGAGGAATATTTACATGAGCAAAATACTCAATAGATATTAAGTGTTAGGGTTTGATCACTTTTGGCAAATGCCAACATCCATGCAAACCAGATTCCTACCCATACATAGACCATTCCCATAACTCTTAATAAGTTCTCTTGTACTGCTTCCCCATTATTTTGTACCCCCCACAAAGGCAACCACTGACTGATTTTACTTTCACCATATATTATTATGCTCATTACTCTTGAATATTAAAGATGTCAAATCTGGGGCATGGTAATTGATGGGGTTAGTGAGATCAGCGACAATTAGACACCAGGGGCCAGGGAACTAGGCCTCACAGCATGAGGCTTGAGAGAGAGGAAGATCAAGTCCCATGCAAAGAGAGACAAGCAGGTAGCTGGCATCAGAGCAGTCTTGCAGGTGGCAGCTGACAAGCGTTGTTGCCAGGGAAGCGGAAGAGAAAGAAAGGAGAGCCAGTGGTGGGGAACAGGGCCCTGATGGTAGAAATGTGGCTTGAGTTGCTGAGTGAGGGCTATTGGCACTCACGAAGAGCTAGGCTCCTGAAATAGGAACACATGTTGAGAACTTGGTCAGGGAGAGTGTATGTATTTCCCAGGGCTTACATAACAGATGACCATAAACATCTTAAATCTCAAGATAACAGAAATATCTCTCACAGTTCTGGGGCTCATAGGTTCAAGCCCAAGGTGCTGGACAGCTGTGCTCTCTCTAGGGGCTCTAAGGGGAAGACCCATTCTTTGCCTCCTCCAGCTTCCAGTAGCTGTCAACGTGCCTTGGCTCAATGGCTTGTGGCCATCTCCCTCTAGTCTCTGCCTCTGTCTTTATATTGCCTCCTTCTCTTCTGACTTTTTCCTCAGTGTATCTCTTATAAGGAGATTTGTCATTGGATTTAAGGTCCACCCAGATAATCCAAAATGATCTCATCTCAGGTTCATAACTTGATTACATTTGTAAAAACCCTTTTAGTAAATGAAGTCACATTCATAGGTTCCAAGCATTTGACATGGATATTTGGTGGGGAGGAGCATTTTTCAGCTTACCAATTTGGACTAAATTTGAGTGAGAATTTTCTGGAGCTGGACTGTGAAGTCAGAGAGGGCCCACTGCAGGTGGTTGGGATTAGTTCCAGGGAATGAAGGACATTAACATTTTATTGAGCATCTGGTAGACCCAAGCACAATGCTAAGTGCTTCCTTATCAGGTTTAATTCTAACAAAGACCCTCTGAAATATCTATGCTTTTTCCTCCCTCTTAATTTTGTATCTCTAAGTTCTCTAAGTTTGTAAAACAGAGAAAAGTTGAAAGTACAGTGAACACCTGTATATCCTTTACCGGCATTCCCTAATTGTTACCATTTTGCCTCATCTGTTCTCTCTGTGTATATACATGTATTTGGGGAGGGGGAACCTAAACGATTTGAAAGTAAGTTATAGATACCCTATTTCAACCCTAAATACATTAGCATCATCACTGATTTAAATTGAAGTAGTTACTTTTGACAATGGGAAAATGGAATCTCAGCAATGGTTAATAAACTTCTTAGTCTCAGAACTAAAGTACAAAACTCGTATTTTAGTGGAAGTCTGTCTAACTTTCAAACTCATGCTCTTTCTGCACATTTTTATTCATTTATGTATTTATTCATTCATTGGTTTTGTGGGGTGGACAGCCACCATGCACTAAGGATATATTGGTTAAATAAGGCACACAAGGCAGAATGATGATAAATTAGCAAAGAAGTAAATGACCTAGATAATTCAGGGTCTGTGACGAGTACTGACTAGTAGGGGAAAGGTGGTGCACAGCCTGGGAGATTAAAAGAAAAATAGCACATGGCTTCTGCCCTAAAGGACATTGCAATGGAGCAAGATTCTCCAAAATGAGAAAAGGAACTCTTAGCAGTGAGAAGACCTTCCTCCCAACCTTTCTCAAGAAGCTTCAGAAGGAGATGCTTTACTAAAAGGGAATAAACAAGGAAGAAGACATGGGGTCCTAGAAATAAGGGATTCAACCCAGGGGAGAAGCAAAGGGAAGTCTGGGGCAGCAGAACTAGAGGATACAGAGAGAAGCAAGTGGATGCAAGGCCCAGGAGAAGCCAGGGAGCTGATGATCACCTGATTCATTTGAGGACAGTATTTAGAGGTGTTTCATAATTCTGAGAGAGAATTTTAGAATATAATGAGAGCTATGCAGAGAGCTATATAAATAAAAAGAAGAAATTATTAGCTGTAGGAAAAAGAAAAACTGCACAATAAAGGCAGTGGAACCATAGTCAACAATGAACTATATTTGCGCACTTGTAGTACAGCAAACATGTAATGGTGATTACATCAAAAATAGTGATATAATTATCGTAGGAGAATGGGTGGGAAGCATTGAGCGAGAGGGGTCAACCTTCACTGTCCATGACAGAAATTTAACAGATGATGTCTAACTTGTATACATCAATTAAAGAACTAGAAGGAAGCTCTTTAGATGTATGGAGGCAAATGCCAGAAGAAATTGTTTAAGAATATAGATGTGGTCCATATACACTATGGAGTATTATGTCTCCATCAGAAAGGACAAATACCCAACTTTTGTAGCAACACGGACAGGACTGGAAGAGATTATGCTGAGTGAAATAAGCCAAGCAGAGAGAGTCAATTATCATATGGTTTCACTTACTTGTGGAGCATAACAAATAGCATGGAGGACATGGGGAGTTAGAGAGGAGAAGGGAGTTGGGGGAAATTGGAAGAGGAGGTGAACCATGAGAGACTATGGACTCTGAAAAACAATCTGAGGGTTTGAAGTGGCGGGGGTGGGAGGTCGGGGTACCAGGTGGTGGGTATTATAGAGGGCACGGATTGCATGGAGCACTGGGTGTGGTGCAAAAATAATGAATACTGTTATATAAATAACATATTTTCATATATATGAAAATAGTTTTATCTAGAGAGTAAATGGGGGGGCAGGGAGTGAATGTGAGGGGAGGTGACTGAGGATTATTACGTAAGCTCTGGAGCACCGTTGGAGCATTTACAATTATGTACAGGTATTACTTTGATATAAATAAAGAACAAAAATTGGTAAAAAGGAGGAAGAGAGAGAAAGCAAGAGGTAAGAGAGGGAAGGAAGGATCATGTCTGACTGAGGTGAATCTCCTTTACCCTGCCGGTCTGGAGAAAAGAGGATGGATTAATTAAAGTAAACAAAGGGACAGAAAAAGGGCCACTGGGGAGGATGAGGACAGGAAAGGGATTTGGGTTGGTCACAAATTAGATAATCCAGCCATTAAATTATACGAATTAGATGTTGTAGGAAGAAGACTGCATATCCGACAAAAAACAAAGACTCAGTACCTTTGAGTGTTGAGACCAGATTATCTGGACTTGGTCAGGAATTCAAAGTACCTTTTATCCCATGAGCTCTGAAGATTGAATGGTTCTTAAGACATTTTCATCTTGAAAATGTTTATGATTTTTCCTCATTCCTAACTTTCCTGACAATTGTATTAAGTAATAGGTATAGCTAAGTATAAATGAACTCCCAGACTAAGTGTATTTCAACTTTTTAAAGATATAGTAATTCACCCAAGATTTTTTTCAGAATCTAGAGATAAAGTGCAAATAAGAACTCAACTTTGCCCTTGAGAAGTTTACCGTCCACAGAGGATATTTTGGAATTAGGGGACAGAGCATAATATTTATAGTTTTGTAAATTCTCTTTGGTTTGTCAAGGCAGTCTATTTTGTATTAAAGTTAACATTCTGAAGTGACACTAAATTTGCTATATAATATTGCATGCATTTTCCAAACCTTTCCCTTTAAGTACGTATTTAATTTCCTGTAAGTATTTCCAGAATCGTTTTGGTCATGGATGCTCTCAAATTTTAATAAGTATTGACTTATGACTTTTTACATTTTCAGCTTTTATTTGTCCATCCCCAGTATTCAGAACTACTGAGTTTCATCATACGTGTGATTTTAAGAGGCCCATTTCCTTAAAGTCTCTTTTTAAAATTTTCTTTTACTTTGTGATCTGCTGTAGTTGTTAATATGTAGAATAATGGATTTCACATCGTTGCTCCTGTAAAAATTTGTCTTGCACCTGGTAGATAGTATTTAATTGAACAAATGTAATATTGATGATTGTTCTTGTTTGGGATTGTAATAGGAAATAGCCAATTTGAACATTTATAGAATTTAGACACAATCTGGTGGGAAATGTGATACTCTTAGTCCCCTATCTCTCTGCTCAGCAGGAAGCCTGCTTACTCCTCCTCTCTCTCTGCCCGCCTCTCTGCCTACTTGGGACCTCTCTCTTTCTCTCTCTCTCTCTCAAATAAATAAAAACGCAGATCTACTAGGGCCACCTGGATGGTTCAGTTGCCAGATCACATGACTCTTGATCTCAGGATTGTGAGTATGAGCCCCATGTTGGGTGTAAAGATGACTTAAAAAACAAGAAAATCTTAAAAAAGAATAGAAATATAGATCTGCATTCCTTCAGTCTTCTGTTTAAAAACACTCAATGGCTTACCATTGGATTTAGTAGAAAATCACAAAACCCAAGTGCCTTGACCTGGCCTGCAAATTTTCACTTTTGTTTTTCTTGCCCCTGGCAATTTCTCCAGCCTCAGCTTCCATCTCCTCCCTATCCCCAACACTCCTGCTGCGTGGGATATAATCTAGCACCTTCAGCCCCTCCCAACAGACTTGGAAGGCATTTTCTCTTCTCTCTGCCTGGGACACTCTTCTATACCCCACGTCCTCCTGGTAAGGCCAGATCTCAGCACTGGCTGTTTCAACATCATTTTCTCTAGGAAAACTTACCTAATTGCACTCACTAGAAAAATTTGGTCCTATGGCATCTGACATTTCTTTTTTTTATAACACATTATCACATTTAAACTTACAAGTGCACTGAGTTCATTCCTTCCAGGTTCAAGTTCCATGATGGCAGTGATGATGGATATCTTGATTATCACTTTATTTCCAGTGCCCAGATCCATGCCTAATAAAGCATGGAAGAATAATTAGGTGGATGGGTGTTTTGACTGCAAGTATAGATGTTAGTCCCATGAGTATAATACTTAAGTTCTAATTTACATCCCCATGGGGAATAGTTATTTTTATGACATATAACTTTTTCACATTATAATTATTTATTCATTTGTAACCAGGTGAAAGGTGGTTTAAATTAATCAGGGCAATGGCTTATGGACAGAGGCTATCTCCGAAAGAGCAAGGGCCATAGTCTATAGGTTTTTAGATCCTTTGCACAGGACCAACTAATGGAAGGCTCTCCAGGGTCACCTTGTCCCATTGGGTTATACCCTCATTTCCCACAATGTTCATACCACAGCCTGGGCTGCCACATGTGTGACTTACAATTACCAGGTAGAAGATTGGGTCAACAGTGTGTTGAATGATTGGTTAGACAGCTGCTACACAGGTTAGTCTGAAAATACCAGGAAATTTCTATGCTGGTAACAATAGGACCATTTTCAGTTATAAGTGGCAACTTAACCACTGCATCAGAGCTGTTTATGAACTAATTTTTTTTAAACCTTTCACAATAGACACCCAATGACAATTAAGCATAACCTACCTTGGTGCTTAGGCTTGGTAGAAAAATCAGACCCATGTCCAGAAGAGCGAGGTGACCACGATGTGAAATGTTCTAAATGGAGGCACTTCAGCAGGCGCTCCTGGATTCAAGGTCCCTACACAGTGAAAGGATCACTACAGGGAAAACTACAGTGGGGCTCTTTTCCCCAAAGAGCATCTTGTTTCCTGACTGCCTTCTTATTTCTAGCCTACTTTCATCTCAAGAGAGATTTGGATGGTTTCTGAGTTAAGAATCACTCACCAGATTTTATCTCAGATGAGCAATTTGTGGTGAGGTTATAATAATCCTTTTGAGTGCCTGGAAGTTCCAGGTGTCGCTTGTCAGTAATAGCTGCTTAAGATGGAAACAGTCATGGGCTTGTTCCCAGAAGAATGACCGAGTTACTACCAAAACTCTCAGCCATTAGCTAAAATTGATCTGGGAAGAGGTGGCCTTTCTTTTTAACTCTGTAATGCTTTATCAGGCTTTGGTGAGTAATTCTAAAGTTGTCATTTGAGGGTTTTTAAATTATTATTGTGAATAAACACATGGGAAGAGATTTATGTAAAGGATCTTGGTTTAATCATTCTATTACTTGAAAACACAGTAAAACAGACCTGATGATTAGGAGTGACAGTGTGAATCAGAATACTTCGTACATAGTGTCCATCTCCAAAAAACAACAACAAAAGACAAAAAACCAACCAACCAAACGAACAAAAAAACATTTTTCTCCTAGTGGCTGAGTACCCAGTAATGCAGCTTTCGCTAAAGAGAGAAAGAGAAAAAACATTTTACTTCCAAACTGCCAGTAGCCTAAACAGCTGCCAGGAGAGAAACCAGGATATTTCCTTTCAAAAATCTAAACAGAACTTTTTGGAAACAGTTCCACCCTCTGGGCAAGAGAGCCAGAGGGCTACTGAGAAGCATGCTCTGTAAAGACAGTTTTCTATCTGCAAACATTCTTTTCTGATTGTCCAACTCAGCACTGAGATTCTCTCTCCCTGGAGTCCTGCCATCATACTCTCCTCACCTTATTGGTTTTTCTACGAAAACAGCAAAGAATATGGTCCCTGTGTGGGGGTGCATAACTGAGCTGATTATTTTAGATTTAGTGCAATTAATTTTTTATAAATTGGACAGGAAGTAATTGAGTTGCATTTCTCCCATTTCACAAAAGGACAAATTGAGGCTTGGAAAAGAGTCTGCTTTCTCATTTCCACCCAGTAAAGTGCCATTGAGATTCTAGGGAGCCTCCTTGTTCTTAGATCAGCATTTGGGTATCTGCCTTTTGGGGTTTGATATGAGGGAGTTGGCACTTAGTGCCTGCAGAGTCTCCACGCCTCAATACTATAGAGAGTTTGACCATAGAGGGGGACCATGGAGCCCTTCAAAACCTGTCACTTGAGTGGGAAAAACCTGTGGCCTGTCCTAACCCATATAATATAATCTGTTGGAGATGCTGGGAAGGTGGCTCTCTGCCTAATGGAGACCAGGCAGTTGTCCTGGGAAGAGAGAGCCCTTCCATGGGTGTTCAGAAGCCCTAAGTTCAGGACCTGACTCTGCAGATATGGCTTATGACAGGGCAAAGCTTGGTATGCTCTTGTGGCTTTTTGTTTTGTGTGTGTGTGTGTGTGTGTGTGTGTGTGTGTGTGTGTGTGTGTTGCCTGTTTCTCCAACTGGCTGCATCTTAGAGCAAGCTTATCCTCACTGTCTCTACTCCAGCTCTATCATTTTCCCTCCACCCCAGGGCCTTTGCATGGCCTGCTCCTCCTGCCTGGAAAGCTCTCCTGCACCCCCACCCCCATTCTCACTGCCACTCATTCTTCTGGTGTCATTTAAAATGTTATGTTTTAGGAAAGCCTTCCCTGAACACCAGTCTACATGGGGTCTCACCACTATAGTGTTGATCACAATGATAATCAGCTTCTTGGTTTTTTTTTTTTTTTTCAAAGATTTTACTTATTTATTTGACAGACAGAGATTACAAGTAGGCAGAGAGGCAGGCAGAGAGAGAGGAGGAAGCAGGCTCTCGAGGAGCAGAGAGCCCGACGCGGGGCTCAATCCCAGGACCCTGGGATCATGACCTGAGCTGAAGGCAGAGGCTTTAACTCAGCCACCCAGGCGCCTGATAATCAGCTTCTTTTATGATTATTTAGTTTTTAATTTTTTCTCCTCCCCTAGATGATGCAGAGATCATATCTGTTTTTTTTTTTTTTACTATTATTTCCCTCTGAGCATGTTGCCTGACAGAAAGTAGATGTTTCCGATATATTTACTGAGTGAATGAATGAAATCCATCACTTAAATGCCCTGAGCCTCAGTTTACTCTAAAATAGAGATCAGAAATCCTACTTCTCATATTTTCTATATGTGTGAAACAAGGTCCTGCCCTCAAAAGCAACTTGGACAGTGCCTGCATTTAGTAGGTATCAATCAATATTAGACAAATAAGGAGTTTAATGATAATAGTACCTGTTAAATATGTGAAACAGCACTTCAGGGGAAGGCCTGAGTATTAGCAACACCATTCATGTGATGCTTTGTACTTAACAGAGCTGTTTCCTATGTCCTATTTTCCAAAGATGGCCCTAGGAATATCCCATCTCACATCACTGTCTTCCAGTGTCACTGACACTCCTACTTTGAAGAGGTGGGGTGTGTGTTTCCTCTTTTTGAACCCCAGCAGGACTTGTAACTGATGTGACAAATGGGAAAATGGCAGACGTGGTGCTACATGACCTCGGAGGCTAGGTCATAGAAGAGTATGACTTTGGCCTGGTGCTCTACCTATCTCAGGCACTTGTCCTTTAAGCTGCTACCATGTCACAAGTAAGCACGGAGATGGTCAGCAGTAGTGCTGACTGCCAGACATGTGAGCGCATGAACCTTCTGAGACCCCAGCCCCAGCCATGGAGGGGCCCTGGCTGACAGAACCAAGTGAGGCAGAGACAGGATGTCTCCACTGAGCCCTGTCCAGATTGAGATTTGTGAATGAGGTCTATATTGTGGTTGTAAGACGCTATGTCTTGGAGTAATTGTTATGCAGCAATAGATAACCTGAACACAGGGTCGTCTCAGACTTGTACTGCTATACAGTAAGCAGGTGAATTATTCCCACTGATTCCCATTTTTGAGATCAGGGTGCTGAAGCTCACTGTGGTGAAGTGACTTCCCCAAGATCACAGAGCTGGGGAGTGGTAAAGTCCAGGCCTCTGGATTTCTAGGATTTGTCTTCCCAGTACTCAAAAAGTCCTGACTCTCATCACATGGGCCTCAGAACTAGGGGGTGGAACTAACCCTCTGGGAAATTTTACATCCTGCTTCACTGGGCTTGGGAGGCCTGGGGCTCCCATCCCTGTGAGCTTGTGCTCCTTTGGATATTCAAGTGTCCTAGCCACACACTCCAGAGACAGGGAGGAGAAAATTGGCGCAGATTGTAGCCTTAGGCTGCATTTAATTTTTCAAGGTGCTAGCAATCCCTTATGCCATGAAAGTTCTACACTGATGTTGGCAGATGTTATCCACACTGCAGAGAGGCAGGAAAGGTTCAGACAGATAAATCAGCTGGAGGTGGATCCATGCCTCTGGGCCCCAGATGTGGATAGAAGATTTCAAAAGGTTTGTCTGCCACCCCCTTCCTCCCCACACCCCCGCACGCAAACATGGTTCACTGTTTTCATCACAAGAAACTAAGTGAAAGTCAACTCCCGTGGTGACATCAGCTTTGATTACCCCTGACAAAGAGTATCACAGTGATTGAGCATAGCACATGGTAAATGCTCAACAGGGAACGGGCGTGTTTCCAAGGCTCCTTGTAACTGTAGGATCAAAACTGAACTTCTCTGCATTGGACATGCACAAAGCTCTCTACAATCTGGTCCTCTCGCTGCCCAGCCTCATCTTCTGCCACATGCTTCATGCACATCGTACTCCAGCAACAATAAGAGAGGTATCACTATGCCTCTTACCTTCACATCTGCCTGGGATGTCTCCTTTCTGCCAATCTGCTTGACAAACTTCTCTTCTTTCAAATCTCAAGAGCTATATTCTCCGAGAAGCCCTCCCTGACTTTTCCAAGCCAACTTAGAGAATCATATCTTATGTTGAAGCAATTTTATTTTCCATTCTGATTGGAGGGACTAAAATCAAAGACAGAGACTCCCCACTTGAAGGTTTTCGTTTTCTAGTCCTATAGTCTGTGCCTAAGGCAGAGGAGGAACTCGGAAAAGATTTATTAAATGAATACATTTTCTCATTTAATCCTTATGACCACCCCTATAAAGTGGGTACCTTTATAATCCCATTTTGTAGGTGGTGAAACTGAGTCCAGAAAGGTTAAGGGACCTTCGGCGGCTAAGCAGCAGAGCCAGATATCAAATCCCGGAATGTTTACTGCCAGAACCCGTGCTCCTTCTGCCATGTCACCTGCAGCCCCCTCTCCATTCAGAGATGTTTGGATTAACAGCTAGGACAAGAACAAGAAACTCTGTAGATCAAGGCCACCCTGGCACTCTTTGCAGTGCTCTTAGAAAGTGTCCCACCTGCTCTGTGAGTCAGCACAGTTCAGAACACACCTTTCAAATTAGCTGGTGTGATTAAGGATTCACTGCTCTTTGTTTTTTCAAGTGATTTTTAAAAATAGAGATACTTTCCTGTTTATTATTCCTATGCTCCAAATGCTCCAGAACAGCTCTGGGACTCGGGCTGCACCTGATTCTCATCAAAGTTTTTATGTTCTTATTGACCCCCGACTCCTCTTCCAGATTAACCTGTGTTCGAAGTTTTGATTCATTTTATTCTGCATCGGTGGGGAATTCTGAACTCTCTGCTTCTTTGAAACAAGCCCTACTGGGTCTGTCAGCTATATGGTTGCAGAGGAAATGATCTTCTGCCACATAGCTATAGAAAGTCGAGTGGCAGAAGTAAATGAACCTACTATTTCCACAAAGGGATATGCTGAGAATTGCCAACAATATTTATGTGGGCATTGTGCTCCCAGATACACTTGGATGGCAGTGAATTGTCAGTTACTATGACAAAATGACTAAAGAAATCAATCTGCCAAGTATGAATAGCTCTCAATGGGCTTCAAGGTTCTCAGGTTAAGGGACCCGCAAAACTGACAGAGGTTGGGTCTCATATCGATATGACCTCCATTGGAGAGCATGTAAATTAGCCAAGATGTAGGCAAAGAGGTCTGGTCCCCCTGCCCATACTCCCCACCCCCAAGAAGGGCATTTTCCAATATTCACATGGAAATGAAAGACCATTTTAGAAGGCCTGAGAGTCCAGCCATGTTAATGACATTCAAATCAGGCCTTTTCTCTAGGAGAACCTTAAAGGCCTTTCTAAAACACATACCTGCCCAATTCCAGAGAGGAGGCACGACTTTCATCTTTTCAAATGACCTTTTCTATCTCCTTATTCATCTTCTCCCTAGCTAAATCATGTTGGATTGCATGAAAATAATATATTGTGCAGAAATCAAATGTGAACCTCTATCTCTCTGGCCTCCCACACACACAATAAAAAGTGATTTTTCAGATTCCTCTCTCGATTCTAAGACATCCCTAGAGTTTTCTCCATTTCAGAGAAAGTGATTTTTATTTATTTTTTAATTTAAAAAAATTTTAATTCCAGTGTAGTTAACATCCAGTGTAATATTAGTTGCAGGTGTACAATATAGTATTTCAACAATTCTATACATTTTCAGTGCTCATCAGAATAAATGTACTCTCAGTTCCCTTCACCTATTTCACCCATCCCCTCACCACCACCCCTCT
The DNA here is from genome assembly GCF_009829155.1 of Mustela erminea. Classification (NCBI taxonomy): domain Eukaryota; kingdom Metazoa; phylum Chordata; class Mammalia; order Carnivora; family Mustelidae; genus Mustela; species Mustela erminea. Next base: position 73,723,819 of record NC_045622.1, read on the forward strand.
GGTAACCATCAGTTTGTTCTCTACAGTTAAGAGTCTGTTTCTTGGTTTATCTCTCTCTCTCTTTTTTCCCCTATTGTTCATTTGTTTTATTTCTGAAGTTCCACATATATGTGAAGTCATGTGATATTTATCTTTCTCTGACTGGCTTATTTCACTTAGCATTATACTCTTGAGCTCCATCTATGTTGTTGCAAATGACAAGATTTCATTCTTTTTTATGGCTGAGTTATAATCCATTATACATATATACCACATTTTCTTTATTCTTCAATCGATGGACACTTGGGCTCCCTCCATAATTTGACTATTGTAAATACAGAGAGAGATCGATTTTTTAAAAATTTTTTAACTTTATTTTTTCAGCATTCCAAGATTCAGTGTTTATGCACCACACCCAGTGCTCCATGCAATACGTGCCCTCCACAATACCCACCACCAGGCTCACCCAAACCTCTCCCCTCCAGAACCCTCAGTTTGTTTCTCAGAGTTCAAAGTCTCTCATGGTTCATCGCCCCCTCCGGTTTCCCCCAACACCCTTCTCCTGTCCTTCTCCCAATGTTCTCCATGATATTCCTTATGCTCCACAAGTGAGTGAAACCATATGATAATTGACTCTCTCTGCTTGACTTATTTCACTCTGCATAATCTCCTCCAATACTGTCCCTGTTGATACAAAAGTTGGGTATTCATCCTTTCTGATAGAGGCATAATATTCCATTGTATATATGGACCATATCTTCTTTATCCTTTCGTCCATTGAATGACATCTTGGCTCTTTCCACAGTTTGGTGACTGTGGCCATTGCTGCTATGAACGTTGGGGTACAGATGGCCCTTCTTTTCACTAAAACTGTATCTTTGGGGTAAATACCCAGTAGTGTAATTGCAGGGTCATAGGGTAGCTCTATTTTTAATTCAGAGAGCGATTTTTAAATAAAAGTCTTTTATGGGTAAGTGCTGGGTAAATTCCCAATAAAAAGGTAAAGTCAGTCATTCCAACATCTGAATGATTTGTAACGACTTGACTTCTGGAACAAGATTTGGGAGGAACAAAATGTTGAAAGCCATAGACTATTTCATTTAATTTCCGATATTGTTGCTGATTTGTACTGTAATTTTAGTGTGACACATGAAAATTCTTTTTTATATATAAATAGCCCATAAAATCAAGTTCTGCGCAAATTTTATATTCTTTACTCTAAAAGCAAAGGATCAGTAAAGTAATTATGATCAGAAAAAAAAAAAAGAAGAATTCAGTTTTCTTTACCAAAAAAATCCAAAAGTTTTTTTCTATTTCTTACCAACTAAGTCTCCTTTGTCAGCCCTTAGAACTGTGTCTCATATATTTAAAATAAACTAAGAGAAAATGTTAAGATGGGGTAAAGATTTTATCTCAATTTAAATATCCTAACGTGAGAATTGGGAGGTGCACTGCAGGAAGAGTCAGAAAGCCTGGTCAAGTACTTAGGATAACCATGTAGTATCTGATGGTGTGGACTGACCCGCAGTTCCATCATCTGTTAAATTACAACAGTGTCATAGCTAATGACACTGAGAACTCAGAGATGTCAAGTTGGCCATCTTTGTAGTTGTTAAAAGACAAACTCTCCTCTGGAAAGTTATTTGGGAGGACAAAAGAAAAAGCTCTAAAGGACTGTAAATAGTGTATAATTCAGTATTGAATATTGTATTAGGATTTTAGCAGCAGGAGATTGGAGTTAGGGTTGAAGGAGTCAGGAAAGGCACAGTGAAGATACATAGTTTGGTCTGGACCTTGAAAAGCAGGTCAAAATGTAATGCTATGCAATTATTTAGTGTTCTTTTTAAGTAATTATTTAATATTCTTAATATGCAAGGCTCTTTGCAATCAACAAGTCAAACATACCTATAACAGAAAAGGCGAAGGACTTAAAGATTATACATATAAGACAAAAATAGCAAGAGACATTGAATATTATTTATTAATTAAATAGTATTAAATATTAATTAAATAATATTAAAATAGTCAACCTAATAATGAGGAAACTTTGAGTAATAACATGTTTTCCATTCAGTTGGTAGACATTTAAAAATATATATTTCATTACCTAGTAGTGAAGAGACTGTTCCTGTGTCTTGTTCATTGAGTGTAAATGGACACAACCATTTTGGAAGACACGATGGTGATATAAATCAAGAACCTGAAAAGTGTTGTTTAATCTTGATGAAATCATCAGAGATGTCCACAAAGATACAAAACACTGGTACAACATGAAGCAACTTAAAGTAGCAAAAAATAGAATTACTAGGTGCCCAACTATAGGGAATTGGTTTAATAAATTATGGCATGCAATATTTTTAGGGGTGCCTCGGTGGTACAGTCAGTTGGTTTTGGTTCAGGTCCCGATCTCTGTGTCATGTGATGGGGCCCCACATGGGACTCTGTACTCAGGGCTCAGTCTGGAGTGTGCCTGAGGTTCTTTCTCCCTCTGCCCCTCCCTCTTGTGCTCTCTCTCTCTCAAATAAATAAATAATCTTGAAAAAAAAAAAAAAAAAAAAAGGAGAGAGAGAAGAGGGCACCTGGATAGCTCAGTCAGTTAAGCACCTGTCTTTGGTTCAGGTCATTATCCCAGGGTCCTGGGATCAAGTCCTGTGTGAGGCTTCCTGCTCAGTGGGGGCATCTGCTTCTCCCTTTCCCTTTGCACCTCCCCCTGTTCATGTGGTCTCTCTCTCCCTCACACTCTCTCTCTCTCTCTCAGATAAACTAATTAATTTTTTAAAATCTTAAAAAAAAAAATAGAATGTTTCCAAAGTCTTTTAATGGCATGGGCAAATACATCTGACATAGTGATTAGTCATGAGAAAGCCAAATTTGAAATTACATAAAAGCTATTCTAGTTAAAGTGCACATGTACATTTGTACTACATATGTAGGTATACATGTATGCTACCAAAAATGTAGTGACTCCCTCTGAGTGACAAGACTATGGATTATTTTTATTTTCAATTTATAATTTTATATTTTTCCTGTATTTTGTATATTTTCTAAATGCTCTCTGTTTCTTTGTATGTATCATAATTTTCCACTTATTCTTAATCTAACCGAGAAGGACTATGTTATTGTTTTGCTTTGTAGGCAGTCAATCCCATTTTCTTGGATGTCTCCATCATCCTTGCTGTTGTTACACTGGGTCAATGACTCCTTGTTACTCCAGAAACCTGCCCAAATGCCATATTTCCCATTGAGCTAGAAAGAACACATCCTCTTGGCAGATCAACTTGATGCAATGTCTCTCCTTCTTTGGCCCGATCACTTATATTGCAAGACCAAAACAGTAGCAGTTAAGAATGATGCTTAACGAAGAGCTTGGACTCTGGTTTGATTGCCTGGGTTCTGTGAAACCCTGGGCAAGGCACAGAACCTTTACCAAATATCTTTTGGGAGTGGTGGAAAGTAAAAGATGCTTACTGAATATTTATTAACTTGTTGAAATGAATGATGCAAGAATAGATAACAGAAAAAGAGGCCTCAAGACCTAAATCTCTGTATACTACTTTCTATGAACATTTAACATGTGCTTCCCTACTCTTGAGTAGAGTGGCAGCATGGTATTTTATTTATTTATTATTTACTTTTATCTTTTGGCAGCATAGTATTTTGGAAAGAGTAGACTTGAATCAGAATTTGAGCCCCACCAAGTAGTTGATGCCCTCCTTGTTCAAGAAACCGAAACTTTCCAAACTTATTTTACTCATCCGTGAAAGTGGGGATCAGAGAGAATTCTTGTGATGATCGCCTGCGTTGTAGGACTCTTCTGTGAATATTTCTGTACTCTTCTCTCCTGATTTCCCCCTTCTCCAAACAAATGAAGTGTGCACTTCCGCACTTCATCTTTTCACCCCAAAATTAAGGATGCTTGAGAATGATCCTTCACCGGAGCCCCTGAAGTATCTTTTATGGAGCTTGATTGATCTGATTGTAATGGCAGACTCTCTTCTGATCAGCACAGGTAGAGAGATTGATCCTACATACTAATAGTTCCCTTCTAGTCATTCATTGTCAAGCATCTTTACCTGCTGTTACACTCAAATATTTGCCTTTTGCTCTCCATGTGAACCTAATCTGCAGAATCAGTTTCTACTAAATATTGAGATTTCTTGTGCCTGAGAATGAATGTCTTTTTCTCTACAGTTCTGGGAAAACTAAGTAAATTCATTCTTTTTAGGGAAGTGATTAGTTGACAAATGGTTGCAACTTTACCCTAAATGTGGTCATATTTAGGCTTTTTCGTCCTCTTGTCTTCCTGAAAAAGGGGTAAAACTAAGCCCTCTTTCATTGAACTTGACATCAATGATTATGAATGCCTTCAGAAATAAATCCCAATGCCCCATGAGACAAATGATTTTGAGCCCACCCTGTGTGACCCATAATGTTTATGGTTTTTAAGAATATGGGAGATCTGGTTGGGAGCATAATTATAAGAATCAGATCACTGCAGCAAAAGAAACTGAAAAAGAAATCAATGGTACTGAATCCTAAAAGTCTGCCAAGCAAGAAGCCAGGGTAGGAGACATGTAGTTCAGAAAAGAGTTCGACTCCTTTTGAACTTTTATATCCTCTAATCCTTAAAACAGGTTTGCTCTCTTGTTCAAATTCACTAAAGATCCAAAACAGCTGGGTAAAATCTGGAATAATATAGGGTTACTGTTAACATGTTTAAATTGAGTTCAAATCTTAATCTTTTTCTTTTTCTTTTCTCTTCTGTTTATTTGCTTCAAAGGGTTTCAGGGGCAGTGATGTGAATTATTCTGGATGTGCTTGCTAGATTTTAGGCTTTATGAGAAGCAAGATGCCTGCTGACTTTGTAAGCATGAAAAGACCACTCTGACTGGGGTTTTCAGATTCAGTTAGTCTGAAACTAATGACTCATGTGGGTAATTATTCCCACAAAGGCAAAAGACATGTCTAATTGGAGGAGGTAGGTAGCAGGACAGGTCACTGATACTAGGTTGGCTTTTCCCTTAAAACAAGCAGAAAATGTTTCGATGAGAAATACTACTCCAATTTGTAACAAAGTTCAAATTGCTGAGTTCTGATACGGTTCTGACAAAGCATCGACTTCACTGTATCTTACAACCTTGTTCCTCTTGCACCTTGCCTTAAATGAAATTTATAAACAATTGTGTTCATTGTTTTTCCTTTTCCCCTTTTTTAAAACTTCTGGAGAAAGCATCAAAATCAAATGAAAACTTATCCTCCAAAAGCCACATTAAATTGATGTATATAAAAGGTACATTACTCATACTTCCATTACAACATAGGATACTTAAATTGGATGATCTTATTTCCTCTTCATAAAGATGTAAAATTGACACATTTATTTAGCAATGGAGTTAAAAATAGCTTTATTTTCTCTGAGTGATTTTTTTTAACTGCTCAAGATATATCCCTGTGGAGGAGTAGGGGGAAAGATAGCCCTAGGTTTTAGATTTCATGCCATTTTCCCTAATGAGAGAAAATGTCAAGTGTCTTTAAAAACATACACGATTTTAAGTTGATGACATCATTTTAAAAATGACATTTAGACTCCACTTTTTCTTGCTTACAAAAAAACAAAAGCCACCCAATCTATTTAGTTTGTATTTGGTTCTGGCGAACTGTTAATTTGAGTATATTATGAATATAGCCATGTTTATGTATAAGAAATCTACTCCTGGTTTTCAAAGAAATCTGGTTTAAAAAAATCAGACATACAAAACAGATTGGTAGGGGGTGTTGATTCCCATTAGAAAAATCTCCTTCACTTTACAGAATAATTTGTACTAGTGTTCCTTTAAATGCAGCAATTTTTGTGCATTTGTAGTGTGATTTTGTACAAACGGAATTTTTCAGAAGTGTGTGCTTAGTGTTAAAGTTAGTACTTAAATTTTATTGTATTAATCTAATTCTCCAGGTAGTTATGGTTTTTTTTTTTAAAGATAGCTTCATTTGACTTACTCAGAGAATGAAATTAAGTTATTTATAGATTAGAATTGGAAAGGAACTTAAAAACATTTTATGAGGCATATATCCGTTTGGTTCTTTAATATTGACCTTGGAGTTAAAATGTGGATGGAGAAAAGCTGATCAGCATTTTCAATTTATCCCTACTCTGAGTTTGGTAGTGTGTCTGTATGTGTGCTTGTGGTTGGCATAAGAAGTTGACTAAAATTTCACAGCCTAAAAATGATCAAAGGAGCATTTTCTACAACCTTTTATTCAGCGAGTGCCAAATGAAAAGGAAAGCATCTTAAAGTCGCTATATGTGCTTTTCATCGTAATACTTGCGATTCAACACAGATACATGTAATAATTTTAAATGCTATTTGGCCTTTTTCCGCCTCCACCCCCCTCCTTTCCAATGCTGTTTTTTCAAACTTAACGAATGTGAGACATCTTTTGAAACTATCCCCCTGCCTGTCACTGTCCTGAAGACTCACACACTCCCAGCCACTGACGCCAAAAAGATCTGGTCAGAGAGGGAAGGAACCTTTCTACAAACAGATTTTTTAAAAAAAGAGTATCAAACGAAACAATTTTGCCATGAACAATGACAACGTATCTGCCAAGCTGTCCATGACCCTTAATAAAAATCATATGAGGAAATGGCGGAAAGGCCAGCGAGGTAGCTGTCCGAACAAGAAGAGGCGGAAAAGCGGAGGAAAGGGGTGCGTTCACGGTTTTTGAGGTCTTCTTGGAGGGACCCCCAGGGGCTGCTTTGGAACGAGCTCTGGCTGCCCCTGCACGCAGCCCGCGCTGAGAGCTGGGCGCGCCCTTAGGACCTTTTGAACTCCGGCCGCTCGACAAAAACACCCTTTTGAAAACGTGGCATTCACTGGACTGTCAGTGAATAAGCAACGCCAAATTAAGGCGCTAATATAACCGTGTTGGGTTTAGAACTGTGGCTTTGGATTAATATCAGGTGCTAATTTCAAACATTTGGGGCAGCTCTGGAGGAAATAAATAAGGGAGCGTCATACTTCTTAAAAGGTTTTTTGTTTGTTTGTTTGTTTTTTAATGGTTGAAGAAGGGGAGGGCTGGTTTTTTGTCACAAGCACCCCAGTAGCATTAATTATATGCAAAGAGAGTAACTGTGAAGGCAGGAAAGACCACCGCTCTGCCCTTCTCCCGGTCCTGCTGGGAACAAGCGGGCCCGCCTGGGAGGCACGGTTTGTGCGCAAAGGCGCAGTGCCTAGGGGCAGGAGCCCGCGCTCGCTGAGGGGCCCAAGTCTGCGCCCAAAGATCTGCTTCTTAAAATCACCCAGGGTCTTGTGGACACCCAGTCCAGTCCAAGGTTCTCCCCAAAGGGTGTCTTGGAAAGCATTGAACTTGGAGCGGAGTTCTTGAGTATCTGTTCGAGTGTGAAAACAAAGGCCCTAATTGGGCCTCCGGGTCTGCGGCTGCGGGTGGGTTTCAGATCGGTGTCGGGGCTGGGAAGCACCCACGCCTGTCGCGCTCCCATCCCAGACTCCTCGTTTTCGAGAGCCGTGGAACCCGTGGCGTGATCACTCTTGTACCCGTAGTCGAGTAGAGGGAGAGGCCGGAGCTGGGCGTCCGCAGAGACGCGGGCACCCTCCGCCCCCGGGCGCCCCACCCTGTTGCCGCTTTCGCGCGCGTCGCCTCGAGCCGGCCGGCGCTTCTTATAGCAGCACAAAGGGTTTGAGGTGCATTGCTTTCTTTGGCGTAAAGCCCTCGCCGGGTCAGAGTGAAATCTCCGCTTTTTTCAGGAGCATTGTAACACAAAAGGTTTAAGGGGAGAAAATGTTAAAAGGAAGCCCTTTTCTCTTTAGGCTGAATGCAGTGGGGAGATTAAAACTTTCATTTGAGATTTTGCCGTATTCATGGTGGTGGGGCGGTGAATAGGGTCGCGTCAAAGCCCCCAGCGCTGCTGTGTGCCCTTTTATCTCCCGCGCATCTTCAGACCAGGTTGTTTTGCACTTGAAAGAGGGGAGAGAGGGGAATGTGGGATTTTGACAGCTGATATTGGCCTCTGAACTCTTGATGGGGATTTTCTAATTAACCCCAAGTACCCATCAGGTGGCCAACACGGAATGCTTTCTGTCAGAGAGGGCAAAAAGTTTCCCATTTTGATCAAATGGATGAGGAGGGTTGGTTTTTTGTTTTTGTTTTGTTTTTTTTCTTTAAAAGAGTAAGGCAATTTAGGAAGAGGCTGTGCTCACAGAATTTGAAAGGCCAGATGGAGCAGGTTGGTTTGGGACGGGCAGCCTGGGGACCCCAGTAACGGGGACTGGGTAGGTATCGTCTTGACATGGCCAGCGTTAGAACACTCGGGAAAGGGAGTTGTGGTCCGTGGGACTCAGAGAAGATGAGCTCCGTGTGCTTTCCGAAGCAAAGCCAGCTCAGAAATTTGAGTGGAGAGCTCTAGCTTCTCGTTTGACCTTCTGTTGGGGATTCCTATTCATTTGTTAGCTGGTGTTAATTCTAGTTCAAATGTCCAACTCTTTGCCGGGACCTGAATATACCACCCATGTTTTCCCACATGGTTCTACTGAATGCATCTCCAGTGTAAGAGATGGTAGATAGAAATGGTCTATCAGTCTCCGTCAATGAAGAGAGAACTACTGATTCATTGATTCAAGAGCAAAAGTGTTTGGGTTGTTTTAGAGCAAGTTCTGGAAAGAAAGAAAAACTTCCAAATTCTAAGTCCCTTAGGGATTCAGGTTCAATGTATTTGGGGGTGAGGTCCCTGGAAAGTATATGCTTGAAAAAGGCCCTGGAGAAGGTGGTTTTTCTGATTGGGCCAAGCTCTAGGGCAGTGTTTCCCAGGTTTCTCTGTTAATAACAAGACTAGGAGTGCTTGTTTAAGACACACACACACACACACACACACACACGTTTTGGGTGTCCATCTTTGTACTGAAAAATTCAATGGTGATTTCTGAAAATGTATGTTTCTGACAAGCTTTTCAGAGAGCTCCCAAGGCCCCACAAATCTCCTGGGCTTTCCACTAGGCTACTGGCTGCTACTTCTCACTTTCTGTTGCAGGTTCCTTTCCCTCTCCTTGACCTTTAAACGTTGAAAGAACACCATAGCCCAGTGTTGTTGGTGTTTTTTTTTTGTTGTTGTTGTTGTTTGTTTTTTTAATATTTAAGATTTAATACCAGTGTAATTAACATGCAGTCTTACATAAGTTTCATATGTACAATATAGTGACTCAGCACTTCCATCCATCACCCAGTGCTCATCACAAGTACCCTCCTTAATCCCTATGGCCTATTTCACCCATCTCCCTTACCCGCTCTAGTAACCACCAGTGTGTTCTCTATAGTTAACAGTCTGTTTCTTGCTTTGTCTCACTCTCTCTCTTGAGTTCCCTTCACTTGTTTGTTTGTTTATTTTTAAGATTATTTATTTATTTATTTGACAGAGAGATCACAAGTAGGCAGAGCAGCAGGCAGAGAAAGAGGCAGAAGCAGGCTCCCTGCTAAGCAGACAGTCCAATGCGGGGCTTGATCCCAGAAACCTGAGATGAAGACCTGAGCCAAATGCAGAGGCTTTAACCCACTGAGCCACCCAGGTACCCCCACTTGTTCGTTTTGTTTCTGAAATTCCACATCTGAGTGGAATTCTCTGACTTACTTTGCTTCATATTATGCTCTTTAGCTCTATCCATGTCATTGCAAATGGCAAGATTTCTCTTTTTTTTTCCTTTTACAGCTGTATAATACTCCACCACACACACACACACACGCACACACACACGCACGCACACACACACCATCTCTTCTTTATCTAGTCATCAATCAGTGGACACTTGGGCTCCTATAATTTGGCTATTATAAATAATGCTTCTATAAACATAAGGATGCTTGATGCTTGTATCTCTTTGAATTGCTGTTTTTTTTATTCTTTGGATAAATACCAATTAGTGCAATTGCTGGATCATAGTTTGAAGACCCTCCATACTATTTTCCACAGCGGCTACATAAGTTTTCATTCCCACCAATAGTGCACGAGTGTTCCTTTGTCTCCACATCCTCACCAACACTTGCTGTTTCTTGTATACTGGTTTCAGCCATTCTGACGAGTGTGAGGTGATAGATCGTTTTAGTTTTGATTGGCATTTCCCTGACAGTAAGTGGTAGTGAACATCATCTCTGTTGGTTATCTGTATGTCTTTTTTGGAGAAATGTCTGTGCATGTCTTCTTCCCGTTTTTAAATTGGATTCTTTTATTTCGGACATCGAGTTTTATAAATTGTTTATATCTTTTGGAAACTAGGTCTTTATTGGATATGTCATTTCAGATATTTTCTCCCATTCTATGGGTTGCCTTTTAGTTTTGTTGATTATTTCTTTCACTGTGCAGAAGCTTTTTATTTTGATGTATTACCAAAAGTTTATTTTTGCTTTTGTTTCCCTTGCCTCTTAGGCCTTATCTAGAAAAAATCTGCTATGTCAGATGCCAAAGAAGTTCCTGCCTGGGCTCTGTTCTAGGATTTTTAGGGTTTTAGGTCCCACATTTAGATCTTTAATCCATCTTGAGTTTGTTTTTGTGTGTGATGTAAGAAAGTGGTCCAGTTCCATTCTTTTGCATGTGGCTGTCCAGTTTTCCCCAACACCTTTTGTTGATGAGACTCTCTTTCTCCTATTGGATGTTCTTTCCTGCTTTGTTGAAGATTAATTGACCATAAAATTTGGGATTCGCTTCTGGATTTTCTCTTCATTCTGTTGATCTATGTGTCTATTTCTGTGCCACTACCATACTGTTTTCATTACTACAGCTTTGTAATATAACTTGAAGTCTGAAATTGTGATGCCTCCAACTTTGCTTTTCTTTTTCAAGATTGCTGTTGCAATTCAGAGTTTTCTGTGGTTCCATACAAATTTCAGGATTGTTTTAGTTCTGTGAAAAATGCTCTTGGTATTTTGTTAGGGATAGCATTAAATGTATAGATCGTGTTGTGTAGCATAGACATTTAAACAATATTTGTTCTTCCAATCTATGAGCATAAATGCCTTTCCATGTCTTTGTGTCATCTTCCATTTCTTTTAATCAGTGTTTTGTAGTTTTCAGAGCACAGTTCTTTCACCTCTTTGGTTAGGTTTACTCTTAAGTCTCTTATTTTTGGTGTAATTTTAATTGGGATAGTATTCCTAATTTCTCTTTGTGCTGCTTCACTACTGGTATGTAGAAGTGCAACAGACTTCTCTATGATGATATTGTAACTGCAACTTTACTGAATTCATTTATCAATTTTAGCAGTTTTTTAGGGAGCCTTTTGGATTGTCTATATATAGTATCATGTCATCTGTAAAAAGTGGGAGTCTTACTTCTTCCTTACTGATTTGGATGCCTTTTCTTTGTTTTTGTTGTCTGACTGCTGTGGCCATGGCTCAGTTTTCAGTACTCTTTCTAAACACACTTCCTTGGTGATCTCATCTATCTTGTAGCTTCCTACAAGACTCCAAGAGTTACAGCTCCAACTCAGATGCTCCGGAAACTCTAGACTCTTCACTTTCTAATGGCTTGCTTAGGATCTCCCCTTGGCTTTGACACTTTAGCCCAGAATATTCTCTCCCCATGTATCAGAAAGAAGGCTACTGTGACTGGAGCATATCATGCAAGAGTGGGAGGGCCCTAGGGATGAGGTTAGAGGGGAAGGCAAAGACCAGATTATTAGGGCTTTTAGGCCTTAGGAAGGAGCCTAGTCTACCTGATCTAAATAAGATACTAAAAGAACCCTAACTGCTATATGGAGAAGGAATTGGAGAAAGGCAAGAAAAACAGAAAATGGAAGCTCAGTTAAGAGTCTATTGCAATAATCCAGGGGTGCCTGGGTGGCATAGTCCGTTAAATGTCTGATTCTTGAGGGGCACCTGGGTGGCTCAGTGGGTTAAGCCTCTGCCTTCAGCTCAGGTCATGATCCCAGGGTCCTGGGATCGAGCCCCGCATCAGGCTTTCTGCTCCACAGGGGGCCTGCTTCCTCCCTCTCTCTCTCTGCTTGCCTCTCTGCCTACTTGTGATCTCTCTCTCTCTTTCTCTGTCAAATAAATAAATAAAACCTTTTTTTAAAAAAATGTCTGATTCTTGGTTTAAGCTCAGGTTGTGATCTAAGAGTCATGAGATCAAGCTCTGTGTTGGGCTGTGCGCTCAGCACAGAGTCTGCTTGAGTTTCTTTCTCCCTCTTCCTTTGCCTTTCCCCTCAGCTCTCTCTCTCTCTCAAATACATAAATAAACCTTAAAAAAATTTTTTTGTAATAATCCAGATAAGAGAGGATGGTGGCTTAGTCCAACTAGAAGCATTGGAGACAGAGAGAAGTGGACAGAGAAGGGACAATTTTGAAAGTAGCCACAACTGGACTGTCTGGAGGATTTGATTTAGAACTTGAAGGAAAAGAGAAATCAGGTGACTCCCAGGTGTTAAGATTAATAATTTCGATAGTAGTATCATTTACTGGTAGAAGTAGAAGGCAGTGGCTCCTTACTTTTTCAAGTTATAACACATGAAAAAGAATATTTGTAAGATATAGTGAGTAAACTAGAGGGGATTTACAGATGTCTATATGAGTTTTGGTGAAAATTTTCACTGTTGTTTTCTTTATATATCATGTAAATATGATAAGAAAAATAAAACACAAAGTATTAAGGAAGATATATCAAATATATTTTTTAAAGTACCTCTTCAATAAAATCTTTTTAGGGGCACCTGGGTGGCTCAGTGGTTTAAAGCCTCTGCCTTGGGCTCAGGTCATAGTCCCAGGGTCCTGGGATCGAGCCCCACGTCGGGCTCTCTGCTCCGCAGGGAGTCTGCTTCCTCCCCTCTCTCTCTGCCTGCTTCTCTGCATACTTGTGACCTCTGTCTGTCAAATAAATAACTAAAATCTTCAAAAAAAAATAAAATCTTTTTAAAATGTGATGAAGAATTTGCTTTGGAACACTGCTTGGAAACAATGAGCTGCATTACCTCAGTGAACATGACTTTTTTTTTTTATATCGGGTTCTTTTTTTTTTTTTTTTTTAAGATTATTTATTTATTTATTTATTTGAGAGAGAGAGTGAACATGAGCAGGGGGAGGGGGAGGAAGCCTTATGCTGGGCTCAGTCTCAGGACCCTGAGCTGAAGGCAGGTGCCTAACCGACTGAGCCACTCAGGTGCCTCTTAAAATCAGGTTTTAAACTTGAAATAGCTACATACAATTCTGACAAGGACCGTTTAATGATAAGTTCTTTAAATTTTTAAAAATCATGACAAAACTTTTTTTCACACAAGAGACAAAATTAGAAATATTTTTCCAACAATTCAAAAAATTTTAAGAGTTAAAATGAAACTTAAGGGGGCACCTGGGTGGCTCAGTGGGTTCAGCCTCTGCCTTCGGCTCAGGTCATGGTCTCAGGGTCCTGGGATTGAGCCCTGCATTGGATTCTTTGCTCAGTGGGGAGCCTGCTTCCCTGTCTCTCTCTGCCTGCCTCTCTGCTTACTTATGATCTCTCTCTCTGTTAAATAAATTAAAAATCTTTTTTAAAAAAATGAAACTTAAGGACTATTAAGGTCTTTGTTGAAATCTCTTGTAATATTTCTAACGGATTTAAAATCCAATCGAATATTTCCATTTATCTATTTGTTCATTCAGTAGTTATTTATTGAGGCTTGCTAAGAGCTAGTTACTGTTCTAGGCATCTAAATTGCTAGTATTTCAAAATAACAATGAGGCTCTAATTTGCAGAATCTGCTTGCCTGCCACCAGCTCGTCTGTCACAGTATGTCATCTGATATATGTGAAGGGAGAAGGTAGAAGCCACCACCTGGAACTGCACCTGTGTGGCCTCTAGCCCATCTCTTTGTCCTGTGCTCTGTGCTCCTTGGGCTTCTGAACTCCTCCAGTAGCTTGGTGGGTGCTCTGCAGCTGTCTGCCTAGGGGAGAATCTTGGCTCATCCATCTGGTAGAAAAGTGAGGGCCCAGCATGGATCATTTTGTTGGCTGGTTTTGGGGTTCATGAGATTGCTGGTCATGGCATCCAGCCCTGCTCAGTGGTGCTACTTTCAGGGATGCCTGGATAACTGCCTAGTGCCCTTGATGGCCCCAGAATCCACTGGCCACCTCCACACCGGACATTTCATGCACACCTGGGTGCCATGGCACTGTGTAAGGTGCTCTCACTTAACCAGTTCTGGTGGGTGAGCTGAACTGTATGGACAGAATTGTGTCCTCCACCCCTCTAAAGTCATACGTGAAGCCCTAGCCTCCAACATGACTGTGTTTGGAGACCGGGCTGTTATGGAGGTGATTAAGTTTAAATGAGATCATAAGGGGGCCTGATTGGAAGAGAGAGACAGACAGATACCAGGCATACATACAGAGGAAAGGCCATGTGAGAACACAGTGAGAAGACATCCATCTGCATGCCAAGGAGGGAGGCCGACACCTTGATCTTGGACTTCTAGCCTCTGTACTTGTGAGAAAATTAATTTCTGTTGGTTAAGCCACCTAGTCTGCAGCATTTGGTTATGGCAGCCCTAGCAAACAAACACAGGAAGCAGGCTGAATGCAGGGGTTTTCAAACTCGGCTTCCAGGTGGGGCCACCTGAGGGTCTTTAAGCAATATCTGTAAGCCTGGGTTCAACCCTCAGAAATTCTCATTTGACTGGCCTGGTGTGTAGCCTGCATTTTTTTAGAAGTTCCACAGGTAAGCCTAAATGTCAGCCAAAGTGAGAACCGCTGAGGAAATGGGTATGAAATTTCAAGGAAATAGATTCAGTTCTACCAGAAAAAAACAAGCTTTGTTTGGGTAAGCCTAACAAACGTCAAAATCCCCATCACTGAAAGTATGTAAGCAGAAGTTGGAGAGAGGACAAAGGGCTTCCCATGAGAGGGTGCAAGTGGTCACCAGAGGGCCATTCTTGCTGCAGATGGAACATCAACCCCGTCACCCCCAACATCCATCTTTGCCATACCCCACACATCATGGACAGTCTACTGGGGCACCTTGGATTGCTCCCACTCTGTAGTTTCTGATCCCACTGCTCATTCCTTGCCATGTCTCCTGTGAGTGTTTCTCTGTGCCCTTCCAGACCCTCACTATTGATGGAGAGGCTCAACCTGATGTATTCTATGGTTCTTTCCAGATCTCAGATTTCTTCATTTTAATCAAGTAAAAATATAGCTTCCTGATTGTAACAGGAGATGTGAATTAAGTTAGCAATTTCAAGTTGTATCAAGTTCCTCTTCAAGAGAAAGGCAGATTTAGTCAATGAGCTATGCTTATTTCTACACAAATTGAATTAGTGGAAAATGAAAGGGTCACCTGCTGAAGATGTCCCTTTGGCCCCAACAGATACATGCTTTCTTAGCCTGACTGCCTGGGAAAGCTTAAATTGGTTGTGGGCACACCTGTCAACCTCGTTTGTAATTTTTTTTTCCTGCAGGATGCTTATTATCCTGCAAGTCTGTGCAGTAAGCACAGAAAAGAGAGGCAGTGTCAGACATCCAGATGATGTCTATCTGCAATTTTGAGGCAGAATACCTTTTTCAGAAAACCCCATTTTTTTTCTCTTAGGACCTTCAACCGATTGAATGATACCCACACATATTGTCAAGTATAATGTCCTCTCGTTAAGGTTAGTCAATTTTAGGTGTTAACCACTTCTTCAAAACACCTTCACAGCAACACCTAGATTAGTGTTTGATTAAATAACTGAGTATGATAGCCTAGCTAAGTTGACACATGAAACTAACCATTCCCGACTCTAAGAGGCCAGCAACCTCTGGGCCCAACTTTTGATTCAGTCTCTGTAATTTGGGAGGAAACATTGTGTGAGACCTTAATTTCTCTTTCTTAAATGATCTGGCCTATGTGTGGACATTGCCCCATGGAAAAATTAGTTTTGGTCAAGGTCAAAGAAGATGGTAGAATGATGTTGATGGAATGGCCTCTACAGAAGCACTCTCAAACAACTGTAACTTCACTAATTTCAATAAAACACTGCTTTCCATTCTCTTTGTTAAATATATAGCCCCACGAACCCTCTTGGCTTGTTGGGCCCTCTACAGTTTACCTATGCAAGTCTGCCCTGTCAGTTGAGTTGTATGCTTACTAAGAGTGAGTTGTTTGTTCCTAAACCTGCTCATGCCACTTGTTCTTGCTAGTAGCATATTTGTAAACCAAGGGGCTTGACCAGATCATCTTTTAGTCCCTCTTTTCATCATCCTCCCCTGATTTCTTTCTTCTCTGAACCTCAACCAATTAGAGGCAAGAGAGAAGTGGACACATCTAAGACACATCTAGACTCCTTCTTGAAATTACACCACTTGAATGAAATACCAAGTTTTAATGCAATTAAAAAACATTTCATTGAGCAAAACTATTCTTTGGTAGGTCTCCTTAATTAATCATGATGGTACTGGTGGGTAATGTTAGGATTGTACAGGTGTAAATGCAGCCTGATGAGGCTGGCAAGAGGGCAAGATGGGCAGAATGACCATGTCAGAAGGAGACGAGGTTGGTAGGGCCTGAGCAGGGCCATCTCCAACAGCCCAGGCATGAGTGAGTGCTGTTGACTTGCACGGCCTTCAGATTCTGCCTGATTACTGCTCCCTAGCCCATGCTATAACAAAAAGGCACAGACAGTCATCACTGTTCTGATGGGTGCTAGAGCCTAGTAAGTCTAATCAGTCTTGCCGACACTTCCTGTTTTAGCTGGTGCTATGACAAATTGTTTCTTTGCTGAAGTTCATCCCACATATCAGTGGGGTGTGTGTGTGTGTGTGTGTGTGTGTGTGTGCGCGTGTGTGTGTGTGTGTATGTGTGTTTGGGGGAGTCAGGATTGCTTAAGGAACTGTGCTAAATTTTAGGAAGCCGTAGAGTGCATGGTGGAGGTCATGAAAAAAACTAGTTCTCAGTTTATCATATGTTAGTCTTCTCATTTGATTTTAATCCAGAATGCAGAAAGTGCTTTTTTTTTTTTTTTATTTTATTATTTATTTGACAGAGAGATCACAAGTAGGCAGAGAGGCAGGCAGTGAGAGGAGGAAGCAGGCTCCCTGCTGAGCAGAGAGCCTGATGCAGGGCTCAATCCCAGGAGCCTGGGATCATGACCTGAGCCAAAGGCAGAGGCTTTAACCCACTGAGCCACCCAGGAGCCCCCAGAAAGTGCTTTTTAATTGCAGTCTGTGAACATTTGTCCTTTATGTTTTGGAATGTTCTGCCCTAAAATGACTACATGAAAAGTTTCTTTATTGACTTATGGTATATAATTTTAAATCCCTTCTCTGGGAACCTGGGCATGCTGACATTTCTATAAAACATTCTTATTCAAGGCAGGAAGTTTTCCACTGGGAAAAGATTTAGTAGGAGAAACCAAATTCCTTTGTCAGTATCCATCAGTGAAATCCATTGGTTTTGCTCTTTTCATGTATTGTGGGTGTGTCCTCAACTTTCTGTCAGTGATTTTGAGTTTCTGATGTAGAACTTGGTATATTTAAGGATTGGAGGAGAATTTTGGGGAAAGAAGCATGTAACAATGACAGATGGTTTCAGAGTCTCTTACTGTCTTTTGAGTTACAGCATTCTATATACTATATTTTAGTACATTCTAAGCTATTTACTTGGTAATTTCATTCAAGTGTCTTACTAGTACTTGAAAGCAGTATGTAATCATCTTACTATTTTCTGGCTCAAACCTGCTCCTTTTCTATTCTCTACACTAGTAACTAGAATCATAAAGGTCAGGGCTGTCTAAGCCAGATCCCAAAGGGCAGCCTAGACTCTTCTCTCTCCTTTGTGTCCTATACGTAGGGAAAGCTTATAATTTATCCCTCAAATCAGGACAGTTGTTTTGTTTTGCTTTTAAAGATTTTATTTATGAGTCTGACAGAGATCACAAGTAGGCAGAGACGCAGGTGGGGGGCTGGGGAGCAGGCTCCCTGTTGAGCAGAGAGCCAGATGTGGGGCTCGATCCCAGGACCCTGAGATCATGACCTGAGTTGAATGCCGAGGCTTAGCCCACTGAGCCACTCAGGTGCCCCAAATCAGGACAGTTTTGTGAATCCAAGGAGGTAATAATTAGGCCAGGACAACAGATGTAAATTGAAACTGTCTTGGGCAAACTAGGACTTATGGTCTCCAGATTACCTCCTTTACACTCCTTAAATGTCACTCAGCCTGTTTCCTCCTTCAGGTGCCTTTACCCCTGCTTTCCTTAGGCTCCCAGCAGCCCTGACCTGGCCTGTTATACCAGCCTAGTCTTCCTGCTTCCAGGCCTGGCCTTCTCCAATTCACCCACCATCCCCATCCAGGTCACTCTCTGGCTTAAATCCCCTCAGTGGCTCTGTGGACTAGAGGATAAAGACCAGACTGCTTAGCAGAGAACTCAAGACCCTTCCTGACGGCTTCTTTCCTTTCTAGCACCATTCCCGCCCATTTCTTCTCTTCATCCACTTCTCTGGTTTTTCTGACACAAATCATCATGTGTTATTCTTTTATATGTAGTGTCTGCTTCCTAAATTGCCTGGCCCTCTTGCCTGCCTGCCTGAAATAGTTCAAGATTTAGCTCAGGATATAAGTTGAGGATATCCCTCTCTTCCTTTCTAGGGAAGAGTTTTGTAATATAACAACATATGGAATTAGTGTAAAAGTACCCTGAAGATACGACCTGTCCTTGATCATTCTCAAGAAGATTTGGGTCTCAGGACCCCTACTCTTCCTTGTGTGAACTTTAAACAGAGACCCCCCCCCCCCCACACACACACACACTTGTTTTGGGCAGTTACAGCTCCTACAAACTCAGAGTTAGAAAGCAGAGCTTGGCCTGGATTTTGGACCACCACTCCTACCCAAACCAGAAGTGTAGGCCACACCAGTACTCCGCACGCAGTAGAGACTGGGTTGGGGGGTGGGGTGTGCATCTGATGTGTGAATGCCGTCTACGATGTCTGATTTCATCATGGTTACACCACATCTATCAAAGCGCATGTGTTGTCACCCCACCCTCCCTGTTGGCTACTCCCTTGTCCCTGAGGACGCCTTCTCCTCGTGCCCATCACACTCCACTCTTCCCAGTGAGTCCTTTGCTTTTATTTCATTTTCTTGCTGTCTTTTTTGGTAAATGCCAGTTCCGTTGGTCAATGTCTTTTTTTCAGAGCGACATCGACTTCCTGGTGAGAGCAGCTCAGTCTGAAAAAACTTAAGCAAAAGGGGTCTTTGTTATGTGGATTCTGCTCTATCTAGTGGCTACTAAGGAGGGGGCTGCAGCAGCCTCAGAGGAATTAGGACCAGGCATAAGAATGCCGTCAGGACACTCTGTCTCTTGCATTTCCTGGTCTTTGTACATCTGCTTTATTTATTTCTCTGCCGATTTGTTGTCTCTGTTTTTCTGGCTATATAAATAACAATAAAAAACAAAGTCATGGAGAGGCCCTAGGCTTTTGTGCTGCAACGTTATTTAAAAGGGCTGGAATGACTCTCTCATCCCATTTCCAAAATCCTGAGGCAGAGACTCAGTGTTTCAGTGGGAGGAGGATGTCCTGTCCTGGGCCGGTGTAGAGTGGCACCCAAGAGCTTAGCACCTTCACAGCAATCATATAGATGCAAGCGGGAAGGGAGGGCTCATTCATTCATTCTCAACAAGGGTTGACCATGTGCCCCACGTGTGTCCACACGGCACTAGTCACTGGGGAAGCAAGTGAGTTGGGGAGAGTGGGGAGCAAACAGACCTGCCCTCTTGGAGCTCATGTTATCATGGCGGAGAGAAACCATTCACCAGGAGCCAAATCAACAGGATCTTCTAAAATTTAAATTCATTTTAATTAACATATAGTGTATTGTTAGTTTCAGGGGTAGAATTTAGTGATTCATCAGTTGTATATGATACCCAGTGCTCAGTACATCACATGCACATACCCATCACTCAGTTACTCCATCTCCCACCCACCACCCCCCAGCTACCCTCCATTTGTTTCCTAGAGTTCAGAGTCTTATGGTGTTTCTTTCTCTCTTATTGCATCGCATTTTATTTTCCCCTCCCTTCTCCTATGTTCATCTGTTTTGTTTCTTAAATTCTACAGATAAGTGAAATCATATGATATTTGTCTTTCTCTGACTTAGTTTGCTTAGCATAAGACCCTCTAGTTCCATCCATGTCATTGCAAATAGTAATTTGCAATTCATTCTTTTGATGGCTGGGTAATATTCCATTGTGTGTGTATGGGCATATACCACATCTTCTTTATCCATTCCTATATATATATATATTTTTTTAAAGATTTTATCCATTTATTTGACAGAGATCACAAGTAGGTAGAGAGGCAGGCAAAGAGAGAGAGGGGGAAGCAGGCTCCCTGCCGAGCAGAGAGCCCGATGCGGGACTCGATCCCAGGACCCTGAGATCATGACCTGAGCCGAAGGCAGCGGCTTAACCCACTGAGCCACCCAGGCGCCCCTATCCATTCCTATATTGATGGCCATCTGGGCTCTTTCCATGTTTTGGCTCCAAATAAATAGTATTAAGTTGATAATGGATATAAGTAAGATCAAAGAAAACCGCTCTAAAGAAATGGCATTTAAACTCCAAGTGGAAGATGACAATGAATGGGCCCTTAGAAGAGCAGGGTGAAAACCTCCTGGGCTTTTCCAGGACCAGGGGAGAGAGAGCAGGTCAAGGGCTCCGAGTTGAAGGAAGGAGTGGGGTGTCTGGGAATCTGAGGCAAGACCTCTGAGGTGACAGAGTGAGTGAGGATGAAAGTGTTCTGACACGATATTGGACAGAAAATGCTTGCAGGCCATGGTCATGACACTCAGCCGTGGGAGATCACTGAGAGACATCGGCATCGCCCGGTCTAGGGCCTTTGTGGGAGGCATGCATTGGACAGGTAGGTTCTAAAGCTGAGGGACTGAGAGCTCGGGGCCTACAGATGGTCCCCAATTTATGGTGGTTCCATTTACAATTTTTCAAATCTACTGTGGTGTGAAAACGATAATGTGTTCCACAGAAGCTGTACTTTGAAGTGAAATTTTGATCTTTTCCTGGGCTAGCGATATGCAGTAAGATCCTCTCCCATGACACTGGGCAGTGGCAGTGAGCCACAGCTCTGGTCATCCCTGCAATCAAATGGTTAGAAAACCAATACACTCACAGCCACTCTTTCACTTTCAGTACAATATTCAATAAATTACATGAAATATTCAGTGCTTTATTATAAAATAGGCTCTGCATGAGATGGTTTGGCCCAACTATGGCCTACTGTAAGTGTTCTGAGCATGTTTAAGGTAGGCAAGACTAAGCTCTTTTGTTCAGTAGCTTAAGTATATTAGATGCATTTTCAACTTAACGGTATTTTCAGCCTTCAGTGGGTTTATAAGGACATAAGTTGGGGAGGATTTGTAGACCCTTTGAACTCTGATGATACTAGTGGAAATTCCATGGGGATTACTTGGGTATGGAAATGGGGGAAATGGAAGAATCAACAATGCCCCCTGGAATTTGGTTAGAATAACTGGGTGGGTCATCGTTGGGTTATTCACTCAGAAGCCTGGAAGGAGGTACAGGCTTCGGTGCTGAGATGGGGTAAAATCAACAGGTCCATTTAGTTGACTAATTCTGAGATGTCTGTAGGGTATCCAGATAGACTCACTTGGGCAAGTCACTTGGATACATTAATTTGGAGCTGTTAAGAGAGATCTAGGAGAAAAAGAGAAATTTGGAAATGCACATAGATTAGCATTTCAAGTGGAAGCACACATAATGTGCTTGATACCCAGAGTGGGTCTTTTTCCCCCCAAATATTTAACATTTATTTATGAATTTTAAGATTTTATTTATTTTAGTGCACACGTGCACATAAGAGAGAACAAGAGAGGTGGAGGGGCAGAGGGAGAAGCAGGTTCTGCACTGAGCAGAGAGCCTGGTGTGGGGCTTCATCCCAGGACCCTGGGATCAGGACCTGAGCCGAAGGCAGATACTTAACCGACTGAGCCACTGGGGCACCCCAGAGTGGATTTTTTTTTTTTTAAACACTCCCTCCTTTATATGACAAAATATTTTTCCCAATAATCCTGTAATAATTGGAAAGACTCAGATTTTCTTTATTTATTCTTTAGTTTTAAAATAAAAATTAACAAGTAAAATTGTAAGAATTCATTGTCATCTTCATTTTAAAGATATTCTCCAAATTTAGTAAAATATTTATGAATTATATTTTACACTTACCAACAAAAGTATTACACTTTGTAGTTCACACTCAGTTTCACTATTTTAAATGTTGAAGGCAGATACTCTGTTCACAGAGAATGACAGATGAAATAACTCAAGTTTGATTTTGTCATTTCTTATGGTCACTGTACTGTCATTGCTTATTTTGAATCTACTGCTAAATCACAGGAATGTCGGTATTCCAGGGAGAAGAGACATGAACTGTATCTGACACAAGACTGAGTAATTTCAAAGTATTAGGAACCTCTCTTGAAATGAATGCCCACAGCTGAGTCTGTGGGAGAAGGGAAAGGCTCACTGTATAAATGGATTTTTCCAAATTCCTTGTAGAATACACACTTATTAAAGAAAAGTAATACAAATATGGTAATTTGAAGCTCCAGATCTTTATTAAAACTCAAGATTAATTAAACCATTGTTTAGAACATAAATCAATAAA
Organism: Mustela erminea; assembly: GCF_009829155.1. NCBI lineage: Eukaryota > Metazoa > Chordata > Mammalia > Carnivora > Mustelidae > Mustela > Mustela erminea. The sequence continues at coordinate 73,746,445 of NC_045622.1, forward strand.
ATCTCTCCCTCTAAAAGGAGTATTTTATGACTGATGCTATCTAGAATTGGTGACACTAAAAGTCAGACCCAGGTATAATTGGCATATTGTTTTGAAAATCTCTATAGACCATGCACTCTCTTACTGATTGTATGAGGGATGAGGGTATCCACTGCCTTGCCCTGGGTATGCCTCTGATTTTAAGCCATGGGAATGGCTGAAGCAACCTTGGAAGAGTGTACATCCAAAAGGACAAGGACCAAACCTTGCCTCATTCTTCATATGTAGGGAGTTAGGGAAAGATGAACCAGAAAAGGAGGCAGAGAAAGAACAGCCAGTGAAGTAGGAAGAAAATCAGGAATCTAGATTCACAGAAGCGAAGAGAGAAATATGTTTTAAGGAGAATGGGGTTGGTGGGGCCCAGTGCTGCTCAAAGGTCTTATAAGATGATGACTGGCAAATGACCTATGAGTTCCGCAACCAAGATCTGGGTGCTGACTTGGATAAGGTCAGTTTCAGGGGAGTGATGGAAGCAGGAGACAGATAGAAGTAGCTAGAGAGTGCTCAGGATCTGATCAAGGAAGGGCCATGCATCTGGACAACTGGTGTGAAAAGCTTTGCTGAAAAGGGGACCCCAAAAATGAAGCAGGAGCTGGAGAAGAATTTGGATCAAGGACAGTTTGAGACTGCATATACTGGAGCAGGAAAGGTATAATAGAGAGGAAGATTCAGATGATGTAAGAAAAAGAGGGAATAACTGAAGGCGTATCCTTTACAGTCCTGGAGAAGGTCAGAGGGGAGAGAATCTGCAACAGTGGTTCTCAAGCCATGATTTTCAGATGATATTGATGCTGCTGGTCTGTGGACCACATTTTGAGTAGTAAAATCTAAGGCATGGGCAGGAAAATGGCATTTGATAAAAATTAGGGAAAACTTTGGGGCATTTGAATACAAACTTTAAAGTTCTATAAAACCAAAACACCATAAACTTGGTTGAAGTCTAAATGTGAGGGAGGAAAAAAATCGTCACTATTTATATGACAAATGGGTAATTATGTTCACGTTGAAAAAATACACAAGCAACAGGAAAAAACAATACGATAATAAATGGCCAAGAAATATGAACAAGTAATTCACAAATGAAGAGCTCAATAAACAGAAAAATTCCGTCTCCATAGTAATGAGGAAAACTAAAATGCTGAGATACGCTACTGTACTCATCAAGTTGCAAAATGTGAAAAGCTGACAATTCTAGAGGTGAATTAGCATGTACTCCCAAACACAGCTGATAGGAGTAATTTGGTAATTCCTAAGAGAGTTGAAGATGCTCATGCATTAAAATGGAGAAATTCCACTTCTAGGCATATATGCCAGTGTACATATTATGTAAAAATATGCACAAGAAGATTAATTACAATATTGTTTATAATAGAGAAAACGACAAGCAACTTAATGTCCTTCAGTGGGGGAATGGAAAAGTGCATCTGACATAGCCATACAATTGAAAACTCTTCAACACTGAAAATTAGTAAACGAGTGCTGTTCAACAACATGGAAAAATATTTTTAAAATACTGAGGGTCACCTATATTGAGGGTGGCTCAGTCAGTTAAGTGTCCGACTCTTGATTTCTGTTCAGGTCATGATCTCAGGGTCGGGAGATTGAGCCCAGTGTCAGGCTCTGTGCTGGGTGTGGAGCCAGCTTAAGATTCTCTCACTTCGGGATGCCTGGGTGGCTCAGTCAGTTAAGTACCTGCCTCTGGCTCAGGTCATGATTTCAGGGTCCTTGGGATCAAGCCCCACATCATCTAATTCTGCCTCTGCTCCTCATCCTGCTGCTCTCTCTCGTATATGCTCTCTCTCTCAAATAAACAAATAAAATCTTGAAAAAGGTTTTCTCTCTTCCTCTCTCTTTGCCCCTCCTACCCCTTTTCCTTGGCTTTATGAATGAATGAATGAATGAATAAGTAAAAATGTTGAGTGAGGGGTACCTGTCTGGTTCAATCTGAAGAGCATGTGACTCTTGATCTCCGGGTCATAAGTTCAAGCCCCATGTTGGGTGTAGAGATTACTTAAATAAATAAAAAAAATTTTTTAAATTAAAATGTTGAGTGAAAAAAGCAAGATACAGATATATAGGTACAACATATAAAAGCAATTTATATAAAGTGTAGAACTAGCGAGACAAAGCTATATACTGTTTATGAATACATACACAGGGAGAAGTATAAAATATTCATGGGACTGGTACCTGATGACTAATTCAGGTTAGTGGTTACTTTGAGGAAGAAGGGACAGAGAGATGAGAGGGAGAGCTGAGATCAGGGAGGGAAGTACAGGGAAAACTGTCCGTAATGCTTTATTTCTTCAAAAGAAATGTAAAACAAACGTGACCATTTTCAGATTAAGTAGAGCTTGAACATTAGATACGGGAGTGTTTGTTACAGGATTCTCTGAATTTTTCCCCATGTTTGAAATATAAGTAAATTTTAAGAAAAAGAATAAGTGACATTAAATTCTAATCACTGAAAAGTGAACAGAAGTTCTTTTCAGAACCATTACAGAAACTCCTCATTGGACTCAGGGCTTCCAAACCTAAATATTGTTTCAGTTGCCTGCATTTCCCAGTAGTAAGTACAAGAATGGGATTGGAGTAGGTTGGGGATTTAGAACTCAAACTACTTATGTCTGGTGGTTAGGGAATAGTGATGGGTGATAGTGGTAGATGGCGAAGAAAGACTTGGAGACAAGGCGCTCCTAATTTTCTCACAGGTCACTTACTAGGTCAGTGGTTCAAAATAACTGTAGTCACCTTCTTCTAACAAAACTTGCTCTCCTAAGGCACCTTTAAGAAATAAAAAGCAACTTCTGATTTCCTGCTAATTTCCTTTTTGTTATTTTACTAGCAGCCACACTATTATTATTTTTTTTAGGTTACACTGACAAATGCATAGTTGTTTCTTCAATCATATGTAATAATAGACTCATTGATTTACTTGAGAACCTAACAGCAACATTTGTTATCTTAGGAATATGCATCCGGAGAGTCAAACAATAGAGTACCAGTGTTCTTTGGGATTCTAATCTATTTGTAAATTTGGGGCAATCCTTTCCCAAATAGATTTTTTTTTTTTTTTTTTTCGAGAGAGTGTGTATGTGCATGGGGCAGAGAGGCAGCGGGAAAGGAGAGAGAGAATCTCAGGCACAGTCCATGTCCAGCATGGAGCCCAAGGCAGGGCTCGATCTCAGGACCCTGAAATCATGACCTGAGCTGAAATCAACAGTTGGTCCCTTAACCCACTGAGCCACTCAAGAGCCCCTCCAAGTAGAATGTTATAGTGGCTTCTACTCTTCTCCTTGGCAACCATATTTTGCACTTTCTCATATCCAGAGATGGACTCTCTTCCTCTACCCTTCGAACCTGGGCTAATTATGTCTTATTTGGGGCCAGTAGAGAGTAGTAAAGAGACCTTGTGTCAGCTCTGAGGCTAAATGTCAAGAGGCCTTGATTGCTTTTATTCTTTTTCTCAGAACTTTGCCATTGCCTTAAGCAAAAACCTGGGACTAGCCTGCTGGAGGACACCCCACCATGTGAGGACAGGGCACAGTCATACCAGACCAGCCAAAGCCATCGTAGACCAGTCAACCCACAGTGAACATTATGAATGAGCCTGAGATCAGCCACCTCTCATGCACACCAACATAACTCATGAGAACTTAAAGTAGTTGTTGAAGCCACAAACTTTTGGGTTGACTTATTAAACAGCTGTAACTAGCTGACACAATTATGTAGCCTGGAACCTTGGGAAATAGTACTTGAGATGGTCACTGCTCTGTGATCACATACAGCAATATTTTTCAATTGCTTGAAACTTCAGTATAGCATATGCTAGAAATGCATTGCTCTGAACATTGCATTGTGGCTGTCATTAGCTCTCGAAGAAGTGATGGGTTTTTGACGTATTCTGTTGGAAAACATTCATGGGAAAAGGCCAGGTTAACTTTACTTAGATTCCTTAACCCTGACTTTCCTCACACCTGTCACATGACCATCTCGAATCTTAATGTTATGGCAACATAATCACATTCTTTTGCTCATTAAGTAAATTGTAGGCTAGAATTTCAATTTGGCTACTTCTTTGAGAGCAGAAAATTGCTTCAGTGATACTAATGAAATGCTCATGGACTTACATGCCCATAAAAATATCTCAATTATTTGTGTCATTTGCTTTTTTCCTTTGACCTTTTCCATAAGCATCCACTTGGCATATTGCACAAAGGGATGTTTTCCAGCAGAAGGGGAAGAAAATGTTCACCTGTTTTAAAAAAGCTGCCACCAGGATTCTAACACAGGCAAGGATTTTTTTCTCTCATCCCCATATTACTGCCCTGAACAGACTGTAATTTCATCAATTTTCCATGCTTATGGTCATGAATGGTTGGCATTACCATATCTTAGTGTTAACAAAACGGGGATTTCATGGCTCCAGTTTTCACTTGAAGACAAGGAAGGCGCGAAGACCTCATCAGAAATATGGTGTGTCTCCTGTTGGCCTGAACATGCCTCTGGGTGTAGGCTTTCCTTTGCTTTCTTTTTCTTTTGTGCGGATGTCAGTGGCAGACTTATCCCCCACCCTCCCATCCTCTGACCCAGTCTCCTTAGGTAACAAGAAGGCCAACATCTTTTCCAAAGCCTTTTTTTTTTTTTTTTTTTTTTTGAGCTTTAGAAAGTTGGTGCTTAAAATATCTGGACTCTTCTTTCTTTCCAGAATCTGATATGAAGCCATGTATGGGGAAACTTGAGTAACATTTATAATAACAGATTTATTTCTCTCTGCACTTCCTAGACTCCTTATATTGCTTTGAACTGAGATAAATGCATTTATTCTTTTATAATTTGTCATTGTAAATTATGATAAAACCTACTGGATGTTGAAAGAACTCTGACAAGGGTGGGGGAAATGTTGCTACTTGAAGTAATTTCTTGCTCTCTTGCTTATCAGCTGTATGACTTTGGGCAAGTTATTGTAGCTTTTCTCTACCTCAGTTTTCTCAGGTGTTAAATGATGATAGGAATGTCTGCTTCAAAAGATCATTATGAGGGGCGCCTGGGTGGCTCAGTGGGTTAAGCCTCTGCCTTCTGCTCAGGTCATGATCTCGGGGTCCCGGGATCGAGTCCCACATCGGGCTCTCTGCTCAGCAGGGAGCCTGCTTCCTCCTCTCTCTCTCTCTCTCTCTCTGCCTGCCACTCTGCCTACTTGTGATCTCTGTCTGTCAAATAAATAAATAAAATCTTAAAAAAAAAAAAAAGATCATTATGAGGCCCAAGTTTGCTAAGACCTGTAAAATGCTTACTACATGCTTCGCACGTGTAAGCCCTCAATAAATGTTAATTTTAGTTATTCTTCACTTTTGTTAAAACTGTGTATATGTATTTTATTTTTAGGATGGTCCTCTTCCTCCTAAATACTTTCTCATAATCCCTTACATGAATTTGATGTTTAACAACTTATAATGGAGTTTTATATTTGGTTCCAATAACCCTAGGGGTGTGGACAGTACAGGGATTATCATACCTATTTTACAGATGAGGAAGGGAAATTACACATAGAATTATATGAACCACATGATCCAGCAATTCTACCTGTAGGTATATACCCTAAAGAATAGAAAACAGAAATTTAGGCAGATATTTGTACAATAGCATTCATAGTGGCATATTTGCAATAGCCAAAGGTTGGAAGCAACCCAAGTGCCCGTGGATGCATGAATAGATAAACAATATGTTTAATGATAAACAATCAATGGTCAGTGATCAACGGTACTATCTGACAATTTATATTTTTCACTTAATATTGTATCTTTATATTCCAAAATATTTACCTACCTTATTCTCTAATAGCCGAATAATGTTCCAAATCTTTCCCCCTTTCCCTCCCCTTTCCCTCTTAAAAAAAACAAAAAAACAAAAACAAAAACCTTGGGGCACCTGGGTGGCTCAGTGGGTTAAAGCCTCTGCCTTCGGCTCGGGTCATGATCTCAGGGTCCTGGGATCGAGCCCCGCATTGGGCTCCCCACTCAGCGGAGAGCCTGCTTCCTCCTCTCTCTCTCTCTCTCTCTTCCTGCCTCTCTGCCTACTTGTGATCTCTGTCTGTCAAATAAATAAACAAAATTTTAAAAAATATTTAAAAATAAAAAAAAAACTTACTGTATTATAGTTAAGGAATTGACTTGGATACTTATGAGGGAATATCTGGAGGTTATGAAAATGTTCTAAGCCTTGATTGGTGGCGTTACCAAAACTCAATGAATAGCACATTTTAAATATACACTCATTTAAAATGTGCTATTCATTGAGTTTTGGTAACGCCACCAATCAAGGCTTAGAACATTTTCATAACCTCCAGATATTCCCTCATAAGTATCCAAGTCAATTCCTCATCTCACTCCAGCCCCCTCCAAGCAACCACTGATCTAATTTCAGTAACAGAAATAATCTAATTTCTGATCAGTTTGCCTGTTGCAGAATGCCATATAATGAGATCATACTGAATGTGGCTGAGTACTTTTGCTCAGCATCATGTTTTTGAGATCTGTGCTCCTTTTCACGGTTGAACAGTGTTCCACAATATGAATATACCATAATTGGTTTATCCATTCACCTGATGATAACAGTATTTGGGTTTTGAAAATATTTGGGTTATTCCCATTTTGGTGATATTATGAATGAAGCTGCCATGGACATTCAGACATAAGTTGTTGTTGTTGTTGTTTTTCTAGACATGTTTTCATTTCTCTTGAGGAAACATCTAAGAGTGAATTTGTTGTGTTATATGTAGAGTGTGTGTTCAACTTTAAAATATAGTGCCAAACTATTTTCCAAAGTGGTTGTACCACTTACAATGTATAAGAATTTTACTTGCCCTACATCATCAGCAGGACTTGGATCTGATTGTGGTTTTAATTTGCATTTACCTTGTTACTAAATGAGGTTGACCAACTTTTCATATGTTTGTTGGCTGGCTGTGTGTGTGTGTATTGTTTTGTGAAGTGCTTGCTGTACAAATCATTTACCCGTTTTTAAAGTAGGTTGTCTTCTTCTTAGTGAGTTGTAAGTGTTCTTTGTATTTATTCTGGACACAAGTCCTTTGTTGGATATATGTAACATGGATATTTTTTTCCTCGCATGAAGATTGATGTTTCTTTTTTGTTAGTATTTCTTCAAAATCAGACTTTTAAATTTTGGTGTCCAATTTCTCAATATTTTTCTCTTATTGCTAGTGCTTTTGTATTGTGTTTAAGAAATCTTTGCCTATCACACGAGGATGAAGTTTTTTTCTATGTTTCTTCTAGACATTTTATAGTTTCAACTTTTGCATTTAGACTTATGATCCATTTTAAGTTACTTTGGTATAGGTGAGAGGTACTGGTTAAGTTCATTTTCTTTCACAGGGATATCCAGTGGTTCCAGCACCATTAACCATTAGTTGAAGTGAATTCCTTTTCTTTCCCATTGAATTATATTATTGATACCATTTTTGAAAATCAAATGAACTCTCTCTTTCTTCTCCTGTTTATCTTTATGTCTGTCCTTGCTATACTAGCACATGGTCTTGATTGCTGTAATTTTTATGAGTCTTAAAATCAGGTATTAAAAGCCCTCTAAATTGACTCTTCTTTTTAAAAATTGTCTTAATTATTCTAGTTATTTTGCATTTCCACATAAATTTTTGAATCAGCTTTCAATTTCTTTTTAAATAACCTGCTTGGATTTTCATTTGAATTGCTTTGAATATACAGCTCTATCTATGGAAAATGGAATTTTGGTAATATTGAGTCTATCAACCCATGAACATTTGGGGCTTCTTTAATTTTTACTAGTAGTGGGTTTTTAAATTTTGGCTGTACTGATCTGAACTATATTTTGTTAAACTTATCTCTGGGTTTTCATATTTTTGATGCTTTTAAAAGTGATGTTAATAATACAAATTTAACATCTTTTTTTTCTTTCAACATTTAGAAAAATGTCATTCCATTCTCTTTTGGTTTACATTGTTTATATTGTGAAATCAATGGTTATCCTTCTCTTCATTCCTCTGTATGTATTGTCTTCTTTTTCCCTCTCTGACTTCTCTTAAGATAGTCTTTTTATAACTGTTTTTCAACAGTTTGATGAAGATGTACCTTGTGTGGGGTTTTTTGTTGTTATTTTTGGAATTTATTGTACTTTGTGGATCTGCAGATTAATATATTTTTATTAAACCTGGAAAATTTTCAGCCACAATTCATCAAATTTTATCCTTTGCCACCACTCCATCTCCTCTCCTTCTGGAAGCCCAATTATCACTTAATGTTGTTCCATGGTTCACTGACGTACTGTTAAGTTTCTAAGGCTTTTTTCTATTACTGTAGTTTGAATAATTTATGATGCCATGCTAAATTCACCAATATTTTCTTCTGCAGTACCTAATCTATTAAATCTATCCACTGAAATTTTTCGTTTCAGAAATTGTCTTTTTAAAATCTAGAATTTCCCTTTACTTCATTTTAATAGTTTCTATCTGCCTCTTCATTGTGTCCATGTTTTCCTTTAAATTATTGAACCTGTTTATAACAGATGTTTTAAAGTCTTTTTTCACTTCTTCATCTTCTCTCCTATTTTTTGGTCTGTTCTAATGACTTATTTTTTTAAGGGTATGGTTACGGAATGTATTTTCCTGACTCTTCATAAACTAGTCATTTTAAAATTATATTCTGGACATTGTGGATGCTAAACCTTTGAGAGTCTGTAGCTTGTGGTCTTTCTTTAAAGCACACTGAATTTTATTCTTTCAGGTAATTATTTTTGTGGATGATCAGATTTATTCTGTAAAGGATTTTTTTAAAAATAAGGCTTTACTAGGGTAAGACTAGAAAAACCTTTACCCTTAGTTTAGTTTAACCCTACTTTTAAGCTGTGATCTTTCTGGAATTTCTATTTAATATCCTGTGTATACTGTCAGATCTCACCATTCTGGAGAACTCAAATGCTCTCAGCCCTGTGCTGGGTCTGTTCAGCTTCTAGCTCTCCTGCAGTTGTTCTTTGACTGGGCTGTGGTGTCTTGCTTTATGCACATGCAGGTTCATGTTTAGTCACAGACTCATGGGACCTCATACAGATTTATAGGGATCTTCTACTGTGTAGCTTTCTTCTCAACAGTAATTTCCCTTCACAAATTCTGGTTGTCTCAGCCTCTCTGAAATCTTACCTCTGTCTCCTCTGTTCAGTGAGATTACTGTGCTCTGCTTGATTCTCAGTATCTGTACTGAGGTTTAGAAAATGCCTGTGTGAAGAAATCTGGGACAATCGTAGTGCTTATCTCATAGTCCTGAGCTACTGTTGTCCCATTATGAAAGTACTTGTTTCATCTATTTTGTGCAGTTTTCATGGTAGTTTATGATAAGAGGGTTAGTCCAATAGTCTTCTTCCATTTTTTTAATTTCAAAGAAGTTGAGAAATTATCTTTGCCCCCATGATTTATTGGTAGGATGGCTGTAAAATTTATTGTACATCCTTTACCCTTTTGAGAGTAAAAGAGAGTATTCTTAATAATTAATTACATGGACACAAGAAGGTCATATTCTGTTGTAGGTACCATAGGCTCCTGATATTGTGAACATGGACACAGCACACATTCTCTTAAATCTCTTCTGTCAAGATCAGTTCAAGTAGCTTTGGGATATAAACAGAAATTCCAGGCCAACATATTTATTATAAAAACAAATACCCACCACATTTTTTTGATTTAATTCTCTAAAGAATCTTGAAAACTTTCAATAATTTTATTTTGGGAGGATCTTATTTTTCCTATTGTATTTAAAAAAAAATGAGTCTCAGAAAGAATATAAAGTTACAGACTGAGTAAAGTGCCCATCAGGTGATGTTATGTTCAATTTTTCACATGTGAAATTCAGGATTGCTCTATACAACAATCCGAAAGACATAAAGACTTAATGACACAGTTGTTAGTCACACAGTGAAAAGAATGCTGGATTTAACTTGAAGAACTAGGCTTTGCCAGTTATTTGAAATAAAGCTGTCAACAAGTTATGGTACCTATTTCAACTTCAAAGGCTTCATCTGTAAATACCTACCTATAGGTTTCTTGTGAGTTAATTACTTAATATTTGCAAAATACCTAGGCATTCAAACGAAGTAGCTATTGTTGTTTATAAATTAAACCTCGAATCTACAGTAAGCATTCTATTGATAGCTATTGTTAATATTTGTTTATTTATATATATATATATAAATTATAGTTTATTTTAATATAATCAAGGGTAATAATAATAATGACCATATATCAAAGGTTTACTATATGCCAGGCTGGTGCTAAGTGTGTCACTTGCATTATTTCATTTAACCCTTAAAACAAGACTGTCTGGTGGGAGCTATCTCTACTCCTACTTTACAAATGAGGAAACTGAAGCTGAGAGGGGGATGAGGAGGTTGAAGTCACACGGGTCGTGTAACTATTAAAAGGAGGAGCCAGGAGGTATCCCAACTATACAGTTATTTGGGCAAATATCAGGAACTTATCCTTTTGTGTCCTACTTCCTAAGGAGAGCATTGTCTCTGTATGAATGTTAACCCACAAGAAGAGTAAGTAAATAAGGAAGATGCTGAGATGTGCCTTTCTTCCTGGAGAGAAACACTAACTTAGGACGCTGTGCTGCCATCAACACATTGCTCAGTCTTTCTGGACATCAGCTGCTTACTCTGCCAAGTGAGACCACTAGATTAGATGAGCCCTTCTAAAACTTACTTTCTATGTTTCCGTGATTTCATCTTTCCATGCGGTCATAGCCTAAGGACTTCTTGAGATGTCTGGATCTCAATACTTCCCAGGACATCCTCCGTCGTCAGTCTTATTTTACCTGCCACCAGGGGGCTCTAATGCAGGGAAGATGAGCTAGGTTTTCATTTGGCACCAAAAACTCTGCTAGGATTTTTCTGTGAAAACTCTCAGGAAAACTTGAGGCTTTCCTCAGACTTAGGAACATGTCTTCTGTGGAACAGATGCCCAATAGACATTTGTTGATTACAGGTCAGAGGAAGGCAGGTGTTGAAGTGCAGGGAGATTCAAGAGACCTGTGTTCTGGCTGCTCACTCCTCTACCAAGTGGTTGTGAGGTCTGAGGGAGAAGCCACACAACCTCTCTGGGCTTCTGTAACTCTTTCTGTAAAACAAAAATAATGGGGCTATTGGGGGAAATGAAATAATATCATTTTTAAAAGCCACTTTGAAAAGTATAAGTATAAAGAAGTATAAAATATATGACATTAAAAAATACCCCTATGAAAACCAAAAAAAAATTTTTTTTGGCTCATTAGTACATTACCCCAAACCCTCACACCACATAGTTTTACTGAAACCTTTAAAAGTGTTGGCTGACAGGGTGCGTTCCTGCTCCCCTTTCCCAATGTTCAGGAGGCTTCCTTCCTTTTTCACACACTTCTGCATACAGCCCGCATGCAGATATACAGCTGGCTGGCAGTTGTATATCATGGTTGGGCCTGAGATGTATCCAAATCCTGGCTCTGATGAGGAATTCCATATACCCTTGGGGGTGGTTATCATCTGTTCAGTCCCTGGCATTCGACATGCACTCCAGATTGTGCCCCTCTCTCTGGGGAAACAAGCAGATTCGGTCTGAGGAGTATGTACTGGCCAGGGGCTTCCACAGTTCTCTGATAAACTGCATATCCTTCAGTGGCACCTCTTACTGCTTTTCCAATTAGCAAGAAATGGCAGTCTTGAAATTAAGAAACCCATGACCCCTAAATATTCTTTCTAGCTTCTGTAGCCCAAGAACACAAACTTCTCTGTTTTTGCTGTTCTGAAATATATTCCACTGAGATTCCATTTTCTCCTTCCTCGTCCTGGCTGCCCCATACAAGTGAACCTTCTCCAACACGTTAGCATCTTTCCCTTCCGGGGATTCAAGAACTCCCGTGGTTTCCCACTTTCCAGAGAATGAAGTCAAATTCCTCCAGGTCCTCTGATGCCTCCCACATGTCCCTTGCCAGCCCACCCTGCTCCTGCCTAGGGAGACTGCGCTACCCATCAGCCTGAAGTCATTTCTGACTTCTGCACAAAGTCCATACTTTCCCATCTGCATATGACCAAGTCCTGCCATCCTTCTAAGCATAGTTTAAAAGCTATCTTCTTTATGGAGTGATTTCTCCCACTTCTCAACTCACTTAGTACTTTCTGCTTTGTGTTCTAGGGAGCTATGACTTTCTTCCTCTGGTGTCCAATTTATTTTTGCATTCCTATAGTATCAGCACAGGATAGGCCCCCTAGAAATACTTGTTAGACAACACGAATGAATGCAGTTAAATCTAAAACACCTTTAGAGAGCATTCTATTCAAATACATATTTATCCAAAATTAAAGTTCCCCTTTCTTTAGACATGTCTAATTGGGGCTATTTCTACTGTCCCAGTTCCTTAGCTGACTCTTTTCTGAGGTTTGTGCCTGCTCTTGCTAATTTTCTGCTTTTCTCCATATTAAATTTACAGCTTATATCAAGCCTGCTTGTTTAAATTTTTTTTCTTTTCCCACTGTTCTCATGTCCCTTTACAATGTATGCAATTACATGAACTGCCTTTGAAAGCAAGATTAGATTTTAAATCTTGTGATTAACCTTTCACATTGTGAGATTGCCAGCTCTAAGTTTCTTGTGCAGTTCTCTTGTTTTGCTTTAGATTAATTTCTCTATTTCATCTCTTCTGTTTTGTGTTATTTTGCAACTTGATTCTTGGCTGCGTAGGCCCTGCTTGGGAATTTCTTGCCTTGCTACATTTTATAGAATGACTCTTCTGCACAAAATCAAACAAATCTATAAATGTGGGAAAACACCCAAGATAAATCTGTCAGTTAAGAGTATCGACATAGTTGCCAAAATTGCAAAATGCTTGTTATTTTGATACTTGGAACACAAGGTCTTTGAAGGGGAAGCTTCAAAAATTTACTGAAAATATGAATTATATATATTTACATGTGGAAACGTTTCCTAAATAGAAAACTACTTAGCTTTAAACTGGAACATTAAATTGGAAGACTTTTTGTTAGACAACATGATAAAATTCTGACTTTTGGTCTATATTTGTTGAAATCTTTTATCAAAAGATTTCAAAAGAAGAAAAACTATCTTGAGCTTAGAAGAACACTTAGAAGTTTTTAGAGTTCAGCAGACAAGTATTTTGCCCCTCACCCCCCAAAATGGGAAAAATGTATTTTTTAAAATGCAGGATATTCAGAAAATAACCAATGGATGGCCTCACAAGTAAACAAGATATTTGATGTTTTAAAGTGTTTTTCTTGAGGAAATTGAAATAACTTCCAAAAATTCTCGATTTCCTGGCCATCAAAATAAAACTAACATGAATAAACAATCAGTATTTAGACCCATAAAAGAGATTAATTTATAGTAATTTGTTATAGTCAACATCCTAGGCATGAAATTAATTCAAGCACGATCTGAAAATCCTGATAGTGTTAAAATGGATGTTTAATGTGTTATTAGTTAATGATATTTCATCTGAGGACCTTATCAAGTTGCACACAGCAAAGCTCTTGTCATTATTTTTTACTCTCCCAAAGTGACACTTTAATGAAATGTGTCAGCACACCAGTGTTAGGATACGTTTCATTAATGCCCCGCACTTTTGTTCTATGCTTTACATTTGGAAACAGATTTAAGTATTAAGTGCCTCTAATGTCTGCAGCCAGGGAATCCTTTCCGAATTTGTAACAGTGACCAGAACAGACCGCATTACACTCTCCAAATGGTGCGGTTTTGCATTTGAATGTCTGAATTATCCCGGTTTCTTAGAGACGACCACAACACCAACATCTTAAATCCTCAAAATACTGTCCGCTTCATTGAATGCTCGCGATCTAAGCATATGTGTAATTATTCTGTAATTCTCCCCAAAATGTGATTCCTTGGAAATGCATACTAGGTTTCCCCTATTGTAAATCCAATGACTATTTCTTTGTGGCCACTTCTTTAAATACGGTAACAAGCAAGTCTGTGTGTCTGGGTGAACTGCCTTGATAATGATGATTTCTTCCCAAGCTCTCCTTGGGACACCCATCAGGGAAAATATGCCCCGCATTTGTTTAAGGGTAGAGACCATGATCACAAAAAGACCCATTTAAGACGGTATCCATTACAACTAGAGGATTTCTTGCCAGAAACGGGCCTAATGTCACTCACAATAGCCTTAGAAATAGTCTTAGATAGTAAGTTAGAATTTGCAAATGTTACCAGAGCCAGCTGTGGTAATCCACGGCTGCATATAGATTTTAGAGAAGAATAGAATCCCATGCCCCTTAAAACAGCTTTGGATGTGGTCAACCGTGGAAAATTAAAACATACACTTTAAAAACTGACAGCTGGAAAGAAAGGTGGTTGGTGGGGGAGCAGCGGTGGGATGAAATAGAAGGGAATCTTGGGATTAGAGTTTAACCACTTTTTATTTTACAGTGTTGCACATTTTGGGGGAAAACTCATTGGTGGTGCCTCGGCGCGCTGTGATTTCAAGCCACCAGTGAGATGCGGTGTGTGGAAGTCTATGTAGATCGTTAATGTTCCGTCCCAGTGTTGCCGGGCTGGTGTTATTACAACCCCTCATTAACTCCTGTGTGAGTTGCTTAATTTGGCCTTTTGGTTTACCAGAGTGCAGGGTGTGTGGGTGTTTACTGGTAAATACAAACGACCGTGGAGTTGGAGGGAGAGGAAAGTCAACTTGCAGGGTCAGAGTTACGCTGTGGATAATTTGATAATCGCTCCCTAGCAGGTGTTTGCATTGAGTAATGCCCCGTCTTGGCATAAGTTTGCAAATCGCTTGGCTTTTGCAGCCCACGCCACTCCCACAGCTCCATTTTTAATGGTAGCTTTAAAAATGATTTCAGCCTCCTGTGGGCTTGGATGTTAGCTGTTTACTGGTTCACCTCGTGCGCTTGTTTATTCTCGGTGAGCATATTCTTAGAAGTTTAGAATCTGGAAGAAAACATGGTGCCCACATAGGAAAATCTGTCTTACTGATCATGGAAAAGAATTGTAAAGTTTGGAAAAAGGGAAATACACAAATACACAAGTAACAAATACACAAGTAACAGTTGAAGAAGTGACAATGTCAGCAACTTGTGTCCCTCCGAGAGGAAGACTGCAGCTGCTGGGGGAAAGTGGCCCTCACGGGGAGACCTGTCCTCTCTTTGCCAGCCTCTCATGAGGGAAAGCCACGGCCGTGTTTCCACTAGCCCTCCACCTGAGTTCAGAAAAGACCAATTTTTTGTTGGAAAGTGATTTTAGAAAAAAGGAATGAAAGAGACAACTTAAGACCCCAGAATCCACACTATTGCTTAGGGATTTAGGATCTTCCCAAGCAAAGACTGATGTACGTAAATGAGCAAATGATATCTGAATTCCTCACGTCTGTTTATATCTATGTTTTTATTTTATTTTTTTTAAGATTTTATTTGTTAATTTGACAGAGAGATAGAGAGCAAAGTAGGCAGAGCGGCAGGCAGAGGGAGAGGGAGAAGCAGGCTCCCCACTGAGCAGGGAGCCCGATATGGGACTTGATCCCAGGACCCTGGTATCACTACCTGAGCCGAAGGCAGCCGCTTAACCGACTGAGCAACCCAGGTGCCCCTATATCTATGTTTTTAGAGTACTGTATAATTTATCTGGACATTATTTATTTGCCAATCTAAAGAGAAAGAAAATGTAAAAAGTCTTCTGAGCAAGCAAAATGTATGTCCCTAAGTCTGCTAACTAATTTTATGACTGAGACCCCCTCGCTACTCACTCAGAGCCTACTTACTCTTACATTACAAATAATTCTAACAAACATGGATGTCTGCTTCCTGGCATGCATTAGATTAAAAGCAGCATTGCACATGGGAAACAAATGAGGAGAGGGTCTCAGACACATTGGGAACAGCAAGAAGTAATAGCTGACAGCTTGATTTTGAAGGGGGAGACAAAAAAAATCCGTATAAAGCCAACATAAAATGATGAAAACCTAGCAGTCTAGAGCCCTTCAGGGTTTTACAATTTACTGTCCCAGAAGGTCTCACTGTATTACAGCATAGACTTGAAACTGAGGCTCATAATTACAACTTTGAGTCAAGAGAAGATTGTTATTAAACGCGCCTGTCTTTAATATGGCACATTTAAAATAATTTCCACTGAAACTGGTTAAAATTAAGCTAAAAGTCTTTGTGCCCAGAAAGCTGGCTGTTCATAGTTTGGACATTTATATTTATGTGACCCTTTGTTCACAATACCAAATAATTAGTACCTAAAAATTCCTCCTGCTTTGAGGAATTTTTGTTGGCATAGCCAAATGTTTTTATTCAAATTGAATTTTATTACTGTAATTGGTTTGTAGTGAGACAACTGGCATGATGAAGGGAGAAACCACTAAAATGAGAACCAGGAGATGGTTTTCTTGGTCCCTCCGCTCCCTCTGAGATGTTGGGTGTTATAGGGAAGGCAGTCACTCTCCAGTGCTCAGATTTCTCTCTCATTCAGTGGAGTTCTCAGACCCCATCCAGCCTGACAAAGATTTTTCTGGAAATAGTAGCTCAATAAGCTGTCAGCAGTTTTCTTTGTACTTGGTGCGGCATTGAACTACACAGGCTTGCCTTCCATCTTGCAGGGATTAGAGGAACCAGCCTCAACGTCTGGACTCACCAACATCCTGTCAAGATATTTAAAAATGAATCTCAAAGACTTGGAGCCTTCACATAACAACTATAACAGCAACAACAACAATGATAACAAAAGGATGTGGAGCCTAAAATGTTAATGATCTCCATCTCTTAGTGGTAAGACTATAAGATTTTTATTTTTTTCTTTGTTTCTGTTGTATTTCTAAACATGTGTGTGTGTGTGTGTGTGTGTGTGTGTGTGTGTGTGTGTGTTATTTTTATAAGGGAAAAAAAAAAAGCATTGAAGCTATTTTTACAACACAGACCCAAAAGAGAAAAACTTGAGACATAAAGCCTCCCGAATACTGAGAGAAACTCGTTCCTGAAGGCAGAGTACACAGACGGGGGATCGTGTTGTGATCCAGAAATAGAACCCTCACATCAAGGGATAGATTTACAACTATTATCCCAGCCACATCCATGTCTTAAAATCAGTGACAATTTCTCAGATTTGTGGAGGAAGATTAGCAACTGGCAAACCAGAAGTATAAAACATTAAAAGAAAACCCCTCAAACAACCAGCTTCTAATAACCCTGGGCTTCTGACTGCTCCCCTGTGTCCTAGAGTGTTATCGTGGCAAAATGTCCTCACCAGGAATGATCTCACTGTGATTTGTCAGTGGTTAGCTGATAAGGAAGGAGTATTGTTCTAGAACTCTGGATCTCTGGCTGTGTTCCCTGGGATCATCTCCTTGTACAATTGTTAGAAAATCTGCAGCCTGCCAGAACCCTGCTTAAAAATATCAGAGAAACAGAGAAGGATGCAGGAGGCTGAGGAAACCGAATGTTTAATGTCCAAGGAAAGTGGCCGGCAGGATGCTGCCAGCAATGAGTTGATTGTGGCTCAGGAAAATGGACCTGGCCTGGCAGCCCCAACTTGGCAACAGCTTGTGGGGAGTAAATCCTCTCGCTGGAGGTTTTGCTTAATCTGAATAAATTCAATTTCAAAATCTGCCCTTGATCTAAGCCCCTTAAGCTTCAGGGGAGGGCCGAGGGCCTTCAGGGTCAATGCCAATAACAAAAGATAGGAAAAAATCCACCTTGCCTCATATCTCATTGCTGCATTCTAGAAGCTGTTCACTCACTGCAGAAAATGTTCCTTTCAATAAAGTTGTCTTTGGAGAACCCACCTCCCTTTATTTTAAATATAACATTCAGTACTTCCTTTTCAGACATTTAGCTGTTTCCAAGAGGAATACTGGACAGAATGTTGGAAGGTATGTTTCCTCTGTCCCTATACTTGGAAGAGTTTTTTTTTTTTTTAATGATTTTTATTTTATTTTATTTATTTGTCAGAGAGAGAGAGAGAGAGTGAGCACAGGCAGACAGAATGGCAGGCAGAGGCAGAGAGAGAAGCAGGCTCCCTGCCAAGCAAGGAGCCCAATGTGGGACTCGATCCCAGGACGCTGGGATCATGACCTGAGCTGAAGGCAGCTGCTTAACCAACTGAGCCACCCAGGCGTCCCACTTGGAAGAGTTTTAATCAAGAAAGGATGCTATATTTTGTAAAATGCTTTTTCTGCATCAGTTAAGAGGATCATATGGCTCTTGTGTTTTCTTTTATTAATGTGATCTATCATGTTGATTGATTTGAAAATGTTGAACCATCCTTACATCCCAGGAATAAATCCCAGCTATTGCACTACTGGGTATTTACCCCAAAGATATAGATGTAGTGAAAAGAAGGGGTACCTGCACCCCAATGTTCATAGCAGCAATGTCCACAATAACCAAACTGTGGAAGGAACCGAGATGTCTTTCAGCAGATGAATGGATAAGGATGATGGGGTCCATATATACAATGGAATATTACTCAGCCATCAGAAAGGATGAATACCTACCATTCACATCGACATGAATGGAACTAGAGAATATTATGCTAAGTGAAATAAGTCAATCAGAGAAAGACAATTAGCATATGGTTTCATTTATATGTGGAATATAAGAAATAGTGCAGAGG
The DNA here is from genome assembly GCF_009829155.1 of Mustela erminea. Taxonomy (NCBI): domain Eukaryota; kingdom Metazoa; phylum Chordata; class Mammalia; order Carnivora; family Mustelidae; genus Mustela; species Mustela erminea. The sequence continues at coordinate 73,765,154 of NC_045622.1, forward strand.
ATCATAAGGGAAGAGGGGAAAACTGAATGAGAAGTCATCAGAGAGGGAGAAAAACCATGAGACACTCTGGACTCAGGGAAACAAACTGAGGGTTTCAGGAAGGGAGGTGGGTGGGGGGATGGGGTAACTGGGGGATGGGCATTAAGGAAGGCGTGTGATGAGAGGAGCCCTGGGTGTTAAACGCAACTAATGAATCATTGAACACTACATCAAAAACTAATGATGTACTGTATGTTGTCTAATTGAATTTAAATTAAAAAAAAAAGAGTGTTAGGAGGCCTGGGTTATAACTCTGAACATGCCTCTACCAGCAAGCAGTGGGATTTTGGCAAAACAATAGTGGACTTCAGTTTTATAATGAAGACCATGAGGTGGTTGGGCTGGACATTTTCCTTCTAACTGTGGTCTTTCCAACACTTGCCCTTAGAAGGGTTGGAATGATGATAATCAAATAGCTTGGTAAAGACCACATTCACTTGGAGACTCACAGAGTTTGTTAGCATGTTAAAGGCTCTGAGAAGTCCTGTAATAGAGAAACTTCAAAAACATATTTTCAACTCAATTTCCCAAACTTCCTTACTGAACCACACCTTTGTCTGGTAATACCTGTTGTGAAACCAGAGTCCCACTCTGACATAGATGGGCCCTGTGTTTAGATGGGTCTGCATGTTAGCAGCTGCATGGTTATACACGTAGAGGGTGTGATTTTTTAGACTACTGGAGGCTTAAGATTGGAAGATACAGTTGCATCCTTGGTTTAGGGAATTAGGAGTCAAAACTACTCAGCAGTTTTGTTAGCATCCCGTGGCCACTGTAACAAATTACCACAAATTTGGGGCTTTAACCAGTAGAAATAAATGTGTTTTCTCATGATTGTTGTATTGATATTATGTAGCTATCTGTACCAATGCAGTATGGTACAGAGTTAATACCCAAGTTCCTATGTGCAAAATAAGGCCCTTGCCACAGGCCATAAAAGCAGTATCATGTAGTGGCGAATGTAGTCTGAATTTGATTCTTCGAAGCCTCCATTTTCTCATCTGTGAAATGGGGATACTAATAGTATCCATCTCATCTAGGGCAGTTGTGAGGATTAAATGATATAAAGCTTGTGGCAAGAATGTAGCACATTGCCTGGCTAATAGTAAATGCTGAAGCTATCCTGGCTATTGTGGTAATGATTATAATTAGAGGGTGGAGTGCATTCCGAGAGATCTCCAGAGGCCTCCCGAACACTGATAGAGGCTCCGGAACCATGGCTTGTGGGAACGGCTGTCTCTGAACAGCAAGAGATCTGCCTTCAGATACCTGAAGCATCGCGTAAGGCAGAGCAAGCAGGCTTGTTCTGTGACTGCCGCGGACTAACTCAGAAGCTGTTTGTTGGAGCTGCCAGGAGTGGGGGGAAGGGGGCACAGCAGCTCCGTTGGAGCATCTGGGTCTGCCAGCGACAGATGAGAGTGCTTCTGGGAGCAAGTTTGGCATCACAGGAAGCGTTCAAGCAGCCTAGGCAGCTCTTGTTGGGAATGCTGTAGAGCCCGCTGCTCAGCTCAGGATGAACTTTGATGATCATGTCTCAGGCTGGGTTCTGTGACACTGCCTGCTTGGTACCTGTTCTCAAGTTTCTTAATTCAAAAAGGTGACTGTTTCTTTTGTTAATGTCTTGATATTAGCCAGGATTGTCTTTCTTATTTGCCAGGAGATAGAAATCCAACATATATTTGATTAAGGGGGGGGGGAGGAAATTATTGGTTTAACTAAAAAACTTAGGGCAATACTAGCTGTGGGCCCCCTGGATGCAGGAGTTTAAACACTGTTCTTGGGATTCATCTCCTTCTCTCTAAAAAACTTAGGGCAATACTAGCTTTGGGCCCCCTGGATGCAGGAGTTTAAACACTGTTCTTGGGATTCATCTCCTTCTCTCCTGTTCTCTGTTCTGCCTTTCCCCTGTGTTGATTCCATTCTTGTATGGGGTTTCCTCTCACAGTGGAAATATTGTTCCCAGTGACACCAGGCTTTCACTTAATTTCTCCGCAGTCCAACCAGATTCAGCTTTTTGAGGTTGTCTGGCACCCTGTAGCAGAGATATTTTTTTCAAATGTGGGCAATCCAGTGTTGATCTGTAATTGGCCAGGCTTGGGTCACATGCCCATCCTTGAACCAAACCTTGTGACCAAGGATTCGAACTTGACCAGCCTGGGTCACATGTTCATGCCTGAGTCCCCATGGCTTAATAGTGCTGGGAATGTGGTTTCCTAAGCACAGACCGGGAGCCTTTGTAGAAGGTGTGGGAATGAATGACAGTTGACAGCAATAGATGTCCTCTCCGGCCGCATTAGGGACCTGGGACCTGATGGCGACAATTGAATAGAACCTTGCTTCCATCTGGCTGGTTGCTGGTATGTTGTTTGGGCTGATTCACTGCCCCTTAAGCAGGGTATAGGTGGAGAGAGGCTGAGACTCAGCCAGATACCACCCTCAACATTGCCTGGGGCTGCCCTGCTGCTATGGCCCAGGGGGCCTGGGGCTCCTGAGCCTATAATGTGTTATCCTACCTGGGACAGTGCAAGCGTTGGCTGTGAATTATGAATAATTATGAATAATTATGCCAAGACAACAGGCATAAGCCAGGACTGTCTCAGGAACTCTCTTAAGTGTAATTACCCTTATTGTGAGTAAACGCAGTGCAGTTCTACTTAGTTCAGCCAGTAGTGACAGAGCCCTTCCTGTGCTGGCTCTGGGGCAGTGAGGTGAAGTGGTATCAGTTTGGGGTATCCTGATGTCCATGCCAGCCTTGGCCACTCCATACTCTCTCTTTCCTTCCCCAGCTCATCAAACCCTGTTTGCTGACAGAGGTGGACCCATCTATCTTGTGCCTCAGCATTAGAATGAAAAACCTCTGTTTTAAGCCTCTCAGGAGACTTGGATATAAGTCTCCTGACTTATTTAAAAATTTAAAAATAAATTTAAAGCCTGCTTTTTTGTTCTAGAACATCTGACCCTGGTTCAAGCTGAGCAGTTCAGAGCATGACTGAGTAGATGGGTGTGGTGAGTTTGCAACACGGTCTCTCCCGACACTTCAGATCTCACCCCAGTTCCCCCAGTCATTTACTAGAGACCGTACTTTTGTCAGTGAGTGTTCTTGGCATCCTTGTCAAATATTAGTTGACTGTATATGTGAAGGTTTATTTCTGGGTTCTCTATTCTGTTCCACTGGTCCATGGGTTTTTGAGCCAGTGCCACGCTGTGTGAATTACTATAGCTTTTTAAGAGTTTGAAATCAGAAAGTGTGATGACTACACCTTTGTTTTTCTTTCTCAAGATTGCTTTGGCTTTTGAGGTCTTTCTGGTTCCATATGAATTTTAGGATTTTTTTTTTCCTATTTCTGTGAAAAAATACCATGGGAATTTTGATAGGGATTGTACTGAATTTGTAGATCACTTTGGGTAGTATGGACATTTTCACAGTATTCATTCTTCTAATCCATAAACACAGGACCTTTCCATTTATTTGTGTCTTCCTCCATTTATTTCATCAAAGTCTTACACAGAGTATTCAATGTACATATCTTTTATGAACTTCGGTTCAATTAATTCCTAAGTATCTTACTATTTTTGATGCAATCATAGTGGGATTTTTTTTCTTTTCCTAATTTCTCTTTTGGTTAGTTTGTTTTTACTGTTTAGAAATACAACTGATTTTTATATGTCGATTTTGTGTTCTGTAACTTTACCTAATTTGTTTGTTCTAACAAATTTTTAGTGGACTCTTTAGGGTTTTTTATATGTAAGATCATGTCACCTGCAAACAGAGACCATTTAACTTCCTTTCCAAATGTTATGCCATTTACTTCTTTTTCTTGTCTAATTGATCTGGCTAGGACTGCTAGTACTTTGTTGAATAAAATTGGTAAGAGTGAGCACCCTTGTCTTGTTCCCGATCTTAGAGGAAAAGCTTTTAGCTTTTCGCTGTTGAAAATAATGTTGGCAGGGTGCCTGAGTGGCTCGGTCGGCTAAGTTTATGCCTTCTGCTCTGGTCACGATCTCACATTGATCATGGTCATGATCACATGGTCCCACAGTCCTGGGATAGAGCCCTGCATCAGGCTCCCTGCTCAGTAGGGAGTCTGCTTCACCCTCTCCCTCTGCCTGCCACTCCCCCTAATTGTCTTCACTCTTTCTTTTTTTTTCTGTCTCAAATAAATAAATAAATAAAATCTTTTAAAAAAAGAATAAAATGACATTAATTGTGAACCTGTCATATATATAGCCTTTATTATGTTGAAGTTTATTATATTAAGCTACACTTAATTTGTTGAGAGTTTTTATCATGATGGGATATTGAATTTTGACAAATGCTTTTTCTACATCAGTTGAGATGATTGTATGATTTTTATCCCTCATTCTATTAATGTGATATATCACATTTATTGGCTTATAGATTTTGAACCATCTTTGCTTCCCAGGGAGCCACATCCAAAAGAATGAAATTAGATGCTTATCTTATACCATACACGAGAATTAATTTGAAATGAGTTAAAGACTTAAATGTAATACCTGAAATAATAAGTAAAATAAATGTAATAAATAAAACTCCTAGAAGAACACATAGGAGAAAAGCTCTTTAACATCAGTCTTAGCAATGATTTTTTGGATATGACACCAAAAGCACAGGCAACAAAAGCAAAAATAAACTGATAAGGCTACATTAAGTCAAAAAGCTTCTGTATAGTGAAAGAACTAATCAACAAATAAAAGGAAACCTAAAAAATAGGAGAAAATATTTATAAACTACACATCTGGTAAGGGGTTAATATATAAAATATATGATAAACAAATACAATTCAATAGCAAAAAACAAACAACTCAATTAAAAAGTGGGTAAAGGACCTGAACAGACATTTTTTCTAAAAGAAGACATAGAGATGGCTAACAGGTACATGAGAAGATGTTCAACATCACTAATTATCAGTAAAATCCAAATCAAAACCACAAGAAGATATAACCTATTACTGGTTAGGTTGACTGTTATCAAAAAGACAAGAGATAGCAAGTGTTGGTGAGGATCTGGAGAAAAGGGAACCTTTGTACCTTGCTGATCAGGAGACAGATTGGCATAACCATTATGGAAAATAGTATGAAAAAATGCAAGAAATTAGAAATAGAAGTATGGTCTATGGTCTAGCAGTTTCACTTCTGGTTAAATATCCAAAGGAGATGAAATCGGTTTCATGAAGAGATATTGCATTCCTATGATCATTTCTGTATTATTCACAATAGCCAAGATATGGAAACAACCTAAGTATCAACAGATGAATGCATAAAGAATGGAATATTATTCAGTCATTAAAAAGAAGGAAATCCTGCCATTTGCGACAATATGGATAAAACTGGGGGACAGTATGCTAAGTAAAATAAGCCAGATTCAGAAAGAAAAATACTGTATGATCTCACTTACATGTCTAAATCTAAAAAATTGAGCTCAGAACCGGAGGGTAGAATGGTAGTTGCCCAGGGCTGGGTGGTGGGGAAAATGAGATGTTAGTTACAGGATATAAACTTACAGTTATAAGATGAGTATGTTCTGGGGATCCAATGTACATCATGATGACCATAGTTAGCAAGAGTGTATTTCTAGAGTAAATCTTAGGTCTTCCCAGCATACAAACACACACACACACACACACACACACACACACACACACACACTCTCACAGTACTACGAGGTAATGGATGTGTTAATTAACTTGGTTGTGGAAATCATTTCACAGTGTATACACATATTAAATCATGTCGCATACTGTATTATATACAGTTTCACTAGTCAGTTATACCTCAGTAAACCTGGGGGGGGGGTAGGGATCACACCCCAGGAGGCGCTGACTACCTTTGGAAAATAGTGTCCTTTTACCTGGAATCAAACCCAGAGGGCTCCTAATGGTCAGCCATGAGTCCTCTTTTGTCCATCCATAGTCCCAGAAGACTTCAGCTGGCCCACCACTCAAGTGACTTTGGGAAGGTATCTAACCTAGAGGTCACATTGCACAGGAGAGGAACTCAAAGCCAGTCAGATTTGGGTTACTTCTTATTTCCACTAATGAGCTCTGTCCTCTTGGGCTGGATGCTCACCTCTCTGAATCTCCAAGTCACTATCTGTAAAACAAGGGTAGTCAGAACTCCCTTAGAGTATCGTGATGATGATTAGATAATGCAGTGCACTTTTATTTTTATTTATTTATTTTTAAAGATTTTATTTATTTATTTGTCAGAGAGAGAGCGAGCGAGAGCGAGCACAGGCAGACAGAGTGACAGGCAGAGTCCGAGGGAGAAGCAGGCTCCCCATGGAGCAAGGAGCCCGATGTGGGACTCGATCCCAGGAGGCTGGGATCATGACCTGAGCCGAAGGCAGCTGCTTAACCAACTGAGCCACCCAGGCATCCCATGCAGTGCACTTTTATAAGATAACATGTTTTAAATATCATACATAAAGTACTTACAGAGTAAGTTTTACTTAGAGAAATGTTATGTAAATAAGGGATAGAAAACAAAATCAGTGATGGTTAAACCCATCATGTCCAAGAAGGATACAAAAATGGCAGTCAGATCTAAGTACTTTGCCACTGATTTGTTATGTGACCTTACCTTACTTTGACTCTCTGAGTCTCAGTTTCCCCATTTATAACATGATTGCTAAAGGTGCTATTAAGAATTTAAAATTTGTGTTGCAGTTCATTTTTATGTGCAGCAAATTCCATGGCAAACAAGGCAAGGGGAAGCAGGGTTAGTCAGATTTCTGTCCTCAACGATACGAAGCTTGTTCCCACCTCAGCGTCTTTGCTCCTGTTGTTCCCTTTGCTTGGGCCACTCTGCCTCTAGATCTTTCTGGATCCTCTGGATCAGTCAGATTTCACCCCAAATGTAATCTCCGCAGATCACTCACTGTAAAGAGACCCCTCACTTTAAATTCCACACTGTTGACATTTTTTGTTGTTGTTGTGGGAGAATGTCCTGTGGGCTCTGTGATGTTTAGCAACATCCCTGGCTCTACCCACTAGATGCCAGTCACGTGCCACCCCCATCCCTGTCCAAGGTTGTGATCAATAATGTCTCTAGATACTGCCCAATGGCTCCTAGGGGCACAATTGTCTCCAGTCAGAGCCAGTGGCACAGAGCAATTTGTCTCATGATCTGGGGACACTAAATGGAGACCAGTAACTCCTATTCAGTTCTTTGATGGGTTGGTGTGATTTCTCTCATTTATATTCCTCTGGTTAAGGCTTTCACTCTGCCTAACTTTCTGGCCATGTGGGGTTATCTCTCAGTTTCTCTTCTATTCCTTATTCTCTCTCTATATATTCTATATATTATTCTTTTCTATTCCTTATTGAGGAGGAACCACTCCCAGGAACCAAAACTGGAATTGGTGGGAAAACTAGTGACCCTTGGGGCGCCTGGGTGGCTCAGTGGCTTAAGCCTCTGCCTTCAGCTCAGGTCATGATCTCAGGGTCCTCGGATCGAGCCCCGCCATCGGGATCTCTGCTCAGCGGGGAGCCTGCTTCCCCCTCTCTCTCTGCCTCCTCTCTGCCTACTTGTGATCTCTCTCTGTGTGTCTAATAAATAAATAAAACCTTAAAAATAAAAACAACTAATGACCTTTACCTAGAACCATGAGTAATGGGCTGGTGGACTTTCTTCTCCATAGGCTCTTCTATGCAGAGTACACACTGGCTGCCAGAGAAGGAGGCCAATCTAGCTGACAGATGTAAAAGTGTTGTGCTAGCATGGTGCTGTTTACATTAAATAGTGTGCCATTAGATAAGACACATATTCTCCATCTTATTGTGGCACCACATCAGTGTTTTCTGTCTATCCAGTCCACATGTCTCCATGCACTGTTTGGCCACTGGAAGCAACTGAAGTTCATGACCCATCATGCTTTAAATTGGATGTGCTCATCTAAATGGATGTTCTAACTCTAATCTAATCACAAATAGAAGATGATGCTGTGGAAGATGGAAGCTAGGACAGCTCTGTAGGGAATTTTATTTGAATTTCCATTATAGGTCCAGCATCACAGCCTCCAACTATGTTTCATTTGTTTTCTCCCTTAGGTAGAAGATTCTGGGCTGGATAGAAAGTGTTCTTTATCTCCTCATGTTAGCTCCAGCCTATGTGGAGTTGTACCCCTGAGTTTAGGGGACACAGTGAGAGTAACTAGATGAATCCAGGCACCCACATGTGATTTTGCCTCATGCTATCTGAAGACTCTTCAGATTCTTTCTTGGGTATCTCACTTCTTAACAATGGATTGCTGGGGAATTAAATTTTATCTATTATTTAGGCAAATATGGTCTGGGACATCATTTGACAAGACCATTAGATTAAACTAAAATACTCCGTATTTCCTGATGAGAAGGTACAGTCTAGGGGTGCCTAGTTGGCTCAGTGGGTTAAAGCCTCTGCTTTCGGCTCAGGTCATGATCCCAGGGTCCTGGGATCGAGCCCCGCATCAGGCTCTCTGCTCGGCGGGGAGCCTGCTTCCCCCTCTGTCTCTGCCTGCCTCTCTGCCTACTTGTGATCTCTGTCTGTCAAATAAATAATAATAAAATCTTAAAAAAAAAAGAAGGTACAGTCTATGAAGACTTGAATCAGATTAAAATATTTCTGTGAACTGCTTATTACCTCAGTAACAGTTCTTGCAGGGTTTAACAGTTTATTTATTTTATCTTGAGAAAATTCCTCTCTTATTTCCAAATGGAAATTCACTTGTACTATTCTAAAGACTCATTATTACTGCATTTCTCTGTATAAGAAACATTTTCTCCTAGACTATAAGCTCAAATCTTATGGCCATGCTCTACACCTCCTTATCTCCATCATGTCCAAAGCTGGGCACAGACACACAGGGCATACTAGATATGTGTTTGGTGGTGATACGAAACTTGGGAGGGGAGGATGTGCTGCAGTTTCACCAAAATAATACATTTCACCAAAATAATACAGAGACAAATAGAAAACATAATTTATCTGTGCTCCCATTATTTACAAACACTGTAAATACTTCAATATATCTTTTTTTCTTTGAGATCTGTTTAGACAATATATTTTACCTTAATACTGAAGTCATACTGAAATGCAAATCTGCATCTTTCTCTGTTTTTGCTCCTTATTGTGTGGTATGAGCATGTTCTAAGTCATTAAATACTTGTCCAAAACACCATTTTTAAAAAAAATTTTTAATTTATTTTTTATTTTTTTAATTATTTATTTTTTATAAACATATATTTTTATCCCCAGGGGTACAGGTCTGTGAATCGCCAGGTTTACACACTTCACCAAAGCACATACCCTCCCCAATGTCCATAACCCCACCCCTGTTCTCCCAACCCCCTCCCCCCAGCAACCCTCAGTTTGTTTTGTGAGATTAAGAGTCACTTATGGTTTGTCTCCCTCCCAATCCCATCTTGTTTCATTGATTCTTCTCCTACCCACTTAAGCCCCCATGTTGCATCACCACTTCCTCATATCAGGGAGATCATATGATAGTTGTCTTTCTCTGCTTGACTGATTTCGCTAAGCATGATACGTTCTAGTTCCCTCCATGTTGTCGCAAATGGCAAGATTTCATTTCTTTTGATGGCTGCATAGTATTCCATTGTGTATATATACCACATCTTCTTTATCCATTCATCTGTTGATGGACATCTAGGTTCTTTCCATAGTTTGGCTATTGTGGACATTGCTGCTATAAACATTCGGGTGCACGTGCCCCTTTGGATCACTACGTTTGTATCTTTAGGGTCAATACCCAGTAGTGCAATTGCTGGGTCATAGGGCAGTTCTATTTTCAACATTTTGAGGAACCTCCATGCTGTTTTCCAGAGTGGTTGCACCAGCTTGCATTCCCACCAACAGTGTAGGAGGGTTCCCCTTTCTCCACATCCTCGCCAGCATCTGTCATTTCCTGACTTGTTGATTTTAGCCATTCTGACTGGTGTGAGGTGATATCTCATTGTGGTTTTGATTTGTATTTCCCTGATGCTGAGTGATATGGAGCACTTTTTCATGTGTCTGTTGGCCATCTGGATGTCTTCTTTGCAGAAATGTCTGTTCATGTCCTCTGCCCATTTCTTGATTGGATTATTTTTTCTTTGGGTGTTGAGTTTGCTAAGTTCTTTATAGATTTTGGACACTAGTCCTTTATCTGATAGGTCGTTTGCAAATATCTTCTCCCATTCTGTCAATTGTCTTTTGATTTTGTTAACTGTTTCCTTTGCTGTGCAAAAGCTTTTGATCTTGATGAAATCCCAATAGTTCATTTTTGCCCTTGCTTCCCTTGCCTTTGGCGATGTTCCTAGGAAGATGTTGCTGCGGCTGAGGTCGAAGAGGTTGCTGCCTGTGTTCTCCTCAAGGATTTTGATGGATTACTTTCACACATTGAGGTCCTTCATCCATTTTGAGTCTATTTTCATGTGTGGTGTAAGGAAATGGTCCAATTTCATTTTTCTGCTTGTGGCTGTCCAATTTTCCCAACACCATTTATTGAAGAGGCTGTCTTTTTTCCATTGGACATTCTTTCCTGCTTTGTCGAAGATTAGTTGACCATCGATTTGAGAGTCTATTTCTGGGCTCTCTATTCTGTTCCATTGATCTATGTGTCTGTTTTTGTGCCAGTACCATGCTGTCTTGATGATGACAGCTTTGTAATAGAGCTTGAAGTCCGGAATTGTGATGCCACCAACTTTGGCTTTCTTTTTCAATATCCCTTTGGCTATTCGAGGTCTTTTCTGGTTCCATATAAATTTTAGAATTATTTGTTCCATTTCTTTGAAAAAGATGGATGGTACTTTGATAGGAATTGCATTAAATGTGTAGATTGCTTTAGGTAGCAGAGACATTTTCACAATATTTATTCTTCCAATCCAGGAGCATGGAACATTTTTCCATTTCTTTGTGTCTTCCTCAATTTCTTTCATGAGTACTTTATAGTTTTCTGAGTATAGATTCTGTGCCTCTTTGGTTAGGTTTGTTCCTAGGTATCTTATGGTTTGGGGTGCAATTGTAAATGGGATTGACTCCTTAATTTCTCTTTCTTCTGTCTTGTTGTTGGTGTAGAGAAATGCAACTGATTTCTGTGCATTGATTTTATATCCTGACACTTTACTGAATTCCTGTAGTTCTAGCAGTTTTGGAGTGGAGTCTTTTGGGTTTTCCACATATAGTATCATATCATATGCGAAGAGTGATAATTTGACTTCTTTACCGATTTGGATGCCTTTAATTTCCTTTTGTTGTCTGATTGCTGAAGCTAGGACTTCTAGTACTATGTTGAATAGCAGTGGTGATAATGGACATCCCTGCCGTGTTCCTGACCTTAGCGGAAAAGCTTTTAGTTTTTCTCCATTGAGAATGATATTTGCGGTGGGTTTTTCATAGATGGCTTTGATGATATTGAGGTATATGCCCTCTATCCCTACACTTTGAAGAGTTTTGATCAGGAAGGGATGCTATACTTTGTCAAATGCTTTTTCAGCATCTATTGAGAGTATCATATGGTTCTTGTTCTTTCTTTTATTGATGTGTTGTATCACATTGACTGATTTGCGGATGTTGAACCAACCTTGCAGCCCTGGAATAAATCCCACTTGGTCATGGTGAATAATCCTTTTAATGTACTGTTGAATCCTATTGGCTAGTATTTTGGTGAGAATTTTCGCATCTGTGTTCATCAAGGATATTGGTCTATAGCTCTCTTTTTTGATGGGATCCTTGTCTGGTTTTGGGATCAAGGTGATGCTGGCCTCATAAAAAGAGTTTGGAAGTTTTCCTTCCATTTCTATTTCCTTCCATTTCCTTCCATTTCTATTTCCTTCCATTTCTGAAATACTACAGAGTATTTCAGTGATGACTGTAAAATAATGTACTCATGGGCATTGGATTGGTTTTAATATGGGCTATTATAAACAGTGCTTTGCTGGATAGCCTTATACAAAGTATAGGACATATATTTCGATACATTCTTAGAAGTAAAAATTATTGTGGGGCACCTGGGTGTCTCAGTTTGTTCAGTGTCTGACTCTTAATTTTGGATCAGGTCATGATCTCTGAGTCATGAGTAAGCCCCTTGTTTGGCTCCCTGCTGAACATTAATCCTGCTTAAGATTCTCTCTCTCCCCCTCTCCTTCTGCACACCCCCTACCTTATGCACACACACACACCCCACACACACACTCTCTCTCTCTCAAAAAAAAAAGTAAAATTATTGTGCCAAAAGTTGTGTTTTTGAAGCTTTTGATACACATGTCTAGAGTACACTTTCATTTTTCTACACAGGTTTCCTAAACAGTAATTTATAAGGTGGCACTTTATTTATGATGGTGGTTCAGAGAAGGACCAACTTATGAGCAGTAGGAGCAGTATTAATAATTACAATAAAAATTATAATGGCATCTATACAACAAGTTACAGTTTAGGAAACACTTCTCACTTACCTTTTTTTGTACTTACTTTCGTACTCAAGCAGATATTATTTAGGTTTTACAAATGAAAAAACTAAAGCTTGAGAAGATTAAATGATTTGTTCAAGGTCATATAACTTATCAGAAGGCTTACCTGTCCTTTAACCACAGTGAGAGAACGAGATATGGTTGGAGATAATGAATGTTCTGGGTTGGAGGTAATTTTATCAGAGAGGAAAAGGATATATAGAACTTGTTTTAGATGCCCAAAGAATGTCAGAGCCAGAAGGGACTTCTGAGATCATCTTCTCTTACTTCATTCAAACTACATCTCAGAGAGGAGAACTAACTTTACTGACAAGGTCACACAGAGATTCAATGTCATGGTTGAGGCCAGACCTGAGAAATGCAGTATAGATCTGGACAGAGGACAGAGAAGGAACCAGTTTAAAATAAAGCAAAGCAATTTTAAAGTTCTGGACCAAAGGAGGTCTTAATTCATTGAGCATCATAGGAGCATTCCTGATGCATCCCATCTAAATGCAGTTCCAATTTACAAACAATGCAAAAAAACATCCAGGTAAATCACTCAAATAAGCTTTTTTGTTTATTTTATTATTGTTATTATTATTTTACCTTTCACTAAGTACTTTATTCAAGTTCTGAGTCCTTTATTGGGATCATATCACTCACACAAATACGAAAGCAGAATCATGCAGTATAAGGCATCTTAGTAAAGTGTAACTAACCAGACCTGTGGATTCTCAAAATCCCCTGGAGGACTTTTTGAGGATATGGATTCCCAGAGCCCCATCCCAGAGATTCCCGTTCAGTAAATTAGATGAACTTCACTACATGCTTCCAAACTTGCTTAAAAACAAAGACTATGCAAGCATTTTCAGTGTCAATTGAATCCTCTCAAGTAAGACTATGAATTGGTAAGAAGTCTTAAGATACAACACAAAGATTTTTTTGACATGTCAACAGCAAGGGATCATTCCTGCTTAAAAAGTAAATTGGGGAAGTAAACTGCTCAATGTCTGTTCAGAATGACCCTATACTTAGAAATGTCTGAAAAAAATTTAGTTAGGGAGGCATTAATAGTCAACAAATGGATTTTCTGTTGTGTAAATGTTTATACAGATGTTGTAAGTGAGACTTTTCAAAAAAAAACCCCGAAGGTTGCTGACAGCAGACAGCTTTGCATATGTGTGTTAACAGGAGAATGTGCTGTGTTTCAAATGAATGGGGAAGCGGGTCTAAATGACTTTCAGATTAGCTGGAACAGATGGAAGGGTCACAGTTGAACAACTTGACACACCAGCATAAAGGCAACGTTGAAGTGGAGTTCATTGCCTCTGACAGATACTGTCAGTCAACCAGGCAACTCTCGGTTTACCAACAGCCTAGATCTTCAAAGATTGAAAAAAGAATTTTTTAAAAAAGTATTTTGATGCAAGAAATGGAGTTTCTCTGGTTTTTTGTGTGTGTTTAGGAAACAAAAATCTATTATGTATAGGCATTTTAAAAACTAATATGATATAAATTTGGCATTGGGGGGCTTTCACTCATAAATCGTTTTGTCCATTTAGTCCACATGATGGCTTTTGAGGTTTCTATCATCACACTAATTAAAACACAGAACAGAATACCAGAATGATGGAAGTGCAGTTTTTAAAAACTGTTCCATTTGCATTTTGATCACCTTTTATCTGAAAAATGTGTGCAAGCAGGGATTAAAATGTAGCATATTATTAGGTCATTCTTTTTCTAGGTCTGACTTTGCAACTTATAATATGTGTTCTTTTGCTTGTGGCCCAAAGAGTAAAAAATAATTAACCAGATTCTCTTTATTGTGAGCTGCTCCTCGAAAATCAGATGGGAGCATGGGCGCTACCTCCCCCTCAGGCCACTAGGGGATCTGTGCAGAATCTGAAGACCCCTCCAGACCATCAGCCTTATGTGAGTCCTCTGCAGAAATTGACTCTTCTCTTTTCTGCCTCAACACAGGAGAGTGATCCAAAGTAACATTCCTATGTCCTTCTACACATGTTGTTAGAAGGTTGGAGTCCTGGAAAGTTTAGAAAGGGGATTACTGTTTGCACTTCATCGTTAGGGAGGGCCACTAATCATTGGCTGGTTATAGGCCCTAATAGGCTGAGAGTGACCATGTGTAGTATAGAGGTGATGCCAATTATTAAAAGCTTGCTGATGGTATTTCTATGGCTATGGTGGTTTTAGATCCTAAACCCATTTTCTTAGCACCATGGACTATGGCCCAAAGCCTTTAAGGGTGGAAAGCAATCCCCTTAACTCTGTGCTTATCCATGTCACAGCATCACCACTCCCCCCTCTCCCAGCAAGGCCCTGTCTTAGGAAATCTGGCTCACTCACAATTTAGAAGTGGAAACTCAAAGAACCGCATGAATCCAGCCAGGTCACAACTACTTAGACTGTTGCAGACACGTGGGCCAAGATGAGCTATTGAGAGTCTCTCTCCTGGGAATTGAAAATTGAGGCAGAGATTGAGCCAGTCTTCATTGCTGGTCTTTAGAGCTGTAGGCTTGTGGGGTATCCAGTATGGCCATCCCAAACCTCATGCAGGTGGAATCTGGGGAGAATAAAAACTAAAAGCTTGACAGAGGAGAGTAATTTACAGAGGGAGAGTAGAGGAGATATGGACAAAGAAGCCCAAGGGAGAGATTCACATGGCTCCAGGTAAAGGGGAAACTGGATATTTTTTCTGTTCTTTTGAGACCCTGCTCTACTTCTGCAATTTGGTTATAGGACGTTCCCTTTTATCATCATGCTAAACTCACTTTTACTTAAACTAATTTGGTGGGGTTTCTCTTCTTTACAAGCAAATATTATGACTAGAGCCCTATAAAACTTCCATTCCTTAAAGTTAATTTAAAACATTTATCAAGGACCTACTATGCAAGTGACATTGTGCCGCCCTCTGTGGGTACAGTAATGAATGAGAAGGGCTGGGGGCACACCCTGTAGGAGTTGACAATTCAGGTCAGCCTCACACTTCCCATCACCACCTCCTTCATGTCCTCCAGGCCACTCATGGGACGTCTGCTGATGAGAAGTCCTTCTCTGCTCCAGTCCTTCTTCCCTTTCCAACCATTTCTTTGCTAAACTGCCCTTTAGGTGTCCACATGCACTCCTTGTGGGCACCTATAACGTGGCTTTTTGTCTCTTTGTTTGTTCTCTGCCTCCCCATCCTACAGCCTCCTTCTCTATGTCCCTTTTTTTTTAGAAAAAGATTTTATTTATTTATTTATTTATTTATTTATTTATTTGTCAGAGAGAGCGAGTGAGCACGAGCACACACAAGCAGGCAGAGTGGCAGGCATAGGCAGAGAGAGAAGCAGGCTCCCGGCCAAGCAAGGAACCGGACGTGGGACTCAGTTCCAAGACTCTGGGATCATGACCTGAGCCAAAGGCAGCAGCTTAACCGACTGAGCCACCTAGGCGTCCCTCTCTATGTCCCTTTTGCTAGATCCCTGTTAAGGAGAAACTGTGTATTAATGAATGACTGTGGCTTAATGTGTTATTTATGTCCCTCATCTGTTCCTAAGGGGAGGAAAAAGTCCCTGTATTTTGTGGCTTAAAACAACAATGATCATTTATTTTACTCAAGAATCTGCAATTAGGGCGGGTCTTAACTAGGAACAGCTCCATCCGTGCTTCATGTGGTATCAGCCCGGACTGCTTAGCTCAGGTCTGGAAGATCCACTTTCACAATGGCTCCTTCTCTTGGCTGGTAAGTCGATGCTTGTTGTTAGAGGAGAGCGCAGCGGGGGCTGTGGGCTGGGACCTTCCGTGGTCCTTTCCATGCACCTCTCCGCTAATTGCTTCAGGTTCCTCACAGCATAGAGTTGGGTTCCAAGAGCAAGTATCCTGAGAAGACAAGATATTTTGATGACCTAGCCTTGGAATTCACATAATGTCATTTCCATAGCACAGTATTAGTCAAAGCAGTCGCCAAGACCCACCTATACTGAGTGGGAGAGGACATAGATTTCACCTTTTATCTGAGAATGGCAGGGTTCCAGGAGAGTATATTGTATAGGAGATATTACTGTGTCCCTCTTTGGAAAATCCATTCTGCAGCAGTGTCTCACCTAGATAAATATGCATCTAATCTGGGCCCCATTTTAATCAGAGCTCATCCAAGAAACAGAAGGCCACCAAAACTAGTGGAAGGTAAAGGGAGATTATAAAAAGGAGGCAAGGAAATCTCACAGTAACAAAATATAGGAAGTACAGTTAAACTCCATAGGAACTGGTGATCAGACAGCTGTCTTTGCATCTCTCTCTCCTCTGGAAGACACGTGATCTCTGACACTACTTCTCTCATTTGGCTCAATTTTCCACAGACTCCATTGTCAACATTCATGTGGTTGTGGAGGTGAATGCCCAGCGAACTCCACATAAATGTGTCACCCAAGTGCCTACAACTCTCTAATGTCTTTGGGTCTCTGGGTCAAAATATAGAAGGGATTCAGCTTAGTCTGTAGGTGCATGCCCTGGGTCAGATGTCTAGACTTGTTCCCATCAGCTGTGGTAAGGAAAGGATGACACATTGTATGAACCTGATTTTCCAGCAGGGTATGGAAAGAGACACTGCCAAAGAAAGATATATGGTGGTGAGGTGTGTAGAGTCAGGGAACAAAGTGGTCAAGATCACCATCTTTTAGCGAGGACTATGTAATCCAAGTAGGATTTTTGTGACAGATCTTAGCTGTAGATAATGCTCAATAAATATTTGGCATTTTTGGTTTTTATTAGGCAGACATTGTCCAAATATTGTCACTCCACTATCTTTTCCTCAAAGAATAAATAATTTACTTTTTAGACACTCTGTGTGGGACAGTACATGCAATATTTTGGGACAAAATTAAACTTAGAATCAATGCTGAATGATTGTCATAAAAAACGGTTCAGTATTAATACTGAAAACAATTGCAAAGGAATCTAGCTAGAAAAGGTAATTAGAAAAAGCATACAAACTCGCTTGTCTGGAGTGCGCTCAGGGTAAAAGAAAATCATTAATAAAATAAATAGTTTGAATTTATATTGATTGTAAGTTAAATTCACAAGAGAGAATTCATAGGACTTTATGAGTCAACTAATGAAGTACCAAAAACATATAAAGCCAAATTGTATGAAACATAAAGAGAAATTGAGAGAGACAAAATTATTATGAAAGATATGATTATCATTATCTGATATCAAGTAGACAAAAAGGACAGTACACAAAATATAATTTTTTAAAATGTGTGTAACAAAGCCTTTTAAGCATCCATGGATTGTATAAAACATTGAAAATATATTAGGCCACAAAGAAAAGCTCAACACATTTTAATAGCATTAAGTGCCCTCTGTAATTGAAACAAAAGTTGAAATATTCAACTTCTTAAAAAGCAAGTGAGTGAAAGAAAAAAATAAAAACTTTAATAATTGTTTAGAGAGTGTCATTAGTAAGGGGTGCCTGGGTGGCTCAGTCGATTGAGCTTCTGACTTGGTTTCAGTTCTGATGACGATCTTGGGGTCATGGCATAGAGTCCCACATCCAGCTCTGTGCTCAGTGCATAAAGATGGCTCAAACCCCTCTCTTCCCCTCTACCCTTTCTTCTCTGTCCCTCCCCTTGCCCCTTCTCCCATTCATGTGCATGTGAGCACTCCCTCTCTCTAAAGTAAATAAATAAATGAAATCTTTAAAGTGGCATTAGTGAAAACACTGAATATCAAACACTACTGGATATGAAAAGTCTGTATCTGGAGCAAGACTGCTAAGCTTAAAAGTATCAGCTTTAAAAAAAAATGTTTAATTTAAATTCAGTCAATTAACATATAGCATATTACCGGTTTCAGAGGTAGAGGTCAGTGTTTCATCAGTCTTATATAATACCCAGTGCTCATCACATCGTGTGTCCCCCTTAATGTCCATCATGCAGTGACCCCATCCCCCCATCTCCCTCCCCTCCAACAACCCTCAGTTTGTTTCCTATGATTGTTTCTTATGGTTTGTCTCCCTCTCTGATGTCGTCTTGTTTTACTTATTTTCTTCTCTTCTCCTATGATCCTCCATTTTGCTTCTTAAATTCCACATTTGAGTAAGATCATATGAAAATTGTCTTTCTCTGATTGACTTATTTCACTTAGCATAATACCCTCTAGTTCCAGCCACATCATTGCAAATGACAAGATTTCATTTTTTTAATGGCTAAATAGTATTCTATTGTATGTAAATACATACCACATCTTCTTTATCCATCCTTCTGTCAATGGACATCTGGGCTCTTTCCATAGTTTGCCTATTGTGGACATTGCTGCTAAAAACACTGGGGTGCAGGTGCCCCTTCAGATTATTACATTTGTATCTTTGGGGTAAATACCAAGTAGAGCAATTGTTGAGTTATAGGGTAACTCTTTGTTCAACTTTTTGAAGAACCTCCATGCTGTTTTCCAGAGTGTCTGAACCAGCTTGCACTCCCACCAGCAGTGTAAGAGGGTTCACCTTTCTCCGCATCCTCCCCAACATCTGTCGTTACCCTGACTTGTTGATTTTAGCCGTTTTGACTAATGGGAGGTGGTATCTTATTGTGGTTTTGATTTGTATTTCCCTGATGCCAAGTGATGTGGAGCAGTTTTTCATATGTCTGTTGGCCATTTGGATGTCTTATTGGAGAAATGTTTGTTCATGTCTTCTGCCCATTTCTTGATGGTATTATTTGTTTTTTGGGGTGTTGAGGTTGATTTCTTTATTGATTTTATACTAATCCTTTATCTGATATGTCATATCTGATAATATCTGATACTGATCCATATCTGATATGTCATTTGCAAATATCTTCTCCCATTCTGTCAGTTGTCTTTTGTTTTTGTCAACTGTTTCCTTTGCTGTGCAAAAGCTTTGTATTTTGATGAAGTCCCAATGGTTCATTTTTGCCTTTGTTTCTCCTGCCCTTGGAGATGTGTTTAGCAAGAAGCTGCCATGGCCAAGGTCACAGAGGTTGCTGCCTGTGTTCTCGTCTAGGATTTTTATGGATTCCTGTCTTAGATTTAGCTCTTTCATCCATTTTGAGTCTATTGTTGTGTATGGTGTAAGTAAATGGTCCAGTTTCATTCTTCTGCATGTGGCTGTCCAATTTTCCCAACACAATTTTGTTGAAGAGATTGTCTTTTTATCCATTGGATATTCTTTACTGCTTTGTTGAAGATTAGTTGACCATAAAGTTGAGGGTCCATTTCTGGGTTCTCTATTTCCTTCCATTAATCTATGCATCTGTTTTTTGTGCCAGTACCATATTGTCTTGATGAATACAGTTTTGTAATAGAGCTTGAAGTCTGGAATTGTGATGCTACCAGTTTCGATTTTCTTTTTCAACATTCCTTCGCTATTTGGGGTCTTCTCTGGTTCCATATAAATTTCAGGATTATTTGTTCCAGCTCTGTGAAAAAAGTTGATGGTATTTTGATAGGGATTGCATTGATTATATAGATTGCTCTGGGTAGCATAGACATTTTAACAGTATTTGTCCTTCTAATCTATGAGCATGGAACATTTTTCCATTTCTTCATATCTTCCTCAATTTCTTTCATGAGTATTCTATAATTTTCTGAATAGAGATCCTTTGCCTCTTTGGTGTAAAGGTATCAGCTTTTAAATATAACTAATAATTAAATAGAACATGTGTTTAAGAATAAATGAAAGATTATATATTCAACAGAATTGTTCTCACAAAAACTTGTAATGAATATTCATAGTAGAAATATTCATAATTAAAAAAAAAAATGTTAACAGCCAAATGTCCATCAGTTGATGAATGAATAATAAAATGTAGTAGATTTGCATAATGGAATATTATTCAGCAAGGAAAAGAATGAAGTACTGAATACATGCTATAACATGAATGAACCTTGAAAACATTACACCAAGAAGCCAGATAAAGAAGGTCATATGTTGGATCATTCCATTTATATGGAATGTGCAAAATAGGCAAACCTATAGAGATAGATAGGACATTAATGGTTGCCATGGGTTGGGACAGTGAGGAATGCAGAGTGACTGTTAGTAATAGGCACGAGGTTTCTTTTTGGAATGATGAAAATTTTCTAGAATTAGATAGAAGTGATGGTTGCACAGCATGATGAATATACTAAAAAAAAAAAAAATCACTGAATTGTATACTTTAAAAGAGTGAATTTTCAGAGTACAGGTCTTTTACCTCCTTGGTTAAGTCTATTCCTAGATATTTTATTCTTTTTGGTGCAATTGCTAATGGGATTATTTCTTAATTTCTCTTTCTGTCACTTCACTATTAGTGTATAGAAGTGCAACAGCTTTCTGTATATTAATTTCATATTCCACAACCTTACTAAATTCATTGATCAGTTTTAGAAGTTTTTTGGTGGAGTCCTTAGAGTTTCTTTATTTAGTATCATGTCATCTGCAACTAGTGAAAGTTTTATTTCTCCCTTACCAATTTGGATGCTTTTGTTTCTCCTCCACCTCCTCTTCCTCCTTCTTGTCTGATTGCTGTGGCTAGGACTTCCAGTACTTTGTTGAATAAAAGTGGTAAGAGGGAGGGACATCCTTGTCTTGTTCCTTATCTTAGAGGAAAAGCTCTTGGTTTTTCCCTGTTGAGTATGATATTCGCTGCAGGTTTTTCATATATGGCCTTTATTATATTGAAGTATGTTTTCCCCTAAAACTACTTTGTTGAGAGTTTTATTACAAATGATGTATTTTGTCGTATGCTTTTTCTGAATCTATTGAGTTGATCATATGGCTTTTATCCTTTCTCTTGTTAATGTGCTATATCACACTGAATGATTTGTGAATATTAAAGTACCCTTGTAACCCTGGAATATATGGCAGTTGGTTGTGGTGAATGATATTTTAATGTATTGTTGGATTCAGTTTCCTAATATTTTGTTGAGGATTTTTGCATGTATATTCATCAAAGATACTAGCCTCTAGTTCTCTTTTTTGGGAGTACTGTCTGTATCTGGTTTTGGTATCAGGTTAATGCTAACCTTGCAGAATGAACTTGGAAGCTTTCCTTCCTTTTCTTTTTTTGGAAGAGTTTGTGAAGAAACTTGAAAACTGTACAAGGAACTGACACAGCTCAACACAAAAAAAAAAAAAAAAAAAAAACAAAAACCCTCAAAACAAAACAAAACAAAAACGGTCTGATTAAAAAATGGGCAGAAGATCTGAATAGACATTTTTCCAAAGATGACATACAAATGGCCAACAGACACATGAAAAGATACTCAACATCACACATCATCAGGAAATTGCAAATCAAAACCACAACAAGAGATCACCTCACACCTGTCAGAATGGTTAGAATCAAAACACAAGAAAGAAGTAATGGCAAGGATGTGGAGGAAAAGGAACCCTTGTGCACTGTTGGCAGGAATGTTACTGAAGCCATTATGAAAAACAGTAAGGAGGTTCCTCAAAAAATTAAAAATTAATACACTATGACCCAGTAATTCTACTACTGGGTATTTACCCAAAGAAAACAAAAACACTAGTTTGAAAGTTATATGCATTCCTGTATTGCAGTATTATTTATAATCACTGAGATATAGAAGCAACTCAAGTATCCATCAATAGATGAATAAAGAAGATATGGCATATGTATATATGATCTATATCATATATATATATCACAGCTTCTCTCCCTGTCACCTCACAAGGAACAGTTCTTCGGCATGGCAGCTGCAATGTGTCCCATTTCCTGCTTATGTCCACACTCCCCGAGCCAGCCTCCTCATACCTTCTCAAAGAACCTCGCAGTAGCAGATAGCAGCTCCTCCTCAGACACCAGGTCCTAAGTTCCCAGAGCTGCCTCCTCTAAGACTCCAGGTCCTAAAACCTCAAACTTCTCCTTTGCTCCCTCCGGGGACTGGCAGCTGTGTTTGTATTTAGTGGCTCTGTGCCACCTCAGAGACTCCTCTGCCCCGTAAGTCCTTGCATACTTATTTCACTGATTCCTTATGATACATTCTCTCTGTTCACATTACTGTCATGGTTTCTATTTTCCTGATAGGCTACTAGAGGATACAGCAGGAAATAATGCAGATGAGAACAGAAGTGACTGGATTAGAGAGAGAGAGACTGAATTTACAGTTATCCAGTAGTAGTTCTTGGATAAAATGAATAAAAACAACAAGCCTCTGCAAAATCAGATTGACAAACAGAGAAAGAAAACATATGTTTCAGAGTACAGAAAACGATAAAGAGATGTCCAATTTTAGTTTATGAAGTAAACAAAGTATTAATATACTCAATTTTAGACCACAGGAAAAATACAACTGGAATTTCCCAATGGTATTGCATGCAACACACTTCCCCACGATGGAACACTGTTCTAGTAATACTTGTGACCTGAAAAATGTGTCCTAAAGTCAGATAGATGTGGGAAATTCTAATATCTTTCCCCTGGAGATTCATAGGACATGTTTGCATATTACAGCCTCTGAGGATCTCTGCTATAAAGAAACCCTTTTGAAGGCATCCCCCCAAATGTTTTCCAAATGTATTTGATGTTCTGCAGATACTCTAAGACACCAGTGTGGAAACATTGCTGTAAATCTCATTTGTGAATATGTGTGGAAGAATTTTTTTTAAATGCTACTACACAGAATTGGGTAGAATTACCTTTTGACCAAGTAAAATATGTAACAGGAATGCAAGAATAGTCTGCTCTAAGAAAATATATAAGTAAAATATATTATGGCAAAACAAGAAAAAAATATAACTAAAAAAATGGATGTTGAAAAGGTGCACAGTAAAATTGAGGACTTATTTCTGACTAAAATGCCTAGAGTACTAGGAATAGATTAGTACTTCTGTAACCTAATTTTAAAAATGTATATCAAGCCAACTGTCATTTATCACAATCTGAGTCAGATTAATCATAAAATAACTTTATTGTAATATTGAGTTAAAAGCAAAATTTAGGGCTACCTCGTGACTCACTTGGTTGAGTGTCTCCCTTTGGCTCAGGTCGTGATCCCAGGGTCCTAAAATCAATCACCACGTAGGGTTCCCTGCTTAGCAGGGAGTCTCCTTCTTCCCCTGCCCCTCCCCCCCATGTACATGTTTTCTCTCTCTCTCTCTCTCAAATAAATAAGTAAAATCTTTTTTTTTTAAAAGCAAAACTTGAATATTGTATAATAAAAGATTATTAAATAAATTATGTCATGGCCATGCAATGTAATTGTTTGTAATTATTTAACATCATTTTTTAAATTGTGGTAAAACACATATAACCTTAAAATAGACCATTTTAATCCTCTTAAGATACATGATTCCATGGCATTTATTATATTCACAATGTTGGGCCATCATTTCCATCATCTAGTTCCAGAATATTTTCTTTATCCCGAAAGAAAACTCCCTCCCCATTAAACGTTACTCCCCATTCTTCCTCTCTCCAGCCCCCGACAACTACTAATCTGCTTTCTGTCTCAATGAATTTGCCTGTTCTGGTCATTTCATATATTTAGAATCATCCAATGTTACCTTTGTGCCTAGCTTCTTTCTTTCACTTAATGTAATGGTTTCAAGATTTATCCATGTTGTATCATGTATCAGTATTTCATTCCTTTCTATGCATGAAGAGTATTCCAGTGTATGGCTATAACACATTTTGTTTAGCCATTCATCAGTTGATGGCTGTTTGAGTTATTTACCCCTTTAGGCTATCGTGAATAGTGCTGCTATGAACATTTGTGTACAAGTCTTTTTTTTTTTTTTTAAAGATTTTATTTATTTATTTATTTGACAGAGAGAGATCACAAGTAGGCAGAGAGGCAGGCAGAGAGAGAGGAGGAAGCAGGCTCCCTGCTGAGCAGAGAGCCCGATGTGGGACTTGATCCCAGGACCCTGAGATCATGACCTGAGCCGAAGGCAGTGGCTTAACCCACTGAGCCACCCAGGCGTCCTGTGTACAAGTCTTTAAGTGAATATATTTTTGCAGAAAATTAGATGGCATGGAAAAATTCCAAAGTATTACATAAAGTGAGAAAAGGCCTACAGAACTACAATTGCAGTAGGATTGGATTTTATATTCTACTATATAAAGACTAGGTGCACAGGAAAATTTCCAGAATAGTCACAGTAATTGTTACTAAGTTGTAAATATATCGATGATTTTTTGATGTGTTGTTTTACATATTTCAAAGTTTCTACAACTAACATATTTTATAACAAGGAAAATCAATTTATTTAACAACTTATTTAAGAAACAGTGCTTGGGAAGTGAGAAAATAGAGTGTATGTCACCTATTCTTTTGGGGACCATGTCTGGACAGATGATAGGTGATGTGGTACTAGTGGAGGATGAAAAATTGCAGGATTCTAGGGCCTGTCTGGCTCAGTCAGTAGAGCATGTGACTCTTGATTTCAGGGTTGTGAGCTCAAGCCCCACACTGGATGTAGAGATTACTTTAAAAAAGAGACAAAAAGGAATTGCAGGATCTTTAAAAAGATGGATGATTTTAATGTATTTGTAATCTGCACAGAAGGACTCAGCAAAGAATGAAAAGGTAATAATGTAGAGAACAGAGGAAGAATAAATTTCTGATCTTAGAGAAATCAGAGAAGGGAGTGATCAAGGATGGAGATAAAAAGACTGGCCTTGGGGCGCCTGGGTGGCTCAGTGGGTTAAAGCCTCTGCCTTCAGCTAAGGTCATGATCTCAGGGTCCTAGGATGGAGCCCCCCCACACCCTCACATTGGGCTCTCAGCAGGGAGCCTGCTTTGCCTCTCTCTGCCTGCCTCTCTGCCTACTTGTGATGTCTCTCTGTCAACTAAATAAATAAAATTAAAAAAAAAAAAAAAAGACTGGCCTTAAAGCAGGAAGATATGCATTTTCCTCTTAGTTTCAAGGGGTTTTAGGCCAGAGTGCCGGCAGGTAGGAACTGGGTGTAGGTGCATAGAGAAAAGCTAGAGAGATTTCACACCTAATAGATTTAATATTCATAGTGAAATAAGCAAAGTCAGATGCTGGGAAGAGTGGGTGAACTAGGCTGTAAACTTGAGAACTTAAAGCTTAGAATGTACAATGCAAGCAGCCAGGGACACCCAGCTTTCTGCAGTACTCAATCTATTGTTTATTGTCTTCATTGCATATTGCATTCTAAAATCCAGGAGTCATCCTTTCATTTATGAAAACTGTACTCCACATAGATTCGTTTCTTTTTGTTGCAGATGTTGTCCTGTTTTATAGATGCAATAGCTTCTAGAGCTTATTGACAGTCCACGTTGGAATTGTTTCTGTGGTTCTCCTTTGCTTCTTAGGGCTCCCTATTTTCTCATCCCTTTTCAGTCCTTTCTTTTGAATTGCTGCATATTCCTGTGTATGCAAGGAGTGCTCTCCTTTTGCTCATCTTTATAGTGGAAAGTTTTGTCTGGTATCAAAAGTTCCATGATTAATTTTGTGTGACGTTTATATAACTCTTTAAGCTCAGATGAAGGGGGAAGTGCCCACTCCTGAGTTACTAAACTTTTACTCTTTGAATCAGTTAGAATTAGATTTGGCTGGATCAGACATAGAGAATAACAGTATTTTAAATGAGATAGAAATTTGTTTTCTGTCTTATGTAGAAAACTGAATGTAATCAGTCTAACACTGGTAAGGCAGCTCTCTCTAAGTCCTCAGGGACACGGGCTCCTTGTAGTTTTGCCACCATAAAGTGTATTCCTTATTCCCATGGCCCATCGTATAGCTGCAGCCATCCACTTACATTCCCAGTAGCAGGATGGAGGAAAGGAGGAAAAAGAGACTAAGGGAGGCTGATGGACGCTGCCATGTGATACTTTTACTTACATCCCATTGGCCAGAACTTAGTCACATGACTGAATCCTAACTGCAAAGGAGACTGGAAAATGCTCTTTTTATTCTAAGCAGCAGTACGCTCGGCTAAACCTTTCACTACTTAGGAAGAGGAGGAGAATGGCTGTGAAGGGCAACCCATGATCTCTGTCTGTCTTTCACTGATCAGAGATACCTTCACTATGGAGCAGAAGGAAGCAGCCACCAGAGGTGTCAAAGCAGGGATATTTACTTTTCGTGTGCGAGTTGTTTCTCCCTTGGATGTAGCTGTCTGAATTAACTTCACCCATTCTTTTCTTTCACTTGCGGGATGCTCTTGCTGGGAGCCACATTTGGCAGGCTCTTATGTATATTTTGACAGACCTTCCATCCATGCCAGTATGGTCTCTTGCAGCGGAGTCCTGATCCCTTTTGAATTCTAGCACTCTGCCCTTTTACAGCTTTAAAAAAAACTTGGAATTTGTCCCTTCATTGATTTTTCTGCCAGAAAAGCTGCATGCTATGGACTGTTGTCTGGGCTCCATAGGGGTCTCTTTCTTTATGACTCAGTCTTTTTTCCCACGTGGCGTCTTGTTGGTCCCTGCAGAAATATGGGACTGCTTGCACTGTAATCTACAGAAATTCCTTAACATTGTTGACATGTGGGTGGCGCCATTCCCTAGGGTCCAGTGAGAAAATGGATTTTCCTCCTAACATTTGATTTTCTTTGATAATTTTAGTAGAACTTTTGTTGTGAGAGGGTAAGTTAAACATAAAGCTTAATAATCACCTTCTTTGATCAGAATCCATTCTTTGCCTTTGTTATGGTGTCATACAGGTAACTTGGCATGTTCCTGTACAACTAGACTGCATCCAAAATTCAGATATTAATATGCATGAGGCTTTTAAAAGGATTGGAATCATTTTTTTCCAGGAGCCTTCAGAAGTGATAAACATTGCTGTGCTTAGAGAAGTTTGGGCATGTGGGATCATAAATCCACTTGACTAACCTTAAGGAAAGGGGAATTTTTGTAAGGTTGTACATAAACCAAAATTAGAACCAGAAAACTACCTGTACCACAGGTATCTACTCTCTTGGTCTCTCTTATGGGCGATGTAGTTTCTCATAATGTTGTTGCTTCTCTTATGTATGTCTGAGCCAGTCATCTAGCTGTCTGTCAACTGGCTTTTTCCCAGTTTCAGTGTGTCCATCGTCTAAGTGGATACCCTGGCCCCAGGTCTGCACTGAGATTTCTCTGTTCATCTCTAGCAACTATTATCTTACTCTTTTCAAATTCCCCAAAGAAGAATCTGATTAGCTCAACTCAGTTTTGCTAGCAGGCTTTTTAAGGATAAGTCACAGGTCAGGGACAGGCTGCCCTCAAGCCCAAGTCCACCTCCATTCATGTCAGCTGAGGTGTAGAGCAGTGAGAGAAGCATGTGGCACAGAATAGCCCTGTTTAGAGCAGAGAGGCTGTAGCTCTTGCTGGACTTGTCTGCCATTGACTCTAACCCCGGTGATGTCTCAGGCTGTTCCACATTCATAGACTCCCTTAGCCCACAAGAATAAACGACAGCCTCCTTAGTCAAGCATTCAAGGTTTCACACACTTAACTGTGTCCACCTTGCCAGTCATGCCTCCCACTCTCACTCCGTTTGCCAGCCTGACTTTGCCCTAAAACCTACCATACAAATTCCGCCTGCAGGCCTTTGCTCATGTTTTGCCTACCTTGCCTCTCCACCCCCCAGCCCCCCCACCATCCTTCAAGGGGCAGCTGAAGCGACTCTTTATACCAATGACAGCTAAGATTTGTTTGGCATCAGCCATGAACTAGGTATTCTCCTACATACTTTAAATATATAATCTCATTTAATTCTTTCTCTGTAGCTTCCAAAGTAGGTATTATTACTCTCGTTCTAAAGGCAAGCAGAAGAAGCCTTGGAGAAGTTAAACTACTGACCCAAATTCACCCAGGGAATAAATGTCAAAGTTGGGATTCTGAACCCAGGGCTGTCTGATTTCAAAATCTATACTTCTTCTGAAACCGTGCTTGATTGTAAAGAATTTCCCGATGACTTGAACCCATGGTTTTCTTGCCCACCTTTGCATAGTACCTGATGTCTATTCTGAATGACTGATCTGAAACTTAACAGATGATTGCTTATATTACTGATTGTCTTTTGGGGTGTGAAACTCCCCCCACAATTGAACTCTAAGCTAGTGGTCTTCAGTGGGTAGCCCTGTCTCTAGGAGGAATTTTGGAAATGTATGCCTGTGCAGATTGAGCCTCACGTTGATCGAGAGGATCACTGTTACTTACTGTGCAGGGGCAATGCATAGGACAGTTTCAGGCAGTGAAGAATTAATCCCATAACCCACAAGACTCTTCTGTGCTCCATGAGACATCCAAAGTTAAAAACTTGTTCATTATTATCCATAAGGTTCAAACCTAACTCTGCTTTAAATATAGACATCAAGTAATCTCTGTACAATTTTAACATGTGGAGAATTTTCCAGGAGTGCAGTGACCATTGTTTAAGAGGAGAAAAAAGGAATGATTGTACTTTGTTTTGCTTGGTCTTTGGCCAAGAATTTTTCACCATTTCAGAAAATTACAGGTACTGATGACAGCACTGCCTGTGGTATTTGAGTCTCCAACATAGTATATTCATTACATTAGAGTCAGCTTTTATGCTGATGACATTGACGATGATTCTATATGTAGACCAAAACTTCTGACCTCTCTTAAACCAGTAGGGTAACCTACCTCTCGTATTCACATATCAAAATACATGTTGTTTTATTATAAATTATTTTCTTTTTATTTTTCCTTTATATATGGATAGGGCATATGTTAGTTTTTTTTTTTTAAATTATATATGTAAGTAGATTATATCATGTACAATAATGTCTCTATTTCAAAATAAAGGGGATGTTAACATTATAGCGTTGGGAGAGAAGAGGACCAAGAAGCATGGCTGTGACCCTGGGAGGACAAGGACCAAGCTTCATGCTGGTTTGACTTCCCAGAAATCCTGGTAGTACTTCGCCTCAGGGAGATTTGCACTAATCCTAAAGGGGGAACAAAGAGAATCAGGCGCCATCCCGTTTATTCTTTATCAGAGAAAGAATACTAATGGGCTCAGTGGGGCAGCCTCCGCACTAGCCCCCAGCCCTACTGATTTTTAAAGATCCACACACCAGTCAGCATGTAGATGAAATCACTTCTGGTTTTATCAAGGAAGTACTTGGCATTTAGAAATTGAGATCTCAGAGATGGATGTCCTTGAAGTTTGCATAGTGTGTATCAGTGACGTTCCAGGGAAACGTGGGGGCAAAAGGAGGGTAAAGCATTCACTTTGTTTATTTCATCCAATGAAACAGAAGGTGAGCAAGGACTACAGAATAAAAAGAACAGTAATAAGAGTCTCATATGATTTCCTTCCCGAGTATTCTCGTGCCTGTTGCCTTAGTGACCTTAAAACACAAGTATAACAACATGTATCCACCTAGGACATTTTAAAGAGTTGGGTTGTAAGTATTAAGGAAGAAATATTGTCTCCTTTACTGAGAAGCCACTTTAGAGGTCTCTGAATGGTAGGTGGGGGAGTGTCCTTCAGAAGCCAGCGACTGGCTTAAAAGGGCTCCTGAGTCTGATAAATGCGAGGAATACCATAAGAAAAACAGAGTAATATCATAATAAAGTCGACTTTTCTACTGAGCTCTGTCTCCTACTGGACATCTTACTAAATGTTTTACATACGTGATCTATTTTAACCTCTGGGAGAAAAGAGCCTGTGAGATAGGTTATTATTAGCTGCATTTTATAGCTGAGAAAAACCGTGGCTCAGAAAGGCATGTGACCTGCAGCTCCACAGGTTAGTAAGAGGTAGAGCTTGGATTCCAACCCAGCTTCGTGCAGCTCCAAAGCTCCTGCATGTTCTTCTTTGCCATTCTGAAGACAAAGACACCCCCAGAGTCTCGATGTCCTGCAGGGGTTGCCCTTCTTTATCAAAACCAGAAGAGACAGGGCTCAGACAACAAACAGAGGCTTTTTCCTTCCAGAGAGGGGGAAATAGTCTCCTCCAAGCCAAATAAATAAACTCATTAGAAGAACAGGAAGAAGGCCTGAGCCACTGGGAGTTGGCCTTCACCTGCAGGAGAAAGCACAGATTCGTCCTGGGGACGAACGCCCTGTTTTTCTCTCTTGTTTTGGAAAGAGGCTTGGCTGTCAGGCTTTGATTCAGAGCAGGAGTGCATTCAGAAGCATCCTCCGGCGAGG
The DNA here is from genome assembly GCF_009829155.1 of Mustela erminea. Lineage (NCBI taxonomy): Eukaryota > Metazoa > Chordata > Mammalia > Carnivora > Mustelidae > Mustela > Mustela erminea. Next base: position 73,795,741 of record NC_045622.1, read on the forward strand.
CTGGGAAGCTGCTCACATCCCCGGAAAATTCAGTGGGAGAAAAAGTTTATGGAAGCGAGTAGGAGTTTATTCAACAGTGTCTGAGCCCTTTCAGAACCATGAGTGAGTGTCTATAAAGGGGCAGTCAAGCATAGGCTGGGAATTATCCCTGTTGGGTGCCTACCTGTGACAGGCCCTCATGAGCTGCTGAGAGGCTCATTCAGTGCTCAGGGGACAATGGCCAGTGGGGACAAACAATTCGGAGGAGTCTATCATTCTGGTGGTGTTATCTTTAGCACTGAATAAAACCGGAGTTCCCCCTTTCTGCCTTCTAGTCAGCACTATTTTTAGGAGCCAGTGGTACTTTTCAACTCTCTTTCAGGATTTTTCAACAGGTTCACAAGGGCACGAAGTGCAGTATATAAAAAGAGGATAATGACTTGACTTGAGTGCAGGAAAAGGCCCAATGAACAGAGCAGCCAAGCTTGCCGGGACGAGAATAGATGAAAGTTTGGAGAAGAGTCAAGAAGAAATGGCATTGTCTGCGCGGTGAGACTCCCCGTTTTCCATACAGTACTGCTGAGATGCCGAAGTAGACTTTCTCAAGTTCAAAGTTTAGAGAAGAAAGAGTCAACTTTGAGCAGTTCTGAGTGAGAAGCTGAAATAACGTGGGGCGGCCTTCTCTGTTCACGGTGGTCGAGGGCGCGCCTTTCCTACCTGATCCTGATGCGGTCGCTCTCTTCAAGGGGCCGGCTTCATGGCGGCCTGACCTGCGCCATCGCACAGGATCCTGAGCTTGCGATGGCCCTGCACTGGGTTGAATGCCCTCCTCTAGCCATCTTGAAATTCTTAATATTTGAACAAGGGACCCCACATTTTTATCGTGCCCTGGGCCCAGCAAATCATGCAGGTGGTCCTGGGTTAGAGACACAAAGAGCTGTCACACTACGCAGTCCCAGACACAAAGCCATGCTGTGTCAGAGTTATATGGGGAGTTAGAAGTATTTATACTTTGTGAATTCCCGACTGGTAGAGCTGGTCTTTTTGTTGTTGTTGTAGTTGTTGTTTGTTTGTTTTGTTGGTTGGTTGGTTGGTTTTTTGGGTTGTTGTTTTAAATTTTATGTGTTGTTCCTGTTATAGGGGAAAAGATTGGTGCTGGATTTTCTTTTTTTAATGCATGCTGTTTTAAAATTCCCCAAGGAGGTAGTGGTCTTTGTCCAAACCTGTGTCTGCATTCTTTGGGTAATTCTATACCCCATATTCCACATGGGATTTCGCATTCAAGGTGCCCTCATGGGATTCCATGGTCAGAGGCTCCGGAGGAAATGAGGTTCTTACTGAAGTCTAGGGAGGGTTGGTTTCAGCCAGGGGAGACTTTTCCTTGGTCTGCCAGGTGCGGAGGAGAACAAAAGAAAAGTCTGCCTTCCTCTCTCTCAGAGAACAAAGATCATAATACCTGCTGTTTCATAAGCCCAGTCACAGCACCGTAGTTGGTGACAGCCAGAAATAAGACGACATTCACAGAAAGCAAAAGAGAAACACACATTAACACTGTTGGGCCGTGTCTCCCTGGGCTGGGATCCAAAGCCCCCCACTTTAAACCCAGAGTGGGGCCAGGGGCACACCCTGGATGATGCCCTGTTCAAAATTCAAATGACAGATTAATGACATTTTACCTAACTGACTTTGGATCTGGGGCATGGGGGGAGAACAAAGAGACATATCATGCCAAACTATGTGATATGTCATCTAATCTTTAAAATCGTTCTAATTGTAAGAGGAAATTATTTAGAATTTTTTTTTTTTTTGACAGAAATCACAAGTAGGCAGAGAGAGGGAGAAGCAGGCTCCCTACTGAGCAGAGAGCCCGATGCAGGGCTGGATCCCAGGACCCTGAGATCATGACCTGAGCTGAAGGCAGAGGCTTGACACTTTGAGCCACCCAGGCACCCCAAGAGGAAATTATTATAAATAGTACAATAATGACAAGAAAGAGGGAACATTATAGATGTGGCTTCCAATCTTCATTTCTGCATTTCTGACCAGGATGATAGGCAAGTTCCTAACCTCACTGATCCTGGGTTGCCTTACCTCAAAAAGATAGAGGTGAGAAGGCCTATCCTATACTCCAAGGTTTTCGTGAGTCTCAGATGTGGCTAACGTGTGCCTTAAGCCACTCAAAAATGGCTCATGTTGTCATAAATGGTTACAGGCACTCATCAGCAATCCAGACTCTCTTGTTTGGACCCAGAATCCTTCCCACCTCTGCCTCCTCCCGCCTTCTCTTCCTACTTAAACTTCTCAGTCTAACTGTGCTCCGGGAGTGTGTCTGCCTCACATCTGGAATATCGAGCCTGCCAGGGGGGCAGGAACCTCTGTCTCGGAAGGGTTCTGGAGGCCCCACTCCCAACCCCAACACCCAGTCATCTTTGTGGGGTTCTCATCCCAATGACCATCGTTCCCTCGTCACCAGAGTGTTACCTCACAGATGGAGGACCTAGTCTGTGGGAAAGAAGAGACCATGACTTATCGGAACATATGGTTTCTTAATTCAAGTTAAAATGTCTGAACCCTGTTGCATCTGGTGCCATTTTAGTTTGTTAAAAATGCCACACAAGGCTGTGACTAAAGGGGAAGAAATGGAGAAAAATACAGTTATTACACACTCAAGAGCCGGGTTTTGCGGCTCATTACCCAGTGGCCTCCGTGACTAATTAGGTTTTGTCACTGTTGCTGGGTCATTATGCCTTAATTTTTTTGCATAGTTATTCAGCCGTCACTTGAGGAAAAATGCAGTAGAGAAATACCCTTCTCTGTCTCTCCTGCTCTGAATCACTCAGGCTAAAAACTCTCCGGGCAGAGAGTACCCGAAACTGATGAAATGATCATTTTGCCACAAAGGGACAAAGGAGTGTTCGTGGATTAAAGAAGCGCTTCTTTATCTGATGGCGTAGACCTCATTGAGGAGTGGAGGGCGCAATTCAGTGGGGAAGATCATTAACTTTGAAGTCAGTCATCCAAAGATAATGTTTGTCCCTTTGCTTCCTTTGTTGCCCAACTGGCCTTAGCAACCTCTATTTTTTAACTCATCCTTGAAAAACTGGGGGAAAATGCGTAATAAAATAAAGGCCTTAGGTTTTCTGCAGGCCGGAGGCCTAGGTTAATTTTCGCTGGCAGCAGAGGAAATTGAAGACACCATGGTATTAGCACAGTGGGGCTTGTGTTGGGTCTGGGATAGTAAAAGGACCCATGGTGAGAGGGGAGACATTGGTGTCAATCATGGGGTGCGACGCCACAATGGCCGGTAATTGGCGTGGGTCCACCTTCTACGTCTGTCCCGCTGAGCCTGCAGCCCCCGGCCCACTCTTGAGCCCCATCGCTAACAAGTAAACAATTTATCAGGGTTAGGTCTCCTGCGGGCTGCCCCATCACAGGCTCCATTCAGTCCCGGTACCCCCCCAACCCCCGTGCCAGGCCCGCCACACACACAAAAATTTACGTACACCGTGCAATTTGGGGCAGACGCACCATGTAACAACAAATTTACAACAGGCCTACCATGAAAATGGCTGTGTCAATATAGCCGCAAACTGGGGTGGCAGGGCAGCTGTGTCGGCAGAACTGGTGGCCCCCAGAGGACGTCAGAGGAAGAGGGTCACAGGCATCGGATCATATCAGAGCTAATGATGACCCCTGCATTTTTGACACAATAACTCACACAGATGTTCACTAGAATCAATCAATGTCTTATAAAGAGCCTAGCCATTTTAATGTCATTCTCTGGGTTTGTTTATTCTGAGCTTCGTCCTTTGAATGGGTTGGGGCTCTTTAGGAACCAGAGTGTGGGGCTTGGGGCCTGCGATAAGGGTTTTGACAGAGTTGGCTGTCGTCTAGAAAATAGGGAACTAGACTGTTTGGAAACCCAGCCACGTTTCCTTTACCAGATGTGTGACCTTGTTCAGGTTACCAGTTCCTTGCCTGATGGGTATGTTTTGCAGATTGAATGAGCTCTTTTTCTTTCTTTCTTTCTTTCTTTTTTTCTTCTTAGCTCTTATGTCAAGTATAACACATAATTCTATATAAAAAGAGAAGCAGCATTTATTGAGCATCTCCTATGTGCCACACTTTATGTCATTTAACCCCACAACTTCTGGGAAGGAAATGTTGTCGTCTGCCTTTTCCAGAAAATGTGAGAGAGGCTTCCAAATGGAAAGTGAATAGTAAGTACCAGAAATACATTTAGAACCAAGTCTGTGTGCCCAGTGTTGATTCTGTTTCCTGTTCTTTTGCTGGGAAGCAGATGCTCTTAGGGAATTTTACATATACAGTCTCATATTCAGATTGATAAAACAAAATTCTGCCTACTGGAGAATATTTCTTTGATGGATTGGGATGGGGAGGGAATCCTATTAGACAGGCAGAGTTTGTCATTACCAGGTTTTTTTCTCTGTTTATCGATTTCAAATGTTTCACTTTGACTGTGAGGTTTTTTCCCCCCCAATCCAAGACACCCTCAATTGCTATACACACTATTATTTTATATACCACCAAGAAAGGAAAACTCCTGCCATTTAGAATTTTCAGGTGCTACTGGTTATAGGACTTATCCCTAGTTGAGTGATATTAAAGTGTAGAAAAAATTGTGCATTTGGGAATCGAATATGTGTATTTGGATCTCAACATCACAGGGCTGGTGAATTTTTCCATGGTATTCTTGGAAAAATCCTTGGCTTGATTTGCTGTTTCCTGTCTCTTTCTCAAAGGTCTGGACAAATCAGTACTTAGTACGTATCTAGGGCACAGAAGCCAGTGCAGAAACAGTAAAAGAATAAATGAGTAAATGAAGTGTCTGATGTCTCAACCTTCAACTCCTGAATGAGAGCAGAAGCTGCATTTCAGGGAGGAGTATTTTCTGTCACGTCCAGGGGTCCAGGTCCTGTTTTATTCTTGGGTCTAGAGATGAAGGAGGTCCGGGCCAGAGCACCCTCTTCTTGGTGTTCACAGTTACGAGTCTGGCTGATCCTGGTTCCCTGAGCTGCAGTCTTTGTGTGGCCTGGCCTGCTGTACTCAGGACAGAGGAAGGGAGAGGGACAATCTCACCAGCCATTGTCCTTCTTAGCAGCTGAGACAAAGGAACGATTTTATGCTAATCAGCTTACATGAAATGAGCATTTTTTTACAAATTTTACTTCTTTCACTTGGAAACCCGATAAATGAGCGGAGCCTGTAGAGCCACATTCTTCAGCAGAGGCACACAGCTAGGGGGCACTGCATGCAGGCAGTGGGGGTCTTGGCAGAACCTGCCTGGCCTTTAGTTGGGTCTTCACCTTGGGGCTCTCTGCATTTGTGGGCGGGGCTGCAGCAGTGTGGGCTGTCTTCGTGGAAATGAAACTGATATACTCACCTTTTTTGAGGAGAGAATGATCCATATTGGGGGTACAGGAGAGTTGTCTCCCAAATCAGAGGCAAAGGAAAGTAGGAAAGAGCCCACATTAACCAGACCTACACAAGGCAACTATACAGGGAAGACTTCCGGCCTAAGACAAGTCCTTTGAAAAAGGAAAAATGCTTACATGTACTCTGGTGGGCGCTTTCTGTCCTTCACAGTAGATCCCCTAGCCTTCCAGGTTCCTGCTGAGCAGGCTCTGAGCTCCCCCAGATTTCACCCTTGACCCTTGCCCACGCTGCTCCCCTACCATTGTGGTCGCCTTTGTTCATTGCCTTACCTACATCGTTTCTCACGATCCCATGCATTTGCTTCATGTTCTGAGTCAACTGTCACCCCTCTCTCTCCAGTTTTTCCTGATTTCCTCTTATCAGAAGGGCTATCATCATTTCTTCCTGTTTAAAGGTAAATAGAGGCATATTAAAAATTTTAAGAGTTGGGGCAGCTGGGTGGCTCAGTGGGTTAAAGCCTCTGCCTTCGGCTCAGGTCATGATCTCAGGGTCCTGGGATCCAGCCCCGCATGGGGCTCTCTGCTCAGTAGGGAGCCTGCTTCTTCCTCTCTCTCTCTTTGCCTGCCTCTCTGCCTACTTGTGATCTCTCTCTCTGTCAAATAAATAAATAAAATCTTTTTTAAAATTTCTTTAAGAGTTTATCTGAGAAAGAAGTGATTCCAGTTGGCTACACCGAACCAGAGGTGGTTAGGAGTCCTCCACCAACAGGAGCTGGGTGAGGACTTTTAGAAATGAGGTGCAAGCAAACAAGGAAATTGTTTGATTGGCTCTAGCTCAAAGCCTAGTTGATTCTTTCCAGTTGGTTGTCCTTAGGTTTTGATGCTATAACCTTGAAGTATTTATAGACTTAGAGCTTGGTTTGCTTATGTAGGCTGCCATGGCATTAGAACCTACCAGAGTCTAATGGCCTCCTGGTTTCATTTAACCTCTTTCAACCCCAGGTCCACTACCTTAGTCTCATTGTGTCCCTGTGATTGTCATCTGTGTCATTTCATAGATACAGTTTAGGACTGCCCAGTGCTTGCAGGTTGCCGTGGCCTGCGAAGGACTGTGTCTGGGAGAAAGACCCTCTATCAGGCAAGATAGGACACTAAGAGAGACACATATATGGACACTTACAAGCACCATTCACCAGGCTGAACACAGAGCAATTTTTATAACTTTCTTAAATGAAAAAAAAAAAACCACCTTCAATGTTGAAAAATAGAGACAATCAAAAAGTTTTAAACAATTGCTGTTCAGACTTTCACGTGCATTATTAAATTTTCTGCAGCTGTTTAGTGGGGCCAACTTGAAGAGTCTTCTACTGCCCAAAGCTGGCACAATTTGTGTATCAGTGAGACTAATAACAGCAATGGGTTGAACACATTAAGTATATTTAAATTCCTAATTCAAAGTGCTAATCAAAAGATTCCAAAACAGAACTTCATGTGTAATCTTTGGGAAGATCCTACCACACCAACTCATTATTCTAAATAAATAAATAAAGGGAGAGAATAAAACATTGATCCTGCCTTCCTTATATGATCGGATCAGCGTAGTAATATCGGGGAAGACTGACCCCTGGTGACACATCATATATTTTTTTCATTTCCTCATTCACTCCTTCAGCAAACACATATTGAGCCCATCTCCCTGCCAAGCCCTGTGCTAAATGCTAGGAATATAATGAATCTAAAGATCAGAGTATATCCTGTTAATAGGCAATGTTATGGGCAGAGTAGGCACTAAGTGATCACAGGGATGCATCAGGGAGGGTCTGATGGATTGGGTACCTGTCTTCTACCCCTCCTCAAAGGCAAGCTTCTCAGGGTATTTGGCTCTCTTCTGTTTTGCTCCTGTGACTGGGGCATCAGGGGTGCCCAATAATAGTTTGGTAAATCAGCCTGGGCTCTTAGCTGTAAGCCACAGAAAATATCTCTGGAAAACTTAATCCAAAGAGGAACATGCTTTAAAGAACAAGGTAGATCACCAAATTAATGGGCAACTTGGGGGACCAGATTCAGAAAGAGATTGAAGCAGCAAGAAATATTGCTAAAATCGTGATGTGGCAGTAGTCTCATGGGGATCTTGGATGTCGATGTTGTTGCAGGCGTGTGTACCCCCTGGGTGTGTGAGGCCCCATGGAAGCACTGGTCGTGTGAGGAGAGGGCATATCTGACTCATCATTTTCTGCTGTGGAAAGTAGAGCTGGGACTCATGCTGAGACCATAGAGGCGGTTTCCCCAAAGGACAGGGAGGCTGGTGCTGACTAACCAAAAACAATGGCAAATGTCTGCTACAGTTGTTTGAAATGACTTATTGATTAAAGAAATGCCTTCTTCCTATCAGTAAATTTCTGCACTGGGGGAGAAACCCAAGGAGGCTAAATGGGTAATATGCTTTCTTGTGTTCACCTGCCTCACTTCAGGGGTATCTTTGCATCCTGAACTCCACCTCTGCTTCCCTTCTCTCCTAAGCCCTCCAGTTGGAAACAGAAGGACCAGGAGCACCATGGTCTATAGGACTTTTAGCCAGAATGGCGGCTCAGCCAGCTGGCTTTCGCAGAGCGGGGAATCACTCAACTCACAGAAAACTAAGGGTTGAGCCTTCTAGTAGAGGCTAGCGTCTCATCCGCGCAGAACCTCTTCTTTCCTGGAGTGTTTCCCTCCAGAAGAAAGCATGTCTTGGATGAAGTGAAAGAATTGGGATCTTTGAAATTATAACAGTAATAATCGGTGGGTCACATGTAGCGAGCACTTACTATGTGATGATCACTGATGTAATTTTGCATAATCATCTTTTATTTATTTTTCATGATCATCTGTTTTATTCTTCATGATAATGCTATGAGGTAGACACAGTTATTATCTGCATTTTGTAGATGGGGAAATGAAAATGCAGAGTGAAGTAACTGTCTAGGTCATTAACAGAAATCCTCACCCAGAGCTCATGTACAATCAAAGAAGCACAGAGCCAGAAGCCTCACCGAGGAAACCACAGCTGTGGTCCAGTGACTGATTTGCAAAGCTGCACTTGAACCCATGTCTGGCTCACACTAATGCCTGTTGTTATGAACGGACCTGACTCAATCTGATTCATGAATAACTCAGATTCATTTCAGTAGATAGTTGTAGTTAGTGGTGGGTAAGTTAGCTTCTCTCCCAAATGTTATAAGATTATAATGTAGGTAAGTCTTAGGCTAAATTCTGGACACATACAGATATTTACTAACAGTTCTGTGTGGTTTCTATACTCTGACCTGAGAGCCTGATTAGTCGCCAGCTCTCTGTTCTGTCAGGTGTTCCAACAGTCATGCATATGGAAGATTCACCTGCAGCAGACACAGCAGCATTTCTAGGCAGTGTTCTCTGCCTTCTAGTTGGCATCGCGCAATCAAAAACCCTCCTAAAGCGATGGCTGAATGCAGGACCAGTTAGGGGTCAAGCCATGGGTACATTCCTTCGGGGTTCAGAAAATAGTCTCAGTAGGTTCTTACACCATGTTCACAAAAGCATGGGATGGAACCCTAACCCTAACCTGTTTTAGCCCATCCCTGAAACTTGGTTGCCTCTCACTTTACCAATGAGAGCTGATTTCCTAACATTTATAATACTGTTTAACAGGATGTTTGCTCCACTGCTAGTGTTCCCCTGTTTGACTTCCCTATGCTGGTTAGCAAAGTGTGAATTATCGATCAAGAATGATTTGGCCTTTTCTGGAGTATATCTTTTCTGAGATAGCGTTAGCTCACCACTCGTGGGTAGTGCTCTGTTGAAAACCTGTGAGCTGATCACCCCTGGAGTTACAGCTGAAGCTATCTGGCCCCTCCATACTATCACACAGATTAGATGGAGGCGTTTTAAGCAGCGGCAGACATTGGAAACCCCATTCTGCTGACCACCAAACTGAGCTGTTGACAGGGGAAGTCCCATAATCACTGAAGCAGAGAGGCAAGGGTCTTTCTTTAGTAGTTGTTATGTCCTAGCCTCATTTTACCTGTGACCCTCAGTTCCTTCATCTAAAATAGGAGTAATTATACCAGCCAAACCTAACACCATACAGGATTGTTGTTGAGTTCAAGCAATATGTAAATTGCCAGACTTCCAGCATGTCTCTGTCTACTGACTTGTCCAGAGGTTCTTGGAATTACTTATTTAAGTTAATTAGAGACTGAGTCTGTACAAACCCTGAAAGGAAAAGAATGGGGTTTAATCTCCAATTTAGATTCTCTGTGATACCTAAATGGGTGAAAAATGAAATTAAGCAGGATATCCATTTTACCAAGACAGGACTTAGTATTCATATATTTTGAAACATTGCAAAGTGTTCCTGACTTGTTTTCAGATTTCATCTGAATGCTGAAAAGGCCTGGTCTGAGCTTTGGTTTGGACATTAAGCCCTACTAATTAACATTTGCCTAATCCCCCCTGTGGTTCCAGGGTTGTGTTCTCTAAAAAAGTGAAAAAGAGCTAATTATTAGGGCTTTGATATGAGAGTCCAGACATCCAGCATTTCCCCCCATTTCGGTGTCTTTGGTGGTGCAGAGACAAAGCACTTAGGAGATTAACTCAATGTTTCAATACCATGTTCCATTCTTTGTTGTGCAAAAGGGAAGATTTTAACTCTTTTTCCTAGAACGGAAACCTCTTTCCTCTTTGCAGGCATATGCACAACCAAGACTGTCTCTTGCATTTCCTTGATCAGTTTTCCTTTGGATGGTTTCCCTTTCACAAAAAAAAAAAAAAAAAAAAAATAGAGCAAAGTCTTATTGAAATTAATATTTCACTCTTATGTCATTTGCTCCCTGCTCTGTGGACCTGTTTCTTCATCTGTCAACACAGACAAGATGATTTCCCACCTAACTGACCCATGGATATTGTGATAACAAATTAAGTACTTGAAGGGAGCCAGCTTTAGAAAAGAAAGTCTAAAGTCATTAAGCTCTTATCTACAGTGTATCTGTGAAATTTTCATTCATGCATTTGTATCTTGATGTATTTATTTAATTAATTCGGTAGACATGTATCGAATGCTTTCTGTCTGCTGGGTAGAAAAGTGAATAAAATACAGTCCTCGTCTTTAGTGAGAGTCCAGTATGCTGGATACAGATGGTTCTGTTGCTTCTCCCTTTTTTAAAATTGCTTTTATCACCCCCTTCCCCCCCAGCCCAAATCTTCAGTGTCCTCTCAAAAGCAACGCAAACCCACGCTGTTTTGGCTGGACTTGGGGTTGAAGTAACAAAGATTGCCTAAAGCTGTGGTTACAGTTACTTACGAGGGGAGAAAAGGCAGCAAGCATTGGTGATTCCACATTCATTCCCCTAGGAGAAAAGTTCTTTATTAGCAACCCAAAGAGTAAAGCATTTAAGTTCTTTCAATGCTTCCAGTTTTGATGAAACAAAAATGGTATAAATTCATACAAATATTTTTCAGTTTAACTCAAATTTTTCAAGTGCCTACTAGCCCTCAGGTGACCACAATTGCATTGCTGCTGTTTCCTCCAACAAAGGCAGTGGACAGTAGTTGTTGGATAGGATATATATAATTCATGCCAAAATTCTGTATCTCTTGTCTACACAATACTAATCATGTGTGGCTTTGGAAGGTATCACACATATTTGACTTCATATTAGCAACATATCTGGATTATTTATTCATGTTTTCATTCTTTGACCCAGGTAAACAAAATAAAGCAAAACAATACAACACAACAACAACAACAAGGAAAGGAATCTTTGTGATTCAAAAATCGCACATGTGCTGTGGAAGCCATTCTGTCCCTAGAATGCTGCTACAGATTTGACATTGATGGTACATTCATTGTTGCCTTACTTCAAGTGTTGCTAAGCTGCCTGTGTTCCCTACACTACTGATCTCTAAAATCTTCCTATTATGAAAATTAGATAGTTGTATTTCTGTTCATTTATCAAATGCAAAAGAAGAATTACTCTCTTGTGCACTTGGCATTTGTAAAGGAACTGTTTGGAGTAGTCATTGATACTACACAGTCTGGGGCATAACTGGTTAGTTTCTTCTCCTGGCAGCCATGGCTGTATGGGAGAGCGTGAAGTTCGTGTTCCTTATCATCTGCTATCTGCAGGACCGAGGGAAATAATTTCTCTACAGGATCTCAGCCCCTTTATCTAAAAGTGGTGGCAATGTATGCAACTTCCAGGGTTTTCATAAGGATAAGTGAGACGGTGTATGCTATTGTGATGTTTAAGGAGTGAAACAAATATTAATTGCACTTGTCACCTTACTTCTAATTAATGAGCATTCATTAAGCTCTCGGTGCTAGTTACTACATTACATTGCCTCAGGTCCTCATGGCAAATTGATGTTATTATACCAGAATTAAAGCTGTGTCCTTGTTTTTTTCCTGCTACCTCTTAATGCCTTTCTGCAAATGCCTAGACCGCTTGGATTCCATTAGCTTGCCTGAAACTCTTTCCATGATTAAGAATTGTAGTCCCTCTTGCAATCTCATCCAAGGAACATCTGCTCCGAGAAGCCAGTCAATATTGTGGAGAAGTTCAAAGAATGAAGACCATTAGTAGTGTCAGCTTTACAACCAGGAGGTAATGGCATTAAAGGGAATGGTCATAATACCCAACAATAGTGACCTCATTAACCAGTGATTTATCATGATGAAAAGACCTGTTTAACCTTTGGTCTCCACAAGCTTTCTCCTTTTAACAAAAAGGTCTATTATTTCAAGTTGTCAGGAGATAATTTGTGAGTTGTTAAAGGACAGATTCAATTACACTTAAGACAGTTATTTGGAAACTGTACTCTCTGCAAGGTGCCTACACAACCATTTTTGTTTTCTTGGGTCATTTTTCTGGGAACATTTGTTGAGTTCTGGGCATTTGTTGAGTTTTGCCACTAGAAACTACTGCAGTTATACCTTCTTAGGACCCTGCTGTAGATACCTGATTACAAATTGGGCTTTCTTTGCAACTAGTGCAAGGGGGGTTTTAGATGGGCTCATTGACATATAAGGTGACATGTCAAACTCCTCGGTCAATTTCACGTAACATTTATGGACAGCCTATTCTGAGATCAACCGAGTTGGGCTTTTGTGGTAGGAGATACAGCAATGGATAGGCTGGGCTCTGCCTTCCAGAAAGTCAGAGACTTCTGTGGGGAAGTAATCTCAGCTGGCGTTTTGTAGCCCCATCCTAATGGTTCCTGAGGTGATTGTGTCCCTGTAGGGCTCTTGCTGCTCCGAACTGGCTGTGGCGGAGGGGGGCCTGTAGGGCTCTTGCTGCTCCGAACTGGCTGTGGCGGAGGGGGGCGGCTTCTCTCTCCCTAAGGAAACTGACCAGAACACTGCGGAGAGAGGAAGAAAAGAGAAAAGGTTCCTGTTTGGGGTTGTGCAGACTGCTTGGAAGGATTAACTCTGCTGGGTGAATTTCGTCCCTGTGTCAAACGGAGGAATGAGAAAACTATAACATCTGTGCCACTCCAGATCTGGGCCTCTTTAGAGCAGAAACTGTCAGTTGTGACAAATTGAGCCCAATTGTACAGAGGCTTTTGTGAGGTAGACAAATGTCCATCAGGGTCTCAAATGACCACCAAACTCCGTTCACTTGTGCTTTCTCTCTAATTTACACCCCGGGTCCCTGAGGTGAGAGACCCTGCTATTTGATCGCCTGACCACAGTAAATAACACCAACTGGAGAACTTTTAAATGACGATATTTAGAGAAAGTCCAACTTTAAGGGTGTGATGGCAAGCATTTCAGCTGCTTGTCCACATTGTTTAGCTACTAATGCAGGAGGTATAAGAGATACTGGAAATAGGATCATCTTTGATGAAGCTTGTATTCCGTGGTAAACCTGAAGCTCAGAGTTTGGTTATAGGTTAAAATTTTAAAATTTTTGACGCTGTACTTAAGAAAACATGTTGCTTGTATTTCAAGTTGCCAAGATATCTTGTATACTATTTTGAATTTTTTTCTTAAAGCCTAATTTCAAATTTTTACCTAGGATTTTCTTGGGGAATAGAATTCCCCACTACATGGTTTTAGTTACTTATTAAGTTTTTTATTTTTGTTTTAAAAAAATTATCTCCCCCCCCAGAAACCTAATAAGCCATCCTTGATTTCATCAGGAGGGAAATAATAAACAAAATCCAATTTTGATGTAATAAATATTCATACCTGATTATATATCATTATGATTACATTAAAAGAATACATTGAGGCTCTTGAAAGTTTTTGAAAGCTAAGTAATTAAACAAAATAGTAGTGCAAAGAAAGGAAAGACCTAATAGAACCCAATCTTAAACTGCCATTATTAATTTAATCATTCTATTTTTGAGTGTTGTATATCTTCCACAGAAGTTCTGAGATAGCTTAAATAAAGTTGCAAGACAGCTTTTTTTTTTTTAAATCATATAAAGGGAAGATTAAGTAATTATAAACTGGAGACATAATCTTTGGCTTAAACCAAAGGGAAATATGATAAATTACATAAATCCCATTTTATAATATACAAAAATGGAGGGCTAACAGGAAAGTCAGAACTTTTCATAAAAAATTCCAGAAAGAAGGCTGTTGTTTTTTTTTTTAATTGGTGGTTGGGCTTAAACAATTAGTTTCAAAATGAAAATCATTTAGATCATGATCTCTTAAGGAACTGGCCTTTACATTTCAACAGAGAAAAAGATTGGAAATGGGGATCTCTGTATACACCTTATCTTCCAATACTTGAACATATCGACAAACCAGAGGAAATTAATACTTGTCTATTATCTCAACTGAAAAACCTCTAAGTATATAAGTAAATACAGAACAATTTTAAACAGAAGCCCAAGGCAATAGGAGAATGGAAGTTTATAAAAATCAAGCTAATTTTCTAAATACTTATGGAAGAAAGCCCAACTGAATGTTTCTTGATAATTATTGATCTTACTGGCTTTGAAATCACTGTTTTAAAAACCAATTCTTATCATAAGATAAGCTATACATTCTTGGAGGACACAGGTTTTAGTTCATTTTCCCTGTTACAGACTTATTCATGAGTTGGGACCTGATAAAGAAGAGGTATCTGTAACCGTTGGCTGGATTGAAGGGAAGTGGCCAGGATTGGTGAAAAGAACTAGGGTAAGGAGGTTTCTCTGTGCATTGACACTGGCAAAACCCCAGAGCACTGTTTGTTTGTTTTAAATAAATAAATTTATTTATTTGGTGGAGATTGGTAGAATCTCAGGGTTTTTAAACTGGAAGGATCTTCATGTTAAAGTTTTGATGTGTCCAATCATTCCCTCCATCATCAAATGCCAATTTCAGAAAGAGTTGAGAATTAATCATAGATTGTCAGTAGAGCTGCATTGGAAAATAATCTTGAACTTGAGACCCAGTGGAATTTCTAAAATTGTTACCTGCTTGTAAAGAGGAGATTGGCTCTGCAGGATGGAAAGTGATCCAAACCAGTTACAAGGGAAACAACACACACAGACAAGGAAGGGGGGCAAGGCTTTACATTCCCTGCCTCCAGAATGGTGCTTCTAGAACTATCTGTACTGAAGAACCAGTTTTTCTTTTTTTTATTCCCAATCTATTACTGACCTCTAAATGTATCAAATGCAGTAGCAAAGAAGTATGAGGCAAATGAAATGAAGAAAGCAAAGACATATAAAACACAAATTGAGGTATTTATTAGGTATAAAATTATGTTTCCATTAATGTAATTAAACTACAAAAGTAGAAGAATTACAAAACTGTATATATAGTTCACCAAAAGGGTGCCTATGGGCAATTAGTATATAAAATTACTAGTACACTCATGACTTTTTGCCACTCCTAAATCATAATAAAATAAAAATGATAAGTAAAAGAACAATTCCCCACATTTAATGCCTATGTGCATACTTTGAGTATACATTGTGTATATGAATAGTCTTTATAAGTCAAATTTATTGAAGTATAATTTACATACAGCAGAATTCACACTTTTTTTAGGTACACAGCCTGATAAGAATAAAGGTATACAGTTATGGGACCAATCAAGGTATAGAATATTTCATCATTCCAGAAAGTTCTCTTGCAATTAAACCCCTCTCACCACTTCCTCCTTGACAACCACTGATATTTCCTTTCCAAAATGACATATAAATAAAACCGTGTATTATGTAGCCACATATGTCTAGCTTCTTTCCTTTAACATATTGCTTTTGCGATTCAGCTGTTTTGTTGTTTGTATCCATTATTTATTCCTTCCACTGCTGAGCAGTGTTCTATTGTATGGTACATAGTACAATTTATTTATCCATGCGCAAGTGGAGGAACCACTGAGTTGTCTCTAGTTTTGGTTAATTATGAATAAAATTGCTATAAATATTTGCATGAAAGACACACGTTTCCATATCTCTTGAGTAAGTACCTGGGGTTGCTGCGTCTTATGCACATTGTGTATATAGCCTTCTAAGAAACTGTCAAAGTTTTCCAAAGTAGCTTCCCATTTTGCATTCCTACCAGTGATATATGAGTTCATTGCTCACTAGAACTCTGTATTGTCATTTAAAAAAATCTTCAGTCATTCTAATGGGTATGAAATGGTATCTCATTGTGGTTTTAATTGGTATTTCTTTAACTATTGAAAGTGAGCATCTTGACATGTGTTTGTCTCCCCATCTTTTACTTGGTGAAGCATCTTTTTTTTTTAATTTGAATATTTATTCATCACGTGTAAGAATATTGTATTACATACTGAAGATGAATAAGTCTGAAAGATATCATGGTCTGCTAGAAATAGGCATTTAAATAAACAATTGGAATATGATATGATAAAAAATATGGCCCAAACTTGACATATAGAATCACATATGTATGAAGATGATTAGATTTACTCTGCAACATAAGGACAACATATAAACAAAATAAGCAATGGATCATTTTTAAATGGAGTTTTTCACTTTAGACAATTTAGATAATATAGGATACAAAAGAGAAGTCATTATTAACATTTTGACTTGTATATTCTACTCTTTGTATTTTTTCTTAATTTACCAAATGAGATCATACTGCATCTACTTTTCTCCTTAAGCAGCTTTCTATGGAATTAAATATTTTCCTACAATGTCATGTTAATAGTTGCAAAGGATGCAATCTTGTGTATAGTCAGACATTTTTTAAACCAATCTGTTTCAGCTGTTTCTAAGTTTTTATACTTATGAACAATGTTCTATTGAATATCCTTGCAGATTGCACTCTTGAACAATGTTTTCTTTCTTTTTTTTTTTTTTTTAAGAATTTATTTATTTATTTGACAGAGAGCACAAGTAGGCAGAGAGGCAGGCAGAGAGAGACAGGGAAGCAGGCTCCCCACTGAGCAGAGAGCCCCATGCAGGGCTGGAACCCAGGACTCAGATCATGATCTGAGCTGAAGGCAGGGGCTTAACCCACTGAGCCACTCAGGTGCCCCTAATGTTTTCTTTAATATAAATTTTTTTTGCAGGGAATCTCTGAGTCAAAAGATACAAATATTTCTGAATTTTTAGAAGGTATTACCAGATTTCCTGATAAAGTGGTATAAATTCATATCTATCATCAGCATAACAACGATGAACACTGCAGGTAATATTTTTAAAATTAAAACAAATTCCGATTTTCTCTTAAGATTTTTTAAAAAGATTTATTTATTTACTTGAGAGAGAGGGAGAGAAAATCTCAAGCAGACTCCATGCTGATTGCGGAGCCTGTCGTGGGGCTCCACCTCATGGCTCTGAGATCATTACCTGAGCCGAAACCATGAGTTGGACACTTAATCAACTAAGCCAGCCAGGTGCCCCCAAATTCCAATTTTAAGTTGGATTTATTTGATTACTAGGAAGTTGGATATTTTTTCTGATGTGCATTTTTTCTTTTGATGATCTACTGTAATGCAAATGTGTTTTCTGTTGTCATTTGCTTCTTTTCATTATGTTCCTAATATTTTCTTCATTGAAGTTTTAACTTTGTTCTAACTTGTCGACCTTTCCTTATAGATCTATATCAGAACTCAACCTTGTCAAGTCTCTTCCCCTCTATAATTATCTGGATATTTATCTTTTACATTTAAATAAATGGAGCATTTGGAATTTATTTGGATATGTCACAAAGAATAAGGATTTAACATTTTTTTCCCCAAATGACGAGCCAGTTGTCCCACCTCTACTTATTGATAATGGACCTTAGATCTTTTTCTCAATATTTTCAATCACTTATCAAGTTCATTATATACAAAGGTATGTTTCTGAACTTATCATTGTGTTCCAAAAAATTTCCTGTCTTTTCTGAAAATGAAAATGCACAGTGCCACACTGTTTTAATTACTGTTGTTTTATAATATGTTCTAATATTTAATATCTAGGACAACTACCTCTGTGTCCTTTACACTGTTTATAATACTTCTAAAAAATGTTCTAGACTATTCTCAGACCTTAATGTTCTGGATATGCTTAAAATTATATTTGAGTTTTAAAATATACAATTGGAACATTTATTGAAATTTCATTAAATTATAGATTAATCTGAGAAGAATTTGCATCTTTAATATAATCAGCCTTATCATTGAAGGACACACCATGTCTCACCATTTACTCAAGTTTTCATTTATGTTCTTCAGTAAAGTTTTGTAGTTGTTTTGTTTATTGTATTTTAATTCCAGTATAGTTAACACACAGTGTTATATTAGTCTCGGGTAAAGAATTTAGTAATTTATCACTTACGTACAACATATGGGGCTCATGACAAGTGCCCTCCTTAATATCCATTACATATTTAACCCATCCCTGAACCTTCCTCCCCTCTGGTAACCATCAGTTTGTTCTCTACAGTTAAGAGTTTATTTCTTGGTTTGTCTCTCTTTGTTCTCTCGTTGTTTCTTAAATTACACATACGAGTGAAAGTGTGTGGTATTTGTCTTTTTCTGATTTATTTCACTTAATATTGCACTCTCTAGCTCCATCCATGTCATTTCATGTCATCTTTTTTATAATTGAGTAATATTCCTGTGTGTGTGTGTGTGGTGTGTGTGTGTATCACATCTTTATCCATTCGTCTATCGGTGGACACTTGGGCTGCTTCCATAATTTGGCTATTGTAATTAAAGCTGTTATAAACACAGAGGGGCATATATCCCTTTGAATTAGCGTTTTTGTGTTTTGGGGGTAAATACCCAGTAGCATGATTACTGGCTCGTAAGAGAGTTCTATTTTTTGAACTTTTTGAGGAACCTCCATGCGGTTTTCCACAGTAACTGCACCAGTTGGCATTCCCACCAACAGTGCCAGAGGGTTCCTTTTTCTCTACATCCTCAGCAACTCTTGTTTCTTGTGTTGTTGAATTTAGTCATTCTGACAGGTTTGAGGTGCTATCTCATTGTAGTTTTGATTTGAATTTCCCTGATGAGATGTTAAGCCACTTTTCATATGTCTTTTGGCCATCTGCATATCTTTGGAAAAATGTCTGTTCATTTCTTCTTCCCATTTTTTAATTGGATTCTTTGTTTCTGGGTGTTGATTTATATAAATTCTTTATATATTTTGTATACTAACCCTTTATTGGATATGTCATTTGCAGATATCTTCTCCCATTCAGCTGGTTACCTTTTAATTTTGTTTGTTGTTTTCTTCTCTGTGCAGAAGCTTTTTATTTTGAAATTAGTTTATTTTTAGGGGGGCGCCTGGGTTGCTCAGTGGGTTAAACCTCTGCCTTCAGCTTGGGTCATGATACCAGGGTTCTGGGATCTAGTCCTACATCCAGCACTCTGCTAGGTAGGGAGCCTGCTTTCTTCTCTCTCTCTCTCTCTCTCTCTGCCTGCCTCTCTGCCTACTTGTGATCTCTCCCTGTCAAATAAATAAAAATTTTTTTAAAAAGTTGTAACTGAAAACAGTTTATTTTTGCTTTTATTTTCCTTGCCTAAAGAGACATATCTAGAAAAATTTTGCTAGACATATCTAGAAAATTATAGTTGTTTTAAATAGGTTTGGGTGCCTGGGTGGCTTATTCAGTTAAGCATCTGCCTTTGGCTCAGATGATGACCCCAGGACCTAGGATCAAGACCTACATGCTTTTCCCCCTTCCCCTCCCACTGCTTGTGCTTTCTTTCTCTCTCCCTCTCAAATAAATAATAAATAAATAAATAAATAAATAGGTTCTGTAAGTTTTGCTTCATCCAAGGTATTATATCATTCTTCTTGTTATTACTACTGGCACCTATTTTTCCATGATATTTTCCAACTGGTTGCTACTTTTCTATAGCATTCTATTCATAAATTATTGTTCAATAATAGCCAAATAGTGTAATTAGTTCCAATAGTACTTTTTATATTGGTTAAAAAACTCATAAGATAAAATTTATAATTTTAACCATTTTAGTGTATAATACAGTAGTGTTAATTATATGCATATTATTGTGCAACAAGATCTATAGACCTCTCACCTTGCAAAACTGAAACTCTATATCCACTGAATACCAACTCCCTTTTCCCCTCTCCTAGCCCTTTATTTGTAATTTCTCTTTCAATTGTTCTGACTACTTTAGATGTTTCATATAAGTGGGAGAACACAGTTTTTATCTTTTCATAACTGCTTTATTTCACTTAGTGTAGTGTTGTCAAGGTTCATCTTTACTGAAACATGTAACAGGATTTCCTTGTCTTTGTTTTCTTGGTTTTTCCATATGGCAAATTATATAATCTATAAATAATTATAACTGTCTCTACTGTTCCGATTTTTTCATTTCATTTCTTTTTCTGGCATTTTATTACTTAGAAGAATCTTGGCTGAGAATTACAGGTAATTCCTCATAAAGTTATGTTTTGGTAACATAGTAAGTTACATTATTACTTTTTTGTTTATTGAGGTTTTTTAAAATCAGGAATGGATGTTAATAGATTATTTTATGAAAAAAATTGATAATTTTATGTGAATCATTTTAGAAATTTTAAATAAACCCTCTTTGGGTATATTAAATCACTCTTTTAAAAATACGCCCTGGGCGCCTGGGTGGCTTAGTGGGTTAAGCCGCTGCCTTCGTTCGGCTCAGGTCGTGATCTCAGGGTCCTGGGATCAAGGCCCGCATTGGGCTCCCTGCTCAGCAGGGAGTCTGCTTCCCCCTCTCTCTCTCTCTGCCTGCCTCTCTGTCTACTTGTGATCTCTCTCTGTCAAATAAATAAATAAAATCTTTAAAAAAAAAAAATATGCCCCAATAAGGGTGCCTGTGTGGCTCAAGCAGTTAAATGTCTCACTTGATTTCAGCTCAGGTCATGATCTCAAGGTTGTGATACCGAGCCCTGTGTCAGGCTCCATGCTGGACATGGAGGCTGCTTAAGTTTCTCTCCCTCTCTCTTTGTCCTCCCCTATTTCCTCTCTGAAAAAAAAATTCTGTATATATATATGTGTGTGTGTGTGTGTGTGTGTATTTCCTTCAATGTCATTTTAATAGGATGCAGTTGTACAATTGTGTGTACATTCAAACATTTTTAAAAATTCACCAACCACTCAAGATATAAAATAGTCTGATTATCCCTGAAATGTTACCTCATGCTAGCTCCTGGCAACTCTGACCCAGTTGCTTATAGTTTTGCCTTTTATTTATTTATTTTTTTTAATATTTTATTTATTTATTTGACAGAGAGTGTCTCTGACAGACATTGTTAACTCTTGTCACCATGCTGTTCATTGGAGCCCAGAATTATTCCTTCTGTAACTGGAAATTTGTTTTTTTTTTTTTTTAAGATTTTATTTATTTCACAGGGAGAGAGAGATCACAAGTAGGCAGAGAGGCAGGCAGAGAGAGACGGGGAAGCAGGCTTCCCATTGAGCAGAGAGCCCCATGTGGGGCTCGATCCCAGGACTCTGGGATCGTGACCTGAGCCGAAGGCAGAGGCTTTAACACACTGAGCCACCCAGGCGCCCCTGGTTTTGCCTTTTAAAGAAATATCATATAGTGCTTGTTTGGACAGTGCATATACTAAAATTGAAGTGAAAGAGAAAAATTAGCTTGGCCCCTGAGGAAGAATGACATACAAATTTGTAAAGAATTTCATATTGTTTAAAAAAGTCATATAAATATTAAGGGGGACACTTGGAGTGAAAAGGAAAGACCAAAAGTGACAAACACAAGAAAGAAATAGAAAATCTCCAGAAACAACAATAAAACAAGTAATAAATTGTCATATACATGGAATCACACAGCATGGAGCCTTTTTGTGTGACTTCTTAGACTCGGCATGACGCTTTTGAGATTCATTATGTTAGTATATGCATCAGTAATTCATTCATTTTCATTGCTGAGTATTATTTTAATTGTTGAGTGGTTGAATTTAACAAACTTTGTTTATCCATTCACCAGTTGATAAACCATATGGGTTATTTCTGATTTTTAGTGAGTATGGATGAAGTTGCCAGCACCAGTTACTACAGGTTTTATTGGTATGTGAGTCTTCCTTCCTCTTGAGTAAATAGCTAGGAGTGAAATTACGGGGTCATATGGTAAGCACAAATCTTACCTTTATATGAAGCTGTCAAATTGTTTCCAAATTTGTTGTGTATATTCACCAACAATGTATAAGAGTTCCATTTGCTCTACATCCTCACCTGCACTTCCTACAGTCAGCTTTTTTTTCTTTTAGCCATTCTAATAAGTGGCATCTCATTGTGGTTTTAACTTGCATTTCCTTAGTAACTAATGATGTTAGCATGTTTCTATGTGCTTTTTGGTCATTCACATCTCTTCTTTGGTGATGTGTATGTTGAAATAGTTTGCTAACCAAAATTTTTTTCTTATTATAAAGAGTTATAAAGTTTTTAGATGTTCTGTATGTAAGTCCTTCATCAAATTATTCGCAAATATTTTGTCTCTGTGGTTTGATTTTTTTTTAATTTTTCTAGTAATTGCTTTCTTTTTTTTAAGATTTTATTTATTTATTTGACAGAGATCATGAGTAGGCAGAGAGGCAAGTAGAGAGAGAGAGGGAGAAGCAGGCTCCCGATGCGGGGCTTGATCCTGGACCCTGGGATCATGACCTGAACCGAAGGCAGAGGCTTTAACCCACTGAGCCACCCAGGTGCCCCTAGTTATGGCTTTTAAAGAACATAAATTTAAAAGTTTTATTAAGTCCATTTAATCAGTTTTTCTCTGTTATGATTCATGGTTTTTGTGTCTTAAATTTAAGAAATATTTGCTTAATATAAAATCATAAAGATATTTTCCCATATTTTATTCTAGGGACTTTATAGTTTTAGTCTTTACATTTACATCTGTGACCATTTGGGGTTAACTTTTGTTTATGTGGTGACTAAAATTTGAGATTTTATTTCATTTTAATTTTTTTTTGGCATATGAACATTCCGTTTATTTCCAGCACCATTTACTGAAAAGACTACACTTTCTCCATTGAATAACCAGGACAGTTTTACGAAAAATCAGTTGACTGTGTCTGTGGCAAATTTGTAGATCCTCTATTGTTTTAATCTATATGTCTATATTTACTTGACTATCTCACTATCTTTATTAGTGTAGCATTATAGTAAGTTTTTTTTAAGTATAGGTGACACACAATTTCAGTTTCAGGTATACAACATAGTGATTTAACAAGTTTGTACATTAAGTTGTGTTCATCTCAAGCGTAGCTACCATCTGTCCCATTACATCCTTATTACAATGCCATTGACTGTATTTCTTATATTGTGCCTTGTATTCCTGTGACTTATTTATTCTATAACATGAAAGCTGTATCTCCCTCACCCTTCACCTATATTACCCATTCTTCCACTCCCCTCCCTCTGATAACCATCAGATTGCTCTTGGTATTTAGGTCTCATTCTGCTTTTGTTGTTGTTGTTGTTTATTCATTTCCTTATTTGTTTTTAGATCCCACTTATGAATGGGATCATATGTTCTTTGTCTTTCTCAGTCTGACTTATTTTACTTAGCAGAATACCCTTTACGTCCATCCATGTTATTTCAGATGACTTGCTCTCATCCTTTTTTATGGTTGCATAATATTCCAATGTTTATATAAGAACCATGTTTTCCTTTTCTATTCATCTATTGATGGACACTTGGTCTGCTTCCATATCTTGGCTATTGTATATAATGCTGCATTAAATATAGGAGTGCATTTATATTTTCAAATTAGTGTTTTCATTTTCTTTGGGTAAATATTCAATAGTGAAATTATTGGGTCATATGATATTTCTATTTTTAAT
This sequence comes from Mustela erminea, assembly GCF_009829155.1. Taxonomy (NCBI): domain Eukaryota; kingdom Metazoa; phylum Chordata; class Mammalia; order Carnivora; family Mustelidae; genus Mustela; species Mustela erminea. Next base: position 73,819,360 of record NC_045622.1, read on the forward strand.
GTCTATTTTTAATATTTTTAATATTTTAGTACACAAGGGTTCCTCAAAATCAGTTGACGTTCTATTTTTTCAAAGTTGTTTTGGCTACTTTAGGTATTAGATTTTCTATATTAATTTTAGAATAAGCTTTTGATTTATATTTTATGTAAAGTATCCTACTGGTATTTTGATTGGCATTTATTTAAATCTATAGACCAATTTAAGCAGAGCTGACATCTTTCTGGTGTTGAGTCTTATAACCCATAAATATAGTATATCTATTTATGTAGGTATTTAATTCCTCTTATCAGTGTTTTATAGTTTTCACCACATAAATCTTACACATATTTGCTTAGATTTATTTCATTTTTTCATGTTTTTTGATGCTATCACAAGTGAGATTTAAAAATTTAATTTGAGGGGCGCCTGGGTGGCTCAGTGGGTTAAGCCGCTGCCTTCGGCTCAGGTCATGATCTCAGGGTCCTGGGATCGAGTCCCGCATCGGGCTCTCTGCTCAGCAGGGAGCCTGCTCCCCTCTCTCTCTCTCTCTCTGCCTGCTTCTCCATCTACTTGTGATCTCTCTCTGTCAAATAAATAAATAAAATCTTTAAAAAAAAATAAATTAAAAAAAATAAAAATTTAATTTGATTGTCCATTGCTAATAAATAGATATAACTGATTTTTGTAAATTGACTTGCATATTAAACCTTGCTAAAGTCACTTATTACTTCTAGGACCATTAAAAATAGATTATGTGGATTTTCTACTAGATGATCATGTTGTCTGCAAATAAAGAGTTTTATTTCTTCTTTTACAATTACCTTATTTATTTTTCTTGCATCTTTGCACTGGTTACAATCTCCAGTATAATGGAGCAAAAACATCCTTGCCTCCTTGATTTTAGTGAGAATATTATCCCCTTTCTTACCACTAAGTACAATGTTAGTTATAAGTTTTTATAAATGGTCTCTATAAGGTTCAGGAAATTCCTTCCTATTCCTAGCTTGCTGAAAATGTTATCATAACATGAATGGATGTTGGATTTTGTCAACTACTTTTTTTTCCTTTTGTACCTATAATATGAGCACAGAGCATTTTGCTTTTAGTTCGCTGGCATGACTGGCTAACTTTCAAATATTAAATCAACCTTGCATTTTGGGGATAAACTCTATTTCATCATGATGTATAATCTTTTATATATTGATGGATTCAATCTGACAAAATTTTGTTAAGGATTTCTGTGTTTGTATTCATGAAATTCTTTTCCTATAATGTCTTTCTCTGAGTTTGCTATCAGGATAATGCTGGCATCATAAAATGACTCAGGAAATATTTTTGTCCCTTCTATTTTGTGTAAGTGTTTGTATGAAATTGGCATATGTCTTCCTTAAATGTATGGTAGAATTCACCAGTGAACCCATTCTAGGCCTGAAGATTGTTTATAGCATAGCTTGGATAACAAATTCATTTGCTTTAATAAATAAAGCTGGCTCAGGCAATACAGCATGTGACTCTTGGTCTTGGGGTTGTGAGTTCAAGACCCCCATATTGGTCTTGGAGCTTACTTAAGAAAAATAAATAAAAAATAAAAATAAATTTTAAAATGGCACTTATTAAATAGATAGCTATGTGCCTTCTATGAGTAAGACACTGAAGAGCTGTGGGGGACACCAAAAGAATATAATCTAGGGTCTAGAATATAAGCTGGAGAGTATCATGCTTGAATGTTCAGAAAATAATAAAGGACAATTAAGATTATCTATTTCTTCTTGATTACTTTATATATTTCAAGGAATTTGACTATTTCTCCTAAGCTATCAATTCGTTGAAGTAAAGATGTTTATAATATTATCTTATTACCCTTTTAGTTTGTGTAGGGTTTATATTGATGTCCTCTCTTTCATTGCTAATATTGGTAATCTGCGTCTTTCCTCTTTTTTTTCCTTGATCAGCATGGCTAGAAGTTTATCAACTTTATTGATCTTTTCAAGGGATAACTTTTAACTTTATTGATTTGTCTCTATTTTTTAAATTTTATTGATTTCTGCTCTTCATTGTGTCCCTCCCTTTGCTTGCTTTGGTTTTAATTTGATCCCTTCTTTTAAATGGAATCTTAGATTATTGACTAAAGATCTTACTTAGTTTCCAATGTAAACATTTAATGCTGTATATTTTCCTCTTGGCTATATCAATATTTAGTTTTTAATATGAAAAATGAACTTGCTTCATGCTTAGGTTGAAGTGACCGATTTCTAAATGCTTAATGACAGTGTCTGTATTTCTTATCATGGATTGATCATAAACGTTTGGGTCAGCAGGTCACATTTCAGTATTTCTGCTTTTGCTGATGGGACCTGGGTTCTACCCCAGATTTGTTCACCACAAGGATTAAGAGATGAGGGCTGGAAGGGGGGTATAGTACCTGTGACCTCTGGGCCAGCCAACCAGAAAGAGAAAAGGACAGGCGTCAGCAACCTTTAGTGCCCCACATCACCCAGGAGAGAGGAGTGACTGCAGAGAATCTAGCCCTCTCCCACCTTAGAGACTAGTCATTAGGAGGAAGGGCTAACTGTTGTTCTCACATCTAGAAGAAAGTAGAAATTCTGTCTCTGCAAACCTATATAAATGAGGAAAAAGAAAGATAATGATTCTTCTCTGCTCATTCTACCATTACCATCCACTTTCTGGATTCACCCACCTTAGAAATAAACTACATTTGATAGTTCCCTTTTTTTATTATTTAAATTCAATTAGCCAACATATAGTACAACATATAGTACTAGTTTTTGATATAGTGTTCAATGATTCATTAGTTACATATAACACGCAGTGCTCATCATATCATGTGTCCTCCTTAATGCTCAACACCCAGTTACTCCATCCCCCCAGCCGCCTCCCTAACCACAACCCTTGTTTTCCAGAGTCAAGAATCTCTCATGGTTGGTCTCCCTCTCTGATTTCTTCCCATTCAGTTTCCCACCCTCCTTCCCATATTGTCCTCTGCATTATTTCTTATATTCCACATATGAGTGAAACCATATGATAATTATCTTTCTCTGATTGATTATTCCTAACTAAGCTCACAATGCTTAAGTGCTATGCATAAACTCAACCATCTCGTTAGTGTAGACAAGAGAGAATGAAAGATTTCTTGACTCTTAGCCTAATATATTCTTTCCATAATGATAAGTTTACATTGTCTTTCCCTTGCCTTTTAGCTTATAATCAAAGTGAAGGGGTGGATGTGTGGGTGTCTGTAGAGCAGAAGAGAGAGAGAGTTTTCATTATTTAAATATTTTCATTAATCAACCCCTGGTTATAGAGATAAATGTCATATCAAAGATTTCTGTATTAAGAAATAGGAATTCGAATATACCATATTGTCAACAGTGAGATTTGTCAAAATCACTGAATTTTGGAGCTGGGATCTGACTCAAAAGTCTGTGTTCTTTTCACTTTGTCTCATGGCTTCTCACATGTGATTACAAGCCCCAAGTCATAAAGGCACTTGGCTTTCAAATCCCAAAGGCATAATTTTCTTGCTGTTTTCTCAATTGCAAACACTTGCCCCCAGAGTACTGACCCTGGGACATAGGGCTCTAATTGCCCTTATTCTCACTTAAAAGAGGAACGAAGGTTTTCACGGAGTAGTGTTTGAAGCTGAAACTAGTGTTGAAAGAGCAGTTGCTCCCCTTACTAAATTGTCCCAAGAGCAAGGAGTCAGTGTGCTCTCTCCTCCCAGCCAGCCTCCAACCCCCAACCCACACCCCTTTTTACCAAAGCAAAGGAGTATGCATCTATCTGCATAATCATTAAAATGCACCAAGTCTCAGAACTGGCTTTCTCTCCCCCCATTCTACTGCCTGACAAAGGATTTGTGACAAAAGACCTTCTTCCCAGTTTGTAAAACAGTTGTGTAAAACTCGGACTGTAAAGTCACAGTTGACTGCTTTAATGTGGAACAGCTGGGAGGGTGTAGACACACTGGCAGGTTGAGACAGGGACTGGGAATGGTCCCCCATTCTGCGAAGGGTCGACTTAGTCACACCACCTGCTGCCCCTATTATTTCAAGAGCAAACCAGTCATGACAGCCTCAACAGACGGACACACGGCACCAGACGGTGCAAGGGAAGTTAAGAAAAGATAAATTAAGTGATCAATAAAGATAAGGGACCTGCTCAGCAGTAAATGGTGCTGACAGACCAGACAAAACATGAAGCAAACGGGCATTTGATAATGTGGGGGTGTGTGGAGCTTAGCGTCAACCTTCATAGTATTGACATTTCGGAGACCACTGGGACATTGGCAGTGGATTTTCCTGGCTGGGCTGACTTGAGTTGGAGATGGTTGCTTTTATCTATCCATTGTACATGTAGAAGGGTTCAGGGTCCATTTTAGAAGTGTACTAAGCCATATACCTGGAGGAGGCCACATCTGACATTGACCTAAGCCAAACTAGATGATGCATGGGGGTGAAATTTGAAGTCTAAGGTCCACAAAGATAGCTCTTCTTTTGACTTCTTTGTTGAACATTCACCAGTTTGTTCACTGCATCTAATTTTGATCAAGCATCCATTATGGACTAGGCACAGTGTGAGGCCATATTGGGTAAGGGTATGTGGTGGTTATAATGGTGATGATGGTACAAAATTCTAGTCATTTCCCTGGAGGATGTTATAGACTAACGGGAGATGTAGCCATCTCGCTTCCAACAGCATGTGCCCCGAAACCAGTTCAGATATAATCCTTCAAGTACTATAGTAGAGGAGTGTACAACATGCCAGAGAATGACTCAGTCTGCTTGAAGGAATTGAGAACATGTTTACCGAGGAGACTTAAGAAGAAGAAAGTTCAGGGAAAGACGTTTCTGGCAGAAGAAACAGCACAAAAAGCACAGATAGGACAAATGTGGCCTTCCTTCCCCAGATCTGGATCTGCGTTCTCAAAACAACAGGTTACTCAAGGGTGAGTGATTTAAATAGTATATATTTTTTGATGTAAATAGAATTATATAGTAAAGGAGAAAATTTTTCAAATTAATTTTTTGAGATAAAGTCTAATGCTGCCAAGAAATTCTGGGCTTTTCTATAAGGCTGCTTCAGGCTTTGTCCCCAGATATTCTTGGGGTTTGTGCTTATTCTTCTCTGCCTTAAGTAGAAAAAGTTAAAATTTACGCATGAGGCATTCAGTTTGGTATAGAGAGAAAATGAGATGTCTGGAAGGAGATGTTAGGAGAGGATAGGAGAGATTAGGCAGGAGACAAGAACAGGAACAAGGCTGGTCAGAGATGTGGCCATACTGAGAAAGGTCTCCATACCTCCTGTATAGATGGAGATTTACAATGTACAAAGTACTTTTACAGAAGTATTTCCTCTGACCTTCATCATGACCCCATCAATGACTTTGAAATGGGGATAACATGAGCATTTCTGTGGAATTTGGTGTTTAATATTTGAATTTAAGAAAGGCTCACTGGCTTTGTAAGAAGAATGAAATTGCTGGAAAGGTAAGAGAAGGAAACTAAAATTATTGAGGGCCTACAATGTACCAACCACTTTAACATTCATTATCTTATAAAGGTTTGACCACAGCTGACAGAAAACTCAAAATAAAATTAGCTTAAATAGGTGAATTATTTTTAATTACCCATAAGGATAATCAGAGGTAGTCTTTGTAGGGCTGGCACGGGAGTCACACTGTCTCAGTAATTAGGCTCCTCTAGCTCTCTGTTCAGTCATCCTCAGGGGCCAAGAAGTTTGTTGAGTTCCAGCCATTATGCCTTTTCCCAACAACTAGGAAAAATTAAAGAAGGGCATGGAACCCTCCTAATTAAATCTCACTGGCCCAGATTCAGTCATGTGAACACAGCTAGCTGCAGAGGATGCTGGGAAATGTAGTCTTCTAATCAGGCAGCAGCATGCTCCAATAAAAAGGAAGAGAATGGATCCTGGGGCTGACAGCTAGAAGTTTTGCCACACAATTATCCTCTAGTTGAGGAAGCAGTTCAGAGAAGGTAGATGATTTGTTCCAAGTCATAAAACTGTAAAACTGCAGATCATAGGTTCAATTCAAGTTCTTACTGAATCTGAATCTGATACTACTACTCTAGTGCTCCTCTTGGACCTGGGGTGGTGGTGGGTAAGGAATGAAACACTTAAAGCTGAAAAATAGGAGTACCTTGAATAGCATAATGAAGGTGTGAACTAATGATAAACTCTTATACCATATATTTATAATAACAGTGAAGTACTATGTCTTGAATCTTAGGCACCTATAAAACTTTATTCTACATTAACACATTCTTCCAAATTTGGGAGATAGTTATCATTAGTTCTTATTTACAAATCAGAAAACTAAGACTCAGAGAGGTTAAATAATATGCCCGTGTAGGATTATCTGCTCTATTTTTATGTTATGCTATCTCTCAGTGTATCATTAGAAAATAAATTTTTATTTACATAGGTTTTTATTTATCCACATTTTTCTGAAATATTGCTATAATTTATTCGGAGCTGAAAGGAAGTCCTTATGATTCAATTTCCTTTCCACTGGTAATGGGGACACTGAAGCACAGGAGTATAACAATGGCAGCCATGGCAATGACAGTGATTATAGTTATAGTGTGTTGGGTGCTGTAGAGTAGGTGAGTCTCCAGCCTTGTCTCCCAATGCCTGCCTCTACTCACCATCTTCCATAACCCAGTCAAGGGAAGAAGCATTGCTAAATGAATAAGAAGAATCTGAAACACTGAATGGGTCATGGTTATCAATAGACAGGGTCACTGTGTTAAAACACCACTACCATTTCCTCCTACCTCTGTGTGGTGAGCAGATCCAGGCAGGGTTCTGGGCACATGAGCATGGGCCCAGTCAGCTCTCTCTCCCTCTGTTTCTTCCTCTCCTCCCCTTCCCCCTTGCTTCTTCACTCTTTCTTTCTTTCATCCCTTTTTATTCCCTCTTTTCCTTCTTTCCAAACCTGGACAGCTTTTTTCTTTCTCTTGCTTGACTTCTTTTTCCTGTAAATCCCCCAGAAGGTAGATGATTCTGAGATTGAAATTTGGGAGGAGAGGAGAATGCAAAGTCTGTGCTTCGTCCTCAAGCTGAAACCATGTGCTCCACCAAAGCTTTTCTGAACATGAGAACAAGGGTGTGCCAGTAGCGAATGCCAAATGGGCTCTTTGATTTCCTTCTACTTTTGTTCCTCACGTGTTTAACTCCCTCAGAAGGAGGGGAGAGTGCAGGGCAGGATTTGGTGATACCTGGTTTCGTCACTCTGATTGTATCAATTCTTCCTTCACAAATACAAAGAGTTTACATGTGCCGGGCACCATGCTCAGCACTGTGTATGCAGGACTTCACACACTCCACACAGCAGCCATCTAAAGGAGTCACAGAGCAAAGGACTTGCCCAGTGCATAGCCATGCCACCAGGATCAAAATCCAGGTCTGTTTTGACTCCAACCCTGCTCTTTCTATGGCATGTATCAGTCCCCTCCAAAGTACAAAGGGAGCCCACACGTGCCAGGCAGCCCTGGACTGGGAGCTGTTGCAACCCTAAATTAAGTGGAATGTCCCCAGTCTTTCAAAAGCTCTTCCAGTCATGAGTGTCCTAGTCTTTAATTAATGCTTTGCATCTGTGAGATCATGCCAGACCAAGCTGGCCTGGAACTGTTTCCTTTTAGGAACTGGGCTCCCTGACTCTAGTCCTGAAAAGGCTATGATCCATTCAAGTCATATCTGCTCAGTAGGCATACCATATCCAAACTTGACCTCAGCAAACAACTGGAAGTGTTATGCCAGGGTGTGGAAGGTTCCAGAGGCAGCTATGTTATGCTTCATTTCGTTGTTCTGCCTTCCTCTAGCCAAATTTTTCTTAGCAATTTCTGGGCATCTTTTTTCTTCTCCACATGACAATTACTGATCTAAGTAAGTGAGACATTGTGACGTCGTGGAAAAGCTTATAATGGAGTGCCTGAAACACCAGTCCTAGCCCAGCCTCTTCTCTGTGCTAGCTGTGGACGTCTCTTAGACTTAACTTCTCTGCATACCAGGGTCTTCATCTGCTTAACAGAGGTGACAAATTGCTGTTGAGCCCCAGTAAGTTAGTAATACACAACTGTGTCTTATGAAATAACCTAGCAAATGTCATTTCTTGGTAAAGATTTTCACTCTCAAATCTGAGGTTTTTGAGAAAAAAGACCATGTCTTGTTGCCTCAGCTTACCTGTCCCCAGGGAAAATAACACCTAAACTACTAGATTTTTATAAAAATTAAGTGAACTCTCTGTAAAGCACCCAACGTGGAGGCTACGTAAAAGGTAGGAAATGAGGATTAAATGTTTCCCACTGAGCTCCTTTGTTTTGTGTCCCCAGCTCTTAGCACATACTAAACATCAGTAAATATTGAATTAGCCAATACAACATATGGTTTATTAACAACAACAATAATCATTATCACTTTTTGTGCAGACTCTACCAGGCAGTATTCTAAGCGCATTATACATATCCACTCATTCAGTCCTCATAACTACGCTTCTAGAAGAGTCCTGTCATTATCCTCATTTTACGGATAAGGAAACAGATGGGAAGAGGTCAGTTACATTTCCCAAGGCATCATGATAACACCTAGCAAGGCCAAGATGTGCATGTAGACTCTCTGGCTCTAGAGTTAAGAGTGTGGATCACAGACCACGTGTTCAAGTGCAAATGGCCAACAATTCTGTAGCTCTTCCCATCAAGAGGTGGATTCTATTTTCCCACCCATTGAGCCTGGACTGGCTTTGTGACTTGCTTTGATCAACAGAATACAAGGAAGTAGCTATGAGTTCAGGGCCTAGACCTCAGTAGGTCTCTGCTCTCACTGTCTTGAAAGGCTGTCACTATCTAAACAAATCAACATGAGCCTCCTTAAGGATGACCTGGACCAGCCATCCTCATCATCCCACTTGAGGCCCAGACCTGTAAGTGAGGCTCTCCTAGGCCATCCAGCCCCAGTCATCCCAGCCCAGAGCAGCATAATCTTCTAGCCAAAACACAGAATCACGAGAAATAATAAAACAGCTCTTGTTTTAAATCATGAGTTTGGAAGTGGTTTCTTATGTAATAGGAGGTTGATCTGCTTAGAGGCTGTGTGTCCTTGGATGGGCTGCTTAGCCTTGCTGACCTCGGTTTCATTACTTATAAATGAGAATGACTATTCCCACTTTACAGGATGCTGTATGTTTGGCATGCTGTATGGTAAGTGAGGGCTCAAGAAATGCTAAATTTTTCCCCATGAAGAATATATTATGCAAAGATAAGCTTTGGTGGGAGACAAAGTGGCTAGAAGATCAATTTGTAGATCAGGATTACAAAGATTTAAGGACATGCTAGGTCACAAACACTTGGAACATGTAAGGGGGTATATTGAATTTTTGCTAAGAGGGGATTTAGAGGGTTGGTTGCATGGTTGGGTTTGAGGACCTTTAAGGTTCATTCTGTTCTTGAGATTTGACAAATCTCTGGCATCAAGGATCATATGAGCCAGGTTTAAACTTTTACCTCTCTTTTTCTCTCTTTCTAATTACGTTTCCTTTCATACATACTGGTAATGCTCAATGGGGGTTGAAACTAGGCATTCTTTGTTGAGTGTGTTCTAACCCTAACACAACAGAGAGCAGGGGCTCAAAAACGTTAGCCGAATTGAGCATGTAGCACAGAGGATCCAACTGCTTTTACTAACAATGTTACCAGGAATGGACAAAACAATTAAAAATAATAGAGGCGGAGGGAGATAGAAATGGAGAGTTTTGTTTTGCAGTTTGGTGAAACACACATAAATATGCCCACAGGATGGTTAGGATGTGGGGTTTTATTCATCTGTTTGTTTTTCTGGCTTGTTTGTTGGTTTTTTGTTTGTTTTGTTTTTGAAGATTTGTTTTTACTATGAGAAACCTTTTATAATAAGTATTGCTGGTTCTCTGTTGCTTATGAGGGTCTCTTTCGATCCCTTAATCTCGCTAAACAAGCTGTCACTAAAAACCCTGCAAATGACCCAGCTCAAACACTCAGACTTGCATTTGGTGGATTTTTTAATGTGTCCCCTCAGTAAAGACATACCACAGCATAAACCCAATTGCAATGGAATATGTCAGCAACTGATGAAAGTACTTGCGCTGCAAGTTTCACTTTACAGTTTGGGAGGGGGTGATTTGTGTAGGGGCTGTGGCTTTTAATAAAGGAAACTAAAAATACAAAATAAACCTTCACAGAATTAAAGTGAGTTGAAATATTCTCCTATACTACTCCAGTATTTTTATGGAAGACAAATAAAATTCCTCATCCATATTTCCCTCCTCTGTTCCCTGGCTTCAAACTCGGGCCTAGTGATCCGCCCACATTTCCCTTCTTCACTCTTTGCTGGTGCAAGTCATCTCCCGGCTTTGCAAACCCCAGCACTGCTGATGAATAAACATAGTTCTGTCTGTGGCGCCCCATACACTTTGGAGACAATGTTCAGCTTCAAAGTTTTCCGAATTGCCTGGTCTGGTTTTGTTAACGACATTAGTGGGACTTCATTGTCGGGGTTAGGGGCGAGACAATGGTGCATCTCTTACATCATCAAGCACAAGGAGCTCTGTCTCCAGCTGTACAAACAGCACAGGAAATGGATTTTTTCTTCGTGTTATTTTTCGTCTATTAAAATTATGCAAACCCTGCAAATACAACAATTGCTTTGTTAAGACTCCCGAAATGTCTAACCATTCATTTCCCAAGTAAGGAGCCTGCGGTGCGTTTGATGCTGAGGATTGTTAATCCCAAACGTGGAGAACTAATAAAATAATCAAAAAAGGACTCCAGAAGTGTTGATAAATTTCAATTATCTCTTGCTCTGTCTCCCAGGATTGGGTTAGCAGGATGGGACTGCCTTCAAGTAGTACTTGAGTCGGGGCTGCATTTTCTCTTCCTCGGGCCCCGAGGCACCGACGTCTCTCCTTTGTGGCTGAATCGCCTTAGTGGGGCTGGCTGGCGTTTGGAGGTGCTCAGGGCTGGAGGAGACAAAGCAGGCCTGCTGCACAAAGGCGAGGGAGCCAAAGAAAGCAAAATTGAATCTCTAGCACCCTGCTCCTGAGTAAACAGACAAAACTAATGGGTCTGCCATTTCTCCTCCCATCCAATTACTGGGTTCCAGTAGAGAGAATATGGCAACATCAGCTCACACAAATCCTAATGCTCTTAATCCCTTCCATACATATAAACCTCACATCCACCCACATGACTTCATTACCCAAACCACCCAGGCAGACAGTGTGAAGGAATGGGCCCACCAGCTGCAGAAACCTGCCTTCTTCAGGTTTTAATCAGCTAATGAGGGATATGCAAATGGAAAGCTTATGGGATTATGCCTTGTCCGACAGCAGTTCACCCCTAGTGATAGAGGACTAATACAGGTGTTAGTAAACGGGTTATTAGACCCGGCCTAATTTAGGTCTATTCATGCCGCGCTCCCACTCTTAGCCTAAACATTTGTCCTCGTCCTGGGGGCCCAGCAGGAGCCATCTTTAGGCCTGTGGTAGGTCTGACATGAACTCCTCGCTAAAGATATGAAGTTAATAAATCCGGCCATTGGGTGTTTAGGCATACACAGCAACATGAGAGTGGCCTCTGGTAGGGGCTTTTTTCTTTCCCCCCAGGAGGAAGGGCCTGAGAAACTGCTGGGGAACAGCGAGAGGGAGTTTGACTCAATATCATTCACCACTTTGATTCACAAGGAAATAGGGACAGAGACAGTGGTATATTGGTAGACGGAGGACAAACAGGTCTCTGGAAGAGAACCTGATTTGTAAGTCCACTCACTTCCATGGAGTAAAGGCTCCTACCATGGATCATGTCTAACCACTGATGTGACGTCAGGCGTCTTACAAAAATTCTCAAAAAAATTAACCATCAGCTCTTGCATGCCAGTATGAGCAGGCTTCAGTGCTCCATGGGACACAGGCCTGGCCCTCATGACCTGTGGTCTACACAGTCATTCAAAGTGAGTCTGTGAGGTCAAAATATTTTTACTTTTTTTTTTTTTCAAGATTTTATTTATCTATTTGAGAGAGAGAGAGAGAAAGCATGAGTGGGGATGGGGGAGAGGGAGAGAAGCAGGCTCCCCAGAGCAGGGAGCCGGATGTGGGGATTGATCCCAGGACCCTGAGATCATGACCTGAGCTGAAGACAGATGCCCAACTGACTGAGTCACCCAGGTGCCCCAAAACTATTTTTACTGGATGCTCAGATGCTATTTGCCTGTTTTGATAGGTTGACATTTACCTTGATGGTGCAAAAACAATGGTGGTAAAACCGGAAGCTTAGCACAAACCAGCGCACAGCATGGCTAGAACAATCTTTGTGTTTTTCACCACTCCTCACTTGCCGGAAAACAAAAAAAATCCCAGCCTCTCTTGAGAATTAAGAGTGAAAATCATTAATTGGTCAAATCTTGACGCTTGAGTACATATCTTTTTAATATTCTGTGTGATAGCCTAGGAAGTGCATATGAGGCACGTCTTCTTACCAGAACGTGATGATTACTTTAAGGCAAGCCCTGTCCGATGGTTGAAGTTCTAGGCTGAACTAGTGGCTTTTTCCATGAAATGGCATTTTTACATGAAAGAGCAACAAACTGGGCTTATTCAGACGTGGGCACTTGACATTTTCTTGCAAAGGAATGCAATGGACCTGTCATTTCAAGAAAACCAACTCACAGTACCTGTGGCTAATGGTGAAATTTGAGATTTCAAGCAAAAACCAAAACTTTAGAAAGCTGTATCTCCACATCATGAATTTGACATGTCCCAATATAAAAGACTTCTCAGTGAGATTAGCGCCTATTTTGTGATATCCAGGAGCCACAGGAAGCCTTTCAGCAGCTTCATGACCTGACCTACAACTTAGAAAGGTCACTCCGACCCCAGGCATCTTAACCAGGAGCCAAAGACTGGTGAATGGGGGTCTAACTTCAGAAATTTTCTTTAGCTGGTACTGTGTTCTCATAGTTAAGAATTTAATAGCTGGATTGTTCGAGGCCCCCTCATTCTCTGGGGGCTCACCCCCCCCATGTTTATATTATCTTCCTAGTCCTCAGATTGGTATAAACCAAAGGAAGCACCCCATGGGGAAATGGTGAGGTGCTCAACCAGGGGTATACTCTCTTGACTGTGCAAAACTGGGAATTCTTCTGCGCTTTGCCAGGGTTCTCTTCAGCCTGAAGCTTTTGAAATGCCAGTGAAAGAACAAGAAGGAAGGTTTGTGGAAAGAACAAAATCAGGCTTGGAGAATTTTAGATTTCTCTAATTTTCTCATGGTGAAGAAAGACTTTTACATGTTATGACTTCATTTTCTACAAACTATCTCTACTGGGAAAATAATAAATTTACATGCCTGTTTCCATAAGGATATCTCTTATTCTCTTCATCTTAAAATAAGTTGGACTTTTTTTTTCTTTTTTTTTTTTTTAAGATTTCACTTATTCACTTGACAGACAGAGATCACAAGTAGGCAGAGAGGCAGGTAGAGAGAATGAGAGAGAGGGAAGCAGGCTCCTTGCTGAGCAGAGAGCCTGACGCTGGCCTCGATCCCAAGACCCTGAGATCATAACCTGAGCCGAAGGCAGAGACTATAACCCACTGAGCTACCCAGGTGCCCCAATAAGTTGGACTTTTAAAAATTATAACTCTTTTATTTTCCAAGGATCAGTGAAACATAATAAAAAGCCTGGGAGGGAGGGGAGAAAAATCACCTCTAATCCCCCTCTACATGGATTTTATTATTTTTTCATGCACTCTCTCTCCTAGTGTTGGCCCAGAAGCATGCATAATGATTACATAGCTGTCATCATAGCACAGAAATAAATTTATATTCTACCCTCACTTTTCATTAACGTGAAGAGGAACATAGACCCACCTGAGTGCGTGTGGGGTGCCAGGGATGGCCGGATGTCGTAGCATGTGTTCTCTTCTTGATTCTTACCAGCCACTTATTAAAGTGGGTATGATTCAGACTTGGACCACGGAGGTGACATAAGTAGAGGCTGCACTAACACGAATTGGTTATCAAGTTAACCAGGTTGGGAATGATGAGGAAGGATTCAAACCTCCTTTCTCAGGCTACCCATCCTCTTCCTCTTTTCGCGGCTACATCCTCTCCACAGTGACTTGTGTTGGCTTCAGTGATCTAGGGGATTATAAACTGCCTGAAGGCAAAAACCCAGTTTCACTTGTCGTTATCCCCACAACCCAGCACAGTGTCTGGCAGGTCATAAGTCGTTAATCACTATTTGCGGAATAAATACAGGCTCTGCACCCACCTTTCCCCACAACTCCTGAAAAGGTTAGGTGCTCATGAGGGCCTCCTCCTCCTTGCTCCCTTTATTTAACAAAATTTAACCAAACTTTCTCATGGTGCAGCCAGGCCGGTCCAGGAACACAGGGGAGGGTCCCACAGGACCAGCCAACAGGGTCCTTGGCTTCACACAGGATAGAAATCAAGCGCAAGCCAGAGAAAGTGGGAACAGTTTGTTGACTAGCGTGAGTGACAGGGAATAGCAGACGGAGTATGTGGGAGATTGGGAAAGGAGAGAACAATGAGATTCATCGTGGTTTGGGATTAGGGATTTATCAGGGTCCAGGGAATGTGTAAAATTGCTAATTGCTAAATTGCTGAAGGAGGGGACATTGATGCCAGTGTCAGCTGGGGTTTGTTTGAAGCTGGTGTCTTGGAACATGTTTGGGATCTGGCTCTTCTTAGATATTGTCAGGGGTGTGTGGGGCTTAGGATAAACTTTCTTGTTTCCTGCTTGGAGTGGGAACATAGCTTCTGTGGCTTATTCAGAGGCAAAATATGAAACATGAGTCAATGGGGCCTAGCAGAAAAACAGCAGGTCAAACCCTTTCTACAGTGGGAGTCCCAGAGCACCTGGGTGGCTCAGTGGGTTACACGTCTGCCTTCGGCTCAGGTCATGATCCCCTGGTCCTGGGATCGAGCCACGTGTTGGGCTCCCTGTTTAGTGGGGAGTCTGCTTCTGCTTCTGCTTCTGCCTCTGCTCCTCCCCTCCACTCGTGCTTTCTCTCCGGTTTTCACTGTCTCTCAAATAAATAAATAAAATCTAAAAATAAAATAAAATGAGAGACTTTTCAGTTCTCTACTTCAAAACTAGTACGTCCTGGGCTCTCGACCAGGTACAGGGAAACAAAGACCAAAAACGCCCTGGAGGGAGGAAGGCAGGACACCTGGAAGGAAGTGTTCCCTGCAGGTGTCTGAGGGCAGCAAAACAGGGAGAAGCAGCTAGGGATGTGTGGGGCCATCTGGGATGGCTCTCCAGGAGAGATGGTCTTGTTCCATCTTCCACAGAGAGCACCTCAACCTCCAGCAGGCATTTTTTGAAAATGTGCACTTGGTTACAAGAGACCAGAGATGAGAATGATTTCATGTTGCTAAGGATTGGGGTTTCAGGCTCTTCATCTGCCTTTGAAGCATTTTATTTTTTCTTACACAGAAGGTCATAATTCACATTTTTGCCTCCTACATACCACATGGAAATCCATTAAGGCATCTTGCAATCTGAAAGAATTCTACTCACAGTTCTTTCTGTAAACAGAATAATTGCCACCACCACTGTCCCTCCACTATTTACCTTTTTATCTGAATCTAATATGATATTTTCTAAATTTTGTAGTTTATGGAGTTCGGAGTTAGTGTGAGGTACCACAGCAACGGTTTAAAATTTTCTTGCAAAATCGAGGTAAACTCTTACTCCATTGGTGCCTGTTTCATGAATTTACTGATGTGATTCTTTGTGCTCTATCTATGCTGACATCATCAGAATTCAGAGAGATCATATGAGAGTTCTGGTGCTAGATGAAATTGGCCAGGCACATTTTCAGAGCGTCTTGTACAAAAATGCCTGAAGAAATGCTTTTTTCTCCCCCTCAAAAATGTCATCTTCCAGGCACATGATCTCATCGCTATAGAATTCCATCTTTGGATAACAGCATAGCCAAAGTCATTGCTTAAGTACTTTGCAGGATGACTGCAGAAAATTCTTCTGGCCTTTGGAGTGTGTGGGGTTATAACGTGAGGCAGGTGTCCAATTACACTTCTTTTCTCCAGCTCTTAAACTATCTCCTTCTTCCTGCCCTTGCCTTGGATTTCCCTGGATAATTCATTGTCCTAAAATGCAGAAAAGATATTGGAAGTATTTAGATGCCAGAGTACTAGGTAATCATAAGTACTTCTTGGTGGTTCTGCTTGGTCTCAGTGGAAGAGTAATTCCAAACGCAAGGGAGCTGTTAACCAATTTATGTTCATTCCCAAAACACAAAACAAGCTTTATTGCTTTTTATTTGTATTCATCTCCTTGAAATGGGGGGGGGGGTGGATTTTTTAACCTTTTTGGTTCCCTTGGAGAAGAGAGGACCCAACTAGATTTCTTGAATTCTTCCTTACAAAAGTCTTTTTTTGTTCCCTAAACACTTTTGCTGTTGGAAATAAAGAACTCAGCAGACTTAAGTCCTTCAGCAAATGTTCTAAACACCTAATTTGGGCCAACACCTTGTCCTGGGATTGGCCTGTTAACCTTTCACCCTTTACCCAGGCTGCCATGGGGGAATGATCCTCTTAGAATCCTCCCCAGGCCAGGCCACAACATGGGATTCTTAAGTCTATTTAACCTGGGGATTTGGGGAGGCAGCTTTTCTACCCCGCATTGTTCATCATTGCCGTTTGTTTTCTATAGTTCCTCCCAATTAGTTGGCCAGGGCTTTGAAAACACATGTGATTTTAACGTCTCGTAGACCATTCCTCTGTTCTGACAGGGAGAAACGAGAGCAGGCTCATGACGCTTTATAAGAGGTGGTCATGCTTGCGGATCCAAGCATAGTCCATAAAGAATTAGGTATCCCACATATTGCATCCTACATGACATTGGGTAACTGACACGTGTAATGCCACTTAGAATTTACACATTATTTTCGGTGTCTAACTTGCTTCGCTATTTAAAATAAGCCTGTGGAATAAGTGGAAATTATAAATGCCAAGTTTGCAGATGAGCAAGGCGAGGGAAGCCAGGGACATTTCCAGAGTCTCTTAGGTGAACCAGACTTACGACCTGTTTTCCATTTCCTTTCTCATTTGAATAATAAACTTTAAAATTTTAAATAATTTGCTGTTTTACCTAATTCATTTTTCTTTTCTTTTCTTTTTAAGATTTTGTTTATTTATTTGACAGAGAGAGACACAGCAGGAAAGGGAACACAAGCAGGGGAAGTGGGAACGGGAGAAGAAGGCTTCCCTCTGAGCAAGGATCCCAAAGCAGGGCTCTCTTCCAGGGTCCTAAGAGCATGACCTGACCCAAAGGCAGACTCTTTTTTTTTTTTTTTAAGATTTTATTTATTTCTTTGACACAGAGAGAGAGAGATCACAAGTAGGCAGAGCAGCACAGAGAGAGCGAGGGGGAAGCAGGCTCCCTGCTGAGCAGAGAGCCTGATGCGGGACTCGATCCCAGGACCCTGGGATCATGACCTGAGCTGAAGGCAGAGGCTTAACCCACTGAGCCACCCAGGCGCCCCCCCAAAGGCAGACTCTTAACGAATGAGCCACACAGGGGCCACTAATTCATTTTTCTTAATAAATAAAAACCAGCCAAGGAAAGTAGGACTTATTAGAAGTCTGTTGTTCTCACAATATAAGAGTGGCAGGAATGTAGAAAAATATAAAGAAAGAAAAAAAGCAAGCAAGCTTTGGAGTCAAATAGAAAAATTAAAAAAAATTAAAGAGAGATCTATGCATTTGAGAACTTAGGATATAAGATGTATGGGGCACCTGGGTGGCTCAGTCAGTTAAAATTTGACTCTTGCTCAGGTCTTGATCCAGGGTCATGAGCTCAAGCCCCGTGTGGGGCATCATGCTGGACATGGAGCCTACTTTAAAAAAAAAAAAAAAAAAAAGATATGAGATGTGGCACTGACTACCTTCCTGGAAGAAAAAGACCCCCTTACTCACAACTTATTGAAAAATTACAGAGGAATTACATTCTTCAATGTTTTAAAATAAAATTAAAATTTTAGAAAGTTTGGAAACATGTTTGTAGAAACCTGTTATGAGGGAAGCCTTCTTGTTCACAGGACCCTGAAGCTATGATGGAAGAGAGATGTTTTTTGGTTTTTGTTTTTTTAATTTTTTAATAAACATATAAGGGATAGATGTTTTTTAAAGTGACACATATACCATGACAAAATTAAAAAGCAGTGGTAGCCTAGAAAAAAATGAGAACTACCTTACAAACAAAACAATCTTTCTATTATTCTGTATGCTCCCATAAATCTTAAAAAATAAACCTTAGAATTGAGCAAATAATATAAATGGGAAATTCACTTAAGGAAAAATCCAAAAGTCCTAAAACATAAGACAAAAGGCTTAACCTCAGTAATCAAGGAGATGCCAAACACAGTGACAATGAAGCATCATTTTGCCCATCAAATTGGCAAAACATTAAGAGGGCAATACCACTGTGACTTGGAGAAGATGCTAGAAAACTGCTATTCCCATAAATTAATGGGATATGGGAATGTGTCTATTATGACAGGCTTTTTGGAAGGTAATCTGGTGATACATATTAAAATAGACTTCATTTCAGTGTATTAAACTTCCATTACCTCTAGAAATCCTGCTTTAAAAAAATACATTCCATAGAAATAGAAACATTAAAATAAGGTTCTAAGTTCAAGGTTGCTTATTATAGCAATCCGTATAATCATAGAAACAAAAATAAAATGGAAAATATTCATTAATAGTGGTATCTGGTAAATGGTAGAACAAACAAGTATATCTACTCTATGGAATCTTTTTTCAGTCTTTAAACAAATTACATTATATCTTTCTCCCTTAACCTAGATGCATCCCATGTAAATAAAAAAATTTTAAATTAAAAAAAATGAATCTGGTATGATAGGTTTTTACTTTATAAAATTTTACAAGTATGTGTGCGTGAGGCTATCTGTGTGTGCTGTGAACTTATCTAAGCCAATTTAGTCATGCATTAAATGTGACTAGGGTCATATTAGTAAATAATATTAACCTCTTAAAAGTTTCAGGTAGGTTTGGGACACCTGGCTGGCTCAGTTGGTTAAGCATCTGACTTTTGGTTTTGGCTCTGGTGGAGTTCAGAAGTAGAGATCTGGTCATGGGTGGAGATCTCCTAATGGTAGGATGGATCCCCCCCCACCCCCCCAGGTCTGGTCTCTGCACTCAGGGCAGAGTCCGCTTCAGATTCTTC
Source organism: Mustela erminea (assembly GCF_009829155.1). Lineage (NCBI taxonomy): Eukaryota > Metazoa > Chordata > Mammalia > Carnivora > Mustelidae > Mustela > Mustela erminea. Next base: position 73,838,635 of record NC_045622.1, read on the forward strand.
CTCTCTCTCCCTTGCCCTCGCCCTCAGATCTTCTCTGCTTGAACAAGCACGCGTGCAGGCATTCTCTTTCTATTTGATAATATTTAATAAATGCACAAATAAAATCTTAAAAAAAGAAAGTTTTAGGTAGGTTTAGTTAGTAAGTCTCGGACCCAATCCCACTTCATTCATGAGCGTTTATAACAAGCAAGCACACACAGGTCATATCACCAGTCATAGAAGCTCAGCTAAGTTCCGCTCCGTCCTTTAGTTGTTTTGCTCACCATCTTGCGTGACAGGTTCCCTTGAGCCAGATGTGACAATATGGCAGGGAAGGATTCTGTTCTCCTTATGGTCTGTATCAGGCCCTCAGAAATCCTCCCAAACAAACTAGATCAGTACTCTTTTTTTTTTTTTTAAGATTTTATTTATTTGTTTGACAGAGAACACAGCTTGGGGAGCAGGAGAGGGAGAAGCAGTCTCCCCACTGAGCAGGGAGCCCAGTGCCGGGCTCGATCCCAGGACCCAGGGAATATGACCTGAGCAGAAGGCAAGACGCTTAAGCAACTGAGCCACCCAGGTGCTGCTGGATCAGTACTCTTTAGAGTCAAGTCTTAGATACCTCCCCTGAGGGAGCAGGCTGCAGACCTTGTTAGACATTTAAACCCTATCCGTGCAAGGAAGTGGGGTGTCTCTAAAAGAGTTTAGATCAGTCGTATGTAATTGAACACCACCAATTTGACCAATGAGAATCCATTTTAAACATCTGTGATGCTAATAAGCTACTAATTTCATCTGTGAAAAACCCATTTCTGACATTTACTATACTGATCAGTGAAATGTCTTTGTGTTGGTCAAAGATGAAGATAACTGATGCAATTATAGTAACCACGTCTGAATTAGGGCTACTGACTTGTCTTGGCTTGTGACTTAAACCAATGAACCCGAAGTAAAATCACACTGTCTGGATTCAAGCACTTTGAAACAAATTAGCTACATCATAACAGTATGATGGGAGGAAGTGGGGTATTCTACACAAGAACAATTCATACTGGTTAAGTAGAAATGGGAAGAGGCTAGAGCTAGAATATTAACTTATTCTTTACAGACCTTTGTATCATTTCCTTTGACACAACACACTCATCATTTTTGTACTTTAAAAATCTTAGAAACGTATTTTTGAAAGCAGCAGTAACTTTTTAAAAGTAAAAGCAAGGATTGCCTTGGCACATGCTCTTCCATAGAACATCTTCCTCAGGACACCTGGGTGGCTCAGATCATGAGCCCAGGGTCCTGGGATGGAGTCTCACATCAGGCTCCCTGCTCAGCGGGGAGCTGGGTTCCTCCTCTCCCTCTGCCTGCCACTCTGCCTGCTTGTACTCTCTCTCTCTGTCAAATAAGGAAATAAAATCTTAAAAAAAAAAAAAAAAAAAAGAACATCTCCCTCTTGTTTACATCTCCCTCTTGCTTATGTGAGCAGTGGTCTGCCTTTTCTCCAGTTCTTGTTTTGAAAGCCATGTTCTTTGGGAAGGCTGCAGCATTGAGGAAAAAAAGTCACATGCTTTTTCTCAATTGTTCCTGTAACATTCTAAATTTTCCTTAGCAGAAGATTCGTAACAATTCCCATTTGTCTATTTTTCCTGTTATATTATATATTTTATACATTGTCTTATTCAATGCTGTTGTCTCCTAGCACCATGCCTGGTTATATTGAATGGCTTGCAAATCTGTGCTGAATTCATGAATGAATGAAGAAGCATATGAATGTTGAGATACAGCATTTCAGCATTTCGTTTGCTTGTGGGACCTTCGCCTTTATGATGCTTATGAAATAGGCTCAGTAAGAGTTCAACTTTCTTGCTCAGCCAATTTATTATCATCATTTCATGCAAGAATATATGCGTCCCTGGCATAATTTTCAATACCAACATCTGCAACCCATAAGGAAGGAATAAAAATCTCCTGTAGTAAGTTGTCAGGCATCATGGAGTAGGAGGTAAAATTATACTACTCCAGACCCACATTTTGAGTCCTGGACTCACCATTTACTAAGTGTGGAATTTTGGAAGAGACTTTTAACAACTCACTCTGAGTTTCAAGTTCGTCATCTGTAAAATGGAATAAAAATTGCTATTTCAAAGATTTATGGTAGGGATCAAATGAAATAATATATGTGAAAACACTCTGTGAACTATAAAGTTAGAGGTACTTTTTTATTATCATGCAGATAGATTGAAGTCTTACATTTCTTTCTGGAACACTAAGGTTTTTCCATTGTTAGGGTGAGACATACCATATTTAATTTTTTGGGCATCTCTGGAGGGAAGATTCATAGGATCATAAAATATTAGAGTCCGAAGGGATCACAGAATTCTAGGCCATCCTCCCCTTTCTGTAGCTAGGAAAACTAAGGTCCCAAGAAATGTTCTGACTTTATTCAGGTCATAGAGGAAGTTGGTTCAACTGAGGTCTTCATATGCAAAGGATTGTCTTAACATCTTTTCACCCACTCACTTTTTTTGTGCTGCAGAAAGAAACTCATTTCAGGCAGAATTTGCCTTGCTTTGACAGAAAAAAGTACTCTTAATCCCAAGCACAACACAAAGACTTCTTTGAGGAATTTATTCATGTGTTGAGCAGTGAATTCAATTATTGCAATGACAAATGCAAATTTCCTTGAAAAAAAGGTGTCATCTGTTGGCCAATTCATAAACGAATCTTATTGCACAGTCTCAGTGAGCTTGTGCAAGCCTTGTGCAACTCCAAGGAAACAGATATTAATGGCTATGAAAAAAAAAAAACACACAAAAACTCTAAAGTCCGAGCCAATAAAAAGAAAGACTATGAACCACAGCTCTGCCTTCCCGTTGATGCTGTGTTTGGGGAATTGTTTTAGGAAGAGAGCTCGGGGTTTTGTTTTTAGTATGGTGACAATAACTATCCCTTACATTGCTGAAGGCCTTCAGAATTTTCAAAGCGAGATCACGCACATTCTCACTTTGATCCTCACAACAGGCCTGTGATGGAAGCATGCAATTTTCTAAGAAAATCCACTCATGTTTTTCAACTGATCTCCTCTTTTGTTTCAGGCATATTGCGACTCAAGGAGCTACAAGTCTCAAGTGCAAAGAGTCAGAATAATTCAGAAAGACAAACATAATGGTTGAGTTTTTCTAAAGGAGCTCTCTGTGTGTGTGTGTGTGTGTGTGTGTGTGTGTGTGTGTGTGTGTGTGTTTATGCGAATGATAAAGAAATAATAAGCAAATGTGGGAGGGACTGGAGGAGAATAGGAATTCCAGTGGCCCTAAGGGAACAGATTACACACAACTGGATATGCTCTTTTAAATTTTCTATTTGTATGCTTCTCTTCGGATAAGGCTAACAACTTTATAGCCTCAATTTTGAGGAAGTTTTTTAAAAAGATTTTATTTATTTCTTTGGCAAAGAGGGAGAGAGAGGGAGGGAGAGAGAGCACAAGCTGGGGGAGCAGCAGGCAGAGCCCGATGTGGGACTCGATTCCAGGACCCTGGGGTCATGACCTGAGCCCAAGGCAGACACTCAACCAACTGAGCCACCCAGGTGCCCCAATTTTGAGGAATTTTAAGTTCAACATGGCAGGGGTAGTCATGGTTGAATGATTTCTTCAGTAACAGAGATCACTAGCTGTGGGAGAGCGGCACTGGGACAATCTAGTATGGTGCGTGGGAGTGTGAACTCTGGAGTCAGACTATCTGAGTTCAAATCCCAGATTCAAGCTTACTGGTTGTGTGAAGTTTTGTGTAAGTCACTAAACCTCCCTGCTTCATTTCCTTTTTTTAGAAATAGTTATAATAATAGTACTTACTTTATAGGGTTATTGTGAAAATTGAATGGGTTAGTATATATAAAGCACTTGGAACAGTCTGTTACAAAGTAAGTACTATATGTGTTTGCTATCATCATTATTGTCATCATCAAGAATCAACCTTGTTTCTAAATCTATGTCCCCAACCTCTTTTTGCAGTAGGTATTAGAGGGCAAAGTTTGTCTTATCATATATAAGGCTTTATATTTTGGCGTCAATATTTTCTGAACCTTTTCACATAATAAATTAATGTGAAAGGATTTTGCAACTCATTTTGGAATTTCTTACATGGGGATTAGAAGTCCTGGCTCTAGAGCCAGATGATGTGCACAAAATCTCTCCTCTACCACTTGCAAGCTTTGTGATTCTGGGCAAGATATTTACTCTAACTGGAGATTGGTATAATAATGGTACCTACCTCGCTGGGTTATTTGAGGTTTAAATGAGACAATATATGCAGAGAGCTTATCAAAAGGGCTCCACATAGTTGTGAGATTCGTCACCCTAAGAGAAGGAGGAAAGAGGGGCGCCTGGGTGGCTCAGTGGGTTAAAGCCTCTGCCTTCAGCTCAGGTCATGATCCCAGGGTCCTGGGATTGAGCCCCGCATCAGGCTCTCTGCTCAGCAGGGAGCCTGCTTCCTCCTTCTCTCTCTCTGCCTGCCTCTCAGCCTACTTGTGATCTCTGCCTGTCAAATAAATAAATAAATAAATAAATAAATAAATAAATAAATAAGAGAAGGAGGAAAGAGCATATACTCGGACTAGAAACTAAACTTCTGGGGTGCCTGGGTGCCTCAGATGGTTGAGCGTCCAATTCTTGATTTCGGCTTAGGTGGTGATCTCAGGGTTCTGGGATTGAGCCTTGTGTTGGGTTCCATGACCCACGTGGAGTCTGCTTAGGATTTTCATTCTGCTGGCACCTGGGTGTCTCAGTTGGTTAAGTGGCTGCCTTTGGCTCAGGTCATGATCGAGTCCTGCATGGGGCTCCCTAGTTAGCGGGCAGCCTGCTTCTCCCTCTCCCTCTGCTGCTCCCCCTGCTCATGCCCCCTCTCTCGCTGTGTCTCTCTCTGTCAAATAAATAAATAGAATCTTAAAAAAAAAAGAGATTCTTACTCTCTCCCTCTGCCCCTCCCCTTGCTCATGCTCTCTCTCTCTCTAAAACAAATCTCTTTTTAAACAAGAAACTAAACTTCTATGTTTAAAAAAAGGAATCAAAAGAATAGCTAAAATGTAATGAGAACTCAGTTTGTGCCAAGTGTTATACTAAGCTCTGTATGTGCATTATCTCATTTAATGATGATAAATAGATCATTTTAATATTAAATATTCATATATATTATATTATTAATATAAATATTAAATATAATATTTAAATATTGAATAACATTTGATAATGATAAATATATTATTAAATGAGATCTATCTCATTTAATGACTATATCTATATCTTTATATTTTTTAAAATTCCTGGTGTAGCTCTATCATCTTTTATTCTATGACACAATTTTGAGACTTTTTTTTTTTTTTTGCTTTTTCTCTAAACAATCACTGTCAGCTGGCCTAGATTTATGATGCTTTAGTAAGAATGCTGAAAAAGTGAGAACATTATCAGTTTCTTCAACAGTTTTCATCAAGACTTCAAAGTCTCCATCCTAAGGTACTCAGACAGGAAGGACATTATGCACTGTGCTGTTTTATAGGGTAACCCTATGTTCAACTTTTTGAGGAACCTTCATGCTGTTTTCCAGAGTGGTTGCACCAGCTTGCATTCCCACCAACAATGTAGGAGGGTACCCCTTTCTCCGCATCCTCACCAGCATCTGTCATTTCCTGACTTGTTAATTTTAGCCTTTCTGACTAGTGTGAGGTGGTATCTCACTGTGGTTTTGATTTGTATTTCCCTGATGCTGAGTTATGTGGAACATTTTTTCATGTGTCTGTTGGCCATCTGGATGTCTTCTTTGTAGAAATGTCTGTTCATGTCCTCTGCCCATTTCTTGATTGGATTATTTATTCTTTGGATGTGGAGTTTGATAAGCTCTTTATAGATTTTGGATACTAGCCCTTTATCTAATATGTTGTTTGCAAATATCTTTTCCCATTCTGTCTGGTATTTATATTTTAATTTTTTAAAGAACCTGTATATTATTTTCCATGATGGCTATACCAATTTACATTCCCAGTGACAAGTGCATGAGAGTTCTTTTTTCTCCACATCCTCACCAACACTTGTTATTTTTTGTCTTTTTGATTCTAGCCATTCTGACAAGTATAAGATGGTATCTTATTGTGGTTATGATTTGCATTTCCCTGATGGTTAGTGATGCTGAACATCTTTCCATATGTCTCTCTGCCATTGGTAGGTCTTATTTGGACAGATGTCTATTCAAGTGCTTGACCCGTTTTTTTGTTTGTTTGTTTTTTTGTTTTTAAAGATTTATTTATTTGACAGAGAGAGAGATCACAAGCAGGCAGAGAGGCAGGCAGAGAGAGGAAGGGAAGCAGGCTCCCCGCTGAGCAGAGAGTACAATGCGGGGCTCAATCCCAGGACCCTGAGACCATGACCTGAGCCGAAGGCAGAGGCTTTAACCCACTGAGCCACCCAGGTGCCCCTTGACCCGTTTTTAATAGGATTGTTTGTGTCTTTTTAGTGTTGAGTTGTATAAGTTCATGATACAATTTATATTAACCCCTTATCAGAATATTTTCTCTTATTCAGTAAGTTCCCTTTTGTTTGGTTGATCGTGCAAAACGTTTTATTTGAGTAGTCCCCATAGTTTTATTTTTGCATTTGTTTCCCTTGCATGTGGAGACATACATAGAAGGATGTTGCTGAGGCCAATGTCAAATAAATTAGTACCTGTGTTTTCTGTTGGGAGCTTCGTGGTTTCATGTCTCACATATAGATCTTGAATCCATTTCGAGTTTATTTTTGTGTTTGGTGTAAGAAACTGGTTGCACTGGATTCTCGAGAAGATGCTGTTATAATCCCTGGTCTTCTTTGAGAGCGAAAGCTGACTTAAACAGATAAACGGCTGGCCTCAAAAGCACCTTGATTGTTTGAAGGTATCAACCATGCTTTTGCTGTAAGGCAAATCCTGGGTAGGTGATGTTGTGTATTTAATCTAAGGTCTAGATATTCTGAAAACACTGATATAGTCTTTCTGCTTTATTTTCACAAACAATATAGATAATAACTTTTTTGGCTGAAATTATCTGGACCAGCACTGCAATGACAGAAATGTTCCATATCAGCAATATTTTATACGATTGTCACTGCCCACATGAGGCTCTTGAGCACTTGAAACTTGGTTAGTGCAACTAGTGTATTGTCGAATAAATTTCTAATTTTACTTATTTTTTTTAAGATTTTATTTTATTATTTATTTGACAGAGAGAGAGATCACAAGTAGGCAGAGAAGCAGGCAGAGAGAGAGGGGGAAGCAGGCTCCCTGCTGAGCAGAGAACCAGATGCAGGGGTCGATCCCAGGATCCTGAGATCATGACCTGAGCTGAAGGCAGAGGCTTTAACCCTCTGAGCCACCCGGGCACCCCTAATTTTACTTACTTTAACGTAACTTTATTTTAAAATGTTAAAACCAAATAGCCGGGTAGCACAATTATCTGTGGCTCTGAGGCTGCTTCTTTAAGGTCTGTCCACCAAGAGAACCTGGGAGCAGGAAAGGGCCTAGAAGAAGCAAAGCCCAAAAGCAATAGCAATCTAGTGCCTGGATCTTGGTTCCCCAATACTGTTCTCTGCTAAAAGGAACTAGAGCTCTTTTGAGAAATGACTGGTTCAATGGCTGGGGCAAAGACGATCTAAGATGAACCCAGAGCCTTGTCTAATCAGAAACAAGGATATGTTCAAAGAATAATGGACACATGTTAAAAAGACACGGAAGAGTTCTGGTTTTGATCAAGATGGAACAAGCCTCCTTCACTCGATTCCACTGACTACAACTAAAGACCTGGACAGAATGTGTAAAGCAACTATCAGAGGACTCTGGGAGGTGGGTAGAGCAGCAGACTGTGGGGAAACCCCGTGTCTGAGGGACAACCCAGCCGTGAACCTCCAAAGTTGCTTCTCTTTTCCCTCCTAGGTATCCTGTCCTGGGCTCTAGGGCAGCCTAAAACCTAGAACTACAAGTGGGTGCAGACGGGAAAGCCTTTAAGAAAAACCCATGCTTTATAACCAGATGGCTTAGAGGGGGCAGTCCTGTGGGACACAAGTCTTTTAACTTTTCCCCTCTGAATGAGAGCCAGCAGGGAAACAGCAGGTTACATTTCCTCTCCAGTGACAGCAGCTGCGGAAGTGGCCCCTGTAGTGTGCAGCTTCTGAAATTGTCCCTACCCTTTACCAGGCAAGCTCCATTGACATGGGCAGAGGTGCTCACTACAGGGAGAGCCCTTGTGTGTTTCCTATATACATCAAGTGAGCGCCAGCAACACAGGGTTTTTACTGAGATGCTCTTCCGGCTATGGCCAGTAATTTAAGACGACTGTACCTGCGTGAGTTGAAAAAGCTGAATCCTTATTGGTGCTCTGGATAGTATAAACAAAGGAAGGATAGTATAAACAAAGGAAGGACAGAATACAGAATAAAAAATAAAATTGGGGGTCTCAGTATAACGGTGTGACAGGGAAGCCTGACCCTCTCTATTGCTCCCAGACACCTGCTGCTATGTACTCCTTATCTTGACTCTGTTATAAACAGCCGTTCACTGGGAGGCAGCCTGGACTGCTTCCTACCTCAGGCTATTACGTTGCTTGCGGAGGCCAAGGTGGCACCACGTGATCAGAGTGGGAATAGAGTAGCAAGACTATTGCTGAGAGACAGAAACCATGAGGGTGGTGTCTATGTTCAGGGATCATGAATGGAATTTCTGACTTTGGGCCTTCGTCTGCTGTCACTAACAGAACACGAACTATCTTGCAGCCCACCATGGTCTTAAGGGTTGTTATTGCCAGAGAGAGATGGCAAGCTTGCAAAATAATGTCTTGAAATCAATTTGCTTCTTTGGCAATCCCTAGATGCCAGAGCTCAGAGCAATAGGAGAGAACTGCTAAAGCAGGGCAGCCTTCAGAACAGGAGTTCCCCCAGAGTATACTTTCGTGGAGCAGCCACGGGGCATGGGACAGTAGAACTTCTCTCACTTGCAAACTTAGCCTTCACGAACACCAGCAGAATTTTTTTTTTTTTTAAAGATTTTATTTATTTATTTGACAGAGAGAGATCACAAGTAGGCAGAGAGGCAGACAGAGAGAGAGAGAGAGAGGAGGAAGCAGGCTCCCTGCTGAGCAGAGAGCCCGATGCGGGACTCGATCCCAGGACCCTGAGATCATGACCTGAGCCGAAGGCAGCGGCTTAACCCACTGAGCCACCCAGGCGCCCCACCAGCAGAATTTTGTTTCTCTCTTTTCCTAGGCTAGGAAGCCTCAAGACGTGTATCTACTCCTCCCCTATCTTCCCAGGCGCAAGGTCTCCTCTGGGGGTCATCCCTCCACGTTCATCCCCGCCCTGAGAGTAGAACTGAAAGCAGAGAAGGAGGGATCATATTCCCTTTGGACCCAGGTAACATCTGGATGGTGAAGCCTGGCCTGATACGTTTTTCCCACTGTAAGAAATACCCCAGCCCTGAGAAACTGCCTCACGACTGATTGAAATTTCCTTATTATCTGTTAAATTGGGAGTTTGAACTAGACGGGTATTCAAGTTTTTTTTTTTTTTTTTCCAGATTCCTCTGGGGCATGGGACTCGGGCATCTCATTAACTAAAGTGCACCCTTATTTAAGGAGCCATGGCATATGAATGGGTCCCTCTAATTCCCTGGCACCATGCCACCTTTGCAGTAGGTTTCTTAGTGACTATCCATTGATTACTAATCTGGGGCAAAGCCAACACAGCTAAACCTTCCTCCATATAGGTTCATTTTGCCTTACTGTTCTTGCCTTGGGCTGTTGTAGTCTTTTGATGAAGGTCTTAAATTAACAAGCTCGTTTCACATCTAGAACTAAGACAACCCTTCCTGTTCACCCCATTCCAAATGAGAACAATTTCATCCCTATCACTCTAAGATCCCTTGTCCCCAAAAGCTCAGATACCAATTAGCCCCCATTGGAGATTAATAAACAATACAATAATGACAGATAAAAAGACTAATTCTTTGGCTGAGAGAATCACTTTAATTAATTTAATCCTGGCTGAAAGATCAGCTGTGCTCAGGCCTGCTCACCAGCAGGGTCCATTTATCCCAGTCTGTCCCTTCCTTGAAAGCCAGGGTGTGCTTGGGAGCTGGCCCTTAAGCAACAATGAGAAACAGATTGTACTGTCAGGCTTCATTAAAGGTCATCATTAGTATTCCAATTTGAAGACCGTAGCTCTAGCTCAACCTTTTACCAATTCTTCCCTGGCGCATTGTGAGGTTTGGTTCAGCTGTGAAATGTAAAATTTCTCCCTGGGCTCCCGGCGTCAGGATGGGTATCATTTGATGCCTGTCGCTCTGCAGCTTAAAGGGCAAATCCCCCTGGGGGAAGTGACAGTCCCCGGACTCTATTTGAAAATCAAGTCCTGTGCAGCTGCCTGGGATCCGAACATTTCAAGGGATGGAACTTTCTAGAAGTCAGCCTCAGCCATCAGAAATAGGCCTTGTCATCTTACCTGGGAATCTATTCCAACTGTTCTTTTGCAAAATAGCTGAAAAAGACTTCTTAGTGGAACCCAGGCTAGTGACAAATAGCAACCATCATCAAAGTGCGAAATTGCCCTGGGACAAAAGCTCAGTAGAGAGAGGGTGCTTTGAGGAGACAGTTTTCAGACTGCTCCCTGTGCACAGGATAGGAAATGGTCATTTTCCTTCTCTGCAAACAGCCAGTTTTCTAACCACTTTACCTCTGCTGAAGCAATTTTTATTTTTAGGTGATTGTATGCAGAGTGGTAAAATTTTACATACTTTTTACTCTTTTTCCTAGTAAGTAGAGCAACAGCCTAGTTTCTGCCTGTTTTTTGGAATGAGGTCACCTCCTCCGGGTGCCTCTCCATCACCTGTCTTCTCTGACTCCCTGCTGTCCGGTTATTTTCAGCTGCTTATTTTCATTGTTTTTCTCTTGGCTCTTTAACCTGCTTGTCTCACATCTGTTGGTGCCAGGCCATGATGTTCTTTTTTAAAATTAGTGTCTCTTTCGTACTGGATTCTAATCTCCAAATTAATCTGTCCCTGGAATGGATCTTATCCCTTCCTTCCTCCTTCCCTCCCTCCGTTCCTCCTTCTCCTCTTCCTCCTCTTCCTCCTCCTCCTCCTCTTTCTCTCTCTCTCCCTTCCCCCTCTCCCCCACATTCTCTCTTTCCACTTGTCATGGTTCAGGTTGGTAAACAACGTCTAGGCGAGACCAAGTTAAAACAGGAAAATCAGTGGACTGTCAACCACGTTTGTCGACAAACACCTGATGTCCAGAGTGATGTGTTACTGATGACAAGGTCTCAGTGGGAACATTTTCACAAAATCAGGGGAAAAGTAACTTTTAAGTAACTGCATTTATAAATGAGCCAACTGAAGCCCAAGTCTACCTTGCTGCAGTGGTTTCTGTGTCTGAGGGTCTTCCGCAGCGGTATATTTTGAATAGTCCAGTGTTAACCATAAGGGTGAAGTCTTAACAGTCACAGATCCCTCTGGTGAACTCCGCTTCTGATAAAGCTTGGCCCGTGTCAGTGTTTCCGTGGGGCTTCCTCTGACACCCCCTCTCCAATTAGAAGACACAGCAGCCTTTTCTGTGTCCTGGAGCTGTCCAAGTACATCCTGGATGATAGCAATTTCAACTTGTCATTCTAGCATTCTAGCTGTTTGTCTGTGAGTAGCCTAGAAGCAAGGATGGCTTGTGGTTGTTCTTCTTTGCTTTATTTTTTAAACGCTTATGCTCCTAGCACAGGCCTGGCACAGAAAGAAAGTTCAGTACAGATTGACTTAGAGAAATCACAATCACCACATGGCTCCCAGCCCTCAGCACACTGGACTGCGAGTTCCGTGAGGACACAGGATGTGAAGTCTTGTTCACTGCCATACTCTTGGCATCTACCATAGTGTCTGGGGGTATCATAAATGATCAATTGATTAAAAAAATTTTTTTTTAAAGTTTTGTAATTTCTTCCTCATCCAAGAACTCCATCCTTCTAGAACCCGAAGCAGAGATTATATTTTAAGCCTCACATCTCTGCTCCATATTGATGTTGATAATAAGGGAAATCCCTGGTTATTTGTGCAACACTCTCTAGTTCACAGAGCTTGGCTATGCAACGTGTCCTCTTGGACCTATGGTACCAATGCCTTTTGGAAGTCGTGAGTCAAGAAGAATGGTGATGATCTCTTGGAGTTGTTTTGCTAGACAGACCAATCAGTTGACGAGTACCTGCTGCCTGGGAGACAACGGGTGCATGAAAATTCATCAAATGAACAAACTAATGAAGTATTTACTGATCATTGATTGAATACACAGCACTGTGTTGGGGTCCTGGGAAATATAAAAAGTATAAGTTATAGATCTTTGCACAATAGGCTGAGGGAATCCTCAGCAACTTTGTCTGTGTCCTGCCCTTCTGCGCAAACGGGCCCTACTGCCTTTATTCATGTGGACATCTGTGCTCTCTCTGGCTATAAGTTTTGAGGCGAACAGATCCAATAAATCATTCATACTTTAGCGTAAATTCGTTAAAAAGCTCCCACCATAGGTTGAATTCTGCTTCTCAAGTACCCCGTATAGGACCAAAAACAGAGCAGACAGTCTGTAAATTGACAGAATCTGATTGAAACAGGAGAGGAAGGAGAGGCCCCGAAGGAGGGTATCACCCGTGGAAGGATTTGCCGTATATACCACGGCAGCAGGGCCTTCTTGGCTTCCCTTCAACTCTAAACAGTTACTTACCTTTCCTTCCCCTAATCCAGGCAAGACCCCATGCATTCTGCAGAACCGTGAGATAAAATAAAATAAATGCCCTTGGTTACAACGCCTTGAGTGTGAGGATTAGTTTACTATGCAGCTTTATTACAGCAGTAGGTGACTAACTTAGGGTGGCACAGCTGCTTCGAGGGGCTTGTCTGGTATTGGGGCGGGGGTTTGGGAGGATGTGGATGATGTGGGGGAAGCCACGCAGGCAGCCCAGGACCGCACCCCGCTCCGACCACCGACAACCAACCACCGCAGCCATACTTAGATCTACTTTACATACCAGGCTGTGAAGAAGGGCGTCTGAAGCAAGGACCTTTTCAAACCAGTGTGCTGTTTGATCTCCAATGGTTTTCACAGACTAGAGTTTCTAGGATCCTAGGAAGACTCCCAAGTTCTGAATTTAAGTCTCACTGGACATAAATGTGACTCCCAGAAATAAATACTATCGGAAAGGAAAAACAGCCCTCCCCACTGGACGTTTCCTGAACTGCAGGCGTTTTCTCTGGTCATCAGACGCCCTGCGGGTCACCTAAATGGGATGGATGAAAATTTGAAACTTCATTTGGTCCCTCCTTGGTACTCATTAGCGGCGCTGTATGGCCGCCCGTCATGCTACTGTTTAAACCCCGCGGGTGGGGGGGTCTTTTCTGGATGGCAGGCTCTGGGTTCTTTGGAAAATGCTTTAGTGCAGAACCCCCTGTAGTGAGCACTTGCCATTATTTGGCTGCCCGGCCATTCATTAGTCCCATGGCTTTTTTTTTAAATGCCTTTATTGAGATATAATTCATGAACCATGAACTGTGCTTTTTTAATATGTACAATTTGATGAGTTTAGACATATGCATACACCCATGGTGCCATCACCACAATGACAGTAATAAATATCCTTCACTTTCAAAAGTTTTTTGTGTCCTCCTTTTTTCTTGTGGTAAGAGCGCTTACTATGAGATGTACCCATTTAATATATCTTTAAGGGCACAAGACCATGTTAATTTTAGGCACTATGTTGTATCACAGACCTTTGGAAGTTACTCATCTTGTATAACTGAAGCATTGAACAACAGTTTCCCATTTCCAGCTCCTGGCAACCACCATTCTACTCTCTGCTTTTGTAATTCTGACTATTAATATAAGTGGAACCCTACAGTATTTGTCTTTCTGAGACTGGCTTATTTCACTTCATATCATGTCTTCCAGGTTTATCCATGTTACTGCAAGTGGTAGGATTTTCTTCTTTTTTAAGGCTGAATAATATTTCATAGTATGTAAATGCCACATTTTCTTTATCCATTCATCTGTTGATGATAGTTGGATTTTCTCTGTATCTCGGCTACTGAATAATGCTACAGCAAACATGGATGTGCAGATGTATCTTTGAGATCCTGATTTCAATTCTTTTATATATAATACCCAGAAGTAGAATTGCTAGATAACATGGTAAGTTTATTTTTAATTTTTTGAGGGACCTCCATACTGTTTTCCTTAGGAGTTGCACCATTTTACATTCCCACCAACATTGTACAAAGGTTCCAATTTCTTCATATTCTTGCCAATGCCTATCTTCCTTTTTTTATAATTGCCTTCCTTCCTAACTTCTTTGAGGTGATAGCTCTTTGTGGTTTTGATTTGCATTTCCCTGATGATGAGTGATGTTGAGCACGTGTTCATGCCTCAGTGGTCATTTCATATATCTTCTTTGGAGAAATGTCTGTTCATGTCCTTTACCCATGTTTTAATCAGGTTACTTGCTTTTTTGATATTGAATTGTAGGTAGTCTCGCTTCTTATTTCCTTTCTGGATACTTCCCTTTTGTGTGTCGTCTTGGTAGGAGATAGTAGCTAGCTCCTAGCCTAGAAGCCTAAGGTGCTAGATTTCACTCTCCATTTCATGTAACATATAATAGACTTCTGGTGGATCAATCTTGAGCAAGCAGTGCAAGGATTTGGGAGAGATGGACATCATCTGCATTGCAGAGTAGACTTTGGACTAGACTGTTGGTGTGGCCATTCCTGATGCTTACCCTCCCAGGAGTCTCATGCTTCCTTCACTGTCTCCAAGCCTGGTCTCTCAGCCTCTTGGCAATTCTGTGAGCACCTAGTGTCTACTTTATGGACTTCTTTCATTTTTCCTTAATATAGCCAGAGTCTGTTTTCTTTGCTCCTCTAAAAATTCCAGTGATACTCTCTGCAGGTTCACTTTCCATCTGCCTCTCCCTCTACAGTTTCTCATGCAAAGAAAATGGTGGATGTGCTAAATGTCTGAAGGGAAGGACACAGGCATGGGACTGGAGATAAACATCATGTTTACAGAGTCTCAGACTTCAGTTCCTTTCTGAGTACCTGTAGAATAAGAATAAATGGACTTGTGCTTTAAAGTAGTTAGCTAAAGCTTTATAGTTATTCTAACCTACGATAGGAAAATCTGGAGTAGACTATGTTCTTTCAGCCTTCCTCCTTCAGAGCTATACAGTGGTTCCCAGTCTTTAGTGTGCCTTAGGGTTACCTGAAATATTGTTCATACATAAACAAGCTGGACACCCTCTCCCCATACTACATCCAAAGATTCAACTTCAGTAGGAGATTCTGATGAGGAGGGTCTTGGTATTAAACTCTGAAAAGCATAGGAAGCCAACCTAAAGATGAAGACCTTACACAAAGAAGGAAAAATTCAAGAAAATCAGACAGAAACAATGGTAGAGCCCTCTTCAAGCTGTACTTAAAGTTCGATCCACTACAAATTTAAGAAAGAGAATACGTTATTTGTATTATTTTTTTTAAGACTATGTTTATTTATTTTAGAGAAAGGGAGCACTAATAGGGGGAGGAGCAGAAGGGGAGGGGGAAAGAATCTCAAACAGACTCTGTGCTAAGGGTACAGCCTGATTTAGGGCTCCATCTCACGACCTAAGACCATGACCCGACCTGAAACCAAAAGTCAGAAGCTTAACCAACTGAGCCACCCAGGTGCCTGTACATTCCTTGTATCATCTAAGCTCAAATTAAAATTAATTTTCTGTTACTCACAACTGAAAGCATCCTAACTGGTATTAAACTGCTTTCATCTTGTACATCTGATTGGATAATCACAACCACCCATGAAGAAGGCTTTAGTTTTATTCCTATTATCAGATGATTAAACCAGGTAAAAAAAAGCAGGAATCTTTGCATAAAGTGAGCATAATTTAGAGAGGTAGGTCTTCTTGAGGCATAGTGACCCTCTATTAAGGAAAATAGGATTGTTACCCCTATTGATACTGATTTTGTGTTTTACTACCTGCCCGAAGTCTTTTCTGAAAATTGGGTCCATTCTGATATTCATTATGAGCATGTAATTCAGTTTTTCTTACATAGTTTTATGTTTCAGTATTTCTTTTTTTTTTCCAACTGTCTCGTGAGTTTCTCAAAGACAAAGAGCACTTCTTGAATCCCTCACATTCCCTAGAAGATGCTCGACCTAGAAGATTGCTAATTACTGGCTGACTGGATTAAAACAAAAGGACAGGTAAATGCAAGGGTAGAATAAACTGGCTTATTCAAATGTGTAACTGAGTTCCAGTAGTTTCTGACACATAGTCTGTCCTTAAAATGTTTTGCTGAATGAATATCAGTAGAGCCTTTCTGTTAAAATGAGACTTCACATCCATGACATTGGAGAACAGGCTTTTTAGCAAAACACTGATAAACTAACAATAGGTTAATACACGGTCGTATCTATCTTCAAAGAATAATGGTTTGAGATTGACAGATGCTTTGAGATTGAGCAATTTGAAGATTCTTTGTGATGCTCTTAACATCAGTGCCAGTAGCACTAACTATGAGATGTTTATAGCTCAACTTTCACATAATTTAAGATCAGTATTTCTGCTTTGTTGTGCAGCACAGAGCAAGAACTGCCTTACACTCAGTAAAAATTACACCACACTCAGACCACAGGGGGACCCATATGGCAAAAAGATTTTTAAAAATTGATGAATCTAACCACTGCTGAGAGCCAAAGATTGAGATCCTAGATTTTACAGTGTATGCCTACAATATTTTAATAATATTAATAATTACAAAACCTTAAATGTTGCCTCAGTCATAAAAGTTCAAAATGTGCTCTTAACTTGGCATTTAAACATGACATGGTGAACTAGACAGCAATTGTTTTAGACTAGAACACCTGATTCCATTTCCTGCTGTAACATGTACCACGGTATGGATGGACTTGGGAAGATCATGAACCTGAGAGTTCTTTCCTCTACTGTTAAGTAGAGATGACACTAAAACCCACTCCACTGAGTCACTGTGAGGGTCCAATTATTCAATAGATGATGGAAAAGTACTTTATTAAATGTATCATTTCAGATGATTTGTGTGCCAAGGACAGAAATTTCCAAGTAGAGGGAAAGTGTTGGGTTTCATAACTGGAAAGCCCTGAGATGGATTCGGCTCCACCCCTCTTCTGTGTACAGCTTTGCTCTGCTCTTCTACTAGGTGTATTTATTTGGTAGGTTGGTTTCATTCTTAGTTTTACAATGGCTACCAGTAGTATCCTGGGCTGTGGACTTTCTCCTTCACATCTAGGAGGAAAGGTGCTTCCTAGAACCTTCAAACAAAATTTCTAAGTTTTCTCGTGATGGGACCACTCCTGAATAATAATAGAGGTCAGGACTATTCAGATTTGTATAGAGCAATCAGGGCTAACCCCAAGACCAAAGGATGAGATCAGTATTACTGAAAGTACATAGATACTAGAAAATGAGTAATATTTTCCCAAAGGAGAGTTAGGAAACTAAGGGAGGAAGGAGGAAAAAAACACTGAGTGGACACAAATCTTTGCTCCACTGTGTACAAGCATGGCTTTATACTCTGATTGATATTAATACCATAGCTCAATTTGGTATACATCTGTGTATTTAATCTATTTCACAGTTTTACTTTAAGATATTTGTGAGGGGTTTAACTCATTCTGTTTCCTTCCTTAGTTTTTGTTGCCACTTCTCAAATTACTGACAGTGCCCCTATAATGAGAGTCATATACACATTCAATTTGTAGCATATGGAAATGCATAGAAAACTGGAAAGCCCTGTGCAAGTGACAGATACTTTCCCTGCTACTCTGCTTGTCAATATGGGCCTTCGACTTTGGGGCTGCTGACTAGCATGTTAGGATTGCGTGATTCTCTGGACAGTCACATTCTTTGGAAGCTAGATTTATTCATAAAGGATATGCATTTTACATTCCAAGACGAAGCTCCTCAGCCCAGGCCTTATTAGACAACTTAGCCTCAGGCTTTTCTGAAACAGGTGGCTCATGGGCTCTTAGTATAATAGTACTAGTCATTTCGGTAACAGCTTAATTTGTGTAATGGCTGACAGTTCCCCAACTGCTTAGAAAGTGTAGGAGCAGTGGGTAGATGTGGGAATTCTGTAGAACTTTGTACGAGGTGTCAGATCGCTGAGTGAGTGGAATGTCTAATGTAGATGGAGAATAATCATAACCAAAATTCCTAGTAGCATAATTATTTAAGATCTAAACCTGATTGTAGTTTTTTTAATTGCAGACATTCCTAAATGTCTGCAGCTTTGTGATTATTGAATATTTTCCCATACCTTAGCTCATTTGATTCTCACATCTTTTTTGAGGTAGGTGAGGACTATTAGCTTTACAGATGAGGAAACTGAACCCCATAAAGGATAAAGGATTTGGCCAAAGGTCAAATAGAAAGTGTCAAGTCCAGATCTTTTGATTCCAAATTCAGTGATCTTTTTCCATGTATATCAGATTCATTTTGGACTCCAGGAAAGGACTTAAACATTCGTGTGAGTAGGCACATGGAATGAATTAGTAAGATAGGAATAGAATCCTGGGGAGTTTTATAAGTTCAGAGGAGTCTCCACCTTAATCCCAAGAGGCTGCGGGAACGGCTTAAAAACTCCAACTCTTAAATTTGGGAGTTCTGGAATCCATATTTCAAGGGCAGATCATCATTCCAAGAGCTTTGATTACACTGTTAAGAATGACCTACCCATAGTAATGCATCTGTTTCTGACAATTAGCATGTTTTACTAACAATTAGTTTCACTTTTGAACCATGACCGCAGAGTGAACTAATGTTCTCTGGAAGTCCGTCTTCTCCCAGGGAAAGAGGAATACCAACCAAATGAATTGATGTTGGCCTATGTGTGATCTCCCCCATGCAGTTCCAAGGGAAGGGACCATCCAACTTTAAATTGAGGAATTTAGTTGGCAGATGAAGCCATTCATGTGGCCCCTAGCCATAGTTATCCAAATTGATAACCATTACTCTCTTAGAATTGGTTTGATTTAAATCACTAGTTTTCCTACTAAGAACATATTTTTGGTTTTCTTCTTTACTCCTATAAACATATAGTCCTTGCAACTCAGATAGTTGCAGTGAACATTTCTTTTTAAGATTTTATTTATTTCTTTATCAGAGAGAGAGAGAGAGAACATGAGCAGAGGCAGAGGTGGGTAGAGAGAGAAGCAGACTCTCCGCTGAGCAAGGGGCCCAATGCAGGGCTCAGTCCTAGGACTGGCATCATGACTTGAGCCAAGGGCAGATGCCTAACCAACTAAGCCCCCACCCAGATGTCCCTGCAGTGCACATTTCATTACCAAAGCACAATACATTTAAGATAGTACCTTTGATATCCATTTTTGTAGAATATTAGAAAACTGAATGATGGGTCGCCTGGATGTTTCAGTCGGTTCAGCGTCTGCCTTCAGCTCAGGTCAGGTCATGATCCCAGGGTCCTGAGATCGAGTCTCCTGCCGGGCTCCTTGCTGAGTGGGAATCTGCTTCTCCCTCTGCCTGCCCTTTCTCCTGCTTGTGCTCTCTCTCTCTCCCTTTCTGTGACAAATGAATAAATAAAACCTTAAAAAAAAAAGAAAGCTGAATGATGATTTTGTTATAAGCAGAGTGAATTAAAGCAGGTGCTTTTGAGGTTACAGGGGAGGGTGATGAATCCTCTCCAGTGTAACATGGCTGTGTGGGGGTTATTTTTTGTTGTATTAGCACAACTAGACTATTGCCGAAATTAACTTCAAATAAGTGCTTATATTTTGGATGTTTTATCT
The DNA here is from genome assembly GCF_009829155.1 of Mustela erminea. Lineage (NCBI taxonomy): Eukaryota > Metazoa > Chordata > Mammalia > Carnivora > Mustelidae > Mustela > Mustela erminea. The sequence goes on from NC_045622.1 coordinate 73,858,477, forward strand.
TAATAAGCATGTAAAATTATTTTAACACAAAAAGCACATGTTTATTTTAAGATTTAATTACTATGTTTGCATTTCATTCCGATCATTACATATAGCTGGATTTATACCAAAAAGGATATAAGACAGGATGCTACATTTTAATTAAAAAGTAAAGTTTCTAAAGGGCATATATAGAGAGTATTTCAGATCACCAGAATCCCAAAATACTAGCAGCTGATATTGCACTCATCTTTTTGCTTATGTACAATTTGAAAATAAATTCAAGTCTTTCTACTTGAATTCCCAGATGAATTCTTGATTCAGCCTGGATGTGTCCAGGTCGGTGATGGTAGAAATCTTCCTGAATCTGCAGAATATTTACCCCTATGAAGTGTTAGACTCCCATGCAACTATCTCTAGGAGACCAGGGAGCTTCAGGGACTTTCTCTGGTCCTTGGTACTCCTTTCTTTAAACTCTCACCAGACAACATTGACTTGCTGACTGATATATCCATAGCACAGTGATTTATTATGATTGAAATCATGGAAGGATGGTAGTTGTATGCCCAGGTGAATTCTTTTCACCATTTAAGGTTTGGCAGTCTTTTATATTGAAAAAATAAGGACTACATTATTATTGTTACTACTATTATTAGAACAGTTATTGGGATTTGACAAGAAAAATGGGATTATGAATTTTTTTTAAATTTTATGTGTATTTTTTAAAGATTTTGTTTATTTATTTGACAGACAGAGATCACAAGTAGGCAGAGAAGCAGTCAGAGAGAGAGAGGAGGAAGCAGGCTCCTGCTGAGCAGGGAGCCCGATGCGGGGCTCAATCCCAGGATCCTGAGATCATGACCACTGAGCCACCCAGACGCCCGGCGATTATGAATTCTTGACTTGCTGGGCTCTACTCATAAGCCTTTGTTGTTGTTTTTAAGATTTTTAAAAAATATTTTGTTTACTTATTAATTTGACAGGGAGAAAGCGAGAGCACAAGCAGGGGGAGCAGTAGGCAGAGGGAGAGGGAGAAGCAGGCTCCCTGCTGAGCAGAGGAACGCCTACGTGGGGTTCAATTCCAAGACGTGGGGTCATGACCTGAGCTAAACCGACTGAGCTGCTCAGGCGCCCCTTAAGGTTTCATATTTAAGTAATCTCTATGCCCAACATGGGGCTCAAACTCACAACCCCACATGCTCCACAAAATGAACCAACCAAGCACCCCTCATAAACTTTCTTTACCAACATCGTAACATATAATAGGACATTTTCATCTGCTGTGTACTGCAGAAACTCTAATGTCTATATTCCAGTGAGTTATACTATACCAATCTCCATAGTCAGTAGATGGTTTTTCACCATGAGAATGAATGTCCAATTACACTTTTCACCCAGGAAAGGAGGAAAATGAGCTGTCTGCTCTCATAATCAGATTGCCTGTTACTTGTCTTGCTCAGAAATGGGAAGCATTGTAACAATAAAATTTGGCAATAATAGTAGTCAGTTCTACTGCAGCTCTTTTGTCCTAAGTACTTCCTGTCCCTTGTCCTTTCCAGTCGTCCCAAGAATCTTGTGTGCCAAGGCATCCGTTCTAAAGGATGTCTATACACTTTTACCAACTTTCCCCACATCCCCCTACCTCCCAGGTCCTGACAAATACCATCCTGGTCTGTTTCTAAGAGTTTGACTTTTTCCCTTTCCTGACAGTCTGTCGCGTAGTCAGCTCTGAGATACTTAGCACTGCACTGCCCTCTTGTGCTTTCCTCCAAGCTGACACCACCAAGACCAGTAAAAACCCCTCACTGCCTTCCTCCCACGTAATCTTTCCTTTTCCACTTCAACAGTTGAGTTTACATTTAAATTGAGATTTTGGAAGGTTCTTCGCAGATAATGGTGTCTTTGTCCACGGTGGAGTCCTGAATGGTCCCTCCCCTGCACTCAAGATTTTCTCCCCTTCATTGCTCTCTTAACAGTAAATTGCGTAAAAGTGGTAAAAAGACCCCAAACCAACCAGTTTCTAAGAGCTCTGATGTTTGAAAGACAAACTACAATAGTTGTCAAGTAGCTGACTGTGTTCTGACAATTCGTTTTTATAATGACTCGGTTATGAATTCCCATTATAAATAACTAATCCATGTCCAATGGATCTCCTGAGAGGAAACACATTTGACAAATGGCCAAACTGATGAAAACTCCAACTCAAAGGCGTACTTAAAATGACTTCAGAAGAAAAGAAACATAAATTCCTTAAAGTGACAAAAATACTAAAAGATTTTTTTTTTAAAAAACCCTCTCCCCAAAGTAAACCAAAACAACCAATTTTTGTAAAACCAGTAACGGAGAAAAATTAGGTTTTTTTCTAATTTAGTTTAATGCTCACCAAACCATATTTTGACGAAATTGTCCTAGGAGCTAAGTTAATTTCAACCAAATAGCTTTCTTCCAAATTCTATGTAGCTAAATTATTTCCAGTTTGCATTTGGCCAAATCCTATGCTACCCTCACAAGCCAATCAATATAAGACATTCAGTCATCAAAATGAGATTTTTAAACCTCTTTTACCCAGAAATAGTATGTTTGTATTAAATTTATGCCTTCCTTTGGATATCTTGCTATGTTTTTCAGCCTTTTCATAACCTTATAATTTGATCCTCACAGAAAGCTGAGAGATCATTCCTATTTTACACCTGAGGAAATGGAGGTTTAAGTGAGGCTAAAGAAGTAGGGGCAAGTCTGGGATGAGACCCCAGATCTTTCAGGCTCTATGCTGTGGCCAGTTCCATCACAACAGTGACAAGAATGTAAACCCTGCTTTTTCCTTAAGGATGGAGCCTAGAACAGAGGTTGAGGTGGACTAAGCAGGTGCTCACAGGATCCTGCTATGGAATCTGAAGGAAAGGGGCTCGTTCTAAGGATAGAGTTGAAATATCTCTCGGTCAACATGTGTACGCATGTGCATTTAGCGCCTATGATGAGATGATATGGAAGAAAGAAACAAAAAGGGATTTTTAAAAAGATTTTATTTATTTACTTGAGGTAGGGGAAGAGAGCACACACTCAAGAGGGTCGGGGGTGGGGCAGAGAGAGAAGAGAGCAGACTCCTTGCTGAGAGGGAGCCCGAGGTGGGGCTCGATGCCAGGACCCCGGGACCATGACCTGAGCTGAAAGCAGATGCTTATCCAACTGAGTCACACAGGCAATCCCCGCAAAGGGATTTTTGACCAATGTTGTCAAATGCATAATGTTCTGAAGTAATCTAGTCTCCAAGTTGTCCAATGTGGTCAATGAAAGCTGAACTGTATTTGTTTGTTCAGCCACTCAGAAAATGTTTGTTTAGTGCCTATATTGTGTCAAGTGTCCTCCTAGGTGTTGGGGACATAACAGAGGACAACACAAAGTCCTGCCTTCATGGACTGTTCCTTCTAGTAAGACTGTAAATAGGAGTGTATGGTGGATAATTGAGGGATAAATGTGAGGGCTCTGATAGTGACCTTGACCAGTATTCAGGGAAAGGAAAAGTCAGTGAAGGTTCTAATGTATGGAAGTAAGCCTATAACATGGAGTCTCAAATGACTGAGGTCATACTTTCTAACATGTTACAAAAGCACATGGTTTTGTCATTTCTGGGAACATTGATTTTATAGTAAGAGTAGGACTAGAAATGGCTTCAGATCTTGATTCTTCTATTTTTTTAGCTGTGTGAACTTACATGGGCTACTTAATGCTTTTTACTGTTTCCTCATCTATAAAATGAGAATCATATCAGTACCCATTTCATCTCTATCTCATAGAGCTATTATGAGGATTAAAAGAAAAGACAGTAAAGACATGGAAATAACTTTGCACAGAAACCGACACAGATTTGAGAATTAATAAATATAGCTGCCATATAAGTCCGGATGCTTTCAGTTGCAAGTGATTGAACCAAAAGAGAGTTTATTGGCCTGCATAATTATATGAGACAATGCCTTGGGACCTAATCTCTCTGTGATTTCAGATGGACTCCCAAGGACGGGTAGTATCTGGATAAGAATGAACAGACATTGAGCTCTTAAATATGACACGGTACCAAACACTTTGCATGAATTATCTCAGTGAAACCTTGTAAAACCCAATGAGGTAGGTATTGTAACCTCCTCAGTTTACAAATGAGGAAAGTAGGGCCCAGGCAGCTTCCTAGCTAGAAAGTGGCAGAGTGGGGAATCGAACCCAGCTGTCTTACTCCAAGGCCTTTGTGCTTATCCCTTCCACAGACTTCCTCTGAAGACGTTAGTGGTGAATAGATGAAGAGGCTAAGGAGAGTTCCAGAGAGCATTATGAACATTTTGACTTGTGAGTTGCTAAGGAGTTCAGGGGGAAATCATGTGTTCACTTTTTGTGTCCCCGACAGCATCTAACCAGCAGGCACACAGAAAGCAGCTAATAGACGTTTAACAAATAGATTAGTTCATCCCTAGCAATCTTCTTTACTTCTGCATTCTCCAACAATGCTTAATTATTTTTTCATTTGTGAACTACCAACCTCACCCAAAAGTATTAGCCAGTAAACTTAAGCCTATCATCATTTCCTTTAAAAAAAAAAAAAAATGAGGGGCGCCTGGGTGGCTAAGTGGGTTAAAGCCTCTGCCTTTGGCTCAGGTCATGATCCCAGGGCCCTGGCATCAATCCCCGCATCGGGCTCTCTGCTCCACGGGGAGCCTGCTTCTCTCTCTCTCTCTCTCTCTCTCTGCCTGCCTCTCTGCCTACTTGTGATCTCCGTCTGTCAAATAAATAAATAAAATCTTTAAAAAAATAAAAAGAACTAATAGTGAGCGTCCTTTCACTACGTGAAGATCAGAGAGGATTTTCCAACTCTGGGCGTCCCGAGAAGACTGACGTTTCCGCCATCTCTGGCGCCCCCTAGTGCTTTGTGGCGGAAACTAATAGAAGGTGCTGACGCGGGCGGGAGTGGAGGGGCGTGAAACTGAAACCGGATCTGTTTCCTACAGGATGCGCACACACCCTTACAGACCACACTTTCGTTTTGTCTCTCCGCACGCTACTGTAACCAATGCCTGTGTCAGGAGTTGTAAAATATTATGTGACCTGGGCTTTCCCAGTCCCCCTAGGGGCTGTGATCTCCTTTATCAGTCTGACTTCTCCCCCGGCTCCTATTCCTAGAGAATCACACCGCCTGTAAACGGCAGGTAGGGGAAGTGTGTGTCACGTGTTATCTGGCAGGACCGCTCTCACTGGCCCCTCTAGGTCTCTCCCTCTTCCTCGGGCTAAGGCTCTGAATTCCCCGAGAAGTTGAAACTGCAGGAAGTTCTCTTTGGAAGAAGATTCAGCTGTTCCCCATTCATTTTTCCTTTATTTAGAGGGGCTTGTCCTTTGGTGTCCTGCAGTTTGTGTTTCTTCGCTAATGAAATGGCCCTTTTAGCTCCTCAAGCCCTCTTGCACGCACCAAAGAATTCTTACATGCCAGTGCCAGACTCAGAGCTTAGGAGGTAAACTCAAGTGACAGATTCCCACATGGCCTTGAATCAGATGTCCTGCCCCGGCAGCTGGGAAATAAAAGATTCTTACACTGAAGTTGAAACCTGCCTTATATTTCCGTATAACTGAACAATTAGTGATCCTGTGTTAAAATTATGAATAATATGGCTGACTTTCAATCGGTGCTCAGTAGATTCTAAATACATTGCTGAGTACTCTGCATACAGCATCTCACTTAATTTTCACGAGTCCCCTGTGAAGTAAGTCATGTTATAATCCTCATTTTACAGATAGGAAACTGAGGTTTAGAGAGGTCACGTTCTTGAGGGACACTGCAGCTTTGAGAGAATCTGTCAGGGGTCATTGTTTGAGCCAGAAGACTGTTGTTCCAACACCGGTGCTACCTACCTACGTTTCTAACTGGGTGAATTTTGGGGAGCTGCTTAACCTCTCTGTGCCTCAGTTTCCTTTTCTGTAATACCAAAAATTCCTGCTCTGTAAGGATGTTGTGGGTATTAAATGAGTCAATACATAAGAAGTCATTAATGGTACTTGACATGTAAAAAGTACTACACTTTTTTTAAAGGAGGTGTTAGGCTCAGGATACTTCAGGCCACTTACATGGTCTCTTTAAAGTAAAGACTGTTCTCCTTATGGATATTAGGAAATGGGTCCTAATAACGTGTTCTGCTGTGGTGAATTTCTCCTTCATGCAGCAGATTCATCTGAGAAGCTTTAAAAACTATGGATCTTGGGGCATCTGGGTGGCTCAGATGGTTAGGGTCTGCTTTCAGCTCAGGTCATGATCTCTGGGTCCTGAGACCGAACCACACGTAGGGCTATCCGCTCAGTGGGGAGTCTGCTTCTCCTTTTTCCTCTGCCACCCCCCCCCCACCTGCTCAGCTCTCTCTCTGTTTGCATCAATGTCTCAAATGAATAAATAAAATCTTAAAAAAAAAAAAAAAACCAACGATGGAGCTTAATTCTAGGTCTAGGGCAGACCCAGCCATCTTCATTTTTCTGAAGCTTCAAGAGATGCTTCAGAGTAGTCAGAATGACAAGTCGCTCAGTACTTGGATTTTTTTAAAAACAAAGTTTGCAAAGTTCCTCCCCGTAATAAGACATGCATTCAGTGCCTGTCAAATGCTAGATACTAAGTGCTTTATTTGCATCATCTCATTGAACCCCCTGCCAAAACCTCCATGAGTTAGGTAATTACCATCATTCACACTTGACAGATGGGAAAGCCAGGGAATAGAAAGTCTAAGGAACTTGCTGAAAGTGACTTAGCTGCTGGTGGCAGAGCCAGGACTTTAAACCAGGTGCACTGATCCCATGGCATAACCAGTTAACTAGCCTCCTCTGCCTTCCCATGTCTTGTCTAATTGGAACTTTGCCATTAATCTGGGCAGTCAGCTGGTTTTGCTATGATCCCCCCATTTATAGGAGAGAAGACTACAAAGAAAGACTTGACCAAATGTACAGCAAGTCAGCATTGAAGCTGGGGCTTATAACTTGAAATCCTATGCTCTCTCAATTGCACAGAACTTTGAATAACCAAGGATGATAGTTATTTTAGAAAGTCTCTCATATGCTTTACTTCCTCCTCTTTCCTGCTGTGATTCTCCCGTCCACACCTTCCCGCTTTGGGTTACTCTGGCGAGGGTTTCAACCACAAGCCCTCTTCTGTATTTATCCCTTCTCTGCACACCCCTGCCAGCTTCACCTTCACCCACTAAACGCAGAGCTCATCGAGCAACTCTTTTGCTTAAATTTGATGAACATTTGTCCCACTTGCCATCTGTGGTGGGTTGAATGGTGGCCCCCAAAACATACGTCCACATCCCAACCCCTGGGAATGTCACCTTATTTGGAAAAAATAATCTTGACGGATGTAATTAAGTTAAAGGTCTCCAAATGAGATCATCTTGGATTATCTGGGTGACCCAACAACAAGTATCCTTGTAACACAGACAAGACACGGAGACACAGAGGAGAAGGCCATGTACAGACAGGCAGAGTGGGAATACTATAGCCACAACCATGGAATGCTTGGATCCTCCAGAAGCCGGAAGAAGGAAGGAACGGTTCTCCCCTACATCCTCAAGCAGGAACGTGGCCCTGCTCTCTCCTCGACTGCAGACTTCTGGCCTCCAGACTTGGGGAAGAATAAATTTCTGTTGTTATAAGCTGCCTACTTTGGTGATTTGTTATGGTGGCCCTAGAACACTAGTGCACCATGCCTTCACTTCTTGACTTTTAGGGCTCAAGACATCTGTGGCTTCCCCACTCATCCAGCCCAATGTCTCAAATAAACCCTCTGTTCCAGGCTGGTTCCCCTTCATGGTCTTCAGTATAGGACCCCCAGATCCTTAATGTGCTTTCCCTCTTGTTGTAGCTGCTGCTGCTGCCTCTTCTTCTGCTCCTCCCCCATCCCCTCCTTCTTCTTCTTGAAGATTTTATTTATTTATTTGACAGAGAGATAGAGATCACAAGTAGGCAGAGCAGCAGGCAGATGGGGAGGGAGAAGCAGGCTCTCTGCTGAGGAGGGAGCCCAATGCAGGGCTCAATCCCAGGACCCTGGGATCCTGACCTGAGCCAAAGGCTGACGTTTAGACAACTGAGCCTCGCAGGCATGCCTCATGTTGCTTCTTCTTACTGGAAAGCAGATGTGCTAACCCAATGAATTCCCCCTCAGAAGGGAGCTGTCTTTTGAGGTGTTGTGATTTGGGGAAGGAGATGAGCTCTGCAAAGACATGGGGTGGTATGGGCAGGGCACCTTTGTCCATGAGCTCCTTGTCATATTTCCTCCTCTTTCACCCTTCCCCGTGTTGTCACTATTAAAGAGCATGCCTGAGGCTTACTGCTTGCACAAGTCATGCCTCGTTCTTGGGCATTATCTGTAAAGTAAGGATATTTGACAAGCTGACCTCTTTCTCTCCTAGGTCTCCTATAGAGAAAATCCATGTACACCAAAATTTTCTTGAACACCTACTAAGTGCTAAACACTGCCCCCAAAGCTAGGGCTCTGGTGGTGAGATAGATGTGGTGCCTGACCTAATAAGGTAGACGCTTCTTGGGTCGATGGATACTTGCTTGGCCACTTGGACTTGACCAAGGCCACACAGCTATTCAGAGGCTGTCCAGGATTTACATCTACTTCTGCCTGACTTCAAAGTTCAGGAATTCCAATGTAACTGGTGCACTGGTCAGAGTTTGGGCAGTAAATAATAGTGTGTTCAAATGGTAGAATGGAAGAACTTTTAAAAAGAGAAGAGTTCCAAGGGTGTGGAAAGGTTAAGAACAAACGAGGAATGGTGCTGGGTCCCAATGCCAGCACCAGCAGGAGGCTTTACCACACTAGGGTCTGAATGGGTGATGTCAGGAGGTGGTTACCAAAACCTGAGAGAGTGCCTGTAACTGCAAGGGAGGTAGGCAGGCAGGAGTTGTGCTCTCTATTAGAGCGCCAACCCACAACAACCCTTAAGAGGAGACTTGGGAGGATTAACACCCTGAATTCACATTTCTCCCCTTTCCATCTCCCACCTGTGCTTCCCACTGGCCAAACCCCACCAGAAGCCAGAGGACAAGGGAGACCAGATGGTGCGTGCCTTGGAGGTCAGGTCAGGTCAGGGTCACCGAAGAGGATGCAGGGTGAAAAGTAGGTCTGCAGGGATAAATGAAAAATGCCCAGCACACCAGTGTTTTCCAAATGGTACTCGTTTAAATACTATCTTCATGAATTTGTCATATCCTGCATGTACTACACACTCCCTTTTTCTTAATATTTTTAAAAATGTTTAATAAATTTTTAAAATTTCCTGTATTAAATGTATTGATAATAAGTATTAATAAATGTACTAATAGTAATTAAAGTAATATGTCCCTACTTTAAATTGCAGAAAACCATTGAAAGTGCAATAGTAAGAAATCATGTTTAGTAGATTAAAAAAATAATAATTACAATGATAAATTATGTTAGGAGGTCCTCTATAGCCTAGACCCCACCTGCGTCTCCAGTGCCCTCTCCTCTGTCCCTGTCATATGGTTTCATCCTCCCATTACAGCCATATCGATTTTTTTGGCCCCTCAAAACCAGCCACACTCCCACCTACCACATTCCCTCAACACGCATCACTGACAGAATACACTCCAAAATGCTAGAGAGCCTGAATATTACAACAACAAATATAGGACAATCAGCTAAAAACAAGAAGAATTATGCTTTCATAAAAAAGATTCTAGAGTTGCAGTAGTATCACTAAATATTTTGTCATTGATCTGGATATCTAGGTTCTTGTCCTGACACCTAAGTTTAACTCTATGATCTTAGATCAAAGATTTAACAGATATGTGACTCAGTTTCTCCACCTATAAAATGAAAAAAAAATTTAGCATGGCGGCAGGAAAGGAAACCTGGGCACATATGCCAAGAGCTCTCCACTCCCACAGCTTTCAAAAGGAGGAAAAAAAAAAAAAAAAACACTGTCAAGAACATAAGTAGATATACTAAATCAGCTACCTAAACTGTTGAATGCAAGTCATGGTTGCATTTGTTCTGTGACAGGTGAATACTGCAAAATTTTCTTCCAAAAACCTATCTCTATCAAATCCAAACTCTCTGTGCCCAACCAGATGTCCCAGTCATGCTACATTCAGGTATAGCCCTCCTTTGCAAAAAAAAAAAAAAAAAAATCCGGTATAGATATTTATGGATAAATGGGGTAACAAATGGACAAGTATGACCACTTTAGATGCCATTTAACATCCATTCTCCTTTCTTCTCTTCATAGTGACATCTACTTTCCCTGGGGGCTCTACCTCCTCACCCCCATCCAGGCTTCATTCCATTGGCCACGGGGATAGTCATGTAATCAGAATGAAGAGGTAAAATTGGGGACTTTTGTTTACAATTGTGCCCTTTTCTGTTAAACTTGAATCTGGGAGGATGCACTTGATGTCTTGAATGATCCACTCTCCTCATTCCTTGCCCCCTGCTCTATGCCCCTGAGAAACCTAGTCTGCACCATGTAAGTTCCCCCTGACTTCTAGTTGAATTCAGCCAGTTAGAAGTACCAGCAGGAGACCAGAGGGAGGGAGAAGAGGAAGTCTGGGGCATTATTCCCCTGACTTCTCCCCAGTGGAGTCTCCTCCACTGAAGATCACAGCTTCTGTGGGACAGTCCTAAGTTCTAGCGACTTATCATCTCTCCCACCGTTGATCTTTTAAATACCATCCATTTAGTACACTTACCCTAGATTACCCACTTGGAGTGCCATTAGCTTTACTGTCTTCGACCCTGGCTAAAATAGAGGGTGAAGGGCTGGAGCTGCTCACATCCTTCAGGTTATCTTGTGGGGTCTGAGAGAAGATCAACTTGAAGGAGACCAGAGTCAAGGGAGCCAGAAGGACACCGAGTCCTGGCCCTGTTGGCTAAGACCTGACTCTAGGTTATGCCCACGGCTGTCACACACACTAATTTTTCATATGCATGAGCCACTATATTTTCTTTTTTGCTCCAAGCATTTTGAGTTGGTGTTTCAATTGCTACAAACAGAAAGAGTCTAAATTAAAGTATAAGTAAAAAAATATAGCTGAAAAGTGAAGATGCATGGATTCTTGACCCTAAAGAATTTCCATCTGAGCCAAACACAGAACGACTCTTCCAGTTCTGTCTCCATGAAGCCAGACCCTACGGCAGATCATATTTCAGGTTTCTGGGAGATTCGGCCTCCCCTACACAATATGTGTGTCCTTATAGTACTCACCTACAATATAGCAGGGGTGAGAGTCTCTGCTCCTTGGAGCAAAATGAACCTAACAAAACTAGTTCTCATTTTACAGGTAACAAAATGGAGGCCAAGAAAACGAACAGGCTTGATTTAAGTAAAGGTGATGTCAAACCTGAACTTACCAGATAGGTCAATGTTTAGTTCTCACCCAGGATCTTTCCATGTTCCTTTTCCCCTCCTTCCCTTATGCTTTTCTCTCCCGCCCTGGCCATGGACTTTTGTGGCTTAGAACACATCACATTATCTCAGGGCTTTGATGCTTGCCAACTGTCAGAGAAAAAAGTCATGGGCCTGTCTTTCTCTGAGTTTCCATCACTTGGTCTGTATACTCACTTGGCATTTAGCATGTGCAAAACCCTATGAAGATTTTGGGGATGCTTGAGGATGTTATCATGTACTTCTTTTTGGCTCCTCAAGTATTATTCATGACTTGCCTTTTCAGGAGACAGTAATTTTATCTGGTATCTGATTCATCCTGGAAAAATCTATAGTGCCTAGCACAGTATTTAGCTCACATTAAAAAAATCACTAAGTACCCATTGGCAAGATTGACTAAAAGGATTTTAGGCAACTGCCGGCTAAGCTGCAGAAACAAAATTAAGGTGGTTCCAACATGACAGCCCTTTACTTCTCTCCCACTGCCCACAGGAGGACAGACAGTCCAGGCTGGGTAGGTGTCTCTGTTCTAGGAAGTCATCCAGGGACTCAGGTTCTAACTTCTTGCTCTGCCATGGCCTGTGGTATTTTTCTTCCCATGGTCAGAGCAGGCTCACTAGGTGGCCCGGTGGCTCAGAATGTTCTGGCCTAATGATAGGAGGAAAGGGAAAGTGAAGGGAAAGCAGGTAACTTCCTTCTTAAAATGTGATTCAAGGGGCACCTGGGTGGCTCAGTCAGTTAGGCCTCCGACTCTTAATTTTGGCTCAGGTCACAACCTCAGGGCTGTGGGATCAAACCCCAGGACCAGCCCCATGTTCAGCAGGGAGTCTGCTTGAGGATTCTTTCTCTCCCTCTCCCAGCCCCGGCCCCATTCATGCTTTCTCTCTCAAATAAAAAAATAAATTAAAAAAAATGCAAAAATAAATGAAATAGAATGTGATTCAAACAGGCACATATTATATCTGCTTGCCGCTCATCAGCTAAAACATTGTCACATGGTCACATTGGCTTGCAAGTGATACTGGGAAATATAGAATCTAAATGGACAGCCATGTTGTCCAATATAACTTGGGACTCTATTGCTGAAAGAAAGACGAGGAGCCATATCATCATTTAACATTCACTAAATGACTAAAATTAAAAAGATTGATGATACCAAGTGGGTAGGAGAATAAAATGGTGTGTTCAGCTGAGCGAACTCTTCAGTCATTCCTTTCCTGGTATTTACCTAAGAGTAATAAAAATATATGTCCACAGAAAGACTGATACAGAAGGTTCATAGGAGCCTTATTCATAATAGCCAAAATCAGGAAACAAACCAAGAGGAGAATGATGTCCATCAAGAGGAGGATAATGCAACCCGTTGTGGGATATACATACAATGGAACGTCACTCAGCAGCAATACAGAGGAACAAAGTACTGATACATGAAACAACCAGGGCTGTATTAACCATTTGGCACAGCAGGTGCAGTGCCCAGACCCACGAGAATGTTCCAATTTCTTTACTATCAGGAGGAAAAAATAAACTTTAAGCCTGAAGAGAACATTTTATTAATGTTAATTAATACAGACATATTTGTTTTTATAGTAACACAGATAGAAGAGATGAGTTTTTAACTTTATTTTTTATTAAGAAAGGGGCTCACGAGGTCACTAGGAACTTTGAAGGTCATAATGCAACCCTAGAGGGGTGCCTGGGTAGCTCAGTGGGTTAAGCCTCTGCCTTCAGCTCAGGTCATGATCTCAGGATCCTGGGATCGAGCCCCGCATCGGGCTTTCTCCTCGGCAGGGAGGTGCTTCTCCCTCTCTCTCTGCCTGTCTCTCTGCCTACTTGTGATCTCTCTCTGTGCCAAATATATAAATAAAATCTTTTTTAAAAAAAAAAATGCAATCCTACAAACAATACAGATGAGTCTTAAAAGCATTATGTTGAGCAGAAAAACTTGAGGCACCAAAGAGTATATGCTGTATGATTTTATTGAATGAAGTTTTGTAGCAGACAAAACTAATCTATTATATTAATAGATCAGAAAATGATTGCTTCTGGAATGTGGAGGGATTGCCTAGAAAGAGAAATGAAGGTATAATTCCAAGATGACTGAAATGTTCTACATCTTGGTTTAGGTGGGTTACCTAGGTGTATACACAATTGTCTAAAATCATGGAACTGAACTGTTAGGATGAGTGCGTTTTGTTGTATAGCAGTTATGTCACAACTAAAAAATAATACAGAAGAGAAGAAGAATGGACACTAGAGGAAAGTTAATAATCTCTGCAACAGATATGATGATATCTGTTGATATTTGTTGAGTTCTTGAGACAGGGCTAGCTGACAAGATTTTAAGTTGCATTTTAGTAGAAAAGCTGTAGGGACTCAAAATGAGGGGTCTAAGCACCGTGACAGGCCAGTGGGGAACAAATCACTCTGCTCTGTATCATTCAAGGTTTTTTTTATTGCAAGCAAGAGAAAGTAGCTCTGGTTAATTTAAGCAGGAAACGAAATTTCTGGAAGAATAACAGAAACTCTAAAGAACAGGCTCTGAAAACAGTCCAGAATTAAGAAGGCAAAACACGGAACCGAGCACACCATCAGCTGGCTGACAGATCAGAGGATGCCCTTATCCTATACCCACCCAGCCAAACCCTATCTCAGGCTTCCACTGCATCTACTTAATACTCCCCCGAAAGCAAAAAACCTGGATGGCAGTGTCTGATAAACTGAGCTCAGGTCTCACCTACATACAATTCCCAAGGAGCTGGGTGAGGGAATAACGCTTTCACTTGGCTTCTAGAGTGGGAGGTGGGGTCCTGCCTCCCACTTATTTTGGAATTCCCAAAAATAGGGATAGAATTTGAGTCCTGGGCAGCCCCAAATAACCAACAACACCCTCTGCCTCTGTTGTTCAGATTCCTGCTTGTGATTCTAACTCCTGTCCAGAGCTTGTCCGGTGTAGACTGTTAGGTTTTTAACACCACTGATGTGGCTTGGGAGAGCGAACTACAGGATCGGGTGTGGAAGGTCACCCTAGCTCACAGCCTGGGATCGGGCCGGGAAACTGGTTATGCTGGTGAGCTATGGCGAGAGCAAGGCTTACGCAAGAGAAGTATCTGAAAGACAGATAGGACAGGACTTGATTAAAATGGGCTGTGGAAAAGCCAGGAAAAGGCGTCAAAGGGAACCGCCCAAATTTCTGGCTGGAGAGAGGGAGGGGTGAGGAGTGTGAGAATGCAAAGGAACAGTGAGACCCAGGAGAGGTAAGGAGTAGGTTTGTTTCATCTGTTTGGAGTGGTTGGGTGGCAAAGGTTAAGGTTTTGACGTGCTGAACTTGAGACAGAGTTGTCCAACATACAACTGAAACCTGTTTTAGAAACCAGCAAAGGTCCAGTCTATTGGCTGAGGCCATGGATGGGGCGAGCTTAGCCTGGATGGTGACACGAAGCGCGGTAAGAGGGTGCTCGCGATTGCTGACGTTTAGGGGGCGGTCTCCAAGCTCGCGACAACGCCCGGCGCCGCGCACGTGTAGGCGGCCGACCCGGCCCTGCGCCCAAACACCCGTCCGCCCCCCGCCCTCCCCCAGGCCCCGCCCCGCTAGGCGGAGCGAGGAAGCGGCGTCGCGAAGTCACCCGAAGACGTAATCGGGTAGGCGCAGACTCTGCTGCTGGCGACCCCCGGGCGCACCTGGGAGGGGCACCTGCCGAATGGGGCGAGGGGACAAAAAAGGGCGGGGAGGGGGTGAAGCCCGGACAGCCGGGCCCGCGGCGCTGAGCGCGGCGGCGGTGGCGGCTGCGGCGGTGACACTGGTCGCCGCCCTGCTCCTGCTGCGGCCTGAGGACGCAGGGTCGGGGCCTGGCTCCAGGTAACCCCTCCGCGCAGGGGACCGAGCTGGGCCCTTGCACCCCAGTGGGGGGAGGAGGGAAGGGGCTGGAACCCGGAGTAGCGTCGGGAACGAGGCCTTTGGGTGCTATGGCACCTGGGCGCATTCTCCTGTTAGGGTCCCTTCGGAGGTGTAGATTGGCTCAGGTTCGGGCGATGGCCAGGGTGCCACGCCCTGCGGGTGATTCAGCACTTTCCCCTGGGCCCAGACTGCGGAGAATAACATACCTTTTCCCAGAGCATATAAACCGCCATTGTTACCCCAGATAAGCAAGGGCCATCCCTTCAACATCCCAAGACCAGCAGCTATCGATGTTATTTCTGCAGCATGGCCGAGACTGAGGCACTGCCGAAGCTTCGGGAAGACTTCAGGATGCAAAATAAATCTGTCTTTATTCTGGGCGCCAGCGGAGAAACCGGCAGAGTGCTCTTAAAAGAAATCCTGGAACAGAGCCTGTTTTCCAAAGTCACGCTCATTGGCCGGAGAAAGCTCACCTTCGATGAAGATGCTTATAAAAATGTGGTGGGTATTTGAGCTGGGACTCAAGAATGCAATAGCAGTGATTCTTCGGAGTGAACATATATTCATGTCTAAAGGCTGAACATTTCCTGGCCTGTGGTGGAGAAGAGGTGATCACAGTATGGCCCAGAATGGGGTGTGAGAGCCCCTCCTGGAAGCTGGAGTCCTGGTTACAGGTTTGGGTTGGCCTCCCCACTCACTATATGACCTTGGGCATCCCTTCTTTCCATCTAGACCCCTATAAGGCCAGCCTGGCTTGTAATGAGGGCTCAGAAGACAGAAGAGCCAGTTTTCAGAGCCATTCAAGCTGGGTTCTGGAGACCGCCTGATAACCTGGGGCCATTTTCTCAATCATTTTGCCTGTTTTATTTACCTGTGCACTCAGTATTAATGTCAGTTAATTGTAGGCAAGGTCTATGGCAATAAAGGTGAGATTATTCCCCTACAAGAATTGCCGCACCTAACATCCCAGGGCTGTAGCCTTGTAAGTGGAATATTCTCTTTGTCACACTTTCATGGTTAACCAAAGGATATGCCAGACTTTCCCTAAATATTTGCAGTCTGAGCTCTGTGGAGATCCCTTTCCCCATGTAAAGGGAGCTGTGAAATACAGTAAATTAAACTATAATGTGATCCCAAGACCCCCATAGCAATAGAAGTTGGTCCCACAGGCTTCACAGGTAGAACATCCCAAACAACAAGTGGTTTCACAAATAAATGTTCTTAACCCCTGTAGGTCCATGGTCAGATCATTTTACATCTATTCTGTGTCCATCAGGACTTTGCTCACACTTAGTTCATATGTGGTCTTCACATCTGGTTTCATGGAGTGTGTCAAATACCTCCAGTAATTAGAAACTGATACTGAGTTCCGTGCTTTGATAACTGAGTTTTGGTGGCATGTCTTTGGGTTATGTACTTAATGGGAACATATTTTTCTTCAGCATGCTCACAGTGTCAGAAAAATTGTTTTGAAAGAGCTGATGGTAGGGAAGGAAAACTGCATTTTATTTGAATTCCTGGATGATGAGAACTTCTCAATCTATCTTTTTTAAGTTTCACAACAAACTTGTGAAGTGACATGGAGGTTGTTTTTTTTTTTTGTTTTTTGTTTTTTGTTTTTAAGAATTATTTGTTTTAGAGAGAGAGAGTGAGAGAGTGCATGAGCAGGAGGAGGGTCAGAAGGAGAGGGAGAAGCAGACTCCCGCTGAACTGGGCTTGATCTCCCCATGACCTCAGCCATTAGCAAGAGACAGACCCTTAACTGACTAAGCCACCCAGGCATCCCTACATGGAGGTTCTTAAATCTGAGTGAGCACAAGAATTACTTAGGGTGCTTATTAAAAGTGTATTTTCTGGGGCACCTGGGTGTCTCCGTCATTAAGCATCTGCCTTCGTTTCAGGTCATGATCTCAGGGTCCTGGGATCAAGCCCTGCATCAGGCTTCCCTGCTCCGTGCAAAGCCTGCTTTTCTCTCTCCCACTACCCCTGCTTGTATTCCCTCTCACTCACTCTCTTTGCGTGTCAAATAAATAAATAAAATATATTTTTTTAATGCATTTTCTGCTTCAGAAGAATTGGTGTGACACCTCCTAATATATATGCCTTTTTATGAAGCACTCACTGGCTGCTTCTAACACAGGTGGTTCATGAATTGGACTGAAGGAAAAATTATCATTTCCGTTTTGTTGCTGGAAAAACTGAGGCATATAACTTGACCAAAATTACATGCTTACTAAGTAGCAGGCTCAAGAGTTGAACCTAGGTCTTTGAGATTCCAAACACCATTACTTGCCTTGACATTGTACTTCACTGGTGTCCCTCCTGGTAGTATAGACAGGTCTTTTATGTTTCCAGAGAGAAAATTATAATTGAACCTGACTTTAGAGATCCGAATCACTTATGGCCCAGTTATGTGTACCATGGACATACAGTGCATTGTTATTTTGAATTCAGATAATTGCTTTTTAGTGGGAAAAAAATGAGCTTGCAAATATTTTCATAATATGATCATGCATTTTCCTTAATTTAATTTCTGTTTGATTATATTACTTTTAAACCTGGTTTATCTCCCAGCAAAGTATCCATTTGGTGAACAGTACCTGTAACAGTCACTTGCTCATAAGTCTTAAAAACTACCCAGTACCTTATTAATATTGTGTACATTATTAAGTATATCCATGCTTAATATCTAATGCCCCAGTTTTTTGCCACTCTGCACCAATGCCACTCTAGCTCTATCAGAGGTTTCTTACTAGGTAAAATAAGCACTCTGTTGGAATTATGATTCTCGTGCCGTAGGAGTCTGCCCTACTAAATAGACTTGCATAGAAAAGATAGAATAAGAATGGCAGGAGAAAGAGATGCCAGAGAAGAGAGCTTGCAAAGTCTTATGATAAATGAGTAGCCTGTTCAGTAATGTTCTATAATTTATTCTTTAAATCTAGAGGAGGATTTTCCCCCTCTTTTTTAATAACATCAAGTTATATATAGCTGTGTCCTTGTTGCCTAGAATCAAGAAGTGGTGGACTTTGAGAAGTTGGATGACTACGCTTCTGCCTTTCAAGGTCATGATGTTGGATTTTGTTGCCTGGGTACTACCAGAAAAAAAGCCGGGGCGGTAAGGAAGACATAAGACCCCTTTCTCTTCCGCTGGCTGGTAATGTCAACGATTCCTTTCTTGGTTACTCTTTTTCTTGACGTCCGTAGTGCTTCCATGTAATAAGCTCTTATCATTTACAATTTCATGTACTGCCGTAGCCTTTGCTGAACTTTGAATAGTACTGATAAATTCATCTTTCCTTCAAAGTAACCCTGGAGTTCAGGCCTTCATGCTGGAGACGTCATAAATATTTACAAGGTCTTGCCTCTTACAAATATTGCTGTCTTTACATCCCCTGACTAAGCAAACCATTATGTCTGAGTAAAAGTAACTGGCTCATGCTGTTAGCAATAAGCTTTTTTTTTTTCTTATAAATGTTTTAAACTTAAAGCGTTCTCTCTCACATGAATGATTTACATCAACCTATTTTCGTGCCAAGTTTTAAACTTAAGATACAGAACATCAGAACAGAGGCACGATTCAGCTAGCCGTTAGTGATGACTCAGCCTTTAGTGGTGATTCAGCCCTAACTGACGCAGAACTGTTCTAAATGGTGTTCTAAATCACATCAGCCTCTGTCCAGAAGTCCTAGGTTACTATCTAGTTAAAAGTCATTGCTTCCGGGTGCCTGGGTGGCTCAGTGGGTGAAGCCACTGCCTTCGGATCAAGCCCCGCATCAGGCTCTCTGCTCAGCAGGGGGCCTGCATCCCCCTCTTTCTCTGCCTGCCTCTCTGCCTACTTGTGATCTCTCCCTCTGTCAAATAAATACATAAAATCTTAAAAAAAAAAGGCATTGCTTACTATGTAGATCCTCAGCATGTGTTAATACATCTTAATTTATACCTTGACTATAGTTTATTCCTCTGGCAGAAAATTGTTTGTTTATTTATTTATTTTTTAATTTTTTTAGAGAGTGTAAGAGTGAAAGTGGAGGGGGAGGGAGATTGGAGTGGCAGAGAGACAGGGAGAGAATCCCAAACGGGTTTCATGCCCATTGCAGAGCCCCGAAGTGGGACTTCATCTCACAGCCCTGAGATCATGACCTGAGCCGAAAGCAAGAGTTGGATGCTTAATGGACTGAGCCTCATAGGTGCCTAAATGTGTCTATTAAATTTGCAGGACCATGATGCTGCCGTGGGGCCTTATAGATTTATGAACAGGCCCATGTATTAGAATCATTAGGAGGGCATGTGGCTAAGAACTGTTGGTTCATACCAACTAAGGAGTTCAGCTCAGATGTATTTCTCTGGCCCTTTTGGTGATTCAAAGAATAATTCTATTTATGCTTTTGGTAGGGATGTATTTCCAAATCTTCTGCAGTTCTATCATGTCCACTTTGGAACCCAGCTGGGTTTTGAGCTCTGTGCTGGGAAGTCTGGATTATAGAGAAGTTTAATCTCCCAGGAATTAGCGCATTGTGTCTCCTAGAAAGGGTCATTTTCCTGCTCAGCATCTAGTATAGTTTCTGTCCCAGGGAGAGTCACAAGCAGCGTGCCCTCCAAAAAGCATTGAAAAACTTTTGTTCTAGTACACCGCAAGTTGAACTGTCTCAAGTGCCAGCCTGATTTTGGCAGTGACTCAGCAAAATAAAAACCACTGCATTAGGTATAGAGCAGTTGATTTTCATGACATAAGGCAAATCTCATTATAGGGTGCCCCAAGAAAAAGTCTAAATTGCTTTGTTGCACTGAAATTGTGTAAAGCAATTTTAATCAGAGGAATCAGATGTCTTTCCTCTCCAGACTATTTTTTTTAAGATGGAGTTGGTTCCCTACCCCTCGGGCTCCAAAATCAGTTTGTTTTCCAAAATCGGTTTGAAAAGATAAAAGGATTAAGGGGTAAGCAGAGAAAAAAACTAGTAAGCCAAACATAATCTCAGAAATGAGTTGGGGTTTATTTAAATGGTTCAAGAGGATAGTGACATTTCTTCCAGAAAGTCTTTTTTAAAGAAATTTGATGCTAATTGAGGTTGGATGCAATACAAAATTTGGAGGTTGTGATAACTTCAGGCAATTCAAAAAAGGTGACAGTTCCCACGTGGCTAGGTAGTAATAGTTGTTTGATGGGGACTGTGGGTTTCCAAACTCATCCTACTGGTATTCTGGGTCGGCAGCCCTGTCTACAGAAAAAGAGCTCATCAGGTAGATACTGAGAAGCTGGTACAAGCTTGGTGTCATTCTGGAGCTGTTTTGTAACTGGAACATCCCGCAGTTTTCCTTAGCAATTGGACTTTGCAGTATAGAAATGTCAAGAAATTCCGGATTTCTGTCTCATTATTGACACCCTCTGAGTAGCCATCTTGTTTCTCTGTGATCTTCAGAGGGTGAATTTGCTGGGGCTCTTATAACAAAGCACCATACCTAGGGTGGCTTAAACAGCAGGAATTTAGTGTCTCATAGCTCTAGGTGCTTGAAGTCTGAGATCAGGGTGTTCGCAGCTTTGGTTCCCCTGAGGGCTGGGAGGGAAGGAACTTCTAGGCTTCTCTTCTTGACTCATAGATGACATAGATGACCTACTTCTTTCTATATCTCTTCATTCATTGTTTTTCCCAAGTACGTGTGGCTATGTCCAAATATCTCCTTTTTACAACAGCACTAGTACAAGTAGATTAAGAACCACCCTACTCAGTATGACCTCACCTTAACTTAATGTCATCTGCAGTGACCCCGTTTCCAAATAAGGTTACACTCTGAGATACTAGAACTCATGATTTCAACATGGGAGTGTTGGGGAAAAATATTACAACCCATAAAGTTCAGTCTTCTCAGATTTCCTCTGAAACCGGTGTGCAGATAGGTCTGTTGGCCCTTTCAGCTGTTTGGAAAACCATTTCTTTAAATCGTGTTAGATGCTGATCTTTCTCACATTCACAGGCCGCAGCTCTCTAGTCCATGCAGTGGCTTCCTTACTTGGCCCCAGATCTACTGGGTCCGAATCTCCAAGGCTGGAAACTATTTGTAGCATCTTGGGAGATTTAGACAAAGCCAGCCATCCTCTTGTTGGAGCTGCTTTCGCAAGGCATTAGGGTGTGTTAGTCTTCTTCTCCTGCTGCTTCTTTATGTACTAGAGTCCCAGATGGCCTTCACCTGGCTTTAAGAAGCAACTTGTGTGCTGGTAAAGGTTGCAATACCCTTTGAAGACCAGATCTCCATTGGCTTGGGGTGTAGAGCAGAAACTCGCAGATGTCACTGAGAATAGCGTTTTCCCCTTATTTGTATTCAGAGAAGGATGTGGCTAGTGAGTTCGAGGTGGTGTCATAAGGTTTTGCCTCTCCATTGGCTTCCTTGCCGTCCAGGTTCTTGGATTCTGTTGAATGGACAATGCCAGTAATGTGATTAAAGCTGCCGTTGTAACATTCATGAGGCCTCGTTAGAGTCTCCTGGCTTCTGATTCTAATGAAACATCCTTCGAACCCTGGGGTTTGCGGACCAAGGCTGTGGCCACATACAGCCTATTGTTTTTGTATAGCCCATGGAGCTAAGAATGTTTTTGTATTTTCAAATGGCTAAAAAATGTCAACAGGGGAATAATATGTCACGTGAAAATTTAAGAAATTCCAATTTCAGTATTGATAAATAAAGTTTTATTGGAACACTCCTGCTCTCATTACTTTATGTATTATCTGTGGCTGCTGTGAGGGCAGAGCGGTGTTGCTGTAACAGAAACCTGCAAATCTGAAAGGGTTTGCTCTCTCATTCTTTATGAGAAAAGCTTGCTGCCGCCTGTTGTCATGTGTACCATTTGATTCGATGTCTAGAAGGGGGCTTGTGAAGTCATAGGGCCTCAGTGGCTTGAGACTGTGTTTGGATACTAAATAGCCATGGGACCTTGGGTGTGCTAGGTCGCTCCCATGGGCCGGTGCCTCCTTGTCAGTACTGAGAAGGAGGTGGCCACTGAGACCCCCTTTAGTCTGCAGAATTCTTTTGACTTCCATCACCCAGAGAAAAGAAGACCCCCACATGGAACCATTATGTGAGAACATAAGAGACAGACTCAGGAATCTCAGTTATCTGTTTGATTTTCTTTTTCTATCCAGAGCTTTTTCTCTAACCGGGATCTTGGTTCCACCACTATACATTAAATAGAGAGATGCCCTCCAGAAACACCAACCAATGAGGTCTTGCATTATACCATTTGTTGTTTGTCTGCATCTCTGTCTTCTAGTCTAATTTATCAGGCTGGGTTGAAATGGGAGTAAAGCAGACAGAATCTGAAGCAGGAATGTGGCTAAGTGCGCCCCTTTACAGAATGACAGATCCTTCCTCCTTGGAAAAGGAAGCCCTGGATGTTGAGTCATTGTGGGGTGCTCTCTGGTCATGCCTATCAGTGCCGAAATACTTCAGCAGGAGAAGTTGTTTGTAAGCTGGTGTGTTCCTAGTTTACAGGCATGGGTAAAGAAGATTAGAAGAAATACTTAGTAGCTTTGGATTTTAATAAGATTTTTTAAAGAGTAAATGGTTTGTAGAGCCTGTGGAGGTTCTGCCAAGTTGTATTATGTTGTGTTTATTCTTTCGAGCAGGTGCTGGGAAAGGAAATTTATAGTAGGAACTTAACTAATCAGTTCCTTTTTCTGGAAGAAACTTTGATTTCTAGCTTAAAATAAGACACACTGAGTAAAGAATCATAAAGACACTGCAACAGAATGGTTGTGATACTCTCAGAAGAGATGTCTTTTCTCTTGCCATATGGTTTGAGAAACTAAATCTGATTTTCTGGGAAAACACATGAAAACTGTGTTTCTGGGTTATGAAATAGCTTGCTTTAGCTTGTTTCTTCTGTTGTTGTTGTTTTTATCTGCACCGCTAGAGAACAAGAAAGGATGTTAATTAGATTCTAAAGACAGCTTCCTTCTATCTCTAAATAGAATCTTCCTCACTGCAGAGAAAATTAGTGTGTGTTGGTATCTCCAAGGCTGTCACCAGGATCCACGCTTAAGTTTGGTTTCTAAGTCCTTGAAAGCCGTTGACCCCTCTGCTTTTGAGTTTCATTCATCAGCTAAAAGGCCACGCATCAGGGTGGGGGAAGTGAAATTCAAAAATTGTGGGCTTGGAAAAATGCGTATTTATAATCAGCTTGGGGGCTCAGAGGATTTGTGAAATCATTTTGGATTAACAGCCATTGATTGCTAATAAAACAATATTTAGCTTTGTCCAGAGAACAGCAGTGGAGAAAGGTATGCGCACCTCGTCAACAGGGCCCATTGAACAGGGATGACGGGCCCAGTGTGGGGGTCTGTGCGGCAGCGTGGGCGCTCGTCCTTCACGGAGCGGTTGTCAGTTGTTAGCCAGGCCGGTGAAAGGAAGGACGCCAGAGTCTGATGGCTAGGGTGGTATTGACGTGCTCTCGCTGACTAATCAGATTGAAAAAGTCCCATGGCATTTATGTCACTTTAATTTTCATCAAACAATTGGAGATGGCAGGACTCTATTAAGAAGAGGTTGATCCAGAACTAAAGCCAAATAAATTAGGGTCTCAGTTTAATCAAATTATCCCTTTACTGGCCCTGGATTAAGCGAGAGAGACAGCGTCGGTCCAGGGACTTGTGATTGGCTGAATCTTTCCTTTATTTTTTAAAGAAGCTGATGAAAGAAAAAAAAGCATTTTAACAGAGACAACTATGATGACGCTTCCAAGAAATAGGGCTAAAACAGCAGCAACAATGAAATGGAATTGATTTCACTCGTCAGCGCTGGGATTTCATTGTGAATAACGGACCTGTTCTCAGAATCAGAGTTTGGGGATTCCTTCAGCGCATGTAAAATCTCAATTCGGAGACTGGCTCTGAGGAGACTCAGGGCCCTCCCTGAGGGGCAGGGCAGGAACGCGGTTTGCTTCACACGGGTGTGGAAGAGTAGCACCATGGGTTGGAGTCAGCGCGTAGGGGAGTCTGTTGTGAGGCTCAAATGTGCACGTGTACAACACGGAAAAAGGGGTGGTGATGTGTGGTGACCAGTGACGTTTATGTTACGCCAGGTGAGACCTAACACTGCCCTGCAGGTAGTGGGCGTGGTTAAAAATATACTGTCACTGCTGACAGAGGAGGACAGGAGAGGCTTTTGGGGTTCAGGATGACATGCTAGTTCTTGATCTGGGGGTTGGCTACAGAGAGTGTTCAGTTGATGAAAAGTCACCGAGCTCTATACTTACAATATGCTTACTTTCCTTTTATGACCGACTTCCATACAAATCTGGAAAAGTTTGGGCCCGTTGTTTTAAAATTGAAATCTGATTAGTTTCCTATCGCCGCTGTAACAGTGGCTTAAAACAACGTAAATGTATCATCTTACAGTTCTATAAGTAAGAAATGCAACATGGATTTTGCTGAGGTAAAATCCAGGGGTCGACAGGGCTGTGTTCCCTTCTGGATGCTGGTGGGGGAGGGGGGACGGAATCCATGTCGTTACATTTTCCAGCTACTAGGGGCCGCCTGCGTTCCTTGGTGCGCGGACCCCTCCCTTCATCTTCAGGGCCGGGAACAGGGGACTGAGTACTCCTCACACTGCATAGCTCATCCCTTCTCTTCCACTTCCCTTTTCCACCTTTAAGGACTCTTGTGATTACATTGGACCCAGTTGGATCACACAGAATAACCTTATTTTAAGGTCAGCTGATTAGTAACCTTAATTCCCCCTGCAGCCTGAACTTCCCTTTGCTGTGTAACATATTCACAGGTCCGGGGAGCGGCACACAGACATCTTTGTGGGGCCCCCCCAGTCACGAGTGAGCCCTCCGCATTAGCTGCAGGCAGTGTGAGATGAGCAGGAGCTGGGCACAGTGGAGAGCATGGCTCAGAGGCAAGAATCGGCATTCCGCTCTCAGCTTTCTCTTCCGACCGGACGTTTACCAGGTCACTGGCCCTTGTTTTCACATCTCCCAATGAAGCATTTGGATATGGTGTTTCCGGAGGTGCAAGACCCACCTCTCCTTATGAAATAAAACATTTAGGATCAATAAGTCCCCTAGGCCAAATCTTGAACTAAAAAATATCATTACGGTGGTAACGTAATCTTACGATTTGGAATCGTCCTTATAGAAAACTTCATTATGTAGTTGTAGGTTTAAAGTTTACTAGGCTTTAGACTCCTCTCCATCACTCTGGAATTTGAGGATGCCGGCATTGGTGGTGGTCCTGAGAAGCTGTTGCTTCTGGCTTTCCCTTATCTGGGTACAGGCATGTGTCCCTCCATTAGGCCCTGGAAGTGAGTTTACATTCTACTGTTTATACCATTCTCCCCACTCCCATTTATTGCCACTTGGTTGTTGTTGTTGTTTTTCTAACTGGATTTGCCTTTCTCTGCTTTCATTGGACTTTTATTCATCCGTTCAAATGTTTCAAGATTACCTGTCATGTGCTGAGCATACATTAATGCTGAGATATGAATTAAGAAGAAATACCCTACTCCTACACTTACCCGACTAAGTCTAGACCAGGGGTCCCCAAACATTTTTTTTTTTTTTTTTTTTTTTTGACAAACAGAGATCACAAGCAGGCAAAGAGGCAGGCAGAGAAAGGGAAGTGGGGGCAGGCTTCCCGATGTGCAGAGAGCCTGATGCGGGGCTTGGTCCCAGGAGCCCGAGATCATGACCCAAGCCGAAGGCAGAGGCTTTAACCCACTGAGCCACCCAGGTGCCCCAACATTCTTGATTATATACCCATCAGTTAAAAAAAAGTGAGGATTCACTCTTTACTGGTATATGAAGTATGTTGTAAAGCATACACAAAAATGGGAAATTAAATAGACTTGGTTCTGATAGTGCCTGGATAGAGTTCTCAGCTATGCCCCAAGACCCCTGCCCATGAGAGCTGACACAGAGAAAATTGAGAATCGGAAAGTTACTAAAAGACAAAGAGATGTGTGACTTCAAGCCATTTCTTAGCCTGGTCTTATTATTCCTTTTGTTCCTTGCAGATTTGTTTGGTGTTTTTGTCTCAATGTCACTGTTCTTATTATTTCACTGGCCTTGCTGCCGCAGCTTGTCTGTCTGTCCTGAGGATCATACTTGGAGCGTTTCCCGGAGCCTCTGCTTGGATGCATTTTATTTAGATCCCCATTCTCCAGCAGGCCTCCTAGCCTGTCACCCAACCTCAGTAGTCATATTTGAGATGAACTCATAGCTTTTTGGAAATAATTCATACCCTTTTTCCCCCCTCAGGAAGGATTTGTTCGTGTCGATCGAGATTATGTCCTCAAGTCTGCAGAGCTGGCAAAAGCTGGAGGGTGCAAACATTTTAACTTACTATCCTCTAAAGGAGCTGATAAGTCAAGCAGTTTTTTATATCTGCAAGTTAAGGTTTGTGCACATTTCTGTCTTTCATATACTTTGGAGAACCCTGGCTAATTGGTAATACTAAGTAATATAAAATGCTAAGTGATAGAAATGCACTATATTATCCATTTTTTCATAGCAGCAGGTACTGTTTTTTGCATGAATATATTTAGTAAATAGGAGTGATTTGAAATCCAATGTCTTTCCCTGTGTTGATTATCTGATAATCACAAAATCAGTTATGACATCTGTGGTCTTGAATGGCAGCATGGAATCTGAGTATTAGAAGAGACTTTGAGGCAGTGATTCTTAAACTTTCCCAGAGTAGATGATATTGTAGTATTGGTTGTGGCTCTTGCCCTCAAGGTAACTCTAATCTGCTTGTTTGGGGATTCCCCAAGGCTAGCCCGGAGTTTGGTAATTTGATAGAAGGTCTTGCAAGACACAGCATATAGTTATATTCATAGCTATGATTTATTACAATAAAAGGCTGTGAAGCCCAAAGTCATTAAAGAGAAGGAGTTCATGGAGTGAAGTCTGGACGAAATGGGTATGAGCTTCCAAGAGTCTTCTCTCAATGGAGTCACACATGCTAAATTTCTTCAGCAATGATTGTTGAGAAATGAGAGAAATCCACCTGAGCACCAGAGTTCGGTTTTGTTGGAGTCAATCACATGGGCACCTTGAGTGTGGAAAAAAAAAATTATAAGCTTCCAGAGGTAAAGCAAGTGTTCAGCATAAGCCACATAATTTATACAAATAGCTGAGGCAATATAAACCACCCTGTCAGTTAGGAAATGACGGGGACACTCCAGAAATCCAAGTTCCCAGACACAAACCAAAGGTCACCTCGCAGGCAGGCTTTTCTAAGGTAAAAGTGTCCGCCTGCTATGTTAACTCTTCTATGCACCCTGCTAATAGAGACATAACCTATCTTCATAAAAGCTAAGAGATCTGTCCACATAAACACTGGTATATGAAGGGTCGAGGCAGCATTATTCACAATAGCCAGATTAGAAACAACACAAATATCCATCAGCTGATGAATGGTTGAATAAAATCTGATACATACATAGGAAAGAGTATTAGTCACCAGTAAAAAGGCCTGATCCATGCTATAAGAAGGGTGAAACTTAAAAAGATTATGCTAAAAGAGAGAGGCCAGTCACAAAAGGCTATAAGTTGTAGAATACTGTGTATATGAAATACCCAGAATAGGCAAATAGAGAGACAGGAAGATTAATGGTTGGCTAGGGCTGCAGGGGTGGGGGGATGGGAGTAAGTGCTAGTTGATGTAGGGTTTTTTGCAGGGGGGTGAAGAAATAATTCTAAACTTAGGTTGTGGTGAAGTATATCTGTGAATATACTAAAAAACATGAACTTTTAATGAATTTTTTTAAAAGTGACCCAAGATGATGTGATGTGTCAGGTGAGGCACCAAATAAACAGTAGGAACAGGCCAAGAAAGAGGAGAGATGCCCCTGAATTCACAAGGCCTTCAGATGTCCCTGTGGCCTGAGCTCCTCTGGCACTTCTATTCTTAGAGATGCTTGGCATGAAAATTCATGGTTTGTTTAACAGATTT
Organism: Mustela erminea; assembly: GCF_009829155.1. NCBI lineage: Eukaryota > Metazoa > Chordata > Mammalia > Carnivora > Mustelidae > Mustela > Mustela erminea. The sequence continues at coordinate 73,886,733 of NC_045622.1, forward strand.
AATTTAAAGCCATCGTACAGATGTCATCTCACTGTCTCTTGAAATCCAATGGGATTTGTAAGGAAGACAGTAATAGAGAGAGTCTGTGAATCTTCTGACCCATTGGACTATCTAGAAACCAAAAAAGGGTTGATGTCCATCAGCCTGCAATGTTAAATCCAGACTAAGGAGAAGTTACTCACTGATGGTTGCACTCCTAACAGGTTACCTACTCTCTGGATCTGTTCTAAAATCAGTCACATGAGAGGCTGGACTGACTAGGCAGCCATCCTCTCATTCAGGACATCTTTTATAACTCTCTACTGCCTATCAGGATAAACGATCTCTTCCTTAACTTCCCAGATTCGAAAATTCCAGATAACACTATTTACAATTGTTGAGACCCACAGAAGCAGATTATCTTCAAACCTTCAAGTTATTATTCCCTCATAAGCATTACAGTAACTTGGTCTTCTTGATTAAATACAAGTGGTTTTTATTAACAGGGAGAAGTAGAAGCTAGGGTTGAAGAATTACAATTTGATCGTTACTCTGTCTTTAGGCCTGGGTAAGTATTCATACTCCCTAATAGTACACTACTGTTCGTTATTCCCTAGAAGTTAGTTTTTCATGTGAAGAGGCTGACAACTAGGATATCTAAGATATGAAAGAAGTTGGTTAGAGTTGAATTGCTACTCTGAAGAACATGCCTTCTGGCTTTGAAGGAAAGGGTAGACCATTTGTTGCCAGGTTCAGAGTAATCTGGAATTTCCTGGGTCGCTTTTGCTGCCTTAAAAAAAAAAAAAATCCTCTTCATTCGCCAAATAAAACCTTTCACCCATTGTATTAGTCTGTTCAGGCTGCCGTAACAGAATAACACCACAGACTGGGTGGCGTAAGCAACAGAAATTTATTTTCTCACAATTCTTGAGGGTAGAATGCAAGGTCAAGTTGCCATCAGAGTCCGTGTCTGCTGAGGCCTCTCTCCCTGGTTTGTAGATGGCCTCCTCTCTGTGCCCTGATGTAGTCTTTCCTCTGTGTGCGTGTGGAGAGCTATCTGAAATCTCTCCCTCTCCTGTAAGGAAACCTGTCCTGTCAGATTGAGGTCCCACCCTTGGGACTTCAACTAAAGGTCCTTTAGACCTAAACTAATCTGAATTACCCCATAAATGCGCTGTTTTCAAATACGGCCTCACTGGGGGTTAGAGCTTCAACATGAATTTGGTGGGCACAGTACAGTTCATAACACCCTGTATGGTCTGAAGACAATAAGCCATCTCTTCCTCTGCTTTTCTTTTTCTCTTTAGAGTTCTGCTGTGTGATAGGCAAGAATCTCGCCCAGGGGAGTGGTTGGTTAGGAGATTCTTTGGCTCCTTACCAGATTCTTGGGCCAGTGGGCACTCTGTGCCAGTAACGACTGTGGTTAGGGCAATGCTGAACAACGCAGTGAACCCAAGCGGCAAGAAGAAGGAGCTTCTGGATAATAAGGCCATCCATGACCTGGGGAGAGCTGATAGCTCTCTCACGCCATGACAGCACCAGAGAAACGCTTTCTACTGGAACTCAACGCCCACTGCCTAATTGGTACTTTCAGGGTCTAAAAAAATGTCAGTGTGCTTTAACTGTGGTTTCCCTAGTTTCAGCTGCCGGATCCAGTAACAAATTACTGTGTCCTGCACCAGCAGTGCAGAGCCTGGTCGGACGGATCGATACATTGCCCAGGGAGCTTTTCAAAAACAGAGATCCGTAGGCTCTACCTCAAATCTCTGAAGCAGAATCTTCAGGGTATGAGCACAGGAACCTGTTGTTTTTCTTAAAGATTCCCCTAGTGGTTCTGGTGCCACTGGTGGGGAGGCCTGCTTTGAAAGGCTTGCCTACACAAACTTTATATGTTATGCAGATGATTTCTGTTCTAAAATTGTCATTTGTGTCTTTGAGTTTCCCGCTGCCGACTGCTGTATTTGTATCAGTGGGCGTCTTGCCTTACTACTTCTTTACAATGTATAATAAAAGCCATTATATAACCGAGCTTGTAAAATTCATGGGAGAATTAAATATAAGAAGGAAGATAAATGGACAAGTCTTGGGTGATTGTTAGGAAATGTCCAAGTGTCAGTGCTGATACGCAGCATTTTGGCTAGTTGGATGATAGAATAGAGCTAGTATTTATCCGGTGCTGGCTAAGTGCCAGCCTTTACACAAGCTCTCTGTCTTGTAACCCTCCACAATCCTTAAAATCCTTGCAGGTGCTACTATCATCCCCATGTCTCAGATGGGGAACTGAAACTCACTGCGGTTAAGTGCTTTGCCCAAGGGACCAAAGCTGAAGACATGAAGCTGGGAATGGCAAAGCCAGGATTCTAACCCAAGTCAGCCTGACCCATAGCTTGTATTATTTTTAATCACTCTCCAAAGCCTCTGGTAGCCGTATACTTCCAGGAAGTTCAGTTAACAGTGACTGGATGAGTACTTTCTATGGATGAATAAAATTGAAATATTTGTTTCTTTTATAGGGTCTAGGATCCCAGTAGTGATTAACTACAAAAAGTTCACAAAGCCAGTAGAAGTGTATGTCAAAGTGCCACGCTTTAAAAACTATGGAAAAGGAAAGAAAGATGTGGAAGGAGGGTCAAAGTTCACTAGCCAGTGTTAGTTTCTATCCACAAACAAAGGACGGTGGTGAAACCTGTCTTAACATCTATGCTGAGGGAAACATTGATTTGAATGATTCAGTCAATTTTTACAGGGTCTGTAGTATGCCAGGTACATTTCAAACTTCAGGAGACACCAGAGGATAAAGGCCATCCCCTTTAATTGGGGTTGTATATCTGTAGAAGGGATTGGACAGTCCCATTGTCAGTCACCCAGGAAAGAGACATATTTTAGGAAGGGGTGGGGTCTCAGGATGTGGACTTTAGGAAGGAGATGGAACATTCCTCCTGCCAGGCCTGGGTTCCAAAGAGCGGCATGAAGTGAGGGGACCCCATGAGGACATTCTGAGGCCTGTGGGCTCTAAAAGCACTTAATGTCTAAGCACTTTACACGTATTAAGTCATTGTATCCTTACAGTGGCTCTATGGCTAGTGCATTCATTATCCCTGTTTTGTAGGTGAGGAAGTGGAGGTGGTGCAAAGTCTTGATCTTGCTCAAGATCAGACTGACAAAGTGACAGAAGGAGGATTCACACTAAGTAGGTTAAGTCTGAGTCCGTGCTCTCACTTAACCACTGCACTTAAAAGACTAAAATCCTTAAAACGGTCCGCCAGGCTTCGGCACCTTTGAGTGCTCTAGTACGCCCACACTGGCTCCTGCAGTCCTCTCTGGACCCCAAGGGAATCAGAGACCTCAGGAATCAGTGGAGTCAGAGGTCCTTGCCTGCGCTCCGCCTCCTCTGCCACCAGAGGGCGCCGCGGGTGGGCCGCCCCCTCCACTATCAGACCATTCGTCGAGATAGAGACGCACAGAGGGCGCGGTGCCCACTGTAAACCCGCGGTGGCGGGTCTCTGCGCTTCTGGGTTCAGGGGCGCGGGCGAAGGCCTCCCGGTGAGACCTGCCGCGGCGCGAGGAGGAGACAAAGGTCACATCAAAGTCTGCGACGCTTAGTACCAGATTCATCGCCGAATCTGCGCGCGATACATGAACCTTGTCGCTGGAGGAAGCGGAGAACAGGCTCCCGCCCCGCCCACCCAACTCACGTGACCAACGACCGCGGCCTCGAGGCCGGAAGCGCTCCCAAGCTCGCGCGCGCGCGCGCGTTCTGGCGTTTCTGGGCGGCTGTGAGGCTCCGCGAGTTCCGTCCCTGCCGCGCGCTCGCGCTCGTTCCCAGGCTTCCGGGCCCGGAGAGCTCGGCGGCGGCTGCGCGCGCGCTGCCCAGCCCGGTCCCCGCCCCCAGGCGCGCGGGGTTCCGGGACAACACAGCCATGTGCTCGTTAGCGTCGGGCGCTGCGGGTGGGTATCCCTGGCTACTGAGCGCTCTGCTCGCCCGGGCGCAGCCCGCGGGGCGGGAGAAAGACCTGCCCCTCCCGCTGCCCGTCCCGGTTGCGGGGACGGGACGGTGGGGCCTGGCTGGGAGTGGGGGAGGCGCTGGCGAGGGCCGCGGGGGAGCGGGGCGGAGGGCGGCGCACCCCCACCCTGCTCCTCGTGCGCGCGGCTCGCGCTGGCGTCCGGGCTGATGATTTGCGTGTGCTAGGCGGCCGGGGCGCTGTGGAGGACGAGGACGACCTGCCAGAGCTGTCCGACAGCGGTGACGAGGCCGCCTGGGAGGATGAGGACGATGCTGAGCCCCCCCAAGACAAGCAGCAGACCCCCTGCCTGTTCTGTGACAGGTTCGTCCGCCTCCGGGCCAGGCGCCACCCCTCGGGTCCCCGCGCCCGGTGCGTCCGTGGGGTCCGTTCGTCCGAAGCCCGGCCCGAGCGGCCCACGGATCCTTGAGCCCTGGTGTGGAGTGAGGGTTTGCTGAGAAGGAAGCACCGTGCTCTAGAGGGAAGAGCCGTGCCCTGGAAACCACGTTATTCTAGCTTCTCTTCCGCCAGCCTCAGTTTCCCCGTGCGCGGACTCTGAATCTGTGGTTCCCAAGTCTAGCGGGGCACCCTGGTCTCCTGAGACTTCAAAGGATGCTCAGCCCGGCGCCTCCGCCCTTCCAAATCAGGGGTGGGACCTGGGAATCTGACATTTTTATAAAGGCATTTTCTGAGATGATTCTAATGAGATAAGTTTGCCAGTCACTAAGCCAGATCATCCCTCAGGGCCCTGCCAGCTTTATCGCTCTATAATTCATTAATGAGTACGGAGCTTCTCAGGTGTACTATTTCCACTTGAGCCATCTGAAGAATCCCCTTTCTTAGGTAGGGGCTCGCCATCTCTTGAAGTGAAAGAAACTGATGCCCTTTTCACTTAGGGAGAAAGAAGCTATGGTATCAGTAACTCGTTTCAACAAAGGGTTTCTCGTATATCCAAATCCACGTTTTTCCACTTAAAATTCTGCCTCTTCATCTCAGGAAACTTTGACTCTGGTCAGCCTTTTGGAAGTGGGTGTGAAAGAGGCCTGCTTGGCACGGGCCAGTGTTACTTGAACAAACATTTTCCAGTTTCCCATAAGTCTAGGCACGGTGCTGATGGGTGGCATATTAGCTCCTCTTGATTCGTCCTTGTTCTCCCACATAGCGCCATTTGCGTGGGTACAGAATGTCTACTACACTCCAGTTGTCCTAAAATAACGTTCATTGAGCATTAGGGGTGTACTTCGTGGTAAGCCGTCTAAGTACAACAAGGTAAACATTTGTTGAAAACTAACGGCTGCATAGGTGCTAGGTCTGCCGAGGAGATAGGTAGCTCCTTGCTGTGTGTTCCTATCTCCGGTATCAGTTTCACAGGTCACCTAATGAAGAGGCTTGGTCCTCACAGTGTCTGTAACACAAGTACTTTCAGAACACTGCAAGGTCATCTTTGGAATAAGCACTTTGGGAGTATGCCAGCTGTACCAATTACATGTTATGCTTTATTTCTAAAAGCGGTCTGAGCTCTCACAGTTCAAAGCCGCTGGAAGCAGCATTGACACAGAGCAGAAAATCTGCTGTAGGGAGTTTTCATCTCTTGACAGAAACTATCAAAGGGAGTTCTCGTCCTTAAAAGCTTTTTGATAAACTCAGTGCTATTATTTGGCAAATAAATTAACTTGGACATTTAAAATGTAGTTTGTAGGGTATACAAGGGGACACAGAGGTACTAATTCCCTTTAGAAATGCTGGGTCCCTCTCATCTACAGGTATGTTTGCTTTTTCTTATTTGGATATAAAACAGGACTTAGCAGAAGTGGGGGGAGTGTGTATTTCACCTGAAATCAATATTTAGACTTTTGAGGGAACTGTTTCATGAAGTTATGGTTTGATTTTTCAGGTTATTTACATCTGCTGAAGAAACATTTTCACACTGTAAGTCTGAGCATCAATTTAATATTGATAACATGGTCCATAAACATGGTGAGTATTTTTTAGAATAAAGGAAATTTTAGTTGTGAAATTTAAGTTCAAACTTTGTATTCCTCCAGACCTTTTCTTTCCTACACAAGTTCAGTGTCATGAAAAATACAACAAAACCTCCCTTACGAAGTTTTTTTGACAAGTGGCCTTCGAAGGAGGACTAATTATAAATCATTTTAGATGAGATTCACTCTATTTAAGCTTATATTGACTGTACAGCTAAAAGGGGGGAAGAAAGCAACCTTAGCATATGATTGCATTTTTATCATATTAGAATTAGGGAGAGCAAGGATAGAGGTGGACTTTGGAAAAGGAGGTGGGTCATTGTGAAAAAAGACAACTTACCAGTTCAAAGCATAACATGAACTTCAGGGCCAAAAGGTTGAGTTTAGTAAGAGTATAGAAAAAGGAGTGATGAAGTTAAGGTGGTAAACAAAATATTTAGATGATTCTTTTGAAACTTGTGTTTGAACATACTTCTCTTATAATTGAAGTCTACTCTTTCAAATGTATGCAAAAGAGCTACGCTGTTCCACTAAAATTAACTAAATACGGGGTTGGTTTTTTTAGTCCCTGTATTTGCTGTCATCTAGAAAAGACATTCAATGTGTGATAAAATGTGTTTTAAATCATAAATTCAACTGTGGCTGCTTTTATAAGACATGAGTGATTTATTGGGTTTTTTGATGTGCATTTTTAAACTAAATTAGAATCATACTTTATAATTTTTAAATTTTTTTTACTTAACAAATAGAGGTTTTTATATACTATTATGCTTATAAAACATCTTTAATGCTGTTATGTTTCTCATAACAACATTTTTCACAACAAATAATACTCGGTTGGATATCCTGTTGCTTTTCCATGTTTTAAATGGTGCTTCATTTCTGGAAAGAGAACAAGCCTCATTGTATTTTAATTTATATCACGTAATGTAAAAGCTGGTGTATCATTTGAATACTACATGCCCAGGCAAAATTGTAATTTGGTAGGCACCTTAAAAATAGGGGATTTAGAGACTTTTGGCTCTAATACCAGCTGCCAAATACTTGTTAAAGTCTATAACCGAATTTTCCTGATTTGTTGAAGATTTGAATTCTAAAAATTAATTTCCTACTTTTTCAGAAATGCAAGAAAAACATTAGAAATTGTTATCCATGTGGCTGTTTCTCAATTAAAATACTCAGAAGTTTTAAAGTTGCTATTTCTAATTCTTAATGAGAAATTCAAAATATTTAAAGTTGTAGTTTAGAGAACAGAAATATTTTATTATCTAATCAGAGAAGCCTCTATAGAATATGTCATTTAAACAAAATGCATATTAAAATAGGTGAATTATCTTTTTTTTTTCCTCATTAGGACTTGAATTTTATGGATACATTAAGCTAATAAATTTTATTAGACTCAAGGTAAGTCAGTAGCTTAATTTACAGTTTTGTTTGGAAACTAAAGAAATACCACAGTTCCCTGTTGGGGTGTTGATTTTAGAAGAATACAAAGAACTGCTATGTAATCATACTGGGGTAATCATGGACATTAGGAACTAGTACAACATAACAAGCACCAAGTAAATGAATACACACCATGCTTAGTAAGGTATCATTTTTAACTATGTCCAAGAGGTGAATTGGTGCTATGTGAAAAAATAATTCAGTGTCAGATAATACTGATAACACAGGATTTCCCTGAATCAGAAATAATTACTAGTGTGATTTCAAGTACTGTGGTTGTCTTTTTGTTCTAGTTTTCAGATACTTAGTCCTTTTTTTGCTTCTATTCCAATGAATGTTTATGATGCTACTTCCCCCAAATCGAAACAATAAAAAGGTGCATTGAAACCATATTGCTTAATCTAAGCAATCATCCAGTCAAGTTAATGAAAGGACAGGTGAAGCATAGACTCCTTAAATACAGATTTTTTGTGAGGTAGACATGGTTTTCTTTTTTTTTTTTGCTTAGTTTTTCTACTTTTTGCTGGGCGGGGGTGTTGTGACTATATACAATGAAAAAACATGCAATTAATTTTACATCCAGAATCCTACAGTTGAGTATATGAATTCCATATACAACCCAGTGCCTTGGGAGAAAGAAGAGTATTTGAAGCCAGTATTAGAAGATGACTTATTACTTCAATTTGGTAAGATGAACCTACTGGGTCTTCTTTAACACAGGGTCATTTATAATGGCAAATGGTGGTTAAGTTTTCTAAGAAAATATATCATCTCCTTAATTCTCTAAAGACTTTACCAGGTAGTTGGTTTCAGTACGAAAGCTGTTTGATAGTTACAGTGACCATTACTAGAGAGAAATTTAGAGGTAGAAGTTTGTTTTAATACTGTATATAAGGTGTTCTGAAAATAGGGACTCTTGAGAAAATAATTTTTTTAAAAGATTATTTATTTATTTATTTATTTGACAGAGAGAGAGAGCGAAAGAGGGAACACAAGTAGGGGGAGTGGGAGAAGGAGAAGTAGGCTTCCTGAGAAGCAGGGAGCCAGATGTGGGGCTCGATCCCAAAACCCTGGGATCAGGACCCATGTGGAAGGCAGATGCTTAACCACTGAACCACCCAGGCACCCCAATAATTTTCAATTGTAGACTAATTTTTAGTCTACTAAAATTGACTGCAATTTTAATTTAGCCAACTTAACTAAAATTAACTGAGTTTTTAATTTATTTTTAATTAACCAAAATTTTTAAATCTACTGATTCAAAATCATTTTTTAATTTTTTTCTGCTTCAACGTAACATTCAAGTAGTTTTAACAGTATTTGCTGCTTTTGTCTGATGCATTTAGATCAGATAATTGACTTAATTTAAGACACCTAATTTACTGAGATTTTTGTTTTGATGCAAAACAGATTCCACTCGAATTTCCAAGGGCTCATCAACATACATTAACTCTACAGCCTTCCTTGTGGCAGGGCTACTTTCATTTCTTGACTATAGCTTTCTTATTTGCTCTGTGCGTTCATTCATTTCCTGTTTTACTCTTTTTAAGATTTATTTATCTGAGAGAGAGAGAGTGTGAGTGTGTACATGTGAGTGGGCGGAGAGATTAAGGGAGAGAATCTCAAGCGGAATTACTACTGAGTGTGGAGCTCAAGGTGGGGCTTGATCCCAAGACCCATGAGATCATGACCTGAGCCGAAATCAGGAGTCAGGCTCTTAACTGAGTGAGCCACCCGGGCACCCTAGCTCATTCCTTCCTTATTAAACAAGGATCTTAGGAAAATTCTATTGGCTTCTTATAGATACTTTATTGTTATAACTTATCAGGGTTAATACTTTTTTTTCCCCTTATTTATACTGTATTTAGATGTAAAGCATTTGCTTTCTTCAGGTCAGTAAGACCATTCTAAAAGGACATGTCCCTTCACATACAGAAGTTTGACAGTGTGGACTTGAGCAGTTCTCTGATTAGTGAGAGCTATAGAAAATGAGTAGAAAACTACTCATTTCCTTGAGAAGGGCAATCATTAAGTTGTATGGTACTGTGATGTAGTAGTTAGGACCTTAATGTTGGATTCAGGAACTGTTTAACCCTGGACAGAACTTTTTGTTACTAAGTTTTCATCTGAGATTCTTTCTGGCTCCAAAATTTGGTGAGTCCGGGTTGATTTTTTCCCATTTTTACATATTCTCTCTAATCTCATTTCTCCCCAGAGTCAACAAAGTGATCTCTTTGATAAATGACAAAGTGCCCACTAAGTGCTCTTCATGACTTACTAAATTCAAAATCATCCTATGAACACTCACTGGTTAAAAGTGGTACATCAAATGCCTTAGAAACATGAAGAAATGACTCTTTCCCATAAGGAGGACACAGTCTTAAGAGTATTTTGTTTTTAAATGTCTGTCTTGTATTATAAGGTCAGATATGATAAGTTTTGTGAGAAGTAGAAAAGGTAGTATTGTTCAGAAGAGGGAGAGGTTATATCAACAGATATTTGTTGTATGCTGGTCACTGTGGGTACAGATCAGTATTGAATCTAACTCTCCAACAGGAATATTAAGTTAATTTCCTTCAGCTTTAATTTGTAAAAAGGTGGTAATGACACCTTGTAGAATTGTTGAGAAGATAATGCATATTAGCACAGTACCTATCAGAGGGTTAACTGCTTAATAAAGGAGATTTTATTGTTACTAGTAAATAAATAAGGTCTACAGGAGTTTGGATGAAGAAGCCACGACTGGAACACTCAAAGAGACCAGTAAAAAAGGGAGAACTTGAACTGGGCATGTCCTTGAGTGTGCTGCCTGCGTTCTCTCAAATAGTGCTCCTAGCCCTTGGTGGAGAGAGATGGAAGAGAAGGGCATTGCTATCTTGGCTCCAAGCTTATTGACCACTGAACCTCCACTGCCTTTCAATAAATATTTATCAAGCATCTGCTAAGTATTAGGCTTTGAGGATTTAAAGATGATCGAATTAATTAAAAAAGATGACTAAGAAAATAAGCAATGCAAGTATAGTGTAAGGGGGGCCAAGTAACTATAAGGGAGAAACCTGGTAAACACTAGCGTAGCCAGATAATCACATCAGTGATAAATTACGTTGATGTTATAAACTCTTTATAATGTGTGATGAGAATGACACTTTCCCTCTAGTCTTCTTCCCCAAAACCAATAACCTCAGTCAAACCATGAAAATCCATCAGACACACAAAGTAAGGGTCATTCTACAAACTACCTGACTAGTACTCCTCAAAACTATCAAGGTCATCAAAAACAAGAAACATCTGAGGAATTGTCATAGCTAAGAGGGGCTTAAGGAGATATGACAACTGAATGAATTATAGTATCCTGGATAGGCTCTTGGGATAGAAAGGGGATGTTAGGAAAAACTAATGAAATCTGAGTAAATAAAATGAGTTTTTTTTTTAAATACAATGTAATATTTGGAAAATATTCCACAAAGTGTCAGTATTCTTTTATAAACAAAGAACCTTTAAACTTTGAGGGACAAAGGATCAAACACTTGATAGAACAATAGGAAAAAGTACAGGATGAGACAGTTCACCAGAGTTCGAAAGTAGCCCAGCAGTGAGATACCTTTTATTACCTATCAGACCGGTAAATATTTTTAAAATGTGACGTATTTTGTTGACAGAGAAGGTACAGGCACTGTGTTACATTGCTAGTAGAATGCAAATTTGGCAACACCTAACTAAACTGTATGTGCCCTTTTTAACACAGCAGTTTCACAGATAAGAATCTGCTCTGAGGGTACACGTCCAACATTCTGAAAATACATGTATGCAAGATTATTCAAGGTAACATTGTAATTTCTAATTATTGACAACAGCCTAAGTGCTCATACATAGAAGAGTACTTGAGTAAACTCTGGTAGGTCCACACCATCTATTAAAACAACAACAATCCAAGTTCTCTGAACTGATAGAGTGATTTCCAAGACATACGGTTAAATAAGAAAAGGCAAAGCTCAAAGGGCTATCTATGGTATGATATTCTTTTCATGTAAGAAAGGAAGGGATTTGAGAAAATGCATGTGTCTGCTCATTTGTGCAAGAGAAATACAGTAAAGATAAACTAGAAACTAAAGAGAGCAGTTATGTATGGGATTTAGTGGGACAGCGATAGAAGGGCACAGTGGGGTAGACGTAACAGGGATAATGGGGGAGTGACATTTCTTGTAGAATGTACCTTCTGTATAGCCCCCACTCTTAGGACAGAAGTATTATTTCTCATAGCCTTCATGTAATTAAAAACAACAACAACAACAACAAAGCAACCAGGAGGTATGAGGGTAGTGGTAGTGCAAAATAGAATAAAAACACTAACGAATGAACTCAGCTGTATTAACACAGGACTAATGTAACTGCTGAAGGGGGTGGGGAAGGAAAGAGTTGTTCGAGTCACTAAAATCTTGACTGGATATTGCAAAAGAGACTACATAAATTCTGTGATCTAGTCAGTAAAGGTTTTTCTCGTAAGGTTTGAGCTAGCAATTCTGCGATTATGTATTGTCTGTAATAGCATGGACAAGTAAGTAAATATATTACGGATAATAAGAGCTAGGTTTCTCACTGTTGGGAAGGAGGTGTCAGATAAGGAAGTACAGAAGGATGAAATGAGTCCTATAGTGATAGATTGGAATCAGAGGTATCAGTATCAACTCAATTTTCAATATACACGCACATAGGGATGGGAATACAGGTGTCTGTGCATGTGTGGGTCAGTATACACACATGTATTTCCTGGCTCTGTTGAGAAAGCTTAGAAAAACCTCAGTAGCAGTAAACGTGCCTGTTGCCCATATTTTAACACCATTGTCCAATAAAAAATTTTTAAAAAGTTTGGAGAAGTGATTGATTCCGTGGATGGCATAGGGCGATAAAAGACGAGTCTGGAACAGTTTGCGCCACAGAGTAAGGAAGTGCTTAAAAAGAAAAGGTGGGGGGGTGGGGGTGGGAAGAGGGGACTTACACAAGAATACAGGAGCCAACGTGAAGGACTCTTCATGGCCAAATCTGGAGTAATTTGAGGAACACAAAGTGATAGTGTTGGGTTTTAGCTCATAGGATAGAGTAAATATACCTGAATTCATACCGATGTAATCAACTAAATAAATATATGGAGAAGGAGCAGCTCAAACCTAGAGCTGCTTTTTTAGAAGGGAAGAGAGAAAATGACCATTATGCAAACACCGTAGTAATAACTTGCAGAAAAGATGCACCAATGGACGCTAAGATCAGTGGGTAAAAATTTAATATGAAATAGGATTTGCATAGTTCAGAATATCTCCCAGAGAAATTTTAAATACAAAGGAGATGTTAACTTTTCCAGCAGACACTCCCACACTGACTGATCAAGGTTAACATCACCATTAATAAGTCCTATTGACACCTTGGAAAAACGCAGCAGGATACAACATCATTTTTCTGCTGTACTTTATTCCAATAATGAAAAAACATCAGACAAACTCAAGTTGACAGACTAACTGTAAAATCAGTACTCTACGGGAGTGTCAGATACAGTTTTTGGGTCCACTAGTTTAGAAATAGTTCAAGGTGTTGGATATTTTAGTTGTGATCTCTTACATGTTTTTGAATTTCTCTAATTCATCAGTCATTGATAGGGGTGTATTTACATTTCTATGACTGAAGAATTATCTGTTTTTGCCTTTTAATTCTATCAGTTTTTGCTTTTGTGAGGTTTATACTCATTTATAATTGTTATGCCTTCTTGATGAATTGACCGTCCTTTGTGGTAGTTCTCAGCTGCCAAAATGAAGTATCCAGGTGATCTGAACCTCCAGAGACAGAATGTAGATATAGAAATTCATCTTCCTGAATATGGTTTAGAACTTTGAATTAGACTTTTGATAAATTATAGTTATGGATCTTAATGTTGACTGAATCCTTTCTCCTTTCCAATGTTTCCTTTATATGATTATCTACATATTATTAATGTTGAAAGATTACTCTGTCTTTTATTGCAGCAAAAAGCAAACATAGAAACTTGCTGAAACAAAGAAATCAATTTCTTTGTTCAGTTCTCATCTGTAATTTAGACCAACAATCTGGCTTGTAAACAGTTTGAAGAAGTTTGAAAATGAGTTGTAGTAAGAAGTAGAAAATATGGTGTACTGTCCTTAACATATTTTGTTGTTCTCATTAATTTTTGGTGAAGTAAATAGCAAATGAATCTATAGTTGTTTTAAAACAGTGATTCAGTATTCTGCCAGACTAATTGGAGATTAGTGGCATGTTGTACTAGTGCTTTTAGAAGAAGTTCGATGTAGGCTCTAGTCTCTAAGTTGTATTCTCATGTATTTGTTAAGCTTAGTTCTTTTTTCTCAACTCTGTGTCACAACTAAAAACTGAATATGGAAAAATAAAGCCATATTTCTTCCAGTGCTGTACTGAAGAGAAAATATATCTGCATCATTTTTATTGTTTTAAAGTTGATCTGAAGGTTAATTGGACTGATTAATAGACACTGTGATTTTGACCACAGTCACTAACTCCATATATTAACTTCTGTTTGCAGAGTTGTTAGCTCTTCAGTGGAAGTTAATGAGTTTATACATCAAGACTTAAAGTTAAGTCTTTTGATATTAGGAATTAGGATGTCATAATACCAGCAATAAGACATTGGTGTATAGATTACACTACCCATTACCTAGGATAAAAAAGTTACTGAATGTATAGAATTCTTTATGTACACACTGTCCTTAGTGAATATCTAAATGAATGCCTGTTATTCTATAGATAAAGACTCAGAGTCTGAGAAGGGAACTAGTGTGGTGGAGAATATGAGCTAGGAAGGCAGGCATGGGTTGGTATCTTGGGTTTTTTTTTATTAAATCACCAAGTGACTTTGGGCAGCTCTCTTAATTTCTCTGAAATTTATATTTCCCATGCCTTAAAATAGGGATAAATATTTATATCTTAGGTTTGAGGAAGGAACAAGATGTAATGTGTGTACTTGGAAGAAATCTGGTGATCAATACATATAAAGGGGGCGCCTGGGTGGCTCTGTGGGTTAAAAGCCTCTGCCTTCAGCTCAGGTCATGATCTCAGAGTCCTGGGATCGAGCCCCGCGTCGTCGGGCTCTCAGCTCAGCAGGAAGCCTGCTTCCTCCTCTCTCTCTCTGTCTGCCTCTCTGTCTACTTGTGATTTCTGTCTGTCAAATAAATAAGTAAAACCTTTTAAAAAAATAAATGTTAGGGCTTTTTCCTTCCATTTTTTTGCTTCTTCCTGAGTTTGGTTCAGTATAATTAATGCTTTAATATATGGTTAATTTAGCCACCTAATGAAAAAGTTAGACTAACAGAATGCTCTTTAAATTTAAATGGAAACAGTTTGGATATTAAAGTTTTATTTAACTAGAAGTACTTCTACAACTATTTCTCAGTTGGCTGCATAATAGGCCCTTATTGTATATTTATTGATAATATGTTTATATTTGCTTCATTGTCAGAAGATGGCCTGATAATAATGTCCATTTATTTCTTAGATGTAGAAGATCTTTACGAACCAGTGTCAGTCCCATTCTCATACCCCAATGGACTCAATGAAAACACATCTGTTGTTGAAAAATTGAAACATATGGAAGCCAGGGCACTGTCTGCTGAAGCTGCATTAGCTAGAGCGCGTGAGGATCTGCAGAGAATGAAGTAATTTATCAATCTTACAGAATATTAGTTATTTAGAACCCCCAATAATACTGCTAATAATAAGGTGGAATATGGTAAAACATTCCATGTATTGGAAAGTACAATGTAGGTATTTAATTTTAAATTTATTTTAAGTTAATTAATGGTATGCAGCATTTTTATATGTTATAGTTGATTAACAGAATTTTGTGGTTTTGCCTGTTTTCCATTCTTTGTAATTACTTTTGTGCTTACAGTTATTGTTCTAGGAGTGTTGTCCTCTTGAGTGCTTTTGTTCTTTGATATTGCCTTCCTTTGAATTACTTGGTAATTTAATAGAATCTAATAGATTTTTCCACTTACTTTTTTTCTCCTAGCCTTTTAAGGGGGAGTAATTAATATTTTTTAGGTTTGGGGACAATACGGTGTTGAAATTTTTGTTTTTTAAAGAACCAAAGTGTAATTATGTAGTATTAGAAAACAAGATACATAAGATGATTTTGCCCAGTGAGTAAATTAGCCTTCTCCTGGTTTACTTCACAGAATATACTTCACAGAATTTAATGTGCATGTGAATCACTTGGGAATTTGTTACACTGTACATTCTGATTCAGAGGTCTGAAGTAAGGCCCCAGATTCTGCATTGCCCAAAGTATAGCTTTAGCTGTTGGATTTTTGTAAGTTGGTTGCCATTCCCTCAGTACCCATTTGATGGTTTGCTAGAATGTCCAGGGAACAAAATGTAGCTGACTGTGGTTCCCTTTCCTTTTTGAGATTTTATGCTGGTTAATCTAGTAACCAACAACAACTTCACTGTATGTCCCCCCCTTAGTATCTCCCCCCATGCATACATTATAGATACTTAATATGTTGTCATCAGAGAGGGAATTGAGTTTTAGAGCTGCAGTGGGTGGTGGTGTAGGTAAATAATTCTCAATTTGGGTCAACTTTCTGCCCATATAACCCTTTGATGAAATATTGTGGTTTCAAAGAACATTAATAGTGTTGAAATATATCACACTGATTCATTCACCTAAAATAAGATTTTAGAACAATAGAAATAATAAAATTGAATAAAAATAATGTGGTTTTGTTCAGTTGAAAGGTACAAACAGCTATAATCTTCTGTTGGCAGTGTTTCTGTGGTTCGAAGAAGGCATGTTTACGTCTGAGTTTGCATATGCTGTTGCTTAAGATCCAGCAGGGGGAGCCTTCCGTTGCTTTCGAGAGAATGTTGAAATAGAGGCTCATCACACTGCATACCAGACTCCCTTCCCTTTCTTCTCCCTCAACCTCTAGCCTTTCCTTTTTTCATGGTCCAATAAACCTGTCTCAAGGGTGTATTTCAAATTGATTACAGACAATTTGCTCAGGATTTTGTGATGAACGCAGATGTCAGAACCTGCTCGTCATCTACTACTGCCATTGCAGACCTCCAGGAAGATGAGGATGGCGTTTATTTCAGCTCATACGGGCATTATGGGATACATGAAGAAATGCTAAAGGTTAGAAAAGAGCACAAAGTGCTCCAAATCTGTACTAAAGGAAAAACCGAATGAAACAAGTTCTTAGTATATATTCTGTAGGAGAACTGGGTTTTTTTGGTGTTTTCTTAGAACTGCTTTTTAAATCTCTTTGGTGCTTAATAGCGCATCTTGGGTTGAAAAGACTACAGGAGCACCACAGCCACTGTAAATTCGATTTAAGATCATTCTTAATCTTTATGAAATCTTTACTTTTGCTTGAAATAAAACATTGGAGAAAACTGCTGCTGGTTTTCATCTTCTCAAGAGCAACTATTAAATAGTAACAAATTATACATTTGCCTTTTAATGTACAAAGGGGATGATTAATTTTAGTGTTTTAAATAGTAATATTGACTTCAGTTTGGGCAAATAATTTTTTGGTAAAAAGTTAAATTGTAAATGATTTTTATAATTGTCATAGCATAACTTTGTTACATTTGAAATCATCGATATGTAGAATTTCCTAAATTGGTCAAATCAGGTTTTTAAATTTGGTTGGTTTTAATTTTTGTAATGATAATGTCCATATAAAATATACTTCTAGCCATACCTAGTAATTACACATTTGACTTTGTATTATAGATTGTAAAATAGTAACATCTAATTTTTTAATTTGGTAGAACAAGTGTTGGAATGTAAAAAACTTCATGAAAGTGTTAGATGTTCATCTCTGTGAATTTTAGATGCCACTGCCTTTTCTTAAATACAACCAACAAAAAAATGCATTCCTAAATTCTTCCTCACAAGATTGTTTTATTTTGGAAAGCCTGGAGACCATGTTCCTGTGACAGATAGATTTAAAATAACCAGGGATATTTAATAATAACATGTATGTATTTTATTGAGTCAGGTTTGCAAGATCACAGGGTGAAGATCTCCTGATTAGTAGTAATTGTAATTACTTGGGGTCTGTTAAAGCAGTGTCATGTCATTTCTTTAATAATGACATGTCACAGTCGGTTGTGCTTTTTGTTGTCACTTGGGTAATGGCATAGCATTATAAATAACAGTTATAAGTTATAAATTATTTTAAGTCGGAGTGAGTTTGTTTAAAAGAAATTGGTTTACTCTGTTTTCTTTGTTAAAATTAATTTTATTGTGTCTAGAATTCTTTTTAAGGGGTTCACTTAAGCCCATGTTTGTCATTTTAAATCACTCCGTCAATTTAAATGCCATGAACCTTTAATGCCTTTAGTATGGAAATTGTGTGGGTTTTCAGACAGAAGGTTACTGAGACTCCAAGTAGGTGGGACATAAACGTATCCTAGATACAATCATCAGGGAAATCCATTTTGACTACTTATTTCCAAATGTCTGTCCTGGACATTTGTAGCTGTATATCCATAACTAGAGGATCTTTACACCTGGTCATATATCTTTAAGTCCTTTTGATGTACATATGGATTTAAGAAATTCCACCTTGAAGTTTTCAGTGCTACCTTTTCCCTTTTAGAGAATCGTTTAAGAATCCCTATCAATATAATTTTCCATGCCTCACTTCCCATTAGCTGTTACACAATGTAATTACCTCTCCTTGGGAATGACTTGATTAAGTATTCATAAGAAGTAAGCATATATTCCATGCAAAAAGAACTATTTATCCAATTTATATTTTGCTAACTTACATACTGTGGGTGAGTAGGAAATATTCTGTGTATCAAGCAATACTCTGTTTCTTATCAAAGCAATTCTTATCTCACATAATCTGTTTAAGGTTGTGTTATTACCACAATCTCATTTGATATTTATAGATAATTTAAAATTGAGAAACCATGGATAGGATTTATTTTTATCCTTAGAATTGGCCTTGCTTTTATTGGAAGAGTATTTGGATTTTTTGGTTGCTTAGTCTCAGGTATTTCAGTGATGGCATATGTTGTGCTTATAATTATAAATAAAGGTACTTTGTGATCTTACTTTCTAGAGTTCAGATGAAGATAACATTTTTGAATTCCAGAGATAACAGCTGATGGAAGGATGGATTACATGAACTTTCAAAATCCTTTGCCACTTTATCTTTTTGAAGAACAGTCATTCTTGACTAATGTTGTAAATCTGAGATGTATCACTCTTTTTTTCCAAGAAAAATATTGTTCATCCTGGTAAACATTTATCACAGATCATAGTACCATTAGATAATTTTTCTTTACTGCATTCTTCTGATTGTATCTTCATCCGACTCTTGCATTCCTTCTACCTTCATGAGCCCATACATTTAAAACATACTGTTATATATACATAAAATTCGTAGTATATACTTTTCTGTAGTCTCATTCTTAAATTTTTTCTTGTACTTGTAGGAATAATTCCATGGCACTTTACTAGTCTTAAAAAATGATGTTGCTTCTTAGTATTAGAGCTCTGATTATATTCTTTTGTGTTCTTTAGTTTTAATAGGCAGGTGAAAAAAAATTTTTTTAAATTTCTATTATCTTATTTTGTATTGAAGTGTTTGTGTTTTCTTAGAATACATTTTTACAAGTGGTTATGAGTGCTAGTCTTTTATTTGCTTGCATTTTCATTTTTAGTGTTTTTCCTTTCAAAACTTCATTTACTAAACTGAAGCTCTGCTATGCTATGCCCAAGGCACTCTGGTATACTTTGGATTTTATTGCACACGAATGAAAGCAGATGGATCTGTAAAAAGAGCCCGGATGAAGGACTGTAGTTGAGGGAGCAGCGGTGCATGGATTTAGGACAGGCATTCGGGTGCTTGTGTTCAAGTTGGAGCAGTGGTGAGGCAGTGTGGTTGGCGAGAGCTTTCTGAGTGACTGCCTCCTAGACTGATGTTTACCCACGAAAAATCACTGGCTGTAGTACAAGATGAGTATAAGAATGACAAATGTATGGAATGGTATACATTTTTTTATATAAAGCAATTAGAAATAATTACATCAGAAAACATGGAATTAATTCTGCAGTTCCCCATTTTTTTATATCTTGTAATTAAGTAGAACAACTTGGCTTTTAATTTGAGACATTATATGGTTTTGGGGGTTTTTTGGCTTAAAATTGTTTTTTGAAGAGTATGGATTGCATAAATTTTGATATCATAGTATTTGCTGTAACATTTCTTTTTACCTAGTGTGAAACCTAAAGCTGGAATTCCTATTCTATTTTTATTGTGCTCATTTTATTTACTTAGCAGCAGAGGCCCTTACTGCTTAATTTGCTGTCTGTATGTGTCTCAGCTAAAGTAATTTAAAAGGGAATCGGCTTTATTCATGAACTAAAATAAATGTTCACATTTGATGCCTGCGTCAGTCTCAGGTCATGTGAGACTCCAGAGTGTAGAAGTCTCAAATGTGAGCTGCAGGGCTCAAATGATTTACCTTTGGGATTATAGGCTTTTAAGCATCATTTCCTACTACAGACATTTCTAGAAACAAAACAGGATTATAAATCAGATATGTGCTGATCAGTGACTTTCTTAGAAAAAGCATACTCCGTGTGGCTTCATTTTTTATATGTAACCACAACTTTTAACATCTATCTGTTTTGGCTCTTTTTCTCCCATATTTTAACATAGCATTTTAACATTTAACCTAGTAGACTCCCTTTACTATACATTGTCAGGCTCTAGACTCCAGGCCCTATTAGATGGAGCGAAACATCATGTTCAGCTTCTGTTAGCTTTAATTATCAGTTGAAGTCTTGAAATGATAACACGTATCAAGACAGAAATGTGTACATCTTTAAGAATTTAGACCTTATCCAACTTTCAGTAATTTTCTTTGTGTGTTGTTGGCATTTTTATTTTTTATTGTTTTCTTTTAGGACAAAGAAATTAAGCTTAGCTTTCCAAGCAAACTAGCAATGTGTGATAAAATAACAAATATCTTCCTAGAAATTTTATATTTTCAGTCTGTCTTATAAACAGAATGTTTTTCTTTCTCCACTCTAGGACAAAGTACGAACAGAAAGTTACCGAGATTTTATATATCAAAATCCACATATCTTCAAAGACAAGGTGAGTAGCATTGGCTACAGAATTGTACCTTTCGCAAGGCTCTTGGGTGATAGAAGTCCTCATTTGGGTCTCATTGTGCTAGCAGTTGATTTAGTGTACTCTGGCTTTATATTTCATGGGAGACTTTGATGACGCTTCTCTGTGGTGCAGAATCCTGATAGCAGAAATGCTGATTGGTGCTGTCATTCAGTCTACAGATTTTTTTTTCAAATTGAAATTCATTAATTACAGTGACATGGTTTAGGTAAACTTTACTTATCCAGATTATTTTGCTTAAACCATATTGTTGATGTACTGTGATTCCTGTGAATTTCAAATCTATCAGATAAGCCCTGTACCAAAGCATACTTTTAGTGATTAGTATGTGTTATTTAGTTAAAAATTAATAATTTTAAGAAGTTATAAGTGGGATCAAATATTGTAAGGTAGAACTTAAGTGCTTTCTTTTAAGACCTCATCTACTCCTTTATAAGACACTTTGTGTTTTATATTTAGTCTTAATACCATTTCAGGTTTTTTCAAAGATGGAATTTCACACTTTGTGTGTGTGTGTGTGTGTGTTAGAAATTTTTGTTATTTGTATTTCCTCCCTTATGAATTGTTTTCATTTTTTCTTCACTTCCTCCTTCCCTCCTTTTCTATGTTGGCATGTTTACCTAAAACTTCAGATTTTCTGTTTGTTCTTTTTTATGAAAATTAGTCCACTAATTTAGTAAAAAATATTATCATTTCTGTTGCGTATATACTTTGTTTGGGAATTTTCCCCCACCCTTTGCACTTCAGGAACATGTATATTGATAACACACCAGGTTTTTATAATTCCCCTTTCACCTTCATTTTAAAAGATAGATCTCAAAGGTTATTTTATAAGCTTTACGTGATATTGTAGCAGTGGCAAGCAATCTTTATATTTTAAAAAATCCTTTTCCTGATTTGCATTTTGTTTGGAATATAATACAGATTGGCTTTTCATTTTCCTTATCTGTTTTCCAAGAGCTGTGTTTTACTTGTGATTTAACTGAGTTAGACAGTTGGAAGTTATATGGTTCTCTGATATCTTCACCAAAGCATTACCTAATGAAAGGTTTATGACAGTATGTGTTTCTTTGTATTTACTGATCCCCTGTATACACAAATAGGTGATTTCATTTTCAAAATCTTGGTTTTTATCAGTTCTTTGTACTTAGCTTTTTTGTGTGCTTTTTATATGTTATTACAGCAGAGACTAAGAATTTTTTTATAGTTTTTATATTTATACCCAAGTGCTAGAACAATTTATTTAATATGTCCTAAAAACCATTTTGTTTCCCATGAAGCAAAATGTGTTACTATTAAAAATTCTGCTTTATATTTGTAGGTAGACTGTGCCCAGATTTTTATTTTATTTTTTTCATTAATATATTGTAGAGAAATTAAGCATGTACCGGTCTGGGCATCATTAGTCCTGCCTGCCTTCTCAGGAACCAGATAAATAATAATTTTAGAGAAGTGGGTGGATTTCTTTGGGCCTCATCTGTAAAATGAAATCATTTTAACCCCTTCTGGTTTGAGATATTACGATTTTTTTTTAATTGCAAAAGCACTGTTTTGAGCCATCTTTTCATATTACTTTTTGATATAAATACTGTAAGAATTAGTTAAGTGAAAGTTAAGTTAAAAGCATCTTTTCCAGTAAATTTCCAAGACTCTACTGGAAAGGCATAAATATTTGTAATTAGAAGATTATTTACTGAGAAATTAAGTAATTCTGAATATTTCTACATGTATGGAATGCATCTTAGTGGATTCATAGACATACACAGTCACTTCTGCATCTCGTTTTTTATTTTAATGGTATTATAGAAATGTTATATATATATTTGTTACACATTTTCAGACAAAATACATGCCCATGGAAAATAGATAATGTTTCAGTTATTTTGTGTTTTACTTACTGCTCCTACTGAAGATGTTAAATCTGCCAAAGTCAGAAAACAGCTTATTAATAATTCATAAACATAACGCAGTTTCTCTAAAATGTTTTCATTTAAGTTAATCAATGTGTAATTAGTTTTGCTTGGCATTTATGGCTTCTCAAAAGCATACTGCAATGTAAAATATTATACCTATCAATTTTTAACTCCTTAGAACACTTTCATGGTTTAATTTCTGTAATTAACAATATTAAATAATCTAGAGCTTTCATATTTTTAAGTGATGTGGGATACTTTTCTTTATTATACTGTGGCTACAGATTTAGGAAATTTACTATCATATTTAAGTAGCATTTGATAATTTATATATTCCTTTCAAACATGTTGTGTCATTGTCACTGTACAATATGCCTATAACTAGGCAGGGCAAGTGTTTATCTCATTTTGCACATGTAGATATTTGAGACCAGTAGGTTAATTGACCTGCCCTAAAACAGGCAGCTAAAATAAAAACAAACCTGAGGGTTTTTACTCCTAGTTCGGTGCCCTTAAGCCTATGCCACTGCACTTGAAACACCATTATTTTAGGATAGAATGAATAATTAGAGTGGGATGCATTAGTTATATTTTAATTGACATTATTTTTCATATTTAGTCATATGATTTTTGTGTGCCATGATAGAATATGTTCATAAAATTATTTAAATCTAATTCTTGTTTAAATGTATGAAATAACTTGTTTTCCTAAGTTTTATTAACATTGTTTTTGTTTACTTTTATCTGTATTATGTAGACAAACTTTATACAACCCTAGCTTCTATATCATATTATGTAGTGCATAGTAGAGATTTATTTTTCAAAAAGGTGCTTATAATTACAAATGCGTTTCTTCCTTGCTTCTCTTTCTCAACCCCCCTTCTTGCCTTCTTTCCCCTATTCCTTTCTTATTATTGTTTGAATTCACAAACCTCCTGTGGAGGCCATATGGTTTCTCAGATTTAATTTAACTTTGGGTGGCTTTTAATCGTGTTATCATGCACTCATAATTTCTATTTGTAATCCATTGAAGAAATTCACAGTTAAGTGCCTTCACTATGCTTTTGATTATTATCTATAGTTAAATTGATTCACTTTTTTTCTTCTCCTTTTTTTTCTTCAGAAAAAGGAATCAAATTCCTTCAACATTTTATAAAATGATGTTAGTTTATTCTGTCATAATTTTTACTTTCCTTTGATTATATTTCTAGTTTATTACCTAATTTTGAGCTAGGTGTAATAAGTAATTAATATATAATTAAAAATATTTTTTAAAATATAGCTTTAGAAGCAGATTGAACTATGTTTGCATGTTAGCTTTGCAAATTATCCACTTTATGATCCTGACCTGTACCCTTCTCTCTCTCTCTGAAACTTTCTCGTGTTCCTCATTTGCAAAATGAGCATTAAGACACACACACACACACACACACACGTATGCATGTGTATATAAATTATGTGTGTGTGTGTATATAGTGTTACAAAAGAACACATACTTTAATTGGAGTGTATAATATATATTCTTCTATACTAAGCTTTCTTTATTCAGCAACTTTCCTTAGAGATGATTCCTTACTAACATTGGCTCATATGTCCAATGTAAGAATGTCCATAAGTTTTAATTTTTAATACTAGAAACAATTCATTTAAAAATATAAAATACTTAAATTTGTTTTTAATATAATAAGAGTACAATAATAAGAGTACAATAATAAGATAAATTCCTAGCAGTAGACTTCCTGAGTCAAAAAAGATTATTTATACCTTAGATGGTATTAGTGCTGCCAGCCTGTCTTTCCATAAACAGTGTGTGACTGTTGATATTCCCAGTCACCATTACCAAATACTATAGTATCAAACTTCTAAATTCCACACTGACATTTTATTTTTAATTTTGAAATTTTGCAGATACTTTATTTCAGTGAAAGTTTCTAGGAACTTAGCACTTAACGATTGTGTTACATATTTTTCCATTTTTATTTTATGTCATATATTTCAAACTAATGTACTGTAAGCATATATGCTACCTATTATAGTATTTTCTTGCTGTTATGGTTAACACATTATATTTGTAACTTAAGAAAATGTTTTAGTTTTGTTTGCAATGACATGTAGTTTCCATCTTTAAATCCTTAACTTTTTTTTGTTAAAGTAGCTAAGTTAAAATGTGGTGACTCAACTCAGACGGGGTACAGATTCTCTCCGGATGAAAGCATCCGGGCCTTGTCCTTCTTTGAGGAGCACAAGATAGGAGTCACAGAATAGTAAACTTTTGACAACTTTATTGCTTCAGTGAAAATCAAGCTGTTTAGATTTTCTCTCTTTTGGAGTCAGTTCTAGTAAGTTATGTTTTCAAAATATAGTGGAATGAAGCACTCCATTCATAACAGTAAACAATACAGAAGATAAAATGCATATGAACAAACTTAAATAATGTGCAGGACTAAAATGAAAAAAACTTTTAAATCTGAAGAACATGATAGTTAATTTAAACAAACTGAAAGCCTCTGTTCTTGAGTAGGAAAACTCAAGTTGTCCATTTTCCCTAAATTAACTTAGAATTTTTAGCCCAATCCCCATAAAAATACTAAGTTTTTTTAAAAAGCCTAGACAAGTTTATTCTCTTGTTCTTATGAAAAAAATAAATATACAAAATTTTCCAGAAAAAAATTTTTTTTTGTGAAAAAAATTTTGTAGTGAGGGTGGCCCAGAGAGTGGACCAGCCTTACTAAGTACTAAAACATTCTGTAAAGCTTCTGTAATCAGTATAGTTACTGGCACATGATTATATAAACTAATGGAGCAGAATAGAAATCCAAAATATATACATAATTTTTACTTAATGCTCCAGGGTCCCATTCAGGTTGCTGTAACAAAAATACCATGAACTTATTAGTGGCTTGTAACAACAGAAATTTCTCACAGAAATTCCCAGAGGCTGGGAAGTCCAAGATCATGGCACTGGCTAATTCTGGTGAAGGCCTGCTTTGTGGTTCATAAAATGCCTTCTTCCTCCGGAGAGGAATCTGTCCTGGGGCCTCTTTTATAAGGGTACTAATTGCATTCATGAGGGCTTTGCCCTTATGACCTAACTACCTCCCAAAGACCCTCGTTTCTAATACCATCACTTTTGGTTAGGATTTCAACATATAAATTTTGGAAGGACACAGATATTCAGCAGATCTTAACAGTCACATATCAAATTAGTAAGGGAAACAGACTGTTTAATAGCATGTTGGAACAGTTGGTTAGCCATCTGAACAGAAGTAAGGTTGAAACCATACCTCTTAATATAAACTATGATAAAAACAGTATATTAACCATAAATATACCAGAAGGAAATGAATGAGGATGAAATAGGGAAGATGGGGAGGGTCAGTCTAATTATGAAAATCCAGAAGGAAGCCATAAAAGACATGATTGGTGAGTTTTACTGTAAGTAAAGAATTTCTACATAACAAAAGTCACTGTGAGTGAATCAAAAGACAAAAATATATGCTAATGTGGGGCACCTGGGTGGCTCCGTCAATTAACTGTCTGCCTTCAGCTCAGGTCATGATCCGGGGGTCCTGGGATCGAGCCCCGCATCAGACTCCATGCTCAACATAGAGTCTGCTTCTCCCTCTCCCTCTGCCCCTCCTTCTACTCATGCTCTCTTTCTCCCTCAGAATGAATATATTTTTAAAAAAAACTTTAAAAATATAATCTCTCATAGCTACTAAAACAAGAGTTCCTTAAAAAAATACATGCTGAGAGAAACATTCCAGGTTTTATTATGGAGGTTTAATTTCCTTAACTTACAAAGAATTGTTGTTTGACAAGATTTGTAAAGAAAATTTTGATTAGAAATTTGATAAGAAGTGGTGATGCAACATGGGGGCTTAAGTGGGTAGGAGAAGAATAAATGAAACAAGATGGGATTGGGAGGGAGACAAACCATAAGTGACTCTTAATCTCACAAAACAAACTGAGGGTTGCTGGGGGGAAGGGGGTTGGGAGAAGGGGTGGGATTGTGGACATTGGGGAGGGTATGTGCTTTGGTGAGTGCTGTGAAGTGTGTAAACCTGGTGATTCACAGACCTGTACCCCTGGGGATAAAAATATATGTTTATAAAAAATAAAAAATTAAAAAAAAATAAGAAATTTGATAAGAAAAAACTTAACTGGAAAAATAGAGGAGGGGTATATAAGTAAATAGTTTCTAAACAAAGAACTACATATGGCTCTACAATGTAAGGAATGATGCTAAATCTCATGACCAGTATATTATTATTTTGTACTTGCAAGATTGGCAAATAGCCAAAAGTGTGACTGTATGTTCCATAGGCTATTCTCACCTGTAAGGACATCAGTACTTAAACATTGCTGGTTAGATTGGCCCAAGGAAGAAAATTTATTTGATTATGTCTGCCATGATTACAAATATGTATATTCTCTCTGATAGATTTACTCATGTGTGAATGCAGTTGGTTATAAGGTTATTTATACCTTTGATTATCTTAGTAAAATTTCAGAAACTATCTAAATGTCCATCAGTAGAGAACTAGGTCCGTAGATTATGGTGCAGCCATAATACGGAATCCTATATGACTGTATGAGAGAAAGAAGTTCTGTAAATTGATACAGAAAGATCTCTACATTACATTGTTAAATACAAAAAGCAGTACGGAGCGAGGGCAGAAGGGGAAGGAAAAAAAATGTGCATTTGCATAGAAAGTCTCTTGAAGGATAACTAAGAAATACAGCTTTTATATTTAAACTATTTGACTATATTACGTAGCTGAAGAATAAAATAATTCTTGAACAGTTTAAAAAATTCTTAATTCTTGTTCTGTTTTTCTTACAGTAACTTCCCATTACTCAGAATAAAATTCAAAAGTTCTGTGTGATATGGCCTTCTTAACCTCTGACCTCACCTCCACCTTTTCTCACCCAGCTTAGCCATTGGTCTGGCTTTGCCTGCTACTTCATGCCTTGCCTTTGATATCCTCCGTGGCCGGAAGACACTTCTCCAGATACTCTGCAGAGTATACTCCTTTATTGCCTTCAGTTCTGTACTCACATGTGGGGAAACATATTCACAGACCTATTTAAATTTCAAAAAAGATGTGTCCCCTCTTCCCTGCTCTAACCTCTACTCTGGTGCTTGAATTTCTTTGTAACACTACCACCTGACATTATTTTATATTTGTTCATTCATTGGTCTTCTCCACAAGAGAATCTCCCCTTCCTTAAGACAGGGGCTTGGTCTTGTTTGTGGCCGTATCCCATTACTGTAATCAATGCCTGCTCTTAACTGCACTAATATTTACAGAATACTGAAATCATTTCATATTTTGGGATAAGTACATAGGATTTAGACCATCAATAATGAAAGACTTAAGGCCCTACAATTTTCAGTAATTTCACAGAGTAGTATACCTCTGAGTACTTTGCCTTATGTGTGTCCTCAGCAATTTGTTTTTGTTTTTTAGTTTTTTTTTAAGATTTTATTT
The DNA here is from genome assembly GCF_009829155.1 of Mustela erminea. Taxonomy (NCBI): domain Eukaryota; kingdom Metazoa; phylum Chordata; class Mammalia; order Carnivora; family Mustelidae; genus Mustela; species Mustela erminea. The sequence goes on from NC_045622.1 coordinate 73,914,751, forward strand.
ATTTATTTGACAGAGAGAGATCACAAGTAGGCAGAGAGGCAGGCAGAGAGAGAGAGAGGAGGAAGCAGGCTCCTGCCAAGCAGAGAGCCCGATGTGGGACTCAATCCCAGGACCCTGAGATCATGACCTGAGCCAAAGACAGAAGCTTAACCCACTGAGCCACCCAGGCGCCCTGTTTTTGTTTTTGCAGGTTTCACTATTCAATCCTGAAAATAACATGCAATTCTTGATTTAGAAATAATTGCTTTTTACCTGTCTCCAGTATCATCATTTTTTTTAAAAAAAGATTTATTTTATTTATTTATTTGACAGAGATCATGAGTAGGCAGAGAGGCAGGCGGGGGGGGCAGGCTCCCCACTGAGCAGAGAGCCCCGTGTGGGGCTCGATCCCGGGAACCCTGAGATCATGACGTGGGCCGAAGGCAGAGGCTTAACCCACTGAGCCGCCCATGGTGCCCCTCCAGTATCATCTTAAACTTTGATTCTTATTACCTTCACTAATGATAATGAGTATCATTTTTTTTTTTTTTTTTTTTTTTTTTTACTTATTAAAGATTTTATTTATTTGAGAGAGAGAGATAGACAGAGATAGTGAGAGAAAGCACAAGCGGGGAGGAGAGGGAGAATCAGGCTCCCCACTGGGCAGGGAGCCTGATTTGGGGCTCAGTCCCAGGACCCTGGGATCATGACCTGAGCCGAAGGCAGACACTTAACTGACTGAACCACCCAGGAGCCCCGAGGATCATTTTTAAAACTTATATTTTGAAGTTCTGAATTCTAGAAGCCAATGTATTTTTAATGTACCTGAATTATTTAAATGAGTTGAGTATTTAATTTTGGATCTGGAGGGGATATGACAATATTCTACATCTAGAATTCCTTTATAAGCAAACTTGAGAAAGTTTATTTAGGCTAAAATTTAGAACTACTAAACCTAAATTAGAGCATACATACATACATACAGTAGGGAAATTATAAGCAGAATACTTCCCTATGAAGTCTATACAAATTACGTATTTCATATAAAACATCTCTTAATTTACATTGTTGCATCTGATTGTAGCAGAATATAGCCAGATATGCTATTGAGAATGTAAAACAAACAGGGTGCTTGGTTGGCTGAAGCAGTAGAGCACAAGACTCAATCTTGGGATCATGAGTTCAAGCCCATGTTAGGCACAGCGCTAATATCCCCCTCCCCCCAAAATATTGTAATATCTTCAGGGTTTTTTTTTTTAAATAGAAATTATTACTGTCATTGATTTGTAAAATTTTAAATTTTGTGGTCTGTTCCTTCCCAGTAATGTCATATATATAAATAAAACTTAAAATACTAGACCTTCTCAATAACATCTGTTTTTTTTATTACACCAGGTGGTTTTGGATGTTGGTTGTGGAACTGGAATTCTCTCTATGTTTGCCGCTAAAGCTGGGGCAAAGAAAGTTTTTGGAGTTGATCAGTCTGAAATACTTTACCAGGCAATGGATATCATAAGGTAGATGTATTTTAAGGCTTGATTTAAGATTATTTTTAAATATGCTGATTAATCCTCTTGTCTTTAATAGCTATCTGAAGCAGACTCCAGACATGTGTCTTTTAGTAAAAATTCATTCCAGAATAATAAGATTTTAGGTTAGATTGAACTAAGCATGTTTGAGGTATGAACAGTCATTACACAGTTCTCACTGATGACAATTATTTTTGTACAATTTCTTATCTTTCCAATTATGGGTATAAATATGCTACTTATAATAATAACAAAATTAGAAATTGTTGACATAAAAGATAATATTGTCAGAGGACTCAACAAAACTGAATATTCGTTTCATATTCAGCAAATAGCAATCAGACTAAAGACTAAGGGTTATATTTTTTCTTTTTTGCAACACTAACATTTGTGCCTCCTTCAAATTAAAATAAGTGAATTCCGAAATGATTACAAACAAAGCAGAGGTGATTTAGAGTATCTCCTAAAACTTAATTTTATTCTCTAGAATATCTCCTCTCTTTGAGGAGTTAGGATAATTGATCAAGGATTGACTTTACAGTTGGCTTATGTCATAGTAAGATGGACTTTATTTGAACTATGGCTTAGAGAACTAGATTTCTTCAGCTGTGTTCTTAACAAAGCACCTTATACTTGGAACTTAGGAATAATTTTCAGAGTAAATAACTAATAGGAGCTTCTCAGCAATTCTCTCCCCCGTGGCTCCCCTTGCTTTATTGAGATAAAATTGACATATAACATCGTGTAAGTTGAAGATATACAATGTATTGCTTCCATACCTTTGTGTATGCTACCGTTAACATTACCTAACACCTCCATTGCATCATGTTACTACCATTTCTTTTTGTGTTGAAAACATTTAAGATCTACTTTCTTAGGAACTTTCAAGTGTATAAACTTTTAAGTGTTTAAATACAATATCATTAACTATTATTACCTGCATACATTACATCCCCAACAGCAGTTCTTCAATGGTCCTCCCATTGATACTTCATGTTCTGTTTTCTTAAAATTGATTAATATTAATTCTTCCTTATTAGTATTAAATTTGAATGTAATTATGTAAGATGTTTAAACTTATAGATGTTATTGTATCATGTAGAGTTTAGTGTCGTGGTTCAGAGTGCAAGGTTTGAGTCAGGATTGGTTTGAATCCTCACTCCTGCTTACCAGCTATTTGAACTTAAATTTTATCTAACCTCTTCATCACCTGCTGTTTCACTGTCAAAATAATAATGAATACCTCACGATTATGAGCAAGGTAAGTTATAAGTAAGATACGCATATAACTCTTTGGCATGTTGCTTGGCCCATAATAGGTACTCAAAAGTCAGCTACTATTATTATTAACAAGTACCAAATTGATGTTAATGAAAAATTACATTGGACTTGGTTAGATTTTTCATAGTTCTGGGTTTGTGCTTATTCTTTTCATACTGGAGAAAATGGCATATATGTTGCATGTATATAGGCAACTCTGTAATCTGGTGAAGTTTTTCCTAGTTCTTAGGATGGCCAGTAAGGACATCATTATCATTTTGGGGTTTCCATAAAGAACACCCTCACTTGCTTGTGCATTGCCATCCAAACAAATATGAGAACCAGTGTTCTCAAGAAGAGATTGTTTTAGAACAATTATCAAAAATACATTGTTGGTGGGGTGCCTGGGTGGCTCAGTGGGTTAAAGCCTCTGCCTTCGGCTCAGGTCATGATCCCAGGGTCCTGGGATCGAGCCCCACATCGGGCTCTCTGCTCCGCAGGGAGCCTGCTTCCTCCTCTCTCTCTGTCTGCCTCTCTGCCTACCTGTGATCTCTGTCTGTCAAAAAAAAAAAAAAAAAATACATTGTTGGTAGGAAGATTATGGTAAGATATTTCTACTTGAAGCTCTAATCTTATAAAAGACCATGTACATTTACATGTTAATTTTCACTTTTGGTTTCTACAAAGTGCCCTCATTTTAATTCCTTTATGGAAGAAAAGGAAAAGGATGGCAATAACAGCCCTCTTATTTTATATTGTTTTATTTTTGTTTCACATAGAATGCCTAGTGACTTTTTAGAAATATCTATATACAATGATTATATTCATATTCATTGTATATAAAATGTAGTGCTGCAGTGTATGGAAATTTTGCATAAGGTCATTTATTGGAAATGACTTAGCACTCAGTTTTAGGTACTTCATTTTAATAATAAAAATTGCTAACCTTAACTTAGTACTCTCTGTTGAATCTTATTTGAGGTAGATATAATTACAGTATATGATTATCCTTATTATAGAGATGAAGAAATTGTGGCAGAGATTGAGTAAGTCTCCTTATTTGTAGTGGAGCCAGGATTGGATCCCGGGCAGCCTGACTCCCTCATCCTCACAGCTGATTTACTGGGCTGTATCTCCGTTTAACTACTTGCAGGGCTTGTGTTAGTTGTATGCAATAATTTGCTTTACTTAGAACCCATAGAATTTGAAAATCAGCCCTTTTTGCTTTAGATAAATTTTGTTTTGGCTAAACCAACATTATACTGTTTCTGAAGAGATTTTGTCCTTTGCCTGTTTTATTTTGTGAAAAAGATAGTTACATCCATAGTTTCTATAAGCATCTCTCCCTTGTCTTCCATTTGAAAATTTGAAACTTACACTGTTGGATAAAAGAACTTCTATTTTTCTATTTGTGAATGTCTCCCTAAAAAGGTATGCAGGAGACAGTTTACCGTTAATACTCCCACAGCTTACTGGCTATTTGTTCTCCCAGATGAGGAGGCAGTCTATCATATTTCTCTCAGCATCTGGAAACACATGACTTGATTTCTGGTTTTGACTTTTTGATTAATTAGCTACATAGTAATTATCAAATTACTTCTTTAATCTCCGGTTTCTTCCTTTATAAAGTGAGGTTGATGGTGGTTACATTGTTATAAGGATTGAATCTATTCATTGTGGTTTATAAAATGGCTGACATGTAACTGCTTACTAAATTTTAGCAGTAAATGTAATATTATTAATTAGTAGTAGTAGTGGTATGTTTAGCTTGGCACCAGTGCCACAAGTAATATTTTATATTTTGTTGTTTATGTTTCTAAAGTATCATTTATTGTAGCTATCCCCTCAAAATATGATGACTCTCTTTTATGCCTTTTTTTTTCCGCCCCCAATTGTTCAGTCTCTACTCTCTTAAACAATTAAACTTCAAGTTTTGGCCAGTTTCATTCTGTATTCACTCTCTTCCCTTGAAATCTAGTCCCAACTTCTCTCCCCCCACCCAAGATTATTTCCTCCTCCTCTTTCTCATTCTTTTTCTTCTTCTTCTGTAGAGAGAGAGCTCCTGCATCCATGGTGTGTGGGAGAGACAGAGGGATAGTGAGAAAGATTTTCAAGCAGACTGCATGCTGAGCATAGAGCCTGACATGGGGCTGGATTTCATGACCTGAGCCAAGCCAAGAGTCAGACGCTCAACTGACAGAGCCACCCAGGTGCCCCCTCTCAACTTCTCTTATAATTGTCTATTATTGTATATTGGAGCTTTCCAGAATTATCACAGTCAGTGAAAACAATTCTTCCAGTTAGCACGCTCTGAGTCTTTGCTCTTCTGAGGCTGTTACATCAGCGATCTGTACACAGTAGAATTTCTATAGAACTCTGTAAGCTGATATCTGTAAAAAAGCACTTAAAGGGGCGCCTGGGTGGCTCAGTGGGTTGAGTTGAAGCCTTTGCCTTCGGCTCAAGTCATGATCCCAGGGGATCGAGCCCACATCAGATTCTCTGCTCAGCAGGGAGCCTGCTTCCCTCTCTCTCTCTGCCTGCCTCTCTGCCTGCTTGTGATCTGTGATCTCTGTCTGTCAAATAGATAGATGGAGTCTTTGGGGAAGAAAAAAAAAAAAAGCACTTTAAATTCTAAGAGGGACACTTTTAAAATGCATTTTTCGTTATTTTTAAATATATTTAGTGTACAGTCCTTGAATTACATTCAGAATGTGATAAAATAATTTGTATCCCTTTATTTAAAAAAGAGATCTAATATTTCTAAAGAAATGTGTTTAGAATGAAATAATGACTTTAATGTAAACTGACATGTATATTAGGGCTTATAATGTATATTACACATAAATGTATATTTGGGCTTAAGAAGAAGGTCAGGCTTGCAGTTTTGAGGTTGCAGACATGATATAAAGTAGAATATAGGTTTTTCAAAGATGTTGTATTAGCAGGCCCAAATAGAACTCCAAGTGAAATATGGAAGGATGAAAAATTGTTTCTTATTCATGCTGTTGTACTTTGAACTCCACAGTGAATGATCATTTTAGAAACATAAACTTACCTAAGGACAGCAAAGCTATGGAATTGCCAGACAATTGTATACTGTGTTCACCCTCAGGAAGCAGGGGTAGCATCTGGTAAAATTTTTGCTGTAACTCAGGCTGCCTTTGGCTTCTCATTGACTCAGCCATGGAATAGCTCATTATTCAGAGTTCTGCATGTTGTTGCACAGGAGCTTCCAGGAGAAGGTTGATCTATCATACAGCCACGGTGCAATGCTTTCAGTCTCACCATGACATTCAAGATGCAATCTTTTATATTGCCTGTATCTAGAATACTGTTAGAAATGAAACATTAAGAAAAGCCTAGAGAATATTTGATCTGTTGTCATGTTTATTTAGGTGTCCTCTGGATTCTCGGACAGGAGCTATATTTTCTTAATCGTTTTATTCTGAACACCTAGCAAAGTGTCTGATTCATGGCAGATGCTTGGTAAAGTTCTTTGAGAAGAATTAACATAATGATTTTAAAGATAGTGATGACCCCTATATCAGGTTTGGAACAAGATCACAAAATATACCAGGATAAATTCTTGAAGTAAGGATGTTCCTTCAAATTTTGTTCCTAATTTAATGGAAATAACACAGAAAAGTGAGTTAAAGCTGCAGAGAATTTTGAACTGCTAATGAAGTTAAAATGGCAAAAAACATATTTGCTGCTCAAAAACCGTAGAATTCTAATGAAGGTAATGAAGGTGACCGAGACACTGTACAAGAAAACTAAATTCATTTCTTCTCCCACCCCACCAAATTCTTAATTTCCTGTCCCCTCAGTGATCCTGTTTTGAAGGTCTCATGACTGCCCTCTAGTCCAGTGGTTCACTGGGAAAACTCCTTACATTCAATATAGAGTTGTATTCACAGTTAAGATTTATTACATAGCAAAAGACATAGTTCAGGGACAGCAAGAAAAAGATACCCTTCAGTAAAGAGGTCATGTAGAGGCTCCCAAGTAATCCTTTCTTTGCAAGAGTCACGCAAAATGTACATTTCTCTCTAGCTGCAAACCTCAGAGGCACATGTGAGATGTCTCTTCCTGAGGAAGTTTGCTTGAGTCTTAGAGTCCTTAGTTCTCAAAAAGAGCTGGTCATATAGGCGCCTGCTCTGTGACCTCCCCCCCGCCACCATGGTGTAAATGCATGTCAGACCCCACGTACACATCAGGAATATTCATGTTTGCTTTAAACATGCTGTCAGGCTGGTCCATGGCTTGGGGCATATAGAAGAGCATCATTACCCTCCAACTATGTGAGTGTTCAGGAGTTTTGTAGAGTCCGGTCAGGAATTATTGCCATGGTTCCAGAGATAAGATCTGAGAGAATAGATCTGCATTGGTGCTTTTCTCATGGGTAAAAATTGAAAACCTGGGATTCATACTTGACCTTTGCTTCTTTTTTTTGCCAACATTCCTGTTGGGGAGAATCCTGTTAACTGAGAACCCTTACTGTTTTATCAGATCCATCCCTCATCTATCATTGACATGTCTTGAATCCAGAATTCAAATTCTTACATTTCTCACCTAAGTTCATACGGCTACATGTAACCGGTTTGGTTATTTGTACTTTGCCTTTGCTTCCAGCAGCTGTCAGCCATTCTCTCCAGGGCAGTGGGACTGATTTCCCTACTCAGTTCTCATCCCCTTTAAGTAAAAAAGTAGAAGGAAAGGATGTGTTTTGTGTTGGGAAGACGTAGAGAGGATAAAGAAGAAACTAAAGATTTTCTGTGATCCTAGTATGAGAGATCACTATCAGCATTTTGGTAAGGCTTTTTATTTATTTATTTATTTATTTATTTATTTATTAAAGATTTTTATTTATTTATCTGACAGATCACAAGTAGGCAGAGAGGCAGGCAGAGAGAGAGGAAGGGATGCAGGCTCCCCGCTGAGCAGAGAGCCCCATGCGGGGCTTGATCCCAGGATCCCCCAGGACCTCAGGATCATGACCTGAGCCAAAGGCAGAGGCTTTAATCACTGAGCCACCCAGGTGCCGCTTGGTAAGGCTTTTTAAAAAAGGCTTTAGGTCAGGAGATGAAATATATAGAAATGCAAGTTTTTCCAGAATTTCAGTTCCTCAAGTTTAGGCAGGGATTTTTCTCTTTTTTTTTTTTTTTTTTTTTTTTGCCACCAGGAAAGGTGATGTGTGTGGCACATGGTAGGTATTCAATTTAAATATTTATTTAATGAATGAATTTATAAATTAATAAATTTTTAAGACCTGGGACATCAAACATTCAAAGGTAAATCAACATCAAACCTGAAAGCCCATTTTCTGTGCCTGAATCTAGATGATTCTTTTCATTATTTTTTTTTCATTATAGTAGAAGCTGAATTATTGCTAATTTTAAACAATAAATGTTCTCAGTTTTCGTAATTCCACAGCTACACACCTGTAAAAACAAATGATAATTTGGGAGGGAGGCAGTTCGTTGTATTCAAGGAATACACACGCCTTACTCTGACTCCATGGCAGGGGCCTGCATTTGGAATGACCTGCCTGGTCGTGTATTTATTTTTCATGGGATGTACTTACATCTACCATTGTTCTCAAATGGTTAAGAATCCTTGTTTTGGGGGGCACCTGGGTGGCTCAGTCTGCCTTCAGCTTAGGTCATGATCCGAGTGTCCTGGGATCCAACTCCACGTCAAGCTTCCTTGGGTGGGGGGGAGCCTTCTTCTACCTCTCCCTCTACATCTCCCCCTCCCTCTACATCTCCCCCTGCTTGTGTTCTCTCTCTGTCAGTCTGTCAAATAAATAAATAAAATCTTAAAAAAAAAAAAAAAGGAATCCTTATTTTTTTGTTGGATTTATGAATGGAGGACTAGATTTTTTAGTAAAGGTAGGTGGAATGTAATTTGTCTCTGAGGGGAGCAGAGGGAGACCTCCCCTTTCTGTCATTGATTTTTCAGTGTCTGTCACTTCTACCTTGTATACCTTTTAACTGCAGGGCTCTGTGTTGTGAAGAATGGCTTCCACCTGCACTATAATCTCTGCTGTGTACACCAAGCCCTGGAGTCTTCTTGACAAGTTTACCAATAGAATTTAATTCCGTTTTTTCTTCCACTAAATTATTAGAATCTTTGCTTCTTTGATATCACCTCCTAAAATCTTTACACATTTATCAATTTATTGTTGTATTTTACATTGCTTTATTGACATTTCCGTGTGCTTAGGGAACAAAAGAGAAGTATCTGTGCTTGGGTGCCACAGTGAAATGAAAGCAAAATAATATTACGTAAACCTTATATGTTTTTGTATCAGGATATTCCCTCCCTGCCCTTCCCTAGCACTCATATATTCTTCTAGATGAACTCCATAATTACTTTGTCACAAACTTTAAATGCCACCTACTTGACTACAGGTCTTCATTGCAGGAACTTCTCTGATGCTTTATGCTGCTTGCATTTAACTCCCTATTACACCATGTTTTTCTTTGGACTAGACCAGGTCTTTAATCTATGTCACATCAGAGGTACATTACGCATTTGATCCTATGCTTCCCGTTCTAAAAAATCGTGAAATGGCAATTCACTGTCTTTAAATAAAATCTAGACTCTTCAGTATCACCTCTACCTCTCAACTTCGTCACTGTGTTCTTCTTGCACTAATCATATCGAGCTATTTATAGTTCTTCAGATTTGCATTTCTCTTTTATACACACACACACACAGATGCGTGCATACAAAGATGACCCTCCCTTACACACAAAGACATACATGTCTTTGTGGGTGCTCTATCTTTTCCTGGTTAAACTCAGATGTCCCTCACTTAAGGGCTTCTTATATAAGCTCCTGTGATACCCTATGCTGCTTACTCTTCTATCTCCCTTAGACCATGTTCTTAAATGGGTGGACTATGTCTTTCAAATCTATATGCCCAGTATAAGATAATTAATCATGCTGATATTCCGAATCGTGAAATAAAATTGCTACTTTTATGATAGAATGACCAATATTTTCCCATCTTATTTCTCAACAGAATTTTCACTCAGAAAATAGATGGTTTCAATACTCACTGGAGTACTCACTGGAGTTAAGAGACTTACTTAAAATATTCTTCTTACTACATTGTCATATTTCTGTAGATTAAAGCTAATTTCTGAGCAGGTGATTCTAGAGATAAAATTCATTTGGCATGCTTTTATGCCAAAGAAAGGTTTAGTGAGTAGACACTTGAGAAAAGTCAACAAAATGTATAGTTTTTTTCATGAATGGGGAATCAGGTGGTGATTAAGATGAGCAGTCTCAAGAAAGAGGTTATCTTTGTGAATGATATCTGTGTTGAGCTGTTTCATACAGAATTACTGGGACTTATGGCCTTTGTCTTTTTTTCTGTGTATTGCCTGAAATCTTAATCTTTCCTGCTATATTTATATTTGAACAAGTAATTACTGATGCAAGTAGGATTATGACTTGTAGCAGACAATAAACAGCCTGAGCAGATGGCCTTTTACAGAACACATCTTGTTTCAGCATTAGCATTCTGATGATATTTCTAGGCAATGGGAACATTTTGCTCTTTTAGGAAGCTCACTTTTTGTTTCTTTTGAAGTGTTTGTAATTATTAGAACCACATAAATATTTCAGTAAATAGGAAGCAACCACAGCAATTTTATCAGAAAGAATTTTATTAAGTACTTATTTGAAAAAAAACTCAAATATGATAAACAATCCCTTTTTCTTAACTTTTGCATGAAATATAACATGTATTAAATGTGCATAAATAACGAGAAATAGAACATTACCACCCACCCACCTCCATTTTGCCCTTTTTCAGTCAGATGCTGCCCTTGCCTATTTGAGTTACCATCTTAACTTTGATAGTAATGACTACTTTGTTTGCTTTCTACTTTAACCACTGACATCGCCATCCATTTAAGATAGTTTAGTTTACTCAACTCTTGATTTTTAAATAAATAAATTGATATGTTATGCATTCTTTTTGTCTAGGTTCTTTTGCTCAGCATTTTTTTTTTTAGTGTTCATTCATGGTATGTGTAACTGGAGTTCATTCATGGTTATTATTGTAAGGAATGCAGTTGATGACTATATCACAATTTTCTGATCTGTTCTTGACGGACTTTTTTAGGTTTTTCAGATTAGAGCTATTATGAAAAATACTGTTACAGGCTTTTTATACATAATGGTTCTGGTTGGTATTGTCTCATCTTTTCCATTTTTTTCCAGTTGGTCTTAGAGCACCTCATTACAATTTAAATTTGCATTTCTATGGTTATTAATGAGGCTGAGCACCTTTTTAGGTGATTACTGGCCATTTGAGTTTTCTTTTCTGTGAAATATCTGTTGATATCTTTTCTCAGATTTTTGTTGAGTTGGAGCTTCTCCTTTATTTGTAGGAGATCTTTATATTTTTAAAATTTTAGTAGTTTCTAGGTTTTATATAGTGCAGATATCTTCTCTCGTTCTTGTGTGCGTTTTCCCTTCATAGTGTCTTTTGATGTACTGAATTCTCAATTTTCATAGAGCAGCATTCTTGTTTAAGGCTATTTTTGAGCTTATTGAGATATTCTCCTATATTCTGTTGTAAATACTTGATAGTTGTGTTTTTTACATTTAGGCCTGTGATCTCTTGGGCATTGTTTTTGTATATGGGATGAAGTAGTGATCCAGTTTTATTCTTTTTTTTTTTTTTTTTGTAATCTGTTTAAGTGACCTAGTTGTCCCAGTCTCACTTATTACAGGGACCATTCTTTCCTCTCCACTGTGCAGTGTCATTCATCTTTGTCAAGAATCAAGCACCCATATATGAGGGCAGTATAACCTTTATACTGAAATTCTACTAAGGCAGTAGAACAGAAAATTACAGGTTACTCATTCATGAACATATATGCAAAAATTTTAATCAAAATATTAGAAAACTAATTGAGCAATATATTGAAAGGTAAAGTTTATCCCAGGAATGTAAGGTTGGTTACGTATGAGAACATCAGCCAGAACAGTCTATTGAGATCATCTCACTAGATGCAGAAAAAATGGCTTAATAAAATCCCATATCCATGCAGTATATCAATGGATTACAGTTCTTAGTGAACTAGAGCTAAAAATGAATGTCCTAACATGAGATACAGTACCTACAAAAAAACATAAGCCCTAAGGCCCATGTCTTGATGAGGCATTGAAAGCATTTGCTTTAAGTTCAGGAACAGGACAGAGATACCTGCCGTCACTATTTCTGTCTAACTCTGTAAAGGAGATCCCAGTACAGCAAGGCATTAAAAAGAAAGTTACGAGAATTGAAAATTAGAAGAGAAAACTATTCATATTTACTAATGGTATGTTTATAAATATGCCCTTCAGAAATAAATGATAAGTAAATTATTCCAATAATAAAATAATCAAGATGCTGAATACAAATTAATATACAAAAATTAATTGTATTTGATGTGGTGTTCCATGATTCATTGTTTGCACATAACACCCAGTGCTCCATGCAATAATGCCCTCCTTACATCAAAAACTAATAATATACTGTATAGTGACTGACATAACTTAAAAATAATCAGTTGTATTTCTGTAAGGAACATGAAGCACTTAAACAGTGGAAATTAAAATATCCAAGTGTATTGTTAATTTCTAACTTCCCAGATAATTGAAAGACATTAAGTCACTTTGAATGGAAAATTTACCCACAGGTTGAATAACCCCCAGTAAAGGTTATACATGAATCACAAGTCAGCTGTTTTAACTTCTTCTTCTAACATTTTCTGCAATAATTTCTGCTAAGAATAAGCCTGTAAAGACCCTAATGAATCTACTAAGATATGAACCGTCCTCTACAAAGCTTGTTACTAACTCCTTAGTCGTGAACTTACCTAATTCCTCTTTTCACACTGTTTTTCCAAAGCCATCTAAACTGTCCTTCTCAATGAGCTGGTTTTTGTTTACTCCATTTTCTTCTTTTGTTGATCCCCCCCCACCGCTTTTTTGTATGTCAGCAATATCATGGAGTCCTATTCTTGGTAATTAATGTAATCAGAAACTACATCTTGATTACAAGGTTGCATAAAATGCTCAAGAATGAGGAGTCACTGAATTCCACATCATCATCTCTGTCAGTAGCATTCGATTATATTGTTACTTGTAAAGCCAGTCGAACTTTACTTGCACTCACAGCATTCCTTCTGCTTTAGAGGGCTATCTGTGTTTTGGGAAGGGGATAGAGCAGTTACCCTCATGGGGTAGATATACTGTAGCCCAACTCTTACTGAGCATTTAGTTGTTGTACCACCTAGAAGCACCTGTTCACCGTAATATAGGAATCCATCATCAACTCAAGTAATCCTTTCGGCTCTGTTGTATGTAAAATAAGTGATGTATCCTCCTGATTGTCCATGCCAGTAATGATTCACTAGGCTTTTCTAGTATGTCTTTGTGAAATGCCCTGTTTCTTTCACAATACACTCCGCACTCAGGAGTCCTCTCACCTTGTCCTCCACCTACCTTTGGGATAATCCATAGCCTTAAATTCATTACTTTCCTAATGGATACTTCCATCTCCCCAAGTAGCCATATAAGCACAAGGAGGCCTTCCAGTGAGAGGAAAAATTGTTCTTGCAGGGTTTTTTTTCTCCTGCCTCTCTCTCCTCCCTGAAAGGACTAGTATTTCTCAGACATGCTAATAACAGCCAGAGAATAGAACTTTTCACTGTCTTCCCTTCTGCCTACTGATGCCTGCCAGGCCAATGGTCAGTTTCTATGAGTCCGAGTATTCCCATTTCATACCAGAAATGTCTAGGTAACCATCTGAGGATTAATCTTTCTATTTTTTTAGTTCCTTCCTTTTCCTGGTTTAAAAGTGCCCCGAACCTTTGTGATTCATGGATCTGTATGAGAGTTCTCCTACTAGCACCACACTGAGCTAACTTACTTTCCAGTAGACTCACACAAATCTGATTACCCAGAGATATTACCCAGTACTAAGCTTCATTAATAATTTCAAAGATATTAGTAGTCATGAGACTCATGTAGTAGGGAACAATCTGGTACATGGAGAGGAGCTCCTTACTTAGAAATCGTGTCTACACTGGATGAGAGAATACATGCCTGACAGAGAGAAGGAAAGACCAAAGCAGCTGCCCTTAATGTCCCAGACTTCTCCCTAATTAGGACCTCTAAATTGCCTGTATTTCTGAAATTGTAAAGCTTGACCCTGGGTAAAATCTGTGGTTCATGATCCTTTGTATTCATTCACCCATAAGTCCATCCTCTGTTCTTATTCCTTCATATTTCAGTATCTCAGATCATTTTCCATCTTTCTGAACAAATTCTTTAACATTTTTTTCATTGTGTACGTATGGCTGTAGCCAAACAAAATCAAAATGGTATTGGTTTGTTCAAAAATATATTCTGCTTCTATCTTGGAGATATTTTATCTGTGTGGCAGTTCTGGATTGGTGTCATAATGCTCTAGTATGGAAGTCCATAAACTTCACCCATGGACTGGCCACATGTTTTGTAAATAAAGTTAGGATATAGCCATGCCCTTTTGTTTACATATTGTCTATTGCTGCTTTTATCCAACAATAGCACTTGAGTAGTTGCAAGCAGAAACCATATGGCCTGGGAGTCTAAAATATTTATTATTTGGCAATTTAATAAAAAATTTGCACACCTCTGCTCTAGTTCATTGGTATTATCATTCTATTACCTTTCTGGCCTCTGTTGTTGCTATTAAGAAGCCACATGTCAGAGTAACTTATTTTTATTGGAGATAACCTGTCTTTGTTGGAGATTTTGTCTTTGTTTTTGATTATTGAAGTTGTAATTTATAGATTTAAAAGAAATTAGTCTTAGATTCTTTGGATTCATCTACGGCTTAATGCGTTTAGCCAGTTCAAGATTCTTTGGATTCATCTACGGCTTAATGCGTTTAGCCAGTTCAAGAAAATGCTTATCCTTTTTTTTTTTTTTTAAGATTTTATTTATTTATTTACCAGAGAGAGCAAGAGAGTGTGAGAATAAAAGCAAGGGGGAATTGTAGGCAGAGGGAGAAGCAGGCTCCCTGCTGAGCAAGGAGCCTGATGCAGGACTTAATCCCAGGACCCTGGGATCATGATCTGAGCTGAAGGCAGACACTTAATGGATTGAGCCACCCAGGTGTCCCTCATCCTTTATTTCTTCAAGGGTTTTTTTTTTTTCCTGTTCCTTTTATTTCTTTTCTTTCTGTGACCTCATTTTTTTCTATTGTAGATTTTCTCACTATATTCTTTGTCTTAGCTATGCTTCTGTAGTGCTCTAAAAGCAAGTGTTGACAAACCTTTTTGTAAATGGCCAGATTGTAAATATTTTAAACTTTATGTGTCACTTGTGCTGCTTCCTTCTTGCTTGCTTCTTCCTTCTTAACAACGCCTAAGCCTATGAACGTACAAAAATGGGCACAGGCTAGAAGGCCATAATTTTACAGTCCTTGTTCTAAAGATTCAATTAAAAGACAGATTAAGTGTAACACCCAGTGCTCTACATCAGAAACTAATAAACTATATGTTGGCTAATTGAACATAATTTTTTTTTTTTAAAGGCAGATAAATAAATAAATAATACATAATTAAGTACATAAAAAGATCGAGATTGTCAGACTGGATAAACATAAGACCCATCTGTTTTATAGCTTCAAAAAAATCCAGTCTAAATACAAAAATGCCATAGATTAGAAGTAAAAGAATGGGGAAAGATAATGGTATGAAGACATAAATAATTTATAAAGCTGAAACGAATATATAAATATATAAGCAAAACATAAAACTTTAGGCGTTCAGAGGGTATTTCATAATGATAAAGAGATTAAATAATCAAGAATATGTGATAATACTAAACCTGTAGTCATCTAACAAAGGCTTCAGAATACATGAAGCAAAAACTGACAAATTGAAGGAGAAATAGACAAGTTTATAATCATGTCAGGAGATAATCAGTACTTTTCTGTCAATAATTGATAGAACAAGTAGATAGAAAATGAATAGAAGTATAGAAGATCTAGTTGACACTTACATAACACTTTATCAAAAAATATAGCAGAATGATATTCTTTTTTTTTTTTTTTTAAGAGAGAGATCACAAGTAGGCAGAGAAGCAGGCAGAGAGAGAGAGAGAGGAAGAAGCAGGCTCCCCACTGTGCAGAGAGCCCGATGCGGGGCTCGATCCCCCAGGACCCTGAGATCATGACCCAAGCTGAAGGCAGAGGCCTAACCCACTGAGCCACCCAGGCACCCCAGAAAGATATTCTTTTTAAGTGCACATAGAACATTCATCAAAATAGATTATATATAAGACAATAAAAAGAAGTCTCAATAAGTTGAAAAAAATTTAAATCTTATAGACTGAGCTTCTTGGTTTACTAAAATTTAATTATAAATCAATAACAGATATCTGATAGATCCAAAATATTTGGCAGTTAAATAACACATTTCTAAATAACACATGGTTCAAAGAAGAAATAACAAAAGAAAGACTATAGAAAATATTTTGAACTGCATTAAAAGTACAGGGTATCAAAATTTGTGGGATGCAGCCAAAGCCATACTCAGGAGGAAATTTAGTTTTAAATGCTTATATTAGAAAAGAAGAAGTATTTAAAATCCATGATCCTAATGTTCCATCTTAAGATATAGTAGAGAAAGAAAAGTGAAATATACCAAGAAAGAAAGTAAAGATCAGAGGTCAATGCAATACAAAACAAAACAATAGAGAAAATTAATGATAACAAAATATATTTAAAGAAGATAGCATTAATAAACCTCTAACTGGAATTTTCAAGGAGATACAAATTATCAGTATTAGGATTGAAGAGGGGAACATCACTACAGATCATATAGTCAAAGGATAATGAAGAAATATTACAAACACCTTTATGCCAATAAATAATAACAATTTAGGTAAAATGGAAAAATACTCTGAAAAATGAAAGTCAAAATTGATTCTAGAAGAACTAGAAAATCTGAATATACCTAGATCTAATAAATTAAATGAGTGGGTGGGTGCTTGGGTGTCTCAGTCTGTTAACTATCTACGTGCAGTTCAGGTCATGATCCCAGGGTCCTAGGATCAAGCCTTGCATCAAGGCTCTTTGCTCAGCTGGACCCTCCTTCTCCTTCTCCCCCTGCCTGGGCTTCATCTCTCGCTCTCTCTATCTTAAATAAATAAATAAAATCTGAAGGAAGGAAGGAGGAAGAAGAAAAAAGAAAATGAGTTGGTAATTACAATCCTTCCCATAAATTAAACTGCAAGCTCAAATAGCAAATTTCTTATAACATTTAATGAAGAATTAATACTAAACTCTTAAAGGTGGACAGAACCCTTCACAACATAATTTAAAAGGCTATTACAATGATACTAAAGTCAAACAGATATTCCAAGAAAATAAACTACAGACCATTATCCCTATGAACATTTTTTTTTTTAAGATTTTATTTATTTGCGAAAGAGAGAGTGCAGTCAGAGGGAGCAGCAGGCAGAAATTCCATCCATGGATGTATGGATAAACAAAATTGTTTTATCCACACAGGAATACTAAGCAACAATAAGGAATGCACTATACACAAAAGTATACATGAATCTAAATAGTATGCTTATTGAAAGAAACCACAAGCAAAAACGTACATTTGTTATCATTCCATTTATAAGAAACTACAAAATAAAAATCTAGTATGTAATGGAAGAAGGAAAATCAATGTTTGCTTGTGAACAGGAGGATTTTCTGGGAAAGAGTACTAATGAATTCAAGGAGGTAGAAATGTTCTGTATATTGATGATGATATTGATCACTCAAATGTCTCTCTTGTAAAAGTCAACAAAATTTACCCTTTAAATGAATGTACTTAATTTTATGTAAATGATACCTCAGTGAAGTTGGGAAAAGACATCCTCCTTTGTTAGCAGAAAAAGTCCTTTGTAATTCAGGTGTACATCCTCTGAGGATTGAGAGTTTATTTATTTAACTAGATAGAAACTTAGAAGCTTGCTTTTAACTTTTTGAAATCATCTCAACTCTGTTGTCTACTTTATATTTTAAAAGGAAGGTGAAAAATACGTGCTAGTCTTAGACCAAGCATATAAAAATACCTAATGAGTGTCAGTGGACAAGGTTAAATAAATTAAGGTGGTAGTAGATAGTCAGGTTTTGTGCAGCGTACAGTATTTTGAGGAAATAATGTGCTGAGGATGTATGTGCTGCTTTCACAGATACTTTGATCCTCATAATAGACTGTGAAGTAGATAGGGCAATTCTCTGTTACACATGAGCACACAGTCTCAGAAGATTATGATATAATTTGATGAAGATCACTTAGCTGACAATTACTAAAGGATCAAGAGTTCAAATAAAGAGTTTCTGGCTTTTAATTCTCTCTCCACTGTGAAACACAGCTTGCCTTCAAAATATACTCTTGTTGCCTGCTCTGTATGTCTCTCTCCACCCCTCCCTTTGGAAAGAAAACAAAACAAAACAGTAACTTTATTGACACACATTCTTGATAAAATTCAGATTTCTTTTCAGGCTGAAGTTTTCAGTATTGGTTCAGAGTATTGCCATATTAATCAAAAACATTTGTGGACATTTATGCAGTGGATCAAAAATTAATTCTAGTGCTCAGGGAGTAATCAAACTTAGAACATACAAAATAACCCGAACAGTTACCAAGAAATTATATAATATGATTAATTTTGAGTCTAACATACTAATTTAATTCATTATGTTAATTTTCAGACTAAATAAACTTGAAGATACTATTACACTAATTAAAGGAAAGATTGAAGAAGTTTGCCTTCCTGTAGAAAAAGTGGATGTTATTATATCTGAGTGGATGGTAAGTGTTTGCAGAAAAAACTACTTGTATTGGTTTTTAAAAAAGAAAGCAATGAATAAGATAGTAGTTTTCTGCATTTAATTATATTTGATAAATGGCAGAAAAATGACATTATTTTAAAAACAGCTACAATCTTTTTATGGTAGTTTATTCTGATATGACACTGGCTATTTGTAATCTTATTAAAAAGAGAATAAATTAACTTTTTTACTTTTAAAAGCATAATAAGGAATTACTGTTTTTCTGTTTTCTAAATTTGTAGGGAACTACATATGTTTGCTGAAAAGTCTTTGAGGTCTAGTAAGGACTTACTAGGACTATTTGATCAAACTTAACATGATGTTGCCAGTATTGCTGTAATACTGAATGTCCTGTCTTTCTTAATGTCAGGCCATGTACTCAGTGTCCTTTATCACACAATAAAATTAAGATATGTTATATAGTTTTAGAATTTGCTTTGGAAATCATAAGTCAGGGTACGGAATGTTTATTTTTAAATGTATATGAAGTAAAACTAATGGTATTCAACAACTAATTTGACTTGTTGATAATGCCTATTTGATGAAGACAAATCAGTATTTCTAAATAAAGATTTCTTAAGTATTTGGAAGGTATTTGATACATATATTTTCACTAAATGAACTTATCAAAAATTTTGGGGGAAAAATGCATTTTGCTTTATATTATCTGTACATTTTGGATAACATAGCAGTAATTCTAGCAAAATAGGAGGGATTTCAGGGAGCTTTTGAAATGTTCAGATTTAATATATGTAAATTTCGGTCTAGAGCTGGTGACAGTCACCATTGTTAGCAGTACCTTTTTTGTACATGAAAGAGTATGTTGATTTTTTTATGGTAGAGTTGGCTTTTAATAATTTTTAATCACAGTGTCATTATTTATCTTATACCAAAGAATTTGTATTAGCACTCTGATTTCTTTTATGAATTGGGTGAAAAGATAGGGGTTTAAAATTTAGTTACATATAATTAAAAATCCAGCATCTTTTAAAGGTGCTTTGTAAAAGCACATTTGAGGCATTTACTCAGGGATAATTTATAATAGTGTATACTAAATGTTGGCTGACGTCCTCATTTCTCCAGGGACCATTTTGCTTTTCTTGGAAAATATATCTCTTAAATTACTCCAAATTAGGATATAAGCAAACTGAGACAGACTTTACTAAACTTCCTGTCACCTCAGTTGAACATTTTTGCATATCTGGGTATAACTAGTTGCATAGTTCTTGACCTGCCTAGCAGAATTATACTTCTAGATATTGATGTTCTAGGAATTTTCATTTTAAAATCTGAAAGATGATCTAGAAGTACGAATATTCTGTTGAAATCTTAGAGCCAGTTGGTATAATAGCAAAAAATTAACTGGGTTGACTGAATTTGTGAGATCGTCACATTTACAATATGAACTTTATTGAAAGGCTGTGCTGATCTTGGGCTTATTTGTCCTCAGGTGCATTTTACCCTCTTCTCCTACTTGCTTCTGTACTGAAGGAGGGCTAATTCTGCAGGCTGCTTTTTCTAGGCTTCAGGGACAGCCATCTTCCATGGGGTTTGAGAAACCCAATGGGAAACGCTGATGGGGGATTTAAAGAAAGAGAAAAGTCAGGACATTTTTTTGCTCTGTTTGCCTCTAGTTATATTGTTGGCAGAAGCTATTTCTTTTGTGACTCCAATTCCCACTGGATAAATCTGTCATTAATTCCAGTGACTCTGTGACTCTGGCCCTGGACTCTTGTAGCAGTGCTTCTTCCTTTTGTCTTTCTAGCCTACGAATAGTAGTTCCTTCCTGGTGTCTGCTGGTATCCAGTTGTCTCTGTCTCTTCTTGATCACTTACCATATCGTTTTTCTTTTACCCTTTCTGTAAAAGGTAACAACTTCCTGCATTCATTTTTCTCTATTTCATGATCTATGGTTTCTGGTCTTCTAGACTGTAATTGGTGTAAAGGGTACCTCTCATTTTGGAGGATTGGTCAGATATGATCTCTGCCTTTATTAGGAAGGCAGTATAATACAGATAATTCTGAACCTGGAATGAAAACCGGTTGTTTGGAACCAAGATGCTTTCAGAAGGCCTTCCCTAAGAGAAGTAAATCAGTGTATTCAGGAAGTGTTAACTAATAATTTTCCTTATTCCTCTTTACAAGGGTGTAACTTAAGAGTTTGCTTTATCTTACTGTCTTCCTTTCCTTATAGGTATCAGTGGAATTGAAGTCTGGCAGATGGTGTTAAATGAGTTAGGTGGAGCATTAGACAGTCAAATATATGGCAGTCAACTAAGGCAGTCAACTTTGGATAGCCTTATTTCTCTAATAAAATTTGTGTTAAGTTTTTTAAATAGGTTTGTGCTAGAATGTTTGAGTCAACTTTGTGGATTGGTAATAATCATTTATAGTACTTTCTAAATCCTATAAGTTCTTTTTTAAATTGGGTACTTCCAGGATTTCTGAGCTCAGTAGTTGGAAAATTCCAAATAGCTAATTAAACAGGAAGAACAGATAAGCTTTTTAAGATATAGCCAACATTTTCCAGATATTTCTGCTTTGGCTGAAATAGTGGGTAAGTGGCAAATCATTGAGTACTTTTTTTTCAAAGATTTTATTTATTTATTTGACACAGAGAGAGAGAGAGATCACAAGTAGGCAGAGAGCAGCAGGCAGAGAGAGCGAGTGGGAAGCAGGCTTCCTGGTGAGCAGAGAGCCAGATGCGGGGCTCAATCCCAGGACCCTGAGACCATGACCTGAGCCGAAGGCAGAGGCTTAACCCACTGAGCAACCTAGGCGCCCCAGTCATTGAGTATTTTAAATCTAATGTAAATGCACATTTTCATTAACCAGCATCTTAAAACTAAAATATATTGTATAGAGTCCTCTTTCCTTTTTTTTTAAACATATGGTGGTAATGATACAAAAATCTAGAAAGACACAATTTTAAGCCATAGCATACATTTTTTTCTCTTTTTTTAAAAGTTCAACAAGAAAAGACAAAAAAATACATACTCTGTATAAAAATTGGACTCAGATGTTTAAATTAGCAATGTAGGTATCATATGTTACACAGATGTACATCTGTTTTCTTCTCCTGTAGTCCCCTAACTATTCCATGTTAATCTAGATTTATTTTTTTGTCTACAACTATTCATGTACTTTGCCTTTATTTTGGAAGATGTCCTTAGGTAAGGATGTAATTTTAAAAGCCAAATCATTGCTATTAGCGTATTATTTAATAGGCCATCACTTGCCTCTTAGAGTTATGAATTTCCAGATTTAGGCTTTCCTTTAGTTTTACATTTTCATTTTTATTGAATGGAATTTCCATTTGTTAAAATTTTTGTCAGTTAAGTAAATAACTGATATTAAATAAATAACTGAGGGGCGCCTGGGTGGCTCAGTGGGTTAAAGCCTCTGCCTTCAGCTCAGGTCATGATCCCAGGGTCCTGGGATCGAGCCCCACATCGGGCTCTCTGCTCTGCAGGGAGCCTGCTTTCTCTTCTCTCTGACTGCCTCTCTGCCTACTTGTAATTTCTGTCTGTCAAATAAATAAATAAAATCTTAAAAAAAAACTGATATTAAATTAGCCAGTATTAAATAAATAACTGAAATAAATAAATATGAGTAAAGTCAGTTTAATCTCTACAAGAAGTTAATATTTATGCCCATGAGTATCTCCTTTCATTTTCCATAAATTTACTCCACCAATAGAACCATTCTTTATGACAATTTATTTTTGATTGCCTAATAAAACTGTTCAAAGTAAGTGTCCCTAATTTTTTTTTTTTTTTTTTTTTTTTAGTATTTGCTTTATTTATTTGACAGACAGAGATCACAAGTAGGCAGAGAGGCAGGCAGATAAAGAGAGGGGGAAGCAGGCTCCTTGCTGAGCAGAGAGCCCGATGCAGGGCTTGATCCCAGGACCCTGGGATCATGACCTGAGCCGAAGGCAGAGGCTTTATTAACCCACCGAGGCACCCAGGCTCCCAAATGTCCCTAATTCTGTGCTACAGACCAGTTAAGCCAGGTTCGTGTTTTCGTGTGTTTGTGTTTTCCATCTATGTCTTTAGCGTGACCTCCTTATAAACATGTAGATAAGATCCTGGCATCATATGATATGATTGCCAGCAACGATTCTTGTTTGCACCTTCATTTTTCTCTGTCATCAGGATTATCGGCAGAATTACACATTATATTTCATTATCGTGATCATTACTGATGTGCATTCAAATTGCCTAAGGTCCCTTGTTGCAGTTTTTCTATCTCGGCTTGCTTTTCACAGAAGCTACCTAAAATTTCTCTTTACTCAAGTATACTTGGATATATCCTTGAAATTTAGGAATTAACTTTCCTACTCCATCTTCACCAGCACAAGTGTATCTGTGTTATAAACATGCATGCACACACCCACAATGATATCATCTGTTCGTATTTAATACTCTTTATTAATGACTAGCTTTTCAAGATACCATTTAAAAAATAACATAACTTGTGATTTGGCTTATCAGCAATTCACAAAGTAACCATGAAGCCTGTCATAGGTCACATTTTAAACTGGTGGGTGTTGAAATGTTTTTGTCATCTTTAGTTTAGTCTGACAGTGAAGCCATGCCATTTCAGCCAACTGCCATGAGGACAGGTGACCTTTCCTGGTCTGGTTTTTAACAACCCAGATTACACTGTATTGTAATTAATTGTTCATGTACCTTTTTTCCATTCTCCTGAGACTGGGAGCCAGCATTTACTTGGTATGGCCAGATTCTATCACAGGGCTTAGCATTAGTAAATGATGAGGGAATGTACATCACAAGAGAACTTTACCACGTAGAAATTCACGGGCCATAGATATGATCTTATTTATAATTTGCTATACGGCACATGCAGTCAGGGAGGAAACATATGAGAGGGTTAACCATGTTGCCCTGAAGTCAGACTGCCTTACTCTTCGCCCTGTTTTGCTGCTTGGGTTTGCTGCCTTAGGCATGTTACCGAACTTGTCTGTGCCTCAGTTTCTTTCTCTATAAAATGAAGATAATAGTAATACCTACTTCATAGGGTTTTTGTGAGGATTAAATAAATTAATAGATACAAATTTCTTGAAGAAGTTTCTGTGCATAATAGAATCTCAGTTAGCTATTTGGTTTTGAAAGTTGAATAGTCTATTAAGCACTTGCTAACTAATGAATGAACTGCCTAACTAGGTTATTCAATAAGTAAAATTTGAAAATGATAATATACTTGAAGTAAAGACTATTAACACTTAGGTGAAGAACATTCTTAGTTGCTTTCCCCTTGGTTTATGAGCCCTCTATTAAAGAAGAAGTAATGCTGTTTACTTCTACCTGTGAGTGAAAGAAAGCTCCTAAAATTTCTAGTTTGCATTTTCAGACAGTTGGACATTTAATATAAACTCAATTAGATGATCTTATGTAACTGAGGTGGCACAGTGGTAATTTTTATAATTAGTGTGAAGTGTTTCTCCTCAAAAATTATCCGTGAACAGATACTCGATTCACAAGAATTGAGTAATCATATAAATGTCACCAATCTGTAATAATGAAAACTTTCTTACACACCTCAGCCTGGATTTAGAGAACCTGCCAATCATGTGTTTGAGAAATAACAGATTAGGTATAGTGTGAAAATTTGGGAGGGAAAAAGCATTATTTATATTTCTTTGAAGCGGAATGCAAAATTTCACAAATTCTTAAGATAAAACTTTAGCCTTCATAGCTTTTTGAGTCTTCCCAGGGCTGATTTTACTAAGTCCTTCCTAGTTCCTTGGGAGTTTCAGTTCATTCTCTTTTGCCATTAGAGCTACTTTAAGGGACAAGTTTAAGAAGCCATGACTTATACTGCTTTCTGAAACTGATTTTAAAAGGCTTGATGAGGGGAGGGGCCGGCTCCCGGCAAGCAGCGGAGCAACGGAGCACAAAATCAGGACATTTAAATGTCTGCTCCACTGAGGGACATCACTCCAGAGGCTAAACCAGGGTGAAGCCCATGTGGGGTCAGTGTAACCCCAGGTCCCGCAGGATCACAGAAGGACCGGAGGTGTCTGAATGTCACAGAGCTCGCAGGTATTAGAGCTCCCAGGTATTAGGCTACAGCGACAAAGCCAAGGAGTGACCTCTCAGCTCGGGGTTACCTTGAACGGGTTGCAGGCTGGGTGAGCTCGGAGCACAGCTGGAGGCCAGGGAGTGGAAGCGACCGGGCGCTTTTCTCCAAGAGCGAGCAACTGAGCGCTTTTCTCCAAGAGCGAGCAACTGAGCGCTTTTCTCCAAGAGCGAGCAACTGAGCGCTTTTCTCCAAGAGCGAGCAACTGAGCGCTTTTCTCCAAATGCGACCAGAGGCCAGGGAGATGGGGGTGGATGGGTGCTTTTCTCTGAGGACTCACTGAGGAACGGGACCCAAGCTCTCGGCTGCTCCGGGCCAGAGATCAGGAGTCTGCCATTATCATTCCCACCCTCCGGAGACAGAAAAGCGTTTGGGGAACAAAAGCTCCCAAAAGCAAACCCAAGCGGATTACTTAGCCCAGCTCCTGGTAAGGGCCGGGCAATTCCACCTGGGGCAAAGACACTTGAGAATCACAACAGGCCCCTCCCCCAGAAGATCAATAAGAAACCCAGCCAAGACCAACTTCACTTACCAAGGAGAACAGCGGAATTCCAGAAGAGGAGAAAGCAAAGCAAGGAATTCATGGCTTTCTCCCCATGGTTCTTTAGTCTTGCAGTTAATATTTTTTTCTTTTTTCTTCTGCTAATTTTTTTTTTAACTTTTGCCCTTTCCTTTTTAAACTTTTTTTAAAAACTAGTTTATCTTAACAATGCCTTACAAAAAAAAAACAATAATAATTCTCTTTTTTGAACCTTCATTATTATAGTCATGTTTTATCCTCCATTGTATCTAACTATATTTTTTGTATATACATGTTTTCTTTTTTTAATATTTTTTCCTTTTTTTTTTTTTTTTTCTTATTTATCCCCTTTCTCCCTCCCACCATTTGGAGTCCCTTTTGATTTGGTTACAGCACATTTCCCTGGGGTCTTTGCCACCCTTTTAACATTTTATTTGCTCCTTTATATATTCTTACCTGGACAAAATGACAAGGCGGAAAAACTCACCACAAAAAGAAGAACAAGAAGGAGTACCAAAGACTAGGGACCTAATCAATATGGGCATTGGTAATATGACAGATCTAGAGTTCAGAATGACGATTCTCAAGGTTCTAGACGGGCTGGAAAAAGGCATGGAAGATATAAGAGAAACCCTCTCCAGAGAGATAAAAGCCCTTTCTGGAGAAATAAAGGAACTAAAATCTAACCAAATTGAAATAAAAAAAGCTATTGATGAGGTGCAATCAAAAATGGAAGCTCTTACCGCTTAGATAAATGAGGCAGAAGAAAGAATTAGTGACACAGAAGACCAAATGACAGGGAATACAGAAGCTGAGCAAAAGAGAGATAAACAAATACTGGACCACCAGGAGAGAATTCGAGAGATAAGTGACACCATAAGACGACACAACATTAGAATAATTGGGATTCCAGAAGAAGAAGAAAGAGGGAGGGGAGCAGAAGGTATGAGAATTATTGTAGAGAATTTCCCTAATATGGCAAAGGGAACAAACATCAAAATCCAGGAGATGCTAAGAACGCCCCTCAAAATCAGTAAAAATAGGTCCACACCTCATCACCTGATAGTAAAATTTACAAGTCTTAGCAACAAAGAGAAAATCCTGAAAGCAGCCCAGGAAAAGAAGTCTGTAACATACAATGGTAAAAACATTAGATTGGCAGTGGACTTATCCACAAAGACCTAGCAGAAAGAACTGGCATGATATATTCAGAGCACTAAACGAGAAAAACATGCAGCCAAGAATACTATATCCAGCTAGGCTATCATTGAAAATAGAAGGAGAGATCAAAAGCTTCCAGACAAACAAAAACTGAAAGAATTTGCAAACACCAAACCAGCTCTACAGGAAATATTGAAAGGGGTCCTCTAAGCAAAGAGAGACTAAAAGTAGTAGATCAGAAAGGAACAGAGACAATATACAGTAACAGTCACCTTACAGGCAATACAATGGCACTAAATTCATATCTCTCAATAGTTACCTTGAATGTAAATGGGCTAAATTCCCCAATCAAAAGAAACAGGGTATCAGATTGGATAAGAAAACAAAACCCATCAATATGCTGCCTACAAGAAACTCATTTTAGACCCAAAGACACCTCCAGATTTAAAGTGAGGAGGTGGAAAACAGTGTACCATGCTAATGGACATAAGAAGAAAGCTGGGGTGGCAATCCTTCTATCAGATCAATTAGATTTTTAAGCCAAAGACTATAAGAGATGAGGAAGGACACTATATCATACTCAAAGGGTCTGTCCAACAAAAAGATCTAACAATTTTAAATATCTATGCCCCTAACATGGGAGCAGCGAACTATATAAACCAATTAATAACAAAATCAAAGAAACACATCAACAATAGTACAATAATAGTAGAGACTTTAACACTCCCCTCACTGAAATGGACAGATCATCCAAGCAAAAGATCAACAGGAAATAAAGGCCTGAATGACACACTGAACCAGATGGACATCACAGATATAGTCAGAACATTCCATTCCAAGGCAACAGAAGACACATTCTTCTCTAGTGCACATGGAACATTCTCCAGAATAGACCACATCCTGGGTCCTAAATCAGGTCCCAACCGGTACAAAAGATTGAGATCATTCTTGCATATTTTCAGACCACAGTGCTCTGAAGCTAGAACTCAAGCACACAAGAGGAAATTTGGAAAGAACCCAAATACATGGAGACTAAACAGCAACCTTCTAAAAAATGAATGGATCAACCCAGAAATTAAAGAAGAATTGAAAAAATTCATGGAAACAAATGATAATGAAAAAACAATGGATCAGAATCTGTGGAACACAACAAAAGCAGTCCTGAGAGGAAAATACATAGTGGTACAAGTCTTTCTCAAGAAACAGGAAAGGCCTCAAGTATACAACCTAACCCTACACCTAAAGGAGCTGGAGAAAGAACAAGAAAGAAAGCCTAAGCCCAACAGGAGAAGAGAAATCATAAAGATCAGAGCAGAAATCAATGAAATAGAAACAAACAAAAAAATAGAACAAATCAATGAAACTAGGAGCTGGTTCTTCAAAAGAATTAATAAGATTTATAAACCCCTGGCCAGACTTATAAAAACGGAAAGAGAAAGGACCCAAATAAATAAAATCATGAATAAAAGAGGGGAGATCACAACTAACAACAAAGAAATACAAACAATTATAAGCACATACTCTGAGCAACTCAACGCCAACAAATTTGACATCTGGAAGAAAAGGATACATTTCTAGAAACATATAAACTACCACAACTGAGTCAGGAAGAAATAGAAAACCTGAACCGACCCATAACCAGTAAGGAGATTGAAACAGTTATCAAAAATCTCCAAACAAACAAAAGCCCAGGTTTCCCAGGGGAATTCTACCAAACATTTAAAGAAGAATTAATTCCTGTTTTCCTGAAACTGTTTCAAAAAATAGAAATGGAAAACTTCCAAACTCATTTTATGAGGCCAGCCAGCATCACCCTGACCCCAAAACCAGACAAGGATCCCACCAAAAAAGAGAATTACAGACCAATATCCTTGATGAACACAGATGCGAAAATTCTCACCAAAATACTAGCCAGTAGGATCCAACAGTACATTAAAAAGATTATTCACCACAACCAAGTGGGATTTATTCCAGGGCTGCAAGGTTGGTTCAACATCCGCAAATTAATCAATGTGATACAATACATTAATAAGAACAAGAACCATATGATACTCTCAATAGATGAAGAACAAGAACCATATGATACTCTCAATAGATGCTGAAAAAGCATTTGACAAAGTGCAGCATCCCTTCCTGATTAAAACTCTTCAAAACGTAGGGATAACATTGGGGAGGGTATGTGCTTTGGTGAGTGCTATGAAGTGTGTAAACCTGGTGATTCACAGACCTGTACCCCTGGGGATAGAGTATTATGCCTCCATCAGAAAGGATGAATAACCAACTTTTGTAGCAACATGGACGGGACTGGAAGAGATTATGCTGAGTGAAATAAGTCAAGCAGAGAGAGTCAATTATCATATGGTTTCACTTATTTGTGGAGCATAACAAATAGCATGGAGGACATGGGGACTTAGAGTGGAGAAGGGAGTTGGGGGAAATTGGAAGGGGAGGTGAACCATGAGAGACTATGGACTCTGAAAAACAATCTGAGGGTTTTGAAGGGACGGGGGGTGGGAGGTTGGGGTACCAGGTGGTGGGTATTATAGAGGGCACGGATTGCATGGAGCACGGGGTGTGGTGCAAAAATAATGAATACTGTTATGCTGGAAATAAAAAAAAATAAATAAATTAAATATTTAAAAAAAAAAAAAAAAAAAAAAAAAAAAAACGTAGGGATAGAGGGCACATACTTCAATATTATCAAAGCCATCTGTGAAAAACCCACTACAAATATCATTCTCAATGGAGAAAAACTGAAAGCTTTTCCGCTAAGGTCAGGAACAAGGCAGGGATGTCCATTATCACCACTGCTATTCAACATAGTACTAGAAGTCTTAGCCTCATCAATCAGACAACAAAAAGAAATTAAAGGCATCCAAATTGGCAAAGAAGAAGTCAAACTATCACTCTTCGCAGATGATATGATACTATATGTAGAAAACCCAAAAGCCTCCACTCCAAAACTGCTAGAACTTGTACAGGAATTCAGTAAAGTGTCAGGATATAAATTCAAATGCACAGAAATTATTTGCATTTCTTTACACCAACAAGAAGACAGAAGAAAGAGAAATTAAGGAGTCAATCCCATTTTCAATTGCGCCCAAAACCCTAAGATACCTAGGAATAAACCTAACCAAAGAGGCAAAGAATCTATACTCAGAAAACTATAAAGTACTCATGAAAGAAATCGAGGAAGACACAAAGAAATGGAAAACTGTTCCATGCTTATGGATTAGAATAAGAAATATTGTTAAAATGTCTATTCTACCTAAAGCAATCTACACATTTAATGCAATCCCTACCAAAATCCTATCCATTTTTTTCAAAGAAATAGAACAAATAATCTTTTAAAATTTATATGGAACCAGAAAAGACCTCGAATAGCCAAAGGGATATTGAAAAAGAAAGCCAAAGTTGGTGGCATCACAATTCCGGACTTCAAGCTCTATTACAAACTGTCATCATCAAGACAGTATGGTACTGGCACAAAAACAGACACATAGATCAGTGGAACAGAATAGAGAGCCCAGAAATAGACCCTCAACTCTATGGTCAACTAATCTTCGACAAAGCAAGAAAGAATGTCCAGTGGAAAAAAGACAGTCTCTTCAACAAATGGTGCTGGGAAAATTGGACAGCCACATGCAGAAAAATGAAATTGGACCACTTCGTTACACAACACACGAAAATAGACTCAAAATGGATGAAGGACCTCAGTGTGAGAAAGGAATCCATCAAATTCCTTGAGGAGAACACAGGCAGCAACTTCTTCAACCTCAGCCGCAGCAACATCTTCTTAGGAAGATCACCAAAGGCAAGGGAAGCAAGGACAAAAATGAACTATTGGGATTTCATCAAGATCAAAAGCTTTTGCACAGCAAAGGAAACAGTTAACAAAACCAAGAGACAACTGACAGAATGGGAGAAGATATTTGCAAAGGACATATCAGATAACGGGTAAAGAGCTTAGCAAACTCAACATCCAAAGAACAAATAATCCAATCAAGAAATGGGCAGAGGACATGAACAGACATTTGTGCAAAGAAGACATCCAGATGGCCAAGAGACACATGAAAAAGTGCTCCACATCTCTTGGCATCAGGGAAATACAAATCAAAACCACAATGAGATACCACCTCACACCAGTCAGAATGGCTAAAATTAACCAGTTAGGAAATGACAGATGCTGGCGAGGATGTGGAGAAAGGGAAACCCTCCTACACTGCTGGTGGGAATGCAAGCTGGTGCAGCCACTCTGGGAAACAGTGTGGAGATTCCTCAAAAAACTGAAAGTTTTTTTGCACTGCTGGGTATATCTCCTAAAGATACAAACGTGGTGCTCCAAAGGGGCACATTTACCCAAATGTTTATGGCAGCAATGTCCACAATAGCCAAATTATGGAAAGAATCTTGATGTCCATCAGCAGACGAATGGATAAAGAAGAGGTGGTATTTATATACAATGGAATACTATGCAGCCATCAAAAGAAATGAAATCTTGCCATTTGCCATTTGCGACGACGTGGATGGAACTAGAGGGTATTATGCTTATCGAAGTGAGTCAGTCAGAGAAAGACAACTATCATATGATCTCCCTGATATGAGGAAGTGGAGATGCAACATGGGGGGTTTGGGGAGTAGGAAAAGAAAAAATGAAAGAAGATGGGATCGGGAGGTAGACAAACCATAAAAGACTCAATCTCAAAAAACAGACTGAGGGTTGCTGGAGAGAGTGGGGACGGGAGAGGGTGGTGGGGATGTGGACATTGGGGAGGGTATGTGCTATGATGAGTGCTGTGAAATGTGTAAACCTGGGGAGTCACAGACCTGTACCCTTGGGGATAAAAACACATTATATGTTTATTAAAAAATTTTTTTTAAAAAAGGCTTAATGAAGATAATTGTCCTCATAGGTTTTCTTCTCTTGGAGTACAGATCTGTTACATGTTATATTTTCTTTACTAGAGGCTCCAAATTGGTAAAATTTAGATGGCAGAACTATGAAGTCACTGTTTAGTTAGTTGAAGTGAGAATTAGGGCAGGAGTGAGTTACAGTAAATTTTGATCTGTTCTAATGAATGAAATGTTTTTTTCTGACCTGTTTTTGGTAGATTATATATTTTGAGTAAATACTTCAGTAGTGTAAATACTGAGTAAATATTTCAGCAGAGCATCGATTTGGTCTGCTCCATTTTCCATTCTCTTCCCTTTACCCATTTTTTCCCCTTTATCCATTTTTAATACTAGAACATTTATTTGGGAATACCCAATTTAAAGTAACATGAAGTTGAGTGAATGTGAGGCCCTTCTCAGGAATTCACTCTTCAGTCTTAATTTTATTAATTTGTGCTTCTAGCCAATAAAGGCAAGTGACCAGAAACAAACTCAAGACTTAAACTAGTTCCTGTTATTAGGAAATGACATGTAATTTGTCTTGATCAGTTTTGCTAAATGTTTGTCACTTACTGCTCTTTTCAAAGAACCCGAATTGTGCCTTTGTTGATTTTTCTCAATCAACATTTGTTTTCTATCGTATTGATTACTGTTTCAGTCTCTATTATTTCCTTCTACTCTCTTTAGAGTTTGATTTGCTGCTCTTTTCTAGCTTCTTGAAAAGGAAGTGTAGATCATTGATTTCCAACTTTTTTTTTTCTAGTATTTGGCGTTTTAAGCGAATACTTCTAAGTACTGATTTAGCTGAATCCCACATTCAATTGATTTTTTGGGTAAGATTTTATTTTTGGTTTGTCAGTGAGAGAGAGAGCATAAGCAGGGTATGGCAGGTGGAGGGAGAAGCAGGCTCCCTGCTGAGGAAGGAGCCCGTTAAGGGACTCGATCTCAGGACCCTGGGATCATGACCTAAGCCAAAGGCAGACGCTTAACCAACTGAGCCACCCAGGTGTCCCAACAGTCAAGTGATTTTTATAAATAGTTTTAAGTATTACTTTTTTCCTGAATTATTATCCTTTATGCTGTTATTAAAAGAATAAACACTCAAGTAT
This sequence comes from Mustela erminea, assembly GCF_009829155.1. Taxonomy (NCBI): domain Eukaryota; kingdom Metazoa; phylum Chordata; class Mammalia; order Carnivora; family Mustelidae; genus Mustela; species Mustela erminea. Next base: position 73,947,199 of record NC_045622.1, read on the forward strand.
TATATTTGGGAGATAATCTACCATTAATAAAGCAAAGGCATTGCTTTATTGTTCTCCACATAAGCTGATGAAGTGCTCTCAGGGCCCTCATTGCAGAACCAGTAAACCCTGAAGAGCACCTCTTTTACATTTGTTTTCTTGTGGATATCAGTTTTGACATCGTTTTCTCTTTTCTTGTTCAGTTCTATTGTGACTACTGTTTTTTAGAAGAGAAAATGCACACACAGTTTTTTATGTTAGATAAGCAGTAAGCCAGACTGTGATGTGCATCACAGGCAATCATGAAGAGATTGCAAAGACGGAAAGAAATCTCATTCTTTTACATGGCCAACAGATACAACCCATTACAAGCTTGTTCCCAAGATAAAAAATAATCAATTTTGTGACTGTTTTTAATTCCTATTTTTTTCCATTTCATTATGTAACCAGAGAAGGAAATTCTGGAGTGCAATTGTATAAGAATTTGAGAGGCACTACATAATACTTCATAATGTTTAAGAACTAACAGTTCCCACATTCAGTGTGCTTATGGCTCATTTTGGCATTCTGTGAAATTTCAGTCAATTTCTTTTGGCTATATTTCTTTTGAAGATCTTTTTTTTTTTTTTTTTTTTAATTTTCTGAGCACTCCTTATGTATTTGAGTTGCCAGTCTGTTGTTAGGACTCTTGTTATGTTTTCTGCATCTCGTGGTTTCTGGGCACATAATAGAATTTAACTCTCTGTCCCCTTCAAAGTCAGATGTGGCCCTGTGGCTTATTCTGGCCAGTGAAAGTCCTATCCAGACAGAATGTTTAATATCCAGTACACAGTTTGCCTTATCCCCTTTCTATGCATCAGTTACTGTGGAAGCTTGTCAGCCTGACTCCTGAGGAATTATAATAAGCAATGACTCTTGTCAGCCTGTAATATAAGAAATAAATCTTGTTTTCGGTGATGATTTGGAAACTGTTAAGGTAGGATAACCTAGCTTGTCTTGATGGATACCACTGATGGATTCCCTATCAGTTATGTTTGTTAGCAGCACATGGCTTGTCATTGCATTATTTTTTGGTGTGATTTGGTGAATAAGACAGTCTTAAGTTTACCAGAATTCTTTTATTGAGTTTTTGTTTCTTGCTTAATAAATCTTTCTAGAATTGCCATTACATGTTTATTAGACTTATCTATCTTCTATGCCTCTTTATACTTCTTCATATTTTCTGTTGTTCTGACTCTTTTGACTGTATTCTGGATAATTTCTTCAGTCTTCCAACTTTTAACTAATTTTTTCTGAATCTTTCTAATTATCTGTTAAACTCATCTATCAAGTTTTATCTCTTTTATCTCTTTTTAATTTTTTTTTTTTTTTTACTTCTAGGAATTCTCTTTAGGTTCTTTTAAAATTTTGTTTGCTTGTTACTCTTATCTTCAAGCCTCTTAATCTCATAAATTGTAAACAATACCAGCAGTTTTGCAGGTCTTCTTTTGCTGACTGTTGTTTCTACTAGCCTTCATTCATGGTGCTTGATGCTTGTTTATTTGAGTGTGTAGTACTATTCGATACTCTGCCGTTTATTTTCTAATGAACTTTATCTATGGAAAACTCTTTGGTGCTTGGGTTTTACTCCAAATAATTTGACATTTGTTTTGCTGTGTACCTGGGACATTTACAAATGCAGACTGCTGTCACTTATTCTTTTTAATTTTTAAAAACATTTTATTAGGGAAAATTTCCAATGTAAAAACTTCAGAACGAATATTTCAGTAAATCTTATGCACCTGTCACCTAGCTTCAACAATTATCAATATTTTGCCGTTTTTGTTTTATTTATCTTTGCACTATTACATTTTTGCTATCTTTTTTAATGATAAAGACTTTTTAAAATCCATATTTATTATGCCTTTATGTTATGTTATTGAGCCTAAAGAAAATTACCAATATAGGCACAATTCCATATTACAAAAAAATTCCTAATATTCAGGCTGTGTCCACATTTCCCTGATTGCTTCATGAATTTTATATATATATATATATATATATATATATATATTCTTACACTTGATTTGTTTGAATCAGGATATGAGTTATATATACATGTTGCATTTGATTAATTTGTCTTATAAATCTTTTTTTAATTAAGCTCTTTATTTTGAGATAATTGTAGATTATATCACGTGCAGTGGTAAGAAATAATAGAGAAATGCTTTATTCTCTTTACCCAGTTTCTCTTAATGATAATAGCTTGAAAATCTATGGTACAACAGCACAACTAGAATATTGATAGTGATACCATTGGATACAGAACAGTTTCATCACTACAAGAAGCCCTTCTGTTATCCTTTTATGGCCACACCCACCTCCCTCTTCCACTCCCCAGCCTTGACTTCTGACAGTCACTAATCTGTTCTCGATTTGTATAATTTTGTCATTTCAGGAATGAAATGGAATTGTACAGTATATGGCCTTTTTGGGTTGGCTTTTTTCATTAGTTTAATTCCCTGAAGATCCATCCAAATTATTGTACATATCCATAGTCTCTCCCCTCTTTCTTAGTAGTATTCTGTGGTATGGATATACCATACTTGTTTTAACCATTTAACTTTTGAAGAATATCCAGTTTGGGGCTATTGCAGATAAAGCTGTATGAACATTTGTGTATATAATTTTGTGTGTACATAAGTTTTCCTTTCTCTCAGGTATATGCCCAAGAGTACAATAGCTAGTCATATGGTAATTGCATGTTTAGTTTCATAAGAAACTGCCAAATTGTTTTGCAGAGGGGCTGTACCATTTTATATTCTTACAGGCAATACATGACCATTCCAGTGGCAACATCTGTCTACATTCTTGCCAACATTGTATATTCTCACTATTTTTTAATTGAAGCCATTCTGATATGTGTATAGTGATATCTTATTGTAATTTTAATTTGCATTTCTCTAATGGTTAATGATGTTAAACATCTTTCCATATGCATATCTATCTGCCTTCTGTATCTTTTCTTCAATAAAATGTCTGTGTCTTTTGCTCATTTGCTAATTGGATTATTTACTGCTGAGTTTGGTAGTTCTTTTTTACTAGCTTTTAATTGGATATGTGGTTTGCAGATATTTTTCCCAATCTGTAGCCAGTCCCCTTAACAAAGCCTTTCACAGAGCAAAAGTTTTAATTTTGAAGTCCGATTTATCAATTTTTATTTTTATGGATCATGCTTTTGATATCAAGTCTAAAATCTATAGTCTATAGGTTCACCTCCTTTTTTTTTTCTTGCCATTCTTTGAGAAACTGAGTCAGTTGCCCTGTAGAGTTTTCTGCATTCTAGATTTTGACAATTGCATCCTCGTGGTGTCACTTAACATGTTTTTCTATCCTTTGTATTTCTTGTAAATCAGAAATATGGGGTCCAGAAATAGAGGTTTAACATATTAAAGTTGTCCCCCTTTCCCCAGAATACTTCATGGGGAGCAGTGGTGGTTAGTTTCTGTTGCATTGAACAAGGGACTCAATATCTGCAGTCAAATGCTTTTCCACTGAGCTATACCCCCTCTGGTTGTCTCTGTATTATGCTAAAATTGATCAGTGGCTTTTTGGAGCTATCAGGCTAATCTATTCATTATAAACCTACCTAATGGTTTTAGAAGCATTGAAAATGATTTCTCGGATTTATTATTTCATTAAAAGTTGCCAAATTATGGTATTCTACCTGTACCAATTATTCTTTGTTAGCTGAAATTATTTCTGAAGTACTTTCTCTCATCAAATATTTGGTTATGAACCGTAGTTAAATAGGAAAAATAGGATAAAATCTCAATATTTCCTATTTATTTGCCATTTTCAGAGTAGTGAATGATCATTACAGTGTCATTGCTTGTATGTTTATTTTCGTGGACAGATGTAGCTAGTTTTTTTTTAATATGAAAAATTTTGAGTTTATACTGATTTTTCCAAATTAAGATTATGGAATTATTTTTTTTTTTAAGATTTTATTTATTTATTTTGACAGACAGAGATCACAAGTAGGCAGAGAGGCAGGCAGAGAGAGAGAGGAGAAAGCAGGCTCCCTGCTGAGCAGAGAGCCTGATGTGGGGCTCGATCCCAGGGCCCTGGGATCATGACCCAAGCCGAAGGCAGAGGCTTTAACCCACTGAGCCACTGAGGCGCCCCCAAGATTATGGAATTTTTAAAGCTTTTAATTTTATACTTATATTTCTTCTCTACAGAAAATCTTGATTTTTAAGATAATGCTAATTACTTATTGCCTTTATCATGTAATTGCCTATTGTAGTTTCACAAATTTTATACCACCTTTATTACTAACAGTAAGGCTTCTACATGCAGTTGAAGATTTCTTTGTAATTTCTTTTGTTCTAGAATATATCATAGGAAATGCACAGTGTACTGTGTTTGAAAGTCATTTGAAGTAATTATTTTCACTGGTTAGGTAACCAACGTGACATATAATCAGATTTATTTATTTCCTGTTCTTCACTTTGGGACATTGTGTCTTCCTTTATTTAGTTTAATTTTGTGTTTTAATTATGAAGAAATGATGTGATTCTATTTCTTTTGTCCCTTAGTGAATAACTTTTTTTATGCTTTTGACTTATATAAAAAATATTAGATATATATGTCTTTATATTTTCACTTCTGTTAAACAAAAGTTAGCATATTTTATAAATTGTTTTATATATATATATATATATATATGTACTCCAATAGAATTCTCTTTAATAAAAATACTAGCTAATACTTTAGTTGTAATTTTTAAAGTAGAATAGCCAGTTATAATTAATGGTTTTTTTCCAACTTGTATGGGGGTTGAAAACACTTTTAAAAATTAATATTCAGGGTGCCTGGGTGGCTCAGTCGGTTAAGCATCTGCCTTCAGCTTAGTTCATGATCTCAGGGTCCTGGGATTGTGTCCCACATCTGGCTCCCTGCTCAACGGGGAGCCTGCTTCTCCCTCTGCTCCCCCTGCTTGTATGTGCTCTCTCTGTCAAATAAAGAAATAAAATCTTAAAAAATATATATTCTTTGGGGCACTTGGCTGGCTCAGTTGGTAGAGTACACAACTCTTGATCTCAGGATTGTTGTGAGTTTGAGCCCCATGTTGGAGAAATAAAACCTTTTTTAAAAAGTAAAAATTAATACTGCATTTCATACCCTTATCCTTGGAAACTGGTTCTGTAACTCTGGAGTAAGACCCATATGTGCATTTGGAAAGATCTTGAGATGATTCAGTTTTGCCTTTTTCTTTTTCTTAAAGATCTATTTATTTATGTGAGGCAGGGAGCATGTGAGCAGGGAGAGGGGCAGAAGAGGGTAAGGGAAAGAATTTCAAGCAGACTCCCCTGTGGAGCCAGCTGTGGGCCTATCACAACCCTGAGATTATGACCTGAGCTGAAACCAAGAGTCAGATGCTCAATCGAGTGAGTCACCTAGGCACCTCTGGTTTTTACCTTTGATTGTCTTGCTTATTGGACCTTTGCTGCAGTCTGAACAAAAGAACCAATTTGACTCTCCGTCTTTTGTTCATTAAGTGAGAGTGCCACCTAGGGGAAAGACCTTTAAGATGGTAGAAGTTTTTCAAATTTCAGAAGAGTGTGCAGAAGGAAGGAAGTAGTCTTGACAGAGAGTAGCAAGCACATAATAAATGGTAGCTGCTACTATTATTATTATTATTATTTTATTATTATTATTTTCATTCTTCTTGCATGGAAAGTAACAATCAAGTGAAGTAGTAATAAAATAGGAGCTGCTCTGACAAATAGTTGTTATATACATGTAAAATGCTTTTTGACTGTGTAATACATAAACGTTACAAATTTCATCTTGTCTTTACGCCACCACTCAGGACCTACACTGGATCCCCCAACAAAATCTGTTAACCAAATTCTAGTGTATCCTTTCTGAAACATTATAATAACTTATAACATAAGTCTCTACCTCTTGGCACATTCATTCATTTCTTTAACAAATATTGGGTGGCTACTATGTGGCTAAGGCTGTTCTCGGCAGAATAAAGCAGTGAACAAAATAGATGGCAAGCCCCACCCTTATATCTAGTTTAGAATAAGCATATTCTGCATATTATCCTACACCTTGCTTTTTTCTTCTCTTTTAAATCTATAAATTTCCCATTATGACTACTGTAGCTGTATCTCATAAATTTTTTGTTCAACTCAAAATATTGCCCTGTGATCTCTGCTTTGGTAAATGAATTATTTAGAAGTGTGTTGTTTAATTTCTAAATGCTTGGAAATTTTTTAGGTACCTTTCTGTTAATGATTTATGATTTAATTTGGTTGGTATCAGGGGACATAATGTGTATGTTGCCATTACATTAAATTTGTTCAGACCAAGAATATGGTCTGTTTTGTTGAGTGTTCCAGATTCATTTAAATGAATGTGTATTCAGCTGTTGTTGAATGAACTGTTATATACTTGTCAATTGGGTCAAATTGGTTGACAGTATGTATCAAATCTTTTAAGTGCTTATTATTTTAAGTCTATCTGTTCTGTTAACCACTAAAAGAAAAATAATGCAGTTTCTACCTATAGTTCAGGAGTTGTTTCTCTTCTGTCAGTTTTTGCTTCAGATATTTTTATGTAGTTTTTAGGTGCATACACATTAGAATTATTATGTATTATTGATAAAGTTTGGCTTCTTTATCATTATGAAGTATTGTTCTTTGTCCCTGTTAAATTTGGTCCTTTAGTTTACTTTAACACTTTTCTCATTAATTGTGTACTATTCCAGACACATTTTAACATTTACAAACAGATTTGAGTGTGTTTTTCTTTTGCCTTCTTCCAACTATTGCATATTATAGAACTAGTCATAAAATCTTCCTTTTAATAAGTTGTGAAATATAACATGCACAGAATATACAGACGAATGTAAGAAATAGTTATATAATGAACACCTGTGTAATCATTAGTTAGATCAAAATGCAGCTGCCAAGTATCTTTTCAATTTTCTTCAAATATCTTTATATACTAATTTCATCCTCGGATGTCTTTTTTTACATATCTTCTCAAATATATTTAAATTTTTCTTTTTATTTTTTTTAATTGTATCTGCTACAAGTTCTTTCCCATCCCAGAGAGCTTACTACTCTACTGACCAATATGGTAGTCATTTACTTGCTTTATGTTTTTGCCACTTACATTTATATTCCTAATCAGTTTAGTTTATATTTTCCAGTTTTTGAGATTTATGTAAATGGACTCAAAACATAACTATGTTTTTATATTAAAAAATAGCTTTTTGCTTTCTTCACTAAGTCATGTTTGTAACTTTCATTAATAATGCCCGTATGGATCATTTGTTCATTTTTGTATTTGTATATTCTATTATGTGACTGTTTAACAGTATGTTTATTATGCTACAATTGGTGGACACTGGATCATTTCCAGTTCTTTCAGCATGACAAATAATAGTGCTGTTGTATACAGGTACATGTGTGCCATTACACTCAAGCGTGCTTTTCTACTCATTTATTTAGAAGTAGAATGGCTAGATAACAGGGTGTGCTGCTCTTCTCCATTACTAGATGATGCCAAACTTTTCTTATTAAAGGTTGTGAAACTTTTTTTTATTGTTCCGTAGACTTGTCAACACTGGACATCGTATGACTTTGTAATTATTGCCACTCTGCTAGTCAGTAGTAGTTTCTGTTTGTGTTGAATTAGTAATGAGGTTCACCATCTCTATATGTGATTATTGGCTCTTTGGATTTCCTGTTTTGTATAGTAATTGTGTTTAATTCTTTGTCCATTTTCCTTTGGATTACCTGTATTTTTCTTTCCTTTTTTTTTATTTTTAAGATTTTATTTATTTATTTATTTATTTGACAGAGATCACAAGTAGGTGGAGCAGCAGACAAAGAGAGGGTTGGGGGAAGCAGGCTCCCCACTGAGCAGAGAGTCCGATGTGGGGCTCAATCCCAGGACCCTGAGATCATGACCTGTGCCTAAGGCAGAGGCTTAACCCACTGAGCCACCCAGGAGCCCCTTACCTGTTTTTTTCTTAATGAATAGTGTTCTTTGAGGGAAGTAAAGATATGTGTGTGCTTGGTATCTTTTCAAATTCTGCCTTTTTAATTCTTTTTATGTTTTTTTGATGAACAGAGGTTCTGAATTTTAATCTAGTCAAACTTACATCTTTTTCTTTATAGTTAATACTTCTACGCCACCCCAGAACATGAAAATATTCTCCACAGACTTTATGTCTTTTTAAGCTATTTGAAAGTCTTTAATTCACTTAGATAGTTTTGGGAATAAAAATTGTCGGTCTTTCTGGAGGCATTTTGATGACACAGATCAAATTCTTAAATGTGCGTGTCTTTTAATCCAGAAATTCTGCTTTAAGAAGTTTATCTTAGCCAGGGCGCCTGGGTGGCTCAGTGGGTTAAGCCACTGCCTTCGGCTCAGGTCATGATCTCAGGGTCCTGGGATCGAGTCCCACATCGGGCTCTCTGCTCAGCAGGGAGCCTGCTTCCCTTCCTCTCTCTCTGCCTGCCTCACTGCCTGCTTGTGATCTCTCTCTGTCAAATAAATAAATAAAATCTTAAAAAAAAAAAAAGTTTATCTTAGCCATAAATGTAAAACATTGAAAAGATGTCTGTGTGTGTTTGTGTGTACATATACATGTTCAAAACATTATTTTTCTTACCTATTCCCCAGTAAACAAATACAAAACCTACAGTATTCTTTCTGCGTGGTAACAGCAGCCACCTTGCTTTTGCCAAGTGTATGGCTGTAACACCTGTCTCAGTCATTGTAGAGCTGTCAGTAAGGAAAGTATCTCAGTATCTTCTTTATCACATTTGTGATACATTCATTCGCATTAGCACGTTAAGTTGAAAGAGGCAAGAGATAGACTGGGGAATCACTGAAAAAAACTTTACAATTCAGGTATTCAGTGTGTAAGGCTATCATAAATATTAACAGTGAAATAAAGATTATATTATATCCTGTAAAATCTTAAGTTTGGTACATTTTTAGCAGAGAGCATTGTAGATTAGGAGAAAGTACTTATCAGTTACTTTTTGGATGTCTTTAGAGTAGTTCTCATGGTGAAGGGTATCCAGTTTTGCCCACCTGGGAATATTTGGGCATTGGGAAATGTCTGGAAACATCTTAGGTTTTTATAGCCAGTGGGGGGGAGGCGGTTAGGGAGGAAGAGAGACAGGAGAAGAGTGCTGATGGGCCTGTGGTAGGTAGAAGCCAGGGTACTACTACATATCATACAGTGGACAGGATTGTCTCCACAATAACATATTACCTGGCCCAAAATGTCAGTAGTGCCAAGGTTGAGAAACCCTTTAGTTCTCATTCCTATGCACTGATAATAACTCAACTTCTAAATGAGGTCATATTATAAAGTGCACCTGACCTAATATGGGACATCAAGGAAGATTTTCTTTAAAAGGTATCATCATTAGGAATATATTTTTGTCAGGGTGCCTGAGTGGCTCAGTGGGTTAAGCCTCTGCCTTCGGCTCAGGTCCTGATCTCAGGGTCCTGGGATCGAGCCCCGCACCGGCTCTCTGCTCAGCAGGGAGCCTGCTTCCTTCTCTCTCTCTTCCTGTTTCTCTGCCTACTTGTGATCTGTCTGTCAAATAAATAAATAAAATCTTTTTTTTTAAAAAAAGAATATATTTTTGTCACACAGATATACAGTAGACACATCCTTAACCAATCTGCATTTAATTCAGCAAATTAATGATATTCTGCATTCTCTCTCTATAACGTGCTAGATTTCAATGGCTAACTGAACACTTAAAGCAGGTAAATTACCTTCAGTGTGCTCCTCCTGTTTTGCTTGTATTAGTTGTATTATAGGTTTACCAAGAGCTTATTGTGTTTGTTTCCCTGCTTCTTTATATAATATCAGCTAATATTAGCATAAACTATTGAACAGGACTGTAAAAAAGATTCCTGTTGAGTAAAGTAGTGAGTAAAACTGTTGTGACAGAATAGAAGCGAGTAGGTAGGAATTATGGAATTCAGAGATTTTTCACTTGGCAAGGTACTCTTAGATTCTTTTTTCTATTTTAAAATAACCCAAACTGGAAATTACTTACAGTACATTATAAGTGTGGTTTATGCAAGGAAAATTGTGACAATCCTCATTGATAGATTCACCCTTAAAGAGTATTAGTAAATAGGGACGCCTAGGTGGCTCAGTCCTTAAGTGTCTGCCTTCCGCTCAGGTCTTGATTCTGGGGTCCTAGGATCAAGTTCTGCATTGGACTCACTGCTCAGCAGGAAGCCTGCTTCTCCCTCTCCTACTCCCCTGGCTTGTGTTGTCTCTCTCTGTCAAATAAATAAATAAAATATTTTTTTAAAAGAGTATTAATAAACATATCTGCATTTATTTGTGTTTTTTTCTTAAAGCATGTTGTTTTCAGTTAACAACCAATTAATAGTTCTAGTCACTGTAGGTAACAGTTCTATCTACAGTAAATTTTATAAAACTGAGAGTAGTATTGGAAAAAAGTGTCATGAAATATTTATTATGCTTCAGAAGTATACTGAAAATTGGGTTTAGATTTTGTAGTCTTGCTTATTTGTTAAAACTAATCTTTTATATTTAGATAAATTCAGTTATTATTTGTCACTAGACTTTCTACAGATTAACTCTCCATTTTATCTGTAACTTTCCCCCGTCGCTCTTTTTAATAATTAATTCTGCCAAAGAGTGTATCAGTAACTCAGTTATTTGTACTAAAAAAAAAAAAAAGAGAGAGAGAAAACCTTATACTGAAGGTATCAGAAGTATCTTTTATCATTAATTTATTCTGAGATATGAACAGACATTTTAAAAATAAGGTTCCCATTTCAATGAATAATGTTAATATCTTAGTCCCAGATTTAATCCAATGTTTTTTTTTGTAGTAACTAATTTTTGAAGTATAAATGCAAATTTTAATTTTAAAAAAGTAAATGTCTCTTTGGAAAAAAGAGTGCTCCATGAGCATCATGGGAGAAAATATTGGGTATAATTCTCTTCCAGATGGCACCCCTACAGGTGAGGCAGTAGCCTGTGAAATTACAGTCTGAATTACACTGCAGATGAGCCAGGCATTTGGAGGAGCGCCTTCTGATATCAGTAATAAATGACTTGGTTCAGAACCAAGGACAGTTCCCAGGAAATTAAAGGCTATTCTATCACATAGAAAGCCTATAGTAAAATGAAGTTTAGCAAAGTGGAAAGTTGAGAGAAAGGACAACAGTTAGCAATACATATATAAATCTTTTCATCTGCTAATATTTAAAGCTAGATATGTTAATTTATCTCATAGATGTCATATATTGGTTCTACATATATTCTAATATTTGCATTGATTTTCTAAACTGATAATTTTCATAATGTATAGTGGCTTATACCCAGTTGCCAACTAAGCTATCCCTCTGACATATTATGACTCAGATACCTATTATAAATTCTAATCTTGTTTGATATGCTTAATGGGAAATTTTTCATTTCAGAACATTCGAGTCCTTAATTACAAAGGTAGTATAATATAATACAAACACTAAATCTTATTCTCAGTTAGGTATATCAGCTTAAGAAGTAACATGGGGGGTGCCTGGGTGGCTCAGTCATTAAGTGTTTGCCTTCACCTCTGGTCATGATCCCAGGGTTCTGGGATCAAGCCCCACATTGGGCTCCCTTCCCAGCAGGAAGCCTCCTTCTCCCTCTCCCACTCCCCCTGCTTGTGTTCCCTCTCTTGCTCTGTTTCTGTCTGCAAATAAATTATTTATTTATTTATTTATTTATTTATTTATTTTAGAAAACAGCAATATAAGATAGTTATTCAGAACGTGACTCTCTAGTTAAACCAAGGTTCAAATTCTGGGTCATTCAACTATTCCTGTGACTGTGAGCTGTGTTTTAAGTCCTGTGGTTTATGCCAGCTCTTGATCTCAGCCCAAGTCTTGTTCTCAGGGTTGTGAGTGCAGGCACCATGTTGGGCTCAAAAAGGTTCTTAAGATACCCAGTTGTATTAAGTACGAGAAAAATAAGAAAACGTGGGTACTGTTTCATTTTTAACAAATATAATGTATGATACTAATAACTCTTATTTTTTTATTCATTCAGAAGTTTTTTACTGAGTTCCTACAATCTACTGGCCACATTTATAGCCCTCAGGAATGTACCTTCAAACAGTCCTTGCTCCTCTTGGAGCTTACATTTTAGTCAAGAGTTAAACACAAAAATAAACCACATTTTAATTCACGAGTGTCACAAAGAAGTACAAAGTAAGGTAAATAGATGGAGCGTAATAGAGGAAAAAGATGCTATTTTATGTGGAGACATCAGGAAAATACTTTTTGAGGAGGTAATAGTTGAGCAGAAATCTGACTGCTGAGTGAAATGAATGACCAATGAAATTGTCAGTCTTCACTGAGTCTAAATGTGAAGAAATATTAATCTATTCTTGGTTTGAAGGAATGCTTTTCCGTTGATTTATTAGTTCAGCTAGTCTTTAAGTTGAGACTTACAAACTGCTTTGACAGATAGAAGCCTCAACATATACTTACATAAGTAACACCTTGATACTGAAGTAAAAAAATTTATAGATATAGAATACCATTATTAATTGTACAGCAATGCATTGGGTAAAGGGAGTTAAAAATGGGGAAAGATTAAAGAAGAAAGACTGGGGCACCTGGGTGGCTCAGTGGGTGGAGTCGCTGCCTTCAGCTCAGGTCATGATCTCAGGGTCCTCAGATGGAGTCCCACGTCGGGCTCTCTGCTCAGCAGGGAGCCTGCTTCCCTCTCTCTCTCTCTCTCTCTCTGCCTGCCTCTCTGTCTACTTGTGATCTCTCTCTGTCAAATAAATAAATAAATCTTTAAAAAGAAAAAAAAAGAAGAAGAAGAAAGACTTGCATTAGCCTTCTGCTTCCATCCATATTAGCCCATTTATATGACATAGTACCTGAGCCCACATATTGATTTCTACCAAATTAAAGAATTATGTGATACAGTTTTTCACAGGTTTTATATGTTAACCCTATGCCAAGAACTGTACTAAGTCCTTTACCTGTATCAACAAAAGCATTTGATTGTTTGCTTTCCGAAATTCTCTGATCAGTAGTGATGACTGATTGAAAAAATGGGAAGGAAAAACATGGCATTTATCGAAAAGGTATTTTTGCTGCCAAGGATGATTATCTTTCTTTTGTTTGTTTGCACCTGATTTTACTGTTGAATTTAGCAGCAATAGGAATAGAATCATAAACCAGTGTTTTTGAATCATAAACCAGGGGAGCAAAAAATCGTCCAGTGTTATTCATCCAGTCATATGACTTAAGGCATTGAACTTCTCTGTTGTTGATGTCTATAATGTTAGGTTGTTTGAATAGTTAAAACCTTAGGAACTATCTCTAATATGGTTTAATCAGAATTGTAAGCTTAGCTAAGGTAATCATTATAGGCTTTGTGAAAAAATGCTTATTGATGTTAACTATTTTAAATAGAAGCAGACATATGGGAGTGTCTTAAGTGTAAATACCAAAATTTGAAGCATTAAATAAAGCTGATTTTTTTCCTTTTTTTCCTTTATTTTTTTTTTATTATTATTATTATTTTTTTGCCTTGCGGGGAAAAAAATCCTTGTGATTATCTTTGTGAGAAGAATCTTAAAGTTGGAATTGGCACTAATTTGGCCAATATGACCAAATTACTTTTTGGGGGTTTTAAAATTCTATTTCTTAATTTAAAGAAATTTTGAGTGTTTTATATTTTGTATTATGTATATGTGCACACATATACATAATCTTCACTGGTCTGAAAGAAGTGACACAAGAAAATGTATTCTCTAAACCCCCTAGAAAAAGAAAAAAGAGGAATTCCAGTTCTGACTCATGGGTTGTTATAGGACCCATTGACTAAATAAACATGAGATGATTCTGGATAGCCTGGTAAAACTTTATTTTCTAATTTATTAAATATAATTTTAAAATTTGACAAGCCTTCACAGATATATTTTTTAAATATCTCTTAAATGTTAGGCTAAATTAATAAGATTTATTGTTCTAATCTTTTATATGTATTAACATATTTAATCTTTGGAACAGCCTTATAAAGTAGAATACCAAAGTTGTCACTTTACAGATGAAGAAACTGAGGTACAATGATGTTAATTTGTCCAAGGTCATATAGAGAAAGGGGGCTCCGTGATGTGCCCGGGTGGCTCAGTCAGTTAAGTGTCTGCCTTAGACTTATATCATGATCCCAGGGTCTTGGAATCAAGCCCCCGCCCCAGCAGGGCGTCTGCTTCTCCATCTCCCCCTGCCTCCTCCCCCCCGCCCCACTCATGCTTACAGGGTCTCTCTCTCCCAAATAAATAAATAAAATCTTTTCTAAAAAAGAGACTCCACTGGGATTTAAACCCAGGAGTATACCCTTTTCACCACTATTGGCATTGACTGTAGCACCAGTTTAAAATATGCCACAAATTTAATCTCTAATGGATAGCTAATAATAACTTTATCATAGATACAGTAAATAAGCATGTTGTTAGAAGGAGCTTCTTTCAGTTACTGATGGAAAAGAGTTTGGTTTATCTGTAGTACATGGAAGTAAGACAGTTTGGACATAGGAAGCAAAATACTTAGCTTTTTGCCAGCTACTTTGAAAGTTAATACTAAAAACAGTTTGAGACAGTGACAAATGAATTTTTTTTGCCCCCTTCCAAAAAAGACTAGACATACTAATGAATATTTAGTATGTATCAAAATGTGAATTATTTTATTTAAATTAATGTTTTAACATGCAGCAGTCTTGCAAATAAGGTTGGTTTTTTCCCTGTCAACCTGTTTTACCAGCTGATCTTTTTCCTTTGTCTGTGCACACATATACATAGTCTTGGCTCATCTGAAAAAAAAGAAGTACTAGGAGGAAAACAGAAGACTTCTCTTTGAATAATTCAATTAAAATTCACTTTAATCAGCACATGAATGCTTATTTATAAGGAGTTGTGTGCATAGATCTGTATGAATTATGTCAGATTGATTAAGATTTCTTAGTTGACTTCCTAAAGTTTCTTGTTCTTTGAATACACAGATGATACTAATAGTGAACAAATTTGTAAGAGTTAGACATATTACTGAGATGCTCTAACCAGAAGAAAGCTTCCACCAAATCCTTAATTTTCCTAATGTAAACAAATTAATAAAAGGCTTTGTTGCTAAGTTTTTCTTTTGTAGACAAGTATTTTCTTTTCAGTGAATTGGTATGTTGCTGGGAGTGGGTAAAAATCAATATAGAGTTGCTAGTGGCAGTTTAATTAGGTGGGGTTTTTTTTAAAGTGATTCAGGCTTGTGAGCTGTATTTTCTATAAATTTAAATGTGCTGTTAATCTCTTGTGAAGATTTGGGGCACTTCGGTGGCTCAGTTTGTTAAGGGACTACCTTTGGCTCAGGTCATGATCCTGGAGTCCCAGGATCAAGTCCTGCATGGGGTTCACTACTCAGCAGGGAGTCTGTTTCTCTCTCTGACCCTCCCCACTCTTATGCTCTCTTCCCCTTTCTCTCAATCTCTCTCAAATAAATAAATAAAATCTTTAAAAATAATGATAATAATCCCTTGTGAAGATTATCCATCTCAAGTTTGCAGGTTTTCCTCTTCTAGAGACCCCTTTAAAAAGTCTTTGTTCATGTGGTTAAAGAGTATTGCATTTATCCTGTCAAACAGTTATTTTTGTACAGAACAAATGAGTAAGTGAGAACAGTTTTTATTTAGAATGCTGTCATTAGGGCAGAATTCCTGTTGGTTTACTCTAAGCAGTAAGAAAGTGTTTGCTGTGCTAAGCACCACACTGAGCACTTCACTCTTCCTGCTGCTCCAGGTGGGGAGCGGGGTAGACTCTAGAAGGAGAAAGACTGACTCAAGCTGTCATTGATCCCTTACTCATGATACCAGTAGTGGTAAATTTCTTTTCACCTGTGCTATGATTATCCTTTCTTGGTGGAGAATTCATTACTGGTGTCTAAAATCTGGAGTACTGCAGGGCTGTATTTCATGAACATAGAACACTAGTTGTGTAAGGTATTGATAGGTGTAAAGTAGGGGGGAAAAGAGGTTTGTAAGCAAAAGAGTAACACATAGTTAAAATATGTTCAGTAGTCCTCTTTACCGTAACACTTCCCAGAACTATCAGCGTGATGACGTGCATTATGAATCTCAAGAGGAGGATAAAGCATCTGGGATTTCTTAAAGATTCCCTCCCTTTTTTTTTTTCTTTCTTTTTCTTTCCTTCTTTCCTTCTTTCCTTTCTTTATTTACTTTTTTAACAGAAGAGACTCACTAGATAAGCTCTTTGGGAAATGCTATTCTAGACTAGGCTTTCTTTTTCTTTTTTCTTTTCTTTTTTTTTTTTTTTTAAGATTTTATTTATTTATCTGCCAGACAGAGATCACAAGTAGGCTGAGAGGCAGGCAGAGAGAGGCGGGGGGGAAGCAGGCTCCCTGCTGAACAGAGAGCACGATGTGGGCCTCCATCCCAGGACCCTGGGATCATGACCAAAGCTGACGGCAGAGGCTTTAACCCACTGAGCCACCCAAGCACCCCTTGACTACGTTTTCTTAACCTTAGCCCTATCAACTTTTGGGGTTGGACCATTCTTTGTCATAGAGCTTCTTGCGCATTGTAGCATGTTTATCAACATTTCTTGGCTTTACATGACTAGATGCCAGTAGCACCCTTCCTTCCCCCCGGGTTGTGATCATCAAAAATGGCACTAGATATTGTCAGATGTCCTCCAGTGGACAAAAATCTGGTTGAGAGCCACTGTCTGGATTAATACTGCAATATTCTAGGTAGTTAGAGGGCACGTTAACAATTTCTGTCTCAGATTTTCCTATTAATGAGGAAGAAACAATGGTCTAGAAAGCAGAAGCACGGATTAAGAAGGTTCAGTACATTTGACTGTAATAAACTGTCTGGGTCCACTTTATTCCCTGGCCTGATTTTTTAAATGTACTTGGAGAATTTAATGCAAAAAGTAACTTCAAACTTTGTAGAAAATTACATGGCAGAGACAAAAAAGTATCTTTTATAGAAAGAGTAGCCCAGATATTTAAGTTGACATACTTATGAGGATATTGATTACACATTTCTAAAATTCTTTTTTTGTGTTTATTTATGCAGGGCTATTTTCTTCTTTTTGAGTCTATGTTAGATTCTGTCCTTTATGCAAAGAACAAATACTTGGCAAAAGGAGGATCGGGTGAGTAAAAATTCTAGTTTTAATAATGTAATTTTAGTCTGGCAGAACCAAGTGAACCTTTAGATTTCAAATAAACTATGCATGACTGAGAAAGTTCCCAATAGAAATGAAAGATGTTTCCATAAGATGAAGTTTGAAGACAGTCATTTACTATACTGTTGATAGTAGAACATTATAGAAAATATGCAGGACTATAAGTTAATGGTATTTCAAGAATGCTTTGTATAAAAATACTAGTGGTAGGACTAGCTTTGGAAGCTATTTAATGTTGAAATCAAAATCTTAACAGAAACTCGTTTTGATTTTTAGTCCTTATGACATCTAGGTGTTTGTTTTTTTCTAATAGAGTATTTCATACTAGGTTGGAAAGTACCTACTTTACTGGAAAATTTTCCAGGACTTCACTAAATATATAAACCTGTCATCTCTGTAATTTAATGAGAACATTTTTAAAAATGACTGTTTATGAAGTGCAGTATTTTTTATACTGGACGTACTGGATTTTTTATCAGTATTTTTTATTGGATCCCAATAAATTTAGAAAGCTTTCTCATGTTCTGTACACTGTAAGTGAGATTGTGTTTTTATAAGCCTTCTGCTGTGAACAGTTATATACAAACAGTCCGTTTCAAGGCAGGGGTTATATTTTGTCCATATTTGACTCTTGAACAAACTCTACTGCTCCTGGAACATAGATAGAGCATCATGTAAGTTTATTGAATCAAATCATTAAAACTGAATTGAATGGCATCTGTCTCCCTTCATTCACCTCTCCCTGAACCTTCACTTTCTCAAAGCTTCAAGATCAACAAGTGGTTTCTGTGGCCAGAGTACAGTTGTTAAAATTATTATATAAAGGGGCACCTGGATGGCTCAGTTGGTTAAGTGTCTGCCTTCAGCTCAGGTCATGGTCTCATGGTCTTGAGATGGATCCCTGTTCAGTGGGGGGTTCGCTTCTCCCTTTCCCTCTGTCCTTCTCCTTCCATCTCCTCCCCTCCCCTCATCTCATGCTTTCTCTCTGTCTCAAATAGATAAATAAAATATAAAATCTGAAAAATTATTATGTAAAAAAAGGTAGATGAAAATTGGACATTTTGAACTAGTGACATAAAGCACTCGATCATAATTATGCCTCCTGCCCATCCATATTCTGTGAAATCACTTTGGCAATTATGGTACCGTAAAAATCAGTGAGGCCAAAACAAAGCACAGAAAATTCTCCAGTACACTAGAATTCTTTTATAATAGCTTTTAAATGGTTTGCCTTTTTTTCAAAATACTTGCATTTATTTTATCACTGTATTTCCTGCAAGCATTTCAAGATGTATTACTGATCTCTGACATGAACCTGGCTAGAATTTATATATATACTTTACCCTGCAAAAATCGGCTACATCTATCTATAGTTGAGTGGCTTTTTTTAAAATGACTGTTATATTTAGTAACTGAAACTAATATCATCTACCATTTGTTGATTGTCTACTAGCTGCTTAATACTATACTTTTATTTATATTATTACATGTATAATTGTCACAACATCCCTCTGAATTTTAGAAACAAAGGTGTCCTAGAGGATGCATATTAAGTGGTCAAGCTTTGACTGTTTTTTTAAAAAACTGAGATCTGCCAATTCCAATATTCATGTTCTTTTCAGAATCCCTTTTTGTATCCCTACTAAAGTGTACTTTTTTGATTCTGATTCTTGCCTTGATATTCTAGGGAAGATTCAGGAAACTGTTTCCATACCTCCCTGAGTGGTATTCATTGATCTTACTGAAGGACTGACAGCAACTTAATGCATTTAAATTGAACTCTCAGTGAAATTCATTAAGAACTTACAGCATGAAAATAATGAGGTTATAGCTGATGAAACAGTAGCAGAGTATTTCCCATCATCAGGGATGAATTGAAGGCTCCTAAGTCTAGTTCTTTTCATATTTTTATGTAGCTCATATTAGCACTGAGGTAATCTGGAGGTATATTGAGGAGAGGGCAGCATTTAACTGCCTAGCAGTGCTATTGAATGTTGCTTATTGACAGAATTGAGAAAAGAAGGCAAAGTCAGAAATGAGTAACGTGAAGTAGACCATTTAACTTCTTTTGTGTTTGAGTATGCCTAATGAGTATCACCAGTCATCAGGTGCTCGTTCTTCTGTTACAAAGCAAATTTTTCTTTTATGTTTTTCTGAAAGATTTAATAAGCAGTTAATGCAATGATTTTTTAAAAAGAATGATTGAATTTTGAGAGAGGGGAAAAATACTAAAGATTCATATAAGCATGAAGGGACCACAATTGATATTTTTCCATGAATTTAGGTACAATTTATGTCTCACTATATATACAATGGTATGGAGGAAGTCCTTTATAAAACACACTCAGCCAGAGTGTATATTCTCCCTATTATCACCAAGCAAATTCTCCAGTATTTTGGAGGTATTTATTTACCACTATGACTACTAATAAAAATGATTTTATAAAGTTAATGAAAATGTATTTACTAAAGATTGCTTCTACTATTTTTAGCTAAGATTTATAAAGCACTAGTTGTGTTCAGGAACCATAGTGTTTTACATTCAGCTAACCTATAGATAAAGAGGAAAACTAAGAAAATGATATGCTGTGGACAGGGAGATGGTTAAATACCTAATGGGTATAAGGAGGGGCACCTGTCATGAGCACAGGGTATTGTACGTAAGTGACAAATCATGAAATTCTATAACTGAAGTTAATATTGCGTTGTATGTTAGCTAGCTGGGGTTTAAATTAAAAATTGGGGGGAAAGAACGATGTGCTATGACCTATGCGTATTTTTACAACTAGAATTAAGACAAAAATAAATGTATGTTTTAGGATGATTACATAGAATGTATATATTTTATACCCTAACAGTGTCAAATACTACATTTTACAAAAATTGGAAAAAGAATGCAGGAAGCAGGTGGGAAGAAGCGTATATACTTGAGTTGCATTATATTTAATAGCAAGAATTCATGGAATCTCATTTAAAGCTGACAAATCAAGTAATAGAATTGTAAGCACATTTAGCACTGCAGAGTTAATATTAAAATAGTAATATTGATTACAGTCTAGTGGTAAGAATTGTGGTGAGAGACTCTATCTATATCAATTGTAGTGGTGATTACATGACTGTATGTGTTTATCAAATCACGTACAATAATACAGCAAAAAGGCCGAAAAGAGCAAGTTTTTCTTTTTTTTAAAGATTTTTTATTTATTTATTTGACAGACAGAGATCACAAGTAGGCAGAGAGGCAGGCAGAGAGAGAGGAGGAAGCATTCTCCCCGTGGAGCAGAGAGCCCGATGTGGGGCTCGATCCCAGGACCCTGGGATCTTTACCTGAGCTGAAGGCAGAGGCTTTAACCCACTGAGCCACCGAGGTGCCCCAACAACAAGTTTTATTATTGCATATAAGTTATACCGTAATAATAGTGACATTTAAAAAACATGAAGTGCCATTTCCCACCTTGAAGTCAGTTGGACTATGATATGGTTTGATTTCTACTAAGCTGTGTATTAACTCTGTGCCCACTTCTGTATTCACTGTTAGTATCATCAATACATCTATCTTTTGAATTTAAAAAAAATATGAAAAAAGGGAAGGGAGGAATAAAGAAATATACTAATTTCATCATTGTTCATGATAGGAGATTAATAGTGTTGAAAATAGAGAACTGAAAGTATTCTGTAATGTAATTACAAAGTTAGCTATGAAAACAAAAACACCGACTTCTTAAAACGTTTTTTTTTTAAGATTTTTATTTATTTATTTGTCAGAGAGAGAGAGAGCGAGCACAGGCAGACAGAGTGGCAGGCAAAGTCAGAGGGAGAAGCAGGCTCCCTGCAGAGCAAGGAGCCCAATGTGGGACTCGATCCCAGGACGGTGGGATCATGACCTGAGCCAAAGGCAGCTGCTTAACCAACTGAGCCACCCAGGCATCCCCACAAACTTCTTAAATGTAAGAACTAATCCTTGGGAAAAAGATCATGTAGTGAACTACTTAAAAAAAAAAAAAGAAAAATTACTTAAAAAAAAAAAAAAGAAAAATTACAGATACAGAAAAGATAATATAAAATGGTAAAGGATGATCCAAAAAAATGTTTGTCATATCCATAAATGTAAACAGGTTAAACTCACCTATTCAGAGAAAAAAAAAATCAGTTTGGATCACCAAAAAAAAAAAAAAGCCATAATTCTCTATACTTTATAGAGGCATATCTAAAACAAAATTATTTGGAAAAGTTTAAAGGATGAAAAAGGATAGGCAAATCCCCTCATTATGCAAGTAGCAGTCATGGTGTTATTGGATACCAGACAAAAGGGAATTGGAGCAAAATGTTGTATAATCAATCATATGAGTAGGGCTTAGAGCTAAGACATAAAATCATGCCCGTATTCATAGATAGTCAAAAGGTTTTTGATAAAATACAATTTATATTCTTGATATTTTTAAATGAGAAAATATGAATAGTGAGATATCAATAATAAATATAATATATAAATATAAATTAAAATATAAGTATAATAAATTAAATATAAATGTAATAAATATCAGTAATAGCTTATATGATAAAGTATACTTATCTCAACTGAAAATCTGTATCATGGTTAATGGGGAAATACTAAACACATTTCCTCTATAATTAAAACAGGATTTAAATGGCTACTATTACACCATTATTTAATATTTTACCAGCAGTAGTAGTCAGCACAGTTAGAAAAGAGAACATAGAAGATAAATCACAAAGGAGATAAGGGGCTTCTGGGTGGCTCTGGATGAAGCCTCTGCCTTAGGCTCAGGTCATGATCTCAGGATCCTGGGATTGAGTCCTGCACAGGGCTCTCTACTCAGCAGGGAGCCTGCTTCCCAGCCCCCCTCCCCGCCCCCACCGCCTGCCTATCTGCCTATTTGTGATCTCTCTGTGTGTCAAAAAAATAAATAAAATCTTTAAAAAAAAAAAAAAAGAAAAGTAGATAAAACTAATTTTTTTGTAGATTTTGTGATTCAGACCTAGGCACTTCACGTGAATCAACTGAAAAATGATAACAAATAATAAAATAGTGTAGTACATTATTGAGCTACAAAATAACGTAACTAGAAATAAAACTTATATGCAAACAGCTTTACTACTAAAACACAGAAGAAAGATAAATAATTTTAAAGATAGACCATGTTAGATAGACTATGTTCTTATAAAAAGATAATCAGTGCCATAAGGATATTGATTTTCCCAAAATTAATTTAAAATTTAGTGTAATCCAAAAACATAGACATTTGTTGAAGATAGATGATAAGTACATGAAAGTTAATTATGCTCTTTTATTTTTGTGTGCATTTAATACTTTTGTAGGATAAATTTTATAAAATTATAACATAATTCCAACAAACAGTTTTGGTGTTTTTAATTAGGATTTTTAAATTTTTTGGTAGTAATGTAAAGGAAAACTGAGATAGAAGGGTGTCCGTGTGGGGGAGCAGGGGACAGAAAGGCTAGTGGTACCAAATTTAAAACATATTACAGAACCTCAATAATTAAAACAATATTCTTGAATGGACAGATAAATTGAACAGAATTGAGAATTCTGGTATAAACCAAATAATATATGGCATCTCATATAATTTACTATCTATAGTAAATTATATGAGAGAGTTAGGTAGCCCTCTGTGTTAAAATATAAAAACAACAACAACAAGGGCGCCTGGGTGGCTCAGTTGTTAAGCCTCTGTCTTGGCCTCAGGTCATGGTCTCAGGGTCCTGAGATTGAGCCCTGAGTTGCCCCGTGTCAATGCTCCCTGCTCAGCAGGAAGTCTGTTTTTCCCTCTTCATTTGCTGCTCCCTCTGCTTGTGTGTGTTTGCTCTCTCTCTCTTTCTCTCTCTCTCTCTCTCTCTCGGTCAAATAAATAAATAAATAAAATATTTTTTAAAAAGAAAACACAATAAATTATAAAGTAAAAAATGCACACAGTGTAAATATTACATGAGTCAAGGTTAAATGCAGAAAAAGTAAAAATACTAGGAGACATAGGTGTATTTCTTTATAAACTTGGGAAGTGTGACTTTCTATACAAGAACTTAGATTCAGATGCCTTTATTAGAAGAAAGATTGATATATTTGATTATATAAATAAATTTCTAAATCAGCATATGCCATATGCAAAGTCACATGAGAAAGTGCAGACTGAAAAACTTTTCAATTCCTGTCACTAACAAAAAGCTAATTTCCTTAATATCCTACAAGTAAGACCACAAACCCAATAGAATATTGGGCAGAGAATTGAATGGCAGCTCACAGAAAAGGAATACAGATGACTCTTAAAAATGTGCTCAGTCTCTGTCCTCTTAAGAAAAATGTCCAATCTGAAGACTCTTATTCAAGGTTACACTGAATATTCCTACTCCTGTGTTTTTCTTGACGTTGCGGCTTTGACATTAAGGTCTGTGGTGCATTTCAAATTAATTTTGTGTGCGGTATGAGGTAAGGATAGATGTTAATATTTTCCAGCACTTTTTGTTGAAATGATTATCCTTTTTGATACATTGTGTGGCATCTTTGTTGAAAATTAATTGGCCATATATGTTTGGGTATGTTTTTGTATTCTGTTCCTTTGATCTGTAAGTCTCTTTTTTCATCAGTACCATACTGTCTTAATTACTGTAATTTGCTTTGGCAGTTTGGTCTGTGTGTGTGGATATACATGTATGTGGTTTTTTAAAATTATAGAATCTTACCAGTTTTGAATCTATATCAGTCTATCAATTTTTAAAAGATTGCTAGAATTAAGATAGGATTGGCTTGAATGAATAGATCAACTTGAGAATAATTAGCATCTTAACAATGTATGAAGTCTTCTAAACCATGAACATAATATATCCTTTCATTTTTTAAAGCCTTTAATTTCTCTTGGCACTATTTTGTAACTTGCAATGTAGAGATCTTGTACATCTTCTGTTAAGTTTATTCTTTATTAAAAATTATATTTATTTGAGAGAGAGTGTGTGTGTTATGTGTGCATGAGTGGGGGAATGGGGGCCTGGGAGAATTTTTTTTTTTTTTTTAAGATTTTATTTATTTATCGGGGGGGGGGGGGGGGGAGAGCGAGCACAGGCAGACAGAATGGCAGGCAGAGGCAGAGGGAGAAGCAGGCTCCCTGCTCAGCAAGGAGGCCGATGTGGGACTCGATCCCAGGATGCTGGGATCATGACCTGAGCCGAAGGCAGCTGCTTAACCAACTGAGCCACCCAGGCGTCCCGGCCTGGGAGAATCTTCAGCTGACTCTGCACTGAGCATGGAGCTCTTTGCAGGGCTCAGTCTCACCATGCTTAAATCATGACTTGTGCTGAAATCAAGAGTCGGACACTCAACCAACTGAGCCACCTAGGCACCCCTGTTAAGTTTATTCTTAAGTATTTAATTTTTTGGTCATTTTTACAAGTAGAAAGTTTTAAATTTCATTTTTCAGTTGATTACTGCTGTTATAAAAATACAATTGATTTTTGTTTATTAACCTTTTATCTTGTGACCTTGCTAAGTTTACCTGATAGTTCTAGGAGTTGTTTTATGAATTCCTTAGGCTCTTCTATGTGACCAGTCATGTTGTTTGCAAATAGAGACAGTTTTTTACTTCTACCATTCCATACTTCCTTCCTTTAATTTGGGGGACAAGAGGTGCTATAACTCTTTGAATAAAATAGGAAACAAGTTCATTGAGCTATAAATAAATAAATGAATAATCTGAAAATTTGTTTAAGAATGGGATGTTTACCTAGTTTTTGAGAACCTCCCCACAAAATAACTGCTAATTCCAAAAGAGTAAATTTCAGCTTTGAAGCCTAGCAGTGTCCGCCTTCATCACGTAATCAGGGTTGACATTCTCAGGAATGGGTCAGATTAAAATTGTGGTCAGATAGGGGCACATAGAAATGATTCATTTCTTTGAAACATCCTTAGAACTGGTAATAGTTTTGTAAGATTGTAATTGTTGCATAGAAAATTTAGGAGCTCATGAAGGGAGATATCTTCTTCTACATTACTAGAAAAGAATGTTGTTTGTATTGTCTTTCATTACAAGCAAAATGAAAAGTTTTTCTCCCTCACAAAACTAGGCTCACATTTTGTCTGGAGTTCTTCAGAATATACATCTTTGAGTTGTAATTATCAAGGTTATGAAGTTGAGGACTGCGCCCAATACAATGCACAATTACCAAGGCAGTCAGTTCCTAACTTACAGTTTTCTGATCTTGACAGGCCATTATAATTTCTGGGGCCTTTTGTTAAAAATATGGATGTTCAGGCTCCACATCAGATCCTTTTGAACCAAAATGTAGGGGGAGAGTCCTATTTTAAGAACGTGTTCATTTGGATCTCAGTGTCCTGGTATCAAGCCCCTGATCAGGCTCTCTGCTCAGCAGAGGGCCTGCTCCCCCAACCCCACCTCTGCCTACCTCTCTGTCTACGTGTGATCTCTTTCTGTCAAATAAATAAATAAATAAAATCTTAAAAAAAAAAAAAAGAATTCATTTGTTTGTTCTTTTAAGAATTTATTTAAAATATGCATTTACTTTTGTATCACTCGAGGTTACGGTTGGAAGAAATAGAAATCTACCTTGGCTATTCAGCAGAGCAGGACTTTATTAAAAGGATAGTTAGGGGGGCACCTGGG
This sequence comes from Mustela erminea, assembly GCF_009829155.1. Classification (NCBI taxonomy): domain Eukaryota; kingdom Metazoa; phylum Chordata; class Mammalia; order Carnivora; family Mustelidae; genus Mustela; species Mustela erminea. Next base: position 73,973,111 of record NC_045622.1, read on the forward strand.
TAGCTCAGTGGGTTGAAGCCTCTGCCTTCAGCTCGGGTCGTGTTCCCAGGGTCCTGGGATAGAGCCCGACATCCAGCTCTCTGCTCAGCGGGGAGCCTGCTTCCTCCTCTTCTCTCTCTGCCTGCCTCTCTGCCTACTTGTGATCTCTGTCTGTCAAATAAATAAGTGAAATCTTAAAAAAAAAAAAAAAAAAGGATAGTTAGGGTAGGTTTTTAGGTTCTTGTGAGAACTAGAAAACCAGACTGGAAGTCTATGCAGCCAGGAATAATGTTTAAAGTTATGTTACAGGACCTCATAGAAGTGATTCCACTATCCTAATATTGGGCACTAGCTGACATATGACATTGCTGATCTTAACAACAGCAGGCATTGCTGCCTCTGAGAAGTACCCAGAACTTTAGATGCTTATCATTGGTGGACGTAGGTCATATGTGTATGCCTAACTTACAAGGGAGTGAGCTAAAGGAAGCTTCTGTCATTTTCAGCCTCCATAGAGGAGGCCGGCCCTGCCTTGTTAATATAGAGAATTTCACAAATGGTTCAGAAGGGGGCAGCAAAATAGAGTGGCAGATACAAGGAAGTCTATGCTTCACCAGTACTTCTGTCTCTCTCCACAGTTCTGCAATGGAATTTGCACTGGAAACCTGATAGATGTTATGAAGTCCCCCTTTGCTTCTATGCCTTCCTTGATATTCTTTATGTAGAAAGCTGAATTGTACAGCTTACTCAGTGCTCCCTCATTTCTACCTGGTTGCTTTCCTTTTTAGTTTTTCTTTTTGCACCATGATCTCCTTCCCTAACTCAGCTGGAATAAGTAAGGCTGAATGTTTCCATTTCCTCACTTTGCCCTGACGTTTTATTAATCTCCAATCCTTCTCAACCCCTTTCACCCTCCTCTTTCTCCGTTAACAAGTGCCTATTTACCTGGAGGGAATGGGGCTCCTCTTTCTCCTTCTTCCATTTGAAAAGCATAAAATGTTGCATCATGCATAATGGAAAGCATATAGACTTTGTGGGTAGACCTTATGTTGAATCCCTGCTTTGTCAGATAACTAGTTATCTAGTTAGCTGATTAAGACTGGTAATTGGGCAAGTTATTTTACTTTCAGTTTTCTTATCTGTAAAATGAGGATTATAATCTAGCTTTATAGAATCAGAATCATTAAATGAGATGCTTGAAATGAAATGATTGCTCAAAATGGTTAATTCCTCTCCTGAGTTACATCTGGTATACTATAGATTTATAGTGAAATGAGCTATAGCTAGTAAAATGAGATTAGTGTTAGGTTTATACTTTATATAAGTTTTAAAATTAATTTAAGTATCATGCTATTAAGACTTGACTTTCACACAGTTTATCTCAGTGTAATCAGTCACTGCTCATCGTTCATAGTGCTTGGAGGTTTCCTTTAGTATTTCCATAATTCACTGTCTACTTTCTCATCTTCAGATCTGTGTTTTTCACATTTGTTATTTTTGTTTTGTTCAGGGATATTGTAGTAGCATCATTTTTCACTGTTTTTCAGTATATAATTTTTCAGTGTATATTGCAGCTAGCTTAGCTGGGCCTAGTCACTATTTATAAGTTAATGATGGGAAAATATTTCCAATTTCCAAATAAGGATTTTTTGAAGATATCTTTATTATATAAATTGGAAATTGGTTTTTAAGCTTATTCAGCTTCAGAATGTTTGCTGGTTTAGTAGCTTAGTAGTATACTTCCCTTTATACATATCAATCATTTTGTCTTTGACTATTTAAAATCCTTCTCCATATTGTTGACATGTGTTGTGAAAAGAATAGTTTATTTTGACTTATTATCTCCTTTTATTCTAAACCTTTTTACTCTCTGGTTATTTATATACATGCAGTGATGCCATGCTTATAGGAATTATTTCTTTATGCATCTCAGTCTTACCCTTTAGTGTCCCAAAGTTTGTGAGGCATTTCTAGGGGATAAAGGATTTCCCATCTTTATCTATTCACCATGTGAGCTGTTCTAGTGACAAATGAATTCTGGGCAGTGAATCGAGAAGGACACAGATGTCAAAGCCATGAATTTATAAATGGTCTGTTAAGAGGGTGCTTTGTCCAATCAGCGCTTTGTTAATTTCACCTACAAAAAGGAATAATTATTCAATTATGCTTCTATCTGACAAAAATCAAATGACAAATGTGTCAGAATGTGAAAGTAAAGGGTTAGTCAGGATTCTGGCAGGTGGCCCAAAATTTTAGCCAGCTGTGAGGAGGTGGATATGGAACTAAACTGACCTATAATACTGATTACAGGTCCTTTATGAATATTCATCCTTCTTAGTAACAAAGATAAAAAATAATTTCCTTTCCAAATGCTAACAAATAAACCATGATTTTCTGTATCTTTGTGAAATGTAATTACTTGAAAAATATACCTCAACCCTAGAAAAAGTATAAAGTCAGATTCCTCTTGTTTGTTTCTACTTAATACCAAGCTATTTGCATTTTTTCCTTATGAAAACGTTATCCATATTTCTTGCTAATATTACTAATATAGCACAGAGCTTGATACAGAGCCAGAGGTCAGCAAACTTTTTCTACAAAGGCCAGACAATAAATATTTTCAGCTTTGTAAGCCCTCCTGTCTCTGTTCCAAATACTCGGCTTTGCCTCTAGAACACGGTGTAGCCATAGATCATAGGTAAATAAATGAGGGGTGGCGATGTTCCAGTTAAACTGTTTATAGAAACAAGCAGGGGCTGAATTTGACCCATGGGCCATTGTTTGCCACCCCTTGATATAAGGACTAATGATATTTTAAATTTTTCACAAAGATTTTTAATAATACCTGAAATAGAAGAACTAATTTGAATGTCTGTGTACTACATGACTCGGAAGGATACCCAGTTTCCCCTAGACCATAGTGTGAATGGCATTCCCTAGAAGTAGCACAATATGGTGGCTCTGATAATGACCTCCCTCATCCATTTCTCCCTTGTCCATATCAGGGGTGTCCATATCTGGCCTGCTGCCTGTTTTTGTAGATAAAGTTTTATTGGAACATAGCCAAGCCCGTTTATTTATTTATTGTCTGTGGCTGGTTTCACAGTTCTAGCAGCAAAGATAAATAGTTTCAACGAAGACCGTAGTGCCTACAAAACCTGAAATAGTTACTTTACAGAAAATGTTTGCTGATCCCTGGTCTGTACCCTAACTATATTCGTCTTTAAGGATGGAGTTACAGGGAAAAATGTGTGAAACTTGTATGATTGTCATATTAAGTCCAACAAAAGATAGCTGGAAGTTGCCAAGTATCCAAAGTTACTTTAGAATTCTGTTTCTGCTTCAGTGTTTCTCACCAAAGGATCTGGTTTAAGAAACTAATAAATATGTGGGGTGCCTGGGTGGCTTAGCCATTCAGTGTTTGCCTTTGCCTTGGGTAATGATCCGGGGGTCCTAGGATTGAGCCCTGCATCCGCTCCCTGCTCAGCGGGAAGCCTACTTCTCCCTCTCCCACTCCCCATGCTTATGTTCCGTTTCTCACTGTCTCTATGTTAAATAAATAAACAAACAAACTAACTAACTAAACATGGTTTCCCTTAGCTAATGCTCTTCCTGGCTCAGCATAGTCAGCAACAAATCAGATACCTTGAAGATTTTGTATTAGTCAGGAATTTAAACAGGAAACCTAACCATGTGGGTGGAAGAGGAGGACAGTAGAAGTAACTCAACAGTCCATGGTAGCCCAGTACCCAGTGCTGTAGCCCAGTGCACTGATCACATCTGCCTCACATGCCCCTTAGGCAGGACTTGAGAAAGTTCTTATCATGACATAGCACCAAGTATTTTTTCTGGGTGTCTCACACATCAGGCTTGAAAGGAACAATTGCTTTGATGCCTGCAGATCTTATCATGGGCTTTATTATGGGGGCGCCTGGGTAGCTCAGTGGGTTGAGCCGCTGCCTTCGGCTCAGGTCATGATCTCAGGGTCCTGGGATTGAGTCCCGCATCGGGCTCTCTGCTCTGCAGGGAGCCTGCTTCCTCCTCTCCCTCTCTCTGCCTGCCTGTCTGCCTGCTTGTGATCTCTGTCTGTCAAATAAATAAATAAAATTTAAAAAAAAATTGTGACCCCATATGCACGCTGCTCACTCTGCCTAGAACACTCCCTCCCTGCTCCTAATTCATGTGGTCTTCAGTTCTTATATACTGTCCTGTACCTCTGCTATAGCCATATCTGAATTAGCTCTTTTTGCTGTGAGCTCCCTCAGTATCTTCTACCTCCCCTTTCTTACTATTTATTACATCATCAATAATTGCCCCTTTTTAAATGATTTGTCTCTTTCTACATGTTTCAGAGTAATGTATAAAGATTTAGTATCTTTGTAAAGTTAGCATATTGTAAGTTTAATATTAACAAATATGCTCATTTCTGGTTTATTTGATTATGTTCTCTTATTTTAATATTGTAATAAGAACCTATCATTGAAATCCTTATTTTAGTCTTGCCATCACCATAATGGAAATCTTTTTTTTTAAAGGGCTACAAGATGGAACTTGGTTATTTTCCCTGGTCTATATCTGTGTTATTCCCCCACAACTAGTAATCAGCTGCTAATAATTCATACTGATGATTTGGGGATTTATATTTAGCCTTTGAAAAAAGGTATATTTTGCCACAAAGGGAGATAATGATAAATTGTTGGGAATTTCATCTGTTACAGTCTACCCTGATATTTGCACCATCAGCCTTGTGGCAGTAAGTGATATGAATAAACATGCCGATAGAATTGCTTTTTGGGATAATGTGTATGGCTTCAACATGTCCTGTATGAAGAAAGCAGTTATTCCAGAAGCTGTTGTGGAAGTTTTAGATCCAAAGACTCTTATTTCAGATGCTTGTAGTATTAAGGTAGGTGTTTTTACCAATTTTATTTTAACAGAATTGCCATTTTTATCAGTTTTCATTTATGAGTTCAATATTTGAAATTAACATATTGATATTATATATGGGCTTTCAAAACAGTGGCTATCCTTCCTATATTAACCGGTCTAATGTACCTTGAGGTTACAGTATTTACCAGTTGACTATATCATCCATTGGAATCACTTACCTTTTTGTATATCACAGTTCCTTACTCTGAGGGCTTTGAAGGTGAAAAGTCCTGCTGTATTATCATTTATGCTTCATCACCACCTCCATGGCCTTATTCTAGTTTCTCATTTACAGTGAGATTATTCATTCATATCATATGTTCTATACAGTTTAACATCTCATGTTTAAATCTCTTCCAGCCTTTCAGATTAGTAATTACACTGAATTTGCCTATGAAGCTGAAGCCCTACTCTGTTCAGATTTCTCAGTTAATTCCTTTTGTGTTTTAAAATCTTACCGTTCATCATGTTACTCTTTAGTTTTATTGTTAATTTTGCTGTGTCAAATTTACATAGGTTAAATAATAACTTTGCAGTGAAAAGTCATTGCTTTTCTTAAAAAATCCTTAATTTGTCTGTTTTAATTAGATAAATATAGTTTGTTCAGTTTTAGGTTCAGAGCATTGCCTGATATTTGTAGTCACACTTTCATAGCATCAATAATTGTTCTCTGCATAGAATGGATATTCAATAAATATTTGTTAATTTTCTTCATAGATAAAATATTTAAAGTTGGCATATAATAAACTTAAAAAGTTTCTCAACAAGAGCAAGCTGATTAAAATTGCATTTAGCTTTTAAGAAAAAACTGTAACCTAGTTAATGATTATAGTACTGTTGAATCCTGTGGTACACTGATAATAAGAGATTTATTTGCATTCCTTGATTCTGGGTAGGAGTGTACAGTTTCAGCCAACTCAGCCTCAAGGCTCTGCAGAAGAGGAGGGTAGTGGGGGGAGGGTATTTTTCTCTATAGTGCTCTCTTTGTTTAATGCCCAAAACTTCTATGAATAAATAGTTGAAATAGAAGATTTTAGACTAATAACAAAGATGTTCAAAAAGTACACATACTCTTTCTCTTTTTTTTAAACATTAATAAGTATTTATTTACTTGTTTGTTTGGGTAAATATATTTTGTTCCATGTTCCACAATGCTCTATAAATAAAACTCAACCACACTGTAACTTCTTTAAAATTTTCTCAAGCTATTTAGAAGAGGGTAATGGCTCAAGTACATAGTCCTATGAATTGTGTATGCTGTGTCATAATCTACTCATGGCAAGTCAGGCCTTCATGACCTCCTTGCTCTCCAAAGTAAAATGAAGAAGAAATTGAACCAGAAATTGTTTTCCTGAGTTGAATCTTCTTCCTTGGCTTGGCTCTTTGATTTTATCTGTTACGGTTTTTCCTAATATCTTACAAAGTTTTCTTCAAGTGCAGTTACAAAAAGGAATTCTAAAATACCTTATCCTTCTCATTAGCCTTTGTTTTCAAGTTGGCATTTCCTATAAAAATGTTGACTCTTATCATGTATAATTTATAGCAAATGTGTACCACTAATGGTATACAAAATTATTTTAGTTGGAAAACAAGAAAAGAATTTTGTTTGAAGATGTTTTAGTGTATCTCGGAAAAACTCTAGCACATCAGAGCCATGATTTGATATGTAGTGTTCTTACAAGAAGTTTAAGTAAAAAAATACTCATTTGGTTTATACAAAAATTAAACGATAGTGCTAGTAGCCTTTAAATTTGAAAACAACCCCAGAAAAAAAAAAGAGGGGGAAAAAAAACCAACCCCAGAAGTGAGGTTTGAATGATTAAACTTTGCAAACCATTGGTTTACAGTAATCCTTTTTGCATAAAGAAATATTTATCTGTTTGATTTTGGGTTTGTTTTCACTGTTTTTACTAAATTCTTCCTTCCACTCTTTCTTAATGGGTAGCAAATAGATTGCCATACAACGTCTGTCTCAGCTTTGGAGTTTTCTTCAGATTTTACCCTGCAAATTACAAAGACATCCATGTGCACGGTAAGCGGTTTCATCTCCTTTCACAAATCTCACTAGCAGTGCAGTTGATGGGCAGGCTAATGAATTAATTACCGGACCTGTGATGAATGAAAAAGACTATTGCCTTCGACAGTCTATCTTTGCCTTTGTTAGGCTATTGAACAGATCTGTTTTGATGGGTCAGTAGACTTCAAAAAAGTTAGTTTAGTTGAGAGGAGAAAGTACTAGGACACCATGTTTGCAATGATTTTTCTTTATAAAGTCTTCCTTATTGCCTCTCATGTAACTGATTGAGAGTACTAGTCTTTATCTTCATAGATAAGTTCATGTCCTTTACCTCCTGATAACTCTTAATACTCAATATAGATGGAAGTAAAATATGTTCATTTGGTATAATATTTTATATTCCTCTGTAAAATATAAGAAAGAAATGATGATTTACCTTTCTTTAAAGAAGCATCCTGGTGTAATTGGTCATTAGAAAAGTTTATCTGGATTCCCATTTGGTTCTGGCACTCACTAGTTCCTTACTTTGCTCAAGTTACCTAGGTAATCTATACCTCAGACTAATCAACTGCTTTAAGAGAAATAGTAATAGGGGCGCCTGGGTGGCTCAGTGGGTTAAAGCCTCTGCCTTCAGCTCAGGTCATGATCCCAGGGTCCTGGGATCGAGCCCCACATTGGGCTCTCTGCTCAGCGGAGAGCCTGCTTCCTCCTCTCTCTCTCTGCCTGCCTCTCTGCCTACTTGTGATCTCTGTCAATAAATAAATAAAATCTTTAAAAAAAAAAAAAAAGAGAAAGAGTAATAATTTCTATCTTGTAGACTAGTTATACAGATTAATGAATTAATATATGTGGAAGCACCTACAAAGTAGCCAGAAATGTTAGATTATTAAAATATATTAATTTTTTTCTTAAATATTTTCTAAATGTTTATTAATACTAAGATAACAATATTTTTTACCAGGAGACTCAGAATGTTAATAAAATGTGGGCCTTTACTTGAGAAAGTATGAATTTACGTAAGTGGTATTGATACAAATATTTATATTAAAAATTAATTGTATAGTTTTTGAAATACTAATTGTATCTTCAAAATTAAAATTTTACTGAAAACTATATAATCCATAACTGTGTGAAACAGATTATAGTCATGTTGACTTTGACTCTTGAACCTGACTTTTTAAAAGATAAACATACAAAAGATTTTATGACTTCTTAAAAATTGTCTGTCCATTTTGATCTAATACTATTTTAAATCAAGTGAGTGTAATGGTGTGCTTTGATGTTTTGAAGAATTCTTTTCATAGAAATTGTTTTTACAGTTTTTACAAAGTAGCTATCTAGATCCCAGATTTTTTATTTTATTTGGGGATACCCAATATATTTGTTTATCTGATAAAAACAAAATTTCATTCTTCCCATTCATTTCTCCCAGATTTTCCAGTTGTTCTTTATAATAACTGAAATAATTTGTTCGATTGAAATTACAGACTAAAGGTTTTAAGTCTTAGAGTTAAGCCCTGTGTTTGATGTTAGTAATCCTTGAGAGTTAAAAAAAGACCTCTTGATTAATGACAGTTTATTGATCTATAAGGGAATTCTTAGATAGAAATTGGCATATTACCAGTATTATTAAGTAATATTATTTTAGGTCGTCTCTCCTTGTCCTTCACATGAATCAGAGAGCAAATGTAAAACTGTAGTGAAGACTTGAAAAGCTGTTTTTAGCTGTGGACATTTTTTAGCTTTAGGTAGACAGAGGAGTTTACTGAGTTTTTTTGAAATGTTATTTTTTGGGTTATTGGTCAGGGTTCTTAGTTTTAGACAACAAGGTCCAAATCAGCTTGTTAAAGCAAAAGGTGATTTACTGAAGAGTTAAGCAGTATAATTCCAGACACACTGGGAGAGCTAAAGGAATAGACAAAATACTCTCAAACCGCATCTTGGAACTAGCCTGGCCACAAAGCAGGCCTGTACCACTGCAGGCCCTGTAAACCCAAGAGCCCCTGGCCCTGTTAGTGAGTGGTAGGCCCCACTGACGAACGCAGATCAGCAGAGCTCTTCACTCCCATCCTGTTCCTATACCCCCCTGCCCACGTCATGCTGTCCAGTTCCTCTGTCCAGATCTTCCTTCAGCACCTCTGGCAGCACATAGGTCCGGTTGTACACTAGTGATTAAAAAGTCTTAGCAAGCAGTTTTAGCAGTAGTGTTGTGCTACAGAAGAGTTTCACAGTGCATGTATAGAATTATTTTCTGTTCCTATTACTTGCCATAGAGTAAAAGAAGCTTTTTGTTGAAATAAATTGTACTTACCCTTTAATGATCTTGGTTTTATTCTGTATATTTAAAAGAATAAAATAGAAACCAAACACAAAAAAGCTCATAAAGTCTAACACAAAAACTATAATAGAAATTTTTGTATTAAAGAACATATCAAGTAGGTACTTGCTGCATTTGTTCCCCTATAGAGTTCTGTAAGAAAGATAAATCCAAAAGAAACTGTTATATTACCTTATTTCCTTAAAGAGCCTTTTAGGTTAATATTTTTATTCCCAGCATGCCTGAATGATTTCAGTATAAAAGTCTAGAAACGAGGTAAGTCTGGTGTTTAGGTCGGAGGTGGCAGAAAGTTGAAGTGGACTTGTGTATAAGTCTGATCACTGCTGAAGAACTCCTGTAATCACCTTTGAGAGGAATGTATAGTTTCAAACCATATTTATTGGATACATGCCAGGTACTGAACATAGAAATTTTAGTACTTATTCAACTTTAACCTTTCTGAGATTATTCTTTCAAATAATTTGTCAACAAAAATTGTCTTGGTGATAATGTCTTAGTCATTGAACACTTGCATGCCAGACAATGTGCTAATCACTTTTAAATGATTATTTCATTTAGTCTTCTTTTTTTTTTTTTTTCATTTAGTCTTCTTAATAATCATTTGAAGTAGGTACTAATATTCCCATTTTTTGGGTGAAGAAAAATAAATCACTGTGTCTTACTTGTGAAATATCCTGACCCTGCTAAAAAACAACTCCAATAGGATTGTACAAGCTATTAAGGGAGGATACAGAAACTTATGAATGAGATATTTGAGATGTGGAAGAAGAGAGGGAGCCTGTTGCATTTGAAACAGATCTGAAAAATCTAAAATATGTTGCATATGAAACAGGTCTGAAAAATGTGATTCTCAGCCAGTAGTCTAGCAGGTTTTGGTAGGGAGAGAGAGTGTGATCAAAATACACTCTTTCGGCGCTCCGTCGCCCGACGACGCGGGAGCCACACGCTCAGAACTAGGCTCGCTGCGCTCGCTGTCGCCGAGCGCCGGCCCGCTGAGGCGGCGCCCTCGGTTCCCGGCCCGGAGACGGTCGGGACCGCCACATCTGCGGCCCCAGGGCAGCGGCGGCGGCGGCGGGAAAGATGAAGAACGAAATTGCTGCTGTTGTCTTCTTTTTCACAAGGCTAGTTCGAAAACATGACAAGTTGAAAAAAGAGGCAGTTGAGAGGTTTGCTGAGAAATTGACTCTTATACTTCAAGAAAAATATAAAAATCACTGGTATCCAGAAAAACCATCAAAAGGACAGGCCTACAGATGCATTCGTGTCAATAAGTTTCAGAGAGTTGATCCTGATGTCCTGAAAGCCTGTGAGAACAGCTGCATATTGTACAGTGATCTAGGCTTACCAAAGGAACTCACTCTGTGGGTGGATCCATGTGAGGTGTGCTGTCGGTATGGAGAGAAAAACAATGCATTCATTGTTGCCAGCTTTGAAAATGAGGATGAGAATAAGGATGAAATCTCCAAGAAAGTTACCAGGGCCCTTGATAAGGTTACCTCTGATTATCATTCAGGATCCTCTTCTTCAGATGAAGAAACAAGTAAGGAAGTAGAAGTGAAACCCAGTTCCATGACTGCGACCCCAAGCTCTGTGTACCAGATTTCAGAATTGATGTTCCCACCTCTTCCATTGTGGCACCCTTTGCCCAGAAAAAAGCCAGGAATGTACCGAGGGAATGGTCATCAGAATCACTATCCTCCTCCAATTCCATTTGGTTATCCAAATCAGGGAAGAAAGAATAAACCTTATCGCCCAATTCCAGTAACATGGGTACCTCCTCCTGGAATGCATTGTGACCGGAATCACTGGATTAATCCTCACATGTTAGCACCTCATTAGCTGCTTTTGATTCTGTTGGTGTCAGTGTTGAGAGAAGGTAGAATAAGGCTGACCACATTAAAAGTTAAAAGTTCATACTCATAGTAGTAAAGTTAGATGGGCCAAACCGTCAAACTTATTTTTATAGAAAAGTTATTGATAATAATCTTTCTTAAAAAATATATATGCACTTTAGATATATTGATATAGTTTGAGAAACTTTATTAAAGTTAGTCAAGTGCCTGAGTTTTTAATATTGGACTTGAGTATTTATATATTGTGCATCAACTCTGTTGGATACGAGAACACTGTAGCAGCAGACGATCTGTTCTAGCACCTTTGAGCATTTACTTTATGGAGAGTATGTAAGTTATTTATACACAGGAAATCTATTTTATGTCATTGTTTAGAAGAATTGCGTGAAATCATGTAGTTGCAAATAAAAAGTAGTTTGAGGCAAAAAAAAAAAAAAAAAAATACACTCTTTCTCAGAGAAAGGGCTAACAGAGTTATATGATAAAGTAAGTGACATAGCCCATCCTCTTTGTTGAGAAAAAGTAGATCTTCAAAAAATATTTTTCTTCATATTTTCAGAGTGTATTTTTTGTTATTCGGTCAAGCGTCTACATGTCTTAAGTACTTCCTTTCCTTCCCGGCATGCTTACCCTAATGTGAGCCTGGCATGAATAAGTGTTTGTGGCCTGTAATACCTTTATTACAGTTTCATTATTTGTGAGTCCCAACTATTCATCCATATCTACTCCAACTATCTTTTGCTCTTTGAGGTGGTGCCAACTCTGTACACTCTTCTGCTACCAACCATCTGGAGCTATTATACAAGCCTAGTCTCTAAGGCTACTTTTGAATAGATAGATTATTCGCCTGGTTACTTGGGAATAATCCACAACAAAGGTATTAAAAAGGATGAGTGCCTAATTGGAACTTTGTTTCTCCTTTATAGTGTAAGAAGAATTAGTGAAAATACTTAAAAAAAAAAAAAAAAGGCAGTCCCTGCCAAAGAGATGGAAAAAGTTACTTTGGGGAGGAAGAGGTATGGCTTCTTTAGATAGGGTAAAGGAAAAAGTATCTGCTTTTCTACTGCTGAATACAAACCTTCAAATATATTAAAAAATATTAAAATCCTCCTGCTTAAAACTTGAATGCATAGCCAAAAAGTAAGATGGATGATTTCTCTGAGTAGTTAAGCCCATTTTAAATATATGCATAACCATTTATTTCTAATGAGATTCTAAATTTGTAGCCTAATTAAAATATTAGAGGAAATTGGATTTTTCAAAGTAACAAGATGCTAAGAAAACCCCCTTTGCATTTAATTTCAAAAGCATGTGTGCTGTAGACTGATAGTGTTTTTAGATGGCTTTCTCAAGTTAGAACCTTTAATAAAACATCTTTTCTTTGCAGTGTTCACCACCAACACACACAGGCACATACACACACCACAGAAGAAATTTGATAGCATTTTTAATGTAGTGTTTTTGCATCAATAAACTTTTTTATGTTTTTGGGAATTTAACAGGTTATGATAATCATATGTGTCTTGGATATTGGTTAAAGGATAATTTTCCAATGACTAGTAGCGCATACATAGCAATTTTTTAACATTTTTTATGTATCTTATATTACTGACAGTTTAGGTCAAATTGCCTTTGCTTTCATGATGAGGTATGAATTGTTAGCATCTGACTATCACAACAGGCTGCCTAACATTGCAGTAAATGAGCAGTCAGGTCCATTATTATATGGAAAGTTTACAAGTGTCGAAGGGAAGTGGTTTAAAGCCATACATCTTAGAACTAATATGTTATATTTTGTGAGTTCTAGTGTATTTTTGTCATTTATTCAATTGTGTAATATTCTCCCTTTCTGTTCCATCAGGGTTCATACTGGCGTCTGTGTGTTTAAAAGCTCCTTAAAGATAGAGGCAAGCATATGCATTGAATGACTCTTCATACTGCCTTTTATGTAACAAATGAGTTGTTTACCTTTAAAAGGAAAATATTTAAGATGATTTTATCAGATTACATGTATAAATCTTGTATGTATGACATGTAAAGATTTTTATTTGATTTATTAACTCTTAGAGCAGTCATTTTTATATTTTTAATTTCAGCATTATATTTTCTTTTATTCTATATCTCTGCTAGCATGCGCTAACAATGACTGGTACAACAGTGTTCAGTTTGCATAAACTTCCCTTAATATATTTCTAAACATCATTTAACAAAGAACAATATTTTTCCTAGGCATTTTTCTTTTACTATAGTTGCTAAATTAAAGATGAACCACTGGAGTAAATAAAAACCAACAGACTTTTTTTTTATATTTGTACTTAAAAACCTCTTACAGTAAAGTCTTCTGGATTTTATCAAAGTACACTAATATGAGTATGGTGGCATTGAGAGGTTTTTAATTTTTATCATAACTTTAAAAATCATTAATATAAGGATTTATATTAACAGATTTTTCAGTTAAACAAATATTAAATACTACGTCCCAGGCACCTGTCTGAAATCTATGTACAAAGGTGCGTGCACGCAACACACACACACACACACACACACACACATCCCTGTTCTCTGTCCTGAAAAGGCACTTAAGTGACAGGAGACAGGGGCTAAGAAAATTTTAGTATGAATATAAAATTCTTAGTATAGATGTATACACAGAGTGGTTTGGGAACGGGAACACAAAAGAGATATTTTCTGGAGGAAATATTGTAGTTGGTAATTAAATTCTATAGCCAAGATTCTATGAGGAAGAAAAGAACACTTTGCCGCTCCCCAGAAGACTTTATTTTAAATGAAGGAACCTTATTCCAAGGATGAAAATGTTGAAGGAAAAGACTGAAGTATAGTAGCCATTTAAGAAGTTCACTTTGGGATAATTTGTTTACCTATTATTTAATTCACTTTTTTTTCTTCATCTACAGTCTTCCTGCTGTTGAGATAGCCGCAAAATACTTTCATGTTAAATATCATGTTCTTCAGTTCCATAATTTCTATTTTCATTTTTTGAGTTATCATTCTTTCATTTTTTTTTAAACCAGTTTGGTCAGTCTTTTAATCTAAATTTCTTAACATATTTATAATCACTCTTTTAAGATCTATTTGCTACTTCCCTAAGCCAACTGTGATTCTACTCTGTTTTTTTTTTTTTTTTTTTAAGTTTTATTTACTTAAGTAATTTCTATACCCAGTGTGGGGCTCAAACTCACAACCCTGAAACTAAGGGTTGTGCACTCCTCCAACTGAGCCAGCCGGGCGCACCCCTGTTGCTTTTTTTCTTTTGATTATGGGTCACGTTTTCCTCTTTCTTCTCATATTTCATAATTTTATATTTTGTGTTAGTCATTATTTGAAAGGATAATACAGATTAAATAGGTAGTATTTTCCCCTAGAAGGGGTTCCACTTACCTCTGCCTGGCAGCTAGGTTTAAAGGGCTGATACCTTTTACCTAATTTGGAATTGAGCTTGGTGAGGGCTAGGTACCAGGGGCACAGGAATAGGCCCCTCTCTCTCACAGTTTCTTGGGAAGACAGTCAAAATACAGCTGAGTTTAGGGAGAAAGACAAAGTCGGGATATTTATGAGGTTTGGAAAATCTGATCATCAGTGGATCTATCAGTACCGAGCAGGAAGTTGGCAATGGGAGAAAAGGTCCTCATGGATTTGGCATGGCTCATGATCTAGTTGAGAATTGATAGATGCAGTGAGAGGGTGAGTTTCAAAGTGTATCTCGAAGAGTAAACAGTCTAGTTGAGCTTTCTCTTTTAAGAAGAAGGCATTTCCTCTCTCAGGATTAGTTGAAAGGTCTGTTGTTCATGGAGACAGGTTTTCTTAAGGTGCTTGAAACAAACAACTTCATCTCCTAGGCAAATGGCAGAGTTGAGTAGTAATGTCATGTTGATGGTGACAGTGAACTAACTGTGTGCTTGTAGATGATTTTGGCTTTAGGATCTAAGCATTGCAAGAAAACCTCTGCCTGCTTCAAAGCACAACTACCAGCTTTGTCCACCTTCTGGGTTTGCTAGCTCTACCTGTCAGGCTTTTCTAGACTTTAGTGTACCATACTAGCTCAGACCTGCCCATTAAAAATTGACTGGGTTCTCCTTGTTCCAGCTAGGTTGCTGTGCCTACAGCATTTTTTGCTGTTTTTCCCACCAAGGGTCTCAACATTGGATAAATGCCCTCAGGTATGAAAGCCACTGTTTCTCTCTGCTCAACTAGAGGGGGCTGGCTGGCTCATTCCTGTCTGAAAATAGTTAATCTAGACTTCTTTGCCTTCAAGATTCTTCTGTGGTATTAATGAAAAATATGATTGCTTAGTTTAGCGAAGATGTTTTTATTTTTGTTGTTTTATCAATATGAAGACCCTTTGCAAACCTCTACATCCTAACTAGAAACAGAAGTCCCTGCATGTGTTGTTTTTAAAAGCCCAATGTGGAAAATCTGGGCCTATGTATTTAAGACTTTTGAAAGTTGGGAAAAGTAAATGAACAAAAATTCAGTCCATGAACTAAAAAATAAATTGTATGTTACTTCCCAATTCTCATTTTGGTTTTCTTCCCCCTTTTTAAATGACATACTTGATAAATGATAGATATATTTGAGAGACACTGATAATTCTTTTGAGGGAGTCAAGACAAGTCTTTGGTTTACAGTTTTTTTTTTTTTTTAAGGCTAGTGCAAATGTTATTAAATGAAACTTTATAATGTTTAAAATTCAAACTTTAATGATTCCTTACTCATAGTATCATTTTTATTTTACTTTTTAATTAAGCTTTAAATTTTTCCAATAGCTTACAAATAAACTTAAGATGAGCCTATTTCTTTGTAATTGTGTTCTTAAATCTTCTTTCAAGGCTTTTGAAAAATCTCTGACAGTTGAAACCTACTAGTTCCAAACTCATTTCTTGGGTATTAAATCAGCTCTTAGTACTTTTAGGTGTAAACTGACCTAATTTTGACCTTGCAAAGCTAATCAGCTAAGGAAACTAATTATTAAAACACATCTGTGCTGCTTAGAAATTGTAAGATTTGTTTTGAACTTGCATCATAGATTTTAGTGGGACATCTGGTATATATTTTAATAGGCTTCATTAAGTAAATTTTATGTGTTGGGGGGAGGACATTTCTAATTTTGTGATTCTACCTCTCCATCAGTTTTAGATTTCTCCTTATATAAATGACCATAAGATCTAGAGCATGGTTCATAACTTTGTACTCTTCTCTGAAACCTGAACCTTTGTAGTTAGGCTTCGGTGGCGGTGATAGTATTTAAATCTCTTCAGTTATTCACAGACTGTTTTTTGAGTAGCATTATGTACTAAGAGCTGGAAGGCATTGGGGATATAATAACAAGCCAAAACAGTTCTTCTATTCACAAAGCATAAATGAGGGAGACTGATAATTTAAATTCACTTTATGGTTACATGTGATAATAGCATGCTAGTTATATAAGAAAGTGTCGATATTTTTTAGAGATGTAAACTGAAGTATGTCAGGGAGAAATGACATATCGGGCATTTGCTTCAGAACAGTTCAGCAAAGATAAGGGGGCAGAGGAAGAATAGATGAAGTAAATTTGCCAAATAGTGGTAGCTGTTGAATATGGGTGACAGGTACTCAGAGGTTCTATAATTGTGTGTGTGCTTAAAATGTTTTATTCGTAGATGTTTTTAAAGAAAAATACTAATGACAGCATACTAAGAAATGCGTAAGAGTGATAACGCAAAGGTACTGTGCTAAGTTGTTTCCATACAACTAAGAAATGTGTAAGAGTGATAACGCAAAGGTACTGTGCTAAGTTGTTTCCATACGACACGGCGACCTGCTATTATAGCTCCCAAAGATGAACACATGCTTCCTCTGTGGCTTAACTGTTTCACTTTTAGGTCTTTACACAACAAAAGTGAGCTCATGTTTTCCAGAAGATATGTACACGGTATCCATTGTGGCCTACTTGATTATAATCCTGAACTGGAAACAAGCTAAATGTTTATCAGCAGTAAAATGGATAAATTAATGTAGCATATTTATGGAGTAGTATATGTCAATGAAAAAAGGTGATCTTGAGTATACATACGCTACAACATGGATGAATTCTTCATGTACAGAAAAAAAAAATCTGGAAAGTTTAAAAATACACCATGGAGCGCCTGGGTGGCTCAGCTGGTTAAGCACCTGACTCTTGATTTTGGCTCAGGTCATGATCTCAAGCGCCTGTGATCGAGCCCCACATCAGGCACCATGGTCAGTGGGGAGACTGCTTGAGGTTTCTGTTACCCTCTGCCCCTCCCCCCAACTTTAATGCAAGTACGCGTGCGTGTGTACGCATACACTTTCTCTAAAATAAATAAATCTTTTTACAAAATAAACAAAAACATATTTTTTAATATAACATGGCACTCTGTTACAAGCTGTCTCCTTCATCTGGAGCCCAGAAATGATTTGTACCATTGCCAGAAAAACTAGTTGAATTGAACTTACTGAGGGATGGTTGATACATTAGGGATTTTCCAGAGTAATTTTGATTACTTGACTTAACCATTATGTGACTAATTCTTCACGTAATATATGACTCTACTATAAAAGGGGGCTTTGTCTCATATTCAGAGGGATTCTATCTAGTTCTGATATTGTTTGTATTTGACTAAAGTCCAGGTGTACCCATTGCATTGCCTATAAAATCTTGCATACTTCTGTCTGGCCCCCACCCCGTATCTTTCTTTTTTCCCCAACCACAGAGTCTAGCCTTCTGAGCTAAAGCCGAGAGGATTTTAGCCTTTTTAAAATCTGGATTTTTTTCAACTTACTTTATGGTTAGTTGCCTTCCTGTCTATTTTTGTACTTTTTCCTTGGAAATGTACCATTAAGAAAAGTTTAATTTTTAAAAAAGATATGCTTCCCACTTTCTAATAACTTTGAGGTATATGTTCATTGAGTAGAGTAGCGGGATGAATCACCTGCAGTTTTAAACCATTATTTAAACCTGCTCAGAGAGAATGCAGAAGTCCACAAAATGAGAAACCCTGAACTTGAGTCCTTAGAGTGAAGAGATTCCTATGCTTGAGCCTCCTTTGAAAGCCATGCTGTAAATAATGCCTCTGAATCTGCATTTTTGAAAGTTCATTAACAGTGGTTTTAAAGCCTCCAGTTGAGTTATATTATAAAAGGATTTGAACACCATATTGTTCTAAAATAGAATTTGAGTAGAGTGTTGAAATTCTTCTGTTGTATTACAATCATAATTTAATTCTAGATACGAATAGGGTCATGCTTGAAATCAGCAATGCCAAGGGTCAGAATAAATTTGAGAGAAATAATCACACTCAAGCAGGACCCAAATACTTATCTCAAGCACAGCAATAAGCATAAAAATGGCTTATTTATCACACAATCAATAATAGTGAACTCTTTATTGGATGTGTCAGGGGAGTTCCCCCTAGACTTATCTCAGAGGCTGCCAATTAGCATTATTACATTGTGATAATAAATGAGTTTGACCAGGTATTTTCCTCTTTGATTTAGACAGTTATCCCCAGAATAATGACCTATAAGGAAGTAATCTTCTCAGTTCAGATTTCCTTTGACTTATGCTTTGGCAGAAGCCGTCGCGAAAATTGGCATTCAGAAATTCTGCACATCCTAAAGCACCTAATGTTTCCAGCTGTCTGATGTATACATATGTATTCACAGGAAGGATCAGTCTTTATTGGAAGATGAATCAAGAATTGGAAAAATAAATCTTGTTACAAATACCATATGGCTCAGAACATATCAGTTACCAAAATCAGTCCATCTTTCTCTTTTCTAGAAGACTGAATGAGAAAAGGGCCAATCTTGAAATAGTAGAGAGTTTTCTAAAAGTGATTAAAATCAAAAAGGAAAGTTTAAACAGTGTTAATGTAACTGGTTAAAAGCTTCAGTTTTAGGGGTGCCAGTGTGGCTTAATTGGTTGAACATCCAACTCCTGATCTCAGCTGAGGTCTTGATCACAGGGTCATGAGTTTGGGTCCTGCATTGGGCTCCATGCAGGGTGTGGAACCTCCTTTTAAAAAAAAAAAAAAAAGCATCAGCTTTAGACCCAGTGAAGTGAGTTTACTAGTATGACTTTAGAAAGAGGTATGTAACTTCTCTGAATTTCAGATTTTTAATCTGAAAAGTGGAGATCATAACAGCAATACCTACCTCATTATTTGAGTGTGCTAAATGAGATAATGTATACAAGCATTTACTACTATCTGGCACATAGGAAGTCTCCATAAAATAAGCCAATTATTATTAAATTTGTTTTCCTGCCTTGTTGCACTTTGAATGAAAAGGTTGTGCTTTTTTTCATTTTTATTTTAAGATGTTATTTATTACAGAGATCACAAATAGAGGTCACAAGTAGAGGGGTAGGCAGAGGGGGTGGGGGGAAGCAGGCTCCCTGCTGAGCAGAGAGCCCGATGTGGGGCTCAATCCCAAGTCCCTGAGATCCTTACCTGAGCCAAAGGTAGACGCTTACCGACTGAGCCACCCAGGCGCCCTCAAAGACTACTTTCTTTACAGGCAAAGGTAATGCAATGAAAACTCTTTAATTTGTCCATATACCTCACTATCTGATGTATTGGGGAAATGAGACCTTTCTTCAGAATGCTTCATTTATGCAAATAAGCTGCTTCTAAAAGCAAAATCACTTCTTTACTACCTGCAGTTTTGCAAAGAGTCACATTTTAAATTTCTAGATCACAAAGACAGTGACATAGCTATTACAGAATGCCCTTCACTTTAACAAGGATATGTCCTGGCTGTCCCAAAAGATTGTACCATAGCATTCCACCTGATTTTTTATTCTTTTCTGCTTATCCTTTAATTCAGCATCCAACCTCATGGATACAGGGTGGGCCAGAATCAGTCCTCTGGCCCCAGAAATCTAAGTTATTGTCTCACCCAGCAGTGTGCAGAGGAAGCAGTCAAAAAACACTGAAATTACAGACATAAAGCCAGAACTTACGACAACTGGTATAATTACCTTCTTTGAAAAATTGCAGCCTCCACAGGGCAAACATAAATGAATGCCACCAAGTACTTAGTTCTCACTTCAGCTGTTGGATACTTTTTTAGTAGAGCTCAGATGGGGAGGAGGAAGCCATCTTTTTACCTTAGTTTTTTTTTAGATTTATTTATTTATTTGAGAGAGTGCACATGAGCTGGGGTGAGTGGGGGGGCAGGGGGAGAGGGAGAGAGAATCTCAAGCAGGTGCCCCACCAAGTACAGAGCCTGATGCATGGCTGGATCCCAGGACCCTAAGATCGCAACTTGAGCTAAAATTAAAAGTCAGATGCTTAACCGACGAGTCACACTAGTATCCCTACCTCACTTTTCCAAAGAGAAAATACCCTGTTCATTTCTGGAAAGTAAAGTGCACCACATCTTCTACCTGCCTCCTTTTTCCTGTCTGTCGGAGTTTCTTTCAGTGTTTGATCTCTCAATTTATAGTCCCAAAGGCCTGTAAAAACAAGTGGCATTTGGAATGTCTGGGTGGCTCGGTTAGTTGAATGTCTGCCTTTGGCTTGGGTCATGATCCCGGAGTTTTGGAATCGAGTCCTCTGTGGGGCTCCATGCTCAGTGGGGAGTCTGCTTCTCCCTCTGCCTACTGCTCCCCCTGCTTGTGCCCCCTCTCTCTCTCTGCCAAAGAAATTTTTTTTTTAATCTTAAAAAACAAAAAACAAAAAAAAACCAAAAAAAAAACCAAGTAGCATTTGATAGGACTTGATCACCTAGGAACAAAAATGGGTTTTAAGAGTTTTCATTTTTAAACCTCTTCAGCCATCATTAAACTGGTTTCTTTTGTTTTTTGTTGATTTTTAAATACAATATATCTCCTATTTTGTGCTTAAAATTTAGAATGTTTACTTATCATTGATAGTATTTTCTGCCATTTGAGGAACTAGGAATGAGCCATAGAGCCTTTAGGTGGGTATTTTTAGGGAACATTAAAAAGCAGCATGAAAAATGGAATATAAGGAACAATAAGCATTGGTATAAAACAGTGAGAAACTGATGCTATGCCAGGAAGCAGGTAGGCGATAGAAATCTAGAGAAGCAGTGGGCTGCACGTTGTGTAGTGGCAAGCACACACATGGAGAAATGCTTTCCAAGACAACTTTTCATTTAAGCAACATGTATTGAATACTAGTCCTTTGTATACTAGGATGCTAGTTCTGGCTTCTGTGTTAGGTACTGCGAGTACAACACAATATAATCTCTGATCCCCAAGACCTTAGTTTAAGAGAGGCCAATGTATAAATAGATAATTGTAATGTGGTATTCTATAAGAGAATTTTAATAAGAGAGGCGTATAAAAGATACCCCTGGCCTGGCACACTCTTACTGCTTTTCCTCAGTAATCCTGTTCATACTTAAGGTTTTACTTTAGGCATGGCTTTTTCCAGAAAGCCTTCCTAATACTGTGTGCACTAGATTAATGGGGAGCAAATAACTGTTGTCGGTGTAGACTTCAAAGAATGTTTCCCTGAAGTAGTTGATATCTAATAGCAATTTTGAATTTTAAAAATAGGAAGTTATAAGAGAAGTAAAGCATCATGATTTTCTTTTCCCAAAGGCTGACAGGAGTTGAGCATATAATATCACTTCATTATTCATTTATTAGTTCTCTCAATTAGCAACTCTTTATTAATTTTCTATAGAGCCTGCACTTCCTGGCTCTTTCATGCCTTTGTAACTGCACAGTTGTCTTCACTGTTGAGGTAGAATGTCCAGGTGTTGTGCCTGAGCAGTGAGGAAACGGAGGAGAGCACAGACGTGGTGAGACTGCCCTTCAGGGCTGCAGGGCTCTGTAATTAAACCAAAAGCACTTTGAGCATGGAATGTGTTATTACAGGGAGAAATAGAGAAACATCTATTTGGCGGGATTAGAGAAGACTAAGCCCAGAGGAAATAATGTGTAAACAGACACATGGTAAATGAGAAGAAGCTAGTTTAGGGAATGGAGGAGTATTATAGGCAGGGAGCCTTAAGTAGGAAGGAAAAAAATGCAGTAATAAATCTGCCCACTATAATGGTGGACTACATAAAATGGAGTGACCCTTTTGCTGAGAATGACTACAAAAGCTAAAGAAAATATAAAACACTATCTGTTTGAAGGTATCAGAGATATATATTAGTAAAGCATTATCAAGCTAAAACTCAGAAAAGAAGACAATCCAGAGAAATGAGCCTGACGTTTGGGTCTGCTTTTGCCCTATAGGCATTTACCAATTCAGAAGTAGCAGCTAAGACTTGTGTTGCCCTTTGATAGCCTCACATGGATAGGAATATAAAAATCAGGACTTTGTGATTCCCCAATGCTTTGCATTGTGACCATGAAAGACTGCGCCCAAGAATAGGGTAAAATTATAGATAAATAAACCCTTCCATGGACTGCAGCCTAGCTTCAAATCATCTGGGTGACCCAGGAAATTCTCAAACCCCATTAATAGATTAAGATGATCTTAGGGTTGCCAGCACCCCCAGATTCATTGCACAAAGATTCTTTCTAGAAGATCATTATCATTGGCCTTAAATTATTTCTACAGTTTTTCAGATATAAGGTGCAGATTATAATCAAAGGTAATCAGTCACACAAGGACACAAGACAACATAAATCAATAACCAGCTGAAATAGTAAGCAATAAAAACAGAGCTCCAAGTGCTCCAGATTTTAGATATGCCAGATAATGGACTTTAAAATAACTCTTTGGAGACCTGGATGGCTCAGTCGTTAGCGCATTTGGCTCTTCAAAGTCGTGAGTTCACACCTGATTTTAGGCATGGAGCCTATTTTAAAAAGTTAAAAATAAAAATAACTATGCATACTAAGTTGAAGGACAAAAGAAATTGTAAATTTCAAGCCACAATTGAAAACATTTAAAAAGAATTATAGCAGATTTGAAAAAGAGTCAAACATATTCTGAAACTTACCTAAAATGAGTTTAGCAGCAGATCTTAGCACACTGGTGTAGAAATGTTTATTGAACTAGATTTTAGGTCAAAAGGAAATATCTAGAAGGAAGCATGGAGGGATACAAGTGGGAAGATTTGGGAAGGGCAAGAGAAATAGAGGATACAAGAAAAGCACCAAAGGAAAGAAGATGAGAATAACCACCAGTTTATTCTCTGTATTTAATTAAGAGTCTGGCTTTTTTTCCTTTGTTTGGTTTCTTAAAGTCCACATATGAGTGAAGTCATATGGTATTTGTCTTTCTCTGACTTACTTTATTTAACATTATGCCTTCTAGGTCCATCCATGTTGTTGCAAGATTTCATTCCTTTTTATGGCTGAGCAATATTCCGTTGTATAAATATACCATACTTCTTTACCCATTCATCTACGGATGGGCATTCGGGTTGCTTTCTTATCTTGGCTAATGTAGATAATGCACAGGGGTGCATATATCTTTTCAAATTAGTGTTTTCATATTCTTTGGGTAAATACCTAGTGGTGGAACTACTGGATAATATGGTAGTTCTATTTAATTTTTTTGTTTTCCTTGCCAGAAGAGAGATATCAACAAAAATGTTTCTATGGCTGATTGAAAGAAATTACTGCCTGTTTTCTTGTAAGAATTTTATGGTTTCAGGTCTCACATTTAGGTCTTTATTTTGAGTTTATGAATAAGATTAACTTAAAAATTCATCCACTTCCAGATACATACCCAAGAGAAATGAAAACATATGTCCACACAAACACTTCCACATGAGTGCTCGTAGCAGCATTCTTCATAATAGCTAAAAAGTGGAAGCAAACCAGATGTCCATCACCTGGACAATGAATAAACAAAATGTAGATCCATACAGTGAAGTAGTAGTATCTGTCCATAAAACAAAACATATATTGGTATGTACTACAACATGGATGAACCTTGAAAAGGTTTGCTAAGTACAGGTAGCTAACCATGAAAGCATTCCATTTATATGCTCTTGCATTTGTTGATTCTACTTATATGAAATATTCAAAATAGGAAATCTATAGACAGGTCTGGGAATAGAGGGGGAATGGATACAGAATTTCTTTTTTGGGTAATAAAAATGTTCTAAAATTAGATTGCAACAATGGTTGTACAACTGAGTATTCTTTAAACTGAATTAATGCAGTTTATTTAAATATGAAAATTTTATGGTATGTGAATTATATCTCAAAAAGGAGGAAAAGAGGGGCGCCTGGGTGGCTTAGTGGGTTAAAGCCTCTGCCTTCAGCTCAGGTCATGATCTCAGGGTCCTAAGATGGAGCCCTGAATCAGGCTCTCTGCTCAGCAGGAAGCCTACTCCCCGCCACCGCCCCCCCCAGCCTCTCTGCCTTCTTGTGATCTCTGTCAAATAAATAAATAAAATCTTAAAAAAAAAAAAAACTACTTAGTGCCTGTCAGTCTTAGACTGGATAAATAAACTGTTAGTCAGATATGCCTTACAGCCTTGTAACAGTTTAAGTAATGTGCAACAGTGTAAGTGAATCTAAAAAACAATAGTGAGGAAAGTAGCCAGTCCACAAAATACTACATGATGTATGATTCCATTTATGTTGAAATATGCAATAGGGAAAATGAATCTGGGATCTTAGAAATCAGTATAGTGGTGAGCTAACAAGTGCTGGTGAGGATGTGGAGAAAAGAGAACCCTTGTGTGCTGTTGGCTGGAAGGTAAATTGGTGCAGTCACTGTGGAGAACGGTGTGAGTTTCCTCAAAAGATTAAAGAATTAATATATGATCCAGCCATCCCACTTCTGAGTATATGTAAAGGAAATGAAAACAGAATCTCAAGGAGATAGCTGCCCTGCCATATTCATTGCAGTCTTAGAACAGCCAAAATATGGGAGCAACCTTAGTGTCGATCAGTAGATAAGAGGATAAAGATACACACACGTGCATATATAGATACACACACAGAGGGCTATTCAGCCATCAAAAGAAGGAAATCTTGCCACTTTCAACAACATGGATAGACCTCGAGGGAATTATGCTAAGTGAAATAAGTCAGACAAAAATAAATACTGCGTGCTGTCACTTACATGCGCAATCTAAAAAAGCCAAACTTACAGAACAGAGAGTAAAGTGGTAATAACAGGGGATAGAGGGTGGGAGAAATGGGGAGATGTTGGTCAGAGGATACTAACTGAGTAAGTTCTGGGGATCCAGTGTACCTCGTTATGCTTACAGTTAATAATACTGTATTATAAGTATTAAAGTTATTAAGAGAATAGATGTTAAGTATTCTCACCACAAAAAAGAAATGATGATTATTTGACACGGTGGAGGTTTTCACTAATGCTGATCACATTAATGGTTAATTACTCATTAATTAATTAATGATTAATGGTAATCATTTTGCAATATATGTATATCAAATCAATACATTGCACACCTTAAGTTTATAATCATTATGTGTTAATTATATGTTATATGTCAATTATATCTCTAATAAAGCTGGTGGGGGGAATCAGAATAGTAGTTACCCTTTGGGCCGGAGGTGCCTAGGATTGGCTCGAGTGGATTACTGGGGTGCTGGGCTGTTCTATTTCTTGATCTCAGTTTCATTTCTTAAACTGGGTTTCATGGCTGTGTTTTTTGAAAATTCATGGTGTACACTTAAGTGCACTTTTCTGCATATACACTGTACTTTAAAAGGTTTTTAAAAGTAAAAATATTAGTAAATGTCAGTGATTATTGAGTATATAGAACAGTATCTTGTGTTTATAGCTAGGAAAAAATGTTGAGCAGTTAGGGCATGTAAGCTCTCAATTTATGAAATGTCAGAATTAAAGTACTTACGTTGTAGGCTCTGAAGAGGTGATCTCTTCTTCCTAAAAGCACTTTAGTAAGCAATTTTGAAATTAAAAGGACCCAGATAAGTAAATTTAAAAGAAATTTCAGTTACAACCTGGAAATATTTTAAGTAGGTCAAAAATTAATTTTATTGAATTTTTTGGTAAAAATACTTTTTTAAAAATATTTTTAGACCTATTGTCTGTTTTGCTACTTCCCCTATTGCTTGGTCTATTTCTAAACACTACTCAATTTGGCAATATCCCTTGAAGAGTATATGGCACTTAATATGTATTGTTCCCTAGAGGAATCATGAAAGAAAGAAAAGATGCAAATTTTCTCTTGGGATAAAATAGAAAATTAATTGAAGAAGAAAGAGGCCATGATTTAAGGTATAGTTAATACTGGGAGAAAATCATACACAATTTTCATATTTGTTGATTTCATCTTCTGAGTTTAAATACCAGTTATTACAGCAGAGTTCATACTCTTTATGCAGCAGCTTGCATGGCTTATGTTTATATTATCATCTTGTTTATATACAGTGATGTAAGCTATAGTAATCATTTTTATGTATTTTCTTCTTACGCTTTCTTTACTTGCTTCAGAATCATCATCAGTTGGCTTTTGAATTTTGTATTAAGATTTTGAAAGGAATACTCCAACAAAAAATGAATTGTATTTTTGTTATAGTGATTCTGCTGCATGGATTACAAACACTCTATCTCCATGCTTGGATAAACTCCATCAAAAGCACATTATCCTCCTACTTCTGTGGCCAGCTGCCTAATTGTATCTGCTGTAACCACACGCTGTTGGAACATGATACCAATGAAGAACAGAAATGATAAATTACTCCCTGCAGGTGATAGTGATAATGATAATTTTTAATTTCCTTCTTCCTCATAAGGTCTAGTCTGATCTTATTTCATTGGCTGCCATCCTGTTCCATACACACATGATACATTTTCTTTAAAGAAATACTCATCACACCAAAATACACGAGAAAATAATTTATTTTTATTCCAAGTCATTGTTCTTCAGATGAAAATGAAGTGCATTTACCTTTGTGTGTCTGGGATAAACAAAACATGGCTTAAAACAGACTTTTAAATATTCAGTTTACACATACTGTGAGTTTTTTTCTTCCTCTTTGTGAAATCCACAAAGAAGAAATAGTTCATTTTGAAAGACTATATTCTAATGCTTAGGAATGTTTAAGATGCACAACAAAGCTATGTGCCTGAATTATTTTCCTATATATGTGGAGGATCCCCACCAAATTACAAATGTGATCAGACTGTCCCAGAAGTTTGCTGCATATGCATGTATTTTTCTTTTATTCTGTTTTCTTCTATAATGAGCACTGTTGTTGTTCTTAATTACCACAGACTCTCCCGTCTCTCAGTCTAAGGACTTTATTTATTTTTTTTTTAAGATTTTATTTATTTATTTGACAGAGAAAGAGACAGCGAGAGAGGGAACACAAGCAGGGGGAGCGGGAGACTGGAGAAGCAGCCTTCGCGCTGAACAGGGAGCCCGATGCTGGGCTCAATCCCAGGACCCTGGGACCATGACTCAAGCCAAAGGCAGATGCTTAATGACTGAGCCACCCTCAGGGGCCCCTCAGTCTAAGGACTTTTTAAAAATTTTTCTGATGGTGGTATAATCAGTGAGATGTTATTTATTTAACTGTGACCTTGCCTTTACAGATTAGTCCAACTTCTACAGATGTTTTATTTTAATGCTTGTTTTCCCCCCAGCAGTTCCCTTTGCCCCTGACAAGATATACGTGTGGAACAAAAGAGAAATGTATCTGGTCTTAGGCCTTACAACCTATCTGATCTTTTTCAAGCGCATGTCAAGCTGTGCTCCTGTTACTTATTACCGTTGCCTGTTAGCCATCATTTTCAGTTTCCTGTGGTTGTTGTTTATTCTTACATTTGAATGACTTCCACAGAGAGAGTGTAAGTTCATTGAAATGAACATTCAGCAGACCTAGAGGTAGCCTGTCAAAGTGATAGTAACAAGGTGGTGAAACTGATAGAAAAATAGTGGCATATTTATGTTCTTCACCAGAATAAATAGCTTTGTCCCTAAATCAGCTGACGTATTTGGTTATAATGGCTTCACAGAGAATAAAAACACTAATTGTAGTTCAGTTGGGTTTTATAGTCTATGATTCAAGTTTAATGACATTTTTTCCTCTTTTTGTCTCATATCTTATTTTAATTATTAAGGACCACTTATAAGTTGGGGGGAGCCCTTTCCCTTTCAGTAGCATTCTACTTGAGGGTTAATACCCATTTTAAAACCAGAAATGCCCTTTGGTTGTTTTAGAGCAAGAGTTTTCTACTTGCTCAATTATGTGAATCTTTCTGGAGTTTTGTGGGGGGTTTTTTGGTTTGGGTTTGTTTTTGTTTTGTTTAAGATTTATTTATTTATTTTAGAGAGAGAGCAGGAGCAGGAAGAGCAGAGGAAAGGGATCTGAAGCAGACTCCACACTGAGCGTGGAGCCTAGGTGGGGCTCGATCTTAGGACCCTGAGATCATGGCCCCAGCTGGAACCAAACGTGTGTTGCTTAACCAGCTGCATCACCCAGGTGCCCCAGTTATGTGAATCTTAACAGTCTGATGAGTCAATTATCTGCACATTGTTTTTTTGTTTTGGGGGTGGGGGGTTGCACATAGTTTTTTATTGCAGGTGAATTTCTTCCTACCTTCTCGTGCTTCTGCTTCATGGGTGCTGTAGAACTGATTTTGGTATTACCCTCCACCAGACATGATTAGGGAGGTAAATCTGTTTGAGTTGAAGAAACTATTGTGCATTTCAGAGGGAACAAATAAAGTAGATGTGACTTCAGATTTATCTTTGTCATAGGCCCCTGCCAAATTCTCATAATCAAAGTGAATTATATCTTTATTTTTATTTATTGTCTTGAGGCTTAGCATTGTTTTATTACCCCAAACTACCCAGTATTTCTTTCACTGTATTTGGGGGGCTTGGAGGAAGATGAGTTTCTTTGATTTTTAACTGAATTTCATAGATAGTTCAATTTGGGGATTGGAAGACAGTTCTAAAATACCTTTGTATTCTCAAATACTTTGATTTTTTAATTCTGTTGCAAACTCATGCATCAGTCTCCCCTCTTCGTTTAGAGCTATATACTCTATTATAATTACATTTGTTCTATCATAGTAATATTGCCAGTCTGTCTTTTACCAGAGTTAAATATATGAAGTTTTACTTTGTGTATTTTAAACAGATTTATATTTATATTTGTATTTAGATCACATTTCCTGATAATGGAAGTTGTTAGTATTATAGTAATATATATTTTATATAATAAATATATATAATTATAATTATTATATAATTATATAATGATAATAAATATAATAAGTATATATAATTATTATATTATAGTTGGAAAAACTTGTCATTTTTTTTCAAGTTCATTTAGTTCCTATTATATATTAGATATTGCCCTAGCCTTTGGGTATACAGAGGTGGGCGTTGCTAAGGGAACTGATAAAAGGTAATAATAATTAAATTGAATGTCTTTCCATGCAATACTATAGATCATTTAACTCAAGTGTTAAAAATAATTTATTATCACAGAAGCTGTTCATTTTTATGGGAAATCTAAATTATAGGTAAGGCTGATGAATATGCACATTCCAAATCTATCATCTACTTCAATAGGTATTATGATTTGTTAACTGGTCGCCTGTTGATGAAAATGTGGGCTAAAATTGGCATCTTATAGATAAATCATTGCAAGCATACTTGATAAATTTCCATAGAATATTTTTTGGAAGTTAAGATTTACTGGGTCAGTGAGTATATGCATTATATAAACATTTTGACTGAGCCCATAACATGTATTTACACAACAGAAAAGTACACAGATCTTAAGTATAGTTTGATAAAATTGCACAAAGTGAATACCCACCATGTATCTAGCAGTCAGCTGAAGAAACAGAATATTACCGGCAGCCCAGGAGCCCTCCATGTAACCCCTTTCTAGTTTCTACCACTGTTGAAGGGTAACTACTGTTGTGACTTACAACAGTGTAAATTGTTATTTTTTGTTATTTGTTATTTTTTGAATAGTCTATATATAGATAGAATCATAGCATGTGTACCATTTTCTCTGTGACTTCTTTTTAATACAGATGTTTTGTTTTTTATTATGTATTGCTAAGTTCCCTCTAGAAAGATCATTTCAGTTTATTTTCCCAGTATGCATGCTACCTTCCCCACTAACTATGGATATTATCTTTTAAAAAATGTTTTCCCCACGGGACGCTGGGGTGCCTCAGTTGATTGGACGACTGCCTTCTGCTCAGGTCATGATCCCAGAGTTCCGGGATCGAGTCCCACATCCGGCTCCCAGCTCCACGGGGAGTCTGCTTCTCTCTCTGACCTTTTCCTCGCTCATGCTCTCTCTCACTGTCTCTCTCTCAAATAAATAAGTAAAATATTTAAAAAAAAAAAAGTTTTCCCCGGAAACCTGGGTGGCTCAGTAGGTTAGAGCCTCTGCCTTTGGCTCAGTCATGATCCCAGGGTGCTGGGATCGAGTCCCACATCAGGCTCTCTGCTCAGCAGGGAGCCTGCTTCCCCCACCTCCATCCCCCGCCTGCCTCTCTGCCTACTTGTGATATGTCTCCCTGTCAAATAAATAAAATATATAAGATATATATAAAATAAATAAATAAGATATTCTAGGAAAAAAAAGAGTCTGGGGTTTTTTTTGTTTGTTTCTTTGTTTTTGTTTTTGTTTTTCTTTTGTTTCATGTGGTATTTGTGTTTCTCTAACTTATTTCACCTAGCATAGTAACTTCTAGGCTCATCCATGTTGTTGAATAGGAAGATTTTATTCTTTTTTTTTTTTTTTTTAAAGATTTTATTTATTTATTTGACAGAGAGAAATCACAAGTAGATGGAGAGGCAGGCAGAGAGAGAGAGAGAGGGAAGCAGGCTCCCTGCTGAGCAGAGAGCCCGATGCGGGACTCGATCCCAGGACCCTGAGATCATGACCTGAGCCGAAGGCAGCGGCTTAACCCACCGAGCCACCCAGGCGCCCGGAAGATTTTATTCTTTTTTATGACTGAATATTTCAGTGTTCGTATGTACCACATCTTCTTTATCCATTCATCTATCAGTGGGCACTTAGGTTGCTTCAATATCTTGACTATTATAAATAATGCTGCAATAACATAGGAGTGCATGTATCTTTTCAAATTGGCAGTTTTGTTTTCTTGTATAAATACCCAGTGGAATTACTTAATCACATAATATTTCGATTTTAAACTTTTTGAGGAATTTCCATACTGTTTTCCATAGTGGCTGTACCAATTTCCATTCCCACCAACAGCCAAGTATTCCTTTTTCTTCACATCCTCATCAACACTTGTTATTTGTTGCCTCTTTGATTCTAGCAATTCTGACATGTGTAGGGTAATACCTCATTATGGCTTTGTTTCTAAGTTTTAAGCTTCTCTTAAGTTTCTGCCTATGTGTGATGCTTAGAAGGCCTTCTTCACATCCCAGTTTTATAAACATTTATATGTGTTGGTGGCATTTTGCTCTTCTTCCTCCTAACCACCCAACCCCCTGCACTGATCTTTGTAATTACATCTGCATACATGGAAAGCCCCACCAAATGATGTTATATCATGTTTGTCTTAAAAAATCGTAAGTATTTTAAAGAAATTCTGAGGGAAAAAGCAATCTTATATACTTAACAAACTGTTGATCATTTCTGTTGTTTTTCTGTTGTTTTTGACGTTTCAGGTTTCCTCCCAGTATTATTGCTCACCAGCTTGAAGAACTGCCTTTAACGTCTCTTCTTTTTTTTTTTTTTTAAGGTTTTATTTATTTATTTATTTGACAGAAGGCGATCACAAGTAGGCAGAGAAGCAGGCAGAGAGAGAAGAGGAAGTAGGCTCCCCGCTGAGCAGAGAGCCCGATGTGGGACTCGATCCTAGGACCCTAGGATCATGACCTGAGCTGAATGAAGACAAAGGCTTTAACCCACTGAGCCACCCAGGCACCCCTAACATCTCTTCTAAAGTTTTTTTGGCAATGAATTCTTTTAGTTTACCTTTTCTTGAAAATGTCTTTATTTTGCCTTCGTTCCTGAAGTATATTTTTGCTGGATATAGAATTTTTGAAAGGTTTTTCCTGCTCCTATATTTTTTTCCAGCTGGACCTCCATTTACCTGTATGTTAGTTGCACAGGCCCCTGAGGCTCCTGCATTGTATTTCTTTTTTTTTTTTTTTTAAAGAATGTCCTTCTTTTTTTTTTTTTTTAAGATTTTATTTATTTATTTGACAGAGAGAGATCACAAGTAGGCAGAGAGGCAGGCAGAGAGAGAGAGAGGAGGAAGCAGACTCCCTGCTGAGCAGAGAGCCCGATGCGGGACTCGATCCCAGGACCCTGAGATCATGACCTGAGCCGAAGGCAGCGGCTTAACCCACTGAGCCACCCAGGCGCCCAGCCTGCATTGTATTTCAATCTTTTTCTGCTGATTTTTCAAATTAGATACTTTCTATTGACCTATCTTCACATTCACTGATTTTTTTCTTTTTTTTCTCCCTGTCATCTCAATTCTGCAGTTCATCCCAGGGAGCTTTTTATTTTGGTTATTACATTTTTTAATTCTAAAACTTCCATTAGTTTTATTTATTTATTTATTTAGTCATTCATTCGTTCATTCATTTAGTAGTTTCTTTTTCTCTACAAGAATTCCTATCTTTCACTTCATTTCAGTGTGTTTTCTACAACCCCATTTCTACTGCCTCATAACGGCATGGTTATAATTCTGTTTTAAAGTTTTTGTCTCATAGTACCAGCTTCTGGGTCATCTCACAGTTGGCATTTGTGGATTATCTCTTTTCTGAAAAGTTAAGGACATTTTCCTGGTTCTTTGTGTGTTGAATAATTTTGGATTGTTTTCTGGATGTTGTGCGTGTTATGTTGTGTGTACTGTCGGTCCTGTTGTAATTATCTAGAGAATGTTGTTGATGTTTGGTGTGAGTGGGCAGTCAACCCAGTTAAAGCCAGAACATAAGCCCTGTCAACCATGTCTGGGCAGGCAGTGGTTCACATCTCAGTCTAGTTCTTTAAATGTTTGCTGTAGTGTTTTGGGCTCTCCTACACAGACCCTATTTAGTGATTAGTCTAACTCCTACAGCTTTTTCAAATCTCTCTTATGTTCTGGAGATCTTTGTTGATTAGAGGTTTTCAAGGCCTGTGCCAGTGATTGAGATTTTAGTTCCATTCTCTCAGCCTTTGTTATGTTGATTTGGAACTAATCTGTAGTTCAGAGGTCAGGCTGAGACTTTTTCTGGTCCCTACAAAGTAGGGTTCCTCTCCTTCCCCCACCCCCGCCATGATTCTCACATTCTCTTTTTTCAGTTTTTCAGTTGAAAATTATAACTTCTAAGTCTGGTTATTCACTGATTTCATAAAGTATCCTGACAACATAGTAAGACTAGCTGAATTTGAAACTGAAAATCTTAACTAAAATGTTTTGAGAACATGCTATATGAGAGACCTATGCAAATTAAGGAGAGCAACAATATGAATTACACATAGGCTTTGTTTTTAAAAAAACATTGCCGTCTGGGACACCTGGGTGGCTCAGTTGGTTAAGCGACTGCCTTCAGCTCAGGTCATGATCCCATGGTCTAGGGATAGGTCTTGGGATCCTATCCTATCCCACATGGGGCTCCTTGAACAGCCAGGAGCCTGCTGCTGCTTCTCCCTGCCGCACCCCCTGCTTGTGCTCACTCACTCACTCTCTGTGACAGATATAAATAAAGTCTTTAAAAACACACACACACATTGTAGTCTGATAGCACAACTAACTATAAGAAGTATGGTAAGTTCTATAATAGAATTGTATATAATAAGCACATTCTCTAGGCAAATATTTTTTGTGTACTATGGGCCAGGCACTGCTCTGGACACTGGTGAACAAGACTGGCATACAGGAATAAATTTAAGAAAATAGTTGAATTAGTCTATGGAGAAATACCAGGAAATCAACTGATAGAAGTCATATTTTAGAAATGTTCTGAGTAACTACATAGTTTTCTATAATAATCTGTACCTGAGTACTACATTGTTTTATATTTTGTCTGTTTCATAGAATTATAAATAGTATTTTGATTCTTTCTTGGTATCTAAAATGTAATGAACCTCAGTGTTAAATATTGAACTTGTTTTGGGCCCAATCCATATTAACCTTACAGATCAATAAAAGTTCACATTCTCAACAAAAGCAGCAGAGTACACAAATAAGCTAGCTTTATAGTGATTTTTCAATAATCGGTGTCCTATTTTTAACACCTTATAACTATTTTTTAATGCCAGTTTTAAAAATAGATAAAGCTAATGCTGTTAGTGAAAGAAAAAGGGATGGTATCATTTAAATTTTAAAAAGAAATGAAAATTGCATATCCTCATCTGAATATTTGTCTTTTAGAGATCATTTTATACTATCACAGTAACCCTTAGAGTTACCTCAGAGGTTCTCCTTTGGGTATTTGCTTAAACATATGTTTTATTTGAGTACTATTATATATTTTTAGTTTATCTTCAGCCAAAAAGTGGCATTTAAAAATTCTGTTGCTCTCATTACAAAAATATTCATAGTACTTTGCTTTAAAATTAGATGTACAAGATCAGAAGAAATTAAATGAGATCTTTGTATAAAAGAGTATGTTTAAGTTAAATTTACTGCCGTGTCACAAACCACCTTAAAACCAGGTACCTTGAAGTCACAATCATTTAGATTTATTTGTGTATGATTCTGCAGTCGGGACTGGACTTGTCCTCTAGTTCTTCTGCTGGTTTCTCCCCAGGTCTCTCAGGCTGCTGCAGTTGTCTGAGAGCAGAGCGCAAAGCTCCAAGATGGCTCCCGCTTGCACAGCAGGCTGTCTTTGGGAGAGCATGGGTCAGCTCTTGCGGCTGGCTGAGCCTCTTCCTTCATGTGGTCTCTCACTTTTCAGTAGTCTACCACAGTCATTTCTCTAATAAAACACATATTGGTTATTTGATTAGCCTTATTGCCCTTATTATTCTATTGTTTCTGTGGGGGGAAACCAAATTATATGACTTCATTCACATGTAACATCTTTTCCAGGAGATAATAGTGACCTGTCATAAGTATAAGAGGTACCTAGTCTTTGAAATGGTTTCTTTTTGCCTTTATCTTGAAAGACTGAATAATTGTTATGTCATGTAATTAGTTTAATAATTTTTTTTTTTAAACAGGCAATTGCTGGCTACTTTGATATATATTTTGAGAAAAATTGTCACAGCAGGGTAAGTATTATGAGTTTTCCCATAAGAATTAATTATGTGAAATACATTGTATTTTGTTTTTGTGCCCCAAGGTGTTTGATCATAAGCATTTTGCTATTGTAAGCAATCGGAGCTTGTATTTGATGTAGTAGATTAATGTAGCATGATATTAAAAATCTTGTACTTCATCAGATACTTTTGAACTCTCACCAATGCAGGTCGTGTTCTCCACGGGCCCCCAGAGTGCCAAAACACACTGGAAACAAACAATATTTCTATTGGAAAAGCCATTTTCCGTTAAAGCAGGTGAGAAAAAAAAGGGAGAGAAATGTCTTATTCTTTTGAAGTAAACATTATTCCTTCATTCCACAGGGACTTTTTCTATGCCCACTGTCTTTGAAACAACACAACATGCTAAGTAAATAAGATGTTCTTAGAGCTACATAAATTTTAGATGGCATATCATTTCAATAAAGTAGTGATTTAAAGAAAACTTTTATTTAGATTAGATTTATAATTCCTGCCAGTTAAAATGTGCTTTAATATGTAGCTTTTATTTTGAGTACCACAAAATAATTCCAACAACTTTTCTTTAAGTATTAACTAGTAGTATATATTAAGTTGCAAATAAAAGTAAAAATGATTTCACTTCCAAAGTGACTATCACTGATAAAGGTGAAGTGTAAATTTAAAAGAATGCTATTCCATAGTTACAGTGTCTACATGGCTCTCCCCAGTCTGTACCCGCTCAAATCTCACATGGTGCTCAAGGTCTGGCCCAATTCTGCATTCTTCTATCTTGTACCTCATTGATTGCTCACTCTGATGAGCACCTAGAGTTCTTACGTACCTATACCCTTAGCTCCAAAAGTTAGAATTTGACTGTGGAATCTCTGTTATTTAAATTGTTTATTACATATAAATTATCCTCCCCCACCTTTGCAGAAAGCTTTCTGACTATATGAAGCCTGAATGTATAACAAACTTCCATGAAAAGAAATTCAAAATCACTAGGAACTCAGGGAGAGAGGCCAATTAAAACTATATAAGAGACTTTCTTATCCATCACTACAGGAAAAAAAAAAAAAGTCATAAAATTTAACAAGGTCAAGTACCTGCAATCATGTAGCCAAATGGAACTTTTATACTCTTCTGCTGATAGTCTTTATTGGTACAGCTTTAGAGAACAGTTTGCTACCTTCAAGTTAAGTGTAGATGTATAAGTATCCATCGCTAAAACCACAGTTTTTTTCTAGGGATGTATTCTGAACAGTCTCCCCTGCAGCCTGTCTACAACAATCTTGACAACAGTATGGTTTGTAGAAGTGAAAAATTGGAGGCACCCTGAATGCCCATTAACAGAAGATAGATAAATATGATAGTTGCATACAGTAAAATCTCTGTAACAGATTAATCATGTATTTGTGAATATCAGAAGCAACATTAAGCAAAAAAGAGTGATTCCTACAATACATTGTTTATATGGAGTTTAAAGACCAGTGAAACAGTTTCATGTACAAACACACATAGTCAAAGTAAGAAGCAATACTTAAAGATGATAACTGGGGAACTCAGTGTGGCTGCCCCTGCAGAAGAATAGAAATAGGATCAGGGAAGGCTTTATAGGGGATTCAGTGCCATAGACCTGAATTATTCCTTTTAGAAATTGAGGGAACTGTGGGAGAATGTTAAGATTTGACAAAACTTGAGTGGTGGGTCTGGGTGGTCATTATACTGTTCTCTCTGTGTTTCAAATATTCCATAAAA
Source organism: Mustela erminea (assembly GCF_009829155.1). Classification (NCBI taxonomy): domain Eukaryota; kingdom Metazoa; phylum Chordata; class Mammalia; order Carnivora; family Mustelidae; genus Mustela; species Mustela erminea. Next base: position 74,010,103 of record NC_045622.1, read on the forward strand.
TTCCGGTATAGTTTATTTCACTGTTGGTGCATAAATTGAATTCGGTAGATGTACATAAACACTATTTTAGAGTAAAGCAGTACCTCGTTGTCACGTTTTCACTTTAAGATTGTAGTGCTACGGAAATGAAACCTTGATGGTCTCATTTTCTCTTTCTCCAAAAAGCTTGAGCACAGCAAAACTGAAGTGTGATGAGCACAAATGAAATTTTATTACATTTTCATTTGTTTTTGTTTGGTTGGGTTTTTGTATAGCTTTGGTATTTGGATTGATACTTGGAAACTTGAAAATGTTGCTTTCTTCACAGTTCCCATTTTATTATCTTAGTGCTAAATTTTAAAGGTTGTGCTAATTCATTCATGTTTAAATCTTGAGAGAGATTTAAGATAGCATTTGAATTTTCTCCTACTAATTACAACAAAGTATTATTTTATTCTAGTGAAATTTTGAAATCCTAACTACTTATTACCCAGTAATCCTTAGAGTAACTGATTCAGCTTTTTCAGAATACTGTGAAGGAGATGTATGATTGTAATATTGCCTTGTCTACATTCTGTATTTCTTTCATTGCCATTGTATATGTGCTTATATTTAAATAGTAAGACCAGTACACCACAAAATTTTGGAATCCCCTAAAATACAACCAGGAAAAACTTAAAAGGGAAATTTCAAAGTAAGGAAAATGTGGTCCTTCTCAGCTATGATAGTATAAAGAAGGGATTATATAAGGAAATACAACACCTTTTTGTTTTTTGTTTTTTGTTTTAAACCCTCCTAAATCGCTGGTGGTAGTACTAGTGAGTAGAAACCAGAAGTTGCTGGGCAGAGTACTAAAGAAGACATGCTAATCAGCAAAAGCCTCCAGAAATCTACACACAATGCCCCCTTAAGTTTTTTTGGTTTTTGTTTTTGTTTGGTTTGGTTTGGTTTTTGCCCCTTGAGTTTTAGATGTGTACTAAGATACATGGAGGTAGGATGAAATGCCTGAGGTCAAGCAAAGCATCTGAGGCAGCTGTGAACAAACACTTCTCAGAGATTCCATGTAGCTCTGGGTATTTGAGTTTCAACCAGCTAGAGTGGGGACTCCTTTTGGACGCTCTTCAGTCCAGAAGGACCATAGCTTCATAGTAGGAATAAACTATCCCTAAACTAAAGGCTAACCTGCATGGTCCTTAACAAAGCTTAAAAACAAGCCTCCTTAAAAGAAAAAGAGAAAAAAGAAAGAAAGAAAAAAAAACTGGACCAAAGTAACTTTACTGGCAAAAAAGGGGAAAAAAAACCACTGAACAACATAAAATTCATCATGGCCTAAACTTCCAATCAAATGCTAAATTCAGGAAAATGTCAATTGAAAGAAACAGATCCAGAAATGAAATTAGCACACAAGCATATTGAAACATAACTGCTGGGCACCTGGGTGGCTCAGTGGGTTAAGCCGCTGCCTTCGGCTCAGGTCATGATCTCAGGGTCCTGGGATCAGAGTCCCGCATGGGGCTCTCTGCTCAGCAGGGAGCCTGCTTCCTCCTCTCTCTCTCTCTCTGCCTGCCTCTCCGACTACTTGTGATTTCTCTCTGTCAAATAAATAAATAAAATCTTTAAAAAAAAAAAAAAGAAAGAAACATAACTGCTGTTATATGAGAAGATATTTAAAACCCAAATAGAACTACTAGAGATGGAAATTATAGTATCTGAAGTGAAAGTGCCATTCGATGCAATTAACAGCAAAAAAGGTCAGTTTTCTTAAAGATGCAGCATAAAATATATCCAAAATGAAGCACATAGAGGGAAAAAAGACTTTTTAAAGAAATGAACATATCCACAGTAACCAATGGGAAAATATGAAGCACACTCATTTAAATGTGATAAAAAGTCCCTGAAAGAAGCAGGGACAGAAAATATATTTGAAGATGCAGTAATGGCCAAATTTTCTTTCATTTGATAAAAGCTATAACCCACAGATTGAAGAAATTCAATGAACCCTAGGTAAGATCAATACAAAGAAAACAACACCAAGACATATCACAAACAAATTGCCAATAAATAGTGATAATAATATCAAAAGTCTTAACATGAACCAGAGAAAATAAAACAGAGGAACAAAGAAAGAATAATATCAGAATATTCTTCAGAAACTATGTAAGCCAGATGATAAATGACATTTTCAAAGTGCTAAAAGAAACTGTCAATCTAGATTCTATATTTAGAATAAATGTATTTAAAAAATGAAGCCTAAATAAAACCCTTCCAGAAGAAAAACACTACAAGAATTCATCTCCAGCAGATTGTCAATACAAGATAAAGTACGCTTCTCAAGTGAAAGGAAAATATCACCAAGTGGAATCTGAACGAAGGAATGGGAAATGTCAGAAATGGTAAATGTGTGACTTCGTAAAAAAAAGACTTTGTTTACTCATTTTTTTAATTTTGTAAAAGATAATTTAAAACAAAAATAATATATTACGGGTTTTAAAACAGAGACATACAATTATGGCAGTGATCAAAAAAAATAATGAGAAAATGGAAATATATTAAGTTTTTACATTGCACATGAACTCATTTAATGGCAAATCATGATAAATATGTATATTGTAAACACCAGAGGAACAAGTTAAAAAAAATTTTTTAATTAAGCTACAAAATATAACTGATAAGCTAGTAGTGAAGATGAAATGGAATCTCAAGAAAAAGATTTGGTTCAAAAGAAGATACAATCGGGTTGCCTGGGTGGCTCAGTGGGTTAAAGCCTCTGCCTTCGGCTCAGGTCATGATCCGAGGATGCTGGGATCGAGCCCCGAGTCGGGCTCTCTGTTCCACGGAGAGTCTGCTTCCCTTCCTCTTTCTCTGCCTGCCTCCCTGCCTACTTGTGATCTCTGTCTGTCAAAAAAATAAATAAAATCCTAAAAAAAGAAGAAGAAGAAGAAGAAGATACAATCATAAAGAAATAGAAAACAAATGGTATGGGACACCAGGGTCCTGGGATCAAGCCCAACACTGGGCTCCCTGCTTGCTGGGGATCCTCCTCCTCCCTCTGCCACTCCCCCTGCTTGTGCTCGCTCTCGCTCTCTCTCTTTCTCTTTGTCAAATAATAAAATTTTTAAAAAAAAAAATGGTATGATGGTAGACATATTCAAACATGGATAACTATATTAAAACTAAATGGTCTGTATATCCACATAATGGAATATTATTGAAAAGAAATAAACTGATGCTATGAAATGACATGGAGGAAACTGAACGCATATTACTAAGTGAAAGGACTAATCCCAAAAGGCTGCACACTGTGATTCCAGCTATATAACATTCTGGAGAAAGCAAAACTGTAGAGACAGTGGCGGGGGCGGGGGAGGGGGGGGATAAAATGGTTGCCGAGGGCAAGGGATACAAATAAGCAGAGCACAGAGGATTTTTAGGGCAGTGAAAATAAGCTTTCTCACCGAATGCACCTTGAATAAACCAGAATGCGTGGAACAGCTGTTTGAGATCCCTGAAAAGTAAATAATATCAGATAAATTGGAGAAGACCAGAATTCGAATACCCTGAACTGGTGATAAATTTATGATTTGTTTGCTTCGAGTATCCCCAGTCTGATCTCAGGCAGCCCAAAACTCAGAATTAAGGCATCAGCACAGATGAACTAGCTCCTCTAATTCTAACTTGAGGAATGGGCAAAGGATCTCCTAATGCTTAGAGAAATCCCCATTTTTCTTTTCTTTTTTCTCTTTGTTCTCTTACATCCTAGCCCCCAAATAACCCCACAGTGGCTGCAGTAGGGATCCACAAACACCTTAAACTCTGAGGGATAGTATGTAAATGAGTGGGTGTGGCTGTGTTCCAGTTAAGCTTTATTTACAAAAACAGGCAGCCAGCCTCAAAGCCTTCCATAAAACAAATCTCCATGGCACAGATTGCTTCACTGCAAATTCTTCCTGCTACTTCAAAAAGAAATAACACCAATTCTATACAGTTTCTTCCAGAAAACAAAAGAGAACTAATTTTATAAGGGCCTTGATACCAAAAACCAGACAAAAATTGTACAAGAAAATTAAACTACAGAACAACACCTTTCATGAATATAGATGCACAAATTGTCAACAAAATACTAGCAAACTGAATCCAGCAATATTTTTTAAAAAAACAATACACTAGGACCAAGTGGGGTTTAGTCCAGGAATCCAAAACTGAGTCAATAATCTAAAATTCAAAAATATTTTAGAATCATTTAATGGTCTCTTTTTTTATTTTATTTTATTTTTTCAATGTTCCAAGATTCATTGTTTGTGCACCACACCCAGTGCTCCATGCAATATGTGCCCTCCTTAACATCCACCACCAGGCTCAGTCAACCATGTTAACAATCCGAAGAAGAAAAACCACATGGTCACATCCAGTGGATGCAGAAAAAGCAGTTGAGGGGTGCCTGGGTGGCTCAGTGGCTTAAAGCCTCTGCCTTCGGCTTAGGTCATGGTCTCAGGGTCCTGGGATTGAACCCTACATCGGGCTCTTTGCTCAGCAAGGAGCCTGCTTCCTCCCCTCTTTCTGCTTGCCTCTCTGCCTACTTGTGATCTCTGTCAAATAAATAAAATCTTTAATTAAAAAAAAAAAAGCAGTTGACAAAACTCAGTATCTATTCATGATAAATACTCATAGCATACTAGAAATAAAAGAGAACTTCCTCAACCTGATAAAAGGCATCCACACAAAGTCCATAGCTTAGCGTCATACTGAATGGAGCAAAACTGAATGCTTTCCCTCTGTATGGAGCAAGGCAAGAATGTTCACATTCACCACTCCTATTTTCTTATATTGGAGGTCTTAGCCAGTGTGATAAGGAATGAAAAAAGAAACAAGTCATTGGAAAGGAAGAAATAAATCTGTCATTATTTACAGGTAATATACTTGTGTCCACAGTGAATTCTAAGGAATCTCAAAAAACTACAGAACTAGTAAGAGAATTTAGCAAGATAGAAATTGACAGGCTGGAAAAAAAGAAAAGAAGGAAAGAAAGAAAGAAATTGGCAGGCTGATTCTAAAATTTGTATGCAGATGCAAAAGACGTGGAGTAACCAGCAATTTTTCAAAGAATCATATTGGAATCCTTATACTGTATGATTTCTAAACTACTAAAAAGTTACATTAAACTAGACAGTAAGATATACTATAGGCAGACAGAGATTATTATAACAAGTAGAGAATCCAGAAATAGACCCACTTTTGTATAGTTAGTTAATTTTTTTCCAGAAGGTCACTGTATTCACTTGGAAAATGATAGTCTTCAACAAATAGTGTTTAGAACAACTTAAGTATTTGTACAGGAAAGTAGTTTTCATGCTTACCTTATACTGTATTCAAGAACCAAATCTAAATGGATCAAAAACCTAAATATAAATGTATAAAACTGCAAAACTTCTGGAAGATAACATAAGAGATAGTCTTTGAGACTTGGGGTAGGCAAAAGTTTAGGAAAGTGAGATAATGGTAAAACTCATTGCTGCACACATAAAATGTGCACATTTTACCGTCAGTTATGCCTTACTAAAGTTAATTTAAAAAAAAAAAGCCTTCACTGTCAAAAAAAAAGCCTTCACTGTCAATATTTCCAGGATGTAATCCAAATTTCTTTCCGTGGCCCTTTATAATCTGACCATTTCTCCTCATTTCCAGTCCCAGTGTGTTACATTCCTCATCAGTAGCCCATCATATGCTCCAGCTCATGTGGATTTATACAGACCACGCATTTTTTAGCTAACTTTCCTATCTTTTCTTACTCCTTGCCTTAGTCTAAGATAGTCTACCTAGAAAGCTGTTTGATCTCTTTCACTTGATAAATTTCAGTTTTCTCTGCATTACCCAGCTTATTTCTATAAATCTTCCCTCACCTTAGAAAATTAACTACTGTCTGCTTTGTTCTCCTACATCATTTCATGCATACATCTGTGTTAGTACATCTCAGTATGCTGTGATAAAGGGTTTTCTAATAGATAAGTTGTCTTTCTCCTTTTTGATCTGATGGTAGTATTTGCCATATTGTAAATATTTTACTGAATGTACCAATAAGTATAGTGATAAGCATTGTCATTGAAATCTCATTTCCTCTAATCACCTTGGGTGACATTGTGCCAAAGGCATTTACTGGCCGTTTTATTTGGTTGTCCCATTTTGTCAACTGTGATGTTCTCAAAAATTTTATCATACTATTGAACTTGAATAGCTTGGTGTTCAAATTTATCTTGGCATGTTTGAAGAGTTCTCTGTAGTTGTGTTTAATTACAACTAAAAGTAATTTTGGACTCCTTATGCTCTAAAATTATTAGATAAAATTAAATAAAGCCAAGAGTGTCTATTCAGAATAATTTGCTGTGCATATAAGTCTTGTTTTAGTATCTAGAAACTAATATGTTAAGATTTATAAAATAACATATTATAAATATGTCTTTCATTATGCTGCCTAGATTGTGGGGCATGGGGGCGGGTGTGTGAATATTTTTAGTAACAGTAAATCTCTTTTTCCACCCTTAAGGGTAGACTTGATATTTAGAAAATAAGAAAAGATGTTGTGTGAATAAGGAATTTCTCAGACTAAGAATTGTACATTTGGCCAAAAGCAAAATGGAAGTATAAAATAATGAGCCTAGTTTGTTTTGTTTGGTGTTTGGCTTTTTTATTATATTTTATTCACAGCCTAGATCTAAAAATATTTCAGAAGAAATGCTGTTAACATTTGAGGACTTCTAGCATTCTGGGAGTAACAAACCATCCTCCCAGAATTAATACTTTTAAAGTAGTTAGAGAACACTTACTTTAAAGTTTAAATTCAACGTGTTTGTCCCCTTTCCTTTAATGTACAATTTTTTACTGTATGAACTTATATGGCAGTGTTTACTGTAAAAATCCATATCTTTTTCATGTAATTTCGCTTTGAAAATATGACTAAAGTCAGGCTATTTATTTTTCTTTCTCTGTATGTATCTAGTAAGCATTTATATGATGGAAAATCCATTTCTTTTTCTCTTTCATTCTTTAAGCTCTAATAGTGATAATAATGATTTTAAAATTTTCCCCCTTCTGGGGAAATGAAATTTCATTGCTCTGGAAGAAATTAATTTTAAAAAGCCACTAGAACAGAATTGAAATGAAATCAATTTTGCTCTTGATTGAACTGCAACACTGCTTTGTGGTACTAATGGCCGTCTGCCGATGAGAAAAACAAGGTGGTAACAGCTCAGCTCCACAGAGAGTGTCCTTTGCAGCTCCCATACAGTACACATGCTTAACGGCATCAGTCATTTTATATCTATTTGACACTGATTAATTACTACGATCCCTCCTGGTATTACACCTACTGACTTGGCACTTTTGTCAGGCCTAAACAATTGACGGGAGTTCAGCAGGGTGAATTATGTATTTATTACTGTGACCCTTCATGCTATTTAATTAACTTAAATAAGTGCTGTTTGCACCCTCATTTTGAAATTAAGATTATTATAGAAATAGTTACTTTGCTTGTATTTCACCTTAAGACATGAAAATTATACTAGTTTATAAGGGAATTACTGTTAGGACGTTTTAATTATTCAGATGTTTTGTTTACTATTGATGCTTAAATTTTTTTTCTTTCATGAAAATTTATCAAAAGTATCCATAACTAGTTCATCTTGACTTGTGCTACATAGAACTCTTCAATGTATCCTTTAAACTTGAAATGAAGAATTTGATGCCTGCCTCATAAGCTCTTTAGAACACTTTTGATTTTGACCATTATATTAAGGATTGAACTTAAATCAAACAGCAGCAACCATTAGAGGACATGCACTAAAAAGAAACATTTGCAACAATACCTCATATCCATCAACAAAATCACTAACTTGAATGCACAAAGGATTTTTTTTTTAAGGTGGTGGTTAAACATTTGAAATGATACCCATCACCACTGATAATCACTGAAGTGTAATCAAAGTAGTCAGATTCTGACAGTGTTTAAATAACAAAAGTATTGTATTGTTTTCTTTTACTCATTTTTTTGTTTCGTTTCTAATAACACCAGCATTGTTGAAGATGGCAGGAATTAAAAACTGGAATATACTTTATGCCTTTTTTGAAAGTATTCCACTTCTAATCATTCATCCTAAGGAATCAAATCAAAATTCAGTTTTTTTTAAATATTCGCTATTCTAAGAAGTGAAAGTAATAGAAGTAATAGTGTTTGTTTGTTTGTTTGTTTGTTTTTAAAGATTTTATTTATTTATTTGACACACAGAGATCACAAGTAGGCAGAGAGGCAGGCAGAGAGAGAGGAGGAAACGGGCTCCCTACTGCACAGAGAGCCCAATGCGGGGCTCGATCCCAGGACGCTGGGATCATGACCTGAGCCGAAGGCAGAGGCTTTAACCCACTGAGCCACCCAGGTGCCCCAAACTAATATGTTTTAAATTGCCTGCCTTGGGGCGCCTGGGTGGCTCAGTCGGTTAAGCGTCTGCCTTCAGCTCAGGTTATGATGCCAGGGTCCTGGGATTGAGCCCCGCATCGGGCTCTCTGCTCAGCAGGAAGCCTGCTTCTTCTTCTCCCACTCCCTCTGCTTGTGTTTCCTCTCTCACTGTGCCTCTGTCAAATAAATAAATAAAATCTTTAAAAAAAAAAAAAAAAGGAAAATAAATTGTCTTTTTTTTTTCTTTTTTAAGATTTATTTATTTATTTGGCAGGGTACAGAGAGAATTGTTAAGGTGACTCCCTGCTGAGAGTGGAGCCCAACAGGGGGCTCCATCCCACTATCCATAAGATCACAATAGTCACTGAAACCAAGAGTCAGATGCCCAATTACCCAACCTACTGAACCACCCAGGGGCCTCAAGTTACTTTTCTTTGAGTATATTCCTTGTGATTTTTATTTTGATTTATGGAATATTTAGAAGTCTTTTGTTTAATTCCTAAATGTTTTGGGATTATTCAAGTATCTTCAAGTATCTTTCTGTTAATTTTTAATTTTATTCAGTTTTGGTCAGAGAACATATTCTGTATGATTTCTTTATGTTTAAGTGTATTAAGATCTGTTTTATGACCCAGCATATGTAGATGTAATCTGTCTTGGTTCTGTAGATTCAACCAGGTCAAGTTGGTTAATAGTGTGTTAAATCTTCCATATTCTTTCTAGTTTTCTGTCTAGTTGTTAGTGCAATTATTGACAGAGGAGAGGTGAAATTTCCAGTGATAATTGTGGATTATATTTGTCTTCCTGTGGTTCTGTCAGATTTGCATCATGCATTTTGAAGCTCTTTAGTCATATAGTCATACATAAAAGTCATTAGGTCTGTATGATTTGAATGATTATTTTGAAATGTGTTTCTTTATCTCTGGTTGTATATTTTTTCCTGAAGTCATTTTTGTCTGATGTTAATACTGCCATTTCAGACTCTCTATGATTAATATAGAATTACATTATATAGAATATTATATAGAACAGTACTCCTTCTTTTTACTTTGATGCTGTCTCTACATTCAAAGTATTAAACATATTACAGTTAATATTAGTATCGGTGATACTAGATTTAATTCTGTCATTTGCTTTTTTTTCAAGTATCCCCTGTTATTTCTTGCTTTTTTCCTTGTTACTTTTTTTTTTTTATTGAATACTCTTTATTATTTCATTTTATCTCCACCCTTGGCTAATTAACTACATGTGTTGGGTTTGTTTTTATAATTGTTGCTCGAGAGTTCCAGCATGCCTTTTTAGCTTACCAGACTACTATCAAACATTGGTACGCCATTTCATTTATAACTTAAGACTCTCAGTAATTTACTTCCATTTACCCCTTCCAATCCTTTGAGCAAATTTCACTTCCCCAGTTGGTGCTATACATGGATTATCTCCCAATACATCATTGTTATTCATGCTTTAAATATTCAGTTATGTTTTAAATTAATTTTAAATTTTTTCATTTTTTTAGATCTGCTTTGTTCAAAAATTAAACATAAAATTATCCTAAAAATTTATTAATTTTTTTCCAAAATGAGTGAACTGTCTCACAACAATAAGCAAGAAGTACTAGGTATACATTATTATTTTCCTGCCATACTGTATTCCTTGAATTCTTAAACACATCTTTTGCCTCTCTTCCATAGGTGAAGCCTTGAAAGGAAGGATAACAGTCCACAAGAATAAGAAAGATCCACGTTCTCTCATTGTGACCCTCACATTGAATAATTCAACTCAAACTTATGGTCTCCAGTAAAAAGGCTATGAAAGCACAACTAACTTGCAGTTTTTAGTATGGCAGTGGGTTATGAGTAGGAGTGGAGAGAGGGGGTTTTATGTGAGCATGTAGCTGATGGATCTTTTCTAATGAGTCTACTCAAGATTAGAGACATGTGGTTGGAATCTCATATAATTCAGCTAAGGAAGGGAACAACAGTTCCTAGTGGACCACCTACATTATTATCACAGTCTTGGAAGTCTGCTCAGCAAGAGTTTACAAATGGAACCATTACATTGAGTTTAGCTATACTGAAAATATTTAAATAGGCCTAAATTTGAGACAGAAGTAGTCTTTTGTTGTTTTTAATGTTTCTTACTATAAATTTTAAGCACTAGTAACTGATGAGTTATTTGGGTAATGTTATATTAAACTAATAACTATATACAAACTATTGTACATTTTATTACAGATTTCTACTCTGAGGAGTAGTTTTTAATTGTATTATTTGGTAGAATATTAGAGTATAAGTAAAGAGCAAGTGGGAGGGACTAAAATATGGAAAAGAACATCACACAAATCATATTTGAAAGACAGCTTAGTTGATTACCCTCTAGTTCTGAACTTCTCATCTTTGCAGAAGTTATTTCGCCAGACAGTTTTCTAGTAATGCCCAGGAAATCTAATTTCAATATGTTTATCCTAGGTTTCATACAAGTTTTTAAAAGGTCGGGAAAAATAAGTACTTACTTACTAATATATCTTTTTCAAACTAGATTTACATGTAACTGTTAATCTACTTACAGTTGTTGTGTTTACAGTTATTGACTCAATTTGAAAAGCAGAATAGAAAACATTCAATAAAATGTGTACAACAACCATTAACATTATAAAATATTTTAACATACTAAAGCCTTTTATAAGATCAGAAGCATTTTAAAAAGTCTTGTCAAAGGAATCATCTCTAAGAAAATGGGGATTTAAGGACAGCTGGCTCATACACTTTTTTTCAGTTCAACAGCTGGTTTTTCTTCAAAATAAGACCTACACAAGGCAGCATGGCGTGGTGTTGAGCCGCATGAGCTCTGGGGTCAGTGCCTAGGTGCAGGCTCTGGTGACAGCTCTTACTTGCTGTTGGATCGTAGTCCTGTTCCTTCACCTCTCTCTCCCTTTATGAATACACTAGTTCATGAGTTAATACATTCCAGCTACTTCAATGGTAGTATCATTAGTCAGTCAAGGATCCTTCCACGGAATATGTGCTGTCTACATTAGATTCGTTTGGGAATTGTTCCCTCATCAAATAGTGCCCTTAAGTACATGAATGGGTGAAAATATTTTGACAGAAATTACTATAGCAAAACTCTTTTAAAAATTGTCTTTTGGTCTTAGGGAACTGGACTACTAGCAATGGCAAAGTTAACCCCTTCAAATGATGTATTTCAGATCATAGTCTTTTAAGTCTTGGCTTCTTCTATAAGTGTAATTTCTGTTTTCACTGGGTTAAACCGGCCAGCTTGTTTTTTAATTTAAAACATTATTAGAAATGTGTGGTGCTGATAATTTAGCTCAAAGTACTTTAAATTTTGTCTGGGAAGACTTCAGGTACAAATTTGGGTATAGTAGAGTGATAAAAATAAGGAAGCCCTGTAAAAAGATTTAATGGATTTTTAAAGTAACCAAATACAGCCTAATTTTTTTGCCTTTTCCTTCATGTAAGTGAGTAACAAATTTTTAAACTATTTAAAAAAGCATTTCTCAAAAATGATTTTTTTTGTAAACTCTTGTTTGATTTGCCTAGATTTTCATCCAGTGGCTCTTTTAATTTTCTCCTGGTTATAAATAGGCCAACGATAGTTGGTAGGTCCCTGTTTACCTTTCCAGGCCAAAACATTCTAATGTGTATACCTAAACATTTTATGAGAACATGAGAGTCCAAATGTTAGCTCTTTGATTGGAATTTCAGCCGTTAAGCTGGTACAAAAAATTAAAACTTCATAGCCCCTGACAGTGATAAATGCACTGTCCTTTCATGCTGTGACCGATGCACATTTAGGGATAGCAAACTACTCTGTCCCAAGGATTTTATTTCATTTCCATTAAGCTTTTGAGATTTTATTTCATTTCCTATTTTTCTTTGTGAAGATTAACAGTGTTATATTGTAATGTATAGGATTCATCCAACTAGTCATCTCTATTCAGTCAAAGAGTAATTTTTGAACAGAGCATTTTGGAAGGAGTGTTTCAACAAAACAACTCTTGAGGGTGGACAGCATTGCAGAAAGTGGTCCAGTAAGGAGCCCCAGCTGCTAGCACATTATAAATTTATAACACATTATAAATGAGGGAGCTGTCATTTCCCTTCAAAATAACCTGTTTGAAAAGGAGAGCAAGTAATTCTGGTCCTGTAGGGTTATTTGCTTCTTACCACTTAGTCTAGGTTAACCAACCTGGTCTGCCTGTATCTTCCATTAACATACCTTTCTCTCTTTTTAAAGTGGAATATCTAAAATGTATTGTGTGAAGTTATCGAGCTGAGGTCTGCAGTCAGTCACTATCAGGTGGAGCGAGCTTGCTGACAGTACTGCCAAAAATTTAGAATAGGAACAGGATCACACATCATTTAGCTCCTGCCAGTCATGCCAGAAATGATCCTTTAAGCTGTAGCATAGATCCAGAACATCTAGGGATTCAGATTTTTCTGTGACGAATATCTCAAAAACGGTGTTACATCTACCCTGCTGTCATGGAATTTGAATCTGTGATGAAAGGCAAGGTCAATGAGATAGCTGAGGCCAAGCATTGCCTACAGTGGATTGGCAGACTATGGCCTGGGGCCAGATCTACCCCATAGTCCATTTTGATAAAGTTTTACTGGAGCAGAGATAGCTAATAGGGTACGTAGACTTTCTTCACAAGGTTCATTAAGGGCAGTGGCAGAGAATATACACCCAATAGAACACATTACAAAGACTGTAGTTTTTACAAAAACTTGAAGCTAAGCAACTAGATGTACTTCATTTATGAAACTTAGAGGATTAACCAAGACTTCACCCTAATTTAAAATACATATATATAGTATTTACATACTTGAGACGTGTCTGGAATTGCAACAGTGTCCTGTGCAGAGGAAATTAGTACACTAAAACTTTGTAGCTGGTTATCCATTTCAGTTAGACAGTTTTAATGAGACAGAGAGAGGTACAAACAGAACTTTTTCAAAGTTAGAGATGGTTGAACCTCACCCACGAGCTACAAACTAAACTAATGAAGGACTTCTGTGAATCTCACTAACCTCTGGGTTTCTAAGAGGGCTCTGGACCCAAAACCAACTGCCAACATTAGGAGAGACAGTTGGGGTAATTGCTTTATATCAGCACTTTTCAACATGCCTTGAGGTTCCCAATGCCTGCCTTGCTTGGTTCTCATTCTAGAATGTGGTGTTTAATCACTACGCACCATGGGAAGGTATGTAAAGACCCTGCCCAGCTATCAAGCCTTGGAGGCTCATGTATTTTTAATGATTTTGTGTTTGTTTCCCTACTATAAAGTTAGGGTAAATTTTTCCAAGCAAAATGATGAATAAGCAAACTACTTTAAAGTATCTTAGCAGGGACGCCTGGGTGGCTCAGTTGATTGGACGACTGCCTTCGGCTCAGGTCATGATCCTGGAGTCCCGGGATCGAGTCCCGCATCCGGCTCCCAGCTCCACGGGGAGTCTGCTTCTCTCTCTGACCTTCTCCTCGCTCATGCTCTCTCTCACTGTCTCTCTCTCAAATAAATAAATAAAAATTAAAAAAAAAATCTTAAAGTATCTTAGCAATTCACTTGACTTTTCCAATAAAGTTTTCAGTGTAAAAAAAAAAAAAAAAAAAGCCTACCAAAGAAATGGTTTTCATATAGTGCCTCAACATCTTGACTAAGTGGAGTAGTTAGCATTCATTTAGCTCTAGGGTATAGCTAAATATATTGTAAAAAATAGTCTTATCATTGAGTTTGTTGTAATTTTTTAAAATTAAGATAACAACTTAAATAGTAAAGGAAGATGAAACCCCAGACTCCCGCTTGTTCTGCATCCCAGGCTCATATCCCTGTGCAGTTCTGTGTGTCTCCTCTTTTCTTTCTGAAATCCCTTGCCCTCCTGAGGATATTGCTTCCCCCGAAGTCCTCTTAAATAGTGACTGTCCTCTCCCACACCACTTATCTCCCTAGACTTGGGTGTGCATTAGGTGACTTCCTTGTTTTTGGTTGCCAGTTATGGACCATTCTCTCCAAAGTCCTTCCTATCCCCTCCTATCTTTATCTTCTGTCAACAAGACTGTAACATAAACTTTCTACCTCCAGCTTAATTTCCATTCCTTGAAGTTTTAACTGCCACCACTGCCCCACACTGCTCCTGCTTAATCAGTGAGTTTAAGATTTCATGTGAATGATCCTTTTATACCCTGACCTTTTGGCTCATTGACCTCATTCAGTGATCTTGCCCTTTACCTAAATTCAGCCACTCCTGTGGTCATCCTGTAGAACTGGCTATATACCCAGGGCTAAAAACTCCTGTGTAAATCTCAACATTAAGTATCATTCTAACTTCCTCTGTTTTCAGCTCACTCTCTTTTGTGATCCAATTCCAGCAGTCCTTCAACTCCACTGACCAAAATCCACTCATTCATACCACGTCTTCTGTCGCTCACCCCTTCCTGTTTACTCTTTCCTCTTGGATGAGTTTAAAATCTGTAGTCCATCATTATAATCACTCCCTTTCATATCGCTGCTACTTCTTCATCTCTTCCTTCACTTTTCTGTACTCGGCTAAACCACAATTCTGCTTCTAGTCCAAACCTGTGACTGGACATACGCAGCTCAGTAAGGCTAGAGGAAGGCATTCAACCATACTGATGGTCTAGTCTTAAATGTATGACTCCTAATCCCCGGTGTCCAGAAGTCATTCCTTATTTTCTGGTCTGTTTTTCTCACAGTCTCCTCAATGACTATTTTACACTCCTCTCCTCCAGCCTATAGAACCTCCTCCCTCATTCTTTCAGGTGAAGTCCTGGTTTCTTATTTTACCAAGAAGAATAGAATGAATCTGAGAACTCCCACAGGTTTCCATACCACATGCGCCACCAATTTTTATGTCCGTATACTGCCTCCCCACTAAGTGACTAGCCTCTCTCCCTGTGTCCCACATCTCCTTCTCTGAATAGTTCATAGATAACTGCTTCAGCATGTCTCTCTGTATCATCAAATTTTCCCTCCTCTATTCTCAAGTTAACATACAAATAGGCCATTATTTCACCCATGGTAATTTTTTTTTAAAGTAGACTCCATGCTGAATGTGGAGCCCATCACAGGGCCTGAACTTATGACCCTGAGATCAAGACCTGAGCTGAGACCAAGAGTGGGACACAGCTGACTGAGCCACCCAGGTACCCCTATGGTGAAAAAGATTTTAACCCCACTTTTTCCTCTGCTATTACCACATTTCTAGTTTTTCTTTTACACTGAGACCACTCAAAGAGTTGTCCATGTTCATGGTCTCTGTTGCCTCGCTTCCCATTTTTTGAACAACTGTATTGAGGTATAATTTATATAAAATAAAATGCACACATTACATGTACAGTATAACAACTTCACAAGTGTATGCATATACTCAACACCCCTGTTAATATTTAGAAACTTCGTTCACACCAGAAGGTTTTCCTGTGCTACTTTGCAGTCAACATGTATCTCCACTCCCTCTTCCAGGCAAAAACTATCCTGATTGCCATCAAGATAAATTTGTTTTGCTTGTTTTAGAACTTCATGTAAGAGGGGTCATATCGTATGTACTCTTTCATTTTTGTCTTTCAGCATAGTGTTTTTTGAGATTCATCGAGTTTGTTTTTGTCAACAGTCCATTCACCTACTGGTGAACATTTGGACTGTTTCCAGGCTGGAGCCATTATGAGCATTGGTGTAGAGATCTTTTTTTTCAGCCTGTGCTCACCAGGAGCACTGCCTCCAACACTTCACTGAAAGTACTCTTATCAAGGTCACCAGAGAGGTGTGCATGTTGATAAGTCCAGTGACCAATTCTCAGCCCTCATTTTATTTGTGCTACCAGAAGTAGTGGGTGCTGAGGATCATGCTCTTGGCCTTCCCCACTCTCTTCCTCCTTGACCACTCTTCAGTTCCCTTTGTTGGCGTTTACTCACCACTTCGCTTTTTACATGTTGTCACCTTAGTCCTGAGATCTCTTTTCTTCCCATCTTTCTGCCCATCTTCCCTCCCCTGGTGATTTCATCCAGTCTTAATATTTTAAATACTTAGATGTTGATATTTTCTCAGTGTGTACCTCCAGCCGTCTTTCTTCCACTGTAGACTGTAGCCAGCCACCTGCATGCCATGTTTACTTAGATGTCTCTTGGGCATCTGAAACTTAACATGTTCCAAAACTATTTCTGATCATCCCCAAACCCTGCTCCTGCTGTCTTTCTCTACCTCACTTAATGGAATTTCTTCTTTTATTGGCTCAGGCCAGAAACTTTAAGGTCATGTTCGACCTTTCTCCTCAACTCCACATCCAAGCTGGCCAGCAAACTATTGGATCTACCTTTAAAATATATCTAGAACCAAAATAGTTCTAAGTACCACCACTCCCATCCTGGTCCAAACCAGCATCATCTTTCACCTCAATCATTGATTCTCAAAATGTGGCCAGCAGACACCTGGTGACTCCAAAACAAAACTCTTCTTGCAGTAGTACTAACACATTGCTTGCCTTTTTCACTGTATTGGCATTTACACGGATGATGCAAAAGCAATTATAGGTAAAAGTGCTGGCCCTTTAGCATAAATTGAGGCACCAACTATACTAATCATTTTACTCTTCACTACCACATACTCTCTTTAAAATGTCCTTGGTGATGTGGTATATACTAATTTCATTAGATATTGACCCTTGAATATGTGTCTTTTAATATTCTTAATGATACTAATAAAACACTTGCTGTGTGTTAAAATATAATATTTGTCTCCTGGGAAAGCACTTATGCAATTGATTTATGACCTAAACTAGCCACTTTTTTCCATGAAGTATTATTTTTACTTGGAAGAATGACTGACAAACTATGGCTGGCATTATCTTGCAAAAGAGAAAAAAATGAGCTTATCAATAACTTCAAATAAAACAAGTGGTAGAATTTGTTGCTAATGATAAAATGTTGGTTTTCAAGCTAAAATTGGAATTTTTAAAAATCTGTATCACTATGAGCTTGAGGGCTTCCCAATCCTTACTTAAAGATTAGTGGTGTAGGGGAAGAAAAACAACTTTATGCTCTTTTCTTTTTTTTTTTAATTTTAAAGATTTTTCTTTATTTATTTGACAGAAATCACAAGTAGGCAGAGAGACTGGCAGAGAGAGGAGGAAGCAGGCTCCCTGCAGAGCAGAGAGCCCGACAGGGCTCCATCCCAGGACCCTGAGATCATGACCAGAGCCGAAGGCAGAGGCTTTAACCCACCGAGCCACCCAGGTGCCTCTATGCTCTTTTCTTGAGTTGTCAGCTATGACCTCTGTAATGAAAGACAGACTAACAAAAGAAAAGCATACAAATTTACTTAACACTGATATGTTTTATTGCACTTTTCTTTATCGTGCTCTCCAGATTTTTTGCAAATGGAAGGTTTGTGACAACCACTATTAGTGCCATTTTTTTTTTCTAACAGCATTTGCTCACTTATCTGTAATTTTGGAAATGCTCACAATATTTCAGACTTTTTCATTGTTACGATATTTGTTATAAGGGTCTATGGTCAGTGATCTTTGATGTTACTGTTGTAATTGTTTTGGGGCACCACAAGCTGCACTCATACGAGACAATGAACTTAACTGATAAATGTTGTGATTGATCTGACTGCTCCATGGACTAGCCATTCCCATCTCACTCCCTCTCCTTGGGCCTCCCCTAGACCCTGAAAGCAACAATACTGAAATGAAGCAAATTAATTACCCTGCATTAGCCTCTAAGTGTTGAAATGAAAGGAAAAGTCACCTGTCTCTCACTTTAAGTCAAAAGCTAGAAATGATTATGCTTAGTGAGGAAGGTATGTCAAAGGCAGAGACAGTGTGAAAGCTAGCCCTCTTGCACCAGTTAGCCAATTTGTAAATGCAAAGGAAAAGTTCTGGAAGGAAATTAAAAGTGCCACTCCTGTGTACACACCCACAGATTGTAAGAACGTGAAACAGCCTTATTGCCAATGGGGAGGAAGTTTTCAGTGGTCTGATAGAAGCTTAATCCAAACACAACATTGACTTTAGCCAAAGCCTAATGCAGAGGAAGGCCCTAACTCTCTACAGCTCTGTGAAGGAAACTACAGAAGAAAAGCCTGAGGCCAGCAGAGGCTGGGTGGTGAAGCTTAGGGAAAGAAGTCTCTCCATAAGGGGGAAGTGTGAGCCGAAGCTAACAGTGCTGATGGAGAAGCTGCTGCCAGTGACCCAGAGCATCCAGCTAGCATAATAATGAAGGTGGCTGCACCCAACGTTCCCAGTGCGACAGAACAGCCTTCTGTAGGGAGAAGGTGCCATCTAGGACTTTCAGAGCTAGAGATAAGTCAGTGCCAGGCTTCCAAGTTTCAGAGGACAGGCTGACTCTCTTATTAGGGGCTAATGCAGCTAGTGACTTTCAGTTAAAGCTAGGGTTCTTTTGCCATTCCAAAAATCCTAGGGGCTCAAAGAATTATGCTAAATCCACTCTGTGCTCTAAAAATGGGACAACACACCTTAGATGACAGCACATCTGTCTATAATATGACTTACTGCAGAGATGTGCTGCTCAGGGGGGAAAAAAAAAACTTCCTTTCAAAATACTACTTACTGCTCACTGATAGTGCACCTGGCACCCAAGAGCTCTGATGGAGATGGACAGCGAGATCGGTGTTTTCATGCTTGCTAACACCACATCCATTCTGCAGCCCCATAGGTCAAGGAGTAATTTCAACTTTCAAGGTTTATTTAAGAAACACATTTTGTAAGGCTAGAGCTGCCACAGATAGGGATTCTTCTGATGGTTCTGGGCAAAGTAAACTGAAAACCATCTGGAAAAGATTCACCATTCTAGATGCCAGTAAGAACATTTGTGATTCATGGGAAGAGGGCAAAATATTAACATGAACAGGAGTTTGGAAGAAGTTGATTCCAACACTCATGGATGATTTTGAGGGGTTTAAGAGTTCAGCAGAGGAGGAAATTGCAGAGATAGTGGAAATAGCAAGAGAACAAAGTCAGAAGTGGAGCCTAGAGATGTGACTTTCTGAAATCTCATTATAAAACGAAGAGCAAAAGACATGCTTCTTACAGCTGAGCACAGAAAGTGGTTTCTTGAGATAGAATCTGGCCCTGGTAAAGGTTGTTGAAATGACAACAGATGATTTCGAATATTACATAAACTTAACTGATAAGACAGTGACAGTTTGAGAGGGTCGACTTACATTCTGAAAGAAGTTCTACTGTAGGTAAAATGCTATGATGTAGCATCACATGCTACAGAGAAATCATTTGTATATGAGTCCGTCAATGCAGCAAACTCAGTGTTGTCTTATTTAAGAAATTACCACAGCCACTCCAACCTTCAGCAGCCACCACCCTGACTAAATCTGCAGCCATCAACATCATGGCAAGACCCTCCAGCAAAGAGATTACGACTCACTGAAAGCTCAGATGATGGTTAACATTTTTTAGCAATAAAGTATCTTTAAAGGATGTATGTTGTTTTTAGATGTAATGCTTTTGCTCACTTAGACTGCAGTAGAATGCAAACATAACTTTTATACAAATCAAAAAAAAGAAATTCAGCTGACCGGCCTCATTGTGGTATTTGCTTTCTTGTGCGGTGATCTGGAACTAAACCCACAGTATCTCTGATGTATGCCTCCAAGTTTTAAGTACCACAGGAGCCTTCACAAGGAAGTAAAGGAAGACCCAAAGAAAAGGCTGAGGGTTTCATGCTAGGTTTGATGAAGGAGTGGCAAGTTGTAGGAAGATGTGATAGGACAAAAGGTAAGCTAAATGTCGTAAACTGGGGGAAACAGCAAGGCCTGTTCGTCTGAGGCCTATCCTCTCTGTGTTCCTTCGTTTTTGGAGTTATTCCTCTTTTCCCAGGACTAGAGAGCCCCTCTCACATGAGGGTTTTATGACCTGCTTAAGCGGAAAGTCAGAGAGTTTTTTCTGAAGGTGGGAGGAGTCATGAGAACAGTCAAATATATGTTCACTCGAATGGCCACTGTTGAACACTGAGTTCACCTATTTACTGAGAAGCAACAAATCACAAGCAGAGCTAACAAAATGGAAGGAAGGGAGAGAGGAAGAAGCTTTCCTGCACATGCCATTTCTCAAATTCCTTCAGCTTGAAATACTCAGTGTGCCAAGATGCCATATTTTCGCATGTTCTGTACCTGATCAAAAGTAATAATAACGTCCTTGATTGTTGATACTATACAATGTTGAAATGTGTCAACATTTGAAAGATCTGCGTAACTCTGTGAACTAATATTCTCCCCCACTCAAAATGTGTAAGGTTATAAATATTCATTCTAAGGACAAGATAAACCCTGGATTTCAATGAAACAGTATAAGTTTATTGATAAGTTTCAGATTCCACATTGCAAATGACCTTTAAGAAACTACAGCTTGTCAAGTTTGGGTTGGGTAATGAAGAAGATTATCTATACAAATCCTTATTTTCTTCATCTACCTCAACCAAAACAATGTATCTTAATAGACTAAATGAAGAAGCAGCTATGAAAATCCAGCTGTATTCTACTAAACCAGAGAATTAAATGATTTATACAAATGCTGAACATCACTCTTCTTTTTTTTTTTAATATTTTATTTATTTATTTGACAGACAGAGATCACAAGTAGGCAGAGAGGCAGGCAGAGAGAGAGAGAGAGAGAGAAGCAGGCCTCCTGCGAAGCAGGGAGCCCGATGCGGGGCTCGATCCCAGGACCCTGAGATCGGCCCGAGCCGAAGGCAGCAGCCCAAACCACTGAGCCACCCAGGCGCCCCCTGAACATCACTCTTCTTACTAAATATTTTTGCTTTGAAAATATAGTTATTTCCATAAAAATATATTAATTTTTAACATGTGGGTTTATTATTCAGTGAATTAATAAGCAAATGTAAATATTTCTCTCTCTAATATGGTAAAATACCAGTAGATGTAACCCACATGAACAAAAGCTCTTTGGGATTCTTAGTGATTTTTAAGATGTAAAGGGGTCCTAAAACCAAGAAAGTTTGAGAACCACTGACTGAGACTTTTTTTTTTAAGACTTGCCTAACTTTCCTTTGTGCTTCTGACCCATTCTACCCTTCCCCCTTCTGTCCCCAGTAGATCAGCTGAGGTAATCCCTTTAAGATATAAATCAGATTGTTACTCATTTACTCAAAAACCCCCAGGAGCTTCATATCTCAGAGTAAAAGCTAAAATCCATACATTCACCTACAAAATGCTTTGCAGTCTCACACCGTTACTTCCCTCCCGGGAACCGTTTCCTACACTTGGCCACCGACTCATCTTCAACTGCTCACACTTGATGGGCCTCCTTGCCACAGATGGTCAGCTAACTCACTCCGTCGTCTCCTTCAGGTTTGGGCTCAAGAGTCACTTTCTCAACACAATTTCTCTGCCAGGCCAGAGTAAAGTTGCAGAACCCACGTTCACAATCCCAATTCTCTTCCCTCCTTTATTTTTCTCAGAGCCCTAATGCCTCTAATATACTATATGTTTTATAATTTATCTTTTCTATTGTCTTTCTCCCTCCTCTAGAATGTAAGCTCCAGGAGGACAGGGATCTTGGTCCATTTCATTAACTGCTGTAGTGTGCACTGGTGCATAGTAAGAGCTCAGTATATATCTGCTGAATAAAAAAATGAATGCAGCGTCTATGACCTATAATCTAGACTGGTAGTTTGCCACAATTAGCCAATGATACTGAAATACTTCATTTTACCTCTCCGAATTAGACCTTTTATATATCATCAGTGCACACTTAAATGTTTCTTTTTTCTCAATCACAGTGATACTTTAAAACTTCAAAGCCTGGGTGCCTCAGTAGCTCAGTTGATTGAGTTTCTGACTTCATTTTGGCTCTGGTCACGATTTCAGGTTTGTGAGATCGAGCCCCACATCAGGCTCCGTGCTGGGTATGAAGCCTACTTAAGATTCTCTATCTCTCCCTTTCTCCATCCCTTCCCCCAGTCATGCTCCCCCTCCAGAAGAAAACAAAACTTCAGAGCTTAAGCAAGCAAATTGTTCTAAGTCCACAGGAAAACCCTGAATTTTCATTTTCAGTAAAACTCCTCAGAACATGCAGACCTGTATTTGGGGACAAGCTACCAGTAGAGAAGCTTTCTGAACCAACAAGCGAGGACTGATTTTTGGTTTTTTCTATATAGTTGACACACAATGTTACACTAGCTTCAGGTGTAAAACATAGTGATTCCACAAGTTTATGCTATACTCACCACTAGTGTGACTGCCGTCTGTCCTGATGCATCACTATTAAAAAATAACTGACTGCCCCTTGTGCTGTGCCTTTTATTCCTGTGACTTGCTCATTCTGTAACTGGAAGCCTATATGTCACACTCACCCACATTTAATGATTGTTACTTTACTTGCATGTTGATCCTTTTCAAAAAAGTAGATAATCTGGTGCATTCTAAAATTGGCAAAGTTAGGGGGGCACCTGGGTGGCTCAGTGGGTTAAGCCTCTGCCTTCAGCTCAGGTCATGATCTCAGGGTCCAGGGATCAAGTCCCGCATCGGGCTCTGCTCAGCGGCGGGCCTGCTTCCCTTCCTCTCTCTCTGTCTGCCTCTCTGCCTACTTGTGATCTCTGTCAAATAAATAAATAAAAATCTTTTTTTAAAAATTGGCAAAGGTTAATTCTGCTGGTAAGTGTGTGAAAATTGCATGGATATAGTTTAAACTTCCTTAAAAAGATCAAATATATCATTTTTTAAATATTTATTTATTTATTTTAGAGAGCGTGCAGGGGGAGAGGAAGTGGGAGAGAGAATCTTGGGCAGACTCCCTGCTGAGCCCAGAGCCAATGCAGGCAGGGCTGGAACTCACAACTCTGAGATCACAACCTGCACCTAAATCAAGAGTCGGATGCTTACCTGACTGAGCCACCCAGGTGCCCTTCAAATATATTATTTCTATTTTAATACTATTTCATTTATGAATGGGTAAAGAAGGAAAAATTATGAGTAACTAAAAATCTCTTCAACACACATCTACATGAACTAATAATATCGATAGGAATAGTTTAGCTAATGAGAAATCTTGATCAGAAAACTTTGTTAAACCCTATAGATACAGTTCTATAGCAAAAGTGACAGCAAAGAAGTGGTGTTTTTACCCCATCTCTATCATAAAGGTTTTTGAAAGAACAAAGCCTGGGGCGCCTGGGTGGCTCAGTGGGTTAAAGCCTCTGCCTTTGGCTCAGGTCATGATCTCAGGGTCCTGGAATCGAGCCCCGCATGGGGCTCTCTGCTCAACAGGGAAGCCTGCTTCCTCCTATCTCTCTCTGCCTGCCTCTGCCTACTTGTGACCTCTGTCTGTCAAATAAATAAATAAAATTTAAAAAAGAGAAAGAAAGAAAGAAAGAACAAAGCCTTTAAGAGGTGGCTTTGAGGTGTTTTTGGAAAACAAGCAGCATATGATTTTCCCCTCTTTGGTACTGGACCAGAGACCACAGGAACATGAGTGGAGCCCCAGGTCTTTCATGAGTGTGTGCGTCTCTAATGACTCTCCTGCTGGGACCCTAATAGGATTTATTCCCCTTACACCTTCATCTGCTCTGGCTCCTCATGCTGTTCTTTGGTATTTAGTTTAATGAGATAACTCCTGTGATCCAGGGCAGGAAAAAAAGGGGGGCCGGTGTTTTCCTTAAGTAGACAAAGGATAGCTGGGGAAATTCAGAATTATTTTCTCTGCCGTTATTTTATGTGGCCAATATTTGATGGCAATCCTGAATATACTGAGCCAAGAAGATGACAGTAGTCAATGGTCAGACTACATCTCATAGAAGTCCATTTAGCCTTGATAATGTGGAAAGACAGCAGCTGGGAGGGGCCTGGGGTGGGTAGCCGTAAGAACTTGAAGTAATCTAGTGTCTGTGGAATAAGCAATAAAAGTGTATCGGTGAAGTGTTTAAAGTAACTAATGATGGAAATAAGATTAATAGACACTGGGAAGGTTATGGCAGTATAAATAAGCAAAATCCTCCTCTATCATAGAAAAAAGGAACATAAAATGCCTAAAAGGGATGCATCAAAAAATAGAGATATGTTATTTAGGAATGTAAAAGTGACCACAAGAAAATTTTTAAATTATTTAATAAATTCAAAGAGGTTAGCTCTGGGGAGGACTGGAGCAAGGGAATCTCGTTTTATTATGATGATGATTCTTCTCTTGTACTCCGCGATTTTATAACCAAGCGTATATATAATATATATAGTAAAATATGTGTGTATGTGTATATAGTGTAAAACTTTTATATATAGGAAAATATAATAATATAGTATGATATACATAGTAAAAATAAAATATTTAGGTAGTAAATCTGACCCCCTCTGATACTCAGGTTGGGGCTGAAGAGAGAGAAGGAACGGGGTCTGGGATGTCCCACCAAGGGGCTGATATGGTGTATCTGATTTAGTTGTTGCCCATGTTCAGTTGTGAATGAAGAGCGTGGGAATTTGCATGGCCTGCAGTGGTCCTGCTGTCCCGCCTTCCTGTCCAGATTTGGATGCAAGACAGGTAAAAGCACATGAGTAAAGAGCAATATGAAGTACAGTTTCAAAACCGAGTTATTTCCACATCCTGTGGATGGCCTAGAGAAGTGGTCCTGTCCTGGTCAAGCTACCTATAGAGGATTATAATCATGAAATAGCTCGGGGAGGGGTGGCCCTTTCTCTGCCTCAGTCCTATAATGAGTCATACTTTAGAAAGAGAAATCTCGATGCTGTGCTTGCTGCTTATGCTGGAGCTGGAAGAGATATATGACTAAGTAGCTTGTTGGGTCAGAAATATTCTCTACTGTTCAGTTTTACCACTGGTCCCCAAGGGCAGGTCTGCACGTTCTGAGGAACTTGATTGAAAAGGCAGATCCCTGGGTACCATCCAAGAGATTCTCATAGCTCTAGTTCTTGAACAGCGCCAGGAGCCTGCGTCGTTCTGACCGGGTGTGAGAGCACGGCTTTAATCCAATCTGGTATATGTAACCCTCACAGCAGTCTTAAGAAACAGACCAAAGCTCAAAGACATGGAGTCATCTTCCCCAAATCATGCTTACCGGTGAAGTCAGTATGTTAAGCATCATGTCTGCCATGATGTGCTGGTAAATGTTTAACATCCACTCCTCCCAAAACAGACCTCCTTCCCTGAAAAGAGCCCTGATGTGGAGACTCTGCCAGTTTTGATGGTGTCAGTACCATTACCGTGGCTGATTTCAAGTTACCAACATGTCATCCCTGAACGTGGAGCTGAGGAGATGCTCAAGAGACCAAATTTTGCACATGTACAGAACAGTGTCCGGAGTAGAGCTACAGGCATAACCTTACGTAAGAGCCTAGATTATAATCAAGTGCAGTTAAGTCATTAGGAAGCTGTAAAGTCTTAAGTATCCATTACCTTTGCAAAGTAATTTATTTAATTGTAGGTTTAATTTTTTTTTAAGATTTTATTTATTTATTTGACAGACAGAGATCACAAGTGGGCAGAAAGGCAGACAGAGAGAGAGGAGGAAGCAGGCTCCCTGCTGAGCAGAGAACCCGATGCGGGGCTTGATCCCAGGACCCTGGGATCATAACATGAGCCGAAGGCAGAGGCTTTGTTGAGCCTCTCAGGCGCCCTGTAGGTTTAATTTTTAATAATGACTGAGTTGAGCCACTGGCTCTCACAATCACCTGAAAACTGGGCACCTGACTCATGAGCTGCCCCAAGCCAGTGCGCCTGATCCAAAGCCCTCTCTAACAGCGTTTAGCAACACATGATCTGTGGAATACAAATTTTGTAAAATCTTTTTAAAGGTCAAATATGTTTGGGACATACCAGGTGGTTGATTTGCGTCTTTAAAAATCTACCATTTAGATTGGCGTATTGTAGTCCCTGAGAAGTTTTGGGGTAAGGAGACCTGTTGACCTCAACACCAAGTTTCCCTTTGCAAGTAACAGCTTTCAGCATCCTGCAAGGTGAGTGCTTCTCTGAGTCTACTTGGGGACACGTGGTGCGTTTGGGGAAATCCTAGCACAGTGATTAAAGCACTGGCTCCAGAGCCGACCACCTGTGTTTGAATCCTGGTTCCACCATTTCCTGGTTGTAGGTCTTTGGGCAAAAACAAACTTCCTCAGCTACGACGTAGGCATGATAGTAATTCCTGTTTCCTGTGGTCATGGTGAAGGTTCAATGAGTTAGCAGATGCACAAAGTGCTTAGAGCAATGGGGGGGGCCCCAAGAAGTGCTACCTGAATACAGGCCAGGATCACCCTTGTTCTTACCCCGTTGGACCTCTAGGTTTCCCAACAAGCAGTATGGGAGGAAGCCACTGGTTCAAAGCATTTCGAGCCAACACGAGAAGGATTTAGGATTTGTCATTTTCTTCCCAGAACCTGCCAACTCAGACTGGGATTTTAGATTTTACATTTAAATAAAAATGCCCTTAATTGGAAACCATTTGGATAGACCAGGTGGTTGATTGGAAAGGAGTTTTCTCTTGCCATCCAGAAGATGGTGACGTTATAGCGGGCCTCTTCCCTCTGAGTCAGCATCGTCAGGAGCAGGGACTGTCACCTTTCACAGAAGACTGGCTCCAGGGCCTGGTCTTCCTTGCTCTCCTCCTAGCACTCTTCTCCCGGGCACCTGAAGGGCACGAACCCCTCCGCTGCTTGCCTTCATGCCAACTTAGCACACTGCATTCGGCCTGAGTAAAAGGGAGGGTGGGGAGGGGACCCCACATGGAATCCCACAAGAGCTGGGTTAAGAGATGCAAGCTGTGACTTCACTTAAGTTCTGAGGAGATCTGTTTATTTGAAAAAGAGTGAGTATAAGCAAAGGGCATGAAGAGGTCACTCAAAAAAAAAAAAAAACAACTTAAAGACCAACAGACATAAAAATATTTCTAACCTCACTAATAACCAAAGAAATGTAATAAACTTAGGACAACGTATTTCTTATATTAGGGCAAAGCTTTTTTTTTTTTTTTTTTTTTCTAATTGATAAAATCTAGTAGTGGCAAACGTGTGAGGAAACCAGCATTCTCTGACACTGTTACTAGGGAGTATAGAATCTTTTTGGAATACTATTAAGTACAAATCAGTATTTGAAATGCATATGTCCTTTGACACAGCAATTTGACTTTAAAAATTTATCACAGGAAAATAAAATTGGGCCAGGTACAGAAGGCTCAAATGGCTTATAATTATAAAAAAAAATGGGAAACAAAACCAATTATGTATGTGATAGATTAAATTATTGGTCTCAATTCTTCACCCCAATCTGCACTCACATGTCTCTCTTCATCATAAGCAAAGTCTATTTTCCCACTCCTTGACTTTGGACTTGGCCATGTGGTGTGCTTTGAATGGTACGTGGGCAGATCCTTGGTTCCAGAAAGAGGATGAGAGACATATGGAGGAGGGCCACCCTCGCCCCTATAGCCAGAGCCCCTCCAAACTGAAGCAGAACAACCCAGCTGAGGCCAGCCTAAGTCCACCAAACTCCAGCCAGCCTGCAGACATGTGATACGTATGTAACATTATATGTATCCATCTGCTTCTCTATGTGGAATCCATATAGACTATGTATAATTACATGAACTATGTATAAGTCACTACAACCGAAGGGTGATTCGTCAAACAGCAGCTGCTCACCAATACAGTCCATCAGTAGCACACGGGTGCGATACCACACTGTACAGCTGTGATGGGCCATGGTACGATCTCTACTTACTGGCATGGAAAGATGTCTGTCTACTCAGTATTGTAAAGTGAGAGAAATCAGATTTCAGAACACAACCGATCTAGGTACAGTCACACACACACACGAATACAAGAACGGATATTTTGGTTATTTCTGGAGGGTGGGAACAGGAATTTTTTTTCCTTTCTCTGTGGTTTTGTATATTGTTTTTATTTTTCAAAGAACACCCGTGTTTTTTAGGATTGGAAACATGGCGACGGCAACATCTGTGATCTATACTGAGAGAACAAAAAAGACGAGTCTTTTTAGAATAAAAAGAAATGCAGTTAGGAAAAGAGGAGCCCAGGTTACCCGCAGCCTTGAAAGGTGGACAGAGTTCAGGTGTGATGTATTGAGAACTAGAAAGAGACATATTAAGCGTTAGCATTGATCAGTGCTCACTCTATGTACAATCTCGTGTAGTCCTCAAAGCTACCCTATAAGGTCATAATTTTAACTTGCCTCATTTTACAGAACAAGAAACAGGTTCAGGGAAGAGAAATAACTTACTCTGGATCCCACAGCTTGCGTTTGAACCCAGATCCGCCCCCAGAGCCCATCTCCCTTCCAGTAGGCATGCTTATTCTCACTGCGTGGCTTTGAGGGAAGGAAAGGCATGGAGGCTGACAAGGAGGCACTAGGTATGGAATCCAAACACGCGAGCTCTTACAGCTTGAGGGGCTGTGGACAAAGGATGGGTAGAGGGCATTACAGCACAGAGGATGAGTCAGAGAATCAGCCACAATCCGAGGCCCAATTGTATCTCTTAACACTTAGGAGCTGAGTGATTATGCACCATTTACCCAGGCCCCTCTAACCCTGGCTTTATCCTTCCATGAAAATGTGGAATAATTAATAAATACCTCCTTCACAGTAATGGGAAACACTTCCGTGCCTGGTACATGAGCCCCCAGTCAATGGTTGCTAATATTTTAACAGAAGGAAAAGCACTTTTTGGAAAACATAAAACGCTCAACAGATACTAACAGTTGTAAGCTACAGTTTCAATGAACACAATATTGAAGGCAGGGAGACATTCCAGTGGAAGAATCCACAGGACTTGGCAGCTGGCTGGCACCTGCAGATGAATGAATGTGACAAGTTTAAAAGGTCACCGAAGTTTCAAACCTGGATGATTAGTGAGGATCTTGACGAAGAAAGCTTCATTGCTGATTTGTGAAAAATGTGTTGAAAAGTCGGTTTGTGGCAAGGAAGGCTGTCTGTGAAGGTGATGTTCATTCAGTGATGTACAAATACCCATCGGTGCCTGCCATGCGTCTGGCACTGTGGTATACTCAAGCACTGTTGGGGGAGGGGGTGCTGGGCGACAGACCTCAATCAGATCATCACACACTAAGAGAGGTACATGGCATTACGAAAACAGAAGAAGAAAATGTTTCCCGAGAAAGTGATGATTAAGCAGAGATCTGAGGAATGAATGGAAATGTAAACAGGTCAGTTTAGGTTGTCACCCCGCAGAGGTGTGATCAGCTTCCTAAAAGGCCATTTGTATATGGTGAGGTCGAGCAGACGTTGTTTTGTTTTGTTTTGTTTTTATAAAACTCAGTTTATTATTTGAGAAAATTGCAAATGTGGTCTCATACTAAAAGCATTTTTCTAGAACTTGCTTTTTTTTTAAGGTTGGCATTATTTTTAATTGCCATATTTCACTTTACTGTGACCATGTTCTTTGAAGTCTCCTACTGACAGCCATTTGAATGACTTCCTATGTTTATTTTAAAGAATAATACTGCAATAACCTTGTTTTGTTAATGTTCCCAGTTGAGTATTTTATAGATTTTTCCCCAGTATACATATAGGGATGACTGGGTATTCTGTGTTCTATTTTATAACTATTGGGTCTTTTGAAAATAATATAAATTGTTTTCCAAGTAGTTCTCCCAATCCACATTTCTTCCAGCAGTGACTATGAGCTATAATGGCTTCACATCTTCATATACTTGGATTTGCCAGACTTAATTTCTCCATCTTGTATCATCCTAATTTTTATAGTGTTTTTTGAGTTTTTTTAAATTTCTTTTCAGCGTAACAGTATTCATTGTTTTTGCACCACATCCAGTTCTCCATGCAATCCGTGCCCTCTCTAATACCCACCACCTTGTTCCCCCAAACTCCCACCTCCCGCCCCATATACACTATGGAGTATTATGCCTCCATCAGAAAGGATGAATACCCAACTTTTGTAGCAACATGGATGGGACTGGAAGAGATTATGCTGAGTGAAATAAGTCAAGCAAAAGAGAGTCAATTATATGGTTTCACTTATTTGTGGAGCATAACAAATAACATGGAGGACATGGGGAGATGGAGAGGAGAAGGGAGTTGAGGAAAATTAGAAGGGGAGGTGAACCATGAGAGACTATGGACTCTGAAAAGCAGAGGTTCTTAAACTTGAGCGTGCACCTGAATCACGTAGAGGGCTTGCTCACATACCGCCCGCCGGGATGTACCGCCCCGCTCCCCAGTCTGATTCAGCGGGTCTGGGCTGGGGCTTGCGAGGGGACGCCAGTGCTGCTAATCTGGGGCCCCCCTTCGAGAACCCTGCTGTAAATGAACACCCACAGCACCTCTTGCCAATGAACAAAGCTAAACACGAGCAACCTCTAACAAATGTTTTTCAGGTTGCGCACCACAAAAATCAATTTCCAAAGTCTTTTGGTTGAAACGATTTTACACCCGGTTGAATGTTAACAGTACATGTTCAACCTTTCTTTTATTGAAAAAACGAAAAAACAGAAAACACCACCGTAAGCGTAGCCTCGCCCTGCAGTTAGCCCTGGGTGAACAAATGTCAGAGCACTGTAAACACGCTAATGGAATCTTTGAAGGAGAAGAGGAGTGCCTGGCCCGAGAGACCACTGTGGGTGCAGAGCCAGATGGGGGGAGCTGGCCGGAGAGCGGGTTAATTCCGGATGATCCCCTAATTTCCAGCATGGGAATTCTGTTCTTAAGTGGCTGGGAAAAGGGAGAGGTGTCAGCCGTCAACCACTGATGTGTTTTTATGCTTTGCAACACCACACGAGAAATCCATGACTATATCCCCTTCTAAACAAACCAAAGCAGTAGAAATCAGGCCTTCTCAGCACTCGTTCTACTCCTCCTTTCCCCAGAGCTGATTTCTGGTGTAAGTTCAGCGTTTGTTTTCACACCCTCTTCCATGCAGTTTCTATGGGAACAACTGATTCTGGTTTCCCGTGAAGCTATCACATTCCGTGTTGTTCCACAACTCACTTTTTTTCCACTCATCGATATATACTATGGATTTTTCCATTTGGCACAGAACTCCAACCACGCTCTTCTTATTTTTTGCATATTACTGTGTAAGATAAAACCAAGGAGGCTCCTTCACAGACACACATCTAAGCTGCTTCCTCTCCTGCCAGGTTTGCTCTATTTCGTTCTGTTTTTTGATGCCTACAAGCAATGCTGGAGGGAACATTCTTGGACATAGGCAGGTGTGGGCGCTTCTTGAAGGCACATATGGAGAAAGAGCACCACAGAGGCCCAGTATGAGTGTTTTACATTTTAACAGATAGTGGCAGACTGGCCCCCTACTCCCACCCAGGGGGGGGGCACTGCTTCCTTATATGTGTGCCAATGATTGGTAAGACCAAACGTTTCTGTGCCACCATGCCGGCAGGTGAAAAAACAGTATTTCATTCATGTTTTCATCTTCATTTCCTTCATTACTAGTAAATCTGAGCATTTTTTTTTTATTTTAAAGATTTGATTTATTTGACAGACAGAGATCACAAGTAGGCAGAGAGCAGGCAGAGAGAGAAGGGGAAGCAGGCTCCCTGCTGAGCAGAGAACCCAATGCAGGGCCCAATCCCAGGACCCTGAGACCATGACCTGAACTGAAGGCAGAGGCTTAACCCACTGAGCCACCCAGGGGCCCTTGAGCATATTTTGATATTTTTACTGTCCATTCAGTTTCCTTAGCTATGAATCACCTAGTCATGACTATTCTTTTGGGCTAGCTTTCTCTTATTGATTTGAGGCATTCCTTATATAATCTAAATGGGAATCTTTTGTCTCTGTTTCGTGAACACTTTCCCCTATGTGTCTTCATTTTAGCTTTTGGCTTTGGACCATTTTAGCTTTGGACCAGAAGGTCAGAGGGCTTGGGGAGATGCATGCCTCTCCCCAGAGCCAAGCTGCCTGTCCCCACACTTATGGGGAGGCAGCGTAGCTCTCCTACCTATAAGCTGTGTGACCTTGAGGAAGTGATGTGCTGCCTCAGTTTCCTCATCTGCATGGTAGAGGTCAAAAATAGCACATTCCACAAAGGGTTGTTATGAGGTTATATGCAATGATTTATCCATAAGGATTTAACATGTAATTTGTATCCAGTAAATATTAGCTATTATTTGTTAATAACACTAACAACATATCATTATTCTTGATTGTTTCTGGAAACTTCTGTAACTTGGGTTTCTGAGGCTTCACCAGCTCATGGGTGCCTGTTTTGGGCACCTCTTGTCTACTCCTCCAGATCCCGCCAGCCCACTTTGGACTCCGGCCACTGCGTGGTGACCAGTGCAGCAGAGACTTCAGCCTGCTTTGAGCAGGGGCACCAGTCAGTACCTCCCATTGGGTCCCCTCTCCTGACAGCCTGGGTGGGATGCCTGAGAACTTGCTGGAAGTGCTGGGCAATTAACACCCTCGGGCCACTGTGACCAAGGGGTACTGAGCCAGTGGACAGACACTTCCCCCTCTTCATCCCTGGGCACAGTCCTGAGATGCAGGCCATTAGATTCCCAGCAGCTCCCACACATCATGGGGTGGCCGACTCAGCAACACATCCTCGTGGTGTATGTTTCACTACCCTCGTCCCTCCCTCCTGCTCCTTGGGAGCATGTTCCCAAGTAAACTAACTCCATGCAGGCCTTTATCTCAGGCTCTGCCTTCAGGGAGCCCAGGCTAAGACATAAGGGGACAGAGCTATCTCAGCTGTCACATGCTGGTGTCCAGCACGTGCTCTCAGGCTCAGCCCCCTAATCCAGCACCCTCCTCCTCCCACAGTATTTCTGGGAATCCTCAAGGCCCTCTGCCCTGTTTCCATGTATCTTCCCCACATGTTCTTTGCTCTGGGACCCTCAGTGATCGTCACTGCCTGAGAAGCCACTTAAGGTCCCCTGATGTCCCTTCAGATCCTTCCTGTGCCCGGTGAGGATGCACCCCTCCTTAAAGCACTGTGTTCTGGCATTCCCAGACCTGCAGCCCAGAGGAATGAAGGCAGCATTACATTGGCTCAGGGAAGCCTCATGGCAGTGGGAGAGCTCATGGGAAGGAGGACATGCCCTCTAACCATCTCATGTCACCTAGCCCTTCGGCAGGCTGCTTGGGTCTACCCTGCAAACGGCTGCTCCAGCATGTCCTTCTGCTTGCCCTCTGTAGGGCTCAGACAGAAGTCTGTGGGATCAGGCTAGGGACCAAGAGCCTGGCAGGTACCCTACTCCCCTCCCCAACCCTGTCTTTTCTGCTAAACAAGTCTTTTTAGGATTAGGAAACTGAACTCATCTGTTTATCTCACAGATATCTGAACCGCATTTTGGACTATAGCCAAGACCTCTGGTGTGCTTGAAAGATAAAGGGCCCCGTGCATTTTACTGGTACTGATGTCTGTCTGCATCTCAGAATCGTTTCCCCGAGCCTGAGACATACCTGGTAATTTTCATTCAGCGGGACGTGGCTCAGCTGTTACGGCTCCAAAGCCTTCCTGGTACCCCTCCTCCAAACAAGGCTGGGATTTCCTTTTGCTATCAGATAGAGCCGAGTATGAGATCTGACTCCCGTCTGACGATGTTGCAATCATGTCTAGTGCTGACACTCCCATCAGACTGGTCAAATCTTGAAAACACAGACCAGTCAAATCTTGAAAACAGCTTGTCTTTGCCTCTAAATTCCCAGTTTATAGTGTGGCACTTCTAGGCCCTCAGAAAATGCTTTTCAAGTGAATGAATAAGGCGGTTAAACACTGAGATCTTCTGGGAAGTGGAACTATCACTAACAGATGGATTCAGACACAGACCAGCTCAGTAAGACAGGGTAGTGCAGAGGAATCTAAGTGCTTCTTGTCCCTTCCTCTAAGCTGTATGCTTTGTGACAACAAAGAGTCCATGTTTACTGCTGTATCCTCATACCTGGAAGAGAGTTTAGAACCATATATGTCCCCCATCAATATTTATTAAATAAATGAATGACCTACAGATCGATTTCTATATGTCTTCTCTCTGGAGACACTAACTGGCTTGATTTTCTGGTTTTCGTCCCTTCCCAGGAAGGAGGAGGGCCTCGAGCTAATCTTCCTCCCCTCCTCCCAACCCAATGGAGTACTGCAGACGCATTTTTGCAGATGTAAGCTTGAACCTCAATGTCAGGCAAGCCAGAAGTGCACCCCAGAGAGCCAGGGGGAGCAGTCATCCAGAAACACAGTGCTGTGGATGGGCTGAGAGCAGGTGAGAACTTGGCCACTGAACTGAAACTGTAGGACAGAAGGTAGAGGGTACTGTGGTATATTTTTCTTTTGATTTACTGCTGTTGTAAGAAGTGGCTCATGTACCCAGAGAATTATGAAGATAACTTAAAAATCACTACACATCCTGCAATCCTGAGGGATTAACGTTAACGTTATGAACATCCTTGCAAGAATTTCTGGATGCATGCCTTAGGTTACATTCACCTACAAACGACTGGCAACCAAAATGATGACGATGTAAACGTGATCACAGCTCATTTCTCTCTCACATGGACGTCTGTATAGGTGGTTCAGGATTGGCAAGGATCTCCACCATGTCACTTACCCCAGCTCATTCCATCTTGTCACCATACTGTATGTGGCCTCCATCTCATGTTCCCAAGGACAGCATCTGCATTCTAGAAAACAGAAGAAGGAAAAAGAGAGAGAGAGAGAGATTGCAAGAGAGGCCAAAGGAATACATATATTTCTGCTTATATCCCATTGGCCCGAACTAAGTTACATAGCTGCAAAGGACACTGGGAAATGTAGTCCTTGTTCTGGCAGCCATGACCCCTGCTACAAAACCTATTACCATGAAAGAGGGGAGAAACGGATATATCCAAGGTATCTGGCAGTCTCTGTCATAGTGTTTATGCAATAATATGTGACAGGATCACAGAGACAGTATAATACAGATTACAAGCTCTGGAGATAACTGTGGGTTGAAATGGCTTCACCACTTACTCTCCAGTTTTCTTGTCTGTAAACTTGGGGATTATAACAGAACAAACCTATTCCATAGGACTGTTGTGATGATTGATGAGCTGATGTATATAAAAGGGCTTAACACCGCACCTGACAATAAGCTCTCAATAAAGGGGCTGGTTAATCTTCTGTTCTTTTCATTTTTTTTTTTAACACTCCCCAGTACAGTTGGAAATTTTTTTTTTAAACACTCCCCAGTACAGTTTGGAATTTTTTTTTTAAACACTCCCCAGTACAGCTTGGATAAAATTCTAAGTTATCATCTGTAAATGTACTTATCTATATTCTTTTAATGACATCATAGGATTCCATTATGTGGCAAGAACATAATTTACTTAACTAGTCCCCCCCTTGATCACCATTTTAGGTTGTTCCTAATTTTTGCCATGATCAATGATACTTGCATCAACATTATTTTGTCCTTGCATAATTATCTCCTTAGGGTAAATTTCTAGATGTGAGTTAGCTGGGTGAGCCTCATACAAGCAATTTTTGTAAGTAATGACATTTCCCCAAAGATGGGTATTATTAACAGGTAGCTCCTGAGGATATGGGAGCATTCCATCATAACCAAGTTTTGAGCACTTTTGAGTATGCGGAACCTTGTGTTAGTGGCTGCAGAGGGTCCAGAGATAAATAAGCCATGCCCTGTAATCGAGAGGAAATAACCAGTCAGGATTTGGCAATACAAAATTCAGATGCTGTGTGTATTGGTGACCTGGGGCTCGAGCTAGGGTGGGAGATGGAGAAGTTCTCTCGGAGGAAGACCTATTTCACCTGGGATCTGAGACCCAAAACATGTATATGTGTGGGGAAGGGGAGGATTGGAGCAGGAAAGCATTTTCCAGGGGGAAAGGAGAATGTGTGTCGAATAGATAAGATAATGGCTAAGAACATACAGTCTGAAGCCAGAGTGTCTGGGTCCAAGTCATGGCTCTGCCACTGATTACCTGAGAACGACTTCTTCATGCCTCAGTTTTCTCAACTTTACAATGGGGGTGACAGTAATTATATAGTTATCATCAAGACTGAAGAAGTTAATACACAGAAGTATTTAGAAGAGCTCCTGGCAGCTAGAAAGCACACCGTGTCAGCTAATATTAATGCTTTCATCTTCCTGCCTTTGCTTAAAAGTCAGCCCAAGACGGAGAGTTCAACAGTCAGCATCAAAGCTGCCCATTTGTTTCCCCCATTTTCCCCAAGAGGAGTTTTGTCTTTCACTCTTTCAACATGTATTACTGAACACCTCCTAGAGTGTAAGCAAAATAATCTCAGACCCAGGCTTCGAGAAACAACTGTCAGATGGTGAGACATCTTTAAAATTAAAAAACCTCACACAAACAGAAGCTCATTTACCCATGAACCAATCTGTGTTGTGCAGCGAAGCACAGGGTGATCTGGGAGGGCTGATCAGGGGCAGGGCCAGTGAGGACGGGTTGAAGAAGACCTAGGGGACTGAGGGTTAGGGGAGAGAGAAGACTGGCAGAGGGAGCAGTCTCTGGAAAGACAGAGAAGGGCTTGTCTAGCACATGGGAGGGACTGAAATACAGCAGTGAGCCAAGGGGAGGAGGGAGCGAGGGCAGAGGCACAGAGGGAACACAGTGGCAGGCAGTGGCAGGAACACAGGAGTCTCCAGCGCCCAGACAAAGACCATCTCGGAGCCTCAGGGTGGGCGTGCTGAGTCCCATCCTGAACACCCATGTAGCCTCTCCGACGTCTTCACTTTCACCACCCAAAACCGACCTTCCTTCCAGCCACTAGTTTCTCAACACTTCCTTGTACTTGGCTCTCAAATAACCCCGAGCTCAGCAGGAAAAGTCCTCCATACGAACACATGTTCAGGAAAGAAACAGCATCTATTAAATAGCTAGTATGGACCAAGGAATGCTCTGAGCCTTTTACCCATCTTTCCCCGTTTACTGCCTGACAATCATGCAGTAAGTGGTATTACCTTCTTTTGATAAATAAGAAAATAGAGACCCAGAAAGCATAAGCAACTTGTGCAAAGTCACACAGCCTATCAGATGGTAGAGTCCGGTGTCTGAGGGCCTTGAGTAAACAGTTACTCCGTGTTGCTCAGACCATGGGGCAGTGCTGGGGCTTCACATGGGCTTGTTAGAATCTTAGGAGACCACTTGTCTGTGCAGAGTGATAGTCTCAGGCAGCAGCAAGCTGAAAATTACAGAAACCTCTTTTCAACCAAGTGTAGAGTTCATTAAGCTGCAGGGAGCTCTTAATATCTTCAGCATTTCCAGGGCAGCTCTCTGCTCCATGAATAAAGGAAAGAACTAATATCCATCCCTAAAAAGGTGAATGAAAGCTTTTGCTAACTCAGTACTGCAGATGAGTGTCTCCCCCATTTGGCCGCAATTACCTCAGCTGGTCCCAAGTTACATCATTGCTAGTGAAATGATTAACAAAATAATGGTAATGATACCAACGGTAAATTAAATGGAAATAAAAGGAGCTCAGCGTACTATTCAATTTCCCACTTGGGGACCACTCCTAAGTTGTGTTCTTCAGCTTCCCACTGGGAGTTTCCACATGTAAATAAATATGCCTGGTTGAAACTGCAAACTTGGACCTCTGTACGGGCCTAGCCCTGGGATTGCTTCTCTCTCCAGCCAGGGAGAGTTCCCGAGGCTAATGTCAGTGAAGATGGATTCCCCCTCCCCCCAAAATGTTCCAGTGAATTATGTAAATAGAGACAAACACCTTATAGGACTGACCTCTGTCACAGAATTTGACATCCTCCTGCCCTAGCCAAACCAAGTGGAAAATTGGATTTAAAGAAAACGAATCAGGACTTCCATTGCAACCCAGATGCTTTGTGGTGTCTGGGTTCTCGCCACCACAAATCAACACACCCCCACCAAGAGAAATGACCAACAGATGTGACAAGAAATGGGCATGGCCGTTGAGGTCCACTTCGTGTCATCAGCGGGTACTTATCTTGTCAGAAGCCCTTTTATTTGGGTTTCAGCCATAGTCATTCATTTTTCTAATAGTTTGCCCTACAAGAAGATGAGGGCCCTGGCTTTAAAATCCAGCTCTGCCTCTTACTGACTGTGTGATTTCAGACATGTTACTTAAAAAGCACCTGGGAACCATTTCCTCATCTTTAAAATAAGGATAATAATAGTACCTATTGACGATATGGCTTTGAGAAGTAGATAGAGAACACAGTGCCTGACCCAGACTAATTGCTCGAGAAATGAGGTCTGTTCTTACTACTATTAGCCTCCAATTAAAGGTGGATTCCATTTCAGGAAGAGTATTAATTTGGTTTTAGACTCTGATTTTTAACATGACTTGAGGCTGTCTTAGGTCTTGAAGTTATATTGCTATCAGCTTGCATAAAATTAAGCTGTTCTTATATATAAGAGTTACCTACCTGACACTTATTAGCAACGTAATTTGGAGCAAAGCTTACCTTCACAAGGTCTTAGTTTCCTTTTTTGTTCCACTGAAATTGAACAAAGATAGAATTATAAGACTCTTAGAAGATAAAATCATAGGGGCACCTGGGTGGCTCAGTGGGTTAAAGCCTCTGCCTTTGGCTCGGGTCATGATCCCAGGGTCCTGGAATCAAGCCCCACATCCGGCTCTCTGCTCAGCAGGGAGCCTGCTTCCTCCTCTCTCTGTCTGCCTCTCTGCCTACTTGTGATCTCTATCAAATAAATTTTTTAAAAAAATTGAAAAAAAAAAAAGAAAACATAGGAGTAAACTTTCATGACCTTGGATTAGGCAATGATCTCAGATATGACACAAAACGTACAAGTGATAAAAGAGAAGATTCACAAGTTGGACTATATGAGAACTGAAACCTTTTGTGCTTCAAAGGACACCTTCGAGGGGCGCCTGGGTGGCTCAGTGGGTTAAAGCCTCTGCCTTCGGCTCAGGTCATGATCCCAGGGTCCTGGGATCGAGCCCCATCCCAGGGTCCTGGGATCGAGCCCCAAATCGTGCTCTCTGCTCAGTAGGGAGCCTGCTTCCCTTCCTCTCTCTCTGCCTGCCTCTCTGCCTACTTGTCTGTCAAAAAAAAAAAAAAAAAAAAGGACACCGTCAAGAAAATGAAAAGACAACCCACAGGATGGCAGAAAATATTTGCAAATCCTATATATTAGATAAGACTTGAATCCAGAATCTATGAA
Source organism: Mustela erminea (assembly GCF_009829155.1). Classification (NCBI taxonomy): domain Eukaryota; kingdom Metazoa; phylum Chordata; class Mammalia; order Carnivora; family Mustelidae; genus Mustela; species Mustela erminea. The sequence continues at coordinate 74,049,691 of NC_045622.1, forward strand.
GAACACTTATAATTCAATAACAAAAAGACAAATAAAACAATTTTCAAGTGGGCGAAGGATATGAATAGACATTTCTCCAAAGAAGACTGGCAAATGGCCAAAAGGCATATAAGAAGATGCCCCACATCAACAGCCAGAAAGAATTCCAAATAAAAACCACACAAGATTGTACTTCTCACCTATTCGAATAACTGTAAAAAGGACACACAGTAACAAGTATTAGTGAAGCTGTGGAGAAGTTGGAACCCTCATATACTGCCAGTATAAAAAACGTAAAAAGGTGCAGCCACTTTTGAAAAACAGTCTGACCGTTCTTCAAAGGATAAACATAGAGTTCCTTAATGACCCAGGTGCACCAAAGTGGAAACAATGCGAAGGTCTACTGACTGGTGATGAACCTGGAAATCATTAGGGTAAGTGAAAGAAGCCAGTCACAAAAGACTACATATGATATGATTCCATTTTTATAAAATGTTCAGCATAGCCAAATACATAGAGACAGACTCCAGAAGGCTGGAAGAAAGTAGGAAATGATTGCTGGTGCATACAGTTTCTTGGTGGGGGGGGGGGGTGATGAAAATGAATTTTTTAAAAATTTATTTATTTTAGAGAGGGCAGGGGAGGGGCAGAGGAAGAAGAAGGAAGAAACCCAAGCAAACTCCCCACTGAGCACAGAGCCCAACAGGCGCTGGACTCCACTAGCCTGAGACCAGCACCTGAGCCAAGCCAAGAGTCTCAGGCTTAACCCACTGAGCCACCCAGGTGAGCTGGTTATGAAACTTATTTAAAATTAGACTATGGCAGTGTTGGTCAACTTTGATATATACTAAAAACCATTGAGTTTACATTTAAAAAATTCAGTGGTCTGGGGACACGATGATTGATTGGGACCTTGTCCCGTTTAACACGTTATAGAATAGAAGCAGATCTTGGAATGGGGCTGGGCCCTACAGGGAAAGAATGACCCCCTCCATGTTTGTGCACCACGAAGGAGTCAATTTAGCCTGGGTACAGTGACAAATCCCATTCCCCTGCTATAAAAATTCGCTAATTCATGGGTTAGCTGCGGCATATGCTTTATAACCGTTGATAACCGCTGACGTTGGATGAGATGCTTATCACTTGCGCATGTGTCCTGACAGCAGCCCCAGGAGGACTCAGATGAGAAACTGAGGATGGAGGGTTGCAAAGACAGGAAGTTGAGGGGTTAGATGCAAATGCAAACAGCTTGACCCTAAGGCCCTTGGCCATCGTTCTTTCCATCCTGCCTGACTTCCTGTACTTGGGTGCAAGTATGTGCTTAATCGGCAGTGAGCATATAACGGACTTAAAAATAACCTTATCATTTCTAGCTTCAGTTCTTAAAAGGAGGGGGTATGCTCATTCGTTTTTTAAAGCTGTGAATTCAGCTTCCCTGGATGCTCGGGCAGGCACTGCGATTTGCTTGCAAGGCACACCCTCGCAGCTTTGCAGGGCTAGATACACGCCTCTTATCGAAACCAGGCTGACTGTTCTTTTTAATTTTTCCTTTGTAAATGTCTGTAATGAAAGAGCTTCCCAGAGGGCTCCTGGAGCTCCGCATTACTCCACAGCTGGGAAGTTTGCTCCAGAAGCTCTAAAGAAGCCAGATTTCAAAGTGCCTGTCCCACAGTCCACAGATCCTCCAACCTAAACACCGGAAAACTGCTCGGGGAAGGTAGCAAGCTGGAGGAAGCGGAAAATTGAGAGGCCGGCGGGGCAGGTGCAGTTAACTCATGCCGCTCCCCGACCCGCCTCTTCCTGTGCGCACTGGCTGCCGGGCCTCGTGCAGCTGCAGCCTGCAGCAGCCTAGACCGTTCGCTTGCCCCGTGCTTATACCAGAAAAACCCTGGCGCAGCTCTGGAGCTAGCCACAGGTAAAAGGAAGGTTAGTGCCCACCCTGGGCGTGAGCTGCCAGGCTCCGCGCGGACAGCCGGGCCTCCACCGTGAGGGCGGCTCGCTGGGCCAGACGTCCTCCTGGTTTCTGCCCGCGTCCTTGCCCCGCGCACGCGGCCTGCGGCCGAGGGAGGACCCGCAGCCGTGTCCTAGGTGTGTGCCCAGTCGCCAAAGCCCAGTGGACCGCAGTGGACACCACAACTCCTTTGGGATGATGCAGGAATCAAGTCGTTTTGCAAAGGAGCTGTCAAGGTCTGTGTTTTAAAACCAAAAACAAAAAAAGCACCCAAACCGTGAAAATCCAGAGTTGTACGATGACCTCAGCCGGGGGTGGGGGGTAACAAAAGAGCCCCAGAACGGCGGATTCCCCCCTCCCTCCATACTCCCACTTGCAAGGGCTCCTGCGTGGGTGGGGGGGGGGGGGTTAGTGCTGAGCCCAGCCTTGGGATTCCTTATCTACAGCCCATTTACAGGCAGGTCCAGAGGGTCCCAAGGCCGCGCTTGCAGCCCCTTCCGGCGTAGCCTGATCTCCCAGCGTCAGACTCCCTGCTCTAACGAATGTTTCTTTAACTGGCGACGCAGCCCTGAGAGGGAAGAACCCGACGCGCTCGACGTGCACAGTCAGATGGAGGAGCCAGTCAGCGGTCTCCTGCCTTACCTAGGGGCAAGAAAGCAGCGCGGAACGTGAGGCGGTGGAGATCGGGTCGTCTTCCGGGGCTCCAAGGAGGTGAAGTAACATACACACACACTTCGGTTAAACCGCCTGACGTGGATGGAGGTAGTGAGACCTTCCCAGCTCCCTTGCCTGAGTCACACCAGGTAAGTGATGCCTTCTTACCTGGGACAGTGGTTCAGGTTAACTGGAGAGGAGGAAGCCTGGGCCGGAGCTGCTTGGGCAAGCGGAGGGGAGCCTGAGGCCTGTTCTCTGTGTTCCTCCCAGCCTTTCCCTCCCCAGGGTCAGTCCAGTTAGGAGGCTTCCAAGATCCCCCAGACCTGGTTGGCTCGTGCAGCCCACCCCCGCCTTGTGCAGGCCTCCCTTTCTGCCTTTGTAGCATGTGGGATGGCACCTGCGGGGTCAGCTTGCCACTCTGTGACTCACTTGAAACCCAGGCTCAGTAATAGAATCTAAAGCTCTTCCTATTCATTTTCAAGATGGTTCTCTGGGGTTTTTTCTTTCTGCCAGTCTCTCTGCTTCTGGCCTGAAAACGCTAGGCCACAATCAGATGATCACAGCAATTGGTGCAAGACAATTGCTCTGATTTGCTGTTGCTTCAAGTCTGGATTACCTGCAGTAGCCTTTCTAATTAAGCCGCTCTGAGCACAAGATTTTAAAACTCACAGGTATCAGGACCCTTCAAGTCATCAGTCCTTCCCAATCTGCCCCTTGACGCCCTTTCTCTAAAATACATGCACCCTCTCTACTATCCTGAAATGAAATTCAGAAATGACATAAGTAACCTGCATACACGATTTTTAAAAAAATCATCCTAAATAGGAGAAGTTAAAGTAATTTATTAGGAATATATACTTTAATATGGATGTATTTGGGTACCACCCAACTAGAGACATAATGAAAGAAGTCAGAGCCTCCTCCTTTGCACGTAATCATTCATGTATATGATTCAACGTATATGCCTGCGTGAGCTCCAAATGCACAGGGATGCGGGGGTATTGTATTGGTGACTCAGACCCCATGAGTTGTGTCAGTTTTCCAAAATGAGTCTCAGCATTGGTGGTTTGGTGGTTCATTTTGTGCTGGTCGAAGTGAGTTCTAAAATAATTTTTTTTTAATGAGGTTTTTTTTTTTTAAGATTTTATTTATTTATTTGACAGAGAGAGATCACAAGTAGGCAGAGAGGCAGGCAGAGAGAGAGAAAGGGAAGCAGGCCCCCTGCTGAGCAGAGCCCAATGCGGGACTCGATCCCAGGACCCTGAGATCATGACCTGAGCTGAAGGCAGCGGCTTAACCCACGGAGCCACCCAGGCGCCCCTAAAATAACTTTTTTAAGGATTTTATTTATTTTTGAGAGAGAGAGAGACAGAGTGCATGAGTGGGGGTAGAGGCAGAGGGAGAAGCAGATGCCCCGCTAAGCAGGGAGCCTGATGCCAGGCTTGCACCCAGGACCCTGGGATCATGATCTGAGCCAAAGGCGGATACCTAACCTACTAAGCCACCCAGGCGCCCATTTCCAAAATAATTTAAACAGCTCTCGATTATAACAAATTTTTTTTTTAAAGAATTTATTTATTTATTTGACAGAGAGAGATCACAAGTAGGCAGAGAGACAGGCGGCGGGGAGGGGAAGCAGGCTCCGTGCTGAGCAGAGAGCCCGATGTGGGGCTCAATCCCAGGACCCTGGGATCATGACCCGAGCCGAAAGCAGAGACCGTAACCCACTAAGCCACCCAGGCGCCCCAACAACTCTCAATTAAAGTAATAATAACAAAGTAACCCAACAAGTTCTACTCCTAATTATATGTTCAAGAGAAATAGAAACACATGTCTGTGCAAAGACTGGTACAGGAGCAGCATTATTCGTAACAGCCACAACAGGGGGACCTTCCACATGTTTATCACCTGGTGATGGGTTGAAAAGAAGAGTGTGGTACACTTCAGGGGAATGCTATTCAGCAGTCGTAACAAGCAAGCAGACTAGTCATCCATGGCACGGCGCACCTGAACCTCAAAAAATGCTAGGCTAAGTAAAAACAGAAACTCAAAGAGCCATGTGTTGTATAATTCTATATATGTGAAATTTCTAGGAAAAAAAAAAACTATTGACACAGAAAGCAGATCAGTAGCTGCCTGGGGGGTGGGGCAGGAATTGACCACAGACAGGTGGGCGGAAATGTTCTGACTCTCCACCGTGGCGATGGTGGCCCGACTTACCAAGGCTACCAACATCACTGAATTGGTTACCTACTTCACTGAATTGATAATGCTTTAAAAAATGAGTGAACCATATAGTATGTAAATCACAACTCAACACAACTGTTTTTAGGCTGTACTCTACCTTGATTTATATGGTAATGCCATTTTCCCAAAAATTTTCATTGTATACCGGTTGTGCCAAAAATGAATTACATTCATATTTAAAGCAGAGCCAGGTTCTAACATCAGATAATTATGAACAAGTTTTTCCTGTCCGTAAGTGTCCAGTAGGACATGGGATAGTTCACTGTGAGGGACAGTTCACGGGGAGGGACTGTCCTGCGTATTATAGGTTACCTACTCTTCCTGTCCCCTGCCCAGTGAATTCCAGAAGCAGCCTCTAGTCATAGTGACACTGAAAATGTCCAAATCACCTCCTAAGAAGTGGTTTCATCCCCACCGACAATTCCTGATGTAACCCAATGTCACATGGGGAGACTGAGGCCAGGGGACGGGCAAAAACTTGCCCAGGATCCCATAGTGAGTGAGTGCTTGGCTGCATTTTGACCCAGACATTCTAAATCACACTTCAGATTCTCTGGCCTGGGTCAGTCCTGTACCATCACTGTTGTTTCTCTTTCTCTCTGGACTGCTCCGTCCTTCTGGTACCTGACATGCAAACAGCTCAGCTTCATTCAAAGTTATATAACTGAAGAGGCAGGTAGGAGTGTAGAGATTGTCAGTATTATGCTAGCCCCGGAAATTCATCCTCAGGGAGCTCAAACCACGGGGACAGCTGGTTCTGTGAGTCCCAAACATGAAGCTTCGGTGACAGAATGGACCCAGCAATGTCAGGTACCCTCCATGCGGACTGCAGTCCAGCCTCTCCTCCTGGGACAAACGTTATTAATGGATCATGGCACGCCTGCCTTCTGAGACCGGATGCAGACTCCACCTCTTTCTCAAGACAGCCATGGTTAATTAACTGAAATTTTCAGAAGAGACAAATCGTTACTATCCTAGGGGTGCTGGGTCCAGAGAAAGGAAATGGGCTGGGTGTGGGGATGAGACCAAGAGCCACCCTTAGTCCAGGAGGAGGAGGAGAAGGCTACTGGGTGTGATAAACAAAGGAGCAGACCAAAATGAAAGACCAGACAAGGACACTGGAAACAACATTTCCGCCTTTAGCTCAGACAGATGGGTCCTCAGAGAGCAGATGCGCAGTAACTGCTTGATGAATGACCACTGAGAGAAGAACAGGAACGGTCTGTCCTGGTTTTATAGCAACCTCTTGATCAGAGCCCAAGTAGGTTCGTGTGTGTGGCTCCCCCGAAGTGAGGCTGGAATCCAGAAGCCTCTGAAGCTGAGCTCATGGCCTAGGCTCTCTGGAGAATCCTTGTTATGTATCAGAGGGGATTCATCCTGGATCCAAGGAGTTCTCCAGCACAGATGGATGTGATCACAGGAACGGGTTTCTCTTGGAGGGAACCAGAGAGACTCACGCAATGGCTAAGATTTGGGGAAGAGAGTCTAATGGCCAAGTGCCTGAGCTTTGGAGTCAGGCAGACGTGCATTTAGATCCAAACATTGCCAGTTACTAGCTTTGTGATCTTGAGCAAGTTGGTTAACTTCTCAGACGTCATTTTTCTTATTTCTCCATGGGATCTAATTCACAGAGTGTTGTGAGGATTGAATGAATGGATATTCGTCTGCCTCGTAAATATCCACTTATCTCTCTGCCCATTTGAAAGTAGCCATGAAATTTAGTGAGGATGGCCTGCGTCCCAAGCTTCAAGGAGGGGTCACGACTGATCTAGTCACTTGGGGGTAATCCCAGCCCTGTTGCTACACTGATTGGTTTGGGGATGAGTCACCTAGGCTGTGCCAATCACCATGGGGATTTTTCCTGGTTAGTTCAGTGTGGTTCAGTCAGCAAAGTTTAGACATGTTGTTTGGTGGTAGGAGGAGGACTGACTCTCTCTCTCTCTCTTTCTCTTCCTAGGTGTGAATGAGGCATTATTTGGCCTCACTATTTCTCTTTTTCTCTCTTTCTCCTCCTAGGTGTAAATGAGGCATTACATGGCCTCAACCTCTGCCAGAAACTATTTTGCATCCATGAATAAAATCTGGCCTGCAGAAAGGCAACACATGGAATAGGGCAGAACTAAATAATCACAGAGAAACCAAGCCAGACCCCTGATCAAACCTTACCTGACCCAGTATGATATGTCCTTTTTTTAAGGTTTTTATCTATTTGACAGAGAGAACACAAGCAGGGGAAGCAGCAGGCAGAGGGAGAGGAAGAAGCAGACTCCCCTGCACAGCAGGGAACCGGACGCCAGCTCCATCCCTGACCCTGGCATTATGACTTGAGCCAAAGGCAGTCGCTTAACTGCTGAGCCACCCAGGTGCCCCTGTCCCTGGAATTTTAAAGCAAAATATGCATTGGGCTTCCTGTCTCTAAAAATGTAAAAAGTTAGCACTTGTAAGTGCTCAATAAATGCTAGCAATCGGTCCTATTAGTGTTTTGATCATGAAGATTACTAATTAAAAGCGAAATAAAGGTTTGACGTTTTCATCCCAAGATACAGCACAATTTTCCCAGTGGCATTCTGCTATTTCACACGTTTATCAAACAAGTTAACTCAACAAATTATGATTGAGTTCCTACTACGGGACCGGCCTGGTGCTGGGTGTGCGGTTACAGCGGCGAGCCAGATGCATTAGGTGCTGCCAAATGCCCAGACCCCCTGCCCGGGAGAGCCTCACTCCCTCGCCGTCCCTCTGCGAGGTTTCCTTCCTGCTGGGCTGAGAGGGTGACCTGCACGCTCCCAGGTGTGTGTATCCCTGAGAGGAGGGAAACCTTGCAAAATGATCACGCAGGGAGAGGCTGTGTGTGAAGGCCAAGCCGCTTAGTGTGGCATCGGCTGGGAGAACTCATTCCTTCCTGCTTTCACATACTCCCACCTTGGCCAGGCACAGCCCTCCTCACCTTCTTCTCCCCCTTCACCTTCATGGACCTTCAAGACTTTACCAGAAGCTCTCCAAGACGCCTCCTGGCTGGGGCAGATGCTCACCGTCCTCCTCCTCGTGGGACCTCACATCTGTTTCCCTCCCCTGCTCCCTTAGTCACTCCAGGGTTCTGAGCTTCCAGCTGCTCGTTCTTCCAGCCATCCCAGGGCCTGCCCTCCAGGCTCCAGACTCTTTCAGGTCACCCTTACCTGTGATTGCCAGCCCACTGCTCAGGGGCTCAGCGGCTCGCTTTAAACCTGCCCGTGCCCCACTTCCCCACAGGGGGGCTTCTAGGAGTTCTGAAGATAATTCCATTAGACTGAGATTCCTGACTTCTGTTGTAGCTCCTGGCCCCCTGCCTAGTCTCGCCTCATGTCTGAATAAATTCCTACCTTTAACATAATGGGGACAGTGCCTTGTCCTGGTTCAAAAGCTACATGGCAAAAAGGGGGCGGGGGGAAATGCTGCATTGCTATCCCATTTTCTCCAGCGTTGCTTTTCCTTTTGTCATAGAGGCTGAAAGCAAACAAGAAGCACATATTTAGCGGGGGAAACGCACGTTATGGCATTTGATCAAGTGGAACGTGAAAGCCTTCCATCCATTTTTGCCTCCGTCCCTCTCCGAGGCAACTGTGCTGCCAGCTGGCTGCATAGCTCTGACCCCTGTTGTCCTGGGTTCTAGAGGCAGGTCACCTGCATTCAGATCGCCTTTGCCACCGGTGAGGTGTAGATGTTGAACAATCTAGCTAACCTCTGTGAGCCTCGGTACCCTTATGTCTGAAGTGAGAATAATAACAGGACCAACTCTTGAGGCTGCCCAGGGCGGGGATGGAGGGACTAAAAAATAAAAAAGGCAGTAAAACACTTAGAACAGCGATTGGCATATGGTCAGATGCTTAATAAATGGAAATTATTATCAGCCCCATTTTCAGTAACAGCCATACGGGGTTCCGTAGCTGGATGTCTTTTATTACAAGCTCATGTGGTTTATAGATTTACTCCAGACTCGTGATCTGATGATGAGAATGAGTATTTGAAGTTAGGACCACTTGGAAAACCCCAGATCCTTGGCTTTGGTTTTCCTATTTGGAACCAGTGACATTGTTCGTCTCAGCTTCAGGTGGTCACGTGCCGGCTAGCAGATACTGCAACAGACCGTTTTCTTGCAAGGGTCACCTCTGCGTTCTTCTAGACGTGTTCTTGAACCACACACCCTTTCTTTCCTCCCAAGTTCTGTGTCCTGGGGAGCCCGCAGCCCGGATGGCCACCTCTGCTCCACGCTGAGCTTGCTACCCATTGGAATCAGAGCACTTTTTCTCTCTGCTCTTCAGCATGCGAGGCTGACAACACCCTTGCTTCCTAGCAGGTTAAAGCAATCCCAAAGTATCTTTGACTAGTTCTCTTGCTGGAGAAAAAGAAAGGAAAGAAGTAACAGACCAGATGGATCTAAATTGAACACACTTTTTTCGGCACTTAATTTCCCTTACGCCGAGCGCAGAAGTCATCTGGGAGCCTTCTGGGAATACTTCCTGAGCAACGCCTGGAGTTTTAGCCGTTTGACAGTCGTAAACCATATTGAGCCTCACAGGGCTTCGCTCCCTGCCCACCACCCAGGAGCTCCATCAGAAGCTACCATTTACCCTGGGAAAGCGTCCTATAAGTGGCACCAACCAATCTTCCCCAATACAAGCAGACCGCAGTGGTGCTGACACCCACGCTCAGCAGAAGATGTGCGGACAGAGGAGAAAGCGCCAAGACAGTCCCCCAGAAGCAAACGCTCCACCTTCCCCGATTAAGACAGCCATGCCTCTGTTGTCCCTTGTGTTCGTGGTGCTGTCCCACGGCCATCTCCAGATGAAAGGCAGACAGAGAGGAGGTGGGATTCCCACTGTTTCTTGTTCACCCCCCGTATCCGGCCAGCTAGCTGGTCGATGATGGGTCTTACATCCATCCCAACGTTCACTTCTCTACGGTCCGTTTTCTAGTTCAACAAAGTGTACCGGAACCATGGGGGGCTTTGTTGGCACTCATCTGAAAGAACACACTCCAGCAGTCCTCCTTATTAATTGTGGGGCCTCCAGCAAGGCACTTGACCTCGCTGAGTCTTGGTTGTCTCATCTGTGAAAGGGGAAAACAATGCCCAATGCAGCGTGTTATTGTACAGATGAAACAAGAGCCGCCTCACGAGGGCTGATGCCCAGTAGGTGCTCAGTAAATATCTTTTGGACGCTGAAGAAGTAAACAGAGACTTGCAGTTAAATGGATGAAATTGATTTGTACGTTTACTTATTTTTCCCCAAACCATGTAAAAATGGAGATAAATAGATAAATAGAACTGTAAACTTACAGGGACACATAGGACAAAAACAGCATAGCCTTGATCTGTGATCCCTAAAGGCACAGGAAGCAAAAAAGAAACCGTCAGTGTAACACCTCCCTGTCCGTTAGTCCTTGCATAACAAACCTGTCCAAACACATGGCCACAGTCATTTTATTTGCTCACAATTGTGTGAGTGGGTGGTTTAGGCTGGGCTGGGTGCTTCTGCTGGTACTAAGTTCAGAGTGGATGCGGTCGGGGGAACCTGGGGTGACTAAGGGCTGGTTTCTGCTGTGTGGTTTGGCTTCTCCCTCCCCGTGGTCTCTCACTAAGTAAGAAGTTGGCTTTGGCTTCTCCCCCCACAGCAGTCTCAGAGCTCCTAGCAGCCAGAGGCTATCACCCAGTGCATGAACTTCTATTGATTGGCGTCTGCTAATGTCCCATTGGCAAGTAACAGATTCAGTGTGGGAGGGGACCCCAGAGAGCCAGGATACCTTGATTCATGGGGGAACATTCTGCAACATTACTGCACAGCTTCTGAAGCACATTTGCCATCTTGCTCAGGGAAGAGGGTCATGTGTCTGTGGCCTCCGGATAGAGAAGTTCTCCAGCTGTACTCACAGAGCCAGAGGCAGAGCAGAAGAGATGAAAGCAGGTGGGCAAGTGAGAGCGTCTCAGCCGACCAGAAAAAAACAGAAGCCGAAGTCCCAAGTAGGGGGCACCAAGAAGGAAACTGGTACCTTCTACGAATCTCCCTGAGAGTCAGAAATGGAAGGCACCAAGTACATCTGAAGTTCAGAGCTCAGGTGGGGCTGTAAAGAAAGAAATGGGCTGATCGCCCTTGTGAGAGGCACTGTCCTGCCACTCTGCCTCTCTGGTCCTGCCCTGCACGATCCCGTGCACACCCATCCATAGCGCAGGGTTAAGAAGGACCCTGGGCAAGGTGAAACCAGAAGGATTCTTTTTTTTTTTTTTTAATTTTTTATTTTTTATAAACATATATTTTTATCCCCAGGGGTACAGGTCTGTGAATCGCCAGGAAACCAGAAGGATTCTTATCTTGGGAGACCAGGCACTGCTGAAGGTGGGAGTGCTCCACTAAAAACAGGGGGACTACTCTGCTAACAGTAAAATAACAATAATAAGAAACTTAGATGATACCACAAGTGATTATTAGAAATTCCAGAGAGAGAGAGAGAAAAAAGATTATCAAAGACTTCAATACATTTCAGTATAATTTCACAGTTTAAGGAAATGAGTTTCCAAATTGAAAAGGCCCACTGAGCACTTGGCAGAATTAATTTAAAAAGAAAAATTTTTAAGAAAAAGAAAAAAAGCAGAACTAAGGGAAATTGCTGTGAAATTTCAAAACACTGGGAATAAAGAGAAAATCCTAACCATTCCCACAGAGAAAAGATAAGACAAACAATCAACAATGAACATGTGACCCAGGAAGGTTCAGAATCCACATGACAACAGACTTACAGCGCCCACAGTAGGTGCTCGCAGATAATGGAGATGTGCTTTCAACTGAGGGGAAATGATTTTCATACTAGCATGCCACACTCAGCCAAGCTGTAATTGTGGTGGTAGGCTAATGATATTTTAGACCTAAAAGACCTAAAGAAATGTACCTTATGTGCATCGTTTCTCAGGAAGCTACAAGAAATAAGGAAGACACAAACCAGAAAACGGGACCTGCCTGTTATTAGCATATTGTCTCTTACCTCAGAACTATAAACCCACACTTGTAAGAGTCTGCTGTGTGATGCCGGATGGAGATTCTGAAAATCCCTTCCACCTCGGCCTGCTGGCTCCCTGTTAAGTTGTGCTCATGGGGAAGGGGTTTTCCAGAGGGGGACGGGAGGGCTGGAGAGGGAGGAAGGGAGGGAGAGGGGGAGGAAGGGGCTTGGCCCTCCTGTTTGCCTCCTGTCTGCAATTCTGAGAGGATCGTGCTGGCCATACCTTCACCCTGGCAGAAAAACCTTGAAGCAACAGCTGAAACCAGTTTGCAGTTTTCCCAACACTTGCAGAATTTACTTTACTGTGCCCTAAAGATACCAGCATCCGCCAAGCCACTGCCTTCCTGCACACACAGTTAAAATCACCACATGGTTTCTAAAGCCTGATGGTAGTGAGAGGAGACCCCAGCACAAGGGGCTGTGCTTCGGACTGGTGGGTCGCTTCAATGGAGAGACCCAGCTGGTGATCTTCCTGATCTATGCTCTTTGCAGACAACTTCCAAATCATTCATTGAAACATGGAATCTCTTTCTCTGCACCTTGATTCTAGACTGCCACTGTGACTTGTTTGGCCTGGAAAATGAGATGGAAGTCATGGTGAACCAGTTCCAATCCTAACCTCAGGAGGTCTTGGGTATTTCCTTTTTCCGTCTTTGGAGTCCTCATCTGCACCATGCAGTCTGAGCTAACCCGGTGGAGGATAAGAGATCATGGGGCATGCCATCCTCTGGCCAGCTGCCCCACCCCTACCCTCCCAAGCAGGGCTGCAGTTAACCGCAGACGCTTAAGGGAGTCCAGCTAAGCCTAGGAGGACCAGTGCGAAGAGCTCAGCCCACATTGCCAGCCTGCAGGACAGGGAGCTGAATGAAGCAATTGTTTTTCTTGTTGTTGTTTTTTATTTTTTAATTTTTTATTTTTTAAAGATTTTATTTATTCATTTGACAGAGAGAGATCACAAGTAGACGGAGAGAGAGGCAGGCAGAGAGAGAGAGAGAGGGAAGCAGGCTCCCCGCCGAGCAGAGAGCCCGACTCGGGACTTGATCCCAGGACCCCGAGATCACGACCCGAGCCGAAGGCAGCGGCCTAACCCACTGAGCCACTCACGCACCCTGTTGTTGTTGTTTTTAAAGATTTTATTTATTTGACAGAGATCATAGGTAGGCAGAGAGGCAGGCAGAGAGAGAGGGGGAAGCAGGCTCTCTGCTGAGCAGAGAGCCCGATGTCGGGGCTCATCCCAGGACCCTGAGATCATGACCTGAGCTTAAGGCAGAGGCTTTAACCCACTGAGTCACCCAGGCACCCCACTTTTTAGCCACTACATTTTAGAGCGATTGCTGTGCAGAAATAGCTAGCTGATGTACTGGCTTAGTTAGCACCCAGCCCACACTGGAGCAGGAGGACTCAGGGCTCACCAATGGATTTGTTCAAGAAACAAAATGATGGGGCACCTGGGTGGCTCAGTAGATTAAATCCTCTGCCTTCGGCTCAGGTCATGATCCCAGGGTGTTGGGATCAAGCCCCACATCGGGCTCTCTGCTCAGCAGGGCTCTCTGCTCAGCAGGGCTCTCTGCTCAGCAGGGCTCTCGGAAGCAGAACCTAAAGAGCCTGCTTCCTCCTCTCTCTCTGCCTGCCTCTCCGCCTACTTCTGATCTCTGCCTCCCAAATAAATAAATAAAATCTTAAAAAAAAAAAAAAGAAAAGAAACAAAATGATATCATTAGATAAGCTAATGTGTTTGAATATGTTGACAGAATATTTACACCTCTAGGGAAGAGTTAAGTAATGATTTACTTTGAGATTCATTCATAGAAAGCTTGGCAATTTATAATAATATAATTTGTACAATCAAAATTTATTATACAAGAAAGACAATGCATCTTAATGTTTGACAGGTCTCATCTATGAATAATACCCACACAACCATAATAAAGCAAACACTGAATATTGTTTTAACCTCGAATGGTGACATAATGATACTGGGAGGCTGGGGGTAGGTGTGACCCATGGGCGCACGTGTGATGCAGGATGAAGAAGTAAAGTGGGGAGAAACCTAAATCCCGTTTTCCAGGATCAGAAGTCAAGAAATAGCAGAATGAATATGTTGGACGCATAGAGACAGATTTCAGAACAAACAATTAAATTAAGTAGATGCCTCTGTGAAGTTGCAGTATATATATAAAATAAAATTCAGATTTACCAAAATGGATGACCTTGGTGGATTTCCTTCTGTGGTCATTGCCAGCTCACTATTGTGAACTTGATTCCCAAGGCTTGGTTTCAGCAGTTCTGTCTTTTTGTGTTTTTACTAGTGGAAATGCAGATAATATTCCTGAAAGTTCCCTTGCGTCCCTCAGGCCCTTGCTCCCAAATCCAATCACTGTCATTGGTTCTCCCTCCCAAATATGGCGGCCCGCCTCTCTCCGCCACCAAGTGTGTGCAAGAGCTCAGGACATCTTCCCAACCAGTTTCCCTGTCTCTTGTCTTTCTTGTTCCCTTCAGATATTCTCCACTGAGCTACCAGAAATGATCTTTCTAAACAGGTTACCTCAGGTCATGGTCCTGTCTAAAATTCTCCTTCTCCCACTCACTGAAACGGCACGCATGGTCCCTCATGGTGTGGGTTCTCCCGTTCCCAGCCTCCTCTCTTGCCACCTGTCAAGCTTGTCTGCAGCCATAATGAGCCTCTTCCCACCCCTTGTTTTTGTCTTGTTCTGGTTTTCTGCTTAGTTTTTGAACATGGGATTCCTTCTGGCAGACCCTATTGGTTACCAACTCAAAATTCACTCTTCCTTTTCTTTTCACTTAACAGATTCCTAGAAATCCCTCAGTCTCAGGGAAGACAGGCCCTAGTTTTAGTCTGGAGGTGGGCGTATAACACAGTTCTGGCTAATTATTTGCTAGAGTTCTGTCTCTGGAACATCAGGAAAGCGTTTCCCTTCCTGATAAGAGAAAGATATGCAAGCAAAAACTCTCAACCCCATGGAGATGGGCTAGACACCGGGACCTGCTGTAGAGTAGTGGGAGGAAGAAAAGAGGTGCCTCCTGGAACTCAGGCTTCCTACAGCCTCCACAGCCATGATAGAAACACCACCTGACATTTTGTTGTAGAAAAATAATTCCTTCCTTGTTTATGCCACTGTTGACTGGGCATTACTTGAAGCTGAAAGTGTGTATGTTAGAATACACCTACACTAATCAGCCTTAGGCCTGCTCATTAAAGAGCTCTGTCCCTGACCCCGTGTACCTAGAGCTTCTTTAATTATAGCATAATGGCTAATAGCACCAGCTCTGAAGCCAGACTGCCCAGGTCCATCACCAAGCTCTGCTGCCTACTAGTTGGTAACCTCAGACAAGTTATTTCTCCTCTCTGTGCCTCAGGGTCCTTGTCTATCAAATGGGGATAAGAAGTTATTAGATTTATCTAATTATCCCAGGGAGTAAATGAATTAATATATGTAATGTACTTTGTATCTGACTCCTGATAATGATTCCCTTGAATGATGCTGTTATTAAATAGTAATATATTACCTTCATCATAGTCAATTACAGTAGCCTAATAATCCTTTTCCCTGATAGGTTGTAAAGTTCATGAAGGCAGGAGTACCTCTGTTTAGTTTATTATACTCTCAGGGATACTTTGTCTAGACATACTGCCCAGTAAATATTTACTGAATAAATAAACATAGATCATACAATATAAACAGTATGCAAAAAGCAAACCAAGTCAAGCATTAACCCAGTTGGAAAGGCTTTGTTCACCTGAAGTCAGTTAAAGGAGTTATAAATTCATTTCCTTGTGAGTTCTAGAAGGCTACCACAGGAAAAATTCCCATCATTGCTTCAAAAGACAAAACACCCATGTGCTCATCAGACCCCCAGTGAGCAAGTTCCATTCCATCAAGCGAAAAAAATCACAGGATCAGCCAAAAGATACTCCACAGCCAATGCTGAGCCAGGTGTCTGTAAGCAATTGCCTTGGCCTTGTCCGCACTTGGCCTTCTGAAGATGGAGAGTGTATCAACGATGGGTTGTGGGAAATAACAACAAATCAAAGCACACCAATTCCAGATAACTGTTCCTCCAGTATCTTTCTTGGTTTATTTTGATTTATCAAGCTTTTCCTTGCCATTCAGACCAGCTGCAGAGGACCTCCCACTCTCTGGACTTTCCACTCGTCCTTACCCCTCACTTGAGCTGGAGCGTCAGGGCAGCGTTCTCCTTCCCAGTGTGTGTGAAAATAGGGAAGAAAACTCTAGCTCAAGAATTGTTGCTATACAAGTATTTCAGATTTTCTGGTTAGTATGTAGTTTCTTTTCCCTCGCGTCTGCTGACAGGTAAGTCAAGGATAAAGACGCGCTGGGCCTTCAGAAACTTTCTACCATCGACCCTCCTGATAAATCACTTTCTTATCTGTCTTTCCCCGTCACCTTGAGCAGTTATGGCATCTTGTTTTGCAAAAGCTCAGTAATTGGAAAACTGGTTTATGAATCTGGTAATCTTTTCTTCCCTAAAGGTTTTTCCCCCCATCACCCAGAAAACTAAGAGAAAGAGAAAAGAAAGGGGGAAAAAATGTGTGTATTTTGTGAGATCTAGGAAGATGAAAATTGAACTTATTTAATATTCCCAAAGTTACTTTGCAAGAAGAACTGGAAAAGGGGCACAAGAATTTGATCCTTTGGATAACAATAAGGGTGAAGCTACATGAGGCATTTTCTTTTAAAAATGTATATATTTTTTGTTCTGAGTAAGCTGTAGGTCCAAAGTGGGGCTTGAACTCATGACCCCAAGATCCAGAGTTGCATGCCCTACCAACTAAGCCAGCCAGCTGCCCCCTTTTAAAAATATATTTTGAAAAGATTTGTAGCCTTGGGGCACCTGGGTGGCTCAGTGGGTTAAGCCTCTGCCTTTGGCTGAGGTCATGATCTCAGGGTCCTGGAATCAAGCCCTACATCAGGCTCTCTACTCAGCGGGGAGCCTGCTTTCTCCTCTCTCTCTGCTTGCCTTTGTGCCTACTTGTGATCTGTCTGTCAAGTAAATAAATAAAATCTTAAAAAAAAAAAAAAAAAGATTTGTAGCCTCTGCATTGATCAGACTTTAAACCACCTTCTCCAGAGGGTATCAGCTCCAGAGATCACTTAATAACAAAGAAAAAGAACAACAAAAATAATAATACTAGCAACAGCTTTCATGTGTCAAGGACTGTGCTAAACTTTGCATACATTACTTCAGTCACTCCCAGCAAATCCATGAGAGAGGTTCTATTACTCCCTCACTTCCCAAAAGGAAATAAAAGCATAAAGAGGCTAAAAACCACTTGCCTGAGGTCATGGAGCTAGTAGTAGAGGAGCTAAGATCCCAAAGAGGTCTGACTGGAAGGTGCCCTCTCTCCACCAATGTGGGAACATATATATTATGGGTTACCAGCATGGGACAGCTACCGGGAGCTGCTGTAAGAGTGCCTCCCATCTCCCCAGAGCTTCTCCCTTCCAAGTGCAAGATTTTCATCAAAGAAACTGTCACAAACAAAGAGGGAAGGCAGAGGTGCAAAGTGCAGCTGGCATGGGTACTCTGCTTGCTCCCAAAGTATTTTTAGGGGCTCCTGGGTGGCTCAGTCAGGTAAACATCCAACTCTTTGATTTCAGCTCAGGTCACGATCCCAGGGTCTGTAGGATCGAGCCCCAGGTTGGGCTCCACACTCAGCGGGGAGTCTGCAGGACATTCTCTCTCTCTTGCTCTTCCTCTGCCCCTTCCATGCTTGCACTCGCTCTCAAATAAATAAATCTTTTTTTAAAAAGTATTTTTAACAACAGTGTTATTAGACAGGTATTTTTCATTTGCAACAACAAAAATCCCCATCCCTTTCTAGGACCCTTCATAAACCGGAGAGTGTCTACAGAGGAAGTCCCTGCACATCACCTTCGTCAGCCTCCTGCTCACTCTGTGATCTTGTGCAGGCCTCCGTCTCTTCATGCCTCCTTTTTCTCACCTGTAAAGTGAATGAAATAATAACACGTGCCTCAAGTCTTGGGTCCAGAGGGCAGAGCCTCCAGCCACAGGCGATTATTTCCAGGCCTTGAAACCTGGGGGAATTTTGCTAAGTTGACCCCTTTCTTCTTTCCGTCTTCTCCCTTGAGGAATGGGGATGTCAGTAACTGCCTGCCCCACCATTGTATTCTGGAAGAAAACAACTTGTTTTCTAACTTCCCAAGTTCCCAGAGGGAGAGGAGATTTGCTCAAGGATGGGTCATACAGAGCTTCACCCATACTTGATGTAGATGATTTAAATGATGAGATTTGGGACTTCTGACTGGATGATACTTAGAGGAGACTTTGGATTTGAGTTGATCCATTAATGGGTTGAAGTTTGGGAGAATGTTGGGGTGGGATGTTGGGATGTTGGGATGTTGGGGTGGGGTGACTTTATCATGCATGTGAAATAGATGTGACTCTTTGGGGTCCAGAGCACAGTTAGCAGGAGGCTAAAAACCACCCGCCCCCCCCCCCCCAAAAAAAGATACCTGTGTCCTAATCCCTGGAACCTATGAGTGTTATCCTATACGGAAAAAAAAAAAAAAGAAAAAAAAAAGAAAGAAATCTGCAGATGTGATGAGGTTAAGAATGTTGAGATAGTGAGATTATCCTGGGTTATCCAGAAGGGTCCTAAATAAAAGGAGGGCAGAGTGAAATTTTTCACAGCCACCCAGAGAAGGTGATGAGGAGACAGACTCGACCCTGAGCTAAGGAATGCTGGCAGCCCCTAACAGCTGGAAGAGGCAGGAACAGATTCTCCCCAGAGCCTGCGGAGGGGGAACAGCCATATGAACGCCTTCACTGCAGCTCAGGGGTACTGACTGCGGCCTTCTGGCGTCCAGAGCTGAGAGGAAATAAATCTCTGTTTGTTTGTGTGTTTGTTTGTTTTAAAGATTTTATTTATTTATTTGACAAACAGAGATCACAAGTAGGCAGAGAGGCAGGCAGAGAGAGAGGGGGAAGCAGGCTCCCTACGGAGCAGAGAGCCCAATGTGGGGCTCGATCCCAGGACCCTGGGAATCATGACCTGAGCCAAAGGCAGAGGCTTTAACCCACTGACCCACCCAGGCGCTCCTTAGTCTCTTGTTTTAAACCAGCAAGTTTATTGGGCATTTCTTAGCAAAGCATCCCACTTCCAGGTACCAGAATCCCTTACTTGCTTCTTGGGGCTGCTGGGGTTTTTGGAATAATTAAATGATTGCATACATGGGAAGGCCTCAGAAGAGTGCTTTAAAACAGTTGTCCTTCATTATGTTAGTGTTGTCACTGTTATGGGCATTGGAATGTTTTCAGGAAATAGAACTTTGCTGGGTCCATCACCAGGGGGTCCATGGATATTCTGGAGTGAAGGATGAATTCCTAGAATTTGTGTGTGGAACTCGAGGTGTATGTGCGTATGTATAGTTGGGGGGTCAGTTTGCCAGACCACAGATCGGGTGGCATCAAGAACAGAAATTCAGGGGTGCCTGGGTGGCTCAGTGGGTTAAAGCCTCTGCCTTCAGCTCAGGTTATGATCTCAGGGTCCTGGGATCGAGCCCCACGTTGGGCTCTCTGCTCAGCAGGGAGCCTTCCTCCTCCTCTCTCTTTCTGCCTGCCTCTCTGCCTACTTGTGATCTCTGTCTGTCAAATAAATAAATAAAATATTTAAAAAAAAAAAAAAAAGAACAGAAATTCATTGTCCCCCAGTTCTGGAGGCCAGACACTTGAGATCGAGGTATCATTTGGTAAGCCTGGCTTCTTTGAGGGCTGTGAGGGAGGAGTCTGTTCCAAGCCTCCCTAGATGACCATCTTCTCTGTGTCCCTTCACAAGATCTTTCCTCTAGGTGTTCTGCCTCCATGTCCGAATTTTCCTTTTTAATAAGGATACCAGTCATACTGGAGTAGGAACTACACTCATGACCTCATTTTAACTTGATTATCTCTGTAAACACTTTACCTTCCCCATAAGTCACCTTTTGAGGTCCTGGGACTTAGGACTGCAAAATATTTTTGTGGGGGGAGGACACAATTCAACCCATAACAGTGTGGATGTTTCCAGAACTTTCATCAGCTCTCAGAAGTATCCAGGACACATGCTCCTATGTGCATGGTCACACTTGCTTCCAGAGAATAAAAACCCTCTCAAAGGATAAAAGCCTAGAAGGTGGGCAACAGTTAATGAATGGTTTGGGGTGGGGGGGGCTTCCAAGTGCCAGGATTCTCATCTCAATAAGCAGATGCCAGTTTTACGTGGTTAAGCAACCTAAACTGTACTTAGAAGTAGGCCGTTTATTTGAAGGCCATGCCTGAGATGGAAGCAGCATGGGCCGTAGACTGACACCCATCAGCCTTGACTCCTCGGCTCTGTATGGCCTCATGTAACTCATTCAACTTCTGAGATTGTTTCTTGGTCTGAAAATTACCGCCTACCTTAAGGCTATGAATACAAGGTACCAAACAGAGTCCTGATCCCTGCAGGCGGGCAAAGACCTGTTCTCATTATGAGTGGGGTACAGCTAATGAGTGGGAACCAGCCCAACAGCAGCACAGAATGCTGGAGTAGCGGTGGTGACTCACGCTCTGCCCTCAGTCAGATACAGATGCTGCTTGCCTCTTGTAAGTGACCTTGGCAGGCCAGGCTGACAGAAAACGGCATTCAAGAAAAATAGTGCCCATTGGTCTTCCAGTCAGCCAGAATGGCAGGTAATCCTATAGTCTATTGCATGGATATGGCCTACGTTTGACAGGAGACCCTTGTTCCCACCTGGGGCAGGCTCAGTTTCACATGTATTAGGGTAAAGTCTAAATTAAAAAAAAAAAAAAACTAATTTTCTACAACAAAGAAACCCCAAAGGACAGCAGCTTAAACAAGAGAAATATATTTGTGTTTTATGTCATAGCTAAGACATGGTAGGCAGCCCCGCCATTCTTTTGAAGATTTATTTATTTATTTGACAAACAAGAGATCACAAGTAGACAGAGAGGCAGGCGGAGAGAGAGGAGGAAGCAGGCTCCCTACTGAGCAGAGAGTCCAATGCGGGGCTTGATCCCAGGACTCTGGGATCATGACCTGAGCTGAAGGCAGAGGCTTAACCCACTGAGCCACCCGGGCGTCCCAGCCCAGCCCACATGGTTCTTACTTGTGAGTCCAAAGTGGTGACTGCTGCTCTTGTCCCTCAGCCAACAGGAACAGGGAGTATATGCTCAGGGTTCTTAAGGCAAGACCCTGAGAGCACACAGAATTTACTCATACACCATTGGCCAGAACTTAGTGACAAGGGCTCACCGCGCTATGAGGAATATTTGGATATGTCATCTTTAACTGCCAGGTACCCAGCTAAACTCAGTTACCGTGGAAGAAGAAGAAAACAAATAGTGACCAGTACAGCTTGCAGATGGCCACGTCTGGCTCTTGGGTTCCCTTCCTCATTTGAGGTCCACTAGTGGCCTTGTCCTTAGATAAGTGACCTTCTTGATCATGCTTCTCTTCAGGAAACACCCTTGTTCTGCAACATACACACATACACGGACACCTGTGTGATTGAGAACCTATCTGTGGGCCTCAGGTCCATAAATAGAGATTCAAGTTCCTATGACTGCTGTTGGAAGCTACGGCATGGTTGGAATCGTGGATCAAATCAGGCCCTGACTTGTGTCTCCTTTAAAGTCCAGATGCCTTGATAAGGGGTTAAGGACAGGAAAGTTGAGTAACACTGAAAAAGGGTCTGTGCTACGTGTGGCGCGCTCGCCTACGTGACTTCCCACACGCTCTCCCTATAGAAGGGAACAATGTGGTCAGGGTCATGAATTCTTAGTTGGGCCTTGTTGTTCCTGTACCTCCCATAACCCACTTCCTGGTTGATTGTCTTGCATCAATAGTAGCTAGTGGCATTAGCCGTGACTACCTGGCATCACGAGATTTGTTTGTAGTTAATATAAACTTGTTACAAGAACTTGCAGTTATCTGACTAGATACTGATGTATCACTCCTTGTATTGTGGTCTGCCTTATAAATGCTTGTAGGATGTGGAATAAAATTGGCACTGTTGGACATCCACCTCAGTGCTCCTCCTGCCCCCATCTCTTTGTCTCTTAATTTCTTTTCAGCATCCTCTTACCCTCACGTTCCTGGTCGATTTGTCGCGCCGGCCGCGACAGACTGCTCGGTATTTTGCAGTTTACTTAGCTCTCACCATTCTCTTGTCCTATTTGATCTTCACCTCAGCTTTGAGAGGTAAGCAGGACTTAACTATCTCCATTTTAGAAACGTAGATATTTTTCCAGTGCTATGACAACTTGCCCTGCTCAAGGGCAGAGTTCAACAAGAGCTGGGGCTGAACACCCTCCGGAACAACCCCCAGCCAGTAAGGGATGAGGGTCTGTGACACATTGCCTCTTACCTTCCTTGTCCCCTGGTGGGAGAATTTGGACATGGTGCCTCAGAGGGACCAATGGGGCTAAACTCCAATGGCCCACAGTGGTAACTCACTAACGCTGTCTTTCCTGACTCTTCTCCCATTCCTGTCTTACTTCCTTGCTCCCTCAGGGGGTGCCCCTCCCAAAGAGTCCACCTGCATCAAAGGCCTTGTCTCAGAGTCTGGCCTCTTTGAGTCCTTTCCCCAAGCTTCCCAGATTGTGGTTGGGATGTAGCTTTCTTTTCCCCTTGGATGATAGTATGTAAACATGGGTCCATAGAATTCTGGGGGAGTCTGAAAACATGTGACAGAGGGACTGATAGGGTCCAGGACTCAGAGAGAGGGTCCTCACGCTGTGGCGCTGTGGGCAGCCTGGAATCCAGCCCACCTTGAAGCTGGCTCCATTTTGACTTTGACCTAGACATTACTTGGTACCTTGAGCTTCAGATAGTTTTGAGTTGGTTTCTGTCCCTTGCAAATAAAAGAGTCATGGTGGGATGATGTTTATTTTTTTTTTTCTTTCTGGTTGTATTTTACTATAATATAATTTTTTAAAAAACCATTTTAATGGCCAAATTGACAGAATAAGGTTCTAAAGGGGAAAAAAATTATTGGAAATATCTTTGACAGTGTCACCTTGAATAACCCATGTGAGGACAAACCCACCATTTTCTCTTAGTATCAGTGAAACCAGGCCTTCATGAAACAATGGAATCACTGAACCGTGAGTTGTCACAGGCAATCACACTCCCCAAATGCTCCCACAGCAGTGAACGACTGAGGGTCCTTCCTTTGTCAGTTCCACCAATCACCCAGGCTTTTAGAATGGTTTGGATGTAGCTTCTCATTTGGCCCCAAAGCTGTGTCCAAGTTAATGACTTGGAAAAACATGCCATCATCCATATCATCTGTAAAAAACAGAGAGAGCCCTGAATCAGGCATTTCCACTGTAGAGGAAGCATTCACAAGTCCTGCCCATTTCAATAATGTTTGCATTATTTCTCACAACTGTTTAATTAGATACTGTGTAAACAGATGGGCTTTTTTCTTTGGTCCTAATAGCTGTAAAATTGGGGTAGTGTGCATACTGACAATTATAAATATTTGTAGTTAACAAGTAATATTCTTTTCACTTAAAAAATTCCTTTATGCTAAAGAGAAAACTGATTTAATCTTATGGAAATGTACTATGGCTTTTTGTTCTATGGCATTTTTGTAGCCCTAGATTGCTGGGCATCACTGGGGCAGTGGGCATCACTGGGGAGAGTGGGCATCACTGGGACAAACCCCAGAGTACAGTGACCCTATGCTCAGGGGTTGGGTACGTTTTCATGTACAGGTCCCTATCCATGTTTTCAGGTCGACCTCAAACTGTTCCAGATAAGATAGATCCAATTTTCAGAAATATGCAATTCCTTTAAATGTAACTTATTATAATCTGTAATAAATATGAGAGGGGTGGTGCCTGGGTAGTTCAGTGGGCTAAGTGTCTCGCTCTGAATTTCAGCTCAGGTCATGATCTTGGGTTGTGGGAGCTCTACCCACATGAGCCTCCACACTGGGCGTGGAGCCTGCTTAAGATTCTTTTTCTCCTTCATCCTCTCCCTCTGCTTCTCCCCTCCCTCTCTAAATACATATACATATGAAACAATCCAAATGTGAAGTAATAGCTTATTAGTTAAATTGTGATGTTCTCATATATTATGAAAAATCTGTGGCAAGTAAAAGTGATTAAAAATGATAATGTAGATTTTATGGCAATGGGGCAGAGTATATCAACTATATAAGTGGGGAAAAAAGCAGATTCCAAAAGACTATGAACAGCATTATCTCGATATTGTAAATACAAAAACCATCTTTCTATACATGAAAGTCTAGAAAGTCTTAGAGCAAAATGTTAACAGGATATATTTTGGAGTTGTGGGATTATATATTTTTATGTTCTTTGAGCTTTTCCAAATTTTCTAATGAACATGTATTGATTTTATAATGAGAAAAACAAAATAAAAACGAATTAAAATACAAAATAATATGTTTTAGAGAAGACAGTAAGGTGACATATAAGAAATCAGGAGGCTATTCTATGATTTTTAAGGCACTCATTCGAAAACCCTGAATGCCTTCGGCATGTCAGTACAAGTAGAAATACAGCGCTTTTAAAACATCAAGCCTTTGACTTGATGTTTTTTAAACTTTTTTAAACTTGATGTTTTTAAAACATCAAGCCTTTAAAACGTCTGCCTTTGACGTGTTCACAATTTAGAAAGGCAGTGCAATAGAATTTTCTGCAATGATAGAAATGTCCTCTGCACTGTCCAGTGCAAGTAGCTTTTGGGTACTAAGAATGTAGTTAGGTGACTGAAGAATGGAATTTTACACTTTATTTTATTTTCATTTAATTTTAATTTAAACAGAAGTAGCCACCGATGGCTAGTGTCTTTCCTACATGAAAATAATTAGAATGCACCAAGTGCTAGGGAGGCACACGGGATGGAGATACTAACTCTGTTCATTAAAAGCTTCTGAGAGGGGGTGCCTGGGTGGCTCAGTGGGTTAAAGCCTCTGCCTTCGGCTCAGGTCATGGGATCGAGCCCCACATTGGGCTCTCTGCTTTGCAGGGAGCCAGCTTCCTCCTCTCTCTCTGTGCCTACCTCTCTGCCTACTTGTGATCTCTGTCAAATAAATAAATAAAATCTTAAAAAAAAAAAAAAAGCCTCTGAGAGGAGATAGGTTTTGGGCAGTGGGTCTAAAGGTATAGTTAGGAATTCTCTCTGGAGGGAGAACATTTTGGGCAAAAGACACTGCAGATGCAGAGGCGTAGACTGACTAGGCCTGGAACTTTTAAGAAAGAAAGAAAAAAGTCACCAGGCAAAGATCATGTCCCATCAAGAAAGATAAGGAAGGAGCACCTGGGAGGCTTAGGCATGTGCCTTCAGCTCCCGTCACAATCCCCAGGTTCTGCTTTAGGCTCCCTGGCTCAGCGGGGAACCTGTTTCTCCCTCTCTCTCTGCACTAGCCCCCGCCCTACCTCCCTGCTCCTGCTTTTTCAAATACATAAATAAAATCTTTTTTTTTTTTTTAAGGAAAGATAGGGAGAGTAATTCCTAGCAACTATCCTGTAATATTAGATCTACAGAAAGGAATCATTTTGTTACTTGTTTAGGGGAATAATAGTGTCACAATTCAGGCAGTAACTTTCAAGCCCACTAAAACCTGATTTCTCAAGATAGAAGGAGCTCTTTGTCCAAGCCAAACACTATTCTAGAAGTTTTCATGTACTTTATCTCATTTAATCACCAAAGAAACCCCATTTTACTGAAAGGGAAAACAAGGCTCCCAAAATAAGTAACCACTGGAGAACACACAGCTAGTTAAGTGGCTGAATGCAGATTCAAACTCTTGACTTAGGTCTAATTTTAAATTACCGTAAAAAGATCAACATCTATAAATATATCATGTTACTCCCATCCAGGAACACCTTGAGACTGAAAATAGAAACAAAATAGAAACACTCTGAAACAGAATGCAGACCTGAAGAGATTATGTTAAAAGATTTCACGGATCATTTCTAGACTCTAATGGTGATATCCCAGGAGACAACTACCATCATAATAAATTAACACTGGGCTGTCTTTCAAAGATCGTAGACTGAGCTGCCATTGTTTGATATGGTCTTGTCCTGTACTGAGTGCTGCAGATTACTGGAACCAGCAGTACCAAATTTGATGCCAATGTCCATAGCCCCTTGGGCCCAATTTACATGGGTACCACCAAGTGACAAAATCTTAAGTCCCGAAACTTATCTGTGTTACCTACTGGTATAAAGAGTCTTGAATTTTCAAAGTCCCAGGTCCTGGACCATTGTCTTGACCACTGTGTCTTTCTGAACTTCATTCAGATTCAACTCAATAGCCTTGCTTTAACTCCATCAACTGCTTTTATAGTGATTCTTCCCAACATCTGTTCCGCTCTACTTGTGGGAATTCCTGCTAGGTCTGCATGACTTTGAACTCATTTTTTTTTCTTTTAATTTCACTAACTAGGACAACAACAGAAGGGAAAAAGGAACATTCAAGAGAAAACAGAGAATCTTCTTTACTAACACTGTAGACATAAAGCAACAATTTTCTTGCACTTGATGTATTAGAAATCTCTTATTTCCAATAATGAATATATTTGAGACTTGACTTCTGTTACCTGGTATCTTCCATTTGGGGTTTTGGGAAATTTGACAGATGGATAAACAGGGAAGAATGTGAACTTGGAAGGAGAACATTCATCAGTTAATCAAACATATACAACTTATAAAGCAGGACTACTTGAAGAATGATGAGAATAAGGAGCAGAGGAAAGAAATAAATATGTTATTTATTAATATATTTATCAATATATTTATCAATATAGCATTGATATTGTCACTATGGAAGAATTAGAAACTGGAAATTTTCAGTGTAGTGTAATTTTAGTTTATTTCGTAGTTGAACATACGTTACAAAGATGGGGGTGGGAGGCTCAGAGCATTCTCATGTTTTCCACACCATGTCCTCTAACAGTTCCAGCCCAGCAGAGCTAGGAGATAAAAATGCCAGGGCTTTAGAAGGAAGACTAGCCAAATATTAGTGGCTCGGGTTCTTAATTAACTGAATTCTTTTTTCTGAGTTCTGCTCCTCAGAGGAAGACAGTAAGATGGATAGAGGCTGAATACTTTGTAATAGAAGTAGCCTGTTGGGTGAACATCCTCATTAATTAAAGCAGTAGTTTCTAGGGCTGAATTTTAAAAATATCGTTTGTACAATTTTTTTTTGCATAAATTGATGACTAGGACAATTACAACCTTTTTTAACGTATGGTTTTCCCCCTCTTTTTCCTGTTTTTTTTTGTTTTTGTTTGTTTGTCCTTTTTATGTCTTCTCTCTCTCCTTTCCATTCCACGTATCCCAAAGCACACTGGGTGCCGGTATGTGTGTTTTCACATGGTGCTGGAGCTCTCTCTGTCTGTCTCTCTCTCTCTCTCTCACACACACACAGTCAGATCATGTTATACACCTTTTAATGCATCTTGCTTTTCTCCCACAACTCCTCATGAAAATCTGTCTGAGCTGACTGTGTGGCTCTAAATCATGCTTTTTAACAGCTGCAAATCATTCCATATTTTAGCTCTATAATTTATCTCATGTGGATATTTTTTCCCTGGGCTTTTTTTAATCAACCATGCTATAATCAACATTCTTGTACTGAGCCATTATTTCTTCCAGTAGATTCCTAAGAGTGGAATTGCTGGATCAAAGGAGAGCACAGTCCTTTTCTTTTTCTTTCCCTTTAAAAGAATAGATGCTAGACTTTGTTTCTCATTTGCAAGTGACCTCGCGCATTTGCTTTTCCTCCTTCGACCTCTGTTTTCTCACTGGTAAGGGAGACATGTGGGACTGTAATGACCTTGAATGTCCTTTGCAGCTTGTTCTAAACTTATCTACATCTGCGCCTGCGCCCACTGCCCTGTGTTTTGCTGCAGTGAAGTGAGAATCATCCCCACTGCTGACTCAGGAACAAGCGTCCTGCCTGTCTGAGTCTCAGGATTTGGAACCTACATTTTGCACGCAGACTAGTCACTTAGCTGAGCCACTGATTTCCAGCTTTGGACTCTACTGAAATGCCTTGGTGAGGGAAGCTGTCCTTGATTAGTTCGGTTCTCCCTGACACCTGAGGTCCAGGTGAGAACTGGACAGTAAAGCTCATTACAAATCTCCTACCTTCTGTCTTTTTTCTTGAGATTTATCTTGATCTAAACAAAAGGTGTCTCCTGACAACGGTCACAGCACCTCTGTGTTTGGGTACCTTTTCAGGATGCTCCCAGTTTTCTTTTAATGAAGATAAATACTTGGTTATTGTATGACCACACCACTGAATGAGAAGGGAAAATGTTGCAAAAATGATTATCTGCTTTGTACGGCTTTCCACTCTGTGCGTGTCTACCCATTTTAAACCTTCTGGACTAGGGAGAAGGAACTGTTTTATTTGCTAATCTGATGGACTTCAAACAGATAACTTTTCCAGCCTGAGTAATAAAGATTGTTTATTGATAGCAAACCGGGCGGCTGACCCTTCTAGGCACCCTACTCCCACTTAAGCCTCAAACAACCCTTGAGTCAGGACTCTCATCATCCTTATTTTACAAATGGAGAATTCACCCTCAAGGTCACAAAGGCTGGGCGGTGTCGAAGTCTGTCTACGGAATCCATATTCATAGCAGAAAACAACACTGCGTGGAACTGGACAGTAGTGGGCAAGTGAGACCAAAAAAAGGCAGGGATTCTTGTCTCTTGTCAATGACAAGAAACCATGTCTTGTCAATGACCTGAAACCCACACTGAGCCTCCGCATCTACTGTCTATAGAGGTTCAAGGTGTTTACGCCGGAAATCACCCCAACGCCAGCATCCCAAGTGGTGGGGTGGGCCGGAGTCAACACAGATCTGGGCTCAAGTCATAGCTCTGCCCGCTGGCCTTAGGCAAGTTTCTTCCCGTTTCTCTCAAACTAGCCCCTCGCTCTTTCTCACCTGCTCTCCAGAGGAGGAGAGGAGGCTGGTACCGCCAGCGCCAGCTAACCCCAGAGCAGGCGCTGGTAAAACCACCTACTCCTCTCCCTCCTGTCTTCTTCCCGCGTGGGGCGGAGGGCCGCACTCCAGGCCTTCTCCTGCCTGGGTTCCAGTTTGTCCCCCGTGTCGTGGCACAAACACCGGACCGGGGAGGCCCCTTCTTCAGTAGACGCCACCCTCTCCCCCCACAAATGCCTTATAGACCCGGATTTTCACAAAATAGCTATTTATGTGCTTATCTGCAGGGAGCGGGGGGCAAAGTGATCGAGGGCGAAATCAATTACTATTTTTCATCTTTGACAAAGTAATTAAGGCCGTAGTGACTGGTTAATTCCGACCGAATGGCTACGCGGTGATGGATGCGGATTTACGGCCTCTTTGGCGGCGGCGCGCGGGCCAGATTATCACTCCAAACAGGCGCCGCGGAGGGCGGGGGCGGAGGCCCGAGTCCGCAGGACTGGCACCTTTTATTCTAATTCTTTTTTTTAATACTGCGGCTCCATCCCGGCGCCGCCCAAGCGCGGACACCCAGCCGCACACCCGACGAGCTGCCCCGGGCCTTCAGCCTCGCCATGCTCGCTCCCTCCCGCCCTCGCACACCCCCATCCTGCTGCCCGCCGGGCCGCACCCCGGCCTCCGCGCTGGCTTCACAGCGACCCCTCTAGGCCTCCCCGCCCCAGACCCTCCCTCCACTCGGCACGCAGCCCCTCCTTTCTAGAATCTTGCGGTTGGAAGTGGGGAGAGGTGGGAAGCTCAAGTAGCGCCTCCACCACCACGCCCCCACCCCGCAGCCTTCCCTGCGCGTCAACCGCCTCGGAAGGGTCCGACGCGTGACCGGCGCCGCGCGGGAACCCAAGTGCGCATTTGGCCGGGGAGGGCCCGCTGGCGACACGTCAGGCCTGGGGGCTGAGCGGGGGCGGGAGCGTCACTTGTGCCCAGGGCCGCAGTACTCCCGGGTCCGGCCCCAGCCTGGGACGTCAGTGCGCCCCGGAACGTCCGGGTGCAAGTGGACGCGCCACCCGCTCCCACGCACGGCGGGGGCGGCTCAGATGCACGTAGAAAGGCCAGAGCCTTTCCAAGTCGTGACTGCCCGCGGAGAAAGTCTGTACCGGGCCAGCAGCAGGGGGGGCGGCGGTGGGGGAGGACGGGGGAGACCTACCCGACCCAGGGCCGCGCCTCGTTGCTTGGAAGTGGGGGCTGTCAAGCCTGCCCCTTACCCGTCTGGCATCTTGGTTTGGCTCCTTGGAAACTGGGGCCTGTTTCGGAAAAAAGCTCCAATAAGGCTCCCTCGGCTTTCCCCGGGGCTCCCAGAGTCTGGGGTGTTTCCTAGCGCCCACCGAAGCGGAAACACGTGCGCCTGCGGGCTTTTGGGCCCCGCCTGGTCTGTTGACCCTCCTACTGCCAGAGCCCAGCATAGTCCCACCCGGGTCTTCCTTACTCCTCCTTCCCGACCCCGCTTGGCTTCCTGAGGAGCGCGCCTCCAAAGAGAGGGCGAGTGGGTCCCCGCGACGTCCATGTAGGAAGGGTGGGGGGAGATATCCGGGGTGTGAATGAGACTTTCTAAACCTCAGTTTCCCGGGCTTCTCAAAGGCTGTTGCCAAAGCTAAATGTAATAATTCATGGAAAGCTCTTGCACAATGGCTCAATATTGAGAGCTTAATAAACGCTAACTCCAAACTACAATAAAAAGCGACCTGAAACCCGGCAAGCAAGGCGACTCTCAAGGAAGGCTTTATCAGGGAACCTATGCTCGTTCCATCCTAGTGCAGACCGTGGGTCCCAGCTGGTTGCCCTCGGAAGGGCCAGGCGGGCTAGCCAGTGAACCGCGGCACCCGAGCGCTCTCGAGCAGGTCGAAAGGAGGCGGGAGGAGTCTCCGCAGCGCCCCGGGCGCTCACCGCAATCTGCCGCCGCAGCCATCCCCTGCGGCCTCCGCGGCATTGTCCTACTGCCGCGTGGGGACGGCCCAGCCGAGTGCGACGGAGCCGACCCCGAGGCGGAGGGGCGGGCTGCGGACGGCAGGGAAGAGACTGAGTGCCTTCCTAGACTCCCAACCCCTGAGGCCAGGGGTTCCCCCAAGGAGGCCGGCCAGAAAGGAGAGGGGGGAAGCGTTTTATTACGAATCCCCTTTTAGTCGTCTTTGTAAAGGTGTCTTCCCTTTCTTCTGATCATAGCCGTTGCTGTGTACTAACAGGAAAGTCCATCTTTTTATCTTTAGGGCCACCCCTCGCTCCCGCCGCAGTACGGTAGATCATCCTATCCTCCTGTGGCTTCCCGGTTGCCCAGCCGTGCTGCCTGGTTGTTGGAGATCGCGATTTGAAGCATTTCACAAACCTTGCACTTCCCCCGGCGGGGCTGTAGTGGGGTTTTATTGAGGGGCTATGAATAAAGAATGGGTGTCTTTTGACTTTGAAAGTGACCTAAGAACGAAGTCACTCTTGAAAATAATTTCCTCTTTATTTCTCGAAAGTATTTTCAGAGGAGCCTAAAAAATACGAGAACAGTCACAATTTTACCCAGAATGTCTTTTGTGTTAATAGAGATAAAACAGGAAGGCAGGGGCGCCTGGGTAGCTCAGTCGTTAAACGTGTGCCTTGGACTGAAGTCATGGTCCCAGGGTCCTGGGATCTGGCCCAGAGTCGGGATCCCTGGGAACCTGCTTCTCTCTCCCTCTCCCACTCCCCCTGCTTGTGTTCCCTGTCTAGCTGTCTCTCTCTGTGTCAAATAAATAAAATCCTTTTTTAAAAATAGGAAGGCAAATATTAGACCTCAGTTTGTAAGCAAAACCCCTAGTTTTCTGGGAGGGCTGTCTAACAGCCCTCTAGCACTGGTTGTCTCCTAGGGTGAGGCTGTGAGGATCTGAAGTCCGCATACACGCGGGCAGGTACATCTTTATAAATGAAGGACGAGTGAGCGCCAGCCATCCCAGAGCTGTGGTGCTACGTGCAGACCCTCGATCTCTGGGTAGTATTGTGGACTCCGCCCGGCAGATCGGAGAGGCAGATATGGGATCTAGAGGAAGAAAAAGACAGAAATATGACAGTGATTTAATTCCTTCCCCCTCTCCCACCTCATAGCCCAATCCGCTCTGTTGGCGGCTGCGCCTCGCCTTGGGTGCAGTGGGACGTGTCCCTCCCATGTTTCCCTTAATTAGGAGGAGGCAAACTTCTGTCATCCCCTCCCGCCGGCTTCGGTTTAGTAATCAGACCCACATGAGTCACGTCAAACACGCAGCCCCCTCCCGCCGGAGGGACAACTGGCCAGCGTACTCTCGGCTGTTGTCCCTTTAAAACTCGAATCCAAGGGGGTAATGATTTATCAAACTTGTGTTATCAAGAAAATGTCAAACGAAGGGCACCTTGCTTTGCACTGACGCAAACCTGGCCTTTCCCAAGGAGATATAGAAAGCGCCTCTCTTGCTGGAGTCAAACCCAGTCTTGTCAATAGCTGGTTTCACTCTCAACCGGTTCAATCTGTTGCCCGTGTCAGACATGGTGAGTGTTTGCTTTTGTTCTTTTAAGAGAAGAGGGAGCTGCGGGTGGAGGGAGGGCAGATTCGTTTAGAATACTTCTTTTTGAAGTGTTCTGTGCATTTTGGAAGAGGAAGGGAGGGCAGTTCTCACAGCTGTAGGTATTTTGTGTTTTTTTGCGAGCATCACTTGAGGTCGGAAAGAGTTTCCTGAGTGTGGAGGTTGGAGGGATCTCTTAACTGGGACCCTGGGCACTGTCCTCGGTGTTGAAAGCCAGGTGCCGGTACTGAGGCTAGGCGCTCGGAGTCCTAGAGGCTATTGAGATAAGAACGCTTGCTGGAGCCACGGTACTTACATCTGGTGCAAATTAATGAGTTCTGTTCTGTGCATTTATGAAAGATAGTTAGATGAGATGTGTGCAATTGAGGTGAAGGTTATATGACCATTCTTACAGTATAGTAGTAAATAATAGTGCTAATTTTTAGGGAGCCCTGAAAGA
Organism: Mustela erminea; assembly: GCF_009829155.1. Lineage (NCBI taxonomy): Eukaryota > Metazoa > Chordata > Mammalia > Carnivora > Mustelidae > Mustela > Mustela erminea. Next base: position 74,082,532 of record NC_045622.1, read on the forward strand.
TAACAGGAGGAGAGGAAGCAGACAGAAAAAGCACCGCAGGCATTTCTCTTCATTTGAAACTCAATTGAGAAAAAGCAAATGAAAATTAGTCCTGAGTTTTGGCCCCCAAGCAGGTGTAGGGGCACGAAGGACAATAGACTCCTGTGGTTAGTTATTGGAGGGAGAAGGAGAATCCAAAAACTTTGCATGCTGTTTTACATATCTGGGAATCTGGAAGTGTGTAGGTTGTATAAGATAACAAACCTGGTTATTCTCTTGTGTTTTACATCTGGTTTATTATGGTGGTTGTGGGGTGGTTGTTCTTGTTGTGTTGATTGCAGCCCTTACCCCTACCTTTGCTACCTGGAGGGTAGGGATGGTGCCCTGGGATTTGCAGAACTGTTTTGGCCTGAAAACCCCGCTGGTGCCAGGGCATCAGCTTTGTGGCCACAGCTTGCCTATCGCTAAAAAAAAAAAAAAAAAAAAAAAAAAAAAAAAAAAGCAATGTGCATTATTGAATGACAAAGGAAATGGGGCGGAAAATTAAAGAATCTTTCTACAATGGTGATGGGGAGGTGGGCACCTACAGCCGTGATGTGAAATCCAAAGAGAGCAGGGAGCTCATGGCTGTAGGGTTATTTCCACCCTCCTCTTCTCCCCCCCCCCCAAAATTCTATTTCCTTAGTTTTCCCACGATCAAGGAGAGGAATAGTAACCGCTTTATGCCATCTGGTTATTGCCAAGACGGGCAAATTGGGAAATACGGTTTTTCTTGGAGAGAGGGAAAAAAAATTCAGATTCCAGTTTATTCCGTAGATCTCGTGTCTGGACCTGAGTGGTGAACGTCTTTATATGCAGGTACAGGTATTTTAAAAGCAGCCGTGACTTTGTGTGTGTGCACGAACTTCACATTGTATTTGCAGGATTGCGGTGCTCCCAAAGAAATGAACACACAACCAGCCAACAGCCTGGGGGCGGCGATGGCGGTGGGCCACCGCGATGGCCCGTGCGCACCCAGGACGAGCCCGGAGCAGGAGCTTCCCGCTGCCGCCGCCGCGCCAACGCCGCGTGTGCCCAGGTCCGCTTCCACAGGCGCCCAAACTTTCCAGTCCCCTGACCCGCGAGCCTGCGAGACCGAGCGGCCGGGAGTGGGGGCTTGCAAACTCAGTAGCCCGCGGGCGCCGGCGGCCTCCGCAGCTCTGAGGGACTTGAACGAGGCGCGCAGCGCGCAGGCCGCCGCTCCTTCTGGGGCCGCCGAGCCCGGCAACGCTCTTCATTGTAAGATTCCGGCCCTGCACGGCCCCGAGGGGGATGCTAACGTGAGTGTGGGCAAGGGCACCCTGGAGCGGAACAATACCCCGGCTGTGGGCTGGGTGAATATGAGCCAGAGCACCGTGGTGCTGGGCACGGATGGAATCACGTCCGTGCTCCCGGGCAGCGTGGCCACCGCTGTCGCCCAGGTAAGCAAGTCGCGCTCAGCCCGCGCCGCCTCCTGCTCCCTAGGCGTGCGAGGCGAGCGGGCTGTGGCGGGTGCACGTGTGCTGATGGGGAGACTGGTTGGCAGTGCCAGGTAATGGATGCGGGAGGCAGCTTTGGGGCTTCGGAAGCTCGCACTGCGCTGGGGTCCCCAGTTCAGGGCGTGAGGGCCGTAGTGACCCTGCCAAAGAGATTGAGAACTCCGGAGCTGCCACTACCTGTCCCTCCCCATTCTCGGTAGTCTCAGACATTGGGGTGCAGCTTCGTTAAGCAGTTGAGGCAGATAGGTTTATGAAAACAGGACTCCCCCTTTTGTCTATGACCGAGTCTTTTAAAATGTTTTTCCTTAATTAAAAAAAAATTAAAAAGGGGCACCTGGGTGGCTCAGTCAGTTGAGCCTCCGGCTAGATCTCAACATAGGGTCCTGAGTTCAAGCCCCACGAGTGGGCTCCACGCTGACCAGAGCCTACTTTTAAAAATAAAAATTAAAAAACAAATGAATACCGCAGAACACAGCCCCTGCCTCCCCTCCTCCCCCGCACGGCAGGGAATCACAGTTTAAGTATCTCAGCCTTTTCACTTAGAGTTACCAGTTATCATATGAGAACTCACTGATTGATGAGAGGTGGGTTTACATGAAGCTGCTTCGAAGCTTAAGCTTCAGGACCCTTCCAAAACCCAGCATCTTACTTCGTTATCATAACTTTGTATATTTTGGTGTTCTTATTTTAAGGGGAAATATCTCAAATGAGTAAGTTCCATGCCCCACAAACCTGGACCCACCTCTGGATTTGATCTTTTATGCTCAACCAGAGGCATGAAAAATCCACAAAATCCCAATTCTGGGTTAGGGATAAGGCAGCTAATACTGGTCACTATTACCCTCTCTCTTGTGGGCTCTTGTCTTCTTCCATGTCCCTGTCATCCCTCTCCTTCCTCTGATCTCTTCCCTCCTCAGTCCTGTCTCACCTATTTTAGCTCTTCCCTCCCCACCCCCAGTCTTTCTGCATCTCCTCCCCTTCCCTGGGCTTGGGGGCTAGGCAAGCATCCCGTGGTGGGTGCCCGAATCAAGACATCTGCCTGTGTGAGATTTCAGATTTATACAGCGCTTGTGTTCATGGTAATTCTAGTGTTTGTAGGTACACACGCACACACACACACACACACACACACACACACTCATCCACAGGCTCACACTGCAGGAGCCCAGATATTAGAATAAGAACTAGAAATGAACGTACACGGAGGCTTTCCCACTTGCCCCTGTTTTGGGAGTCCACTTCTGGAGCGTTTGTCTGTATATATTAGCTGCCTCTGACAGCATGTGGCCCAATAGTGTGAACCCAGGTGGAGGCAGAAAGATTGTTTCAGATGCCTTGCTTAACCTCCGCACTGCGGCAAAAGCAGCTGGAACTCCCACCCCTTTAGCTGGGGAAGAAAGGGATGGTGTGTGGGGCCGGAGGTGGTGTGCCTGGGAGGGAGTGTTGGTGGGGGGGGATGTTGCAGATGTTCAGAGCAGATGAAGCCCGGTATTTGCCTATCTTCATCTCTGCCCATTTTTCTGTTCTTGCCTTTCTGACACCTACGTTGGCCCTCCTCTCTTCAGAGACTTCCTCCTGTCCTGATAGCTTCTTTACCGCCCACAGCCTGTGTCAGAGTGTGAGACCTACCAGGTTGCTAGAATAGGAAATGAAGTATGACTGAGGAGGAAGAAGCCAGGCAGTGACTTGGGTCCCTGGAACCTTTGTGTGGTGTCCACGTGTCCTGAGCATTTTGAATTTATTTGAGGTGGCTTCACCCCCGTCCTTTGGTGCTTAGTAGTGAGGCATTCCAGAACAAGGTATTGCCCCTAAGAGAGCATCGTAGGGTGAATTTGGAGAGGTGAGCCTCAAAGGTCCATAGATTGCTGGAGCTGGAAAGTGCCTCAGGGGATAGTTATTCTGAGCCCCTCGTTTTTTTCAGATGGGGGCACAGAGGCACGGAGAGAGCAAGTGGCTAGCCTGGGATTATCCAGTGGTAAAGTTTAGACCAGAACTCAAGGCTTTAGATGTCCTGTCTCTTCTCTATCCTTCCTCTTGTTTCACACCCACGTCTCCCTCCTGCCTGTTCACCTTTCCCTGGTGTTGAGAGGTGGCCCCCTTAAATTAGCAGACGAGGCAGGTTCTGCCTGAAGGCGTTGGCAGAGAACGTGAGGCAGGGGCTCTGGCTGGCTTTGGGCATCGCAGCTCTATTTCTGGACTAGCAGACTCCAGAGGGAGAAAGGGCTGAGGAAGGCCTGTGTTGAGGGTTTAGGGAAGGGAGGGGGTTCTTAGGGATCTGCTTGCTATCTAGGCATGATATGGGGGGGGGGGCTGCTTGCCAATTGAACTCTTGGTCAGGGGTTGGGGATGGAGGGACCTGCTTGCAACCAACCAACAGGTTCAGGGTTTGGGGAAAGCTGCTTGCTGGTGTGCCCTGACTGCAGGAATTGGGAAGGAGGGGTTTAGGGGTCTGTTGAAGAGGAATCTTCAGATCCGAATTGGGAGCCTGCTTGCTGGAAGGCTCTCAGTGCAGGGTTGAGGGGTGAGGGCCCTGCTTGGAGATGCATCTTCTCTTCCAGATTGGGGTCCTGCTTGCCAATGCATCCTCGGTTGGAAAATGGGGGCCTGCTTGCCGGGAAAGACCCTCAGCAGGGGGGAGGGGCGGAATGGGGCCTGCTTGCGACCGACCCCCCCCCTCCCCCCGGGGCTGTTATCCGACAATGTGCTTTTCCGCCCCCAGGAGGACGAGCAAGGGGATGAGAATAAGGCCCGAGGGAACTGGTCCAGCAAACTGGACTTCATCCTGTCCATGGTGGGGTATGCAGTGGGGCTGGGCAATGTCTGGAGGTTTCCCTACCTGGCCTTCCAGAACGGGGGAGGTACGGCTTTTCCGGTCTTTCCGCCTACGGCGCGGCGGGGCGGGCACTTGCGGGTTGGGGAGGTGCGCAGAGCCCTGGGAGGGGGCTGGGAGGGGAGGCTCCCCCCAGCCTCCTCACGCTCCAGCCCCATCCCGGGTAGGCATCAGTGCTGAGCCAGAGGGCAGGAGGCACTGTAACTGGTTGGCCCTGGATGCAGGAGGCTTTTATCAGGAGACTCGAGAGAGGTGGGCCTCCCTGATCCCCCACTGAACCAGCCCGCGGGACTGGCTCCCCAGCCAAGTGGGCATTGACAGAGGGGAGTTCAAACTCTAATTTAGCTGACGAATATTCTGGTAGCAGCACACTTTATGTGTGCTGTAGTACAGTAGCTGTGTGGTCCTGGACACCAAATTAAGGACGGTTTAAGATTATAACCTGGAAATCTGAGCCTACCTGGGAGACTTTGGGAATGGGTACTTGAGTCACGCATAATGTAGACTGTGAGCAAAACACACGGCGTGAGTGGAGAGAAGCCAGGGCTTGTACTCTCAAAAATCTCTCAGAAAAAAATTTTTTTTTTAATTTAAGAGAAGTTTTTTTTTAAACCCTCTCAGAAGTATCCCCACAGATACACCCTCTTGGGCACGTGCGGGGCAGATTTTGACTTTAGCCAAATTGGCAAAACCGGTTTCCGTTTCATTGGTCTTCACTGGGTGAAAGAAGCTGCTTTTGAAGGAAAATCATTTCGGAAATGATAAAGATGCGGGTTAGGCACACGCCAGCTGCCAGTCCGCTAGAATCCCCTGTATGTCTTGTGTGCTCACCAAGGAGGAGGGACCCAGCACCCAGCACGTTCCAGGTCCCTTTTGTTTGCCCTCTGCCACCCTGAAACCGCTTAACCAGAGGCTTGCCCCCCCCACACTGCCCAAACTAACAAGTTCCCATCTCGGAATAGGAATTTGCAAACTAGACTCCCTCCTAGGACCAAAGAGACCCTCACCCCCACCCCCAGGTTAGGATTTTCCTATTTTGTTTTCCTATTCCTATTTTGTTTTCTTTTGGGTGGGCTCCGGACAGGAGACAGGTGCTTCCCCCCTGGGGTGATTAAAATAGAAAAACACGCCTTCTCCTCTCTTAATTCCAAATAAGGACGCACTGACAAGTACTTAGGAGGACTGTAGACCCTTTGCAATCAGAGATGCCCTAGAAGCAGAAGAACGTGTGCCGGCCACACAAACCTAGGCCCCCTAGCTGGGTTTCCACTTGGTTTTCAGCAGGAGTCCCAGCTCAGGATTCAGGAATTGGGCTGGAGATGCTATACTAAGGTTTCCATTGATAGCGAGCAGCTGGGTACCGCAGGATGGGGCTAGGGAGGGTGTTTCAGCGGGCGGAGGCGAAACTGCTTCAGTGTTGCCCTCCACCCTGTCCCTGTCCCTGCCCCTGATCGCCTTTTCTGGTCCTGGGGTTCCAGGAGCTCCTTGTGGAGCCAGGCACAAGGAGGGGGAGGCAGACTCCTCCCCACTCCCCCACCCCCCACTGCAGCTCTGGCAACCCCCTTCTGGCCCCCAGCACTGGAGAGCTCCCCTTGCTTCCTCCTTCTCCGAAACAGAAGAGAAGGATTGCATAATCCACATCTTTCTCAAAAACCCCATCAGGAGAGGCTAGAGCAGGGTCCCTGGTTTTAATTTCCATCCACTTGAGGATACTGCTGGACCTTCCCTGGCTGGAGAGGCCTGGGCAGGGGTCCTTCTGCCAGACAGGAAGTTGGAAAGAATAGAGCAGAAAAAAATCAACTTCCCTTCCCTGGAGCCCAGCATTCTGGGCTCTGGCATCCCTGATGTCCAAATGGGCTCTGACTCTTGCAACAGTCTTCCTGGTCCAATCTTTTCAAAGATCATGGCTGTTTCCCAGAGCCTTCCCAAACAACCTACAACAATCATTGAAGGGGAAAGAGCCCCAGAGAACCTCTCGCAGTCTGTGGAAGCCTCCTGACTGCTACTGTCCTGGTTGGGGATGGGTGGTGTTCCAGGGAATAAAGAGATGAAGAGTTGACAGCCCCAGGGAGCTAGATAAGATAAGACACCAAGTCTAGATAAGACACCAAATTAATATTGTCAAGTGCTTAGTGCCTGGGGAAGTGACTGAGGGAGGACAGAGGAGGGAGGCTTCTTGGAGGAGGAAGCATTTGAGTTGACCTTGAAGGACAGAAGGGACTTTTTATGTGGGGAAGGACGTTGAGGAGTGCTGGTGGCTGTAGTGGTGGGGAGAAGGATATTACAGCCACCTGTCTGGCAGAGCAGACCCAGGACCCACAGTCAGGAGGTGTGCTGGTAATTCGGGTTATCGCACAGAAGGGCTCTTGGAATCTACCTTAGTAGATGTTAGGTCCTCCGAGGGTAGAGATGCCCAGAAGATTTCACCAAATCTCACTCCAGCATTGAGTCAAAGGTGTGGATTTGTTGCATGCTGGAAGAGCTTAATTTGAGAACATTGAAATGCTATAATAAAAGAAGAGAAAAGAATAAAACTCAATAGCACACAACCCCTAGTCACCCATCCAGTGGGGAATTGGAAAGAGGAGTGTGTTTGCAGGGTACTCTTGCATTTTGTAGAGGAGGGCGATTAAATGTCCCGGGGTGCCTTTGAGCTGGAATATCAAAAGTTTCCTGGAAAATGAGGGTGAGCCAGCTCCCACCGCAGAGGGCAAAGGTGGTCCAAGACAGCCTTGGTCTCCCAGGGCTCTCACTTGCTGCTCTCTCTTCCAAAGGTGCTTTCCTCATTCCCTACCTGATGATGCTGGCTCTGGCCGGGTTACCCATCTTCTTCCTAGAAGTGTCCCTGGGCCAGTTTGCCAGCCAGGGACCAGTGTCTGTGTGGAAGGCCATCCCGGCCCTACAAGGTGAGTCTACCCTGCCTTCCTGCCTCCTCCGCCCTATCATGCTCTCTCTGGCACCACGTGGCCTCCAGGAGGGCCATCTGCTTTTGTCAACAGTAGAATTGACGGTTTCCTTTATTTGTTCAATTCCACTTCTGAGACCCTCTGGAAAATGACCTAAGGTTGCCTCTGGCATTGTTCTCTTCCCAGGAGAATGCCTCAATTTCCCTGATAGAGTGTCCTCCTCTGTTCGTGTATCCTTGTGTAAAAGAGAGCCACCACCTAGCTGCCCACCCTGCGCCCAACTGTTAGAATTCCCTAGGTTCAGGGTTGGAATAAATCCCTGGAAATTTTGCTTCCGCAGGCTGTGGCATCGCAATGCTGATCATCTCCGTCCTAATAGCCATATACTACAATGTGATAATTTGCTACACACTTTTCTACCTGTTTGCCTCCTTTGTGTCTGTGCTGCCCTGGGGCTCCTGCAACAACCCTTGGAACACACCAGAATGCAAAGATAAAACCAAACTTTTATTAGGTAAGTTTGGATATACCTACCTTAAGTGGTGGGCACAGAGAGTAAAACAAACAACCATACACTTCATTCTCACATTTGTTTTTTAAATATTTTATTTATTTACTTGACAGAATGTGTGAGAGAGAGGAAGCACAAGCAGGGGGAGGGGGAGAGGGAGAAGCAGGCTCCCCGGTGAGCAGGGAGCCCTAATGGGGACCAGACCCCAGGACCCTGAGTCCTTCGGCTCAGGACGAGATGCTTAACCAAATGAGCCACTCAGGTGCCCCTAATTCTAACATTTCAAGAGCTCATGGCTCAGAGGAGGAGTAATCAAGCTTTGTTTGCTCATGCCTAATAGGTGTTCGTTAAAAATGCAGATTAACAGGCCCACCAGAGAGTCTGATACGGCAGATTTGGGCGGGGTTGGGAATTGGCATCTTAGAAAGGTCTGCAGGCAATTCAGTTTGCTTGCAGGGGACAAGTCGAAAGCGATGGGGTCTGAGTCATGTGATCCTGGGTCCACTCTTGACAAAACGCTGCTCAGTGCATGGGGTATCTCTGAGGACAGATGTTCGACTCGAAGACCTCTGACAGAAATGTGGATAATGTAGTACCTAAAATGGGGATGTGCGTGTGCCTGGGTAGACAGGGAGAGTGCCTGAAGGTCCCCTTCAGACCTGAAATCCCCTGGGACTTGAAGGCTTGTGGGGAGCTTTCCGCTTGCTTCATCTAAGGCAAAAAGAAAAAGTGAGGAGGAACCGGGCAGACTTGTGGGCCAGACTCTCGGGTCTGAATGACCTCCCTGCGCCTGACAGGACGTGGGTCTGGGTCAGGTAACTTCGCTCTCTGCATCTGTACTTTTGTCTTTAGTCAACTATAAATAATACTATCCTTTATCCTACCCACCTCACGGGACTGGTGTCAGGCAACAAGAAACAAACGGCATGGGAGCCCTCCAGAAATCGAGGTACCTCTGCCGCCTTTGGTTTCTTGTTTTCCCAGCAGCTCTATTATTCCCTGTTGTTACCTCAGTCTGCGCTGAGCTCAGACTCCCACGATGTCTAGCTGGTGGGCTCTTGGCTCCTGTGCCCTTTCAGCCAGCTCACTGCAGAGATGCGGGGTTCTTCAACCCTTCCAGTGTATTAAGAGAGAAAGATGAATTCTTCCTTCCTACACCGCCAGGGAGATACACAAACCTACAGGCCCTAACGTACACTGGCATGTTTTTACACATGGGCATGTACGTGCACGCGGTGACCACCTACACCTAGAGAGGTGTGTTTTTTTTTTTAAAGATTTTATTTATTGGGGCACCTGGGTGGCTCAGTGGGTTAAGCCCCTGCCTTCGGCTCAGGTCATGATCTCAGGGTCCTGGGATCGAGTCCCGCATCGGGCTCTCTGCTCAGTAGGGAGCCCGCTTCCCTCTCTCTCTCTCTGCCTGCCTCTCCATCTACTTGTGATCTCTCTCTGTCAAATAAATAAATAAAATATTAAAAAAAAAAGATTTTATTTATTTATTTTTGAGGGAGAGGGAGAGAGAGCACACAAGTGGGGTGGGGAGGGGCAGAGGGAGAGGAGGAAGCAGGCTCCCCGCTGAGCAGAGACCCCCCCCCATATGAGGTTCAATCCCAGGACCCCGAGATCATGACCAGAGCTGAAGGCAGAGGCTTAACCCACTGAGCCACCCAGGCATGAAGTGGTTTTGAATAAGAGCTGAAACTAAAGACTTGTGCCCATTCAATTCAAACTGTGTTTACCCGGAAGTGCTCTGGAGTGGGGGGCGGGGATTTGTGGAGGTTCCCAGGTGTGTGGCTCACTGATGGTATGGCCAAGAGTAAGTGTCCTTTAGACTCTCTGGGCCTCCGTGTTCTTATCTGCACAGTCTCCGTGTCGATGGGTTCTTGGGCAGCGGTTCTCAGCCCAGGCTGCTGCATATCAGAATCACCCGAGGAACTGACAGATCAAAACGTCACTTAGGGTCCACTTCAGACCAATTAAATGGGACAGTTTGGGGATGGAGTCGAGGAATCTGTGGTCTTAAAGTTCCCTGGGGCACTAAAGAACCACTGGGTTAGAGTTTGCCCACACCCCTTCGTTAGGATGCCCCTCACCATTTTTGGACTGGAGGACCTTACCTTCTTGCCGCAGTTTCTGCCCCACCCAGGGGTCACCTCTGCAAAACTGCTCTCCAAGACAATGCCACTTGGTAGCCCTATGCAGAATCACAACTAACAATAAGCTGCTCAAATGGTTTGCTAGAGCATTTCCCAGGCTCTAGGACCTAGATGCAGAAATACCTCAAGGTCGTCTCAGAGCCTTGCTTGTCCTTGCCAGATCCTGCCTGGGAAAGAAGTGAAGTATCTGCTGAAAAAAGGGCGGCTGGCTTGGTTCAGGCTCCGCGGGGAGTTTCCCTTGAGACTTCCATCAGGCACCGCGTGGGACACGGTGATCAGTGTCCTGTCGCGGTCCTCCAGGAGGGAGTGTAGCTCAGAAACAACATTCTTGTCAGCTGATGATACCTACTGACATTTCTCTAGCACCTTAACGCTTACTGACCGTAACCACATTTTACATACTGGGTACCGTGGAAACCCTTTTACTCATGTTAAAGCCCCTGGCTTTGTGGAGTATCCAGTCTGGCTCACAGAAACCCAGGAAACATTAAAGGCAGAGTAAGGGCATTAGCAGCTGAGCTCCTAGTTGACTGGTACAAACCATAAAAACTATGCAAGCTCTGAGCAGAGAGGAATAATGGACATTGTTCACTCTGGCTATTCCCTGGGAGCACATGGACAGGCTGGACAGATTTTTATCTCATTCTTAGCAAGTGCTTTACATTTTTTGCTTTTTTTTTTTTTTAAAGCAAGATGTCAATCCCCACTATCTTTTTTTTTTTTTTTTTTTAAGATTTATTTATTTGACAGAGAAAGAGAGAGAGAGAGAGATCACAAGTAGGTAGAGAGGAGGGCGGCGGGGGGCGGGGGAAGCAGGCTCTTTGCTGAGCAGAGACCCCGATTCGGGGCTTGATCCCAGACCCTGAGACCATGACCTGAGCCAAAGGCAGAGGCTTAACCCACTGAGCCACCCAGGCGCCCCATTCCCCACTATCTTTGTGCAGCTACCCTCACCCCCTACCCCGGTCTGTTCGTCTCTGTGCTCTCTGCACATGTCTGTGCTCTGTTCCTGGGGCCAGGCTCGCCCTTGTGGATGTATTGGTCCTTCGGGGTCCTGGGCTGACTTCGGAAAGGTGATGATGGTCTGACTTGCAGAGATACTAGCACTTTTCTGGCCCCACTGCTCTGATGGACAAGTCAGGAGTTCAGACAGTGGATATTCCAGATTCTTTCCCAAATGGCCATTCTGAGAGAGGCTTGTTTAGGAAATGGGGAGGGGGGGGGAAATCCCTTCCTCTGGTACAGTGTTCCACTCTTCCACTCCAGGCTCAGCCTCTCTCTGTCGCTGCCTTACCACGAGAGAGCGGGCCACTGGTCTCAGGAGGGATTGGCTCGCAGTTAGAACCTTTAGCCTTAGTGGGGAGGTGTCTGTCCCATGGCTGGCTCAGCCGAGCTGGGGTCCAGTCGCTCTGGAGGCCCACCTCACCAGCGAGGTGCCAGAGCCCTCTAAACCACCCAACCCCGGGCTCTGTCCCTGGGCAGAGGCTGGGCTTGCAGTGTATTTCTTAAGTTACAGGTTATAAGAGAGACCGTCTTCCTCAGGAGGGCCCAACCCTTCAGGTCTCTGTAAGGGAGAATGGCTAACCCATGCCCTGACAAGGGAGACCAGTCACCGTCCTGTGAAATTTAGGAGCTGGGGTCATTTAAAATGGGGACACCATAAATACCATTTCTGTTTCTGGAAAGGCTTCATTTTCATTAGCACTTTAATTCAGTGATCCTTTTTCCTCCCTTGTCTTTCGTGTGCTTTCATTTATCAATAACTGCCCCAGTAAAGAGAGGCCCATTCCACCAGCTTCCGATTTAGCGACATCCTTTGTTCCGCCTTGCGGGGCCACCGCGTGCGGCGGGCACAGCCCGTCATTCCTCCGCCGGCCCACCTGGAGGCGCCGGGAAGCACGCTGCTGCCGCCCAGCGGTGAGAAGAGATACTGCAGGAGGTTTGCGGCGGCGGGAAGCCCGCCGCAGTGACGCAGGAATGGTGTGACCTTGCGCTGCCGCGGTGAGCAGGGATCCGGAGACATCCAGAGCCCAGAGCCCTTATCTAGCGAAGCTGCCCCGCGTGATTCACAGTGGCAGTTCTGGAAGCAAGCGAAGGGGCGTTTGCCCGCACGTTAGCGACATCTTCAGTCTCAGCAGGGGATGGATGTACTTTTTGGCAGGAGGACAGGAAATCACTACCGTGCACACTTAAAAGTGATAGCGAGAGCCCTTTCCGGCCTCCACTCAGATCGCTGCTGGGGAAGCAAATGCTCCCTCTGGAAATATTTGATAGTTATTGGGCCGGAAGCCCTCTGGAAACCTGTCATTTGATTAGACTAAAGAAGAGAGAGTTGAATAAAAAGGTATTCTGAGGACATTCAAAGCAGTGGCTCTCCACCCCGAGGAGATATTTCAGGAAACATTTGATCATGTTTATACGTATTTGGGGTTGTCGCATCGGGATGGTGGGGTGCGGGCGGTGCCGGGTGGATGCTCCTGCCATCTAGTGGGCAGAGGGCAGCGGTGCTGTCCAGTGTCCTGCGACGCGCGGGACGGCTCCCCCTGCAGGGAACTCTGGCCCCGAAGTCAGTCGCACCGTTGAAAACCTGGTCTGAAGAACTCATCAGAGGGAAGAGATTCTTACAAGTGTGGTTTTTAACATTTTGTCCGATATAGTGAGATCTTCTGGGGGAATGGGTGGGAGGCCATAGGTGACTTGTGGCTGGCCAGTGGCATTGTGGGAGAGGATGCTAAGGACTAGAGATGCCCACCCCATGAAAAGATGTAACAGCAATGACTGAGTTACGGCTAAAACCGGTGGAGTTCAAGTGTGCGCTAGGCATGGTGAGAATTATTTTTTCATCCTTTGTCACTTACTTTGGCTTTTTCAGCAATTTTGTGACCTAGACACAACTATTATCCAACAGGAGAGGCTTGGACAGGTCAAGGAACTCATCTAAACTCTCGGGGCAGAGGAGCCTCGGCACCTATGATCTTACCCACTTTGTTGTTCCACGGAGGGCATGCGTTGGGAGCTCATGTTTCAGACCTGGGGGCCCATGTGCTCTTTGGTGGTCATAGTTCAGTCCATGATATTTAAAAGTAATTTGATCGTACTTCCAACGTTTTAAAATGGTGAGGTTTCACGTAGATATGCACATCTTCTGTGTCTTTTTTCCAGAACACCTGGAAAAGGCATGGCACGGGTCGGCTGGAACATTCTCTGGTTTGCCAGAGTCCCCACCTCCCCTTATGACCCCCTTTTATGCCTTCATCATTTGTGTCATCAGCCTGCCTTCTGACGCTGTTCGAGTCTATGATCCCTGCTCTCTGCCTCCTCACAGAGTGGCTGAGATCATGGCTCCCAGAGAGAGAATGCTGGTTTGCCTCCTGGTTTTGCTGCATGATCTTAAAGCATGCTCTTCTCTGTGCCTTCGTTTCTTTATCTGCAGCCTAGACAGGTGGCATACCTACCTCGTAGGGGTGATGGGAGGCCCAAATTAATTGGTACATATAAAGCACAGTAACTGGTACGCTTCATGTAAGCGTTTGCCATTGTTACTGTCGCTTTTCACTCCTTTGTAAAATAATATCTTTTAGGATAAAATGGTATGTTGGTGGACTCTACTTAAACTATCTGTCAAGTGATGAGTTTTTATAAAGCTGTCAGAGAGGCTTGTAATATGGACAGAAAGACTTCAGCTTGTTCCTTTTTTTTTTTCAAAGATTTTATTTATTTATTTGACAGAGAGAGATCACAAATAGGCAGAGAGGCAGGCAGAGAGAGAGGAGGAAGCAGGCTCCCTGCTGAGCAGAGAGCCTGATGCGGGGCTCGATCCCAGGACTCTGGGATCATGACCTGAGCCGAAAGCAGAGGCGCCCCAGCTTGTTCCTATTTAAAATGAACATAATAGGGAGATCTGGGTGGCTTAGTTGGTCGAGCATCTGACTCTCGATTTCAGCTCAAGTCATGATCCCAGGGTTGTGAGATTGGGCCCCACCTTGGGCTCCACACTGGGTGTAGAGTCTGCTTAAGATCCTCTCTCCCTCCTCTGCCCCTGCCCCCCACTCTCTTTCTCTCTAAAAAAATTAAAGTATTATAATAATATACACCTGCAGATCTGATGAGGCTCTCACGGAATAAGCATTGTTAGTGTCCATTACAGTGCCTGACACACTAAGAGCCACATGGTGAGTCCCCTTTCCCCACCCCAGCCTTGGTCAGCCTTTCTCAACATTGACGTTCTGTACACTTTCACCAGATAATTCTATGGTGGGGGGGGGGGCTTTCCTGGGCACTGGAAGATATTTGGTGGAGTCAGGGGCCTCTAACCACTAGATGCCAGTAACTCTCTGTTCCCCAGAAATGACAAATAAACATGTCTCCAGATATTGCCAAGTGTCCTCTGGGGGACAGCTTTGTCCCCAGTTGAGAAGCACGTGTGGGGTCTTGCTGGAGGCCCTCAAGCACATGGCATGGCAGCTGCCTCCACTACCCCATGTGAGTGTGTGGAAAGCAGATGCAGCCTGTTTTTTGTTTTTGTGTTGTTTTTTTAAAAAAGATTTTATTTATTTATTTATTTGACAGACGGAGATCACAAGCAGGCAGAGCAGCAGGCAGAGAGAGAGAGGGGGAAGCAGGCTCCCCACAGAGCAGAGAGCCCAATGTGGGGCTTGATCCCAGGACTCTGGGATCAAGACCTGAGCCGAAGGTGGAGGCTTAACCCACTGAGCCACCCAGGCGCCCCCAGGCTGTGTTTTAAAGCACTTACTATATGTTGACTTCAAGGTGACCTCCTTAGGAAGCCTTCTGTGGAGGTAGTCCTTCTGAAGGCTTGTTTACATCTGATGAAATTTCAGATCGCAGATTTCAATTTTCAGAATTCAATTGCGGATTCATTTTTGCAAGCCATTTGTTTTCTATGGAGTCATAGTCATAAGGATCAGGATTTGAATCCTGATTCTCTTCCTTATTGGCCTTGTGATTTGAGTAGAGTTACTTAGCCTCCTTGAACTTTTCCCTCACTTTTTTAAAGAATTTTTTTTTTTTAAGATTTACTTATTTTTACTTGAGAGAAAGAGTTGGAGTGGGGGAGAGGAAGAGGGAGAGAGAATCTCAAGCAGACTCCACGCTAAATGGGGCTCAGTCCCATGACCCTGAGATGGGGACCTGAGCTGAAATCAGGAGTCAGACACTTAACTCACTGAGCCACCAAGGTGTACCCCCTCCCCCCCCGCATTTTAAAAAAAGGCAGCAATAGCACCTACCTCTAGGCTGTTGTGAACATTAATGAGGTAACACGTGCAGAATGCTTGGCACAGTTCTGGCCATCTAGGGAGTGCTCTGAAAACAACAGCCTTTGGCATCAGCACAAGGCACTGCTGTGGGTCCCAGGGGCTCCAGCGTGAATAACTCATAACCCTTGGGTTCATCTGCACCTGGCTGTGCTCAGTTAACACTTCCCCTAAGTTACTCTCCAATATTTGGCAAGTATTTTTGGCTCTTGTTTTCCAGTTGCTAGAGAGAGACGTGCATGTGTTTTCTGTACAGATCTCACCGTGTTTCTGCTCCATGCTCTCTTACACAGATTCCTGTGTCATCAGCGATCATCCCAAAATACAGATCAAGAACTCAACTTTCTGCATGACTGCCTATCCCAACTTGACAATGGTTAACTTCACCAGCCAGGCCAATAAGACGTTTGTCAGTGGGAGTGAAGAGTATTTCAAGTAAGACTTTTTTCCCCCTTAACTTTCTAAGGGAAACCCAGTGAATGAATGAATTTTCAAGTTGTCATCTAGAGGTGTGGGTGGCCCAAGGGATGGGTTGCCTCCCTCTGCACCCTCCCTACTACTTGAGTGACCCAGAAGGAAGGTTTCTTCCCTGATTGGGCTTCTGAGAGCAGATTGTTGGTCGTCGTGGTTCGGGAGAGCGGAGGTGACTGCGTGCTTCTGGGAATAGAACTGGCGGTGCTGTCACTCCCGATGTTGGTGACAGAACACTGCAAAACCTTCAGCCAATGGGGTCAACGCAGACCTTCAGTAAACTAGGTGTTGGGTTTTTATTTTTAGTTCCTCTGAACTTCAGAAGGGAAGAGAGGCAAAAAGTAAGAAAACAAGGCATCGTCAATGACTTAGTTTAAAGAAGAACTAATTTTTTTTTTTTTAAACAGTTTTGCCTTACTTTTGTACTTTCTACATCCATTTTTGTCTGGTCTTTGAGGATTGAGGTTCGGGAATATGAGGAAATCCTCAGCCATTCTAGGAAGATTTCATAAAGTTTATGGAATGATTTTTTAAGGTAGATAAATGTGGAAAGAGTTCAATGAAGTGTAAATAAGGAGTGTCCTCCTGTTACGCTTTATGTCAGGGTTATAAACTCAGACATGCCAAGGGTTTGGCAGGGAGGTTTTGAAGTATGAACAAGATGATAGAGAATGGTGGGGACTGTGGCAAACCAGAGAGCCTTGTCCGCCACGGGGGAGGGAGGCTGTTCCTGCTGAGCTCCCAATGGTCACTGTCTTGTGGGAAGTTGGGCCACTGCTGCTAGAACTTCCATTTTATTTTATATTAATTTTATTTTTTAAAGATTTTATTTATTTATTTGAGAGACAGAGAACAAGCAGGGGAACAGCAGAGGGAGAGGGAGAAGCAGACTTCCTGCTGAGCAAGGATCCTGATGTGGGGCTCAATCCCAGGACCCTGGGATCAAGACCTACCCCTGGCCCTGGGACCATGACTGAATTGACTAAGTCGCCCAGGTGCCTCTAGAGCTTCTGTTTTATGAGAGGTTGGAAATAAAATCCAAATTTTGATGTGTCTCTCCAATTTTAAATGTTAGCAAACTAATTCAAATAAAACACTGGGGCCAAATAAAACTCACATGTCAGTGGACCCCTGGTTTGTGGCCTTCACTTAGATAGTGAGAAGTGGTCATTCCTATCCCCACTTCTCCCAATTACGAGTAATTCCTTTTCCAGGTTTTCTCTCTTGTATGCACGCAGAGGGTACAGGGAACAGGACAAAAGGGGGAGTTAGGCTGAATGATGACATAATTCTTTGTGAAGATAATGTAGTGGGTCTTGATTCACCCTTAGTACTGGGAAGCTGAGTTTGACCTGGTGGTTAGACAAAATCTGATCCCATAATCCATGTGGTTTGAATGATTCTAGGTCTGCTTTTGGTGGTCTTCACTAATCCTCTGGGACCAGTCTTCATTTCCAAGAAGAAATGTTACTAGCCTTTGGAGAAGTCCCTTATTAAAGCATGGCGTACTTGGCATGGCCGAGATGCTGTGGAATTAATTGTTGCCTAAATGGTTTGCCCATGAGGGGAGTGGGGATGGGGGGGTAGCCTTGGCACTGCTTGGGAAATGTTCCTAAGGTTTGGGGGCCCAGGTCACTTCCACCCCTGGTCACTTTTACTCAGTTGTTTTTTTTTTTTTAAGATTTTATTTATTTATGTATTTGAGAGAATGAAAGATAGAGCATGAGCAAGGGGAGAGGGAGAGGCAGACTCCCCACGGAACAGGGAGCCCAACCTGGGGCTCATGACTTGAGTCAACGACAGACGTTTAACTGACTTAACCCAGGCGGCCTACTTTGACTCCACTCTTGAGCCCTGATTGCCGCAGGGGCTGAGACAGAAAGGAGCGTGGTTGTTCTAGAACGCAAGGCTGTGCGCTGATTAACGGCCTCCGGAGTCCACACTCACTGGCGGGCTGGAGGGCACCGTGGCCAGCCAGGCCAGGAGTGGTGCCACCTTCGCGTCCCCCTGCAGGTCAGCACATTCTGGGCTGACGTTTCTGCAGTCCCGTGGAGTCTGGCTTCTAGCTGGCCCTTTGTTCAGGTCACAGAGAAATGCTAGGCTACAGCGCGGTGCTTGCATCCAGAATCCCCGCGCTGGTTGTTGCAGAGTTGCAAGGATTGTCTGAGTCACCACTCTGTCCCCATGACTATCTCCTGTCCCCATGACTACCTCCTGTCCCCAGGAGGGCGGCTGGGCTACAAGCCACTGCCAGGGATGTGGGGGCTGCCAGGCGGGCCACGGCTTCTCAAGCAGATACACAGATGACCAGCAGCCCCCTTCTGTTCACATGTTCTCAGTCTTTGCATTCCTTGGGTAAGGGCCAGCCGGCCCTGCTTTTCCATTTCAGCCAGGCTCGGCCAATGACCAACGCAACTGAACTAACCTACAGAGCAGCAGTTTTGGTCATTGAGCCTCGTGACTCTTTTACATTGAAAATTATACAAATGCAATTGGAATGCAGCCTCTTAAAAGAGTAGAACACTACAGAAAATACACAAAAATCGTCCTTGATGGTTCAGAGTGCCTGTTAGTGGTGTGTCCTTACAGAAAGACCTCAGCCTCGGGAGTGCCTGTGGGCAGGCTGGGCCAGGACCCCCAATGCCGTTGGACTTGTCACACCTGTCCTGGGGCAGCTCCGGATGCCAATGGAGCTGACCTAGCCTTGTTCAGAGGCTGCCCAGGGCCATGAGAGGCTTTCCAGCCTATAACTGGGAACAGGGGAAATCTAGCTGGACTTTTTTTTTTTTTTTTAATTTTTTCTTTTTAATTTATTTTCAGCGTGACAGTATTCATTGTTTTTGCACCACACCCAGTGCTCCAGCTGGCCTTTTTGCAGACAGCTGTAGGCTTGAACCCAGATAAGAGCATTCCTTACCCTGATCTCGTTAGGTCCCTAACTGGCAGGGTGAGGAGGGCGGGCGTTTATCCAAGGCTCCTGGCTTTGCTGGGAGACTGCAGACTGTCACCTCCCACCCTCCTCATTCCCCTCCTTGCTCTCTCTTTGCTGTTTTTAGGTACTTTGTGCTGAAGATTTCTGCAGGGATTGAATATCCTGGCGAGATCAGGTGGCCACTAGCCTTCTGCCTCTTCCTGGCTTGGGTGATTGTGTATGCGTCCCTGGCTAAAGGAATCAAGACTTCAGGAAAAGTAAGAATTTGTATTTATCTTAAAAAAAAAAAAATCTCTGGGACTCCCAGGCATGGTTGTATCATGAAGCCACAAAAGAGCCCTGGCAATGGGACGCCTGGGTGGCTCAGTTGGTTAAGCAGCTGCCTTCGGCTCAGGTCATGATCCCAGCGTCCTGGGATCGAGTCCCACATCAGGCTCCTTGCTTAGCAGGGAGACTGCTTCTCCCTCTGCCTCTGCCTGCCATTCTGTCTGCCTGTGCTCGCTCCCCCCCCACCCCGATAAATAAATAAAATCTTTAAAAAAATAAAATAAAATAATATAAAATAAAAAGAGCCCTGGCAAGAGAGTTAGGATACATGGGCGTAATTCTGACTCTGACCCTAAGTAGCTCTAGGACCTTGGGCAAGTGACTTCACTCCCATCTGGAAAATGGGATAATAACACCTTTCTTTCAGGGCTGTTTTGAGGACCAAATGAGACAAATGCACACAGAGCTCCAGAGGGATGGTGTGGGTCCTGATTCATTTCCTTCCTCTCCTGTCAGGGGCTGCCACTTCGTTCAGCAGATGGGACCCGTGTCCCATGATTCGGTCTCTCTCCCTAACTCTAGAATTAGTGCTACTGGCTTTTTGCTTCTTGGCTGCCTAGTCAGTTAGTGCTTCTGCTGAGAAGCTGGAAAAAGACCAAAATTGTCAAGTGGATTCCTTCTCATCACTGCCACCACTATGTTCTGTATGTCCCATGCCCTTTTGCAACCCCCCACAGCCAAACACTTTTCCACTTCACATGCCCAAAGCACGACATGGTGACAACTCTGCCAGTGGGATTTTTGTTGAGTAAAGACTGGGCCACTCTGTCTGAGCAGTCCTTTGGTCGTCCCTTTGGAGAGGTTGGAATTCCCACCCCAGGCTCAGTTCCAAGGCACAGAAAGCAAGGAGTCTGGGAAACCCCAAGATACGCTGGACATTCTTACAAGGGTCACACTGTTTCCCCTCATCTTCTTGATGCTTTAGAAAAAAAATACAAAAACCTGTTAAACAGTTAACCGGTCACTTGATGATAATCAATATTATTTAATCATCCTAAGGGTGATCATCCTAAGGGTGGCTCAGGATGAAACTCAAGATGTCTTTCAGGCCCAAGGAATGAGTGTGGCAGTGGTGGGCTCAGACCAGAGGTTGTGGGGTTGTGGGCTCAGACCAGAGGTTGTGGGGTTGTGGGCTCAGACCAGAGGTTGTGGGGTTGACTTGCTCTAGGTGTCTTCCACCTCCCAGGTGGGCTTTATAATCTCCCGCCAGGGGCCCAAACCTGGCACCCATCAGCCGCAGAGCTGAGTCTGTCCTTTCCCTGGGCCCATGGCCATGCCCATAGGTGCCTTTGGATAACAGCTCTTTCTGCTGCTCGCCCTGTAATCTGCAGCCACAGGGACTTGAGCTGTGGGCTCCAGCAGTGTGGTCGGGATTGCAAGAGGCAGAGGCTGCATCTCAAATCACATAAGGTTGGGGGAGAAGCAGACTGGGGGTGAGCAGCTGGGTTCTAGTCCAGGGCTTCCCACGGGCTTTGCTATGTGGGGACATCTCTACCTGGGCCGTGAAGCCTGGCTTAGCTTCTGGTTTGCTCTTAGCTTCTATTTGTTTTTCTGCTACAACGAAAAGCAAATTTTCCTTTATCTCTTGCCGAAGTCTTCGGCTTCCCCATTTTTAAGTAAAGGCAGTCAGGCTGGGAGTGTCTGAGAGGCTGGAGCTCTAACATCATTCTGTCTGAACACTTGCTGGGGGAGCTGATCTTAGTTTTCCTCTCTGGCCTCAGTTTCCCCTTCTGTAAAATGAGAGCTGGGATCACATGACCCCCGAGGAGCCTGCTGGCTCTGAATAAGTGGTTAAGACTAGATTGTTTTTCTAAGGCAGCAGGAAAATCGGGGAAATGTTGAGATGACCCTTACATCAATGGCTCATGTGTCCTGAGGTTCCTGAACTCCTTGCCTTCTGTGGCTTGGATCCCAGCCAAGTGCTTGCTTAGCAAGAGAGGCCAAGTATTTGCACAAAGAAAATCTCACTGTTGGGACTGTCCCTTACAGCTCGAGATAGAGACAGGACAACCTTGACCGTGATTGACATGGCCAGAGAGGTCTCTAGCGGACAGGTCTCTAGCAGGATAGGTTAGGTGGGGACTGCCAGAGAGGAGGTGGTAGTTAAGGAGGGAGAGCAGTGGTCCTGTTGGTGACCTGGGGAAGGATGGCTTGCTGGCTCTAGAGTTAGAGCCACCTGCGTTCAAATCCTGCCTTTATCACTTCTCACTGTGTAACTTTGGATGAATCATTTGACCCACAGAGCCTCAGTTTCTGCATGTGTAATTGGGGGTAACAGTATGTATCACATAGGATCGTTATAGGGATTAATGAGATCGGCCACATATAATCCCCGGCATACGGTCGGTTCTTCACTAGCATTGGCTTTTCTCATTGTTGTGACGGTGAATGACTGATGTGGTGGGTGGGCACCGCACCACTCTGATATCCTGGAAGCCGCGGCTCTGGTGGGGAGACAGGGAGAGGTGGGGAGCTTTGTTGAGCACCACGTGCCCGGCCCTGTGCTAACTGCGGCGCGTGCATCAGTTCAGTCATCTGCACAACGGCCCGCTGAGGAAGGACATTTGCTCCCATTTTACAGATAGAGAAGGTGAGGTGCTTCAAGGCCAAGTAAATTGCCTGAGGCCACACAGCTTTGAAGTGGCCATGGTGGGATCTGAACCTAAGGTATTTCCCTTTAAAGCCTGGACTCTTCCCAGGCCATGACATCCTTTCCCCAGGAGGGGCTGTTGGGAAGACATGGGCTTGCAGAACTGTGGAGTCGTCGTTTGCACAGCGGGGAGGAAAGTCCCCCCACTGGGAGCCAGCACCCTGGCCTCTCCACCCCATCTCCGCCACCACCAGCTGTCGTTGGCAGGGGGGCAAGTCCCAGGAAGCACTGGGGCCTTACTTTCCACATCTGCAAACTCAAGGCTTAGAATGAATGTTCTCTAAGACCCTCTGAGCTTTATTAGCCCATGATATATTTTTTTGAAGACTTATGTATTTATTTATTTATTTGACAGACAGAGAGCACAAGTAGGCAGAGAGGCAGGCAGAGAGAGGGGAAGAGAAGCAGGCTCCGTGCTGAGCAGAGAGCCTGATGTGGGGCTCGATCTCAGGACCCTGAGACCATGACCTGAGCTGAAAAGCAAAGGCTTTAATCCACTGAGCCAGCCAGGCGCCCCTAACCCATGATTTTTTAGGACAACGTTAAAGCTCGTTCTTTCTGTTGGTTTGGGAGTTAATCCCTGGTGCTAGATTTTACAGGCTTTCTGGTCTGGGAAATTTTCAGGAGCCCTGGGATGGTAAGCTTTTCTTTTAGATCTGCTAACTTCTCATTCTGCTTTTTTGAGAACGGTTGCCAACTAAGGATAGATGAACTTTTTTTTTTTTTTTTTTAAATGAGGAATGCCATCAGAAATAATGAATCCCAATTTGTTATCTTGCCCTGGGGTGTGCACACATTGATCACGCACAGAGCATTGTTTGGAAGCCAAGGTGAATGCTTGGCTGAAGCTCCTGGTTCTGACGGCTCCTTTGTAATTGAAATCCCACAAAGACGGCCAGACTGCCATTTCTCTCTCTTCCCCCCTCCCCTTTCTCTCTCTTTAAGATTTTATTTATTTATTTAGAGAGATAGTGACAGAGAAAGCACAAGCACAGGGAGTGGCAGGCAGAGGGAGAGGGGAAGCAGACTCCCCGCTGAGCAGAAAGTCCGACCATCCGACTTGGTCCAGGATCCCAGGATCACCACCCAAGCCAAAGGTAGCTGCCCAACCGACCAAGCCGCCCAGGTGCCCCAGACTGCCATTGCTAAGCAGACGAGATGTCCACCTTTTCCTGCAACAAGATGAGCTCAGTTCCTCTTATGGGGGACCCTCAGAGATAAGAATGGCTTGTTGCTTCCTGTTAGACCTCCAGCTCAGAATTCCAGGGGCAGGGGTGACCAGCAGACCGCCTGAAGGTCAGCTTGTGGCCTCTTTGAGCTCAAGGCCCACACTGCCTGAGTACTATGGCACCAATGGTGCCTGGGATGGCAAGATTTCAGGAGACACACTTTCTCAGGCTCCTGCACGCGTGTGGTCAGCTCTGAGAGTGAGTGCCTCCTTCAGTGTTGTACCCTTAGTGCTGTACTGGCCGCCCCCCAGTCCCAGCTCTGCCCACCCATTTCTGATCACGTGGCCAGCAGAGCGGACCTGCTGAGAAGAACAGAAGCTTTGGAATCGGAAAGCTTTAGGTTTGGATCTTAGCTTCAACTGGGAGACCCTGAGTGAGATGTTTAACCTCTTGTGACATGTGTCATTGGAGTCTCATTTTCTTCTTCTGCAAAATGGGACTACTCACAGCTGACCCATAGAGGGGGCTCCAGAAATGGTTGTGCGCACGCAGGCGCCCCAGTAGGCAGATAACAGGTGTCTCAGCTCGGTAGACTGGTGCCATTCTGGTGGTTTCTTCTGCTGGCCCCTGCTGCCCGGGTTACCTCTTCTCCCTTGCCTCTCCCCATCCTTACTTCCTGCAAGCCCCCAGGGTCAGGAGGTGAAGAGGATATTCTTCTGTTGTCACCTGCCCTACTGTCTTGGTGGGGTGGGGAGGTCAGACTGGCCAGGATCTCCTCCTCCCAGTTCCATCCCACAGTAGGGAGGGCAGCCCGGGGCTGTTCTGGGGCGGTGATTTTCTTCCAAGATGTCAAATGCCTTTGGGTTTCACAGTGTCTGTGTGCGGAAGGGCTTCACTTCCGGGGAGAGGCAGGGTTGGTGGGGTGAGGAGGATGGGGGCTGCCTTCCCCCACAGCCCCTAGTAATCACATTCTCTAGGAAGGGAGGCAGGGAGCCGCAGAGACCCCCTGACCAGTGGTGGTAGCAGTGCAGAGAAGGGAGACCCGCGGGTCCCTGCTCTGTAGCCAAAAGCAAAGTCTTGACCTTGATGGTAGGTGGGGTTTAGAGGAAGAAAATAGCCCCTCCTATTTCCTTAACTGGCAGCCTGACACAGTGGGGAGTCTGCCCTTTCAGCTGCTGAGGCTGATCCCTGACCCCCCCCCCCCCCATCTTTCTCTCTCTCATTCCACATTGAATCATCAGGAAATCCTGTAGCTCTCCCAGCAAAAGCATATTCCTGTTGGAGGTGTCACTGGCCCTGGCCAGGAGTACAGCCTGGCCTCCTAACTTCTGTCCCTGTGCCTCCTTTGCACCCCTGCAGCGTTACCCACCATCTCCCCCGCCCCCCCCGCCCCGTGCCACCCTGGCCCTGGAGGAGCCCAACCGGCTGAAATGTCAGATCCTGTGACCCTGCCACCCAATGGCTGCAGCAGCTCCCTGTATCCCACAGGAAAGGCCCCCACGGTTGGACACGATCAGTCCCCTCTCCACACCCCCGCGTCTCTGAGTTCCTCTCCTTCCTGTGCTCCCGCCAGCCACCCTGGACTCCTTCTTGCTGTTACTATGAGTCAGGAACACTCCCTCCTTAGGGCCTTTTACTCCAGCATCTCCCTCTGCTAGACTGTCTCTCACACCCAGTTGGGTTCCTCTTACTTCCTCAAGTCTTGGCCAATTTCTCAATGAGGCCTTCCCCACCTGCCCATTTCAACATGGCCATCTTCCCAACCGCCCACCCCAGCTTCCCACCCCCCTTTACCCCGCTCTGCTTTCTCTGTTTCCCAGTGCACTCATTACCCTCCAACATGCCAGATAATATGGTTAGGACCACTCCTGGCTGTCTGTCTCCCTAATTGGAATGTCAGCTATTCAAGGGCAAGTGTCTTCATGAAGTTTACAATATACCCAAATGCTTAATGAAATGACCCCAGCAGTTCTACCTGAGTCTCGATCCTAACCTTCCCTTAGCCCACCTTCGCAAGTCCCTGACTCTGTCCCTGTCCCCTGAAAACCCAGTGCCTGCCAGTCCTGGCCATTCTGGAGCCCCCTGCCAGGCCCTGGGGTCTGTAGATCCAGTGTGTGGTGGCATCTGTGTCTCCCTCCCAGGGACAGGTGTTCCAGGTGCCCCAGGAGGGGAGACTGAAGCTGGGGATGTGGGAATGGGTGGCCCTGAGCCCGTAGTGCTTGCCCACCTCAAGGATCAGGGGGGGTTTGCGGGGAGCTCAGTCTCATCCCTACAAGGTCTTTGGTTGGACCTTTGGGACTCAAATGGCTTGTGAGCAGAGGGTTGCCATTGTTACCAAATTCAGGGCTGGGGAATCCAGGGCAAGACTAACATGGCGCCTCTGGTGCCAGTGCCCCCAGACCTGTCCCATTTTGTGTGACCTGTCCCAGGGAACTCTTCCAAGAGTCCCGCAAGGAATAAGCTGTCATTACCGCCACTTTGCGGGTGTGGACACTGAGTCTCAGAGAAGTCAAGTCATTTCCCAAGTGGCCCAGTGCATAAGGGGCTAGGATTTGAACTCAGACTAGCAGGATGGGATCCTGATCCCAAGCTCTTGCTTTTACCCAGATGTTTGGTAGACAGGTAAGTCTCATCCAGCCATAGTCCCCAGTGTTACTGATGTTACTTCCCAAATGTTTCTTGACTCTGGTCCCTCCCAGGATGGAATCCAGGAGCATCCAGAATCCACAATCCAGGAGCATCCTTTGACTGGCATTCAGGGCCTCTCACGATGTGCCCAAATTGTTGCAGTAGCTCCCTATTTCCCACTGAAAATTCCCATGTCCCCGGGGACCCCCATCACTCTTAGCCTCCACGCCATGCCCTCCTATGGGTCATCAGACCTTTGCCCTCACATGTCTGCCTTGCCCACTTTCCTCCTCCACCTCCCCCCTCCCCTTGCCTCCCTTAAGTTGTCCTTGGCCTCTAGATCTGGCTCAGGTGTCATCTCCATGAATCTTTTAGCAAACTTCCAGGTTGGATTGTACAGTGCCCCCCTGGACTTCATAATGTCCTGGGTGCAATGGCATGGTCCATTAAGCAGACATCTCTGGGTTCTCTAGTTCCTGAATCCCTCCTTCCTAATACATCTGACACCTGGTACAGCATCCAGCTCTTAGCAGGCTTGTGGAACTTAACCGCACTGAATGACCATCTGTTACAAATCAGGCTATGCCAGTGGCTTATTAATCCACAGAATTCTTTTTTTAAGAACAGTGTCCTTGTGCCCAGTTTACAGAGGCAGACACAGATTCAGAGAACTTATTAGCTTGTCAAAGTTCTCACAGCTACTCAGGGCCAGATGTGTGGTTTCATTTGAACTTAAATCTTCCTTTTATTATTGTTATCATCATCATTATTATTATTATTAAAGATAATAATAAGAGGGAGAGGAAGAGAGAATCTCAAGCAGGCTCCCGGCAGAGCATGGAGCCCAACGCAGAGCTCGATCCCACAGCCCTGAAACCATGATCTGAGCCAAAATCAAGATTTGGACTCTTAACCACCTGAGCCACCCAGGTGGCCCTAAACTTAAATGTTTCCTAGATCGTGCTCTTTGCTTTTGGCCAGGCTGCCTCCCTTAAGGTGTCTGTATACACAGGGATGGAAAGCTTGAGCTAGAAGATCTGTCTCTCATGGTGGATTTGGGGGCCTCAAACGGAGGGTGGGGTCAGAGTTGGGGAGGAGGGAGGCACATTGCTTTCCTCCCTGGATAGTTCCTCAGGGAGCTGTCTCCTCGGCAGCTGGGTTGTGGGGTGTGAGGCAGCCCCAGCCTTCTGCACTGCACCCCACACGCCCACAGTCCTGGGTGTTGCCACACAGACTTTGTTTCTGGTTCTCCTTGCTCTTGGGGCCCCAGCCTTGGCAGAGTCTGGGGGAGCCACACTGGCAGCCTCCCCGCCAGGCTCGTGGGTCCAGTCGGCCTCTGTCGATGCCCCTGCAGCGTGGCCCCAGCTCGCGGCTCGGCTCCTCCCAGCCTCCCTTTCGGATGGTTCTTTCAGGTGGTGTACTTCACGGCCACGTTCCCGTATGTCGTGCTGGTGATCCTCCTCATCCGCGGGGTCACCCTGCCTGGAGCTGGCGCTGGGATCTGGTACTTCATCACGCCAAAGTGGGAGAAACTCACGGACGCCACGGTGGGCTTATGCTTTCATTTACAAGCCCCGCTCTGGGACCGCTGGACGAGGGGGGACAGACTTCCTCCTGCAGCGTAGCTCGCTGCTGGCTTTTCCAAGGTCCTGATAGCCTCGGGCTGTGGTGTGCTTGGGAGCCCTTTCATGAGAAGTGGGCAGCAGGGGGTGTTCTGACCCCTGGAGCGATTGGCCTCCGTTATGGTCCTCTCTCCGGGGCTGCCGTGCAGTCTGGAATGAAGAATGTCCTCCCCTTATTCATCGGGCCCCTCACACCACTCCTCTGGTACTCATTACTGCGTGTTGGGAATGGACTTCTGCGGGGTGGACAATGGCAGCACGAACCATGACAATTATCCCCGAAAGGGCGCGGACACGTTTGCAGACTTGTGACACACGGACACCGGGCGAGCGCACGCTTGTCCTTCCTCTTTGCCTATCTGTGCGGGCAAAAATCCCCAGCCCCCAAACCTCCCAAGGAGGGGCTTCTTTAATAAGTGAATTTTCTCACCTTAAAGAGAGACTCACTTTTATAGAGTACATTGAGAACACATAGCCATAGCTCGGATGGTTTTGACTCCACCTCGCAGAAAACCCCCAGATGATGACTGCGAATGAGAGTGGACTTCCCTCCTACGTGCTGAAGTGGCCCCAGGGCACATAGTGAGGTACTCCACATGGTGAAGGCTCTGCAGTGTCCCAGGCTCCCGTCTTCCCATTCTCAATCACTCACTTCTCTAATGGCTGCTGAACTCCTGCCATCATAGCAGCATTCCAGGTAGCACAAAGGGGTTGAGGAAAGGAATGGAAATAGGTGCCCTTTCTCTCTTTAAAGAAGTCCCTCATTACACTTAATTTTCACATCATTGGTCAGAAACAAAATCATGGGATTATCCCCTCCCAGCTACACTTGCCCTTGATGCTGGGAGGCAGTCCTTGGGCCGGATGGATGGCTGCCTCTAAGGAAAACCATGGCTTTGTTACTAAGGAGTATGGGAGAATGGATGTTGGAGTAGGCACAGACTCACTAGCACACAGCACTCACTTGAACTTTCTCTTTGCGTATTAAAAGAGCAATTTTAAAACTAGATTTAATTTATAAAAACGGTGGGAGGTCTATTCTGCAAATCATGTAAGTCTCCAGCGCTAACTCCTGAGCGGCCTTCTGGAGTTTTATGAGGACAGTGCTGAGAAATCACCGAGAGAACCAGAAAGCATTGTCGGCCAAGTTCAAGGAGGATGTGGCTGTAAGATCTTCTGGGCTTCGGCACAGGTGGTTTTGCTAAGGGGAGGAGCTGTAGGACCTCACCTTTCTAATAGCGGGGGACGTCTGTGAGAATGTCCGCTTAAACAGATCTTTATCTTGTATCCATGACTGCATTCGGCTGTTGCAGCTGTCTTTGGAGAGTGTATGCAGCAGAAGAAAGGGCTCTCCCCTTCTGCTCAGCTTTATCTGTGGCAGGACATAGAAGCATGAGATGTGTGTGTAGTTTGAGTTCCTCTCCTTTGCTTACAGTCTTCCAGGTAATTTCCTGCCTTTTTGGCTTCCAGCACAAACGATGCATGTTGGTGCCAATGTCCTCTCTCTCCTGACTACCTCTCCGCCAGGGAGGGGACGTGGCACTGGGCAGGAGAGACTCCCCTCCCCTGGGCCAGCCTCCTCCTGACCTTGGATCTTCTCCCCTTTGGCCTCCCAGGTCTGGAAGGATGCTGCCACTCAGATCTTCTTCTCTTTGTCTGCCGCGTGGGGAGGCCTGATCACTCTCTCTTCCTACAACAAATTCCACAACAACTGCTACAGGTATGTGGGGCTGCTGGAGGGCCGAGCAGCTGGTGAGTGGGATGAGAGCAGGGACAGACCAGGGACTGAGTCGCAGACTCCTAAGGCCACATCCTCACACTTAGCCTGAAGCAGAGCCAGAGGGTTGCCTCTGCCAGAGCGGAAACCACCTGCAAAGTCCTCTCTGTTGGCTTCCAGTGGCCTGGACCCCAACCTGCAGGGCTGTGTCCGACCCCTGGCTCCGGGGCTATTTATGGGATGGAGCTGAGGCTCTCCAGAGGTTGCCCTGCTGCCTGCTCTGTCCTGGGATGGTCGTTTGTGAGCTACAGAGATGATCAGGTGGTAGTCCCGGATGGAGTGTGGTCACTGTCACTTGACATATGTTTTTCCAGAGGCCCCTATAAGGAAGGCAGCAAGGTACAGTGAAAGAAAACTCTGCTGATGCATGTGTTAAGTAATGGAAACGTCAGCAGGTGTGGCGGGGTCCCTTACACGATGTATGTGTGCATCAAATCATCAGGCTGTACGCTTGAACTATATTACCGTTTGTATCCATTGTCCTACTTCAGTAAAGCTGAAGAAACAATGCGGAACCTGGGTCCCCATCCAGATCTGTTAATGAGAGTATCTGGAGGTGGGGTGGGTCCAGGGGTCTACACATGCGGACGGGATTCTCGGGAGATCCTGAGACGTGCCGAGAGTGAGAACCTTTGGATGGTGTGGTATTAGACCAGGGGCTCTGCAAGCCCAAAGACCTCCACCTGGGAGAGCCTGGACAGCTCCTGGAGGAGGTGACATCTGAAAGTTAAATGCATCCAGCAAGCGATAGAAAATAAGGTCTGTTCTCCTGGAGAGCTGATTTAAAATAGGAAGGGAGGGGAGGGGGGAGGGAGGCAAGGAAGGAAGGAAGGGAGGGAGAGAAGGAGGAAGGGAAAGAGAGAAATAGAGAAAGGGAGGGGGCGAGGGTAAAATGAAGGGAGAAGGAGTGCCCGGAATCAGACGGACTTGGATTTGGGTTATAACTTCACCATTTACTAAAACTTGAGACGAGGGCAAGATGCTGCCCTTCTCAGAGCCTCTTTCCTCTCGTCTGTAAAATGCAGAGGGTAGTATCTCGTGGAGAGGGGAGAGCTGATGTATGCAAAGTTAGCCCAGCCGTATTTCCCACCTAGTAGGTACTCGATAAATGGTAGCTGCCATTATTATTATGATTATCATTTTCTAATAATGTATGAGCTATTTTGTGAACCAAGAGGAACAGGTAAAGTGCAGCTGTGACCTGAGCCAGCTGGGATGGCTCCAGACAGGTGAGATCCCTGCGGGTGCGTGAGATCCCTGCGGGTGCCGGGGCGGCGGGAGGACACGGTACGTGGCGGGAGCAGCCAGCAGGGGGCGTGAGTGCGAACGTGATGGAGATGTGGGTGGGAGCAGGTTCAAGCCCTGCAGCAGAAGGAGTGTGAACGAGGCTGGAAGGAACCCGGCCCGGGCTCGGGTGAGGCCAGGCTGGAGAGAGCCTGTGTATAAGCTTGCGAGGGCTGTGGAACAAATACCACAGCGCGTGTGGTCTAAGCAGCAGACATTCCTTTCGTCACAGTTCTGGAGACCGGAAGTCCCAGATTGCGGGTTTGGCAGGGTTGATTTCTTCCGAGGCCTCTCTCTCTGGCTCCCCGCGTCCTCACGTGCTCTTCCCTCTGTGTGTGTATCTGTGTCCTCTTCTCCTCCTTTTGCAAGGGCACTGGTCACCCTGGAGGCCATCCCACCCCGATGACGTCCTTCTAGCTTAATTCCCTGTGTAAACACCTTGTCTCCAAACACAGTCACCTTCTGAGGAACTGGGGGTTCGAACCTCAACACGGAATGCTGGGGCACACAATTCAGCCCGTAACAGCTAGAATGCCAGCTAAGATGTGTGAACCTCGCTGGTCACAGCTGCTTATTAATGTGTGACCCCAGAACCCGTCTGAATGCAGTCCAAGGGGTCGCATTGCTTTGCATTTGGGTAGAAAGGAGGTTCTGCGGCGTAGCAGAAGGAACACAGGGCTGGACAGGGAGTCTGGATTCAAATTCTGACCCACCATGAATGAACCCATTCCCTGCTCCTGTACCTCTGTTTCCTCATTAGTAAACTAAGGGGTCAGACAAGGTGGGTTGTTCACCAAGCAGTTGCTCTGGGCCAGGCTCTGCGCACAGCAATCCGTGAGAAAGGCGGGGTCAGTGCCACCATTTAAAATCACGTGGAAAGCAGTAACTTGCTCCAGGTCCTCCCACCAACGGGGGGAGGATCAGGGTTTGAATCCTCTCTGAGGCTCCATCTGGCTTGACCTCTCTTTCCAGTCTAGGGTGGCGGGCCAGCCGGCTGGGAAACTGCAGCCATATTACCAGTAGAGGGCGCCAGGGTGAAGGCAGAGGGCTGGTCTCTCCTGCCTCACCCGCCTCACCCCTGGGGTTCTGGGTGCTCCAAAGCCAGGCTGTCCTCAAACCCCGGTGGCCGTTCACATCCCACCGCCTTCTCTTCTCTCGTATATGACTCCTGTCCT
Source organism: Mustela erminea (assembly GCF_009829155.1). NCBI lineage: Eukaryota > Metazoa > Chordata > Mammalia > Carnivora > Mustelidae > Mustela > Mustela erminea. The sequence continues at coordinate 74,113,742 of NC_045622.1, forward strand.
GGAGTCCTTGAAAGCCTGGAGTCCTTGAAAGGCTCCATCCCCTCTGACTCTGCTCTGATGGGCAGTCCTGCCTCTGCCCCTTGGAGGACAGGAGCCCGGGCTCTAGAGTGCCTGGGGCTTGAGCTTGGACCAAGAGGCCCAGGAGCAGGGCAGTTGGAGAAATGTTTTTGAGCCTTTCGGTGCTTAGAAAATTGACCCCGGGAGGTCTTTGATGAGGACCGTGAAAACATGTAGAAGCAAACATGGACTCACCAACATGTGTGCATAAGAACACCCGGGCATGCGTTTATGTGTCCTTCCCCTTGTCCCTTCCGACTCACAAAGCACAGCTAATGGCACACTCTCGTCTCCTCCCCCTCAGGGACACTCTCATTGTAACCTGCACCAACAGTGCCACGAGCATCTTTGCCGGCTTCGTCATCTTCTCGGTGATCGGCTTCATGGCCAACGAACGCAAGGTTAACATTGAGAACGTGGCGGACCAAGGTAAAGTCATCTCCTGAGCTCCTGACCTATGCTCTCGTGGGAAGCTGGCCTTCTGGAATAGAAGGGACAGTGGGACAGCCCGGGGTCCCTTTGTTGGGAGACTCCAGGCAGGGCTAGAGCTGACCGGTGGCTCACTAAAGGGGTTGCTGTAAAAGCCGCATTCCTGCGTCCCTCCCCTCTCTTCTGTCTTCTGTTTCTTCTCTTAAGTCAGCTCCACCCCGAGTAAGTAAGCTCTACACTTGTTGCACCTGTTAAGGGCAGGTAGAGCCCTAAACTTCAGGCGACCTAGTGCCCCTGGAGCTGGTGTGGGCCTCGCCCCCTGCAGGCTGCTGTCCTTGCAGAGCAGCCTGGACAAACCCAGTTCAATGCTGGGCAGGAGCACTGACTTCCGAGCAGCCTTTTCCTGACAAAGCGCTTTCGGCCTAATGATTAGCTCAAACGTGCTCTCAGGACCTTCTGCTTAATTAGAAAGTAGAATGTTTACTTTCTACCCAAATGATCGAGATATTAGTGGCTGACAGTTGTATGGAACTTTCGAGTTTGTAGGGAGCTTTCTTTTTTCCTCTCACTTGGTCTGTATTTCTCGCACAGCCTTTTGTAGGAGGTGCTGGATAGTTTTATTTGACTCTTTCTTATTTCCACCCAGCCTTAACCGCACGAGGGCTGGGGTGTTTACTAGGTTTCTGTGATGAACAGATTTCACTGTGGCCATCGCCCGTTATTACGATCATGCTCTAATCGGATGTTTATGGGACGCCTCAGTGTCAGGACCGGGCCAGGGACGTGTGGGGACGTGGCCGTCCTCAGTGTGTCCCTGTGGGCAGCTTCTCCGTGCCATTGCCTTTGTTGGAGGAGCTCACTGCCGTTCTCAGATGACGGCTCGGATGCCAGCCCGGGAGGGAGCAAAGCCCTGGAAATGTCACCTTCTTGGTGGGCTGCCGGCTCTCGGCTGGCCCCCCAGGGGTAATTAATTATGGCTTCAGCAGTGCTGCCAGTGCGGTGCCTCAAAGAGTTAAGAACTGGCACCTTGCAGGGGGGTAATTACCTCTCCCTGGAAAGAGTGTAAACCCCGAGGGATGTTGGTTCTGCAGCACTGCATTTAACTGGCGTTTCAAGAGAGTGTCACCCCCGCCCCCACACACAACTCCCGGGGTGGGGGGGGTGGCTTGGGGGTGAAAGGAGGAGAGAAGGCCTTGTCTTCGTGGGTGCCTCGCCCCCCCAGCTGTCCTCATTTCCTCCCGGCAGAGTTGCTGGAGCAGGAAGGTCCTGCCCCACTTTCCAGCAGATCTGAGGTGTTTGTCCCTTTTGCGACATTACAGCCAAGCTCCCTGGGAATCAGTGGCCGTGTTGTCGGGGTGAGGAGTCAGTCCTGAGATGTGGGGTCACTTTAGTTCACTCTTCTGAGCTCCTTCCTGCCCCAGGAAAGAGATTTGGGGACACATGTCACTAGAAGCCGAACAGGATTTTGTTTTCTCTTTGCAAAGAAAGACTAAGACAATTGCCCGTGTTTCTTTCTGAGCTGGCCCCTTTCCAGATTTTATTCACTTTCTCTGATTTAAGTGGGGGAGAACACTTCCTACAGGTTCTAACACCTTGTGTTAGTGTGTGGCGGTTTCTCATGGTCACCAGCGCAGGGACAGGGGAGGGGACACTAGCTCATGAGGCCTCCTGTCGGACCTTGTGGGGCAGCTGTCCCTGGTCGTCTGGGAGGACACACATTCTTAGACATGACTTACAAGATGTCTGATTTTCTCAGGGATGATGGAGGCTCTACAGAATCTGGGACGGGGGTATGGGACGGGCCTGTGGTCCATGCCAGCCCCACTCCCTCCTCGCTGGGCAACACAGGCACGCAGACCATCAGTACCTGTTTGCTGACCCAATGTCAGTAACTGTGTTTTGGTCTTTAGTCCAAAATAGGTTCTTTTCTCAGGGAAGGCATTTTTGTCAATGTCCTTTCTTCAAATTTCAGTCGGTTTTGGGGGGACACAGGTAGGATTGGTGATGACCCCAGGTTGTCCTCTGCTTCTGCGATGAGCATAGGAAAGGGGGCATGTCCAGAAAAATACCTTCCTGGGAAGTCAAACTTTTTTTTTTTTTTAAGAATTTTATGTATTTATTTGTCAAATGTATACCAGCAGGGGGTGGGGCAGGCAGAGGGAGACGCAGACCCCCCACTAAGCAGGGAGCCCTACACGGGACTCAGTCCCAGGACCCTGGGGTCATGACCTGAGCCCAAGGTACTTGCTTAACCAACTAAGCCACCCCGGTGTCCCTGGGAAGTCAGCCTTTAGGGTCACTCGCCAACTACCCTCCTTACTGCCTATGGAGCTGAGACTCACAGTCCAAATCCACCCGGAACCCATACCGGCAGCAGACATGCTCTTTCTCCCTCAGAAGGACTGGGTTAGGCCCTGGGTTAGACCGCAGTGCGTGAACACAAACGTGCGTATTGGATTCAGAGTTTCCAGGTCCGGGTCCCTAACCATTCAGAGACACCGCTGATGAGAAGGGACACTCTCAAACAGGGACTGCCCGTCCCCTCATCTGTGTCTCTCACATGGAGGCCAGCCCTTCCTTCCAAGAGCACAGCAGTCCGGGCAGTGTCTTCCCCGAGAACTCCTCCCTTTGTCACGGGCTTCACAGCAGAGAGCCCTTCCCCAGTGGGCGGGGATGGTGAGGTCCCCCGCTGACCAGAGCTCTGGTTCTGTGTTGAGTGGTTCTCTGGGAGCCAGGACGCCAGAGACCTCCTGTCCAAGCTGCTGACATGCAGAACCTCTCTCATCCCCTCTCAGGAGGAGAGTACGAATGATCTCTGTTTCCTGAGTTCTTACCAGGTCTAGGCATTGCTTGAAGCCCTTTTCTGGTATCCATATATTTACATCTCACAGAAGCAAATGTACTGATGTTCACCCAGAGAGAACCAGCCACACCTCAGGTCTCTTGGCTGGGAAGAGGCGGAGCTTGCAGTCCCAGGAGGAGGGGGAGCTCTCAGGAGCCTGCCTATCAGCCCTTGGGCTATACTTACACCGCTAGCCCTTGGGCTATACTTACACCGCTTCCCAGTGGGAGAGGAGACTAATAGCGCTCACCCATATAGGACGTCCCGGCCTCATCTAGGGAAAGCTCTGCTGGGACTCAGCCAATCTCTTTTTCCAGTAAAACATAACAAAAGACCAAACTGAGTTGTACAAACTAATATAAAAATGTATTTTAATAATCCACTCCCCAGCCGTCTTAGATAAACTGACTTTGCTGGAAACGATGCCTTCACCTGGGTGCTCTAGGGATGCAGATGTAATTGAAGAAAACCGGGTGTTTTGAAATCATTTCCTGCCTCCTCGAAAAAGCAGGAAAACCCAAAGGGCCAAATCCTGTTAAAGCAATCAGTGAGGTGCTCTGGTAGAGGCCATTTCAGGACCTTCTTATCCGCTTTATGGCCCCAGCTGTCACCAGAGCCCCGAACTGGCTTCCTCAGTGTTCTGCGTTTGAGAGCTGTTTTGAACTGTACTTTTTTTTTTTAAAATTTTATTTATTTATTTGACAGACAGAGATTACAGGTAGGCAGAGAGGCAGTCAGAGAGAGGAGGAAGCAGGCTCCCTGCTGAGCAGAGAGCCTGATGCGGGGCTCCATCCCAGGACCCTGGGATCACGACCTGAGCCGAAGGCAGAGGCTTTAACCCACTGAGCCACCGAGGCACCCCTGAACTGTACTTTAATACAGACTTTAACGGTTCACGCAGGGGGCCCTCAGAGCGGGTCAGTATGGTCTGCTCAGATAAGCGCATAAAGCGGGGCTGTCTTAGGCATTCAAGGCTTTCTATTTTAAATACCCCCAAGGCCCTCGGCAGCATTAAGAACTAACAACCTGATAAATTCCCGTTTAAAAAGTGCTGCTGGGGCACCTGGGTGGCTCAGTGGTTAAGCATCTGCCTTTGGCTCAGGTCATGATCCCAGGGTCCTGGGATTGAGCCCTGCACCAGGCTCCTAGGATCGAGCCCCGAATGAGGTTCCCTGCTCAGCAGGAAGCCTGCTTCTTCCTCTCCCATCCCCCTTCTTCTGTTCCCTCTCTCCCTATGTCTCTGTTAAAAAATAAGCAAAATCTTAAATTAAAAAAAAAAAATGTGCTGCTGTGCTCGAGTTATGAAAACTCTAGGTGCTGTGATAATCTGGTTTCCAGGCATGCGCTGGCTGCGGATTAGCCGGCATTCGCTTGTCTCTGCCCCTGATTTATCATTTAGTTTTCTGTTTACAAGGAAATGCTAACTGCTGGGTCTTTGGACATGGCGGGTCCCAGTGATCTCCCAGTGAGTCTGTGAGGCAGGTAGGAAGGGCTGGCAGGCTTGGTGAGGCTGGAGAAATGGCCCCTTAGACATCCTCCGCCAAGACTGCTTGTGGGATTTGTGGAAGACCCTGAAGCTCGTGTCCAAGTTCATTGTCCGCTCCTAATAAAAGTGAATATTCTGTGAGTGCTCCAGATGTGCGAGGCACTGGTCTCATGCTCTGCCTGTGCTCTCTTATTTGTTCCCCATAAACATCCTGTGGGGGAGCTATTGCTCTTCCCATTTTGCAGATGGGCAAAATTGAGCCTTATAGAAATGAAATGACTCGTCTAGGGTTGCATAGCCGGTAAGTCATGGAGTCTGAATTTGGACCCGGATCTGTCTGACCATGAGAGCCCAGACACTCTTCACCCTCATGCTGTGTCTCTCAGCCCCCTCTCCCTAACTGGTTACCGGTGGATTGATGTAGCCCCATCTTTACCAAGCCTTTATAGGGCACGATAATAAGAGCGATTGAAGGATTCATGATTTATGCAAAAAGCTTCTCCAGGAGAAGCAAATACGGAGGGAATGATGTCATTCTGGGCACGGTCTAGCCTATAGAGCTGGATTCCTTAACCTCAGCACTCTTGACCTTTGGGCTGGATAATTCTTTGTTGTGGGGACTGTCCTGTGCATTTCATCCCTGGCCTTGGCCCACTTGATGTCAATAACCCCCCCCCCCCCAGTAGTGAGAGTCAAAAATGTCTCCAGGTATTGCTTAATGTCCCCTGGGTGGGGGTGGGGGGGCTGTACTTGCCATTGGATGAGAATCACTGTTCTACAGGGTGGTTCTTAGATGCTCCCCCAACTCATCAACACAAAGATGGGGCTTGCATGAGACACAGCCTGGCTTTGGACTCAGTCTGCTTTGGTACTATTTTTAGCCTCCTCTCTGAGTTCCCCAAGGTGTGGACCTGATGCCCCTGGTCCTTCGCTTCAGGGAACTTGAGGTCTAATTGGGAAAATGAAAGGAGATGAGGGAAAATAACCAGCAGAAGTAGCATATGATTTGTCTATGGAGAGACCCCTGTGGGCTTCCAGGAAGAGCGGGCCTGGAGCTGGGCCTGTTTGCAATCATCTCTCTTGTTCCTTTCAGGGCCAGGCATTGCATTTGTGGTTTACCCAGAAGCCTTAACGAGGCTGCCCCTCTCTCCATTCTGGGCCATCATCTTTTTCCTGATGCTCCTCACTCTTGGACTTGACACTATGGTAAGCCCCTCCCCCTTTGACACCTACCTGAGGCTCCGCCTGAAGACCCCCCTTTCCTGGATCCTGCATCCAGCCTGTGGCAGGGGTGGGCTTGGTGGTCCCCACATGTTTCCCCGGGTGATATAGGATGGTGAGGTCCCTGTCTGGGGCTCAGCATGGCTCTGTATTTGTGGGCGACTCATGGGACAGTGCAAAGCAGCCATGGTCCCTCCCTCCCTCGCTTCCGCATGCAGGTTTTAGCCCGTGTCCTTCCTTTCTTTGGTGTTATTTTGCCAATGCAAATGCTGTGGGGCTGGATCAGGGAGAATAACACGAAGTCGATTTTAGGGAGTTTGCCGCGGGGCTGCGACTGCCACAAATCTTACTGACAGGTACTCAGAGAGTTTAGTGGTTGGGTGCAAAGAGGGTTTTTTCCTCAAGCAGCGGATCAAATTCGAGGTAAACTGGAGGAAAGGAATTTACATCTCATGAATACAAAGTGAAGCTTCAGAGTCCGTGATGGATGACTGGGAAGGCAGCTTCCCAAGCTCACATCCTGGTGGATCCCCCTTGCTGGCCTTGTGGGTGGGACTCCAACAAAGCCCTTTAGACCCATCAGGGGAAGGGAGTCCTAAGAACCGAACCTCATACTTGTACCGCTTTCCCTGGTCGGAAACACAAAGGACTTTGGGAAGCTTTGGGGTTGGGTGGCTTGTCTGAGCTGCTCCTTTCCTGGCCCCATTCCAGTTTGCCACCATCGAGACCATCGTGACCTCCATCTCGGACGAGTTCCCCAAGTACCTGCGCACACACAAGCCGGTCTTCACTCTGGGTTGCTGTATCTGTTTCTTCATCATGGGCTTTCCGATGATCACTCAGGTAAGCAGCCTGCTTGGCTGCAGGCTTGCGGACAGGGCATGCGGGGACCCTATGGCTGATCTATCCTTTTGTCCTCAGCTCTTGGGCTCAGAGCAGTAGCCAGTCACTGCCATATCTGTGTAGACAGCACCAAGTCATTAGGGATTCTGCCTGCAGATGGAAACATGTCCCCTTGGCTGCCACTGTTACTTGTAGCATCTTCGTAATTGAGATGTAGGCTTCTCGAGCCAACAAGGCAGGTGTGTCCTACTTTAGGAAAATAGAATACATGGAAATCCAAATTTACTGGCCAGAGAAGTTCCCAGTTGGTTACTCACATTATACCTGGGAGTCTAACTGTGACGGGATTCCTTCCAGTCCTGAGTGTCTTGGTGAACGGAGTGTTAGCCCCACTCAGCTTACATGTTCCATTTGTTCTCTCTGTGACCCTGAGCCAGTCACCGCCTTTCGGTCTTAGTTTTTTCATCTGTGAAATGACGAATGGGAGTAAGAGGGTCTCGAAGGCTTCTCTCTTGTAGAGAAATGGAGAAGGCAAGGTAAAGATGCGGGGGGATGTGTGAGGAATGCCCAACGACACCTAAAGGTCAAATGAAGGTCAGTCAAATGCAGATTTATGGGTAGAAATGACGATCTGTTGCTTAAGGCAAAAATGAAGCCATCTGCCTGCCCTCACCTGTTCATCTTCAGATGTTAACCTTTGTTTATTAAGAGTGAGATGTTAGATTACTTTTTGTGCTTGTTCTGTTGGTTGGCTGAGTCTCTCGAGGGCCTCCTTTGCACACATGGCAAGGCCTCCAGCCTGAGTTCTGGACTAGGCTTAGGTTCCTACTGTGGAGGGGAGGGGAGATCCTTCGGCTCCTTGCTTACCCCTGACTCTGTCCTGCATGGAAGGATTGGCTGTTCCCGGTGGGCAGAGCCTGGATCCAGGCCCACTGATGTGGTTCTTCTTTCCTGCCAGGGCGGAATTTACATGTTTCAGCTTGTGGACACGTACGCGGCGTCCTATGCCCTCGTCATCATCGCCATTTTTGAGCTAGTGGGGATCTCCTATGTGTACGGTAAGGGGACCGCCGCACCGGCACCCGGGGATTGCTGAGTGACATAAGGCATCCACGGCGAGTAGGTTTTCCAGATTTACTAAGATAATGAAAGAGTTTAATTCCAGCAATTTAGGAGACATAAGGGACCTGTACCTTTATTTCCAAACTTGCCTCTGAACCGTGATCTGAATTTATCTGAGGAGCAAAAGGTGGCTGAAGGTGAGACCCAGAAACCCCTTTGTTTCAGAAGCTCCTAGGACCTGCCCTCTGGGTATGGGCTGGCATGTGAACAGTTAAGATCTGGGGATGGGGCCAGATGAGGGAGGAGGAGGCCTGCTTTGCAGGTGTGAAATTATTTCCTGGTCTTGCTAGTGGCAGTCCCTACCCTGTGTAGCTTGAGTGAAGAGTAGCTTTGAGGCTGGTCCCCAGATACTGTAATGTGAAAAGGGACCAGCAAACTCACAGATCCTTAGGAAACTTTATTAACGTCATGGAAGTCTGTGATGCAAGAGCACCACCCCAGCTTCTCCTGGAAATAAACTTCCAGTTTCCTTCCTGTTTAGTTTGTCCTCTTATTACCATAGCAACCTGCATCCCGTAACTAGTGGGACAATTATCAAGAACAAAAGGAAGGCAAGTCAGCAGTGGCATCTTTGCCCTTTGTGTAGAGGTGCTTGTGCTTGGTGGGGTCTCACCGGGTGATCTCCTCAACCCCCCTGTGTGTAAGCGTGCCCTACTAAGTACAAGGCGTTAACGACTTCTTTGTGCCTGGAAGTCTCAGAAGCATCCCCAGGCTAAGGCCTTCCTTGGATAGTTAGGGTCTCCATGGCAAATCCTAGGAAGGTGAACAGTGCCAGGTTGGACTATCTATTTGTATTGTAAAACCCCAAAGAGATCACAGCAGGCTGTAAGTTAAGAAGAAATGTAGGATATCCCTTGGATATGCATAAGGGACAGATGTGCGGAGAAGAGGGGCCAGGCCAGAGGGCTCTGTGGAGCTCCCCCTTTAAAGGTGGGGATACAGTGAAGTCCACTGGACTGCCAGGTATTCTTGGTGGGAACATCTTGCTTTTAATGTCAGGTTTCTTTTGGAAACTTAGCCCTTCATGGGGTCACCGGGTGGTCCGTTGGCAAAGTCACGATGGCACTCCGTTTGCAATAGTGGTCCAAGTACAGCTAGCCGTCTTGACCTCCTCTGCTTGCTCTCCGTGTCCTCACTGATAATTGCCACAAAAGGCACACCTGCACAATTCCGTTCTATAGAACAGGGATGCCCAGTGTGGATTACAAGCATCATTACAATAGAAACATTACAAAATTTTTTTGTTTTTAGAAGTGAAATTGCACCCCCACCCCTTATAAATCTGATAGTAGAGTTCTTGGTTCTGAAGGAAAAAGAAAATCCTGAGTGCTTTAGTCCCTGGGACCATCCAAGGAAATTGCCTGGGCTCTCAGAGAGCAGGGGTCTGGACAGCCTTCAGAGCCAGGCCAGCTCTGTGCTGAGCTCAGGATGAACACAGGAAGTGGGTGAGAACCTCTGATTTGGACCTGGATAGAATTTTTAGAAGTGAATCTTAGAAGACGTATTTGAAATAAACTAACATAATTGCTGGAGGGGAAAGGAAGAGCCTGCACATGTATATAATTTGTACTCCAAAGGGTGGTTCCTTCTCTACTGAGAGGATGAGGCCTAAACTATGCAGTTAGTGTTAGGCCATTGAACACGGGCTTGTGAAGAATGAAACGTTTTTGCCTGCCTCTCCTTGAGGGTGCAGGGTCCCCCAGAAGCACTTGCTAGGGCTCAGTAAGCATCAGTCAGCATCAGGCTTCAGTCCATTATTAACACACACAGGTAAATGTCAGTAAATGAACAGGTATTTATTAGGCGCTTACTGTATGCCCTTTGTACTCCTAGGAAAGCGGGGAGGTACATTCAGGCATCTTGCTGGCTAGCTACTAGGACAAGCAAAGCCACAGCGCGCTTACCATTGAGAGGAAGGTCAGGACTCAGCTGTGCATGCCTGGTTAGGGCGCTTTTGCTGCCCAGAGATACAGGTGACCCAGAGCGGCCAGGAAACCCTCAAGAAGGGAGCCTCTCAGAGATAAGAGCATATAAAAGAGAATAAAGCCTGAGACTTAGTGAATGTTGAATTTATCGCTAACCAAGGTGAGGAAAATCTGAGCCAACACATTGGGTTTTTGGCTCTGAGGGATGGGACCTTTATGTTAATGGTAAATGAATAATGTGAGGGACACACAGGACCGGAGACCTAATTTGTGGGACCTAGCACAAAGTGAAAGTGCAGAGTCCCTCACTGAAAATGCACTCAGAATTTCAAGATGGCAACAAAAGCCCATTCCTTTGGGGGCATCACCCTTCTGGGCGTAAGGTTCTGTAGAAGCACCTAGTTCACATGCCCCAAGGATGGCCAGGGTCCCACGGGAGGGAGGGCCCCCAAGGGTGTGGTTTATAGAGAAAGAAGCCATGAAACTGCATAGGTGAATGTGATTGGCTGGTTGAAGCCGTGTTTGATTTCTCGGTTCGGGGTTGGTGGTGGTTGTGAGGAGCTCGTTGTGGGCCAATTTCTGAGCCTCAGATCTCTTTGTTGAATCTACAGTAGTAGCCATGAGCTTACCATTTATTTTTTCCTTCTGTTTTTCTGTCAATTCGGTGAGGAGCAATTGCTCAGGTCCATTTTGGAGCCTATCTTATCCCTCTGGGCTCAAGGTGGCGCAAACGGAAGTTGCAATGTGCAACAAACAATTATTTTATCAAGAGTTGGGCCTTGGGGCGCCTGGGTGGCTCAGTCATTAGGCGTCTGCCTTCAGCTAGGGCCATGATCCCAGGGTCCTGGGATCAAGCCTCGCATAGGGCTCCTTGCTCAGCGGGAAGCCTGCTTCTCCTTCTCCCACTCCCCCTGCTTGTGTTCCCTCTCTCGCTGTGTCTCTCTCTGTCAAATAAACAAATAAACAAACAAAAAAAGGAGTTGGGCCTTGACGATAAAAAGGGATTTGTGTCGGTGGAAAGGACAGAGCAGGCAGAGGGAGCCACAGAAACAAAGGTCTCAGAGGAAGGCAGCCAGTGACTTAGTAAAGGACTCAGGTGGGGACTTAGATGAGTCAGGCCATGGGGGTGGGGTCTGGGGGGTGGGCCTGTGGCTGGGCAGGAGTTGGAGCTGGTAGAGGATGGAAGAAGGGCTGGAAAGTCTGGCTCAAGAATGCGCGGGAGGCAGGAGGATGCCTGGTGGCTCCCCCTGGTGTCCCTGGGCTGTATGTGCAGGGCCCTCCCACAGGTGGGCAGAACCAGCAAAACAGTCATGGGACCTGGAGCCAGCTGGAGGCAGAGGCCTGCTGTCCGGAGCCCCCATGTGACACTCTGAGAGGGAGATGATCTTCCTGACACTGAGCTGGCCCTGGGACCCAAGCCTCCCCACTTCAGTCCCAGCACCACTTCTCGGCGGCAAACTCTGCTCTTGCTGGAACCTAGTACCCGTTGTCCACCCTACCTATAGCTCTGGGTCTAGCTCATTGGCCCCTCTGCAGAAGCTTAAGCCCCTTTCCCGCCATCCCCCTCCTCAAATAGTAGGTCCATCTGTACGTCTTCTTAGGGTCTAACCCTGAGCCCTAACAAATGAGTTTCCCAGTCAAGCTACATGCTGTCTTGGAGATGGTCTACTGGAGAGGAATAAAACAGAATTGAAAATGATAACAGAAACTTCTAGAATCTTTTGTTTGTTTGTTTGTTTGAACAACTGAGGCCTGCCCTCAGTGTCTTGTCCGCATTTTTCAGGGCCTCAGCTTTGACTTTTATTCCTTTGAGTCTCTTTCCTCACTTGTGCTCAGAGAGTAGTGTCCAGAGACCCCTCGCAGGAAGGCATTTGATAACACTAAAGAACATGCACCAATAACAGATCCATAGATAGTCAGCTCAGTGGCTCGAGGCACATAGTTCTTGCCTGTGGTGAATGCAGAGAAGCAACTTGGACCCTGTTTGTGTCACGGATTGAGCTCCCCAGTCTCCCCAGTAAACCGGCAAAAGCTCAGAAAGAGATTCCCTTTCCTAAGGCCACACAGGGAATGAGAGGTGGAGCCGGGGATTGGCTCTTTGATCCGAACTCCCTACCTGGCGTTCTTCGTGGCGCCCACATTTATGGTTGCCCTGATCAGGGTTTCTTTAAGGTAGACCAGAAAGCTGGATCTGGAGTGGATGTTAGAGCAGCTGCCTCTGGTGAACCTGCCAACACTGTTCCCAGTGCAAGCCGTTTGTTCTACAGCTGGCTTCGGGCTTGACTGTCCCCTGTCATGGCTGTGGTCAGCATCCTGCTGATTCACGGTCATGAGAGGCCACTGACGTGCCGGGTCTGTGTTGGGCACGGGGTCGAAGCGCACGGCAGGAACTAAGGGCTGCGGAAGGTCTCAGCACCCGTCGTTTTGGTGATGGCGGCTAGCGCGGACTTTGGAGGTAAACTTTAACACTGCTCCCGATACTGTGAACACAGGCATAACGGAGCGTACAGTTGAGTGAATTTTGACCTGCAGGTAACCAGCCTCCAGATCAAGATACAGAATATTATCAGGCCCTTTTTTTTTTTAATTAATTTATTTTTTTATTTAAGAGGCTGAGATGAACTCTTCTGTTCCCTAGAGGAACACCGGTCTCAGCTTTCTACCCCAACGAGAGATTGCTTTCTCATGTCCCATTATTCTTCCCAACCGCGTGCAGCCTCAGTGTCCGAGGGAGCAAGGCTAGAGGGAAAGTCTGGGCGGAGGCAGGGACAGGGGCACCGGCCAGGGGAAGGCAGCTGGTGCAGGTGGTGCCCAGAGAGAGGATGGCATAGGGTAAGAGACAGCAAGTCAGGGCTGGGAGGGGAGCCCCCAGACACCGAATCCCCCCTGTTCCTCATGGTGCTAAGGGCAGAGGACCCAGGAACCCCAGGGCGCTGGGAGAGCTCGGGAACAGGAGGCGCAAGGGGCCCACATCTCAGGCAAGAAGGTCTCGGGGTGTGTAGAGGGTTATGCTCTGTAGGAAGAGGTGCCATGGAGTGGGTGCTTTCCTTGAGGGGTGTCTCTGCCCCTTTTGACCTGTAGTGTCCCCACTTTTCACAGAGATGACCCGAGGATGAAGGAATAGGCAGATTAAAGCCAAGGCAGCTGGGTCCCTGGTCAGAGCTGCTGACTGTGACGGAGCTTGAACCAGGGACCTTTCCTGACCTGTCAGCCCAGTAACCACTCCCATTGAGGAAAGCCATGCGTCTGCTGAGCTCAGGAAACAATGCGAGAAGCTGCCCCATTCCCGAACCTTCCTCAGCGGCTCCTGCTTCCAAAGAGTGACTTAAGGTTCTTGGTGAACTAAGAGCATGTGGGGTTGGTGGTTACGCGTCGCCGTGAGAGGTTACTGTCCTCCACTTGGTACCAGGACAGCAATGCTTTGAGTCCCAGCGAAGTGGGCAGCGGCCACTTGGAATGTACTTCGGTGTTTGCCTGTCATTATCATCTCACACAGAGTGAAGATACATCGGCTCATGGAAGAGTAGCCTCGGGAGGGTGGGGACAAAAACCGACGTGCGTGGACTCTCAGTCTGAATCTCCAGGCTTTCATCGTCCACCGTGCTTACTGACCACAAACATAATTGGTGTTGCCAGAGTGCTTGCTAAACACACAAGGCCGTCTCCACAAACAGCCACGCTGGTGACTGTGCTGGGCTGTGGCCATGCTGAGATGCCCGGCCCAGGCTGTACTGAGCTTTTTAGATGTCACCATGGGATGACATTTGTGAACCTCACCCCAGAGAGTATTTACTATCTATTTAAATGTTCAGTTTGCCCTGATCTTCCCAGCAGTGAATCATTTGTCTGATGGTTTCTTGCATAATAGGGGTTATGCTGACACCAGGCTGGGGCCCTCTGTAGCCAATGGCACTGGAGTGAGGGGCTCTAGAGCCTGTCCTACAGCCTCCCTCCCCCGCAGACCTCCCCCACCCCCTCCACAGCCCCTCATGCTCTGTCTCCTCTTGTCTGTCTGCAGGCCTGCAAAGATTCTGTGAAGATATAGAGATGATGATTGGATTCCAGCCAAACATCTTCTGGAAAGTCTGCTGGGCGTTTGTAACTCCAACCATTTTAACCGTAAGGATTGCATGCTTCATCGTGGATGTAGGACCTCGCGTGTGGATGTGCTGCTTTATGTTTGAACAAAGCCTATCATTCTTGTATTTCAGAAGGGGAAACTGAGGCTTGGAGAGGTATAGCAACTCACCTAAAGGGCCTTAGCTGTGACACAGGCAGTCTGGAGCTCTCTGATGGAACATTCCCTATTACATCAGTCTGCCTCACATATGGAGAGCAGATAACAATCACATTTCCCATGGGCTAGTCAGAATCCCAGCTCTGTTCAAAGAAGATTATGTGTGTATCTTCTTCTCTCCCTCACAGCAGCTGGTGGGATTGGTTTTAAATCATCCCCACTTTACAGTTGGGGAACCCGACACCCACAGGTTATGTGATTGCCTAGAACTGCACACCTAGTTATGAGCAAACACAGCCTGAGTTCGAACCTAGGCAGTTGGCTCCAAAGCTCTTGCTCTTAACCATTACTCCATACAGCTGCTATACAACTAATAGAGCATACGTTAGACTTTTATTATTCCCTTTTATTGTTTTCGAGAACTATCTTATCATCCTCAAGTGCGATGATGACATTTTGAGATCATCTGACATTCATCTTCTTAAAGATCAGAGCCCTTCGTGTATCAGTAAATCTGCATAGAGACTTACATGCACATCCATCATGTCCTTTATTGTGCTGTAGGCTGCGGGCTTTGCCTTGATCCACCCTCCAAGCACAGGCATTGACAAGACCCTGCCTTTCCCCCTCCTCTGTGGGTTGCAATGGGTGTATCTTGGCAAGGCTGCAAGAAGCTGGCTGTAGTTCTCCTTGGAGCCAGCAGGTGGCACTAGAAACCAGATCAAGACCCTTGTTTTCCCACACAGCAACCAGGTTCCCTAAAGGAAAACCAGACAGGATGGAAGTAAAATTATAAAGAAAATATGTATTTCATTCTTTTTTTTTTTAAACTGTCACAGAGTGAGTTTTAATCAAAACATCTCGACTGCCTTCTGAAAAGACATGAGTTTAGACAGAAAAGCCATCCAGTGTTTATTTTCTTCTGCACTGACACGGACATCATAGTGAGGCCCCTATTGATGCTCACATTTTAGAGGCTGTAATTTGCTGAAAAGTCCCATGACACTTGGGGTGTAAGGGATGAAAAGAACTAAAATAGATTTTTTGGTTTCTTGAATTCAGAACTGAAATGCGTATGAAGAGCTCAGATTTACCCTAATTGGAGGTTAAAAAAAAAAAAAAAAAGTGAGACTCTCCTGCCCAAGGTGTTCTCTGTCTCTGCTGAACACTACCCCAGTTACTACTACATCTGATTTATTCTTGGGTGAGATCAAGGCCTGCCTTTCCTTACTGTCTTGGAAGAGATTAAACTTCAGAGAATTTCATTATATTTTGCAGAAACATATGACATACTGATAACAACCAGCACGACTATGTAGAGGCAGTTCTAGTTAGAGGCAAGCGCTCTATGAGCGCTGTCCCTAAAGCATCTGGCCCCTCTTGTTGGTTGGTGATTCTTCCCCGCATTTTACAGTTGTGTACACTGAGGCCCACAGAGGCTAAGGAGCTTGACCAAGGCCACAAAGCTTGTGGGAGGCAGGGCTAAGTCTTGAGTCCAGAGCTGTCTCGGCCTCAGTAAAATTCTCAAAGCTCAGTGCTCTCCTCTCCAAGTGGAGTTTGGCCAGTTTTTGGATAAAAAGAATTCTTATCTCTGGGGGCAGAAGGTCGGGGAAAGAAGTTCCAGGACCTGATGTACTTTTTGAGAAAGTTTCTCAACTCTGCTGTGTTTTACTTGATATCTGTTATGAAGCTCATAGCAGAAACCTGTAGAGATCCCAGAAAATATCCCGAACCAGATTCCCCTTCTATGTTTGGGAGCTAGGGACAAGTAGAATTGGTCAATTTAATCATCATTGTCAACTGACATAGCTCTCTCCAGTGCCTTCCTTGGCTGCCATTAGCAAGAAGTCAGAGTGAGTCTGACCCAGTGGTTGAATTAGTGTCCCTCATGGCCAGGCCCAGCTGAGGGCAGGGTTTTATCAAAGCTGGCTTGGCAGAAGGAAATGTCTGTCAAGAATACATTTGCTCAGGTAAGTTTGATGTGGTATTTGTACAACTGGAAATGGGTACCAAAGGACCAAGCCTAACACGTATTTTTTGCTCTTTGCCCCTCTGTAAAATGGATATTTGTAGTGTGCTGGAATGAGCTAAGATTATGGGTTTATTTTTTATTTATTTATTTTAAAGATTTTGTTTATTTATTTGACAGGCAGAGAGATATCGAGAGAGGGAACACAGCAGGGGGAGTAGGAGAGGGAGAAGCAGGCTTCCCACTGAGCAGGGAGCCTGATGACGGGCTCAATCGGAAGACCCTGGAATCATGATCTGAGCCAAAGGCAGACACTTAACAACTGAGCCACCCAGGTGCCCCAAGATTATGGGTTTAAATTACTTCAGAGACCTCTGAAATAAAATTGATCATTTTTATATGTGCCTTCTTGGATTTACAGAGCTATAAATATTCTCCATGCAATTATTGTATACATAGTCAGATCACGTTACTGAATTATGCACACACATAAGCAGATGTATTGCTATTTATATAGTAAATGAAATGGAGCAACTTACCATAATTACATTAGGCCCTACTTCCAATAGACTGGTTAATAAAGCTTATAACTCTAGGGGCGAAATGTTTAAAAGGGGTCCTAGAGTAAGGCATCTCTTTCCGTAGGAGCAGCATTTTCAACAGTTGTCTTCAGGCTCACATTGCTTCGAATCAATACATTGAATTATTGTTGCATTGAAATAAACGCTGGCCCCAGCATCCTGGGCTCTGCAGCAATAACGTAGACATGCCTTACGCTCGTATCGTGCTTCACGCTCTCCTCAAACTCTTCCATACATCATCTTTCCTAACATAACTCCCTCCAGTCATTTTTCGGCAATTATTTTACTGCCTGAGATCGAAAAAGAGTGTCAGGGAAACACGGCACATAGGTCATCATTATTCAGTACTTTGGTCTGGACCGCTGCAGGCAAGGATGCCCTTTTCTCCAGGCGATGCTGCCCTCCAGAGTCTTGGCAAGAACAGTTAGGAGGCCCGTTCTGTCCCTTCCCGTCCGGCACACGTGTTCCCTTGCTGCTTTCCAGCGGCACTCGCTGTGTCTTCAGAGGGTTTGCCTGGCCCTTGCTAGTGAAAGTGTGCAGGGATAGGAGAGCACGGGCAGCAGCTAAATCAAGACCGCTCTTAAAATTGAGGGGGGACTTTTGAGTAAATACCTGTGCCCAGAAAACCCCTGTGTTGTGTACACTATGTGAAATACACCCATTGAAAACGAAGTCTGCTATGTGAAGGTCCCTCAGCTAGTTAACGGCAGAGGTGACATTGGCCTGCTGGTCCTCACGTTCTTGGCACAGTTTGGTGACGAGGCCCGTTCTCCTTGAGTTGGTTGCGAGAGGTTGCGAGTGGGCTTACTATAGGACCAGCTTCTCGCTCAGTCACCGCCGTGTGGACTGTTCACATCTCACTCGGCAAACTTCAGCAGGCGGTAACAGGATGCTGGCCGTGCCCCGTTCAAGGAGAAGGCAAAGTCGATTCAACTCATTAAGGAAATTAAAATACATAAATGTAAAGGATTTCTTTCTTGTAACAGAAGTTGATTATCCCCTATAAGAAGTGCAGACAGCCCCTTTAAAACTCCCAGTACCACCCATCAGCCACCTCGAGGTGTATCCTTTAAATTGTCTTCTCAGCCTGGGCACATGTGGGCACGTGCGTGCATGTGTGTGTGTGTGCACACGCGTGTGTGTATACATCGATACGCCTGGCTCCATTCCAGCGGATGGCAGCACAGGGTCTGCTGTGTGCGTCTTCATCTCTCTGAAATTCAGTTTCTTCCTTTGGAAAGTGGATCATTACTAATTCCTCACTTTCGGGGTTCGTTTGGGTGTGAAATGAGAGCAGAGGTAGGAAAGCACCAGACTCATGACAAGGGCTCAGCATGTCGCTGTTAGGAGCGAAGACTTCGCATCTTCCGTCTAACACGTGTGTTTCTCCTTTCTTCCCAGTTTATCCTGTGCTTCAGCTTCTACCAGTGGGAGCCCATGACTTACGGCTCTTACCGCTACCCTAACTGGTCCATGGTGCTTGGATGGCTCATGCTCGCCTGTTCTGTTATCTGGATCCCAATTATGTTTGTGATAAAAATGCATCTGGCTCCTGGCAGATTTATTGAGGTAATTCCATCAGCTCCTTTCTCCTGCCATCCCCTCCCCGGGGAGAAGCTCTGAGAGCTCAGTGCATGAAAGAACAACAGATTCAGTAAACTTCTTCCCAAGGGAGACTTGGTGATTAAGTGTTCGCACTTGCCACCGTTTCTATTAAACCCATTTTTATTACGTATCATTCCTCTAATGGAGAGGCTCCGCCAATCTGCAGGCCAAGCTGTTATTATGCCATTTCTCAGTGCAGGCGACCGCTCTGGGGAATAAGCCATCAGAAGCCCCCCATTCCCCTCGCAATTTAAATGCAGTGCTTGGATTTAACTACATGTCAGATTCCCCCTTTCCTGATCTTCCTCTCTGTCCAAGCCTTCCTCCAAACATTAGTTACCATTTCATTTTAAATCACAGCCCCTCCCTTTGTGCTGGTGTTAGGGATGGCTGAGGGTCCCAAGCTGGTGAACAGGTCACCGTCCCCACACAGTGTAATGATGGGTCTGCGGTGTGGCTGGTAAGAGGCGAGACTCATCTTTGTTAACCCCTTGCTGGACCCTTTCCTTGTTTCTTTCCTCATTTCTTTTTTTATTTTTTATTTTTTTATTTTTATTTTTATTTTTTTAAAGATTTTATTTATTTATTTGACAGAGAGAAATCCCAAGTAGATGGAGAGGCAGGCAGAGAGAGAGAGAGGGAAGCAGGCTCTCTGCTGAGCAGAGAGCCCGATGGGGGCCTCGATCCCAGGACCCTGAGATCATGACCTGAGCCGAAGGCAGCGGCTTAACCCACTGAGCCACCCAGGCGCCCTCTTTCCTCATTTCAAAAGAATCCCCACGCTGTCTCTGGGGTGGATGGGAAGTGACCGCCCCTTGTTGAGCCACCAGTGAGGTGTGGTCAGGCTCTCGTTGTGAGAAGTCACTCGCCCAGATGTGCTAGGAATAGACCAGCACTGCGTCTGTTTGAAAATCCAGAGTTTGGGCCTTTTGGACCAGACCAGTGCTGCTCAGGGTTGGCCCGGGGACCAGCAGCATCTGCACTTCCTGGGATCTTGCGGGAAACGCAAAGGATCAGGCCCCAGCTTGGCTCCACTGAACCAGAGCTGGGCAACTGGGACCCGGTGTCTGTCGTGTAACCGGCCCTCCAGCTGATTCTAAGGCTACCTGGAGTCTCAGACTTGCGACTTCCCTCAAGTCTCAGAGGTGTTGGGATAGACCAAGGCCAGGAAACACCTGCCGATAGAGGGTAGTGATGAAAGCTGTACAGGCTTTGCTCTTGGTCAGCCAGACTGAGGAAAGGAAGGGAACATCCCACGGAGGCTCTGGAGAGAGAAGCAACATGAGAATAAGGTGTGTGAGTAAAGGCCTCCCACAAATGTCCGTGTCGTGGGGAGGTGGCTTTTATCTTTAATGGCCTAAAAATGGAGACAGAGTTGACAAAGGGAAGGTAGGTGTCTCCTTGCTGAAGTGGGATTCCAGTTTCCATCCTCAGGAAATTGCCTGCTGTCCCCTCCAGGTAAATTCCCGTGAGCCCTTTGACCCCCAGAGATGGCTCCCTTTTGCCTCAGAGGAACCTCCCACCAATGACCCAGGAATCTCGTTCTCTCTGAACAGCAGCTAGTGTAGCCTCTGCTGCTTCTGCCTCGGGGCAGAATTCCCTAAACTGATGAGTGGGCTGTACCAACTTATTATGGTTGATTTGGGACACAAAGGTTGCAAACCGATGATTAAGGGGAGATTAAACTAACAGCTCCGAGAAACGGCTTCACTTTAATAGGTAATAAACATGTAATTGTTGCCCCGTATGTTTTCAGAAATATGTTTGCTTTCTTTTTTTCCAGAAAATATTCCCATCAAATTATGTTTCTGTAAAGTAAGTTCAGTTGCAGGATTAGAGATGTTCCCATTATTTCTAGCTCCCTTGCAAGAACCCACACTGCCGAACCAAGTCAGAAGCATCTATTTTTGTCAGCAGATAATTAAAATCTTTGCTCACTCTTGGCAATGTGTCTTTGGGGTTGCAGTTTTTTTCCCCGGCCACTTATATACTTTGGGGAAATACGCTAAACAAAATCCAATTATTTTGATGTAACAACCCACTGTTGAGACTACAGAACAAAAGTAATTGAGCTCATGTCCTTCGCAGACTGTGTTTGGCAGTGGAGAGAGGAAGCTTGCAAATTCTCTTCATTTGGAGGGAAAAAATGTATCATTAAAATCCAGGCCCTTTATCCTCGGTTAATCTTGTGCAAGGCAGACCCTGAGCAATTGTAGTATCGTTCGCAGGGTGACGTAAATAATTACAAGTGAACCAAACTCAGTTTCTTCTTTAACATCCTTGGCCTAATTAATTGATAAGGCTGATCTTCCCAACTGCTTCTCCTGGTGGGGGACCTCTTGGCCTAGGGAGGGGTTCTGGCAAAAGCAGTGGATAGAGGGGTGTGGAGTAGGGAAGGAAGGTGCATTACTTCCATGACCCTGTGTATCTTTGGCTTCTTTGCAGAGGCTCAAGTTGGTGTGCTCGCCACAGCCGGACTGGGGCCCGTTCTTAGCTCAGCACCGTGGAGAGCGTTACAAGAACATGATTGACCCACTGGGAACCTCTTCCCTGGGACTCAAACTGCCAGTGAAGGATTTGGAACTGGGCACCCAGTGCTAGTCCCCTGGCGTGGGATGGCCCAGACTTGATCGCGTTTTTCCTCTCTGCCTCCCCCTCATGTTTCCCCCAGCTTTCTTCCCATGTTCTTCTGTCTCCCCACATCTTGGTTCATGGCTGTGCATGAGAGTGTTTATGTAGAGAGGTAAGACATGGCGTCGCCTGCTGTCGTGAAGAGCTAGACAGACCACTTGAGGCACTCCTTTGCCCGAGTCCATGGTGTCAGTTTCCAGAGCACAGGCCTTGACCCGCGGCAGGAGTGGCTCAGCCAGGTGAGCGCTTTCCAGTGAGGTCGCAAGCAGGTGTGCGCGACTTGGTCAGTAGGGAGGGATCTGCTGCGTGTGTTGTCGTGGGTGGTGCCATCAAGACATATATAGGGTGGCAGACTCACAGGATTGGTATCCGGACTCGGTCGTGTTGCTGAGCAGCGCCGTGATTTCATTCAGATGCAGAAAGTTGAGGAGAGTGTATCTGGAGTGTGGGCAGTGGCTGCAAAATGTTTTAGAATAAGGGGGTTTGGACACCACTGAGGTGGCTAATAACGTTCACATTTCCATTTACAACTGGGGATCTGCTTTCCTTCATCCAGACCGACTATTTCAGGTGTGCCAGGAACGAACACTTCCGTCTCTGTGCACTGGGAATCTCGGTGAAGAGTTCTGGTCCCTCTCTTGTCTTTTTTTTTTTTTTTTTTAAGTAACCGTATGTGTGAGTTCTCTTGGTCACTTCCTCCACCTGTGCACAAGAAGCCATCGTGTAATTTGCGCCTCTCTACAGTCAGAGTGGAGGTCCATTCTGGTTTCTCCGTGACATTTAGTGCCATGGTTCGGTGTCCTGACTCCATGTTTCTTCTCCTCAAAATGTCTTTCTATGAGCTGTAGACACCTTGTCTCTTAACCTCTGGGAAAACAAGACTTAACCCCGGTTCTGTCTGTATATTTTATATATATAAGACACGACCTCTTACAAGACCGATACCTTCTCGATTTTTACTCTTTTTCATTCACAGTAAAGGCCAACTGTGGTCATAGAGAAATCAAAAAGAAATGCTGAGTTTAACAGAAAGCCACCATGATATTCACTGTGCATTTTAGTACATTTTAGGTCACTGTATTTACAGGAATTTCTGATAAATACAGCTTAGGTAAGTGGCAAGTGAGCCAATTAAGACTATAGCTTTTAAGACTACATTTAGACAATTCAATTTTAAGAGTTCTCAATTCGCAATACTCATAACTGTGCTCTAATGAGAGCGAATCCTATGTCTGCAGAGATTGGCGAAGCCGTGACCTTTATTACCTTCTTGAACCCTGAACATGCATATATGAAATTTTTAAAATGTGCTATGTGTTCATGTAGTGTGTACGTGTAGTGGTGTTTTCTATCCTTATAAATATCTTACGAATCACTGTAGAGATGGTGAATTTAGAGTAGTGTAGTCTGGAATTTTTTTTTCCTTACTGTAATAATAGCTAAACCTAAAATTGTTTCCTTTAGGGGAGACCATTTCAATCACTTTCTATTTGTTTGTCTTCATATTATAGGGTCTCAGGCAAAGTTTTCAGTTTAAATCTTGTATATTGATGTGACATTTTCATCCTGTTGCTCAGCAGTGAAACCTAACAGAAGACCTTAATGTAACATGTTTTTCTTTTTCTTTCTTTCTTTTTTTTTAAATGACTTCATTTACTGAAAAAAGAGGTCTCAATTCATTTTACTGAGCTCTTCTTTTTCTAGGGCAAATATCATTGTCATTTGCCAACGATGATGTGAATTTCTAGGTTTCAAGAATTAGCTGTGGAAACTGTAGAAAAGGAAAGAAAGATGGGTGTTGAGCTGTAGGTGTTCATCTCTCTGTCTCCAGTGCGTGTCTGTCTTGTTCTCCTTCCCTCCCTCTGTCCCAAAGCTCGAGCTTCCTCCAATCTGTCACAGAAACTAACCTGAGCTTCCCCTAGACGTAGCATTAGGAGGCTAAGCTGTGACCTCACGTGTCCAGTGTCTCCCACAGTGACCGTCTTGCCGTGAACACTGGTTTCCCTCACGAAAGCCATATTGCTGAGAAGCCCCTGTTACTTTAGTGGATGTCACAGAGGGGTTCCAAAAATTACCCTCTCCAGTTGATAACCGGTGGGGTGGGAGTGGCAGGGAGGAAATCACTTAGTTTTGGAAATTATCTACAGCCTTTCCAATTTGAAGGCTGAAGAAAAAAAAGCTGTAATCAATTAGCATTCTCTTGAGGGCCTGGTTTGTGTGTGTCAGGGCGAATGATTTTTGGCTTCCCTCTCTCGCCTCTTGGCAAAAACTGGAGTCAGATGCTGGGTGCCAACCCCATTTCTGCTCATTGTTGCTGTTGTGATTAAAAGAGGGTGGGGGTGGTGGGACCCGCCGGCTGCGGCCAGGTTTGTTTTCCACACACTGAAAGTTGACTTGTGAGGGCAGGGACCTCCTTGCTGGCTACACACGGCAGCGTGTTTTTCAGCGGGGGCAGCTCCATTTGGGTTCCCTGGGATTTGTCCAAGTTAAGACCCAGTAGCGTTCCCTGAACAGCCAGGGTGTTTTTCCTTTTCCCTACAATTTCCAAGTTTCACGTAAAATTCGCTTCAAGGTGAAAGGTTCCGAACTTATTGTGGAAAGAGTGACTTTGTGAGCTCCGTGTCACCCATTTCTTGAGCCATGTTCAACTTCGAGGCTTTCCCTGGTAGAGAGGTGGTCAGTGTCTGAGCTGATTTGTCATGGGGCATCAACCTTTGCAGCACCCCCCTAGACTGGGGTGGACGTTTCCACACGGTGTGTTTTCTGCCACAGTCAGTTGGAAGAAAAAAATATATATATATGAATGGAAAAGAAAGAAAATGAACAGCATTGTCACAAGCTGCTACTTGAACGTTCTCCTTCAAACTGAGTTAAAAATCAAGTTGCTGAGGAAAAACTTCCCTTGGTTTACTGTAGAGAGTGGTGGGCTATTGTCCACGTGTGAGATTATTTCCCAACACCAACAAATGCCAGAAACCCATTCAGAGAAAAAAAAAAAAAAAGCCATATGTTAAAAACAGTAACCTTGTAATATCCTTAAAGGAGAAAAAAAAATGTATATTTCTTACCTATTGGTGTTGTGGCTTCTTCTGCAAATATTTGTCTTGCATATTAGTAACTTTTAATCTCTTTCGGGCTGTGTGTTTGTCATGTACAGGTGTGTCCAATCTGATCTTATTTTGTTTGTTTCTTTTTTTTTCTATTTATTCGTTGCATGAAAGCTGTGGTTAATGCAAAATCTCGATGACCTCAATGTCTTTGAAATTTCCCATGTGTTTTTAATGTGTAAGAAATGTAATCCACTGGTATTTCAGTGAGCGGCACTTTAAAAAGAATTTAACACAATGATCTTTAAATGGATAAGACTTGGGTTGTCTTTATGTGGATAATACCGCCTCCGAGTTGAGTGTCCCTTACTGAAGTTCTTATTCTGCTATCAACACGTGCCTCCGTGCTTCCTGACGAACTTCACCCGTCCGCATGGTCTTCCCATGCCTAAAATTAAAAATGTTTCTTTCCCTTTTGTGCCCTTGGCCATCACTCCCCGTCCTCTTCCCAGAGACTTGCACAATGACAATTGCTTACCGTATGCAGATGACTCAAGGAAGAGCACGCTGTGTAGCAGGTTGTCTCGTAGGGACCAAAGGCCCCGGCCAAGCAAATGAGCATTTCCTCCGCTTCACGCTGGGTGGGTATCATGCAGAAAACTTCCAGGCCGGGAGCAAAGGTTTGGGTGAGTCTAATTTCAGTAGTCATTTCTCCACGAAGTGTCCCGAGGATTTGTAAAAGCAGAGCTCCCTGTCTTTCCCAGATTTTGCTTCCAACAGAAAGGTCAAGTGATTTTGCATTGTGGTCTTGGCCGGGTTCACCGCTGAGCAGCCTGCAGCCAAAGAGAAAAAGTCTTTTGCGGATTAGGCGTGCATCACCTGTGAACGCAGTGGTTTGATTTGCTTGCTGTGGATTAAATACATCTTCAGGTAACCATTTGCCTTATAGGTGTATTTTATTGTTAGGGTGATAGTAATTGACTAGGTCCTGTTCTTTCTTTCTTTTTTTTTTCGTCTTTCTTTTGCACTTTATTATGGACCTATCATGGGATAGGTTATTTGGAAATTGCATACTTGGCTAATGTCCTAATTGCAGGCATCTTATGTGGAACTGTTGCCTATGAATAAAGATATATTCCCTAATCAGGTCCTTATATTTTTTCATTAACTGTACATGAAGAAAATATATTATGTTACAAATGACGCATCATATATATATATATATCTTACAGAGTACATATTATATACCGTGCATTATTCATTTAAAAAAGTCATTATTCTTGAGGCCCTACCTCAAATTTTGTATTTATGTCTACAAATGCAATTTATTGTATTATATATTTGCCTATTATATACTGGTATAAATTAGAATTTATCTTAATAATGTATGAGTTCACAAAACCCTAAATAAATGTCAGTGTTTAAAACATGATGATTATAGTATCGTGTCTATTACAAACCCATTACCCACATTCTCTCTCTCTTAACACATGGCCTTCAGGTTTCCCTAGGATTGATCTATTGTATAAGAAGGAATCTGGAACAGAGATGGAAAACTGCCGTCCTGGGGAAATGAGATTGTGCTGCTCTAGAAACAAATGCCAATTAAATTGTTATACCCTAACTATCAGAATGCACTATTCTTTGCTGAATTATTACTTATCCCTCATGGGGAGGAGGAGAGGGAGCGGGAGAATCTGAGTGAATCTGGACAGAGGGACTGGGCTAGTAGAATCCCTGGGTGTTTGAATGGCCGTTTTGTCAACCGTCAACTTTATTTCAACTCAGCAAACATTTGTGTATCTTCTGCATGGAGTCAGACCCCAGGCAAAACAGAGTAAAAGAACAGCCCAGATGTCAAGGAACTCAGAGCCTAGAAGAAAGACTACTTCTGTTAATCAAACGAATCAATAAAGACCATTTCCCCAGCCCTTTAAGGAGGTTGGAGCTGCCATGTTCCCTGCCCAGAGTTAGGCCCTGAGTTCCTATGCCACGTGTAGGGACTGGTGGCTGGGCGTCCCTGTCTGATCCTGCCAACCCAGAAGCTCGACTCTGTCCTCAAATAAGTATGACACAATCACGCTCCACTCCCACCTTCAGCTTCCGTGTTGGCAGCCTTCAGGGATGAGCTGGGTCACATTTAAGGGAAAAGAAATGCCCTCACAAGCTGATTCTGAAAACCTGCACGTGCATACATACCCATCCTGTGTCATGGGATTGACAGAAACACACACTCAGGCTTGTCCGTGACCGTGTACTTCAGCGTGCAGACCAAGAGGCAAATCCCAAACTCAGTCTCAGACCGTATCGTGAAAGATAGAGTGTTCAGTGGGACCGGAGTTTGGTGCTGGCTCAGCATCCTTGATGTCCTTCCTGAGATCCCATTGCGCAGTTATGTTTTCTTTTGCATTTTTATGCTGGAAATTCTCAAGCATACATAAAAGTGGGGAGTATGGAGTAACGAACTCCCATGTCCGTGTTACCCGGTTTCAACAATCACCAACTCATTTTCCGGTTTATCCCTGAACTGGAATCTTGAAGTATTTCTTTGGATCATTTCAGAAGATCCCAGAAACCACAGAACTTTACTTGGAAATGCTCTGTTGTGGCTTTATGCTCTTTTAAATGGTCTTTCCTTACACTTGTTGCGATGAGCGGTGGGTGTTATATGTAAGCGAGGTATCAGTGAATTCTACCCCCGAAACCAATTTTACCATACATGTTGATGAACTGGAATTTAAATAAAAGCCTGAAAAAAAAAAGAGTGGTGCCTGGGTGGCTCAGTTGATTCAGCTTCAATTATTATTATTATTTTTTAAGATTGTATTTATTTATTTGATAGAAGACACAGCGAGAGAGGGAACACAAGCAGAGAGAGTGGGAGAGGGAGAAACAGGCTCCCTGTTGAGCAGAGAGCCCGATGCAGGGCTCAATCCCAGGACCCTGGGATCATGACCCAAGCCAAAGGCAGAGGCTTAATGACTGAGCCACCCAGGCGCCCCAGCATTCAATTCTTAATTTCCGCTCAGGTCATGATCTCAGGGTCTTGGGATCTTGGCATCGAGCTGGCATCGGGCTTGGGGCTCACTGGGAAGTCTGCTTGAGATTCTCTCTCTCCCTCTCCTTCTGTCCCCCTTCTCCCCTTGTGCACTCACGTGCTCCCTCTCTCTCCAAAATACTAAATAAATCTTTAAAAAATAGTCTTTCCCTAAACAGGGACAATAACAAAATGTGGAAAGGACAGAGCTCCTGCATCCGTGGCAGAACCCGTGTACTTGGGGCTGTTAAAGAGGGATGCAGGGCTCTGTCTGGGAGGAGCTAAGGCGATGTTTGACCTTACAGCTCTCCCGTCTTCCTCCATCCAACGTGTCCTCTTGTTTTCGTTTGTTTGGCAGTTCCTTGTCCCCTGTACTTGGCATCTCTTTTCCTACCAAGCTTATTCCTTCGATAGTCCTCTCTGCTTTTGCTCGTGCTTCCTTGCTCCTCTCTAGATGTCTCTCCTGGAACCGGAGATTCAGAATCTCACAGTTGCATGGAAGTCCAAGGCAACTCACTGCAGTATCTCGGATACTCAGATTCTCGTACAACAGTCTGTTTGGCGGGAACTGGATTTATAAAGAGATCCGTGTGGGAGGAGTAGTCACTGTCTAGAAAATTCACTATGGGGACCCTTTCCCACAAAAGACTCCTCCAGGGCCTTCTAAAATACTGCAACTTTACAGAGATTGGATTTACTTCTCTGATGTTCACCATTCTACTATGTAAAACAGAGACTATGTGTGGTGGGGGACACCCCTTTCTTGCATTTTAGTGTAATCTGTAATTTTATGAGAATCGTGATATTCCAAGTCCCCTTACCTTTTCAGCAAACTTCTCCAGAGACTTGTAGGATTAGAAGAAAATAATGACTAGAATATAGTGTGGATCCACATTGAGAGAGACTCACGTTTTCACGATTCATTGCTCCAGCCTCTCATTTTCCGACCTGTACACTCATGGTCTTCAGAATTTATCTTTCCAGTACCTAAGAGTTCGTGACACATAGTAGATACTCAATAAATGCATTGTTGAAGTGAATGAGAAAATACTGAGCATTGGCTCTGTACGGGGAACAGAGCTCAGTGTCACGATGTGCAAGAACACATGAGGAAGACTAGATCCTTCCCACCAGGTTACTCAGACTGAGTGAGGCTTTAAGATGAGTATGTGCTTTCCAGGGAGATGAAAGCAAGTAAGGGATGGCATGAGCACAAGACAGACCATTTCAAGAAAGAGTGATGGATGAAACTGGAAGGTACAGTATATGCTTGTGGGAAGTGAGAACTGAGGCTGAAACCGTAGGTAAGGACTTGACAGTCAAATTGCTTCAGTGCCAATGTGAAGAGTCCTGATGTTGTCTGACAGGCCACTGGGAGCCATGGAAGGTTGTTGAATAATGGAGAGAGATTTCCTGGCAGAGGCAGCTATGATGCTGGAGACAAAGCATTGTCTTGGGGTTGAGGGCCAGCTCCTTTCCTTGTTTACACAGCCTCTGTTTTCTCACTTGTAAAACGGGAACATTTACACCCATCTCACATAGTCACCGTGACGATTCCCTGAGGTTTGTATGTGAAAATGTAGCACTGCAGATGCATGTTGGGTATTTACTATTAGAGTCAGATTTGTGCATTTGAAGTGTTGATCCAATCTCTGTGTCAAGGACGGATGAGAGTGGGGAGGAGCTTGAGGCAGAAACTCTGGTTTGATTGTGCAAGAAACCAGTACCTTCAAAATGTCAGAAGTGAACTGCAAGACACCAGCCAGGTCATAAATCTAGAAATACAGGGGGTCTTTCCAGGTCCTCTCTTTCCCAACTCATGACTGGGGCCACCAGGGGTCATACTTAAAGTCTGAGTAATCAGCATGGAGATGACATGAACCAGTAGGAACAGACATAGCAGTGGGGCTGGAGAATGGTCCTGGAGACTCTCACCCCTGCTGAGTGCTGCCATGTTAGTTTCTGGATCTCGGCGCAGTCTCAGAATCCAGGGCAGGTGCTGGGGCAGGTATGGCTCAGGAGTTTCAGGACAGGTTTGATATTTTTATCCCACCACTTGTTTCTCCATGCCTTCTCCTCTCAGTCAGTTAGTGAAGGCTGAGGGGTTCTGTGGTTATTTATGAAGGATGCTCATCTGCACAATTTTCCCACCATGTCCATCCCAAGTGGGTGTTGGGGGACAGATGCACAGAGTGAGCTTTGGGCCGTGCCTTCTAAGAGAATATGAATTTGATCTTTCTTGGATGAGAGCATTGACAGAGACCATAATAAACAAAAAATCACTCAGCCCCACCTGCTCAAAAGTGGAGAGTCCTGCTAAGCACAAGCCCATGGCAGTCTTAATGAGCATTCCTTCCCCGATCTTGCCTTCTTGCAAGAGCTTCATGGTTATACAGCCCCTGTGTCTTGAGGTGGGGGTGGGATGAACTTGCCCTAAGCCAGAACTGGTATTTTGTCAAGTTGGTACGATGGAGAGAGGATGGTGGAGACTGAATTTCTCTGGATTTCTGTTCTTCCGTTCTTTAGTAACATCTTCCATTTTAGCTAGGTTTGTTGTCGCTCGGCCGAATGTGACCCTTGGTATGGCAGATTGGCTACTGAGTCTACTTCTTTACCCAACTCTGAATCACATCTGGGCTATGTCCTCATTGTGAACGGATTGCATTTCTTGCCTGTTGCCTTTAATAGCATGGGAGCAGAAGTGACAGTGTGCCCATTTTGAGTCTAGCCCTTAGGAGACCTGGCCTATTGCCACTTGTTCATTTGTGACTCCTTGTGCCGTGAGATAAACATATCCTGGCTAACCCACTGGTCCAAGGCAGATGAAGGGCATGTGGGAGAGTCACTCAACTGACACACAGAATTGCCATGAGAAATCAGTCAGCTCAGCCACTGTGGCCTGAAGGAGACGTGCCTGGCTGAGACCAGTCCAGAGGAGCTGAATCTAGCCACCTGGTAGATTTGTGAAAATAAATGCTTAGTGTTGCATGGCCCCTGAAACTTTATAGTTGGTCGTTATGCAGCAATAGCTAACAGATTCATAGGGAATGGCCTTATGACTAAGTTCTGCCTGGAGATAAGTAAAAGTGATATGTGGGACTCTGAGTATGCTTTTCTCCTTCTCTTCGTTCTATTCCATGTTTACTGTCTGGAAGGTGGATATAATGGCTGGGGTATCAGCAGCTCTATTGGATCATAGGAATGATAGAGCAGAGATCTGGAAGGAGCCTGGCTCCCTGAGTATTCATAGAACCAGTGGATGAAACATGGACTGCCCAGCTCTAGAATTCTTTTACCTGAGAGAGAGTATCAAACATCTTTTATTGATATTATTATTGTTTGGGAGTTTTTCCATTATACAAAGTTGGTTGGATTCTTCAATGATGCAGGTCACTAAATAAACTAGGAGGACTAGAAGGAGACCCAGGGAACCACTGGGAAATGTGGGAAAGCTTAATTTTACTTTGTTGGCAAGGAAAGTTTTTGTGGCCTGTGACTCTGGAAAGTAGTCTAAAAAGCATTGGAAAGGACATTCCATTTTATGTAGCTGGCAGAAGCCAGTCTCATGAACTGATGGGATAGGCTGTTGCCTAATGTAACTAGAGCAGTCTTTCCTGGTTTTAAAATCTCTCACTATGCCATCCCATGGCCTGAAATTCCTTCAGTGGATACTCATTGTTTTGGGTCACAGGCTGGCTCATGGGAGCTGTAATTAGGTGAGGACTTCTCCATCTCTCCTAACTCCGTGTGAGCCGGTATAAAAGCACGCCTTCCTCCTAACTTTCCTGCAGAGTGCTGGCCACAGTGTTGAGCACATGGGACTTCTACTACGAATGAAGTATTGTCTTAAGGCCTAGAGAAAAAGACTGGGTACACGCCTTTGTGGGCAGCCCAGGGACACTGGGTGGTGGAAGAGACTTTGTGGAAGAAAGTCTGAAAGTTGATGAGGAGGAGTCAGTCATCTTTTTCCTACACTTTTGGTTTCCATGATGAGAAATTTTCCTCCAACTCTTTTGGCCTTTTATTCCACTCCCTTCCTACTCCTTACCGAGGCAGGGGAGGGCCATCGGTCCTTATTTCTCAATGAACTCTCCTTCCCACTCTTGCTTCGCCCACACCAGTGGGAGTCAATGGCTGTGCCAAGGTCCAGACTGGAGGGAGGGCTGGTGGCCAGTCCATTTGGGCTTCCATGTTAGGCCAGTCTCTTCCAGCGTTGTGTCTATAGTCATAAAAGTCATGTTTGGCCTCCTGCTAACTCTTTTACTTATCAATTGGTCAAAACTTATGCAGGGAACAGAGCTTCTATTTATTCATCTCCCATAAGACCTCAACAAGGATACGGACTCCATGGGCTTCACCCCAGGAGAAGCAATAAACAGTTCTGAAGCTTAACAGTTCGGCACACAGATTCTGAGTCATACTGCTTGGGTTTGAAGGTTGGCTCAGCCACTCAATTGGTAAATGGCCCAGTTTCCATATCTGTGACACAGGTGTGGTGATCCCGCTTACCTAATTGGGTTGTCTTAAGGATGAAATCCATGGGAAGGACCTCTCTTAGAGCAGTAACCCAGCCAGAGTTACATGTAATAAATGGAGCCATTATTATTCTGGGCAGGGTTGGGGCAAGGCCTGCTTCTGGAGGACACTATCCTGTTGGAGAGAGGCATATCCGCTTTTTCCTGGTCTATAGGGATGGACAACGTGTGCTTCTTACACAACAGTTGACAGTGCCTGGGTATGTACACACCTTAGTTCTTCTCGTGGAACCTTGAAACTCATCTGAGATTATTGATGTTAGAGATTAGGAGGGTTTCATCTGGAGAATTATTAGGTGTCTTTATCTATATGTCTCTCTAAAGATTTTTCTATCTGTCTTCCTACAGGTTGCTACCTAGCTTTAGTCCAAAGAGTATTTGAAGTGGCAAGACAGAAGGACAATAGTTAACTTAGCAAAATATGAGTCCTTTTAATGTGGGTGTCATTTAAGTGTGAAGGTAGTAATTGGAAGTAGACATTTTTTATGTAGAATTCATATATTCATATAGAGACAGAAGGACATGCATGAATATACTCATTTGACCCCTCCCTATGATTGCACGCGAGCTTTAGGAAATGAGAATACCCACAAAGGTTAGGGGTGCATGGTTTCAGGGAGTCCTGGGCCACCAAGCTTGTGAAGGAGACTTGGGGTGTTTGTGCTTTCCTAGGCTCTGCCACCAAATTGGCCCTTGTGTTAATTTCCTAGGGCAGCGCCATCGCAGCAATACAAACTGGAAACTTAACACAGCAGAAACTTAGACTCTTATAGTTCTGGAAGTTAGAAATCTGAAATCAAGGTGCTGGCAGGTCCATCCTCCCCCCAAAGTCTCTGGAGGAGGAACCTCGCTTGCGTCCTCTAGCTTCTGGTGGCTGCAACAATTCAATTTGTCTCCTTTGTCCTCTGGTGTTCTCCCTGTCTCTGTCTTCCCGTGGCGTTTCCTCTTCTTACAAGGCCATCGCGAATTAAGGCCCACACTCATGATGTCATCTGGACTCAATGACATCTGCAAACACACAGTTTCTACGCAAGGTCACACGCACAAGTACTGGGGGTGAGAATTCTGAAATACCCTTTGAGGGGACAACACAGTCCAATCTGTAATAGCGCTATCCTCTGATTTTCCCCAGTTTCATAAGGAAGCTTGTTATGCGTCCATAAATGTGAAGGTAGTTGAAAGGCTGTTTGGACAAAGGAGAGCAGTTTGGGGAGGGGAACTGAAGGGCAGGAAATGAGATGCAAAATCTCTCTGCCTGGAATCTGCCTTTGGCTTGTGGATTTAGTTTGGATACTACAAAGAGTCCTTCTAGCTTTGCCCTCTGTGGAATCTGCTGTCCCACAAAGATTCAGCAATGGAGCAGCTCTGGGGGCCGGTGTGAGAAGGCAGTCAGTTGCCTTGGTGATGGCCAGTGAGAAATGTCCGTTCTCCATGCTGCTTCCTGGGAGAGCAACCACTGAGTCATTCAGTGAACATTTATCTAGCTCCTAAAATGCACTAGGTTCTGTTCGAGGTGTGGAGATACACAGATGAACAAGAAAGGCAAAAATACGACTCCTGTGAGATTGCGTTGCATGGGGGAGACAGAATAAATAAGACTAAATCATTGTTTCAGATAATACTAAGCACTATAGGGGCGCCTGGGTGGCTCAGTGGCTTAAAGCCTCTGTCCTCTGCTTGGGTCGTGATCCCGGAGTCCTGGGATCAGCCGTGCATCGCATGGGGCGAGTGGAGAGCCTGTTTCCCCCGCCCCCCGCCTGCGTCTCTGCCTACTTGTGCTCTCTGTCTGTCAAATAAATAAAATCTTAAAAAAAAAAAAAAGCACTATACAAAAATAAAGCCAGGTAAGGAGGCAGTGAGAAACCTGGGGAAGTGAGAGGAAGACCCCTTCTTCGCGTGGGGGCTCCCAAGGAGTTGACATTCGAATAGAGATTTGAGTGATGTAAAAAGAGACGCACACAGAAATTTATGTAAACAATGTTCCAGGTGGTGGGAACAGTCCTTGAGGAAGGTATAAACTTGGAATGTTTGAGGAATAGCAAGAAAGCTGACCTGGAGGGACCAAGGGGTGGTGAGTGGGGAGAGAGACAGCTGGGAAGGTAGGTAGAGGCCTGGGAAGATGTTTGGGTGTTTGCAAAACATGGTGGAAAAGTGCAGGGGTATATATTTTTTTTTTTTTTGCAAGGGAATGGGACTGGACACATGGTTTAAAAAGCAGCTTGTGACTGCTGGGGGTGATGAGTGGATCAGAAGACGCAAGAGAGAAGGCAGAGGGAATAATGGGGAATTGATGGCCGCGGACTAAGAAAGGGACACTGATGGACTAGAGCAAGGTGGGAATAGTGAGGGGTGGTGAGAGGTGATTGATTTGGAGTTTTTCTTTAAGGTACACTGACAGGGCTTGATGGCTTGAAAGTGCGGGATGTGAGGGAAAGCGAGTCAAGGGGGACCCCAGGTTATTTGATTGGAGTACCTGGCAAAGACTTAGAAGGCAGCAGGAAACAAGTTTGGGAAGAGGGAAAAATCGAAAGTCCTCGTTTGGCTATATTACATATTTTTTCCCCATAACCATTGAATTTTTTTTTTAAACCAGCTTTATTGAGATATAAGTTACATACCGTACAGTGAACCTATTTAAAGTCCACAGTGCAATGGCTGTTAGTATATTAATCTGTGAGTTCTCCCCCCACCGCCACAGTCAACTTTAGAACATTTTATTACCCCCAAATAAACCTCGTGCTCTTTAGCTGTCACCTGCAGATCCTTCCTTCCCCTTACCCTCAGCCCTAGGCAACCACTTTCTGTCCCCGTAGATTTGCTCATCTGGACATTTCCCATAGATGGAGTAAGATATGCGACCCCTTGTGACTGGCTTCTTCCACTTAGTGTAATGTTTTCAAGATTCATTGGTATTATGGTGTGCACCGGGACTTCATTTCTCTTTATTGCTGCATAATATTTCACAGTATAAATACATCGCATTTTATTTATCCATTCATCAGTTGATGGACATTGGGCTATTTCCACTTTTTGGTTATTACGAATAATGCTGCTAAGAACATTTTTTTTTTTTTAAAGATTTTATTTATTTATTTGAGAGAGAGACAGTGAGAGAGAGCATGAGTGAGGAGAAGGTCAGAGAGCGAAGCAGACTCCCCATGGAGCTGGGAGCCTGATGCGGGACTCGATCCAGCGACTCCGGGATCATGACCTGAGCCGAAGGCAGTCGTCCAACCAACTGAGCCACCCAGGCGTCCCACTGCTAAGAATATTTACGTCCAACTTAGTGTGTGGACATACGTTTTTCATTTCTCTTGTGTGTGTACCTAGGAGTACAATTGCTGGATCGTATGGTAGCTTTCTCTTTAACAGTTTGAAGAACCATTCTATATTCCCACCAGCAGTTTGTGAGGGTTCTAATTTCTCCACTTCCTTGTCAACATTTGTTATCTGTCTCTTTGATTTTAGCTATCCTGGTGGCTATGAAGTGGTAGCTCGCTGTAGTTTTGATCTGCATTTCCCAGATGCCTAATGATGTTGAGCATCTTTTCATGTGTTTAATTGGCTTTTTGTATATCTTCTTTTTGGAGGAATGTTTATGCAGATCATTTGCCCAATTTCAAATTGCGTTGTCTACTTGTAGTAGTTTCTTGATAGATAAAAGTCTCAATCAGATATATAACTTGCAATTCCCTCCCTGTCCTGTGAGTTGTTTTTTCACTTCCGGTGGTGTCCTCTGAAACACAAATGTCTCTGATTGTGATGACGTGGTCATATTTAAGACACCTAATAGGTAGTTGGGTGGATAAGCCTGGGGTTCAAAGGAGAACCTGGGGCTGATATACACATTTCAGAATCATCCACGTATAGACAGTATTGAAAGCCATGAGACTCGATGAGAACACAGAAGAGTGAGTGTGGCTGGAAGAGAAGAAGGCTGACATTTAGGGGTCACGAAGGAGAGGCAGAAGGATAATCCAAGGAAGCTCCTGGCTCCTGGAGAAATCAGGAAGGAAGCTATTCAAAAAGGCGGGGTGGACTTGGGATATGACATTGAGTAAACCAAGTCTCACTGCTTCCTCCACTGAACACAGGCCCCATCGCAATATCCCAACCTCAAGCACCTAAACCGCCACATGGTCCCTTCGTTGCCACTACAGAAGTTTGCTGGGCATGTTCTGTGAGACTTACCTTAGCCAAACAGGTGTACACACTCAGAATCCCCACGCAAGAAACACACTTATAAGAGACTGAAGTTCCTTGTTCTGTAGGAAGATCTATGACCTTATTGAGATGAATTCTTGTTAGTGTTAATGGATGTGATGCTGCAAAGCTTTGACAGAACTTATGTCTTGCTTTAGTTTTTAATGGTACACGCTAAAAGCCCCATCCCACGGGACCCACTAATTAGAGACCTCAAGATGGAGAGCTCTAAAGGTCTTACCCAGACCATTTTTTCCCTGTGCTGGGGTAACTGTGTCTTCAGGGGTCCTAGGATTTTTGACATCAGTGAAAGGGCCTTTGAAACAACAGTTCAAAACCACTACGGGCTGTTCCCATTGAGATGTATCTAAAAACCGCAGAGGAGAGAGGGGCCGTGGCTCTCAACACAACATGGTTTACGGGTAGTCTCATTCACAAAGCCCTACGACACTTGAGGAATCCTGTTTTCTGCAAGATGTGTGATTTTTTTTTCCTTAAGATTTTATTTATTTATTTGACAGAGAGAGATCACAAGTAGGCAGAGAGGCAGGCAGAGAGAGAGGAAGGGAAGTAGGCTCCTTGCTGAGCAGAGAGCCCGATGCGGGACTCGATCCCAGAACCCTGGGATCATGACCTAAGCCGAAGGCAGCGGCTTAACCCACTGAGCCACCCAGGCGCCCCAGCAAGATGTGTGATTTTAATGCTGGCTTTAAATGTAACATGCTCCAGGTCGAAGGAAAAAGTCCCGACTCTGTAATGAAAACACAGGGTCAAGACAGGCAGCTCCCCTCCGGGCTTGAGCTGAATCCTGGAAGAGTTGGAGAATCAGTTTAGCTTTAACATCAGTTTGCCTCTTAATCTTTTCAGCTCAACTTCTAGAGTATACAACACACTTCTTTGTTGACTTGCCTCCTTCCTCTTCAGCCATCAGGAGCTCAAATTTACCTGCTGGTTCACTTTCTTTTCTTTCTTTTTTTTTTTTTTAAAGATTTTATTTATTTATTCGACCGACAGAGATCATAAGTAGGCAGAGAGAGAGAGGAGGAAGCAGGCTCCCCGCCGAGCAGAGAGCCCGATGTGGGGCTCGATGTGGGCCTCGATCCCAGGACCCCGGGATCATGACCTGAGCCGAAGGCAGAGGCTTTAACCCATGAGCCACCCAGGTGCCCCTGCTGGTTCACTTTCTTTCTCATCTGTCAAGGGACCACAACGTGAAGGGCCAAGTGGGACAGTAGCTTGCATACAGAAATATCCAGAAAAATAGGGCAGAGATCAGAAAAGCATGTAGAACCTTCTCTCTTAATAAATGGTACTGCTAATTTGGTGACCTTCAGTGGGGTCTCCTGGGGTTCTGGTTATGTAGGGGTTAGAAATATGGGAAATGAGAAGGGGTACACGAAGTGAGAAGGACAGGTCCTTATCAGTGAACAGAATTATGAAACCTTGGAACTGGTTTCCCAAGGATGTGTGAGGACTGTTCAAAGACTTCCCTTTCCTCCCCTGGGATTGCAAATATTAAAGGGGCTGTCGGGCTCAGAGAGAAGCCCACTTGGGCAAGTGGAGATTTAAATCCCATTATGGGGGACACCTGGGTGGCTCAGTTAGTTGAGCGACTGCCTTTGGCTCAGGTCATGATCCTGAAGTCTCAGGGTCGAAGGTCATGATCCTGGAGTCTCAGGATCTAGTCAGGCATCCAGCTCCCAGCTTCCCGGGGAGTCTGCTTCTCCCTCTGAACTTCTCCCCTCTCATGCTCTCTCTCACTGTCTCTCAAATAAATAAATAAAATCTTAAAAAAAAAAAATCCCATGGGGGCTCATTTGGTATAAATCAGAGCTTCTGTCATCTCTGATTTCACGACTCTGTATCCTGGTTATAAATAACATTCCTGAGTTGAAGTGCGACAAAACCTTGGACATCTTTATAGGGAACGCCCGGGGTCCAGAAGGGGGTCACAGAGTAGGAATAGGACTTCCCTTCTTGTCAGCAACAAAGTCTAACTTTTCTCCGCAGGGAATAGTGTTATGGTGAGAGGAGGGTCCCAGAGGAACTGCGGGAGAGGCCAAAACTAGCTATGAAAGGAGAGAAGGGCTGTTGACAGAATCATCAAGTCACCAAGAAAAAAAAAATGGTTAAGAATTTCCCCTGTGTGGCAGCATTTGCCCTGCAGAACCGGAAGGTTTGCAGATAGATTCCCCAGACCCCCCACTGTAGCTCACTCCAGCTCGGGGACCCTTCTTCGGTGGCCTCCCCCCTGCACTCCCGAAGCGCGCAGCCAGAGAGAGGGGTCCACCGGAGAGCGGAGACAGGTGCCGGTGGCGAGCGCCGACTCAGCCGCCAGCCCCCTCAGCCCATCGCCCCTCCCCGCCCAGTTGCAGGAGCAAATCCCGGTAATTGTTTTCCGGGGAGGGGCTGGGCGCGCTCCGTGGCACCGCCCGGGTCAGGGTTCCCGCGGGGGAAAAAGCCCACTCGCGAGGGCTCGCCGGCTCTTAGTCTCGGTGGGGATGAACTGTGGCAACTTCGGCAACCCCCACCCACGGCGGCAGCGAAGCAGAGCCAACGACAGTGGCGAGGCCAGCTCGGCTGGGCTGGGGCGCGTGAAGCCGAAGGGGCGCCGGGCGTCTTTAGCGTCTCCTTTTTGGCCGCGCGTCCCGGGACTCCAGCTCCGGTGTTCCCGGTAGTAGCGGCTTCCGCGCCTGCCTCCTGGGTGCTCGCAGCTCGGCGGGCGAAGCGGGAGAACCCGATCCCAGCGCCGAGCACAACCTGCCCGAGTGGCCGAGCCCCGCGCTCCCGCCCCAGCTCCGAGGCGGGCGCAGCCGCAGCGGGGGCCGGGGCCCGAGCCCCGCGCCGCCGCCGCCCGCGGTGGGGGGCGGGCTGGGGGCGGGGCGGCCGGGGCCGCCTTGCCCGGCGCGATCCCCGAGCGCAGCACCCGGCGCTGCCGAGCCACCTCCCCCGCCGCCCGCTAGCAAGTTTGGCGGCTCCGTGCCCGGCGCGCCTCGAGATCCAGACGCATTTGTTTCCTCCTGGTTTCCGCGCGCCCCGTTTGGCGGGGACCCTCGGGAGCGATGCCGAGGGATGTGATTTTAGTTGTGTGGTTCTGTGTTTGCACCGCCAGGACAGGTAAGCACGGCTGGGGCTGGCGGAGGCATCCAGGGGAAGGGGGGAGTCGCGCCGCTGTGCCCAGTGCCCGCACAGGCGTTGGGAGACCTGGAGACGAGCTCCGTGCTGGTCCGGGAAGGGCGGCGCGGTGTGGATGGGTGCCCCGGATCTCTCTGCCCTGCTCCCGGTGAAAGGGTGAGAAGTGGGACTCACGGGCTGGAAGAAGCCCCCACGAGTGCTCCCTTCCTTGGAGACGCGGCCTCGCGGACGCGGGAGTGAGGGGCGCGGCCGAGCCGGCGCACCCTCCTGCTCCTAGTAGCCAGCTTCCGGGTCGAAACCACCGCAGGTTCTGCCCGCGAGCCCCACACCCCCGAACTTGAAAGGTGCGGTGGAAACCGCACTGACAGCGCGGGCCGTGCCGGGAAGGGGCAGCCGCGGGAGTCGCGCCCGCAGAGAGAGCGCTTCCGGCCGGCGGGCGGGCGCGGCCGCGGCCCGGGAGGGCACGGCACGGGGTGAGGGCTGCGGGCGAGCCGCGGCATTCTGTGGTCTCGTCTTGTCCCCTCCTGACTCTCCCCGGGGGCAACTCCAAGAGCGTTCTCTCCCTTTCCACCCTGTCCCCAGGGGCTGGACGAACAATAATTGGTGGGAATTGGAACCGTGGAGACGATCCAGGGAGATTCTCTCAAGCTTCCAGCCAGTTTCCCCTTGCTATAATTGCGGTTGGGGATTGTGGAGACAGGACTAGGATAACTGGCGTAATTTCTGAAGTCCCCACTTCGTTCTGCCTCCAGAGACGCAGTTGTGAGGACTCTTAAAGAGCACCTCCTTCCATCCCTTCCCACTCGCCCCCAACCCCATATCTCATGGGGTTTGGAGACCCGTTCTCGGTTGTCTTCTCTGCGGGT
Source organism: Mustela erminea (assembly GCF_009829155.1). Taxonomy (NCBI): domain Eukaryota; kingdom Metazoa; phylum Chordata; class Mammalia; order Carnivora; family Mustelidae; genus Mustela; species Mustela erminea. Next base: position 74,153,513 of record NC_045622.1, read on the forward strand.
CTCATAGTAGAGGTGGGAAGGTGGGGGTTGGGTGGGGTGGGGTGGATGAGGCACAGTGTAGGCAAAAAATACAGCCCTCCGATGCCGGGGGTGGGGGTGGGAGCGTGGCGAATTTTTATTCCTGTGCTAGACATCCTTAGTATGCGCTGCCGACCTTGCATCCCAGAACCGGCGTGTAGTCACTCTTCCCCTTATCTTATTTTATTTTATCTTATCTTTTTCAAACCACTCTCATTTCCCTTTTTAGAGGCATTGCCTCCTTCCGGGGCCAGGCAGCAAGTTTATGGGGAAAGGGCGGGGGAGGGTGCCGTGCCTTGGTTGGCCTGAAAGTTCCCTCCGCCTGCGCCCTAGGCGCTCCTCTTTGGCAGTTAGCCCGCCTGAGGATACAAAGTTGGGCGTTCGTCTACCCAGGTGAGAGGGTAGCAGCTTTCCCTTTGCTTAATGGAAGAGCCACGGGTGTAGACTTCTCTAGGGACAAAAGGAATCCTCCTCCCTTTTCCTGTCTTCGTCCGAGCTTCCCAAGGCTTCAGAGGCAGCCAGGCTCAATCCAGCCTGGAATAGTTGCTTCTTGGGTATGGGCACCTCGGGATGGACTAGGCTTTTAAAACCAAGAACACACCGGAAGAAATGCGCCCCCAGAAAATCAGGACGGGCGAAGCTAATGCAGAACATGCACTACCAGTCCCGTGCGCGGAGAATCTGGTGCTGGTGGGCATTTTAATGGAGGAACGGAAGAGAGAGACACAGGGGGGAGGGGGCAGCTCCTTGGTCGTTTCACATCCTCAAGTGCACGTCGTTACCGGTTTGCCTGAATCCTTTGTTCTCATTAGTTCTTTGAAAAGTCGGCAAAAAGTGCCCCCACCCGGAATGGCCGGGGTCTCCGGGGTGCATTGCTCTTGAAGACCTTGAAGAACACAGTCTTTTCCCCTTCCCCACACTAAACCCTTTTCAATCTTGTAAAAATTCTGTTGTAGCAAAGATTCATTCATGTATTTATTCAAAGAACTGTTGAGCGCCTTGCTGGGTGCCAGGATTGGTTATGCAGAGAGGAAACGACTTGGTCCTTCTTGACTTACAGGAACTTAAAGCTTAGTCGAAAATCTAGGTAGAAACTGGAAAACGGTTTTTTTCCCCCCTATAGCTTGAAGGGGGACACGGTGGGTGGTAGGAGAGGAGGGAGTATAAGAAGTTTCATTGAAAGCAATACAGAGGAGAAATGGTAGGAATGAATTTTGGGGAGGGGTGGGGTTGGTGGTCAGGGAAGGCTTTAATCAGGAGGTGACATGTAAGGGGGGGTGTTTTGAAGGCTTTACAGGGAGTTTTCCAGTTGGGCAGAGTGGGGCAAGGCATTCCAGGTGGAGGGCGGAGGCTGTGCACAGGCAGGGGGAGCATGGGAGGGTCTGCCCTATTGGTTATGGCAGTTGCTAGGGAGCGTGGGTTTTCTGTGCCCCTTGGCACTTCTTGAATGCCAGAGGCCACATACTGCTTCTGCAAAAAGTATCAGAAGAATCAGTATGGCGGGGAGCGGGTGGTTTGGAATTATATCTCAAGTCCTTTACTTACAACTTCTTGTCTCTTGAAGGGGTGCCATCAGCAGTTTTCTTGGGGAGGGGGTGGTAGCCTCTTTGATTTGCCCAGGACCCACCATCCCTGCATCAAGCCTTCATTCTCTTTGGTAGCAGAGGCTGACTCGTGATTAGTTTATCAGGATCCAAACAGCCGCTCAGAAAGTTTATTTGTCAAGTGGGACAATTGGTGTCTGGGCTGTTAACAGTCCAGGATGAAATAAACATGTGGTTCACTTAGTGATCTGCTCAGATATCAGCGCCTTTTAATGGGAATGAATAGATGATATCAGGCACATTTTAATTAAAGCAGCACTGCAGTGCAGTAGCGGTTACATATGAAAAGATCTAATGATAGGTGTCACAGGAAGCTGCTTCAATTGCTCATTGTTCAGGGACCTTGTTTTAAGAGACTAAAATGGAGTCAAGATAGGAGGTGCTGTTCTCCAGGTCTTGTTATTTCTGGGTGAAAGATCATTCTGGGATTTCCAGGTGCATGCTTAATAAGGACAGTTTAGAAGGCTACATTATTATTAGGTCCCTGAGTTTTCTCCGATGGATGGCTGGGCTGTGTGATTAATACCCAATTCCCGGGGTGCCTGGGTGGCTCAGTGGGTTAAGCCGCTGCCTTCGGCTCAGGTCATGATCTCAGGGTGCTGGGATCGAGTCCCGCATCAGCCTCTCTGCTTGGCGGGGAGCCTGCTTCCCTCTCTCTCTCTCTGCCTGCCTCTCCAACTACTTGTGATTTCTCTCTGTCAAATAAATAAATAAAAATCTTTAAAAAAAAAAATACCCAATTCCCTTTCCTGTTTGTTTTGGTGTTTTGGTCACCAGGCCAGGCCGGTGGTGGTGGTGGTGGTGGTGGTTGGGGGGTGGGTGACAGTGGGGACCCCCTGGGGCCCTTTTTGCTGCCTTTTGCTGCCACCTGCTGGAAAGGAAAGCCCTTTCTTTTTGAGGCACTTTACTGGCTCTTCATTAACTCCAGAATAAGAGAGCCGTGAACAGAGTCAGCTCTGGCTGACTTGGAACAGGCATAGAGCATGTTCTTCACGGATATTGCTTTTGGGGAACTTTGCAGGGGTCCAGGGGTCTGAATCGATCAACTGGTGGTGAAACCCTGCTGTTACACGATGTCTGGGGACAGCTCTGCAGCATCCCATCCCTGTGTGTTGACCAGGAGAAAAGAGCTGCCATCGCAGACAGTGAGCCCGGATTACATGCGGAGTGAGCCAGGCTCGGGAGGATTTGCTTGGGAGCTTAGGCCCGGGGCCCTGAAGGTGTGCTGCACGGTCTTTGGGCCTGAGCACTCCCTAGCCAGGACGGTGGGGTGGCCAGCAGTAGCAGGTGTCCCGGGAGATTAGGGTGGAGGTTCTGAATCCCAGAGCCAGAACTCAAGTGTCTCTCCGCCAGTAACACGCTGCCTTCCAGGTTTTAAAGAATGTTTTTCCCCAGAAGTGTTTTATCCTGCCTAATTCCAGTTCCCAGCTTCAGTCATTTGTAGAGCAGTTGTGGCCAAAGTAGAGAACTTTAATAGGGTTTCCTTGGAAAGGGCAGGAGCTCCATGCTTGAACAAGAAGCAGAAACATTAAAGTAAAAAAAAAAAATTATTTTTATGGAACCAATGCTCTATACTGCATTAGGTTCAGGAGAGGCCATGTAAATGCTACCTTATTAATAGGTTTTCTGATTCCCTAGGCAGTGTGTAAAGTGCTGTCTTTCTACACATCCTGCTGTTGGCACAGGACGTTTTTATCAGGAAGGAGACCAATTAAAGGGAGAGAAGAAAAGTGTATCTGGAAGCCTAATTGATTTCTCTTGTTCTGTTTTTATGGGATGTTTTCATAACAAGAACAATGCAGTTATCCTAAAACCAGCGGATCCCTTTACTTGTCAAGGAGGAATGAGTATAGACTTAATATTTAGATTTCCCCAAGCACAGCCAGAGTGAGAAGCCCTTCCAGGTCAGTTGGGCATGTGGAGGGTTTGGGAGAAAGAGGGACATCTGTATGTTTTGCACAGTTCCAGTGGAGTTGAGGACCAGGGAGCTGTCTTAGGAAAGAGAGATGCAGCAAAGCCCAGCTGGGCACCATGTATATGCTAGGCATGTTCCCATAGCTACCATCAAAACCTTAGGAGGTTGGGAGGCAGTTATGACCATCCTCATTTTACAGAGGAGGGAACCGAGGCTCGGAGAAGTGAAGTTATTTTTCCAGGGGCTAGTAGGGGGAAGAGACAGGAATGAAACTGGCTCTTGGTTTAGTGTCCTTCCCACAACACTCTGTGGATGGAGCATGCTGTGTCCTCATTTGGGGACAGGGATCCAAGGGCAACCACGGGGGGTTCTGCTAGTGCTACAGAATCTGTTTGGGTGCCTTTTAGGCTCATCTAGTTTGCAGGACTCCTAGTCTGGGAGCACTTTTTTTTTCTTTCTTTCTTTCTTTTTTTTTTTTAAATTAAATTTTTTATTTTTTAAATTTCTTTTCAGTGTACCAGGATTCATTGTTTATGCACTACACCCAGTGCTCCATGCAATCCGTGCCCTCCATGGTGCCCACCACCAGGCTCACCCAACTTCCCACCCCCAACCCCTCCAAAACCTTCAGATTGTTTTTCAGAGTCCATAGTCTCTCATGGTTCACCTCCTCATCCAATTTCCCTCAACTCATCTGGGAGCATTTTTTTTTTTTAATTTTTTTTTTTTTTTAAAGATTTTATTTATTTATTTGACAGACAGAGATCACAAGTAGGCAGAGAGGCAGGCAGAGAGTGAGAGAGGAGGAAGCAGGCTCCCCGTGGAGCAGGGAGCCCGACGTGGGGCTCGATCCCAGGACCCTGGGATCATGACCTGAGCCGAAGGCAGAGGCTTTAACCCACTGAGCCACCCAGGCGCCCCTCATCTGGGAGCATTTTAAGGATGTCAATTATAGTGGGTCTTTAGTCCCTGCTTCGGTCAACCGCTGCCCCAATATTATTGCATACCAAACCATCTGGAACGCAGTGACTTAAAACAACATTTATTTTGGTTCACGTTTCTGTAGGTTGTTCTGTTCCTGTGTTCCTGGCTCATCTAGGTCAGGTATGGCTCAGCATGGTGCCAAACTCAAGTGGGGTGTCTGCTCCATGTGCCTGTCTCCTTGGACCAGTGGAGCTGTGGGGCCATGGTCACAGTGCAGGGGTACCAGACATCAAGCCCTGCCCCCCAAGCATGGCCAGGCCTCTGCTCGTTTAACATTGCTGACATCCCAAGCATCCCAGTGATTGAAACAAGTTATATGGCAAGGCTCAAAGTCAAAGGAGACAGAGGTTTACTTTCACTCGAGTGGAAGGAACTGCAAAGCCACACAGCAAAGGGTGTGGCTCTGGGAGGGGAAAAGATTTGAATCCAATAATTCAGTCAACCACAGGTTTTTTTCCTATAATTTATTATTTTTTTTATTTTGTTAGCCACTGTATAGCGCATCATTAGTTTTTGATGTAGTGTTCAGTGATTCATTACTTACATACAACACGCAGTGCTTATCACAGCACATGCCTTCCTCAATACCCATCACCCTGTTACCCGGTGCCCCTACCCTTCTCCCCTCCGAAGCCCTCAGATTGTTTCCTGGGGGTCCACAGTCTCTCATGGTTCATCTCTGTCTCTGATTTCTCCCCCTTAGGATTTCCTTCCCTTCCCCTGTGGTCCTCCATGCTATTCCTTATATTCCACATAAGAGTGAAACCGTATGATAAAAGTCTTTCTCTGCTTGGCTTACTTCAGTTAGCACAATCCCCTCCAGTTCCATCCATGTCGATGCAAATGGTGGGTATTCATCATTTCTGATGGCTGAGTAATATTCCCTTGTATATATGGACCACATCCTTTTTATCCATTCGTCTGTTGAAGGGCATCTCAGCTCCTTCCACAGGTTGACACTTCTCCAAAGAAGACATCCAAATGGCCAACAGACACATGAAAAAGTGCTCAACATCTCTAGCCATCAGGGAAATACAAATCAAAACCACAATGAGATATCACCTCACGCCAGTCAGAATGGCTAAAATTAACAAGTCAGGAAACAACAAGTGTTGGTGAGGATGCGGAGAAAGGGGAACCCTCTTGTGCTGTTGGTGGGAATGCAAGCTGGTGCAGCCACTCTGGAAAAGAGCATGGAGGTTCCTCAATATATTAAGAATAGAGCTCCCCTATGACCCAGCAGTCACATTACTAGGTATTTACCCTAAAGATACAATGCAGTAAAAAGAAGGGGCACATGCACCCCAATGTTCATAGCAGCAATATCCTCAACCACAAGTTTTCAAGAACATTTCCTTGGCCTGAATGCCATCCTGTTGTCTGGTGGTCTATCTCGAAATGCGCATTACTCAGAGGTCATTGTACCAGAGCAGTAAAGCTGCATGTACTCTTTAGTTCATTATTTAGGCCCTAAATCCCTGTGCGAGGCACTGGGGCTCCAGGGACACTGGGGCTCCGGGGACACTTCTGTCTTCTTGTGTCCAGCTAAGGGCATGTTCCCTGGATCACTTCCCTTATTCCCAGCCAGAGGAAGACAGCTTGGAGGTCCTCTAAGATCCCTCTTGGTTTAATTTCTGCCATATAGGTGTACAACATGATAGATCAGACTGAAATATTAGTTCTTGCCCTGCCTTTTCAAGGTGATCATAGAACTGCTGATATCTGAGCTCACTTGGAGAAAAACATCTCTGGTCTCCACCAGAGGCTCCTGGGGCTAGGACTCTGGCTGATGGACACCCATCCGCTCAGTCCTTTGCCCAGAGTAGGTGTTTGATCCGTCTTTGTGAACGGGGTCTGTGTGAGGAATGAACAAGCCGGAGGGGAGCTTAAGGGAGATCATGATGTAAAGTAGGAGGATCGCCTCCTCCTTTACCTCTTCAACACACACCTTAAGCCCTCCAGTGATTTCCTGTTGCAGTTAGCACACCCATCTCCTTCCAGGGGCTCAAAAGGCACGCCCTACTCTCTGGCCTCATTTTCTACCACTCCCTGCCCGTTCTGCTCTGGCCACGCTGGCCTTTCTCTGTTCCCCAGATATGCCCAGTCTCTTCTTGGTTTGCAGTGGGCGAGAGCACACTTTCTATCCCTGGAAACCTGTCTCCCCAGATCTGGCCCCTGTCCACCCCTGCGGGCAGTCAGGTTTCAGCTCAAAGGAACCCTCCCAGACTGTTCTTTCTAAAGCCCCACCTAAAAGTTGCTTTGTATTCTGTGACTCTGTTTTATTTGCTCCGTGGCATTTATTGCCATCTTAAACTATTATTATTTTTTGCCTGTCTTCACCCTTTGGCTCAGGAATGTGTGCTCTGTGAGGACATCTCCAGTGCCCAGCACTGTGTTACGTTGTAAGCTCTCGCTAAAGCCTGTTGAAAAGTTACTGCATGAATAAATGAATGAATGAATGAATGAATGAATACAGAATGAGTAGAAGGAAGAGCTGTCCTTGAGGAAACTGGTCTCATAATGAACTGCATTGGGAAGGGGGAGATTGAACCTTCAGTTCAGAGGACAAGAAGAAACCAGACAGAAACCAAGAATGCAGATTATGTACCCTGCCTTCGAATTAACCCTTTTGTCTGCCTTGGCAAGCCTTCCTAGCCCAGGGCTCTGTAGCTGTAGCAGCTCCTGTTTTCTTTATAGGAAAAGAGGGTGTCCCAGCTTCCTTCCCCACATCTGTGGGACCAGGGGTGAAGGCGGGAGGACAGATGACGTTGCAATAGCCCATGATGTCCTGATCATCATTCACTCAGTCTCTCTCGGACACATTGGGTTTCCAGATCTTGCTTCAGCAATTGCATTGGCAGCAGACAGAAGCTGACAGCTGTTGCTGATTAAAACATTTCCGACTGTGCAGTCAGAATTGTACCGCTGAGATGTTAAGTGTAGATAGACGCTGCCCTTATGAATGGCTTACCCACAGCCCCTTCCGGTGATCTCTAGCCTTATTAATACGTAGAATTGGAAGTCACTTTGCAATCATGTGTGTGTCATTGCACAGAACGCCCCCTGGGTGAGAGATGGCCTTCTGCATCTGCCTTTCTCAGGCAATGGGGGCTTGTGGCCACATTTCTCTGCACAAAGGTTCTCCAACAGAGTTGTCAGGGAATTTAACTTTCCCTTCAGGAATCTCCTTGGAGGGAAGGAACGCCTCTTGTTTCTTTTTTTTTTTTTTTGGCCAGCCCTTTTGCCACTCTACTCCAACAGGGACAGGAGTGTTCTCTGTCATCCTCCTTGATATCAGGGCGGCTGTGCCTGATGCAGGGGGAGTGGCCCAAGGAGGTGTTTATGGGTGATGGTGGTGTCAGGTTTTGTTACCATCTTAATTATTATTGTATCACTTTCGGAAGCAGGCAGATCAGGGCCATGATCCTGTAGACACCATCCCTGGATCTGAAAGAATTTGGAAGCCCGAAGTTTCTTCATAAGTCACATGACAGCAAACACTACCCTGAACTGGACCCTTTTGGTGGCGAAACTTGACCTTAACTGACAGGAGGCTGTGTATAATCTTTGTTTAGCCAGCCAGAAGAGAACATTGTACCTCTTCAAAATAATATGTTTGATTATGGGGTACTGCTTCAGATTTTGCTTAGGGTGTTACATAAAATGTAGCATTTAGGACACAATACCTTTCCAACATATGATACATTCTGAATCTGAAATCTACTAAGCTCCAAGGGTTTTGGGTAAGGGGTTCTCAATCCATAATGAATGGGGGGTAAGAGGGAAAGGGACAAAGAAACTCCAATATCACGGGGGCCACGGAGCGAAGACTTGTTCTGCCTTTCCACCCCAGAAGGTAGCCTGTCCACCACTCATCACTGGCCTCCTTGTACTCCCTGCCCCTCTTGGCCTCTGCAATTTCTGTTCTGTTTTGCTGCAACAGTCTGTATTTGAAGCCAAGACAACCTCTCTGTTCCTTTTCAGTGGTGGGCTTTGGGACGGACCCTGACCGGCAGGTGGATATTATCACCGAGCTCGACCTCGTGAACACCACCCGTGGAGTCACTCAGGTATCCGGATTGCATAATGCCAGCAAGGCGTATTTATTTCAAGGTAAAGGCCCCTCCTTCTTCAGATGGAGGCAGAGCTTGGGGAAGAGAATCTGTCTGGGGAGTGTTCCTGTGGTGTGTGTGTGTGTCTCAGGCTCATCTCTGCTATTTCTCTTGTGTTCCTGTCATAAGTATGTTCAGAAATGTCAACAGGGTTCAGATAACTGAGGGATGTTCTGAGGGTGGGAGGGGGGCACTAGAGGCATGGCTGTGAAGTAGTTTTTGGTGGTGACACATTTCCTTGGGTATTTTGGTGGGGATCTAAAGTTGAATGAAACTGCAAAGGTCTTGAAAGCCATTGGCCAGCCATATTATTTTTACAGGATATGTCTTCAACTATTACCCTTATCTTTACCCATATCTATACTATATCTACACCTAGTCTTCTTCATGTATTTTCTCTCCTATTTAATGGGTATATGAGCACAGAGGATGTTTTATGGCTGCATTCTCTTAGGAGTGGAGCTTACTTGGTTCTCAGTTATCAAGGGAGTGTAGAGGGTTTCTTATTTATTTATTATTTAAGAGAGACATGGATAGCAAGAGAGAGCAGAGTAAGGGAGGAGGGGGGAAGCAGGGAGCCCGATGCGGGGCTCGATCCCAGGACCCTGAGATCATGACCAGAGCTGAAGGCAGACACTTAACCAGCTGAAACACCCAGGGGCCCCATGTAGTGTGCTTCTTAAAAGCCTGACTGCCTGAGATCAAATTCCAATGCTACCGCTTACTGGCTTTGAGACTTTGGGCAATCGTTCAGCCTTACTGTGCCTGTGTCCTCATCTAAAACACTAACGTACCTCTTTCATGGGGACGGTATAAGCAGTAGAGGAGCTAATCCAGCGAAGTGGTTAAAACTGTGTCTGATACCTCTAGTAGCTCCCCAGTGAGTCCTGGCCATTAGTACAGAACTCGTGCTGTGTACCGCGCAACATGCTAATAGTGGGATTGCCAGTACGACAGGTGCAGCCCGTTCTAAAATACAGTGGGAGAAACAGTCAGTGCACAAGGAATTATTGAATTACAATTGCGGTACTTACTAGGAAGGGGATGTATAGGCTGCCAAAACAAAGTAGTACAGGGAGATCTGATTGAACCAGCGTGGAGAGATAGTAATGGTCAGGTAAAGGTTACCTGGAAAATTGATGTGTCGGCAGAGACCTGAGAAATGAATAGTCAGCCTGGTGTAGGACGGGGTGGGAATTCAGAGCACTGTGGGCAGGGAAAATAGTATGTATGAAGGTCTGAAAGCAGAAACAAATAGAAAGGTGTCTAGTGTGGCTAAATGGTGGCCAGTGGCTGAAGAGGCCAGCAGGGGCTGGGTTACCTTGGACCCTGTCGCAGAACAACAGGATATTAGTTGATACCCAGAGGCTTAGACACATTGATGGTTTATGGCCGGTATCTGTTCTGAAAGGTGGGAGGCCATGTACACTTGTGAATGATTGTAATTATTCTCCTCGGTTCTCCTCCGTGTAGTATCAGGTCAGTCATTTCATAATCTACTCTCAGAACAGGGGGGGTCTTTGTAAAGATCGCTGCAGGGAGTGACCTCATTGGATATGATAGGGAGGCAGTTTGGATGTTCCTCTGAAAAGTTCTGGCACGGTTCTTTGCAGTCAGCCTTTTGTGAAGATAGCACAAAGGATTATTTTAGGGGCACCTGGGTGGCTCAGTGGGTTAAAGCCTCTGCCTTCGGCTCAGGTCATAATCTCAGGGTCCTGGGATCAAGCCCTGCTTGGTGGGGAGCCTGCTTCCCCCTCTCTTTCTGCCTGCCTCTCTGCCTACTTGTGATCTCTTTTTCTCAAATAAGTAAATTAAAAAAAAGGATTGTTTTAGAATGGCTGGACCAAGAGCTTAAGAGCTGAGATTTACGTATTTACTCTAGAGATAACTTAGGTCTTGTTAATGGTATATAATTAATATACAGATATTATATGATGATACATAACAAGATCAGGGGTATGCTAATATCCATTTACTCTTACTAAGGGGTTGGTTAAGTTTTTAAGCTGGGTATGGTTAAGAGAATACAGATGGAATTACTTTTCTTTTTGCCTTGTACAAGGTCTGCTCATTTACTGTTGAGAGGTCATGCTTCATGAAGGCAGAAGTCATTTCTATTTGGATACATCCCTACTTCCCTAGAACTAAGTACCATGCATGGCATATAGTAGGTAATAAATACACATTTTTAATTGAATTAAAATTTCCTCTGTCTCATGTGCTCTATGAAAGGTTTATTGCCTACTTGACTCACTATTCATTCATTTATTTATTCCACAAGTGTTAGCTTCTTAGGCAAGAATTCTGTTACTTTGTGTGATCTTTGCTTTGGCATCTACCTCTGGGATGTCCGGCAGGCTTCAGCTGTGGGGAGGGATTTTCAGCTTCTTTGGTGGGAAGAGTAACTTCATTATGGGAGGTTGACCGAGGAGGACTTTCGCTTAAGGCTCCTTGTGATTGCACTGGGCCTCCCTGGATTACCCAGCTGCAATCTCTGCACATCAAGATCTGTAATTTAATCATTGGCTAAAACCGCTTTGCCATGTAAAGTAACATATTTACATGTTCTGGCAGTTAGGATGCGGACATCTTTGGAAGCCATTATTGTGCTTACCACACAGTCCACCCTCTAGTCCCCAAAGGTTCAAGTCTGTTCCACATGCAGGATACATTCACCTCACCCCAATATTCCCCAAAAGTCTCCTTATCCAGTCTCGTCAGATGAAAAATTCCAAATCTTATTTTCTACATAATCTAAATCAGGTATGACTCTGACTCTGAGTATCATAAATTTGGGGGGAAGACTCCTCTCCATCTGGATCTGTGAAAAGTAGGAGACAGGTAATCTGCTTCCCAAATAAAATGGTGGGACAAGTGTAGGATACCCGTAATAGGTAGACCTAATAATAGAATGGAAATCGGAAGAAGAAAGGGGCCACTGATCCCAAGGAATTTTGAACTCCAGCAGGGCAAACTATGTTGAATTTCGGGACTTGGAAGTAATCCTATGTGATCCTTGGCTCTGACTTCTGGGCCTGTGACTCATTCCTTTGAGTTGTTCTTCCTTTTTCAGGCAGCATAGAATGTGTTTGTTGTTGAATAGTTTTATCAGTCTGTTTCCTGCCTGTAGAATTTTCAAAGTCTGTCAGCTTTTTCTCATTTCGTCTTTCAGAGGTTTCCTTCAGTCCAAGTTGGCAGTGTTTCTGCTGTAACATTCTTAGGAAACTTTAGGGTCTCCTGTCCATTGGACAAGAGGTCTTTCTTAGATAGCCCCATCTCTGTTCCTGTCCTGTGCCAAGATGGCTGAGGGGATCCATGAGTCACATACCTGATCTCTCCAGAAAGACCTCTGTGTCACTGAATCTTCTAAACTTGATCCTTCAGAAGCACTAGCAAAAGGTTGATCAGCTACACCTGTGGTTTTCACCCAGAGCAGAATTTCCTGACAGTGAATCTCCTCATTTTATTGTCTTTTGTAGTCTAGGTAGGCTGAGAGTTCTCCCATTCCTCAGGCCCTAGTTTCTTCCTGCTCATCAGCTCTTCACTCCCTCTCTCTATTTCCTCTCATCTTTTACTCTAAGCAACAAGGAGAAACCAGACTGCATCTTCAGCACTTTGCTTGGAAATCTCCTCAGCTAAATATCCAAGTTCACCTTTTACAAGTTTTGCTTTCTGTGTTATTCCAGGACACAATTTAGCTAAGCTTTTTGTCACTATGTAACAAGGATCCTGTGTCTTCCAGTTTCCATTCCTTTTTAGCCCTTGCCAGCAGCATTTTTAATGTCCATGTTTCTACCAATGGTCTGTTCTCAACGATTTAAGTATTCCCTAGGATGATACAGGTTTTCTCTACCACCCTGTTACTGCATTTTGAGTTCTTACTAGCAGAGTCCATATTTCCACTAACAGTTTGTTAGTGGCAGCCAGGGCTTTCCGTCATGCTCTTCAGAATTTTTTCGGCCTCTGCTCATTATTCAATTCCAGAGCCACTTCCATGTTTTTAGTTATTTGTTATGGGAGCATCCTACTTCTAGGTGAAAAAATTTATATTAGTTTCCTGTTTTGCTGTAACAGATTGCCACAAATTGAGTGGCTTGAAACAAAACAAATTTATTATCTTATAGTTTTGGATGTGAGAAGTCCAAAATGACTTTTGGGAGCAAAGTGTTGGGAGAGCTGTCTTCCTTCTGGAGTCTTTACAGGTATTTAGACCATTTATATTTAATGTCATTATTGACCTGTTTATATTTAAATATATCTTCTTGCTATTTGTTTTCTATTTGTCCTATGTATTCTTTATTCAATTTTTTCCACTTTTTGGCTTTTTTTGGATTAATTAAAGTTTTTTTTCAATGATTTCATTTAATTTCCTTTGCTGGTTTTTTAGCTATAACTCTTTCATTATTTTAGTGGTTGCTTTAGGCTTTATAGTATACATCATCAAACTATTACAATCCACCTTTAAGTAAAAGTATACAACTTCATGTATATTATAGGAACATTTCAATAGTTTACTTCTTTTCTCCTGGTCATCAATCTATCATCACACATTTTACTTCCCATCCCACATTATTATTTCTGTTTAATCAGTCAAGTATCTTTGAAAAGATTTAGATAATAAGAAAATCAATCACATAATTACCCATGTAGTTACTATTTTGTTTTTTTGGTACCTTGTGTGGATTCTTATTTCCATCTGATATCATTCTCATCCTGTCTCAAGGACTTCCTTCATCATTTCTTGTAGTGCAGGTCTGTTGGTGATGAATACTTTTGGATTTTGTGTGTCTGAAAAAGTATTTTGTTTTCATTTTTTTGAAAGATTTTTTTGCTGGGTATAGAATACTGGGTTGACACTTTTTTCCCCCTTTCAGTACTTTAAGGATGTTGATTCATTGTCTTCTCATGTACATTGTTTCCCACAAGAAATCTTATCTTTGTTCCTCTGTAGGTAAATTTCTTTCTTCTGATTTTAAGACTCTTTTTCTCACTGATTTTGAGTGATTTGATTATGGTGTACCTCGGTGTGATGTTCTTTCTTTCTTTCTTTTTCTATTTTTTTTCCCCAAAGATTTTTATTTATTTATTTGACAGAGAGAGAGATCACAAATAGGCAGAGAGGCAGGCAGAGAGAGAGGGAAGCAGGCTCCCTGCTGAGCAGAGAGCCTGATGCGGGGCTCGATCCCAGGACGCTGAGATCATGACCTGAGCCGAAGTCAGACGCTTAAATGACTGAACCACCCAGGCATCCCTGTGTGAGACCTCTTGTACTTAATCAAACTTGGAAAGAATTTGGCCATTATATCTTTAAGTATTTTTTTCTGTCCCCATCTCTCTTCTTTAGGGACTCCAGTTACATGTATGTTTGGCTGCTTAAAGTTGTTCCATAGTTTTCAGATATTCTGTTCATTTCAAAAATTATAGCTCATTTTTCTTTCTGTAGTATTTTTGATAGTTTCTCTTGCGATACTTTCAGGGTCACTAAAATTTTCTTCTGTAGGGTCTGCTATTAGTATCATTTAGTGTTTTTTTTTGTTGTTGTTGTTAATCTCACATATTATGGCTTCATCTCTGTAAATTTATTTTGACTCTTGAAAAAATATTCCATGTGTGCTTTTAAATTTTTGAATAGATGGAATACAGTTGTAATAACTGTTGTAATGTCCTTGACTGCTAATTCTATTGTATCAGTGGTGGGTTAATTTTTCTTGATTAATTTTTCTCCTCATTACTACTTCCTTGCATGCCTGGTAATTTTTGATTGAATGTCAGGCATTGTTATTTTACTTTGTTTAGTGCTGGCTGTTTTTGTTTTCTTATAAATATTTATGGTATCTTTCTAGGACACAGTTAAGTTACTGGGAAACAGTTTGATCTTTTTGGATTCTACATTTAAGGTTTCTTAGATAGCCCAAAGCAGTGCTAATGTTAATAGTTAGAGTAGAGCTAATTATTTGCCATCACTGAGGTAAGACATTCTATGTGCTCAACCCAATTCCCTATGAATTGTGAGAGTTTTCAGCTTCAGTGGTAGAAATAGGTAGTATTCTCTCCTGTGTGTATTTTGAGCACTGTTACCTTTTGGGTGCTGGTTCTGTGTTTTTGGGTAGTTTTCTCATGTACATGTAATCCACTGAGTACTGATCTTGAGAGAGATCTCTATTTTTTTTCTCTCTGCTTTTGGCTCCTTTCATGTATACTTTCCTATGTAATATAAGTAACTTGGTTTCCCCTGACTCTCTGCTTCCCCACCTCAACTCAGGGAAGTTGCTGGGCTCTGACCCAGCTTGGGACCTCTCCTGGAGCAATAAACTTGGGTAATTGTAGGACTCATCTCCCTTGTTCTCCATTTTTCAAGGATTACTGCCCTTCAGTAACTGATAACTGATGTTTTGAAAACTCCTGTTTCATTGAGTATTCCTTTTTTTTTTTCTTAAAGATTTTATTTATTTATTTGACAGACAGAGATCACAAGCAGGCAGAGAGGCAGGTAGAGAGAGAGGGGGAAGCAGGCTCCCCGCTGAGCAGAGAGCCCTATGTGGGGCTCAATCCCAGGACCCTGGGCCTGACCTGAGCAAAAGGCAGAGGCTTTAACCCACTGAGCCACCCAGGTGCCCCTGAATGTTCCTTTTAAATTTAAATTAAGATTAATTCAAATTCAAATTAAAAATTTGTTTCCTTGACTTATTTCACTCAGCATAATCTCTTCCAGTCCTGTCCATGGTTTTACTTATTTGTGGAGCATAACAAATAGCATGGAGGACAAGGGGAGATGGAGAGGAGAAGGGAGTTGAGGGAAATTGGAAGGGGAGGTGAACCATGAGAGACTATGGACTCTGAAAAACAATCTGAGGATTTTGAAGGGGCAGGGGGTGGGAGGTTGGGGGAACCAGGTGGTGGGTATTGGAGAGGGCACGGATTGCATGGAGCACTGGGTGTGGTGCAAAAATAATGAATACTGTTACGCTGAAAAAATAAAAAAAAAATAAATTCATCTAATTAAAATGTAAAAAATAAAAAAAATTTGTTTCCTTGCCCATGCTAGCCATATATCAAGTGGTCAGTTGCTTTATGTGGCTGGGGTTAGTTACTCTGGTGGACTGTGCAGGTCTGAAGAGGCTCTGAGATTTTACTCTTTTACTATGCCACATTTAATATGGGCAAGCTACAAAATCCCATCTTTCAGTAGTAATACATGATAGCAACTAGCAAGCTACCTGACTCACTGCCTCAGAGTCCTTCCATTTACTCATTGATAAAGTGGAATAATAATAGTATCTGCTATATATGGTTATAGTGAGGATGAAATAAATTAATACATTTAAGTGTTACACCTGTATTTGGTACATGGTGAGCTCTCATTGGGTGTGAGTTCATACATTTTTAAGTAATAGGATATAACTTTGGCCTTTTTCTCCTACGTGTGTCATCTGTCTTGTGTGTTATTAGTGTCAGATTTTAACCTGCAGTGGTAGATTGGGATAGCGGGAAAAGCACAGGGCTGGGGAGGGGGCAGAAGAGTAGGGATCAGGACTTTATATGTAACAATTTGTATCATCCTCACATCCTTACAGCCACATAAAGTAAGTACTTTTATTGCCCTGTTTTATCAATGAGTAAATGGAAGTACCTTAAAGGAGTACTTTGGGGTGCTTAGTGGGTATGTCACTTAATGTTCTCAAGCGTCAGATTTCTTACCTGGAAATGGGAAGAATAACACATAGACTGGGTGTAGGGATTAAATGACAGTGTATGAGAAGGCACTGAAAGGTGTACAGTGTAAAAAACAAATTCATTATTCTTTCCTTCATTTATTTTTATTCCTTCCCATATTTCACCATCCGAAGTCCAGCTCTGAGTTGATACATATTAAGGGAGGGAAAGAAAACCTTCATTTCAATGCTAGCCTGTTAATATTATATTGATGAATTTAAGTAGAAAGCTTACTTAATTAGCAACACTCCTAAAATACCAACTCCACAGCCTGATAGGATTTATTTGGGGGCTGGCCAGCCTTTTAAGTTTATCTTTGTCACTGTTGTCCTTGTAGAGTGCAGAGAATTGAATAAGTAAAATTTTTATTCCCTTCTTACCTGAAACAAATTATATTTTACTGGGGGTTGGGAATGGGGGCGGAGAGAATGAATGGCTATGTGTGAGCCTGACATAGATCTTCTCTAAGCTGAAAAACATCCTAAATACCAGCTTTAGAGTGTCAAACATCGTTTTAGAAAATCTCTGCTTTGCTTTGAATGGGACTCAGAGAAGGTCTGAGGGTTTGGAACTGTACTTCTCTCTGACTGACAGTGCCTTGCTGTTAAGTAGTTGGGAGAATGTGTCTGTCCATTGGTGTCTCCTTTATAAAAGTGAATTAAAATATGCATGAGTGAAGATTCTTTAATGTGTTGCCTTTTTTTTTTTCCTTCTGTCAGGAAAATGCTACCTTTCTGGAGGTCTGTTTTAGAAGAGTTTCTAAAGAAAAAAAAATAGATTGTATCTTTCAAGTCGTATGTTTTACATGACAAGATAGAACAAAGGCTCATGTGGGATACTTCAGGATGATTGAGGCTTTTATCACTTACCACATTCCGGGATTAATGCTAGGTGTTGTGGGAGACACAGATGAATAAGGCAGAGATCTTGACCCCAGTGAGGTTATTGTCTAGAAGGGCAGACACGGAATGCCCTTAGACACTCTCCTATACAGGGGAGGAGAGCTGTCTTTGTAGTGGATTATAGATAAGATCCCAAGTATGCTCAAGAGAAACTTCTCACTGGATAACTTGGGGAAGGCTCCTTGGTGGAGGTAGCACCTGAAGCAGACCTTGCGAAATGGACAGGAATTAAATACACCACTCTTGTGGACTCATGTTCACGAAACAGTACTTGAAGCTTGAGTTACAGCTCTTGATGCTTAGAAAATCTGAATAAGATGGAGTTACCCAAAGGGTTTGTTTAATGCTGATCTTCCACATTTCCTGCCACCCACTATTGCCCAAGTCTGAATTGTTTTTTCTGTTGATTGGATGCGCCTAGTCACTAATTACCTCTGGGAGCATTTACAAGTCAACCTCACTTTGAGTGGAGTGATTTAGTATAACTTTGCATTTAATCAATTAGTGGAGGGATTCAGTTCACATACCAGCATCTCCCCAATATAGGTATTTTTGCTCTTGCCAAAATAAAACTGAAGAAAGCCCTGGGAGTGGAGAGGGTTTTCAAGTTCCCCTCTGGGCAAATTAACACCTGCAGTGGCATAGTCTGGAAAATCATTCAGTGGCTGTGTGACTAAATGTATATCATAGAGAAAATAAATAATTTCCCAAATATGCACATTTCTAACATCTGCACTGAAAGCTGTTTTCTTCGTCATGCTCCTTCTCCCATCAAATAGTACATTAAGGACAGCAGAGATGGAGAGAGACAGCAGAGAATGTAAAAAGATAATAATTCTCCCTCCCAATCCCATCTTGTTTCATTGATTCTTCTCCTACCCACTTAAGCCCCCATGTTGCATCACCACTTCCTCATATCAGGGATTGGGAGGGAGACAAACCATAAGTGACTCTTAATCTTACAAAACAAACTGAGGGTTGCTGGGGGGAGGAGGGTTGGGAGAAGGGGGGGTGGGGTTATGGACATTGGGGAGGGTATGTGCTTTGGTGAGTGCTGATTCACAGACCTGTACCCCTGGGACTAAAAATACATGTTTATAAAAAATAAAAAATTAAAAAAAAAAGATAATAATTCTTTTAGAAATTACTATGCATATGTACCAATTCCAGACCTTGGGCAAATTACTTTACCTCTTGGCATGTGTTTCCTCTCAGGACATTGGGTAATAATGATAATGTCTATGATACAAGATATTCTTTTTTTTTTTTTAAGATTTTATTTATTTATTTGACAGAGATCACAAGTAGGCAGAGAGGCAGAGAGAGGAAGGGGGAAGCAGGCTCCTTGCTGAGCAGAGAGCCCAATGTGGGGCTTGATCCTAGGACCCTGAGATCATGACCTGAGCTGAAGGCAGAGCCTTTAACCCACTGAGTCACCCAGGTGCCTGGATACAAGATATTCTTAAGGGTTAATTTAGATAAATATTAAATTCATTGTAAACAACAAAAAAAATTAAATGTTAATCAGTATTATTACTAAGCATTCAACAAGTATAAATTTTTTCATTAACTATGTAGCTGGTATCTACTACTATATACTAGGCACTTCCCAGTACAAGGAATTCAGCAGAAGCAAATCAGACAATATCTGGCTTTTAAGAGGAAACAGACAATAAGCAAATAAATAAGTATAAAGTAAGTTTGGATAACTATAATTTTTTTCAATTTCAGATGACTTTAAATAATTTATGCATTCATTTAAAAAATATTTTAGTTATTTATTTGAAAAAGAGAGAGAGAGAGAGAGAGCATGAGCCAGGGGTAGGGACAAGGGGAGAGGGATGGGGCAACCAGACTCCCCACTGAGCAGGGAGCCCTACTTGGGCTCAACTCGGGGCTCGATCCCAGGACCCTGAGATCATGACCTGAGCCTAAGGCAGACACTTAACTGATGAAGCCACCCAGGTGCGTTCAGTTTATGCACTTAAATTCAGGAAAATATTTTTGTTTTGTTTTCTTTCAAAGAGTATTTGCAATTACCTACTGTACTTAATTCCTAATGAGGATGGATAACTTGTCTGAACTGATTTTTTTTTTTTTTTGAAAAGGAGGGTTGTCTCAACTCCTAAAGTTTGTCTTTCATCCTTCTCCCAACACTCTTACTTTTGTACTATTTTCATAGAGTATCCTACAGATGAAGAAACAAGATCTAGAGAGTTCCAGGAACTCACGTTATCAGTAGTGATGGACATAGGATTTGAACTTGGGTCTATACCTGCAGTCTGTGTCTTTGCCCCCCACTCCACCTCCTGCTTGTGTTTCCTTAATGCATGAGAGCAGGAATGAGTACATGAGTGCAATCCAGTAAGAGACAGCTTCTCTTAAGAGAAACCAAAGGACGTCTGCTAGAGTATCTTTTGGTAGGTATTGTAAATCCACCAGGACAGATGGTTGTCTCGTCAGTTGGCGAGTTCCATTTAATAGAATTTTATGATTCTTTCCCTTGGCGGGGTGTGCTGAATGGCTGCAGACGAATGCCTGGTAATCTGTTTGGCAGCCCAAACAGAACATGCAAGAAAGTGAGAATGAACCACGGGGCTCCTCTTGACTGTGTATCCATTTAAAATGTAGTCTCTGTGGCCTGTGACCAGAGTTTTCTTTTCTTTTTAAAGATGTTATTTATTTATTTGACACAGGGAGAGAGAGAGAGGGGGAACACAAGCAGAGGGAATGGGAGAGGGAGAAGCAGGCTTCCTGCCGAGCGGGGAGCCCAAGGCGGGGCTCGATCCCAAGACCCTGGGATCATGACCTGAGCCGAAGGCAGATGGTGAACGTCTGAGCCACCCAGATGCCTGTGACCAGGATTTTCTTGAGAGAGCACTGTGGGCGAATGAGATGGGCACTCACTGCAGTAGTCTTTGATGAATGCTGTGATTCTTAATTGGGATTTATTTTAACATATTGGGACTAAATTCTTTCCTGTGGGAACACAACTCCAAAATTAGAATGTAAATCAGTGGAAAAATAAAATTTGATATGCAAATATTTTATTTAAATACTTTTCATGGATGCAGCCAGTGTGTGAAGTGGAGCCGACTCGTACCGATAAGCGGGCTGGCTCAGTCCTCATGCTTACATTCTGGGAAAAAATAAGGCTCGCAAACCGCCGGGCAGTTCAGGGTTGCAGAATAGGTGCGGGACCACGTGCCTGGGGAAGCAGGTTCTAGAATGACTTTCCCTTAACTGCTGGGTAGTTTACTTCTCTGGGCCTTAGATCTTTTAAGCCATACTTTTTTTTTTTTTTTTTTTTTTTAAACTTGTGGAGTTATTCTGCAAAACAAAAGAAAAATACATACAAGCATGAAGGATAATAGAAGCAACAACACTCTCACTGTCCCCCAGAATCAGCAAATGTTAACATTCTGTCGCGTTTGCTTAGAGCCTTAGAAACAGTTACAGAATAAGTTGAAGTTTCTATGTTCCCGAACCAGTTCCTTTTTTTTTGCAGCCTCCCTAGAGACCATGCTAACCTGGTAGATGATTACACGGTATGTGTGTGTGTGTGTGTGTGTGTGTGTGCGCATTACCACATTTATGTGCGTCCGTATACAAGAAATACAACAGGGAGGGCGTTTGTATGGTGGCTAAGTGTACAGCCTCAGGAGCCAGACTGTTAGATCGAAATCCCTGTTTTGACTCTTGCTAGCTGTGTAATGTTGGGCAACTTCTTTAACTTCCCTTTGGCTCACTTTTTTTCCATGTATGATATGGGGATCATAAAGCATTTATCTCATAGGATTGTTCTCTGGGTCAAGTGAGTTCATTCATATAATATATAGTACATTATCAGGCATATGGTAAACATTCAGTGAATGTTAACAACTGCTTATATAAATGGCATCACACAGTATGGATCTTCCTGAAACTTATTTCACTCCCCATTATCCTTTTGAGGACCTGTGGGTCTGGTTCATTAGTTTGAACTGCTGCGGAACACCTCAGTGCATTCATCCCTTTGCCTTTTTTTTTTTTTTTTAAATATTTTATTTATTTATTTGAGAGAGAGACAGTGAGAGAGAGCATGAGCGAGGAGAAGGTCAGAGAGAGAAGCAGACTCCCCGTGGAGCTGGGAGCCCGATGCGGGACTTGATCTCGGGACTCCAGGATCATGACCTGAGCCAAAGGCAGTCGTCCAACCAACTGAGCCACCCAGGCGTCCCCATCCCTTTGCCTTTTGATGGAACTTTGGCTTGGTTCAGATTTATGACAAACTATATTTTAGTGTGCACTTTTTGTGAGTGCCTCCTTGCCCATGGTTCTTAAATTCTTAATATATGTACCTTTCCATAGAGAGAATTTTTTTTTTAAATTTATTTATTTTTAAAGATTTTTATTTATTTATTTGACAGACAGAGATCATAAGTAGGCAGAGAGGCAGCCAGAGAGGGAGAGAGAGGAGGAAGCAGGCTCCCTGCTGAGCGGAGAGTCCAATATGAGGCTCCATCCCAGGATCCTGAGATCATGACCCGAGCCGAAGGCAGAGGCTTTAACCCACTGAGCCACCCAGGCGCCCCCACAGAGAGGATTCTTTAAGGGAATCCTTAATTGTCCAGCAAACCAGTCCTGTGGTTTACCTCCAGTGATGGAAATGATGCTATATCGCCAGGCAGTTCATACTATTTTGGGCTACGCTGTCAGAGATAATTTAAAGGAAGACACGTTTTGACTTAATGGCAATGCCCTTCTGTTGCTCCCTCATTCCAGTCACATTGGCCACCTTTGTTTGGTTCCATGAACACACCAGGAGTTTCCCTGATCCATACCGTCATTTCTCCTTGCAAAAGTCCTGGAAGCCCATGTCTCTGCACTTTCTATATCTGGCTCTTACCCTTCATGAGGCCTTCCTTCTCCTGCCATCTTACTTGGTCCCCTTTTCCGCTCTCAGTCACCACTTCCTGGTGTTTAGTCCTTCAGAGTTCTACCGTAAATGGAAATGATATATTTCTTTCTGTTTCCTTTAACTTTGTTTCCTAGTCTGTCACAGATCACTGCGTGTCTCTACTCATTTTGTTTTCTGTTCTGAATCAGTACCCAGCACGACGCTAACTCCTGGCACTTTTGGTACTCAAGAAAGATTTGTCCAGGTCGAGGTACCTGTGACCGCAGAGTAAGTCTATATCCCCTTCTCATGAGATAGGCTCGCAGAGATTTGCAGGGAGCTTTTAAGGTCTCACATCCTAACTTTCTTTCTTTCTTTTTTTTTTTTTTTTTAAAGATTTTATTTATTTATTTGACAGACAGAGATCACAAGCAGGCAGAGAGGCAGGCAGAGAGAGAGAGAGAGAGAGAGGGAAGCAGGCTCCCTGCTGAGCAGAGAGCCCCATGTGGGACTCGATCCCAGGACCCTGAGATCATGACCTGAGCCGAAGGCAGCGGCTTAACCCACTGAGCCACCCAGGTGCCCTCACATCCTAACTTTCTTTAGGCTAAACATTTCTGATATCTGGGGCAGTTCCCCCATTGTTTTTTCTCCTTTGAATACCCAGCTCTTTGTCTATGTCCCTAATGATGTTTGACATCTTAAACTGAACATGGTGCTTCCAGCATGGGCTGATCAGGACATAGTATAGCACCCCTTTCTTGTTCAAGTACATATGTTCCTATTAATATTTTGCATGTGTCCCTGTCACAGAACTAACTCATGATAAACTTATTACAGACCAAGACCCACGGAGGCTGTTTATTTGTTCTCACTACTGCTGACGTCTGAGTTCTCCCTTCTTGAGCTCATGCAGTTGGTTTTTTGGATTCATGTTTATATCTTTATGTTCATTATCATTAGATTTTATTACTGTCTGTAAAGGGAGAGGGCTGGATTAAATCACCAAGGTCACTTGCAGCTCTTAAAAATGGAATCGATTATTCCAAAACAGCATTGTCCAGTGGAAGTTTATGGGGTGATGGAAGTGTTCTATATCTGTACAGCCCAGGACAGTAGCTACGGGCCAGATGTGGCTGTTGAGCACTTGAGTTGTAGCTACTGTAGCTGGAAAACTGAATTTTAAATCTTACTTAATTTCAAGCATTGTAAATGTAAGTACCAGATGTGGTTAGTGGCTATTGTATTGGATAGCACAGTTCTGGAGAAAAACTTTCAGATTTTTAAGAGTTGAGAGGGTGTGTCTAACATATATGGGAAAATCAACATGGGGATAGAATGGCCTGTTCAGGATTCATTTACTCAGTCAGTGGTCTTTTATTTATTTAATAATAGTGTTTAATAATAGTGTTTTTATTTATTTAATAATAGTGTTTTTCTTTTTCTTTTTTTTTTTTTCCACTGAGTGTCAACAGTGTGTTAGGCACAATATGAGGTGCTAGAGATTCAGCTGTGAAGAAGACAGTCTTAGCTCCTGCTCTCAAGGGACCTTCTATCAGGTGCAGTGGTTCTTAGCTCTGGTTTCATATTAGGACTACTTGGGGAACTTTAAAAAATTCTGATGCTGAGGACCAATCTTTAAGAGATTATGATCCACTTACGAAATAAATAAGTCATGGGGATGAAAAGTACAGCATAGGGAGTGCGGTCAATAATATATGATAACTTTGTATGCTGACGGACGGTAACTCCACTTACTGTGGTGAATATGGCGTAACACAGAGAATTGTGAACTCACTAGGTTGTGTACCTGAAACTAATATAATATTATATGTTACCTATACTTTTTTATTTTTTTAAGATTTTATTTATTTATTTGACAGAGAGAGATCACAAGTAGGCAGAGAGGCAGAGCGGGAGGAGGAAGCAGGCTCCCTGCTGAGCAGAGAGCCCGATGTAGGGCTCCATCCCAGGATCCTGAGATCATGACCCGAGCCGAAGGCAGAGGCCTTAACCCACTGAGCCACCCAGGTGCCCTGTATGTTGCCTATACTTAAATTAAAAAATCGAGATGATGATTTATTTGATCTGTCTACTGGGCGGCCCATAGTAGACTTTGATAGTCTTAGAAAAACTCCACTGGTGATCCTAATTGGTAGTTAGGGCTCAGAATCTCGGGGCGGGGGGGAAGTAAGTACCCTTTTTGATAAATAGGGTCAAGTTTAAAGTTCTACTTTGATGGGAAGGTTTCCTGCATATTTTGGAGTCTCCCACTTGATACCCACTTGACATAATCCAACCCTCCCTCTCCCCAAAAGAAAGCTTTTAGCTGTCAGAAACATGGTGGTCTATGAAATCAACAATTACATGGCCTTATTTATTGGGTCATGGTGACCGACCTGCAAACATATCCCGAAGCTGTGAGCTCTGTCTTCTTGCAAATTGTTATTATTCGTCTTCAAACTGGGTTTCTCTGTGTGGTACTTTTTTCATCTATACTTTTGGTCAGTTCAGATTCTGGAACTTGAAGGTAGCACTTGGCCCCAATGGGCTAAGAAGAGTGCGGAGCCATATGTTGAGGAGATGGAAGGAACGTTGGCTTGGAACCTTTACGGAGGAGGAGGCTTATGGTTGTACCACTCAGTATAGTCAGGGCTTCGATGTGGCTAATACCAACAAGGACTGGGTTCTTTCTCCATGTTCATCATGGAACACAGGAGGCTTCTGGAGCAGGCTGACGAGCATCCTTTATGTAGAACATTGCTGGTTGTTGTGACTGAGGGAAAAGAGAACATGACAAAGCATGAGCAGACTTTTAAAGCTTCTGACTGTAAGTATATCACTTTTGCTCAAAGCAAGTTCTGTGCCCAATAAGGAAGTGACCTTCCCGTGGGAATGGCAGTAAATATTTGTGAACGATAATACAGTTTATTACGGTCTTCCTTTCTTATCTCGGGTATTTGGTTCAGCCTGCTTTTGGCTCTGGAACATACTTGTCCCCCTGCCTGTCTCTAGGAAGAGCATCTAGAAATCTTAGGCATTCATGGGCATGGAGTCAACGCCTACTATCCTGTGACGGGTCTTTATATCAGATATTCATTTGCCTCCTCTTGCTTCCAATGTGCATGAACAAAAAAAGTAAATTATTTGCTTCCCATACACCCAAAATATAATGTTAGATCAGGGCTAGAATAACTTACATAAATATATATATATTTTTTTTGGAAAGGGGAAGAATGGGAGAAACACAATTATAACAATTTTGGGATTTAATGGGGGAGATGTTATAAGGGTCCCTTACGTTAGGAATTAAGTGTGTTCTTTTGTTCTCGAAGTAGATCTCCAGTCCGTTGTTTTCCGTGACTCTTGGTTTCACTTTTTTGGGAGTTCCTATTCTGCCACTGTCTTCCGGGGTGACTGAAAAACTGTCAACCCACTTTTTCCCCATAGAAGGTTGGGAGCAAAGTGTTGTTTTGTTTCTTGAACAGTTATAAACTAAT
Organism: Mustela erminea; assembly: GCF_009829155.1. Taxonomy (NCBI): domain Eukaryota; kingdom Metazoa; phylum Chordata; class Mammalia; order Carnivora; family Mustelidae; genus Mustela; species Mustela erminea. The sequence goes on from NC_045622.1 coordinate 74,179,140, forward strand.
TGAAGATTGTGTGGCTCTTTGGCTGTAAAACAAGAATAAAACTTAGTCATTTCTGTCATTGATTTAATTCCAGTCTGTGTATGTACCAAGGGCCACACTCACAGTTTATTCTGGTTACATTAAGTCCACCAGGTTTTCATGGAAGAGCCAGACTCTTTTCACCATGTTGTCCAACTGAAAGGATTCACTGGCACTCCCTTGATTTGTTCAGATGTTTTAACAATGAGTGGGTTGTCTAACCCTTCATTTGATCCTTATCTCAAGGCTGGTTTTTCAGTTTTACCTGTCATTCTAAGGAAAGGACGAAAAGTTAGGTCTCCTTCAACCCAGTAAGCCCTGGCATTTCTTTCTTTTTAAAGTTTGTTTTTTTTTTTAAGATATTATTTATTTATTTGACAGACAGAGATCACTAGTAGGCAGAGAGGCAGGCAGAGAGAGAGAGAGAGGAGGAAGCAGGCTCCCCGCTGAGCAGAGAGTCCGATGCGGGGCTCCATCCCAGGACCCTGGGATCATGACCTGAGCTGAAGGCAGGGGCTTTAACCCACTGAGCCACCCAGGTGCCTCTGCCCTGGCATTTCTGACTCTCCATTCCCCTTCATTTCCATCCACAAGGCGGTCAATTCTTTTCTCTTTCACCTTGTCTTATTTTGCTGGGGCCACCGCATCAAAGTGCCACAGATTGGGTGGCTTAAACAACAGCAGTGTATTGTCTCTAGGTTATGGAGGCCAGAAGTCCATAATCAAGGTGATGACGGAGTGAGTTGGCCGTTCTAAGGGCTCTGAGGGGAGGAGCTGTTTCAAGCCCCCTTTCTTGCCTTGTAGATGGTTGTTTTCTCTCTGTGTCTCTTCATTTTTCCTCTAGGGGCATCTCTGTGTCCTTATTTCCCCTTTTTACAGGGGCACCAGTCATATTGGATTGGGACCCACCCTCAGACCTCGTATTAACGTGTTAACCTCTGTAAAGACACTGTCTCCAAATATGGTCCATTTTGAGTTACCGGGAGGTAGGGCTTCAACATTTGAATGTGGGTTTAGGAGGATATAACTCAATGTATAGCACATCTCTTTCCTCTCATCCTTGTCAAAGGCAGCCAGTAATAATCAAGACACATACTAACTTTCTGTGTTTTTTCAAGCTCATAGGATTCATTTCTAGTTTATTTCAGATGACAGTTTCACCAAATGTTTCATCACCATATAATATGAATAAACATCTTTCTGGCCTCTAATAATACGTTCTGCCCGCTGCCAGAAGCCAGTATTCTTAGTTTGTTGTCATCATATTGTGGTAGCACCCCCATTCTTGAACCACTGAGTGTATTCATAGGAAGGCTAGATGTTTACAGTAAGCAACCTTCAACTCTTAGTGATTTATAATATCAAGAATTTATTTCTTGCTCAAGTTACAGGTGCATCATGAATTGGCCACCTCTCTCCTTTCTATTTTCCTCTCTCTGAGACTGGGTGTGATGTCTATCAGTAGCCCAGCCATGGCTGGGCAAAGGGAAAACAGAAATGGTGAATCATTCAATGGCTCTTAAAGCTAAAGGTTGGGAGTGTTGTGTGTCACTTCTGCTTCAGTTTCATTGGCCAAAGCAAGTCATAAAGTTAAGCTTTAAGTCAAGGGAAACGGAGAGTACCGTTCTCCAAGGAGGGGCAGTAAATAATTGCTGAGCCTGGTTACAGTCTAGTATGATAGGCTATTTTGATATTTTTAGAGAAGTTGAGAGAGATGGTAGACAGAGTTGACACCTTGGGACGAGGCAGGTGGGAAGACTAGAGCCAGGTGTGAGGAAAAGGACTTTGACCTTAGCATTGAGATCTAACTGGAGATGGTACCAGTGGGCTCTATCTTTCATCAGAGCCCTAGCAATTTAGGACCCAGCATTGAAAGAATCCTTGCAGGGGACATCATAGGGTTTATATCCCAGACCTTCAAGTTACAGCTCTGTAACTTAGTAGCTGTGTGACTTTTGTCAAGTGACTTCACCTCTCTGAGTCTGTGTTTCTCATCTGTCAAAGGGGCCAACAGTATCATCTGCCTCATCTCCCCCATGTAATAAATGTGTAACCTTGGACCATGGTACTTACATATACTTCCATTTCTTCATCTGTAAAATGAAGGTAGTAATAATATGTATTCATAGGGTTGTTGAGAGAATTGAAGGATGTAAAACATTTAAGCCAATGCCTGCCTTGTGAAAATGCTCAGTAAATGCTAATTGTTCTTATAGTTATATTAGCTGAGGTGATACACAGTGCCAGACACACAGTGAACACACAATAAATGCAAGGTAATCGCTTTCTACACTAACATTTTATTGAGGAGTGCAAGTCTAAGAAGCCCGAGTCAGAGAGCGGGGACAGAAGCAGAGAAGGAGAAAGGACAAGTACAATGGCTAATTCCCAAGCAGGCCACAGTTTCCTGACAAAACGAATTACTCAGAGAGGTCACATGTCCCCATGTTCAGTGCAGTAAGGGGGGAAAAGAGAATTTATCTGTGACTTCCAACTCCCTTGGTTTCAAGGTTCCTCCATGAAGCATCTATGTCCCCAGACCTCTGGGCTGCATGTGCGCAGATGGCTGTGAGCCCTGAGACATCTCCTGCCTCGGTGGCATCAGGGAGGCCCTTAGAGCCTGAGGTGAAGGGGGGTGGCATGGGTTAAGAATGGTTGCAGCAAAGATATGAGCCACAAAAGGACCTGGGAGCAGTGTGCAGAGCAGGCTGGAGTCTGCAGTGCGGTGGTGGTGGTGGTGGTGGGGCGGTGGCAGCAGAAATGTGGCTGCGTCACCACAGGAATAGTGGAAGCACTTGGCAGGGCGGTCAGGCCTAAAAGCAGAGCAAGTGTGTCAATCTGATGTGTCCTGTAAATAGAGTCTGCAGAAACTACTTTGCCCCGTTTTCTCATGTTACAGGTGAGGAAACTGATACCCAGTTTGGGGAAGGATTTATTTAGGGTGCTGCAGCTTGTTGGTTACAGATTCTAAATTAGAATCCAGTTTTTACGAAGAGTTCGTTCTGAGGTTTCCTAATCCTTAGTTTTCTAGTTTTCTAGAGTTCTAGCTCATCTTCTTCTCTCCACCCACCCACCCACCCATCTATGCATCCGTCCATCCAGCCAACATCTCTGTGGTTGGCCTTAACTGCAGGCTTCCTTTCTCTCTGGTGCTGGGCTGGGCACGTCTCACAGAAGCCCCGGGCACTGGGAGAGAAGAGCCGCGGGTTGCCTCTTTCTCCTCACTTGATGGCCTCTTCTGCTGTGGCGTTTGGGAAGCCAAGCTGTCTGCGGAGCTGAGCCAACAGGGAGGAAATTGGATGCACTTGGACGCTTGATGGATGGAATGACTAAGGTTGTCTGGGCCTGTGGGGAGGGAAAGCAGGGGTACCGTCTCTGGCTCGAGCTCCAGTGTATTGGCAGTGGCTCTGAAATGTAGGGAGAAGACAGATTTCCAGGGAGGACATCTGGCTTCTGTGAATCCCCTAGGACCTTCGACATGACCTCCCGGTGGAGCCAAACCCTCAGAGAGGCCTGGTAGCTCCCTCCCTGCCAGTTTTCTTTTTTTTTTGAATTGAAGTGTAGTTGACACATGATGTTACATTAATGTATCAAGTGTACAACACAGGGATTCAACAAATCTCTACATTATGCTATGCTCACCGCAAGTGTAGCTCCCACCTGCCGCCTTGCAACAGTATCACACCGAATGTGTTCCCTGCGTTGTTTTATTCCTATGACTTATTCATTCCCTGACGGGAGGCCTGGATCTCCCATTCCCCTTCCCCCCAATTGCCCATCTTTCCCCTTCTCCCCTCTGGCAACCCTGACTTCGTTCTCTCTTTTAATAGTTAAGATTCTGTTTTTTGTTTGTTTGTTTTGTTTTTTAGATTTCACACGGAAGGGAAATCATATGCTGAAGGAAGTGAAAGTATAGTTAGAAGATAAGCAAATCTGTAAAAGCTTATTAATAACATTATACCATTCACATTAATAGCTAATAGTTATTGTGCCTGGCTAGGAGGGTCCTGTTGTGTCTCAGCGACCTGGACTTAGACTCCACGGACAGTCTTAGTGAGCCCGTGGACCTCCTAAATTGCACACACATCTTTTTCTTGGGAAAGGGCCTATTGTTTGCATTGTATTCCCAGGGATGTTTGCAGCCTTTCACACACATAAGCATTGTCTGGCATTTCATCCCTTTTTCAGATGAGAAAACCAATACCTTGGAGAGATGAAATGGCGGAATCAGTACTTGAACCCAGTCCTCTTTGATCTCAAACCCTGTGTGTGATCCTCTTTGCCGTGGTGTACTCCCATGGTATTAGTAAGGGGAAACTGAGGGACATAGTGGTCTGTCCATTCTGCCAGCTCTGATTGGTGCCCAGAACTGTGCGTGACTGCTGGTTTGCACAGAAGGTCACTTGGCTCACTCAGCTTGGAAAGCAGTGATCTGAAGGTGCTGTGCCTCCCCTCGGGTACCATGAGGAGGGTGGCAGTGAGGAGCACCTGTCCCTGTCTCCGCTGAGGCTGGGGCCAGTGTGTGGCTACACAAAGAATGTAGTTTATACCTAAGGAGGAACTTCTGGATTTCAGAGTGAGTAACTGCAGGAGGGGTGATATCTATCAGAGTTGGATTTGTCTGAAAAAGTTTTGTCTCAAGTCAGGAGAAGGGTACTGAGTCCCAGAATGCTTCCTTTGGTCTGTTTTTCTCTATGGTTCAAGGTGCATTTTATTCTCCTGATGTCCAAAGGTCAGCAATGAGTTAATTGGCATGTCCAGGCTGGGGTTCTCCGGTTTCCTCAAGCTGCAGCCCCAGCAGGGGCATCTGATGCCCGTAACACTTAACTTTGCTCTTCACCTTGAGAAATGTAGTTCTGCGCATGCCCGAAGAGGAGGTTTGTACCCCTCTGAGGCCTCCGGGGCTTATGTTGCTTTGTGAGTTCCCTTCACACCTTGACAAGCTGCGAGGCTTTAATGGGCTTCACACACATGGGAAATGGCCAGTTGAGGTTGTATTGTGTGAATTGAGATCACACAGGGAAAGCATTCTGTGGGATTTACTAGGCTGATGGTCCTGGCTGACTGGAAGAGGAGGAGGGAGCTGGAGCCTTGGAGCTCACGGCCGAAATAAGCATCCTGCGATAGGGAACAGCAGTTGGGTTGGGCTGGAAAGGGGATCGCTGTGAGTGGGTGAGTGGGACATGTGAAGTATGTGAGTGAGTGCACATCTGTGGCTCTGGGAGTGTGAATGTGGCCTTGGGCTGAGCCTGGGTGTGTGCCTAGGAGTAGGGTTGTGTATATATAGTCACTGAGACCTTGGTTTGAATTCCAGACCCACCGTTTACCAGCTGGGTGGGCTTGTTAATTTGCTTCTTTGCTTGTCAGTTTCTCATCTCACAGAGTGGCTGTAAGGATCAGAATAAAAGCCATGCGTAAACAGTGCTAGATACATACCTGACATTGCTAGGTGTTGAGTCCGTGGCAGGTGTTAGTGTTGTGATGGCAGCAGGTCTGTGCGAACATATGCTAAGGGTGCGCATAGTGCGTGCACTCACATTAGTTGTGTCCCCAGCCGTCTCAGTAGACTCTCTGTGCCTAAGGGGCTTTTCCTCCTGCAGAATCACTCTTGTGCTCTCCAGACCTCCTTTTCCCGAGAAGCATTGCACAGTGAGTCCCCACTGGGGCCCATCTTTCTAGGATTTGGCCCGATTTTCTTTGGGATTGTTCATGGTTTTTTTTCCCTTTTTGAGTCCTTTCCCCACCACCCTTATTTTCCCAGGGTTCTTTGGTTCTTTCCCAGGGTCATTGGTCAGAGAGGAGGTGACCAGAGGGATGAGTGATCCAATTTTTAGGGGTCCACCTGCTGCTCTTGAAATCTAGATGCAGATTTGCCGTTTCCTCCTGCTTGTTCCCTCATTGTTCTTGTGCTTTGTGGATCTGAATGAGTGGAAGAGGACACGTGAGTTACGTTCCACCTTGAAACCTCACATCAGCTTTCCGTGGTAGATACTAACACGTTTTCTCTGTTTTGAGACTCCTGTTTACCTTTTGACATGATCTACCTTATTGTCTACATGTAGCCACCATAGGATTTTCTGATCCCTAAAGCTTTGGTTAAAATAACTGTCCATCTTAGAAAGGAAGGGTTCTTAAGACCCTCATCTCAGTAATCATAACCTGATATTTCAATGGTCTGTTTTGAGGACTGTGCCCCCAGCGAAAGTGGGAGCAATTGTGGTGCAGAAGGGATTGGTTGTGGGTCCTGAGCAGAGTGTCGGGCACATCGTGGGTGGTCTACATAGGCTGGTTTGAATGCATGTATCATAAAGCCATGGCTCTTCCCTGGAGGAGCCCACAAAGCTGGTGAGCTCAAGTTGCCCCCTGGACTGTGGTTTTTGTCCTCATTCTGCATTAATGATGTGGGGTCTTATTATAGTTCTGCTGAGATCATGACAAGAAGAGTTGGGGAGACAGTGCAGGTACGTGCGAAGACGGTGAGCCACATGGGGCATTACCGATGTTCCTGGAGGACCGCTAGGTGGTGAGTGCTGTTGGAGGGCTGAGCATTCAGAGCGGATTTGGGGTTGACTGGATCTGGGAGGACTTGCAAAAGGAGGAGCAGAAGGAGGAGGGTTGGGTTTGGCTGAGAGGTAGGAGGAGGCAGAGGATGCAGGGGGAGGGAAGCTGGGGGGTTCGGGGGGAAGGTGTGGCTCGAGCAAAGGTGCAGAGAGGGCATGGTCAAGGACATTGCACCAGACAACTTGGCTTACATAAAGAATTCATGTGAGAGCGTGTGGGTAAAAAGTCTGGAAAGGCAGGTTGGAGCTTGGCTGTGAAAAGCTTTGAATGTCAGGCTTAGGAGCTTATTGTGGGGAAAGCATGGGGTTTTGGTATCGTTGAGACCTGGGGTCATTCAGTCTTTCAATAAGTCATTTGTTGAAATGCCAGCAGCTGTTGCCCAGTGCTGGACAGACAGCGGGGAACGTGAAGACCAGCCGCTGTCCTTGCAGAACTTACCTTCTAGTGGAGTCAAGTCCTAGCTTTGGGATTTGTTTCCTGGGTAAACATAGACCGGTTCCTTAAAGTGTCTCAGTTTGTCACCTGTAAAGCAGGGCTAGCCATAACGGAGTGAAATAATGGAAATGATATTGCCTCATACCCAGTTGGTATCACAGTAGTGTTAAATTCTCTCTTCCTCTTCCTCCTTGCCATTTTCCTTTCCTCCCCTTCTTTTCATTGGTGGTGGGGAGCCAGTGGCTCTGCTCTGTGCCTGCTGCTCGGGGAGGAGGGCGCTTCACCTTCTCAGCTGCCTCTGGGCCGACCACTTACGGTTTAGTGATGTCCGTAGGCACTTGGTCTCATGTGTTCGCCTCCTGGAAGTGACCGTAAATTGGCATAGATCAAGGCAGTTCACCAGCAATAGAAATTAACCTACAAGGACCTTTGAAGTTTCTCCAGCCTCACTGCAAGTTCAGAGTGTGGTCTGAGCTTAAGTGAGTTGATGCCCAGAGAGAACCAGGTCAGGAGTGCTGGCCAGGAGGGGCAGGAACAGATGGAGATAGGAGCTAGAGACTGAAGAGGGGAGAATGGGAGACGAGAGGAGAGAAATGGCCCTAGTCTATGGGGAGACTCTATTGGGCATGGGTAGACCCCACGCAGAAGTTTATTTTTAATTCCTGTAAGTATTGGCTTATTGCCTACTGCATGCCTACCCCTATCTCACTGCTGAAGCTGTACAGAGAACAAGAAAACCAATCCCCTGCCCTCTTGGCGCTTGTACAGAATCAAAAGAGACAGATAATCACATGAATGAAGATGTAACAAGAAACCATTGACTAGCGATGAGGACCATTTGTTCATTTATTTATTCAGTACCATTTTGAGTGTCTACTATTTGCTAGCTCGTCTTCTGGTTGCTGGGAACACAGCAAGCAAGGAGACAGTCTTTATCCTCATGGATTTCGCATTCTAGCGGAGACATAGTTAATTAACCAGTAGACAAATAAATACATAATATGGGTCAGCTAGTGGTAAGTGCTATTAAAAAAAAAAGAAGATAATAGAGTACAGGTAATAAGACAGTGTTTTTTAGATCAAGTGCATATAAAAGGCTTTACTAAGGTGATAGTAGAGCAGAGACTGGCCTGAGGTGATGGAAGAAGCCATATCACAACTGGGGAAGAACATTCTGGGTAGGCAGAACTGCAGGTGCAGAGGCTCCAAGCTTGGTGAGTTAGAGGAAAGTCTAGAAGGTCAGGGTGGCTGACGTGGGGAAGGTGAGAATGACAGCAGCAGGAATTAAGGTCGAAGAGAGAAGCAAGAGCCAGATCATCATTGGCCTTGGAGGTTATGGAAGGGAGTTTGGGTTTTATTTTCCATGGGCGAGAAGCAGGTGGAGGATTTTGAGCAGGGCAGTGATAGATGATTTGCATTTTTGAAATCTGACCTTCTGTTCCATGGAGGATAGAATGCAGAGGGCCAGGAACATACTAGAGAGATCAGCTTAGGAGGCTGGCGGCAGGAGTCCCAGGGAGATGATGGCTTTGGGGAGGATATCACGAAGGAGGAACATCATTCAGCTTTGGGATATACTTTGCAGGTAGAGACAATTGGACTTGTGAATTTGCAGTGGATTGAGTATGGGATATGAGGGAACTGGTGGGATCAAGTTGGCCTTCTCGGTATTGCCTGCTTCATTCAGCCATACTAGGTCAGGTCATCTTTGAGGATCTTCTTGGATGTGTGCAAGGAGATGTTGAGGAGGGCATTGGGTTCTAGAAATACAGAGTTAAGGGCGGAGATGGGGCTGGAGGCATCATTCTGGGTGTCATCAGCATGAATGTGGGATGCAGTGAAGGAGTGTGAGAAGATTATTCAGGGCAGTCTCTCACAGTGGTGGCCCTGGACTCTCTCTGGCAGCAGCACCTGGGGGGGACTTGTTAGAAATCCAAATTTTCAAGCTCCTCCCTAGACTGACTGAATCAGAAACTCCGGGTGTGGGTCTGGGGATGTGTGTTTTAACAAGCCCTCCAGATAAGCCTGGAGCAAACTTCAGACTGAGCCTTGAGGAGTGAGTATAGACAGAGACAAGGTCCAAAGATTGAGCCCTGGGTCCCTCCAACAAATAAAATCAGGAGGAGCAGAAGGAGCCAGCAGAGGGGACTGAGAAGAACCGTCCTGGAACGTAAGAGGAAAACCCCATGCTTCGCGGTGGATGCCAAATGTTTAAGAAGGTGGTACGTAGCCGGGTCACGTGCTGCTGAGGACTGATGGAAATGAGGACCAACGATTGTCCGGAGAATTTGGCAACATGATCTTTTCTTCATCTTACCTACAGTAGTTTCAGTGGAGGGGCTGGAAGGGACGCTTGTTTGGGGTTAAGTCAAAGAGAGCAAGGAAAGCGAGGAAGCAGAGACTGCCAGTAGAGGTAAGCGTTTTATTAGGTTTTGTTGTAAAAGGCAGTGAAAGAGGCAGCAGCTGGAAGGTGATTTGGGGTCTAGGGAGGTTTTGCTTTGTTTTGTTTCAAGGTAGGAGATATGATACTTGAAAACAGGGAGGAGTCCTGCTGTAGAGATGATTAAGAATGATGCAGGACAGAAGGTGTGCTGATAGTGGGAGAGAGGTCCTTGAATAGGTGGCAGGGGCTGGAATCCCATTTGTGAGTGGAGGGAGGGATGTCCGGAGCAGGGCAGGCTGATCCTTCAACAGGAGGGAAGGGGGAGGGGATACACAGTACAGAGAATGATGCCTACAGAGGATGATGAATATAGGGCCATGACTCACAGGTGCAAAGATGAGGTCGTTTTTAAAATGTTCTCAGTGAAGTAAGAATGAGGTCATCAGCCAAGGGCAAGGGGAGGTGGTAGAGTTTTTTTTTTTTTAATATTTTATTTATTTATTTGAGAGAGAGAGACAGAGATACTGACAGAGACCGCTAGTGAGAGGAGAGGGAGATGCAGGCTCCCCGCTGAGCAGGGAGCCGGATGTGGGGCTCGATCCCAGGACCCTGAGATCATGACTTGAGCTGAAGGCAGATGCTTAGCCCACTGAGCCACCCAGACGCTCTGAGGTGGTAGGGTTTTTTTTTTTTGTTTTTTTTTTTTTAAGATTTTATTTATTTATTTAACAGACAGAGATCACAAGTAGGCAGAGAGGCAGGCAGAGAGAGAGGAAGCAGGCTCCCTGCTGAGCAGAGAGCCCGATGTGGGGCTTGATCCCAGGACCCTGAGATCATGACCTGAGTGGAAGGCAGAGGCTTTAACCCACTGAGCCACCCACGCTCTCCTGAGGTGGTAAAGTTTTGAGGTGAGAGAAGAAGATATGAAATAGAAGAAAATAAAATGGGGTGATGTGATATGATAGAGCATGCCTCCTCACGTGCTCTCCATGCTCTCACAGTGGGAGTGTGAGAGGGCAGGGAGGGGTTAGAGTTTCTCCCACAGGGGCCATCTTTGCCCCAAGAGCCCCAAGAACTCACTGGCTGAGGAGGGCCACCTATTAATACATAGGTATGGCACAAATGTAGATTCCAAGCTGCCCCAAGTCAGGAAGAAAGTTGGGCACTCAGCCCAGGGTTGAAGCTGAGCCTTCTCACTGTGGTTTGGGATAGTCTTTAAGTTCTAGAAGCTTTAGGGTGCCTGGGAGGCTCAGTTCATTAAGGTTCATGATCCTGGGGTCCTGGGATCGAGCTCCTTGTCCCATGGGGAACCTGCTTCTCTCTCTCCCCCGTCCCTCCCCATGCTCAATCTTGCGCTCAAATAAATAAATAACATCTTAAAAAAAAATTCTAAACCTTCTTGGCTTTTGCCCTTCTGAGAGAAGACAGTGATGCCCTCGGTCTATGGGGCTTCTCAGAGCTGCACTCCATTAACCATTGTTCAAAATGTGGCCTTGGTTTATTTACTTTATAGAACATTCTGTATTTGTTTTTAAAATGGTAAAGTACTTTATTTTCCCTTAACAAAGGAAATAATCCTAAGTGTATAATGCAAAAGTTAATAATTTCTAGACGTTTTTTCCTTGCATCATACCGCCATTCCCCAGTCATGCATGACCTTCCCTACTATTATTTTTTATTTTCGTACTCTTTCATTATTTACCCCTCACCCTCCCCCACCCTTCCACTCCAGAGCTCATGCACACTCTTGAGTCTGAGTCTGGTTTGAGTCCTGGCCCTCCAGCTTGCTATTTTGACTCTCATATTCTCCACTGATGGGAACTACAGCTGCCTGGATGTAGCTAATTACAAAATCTGGGGCAGGGAAACTTCACAATGGCCCTGGGGTAGTCAATTCCAGGCATATTTGGGTTATCCCCCCAAATGGCCAAGGTGGGGCAAATTTACTTATGGCAAAGCAGCAGTTACAGCCATCAGTTGATAAAGTTATTTCGAGAAGTCCATGAATCCATGATAATGCTCAAAAGGTATATGACCCCGAGCAAGTTCCTTAACTTCTTTGTGCCCTGATTTTTTCCATCTGTAAGACGGGGAGGTAATAATGGTGTTCACCTCTCGGGACTGTTGGAAACATTAAGGAGGGTAGTTGCTTCAGAGGCATGAGCAAACGCTTGGTAGATAATGTTAAGTGTCAGTCACGATTCACATTATTATTCGTACTACTATTTCCGTGGAATACTCTACAAGGTTCTAGGATAAATATTCCAAGTGCAAATATTCACAGTGGGAAAAAAATCAAATATTTATTAAGAGCTGCCGTTTTCTAGGCACTGTGCAATGCTCCGATTCAGAGCCGTCTGGAATTGTAATTTATATTTATATGTGAATTTATTTGATGTTGTTCTTCCACACTAGACGTAAGCTCCATCAGTTTAGGTTCTTTGTGGTGTTCAACTGCCATATCTTAGTAATTGGGGTAGTATTTGTTAAATAAATGAAGCTATGAAAAGCACTCGGTTGAATAGCGGAGGGAGGTATTTTGTACAAACTGTGAGCAGTCTGAGAAAATGTAATAGAAAGGATTGTAAGACCATAGTGAATATTTCTGTTATAGGTCGGAGGTGTGTGTGTGTGCACCCATACATGTGCATGTGAGTACACTAGTACCCCCTTGTTTGGGGGAGATAGGTTTCAAGACCCCCCCAGTGGATGCCTGAAACTTCAGATAGGACCGAGACCTATACATTCTCTTTCTTCCCATATGCACATACACATGATGAAGTTTAATTCATAGATTAGGCACGGGAAGAGACTAACAATGAGAAATAATAAAATAGAACAATATGCTGTAATAAAAGTTATTTGCGACAATGTGGATGGAACTAGAGCGTATCATGCTTAGTGAAATAAGTCAAGTGGAGAAAGACAACTATCATATGATCTCCCTGATATGAGGAAGTGGTGATGCAACATGGGGGCTTAAGTGGGTAGGAGAAGAATCAATGAAACAAGATGGGATTGGGAGGGAGACAAACCATAAGTGACTCTTAATCGCACAAAACAAACTGAGGGTTGCTGGGGGGAGGGGGGTTGGGAGAAAGGGGGTGGGGTTATGGACATTGGGGAGGGTATGTGCTTTGGTGAGTGCTGTGAAGTGTGTAAACCTGGCGATTCATAGACCTGTACCCCTGGGGATAAAAATATATGTTTATAAAAAAAAATAAAAAATTAAAGATTAAAAAAAAAGTTATGTGAATGTGGTCTCTTTCTCAGAATATCTCATATCTTCTTGTGATGATGGGAGATGATAAAATTCCCACGTGACGAGATGATGGGAGATGAATGATTTAGGCATGTGACCTAGCGTTAGGGTCCTCTTGACCATCTGATGACATGTCAGGAAAATTGTCTGCGTCTGGTCCTGAGCTGATCACGTGTAACTGACCCGAGGAAGGCGAAACTGAGAAGAAGGGGGGACTCCTGTGTGTTTTCCAGGAAAACATCCCAGTCGAGGATGCTCTGAGCCTTGGCAGGTGGGAGATGTTTCATCAGGTTGGGAAGCAGGCAGGAGGCATTCTGGGCAGAGACGCTGGTACCTGGCAGAGAGCTGGCACACAGAAGGGCTCAGCCTCGACAGACGGAAGGGATGAATGAGAGAGAGAGGCACTGAGGTGCTGTCCGGTCACTGGGCTGGTGCGGCACGCGGGAGTACCGATGATGGTGCATCACTGATGGTTTGGGGCAGGAGTGCTTCAGCTCCGACACAGGGTCCTGGGGGAGAATGGTCTGAGCTGCCGTGAAATCAAAATCTGGGTCACTTTACAGCTCGTATGCTTCTAAGAAGATTTCGTGTTTTCATAGCAGCTGTTTCTCATTTCCTTTGTTCTTCTCTGGCAAAGTTGAGTCATAATACCCCGAGCTCCCATCTTGGATCTGGATTCAAGTCCCAGCTGGGCCAGAACTACCTTGATGACCTTGGACCTTGTTCCCCACTTTGCACGCGGGGGAAATAATAACCTGTTTCTCAGGGTATGATGCATTGCCACTGAGGGAACATCTGGGGAAGAGTTTTGTAAACTAGTTAGGAGCTGTGGGGCTGAGAGTGCTTTTTTCCTGAGGGTGGCAGTACACTTGGCACTGAACCCCAGAAAGTGCAGTCAGACGTGGCTTAAATGAGTGTTTTCTTAAAGAGTGTGGTTTCCATTGGAGGAGGAACTTGCTGTGGTGTCAGGACTGGGGACAGAGGTGTGAGGGCTTGTCTGTCACTTAGAGCTGTGCTGTGCAGTACAGTAGCCACGAAGCCTGTGTGGCTATTGAAATTTAAATTAATACAAATAAAATAAAATAAATCATTTTAAATAAATGAATAAAATAAAATAAAATAAAAGCTGCAACTTCTCAGTTGCACTAGCCATCTTGCAAGAGCTCAGGAGTCACATTGTATTGGCTTCTTACTGTCCAGCACAGGTATCCTTCTAGAAGACTCTGTTGGATGTGCTCCTTGCACCCTGGATCTGCAGAGCACCTCCCAGGGCCTGCTGACATTGCCTTGTGCAGCCTGCAGAGGAGAGAGCCCTTGGGTGAGAAGTGAGCTCAGGGAGCATCAGTGTCACTCTGTCCTCCGTGCTGTATTTGGGGACGGGCAGGGCACATGGCCATGCTGACAGGTGCTACTTGGGAGCCAAATGCTCACCATAAAGGAATGCTGTCTCTAGGCTTCCTGCTGTGCTTCATAGCTCCCTCAGTGATCCCAGTAGACAGTCCCCCAGCCGCCTGCTTGCCTGTCCACCTGTATCTACATTTTCTGCCAAGAGGTAGAGCGAGTGGGAGCCACAGCATGGTGAAAGCACTTTCCCATTTCTGTCATTCCCTTGATGGTGCCTTCTCAGAGACCTCAGAAGGGGAAGGGCAGGGGGCCTTTTGCTCCACGGAGGTGCACTGGGCTTTGTTTGGGTCATGGCTAGTCACGGTGATGGATGTCCTTCCCAGCTTCCCTGGGCATGGAGTGAGGAAGGGACCTCCCTTCCTGGCTGCAGGGCCCCCAAGAGGGGGTGCTTCATGTGCATTGGGGGACGGAGTGAGAGAGGGAGTTGTGAAATGGTGCAGAAGACTCAAGGGGTCTGGAGGGGTGGTTTTTAAAGGACTCACTTGAGATAAATAAGGGGATGACCAGTAACCCCGATAAGTTCCTCCCTCAAGCACCACCCTAATGCCAGAGAGCAAACCATTCATTCGCCCAACAGATAGGGATTGAGCCACTGTCATTGTCCATGCCCTGTTCCAGGGGCCTAAGCTTCCAGCAGTCGTAGGCAGCAGCCCCTGTCCCTGTGGGGTTTATGTTGCAGGGAGGCAAGAAGAGCCAACACGAGCCAAGTGCTAACCATGCTCTAGACCTTGTCCAGCCCGCTCAGTGGCCCCACTCACAACTCTACCAGAGGCCCACTCTGGTTACCCTTATCCTTCAGAAGTTACGTAACTTGTCCAAGGTCACTCAGCTGGGGAGTGGGAGGGCTGGTCCTGGCAGGTTGGCTTCCCATTCCACGCTCTCCGTCCTACCCTGAGCTTTCTTGGCGCTCCACGAACCAGGGCGGGCAGAGGTGTGTGTGGAAGCAGAAGGCCTCAGCGGCCATGCCTGGGCGCTGCAGCCCCACATGTCTGGCCGGCTCTCTCTCCTCTTCCTTGTGTCCTTCCCAAGACCTGCATCATCCTGACACACACTTAGCCTTGTGATGCTCTTTAGGGTCCTTTAGGGCCGGGGCCATGGAATTCCTTCCATTCAGGAGTCCTTCCCCCCTGCTGTGGCCCCACAGGGCGCTGGTGCTGGGGCTTAGCTGGGGCTCCTCTGGCTGGGGCTCCCAGCTGCAGCAAAGGCAGCTTGGTCTTTCCTCAGCATCTGATTTCTGCAGACTTAAGTAACTTTTCTGTGTCAGTGGTGTCAGGAATATACTTTTCCTGGCATATCTTGGCCCACAGAAAAGGAATCTGAACTACTTTTTCTAGTATTTCCTTTTCCATCCCTTCTGGGGTTTCCTCCCCGCTTCCTGCTGGTTTACTGGTACTGAGTTCTTCCCTCTTGTTTTTTCTCTCTTTGCCACCCTTCCTGTTTTGACTTAAAGACCAAAACCAGTTTCAAAGCTGTGTCGGTCCTTCCTGGGTTTCCGATGTTCTCATTCCAAAGCGCAAACAGTAGCTGTCTCTCTGCACACCTAGATCCCGAAGACTTCATGCCCCCCAGT
Organism: Mustela erminea; assembly: GCF_009829155.1. Taxonomy (NCBI): domain Eukaryota; kingdom Metazoa; phylum Chordata; class Mammalia; order Carnivora; family Mustelidae; genus Mustela; species Mustela erminea. The sequence goes on from NC_045622.1 coordinate 74,194,773, forward strand.
GGTGATCTTCTCCAGCCTTGGTGCAGGTCTTACTCTCAGAGCCAGCATTCCAGTTACAGACTTTTGACCTTGGCCTCCTGGAACCTGGCTTTGTGCTACCACCACTAGGCTTTTTTTTTTTTTTTTATCTTTCAACTCAAGAACAAATTACAAGGCATCAGCTGGCAGAAGGGCTTCTGTTCCTCTCTCACTGTTCATAGATGCCGCTGCCTTCACATTGTGATTGAACTGCCCCCCCTTTGTCTCTGAAGTCCATGAATGTCATCAGGACCTATTTAATATCCCTGATGAGGAAAATAAGAGCAGAGGCATCTTGGAATCCTCCCTGTAAGCCACCAAGAGAGTCAGGGTCTGTCTTTGTTTTTCATCTCTGTTGACATCCCTAAAAACATTCAAGACATTGGAGCTTCCTTAGGGAGTGACTTCTGGAGGTGATGAGTACTTCAGAGAAAATACAGAGAAGCCACCCATACGCATGAAGGTTAATTCTGCCAGAGAACACTCCCAAGTATTATTTAAACCCCCCCCACCACCTTTTAAAAAAAGATTTCATTTATTTATTTGTCAGAGAGTGAGAGAGAGAGATAGAGTCAGAGAGCATAAATGCAGGAGTGTCAGGCAGAGGGAGAAGCAGGCTCTCTACTGAGCAAGGAGCCTGACTCAGGACTCGATCCCAGGACCCTGGAATCGCGACCAGAGCCAACCAGGCGTCCCTGTATAAACCTTTTTAAACTCCTGGAGTTCTGGTACCTGGTGCTTATATCTGGCCAGGGAACTGAAGAGTATATGGTTCTCTGCTCAACCAATCACCCCTTCCTACAAGGCTGCCAAGGGACATATATTGCTGGAATCATGCTTTTCAAAGTTTAATGTGCATATTAAGCTCCTATAGATCTTGCTAACATGTGGATTCTAGTTCAGTAGATCAGAGGTGGGGCTTGGAGCTCTGCATTTCTGACAAGTCCCCAGGAGGTACTGATTCTGCTGGTCCAGGGACCATGCTTTGAGGAGCAAAACAGCAGAGAGACAGCAAAGGAGTATTTTTTTTTTAAAAAGATTTCATTTATTTATTTGACACAGAGAGAAATCACAAGTAGGCAGAGAGGCAGGCAGAGAGAGAGAGGGGGAAGCAGGCTCCCCGCCGAGCAGAGAGCCGATGCGGGACTCAATCCCAGGACCCCGAGACCACGATTGGAGCCGAAAGCAGAGGTCCAACCCACTGAGCCACCGGGCGCCCCAGCAAAGGAGTATTTTTATGATTAGCTGGAGTTCAGCCCCAATTCTGATGCATTCCTCTATTGACGTGGAATTTGCAGGAAAAGGACTTCTTTTTTTTTTAATTTAAGATTTTAATTAATTAATTTATTTGACAGATAGAGAGATCACAAGTAGGCAGAGAGGCAGAGAGAGAGGAGGAAGCAGGTTCCCTGCTGAGCAGAGAGCCCGATGGAAGGCTCAATCCCAGGACCCCGAGACCACGATTGGAGCTGAAAACAGAGACTTTAACCCACTGAGCCACCGAGGTGCCCCAGGACTTCTTTTTTTAAGTGGAGACTGTTCTATCTCTAGGCATCAGCCTAGTTCTTACTTGGCTTTCTTGGGGGTGAGATACTGTGGATAACACCTCTTCCCAAGCTGGAGAAGGTTCTGCTGGGAATCCTTTTAAGCAGGTGCAGACACAGTGCCTTTCCTCTTGACTCAAGAATCCTGCCTGGCCTCTGGCCTAGTCTTCACTTCTCACGGCGCCATGAAAACTACTCTCTGCCCTCTGGTATCACCAATCCATAGCAATACTTCTTTCTGGAGATAGAAGAGGTGTAGATGTTCTTTTTTGTCTAGAACAGCTCTGTGTACACTTTTTCAATAGCTGTACAAATCAGCTGATACTTATTGAGCGAATGTTTCCTAACAGTATCTAGTCAAAGACTCTGCAGGGCTCCAAGGGCTTGTAGAATCCATTAAATCTGGTGACTCTGAAACTTTTCCAACTTTTCCGCTTACACGGGACTTAAGACCCACAGATTCCCTGCCAAACTGATGCCTGATTTCTAGAGGACTGATGTCATCACAGCGAGATTACTGTTCAAAGTTTTTCTTGGCCTTTCTTTATTTTCTTTTGTAATTAGATGCATAGCTTCTTTAGCAACAACCCAGAGCTCTGTATGAATCCTATTTGAGCCATGATTCTTCTCTAGGTTTCCTGTTCTGCCCCTGCCTAATTCCCCTTTTGCATAGTATTTTGCATTGTATTTCCCTTTGTCCTTTGTGGACTTGCCCCTAGCCCCTAACACCTCTGAATGTTGGACTAAGCTCTGTTCTCAAGTACCTTATCTTTTTACCACTTTAGGTGATCTCCTCTGATCTCATTGGCCTCAAATACGACCTATACGGGGATGACACCAAATTTATATTTCCAGCTTGCCCGGCTTTCTCTTGAAAGGCAGAGTTGAATACTTAACTGCCTAATTAGCATTTCAAACACGAGATACCAAAACCACCCACTGTCCTCACCCCCAACTCTGGACATCTTCTTCCTATAAGATGTCTTCATCTCAAAAATGGCTCCATCATCTACTCAGTTGTTGAGACCCCCAATTTAGGGATCATCCTTGAACACTCTTATCTTTATATCTATAATCCTGTTGGTATCTCCTCTACCTCCAAAATACATTTTGGATTAGGTCATGTCTCATTTCCATAGGCACAGCCCTTCTCTACGCTACCATCCGTGGCCTTCTAACTGGTATCTTGGCCTCCACTTTTGTACCCTTGTGGTTCATCTCATGAAAAGAAGTCAGATAGTGTTACTCATGCTTACAACGTTCCCACTGACTTACCAATACACTTGAATCTCACACTAGGAACCTTCCTTATAAAGCTCTACCTTATTTGGCTCCGTCCTGGGTCGTTCATGGCAGCACCTGTTTTTCTTGCTTGGTGTAATCAGACCGGTCTTCTCTGTTGGAACGAGCTCTATCGGTCAGCTTGTGCTGCACTTAAGCTCCCCCCAAACTCAGGGAGTGTAAGATGATAAGCCTTTATCCTCAGTTGTATAGAACTGCAACTTGACTGAATCAGGTGATGTTGTCCGAGCTCCGTTGGGAGGTTCTGCTTCAGGCTGAAAATGCAGCTGGGCTTGGCTCTTCTTAACAGTTTGAGCTCAAGTCTGTTTCATGTGTGATCTTCTGAGAGCCCAGTAGGAGGGACGCATACTCAGGACACGCTCTTCTCGTGGCAAAGCACAAGCCCAAGAGGGCAAGCTTACTGCACAGGCACGTTGCTCCTATCACATCTGCTCAGACTCCTTTGGCCAAAGCAAAGTCATTTGGCTGATCTCAGCATCCGGGGGCAGGGAGTGTGCTCTGCCCGTGGTAGGAGGAAGACAGTAGAGCATCTGCTGAATGACAACGCCAACTGTGATACACTCCAAGCTTGTTCTGCCTCAGAACCTTTTAATCTGCTGTCTCCTCTGTCTGCGGTCTTCATGAGCCTGCCTCTCATTATTCACTTCTCAACTATGGGTTACTTTCTCATAGAGGACTTTGAAGGCCCTTGGTCTTGTCATTCACTCCCTACAGAACCTTGTTTTATCTTTTCCATCTCACTTTATTACTACCTGACGTTACGCCACTTACTTGGTTAGTTTGTGGGGACGGGGCCCTGCTGCATTCACAGAAGTATTCCAGTGCCTGGAACAGAACTTGTCACATAGTAAGTGCTCAATAAGTATTTGTCATTTGGCCAGCTCTCCAGTTCTTACATGCCTCGAAGCCTAATTCTTGAAAATCAGGCCTCAGGCACTATGGATGAAGTTGTGTATCAGCACACATGGTAGGCTTAATCAATGACCCACGATGATCTAAATTGGTGATTATGGAGCTTAATTAATATAAATTTGTAAGCAGTCGTAACAGCAACTGAGAATTTCTTGGCTGTCTAAAGACTGTTTACTCTAATGATTTAACTGTGGGGCTGGCAAGTGCAGATATTACCCTATTTCATAGGTGAGGAGACTGAGACCCGAGGGGCCAGCCAGTGGCAGATTTCTGCTAGAATCTGGGTTTCCTAAGTTGGCAATGACTTTGCTGGTCATGTGGACTGTGGCCATGGGAAGAGGTTATCTTTCAGCAGTGTCGCTTGGCAGAGGGTGAAGCACAGGGTCTGTGGGACCTTTGACCTTACTACTCCTTACAATGATCCATCGGTTGACATTCTTTGGGAATCATTAGACAAAATTCTCTGAGCTTTTCAAGAACCAGGTGGCATGGACTAGTGGAAAGATGTGATCTGGAGTTAAACAGATCTATGTTCAAATCCAGCTGTTCACTTTCTAGGTCAATGGTCTTGGGCAAGTAACTTAATCACTCTGACCTCAAACTCTTCTGTAAAGTAGGGATATTATATCCTACCCTCTTTAGGTATGTGGTAAGGAATCAAAGCATGTAACACTCAGTAAACAGTGGTTATCATTATTTCAAGTACTATTAAGCACTGCCTTCTTCTGATTCTATCATGTATGCCAAGTGAGACTTTCAGATAAAGAGATTGAGAATGAAATTTACATGATACAACTTGGATGATTTTTATATCTATTTTCTTGGTCCACTCCCCAATTTTTATATTACTTAGTTGTGTGTGTTGGTTTTGGTAAGTAGAAATTCTGGGTATCTAAGACATAGACCTTCCAGCATGGTTTGTTTCTGGTAGCGTACCATTTGCTCTAGAAGGCTGGAAAGAACACTTGAAAGGACTTTGGTCCATCCCTATGACTGAAGTCAAGACCGTAGTCCTACCATTCTAGGCCGCATCTCAGCTGACAGTGCCTGAGATCCTACAATCATGCGGAGATAAAAATGATCTGGATTTTAGAGGAACACTGCATTGTTTGTGGGCACTCAGACTTCTTGACCCTGGTAGCTGTGTGTGATTTCCTTTGCTTGTGTTTTTGGGAGTCAGTAGCCATATACCCTTATCTGCTCAGTCTGTTGACATCAGTGCATGAAAGAAAGGCTGGTCTGGGAGGTGATGGGGTTTATACTTTTAGGGACTTTCTTGACTGGTGAGATTGCTCCGCACCAATTGTTTCTTTATCCTCGCCATTCCTGAAACGGGTTGTGCTTGTCCCGAGCGTAAAGACTGCAATGTGTGCGGCCGGATGCAAAACCCTTATTTCAGGGCCAAAGGTTTCTTCCTCCTGCTTATTCACTGTGGAGTTAGAAAACCCAATATTCCTTCAGTCACTTCCCATGGCCCTTGGGACCAAACCATAATTTCTTAGATGCTTTGTGAGGTTTGGGCCTTGCCTACTTGCCCAGTAGTGTCTTCACCGCTCCCTCTTTGCCCTCCCCACTCCTGCCACATTGTTGCTTCAGTTCCTGGAATGCCTCTTGTGTAAGTTTTGTATATTTTGCTTGCAAATAACTTATAGCTGATACTCAACTAGCTTAAATAATAAGGAAGATTTACTTATTATCTCACATAACAAGAAATCCTTAAGAAGGAAAGCTCCAGGTTGGTGAATTTGGTATTTCAGCGACATCAGCCAAAATCAAGGTTTCTCCCCCATCCCTGTCTTTTTGTTCCACTGTTCTCTGCCTGTTGGTGTTGGCTTCCTCCTGCCCTCAGGATGGTTGCCACAGTTCCAGGCATCACATGTAAACAACACCATATGCAGCAGCAGAAGAGAATATATCTCCTCTGGTATGCCTCTAGTTACCAGCTGAGAGATCTGTTATGAATTCTGCCGTTGGCTGTGTGATCTTGATCTCAAATGACTAAATTTCCCTGAGTCTCTCTCCTTTACAGCCTCAATGGAAAGAATTGGACCAGATAATCTTTGAATATATTTTCATTCTTTCCTTTCTTCCTTCCTTCCTTCCACCCATATATCCATCCAACCATTTGTCCATCCATCCGTATTTTATTTGACATATTTTTACTGAAGGCCTCTTATGTCCCAGGAATAGGCAATTGAGCTAAAATAGGGAACCAAACAAAGTCCCTATTGTCATGGAATGTATAATGTCATGGGAAAGGTAGATATTAACTAATTACATCTAATCCAAGATTGCGGTGTGATTTGGCTATTCTGGGGATGTCTGACCTTGGTTGAGTGACAATTCCGGACTTAGTTAGCTTTGAGAGCAGGGATGGGACAAGGTGGATGTCTCAGGCTATAGTAAACATCAGGGACGATGGTGGGCAAGAAATTATTAATATCCTTTGGAAAACAGAAAAGAAAATCCAGCTTTCCTGCATTAATTTCTCTTTTTTGTAAATTGAGATATAATTAACATACAATAAAATGAACAGATCTTAATTTAATTTGATGAATTTTGACCATTGTCTACACTTACCAAACTGTTACTAAAAACTAGATATAGGAATTTATATTAGCACCCTCCACTCCCCACTCTGCCCACTGCTTAGCTTTTCCTGTCTGTAGACTTTAGATAAATAGAATCATACTGTATGTATTTTTTGTGTGGTTTCATTTGCTCAACATAATATCTTTGATTCAGCCATGTTGCTGCCTGTATCATTGGTACATTTTTTACTTCCAGTTAGTCTTCTATTTTATGAATACATTTTAATTTCTTTTGGGTAAATATAGTAGTGGAATTTCTGGGTCAGCAGGTAAGTGTTAACTTTAAAGAAACAACCAGAGAGTTCTTCGAAGTGGTTGTCCTTTTACCAGCCCATCAACACAGTATGAGAGATCCCAGTTGCTCTGCCTCCTCGCCAGTATCTAGTATTGTTAATCCTTTTGATTTTCGCTATTCTAATGTGGATTTAGTAGTATCTTCTTGTGGTTTGAATTTGCATTTCTCTGGTGACTAAAGATGTTGAGTGTGTGTGTGTGTGTGTGTGTGTGTGTGTATTCCTTTCTTATATCTTTGTGAACTGTTAAGGTCTTTTAGCCATCACATTAAAAAAAATTATTGACTTGTAAGAGTTCTTTATATATTCTGGTTATAAGCTCTTTGTCAGATATATGTACTGCAAATATTTTTCTGCCAGTCTCTGGCTTATCTATTTGTATTCCTGTGGGTGTTTTCTTGAGCAGAATTTTGAATTTTGATGAAGTGCAAGATATTATTTTTTTTTCCTTTTTGTTTTGCTTTTTGTGTCTTATCTAAGAAATCCTTGACTACTCTAGAGTTATGAGGAAATTTTATCTTCTACGAACTTCACGGTTCCAGCTTTTATGTGTAGGTCTTTGATGCATCTGGAATTTATTTTTGTGTGTGGTGTGAGAAAAAAGTTGAAGTTCTTTTTAAAAATACAGATAGCTACATGTTCTGTTGCCATTTGTTAATAACACTTCCTTTTCCTGTCACATTGACTTAGTGACTTCGATAGTCACTTGGCTATATAGTGTGGGTCTATTTCTGTATTCTTCATTCTGTTCCATTCAACTATAGCTTTATTCTGATGACATGATATATACTCTTTTGACTACTGCAGCTTTATTGTAAAACTTTTTTTTCTTTTTTAATTCTAAGTCTTGAAGTCAGATAGTGTGGTAATTCCAACTTTGTTCTTTTCTACATGATTGCTTGGTAATTCTAGATCCTTTTCATTTTAATTTACATTTTTAGCATCAGCTTTTCAATTTCTTCAAAAAATTCTACTGGGATTTTGATGTGGATTGTATTAAATCTTTGTATCAGTTTAGAATAATGCATATCTTAAAAATGAATTTTCTTTGAATCAGTGAACATTATATATTTCTCTATCAGTTTAGGTTTTTAAAATATCTGTCATCATTATTTTATGGTTTTTAGTGTGGGGGTGTTGCTTGTCTTTCTTTGGATTTATTCTTTGATCTTTTAGTTTGTTTCTGCTTTAAATATAATACAGTTTAAATTTTATGTTTAGGGTCGCCTGGGTGGCTCAGTTGGTTAAGCGGCTGCCTTCGGCTCAGGTCATGATCCCAGCGTCCTGGGATCGAGTCCCACATTGGGCTCCTTGCTTGGCGGGGAGCCTGCTTCTCTCTCTGCCTCTGCCTGCCACTCTGTCTGCCTGTGCTTGCTCTCGCTTCTCTCTCTATGACAAATAAATAAATAAAATCTTTAAAAAAAAAAATAAATTTTATGTTTATTTGTTGCTATTTGATAGAATTGCAATTAACTTTTATATCTTGAGACCTTGCTAAGTCCACTTATTCTTTTATTTTCTTTCCCATATTCTATAAGGTTTTCTTTATTTACAGGGATGTCCTCTGTTGATAATGGCAGTCTTCTTTTTTTTCAGTCTTTTGTCTTTAATTTCCTTTCCTGCCTTGTTGCACTGATTAAAACTTCTAATACAAGGTTGAATAGAAGGGATACTGAACATTTCTGTCCCAATCTTAGAAGGAAAGCTACGTTTCACCATTAAGTATAATGTTACCTGGGGGTTTTATTTGGTTAGTTATTTTATACATGCCTTGTATCAGAATGAGGAAGTTGTCATCTATCCTCATTTGCTAAGAGTTTTTTTTTTTTAATTGAGGTATAATGATATTACACTACATTACATTACAGTGTAATATATTATTACATTAGTCAGGTGTACCTGATTCAATATATATGCAAAATGATCACAGCAAGTCTGGTTAACATCTAGACATCAGACAGTTAACATCTTTCATCATACGTGGTTACAGAATATTCTTTTCTTGTAATGAAAACTTTGAAGATCTACTTGCTAAGAGTGTTTTTTGTTTTCCTATCATCCTGAAGGGCTATTGCATTTTTGTTAAGTGCTTTTTCTGTATTTATTGAGATGATCTGGTGCCAACTCTAGCTTTCTTCAGCTTTGGGGGTAGCTGTTTCAGCAGCAGGACGGTGGGAGGTCAAACATTTATAAACATGTCTTATACAAATGGCATAGAGAAACCGATGCTTCTTTGAGAATTTTCTCTATTAAATGAAAGTATAACCAGTGAGACCAAAAGTTATTCTTTACCCAAGTTATTGCCTTTTAAACAGAAGATTGGAGATATATCTCATGTGCCAGAAATGACCATGGCTTTAAGATCTTACCATTGACTGTATCTGAGAGAAGTAACAGGAAAACGTAGGGATGGGCACTAGGCTTGGAATAGAAAGTGTAAGATTAACAGATGACACGGACACACTTGCTCTCATTTCTGTCAGCACTCTTAATATAGGACAGTGTGGTACAAACAGGAATAAGGGAAAATTACTGCCCAATTTAGTTATGAAATGGAAAGAGAGCCTCAAAGTGCTTTAAACAAGTTTTAGCTCTGAGGCTCAGATGCATCTCATTCCGAGACATATGGTAGATTTAGTTTTGATCATCCAGCCCCTGTCCTGGGATCTTAGGGAACTCGTGGACAATGAGGGAGATGCTGAAGGGCTGGGAAAAAAAAAAAATTATTTTTAATGGAGAAGTTGTGGATTCCAGAAAGTGTAGCTTAGTGATCTTAATATTTCTTCTTGGCAAAATTCTAGATTTCTTCTTTAACTAAACAGATGGGAGCACAAGAAGATGGGTGTCTGGGTGGCTCAGTTGGTTAAACGACTGCCTTTGGCTCAGGTCATGATCCCAGGGTTCTGGGACCAAGTCCTGCATCGGGCTTCCTGCTAAGTGGGGGAATTGCTGCTCCCTTTCCCTGCCCCTCCCCCTGCTTGTGCTCTCTTTCTCTCTTTCTGTCAAATAAATAAATAAAATCTTCAAAAAAAAAAAAAAAGAAAAGAAAAGAAAAAGAGAAATTGTTGGTTCCCCTGGAGCTAGTTCAAGAACCCACTCAAATGTCCCCATTTCTCTGATGGCTTTTTGGACCCTGAGAGGGAGAATCAGTTTAGTTTGGTCTGTGTGTGCCCCCATTAATTATACTTGACTCTAGCCTGACCACCTATTTTCTTGTAATTTGTGTCCATAGCTATTTGTCTTTTTTCCTAAACTACCTCTTTAAATGTCAGAGCCAAGTTTATTCTCCTTGTTATCCCAGAGTTTAGCGCAGTGCCTAGAACTGTGAAGGTGCCCATGAATGTCTGTGTGAGAAATGAAACGCCAGGACCTGCCAAACTTACATTTTTAGAAGAATCTTACGTACCAGCCAAACTTTTGTACTTGCAATAGATCAATAGCCAACTCAGGGCTTATGTAAAAAGGAGAAATTTAGTTGGCTCATGTAACCAAAGTAAGGGATAGAAGTGGCTTGCGTCTTCTTAGATTAAAGAGCTCTATTGATGTCATAATGATTTAATCTCACTCTCTCCATGTCTCTTGGCTCTGCTCTGTTTTGGGCTGGCTGTATTTAAGTCAGCTGCTCCTCTGGGGAGCAAGGTGGTCCCTAGGACCCCAGGCTTATATCATATTCTTTCCAGAATCTTAGTGGAAAGGTGCCTCTATTTTTTTTTTTTCAATAAGTAAAACAGAAGTTTTGGAACTATGTCTCATTGGACTGTCATGGGTTATATAACCATCCCTGAGTCAGGCACCTGTGTTCAGGAGGATGGTTGATGCTGAATGCGCTGGCCTATGTCATGTGTCTACTTGTGCCATTGTGGGTGTAGTCAAGACCTGAACCATATAGACAGAGGGTTGGGAGTGGTGCCTCTCCAGAGGAAAACCATGGTGTAGATACTAAAAAATAGAGAAGTGCATGATAAGCGGAAAAAAAAAAATCCAGCTACCTCTGGCTTCTTGACCAATTTTATCCATTGTTATCTTGCAGACGAGTATGCTTTGATTTCAGTGGGGCCTTTAGCACCGTCTCTCAGGGTAGTCTTTGGGCAAGATCGTTACATGTGAACTTGTTGATAATAAAGTTAGGTGGGTTTATAGTTGCTTGAACAAACATTTCCTAAAAATGTTAATTCATGAATCACTGTTGATTTACAGGGTGGTCCCCAGGGCCATGGGGTCTGATTTTGTATGCAGTTCTTTCTGGGCTGGTAGTTTTTATCAGTGGCTTGGATGAAGACATCGTGATTACTTATCAAACCTTGGGTTGATGGCTTCTGGAATTTAGGGTTTCACAATTTGGTAGTGTTGCAGAAACAATTTAGGTAATGATGCAGTGTCTTCAACTTTTTATTTTTGCCAAGGAGGGATGCCAATATATTAACTTCCATCTACTCATTTTGTCAGTATCTTACTAAGAAATGACATTGATTACATCAACAAAGGAAGGTCATGATCTCAATAAAGAAAATCCAAAGAAACAGTTCTTCCCAAGAAAGGACGATTGAGTGCTTTATACTGATATTAAAGGAAAATGATGTAAAGTGTAGAGCACCAACAACTGCAATATAAAATTTCAGTTTCCCAAAATTACAATGAATCTAATTTCTGTAATTTTCTGTCTATAGGTTTGTCATTTTGGAGAGTTACATTTGACAGCGCATCATACGTGGAACTTTAATGTGGACTGGACTGTTTTTTAGCCTTTGTGGAAAGTACGGAATCATAGCTCTGCTGACAAAAGTAGAAGAATGACACCCTAATGCTGTTTCATCCAATTCAGACATTTGGCCTTACTCCAAGAGCAATTGGGAAAGAGCTCCCAACCACCAAGCCATGTACATGCATATGTCTGGCTAACTCTTCCACCTGAGTCATGTCTCTTGCCTTCAGAACCTGGTGTGGGAGCCATGTCTTCTCTTCCTTGAGCTTTTGTATGCTCCCCCTGCTTCTTCATAACATGTATTAGTTGGGGCTGCTGTAACAAAGTATCATAAACTGGGAGTCTTAAGCAATAGAACTGTATTTCTCATAGTTTTGGATGCTGGGAAGTCCAAGGTCAAGGTGCCAGCATGGTTAGGTTCTGGTGAGGATCCTCTCTTTTTGGCTTGCAGATGGATAATGTCTTGCTGTATTCTTATGTGATGGGGTGGTATGGGGGGAGAAAGGTTGAGACTGAGATTGAAATTGCAAGAGTACAAGCTCTCTAGTCTCTTCTATAAGGGCACTAATCCCATCGTGAGGACTCTCACCCTCATGACCTTATCTAAACCCAAATATCTTCCAAAGGCTCTAAGTCCAGTTACCATCACATTGTGGGGTAAGGCTTCAACATATGAATTTTGGAGTGACACAGTTCAGTCTTGAACAGTCCCTCATCCTGATTTCCCCTTATATAATTCCTCATCTGCTGCTTTTCTGGTCCACATGCGAAGCTGTGGCTAGCATAGTCCTCCCATAGGACTCCTTATGGCACAGCCCTATTCAGAGTGTGGCTTGAAGAATCCAGATTTCATAGCATGACTTTTGCAATATTCCATAAGTCTGGCTCTAAACCATTTCTCACATCACTTCCTGATTCTGAACCTTGTCCATCCTCCTGCTGGCCTTTTTGTATGTGTGCACTCTCATGATGCCAGTCTTTGCTCTCAGTGTCTTGTCAGCTAGAGATGTCTGTGTCTCCACTTCAACCTCTTTAACTTCTCCACATGACCCTACTAGTAGACCAGCTGCTTGATGAACATGGGACGTTTCTGATGTATCCCCTTGAGAAGAAGAGATCACCATAGGATCAACTGGCCGAAAGTTCTTTATTTTGATGAATCTAAGGAGAGACATTTTGAATTAGAGCTCCTCAACAGTGGGTGGGTTTATCCCTGAGGGTGTTTAGGCAGAAGCTGGGAAGACCAGCTCTCAGAGATATTATGGAGAACATTCCTGAATTAGTGGGACGGTGGGTCCGAGATCCTCATGGGCAGTGTTTCTCCATCGAAGCACTGCTGATATTTGGGGCTGGATCATTCTGTGTTATGAGGGACTGTCCTGTGCGTTCTGGGATCTTTAGCAACATCTTGGGCCTCTACTGAGTAGATTTCATTAGCTCCCAGTTGTAGCAATCAAAATGTCTCCAGACATTGCCAAGTGTCCCCTGGGGGCAAAATCACCCCACTTGGGGTCCATTGTGTTAGGGTCCCTTCTGTTGGTGAGAATCTATACCTGTAATATTTTGCTTTTCTATTGTTTATGTAACAAATATCTTAAAAGCAGTGGGAATTCTGTGGGAATTCTGTAGATTGGGACAATGAAAGGGAGGCAGTGGGGGAAGGAACCGATCTTTATGGAGCCTGCCATATGTCATGACGATCTGTGAGCTCCAGAGTTTTACCCGTATTTGACAGATGAGGAATTTGAGGCTCAGAAAGGTCATGCAGCTGCTAAGGAGCACAGATGGCTCTCAAATGTGGACCTGCCTGAGAAACTCTTGTCTTCCTTCCTCCTTCCTCCCCCTCGCTCTGACCTAAGTGTGTCTCTCGTTGCATTTATTTATATTTATTTATTTATTTTATTAGCATATAATGTATGATTTGCGCCAGGGGTACAGGTCTGTGAATCATCAGGCTTGTACACTTCACAGCACTCACCATAGCACATACTCTCCCCAATGTCCATTACCCAACCACCCTCTCCCTACCTCCTTCCCCCCAGCAACCCTGTTTGTTTTGTGAGATAAAGAGTCTCTTATGGGAAAAATAAAAAAGAGTCTTTTATGGGTTTTCTCCCTCCCAATCCCATCTTGTTTCATTTTTTCCTTCCCCACCCCCCACCCCCCGACTTTGCCTCTCAAATTCCTCACATCAGGGATCTCATTGCATTTAAACTCAGCTCTTACTTTAACCTGCCTCCCTTTCTATGCCCCGTATTCCGAGTTTCAGGGCATTTCAGTTATTGCTTCTTGTAGTTTTGCAGTTCAGCTCAGTGCTCCCCGTGGGCTGACCTGGAGGCTCAGATATTCAGAGCATCCATGGTCCTCATGGAGGAAGCCCACTTGAAGTACCTCAGTAGTTGGACGCTTCTACTTCCTGCCACGAATGACTTTCCTCCCAACTTATTGATTTATAACTGAGCTATAACATTGTGTACATTTAAGGTGCATAGTACGATGATTTGATATGTATCCAGTAAAGTTCGTTAATTCCCATCATCTCCTACAATTAGGTTCTTTTGTGATGAGGACATTTCATATCCACTCTTTTAACAAGTTCTTTTTTTTTTTTTTAAGATTTTATTTATTTATTTGACAGAGATCACAAGTAGATGGAGAGGCAGGCAGAGAGAGAGAGATAGGGAAGCAGGCTCCCTGCTGAGCAGAGAGCCCGATGCGGGACTCGATCCCAGGATCCTGAGATCATGACCTGAGCAGAAGGCAGCGGCTTAACCCGCTGAGCCACCCAGGCGCCCAACAAGTTCTAAGTATATAATACAATATTAACTCTTGTCACCATGTTGTTCATTGGATCCCCAGAATTACTCCTTCTATAACTGGAAATTTGTATTTTTTTAAAAGATTTTATTTATTTTACAGGAATAGAGAGATCACAAGTAGGCAGAGAGGCAGGCAGAGAGAGAGGGGGAAGCAGGCTCCCTGCTGAGCAGAGAGCCCGATGTGGGACTCGATCCCAGGACCCTGTGATCCTGACCTGAGCTGAAAGCAGAGGCATAACCCACTGAGCCACCCAGGCACCCCGGAAGTTTGTATCTTTTGACCAACATCTACTCATTTCTCCCATCCAGCCTCTGGTAACCACCATTTTCCTCTTTCTTTCTATAAATGTGCCTTTTTAAGTGAAGTAAAATTCATTCAGTATTTGTTTTTCTTTGTCTGACTTATTTCACTTAGTGTAATGCCCCCAAAGTCCATCCACATCCTTGCAAATGACAGGATTTCCTTCTATTTTTATGGCCAAATAATATGTCATTGTGTGTGTGTGTGTGCGCGCGCGTGTGTGTGTATGTGCGCACGCACGCATATATAGGTGTATATTTTCTTTTTCTGTTTATCTGTCTGGGGACACCTAGCTTTTTCCCTTGTCTTGGCTCTTACTAATAATACTGCAGCGAACAGAGGGGTGTAGATATCTCTTTGAGGTAGAGATTTCATTTCCTTTGTATATGTACAAGAAGTAGGATTGCTGGATCATATGGCCGTTCTGTTTTTAATTTTTTGAGGAATCTCCATACTGTTTTCCCTAGTGATTGCACAGTTTACATTCCCACCAGCAGTACACAAGGAGTCTGCTTGTCTCAACATCCTCACCAGCACGTGTTCATCATAGCAGCGATGGCTTGTTTTAAGGGAGATTCAGATGTTAGGAGGGTTCACAAAGCTGTGAATACGAATGTAACCAATGTTGCTAATGACCATGAAGCCCCTGCTCTTGTTCCTTTCTGCCCAAGAAGAATCTTTAGCTTTCATATGCAAAATCTCAGGAACCCCAAGTCTTTCTGGGGTCCCTTCTATGGCACCTCACCACTCAGTCTGATAGCTTCATCCACCATTGGGCAAGTTGTTCCTTTGTCTCTACTGTGGTCAGTTCTGGAATCTGCTGGGAGGTTTGTCTTTGCCAGGCCTGACAGAACCCCTTATGAGTCACTACTTCTGTCCATGCTGTTCGTGATGGACCCCAGAGATGCCAGTCTTCATGGATCCAGGAGGTCTTTGCTCTGCTTGAGGATGGAGCTCTTCTCCCTGCTTTGGCCTGGGACCCATACCCTTGGAGGAGCAGAATGTTCCTCGCTTAAAGTAGGAGAAAGACTCTTATTTGAATTACTCTACACTTGTCTCATGGTCCCCAGGTATCCTTGCTTTGCCCAGAATCCACAAAAATCTCTCAAGGAAATACCCCATCTCTTATGAGATCTTCTCTCTCTAGACATAGAAGCTCAAAGCCTGCGCGAAGGCCTGGAGAGGAGGGAACAGTCCTCTTTCTCTCCCTTCAGGCTGCCATCATAACGGACGACAACAACAACAGTCTCTTCTTTTTTCTTCCTCAGTTGCCAAACAGAAGTCTCAGAGCAGAGCGTGGCTGGGTGGTGTGGGGTGAGGAGAGAGCTTGCTCCTAGTTGTAGCCTCTGGGTCTCCACTCAGCAGCCGCCATGCCCTCTTCCACATTTGAAAATGGGGCTTAACACTTGAATTGAGAAATGCCAGCATTTTCTGTACCACCAGTGAAAGTTTTAGGCTGGAGTGCATGTGGTTGTAATGTTCTCAAGGGTGTTTGACTCATCCTTTTGGTTGACTTGACGAGTGTGGCCAGTTCTCTGCTGCTCACGCTGTGCCTGGGAGGCCGCTGATCGGCTCTTGTTAAAGTTGTGATTGGAGAGCCCCAGAAACATTTGGGTGCACACCGGAGTTGGCTCAAATGCAGGTTCGTCTCACATCCCAGACCATGAGTCCCTAGACTTTATCTGGAGGAGTCGATCGGAAGTATGTTGTCCTTTGCTCTGGAGTCCTGGGTGCGAGAGGAAGGCGAACGGAGTGTGGAAGGCAGTGCCTGGCCTGTGGAGGAGAGAGGGAGTGACCCACTAGGGCCCATGATGACAGAAGTCAGCTGCTGGCTCTCACGCAGGACCTTGAGATTTGCCCTTTGAGGTCCTGTGAGTTAAAAATCAAGATTTGTCGTTAATACTGACATATGCTTGGGAATCTTTTATTTCCCTTCCTTTTTTTCCCCACTAAACCTGCTTTTTGAGGTCTAATCCCATTTGACAGACTCTGTTACAGGTTTACCTGCTGCTGCCGTATTCCCTGGCCTCATTTGGCCTCTTCCAGATACCAGGTCTGAAGGAAGGGAGGCTCCGCCCAGCATCTCCGAATGGTCAGCCTCTCAGAGCTCCAAACACTGAGATTGTGTGTTGTCTTGTGGAAATAAAAGTTAGTTATTTTTCACGAGTGTTCAAGCTGTCGCCTTATTTAGCTGCCAAATATTCAGTCTTGTCTTGCTGTACAGTCTGCAGGCATGTCTGGCTTGCACTTTGGGAGTGTGGGGCCTGGAGAGGGTGGTGGAGGAAGCATTTTAGCTTTCCCCTGCACCTCACCATCTTTGGGTTGCCCGATGTCATGAAGTGTCAGCAGGTGGCAAGGCACTGTTCATTGTAACACGACAGCGTGATGAAACTCACCCCCTCAGAGAACCCTGCTGCAAACAAGTAGCCATTCACCCAGGCTTCGGCTGGTTCTAGGGGGTGCGAGGGGGCACCAGTGAGGATTGCCTGGTGTTTGGAGCACCTGGGTGCAGTTAAAAACAACGTAGACCCACCATTTCCCAAACTTTGTTCTCACTGTGCATTTTTGCCCAGTACACACAAGAAAACAACATATGCTTAAGCCTTTGCATTCTGGTTTGCCTGATGGTACCGGGGTTGACTTTCTGGAGGAGTGTGAGAAATGTTTTGCAGCCTCAGCTTAATCTTGGCTTTGTTTGTCAAGCTCCACAGACAAGCCCACGACTTTGGGAGATTGGCACATTGCTCTGTCTTGGAGGTCTAAATCTTCGTCCTTCAGATTCTAGGCAAGCAACGAGTTTAAAATGTCTTTTTGCACTTACATATTTTGAAACAAACTCTGGGGAAAAAAATTGCATTTGGAGGGGAACTTGGAAGCAGGCTGGTTTTATATGTGTGATAGAACAAGATGCTCAGAGATTTGTTTTAAAAAATGAAACCTTGAAACTTGAAGTCTGACATCCCTTGGGCCATATGATAAATGCTGATGGTTTTGCAGAACCACCCGTTCCTTTCCCTTCCTTTTCACATTTATTTCTTTGAAAGACATGCCAGAGCCTGAACTTTGAAGGGACCCGCATCCTCTGCTAGGGGGTGGAAACCTCTCGAAGGAGAACTTTGTGGGTGCTTTAAATATCTTGCCATTGGGTGCAGTGATGTGAATGATTTCCAAGACATAAAGTCACATACTTGATGCGATGGTTTGTGATTCCCATTGTGTCTCTTGGAGTCAATTGTTTGATGTGTTATTTCAAGTCAGTTTCCTGGTGAGCAGAGCACCCTTGGTTTTGTGATTTGTTGCCTAATTGTTTAGAAATGTCCTCATTAAAAGACAAAGTAAACACGGTTTCAGGTGTTGTGCTGAAGACAGGAACTGTGGGGTGGTGGGAGGGGGACTGGCGAGGTGGGAGAAACCCATGTGGTCCTTCTTTGAGATAAAAGCCCATCCCAGAAACAAAGGCTGTCGGAATACAAAAGCTCTTTGTACTCGAGGCACGTCAGCTGGTACGGATGAACCCTCTCCAATGGCTGCTATCAAACTTGTCATATTTTATTCATGAGTTGTGGTGTGTGCCTGGATGAAATAAGAAAAGCAAAGCTCCAAATCATAATTATGGCATAACAAAGATAAAATAGTTATTATTGTGACATTTTTGAAGAATTCTTAAATCTCTCCAATAATTCATTTGGAAAAGTTGCACGGAACGACAAGGTGTGTGGCACGTATTTCTGCCGGTTGGGGCTCTCGGGCTCAGTTACCCCCGGCCCCACACTGACAGACTCTATGCAGAGTGAAGAAGAGCATAATTAAGGGGAGGGCTCCATCAGTAGTTACACATAAATAGAAATGCTGACAGGCATCTTTTCATTTATCATGCTCCTGTTATTACTCTGTGGTTGATCAAAATATTGTGGTATTGCTTTTTCATTTATCTCATTTTTAAAAAATAGAATATGGGGTCTGGATTGTTTGGCACCAGTGGTAGGAGGATTTGGGGAACTAGAAGCCAGAGAAGCCTACTTAAAAGAGTTCCTACACCCTATAGGTGTTGTGGGACAGCAAGAAAGAATTGAAGAAAGAAGCCATCGTGAGTTGGTTACATTCTGAGACATTTTTAAAAAAAGATGTATCAACCTCACTGGGGGAAAAAAAAAGGCCAACTGTTGTTCCTTTGGCTTCTGCTGACAGGGGGCTTACTTCTTCCTCAGTCTCTCACGGATGTATCTGGAGACACCTGTCCACCCCTGCCATCCTTGTGCCCATGGCCTCCCATCTCTAGTCCAAAGTATTCATGGATTCAGTGCGGGATATTTATTCACTCGGGAGTTATTTTCATCATACTGGATTCTGTCCACCTGTTCACACTGCTAGCTTGTCAGCTCCTCGAGGAAGCTGGTGAGAGGAAGCCGTCCCAGTGTAGCCTCTGCATGGGTGTGACTCCCGTGGTGGCGCCTGACGCCTGGCACTCAAGAAGACAGTGACAGCGACAAACATTTTAAAACTGTTCATGGAGATGATGGCATGTATTTGTCATGTCGCTTCTGTGATATAAGTATCATGACTATATTACCATTTAATGGGAGAGAAACAGAATTGCAGAGGGATTAAATGACCTGTCACTTAGATACTAAGTGTCAGGACTGATGGCACATTCCAAGTCGGCTGATCTCAAATTCTACCACAACACGGCACAGTGTTTTCCAGTCTTTCCATATCTTGGCACACAAGGCAAATGACTGTATAGCTGGAGAGGAGGCAGCAGAGGGAATGAAGATGCCTCAGGATGGTCCCAGCGGTTGTAGGAAAACTACAGTGCCTCAGAGGAGGGAGGGGGCAACTGTTAGGTTGCGGAGAGGTCCCTGGGGCTGAGGGCTGAGAAATGACCATTGGGTTTGGCAAGATGCAGATTGTGAGATGTGGGCAAATAAGTGGGGCAGGTCCAGACAGCTGAAAACACTGGCTGGATGGCTCCCTCCTGACTGTGTGTGTGTCTTAATCCCTGTGGTACAGAACCTGCCACAGGCCACAGAGAACATGTCCCACAGTACGTATTTGGATTTTGGAGTAGGAAGGGAAATTCTTATTCAGCTGGGGCTGTAGAGCCTCGTCGTGCCAGGGCAGGAATGGGGTGTGTAGGGGCTGCGAGAGAGGATTTGGATTGGTGTTTGGATCGGCGTGGAGAAGGCGGCTGGAGCTGCAGGCGGGAGACGTTGGGCTGCGGAGCTCCGCGTGCCTCCCGTGCCCTGGCACTCTGCCCACCTATGGCCCATGGGCGCTTGCACGGGGAGGAGCTAACCACCATTCTAGGAAGGGGTAGTTTGGGGAGCCAAAAAGGATATCTGCTGGTCAAGTGAGACCATGCCAGAATAGGAGAAACTCTCCAGAAGCCCGATGAAGCCCTCTTTGAGTGAATTGCCACGAAGGTGCTATTTACAACCCGGAAGGAATCACTGACTGACCACTGGCAGCTCAGGTGGGTCACCCTAGGACACAGCCGGGAGCCAGGGTATTTGCAGCAATGACAAAAGACCAATTTCCCCCCAAATCGACCTTTTCGTTTCTTGAGAAAATCTTCTGGAAATGGGGATTGTCATTTTAGCCCTTAGTTGCAGATCTGGTTGGGGAAGGTGGTAGCGGGAGATGGGCCGCGAAGGACCTTGGAGCCAGAGAGCCGTTAGGAGTTCAGGAGTGAGCATTTTCAGTGATTCACTTCAAAGGTGACATTAATGTTGAATATGCTCGGAATAAAATCTCCAAAGAGGAGGTCAGGTTTCAAAAAAGCACGGCAAGAAGCCACACCCTTTTCTTGGAGCTTCTGTGCAAAGTCTGGAGTTCAAGGTGTCCATAGAGCTTCACTGTTCCTGCTCAGTGCGGGGTCGAAAGGCCAATGGTTGTGTGGTTTCCCCAGGAACCCCGAAGCAGAGACAGACACCCTGTGGCCGAGGCAGATGGTAAAATGCCAAGGGAGACCTCCCCAGCAGTGACTCTGGAACTAATGAGTTAGCGAGCATGTACTTAGATTAATTCATGTGATCTAAGAGCTGATGGTGGGCTTTTTTGGATGGTGGAAATGAGCAGAGGCAAGGGGCAAAAAAGCATCATATTGAGTTCCAAATTCTTACCCCTGTCAGAAATCTTCAGGGCACTTGTAGTAATGGAGCAAAGAACCTTCTCTAGTAGCCCTGGCCGGCATAAATGGGTGGGATGGGAGGGGTGTGGGGGGTGAGGTGGGAAGAGGGGTGGGGGATGGGAGGGGAGTGGGGGTGGGGGTGGAGGCTTGGGGGTTACTGCCCCAACGAGGGCACCTTATTCATCTCTTAGTTCCTGCTGATTTACTTGGGACTAAAGCTGCTTTATGATTTCTTCCTCTTTTAGCATGTTGTGGAAAATATTTTTTTTCTTCCTCTTTCCCATAGCCTAGCGAGATGGGCCCATGTTCCTTCCTTTGCAAACATAGCGACCAGGCCTGCCTTAATGTAATAGGCCAGTCACTTCTGGAAGGAGCCCTGTAGCTAGCTGCCCTCTCTCCTTCAGCTCATTTGGAAAAAAACAAAACCGCATGTTTGAATCTTTCCAAGCCTCCTTGCCTTCGCCAGGTGCAGACTTGGATCAGGCCGAGTCCCGGTCCTTTCCAGTATTAAGTCATGCCCCTCCCCTTTGACCACTGGAACCCCAGTAAAGGAAATTTACCTCTGCCTCCCCTCATTCTCTCCTCTTCTCATTCTTTCCCTCACTCTGTCTGCAGTTATGCTGTCCCTTTGGTCCCCAAATACCAAGTCCGTGCAGTTTCTGGGACGAGGTAATGTCCAGGCCAAGACAGTCCTTTCTTGTTGAGCCTCTGACAGTTTGCTAATTAGCAGGATGGTGGACACTACAGCCTGTGTTGAAGCTGGATATTAATCCACTAAACCAACTGTTCCTTACATGGGAGAGGAGAACATCTCATCAGGAGTATTCTCCTGTGGTTGTCATCGAGCTTTGCAGGCTGTGTACTCCTGGAGCTCCTTCTAGTGTGAAGATGGGGAACCCAGATTCCTGATAAAAAGTTGTATGAAGGGGCGCCTGGGTGGCTTAGTTGGTTAAGCGTCTGCCTTCCGCTCAGGTCATGATCCCAGGGTCCTGGGATCGATCCCTGCATCAGGCTCCCTGCTCACCAGAGGGCCTGCTTCTTTCTCTTTCCCTCTGCCTGCTGCTCTTACTTGTGCTCTCTCTGTCAGATAAACAAATAAAAAAATCTTTAAAAAAATTTAAAAAAATTAAAAAAAAAAGTTGTATGAAGATACCCCAAGGTGAATTCATGCTTAGAGCTGTTTGCATATCCCCACGAGGGGAAGTCAACTCTGTTATGAAGCTGGGCAAGAAGTAGCCAGTGCGGTTTTCCGACCGGCTGCACACAAGCTTAGCCAGAGGAGTATTGCTTTCTGCTTCTCACTGCCACAACTGTCTTTTTGCCCACAGAGCCACAGGAGCTTACCTTTCAAACATTAGCTGTTCACCCTAGTAATTGCTCCATCCTCTAATTTAATGAAAACCCATTAAACCGAAACAATAATTAAAATGAGACATCATCTCTGTAGGAGGTTTGCATATTAAAATCACTGTGCATTTCAATGCGGGCAGATTTTTATTCTTGAAAAACTGCATTTGGAGCAACATGTAAAAATGATTTATGCCGAATAATCATAAATGAGAGAGCATAGCTGTTAAACACGATGCCCTACTGTTTACTATTGAATTTGAGAAGATACGGCAAGGTCAAGGCCAGTACAGCATTTAAAAAGTCTTTTATGCCCAAGAATTAGGACTGTGCACAATAGGGAACTAATTATAACTGGGTCAGCTTACTGCTTCAAACTTCATAACCAGGCTAGAGATGAAACTCAATATATGGAGGAGTTTAGGATCTTGGAGGAAGAATTTTCTTGTCTTGATTATGTTGTCATTAGGGAAGCTGTGCAGAAAAACAAAACAAAACAAAAACAACAAAACTTCAGAAATGGACTCAGAAAGCACATATTTGCCTCTTGCTGAAGGTAGGATCTTGGATAGGTCCGTTTTCTGGGAGTCCAAGGCAGCCTCTCTAAAGCGAGGCTGTTAGTGTCCAATCAGTGGGTTGTGAGGACTATGGGCTGTAGTCCTGTGTGTGAACACATTGGCCCCTGTTGAAGCTCTGACTTGAGGGTGTAGCTCTCCAGGGCGCCTTTGCAAATCTTTGTGGAAAAGTCCTCGAGGGAGTTCTGGAAGTACTTAGGAAGCACGTACTCTATACTGGGCAGGTACCATGTATCTTTATTTCTACTGAACCATGTGGGGTGGGTGGTATTACCACTGTGTCCTAGGTGAGAACACTCCAGGATGAAGGAAGTGGAGTTAACCAGGCTCTTCCAGAAGGTACGTCGTGGAGTGGCATTCCAACGCCAGCAGGGCCAAGACTAGAAGATGGCAAGGCAAAGCAGGGGTCACTGTAGTTGGCCCAAGACCAGGGCTTGAATTCCAGCTACACTACTTAGTAGGAAACTTAACTCTTTGTATTTGTAACTCATAAAATGGAGGTAGCATCACCTCTAGTGACCTCACGAGGCTTCTTGGCCAAAGTTAGGTTAAGTATTCAGCTTGATGTCTAGCACATAGCAAAAACTCCCGTGTTCTGGGTGTTGGCTGGCTGGACCTAGATTGTAGTAGCTGGAAGCCCCAGAGACGATGACTGGTTTTCAATCTAAGAGAAGAGTGAACTGGCCATCTTGCCTCCAGCCATGGTTGGCAACCCCTGCTCACCTCCCCATTGCCTTCCTCCTGGGCCACAGCCGTGACCAGCTGCAGCAAGAAGGCTCTCGTGGGGTGGTTGCTGGTGTTGTTTGGTCTTCCAGCCCTACAGGACCCAAGGCCAGCCTCTGCTGTGTTCCATATAGACCAGAAATTGTCGTGTGTGTCTTATGTGGCATGTACTGTTGGAAGAACTTAGTCTGTATTCATTGAATCTTCAAACTTGCCCCAGGGGGTAGATGCAATCTTATTCCCATTTTACACATGAAAAATCTGAGGCACAGAGAGGACCTTGGAGCAGTTAACCTGTCTGCTAAGTGGGAAAGCTGGAATCTGAACCAAACAGTTGGGATCCTACACTGCCCCTTAATGGTGGGATTAAGTCTCTGAGGAGGCACTTTGGTCCTGTTCAGGTTATTTTGGCCCTGTGATGCCTCTTGAGCATGCCTGCTTATGGCTCTGAACTAAACCACTCCCCTTTATCTATGTTTGTGTCTTTCATCCTGGACTCTTAGCCCCTCGTGACTAGAAGAGGTCTTAGTTTTGTGTTCAGAGGAGTGCTCTAAGTTTTAAAGGTAGTGAGCGAGGAAATAAATGGATGAATGGGTAGATGCTGGAGAGCAGGGCCAAGGACTGCCCTTTTGTCTTTTACAAGACCCTGGAGAGCATCCTATGGTGGGAACAATGTTTTTGCTTACACTTGCTGACCTTTTGTGCCTGTAGCTTCACGCAGTATGGGGGGCATGCCTTTGGGTTTATCTGAGTGTAGATTAAAATGCTACCCAAAGAGGGTGTACTCTCAATTACTGCCAAAATAGACCTCCTCTTGAGTTACCATGGGCAGGGGCTCTGTGCTGCAGTGCCCCAGCGGGCTATCCTGGGGAGCTGACCAGCCTTCCTTATTGAGGAGGGACACGGTATTCATAGGAAGTCAGACCTGGTTAAGATTGGCTGCAGGGAGCATCTGATGTCCTCATTGATTTAAGAGACACAATTATGTGATTAGAAGCAAGGTGATTGGTGCTTATTTTCTTTTGTGGCTTGCTCTGATTATTTCTCCTCTGTTTTTATAATATATTCTAACACTTTTGCATACATTTTCTTAAAGATAATTCTCTGATTTGGAAAATCAAGATCTGTGGAAGAAATTTTACATCAGCTCCCAATTATTGATGGGAGCTCTTGATGGCCGGTGGTCAGTCCTATCTCTGGGCCATGTGTCACTAAAACTAGATCTTAATGTACACATATATGCTGTACATGTGTACATCTTGGGCATCATTGCCTGGATGCTTCCTATGTTCTAATACTTCTGATATGCTTGTTCTATCTAATTTTCCATTGAGTATATGTAGTCTGATTTAACTGTTGATCGATAACTTCTTTGGTGTACAGTGCCATCTTTTTTTTTATTCCTCTAAGTTTATTGAGCTATGATTGATAACCTAGTATCAGGTGTACAACAGAATGATGTATGTATGTTTTGCAAAATTATGAGACAAGAAGTTAACACCCATTGCCATCGTTAGAAATTTTTTCTTGTGATGAGAACTTTCAAGATCTACTCTTAGCCCTTTTCAAATACATGACATATATTATTGTCCCCATGCTGTGTGTCATATCCCTACCACTTAAGCATCTGGGAAATGGAAGCTTGAACTACTTACACAAGGTAGTCTTACTCCCATGAACATCTTTTCATCAGTCTCTTGTTTCCTGGCCCTGTGACTCAGTTACAGGTGGGGTTCATGCTTTACATCTCTTTACTCGGAGGTGCCCAACTGAGATGGGGCTGGAGGGATGTGGACCTGACAGGAGACTGGATCACTGGCAGGTTGTGCTGGATGAGAATGGCTCTTGGTATGCTAATTTCTTAGTGACAGGTGGGTGCCTTGATTGTCCTTACTGAAACTTGTAAAGGTTTATAAGAACTTGAACTGCCTAAACATGCCTATTTAATAAGTGAAATTACGAAGATACCAGAATCTTTTAATGGAGCCATATAGTAATACAATGTGTCACAGAATTCTTAGGTGGAGTCCCCCAGTGGAGGAGTCGGGGATGCTCAGATAGCTTTATTATTCCTTAGGCAGCTCGTTATTTTGATGTACTTTTTTCAACAGGTTGGGGTTCTGGTTGCGTGTCTTTAGTAAACCTCCTTTGTTACACTGTGCTCTAGATTTTAGAGTCAAGACAGAGACTCAAACGTCTGTTCCATTAATCATCTCTATGCCGGGTACTCTGTAGAGTGTGGAGAATATATTGATAAACCATTCCTCATGGGATTTACAGTCGGTGGGCATGCTGGCCATTAATAAAATGATTATATGCAATAAAATGATTACACACAAAGCCTTGGTGGTTATGATAAATACAGTGAACACCTAGTATAGGGAATCTGAGCCGGCTTGG
The DNA here is from genome assembly GCF_009829155.1 of Mustela erminea. Classification (NCBI taxonomy): domain Eukaryota; kingdom Metazoa; phylum Chordata; class Mammalia; order Carnivora; family Mustelidae; genus Mustela; species Mustela erminea. The sequence continues at coordinate 74,220,430 of NC_045622.1, forward strand.
GGTGGTCAGAGAAAGCTAGCCTGAAGAATTGACAATTAAGCTGGTACCCAAAGAAGAGTAAATGGAGAGGGAAATGTAAGAATGTTACGTGTGGAGGAACATGGCCCTGGGAAGAAAAAGGAGTTTTGTGTGGCTGGAGTACAGGAGTGAGGAGGGGTGAGAACAGGGAAGGGAAGGAGGATGGCCAAGTAGGCAAGGGCGCCAGGCGAATGCCACGGAGTATCATGGCGGACTCTGCTGGGGCAAGACGCCACCTTTATCTCCATTGACTTGCTATGTAAAACTGTAAAACTTCTGTGCCTCTGTTTCTTCACCTGCAAAATGGGGGAAATGATATTTAGCTCAGGGATTGTACAAATAATTTGCTCATAAATATTGCCTAAGTACAAAGTGTCCAGCGCTGAAGTATGATGAGGATTTGTCCCCTATTCCACTTGAACCAAGCGTGGAGCTCACACACCTCCGTAGCGGATGTAGCAGAGTGAGGAGTGTAGTTTGAGAAACTGGCCTGCCAGGTTAGACTCTCCTCTTGGCTTAGCCCAGTGTCTTAGAAAATTGGTAAGCTTTTGTTTTCTCACTTATAAAGGAGGAAAAATAACAGTGGCTACTCCTAGGGTTACTGTAAGTGGTATGTGCAAAGCAGTTAGCCCTCTACGTGGCACCACAATGCACTGTACACACATTTATGCATGAGTCGGCTTCTGGAGCTAATGGAGGTTTAATGGGATGTCATTGTGTGTTTGCTAGTGAAGGTAGAAATCCTTTACATGTTAACCAGGAGTCTCCTAGCATCCCTACTTCTTTCTGCTTGTGATTTCTGCTTCTTTGAAAGCTCCTTGGATCGATAACCTTAGACCTTCTTAAAGAAGGGCTGGAAATGATGGAAAATATGCCTCTTCCCTCTCCCCCTCCCCAGCTGGAGTTGCCCCATGGACAGTGGCGTGTTATGAATTGGCGAACTTGCTCTGTACTCCTCAATGAAAAGCGACCTTCTATTTCAAATTGACAAGTGTTGCTTTACCTTTGGGGGGTCAATCTTACCACGTGCTTACATGGGACTTAGGCTGGAAGGATGTGCCAAGTCTCCATCTGGATTCTGTCATATGTGAGGTTCTCTGTTTAAACATGATGTTATTACTGAGATGTCCCCCAAATTCTCCATCGGTCAAGGCTGAGGCGGGCTGCCCAGGTGTTTCTTTTGGCATGTTTCTGGCTGCTGCTGCTTTTGCCCCTTCTGCTTGTCCATCGGTGGGGAGTTTCCTCTAATATTATGCAGAGTAGCTTCTGTCCTGCTGGACTTCTGGCGAGAGGGATGCTTGCAGAGAAAGAAAAATGCTAAGATAATGGAAGACACATGGGTGTCCACATCTGCACAGCAGTCCTGCAATGAGTGCCCTCTTCTCCCTCTCTCTCCTGCCTGATAAATGCTTATTCTTTTTTTTTTTTTTTTTTTTTTTGTCTCTGGTTCAAAGCTCTGTCTTCCACCCTGTCCTTCCCAGCCTCCACTGCCCCCTCCTTCGTTGGTGCATTGCCCTTCTCTACCTGTCCTCCCCAGGTGGGATACGATAGACAACAGATATCCTCAAGGGCAGGAACCGTGTTTCCTTGGTGCCCAGCAAGCACAGTGCCTGGCACAGAGGAAACACAGGTATGTTTGACAATGAAAATCCTCATCCTATCATCAGGCAAAAGGGCAAGGAAGCTGCTTCTGTAATAGGCAGAGAAGAGTCTGTGAATAGCCTCATTTAATTTCTTCAATCCCCTCCCTTCATCCAGTACTTTTTTTTTTTTTTTTTTAACTGATGCTTAATCATCATGTTAGCATTTTTAGTCTTTAAAAATGTCTAGGTAGAGCCATTTCATCCAAGGAAAGAAAAAAGCACTTAACCCTTGCTGCTGATTTAGCACTTCTTAACTACATCACATAAAACCTCTGGACGTTTGGAAGGACAACTTTTTTAATGTAAAATGTTCACTGTAAGTGGTGGTGGTTCCTCCAGAGGTCACAAAACCACTTTACCAACCAAATTCAGATGCTTGAATCATGCGGCTTTTTTTTTTTTTATTAAAGATTTTATTTATTTATTTGACAGAGATCACAAGTAGGCAGAGAGACAGGCAGAGAGAGAGGTGGAAGCAGGCTCCTCGCTGAGCAGAGAGCCTGATGTGGGGATTGATCCCAGGACCCTGGGATTATGACCTGAGCTGAAAGCAAAGGCTTTAACCCACTGAGCCACCCAGGCGCCCCTATCATGCGACTTATTAAATAAATCCACAATGTCCAGGAGGAAGCAAGGGAAAGAAATGGAGTAGGATAGGGTCCATGCTATGGAAAGGATGGGCCACCCTACTGGATTCCTGGGTTTTGCATTGTTCACGTGTTCAGTCTTTGCCCCATCAGCTTCTTTGCTGATGCAGAGGTTACATGGACTGGAGCGGAGGTTCTAAGAAGGTGGAGTTCAGCAGACGGGAGGTGCCGTGTCAGTGCATTTCCACTCTTGGGGATGGCAAGTACTCCTGGTCCCAGCTGCAGGTGCGCGTCAATCTGGTGAGTCGTGATGGGTTTGGTTAGCATTTCTCAGGCAGAGTACACGTGGGGCCAGAATGGGAATGGAATGAGTATCCAAGATAGTTATCCGATTTAGGGATGATCTAGCTGTCATTTTGAAGGTGTTGTGATTTGTACATTATGACTTGGTTCTTCCACCCCATTCCATTCCTAGGTAACAGGCTCATTCAGTCCTTTTTATCTGTGTTCAACACATTTAGGTTTCATTTACTGGATCTATGTTGAACACGTTTTACAGGTTTCTAACTTGCTATCTATATTTAACACTTCCTATGAGCTTTATTCATCCTGCTTGTTTCTCTTGTTCTCTCTAGCAGAATTGAATATTCTCCAATAATATAGAAAGCACATCATAATGGTTGCATACAGCAGTACAATACTTACTATAGATTCTCATTAATTGGCTTTCATAGGTAGCTCGTTTAACTCCCGGAAAGAGAAAAGTAGGTGACCCATCACTGGTTCCAGCAATTGATAACTTTACATTTATGTTGATTTGGAAAATCAGCAGAAGAGAATTGTAGAACTGAGGTGTTTCATAGGTGGAAATTACCACCAGTCCTGCCCTTAGCTGGGTGGCTAGGGTATGGTGATGAACAGAAATGAGTCCTGGAGAGAACTTGAGCCCCATAATCTCCAATCATGTCTAGTTTCAGATATGGAGTGTGAGGCTCAGAGAGGTAAAGTGTCTTATCCAAGGTCACACAGCTAGTTATCTGTCAAACTTGGTAGTCTTCAGTCCCTTGAAACCTGGTTCACTGTTCTTGCCTCTATGTTGTAAGAAGTGAAATTACTTTCTGGTGTTCTTTTGGCAGCTGAGTTATGGTAAGCATTTACTTGAAAGAGCTTTTCTGAAAATGAGAATGCTCATAAAGTCTCCCATGTTTGAAAATAGATGTTTTTTACGTTTCACTCTGGTGAGTGCTAATGGGGGTCTCTTTATTTCAATGTGTCAGTTATTCACAAAGAGAAATGAGAAGTCGGCAGAAGAAATGCGCAGTTTTGTAAGAGGGGTGGGGTGATTAGTAGTGTGGTTGTATTGGATTAGACTGTTAGATGGGGTGTCCTATAAACAGGAGGGGCTGAATTGGCCCTGAACATGCTTTTCTTTAAACTTAAAACCACGGACTTGTGACACGTAACCATTTATTTTCTCCTTTTCTGAAAGGTATCCTATTCTTTTCTGACCGTAATCTTGGTGGTTCTTTGAAATAACAGCATACATGATAAAAGTAAATGGAAAATAAATCCAGGTGTCTTTATTGGATGCCTCTTTAATACCAGGCATTGAGAACTGCGGATGCAACGTGAATGAATAAATCTGCCTGTCCTTATGGAGCTTGTAGTCTAGAGGGGAAAGAAAGGAAATACAGTAAAAAACAGAACAAACAGGAAATGAGTAATACAAAGAAAGAGTACAGTAATTGAGTGGAATGGAGAAAATAACCAGAGTGGTGTACTCAGTGTTTCTGGAGAGCCTGCTTTGGAGGGAGTGACCAGGAGTTGCATTTGCCATTGGAGCTGATGGAGCCAGGCATGGGGAGGGTGGGGGAAGGGAAGGGTAGTACAAAGTCCCTGAGGCAGGAGTGGGCTTGGGTGTGGAAGAAGAGTATGGAATTGGGAGACATAGGCAAGTCATTTGGTAGGTGACCTTGTGGGCCATGCTAAAAAGCCTGGATTTTTGTCCTGGGAGGACTGGGAAGCCATGGAGGGTTTTTAGCAAGAGAATGCAAGGATGCTGTTTTAGGTGTTAAAATGAGCTCTTGGACTGCCGTGGAGAATGGAGAAAGGAAGGCAGTATGGAAGCAGGGAGACCAGTTAGGCTGTTGGAGGTGCCCCAGTGAGAGGTGCAGCTTGGAGAGGAGTTTGAGTGGAGCTGGGGGGAAGCGGACAGATTTCCAGACCTGGGCGTCCTCATGATTTGCTCTTGGATTGGATGTGGAGAGTAGAAGAAAAAGAGGGTTGAAGGACAACTTCTGGTCTTTTTGGTTTGACCTGGGTGCTGCCATTTACTAAGACTGTGAGCTCCAGGGGAAAATCGAGGGCTGGGCAGAGGGGAGGACAAGGGTTTTGTCCTCAGCATATACAATATGAAATACTTACTAGACCTTCATGTGGAGGTAGTAAGGATATTGAACGTGTCTGTTGAAGAAGAGACTGGGTAGGGGTGCCTGGGTGGCTCAGTGGGTTAAGCCTCTGCCTTCGGCTCACGTTGTGATCTCGGGGTCCTGGGATCAAGCCCCGCATCGGGCTCTCTGCTCAGCAGGGAGCCTGCTCCCCCTCTCCCCCCGCCTGCCTCTCTGCCTGCTTGTGATCTCTCTCTCTGTCAAATAAACAAATAAGTAAATATCTTAAAAAAAAAAAAAGAAGAGATTGGGGGTGGTAGATATATACTTGAGTGTCATTGGTCATGGAGCTGGAGTGATATCAAGAGAACGGAGTGAGAGGTGAGGACAGTCATCACTGATGTGCCTGCTGGAGGAAAGAGCTCTGAATATCGTGGCTGACTGGCCATTGTCCCTTCGCATTGGGCTCCTGCTTTAGAACCTCTGATGAGCTCTCTGGGCCAACACTGCCCATCAGTTAATTCCTAATAGACACATAAAGAAGGAAACAGCAAAAAGGGCAAAAGTAAACATGTAAATCTCAAGAGCCACGCACACGTGTATGTGTCCGTGGCACTAAATTTTAGGTGGAATTTATTAGGACTTGTACCCAGCAGTATAAAAATGTTAATAAACATTTGCTAATGATCTCTAGTTGACAAAGCGATTACTTCATACATTTAATAGATCTTGAATATTGTCCTGCAAAGTCTTTGGCTGGGATTTTGTAGAAGATGTTAAAGCATTCCCTGAGTGGCACTTAGCTCCACCCTTGACAAAAACTAAAAGCCTGCCACTGAACAGTGAAGTGATGAAGGCCTTTCTTTGGGTAGAAAAGCAAATGTCTTAGGTGGGTTTTCTGTGAGTAGGTCCTCCACCTGGGTTAGGTGCCTCCAAGATAGAGGACCAACGTCGCTCCCTGCCTCGCATAGCCTAGACTTCTACAGATGGAAGATGGTCTTTCCAACAGTAGCTCGAGGGATTACCCGAGGATGGAGAGGCCTTGAGAAATCCCCTGGTTCCCCTCTCCTCCTCTTCCCCACCCCCATTTTGGAGATGAGAAGACTGAGGCCCAAGGTCAAGAACTTGAGGGTTGTTTTACCATTAGAAACCACTCTTCAGGATGAGGTTCTTCAAGGTCCCCATAGTCTGTGATGTTGCTTGGGCCACAGATATTTTGAGGGTCTTGGTTATTTCTCCAGGAGTTTAAAAAATGAAGTATTTCTGCAGAGGATGGATGGGGTCAGGGCATGGGAGGAGGAACCAAACATTCCTTTGGTATTCATTTGTCATCCTCTGAAGTTATAATTCTGCTCTGTTGGTGGTGAGTTTCTCATTTGAGGGGGTGAGTTGTGCGATAGCGAGAACACCTAGTTTATCATGATTGGGGCATGGAGGGGGAGGGTCGGAGTATGAAATGATGAATGTCTCATTAGGCAGAACTTGAAGAAAGCGATTCCTGGCCAGGAGCATGATTAGTTGGACTCCCAGTTCTCTAAGCCTGCTGAATTGACCTCTGCTTTAATATTTCAGGAGTGGAGTCATCCACTCCATGTTTGCAGAGAAATCCCAGGCACCCTTAAAGATCACAGATTGTTTAATCAAAAGTGGAATTGTCTGATATTATCAACACTAGTCAGTCTCCACTGGGTCCAAAGCAAGGACAGGTTTCTCTCTACGCCTCATGAAGAGAGACCGAGTCAATGGAGAATAGTCCTACTGGGGCCTGCTGAGTGGAATTTAGGACCTGCTTTAAACACTGGATTCTCTGAATTGAGGATCCATTTATCCGGTGGTCTCTCAGCTTTTTTACAGCAACTTCATCTGCTTGTAGTCGGCCGCCTTGCTCAGTGTCCCATCACAATTTCTGTCAGAAAATCACTGGCTGGCCCACGACGAACTTGTCCAGGTGACAAGTGGGTACAGTGACGGAAGTGGCATTTCTGGTTTCTGTGTTGAATGGGTGCTGCCGGATGAAGGGGTGGGTGGTGCCTGAAAGCAGGGTATCAGCGGGGGCGGGGAGAAATGAGAAATGGAACCAGGATCTTCTGGACATTTCTAACTGTGTCTTTTCTCTTTCTTCCTTAACCCTCTCCTTCGTTCTGTGTCCTTTTCCTCCTCCTTGTTCTCTGTCCCCCTGTGTTTCTGCATTTCCTTCTTGACTCCTAGATACAGACAGAGAGATCCATGCGGCCCCTCATGTGAGTGAGAAATTAATCCAGCTGTTCCGGAACAAGAGCGACTTCACCTTTTTGGCCACCGTGCAGCAGAAGCCATCGACTTCAGGAGTGATCCTCTCCATACGAGAGCTGGAACACAGGTAAGCTGTACTTTCGAAAGTGTACTTAGAATTAATGGGCTATAAAAATGCCTTGGAATTGGGAGGTTGTATCTCTAAGAGGGCTTGTAGCTAGCTGAGACCTTGTTGCTGTTGAACACACTGATGAATTTTCTTTGCATTAAGAACTTACTTTGGGGGGCGCCTGGGCAGCTCAGTGGGTTAAGCCTCTGCCTTTGGCTCAGGTCATGATCTCAGGGTTCTGAGATCGAGCCCCGCATCGGGCTCTCTGCTTATCAGGGAGCCTGCTTCCTCCTCTCTCTCTGCCTGCCTCTCTGCCTACTTGTAATCTCTGTGATCTTTGTAATCTGTGATCTTTGGGAAGCAAGAGGTGTGTGGGGTCAGTCATTGGCACATTGTGTGTGGGGAGGGGGCTGCAGAGCTCGGGGAGGGCAGGGAGGAGCAGTACTATAGACGTGGGCACCTCTGTAGCCACTAGAGAGAACAGAAGTGTCTGGGAGTTCACCGATTCCCCCAGGCACCCTGTAGTCAGTGATTGACAGAATGCAGGAGTGCAGAAGCCTAGTTCCTTTGCCTTGGAGACCTTAAAGCCAGACTGGCTCTGCAGCTTGATTAATTCCCCAGTGGTACCTGGGATTAGACTGAGGCTTCCAGGTCCTGCTACTCTCCCTGCCCCCACCCCCCAACACTTCTTAGGAAATCACTTGTTCTCAGGTTCATGTGTCAGTCTGCTTCTGGGGAACCTGAATTCAGGTAAACCTCTTCAGGTGGACCTGTCAAGAGCAGAGCTCTGTAAAGGCAGTTCGGGATGCTAGGTCAGTGGTTAGGGAAGAGCGCACAGAGGGGCAACTCTGGAAGGGCCAGAATTCTGGCAGGTCAGGAAGTCTTGAGGTACTGAACAGGAACAAGGTGGGCAGTCAGAAGAGAAATGCAGGAAAATGCAATTTTGGGGGTGGAATGGAGAGGTGCAGAAAACAGACTAATGAGGCTGGTGCACAGGCTCTCCATGTGCCTCTTTCCAGAGGTGAGGATCCAGTGTCCTTGTTTCAATGGTTAAACTTGATCTCTGCCCCAAAGGGATGTGACGGACCCCAATCCTTATATAGGGATGTTGTCAGCATCAGAATTTGGCTGTTTCTGAGTCAGCCAGAGAAAGTGAGGTGGCACGTGTTGGGGAGCAGGTACAGGTCAGAGGCCAAGTGTTCTGTAGACGCGGAGAAGGCGTAGGAGTCCTTGTTACTCCAACATGGAGGTGTCCAGCCAGTCTCCGCTTCACAGACCTGGAAGGGTCATGTACTTGCCAACCCCCTGCACCCCCTCCTCCCGGGGCAGCATGGAGGGGTTGGGTGTGAGGGTGGCCTCAGTAGGAGGGCCATACGAGTGTCCAAGGATGGAACGTAGAGGGTCTTGAATCTCCATGAAAGCAGGGCGGGGGGACCCAGGGTGGGTGAGAAGTGAGCGGAATGGCAACTGTTGTAGTAGAGAGAGCACTGACTGCAGAGCCAGCCTGATGGGGCCTGGAGTTCTAGGTCTCGCTCTGCTGCACCATTGAAGGTCTCAGAACTCCCTTTCCTTGGGATGAAGGGAGGTGGCCATCTACCTGGCAGGGTTGCTTGTGACGGTGGAAGAGGATAGGGCCTGCAAAGTGGACTGCCCTTAAATATACATTTCTTCTGGTCTAAGTATAAATCTTAAAGCTACTACCTGGCTTTCTCTTTTGGATTTTTTTTTTTTTTTTAAACCCAACTCCTTTTAAGAAAGGTTTAAAAAACAATTTGTGTGGCCACATGGTCATCTGATGCCACCTTCCCTTCCCTCGCAGGTTTCTAAAGCAACCTGGGGGTCCTTGAATGGAGAATCATCTCAGCATTTTTCATTGTAATAGGAAAACCTCAGTCTTGATTGAAAAAATAATAAACATAAGGAAATGGAGAATTCCCCTCCCCCTTGGAGTTCTGTGGTGCCTTCCTCCGTGTTTGTTTGCTCTAATCAAGACTCGGAATTGCCAGAATCTATCATGCACTGGCTGTGGTCAGAGAGACTACCTGGTTTCCACACTGAAGCAGATGTTCACCTAGTTAAGGAGACCTGGCATGTAAGAGGGATATATGATTGTGTATTTTTAGGAATTCAGCTATTACAGTCCAGCAGTGTTCCTATCTGTAATAGAGAATCTTCCATCACTTCTCAGATTTCTTCCCAGGACAATGTCTAGAGCAGCAGATTGTCTTGGAGACATTGGTCATGGACCTCCAACCAGATATAGAAGATGACCAAGGATTTGAGGCTTTTGATTCAGTAGTGGAGGATTTAGGGACAGGATAGGTTAGATGGAGAAATTGGAATCTGTCAGGGATCTAACAGCCTGCCTAGAAGGTGATACTCCACGGTTCTTTTCATGGTTCTTTCCCATATGATCTTCTTTGTATCACTCATGATCCAAGTGAATTAAAAATGTATCTGCCACAATTGGGATATTGGGTTTCCCAATATGGGAAAGTGGGCACTTGGGTTTCCAGATAATTTTGAAAATGTTTCTATTTCACTATTTTTCAGTATATTCAGAGTTGTGCATTCAACATAGTCCTCCACAGATTTCCATTACCTCCCAGAGAAATACCACACCCTTAAAGGTGCCCCTTAACCATCTCCCCATAGCACCCCAGCTTTAGGCGACCACTCATGTCTTTTCTGGCTTTATGGATTTGCCTGAACCACCCAGGCGCCCCTACTATTTCAATTCTTAATGAGTTAATAAGTATGTCATGAGTTTAGTGTCCAGCATTTAGGACAGTGCCTTTTATCAGTGCTTAAAGTAAAACTAGTTGCTACTATCAGTATTGCTATTGTTTTTAATATCGTTGTAATACTCCTAAATACAACATTAGTAAGAGAATTCAAGGATTTTCCCCAGGAAGAGTTCAACATTATGTGATTACGTGAATTCGTGAATTGCAGATTTCCTCCTTTTCATCTCTCATCTCAAAAAGATACCAAGAAAGAAAATGTAACCACTATTCTTTTTTTTTTTTATTTTTTGGTCTTTCAGTGTATCAGAAAAAAAGCTAAATTTCCTTCACATGAGGACAATATACATACATATTTATATGTAAGACAGATTGATAGATAGAAACGACCAGACATATCAAACAGATTTAGGAACACACTGAAGACTGGATTGGCTGCCGTCTTCCTGTCTTTTGTAAGGAACTTTAATCTGTTTTTTTATTCCTCACTATTATGGAGATTGTAGACAATGGAAGATAAAAATGGAATAGCTGTTTAAAATAGAAGAAACATTTTCAAAATTCAATCAAGGAGGATCATCAAAAAAGAATATACAACTCAAATGTCAGGGACCGAGTATACAATGGGCAAAGGTTGGCTTGGGGTGGGGGAAGGCTCTCCACACAGCTTAAAAGTCCAGATACCAAAACCAGACAATGGTATCAACCACAGACTAGTAGCTCTTCTGCATATTGATGTTAGAGTTCTCAATAATATACTACCAAGTCCAGGAATCTATAAAAAGGATTATACAACATGATTAAGTGGGGTTTATCCCAGAAATGCAATCTTGGTACAACATCCAAAATTCAATTGATATAATACACCACAAATCAATAACAGAATAAAAACATGATCATCTCCACATATGCAGAAACAGCACTTGGGGAGGGGAGCAAAAAAAAAAAGATACCCTTTCAAGATAAAAACAAACACACATCGTACGCACAGACTCTGCAAACCAGTAACGGGAAGCAACTTCCACCTGGCTAAGAGCATCTAACACAAGCTACCATCACATTCCGTGGTGAAGAGCAAAGCGGTCCTCCTTCAGAGCAGGCACAAGACTACTTGTTCTCACCACTTCCATTCAACACTGCTCTGGAAATTCTAGCCAGGCCAGTTAGGCAAGAAAATAAGGCAACCAGGTAGAGATAATTTTCTTTCTGTCCTATCTGCAAATAACAAGATCTGGTATGTATTAAGAGTGATTCACTAAGAAACTAATGAGGTCGGCAAGTCTGCATCATACAAGGTGCAACGAAACGTCAGGTGCTTTTCTATAAAGTAGCAATGAGCAAACAAAGTGAGATTATGAAAACAATTCCCTTTATCATCTGATGCCACTATACTTTAAAAAGCAAAAGTCATGCAAATGCTGTACTCTGAAACTATAAAACACTGTTTAAAATTAAAGAGAATATAAAAGGGAAAGAAATTCCATGTCCATGGATACTACCACCAAATGGCAATACTCCCTAAAAAAACCCCTACAGATTCAACGTAATCCCTTCGAAAAATCCAGCTGACATCTTTACAGACATTAAAAAAAAAAAAAAAAAAAAAAAAAAAAAAAGCTGGCCTAGGGGCACTTGAGTGGCTCAGTGGGTTAAAGCCTCTGCCTTCGGCTCAGGTTGTAATCTCGTGGTCCTGGGATCAAGCCCTACATTGGGCTCTCTGCTCAGCGGGGAGCCTGCTTCCCTTCTCTCTCTGCCTGCCTCTCTGCCTACTTGTGATCTCTCTCTGTCAAATAAATAAATAAATAAAATCTTAAAAAAAAAAGAATTGAAATAGTAGGGGGGCACCTGGGTGGCTCCGATTTGTTAAAAAAAAAATCTTTTTTTTAAGATTCTTTTAAAAAAATCTTTAAAAAAGTATTTTTTTAAGATTTAAAAAAATAAAAAAAATTTAAATAGTATTTTTTTCTGTGTGAGCTAATTGGAGGCTTTGTGAAATACTCTCTGGACTTGAAATATATAGGTAATCCGTCTATCATAAATATTTCTGGTAGAGTCAGCCTGAAAATGATATGAGCTGATACTTGTATTTGGGAAGGCTGAGAAATCTTTCATGACTAAAATGTTCATTTTTCATTTCTTACGGTATTAGGTAATTTTAAACTTTGTCAACTTATGTTTTGTCAAAAATCCTTTCACTGAGCCCTGTTTTCTGGGGGCAGAGGGTTGGACAGTCTGTTCTCTGTTTTTATATATGTGGTTATATCTTTAATTCATAATGTGAAATACAGGTATTTCCTTCTTGGCCAGGCTTATCAGGGGACTGTATAATTTATTGGCTTTTTAAATGAAACCATTCTTTGTTTTATTGGTCAAATCTGTTTTTCATTTTAAATTCATTGATTTCTGCTTTTTTACCTCCTTTTTGATTACTCTGTTTATTTTTAGTAGCTTCTTAGATGTTTTCAGTGTTTAGCAAGATCACTGAAGGCTTCATATTTTCTTGTGTATTGTTTCAAATACAGGTCACTGCTATCATTCTGGACCTCTCTGTACTTTCCTGCATTTGTTAATTTTAGTTTGACTTCCTCCTTGATCCAAGTTGGGATGTTTAGGTTTTCAGTCACTTTGAAAATTTTAATGTGTGACTTCTGGGTTTTTCTGAAGAAAACCCAGAAAAATAAGTGGGGAGAAATTTTAGACTTTGGAGATTGCTGAATTTTTTTTTCTGGTGACCTTACACATGTTAAATATTGGTGGCACATTTAAATGGATGAGTAGCTCTTGTGTATGTAGATACAGACAGATACAACTTCATATGTGACACTTTCCAATTGTGTTACTCAATTTCTATGTGCACTTATCTGCTGGAACTGTGTGACCTGAGAGAGGTAGACTCCCAACTTCTAGGATTAGATTTTTGTTCTGTTCTCCTTGGGTAGGTTGAAGGGTCAGATCTGGAAGGGTCATGTGTGATGTGTACCACATTGCATTGGCCAGGACTGGGAAATCAGATTTAGCATTGTGGCAAAGAAGCGAGAACATGGGCATTGGAGTAGCTATGCAGTCTTGCTCTCAATTGTTGGGGATGTTTCCAGTGCAGTCTGTGCCCAAATTAGGAAAGTAGCCTAGTTGAGAGACTGTCACAGGGTTTTCTTGAATATGAAGTACTCTTACATAAATAGTATGCACTTAGCAAGTCTAGAATGTTCCAAAGATTCATTTTCTCTCTCCCTGGTCAGGGGTGCTCAGAAATTTCATGGACAGTTTCAAAGGTTCACATGGAATCTATTATCCCAGACACAGAGACTGCCTGGGATATGCTGCATCTTGCATAAGACGGTGAAAAGGGTGAAGGTGTTGGTATCTGGAAACTGAAATGAATAGTACCTTAGGATTTTTGTGATGATTAGAGCTATTTATAAAACCCCTAGCTTAGTTCTGGGTACCTAAGAGAAAAAGTGGAATTTTGATACCGTGGGGAAAACGGGATGCAGAGGGAGGCCAGATAAGCATATAGTTCCTTTTCTTCAGTTCAGTGGTTAAAGGAAAATAATGTCTATCACCCAGACTCTTCTGGTAGCGTTCAGTTTCCAGTCAAAGTTCCCTTCGCTGATGGAGCACAGTGGAGGAAGAGCATACTGGATCTGAACACTGTCCCCAGCCTTCTTGGGCTCCATGGGAAGTGATCATCCAGTTGTCTTTTCCAAAACCATTGGGCAGAAAAACTGCATTTACTGTTCTGGAGTCAGTTTCCAGTTTCTACTAGGCTTCTGGCTACTCTCAGGCAAGGCCATTATTGACTTAATGGTGGAAGAGTTCTTTTAATGGCTGAATAGTTTTCTTAGCCAAAGGCAGCCATCTCTCTCACCTGGTGGGGATCCAGCAGTCAGAGGTGGATCATTGGGGGAGGTTGTGATGCCTTTAAACCAGGAGTGAACTTCTTGGCCCACCAATATGTGGAAACTCCCTAGGTAACTGAGTCAGGTGAGTTCCCATGAAGATCTTAAGTGAGGAGATGAAATGAAATGGAAAACTCAGGTATAGGGAGGACTGATGAAAATGTATCTGCAGGTAGCAGTTGAAGTATAATCTTATGTAATGGGCAGCCTGTTATTCTAGATTTGTAATTTGTGATTTGGTGGGGGTGGTTTTGTTTTTGTGTTTTGCAGTTACCGATAGAGCCCTTAGAAAGAGCGACAACTCTTCATATCCATTGCAGATTTGAGGTTTATTTTTCCTGATTCATGTGTGTTAATACAGAGCTGTGCTAAAATGGAAAGCTTAATTAACTTAGATTAAATCTAATTGAACGTTCTGCCAGTGTATGCAAATCTGTAAGATTTAATGGCAGATCTTCTGTTTTTCAATTGTATTCCTAAATTACAAATAAAATTTCAGCATCGTTAGACAGCTGAAAGCAAGAGGTCTAAGACAAAGCTTTCTGTGCAACGGTTCTAGGAGAAGATGAGGAGGACATTTCTGGTTTCCTAAGGAAGCCTCTCCCCCTCATCAAAGGAAACCTCGGATTTCAGAAGATACCGTTTTCATTTCCAGAGTTCTTTGCACTTCGATGCCAGGTACACCAGGAATTGAACCTAGGACTCTGAATTCCCAGATGTGTGAGCTGTAGGAGTTAATTTGCCTCCGTGTGTGTTCGTGTAAAGTGAAGGTGCCGGTTAGCGCGTCTGGAAACCCTGAGAGGACCAACAGCAGCACTTGAGGGAATGGTTCCTCCTACGTCTCCTGTCAAGACCCTCAACAAATGTCCTTCCGCTTCCTCTCAGGGCTGCTTTCCACATTTATTAGTTCTTCCTCAGATACTACAGAAGGAAAAAGGGTGTATTGGGACCTTCTCACCATTTGAAATAGTGATGAGGTTTTCACATCAAGAGATTGTTGTAAACTAAAATAATGGGTTCTCCTAACAGAATACATTCTGTAATTTCTAAGCGGGCTTACCTTTGTAATTATGAATGATTTAAACCAATATTTATTTTGTACTTTCAGATAATTGAGCAGCAGAATGGAAGGTAGGAGGTTGGGGAGAGGAAATTCTTAAGTGTGTTACATGGTTTGGTGAAGCCAGCCCAAGAGAATGTTCTCCTGGGGCAATTAAAAGTATATTTTTCAGGGGTACCTGAGTTGCTCAGTTGGTTAAGTGTCAGACTCTTGGTTTCGTAGGCTCAGGTCATGATCTTAGGGTCATAACATTGAGCCCCTTGTCAGGCTCTGTGCTCAGCGTGGAATCTGCTTGAGAGTCTCTCCCTTTCCCTAAGCTCCTTCCCCTAGGCTTGCTTGGGTTCTCCTTCTAAAACTCTTATAAAAAAAAAATCCAGTAATCAAACTTTTTAGGTAAACTTGGATGTTTTAATTCTTTCCTCCAAGAAGATACAGTATAAGGTGTATTTAAAAAGTAGGTGTGGGGGCGCCTGGGTGGCTCAGTTGACTGGGCAGCTGCCTTTGGCTTGGGTCATGGTCTCAGGGTCCTGGGATCAAGCCCTGCATCGGGCTCCCTGCTCAGCAAAGAGCCTGCTTCTCCCTCTCTGCCTGCTGCTCTGCTTACCTGTGCGCGTGCTCTCTCTCTCTCTCTCTCTGTCTGTCAAATAAATAAATAAATAAAATCTTTAAAAAAAAAAAAAAAAAGTAGGTGTAGGGGCACCTGGGTGGCTCAGTGGGTTAGGCCTCTGCCTTTGGCTCAGGTCGTGATCTCAAGAGTCCTGGGATCGAGCCCCACATCGAGCCCCACATTGAGCCCCGCACTGGGCTCTCTGCTCGGCAGGGAGCCTGCTTCCTGCCCTTCGCCCGCTCGCCTGCCTCTCTGCCTACTTATGATCTCTGTCAAGTAGATAAATAAAATCTTAAAAAATAAATAAATAAAAAGTATATGTTTTCAGTTATTACACGGCTTCCGTTTGGGAAGAAGGGGAACAACATTCAACTTTGAATCTTGCCCTAATGCAGATCCAGCCATGCTGCTTTTGAGCTGCAGGTTGGCGGCAAGCCTCCATATTCTGAACAAAAACGTTCGAGGCTTTGGATTTAAAACTATGTTCAGGTTGGACTGTAAGCTCCATTTTCCACCTTCAGGAAATAGTGATGGAAACACACGAAATGCTGTGTGGTGCTGCACGCTGGCACACAGTGCGGAGGATCATTAAGCATGAGGACGTGTGGCTAATACTCTGACAGGAGGAATCCAGGATCTTGTCCTTCCCAAAGCTTGAAAAGTCTGCTCACTGAGAGCTCGGCGTAATGGGTAAAATAGAGTAACTAGAAATCTGTCAGAAGACAAGTGGGAGAGGGTTCTCGGTGTGGCATGAGTGAGATGAGAAAGGGCAAGAGATGAGCCCTCTCCTGAGTTAAAAGAACAGGGAAAATGCATTGTTAATGGTGGGTGGGGACAGCATAGGTAAGGTGGGAGGGGCAAGGTGTGGAGATAAGGGAACCTGGAGAGTCAGGCAGGAGGAGGGAGGATGGTGAATGGCTTTATGGGCCATTGAAAGGATTTGGCCTTTCCTAGAGCAACGGGGAGCCGTGGCAGTGACGGAAGTGCAGCTGTGGCACGGCTTGTTTTTGGAGGATCACCCTGGCTGCTTAGCGGAGATTGGTATGGCTCAAAGTTGGTGACCAAAGGCCAGTAGGAGGTTGCTGCAGCCGTGAAGAGCCTCGGTTGTGGCTAAGAGAATGGGTCCTAGATGAGGTCAGATGATGGTGTTGCAGAGGGAAGGAAGTTGATTAAGAGATAATTAAGAGATAGGGTGAACCGGGTCTAGTTCAATGTAGGATGGTGGGGGTCGGACAGGGAGGAGTCGGTGGGGGGGGGGAGGCCATCAGTTCTAGCTCAGGCTACTGGGAGTGATTTGTTCTAAGGTTCGGAAGGTTGGGGGGAGGGTGAGTTATCCATGTTCATGTGCCATAGTGTAGTTCCTCAAATTTACTTTGTTTTGATTTTTAGTTGAATAAAAACCTAGAAAAGCTAAAAAGGGTAATAAAGAATGGGAAGTAGTCTCTGGGAAATGGGGTCACTTGCTTCTGAATGGAGGAGGTTTCTTGGAGGAAACAACTAAAAGCTAAAAGTGTTCATCTAGAGATTCTCCCCAATGCCACCTGACAAGAAACCTGGAATCTGGGCTTATCCTTTTTACTTTTAAACCTTGCAGGGTTCAGGCACAGCTTCAAGGGAAAGTCTCCAGGCTGCAGTGCGTATTAGCAAGGGGTAATTTGCAGATGGACAAAAATGAGTGGAAGGACCTCATGTCAAGGAAATAAGGTTTTTGAGGAACATACTAATTAAGTAAAATTTAAATCTTTGTCAGAAGAAATGAAACTGTTCAGATGACTTTTGACCTTAATTGAAGACCAGAAGTATCCTAGCAATAGAGTATAATGTTTTGGGCAAATTGCTCATGCTTGCATATATGCATATTAGATTTTGGATTGCCTAGTGTCTGAGAAATAAAAAAACAGCAAATGTAGCCATTAACCTTTACTTCTTTAGTAAAAAGTCACAGTTTCATTAATATTTATGCACAAAATCACTTAAGTTCAGTGGAATTTTAGAGAATTGAAATGGTCATTTTTGACTTTCCTTGGACTTAGTTGTTGTGAAACACTTGAACGTCTGGGTAGTAGGTGTTCATTCATTTGGTTCTGTGGCGGGAAATATGGGCAGCTAAGCCTTGTCACGGTTGGAAGATTGAACCCTCTGGCTTGCTGAGTTCTGGGTGGAGGGCACTCCAGACGGTCAGTCCATTGACGAGGGTGGTGCCATGGCAGGATTGCTGGGCCTGCGGTCAGAAGACGTGGGCTCAGGTCTCTGCTTTGTCCATGAAAAGCTAGAGCCCTCAATCAGGCCTCTCCCTGTACCTCCTCTTACTTGTCAGATTGGAATTTATCTGTCCTCAATTACTAATGCGTTACATATTAATCTGCAGGCAAGAACATTGGAGTCTGCAGTGGTGAAAAGGACATGCAAGTGACTTGTGTTCAGGGAGTTTGCTATCTCCTGGGGCAAGTCAGATAAATGTGGACAAAAATGGAACCTAAAGACAAAGGTCAAGGAGGAAAATAGAACAGAGGAGGGATGAGTAACAGGTCTGTGGAGAATAAAGGCTGCCAAAGAAGGTTCCATGAGGTTGGGGCACTTAGACTGGACCTAAAGGAAGAGCCAACTAGGAGGAAATCAGAAAGACGAGTGTCCCACGTAGTGGAGACTCGAAGTGCTGTGGTCCTGTAGCAGGATCCGGCCTGCTGTGCTTGGGGGATAGACTGAGGGCTGGTGTGTATGGGACTCTGTAAACTGAGCGCGAGGAGAAGGAGTGGTTGTGGGTGAGCGGAGGCCGGCAGTAATAGCCGTCTTGACAATTTTAGTACGAGAGTGCTTCTAAAATGACCGGGTATGCTATTTACACAGGCCACATAATTTCAGGGCCCAAATCCCTTCTCGAACACCAGCCATAGGCCAAGAAAATTGACCCATTCATGAGAACTGTTTTTTGGAAATCAGAATAACTTCCCAATAATTTGAAACTACAATTACATAATTTAGTAGAATAAAGGAACTCAACTACTGTGCTTTGTTTAGGTCCGCCCCTTCCTTGACAGCTTTGGTTGCCGGTAATCCTGGCCTGGCAGGACAGAACTGGCAGTTGATCACTTGAAGCATGGCAGTGTCATCTGGAGACCACCAGAACAAGGTTCTTCCAGCCACTGACGGTCTTTCCTGAGAAGTATAGGGTCTCCTCCTAGGATGACAGTGGTGTCTGCAGACGTGGGCAGTGGGGTGTGGGGTATGTGGGAAGAGGATGTTCTTATGGGGGATGTGCAGGCACAGGACAGAAACTGCGAGGAGTCATAGCAGTGACATGGGCAAACTCCCCATGAAAGGTAGCCTGGCAGGACTGGAGCCTGGATTTCATCTTTGAGAAGAAAGGTCCCACAGCAGGCCGATAGTTGACTTGCACAAATGGTTCATTTGCTTCCCTATGATGACCCCTATGGTATTCTTCCTCTAAAAATGTATTAAAAATTCCGAATTAGTGGCTGACACTTTGAAATTGGGGTATTTGGCCTGAAAAGTTGAGCTTTCTGGCTTCTCACGGAAAGATAGTGCCTGTCTTCTGTAGGTTGCCAGGCGTTAGCTTCCTAATGGTTACCCTGTGACTGTGAGGCCATGTGTGGGTTGCTGCTGTTTTTTAAACTTGGACTTAAGAGAGAGATTGATGATTTCAAGGAAATGACTGGAGTCTCAGCCCACCTCAGTCCTGTGAGATGCCCTCCTGGCCCTTGTAGGCACTGGAGATGCTGCTCCCCACTGTAGGAGTTGGGGTATTGGTGAGGCGTTCTAGATGTGGTTGAGGGACCTGCTGAGATCGGGGCTTTAGTGCTGGACATAGTTGGTGGCTCTGCAGAGGATGCCCTTTTGTGTTGGTATCTTCGTCGCAAGAGGAGGAGGCCAGTTCAGGACTTGGGGTTTGCAATGGTGCTCTTCAAATTGATGTAGGAAGAAAGAACTAGGAGGGCAGCGAGCTGGAGCTAGTGGAGAACTCCATGGGTTCCCCACACTACACCTTCCAAGCAGGATTTATTTCAGAAGCTACCATGGATTGTGTTCCACAAATTACCAAAGATCTTGCATTTTCTGGTGTCCATGGTCACCATATTTTCTTAAGTCCGATTTGGGAACTTTACAGTCTGATGAGGCATTTTTGGCTGACTTTGTGGGTAACTCTTAGTTTGGAAGACAGGGTTT